>NC_045603.1:72143514-74688514 GCF_009762305.2 Zalophus californianus | reverse complement strand
TTGGCCTTTGAAGGTAGTTGTTCATTTCCCTTTGGAGTAAATGAGACCAAGCACAATATGTACTGATGATCCTATAAAAATGAGACTAGAAATAGCAGGTGGCCATTCTTTATTGGAATGACAGTGTAGAGGAAGGAAAAAAAATCCTCTCATACATCCTTCTTCATATGGACCTATCTGAATTCATTATGGTTCAATTACTCTTTCTCAGACCTACAAGTCTTGAGGAAACATTTCTAAATTGTAACTCTTTATACAACCATTAGAATGTGTAAAACTCAGTGGTGTAGTGATACAAGAATTATAAATTGATTGAGTAGTCATTTGCTTTGTGTCTGTAGAGAAAACCTATAAAATATACCTACCCTTATTCATGGTAAGCCCTTATCATAGACTTAAAATGCTTTAATCTCAGAGGAAAAATCATGATATAATTTTAAAATTTTACTTAGCCATCTCTTTTATTAGTCAAGTAACTTCAAGGAAATTCTTTGATAGACCTACTTACCCCACATCTAAGAAATTGAGGAACATATGTATGAATTTAGAAAAATTCATTTAAACTTTTATTTTAGAATTTTAATCCCAAATTAAAAGTATAAAATGCAAAATTAAAACAACGATGAATTAAATGTTTATTTAAATTAAGGTTAGGTGTATACAATTATGATGTGACTGTGTGCTTCAGTGGGTTTGATTAGTTATGATTTATGAGGTCTGCCTTTTAAGCAACATAGTTTCCTGAAACCTCGTAAGCATTTGGATATGGAGCAGCAATTAAAGACTGACGAGCAATGAACCCAAATGCAGTTCAAAAACTATTATCTTAGTTACAGTATATCTGAAAAATAACATTATAGGTGGATATATTGTTTTGTATTTTCTCTAAGCGTTCTAGTATTAATCATATTGTGCACGAAGATGAACTTAGTGGGTGACATGTCTATGGGGAGGGGGGGAGTATCAGTGGTAAAAAAAAAAGGCAGAATTTGATTTTCTAAAAATTGCACATGATGAACTTTCTACTGTATCAGTAATGCTGACATCAATAATATCTCTAATAAACTATGCCAAGAAAGTAAACTAGTGTTGGCAGACACGATCTATGTCTTCACAAATTTTATGAAAACATGGGATTGGTCAACTTGATCAGTAGATCCTTAATGCCAATAACACTGCTGCTATTTCTGCTATTGCTGCTATAGTAAAGAGGATGGTTTTTATTGGCATTTAAAAAACCAGTAGAATATCTTATTTATATATATGATTCATTAGTTCTTTAATGTAGAATGACTTTAATTGGGATTACCGGAATTTCTCTCCTTCTACTCCTATGTGAAGGAATCTAAAAATATACACAATCTGGAAGCTTGCAATTGTCACTGCAGCCTTTGAATAACTGACACCATATGGGCAGTGCTGATTAACAAAGTAAATAACCACTGTACCATTCAATGTCGATGTCCTCCTACAAATAATGTTTCCCACTAAACAAACAGTGAGTAGAAGGATCACCTACTAGAAGTGTTTTTATTTAGGGTCCTGTAATAAAGGGCACATGTGCATAAGTTATAAGAAAATGAACAATGTGAAGCTGAGTGGCTAATACAAAGGTTCAGTAAATAATATTTGAATCCATTTCATAGGTATCTACTGGTGTTGGGAATTTATCTGTGGATTAAAGTATTTTATTTTTAATTGTTGCACAGATTTACAAATAGAATATGTAATCTTATGCATCTTTATATCTCATATACAACCTAATAGAATGTCTTCTTTAGTGGTGGCCACTCAAAATATATTCATATATTAAATCAAATACCCCATTTGGATAGTATACATATTTCCCTTAACAGAAGAAAAATATCCATGTAATTGGTTTAGACTAGTTTTTCCCCACTTTTTTCTTTCCAAGGGAAAGTCCAAAAGGAATGAGGACTACAACTACTTCTTGTAGTGCTTAGAACAAGTCCAAACCCTTTCTGCAATTCATGTACTGTGTTTTACCTTAAGTTTATATGGTTGTGTACTTAGAAAGATTTATAAGCTAGTAATTGGTTTCCAACTTTCACAAATTGTCCTCATTTCCAACCCATCTGAGACCCAGGAAACCACTACTTGGTGTGTGGATCACAAACCAGTTGGATTACAGCATCAACTGTTAAATGACCAAATTATAGGTCTTTAAATTTAAATACTCTAATTTCTTCCACTATACCCCCCTTCTCTGAGTCTTATCTTTAGCATGTATATCACTAAAGGCAGTTCAGAAGACTTTATCCAGTAGCACCACAAAGGACTTTTAAGGTCACACTATTTTGAGTGTTTATCTCATGCTTAGCAACCACACACATGATGTGCATATACACAATATTCACCAGTCCTTTCCACTAATAGTTGTTTCATACATTCCTAGGAATTAACACCCACTGAACAAGAGATAAAGACTTGTGTTTGTATATTCGCAAAATGTCTAAATTTCCAGCATGTGGACAGCACCAATTACATATCATTCTGCTCCGGGTCCAAGTAGCAGCATCTCCGCAGGTTCTGCCAACTGCAGATAGAAAGAAGCCTCTCTTGGTTCCTGTTGCCATGATCAGAGAATTTGAAAACCCCGAGGATATTCCATTTACAAAATGGTATGTAAAAGCTAAACCACATCTAATCCTCCCCCTACCCCATTTCCTCTCCCTTTTCTTTGGTGGTGGTGGTGGGCAGGAGAGATTCACTAAGTGTGCCCTCCTGACCTCCTTCCCAGCCTTCCCAGGCTTTCTGCAGTCGTGCTGCACTCGAGTTGAGCGGTCCAGCTCTCACTTGTTGCCCTGGCTACCCTCAACCCACGAAGCCCCGCCAGGAGAGCACAATGACACGAAAGCAAAGGGAGAGAAACGAGACCTACGGCAGGAATGGCAATCTTCCAGCCCGATGCCGAAAATCCCGAAACCAGTGTTTGTCTCCCAAAGCAACAAGTGACCCTCACAAGGGACTCTTGAAACCACGCGGCCCGCAACTCTGGAGTCCCTCTCGTTCGTGTGAACAGCACAACAGGCTGCACAAACCAAACATTGCGCAGGTGGTTAAAACCCTACCCAAGCGTGACCAAACAGTAGTTCTGATACGATTCCCCCCATTCCCCGAGAAAAATCTGTCTCCTGAGGCTTCTTTCCACCTCCAGATTTCTGACGGTCGATGTCCTTCACCATTCCACCCCATTTCTTCACAAGTTTCCTGAACGGAGAGGGAGGATGCCCGTGTGTTGGGGTGTGTATGACAGCATGTGTGTAGAAAGGATTTATAAGATCTTTTCTCCTTCCATTTTATATGTGACCTGAGCCTTAGTTGTCACCTCAAAAGAATAGGACCAATAAGCCCTGCTGTTTTGCCAACGTTGTCAAGAAGCCCTACAAAATCATATTTAATAAAGGGACTTGGACACTGTCAAAAGCTCGACAGGTTGCAGCCGCTAGTTACCCCTCCTGGGAACCTTTCTGCTCCCGGAATCCAAGGCAGCCCCATCTGCAAGGCGGTTCTTCGCTTCCAAGCAGGGTTTTTCCTCAGGTCCGGCCCCTTCCCCAGGCTCGCGACCCGCGAGATGAGAGACGAGAGAGGGCAGCGCGAGTCCCGCGAGCGAGCGGCTCCCGCGGGCAGCGCTGGGTAAGCCGGCTGGGCGCAGCCGCCCGCGCTCGCCTTGCCGCCGCGGAAGGGAGCCCGCAGGCGTGGGAGAGCAGCGGCGTGGGGGTGCGGGAGCCGGGGAGCGGGGGACGGCGCAGCGGGCAAGGAGCAGACCAGGGAAGTGGAAGAAGCCGGGGAGGTGGAGACGAGGACACAAAACCCGAACAGCCGACGCTCGAAGTCTCCAGGAGCTGAGCGGAAACAAGAAGCAAGGTAGGAAGGCGCGGCGTCCCACAGACGCCTGGCGCCGCGCGGGCTCCCGGCTGGGCGCGCGGAAGCGAGAGGAGCCCTCCCCGGTTACCTGTGCTGCTTCCGCCCTGGTTGCCCCTGTCCCGGGGGAAGATGCCCGAGCACTTCTCCCACTCCACCTGGCCCGCGAAGCACAGCTCGGTGACGATGTGCAGCGCCTTCTGGCACAGGCTGCTCACTCCGTCCTCCTTGTGGAAACTCATCGTTTGGCCTCTTACTCCCCAGACAGCCGTCCTTTCCCCTTCCCGTTACCTCTAGGCTGGCCCCTCGGGCGCCCTAAGCCATCGCCCGCCCGCGGGGAAATGGGCGGGAGAGTGCGCTGCTCAGAAGCGGCAACTCTTAAGAGCCGCAAGTTAGCCCCATGGCAGGAGTGGAGGGCGCAGGGGAAGGCGGAGAGGCCGGGGCGGGAATCCGCGCGAGGCGGCGGCGGCGGCAGCGGCGGCGGCGAGGTTTGCGCCAACTCTCCCGCTGTGCCAGCCAGTCGAGGCGAGCCGGAGAGAGAGACCCGGCATGGAGGGCGGGGGGGCGGGGGCAGGAAAAAAAAGCCTAAGCCCTCGGCTCGCTAGAACGCCCCCCTCCTCTTCCCAGCGCGTTTGTGTTTCTGGCGGGTGCCTGGCGGCGGCGCGTCCAATCGCAGCCCGGCGCGGGCCTGGACGACCCGGGGCGGTACCCGCAGCGCCCCCTCCCGGCTGAGCTGGGGATGGAGTTGGCTCGGGAGGAGGGGCGGCCCCGCGCCCCTGCTGGGGCCGGATGGGGGTGCTCAACGCAGCGGGGCGGGGGTTAGAGAAATCTCCGTTTTCTCCATACTTTTCCCAGCCTCAGTCCTCTGCCCCTCCAACTTTACTACACACGTGTGCTGCTCTCTGGTTTCTCCGGTTTTCCTTTTCTGAAAAGTCATTTCAACTGAACACAAACTGAAAAAGTTAAATTTGAAAAATGAATCGATGAATAATCAAACCAGATGTCTATACAGAAAAGAAAGATGTGCCTGGAAAGCATGTTTAAAATGATTTCTAATGATGATGGTTTAGAGGCAAAATTTAACCCGAAAGTTCTTTTTATTGCTATCACTGAAATTCACCGTAAGGTACGTTTCCTATTTACCCAATTCAGTTCTTTATACATAAATACTATGATTAGTCAGATTTTAATTTATTGCCTTTGATTTTTCTTTTTTAAACTCTCTTAGGTATTGCGCAAAACGAAATGTTATTTGTATTAATATTCACTGTCGATTAATCCGTAATTGGCAATTGAGAATGCACAACTTGTCTTCTTTATCACTTTTGCACTTAAATACTGAAAACAGCAGGGCATGAGTGTTAAAGGGGAGGGGAGTGAAGTTCAAATATGTCACACACACACCTGTGCTTAACTTGAAGAAATTGCTTTCAGGTCCTTCTTTCAATCTGTAAAATGAAGGGCTGGGACTCTCCTGTTCTTATAATTCTCTAATGCAAGTGGGTGAAAATCACTCATGGAGCTACAACTACAAAATACGTTAATAAGTGTGTGCCACAAAGTTACGGTAAATGGATTTACATTGTTTTTAAATTGTTTTGAGACAAAGTTTGATACCCTCTTATAACCTGAAGATTGATTTAGCCTTTATTAGGCGGGGATCTTTGTTTTTGAAGTGGAATATCAGGACCTTGTTAGCATATTTATACTAGGAGAGTAAGTAATCTTATTTTAAACTACTAGGCAGTTTATGATAAATTATTTCCTGTGTAAGGACACTATGGTAAATTTACTATAAATACTAGGTATGGCATCCCAGTAGCTAAGCATTCATTAGTTGAATCATTTTGATCTGATTCATAGGACAATTGGTATAACTAGGACTATTTTTATCATGAATCAAGACAAACTAAAATCTGCAGGCTTCATTGGCTTTTTGTTTTTATGCACATTAATTTGGATGGTTTTTAGATAAGATTGACTATTTTGAAATGATTTCACTGTCAAAAAATATTAAATATCTACTGTATCTTTGAAATAAAGTAACAAACTTTAATAGGGCCCTTTCCAGTTGTCCTTGCTTTCCAGTCCTCCACAGTCTAGACAGACCCATATAAGATAACCTGAAATGCAATTCTGTTCTTTCATATTTACTATCTGAGCAAACTGTTATGTGGGAGTCCAAATGAGTAATTTGTACTACTTTCAGACACTAATTGCTTAAGTGGAGTAATACAGGTCTCTCTCATGACCCTCTTAGTTTGATTTTGGTGTTAAATATTATTAGGTAAATAAATTCTGAAAATAACTTTCCTGGTACTTGTTTATGCTGTTCCTGGCCTGTTGTTACTCTTACCTGTGTTTCCACAGCAAGCAGAGTTAATATCACCTGTATATTCATTTTTCTGAATTCGTCTGAAATATTTTTGCTTTAATCTAAAATTAATACCCTAAAGTTTTGATTTTTTTCCCTTTGTTCTTTAGACCATCTCATACAGCTCATTAGCAGGTGAATCAAATCAGTTTTTTCTTGTCACTTATTAACAGCTCAGGTAAGAAGTGTGGGAAATGTAGAAACTGCATTCAAGGTCACTATTTTCAATGCTGAAGGATAATCTGACAAGAATTTAAATTTACAGTCTTTTAAAAAATGTTGGCGAACTATTTCAATTAACAAGAGCCTACCAATACAGATTTGCATTTACTTCCCCACCCATACTCTGAAGGAGTTGCTGAAAGAGTAAAGGAGGGGAGAGCAGGTTAGACTGATTTTACTAAGCACAATTGCTATACTAAGTGATATATGAGGTATTGATAGTCAAAATATACAGGTAGGTCTCTGACACAGCTTTCTTCTGAATGATCTCTGCATTAAGTAGAGGAGGAGTTGGTATGGAGTTGAAGAGCCCAGGAGCACTCATTCCCATCCCTATAAGCTAAGCCACCCTCTTGAGAGGTATTTTTAAATGGTCAACACTATGATTTCCCTGCTTGTTTAATCCTCTCTCAATTCTTTCTCTTTCCCCTTTCCATGGCTCTTTCAAAATCTGGAGGGGGAGGGAGTTATCTTCTTAGGTAGAGATCTCCCTAAGGTAAGGGGAATTTGGGGATCATTCCTGAGATTATAATTTCAAATATTACTCGACCCCCATATCAGGCACTAAGAAGGTGGGTAAATGAGGAAATCTCAGAATAGTTGAGCTCAGTCTTGAATGAAGATCAGAGACAAGTATTAAATTGTAACTTACTTAAAACTTTCCTACCTTGCTTTTCTGTGTTCTACAGCTCAGATTCACATGAGCCCAGTTCTAACTGCCTGTACGTAGTGAGCCTGCTGCTGTATTCCTTAATTTGGAGGGTGGCATCACCACTCACTCCCAACTGGTCAAATGACCAGACTTCTGGTTTGCATGGATGGGTATTGCTATTGAAAAATCCATTTCTATTCTGACTCCAGATCCTTTGATCAGCCTGATTCATCACTCTGGAAGGTTTGGTGCCTTCTCTCTTTCCAGTGTGTTCATTTTGTTCATTCATCCTGATGGATACTGACTAAGCACTTCAAACAGACTCAGTTTTGAATCCTTCAATTTTGAGAAATTCTAATGATTTATTCCTTCACTAATTCTCTGCCTTCTTTTTTTCTGTGTAGTTCCTCTCTGGAACTCCTTTACGTTGAATTTGTGACTGCTAGGATGGAATCTCTTAATTTTTGTTTCTCTTCTATTTTCCATCTCTATCACCCCCCTACTCCTTGTGCTCTAAGTTTTGGGAGATTTCCTTGGCTTTCTTTTCTGAGCCTTCTATCAAATCACTACAATTTCAACTATTATTGTTCTAAGATATACATACTTTTTTTGTTTATTGATTGTTTTGGTTACTTATTTCTTGGATATATAGTCTGTGCTTATTTATTTGACCACATTATATATTTTTAACCACCCACCGCCCCGCTCCGCTTCTAACGCGTCTTTTTTCTCTGAATAACTTTGTTTTGTTTTGTTGTTGTTCTTCTTGTAAAATTTTGTCAGCTGTTTGCTCCTCTAAATAATGAAGTATAAATACTCACCACTAAGATACGGAGTTGAAGGCCTAAGTATACTAGTAAGGCTTATAACCAGGGGCTTCATTGCAAGGTGAGTCAGGGTATTTTGAATTGGAGCACCCCCAAAGATCAGAGAGGGACTATCTAATCTTTTGTTAGGGATATGGGGCAATAATTCAAGTCTCCCTGCTTTTATTTTCCAATCCAGAGCCTGTCATGGTTCTGGCCTCTTAATAGTTCTGGTGCCTTAGGTCTGGAGCCTTTCTAGTTCAGTATCTCCAGGGGGAAACTATTTTACTTGCATGTTTGGGGAAGGGTCATCACCTGACCAGAAGAGCTGTATGGATGGAGACTTGAGCCTCCAGACACCTTCAGAGTGACAGTCCCTGCGTTTTTAGCCTTTCCCTCTACTGCCATCCTCTGGGGAGTCAGTACGAGATGCCTCCATTTCTGAGGTTTTCTGAGACTCTGTGAGGTGAAGCACGAGCTTGTCATTGCTTCTGCTCTGGAGGTTTTGGCTCCCCCTGCTCAGTAAGGCGGTCACTACTCCTTCACCGCTTCCATCTTGTAAACCGTTGACAGCTTCTGTCCTTACGTCATCTCCTGTGTCCTTTCCTATTCTTTCTGTCCTTTTGAGTTTATAGCTTTTTATTGCTCTATTGTCATCTCAGTGTCTTTTCAGGACAGTCAGGAACACACGTATGTTTTCAATCCATCATGTTTAACTGTTTAAAAAGGCAGTTCTGATTTCACTTTCAGTGCCTTCCTCTTGTGCTTTAGTTACATCCAATATCTTGAATGGGGACTGTGGAACCCTAGGTGCCCTGGCCTCTGCCTAGTTTCTTTGTTCTTTTCTGAATTCTTTGACTTGTGCTTTCTTTTCATTTCTATTTCTCCTTTGTAGCACATAACATAATTTACATTAAATAATTAATCTGATATAAACTGGTAGGTAGAGAACCTTTCCTCCCTCGTCCCTGCTCATTTCCCCGAGCCTTCGACTGTGCCAACAGTGATAGTCACTCAATAATATTTGCCAAATAAATAAATTAATGTATGTCTTTTGTTAATCCTCGTTCCCTCTAGTTATCAGAAATAAAAGCCTTTATTTACTTGTTTAAGAAGTACCAGGGTATAATAGAAACTGATGAACTGTTCTATTCCCAGGGAAGTTGAGAGGAGAGGGATGAGAAGGAAGAGTGAGTAATAGTAGTGGACTATGTCCTTTGAGAAGGAAGAAGATGGTCATTTGTATCTTAGGAACAGACACTAACTTTTGAATACCTGCTTTGTACCAGGTCTGTTACGTATATTCTATACATGGTTTAATAATAATAATGATAGTTGTTTGATACGTAAGCTATATAAAACTTAATACTTTGTAAGCTAATTGTTACAGTAACTCTTCTATTGACTCATATAGAACAGTGATAGGTATAGTACTAGCCTTTGTACATATATTAACTTACTTAATTCTTTTCTTTTTTCTTTTTAGAGTTGGGGGAGGGGCAGGGTAGAGGGAGAGAGAGAATCTTAGGTAGGCTCCATGCCCAGCAAGGAGCCGGACAGGGGGCTCGATCTCATGACCTTGAGATCATGACCTGAGCCGAAATCAAGAGTCGGACGCTTAGCCGAGTGAGCCACCCAGGTGCCCCTATATTAACTTACTTAATTCTTTCACCAAGCTTGTGAGATAGGGCCTATTATGTTCTCATTTTACAGGTAAGAAAACTGAGCCACAGAGAGGTTAAGTAGCCTTTCTTAGGTTACATAGTCATTGGTAGTAGAGCCTGGATTCAGACTAATGCATTAAGGTTGCAGAAATTAGGTCTTAACTATTGTAGTATGCTGCTTCTTATCAATCCTTATGACATGCTTATAGGATGGGCAGGATGAGATTAAAAGGCTATTCAGCCAGACAGCTATAATTGGTAAAAGTGTATAATGATAAAATTATGACCTTTATCTACTTGACATTAGCAGTCAGTCCCTGCCCCAGTGGTTATGCCATTTAAGAACTTAGAATGCATTTTGTCATATTCTTCTTCTCTCTCATATAATTAAATAAATGTACTGGTGGACGTGTGTATACATAGGTGTTCTGTCATTGTTTATTTTCCAAAAAGGTGCAGTTTTTGCCTGACTGTAATGACAGTATCTCTAGTCTACCTGGGTAGCTTTAACTAATTATTTTAAATGGCTATAAATTATTCAGTATGATGATATATCATAATTTATTCAACCAATGCCCCACTGATAGGAATTCACATTACTTTCAGTTATTTACCACTGTGGATCTCTCTATAGAGTAGTAGTGTATGTTGTAGTGTATAGTGCATGTTGCAGTAAACCTCCTTGTAACATTTACTTACATACTATGAATTTTATTTATTGGATCTATAAATAAATAAGTTTATTTAAGGAAGAGAATTCTGTTATATGAAATCACATTTAAAATCACATTTCTACCAGGAATATATACAGTATTATTTTTTTCTTATCTCTTGCTTAACAAAATAGATGTTATGAATTCTTGCCACTATTTTGTGTGACTTTTTTTCAGACTTCACTAAAAAGCATGAATTAAATGGTCATATTTATACATTTTTGTAAATTTTATATATACAATAATTGTATCTATTTATAAATTGAGGTTAAAATTAAAGTTTAAACATTTATTTTCAATTAAAAAAGCAAGAATATGGGGATAGCCATTACTTATCTTTTAAATTAGTAATTTCAAACCATAACATGCATCAAAATCACCTGGAAGGCTTGCTAAACCACAAATTGTTGGGCCCCACTCCCAGAGTTTCTGATTCAGTAGGTCAGAGGTGGGGGTCTGAGGATTTGCTTTTCCAAGTTCCCAGGTGATAATGCTACTTGTCCAGGGACCACACATTGAAAATCATTGTTCTATAGAGGCTCTTTAAAATAAAGACGTAGGGGCACCTGGGTGGCTCAGTCGGTTAAGTGTCTGCCTTCGGCTCAGGTCATGATCCAGGGATCCTGGGATTGAGCCCCACATCAGGCTCCCTGCTCAGTGGGGAGCCTGCTTCTATCTCCTCCTTTGCTGCTCTCCTGCTTGTTATCTCTCTCTCTCTATCTCACTCTCATAAGTAAATAAAAAAAATCTTTAAAAACAATCAAAATAAATCAAGAAGTATTCCTAAGAATTTACACCAGAAGTAAGTTCCCCAATAATCATACCTGGTCAGTTCAAAATAACCAATCTAAAATAACAAAAGATTGAAGGTGTTAGTTAAATTAGGTAGAAAACCTTTGTTTTGGTCTAAATTCCATCATTTGCCGACTGTGTGATATATAGCTTTTGAACTTAGTTTTTCTTTTTTTTTTTTTTAGATTTTATTTATTTATTTGACAGAGAGAGACAGAGCGAGAGTGGAAACACAAGCATGGGGAGTGGGAGAGGGAGAAGCAGGCTTCCCACCGACCAGGGAGCCTGATGCGGGGCTCGATCCCAGGACCCTGGGATCATGATCTGAGCCGAAGGCAGTCACCCAATGACTGAGCCACCCAGACACCCCTAGTTTTTCTTTTTTAAACCTTAGAATAATACTCTGTTTTACTTTCTATCAAAGGATTGTCCTGAGGCTCAACAGAGGCAACAAATGTGAAAATGCTAAAAAAAAAAAAGTTATCAAATAGTATGCATATACCAGTTATCATCATCATTCTTTGGATTAGGATTACTTGTTATGTAAACCGTACAAGTTACAATTTATCACTCCTTGTCAAGGCTTTTTTCAAACTGACATCTCATTCATAAATAAAACAACGGAGACCCACAAAAGCCTTAAAAAGTAACAATACATCTTTTTCAAGAGATAAGTGATATATTACCTCACAAGCGCACCCTTCACTTCCCTAAAATTCCTCCTTAGGCAGTGCTCTCCTCCACTTTCCACTCATCGAGGAGGTCCCAGTTGTTCCACATCATATTAGAATATTCGCTGTAGCAATAGCCCCTCTCTGAAAGTATCTTGATTGTTTACGTGTTCACAGTCTATCTTCCCCATACTAGAACCCACACTCCATGAGAGCTAGATCTGACTTTTTTCCACCCACTACCTCCCCAGAACTGAGGACAATGATGGGCATAGTAGCAGTGAAACAATGTAGCTTTTTAGGGACTAAATGAAACTGTACCACAGCTTATAAGTAGGTTTTATCTGGGACTGACAGGTTTGAAATAGTCACTTAGAATGTGCTATGCCAATTCTTTTTTTTTATTATGTTATGTTAATCACCATACATTACATCATTAGTTTCTGATGTAGTGTTCCATGATTCATTGTTTTTGTATAACACCCAGTGCTCCATGCAGAACATGCCCTCTTTAATACCCATCACCAGGCTAACCCATCCCCCCACCCCCTCCCCTCTAGAACCCTCCGTTTGTTTCTCAGAGTCCATAGTCTCTCATGGTTCGCCTCCCCCTCTGATTCTCCCCCTGCCTTCATTTTCCCCTTCCTTCTCCTGATGTTCTCCATGCTCTTCCTTATGTTCCACAAATAAGTGAAACCATATGATAATTGATTTTCTCTACTTGACTTATTTCACTTAGCCAATTCTTAAACATCAGAAAGTTGAAACTTTATTGGTTATTTTGGGAAGTTCCAGAGGAAGGATATAGTGATCAAATGTTTTATAAATCAACATGATTACAGTTTATGCATTCATTGGACAAATACTCATGCAATTTATATATGGTTAAATTAACAGTTTGTAAGTTTTTAGCAACTTTTTAATTCCAAGACATATTCTTGGAAGAAAGCTCACCTAAAAAAAAGCAATTCTAGTTTGGTACACTAGAACCAATTCTCCTAATATCAGGTACACTTTTCCCAGCAGAAAAAAAATGATAAAGTTGTTGTGTCTACTCTTGGAAGCAGAATTAGGTTAAATGGTGTAAATTCTAAGAAGATAACTTTGGCTGAATATTAGAAACAACTTTCTGATGATGATTATTCTCATAATATTTCAATTTTAATTTGTTGAATAAGTTTTCTGCAGAAGCATTTGTAGCATTCTTGGCTCCAAACATTAAAGAGTTAGTGCTAGAACATAGAATGTGCTTATAAAATAAGGAGCATACTGTTTTTCTGAATAGTCATTTTTTTTTTTAGGATTATCACTAGTTTTCAGAATGTTACATTTACTCAATACTTTGGGATTGCTTCTTTTTGGACTGACTTCAAAATCAATTCACATGCTACCAAGAAAAGCAGAGAACTTCAGGATACACCATTTTTTTTTAAGATTTTATTTATTTATTTGACAGAGAGAGACACAGCAAGAGAGGGAATACAAGCAGTGGGAGTGGGAGAGGGAGAAGCAGGCTTCCTGCGGAGCAGGGAGCCTGATGTGGGGCTCGATCCCAGGACCTGGGATCATGAGCTGAGCCGAAGGCAGATGCTTAACGACTGAGCCACCCAGGCGCCCCAGATACCACCATTTTTTAAAACCTAAATTGTAGTAGTGTAATTTGATTAAATGTTTTATTTATCAGTGTTGAATACTGGCTGCTTAATGTCAACTTAAAAAAAAAAGAATCCAAGATTCTTCCATATTAAAAACATTCAACAAACTAGGAATTAAAGAGGACTTAAGCTGATTAAAAAAAAATAAAACATGAAAAACCCCAGTTAACACCATACTTAACAGTGAAAGACTGAAAGCTTTCCTCCTAAGAGCAGGAAATGATAAGGATGTCCACTCTTGCCATATCTATTCAACATTGTACTGGAGGTTCTATCCAGGGAAATTAGGCAAGAAAATGAAATAAAAGGCCTCCAGATTGGAAAGGGGGAAATAAAACTATCTCTATGTACAGAGGACATGATCTTCTATACAGAAAATTCTAAGGCATCTGTATCATAACTATCACAGCTAATAAGTGAGTTCTGCAAGGTTATAAGGTACAAGACCAATATCTTAAAAGACTGTATTGCTATACAGTAGCAATGAATGCTCCAAAATGAAATTAAATAAGCAGTTTCATTTATAATAGCATTAAAAGAATAAAATATTTAAGAATGAAGTTAACATAAGCACAAAATTTGAACCCTGAAAACTGCAAAACATTGCTGAAAGAATTTAAAGAAGACTTTAATAAATGAAAAGTATCCCGTGTTTATGAGTCAAAAAATTGACCTGCAGATAGATATAATGCTATCCATATAAAAACCGCAGCTGCTTTTTTTTGCAGAAGTTGATGGAATGATCTTAAAATTTATATGGAAATGTAATACACTCAGAATTACCAAAACAATCTTGCAAAAGAAGAAAGTTCAGGGATTCACACTTCCCATTTTCAAACCTACTAAAAACTGTATAGCAATTCAGACAATGAGGTACTTGTATTGATCAATGGAATATAATTGAGAGTCCCAGTGGGGAAAGAATAATCTTGTCAACAAATGGGCTAGGACAACTGGTATCCACATGTGAAAGGATGCAGTTGGACCCTTTTTACACATCATACACAATAATTAACTCATAGTGGATCATAGGCCTAAATGTAGGAGCTAACATTATAAATGTTTTAGAAGAAAACGTAAGAGTATATTTTTGTGACCTTAGGTTAGACAATGATTTTTTAGATAGGACACCAAAAGCTCAATCAACAACAAAAATAATTGAACTTAATGAAAATTAATACTTGTGCTTCATAGGAAATTATCAAGATAGTGAAAAGGCAATCTACATGTTTGGAGAAAATATTGCAAAACATATATAATAAAGGATTTTTATCTAGAAAATATAATGAACTCTTTTTTTTTATTATGTTCAATTAGCCGACATATAGTACATCATTAGTTTTTGGTGTACTGTTCAACGATTCATTAGTTGCATATAACACCCAGTACTCATCAACAGATGAATGGATAAAGAAGATGTGGTCCATATATACAGTGGAATATTACTCAGCCATCAGAAAGGATGAATACCTACCATTTACATCAACATGGATGGAACTGGAGGGTATTATGCTAAGTGAAATAAGTCAAGCAGAGAAAGACAATTATATGGTTTCACTCATATGTGGAACATAAGGAACAGCACAGAGGGAAAACCGAATGGGAAGAAATCAGAGAGGGAGACAAACCATGAGAGATTCTGGGCTCTAGGAAACCAGGTGATGGGTATATAATGAACTTTTACAAGTCAACAATAAAAAGATAACCCAATTAAAAAATAGGCAATGTATTTGGATAGATATTCCTCCAAGGAAAATATACAAAACATCAATAAGCTTATGAAAAGATGCTCAACGTCATTAGCCATTAGGGAAACACAAATTAAAACCACAATAATATACCACTTCAAAGTAAGTAAGATAATTATTACTAAAAAGACAAGCATACATTGGAGAGAATGGACTAATTAGAACTCTCATACATTTCTGGTAGGAATATAATTGGTGCAGCCACTTTGGAAAACAGTGTGGAATGTTCTATTGGGTATCTACTAATTCACTACTTAGTATCTACTCAAGAAAATTGGAAACATGTTCACATAAAAACATGTACACTGCTGTTCAAGCAGCATTCTTTCTAGTAGCTACAAATATACGTGGTATATCTATACAATGGAATATTACTTGGCAATAAAAATTATTGATACATTCTACAGCGGGGATGAACCTTAAAAAGATTGTTTTAAGAAGCCAGTCACCAAAGAGGACATATTATATGATAACCATTCATATGAAAGTCTAGAATACAAAATACATAGAGACAGAAAGTAAATTAGTGGCTTCTAGAGTCTGGGTGGGTGGAGAGAACTAGAGAATGGAGAGTGGCTGCTAATAGAGATGGGGTTTCTCCATTTTCATTTGAAAATATTCCCAAATTATATAGTGGTAGTGTTTGTACAACTCTATGAATATACTAAGACCCACTGAGTTATATACATTAAAGTGTGACTATTCTGGTGTGGGAATTAGATCTCACCAAAGCTGTTGTATTTTGTAAAATGCTGATTTGTCACCATGGAGTTTATTTAATTTTGAATGCCTTAAATACTTAAAATTAATTATGAAATGAAAGTTCCTTTTAGAGAATTTTGAATTATAAAAATTGAGACCATAACATACAGGACAAAAATATACTGAAAAAGCACCATAAAAATTGAGAAAAATGTGTGTGGCATATATGCAATAAAAAGGCTAAGGACAATAATAATAGTATCTTTTAATAAAACATCTCTTACAAATCAATTAAAACAAAAGCTCAGTTTTAATGAAGTAGGAAACATGAATTTAAGAAGCTGTACACATGACAAATTAACATGTAAAAATAACTTTATTAATAGTCAAATAACTACAAAGTTTATCAGTATGACAATCTTTTTAGAAATGGTAAGGTACAATGTAGGCCAGATTTGGGGTGAAACTGGGTAATCGTATGCACTGCTGGTAAGACAAATTGATACCATATTTCTCTAAATTATTTAACAGCATTACAGTTTTGCATACTTTACTGAGAAATTCCCTTCTAACAGTGTATCCTAAGGAAGATATCACAAATGGGTTCATTGATTTAGCCACAGAAATATTTATTGAAACATTGTAATATTAAAACATTTTATATTGTTGTAACAATCTGCATGTCCAAAATGGGGGATTTATTACATCACTTGGGTATATCCATAAAATTGAACACCGTTCAGCTATTCAATAAAAAATAATCAGATTATAGAGAAGTAGGAACAAACATTGATTTATAAATAGTAAGAAAAAGTAACAAAAAAGGTAACAAAATGCTCACAGTGGTTATGTCAGATGTTGGGCTTGGCTTGGTGGCTGTCATGGCTAAAACTCAGCATCTCTTCCAACCTCTTCCCAGAGGCTTTCCTGTACTGTAGAGATTAGAAACATAGAAATTCCATTTCTTACACTCCACTACAGCTTGGGTTCTGTATCTAATTAATGCCCACGAACACCATGTCATTGCAGGAGATTTCCAAGTTGCAGGTGAAACAAAAGCTATTACTCTTGCCATTTTCTTTTCTTTTTTTTTTTTAAAGATTTATTTATTTATTAGAGAGAGAATGAGAGCGATAGAGAGCACGAGAGGGAAGAGGGTCAGAGGGAGAGGCAGACTCCCTGCCGACCAGGGAGCCCGATGTGGGACTCGATCCCGGGACTCCAGGATCATGACCTGAGCCGAAGGCAGTCGCTTAACCAACTGAGCCACCCAGGCACCCTACTCTTGCCATTTTCTAAACAGAGTTGGAGAAGCACTTGATTTTTTTGTTGTTGTAGCAGCATCAGGGGTCCCACTTATAATATGATTGCTAAGAAGCAATAGTTAAGTTTTCTAGGAGAGATAGATACTTGTAGTCTTTTTTTGGAAATCTGTTCTTGGGTGAGAAAGCCTAAGACTCACAGTCACGATCTACCAAGAAAGAATGGCTGTTACTTCACTATCACCCTAATGTCTTGGGACATCCATAGGACATCCATTTTGCTGTTGTGTCATATAGCAGGCACAGAAGAGATTATAGAGCTTGTGCCTAGTCCTGGCAGTGAGGTTATGATTTTGCATCGTAACTTCTAATCTTGAAGAATCAGTAGTTAACTGTGGTATGGCAGTAAAATTCATTTCTGAAAGCACAACCTAGAATTTTTTTCTTCACCCTTTACAATAATTCTGTAAGCCATTTAACAGTAAAATTTCTTTCGGTTTACACTGGCAGAAAGGATTCGGTTCTCTGCAGTTGGACTCTGAACATGGATACAATTGGATTATTTTTATTTTCATTCTTTAGCTTATATATATTACATACATTTTCAACAACTATATATTACTATTATAATATAAACATTTATATAATAATATTGTTTAGAATAAATCTGAAGTTTACAAAGGGGGTTCTTTTAAGATTATAGCTTTTGGAAGAAAGTATTATAGTTTGGTAGTTAAGAGTTGGTCTCTGGAGACATGTAGGCTTAAATCCCAGCTTCCTCCTGTAGCATGCTTAAGCAATAACACTTCTAAAACCTCAGAATTATTTTCTATAAATTGAGGATTAGAACACTTTATTTATGGTGTGAAGATTAAATGAGATAACTCATGTAAAGCTGAGATCCCAGTACTGAATATTCTATAGGAATTCAATAAATGACAGCCTTGCAGTCTCCTTTAAACTTTCATAGAGCTCACATTTCTCCATCTTGATTATGAGAATATCCATGCATATCTTTCCTAAATGCTTTGCTTTGAACTGCATTTCATTATATTCTTTACACTACCCCAAAATAAATTTAGATAAATGTCCTAATCTCATGAAAATATTAAATGAAAGTTATTTCTCCATGTGAATTTTTATTTTATACTTGACATTACTTAAGAAAACAAACTCTATATTTAAGTGATTTTAGTATTCTTTCAGCACAGTGATTGTTCCAAATTGAAATAAGTGCCAGCCTGTTGTTCAAAATACAGCAACCCATCAATGTCTGATAATTAAGGGGTCTATGCTTTGTGGATCTACAGGCATAGCTCTTAGTAGAGTTAATAGTAAATGAGGACACACAATGAATTTACTAGGAATTTAAAATAAGAATATGCTTCTGATTTGTTTTTAACTCAAGTATCTAGAGTACACAGGGTAAATATTACCCTTGAATATTGAATATTTACACCTGAATATTGTATGATTACAGACAGATCTCTTGAAACTGTCAACAAACTCAAAGCACCTCATCTAGTAAAGCTAATGGTTTCTGCTGATGTAATTGCATTTAACTTATTCTTTGGCAATGTTAAGTTGCTAACGGAAAGGAATGCAGTATGTAGCCAGTGCATAAACAGATAGAAAACCACCTTTCATGGGGTTCAAATTTATCATCTTGGTTTTATTGGCATATACGCTAACTAACTGAACTGATCTGCTGTTTTAATTATGAATAAATCCTGATATATATCTATCAGTTACTTTGAATGTGTAATTCCTATGTTCTTGACAAAAATGATGTTCAGGAGATTATTCCTTGAGATAATGTGCTCCTGAGTTGTAAGAAACTTTGAAATTCCTTTCTGCTTTAACTAGTGACAATGAGATTAGGAATGCCTCCTTACAACTTCTTCTTTTAAATAAGTGCTTGGCAATAATTTGTTATAGTGAGAACTTGTTAATAAGTAGGAAAACTCTATTTATTCATTCAATCAATTCATTCATTCAATATATATAGGTATGAGACCCACTGGGCAATTTTCTAAGTGCTGGAGATACAGCAGTGAGGGATGTAAATGGTGCAGCCATTTTGGAAAACAGTTTGGAAGTTCCTCAAAATGTTTAATATAGGGTTCCCAATATGACCAGAAATTCCACTTCTAGGAATCTACCCAAAAGAATTGAAAACATGTTTACACACAAAATAATTGTACATTAATATTCATGGAATCGTTATTCCTAATAGCCAAAAAGTGATAACATCCATCAACTAATGAATGGATAAACAAATGTGGTATATCCTTATATGACATACATTGAGCAATAAAAATGAAGTATTGATATATAACACAACATGGATGAACCTGTAATATTGTGCTAAGTGAAAGAAACCCGTCACAAAAAACACGTATTATATGATTCTATTTATAGGAAAGGTTCAGAGTACACAAATCCATAGAGATAGAAATTAGGTTACTGGCTCTCAGAGTCTTAGACAAAAATGACGGAATGGGAAATGATTTCTAATGGATATGGGGTTTCTTTCTGGGGTGATAAAAATGTTCTAAAATTATATAGTGGTGATGTTTGCACAACAATGTGATTATACTAAAAAACACTGAATTATACACCTTTAAAAGGGTGAATATTATGGTGTGTGAATTACATCTCATAAAGCTCATTTTTATATTTAAAAAACTAAAAAATTAATTGTGAATCCTCTTTATGCCAGGTAATGTTTCAGGATCTGGGGATCCTGCAGGTGTCAAAAAGTATAAATCTGCATTCACAGAGTTAATAATTTCTTAATATATGCTATTGAAATTGAAAAACTGTGCTCTATATTTGAACAAAGTTTAACTAAATGAAATTATTACTGGGTGTTATGGTTGGAGTACTATTATATAGAAGGGATAGGATTCTTCTTCCTACAATATTATGTAAGGAATTGTAGCATGATGGAAGGTGTCACTAAAGAGATGGAACATACTTCTTACATTTAGGATGAATCAACACATCTTGGGAGCTTGTAGAAGCATATTTTCCTATAATTTTACATCAGAATTTCATGGAAGATAGCATGACCTATAGAAAATTTTAGGAAGTGACAGAAATTAATATCACTCTGTGCCTGTCCTCATATTGAAATATCAATGTACCTGCTGATATTGTCCCACGGTTTTAATTTTGGAATAAAGTGAACAACCAATAGTGATTTTTATAAAAATTTAACTGAAAACAACGATGTACATATTAATTATACATTAGATGTAACATAAAAGGTAATTTCAAGGGAGTAATTATATGCAACAAATTACATAATAATACATTGTAAGGAAAACATGGGTCACATAAAGACATCCAAATTGATTAATCATTTATTCAGAAGTTGCTATTGTCATTTCCAAGCAGAGGGGTCTGCTATGGTTAGTTTTACATGTTAACATGAGTAGGCTGTAGTACCCAGTTTTTAAATTAAATTATTTATTTATTTAGTTTTTAATTTAATTAATTAAATTTAGACTTGCTAGCACCCACAACTGTGTAAGCTAATTCTCTGAAACAAATCTTTGTTAAAAAAGATTTATCTATCTATATCTATTTATCCATCTATCTATCTTACTAGTACTATTTCTCTGTTAGAATCCTGACTAATAGAAAAAGAAAAAAAAATAAGAATCCTGACTAATAGAGATTTTGGTACCCAGAATGGTTCTAGAAAAAGAGAATTTTAGGGTAAATTTTTAAAATTGGTTCTGGGTGTTCTGGAACTGATTCTCTAATCTCATTAGATTTAAAAGCTTTAATGACTCTTTCTTGAGTGGTAAAGAGAACACTGGTAACCCATGGCATGATGTGGCTATAGAGAAATGCAAAATATTGCCATTGGATACTCCAAATACTTACCCAACTAGGACATACTGGGGCTAGAATATAAATGTAGTTTATTCAGACTGTAAAATCTGTGAAGTTTCCACTGCATGAACAATAGTTCAGTCTTCTAAAAGTGATAGATACCTGTAGCCTTTCCTTGGAAATTTATTTTTGGAATAAAGTGAGAAAGCCTAAGACTCACAGTCACAATCTACCAAGAAAGAATGGGTGTTACTTTACTATCACCCTAATGTCCTTTCAGACTTTCTAGAATTAAGGTCACTCTTTTACCCAGAGTGGCTACACTCAAGCTGTTAACAGAGTCAAAACTCAATTTTTCTGTCACATTTATAATCTTATTTGTTATCAGAAGAAACAAAAATCCTGGTGCTTGTAATGACATTGTACCAAGGGGCCATAGCAGGCCATGAAAAAAGGACATACAGACATTTTTTGCTTCCATGTAAGACATAATAGGAAATGAATTAAATACACTTCAAGTTTTATTTGACTTTCTAGGCAAAGACTCTGAGTATAGGGAAAACTTGGTAGTTTACATTGAGTAGTTACTGAATTTTAGGCCTTGCATTTATTCTTGCATCTTACTCTTTATAGTATAGTAAGACTATAAAATATCTCCCAGTTTCTACTTTTTATTTGATCATTAAATAAAATTTAAGTCACCCACAAAATAAATTTATTTAAATTCATGCATCTATTACCGTTGTGGAGTTTCAAAGAATAGAGATTAGGGGGCACGTGGTGCTTCAATCAGTTAAACATTTGACTCTTTGTTTTGACTCCAGTCATGGTCTTGGCGGTTGTGAGATCGAGCCTCACGTTGGGTTTGGTCTCGATCTCCATGCTCAGTGGTCTCTGTGCTCAGTGTGGAGTCTGCTTCATAATCTCTCTCCCTCTACCCCTCACCCTGCTCATGCACACCAGTGCACGTGTATGCGCCCTCTCTCAAATAAGTAAATAAAATCTTAAAAAAAGAGTAGAGATTATAACTTTGCCAATAAAATGGGCACAGATATATAAAAGTAAAAAAATATTAAATGTGTTTATATATATATTCATTAAACATCTATGCAAATAAATTAGCAATTTGCTCCTCTGGATATTCATCGGAGTTGCCTACAGGGCTTCCTAAAATACTCATGCTTGGATTATACCATAGACTCATGAATAAGATTCCCAGAAGGGGAGATGCCAGAAACCTGCATTTTTACAAAGTGCCACAGGGGGCTTTGATTCATAGCCAGTGTTGAAAAATACAAAGGTCAGGAAAGAGAAACTTTAAAATTTGCAAGCTAATTGAATCAATTGTTTTTCTACCCTGCTCCCTCTTTATGAGCCCAATTTCCCATCCTACACACACATTCCTGTTCACTTTTATTAGATTCACTTTGCTACCACTTTAATTTTGGACTTTCTATTTAATTCCACCCTCCTGGGCTGACAGGAATATTTTCTTTAATTCTGGCTTCTTGTTTTGTTTAAGGACTTGTAAAGCCCTGGCATATATCAGTTCTGGTTTGGTGAATATATGAAAAAATTATTTTAATTGAGTTTTCATTTATATATATACGTATACAAATGGGTTAGTATCTAGATTGTTTCCTTGAATTAATTTGTTTGCTTCCTTGGAGGAAAGAAACAACATTTTGAGAACAAATACAAATGACTTATTTTCCATTAGCTGAATTCTGGAAGAGCATTGAGAAATGTAGCTGTGCAAAGCCACCAAATTGAAGAAGCACACCCGTTCTGAATGTTCTCATTTTAAACATATATATAATTATTTTTGAATTGCCTTTTTATTTTGTTGTCTATAATAAAATTCAAATGGGTAACATGTCTCTTTTTTTTTGTAATGTTGATGTTGATAAATGGACAAAATTTTCTTTGCTGTCTATAGACAATTTTCTTATTGATATTTGAATAGCAGTATGAACAAAAATGGAATTAAGATTAAAAAAACTTTTTTATTATAAAATAAGTTCTCTTCCTGAGCTTATTTCTCATTTGAATTGAAATGAAATGTAGAGGGAAAAATTATCTGGTATGCTAGTCTTTGCAGTGTGACATTATTATTCTGTAAGTGGGTTTCTCATATCTGGGATGCAGCATGATTCTTTAGGGGAGAATTTAGATTTTTACAAGCATAGCCCCCTTTTTAAAGATATTTCATCTTGGTCATACCAGCTAAAATCTTACAGTCCTCGTTATATTAAAAGAATAGAAAATTGTAAATGCCTTTTAAATGTTCTTGCAATTTTATATAATTGCAATTTTTATAAATTTTATATAATACTATATCCTTGAATTCTGATAAAATGTACTTCAATATGTGGAATAAGATCCCTTTAAAAGATACCTGCTTAAGAAATTTTACTACTTTTGAATTCTACTGAAAAGATCTCTAGAAAACATAATGGGTATTGTTAATAGGGTAAGCATAGAAAAATAATTTGATTTATAGGATTCAAAGACTTAGCAAAGCTTGTCAATCATCTAGGTCCTATATAGAGAATATGTTCAAAGTAAGTTATGAATTCAAGTAAAATAGTTCTTTCCATTTGTAATTCAAATGGAAAATAATTCACTCCACTGTAGGGAACTCACTCCACTGAAATTATCATTAACGTGGCAAAAACAGAATATACTTCTTAGAACTCTAGAATCTTAGGAAAATTTTATAGCAACCAGGGAAGTACTTAATGAAGGAAATGGCTGCTAAGTTTCAGCATTTAAAGAAATGTCAGTAGGGTCACTGGCTAAATTTTGAGTCAATGGAACAGAGAATGAGTGACTACATACAATATGGAAAACAAATTTTGCTAAAATAGCTTGGAGAAATCATTAAATGAATGGATAAGTGCACCCTCAACAAGCAACAATAGCAAACCTGGGGGGAGAGAAGGGGAGAGTCTGATTTCTGGAGTTCCCACACTATAATATTCAAAATATCAACTTCACAGCAAAAAAAAAAAAAAAAAAAAGCATACAAAGAAGCAGGAAAGTATGGCCCACTCCCAGAAAAAAAAATGGATGGAAACCATAACTGAAATAGCCTAGACATTGGATTTAATAGACAACATTTTAAATCAACTGTCTTAATTTTCTCAAAGAGCTAAAAGAAGCCATGGAAAGAATTAAGCCAGGAGACTGATGTCTCATGAAATAGAGAATATCAGTAAGAACATACAAATTATAAAATAGAAATCAGATAGAAATTTTGGAGCTGAAAAAAATGCAATACATAGTGGTATATTTGAGTAGGCAGAAGAAAGAATCAATAAACCTAAATAGAGGACAATTGAAATTATCCACTCTGAGGAATAGAAAGAAAAAAAATAATGTAAAATGAACCGGGCCTAAGGAATCTTTTGGGCACTATCAAGTGGGCTAGCACAGCATTATGGGAGCCCCAGAACAAAGAGTTAAAGAGGAAACACAGTATATAAAGAAATAATGGCTAATAACTCACAAACTTGATGAGAGAAGTGAATCTACAAATCCAAGAAGTTCATCAAACTTCAGTAGCATGATCTCAAAGATTAACACTGAGACACATAATAAAACTGAAAAACTAAGGATGAAGATCTTGAAAATAGGAAGAGAGAAATGAGTCATCATCAACCATTGATCCTGAATAAAATTAATAACTAATTACCATTAGAAATCATACAGACCAGCAGACAGTTGGTGACATATTTAAGTTGCTGAAAGAAAAAAAAAAGCTGTTAACCAAGAAGTTTATATCTGGGCCAACTATCTTTCAAAAATGAAAAAGAACTTAAGATATTAATATAAAAATAAAAGCTGTAGACTTGCCCTCTAAGAAATGTTAAAGGTAGCCCTTTATGGTGAAATGAAAAGAAGAGAAAGTAACTTGAAGGTATACACAGAAATAAAGTACTCTAGTAAAGGTAACTACACAGATAAATATAAAGTAGGTATTATTGTATTCTTGGTTTGTAACACCTCTTTTCAAAAATGATTTGAAAAATGTATAAAACAATTATAAAACTTCAGCAGAGACACACAATGTACAAAGATGTAATTTTTGACAATAAAAGCAAAGGGGTCATGGAGCTATATAGACACAGAGTTTGTGAATGCTGTTGAATTTAAGTAGGTATCAATTAAGAGTAGACTGTTCTAAATTTATGTTGCTAATTGTAATCCCTAGGGAAATTACTAAGAAAATTACTGAAAGTATACAGAAAAAAAATGAGAAGGAAGTCAAAATGATACCCTGGAAATAACCAAGGAGAAAGTAAAGTAGTATTAGAGAAACTGAAGAACAATAAAAGTTAAGAACATATAGAAAACAAATTTCAAAATAGAGAAGTCCTTATTATTAATCACTTTAAATGTAAATGGATTAAACTCACCAATTCAATTCAGAGATTGGCACGATAGATTTAAAAACCCAAAGCAGGACCCAGGAAACTCACTTTAGATCCAGAGATACAAATAGGTTCAAAGAGAAGGGATGGAAAAAAGTTGCAAATAGAAACAACAAGAGAGCTAAGGTAGCTAGCTATATGAGAAAAGGAGAGTTTAAGTCAAAATTAATCAAGAAGATATAAAAATTATAAACATATACCAAACAACAGAGCCTTAAAATATTTGAAGCAAACACTGACAGAATTGAAAGGAGAAATAAACAGTTGTATAATAATTATTGGAGATTTCAATACCCCACTTTCAGTAATGGATAGAACATTTAGATGGAAGACTAATAAGGAAGTAGAGGACTTGAACAGCATTATAAAATAATGACTTAACAGACATATATAGGACACTGTATCCAAAAAAGAATACACATTCTTCCAAGTGCACAAGGAACATTGTTCCGGATACGTGATATAAAAGCTGCGGTTATCAAAACAGTGTGGTACTAGTATAAGAATAGACAGATAGATGGAATACAATTGAAAGTCCTGAATTAAATCCATATGTTTGTGTGCAATTGATTTTTAAAGTAAGCTCTATACCAACATGGGGCTTGAACTCATGACCCCGAGATTAAGGGTTGCAAACTCTACTGACAGAGTCAATCAGGCACCCCTGTGTGCAACTGATTTTTGACAAGGGTGACAAGTCCATTCAATGAGGAAATAGTAGTTTTTTCAACAAATGGTGATGGCACAACTGGATATCCACATACAAAAGAATGAAGTTATTGCTTACTTCACCTGGTGCAAAAAAGTTAACTCAAACTGGATCAGTTATGTAAATATAAGAGCTAAAGCTATAAAACTCTTACAAGAAACCATAGTGATACATCTTCATGATGTTGGATTTGGCAATGGATTCTTCAATGTAACACTGAAGAACAAGCAACACAAGAAAAAGTAAATATATTGGACTACGTGAAATTTTAAAACTTTTGTTCACCAAAGGACATTATCAAGAAAGTAAGAAGACAACCCAAACAATAGAAGAAAATATTTGTAAATCATATATCTGGTAAAAGTCTATTATCCAGAATATGTAAAGAATTTTTTCAACTCAATAAAATGACATCCAACCTAACTTAAAAGTGGACAAAGGACTTGAATAGACATTTCTCCAGAGCAGATATATAATGGCCAACAAACATAAGATGCTCAACATCATTAGGGAAATCCAAATTAGAGCCGCAATGAGATCTGCTTCACACCCAGGAGGATGGCTATAACTTAAAAAAAAAATGAAAAACAACAAATGGCAAGAATGTGGAGAAACTGGAACTATTGTATGTGGCTGGAGGGAATATAAAATGGTGCAGCTACCATGGAAAACAGTTTGGTGGTTCATCAAAAGGTTTAAACAGAATTATTGTATGGCCAGTATTTGCACTCATAGGTATTTACTCCAAAGAATTAAAAACAGAGATGCATACCAATTCTTGTATATGAATAGTCATAGCAGCACTACTTACAATAGCTAAAAGGTACAAATAACTCAAATGTCTTTCAATAGATGTATGGATAAGCAAACGTGGTATATACATAGAATGAAATGTTACCTTAAAAAGTAATGAAGTACTGATACATGCCTCCATGTAGATGAAGCTTGAAAACATTATGTGAATGAAGCCAGGTAGAAAAGGTCACATATATTCCATTTATATGAAATAATCAACATAGGTAAACCTATAAAGACAGAAAGCAGATTGGTGATTTCTAGGAATGAGGCAAAGGGGAATGGGGAGTGACCATTTAATGACAATAGGATTTTCTTTTGAGGTGATAAAAATATCTTGGAACTAGATAGAGGTATGTGATGGTTGAGTAACATTGTGAATGTATGAAATGCACTGAGTTACGTACTTTTAAATGGTTAATTATGTATTAAATACATTACACCTCAATAAGAAAATAAGGAACCCACTACATTCTGGTAACTTTTTTTGTTTGTTTTTAAATGATGGGAAAAAGTTGTGCTAGTCAGAGTCCAGTCAAGACAGAGAAACTACATAGTAATTTTAGCAGGGAAGGTTTAATATAAAGAATTATAATGGATTACCTACTAAAATAAAGAATACAAGAAGAGCAGATACAAGGAAGAGCCCCTACCTTTTTGGCTGAGACAGAGCCCTGAAGGAAGGAACAAATATGGAAGAACCTTCTTCCCAAGGCTGAGACCTAAACCTGGTTAGAGAGGGTATAGCAGTACCTCATACAATGGTGAAAGTGTTCCCTGAGGTCCTGGGCTGGGGAACTTGCTGGTAATCCTCCTGTAGGGATGTGAATTGGGAAACTGCCTGCTGGGGGAAGGAGTGCTGTTGGCTGTTGTGCACTGCAGTTTACCCAGAGGAGCATCCTGAAACCAAGAAAAGACCCTTCCTGCTGCTGGGTTCCTGCAGCACTCTGCTCTAACAAAGCTTAACATGTACCAACGGGCAAAGGAAAATGTTTACAAGGTTACATTATTATTTCCATTACTGTATAGCAGGAAGGAAAAGAGGGTTTTCAGCAGAGAAACAATTTTTAACTGGCCCAAAATTATTTTAACAAAGTAAGTTTTAGATCAAGTAAGTTACACAAAGGTATCTTGGCAATAGCCTCCAATATTAATTCATGAGTCATGTAATAATTTATATGTGATTACCATACTTGTCATTTGGGTTTGCGATATTACTTCCAATCATCTGTGAATTGGAAAGATATACTCCTTAGAAAAAAATGTAAGTTAAAAAAATAGGCTTATTAAACTATAATATTCAATTCAAGGTATTAGATAAAAATATAACAATGAATTTAAAAACATCAGTAAGTCAGGCTTATTGATAATAATTTTTCCATTTAGTCTCTCAGAGGCTAATCATAATTTTTAAGTAGAGTTTTTCCAGGGTACTTGTGTAAGAAGTAAAATGATAAGTAGCTGTGCTGGAAAATACACTAAAATAAACATTTCTAAATTGTTAAAAATAAGGAAGCCAGATTTTGATCAATCTGAATAACCATAACATTGAATATAATAACAAATAACTGTCAGGACACAATTATAGCATCCCTATTATAAAATATTTACTTTTCTAACATTTTTTAGAGCAAGGTATAATGTATCCAAAATAAATTATTGCTATACAACATTGTTTAAAGGTTATTATTTTATGAGGTAAAAATTCCTGTCTCAGCTTTGACATTTTTTTTTGAAAAATGGGTTCCATTTCAACATTTATATAGCAGCAGGAGACCATTATCTTGTGACAACACTTCATTGCATTGACATTATCTGTTAATTATCTTTGCCACCACTAATTTCAAGCCTGGTGTGCTGTATATGCTGGCTCTTACCAGTTGTATGATTGCTCTTTCTTTCCTCATTGATGAGTCTGAAAAATATACAAAGCTTAATTAAAAGTGAAACTTAAAGGTTATACTTTGTATAATCATAAAATACAGAAAATGAAAAACAGTATAGCTGAATAAATAATTTTATACTTAATAGGGACTATGTTCTTACCTTTTTCTAATATTATAAAGTGCTCAAATGAGCTGCATGGATATTTTAAATCTGAAAACTAAAGGAGAACATTTAATTATTGATATACAAAAACATTTAGCAAAGGCGAAAAATTTAGTAAGCACAGTCATAAAACATAAACAGATGAGTAGTGTGAAAAGAGATTTATTCTTGTAAGACAAGTAGATCAATAAAATTCTGGCAATAAGCCTGTCAGTTACTGTTGTTATTAAATTGCCCTTTTATCAGTGTGCTCATTACTTGGAAACATTTTTCTCTTTTTTTAATTTTAATTTTAATATTTTTAAATTTTTAAAAAAATCTATTTTATTATGTTCTGTTAGTCACCATACATTACATCATTAGTTTTTGATGTAGTGTTCCATGAGTCATTGTTTGCATATAACACCCAGTGCTCCATTCAATACGTGCCCTCCTTAATACCCATCACCAGGCTAACCCATCCTCCCACGCCCTCCCCTCTAAAACCCTCAGTTTGTTTCTCAGAGTCCATAGTCTCTCATGGTTCGTCTCCCCCTCTGATCCCCCCCTTCATTTTTCCCTTCCTACTATCTTCTTTTTTTTTTTTTTTTAAACATATAATGTATTATTTGTTTCAGAGGTACAGGTCTGTGATTCAACAGTCTTACACAATTCACAGCACTCACCAAAGCACATACCCTCCCCAATGTCCATCACCCAGCAACCCCATCCCTCACGCCCCCACCACTCCAGCAACCCTCAGTTTATTTCCTGAGATTAAGAATTCTTCATATCAGTGAGATCATATGATACTTGTCTTTCTCTGATTGACTTATTTTGCTTAGTATAATACTCTATAGTTCCATCCATGTCATTGCAAATGGCAAGATTTTGGTTTTTTTTTGATGGCTGCCTAATATTCCATTGTATATATATATACCACGTCTTCTTTATCCATTCATCTGTTGATGGACATCTTGGCTCTTTCCATAGTTTGGCTATTGTGGACATTGCTGCTATAAACATTGGGGTGCACATACCCCTTCGGATCACTACATTTGTATCTTTGTGGTAAATACCCAGGAGTGCAATTGCTGGGTCATAGGATAGTTCTATTTTCAACTTTTTGAGGAAACTCCATACTGAAAATTGTTAGTTCTTTGTGTATGTGTATGTTTGTGTATGTGTGTGCATTATTATTTTTTTAAGAAAAAAGCTACCTCTTGAAGGCTTACTTTTCACTCTTACCGATTCACATGCCTTTAGTACGGTATTCCAAGCTTAGGTTTTTTGTTTTTTAACTTACAGAGGCTTATCTGTAAGTTAACTTACAGAGGCTTATCTTCTGCCCCTCAGGAAAACTCTTAGAGGGTATTTCCACAGTTTGGCTATTGTGGACATTGCTGCTATAAACATTGGGGTGCACATACCCCTTCGGGTCCCTACATTTGTATCTTTGTGGTAAATACCCAGTAGTGCAATTGCTGGATCGAATGGTAGCTCTAATTTCAACTGTTTGAGGAACCTCCAAGATGTCCATTGACAGATGAATGGATAAAGAAGATGTGGTATATATACACAATGGAATATTATGCAGCCATCAAAAGGAATGAGATCTTGCCATTTGCAACAACATGGATGGAACTGGAGGGTGTTATGCTGAGTGAAATAAGTCAATCAGAGAAAGACATGTATCATATGACCTCACTGATATGAGGAATTCTTAATCTCAGGAAACAAACTGAGTGTTACTGGAGTGGTGGGGGGTGGGAGATAGACATTGGGGAGGGTATGTGCTACGGTGAGCGCTGAGAATTGTGCAAGACTGTTGAATCACAGATCTGTACTTCTGAAACAACGCAACATATTTTAAGAAAAAAGAAAAAGAAGAAGATAACAGGAGAGGAAGAATGAAGGGGAGTAAGTCAGAGGGGGAGAAGAACCATGAGAGATGATGGACTCTGAAAAACAAACTGAGGGTTCTAGAGGGGAGGAGGGCAGGGGGATGGGTTAGCCTGGTGATGGGTATTAAAGAGGGCACATTCTGCATGGAGCACTGGGTGTTATGAACAAACAATGAATCATGGAACACTACATCAAAAACTAATGATGTAATATATGGTGATTAACATAACAATAAAAAAATAAAAAAGAAGAGGGTATTTCTAATAAATTTGTAACACCAAAAAGCAACTCAAAAAATAAATTGATATTATTGTGTTTTTTTTAAAAGGTGCTGAAATTGGGGTGAACTTAAAACCAAATAACCTGCTTAAGTATACACCCTGATATTATACATGTACAATGCATAGTTGCCTGGCACATGGCACAAAAAATCAACAGATCATGGGAGCTATTGAAAGTAACCAAATACATACAAATATCCTGAATATTTGACCACAAACATGACATTTCTGATATTTAACCAAAATATGAATAGATCCCTTTTTGCTTTTTGGATATATTTTTAATGGTGTCTATATGCGTGTCTTACTGGGTTTGTATCTCTTTTGTCACTTCCTGATATATATTCTTTGGTTCAATACCAAGATGGAAGATACAAGAGTCTGACATTTGAGAATATAATATTTACAGTGGGAAAATAATCTCTTTTCTACTATTAAATAAAACATAGGCATAGTCTCTCCTAATTCGGCTTTATATAAGGCTTAAAGGGGTGAATAGGTGAGAATAAGTCAATACTACTTAATGTTATATGTTTTTAATTGCTAAAATATTTGTATCATTATGTCAATACAAAATATATTTTATAGCAAAGGCTATTAAAGAAAGGTCAAAATATAATTTCAATAAGTTCAGGCCTCCATGAACATAATTTATTTCTGAACATTAAGTTTCTAATAGCATGATCTCGGGTTATAGGAGAAAAAAATCAAATAACTATAAACATTCGTGGGCAAATTAACCATCATCTTGTGAGATTTCAACATACCTATCAGATAATTGATGAATCAAGCACACATTAATAAGGATATAGAATAAAATTAGTAAGTTGATGAAGTGGATACAACATAATTGAAATTTGAACAACTCATATCATTCTTAAAACGTGTTTTTTTTTTTAGAGGGTACACACGTGTCTGCTCACCTGAGCGGAGGGAGGGGAGGGGTGTAGGGAGAGGGAGAGAGAGAATCTCAAGCAGACTCCCCACTGAATGGGGAGCCCTATGTGGGGCTCAATCCCACGACTGTGAGATCATGACCTGAGCTGAAACCAAGAGTTGGACACTTAACTGACTAAGCCACCTGGGAGCCCCATGAACAACTCATATCTTTCTTAACCATTCATGAAATATTTACCGAATTGGACAATTAACATGACATAAATGAAGCCTCAAAATTTTCAAATAACTGGGAACTGTATAGATGTGCTCTGACTATAATTTAGTTAATCAAAAGTTCATATGTTAAAGATAATATATATCAAAAGCCTTGCATTGCAAAGAAGAATTTCTAATGCACATGATAACATATTCAGAAGTATATTGAATAACCATATAGTTCTTATCCTTTCTTTTATTAATGTGGTGTATCATGTTGATTGATTTGTGAATATTGAACCGCCCTTGCAACCCAGGAATAAATCCCACTTGATCGTGAATGACTTTTTAAATGTATTCTTGGATTTGTCCATTGACTGATGAATGGATAAAGAAGATGTACACACACACACACACACACACACACACACACACACACTAGAATATTACTCAGCCATAAAAAAGAATGAAATCTTGCCATTTGCAATGACATGGATGGAGCTAGAAAGTATTATGCTAAGCGAAATAAGTCAGTCAGAGAAAGACAAATACCATATGTTTTCACTTATATGTGGAATTTAAGAAACAGAGGAACATGGGGGTAAAAAGAGAGGAAAACCAAGAAACAGACTCTTAACTACAGACAACAAACTGATGGCTACCAGAGCGGAGGTGGGTGGGAGGGTGGATTAAATAGGTGATGGGGATTAAGGTGTGACCCCTTGTTGTGATGAGCACCAGCGATGTATGTGTGCTGAATCACTAAATCGTACACCTGAAACTAATAGTACACTGTAGAGTAACTGGAATTTAAATAAAAACTAAAAAAAAAAGGTAGATAATAATGATATAAATCTCATTGTGACTTAAAAGATTTGGGTAAAGAATATAGAATTGTATCTGCATGTAATAGGCATTATATAAATGTTATTTTTATTATTCTAAAAGCAGTGTAAAAGATCCATGGCATTACTACATTAAAGAAGTAAGAGCTAAACATTTAAAATTTAAAATACACCATTAATAATAAGCATGGAAAATATAAGATATTTAGGAATAACCCTAACAAAATTTGTAAAACATTTAATGAGTTAGTTTAAAAACTTATTGGAAGATAGTCAAGGAAACTTAATTAAATGTAAGAATATATCATGTTCATGGACTTAAAGCCCATTTAAAATACCAAATTTGCCCAAAAGGAACTAAAAATTTTAACCAGTTTCAGTTAAAAGCCAGACAAGTTCTTTTGTGTGTGCATGTGGTCAAATTTCTAATGATGAATCATTCTAATGATGATTCTAATAGAAGAGTAAAGAACAAAACAGGGAGACAGGGAAAATGGGATTTGTTGCAAAGATTTAAGGACTTGTTTCAAACATATAGGAATATTATTCGTACAGTTATAGACAATCCAATAACACAGGATAGCCTAGTAACAGACCTATGCAGATTTGGAAATTTAATATCTGACAGAGGTAGCATTGCACATGGTGCACAAAGGGTGAATATTTCTGTAAATATTGGGGTAATATTTGAGAAAAAAAATCAGTGTTTACTGAATTAAAATTTAAGTGTGACAAAGCTTTTTAACTTGTATAAGAAAATGTAAGAAATTATCTTCATGGCCTTGGAATAGAGAAAGGACATCACACAAAGGTGCAAAACCTTAAATAAATATTTGATAAATTTTATTACATTAAAAAAACAGACTCATCAAAAGACATTGTTAAGAAGTAAACAAAAATCTTTACTGGAAAGCAAATTGCTTTCAAGACATGAAAATTTTTTATGTAATATATAAAATATTACAATATTAAAATAAAAAATAACTAAAGTTTTGAACAGATATGTCACTAAAGGAAATACATAAGTTGCCAAACATGTGAAAAAATGCCCTATACTATACTAATCAGAGAAATGCAAATTTAAACCACAACAGTTTACATTTCAGACTCATCAGGTTAGCTACAGGTAAAAAGTCTGTCAATACCAAGTGTTGTTGAAAACATGGAGCAACAAAAATTTTTATACACTCCTGGTATAAATTTGAACTCTAAATTTGGCAAAGACTAATATTATTGAAAATGCACATGCCCTTTGACATAGGAAGCACTGTCTTAGACATATACCACAGAAAGACTCCTGCACTGTTCAAACACAGATGTTTTTAAGAATGTTCAAAGCATCAGCATTTGTAATCTCGACAAATGGAAATAGAATAAATATCTACCAGATGAACAACACAAATATATTGCAATATGGTTAACTGAATAGTAAACTGCATTGCAGAGGAATGAACCATATCACTAATATAGAGTAAAAAAAAGCAAGTGGAAGATGACATACAATGATATAATTTATAGTAATAATAACATTCATGTGCATTTACTTGGATGATTTACTTGAGTGCCTCTGGGACTACCTTGCCCAATCGTCAGTGTGACCAAACCCATGTAACAACCTAGGCCAGGGAAGCGTGTGATTACAAGGGTTCAGACCCTGAGAGAATTAAAGCTTGCCTCATACCTCCAGATAAGCCAGCCAAAACTGCCAGTGTAATAGCTAAGGGGAGGAAAATTTGAATGGCAGTGGGAGAGAGGATGAGTGTGAGTTACATCTCCAGAATTAACTACAATAATCATAGTTCATTCTTATAACCACCCTCTTCTAAGTTTTCTATCTGGGCAAGAGTCCCAAAGGAACATGAACGAATAGGGAGTTTTGTCTTACCTCACCAAAGGTAGAATATCTGCTATTTTCCAAATTATTTGGAATCTTCTGTATGGGAGAATACTTCTGAATGGTAGATTTGTCTTTTCCCTTCCATTTACCTATTGAATCATTTATAACAGTATGGATTCATGGGGACTTATTTTATACTGTTATAACCCCAAACTGTTTTATTTATTTTTTTGCTGGAATTATTCCAGCTTTGGCCACTGGGTACTATTTCATTTGGTTCCTGTGTCCTTTTGACATAACACCATCATTATGTTTTTTCACTTCATTTAAAAATCATATTGTTATTGGATATTAAATTTTGGCATGGGCATTTTTTCCCCTACCACTTTCATAATGTTGTCTTTTGCCTTCCACTGTTTTTACTGTTAGTCTTTGCTTTTCTGAATGTAATGTCTTTTCTTGTTTCACTTTATCTTTGGCTTTTTAGCAGTTTTATGATGATGACCACATATGTTTTTTCAATATTTGTTTTTTAATTTAAAAATTTTTTATTTCAAAATTTTTTAAAAAATTAATTAGAGAAAGTGTGTGCAAGCTGGGGGAGGAATTTCAAGAAGACTCTGCTCAGAGCATGGCGTCCACTGTGGGGCTCAATCTCATGATCCTGAGTTGATGACCTGAACCAAAATTAAGAGTTGGAGGCTTAATTGACTGAGCCATCCAGGCATGCCTGAATATGTGTTTTCTTAATCCTATAGCAGGTTTGCTGAATTTCTTGAAGTTTTGGAGCTTGGTATCTTTCACCAGTTTTGGAAAATACTCTGTTTTATTTCTTCCAATATTTCTTCTGTTTCATTCTCCCTCAATTTTTTTCTTCTAGATCTCTAATTATATTTATATCACCCTATTGGATATCATTCTACTGATCTCTGGTGTTCTAGGTTTTCATTCTTTTTTTCTCTTTGTCTTTCATTTTGGATAATTTCTATTGAGCTATCTTAGAGTTTACTGGTCCTTATTCAGCTCTTAACTCATCCAGTGAATTAAACATATTAAATTTTATTTTAATACAATCTAAAGCTTACAAAAAATGGTAAGAACAGAATAATGGACTTAAAAAAGACTTATTGTAGAGTATGTTGCCCACATGATGCCCTATCATGCCCCAATACTTTAGTATGTGTTTTCTATAAAAGGACATTCCCCTACAAAAACAATACACCTGTATAAAATCAGGAAAATAGTATTTACTTCTTAAAACCATCTAATTCTTTGTTTCCATTCAACTTTTCCCACACTCTTAGCAAAAGTCTGTTGGGGAGAATCAGTGGGATGTTGGAACTAGCTGTGTATTTTCAGTTTCTACAAATTCCAGTTCATCCCACCAACTCATACTATCATTAAAAACTCTGCTAGTAATTCCTTAATTCAGTAGAGTATCTCAGCTTGCAGGAACATCAGTTCTCTGCTCTCCATGTTATTAGGCAAACGTTCCTGGTGAAAGGTATAGCTGCTAAATTCTAGTCATTTAGGAAGGGCTTGTTCTCTTTTTAATAAAGTTTCTTTGATTGACATTTCACTCAGCATAACACTCTCCAGTTCCATCCATGTCATTGCAAATGGCAAGATTTCATTCCTTTTCATGGTTGCATAATATTCCATTGTGTATATATACCACATCTTCTTTATCCATTCATCTGTCGATGGACATCTTGGCTCTTTCCACAGTTTGGCTATTGTGGACATTGCTGCTATAAACATCGGGGTGCACGTACCCCTTCGGACTTGGGGAGGGTATGTGCTATGGTGAGAGCTGTGAATTGTGCAAGACTGTTGAATCACAGATCTGTACCTCTGAAACAAATAATACATTATATGTTAAAAAAAAAAAAGATAGCAGGAGAGGAAGAATGAAGGGGAAATCAGAGGGGGAGATGAACCATGAGAGACGGTGGACTCTGGAAAACAAACTGAGGGTTCTAGAGGGGAGCGGGGTGGGAGGATGGGTTAGCCTGGTGATGGGTATTAAAGAGGGCACGTTCTGCATGGAGCACTGGGTGTTATATGCATATAATGAATCATGGAACACTACATCAAAAACTAATGATGTAACGTATGGTGATTAACATAACATAATAATAAAAATAAGGTAAAAAAGATAATGTTTCTTTAGATTTCTTTGCTTATAATGTTTTTTTTGTTTTGTTTTTCTAAAAAAAAAAACCTGTCATTATTTTATTTGTTACAGTGGGAACAATGGTTTGTCTTATCCTTTATTTTGCTAAAAGTAAAACTTCTGCTTCTATGGATTGCTTGTGTAATTTTTTTCTTGTCATTCTTATTCTCTAACCAGTTTTGAAGTTACACATTTTCTTGTTATTATTTTCTTAACTATAATAGAAGTTAAAACATATATGCTTGTCAAAGTCTAAAGTTTCTCCTTTACCCTCCACTGAGAGGATCAAGTTAATTATTCCATGAACTCTCCTCTCAAATGTCATATTATTGTTGGTATGCATCTTAATTAGATATTTTTAATCCCACAAAATATTATGTTATACAGCCAATGTTCATTTAATTTTACTTACATATATATAACTTTCCCAATCATTATTTTTTTCTTGCAGCTCAGACTCTTCTGTTAGCCCTTTGTTTCTGCCTGTAGTAAACTCTTAAGAATTTGTTTTGGTCAGTCCTTTGGTGGTGGCAAATTGTTATGTTGGAAAACTCTTATGGCTTGATTTTTCTTGAGGTATAATCACTATACTGTGAAACTCATCCTTTTTTGTGTGGAGTTCCATGACTTTTCATAAACACATGCTGCCATATTACCACCACCAAGATTAAGATATGAAACATTGCCAACACCCCAAAGAATTCCCTCTTGTCACTTTTTAGTCCATTCCTCTCTCAGCTCCAGCCCCTGGAATGATCTGTTTTCTGTTCCTATAGTTTTGTCTTTTCTGGAATGATACTATGCAGGTCTTTTGAATTTGGCTTCTTTCACCTAGCTTAATGCATTTGTGATCCATCATGCTGTTGAATATACTTTATTCCTTTTTACTGCTGACTAGTGTTCCATTGAATGAGGTACCACAGTTTGTTTAACCATTCACTAGTCAAAGTACATTGGGTTGTTTATAATTTTTGGCAATTATGAATATAGTAGCTATAAACATTCACATATAGTTTTTTACATGTACATAAATTTCATTTTACTTGAACAAATACCTAAGAATGGTATTGTAAGATCATATTGTAATGATATGCTTAACTTTACAGGGAATTGCCAAATACTTCCATTTGAGTGTATCATTTTGCATTATCACCTACAATTCATGAAAGTTCCAGATGTTTGGCATCTTTATCATTTCAACCATTTTAATAGATATATGTTGGTATCTCATTGATTATAATTTGCCTTTCCCTGATCACTAATAATATTTAGCATTATTACATGTGTTTGTTTTCAATGCATATATCTTCTTTGGTGATGTATATACTCAAACCTATTTTTTAATTGGTTGGTTGTTTTCCTATAATTGAATTTTGAATTCCTTATATATTTTGGATAAAATCCCTTGTCCAACATGTTTTGCAAGTATTTCCTCTCAATCTATGGCTTGACATTTTCTTTTCTTTCTTTTTTTAAAATTTTTTATTTAAATTCAATTTAGTTAACATATACTGTATTATTAGTTTCAGAGGTAGAATTTAGTGATTCATCAGTTGCATATAACACCCAGTGCTCATTACATCAAGTGCTCTCCTTAATGCCCATCACCCAATTACCCCATCCCCCCATCCTCCAGTAACCCTCAGTTTGTTTCCTAGAGTTAGGAGTCTTATGGTTTGCCTCCCTCTCTGTTTTTATCTTATTTTATTTTTCCTTCCCTCCCCCTGTGTTCATCTGTTTTGTTTATTAAATTCCACATGAGTGAAATCATACAGTATTTGTCTTTCTCTGGCTGACTCATTTTGCTTAGCATAATTTTATTTTCTTAATGGTGTCTTCCAAAGAATAGAGGATTTTTAAGAGAAGAAATTCAATTTATTTTTTGAATGGGTTGTGCCCTTGGTGCCAAGAAAGCTAAGAAATGTTTGCCTAACCTAAGGTCTGCAAGATGTCCCTTATGTCTTCTTCTAGATTATTTATAGTTCTGGTTTTATACATATGTCTATGATCCATTTTGAGTTAATTTTTATATATACAGAGAGGTATGAATTGATACCCAATTTACATATTTATTTATTTCATATGTATATCCAATTGTTTTAGCACTTTAAAAAAGGATTATACATTCTCTATTGAATTAGCTTTTTTCTTTGTCTAAAATGAATTGACATACACCTGTGGATTTATTATTGTATTTCAGTTATGTTTTACTGATCTATCCCTTTACCTTGCTTTATAGCTTTATAATAAGAGTTGAAATCAGAATCTACATTCTTCTCTTCATCAACACTAAAGCCCACATTTTCCTAAGGTTGAAAAATCTATTCTTAATCCTGCATCATCAAATGATCTTAGTCAGAATTGCATATTGGTTGGTATTATTTCCTAAATGTGGTAGAATTTACCAGTAAAGCCATCTGATCCTGGACTTTCTTTGTTATGAGGTTTTTTATTACTGATTCAATGTCCTTACTGGTAATTGATCTGATCAGATTTTCTATTTCTTCATGATTCAGTCTTGGTAGCTTGTATGTTTTTAGGAATTTTTCATTTCTTATAGGTTGTCCAATTTGTAGGCACTGTAATTGTTCGTAGTAGTCTCTTATGATTTTTTATTTGTGTATTATCAGTTGTAATGTCTCCTCTTTCATTTATAGTAGCACCCAGGACACTTCTTTAATTTATTTATTTGAATCCTCTTTTTTCTCTTGGTAAGTCTAACTAAAGGTTTGTCAATTTTGTTTATCTTTTCAAACAACTAGCTCTTAGTTTTATTGATTTTTTCCATTGTCTTTTTAGTCTCTATTTCATTTATTTCCACTATGATCTTTCCCTCTTTCTACAAACTTTGATCTTCATTTGTTCTTCTTTTTCTAACTCCTTGAGGTATAAAGTTAGCTTTTTAAAAAAATTCAGCTTTTTTTCTTAATTGTTTATTGCTATGAACTTCCCTCCTAGAACTGCTTTTGCTGCATTTCATAAGTTTTGGGATGTTGTATTTTAATTTCCTTTTCTCTCAAGATATTTTTGATTTGTCTTTTGATTATTTCCAAATGAATTTTACTAGTCTACTGTTATCCTGGTACCAAAACCAGACAATGACATTATAAGAAAACAAACAAACAGACAAACAAAAACTACAGACCATATCCCTGATGAGCATAGATGCAAAAATACTCAACAAAATATTAGCAACCAGATTTAACAATGTATTAGAAGGATCATATGCTGTGATCAAGTGAGATTTATTGCAGGTATGCAAGAATAATTCATCACTTACAAATCAATCAGTGTGATATACCATATCAACAAAATGAAGGATAAAAATCATGTTCATTTTAAGGTGCAGAAAAAGCATTTGACAAAATTCAATATCCATGCATAACAAAAACTCTCAAAAAACTGGGTATAGAGGGAAAGTATCTCAACATAATAAAAGCCATTTGTGATAAACCCACAGCTAACATCATTCTCAAAAGTAAAATGATGAAAGCTTTTCCTCTAAGATCAGGAACAAGGCAAGGATGCCCATTCTTATCACTTTTATTAAACATAATACTGGAAGTCCTAGGGTAATTGGCAAGAAAAAGAAGTAAAAGACATCAAAAACAGAAAGGAATAAGAAAACTACCTCTATTTGTGGATGACATGACCCTAAAGACTCCACAAAAGAAAAGAAATTGTTAGAACTAAAAAAATGAATTCAATGAAGTTACAGAATACAAAATTAATGTACAAAAATCAGTTGCATTTCTATATGGTAACAATGGAGTATAAAAGAGATTAAGAAAACAGTCCCATTTACAATTGCATTGAAAATAATAAAATACCTAGGAATGAATTTAGCCAAGTAGGTAAAAAACTTGTACACTGAAAACTGTGACACTGATGAAAGAAATTAAACATGACACCTGGAAAAATAGTCTGTGTTTATGATTGGAAGAATTAATATTGTTAAAATGCCCATCTTACCCAAAACAATCTAAATATTCAAGGTAATCCCTATTAAAATTTCAATGGTATTTTTCACAGAAATAAGAAATCCTAAAATTTGTGTGGAACCAGAAAAAATCCCAAATAGCCAAAGTAACCTTGAGAAAGTACAACAGAGCTGGAAGTATTGCACTTTCTGTTTCCAAACTATATTACAAAGCTTTAGTAATTGAAAGTGTATGGTATTAGCAGAAGAATAGACATGTAAATTAATGGGACAGAATACAGAGTCCAGGAGGAGGCAAGATTGTGGAAGAGTAGGGGACCTTGTTTCATCTGGTCCCTTGAATTTAGCTAGATAACTATCAAACCATTCTGAATACCCATGAATTCAGTCTGAGATGTAAGAAAAAACCTGAAGCTCGACAAGTAGAAAAGTGACTGCTTTTTGCAAGGAAGGAGGTGTGGAGAAGTCAATCTAAGGGGAGATATTGGAAGATAAAACGAGGGAGGAGGGATCCTCCATAAGACGGCTGCTGGAAAGTGATATAGCCCCAGAGGACAAAACTAGAACCCTTAGAAATCTGCTCCAGTGAGAGACATCCCTGTCTGAAAGGGGCTCAAGGGATGAAACAGGCAGGTGGGTCAGTTTGGTCTCAGAATCCCAAGGGTCACAGAACTGATGGGGGTGCCTGAGTCAGTAGAGTTCCCAAGCAGTAGAGCAGGGAAACTAGTTATGGTCAGCAAGCCCAAGAGGGGGCTCTCAGCTCAGGTCACCATAAACCCTGAGCTGACCGGATTGGGTGAGATCTTTCCACCCGAACTGGGCACCCTGAAATGGACTGGAACACAGAGACCATCCATCATCCCCTGGGAGTGGTGGAGCAGGTATGTGCATGATCCCTCAACCACTGGCAGTTCCAGGGTCCTACAAAGGGCAATAATGGCTGACTCTCAGACTCCCCCTGGGAGGATCGCTGTCTGCATGCACCACAGGAGTCTGCAGAGTTTGGCACACACAAAAGTGAAGACTGTTTGTCCCAGAGGGTGTATTGAAGATGGGGGACTGTAATCTTTCACCTCTGGGGCTGGAGATCAGGGCAAGGCCATTTTTATTTGGATCCTCTAAAGAGATACAGAAAGCCTTCCTGGAACAAAGGCCACACAGAGGACCAGCTTACCCTGAGCCCAGCCCCCTGGCAAGGGGTGGTGCAACTCCACCCAGGCAAAGACATCTAAGAAGCAGCACAACAGGCCCCTCCCCCAGAAGACCAATGGGAAGAACAGGTGCACAAAGATCCCACAAGACTAAAACTCCATCTCTAGGGGAAAATAATATATAGAACTTGAGGGTTTTTTTCTCATGATTCATTTATCTTTCAGTCTAAAATTTTCCATTTTTTTCTTTTTTCCCTTTTGAACTAGTTTCTTATTTTATCAACTCTGTTTTTTTAAAAAATTTTTATTGTTATGTTAATCACCATACATTACATCATTAGTTTTTGATGTAGTGTTCCATGATTCATTGTTTGTGCATAACACCCAATGCTCCATGCAGAACGTGCCCTCTTTAATACTCAACACTAGGCTAACCCATCCTCCCACCCCCCTCCCCTCTAGAACACTCAGTTTGTTTTTCAGAGTCCATAGTCTCTCATGGTTCATCTCCCCCTCTGATTTCCCCGCTTCATTCTTCCCCTCCTGCTATCCAACTCTTTGTCACTTTTTAACTTTTATTTTTTACATCTACTTATACATATATGCTTCATTTTTGGCCTTTTTCACTCTATCCAATTTTATTTTTTGTATATATAAAAGTTTTGCTTTCTTTGCAATTTTGGGATTTAGTGTCTTCTAACACAGAGACCAAAATTCACTCAAGAACACATGGATCACCCTGTTTTGTCCACCCTGTGAGATTATAATCTCTCAGAGGGTGAAGAAAGAAAGAGGGCCAGAAGGTATATTTGAGGAAATCATAGTTAAGAACTTCCCTAATCTGGGGAAGGAAACAAGCATTCATGTCCAAGAGGTAGAGAGGACCCCTCCCCAAATCAATAAAAATAGATCAACACCCTGACATATAATAGTGAAGCTTACAAATTTTAGAGAAAATCCTGGAAGTAGCTCGAGACAAGAGGCTCCTTACCTACAGAGGGAGAAATATCAGACTAACATCAGACCATCAGACCTATCCACAGAGATCTGGCAAGCCAGAAAGGGCTGGCATGATATATTCAGCGTACTAAATGAGAAGAACATGTAGCCAAGAATACTTTATCCAGCAAGGCTGTCATTCAGAATGGAAGGAGGGATAAAGAGCTTCTAGGACAGACAGACACTGAAAGAATGTGACCACCAAGCCAGCCCTGTTAGAAGGGGAATAAGTCAGACGGGGAGACGAACCATGAGAGATGATGGACTCTGAAAAACAAACTGAGGGTTCTAGAGGGGAGGAGAGTAGGGGGATGGGTTAGCCTGGTGATGGGTATTAAAGAGGGCACATTCTGCATGGAGCACTGGGTGTTATGAACAAACAATGAATCATGGAACACTACATCAAAAACTAATGATGTAATATATGGTGATTAACATAACAATAAAAAAATTAAAAAAAGAAATATTAAAGGGTATCCTATAAGTGAAGAGAGAGCCCAAGAGTAACATATACCTGAAAGAAACAGACAATATACAGAAACAGGGACTTTACGGGCAATACAATGGCACTAAACTCATATCTTTTAATAGTTACTATGAATGTAAATGGACCAAATGCTCCAATCAAAAGACACAGGTTATCAGATTGTATGGAAAAGCAAGACCCATTCATATGCTGTCTGCAAGAGACTCATTTTAGACCTAAAGACAGCTCCAGACTGAAAGTGAGGGGGTGGAGCACCACTTACTATGCTAATGGACATCAAAAGAAATCTGGGATAGCAATCCACATATCAGAAAAATTAGATTTTAAACCGAGGACTGTAGTAAGAGATGAAGAGTGACACTATATCATACTTAAAGGGTCTATCCAACAAGAAGATCTAACAATTGTAAATACTTATGCCCCCAATATGGGAGCAACCAATTATATAAATCAGTTAGCAACCAAAGTAAAGAAACATATTGATAATAATACATTCATAGTAGGGGACATCAACAGCCCATTCATAGCAATGGACAGATCATCTAAGCAGAAGATCAACAAAGAAATGAGGGCTTTCAGTGACACACTGGACCAGACGGACTTCACAGATATATTTAGAGCATTCCATCCTAAAACAACAGAATACTCATTCTTCTTGAGTATGGAACATTCTCCAGAATAGATCACATCCTGGGTCACAAATCAGGTCTCAACCGGTACTGAAAGATTGGGATAATTCTCTGCATATTTTTGGACCACAATGCTTTGAAACTAGAACTCAATCACAAGAGGAAATTTGGAAGGAACTCAAACACTTGGAGTTTAAAGAGCATCTACTAAAGAATGAATAGGTCAACCAGGAATTAAGGAAGAATTTTAAAAATTCATGAAAACAAATGAGAATGAAAACACATCTGTCCAAAACCTTTGGGATACAGAAAAGGTGGTCCTAAGAGGGAAGTACATTGCAATACAAGTCTCTCTCAACAAATAGAAAAATCTCAAATACACAAGCTAACCTTACACCTAAAGGTGCTGGAGAAAGAACAGCAAATAAAGCCTAAACCAAGCAGGAGAAGAGAAATAAAGATTAGAGCAGAAATCAATGAAATAGAAGCCAGAACAGTAGAACAGATAAACAAAACTAGAAGCTCATTCTTTGAAAGAATTAATAAGATGGATAAACCTCTAGCCAGACTTATCAAAAAGGAAAGAGAAACAACTTAGGCAATCTGGAAAAAATGGATGCACTCCTGGAAACTTATAAACTACCAAAACTGAAATAGAAGAAATAGAGAATCTGAACAGACCAATAACCAGCAAGAAATTGAAGAAGTAATCAAAAACCTCCCAAAAAACAAGAGTTCAGGACCAGACGGCTTCCCAGGGGAATTCTACCAAATATTTAAAGAAGAAATAATATCTATTCTACTGAAACTGTTTCAGAAAATAGAAATGGAAGGAAAACTTCCACATCCTTCCAGCATTACTTTGATCCCCAAACCAAAGACCCCATCAAAAAGGAGAATTACAGACCAATATCCCTGATGAACATGGATGCCAACATTCTCACCAAGATACTAGACAATAGAATCCAACAGTACATTAAAAGGATCATTCACCACCAGGACCAGGTGGAATTTATTCCTGGGATGCAAGGGTGGTTCAATATTTGCAAATCAATCATCGTTATACATCACATTAATAAAAGACAAGAACCATATTATCCTCTTGATGCAGAAAAAGCAGTTGACAAATTACAGCATCTTTTCTTGATTAAAAAGTGTAGGGATAGAGGGAATATACATCAATATCATAAAAGCCATCTCAAAAAGCCCACAGTGAAAATCAATGTCTGATTGACTGAGAGCTTTTCCTCTAAGATCAGGAACACGGTAGGGATGCCCACTCTCACCACTGTTGTTCCACATTGTACTAGAAGTCCTAGCCTCAGCAATCAACAAAAAGAGATAAAAAGCATTCAAATTGGCAAAGAAGTCCAACTCTCACTCTTCGTAGATAACATGACACTTTATATGGAAAACCCAAAAGACTCCACCCCAAAATTGTTAAAACTCATACAGAAATCCAGCAATGTGGCAAGATAAAAAAATCAATGCACAGAAATCAGATTTATTTCTATACACTGACAGTGTGACCAAAGAAAGAGAAATTAAGAATTGATTCCATTTACAATAGCACCAAACACCATAAGATACCTAGGAATAAACCTAACCAAAGAGGTAAAGGATCTGTACTCTAATAACTACAGAACATTTATGAAAGAAATTGAGGAAGACACAAAGAGATGGAAAAATATTCTATGCTCATGGATTGGAAGAATAAATATTGTTAAAATGTCTATGCTACCCAGAGTAATCTACACGTTCAATGCAATCCCTATGAAAATACCATTGACATTTTTCATAGAGATGCAACAAACAATCCTAGAATTTGTATGGAACCAGAAAAGACCCCAAATACCTGGAGGAATGTTGAGAAAGAAAACCAAAGCTGGGGACATCACAATGCCTGACTTCAAGCTATATTATAAAGCTGTGATCATCAAGACAGCATGGTACTGGCACAAAACCAGACACATAGATCAGTGGAACAGAATAGGGAACCCAGAAATTGACCTTCAACTCTATGACCAATTAATCTTCAACAAAGCAGTAAAGAATATCCAACAGAAAAAAGAGTCTCTTCAACAAATGGTGCTGGGAAAATTGGACAGCCACATGCAGAAGAATGAAACTGGACCATTCTCTTAAAGCATACATAAAGATACACTCAAAATGGTTGAAAGACCTAAGTGTGAGACAGGAATCCATCAAAATCCTAGAGAACATAGGCGGCAACCTCTTCAACCTCTGCCACAGCAACTTCTTGCAAGACACGTCTCTAAAGGCAAGGGAAACAAAAGCAAAAATGAACTATTGGGACTTCATTAAGATAAAAGCTTTTGCACGCAAAGGAAACAGTCAACAAAACTAAAAGTCAGCCTACAGAATGGAAGAAGATATTTGCAAATGACATATAAGATAAAGGGCTAGTATCCAAGATCTATAAAGAACTTATCAAACTCAACATACAAAAAACAAATAATCCAGTCCAGAAATGGGAAGAAGACATGAACATACATTTCTCCAAAGAAGATATACAAATGGCCAAGAGACACATGAAAAAGTGCTCAACGTCACTCAGCATCAGGGAAATACAAATCAAAACCTCAATGAGATACCACCTTGCACCAGTTAGAATGGCAAAAATTAATAAGACAGTAAACAACAAATGTTGGCGAGGATGTGGAGAAAGGGGAACCTTCCTACACTGTTGGTGGGAGTGCAAGCTGGTATAGACACTCTGGAAAACAGTATGGAAGTTCCTCAAGAAGTTTAAATATAGAACTACCCTATGACCCAGCAATTGCACTACTGGGTATTTACCCCAAAGATACAGATGTAGTGAAATGAAGAGCACCTGCACCGCAATGTTCATAGCAGCAATGTCCACAATAGCCAAACTGTGGAAGGAGCTGAGATGCCCTTCAACAGATGAATGGATAATGAAGATGTGGTTCATGTATACAATGGAATATTACTCAACCATCAGAACAGATGAATACTCCATTCACATCGACATGGCTGGAACTGGAGGGTATTATGCTAAGTGAAATAAGTCAGTCAGAGAAAGACAATTATCATATGGTTTCACTCATATGTGGAATGTAAGAAATAGTACAGAGGATCATAGGGGAAAGGACGGAAAATTGATTGGGAAGAAATCAAAGAGGGAAATAAACCATGAGAGACTCTTGACTCTGGGAAACAAATGTGGGTTGCTGAAGGGGCGGTGAGTTGGGGGATGGGCCAACTGGGTGATGGGCTTTAAGGAGGGCACTTGATGTGATGAGCACTGGGTGTTATATGCAACTGATGAACTATTGAACACAACATTTGAAACTAATTATGTACTATATGTTGGCTAACTGAATTTAAATTAAAAAAAAAATAGTCCAGATAAACCCATGCATATAGGTCAACTAATTTACAACAAAGGAACCAAGAATACACAATGAGGAAAGGATAGTCTCTTTGATAAATGGTGCTGGGAAAACCGATCAGCTACATGCAAAAGAATGAAACTGGATCTTTATCTTACACCATAAACAAAAATCAACTTGAAATGCATTAAAGACTTCAGCATAACACCTGAAACCATAACAACCCCAGAAGAGAACATAGAGAGTAGACTCCTTGACATCAGTTTTGGTAAAGACTTTTGTTTTGATTTGATGCCCAAAGCAAAGGCAACAAAAGCAAAAGTAAATGGTGGTCTACGTTAAACTAAAAAGCTTCTGCACAGCAAAGGAAATGATCAGCATAGTGAAAAGTTCACCTATGTGTGGGAGAAAATATTTGCAAATCATATATCTGCTAAGTGCCTAGTATCTAAAATATATAAAGAACTCATACAAAACAACAGCAAATAACAATCTGAATAAAATATGGGCAGAGGATTTGAATAGACATTTTTCCAAAGAAGACATACAAATAGGCAACAGGTACATGAAAAAGTGCTCAACATCACTTAATTATCAGAAATGAAAATCAAAATCACAATGAGATATCACCTCACACTGTTACAATGGCTATCCTCAAAAAGATAATAGGTAACAAGTATTGGTGAGGATGTAGCCAATAGGGAATCCTTGCACACTGTTGGTTGGAATTTAAATTGGTGCATCTATTGTGGAAAATAGTGTGGAGATTCCTCAAAAATTAAAAATAGAACTACCATATGATTCAGTAATTTCACTTTCGGGTATATATTTGAAGGAACAATATTACTATCTCTAAATTATATCCACATGTTCATTGCAGTTATTTACAATAGCCAAGACATGAAAGCAACCTAAGTGTCATTGGTGGAAGAATGGACAAAGAAAATATTTTACATATAGCCATCAAAAACAAGGAAATCCTGTCATTTGTGACAAAAAGATGAACCCTGACAGCGTTATGCTAAGTAAAATAAATCAGACAGAGAAAGACACTGTATGATCTGACTTATATGTGGAACCAAAAAAAAAAAAAAATCTGAATGCATAAATACAGAGAACAGATTGGTTTTTGCCAGATATGGAGGGTGGCCAGTGGAAGAAATTGGTGAAGATGGTCACAATGTACAAACTTTCAGTTATAAGATAAATAAATTCTTGGGATGGAATATGCAACATGATGACTAAACAGTACTGTATTATATATTTGAAAATTGCTAAGAGAATCTTAAAAGTTCTTATCACAAAAAATAAAATTTGTAGCTGTGTGTGATGGATGTTAACTTATTTTGGTAATCATTTGGCCATATATATAAATCTATCAAATCACTATGCTGTATATTTTAAGCTAATACACTATTATACATCATTATTTCTCAATAAAACTAGAAAAATGGTATTTTTCCTAGGTAGTAAGATTATCAAATTTTTTAATGGGACTAAATAAGGCTCTTTGCTGATCAAGATTTTGTAATTTTTCTATGAATGCGAATAAATAAGACATAATAGTTTTAAAGATTTGCCCATTCTTGAAGGCCCACATAAAAGCCATCTGTTTTAATATTTTGCTATTTCCTGCTGTCTACACATAGCAATGAATCACAATTTCCTCTGAATTCCCACATCATGTTAGTTATTACAAGCTATAGCACTGAAAGAAAAAAAAAAAAGATTGTGGTCAATCTCAGCTTTGGTGCTCTGCAATTTCAATTTTTGCTCTAGGGGTCCTAAATTTTCTTAAATGTTGGTCTGGTGGTTCTTTATTATTCTGTTAGCTCATTAATTTTTTAAAGGAGTCTTAACAATGTTTTATGAAGTATTTTGTTTTTATGAGAAGATTGATCTATATAAATTAGCTCATCACTGATAAACAAGTTTGGGTTGTCTCTTACGATTTTAAAGTATTTATTCCATTAACATAACACTTATTAAATTACTGTCTTTGTGTGTAAAAATATAACCTACTTTCTAAAAAATATTATATATAATATTAATAAGAACAGTCTGGAAGAATCAACATTATCTTTTTTATAACTAAGGTATATTGAGCACCTGTAAAATATAGAAATATGACAGAAAATATCTCTTTTACTAGCATATCTTGCCAAGTGTCTTGCAATGAAATGTAAAAACTTGGGCTGAAATTTTGTGAATTGTTATTATCTACTGTGTTCCTATGAGCTGAATGTTGGTAGAATGGTTCCCCTTCAAAAGAGGACCTAAAGTTTTTAAACACCCATGTGCCTATAATTATACCAAAAATTTAACAGTTTTAACAGTAATATTATTTTAATAATGCATCAAAGAATAAGGGGAAAATGGATTTAGAGTGGAAGCAGCACTATTTCCTTTGTCCTTAACATATGCAGTAGACTTTCTCAGACTAACAAGGAGGCAGGCAGACCAAAAGATTATAGAATTCCAAAGTTTAATATTTTATATTAAAGCTCAAGAAATACTGCATTATCTGAAACTGGTAGGATCACTCTGGTATTCAGAGTGAATAACCTATGCTATGTATTTTAAAGTAAATTGATGCATGATTAAACAGTAACTGCTGACAGGGTCATGAATGATAATGTTCAGGAGCTTGTTAAACAAATCTTGTCTCTATGGGAATTGAATTTCTATATTTGCCTGAATTTAAAATGTTATATCTTATTAATTATTTTATTGATATCTTTATTCATGCATTCACTCATTTTCTCAACAAGAATTTATATATCATCTGGTAAAAGATATATTTACTTTGATAAATGACCAGTAGAATTAAAGACCTGCATTCAAGTTTTACCGCAACAGATGACATCAGAGAGATTACTACTTCACTCATAAAGGAGAGGGAATTTGACTTTGGAAATCTCTGAGGTCCCTTGTTCTGTAATTCCATATATGTTACAAATTTGTACAATACAGATGTCATTTATGACATACTAAGGAGGTAAGAAAATGACATATTATGTTAGGACACCCGCAAATAGCTTAAAAAAGTGTTACTCAAAACTTAATTCATTTTATTAGTAAAGGGGTTCGAATGCAGAGGCTGTCAATAAGTTCAGGAATCTTGGGGAAGATCTAATGGTCTTTCAAGCCAACAATCTTGATCTTGAGTGTCCCAGTGACTCACTCTAACTAAAATCACAAGACATTTTAGTGTGTAATATAGAATGCCAATTTGTGTATTTATTTTAATTTCCAATGACACAAATGATTCCCAGTGAATCATCTTGGGGAGTGTATTCTTTACACTAGAAAAACTACTTGGGAAGCTAAACTATCAGTGGGATTTTCTTTCAGGAGATTCACATGGGCTCCAAGCAATGGGAGCTACAAATAGGATTTTATGTTTAATAGTATAAGGTTCTAAGGTCTATGCAACTTAATCAATGAGATCAGATAGTCTGATAGTAATTTAAGACATTTGCAAGTGCCAACTTTAACTACCCTGCTGACTGGTTATCTAAGACTCCTGGCTCACCAACCTCCATTTAGAATGATGCATTACTTCTTAAGATTTACCAATACATTCAATTAAGGAACAGTCAAATCTTGTGGGTGTCTTTATATCTTTTTGCCTACTGCTTTAATTTACTATGTGTGGAATTTAGAGCAGGTCTTACTAAAGTCAATATTAGTCACTTATATCCAAGGACTTGGGGTGGGATGGGTTTTTTTTACTTGTTTAGTACACAGAATCTGTTGGAAAGTGATAATGTCATTTTGAAACTTTTTAAAGTTCAATGTTAAGATAATTATTATTTTGATTATTTCTGTACTGTTATTGTTTGAGGCATTGCTCTATGTCCTCTTCTATTATGAAAAGTGCCAATATTTTAGATTTTAAAAACTTGATTTATATGAAGATTATCCAGTTGTAGAAATATATGATGGAAACTAAGATAATCAAGATAGTACAGTCACATTTATTATATCTTAAAGACTTTGTTTCTATAATTTAAAAATATTTATTATATTGTGTAGGTTTGAGTCATTATGTAATAAAATATATTTCCAAATGATATAGTCTGGACTATATGAGTTTTAAATTGAGTCATGACAGATCCTGTATAATATGTTAAACACATTGGTACACATTGTGACAATTTTCCAGTGTTACTATTACTGCAAATTTATTTGGGTTTAGTTGCCAAGAAACGTTGCATTGTTGCTAATTGGTTATTATCTCTCTGCTCCAAATCTACCTTTATATACTCTTCTCTGTGGTTCTGGAGCAGGAACTGCAAACTGTATCACCCAGACTCATTTCCTAGAACACCTCTGCCCATAGGAGGCACCGGGGCAGTGGTTCTCAATGTTGGCTGCATGTCGGGATCACCTGGGGAAATTTGAAGACTATTAGCACCTAATTTCCATGTCCACAATTTCAGATTTCATTATTTGCTGGTGAGGACTGGGTGTCAGGCTTTTTAAGATTAAGTGATTCTCATGAGAAGCTAAGACTAAGAATGATAATGCTATAGGACAGTAGTCAGAGACAAGGTATTTCCTCCTGCTTTGATGTTCCTTCGCTGACACCTGAGCAGCTGACATCCTCAGCAGGGGAAGCTGGCTCCTGTTTTCAGCCTCTCAGGCATTTCCAGAATCACAGTTTTGTATCCACTTAAGGATATCAGCAAAAGCTCAGTGATGCCTCTACCTCTCAAAGTTCTTAAGGAGCTAGTAGCACCCAGGACACTTCTCTCCTTTAAAAATCTGAGCACCTATTTCACAAAGTCCCACCTCTGAACTCCTAATTTTTGAGAACCCCAATGTATTCTTTTATGCCACCAGTTTTGGAAATGGTAGCTGATTGTTACTGTTATTATCTCCGAGTTATTAAACACCTCCCTTTCATTCATTCATCACTCCAAAGCCTATGTAACCAATTTTCTATATTAAAGTTCTTTTGTAGAACTATGTAAATGTTTTCCATTTTCCTGGCTGGACCCACCTGCATCTAAACTTCGTCTTAACTATTTTAATGATATGGCTCTAATAGTCATAGATTAAATGGGAAATTGGAATGGAGTAACATTAGCCCTTGGATCACTAAATTAGAAATATGGGGAAATTTTTTCCAGCCTTTGTTTCTGTCTCATCTCTGTCTCTGTCATCTCTCTCATCTCTGTCTCATCTCTGTCTCTGTCATTTCTGTCTCTCTCATCTCTGTCTCTCTCATCTCTGTCTCTCTGTCTCTATCTGACCTATAACTGTATCTATCTACATTTCTTTTTATATCTATTATCTGTGGAAGTAGATGAAAGTCAGAAGGTGAAAGTTTATCTTGGAACCTGATCGTAACTTGAAAAATTTAGTACTTATTATGCTATGCAGCCAAGAGATATAGGTGGTGTCTTACTAATAAAAAATGAATACATTATTGCTTATTATTCTGCTTTTAAAAGAACAATAAGAGGTTGTTTAAGAGATGGACTACAATTAAGAATACTGTTTCTAAGACTAGCATTTAGGGAAATAATTTGATAATGTTTTAAATATTCTAATTTAGACATTACATTTAAATGTTATATAGATCAAAGTAAGTTTGATATTTTTCATATGGGAGATTTCAATGACAACTATTTTATTATTTCTTTTCTGTGCATGGCTATTTAGGATTCATGTAGAAAATAACTGGATCATTCCAATGTGATCAGTACATTTTCTGTTTTCCTTGCTTTGTGTCCAGTACAAATGTAATATGCCTGAAAACAATTGGTGTCCATGATAGCTATCCAAAACAGTATAGAATTACCTCTTTCAAGGGAAATGGATTATATTATCCATCATACTGTAGTTTTATGGTATAATTTGTGAGAGGATTTAATTTTTGTCTCATTTTTCCCCCAAGAGCCTTCTGTGGTACGTATTCATGAACTCTGTCTTTGCTTTGTGGTATAAGATATTGGAGACATTTTCTAGTTAGGTGCAGAACTAAATAAAACATGCATGCCATGTCTATTTTCTGTATGAAACAACAGAGTTTTAAACAAGTACTAAAATAAAAATACTTAGTATAGAACTATTTGAAAAAGCAATGAATTAATAACTCATAACAAGGATGGCAACTCTTACTACTTTTATTCAACATAGTGCTGGAAATCCTAGCCACAGTAATTAGTCAAGAAAAAAGTGTTAGGGGGAGGCATCCAAATTGGAAAGGAAGAAGTAAAACTGTCACTAATACCATATATAGAAAAATCCTAAAAACTCCACTAAAAAACCTGTTAGAACTAATAAATGAATTTAGTAAAGTTATGGGATACAAAATCTATATACAGAAATCTGTGGTGTTCCTATACACTAATAACAGACTATCAGAGAGAGAAATTAAGAAAATAATCCTATTGCAATTTCATCTAAAGGAGTAAAATACCTAGGAATAAATTTAACCAAGGGAGTGAAAGAACCTCACACTGAAAATGATGACCACTGATGAAAGAAATCCAAGACAAAAATAAATAGAACGATATTCTGTGCTCATAGATTAGAAAAACTAATATCGTTAAAATGTCTGTACTACCCAAAGCAGTCTACAGATTCAGTGCAATCTCTACCCAAATATCTGTAGCATTTTTCACTAAACTTGAACAAATAATTCTAAAATTTGTACGGAACCAGAAAAGATCCCAAAGAGCCAAAGCAATCTTGAGAAAGAAGAATAAACTTCAACGTATCACATCTCCTGATTTCAAAATATATGGCAAAGCTATAGTAATTAAAACAGTATGGCACTGGCACAAAAACAGATACATAGACAGATCAATGGAACCAAATAGAAAGCCCAGAAGTAAACCCACAAACATATGGATGACAAAGGAGCCAAGAACATACAATAAAGAAAGGGTAGTCTCTTCAATAAATGGTGTTGGGAAAATTCATCAGCCACATGCCAGAGAATGAAACTAGACCACTGTGTTACACCATGCACAAAAATTAACTCAAAGTGGATTAAAGACTTGAATGTAATACCTGAAACTATAAAATTCTTACAAGAAAACATAGGCAGTAAACTCCTTGACATCAGTCTTAGCAATGCTTTTGTGGATCAGACTCCAAAGGCAAGGGAAACAAAAGCAAAAATAAACAAATGAAACAATATCAAACTAAAAAATACTTCTGCACAGCAAAGGCAACCATTTTCAAAATGAAAAGGCAAACTACTGAATAGGAGAATGGGAGAAGATATTTAAAATCATATATCTGATAAGGGGTTAATATCCAAAACATATAAAGAACTCATACAAAAACAAAAAAACAACCTAATAAAAAAATGAGCAGAGGATCTGAATAGATATTTTTTCCAAAGAACAAATACAGATGACAACAGGCACATGAAAAGATGTTCCGTATCACTAATTATTAGGGAAATGCAAATCAAAACCACAATGAGATATCACCTCACACCTGTTAGAATGGCTATTATCAAAAAGACAGGAAATAATGAGTGTTTATGAGGATGTGAAGAAAAGGGAACTCTTATACACTGTTAGTGGGGTTGTAAATTGGTGCAGCTATTACAGGAAACAGTATGGAGATTCTTCAAAAATTTTAATATAGAACTACTATAATTCAGCAATTCCACTTCTGGTATTTGTGTAAAGAAGACAAAAACAGGGCGCCTGGGTGGCTCAGTTGGTTAAGCGACTGCCTTCGGCTCAGGTCATGATCCTGGAGTCCCGGGGTCGAGTCCCGCATCGGGCTCCCTGCTCAGCAGGGAGTCTGCTTCTCCCTCTGACCCTCCCCCCTCTCATGTACTCTCTCTCTCTCTCATTCTCACTCTCTCAAAATAAATACCAAATAAATCTTAAAAAAAAAAGACAAAAACACTAATTTGAAAAGATACAGGCACCACTGTGTTCATTGCATTAGTTCCAATAGCCAACATATGGAAATAACCTAAAAATCCATCAGTGGATGAATGGATAAAGAAGTCTGATACGTTATTATATACAATGGAATATTACCATAAAAAAGAATGAAATCTTGTCATTTGCAACAACATGGATGGGCCTCGAGGGTATTATGCTAAATGAAATAAATCAGAAAGATAAAGACAAATACCATATGGTTTCCCTTATATCTACAAAACTACAAAAACAAAACAAAGAAACAAAAAAACAAAACAAAAATGAACTCATAGATATGGAGAACAGATTAGTAGTTACCAGAGGGGAAAGGGGTGGGGCGGTGAGCAAAAAGGGATGAAGGGGGTCAATTGTAGGGTGATGGATAGCAATAGACTTTTGGGTGTGATCACTTTGTAGTGTATACAGACAGCAAATTGTAAGGTTGTACACCTGAAAATTATGTATAAAAATACCCCAAAGTTTAAAAAAAGCTGGAAAAAACTGCAATAAGTAAAAAAGAAATATACGAATGGATTCACAGACTAGATTAAAATTGTAATAGCTTGGGAGGACAACTCTCTATTAGCAAGATAATTTAAAGATAATTTGTAGTTTTACATTTATGATGTGTATATAGTTGAGAATTTTGTGCAGAGGAATAACAATACATAGAATCACAAGAGACCAAATTCTTTTTTTTTCATTTTCATCCTTTATTTTTTTATAAGATTTTTTATTTAAAAAATTTTTTATTGTTATGTTAATCACCATCATTTGTTTTTGATGTAGTGTTCCATGATTCATTGTTTGTGTATAACACCCAGTGCTCCATGCAGAGCATGCCCTCTTTAATACCCATCACCAGGCTAACCCATCCCCCACCCCCCTCCCCTCTAGAACCCTCAGTTTGTTTTGCAGAGTCCATCATCTCTCATGGTTTGTCTCCCCTTCTGATTTACTCTCCTTCATTCTTCCACTCCTGCTATCTTCTTCTTTTTTTTTCTTCTTAACATATATTGCATTATTTGTTTCAGAGGTACAGATCTGTGATTCAACAGTCTTGCACAATTCACAGCACTCACCATAGCACATACCCTCCCCAATGTCTATCACCCAGCCACCCCATCCCTTCCACCACCCCACCACTCCAGAAACCCTCAGTTTGTTTCCTGAGATTAAGAATTCCTCATTTCAGTGAGGTCATATGATACATGTCTTTCTCTGATTGACTTATTTCACTCAGCATAACACTCCCCAGTTCCATCCACGTCATTGCAAATGGCAAGATCTCATTCCTTTTGATGGCTGCATAATATTCCATTTTGTATATATACCACATCTTTCTTATCCATTCATCTGTCGATGGACATCTTGGCTCTTTCCACAGTTTGGCTATGGTGGACATTGCTGCTATAAACATTGGGGTGCACGTACCCCTTCGGATCCCTACATTTGTATCTTTCTGGTAAATACCCAGTAGTGCAATTGCTGGATCGTAGGGTAGCTCTATTTTCAACTGTTTGAGGAACCTCCATACTGTTTTCCAGAGTGGCTGCACCAGCTTGCATTCCCACCAACAGTGTAGGAGGGTTCCCCTTTCTCCGCATCCCCGCCAACATCTGTCGTTTCCTGACTTGTTATTTTAGCCATTCTGACAGGTGTGAGGTGGTATCTCATTGAGGTTTTGATTTGGATTTCCCTGATGCTGAGCGATGTTGAGCACTTTTTCATGTGTCTGTTGGCCATTTGGATGTCTTCTTTGGAAAAATGTCTGTTCATGTCTTCTGCCCATTTCTTGATTGGATTATTTGTTTTTTGGGTATTGAGTTTGATAAGTTCTTTATAGATTTTGGGCGCCTGGGTGGCTCAGTCGTTAAGCATCTGTCTTTGGCTCAGACCATGATCCCAGAGTCCTGGGATCGTGTCCCGCATTGGGCTCCCTGCTCAGTGGGGAGCCTGCTTCTCCCTCTGCCTCTCTCTCTCTATACTCTCTCAATACTAGCCGTTTATCTGATGTCATTTGCAAATATTTTCTCCCATTCTGTCGGTTGTCTTTTGGTTTTGTGGACTGTTTCTTTTGCTGTGCAAAAGCTTTTTCTCGTGGTGAAATCCCAGTAGTTCATTTTTGCTCTTGCACCCCTTGCCTTTGGTGATGTTTCTAGGAAGAAGTTGCTGCGGCTGAGGTCAAAGAGGTTGCTGCCTGTGTTCTCCTTTAGGATTTTGATGGACTCCTGTCTCACGTTTAGGTCTTTCAACCATTTGGAGCCTATTTTTGTGTGTGGTGTAAGGAAATGGTCCAGTTTCATTCTTCTTCATGTGGCTGTCCAATTTTCCCAACACCATTTGTTGAAGAGACTGTCTTTTTGCCATTGGACATTCTTTCCTGCTTTATCAAAGATTAGTTGACCATAGAGTTGAGGGTCCATTTCTGGGCTCTCTATTCTGTTCCATTGATCTATGTGTCTGTTTTTATGGCGGTACCATACTGTCTTGATGATGACAGCTTTGTAATAGAGCTGTAAGTCCAGAATTGTGATGCCACCAGCTTTGCTTTTCTTTTTCAACATTCCTCTGGCTATTCAGGGACTCTTCTGGTTCCATACAAATTTTAGGATTATTTGTACCATTTCTTTGAAAAAAGTGGATGGTATTTTGATGGGGATGGCTTTAAATGTGTAGGTTGCTCTAGGTAGCATTGGCATCTTCACAATGTTTGTTCTTCCAATCCATGAGCATGGAACGTTTTTCCATTTCTTTGTGTCTTCTTCAATTTCTTTCATGAGTATTTTATAGTTTTCTGAGTACAGATCCTTTGCCTTTTTGGTTAAATTTATTCCTAGGTGTCTTATGGTTTTGGGTGCAGTTGTAAATGGGATTGACTCCTTAATTTGTCTCTCTTCTGTCTTGTTGTTGGTGTATAGGAATGCCACTGATTTCTGTGCATTGATTTTATATCCTGCCCCTTGACTGAATTCCTGTATGAGTTCTAGCAGTTTTGGGGTGGAGTCTTTTGGGTTTTCCACATGAAGTATCATATCATTTGCAAAGAGTGAGAGTTTGACTTCCTCTTTGTCGATTTGGATGCCTTTGATTTCTTTTTGTTGTCTGATTGCTGTGGCTAGGACTTCTAATACTATGTTGAATAGCAGTGGTGATAGTGGACATCCCTGCCGTGTTCCTGACCTTAGGGGGAAAGCTCTCAGCTTTTCCCCATTGAGAATGATATTCGCTGTAGGTTTTTCATATATGGCTTTTATGATATTGAGGTATGTACCCTCTATCCCTATACTCTGAAGACTTTTGATCAAGAAAGGATGCTGTATTTTGTCAAATGCTTATTCTGCATCTATTGAGAGGATCATATGATTCTTTTTTTTTTTAAAGATTTTATTTATTTATTCATAGGAGACAGAGAGAGAGAGAGGCAGAGGGAGAAGCAGGCTCCCCACTGAGCAGGGAGCCCGATGCGGGACACGATCCCAGGACTCTGGGTTCATGACCTGAGCCAAAGACAGATGCTTAACGACTGAGCCACCCAGGCGCCCAGGATCATATAATTCTTGTTCTCTCTTTTGTTAAGTATTGTATCACATTGATTGATTTGCAGATGTTGAACCAACCTTGCAGCCCAGGGATAAATCCTACTTGGTCATGGTGAATAATCCCTTTAATGTACTGTTGGATCCTATTGGCTAGTATTTTGGTGAGAATTTTTGCATCCATGTTCATCAAGGATATTGGTCTGTAATTCTCCTTTTTGATGGGGTCTTTGAAACATAAGGTTTCATTGATTTCTGCTCTGATCTTTATTATTTCTCTTCTCCTGCTGGGTTTAGGCTTTATTTGCTGTTTTTTCTCTAGCTCCTTTAGGTGTAGAGTTAGGTTGTGTATTTGAGACCTTTCTTGTTTCTTGAGACAGGCTTGTATTGCTATATACTTTCCTCTCAGGACTGCCTTTGCTGTGTCCCAAAGATTTTGAACAGTTGTGTTTTCATTTTCATTGGTTTCCATGAATTTTTTAAATTCTTCTTTAATTTCCTGGTTGACCCATTCATTCTTTAGTAGGATACTCTTTAGCCTCCATGTATTTTAGTTCCTTCTGACTTTCCTCTTCTGATTGAGTTCCAGTTTCAAAGCATTGTGGTCTGAAAATATGCAGGGAATAATCCCAATCTTTTGGTGCCAGTTGAGACCTGATTTGTCACCTAGGATGTGATCAATTCTGGAGAATGTTCCACGGGCCCTAGAGAAGAATGTGTATTCTGTTGCTTTGGGATGGAATGTTCTGAATATGTCTGTGAAGTCCATTTGGTCCAGTGTGTCATTTAAAGTCTTTATTTCCTTGTTGATGTTTTGCTTAGATGATCTGTCCATTTCAGTCAGGGGAGTGTTAAAGTCCCCCACTATTATTGTATTGTTGTCAATGTGTTCCTTTGCTTTTGTTATTAATTGCCTTGTATAATTGGCTGCTCCCATGTTAGGGGCATAGATATTTACAATGGTTAGATCTTCTTGTTGGATAGACCCTGTAAGTAGTATATAGTGTCCTTCCTCATCTCTTATTACAGTCTTTGTTTTAAAATCTGATTTGTCTGATATAAGGATTGCCACCCCAGGTTTCTTTTGGTGTCCATTAGCATGATAACTGGTTTTCCATCCCCTCACTTTCAATGTGGGGGTGTCTTTGGGTCTAAAATGAGTCTCTTGCAGACAGCATATTGATGGGTCTTGTTTTTTAATCCAATCTGATAGCCTGTGTCTTTTGATTGGGGCATTTAGCCCATTTACATTCAGGGTAACTATTGAAAGATCTGAATTTAGTGCCATTGTATTGCCTGTAAGGTGACTGTTACTGTATATTGTCTGTGTTCCTTTCTGGTCTATGCTGCTTTTAGGGTCTCTCTTTGCTTAGAGGACCCCTTTCAATATTTCTTGGAGGACTGGTTTCATGTTTGCAAATCCCTTTAGTTTTTGTTTGTCCTGGAAGCTTTTGATCTCTCCTTCTATTTTCAATGACAGCCTAACTGGATATAGTATTCTTGACTGCATATTTTTCTCATTTAGTGCTCTGAATATATCATGCCAGTCCTTTCTGGCCTTCCAGGTCTCTGTGGATACGTCTGTTGCCAATCTAATGTTTCTACCATTATAGGTTACATATCTCCTCTCAAGCTGCTTTCAAGATTTTCTCTTTGTCTCTGAGACTTGGAAGTTTTACTATTAGATGTTGGGGTGTTGACCTATTTTTATTGATTTTGAGATGGGTTCTCTGTGCCTCCTGGATTTTGATGCCTGTTTCCTTCCCCACATTAGGGAAGTTCTCTGCTTGCTCCAGTATACCTTATGCCCCTGTCTCTTTCTTCTTCTTCTGGGATCCCAATTATTCTAATGTTGTTTCTTCTTATTGTATCACTTATCTCTCGAATTCTGCCCTGGTGATCCAGTACTTGTTTATATCTCTTTTTCTCAGCTTCTTTATTTTCCATCATTTGGTCTTCTATATCGCTAATTCTCTCTTCTGCCTCATTTATCCTAGCAGTTAGTGCCCCCAGTTTTTATTGCACCTTATTAATATCCTTTTTGATTTTGATTTGGTTAGATTTTAGTTCTTTTATTTCTCCAGGAAGGGTGTCTCTAATAACTTCCATGCTTTTTTCAAGCCCAGCTAGTATCTTTAAAGTCATGATTCTGAACTCTAGGTCCGACATCGTACTAATGTCTGTATTGAGTAGGTCCCTGGCAGACGGTACTACCTCTTGTTCTTTTTGCTGAGGTGATGTTTTTCGTCTTGTCATTTTGTCCAGAGGAGAATAGATGAATGAGAGAACAAAATGCTAACAGGTTCACAACGTCCGCAGCAAATATACTCTATACAAATCAGAAAAGACCTGAAACCCGGGGAAAAGAAAGGGAAAGAAAGAAAAAAGAAAGAGAAAAAAAAAAAGAAAAAGAAAAAGATAAAAACAAACAAAAACAGACCAAAACAAAAAAACCCATAATATCATCAAATATCATCAGGCTAGTGCATAGATCAGTGCCACACATTAGATTTTGGGTGTATTTTGGTCTGTTAGAAGAAAGTGCCTCCTAAAATTTTAAAGAAAGAAAGACTTATATATGTACAAAATAAGGGTTGATACGATGAAGGGATGGAATATGACTGTAAAGATGAAAATTATAAGATGTTATAAAAGTAATTGATGTTTGAAAAAAGAAAAGATTAAAAAAAAGAAAAAAAAGGGAGAGAATGTGATCAGGCAGGAGACTAGAACAAAGCCATACACTAGTGATTTAGGGTATATTTTGATCTGTTAAAAGAAATTGTATCTCAAAATTTTAAAGAGAGAACAACTTATATATATATATATGTCAAAAATAAGGCATTCAAAAAAAATTCTATCCCAATGAAGGGATAGAATATGACTCTAAAAATGAAAAATAAAAATGTTTTTTTTTAAAGGGATTGATAAGATGTTGGTTTAGAAAGGGAAAAGAAAAATTAAAAAAAAAAAACCCGTTAAAAAAATTAACTTTGAAAAACTAATGAATCATGGTAAAAAAAGCCATGAATTCTATGTGCAGTATTCCCCTAATGCTGGAGTTCTCCCATTCTCCTTGATCGGTAAATTGGTCTTGGCTGGCTGTTCTTGCTGATCTTCTGGGGGAGGGGCCTGTTGCCGTGGTTCTCAAATGTCTGCCGGAGGCGGAATTGCCCCGCCCTTGTCGGTCGGGGGTAAGCAATCTGCCCGGGTTTGCTCTCGGGAACTTTTGTTCCCTGCAAGCTTTTGGTACAGCTTTGGAGGATGAGAGTGAAAATGGTGGCCTCCTGATCTCCACCTGGAAGAATCAAGAACTCGGGGCCCTGCTCTCAGTGCGCCCCCGGAGAAAAGCAGTCAGTCACTCCTGTCTTCCCAGTCTGTGGCCACACTCCGTGCTCACCTGGCCTGTGACCGAGTGTTTCTATCTCTGGCACCCGACCCCATGTGGAGTCTCCAAACTCAGCAGATCCCTGTGGTGTGCTCCCGCACCGCTCCTCCCGGGGGAGGAAGGGGAGTCTCCCCAGCTCTGCCCCTTATTGGGTCCCTGCTGGAGGAGCAGTGGCCCGAGTGGGCCGTGGATCACAGTTTATGGCAACCCCGAGCTGAGAGCCCGTGCCTCGGCTCCAAAGAGACCAAATTCTCGTTGAGAGAAAGGTAATAAAGTAAATAAGACATCTATATTAAATAGTGCCAGGTGTTTCTTGTATGATGAATGCCACCTCTTTCCTAATAAAATTCTTTAAGTCACTAGCATATCTGTGTATTACCCATAGAACAACACCTTAATCAACTTCATATAGAAGTTATAATTTATAGTATTTTTACTGAATTTTACCATCATCTATTAAATAGCAACTTCATCTTAGTTTTCAGCAGAGGGCACTGGAACACATCATGGAGAAACAACAACAAAAATAATCTAATGGAAAGAAGTACTCAACACATAGAAAACAGTTTTAAAAATGTCCAGCATTTCACATAAGACAATTAGACATGAGCAACTGATAAACTTATCAATATTTTTTAAGTCAATATTTTACACGATAATGAATTTGTGAAATTCATTGCAATTTTTCTATTGCAATTTTCTATTTCTATTTCTATTGCAATTTTCAAAATGCCTTTGTTCTTTCATAGCACAATGCAAGTAACCTATTATAATTTGGTGACAATGTAACTTGCTTATTTATATGGATTAGGTATCTAGCTATGATAAAGAATTTAACAGCTCTTTAATAAACTAAATCTTTTTGTCTCTGACATAATAAATGGATTTATCAGGCCTCAGAAACTGACACTCTTTTTTGTTCTGTACAAGTTCATTAAAATATGTATGATATGGAAACATTCTAGCTTGGTTTCTGCCATAAGCCAGATAATAAAGATAAAGCTCCTTTATTTCATTGTATTTAGTAGAGATAGCAAAACTTCTAATGGCTCAAATAATGAGCTTTTATGAGTATTCAGTAAAGAAGGTAACCTTTTCTTTTTAGGAAGGCAGTTGTAATGGTTACATAGTATTATAAAATTGAGAATAAAGTTGTTTTGAACACTTCAGCTTCAGATTAAGACAAAATGGGTGATTATAAAAAAAGACAACCAAAATAAGAATACAGAATAATTACTGTAAATTTCTTCCCTTTACAATGAACATATTTTTTAAAAGAGTTTATTTATTTGTCAGAGAGAGAGAGAGACAGAGAGAGAGAGAGTACAAGCCAGGGGAGAAGCAGGCAGAGGGAGAAGCAGATTCCCCCCTGAGCAAGGAGCCCCATGCAGGACTCAAGCCCAGGACCCTGGTATCAGGACCTGAGCCAAAGGCAACCACTTAACCAAATGAGCCACCCAGGCATTCCTACAATGAACATATTTTAAATGAAAGCAACTGTACCATTATTTTATTTAATTTTTGTATTGGTCTGTAGTGGAGGTAAGAATTAGTGATCTTGTAAAATGATAGTTTATAGTAGAAATTTTAGTATAATTTTCTAGCCATTCTCATGATTCTATTAATGAAATGATACTTGAATTCTAATTTTTATTTAGGTTGTAACATCATTGTACATTTTATAATTTATTGTCCTTCAGTGTAGAGAGAACATCTTTGATGTTTTTGTTTGAAAAAGTGGGTGTTTATAAATTCAGAATGATGAGTCATACATTTAATTAAATCACAGTTCCTTACATATTTAAAACTCAAAGCAGAGAATTTTCTGTATTGGAAAAAATGATCCAATTTATGCAAATTGTACAGCAGGAAAATGTATATGGCAACAAGTTGCATAATGGTTGTACTATGATCAAAATAGAACAAAATATAATATTAAACCAGGTGGTTCACATATTTTTTACTTTACTCCTGGGGAACAAATTGCTGTCTGGAGAGCAAATAGAACAGCCAGAGCAGAGAGTAAAAAATTTTTAAAAATACTAGCCAATATCAACACAAAATAAACAATTACAAATTGTTACAATTGTTATAATTGTTATAATTACAATGATAAAAATATTTATAATCATAATCTGATAAGGCTGGATAAGATGTTTTTTGGCACTTTGATGTACTGTGGAAAGAGAGTCAAAGATTTTCTTTTAAATGACTTTGCTTTTTTGAGTAGTTTTTAGGTTTACAACAGAATTGAGAGATACAGAGATTTCCCATATATCCCCTACCCTCACACATGCATAGCCATCACTATTGCTAACATAGCTAACCAGAATGGCACATTTTTTTATCAAGGATGAACCTACGTTTGTACATCATTGTCACCCAACATCCTTAGTTTATTTTAAGGTTCACTCTTGATTTTGTATAATCTATGGGGTTAGAGAAATGTATACTAAAATTTCTACTATAGATTATCATTTTGCAAGATTACTAGCTCTTACCTCCACTACAGACCAATACAAAAATTAAATAAAATAATGAGGGGCGCCTGGGTGGGTCAGTCATTAAGCATCTGCCTTTGGCTCAGGTCATGATCCCGGGGTCCTGGGATCGAGCCCCACATCGGGCTCCCTGCTCCGCAGGAAGCCTGCTTCTCCCTCTCCCACTCCCTCTGCTTATATTCCCTCTCTTGCTGTGTCTCTCTCTGTCAAATAAATAAATAAAGTCTTTTAAAAAAAAGCTCATATATTAAAAAAATTAAAAATAAAAATAAATAAAATAATGATATAGTTGCTTTCATTTAAAATATGTTCATTGTAAAGGGAAGAAATTTGCAATAATTATTCCATATTCTTATTTTGGTTGTCTTTTTCTATAATCACCCATTTTATCTTAATCTGAAGCTGAAGAGTTAAAATAACTTTAGTCTCAATTTTATAATACTATGTAACCATTACAACTGCCTTCCTAAAAAGAAAAGGTTACCTTCTTTATTGAATACTCACAAAAGCTCGTTATTTGAGCCATTAGAAGTCTTGCTATCCCTACTAAGTACAGTGAAGTAAAGAAGCTGTATCTTTATGTTCCTTCATGTCTTTTCACGGCTTGATAACACATTTCTCTTTAGTTCTGGATAATATTCCCCTGTTTGGATGCACTCCAGTTTGTTTATCCTTTCACCTACTGAAGAACATCTGGGTTGCTTCCAAGTCTTGGCAATTATGAATATAGCTGGTATAAACATCTGTGTGCAAGTTTTTGTGTGGACATAAGGTTTCAGCTTCTTTGGGTAAATTCCAAGGAGTGCAACTGCTAGATTGTATGGTAAGAATATGTTTAGTTTTGTAATAAACTACCACAATGTTTTCAAGAGTAGCTGTAGAATTTTGCATTTTCAGCAGCCATGTGTGAGATTTCCTGTTGCTCCACATCCTCATCAGCATTTGATGTTGTCAGTGTTCTGGATTTTGGCCATTCTGATAGGTGTGTAGTGGTATCTCATTTTTTCATTTTTCTGATACATGTGATATGGAGTATCTTTTCATTTGCTTATTTGCCATCTGGTATCTTCTTTGGTGAGATGTCTGTTAGAGCCTTTGGCCCATTTTTTAATTGTGCTGTTTGTCTTATTGTTGAGTTTTAAGAGCTGTATATTTTGGATAACAGTCCTTTATCAGATAGATCATTTGAAAATATTTTCTTTCAGTCTGTGACTTGTTTTATAATTCTGCTGATATTGACTTTCACAGAGGAGAAGTTTTTAATTTTAATGATGTCCATCTTATCAATTATTTCTTTCATGGATTGAGTCTTTGGTGTTATATCTAAAAGGACATCACTGAATCCAAGGTCATGTAGGTTTTCTCCTATGTTATATGCTAGGAGTTTTATAGTATATTTTAAATTTAGATCTGTGATTCATTCTGAGTCAATTTTTGTGATAAGTATAAGGTCTGTCTAGATTTACTTTTTGCCTATGGATGTCCAGTTGATTCAGCACCATTTGTTTGAAGAGACTGTCTTTGCTCCATTGTATTGCCTTTGCTCCTTTCTCAAAGATCAGTTGAAATCTATATTCTAGTCTCCTAGAATATAACATAGGAGGAAAAAAAAATTATATATTTCTGGGCTCTTTTGTCTTGATTACTGTAAATTGATTTTAAGTCTTGGTGTCAGGTAATGCCAACTTTATTATTCTCCTTTAATATTGTGCTAGCTATTCTAGGTCTTATGCCTCTTCATATAACATTGAGAATCAGTCTGTTGATATCCATAAAATAACTTGCTGTGCTTTTGGATTGCTTTGGATCTATAAACCAAGTTGGGAAGACCTGACATCTTGACAATATTGAGTCTTCCTATCAATGAACATGTAATATTTCTCTGTTTATTTGGTTCTTGGTTTCATTTGAGTTTTGTAGTTTTCCTCATATATATTTTGTATGGTATGTATTTTGTTAGATTTATACCTTAGTATTTAATTTTTTGGGTGCTAATGTAGATGGTATTGTGTTTTTAATATCTAATTTTCTTGTTCATTGTTAGTATATAGGAAAGCAATTTACTTTTGTAACTTAAACTTGTGTCTTGCAAACTTCTTTTTTTATTAACTTATTTTACTTAAATTCATTTAGTTAACATATTTATAAATTTCTTCTAATTGCTTATTAATTCCAGGAGTTTTTTTGTTGAGTCTTTCAGATTTGCCTCATAGGTAATCATGTCACCTGTGAACCAAGGCAGTTTTATGTCCTTCTTCTCAATCTGTACGCCTTTTATTTTCTTCTTATTTTATTGCAATTAGCAAGGATTTACAGCACAATGTTGAAAACAAGTGATGAGAGAGGACATCTTTTTCTTGTTTCTGATGTTAGTAGGAAAGCTTCACATTTCTCACCAGAAAGTATGATGTTTGCTGTAGGATTTTTTGTGAATAGTCTTTATCAAGTTGAGAAAGTTTCTCTCTATTCCTAGTTCACTATGAGTTCTTACCATGAAGAGGTGTTGAATTTTGTCAAATGCTTTTTATGCATCTGTTGATATGATAATGTGTATTTTTTTAGTCTGTTTGTGTGATGGATTACAGTAATTGATTTTTGAATGTTGAACTTGTCTTGTATACCTAGGATAAATCCCACTTGGTTGTGGTACATAATTCTTTTTATACATTATTGGATTCAATCTGCTAACATCTTGTTGAAGATTTTTGTATCTGTATTCATGAGATATTGATCTGTAATTTTCTTGTAGTATCTTTGGTTTTGGTCTTAAGGTAATGGTGGCCTCATAGAATGAGATATTCTTAAAATTCACAATTGCTCTGGAAATTCTTGGGTCAGGCAAAATGATATCTGGGCAGTTTTGGCCCTTCTACAATGAGCTGAGTGGAGTTACAATTTTCCTCCCTCAAATAAGTCATATTTTCAAGTAACGTTGTGTCTGAATAATTGTTAGCAATATTATTTATGTACATTTTCCTACTTGCTCAGATATTTTATTTAGTGCAGGGTATTTTAAGTGCATTTACAATATCCTTGTACAATAAAATGACATCCGTTTTTTCACTTTATAAATAACAAATCTAAGGCATGAAAATCTTAAGTATCAGAACAAAAATCAGTGATAAATCAATAATAGAACTAGTTAGGTTCTTTGTTTCCTAACCTTAGTGACAAAAAAAAAAAGAAAGAAAAAATTATGTAGAAGTAATTGAAGTACAATAATATTTAACACAGAAATTGCTGTTGTTGCTTTAAAATTTTTAACCTGGTCTATAAATTGAGTTGTATTAGAAATAAGGCAAGATTATTCCTATAGTAAGGCTATATCCCAGGCTTATAGAAAACAAGTCTTTGACCTTTTTATAATTTTCCCTGCTTAGCTAGCCATGTCAATGTCTTCAAAAGAATGTGTGCCTGGGGGGGAAAAATCACCTCTTCTCATTTCTAGCATTCCCTTCTTGTTCCCCAGTTCAATACACAGCTGAAAATTTGCCTAGAGCCCATAAACTGAGTCATCTTCAAAACATAGAGCAACACAGAAGAAAATCAAGCCAACATGAGATGGAAAAGACAACAAAAAGCATTTTTAAATTTCTTTTTAGGTCTGCTGACTCATCCTCATTAAGACTATCGTCTGATTCTTAAGAAGACCCCTGTAATTTTCTTTTAAGCTCTGCTCAAGTGGTCCCATATTTATTTTTATAGCTAATGTTCAGTGTTCCCTTAATAGGACTCTCAAAGCAGGTTTTAAGTTAGTGGTAATTTCTAAAATTTGAGGTATGGAGGAAAATGGAGAAGTCCAGAAATATGACATGGACTAGGAATTGTTTTATTATACAATCTTATTTTTTAAAACTCAATTTCAATAGAATCAAGGAGGGAGCAATATCAGAAAAGGATTCTTATTAAATTATAAGCTCCTTTAGCACAGTGGTTTAATAGATTTATTTTACTCTTCAGGAAAATTTATATATTCCCAAAGTACAGATTTGGGTAGATAGGTATGAATAAATCAAGAGTGTTTTTTTATTTTCTTCACCTATTAAGCTTTACTTTCAAATGAAATGGGTTATTATCAAGAAATCAGAGAAGGATACATGTATTTAGGAATTTAAGGAAGAATCATCTTTATCTCCTGCCCTCACATAGCACCATTCCTCCCCATTATGCTATGTAAAGGAGAAACAATTCTATTTTCAAATGCCTCCAGAAGACAAATAGTCTTTATTTTGTGATCACGTGTGTCTTATTGACTAAGCACAAAATAAGTGTAGGAGATGTGGTATTGGTTCTCTGAGAACTTATGTTTGAAAAATAACTATTATTAGAATGCAGTGTTAGGAACTGTTCTTGTATCATTGGACTTCCTTTCTCTCCTGATGTATGCAGGATCATATTAACCTTATTCCCTTCTCCATTCCCCTAAGTATGGCTGTTTCCAGATTTTAGTCCTCAGCCCACTTCTCTTATTTCAGTCAGCCTGTTTCTCCTGTGATCACTGAGTTAATAGGGATTGTCACACTATACTGGAAAGACCATTGGATTTAGAATCAAATATTGAATTTTAATTCAGGCTTCTTCACTCACTGCTTATGTCATCCTAGGCAATTCAGTTAACGTTTCTGGGCCTTAGTTGTCTCATATTTTAAGTTAAAATAATGGTAATAATATTTACCTTGCATCATTTTTTATGAAATTCATATCAGTTATTTGTAAAAAGGATCAAAAGCTACTTTTTAAGTGGAAATTCTTTGAGGGCAGATATTACCCTTTATCTTTTTATAATAATGTGTGTAATAGACAGCATTTGTTGAAGTAAGTGATGAAAAAGATGAATGCTTGTATTTATAGATGGATTTCTAACTTTAAATGCTAATTATTAAGACATTCTAAAACTTACCCACTTCACTCAATTGTCATTTGTAGAGTAGCTACTGGGTATAATGTACTCAACTATGTATTGTAGATAATACAAGGTGAGTAGATACTTTTTTCAAGAAGCTTGCAATCACAGAAATCACAAAACACTAGAACATAAAGAGACCATAGAGACCTTCTAGCTCAACCCCCCTCATTTTGCATACATGAGAAATAAGGAATAGGGAGGTTAAATAACTTTCCCAAGGTGAAAAAGCTATGAGGTAGGGACTCCTTGACTCCAAACTACAAAATACATTGGAAAGAAAAGCATGTGTTCTAATAACTTAAGTACACGGCAAATTGTGAGATTTGCTAGGACAGAGACACATGCTCCATAATTTTGTGGAACTCCATGTTTCCTGATGAAAAGAGCTCCTTGTATAGGCCATTCCAGATCACCATTTACTATGTGACTTGTGAAAGTTGTTTAAAGACTGAGACTGTGTTTTTCCATTTGTAAAAATGACAGCATAATGAAGATATTGCAATATTGTGTGAGTTCTAGACACAAGATCAGCATTTAATAGTAGTAATCGTTATTTTTGTGATGAAAGTATAAATTCATAAATTTAAACAAATAAGAGATTTTATTATGTAATAAGCTAAATTTTATGTATACACACCCCCCCCCCCTTAGTATTAATTTCTTTCAGACTTAAAAATTTCCTTTTGTGGACTGGTATATTAGGGATTTGACAAACCTAATAGCAGTTGAGATACTCCTGCTCCTTAAGAGTTAGAAAGCAGTATATCGATCATAGAGGAAAACCTAGGCCAGAGATCAATAACTAAACCTCAGTATGCCAGGGTGGCTCAGTTGGTTAAGCGTCTGCCTTCAGCTCAGGTCAAGATCCCAGGGTCCAGGGATGGAGTCCTACCTGGCTCCTTGCTCAACGGGGAGCCTGCTTTTCCCTCTGCCTGCCCCTCCCCCTGCTTGTGCTCTCTCTCTCTCTCTCTCTCTCTCTCTCTCTGACAAATAAATAAATAAAATATTTTTAAAAAGGAAAAAAATCCTAGACCTCAACCTGTAAGGAATGTATTGGGAGAAGAAAGAGAGATTAAAGTGTGGGATGGCTCATGTCCCCTCCATCCCAGAGGTAAGTCTAGTTCAGTGCATTCCTAAGACCAAAAGAAAAAAACAATAAGCTGCATAACAATATAATAGAAAAACAAAATCATCTAAATGAAGACTAAAATTGAGGTCATGCCTTAAAATTACATAAGTTCTAAATGAAGTTCTAAAATTGAGGTCATGCTTTAAAATTACATAATGGTACAATTTCAGCTTCCTGAAATTGGCAGTCCTGTATCTTAAAGATTTCTGTAAACTGTATTACAGAGTATACTTTCATTGTCCAAAGGATGACAAGTGGTAATTTATTCTTTTATAGAAAAACACCATCTTTTCTTCCTCCTACAATTTTTTTATTCATATGGTTTGTAAGACATTAATTAAAATTATGCAGCTTTTAATTAAAATGGAGGGGGAGGGATATGTAGATCCTTGCTGGCTTAGGATTTGTAAACAAGAAATAGGCATTTCTGAGAGGGGTGATGTTAATTTTTCACCATTCTTTTTATATCTGAATGATAAATTATTCTCAAGAAATCTGAGCTCTAGAATGAATGCTTAATGGATTAAAAATAGCAAATAGTGATATTTATGAGATAAAAGCATCAGGACTTGGTGATGCATTACATAAAGTATGTGGGAGAAATGTCAAAGATGACCTCAAGGGTTTTGGTAAGTGACAGAGCCTTTGACTGCTTCTGGAAACACCAGAGGAGTCAGTTTAATTTTTGATGTGGTGGGATACTTTTGAGACATCCACATGGAGCTGCCAATTACATGGATGGATGCTAAAAGTTTAGGCCTCTCAAACTTAGTGAAATGTAGAGGGGAGAGCATAGATTAAACGTGGTAGATCGTAGAGAGCCAAACATTCTTGGATACTTGTACCTTTAAGAGGTCTATTTTCTCTCCTATTTAGTCTGGATAGGCTCTCTATTTTGACAAGTAAAATATGCTGGAAATGATTCCATGGTAGTTTCTAGATCAAGCCTTAAGAAAACGGTAGCCTCCAATTTCTGTCTCTTGGAATATTCTCTCTGGGGAAGACAGCTGCCACACAAGAAGTCTGACTATCCTAAGACTACTGTGTTATGGGGAAGCGCAGGCTCTCGTGTGGAAAAGACATGAAGAGAGGGCAGATGCTCATGTAGCCTCTGCTATTCCATTCAGCCTGGCCCAGGTGATAAACATGTGAGTGAAGAAGGTATTTTAGACATTCTTTATTACATGGTGGTAGAAAGTACAGCAAACCTGTTACCTAAGGTAACATGAAAAATAGGAAATTCACCCACTCAGTTGATGGATCTGGCTAAGGAAATTTCCAGACATAATGTCAAAAATGACAACTGGTTTCTTTTAGTTGATAATCATATAATACAGATGGAGACAGATGATGTAATGAAGTAATTATTTACTCATTCAAGGAATTTAAAGATAATTTAAAGGAGCCAGGACTTGCTTAAGTTAGAAAATAAAATTATGGGTTTTTTTAATTAATTAATTTATTTTTTAAAAGATTTTATTTATTTGACAGAGACACAGCGAGAGAGGGAACACAAGCAGGGAGAGTGGGAGAGGGAGAAGTAGGCTTCCCACGGAGCAGGGAGCCCGACGTGGGGCTTGATCCGAGGACCCTGGGACCATGGCCTGAGCCAAAGGCAGACGCTAACGACTGAGCCACCCAGGCGCCCCTAAAATTATGTTTTATTCCGTCTCTTCTAGCAGAAGATTCTAAAAGTAAGATAAGCATCAGGACAATGAATAATCCAGGGTGCTATCGGGAAAGCATGTTTTCCCGACAGAGATGAGTCCCAAAGACTGATGAATGTGATTGTAAAACCCTTGTTAAGAGCTCAAGCAGGTGTAAGGGCATGCCTTGCAGATACTTGCCATTAGGCAGTATGGCTTCTAAGAATCTCAGTGGGCTGCTTGAGGGTCCTCTTCTCAGAACTAAATTTAGTGCACGTACGTAAGTTTAAATGAATGAGCCTGAAGGTCAGTGACTTTATCAAAAAGTGCTAGGCAAGCATTCTCTAACAAGAGGGAAATGAATCACTATTTCATAAGGTACACAAAGTCAGAGGAGGTGGGGAGTGCTTAGTCCTAACAGACATCCCTACGAGCAGTATCAAGTGGGAATTTGGGTCTCTGTAATTAATAAGAATGGCCTACACTTTCAGAAGGCTTTCTCAGTCCCGGCAGGGTTACAAATGAAAGTCTGGAAATGGGCAAACTTTTCTGAACACACAAGTGTGAGAATAGCAAATACAGTAGATCCACTTATCCAACATATCCCTTTCCCCGGTTTCAGTTACTCATGGTCAACTGGTCTGGAAGCAGATGATCCTCCTTCTGATGATATATCAGAAGGTCAGTAGTAATCTAACATTGTCATTCGCCTCACTCACCCTCATACAAGAGGGGTGAGTACAGTACTATAAGATATTTTGAGAGAGAGAGACCACATTCACATAACTTTTATTATAGTATATTGTTCTAATTGTTCTATTTTATTATTAGCTGTTGTCATTAATCTTCTACTGTGCCTAATCTATAAATTAAATTTTATTATACCTATGTGCATGTAGGAAAAAAAAACATAGTATATACATAGGGTTTGATATTATCCATAGTTTAGGCATCCACTGGAAGTCTTGAAACATATCCCCTGTGGATAAGGGGGAACAGCTGTATAACTTACGACCTAAATGAGCTAAAGAACTCTAGTTTTGGTGTTTGAACCAAAGCTAATCAAGGGCACTCAGCCTCCAGCAGTCAAAAGAAGTTTGCCCAAGTGAGCTTTTAGTCAAATTAGTTGCATGTGTTTAAGAAGAAAGCGGAAATAGAATTAATATCATTTATTGAATTCAGTATCAAATTCTTATTACTTATTATGAAAAAGACTGATCGTTTACTCAATGAAAAGTGTGTTTCAACTTTACTCTCTCATTGCCATATTTCTAAGAAAAATATTAGAGGACTCAGAATCATGAAGAAAGAGTTTCCCAGTATACTCATTTGATGCTATCATATTAAACTGTATTAATTTCATATTTCTATGCCAGGGGTTGGCTCTTTATTAGCCCTTGGCTAATGCCCACCTCAATTCTATCAAATATTCAAGGACTGAAATTGGTCTGATGTTGATGTATGCAGGCTGGGGGAAATAAGAGATATGAATACAACCTGATACAGATAACTTTTCTCCCCCTGTATAAGGTGGGTCAGGCTCCATCTGTACAGCCTGTTAAATACCTTAACTTCAGTTATTTTCTGAATGAGTTTTCTTTATCCTTGGTGTAAATAGTTGCTTCCTAGTGTCTCTTTTCTTCCTGGAGATAAAACTATCATGGGAAGCTACTAATAAGCTGACACAGAAAGGAAAAAGCAAACGTGATGTGGGCAGTAAATGTGGAAAAAACATTTTAAATTTTGCACTGTGTATGGTTTTGAAGTATTTCACATTTTAAAGCCATGTCAGAAAGTTCAGAGTTCATGATAATTTCTTGGGTAAAAGGATTTCTTTTGGTCCACACATCAGGGAAATGACCATTTTAATGGGAGAGCCTGAATGAGCCAGACCCTACCATAGTCTCTCTCCTCTTTCCTTTCTTCTCTAATTTATTTCTCTTTCGTTTATTCAGCCACATCTACTTTACCATAGTCAGTACTTTTCCATGGATTAAGTCTTCAGGGAAATATACCAAGGCTCATGTTTAGTCCTGACCACAAAGATGCCCTTACTGATAAGAAATTTATAAGGTAAAAACAATTGTGCTACCCTCTCCAAAGATACTGCACTGCTTCTATTCCCAGGACCAGGAGAAGACCATCAGCTGCCAAAATCAAAACCAAAGTGCTATTTTTGGACAAGTGAAACTTTGTGTAGGAGAACTTAGAACAAATCAGCACAAATATGAATTCTTTTAATATATTAATTCATAGTTACCGTATATGTCATTGAGGCTGGCTTCATAGAGTTCAGACCTGACAAGGTGTAGCATTTGAAGACACATAATCCAAATAAGCATAAAGCAATCTTATGAGGGATTTGCTTTTTTACTTCTTGGTATGCAGAATATTATAAGGAATATTAATATTTATAACCCCAGGCTAGCAACATTTCTCATGCCTCATTCTGGAGAACCCTACTTCAGGACATCTTAGTCACTAGCACCCTTTTCTCAAATCCTTCCAAATACCTTATAATATTCTGAGGACTTTAGTACAAGGATTGACTTTTGAAAAATTACTTCCCTAGAGGAAAAAAAAAATTTGCTTCCCTCCTGTGTTTTCTGATCTGTTTCTTTACATTTTTGTTTTTGTTTTGTTTTTGGTACATAAAAGTTCGCTTCAGGTGTGACAAATGACTTTCCTGGGAGAGGAACTGAAGAGAGAATTGGGCTGAGATAGGGAGAATTCTCGTCCCAAACATATATATAAATTTTATGCCATCACAAGAAATATATTTGGAATATACAGCTCTGATTATAGTAAGATGGGAAGCAACTTCAGGTGGAACTTTGAATCCCGCCAAGCATTTCTATTTTCAAAGCATTTAGATGTAAGAGCCAAAAGGCTTTTCAGGCTTTTCTGTTTATGTGTGTTTGCTAGTGGATAATCTTTTTTGCTTTGTTCTGCAGTGTATTCCTGATCTCAAGTTTACCTCAAGGAACGACTTACTAGTGTGATATCCTCTTAGCTGTGGAATGCTAAAAGTCTGCTTGGAAACATTTTGACAAATCATATTTCATGGCTTATTATTTTACCTAAAATTTCTCTATAGTTTTCACTTAGTATTTTATCAAATATAAATAAACCCTGATATAAAATCTTACCTATCTCTTGTAATCCAGTTCGTTTCCTCCTGTTCTACAAACCTTTCTCTACAGAGCCTACAATGAGTTATCACTTTCCTAAATATTTAAGAACTTATTCCTTATAACTTTCCATGTTATATTTATTTCTCAGCAACATGCACTGGACATTTATGATATTTAAGACCTTGCATGTAAAGAACTCTTTGGTAAACCTTGAAGATGCAGACAGGAATAAGTTTAAATTGTTTGTTTCAAGGAGCTTCAAGTCTAATGGGAAAAACAAAAAAATCCATAATCATAACCCCCCACCCCCAGAATAAGGCAATGAGTATTAAAGTGGAGATAGTCTATTTTATTATATTGTTTCCATAAATACTTTAGGGTGTTTGGATTAAAAAAAATCTCCAGGGGCGCCTGGGTGGCTCAGTCGTTAAGCGTCTGCCTTCGGCTCAGGTCACGATCCCAGGGTCCTGGGATGGAGCCCCACGTCAGGCTCCCTGCACAGTGGGAAGCCTGCTTCTCCCTCTCCCACTCCCCCTGCTTGTGTTCCCTCTCGCGCTATGTCTCTCTCTATCAAATAAATAAATAAAATCTTTAAAAAGAAAAAAAATCTCCAAACTAAGTGCACCAAACAGCAAGAGTAAGAGTAAGTGGATCAAGTGGTAAGCCATTAAATTATATGTATTTATATTTGGCTTATTTCCTATAATTTAGAGAACAGAGATTATTTACACAAAATTTAAATACATTAGTTTCTTGCTGGGTGTTTCCTTTCAAACCTTAACATATGTTTGGTGTCAGCCATATTTAAATGCTGCCTTGGTAACTAATTATTTGGTTCTTTAATGTTGTCGGCAGAAACAGAAATTATAAGGGGCAGGAACTTCATGCTCATATTTAAATGTACTGCATTAAAATATGCTGTTCTGACTCTAGGCACACCTTTCTAATGGCACTTTTGCCTTTGTGCCTTTCTAGTTCCCCCTTAAGCACTATTTTCTCTCCCTTCTGTGCCCTTCCTTCCCTGTCTCAAGGCAGTCATTTCTTACCCATATCTTCTACTCATCTTTAATGCTTATCTGTCTGCTGGCCCATTTTCCGAGACTGGTTCTGCCACTACCTAGGACTATGCTTACAAGTTAGAATTGGGGATCATGGAATCCTGAAAGCATCTTATAAAAACTGGATTCTCTCCTCAAAAACGCCCTAACATACACATTTTTTCACTCTAGATCTGTCAGGTTCACAGATTTAGTCAATTCCATTTGAACCTCTCCTTAAAACAGCTTCCCACCTTATTTATTGGAAGCAGAAATCTTCACATGCTAACTGGAAATGGGACTGGTCGCCTCTCTCACCTTCCTGACTCCTTACTCCCACCCAAAACCACATTGTTAAAGCTTTGAGAGCACCATGTTACATCAAGTTTTAATGACCTAAATGCTTCATGTGGTATATATTTTCAGGTGACATGTATTTTAATAGAGCGTTAGCCAATTTAATACATAGTCACAAATCACAAGGGTAAACATCAGAAAGTTTTCTTTTCCCTAGAAATTTCTGCCTTATCAAATCTGCTTTCCATCTGGACAGAGTGCTCTCTCCATAGTATGTCAGTATTCCATGACATTTCACATATTTTCTGCTATTAAAATAATCTCACTTTTAATTGTGTACATTTAAAACTCCAATCTCCAGTTGACTGTTTTTTTTTTTTTTTTTTTTTTCCCCCCAAGCAAAGCTTAGGCCACATAACATTTGTGGCTGAGTGTGTGGTAAGGGGTGTGAGGAGGGGCTGGTGAAGGGATTTGCTTCACATGACCCCCATCCCCAACCCTGTCCCTCTTTCTGGCACATACTGACCTAGTGTTCGGGTACAGAAGAGGGAAGAGAGGCATATGTCTCCATATATGGTTGTCCACAGTGAAGTTGCTGTTGAGTCTCTGGTCAATTTGCCTTGTTTGGCCCTCTTGTCCCTGGAGCATGTTGCGAATTCCTGTCGGCCCATATCTGGCCTATATGGAAACAAACAAGTTTCCAACTCCAGGACCTCAGTCAAATAAGAGCCCATTTTCTGAACCAATTGGTAAAAACCTAGTAGAGCAGCTTCTGTCACCTTTTCCCTGGCCATGTCTCCAGTTCCTCCTTCTTCACTAGCACAGATGCGGGTGAGCAAACCCAATAGCAAAGTGCATATCTCATCTTAGAACAAAAATGTTCACTTCTCCTCATTTGAGTGGGGCCTTTCTTCCTTGATTCAAGGAAGCCAGGATTTGACCACACACAGTAGGGCTCTAGAGCCCCTATGTGCAACTATAATGGTATGTTGTACTTCTGAAGGTAGAAATAAATGTGTTTCTGAAAGAAATTAATTATTGTTTTTGTATCATTTGTTATATTTTATTTTTAAATAGCTTTTTTTGCATCATGTTTTATTTTATTTTTAAATAGCTTTATTGAGGAATAATTGATAGTTAACTATGAATATTTAAGCATATAATTTGATAACTTGTGTTATATGCCAGTAATAGTGTGAACATACTTAAGATAATGAACATATCTATCACCTGGAAAATTTATTCTCTTCTCTTAATTCCCTTTTCCCATCCCTTCCTGACCCCCACCCTGTTCCCAGATAAGCACTGATTTATTTTCTGTTATCTTAGCTTACTTTGCATTTACTAGAATTTAATATAAACAGGATCATACAGTATGTACTCTTTTTGTATGGTCAATTTGCCTTGTACTTTGCATAATTACTTTGAGATTCATCTATGTTATTGTGTGTTAATAGTTCAATCCTTATAATTGTGTGTATCAATAATTGTGTGTACCAGTAGTCCATTTATTTATATTCCGAATTATGCCATTATATGGATATAATAATCTGTTTTTTTATTGACTCATATGGGTTGCTTCCTATTGTTGGCTTTTACAAATAAAGCTAGTATGAATATTTCTATATAGCTTTATATGGAACTATGCCTTCATTTATTTTGAATAAATAATGGTTGGATCCTCTGATGATATATATTTAGCTTTTGAGAAGATTTTAAACTGCTTTTCAAAGTGATTTTACTATTTTATATTCTCATAAATAGTGATTGAGTTTTTTTGACAAGGTTTCATATGTTCAGCCTTTTTACTTTTAGCCATTCTTATAGATATGTAGTGGTATCTAATTGTGGTTTTGATTTGCATTTCCCTAATGGGTAGAGATAATTGACATCTTTTCATGTACTTTTTTGCCATCCATATGTCTTCTTTGGTGAAGTGTCTGTTCAAATATTTTGCCTATTTTAAAAATTGGGTGGTTTTCTTATTGAGATTTAAGAATAGGTTTGGATAAGATCTTATCAGATGTATGATTTATAAATATTTTCTTTAAATTTGTTGCTTACCTTTTCATTCTCTTAACAGTGCCTTTCAAAGAAGTTTTTAATTTTGATGAAGTTCAGTTTATCAATTTCTTACTTCTATGTGTCATATTTTTGGTGTTGTATTTATGGTATTTTTGCCTAACCCAAGATTACAAAGATACTTTTCTATATTTTCAGGAATGGATGTTGTGTTTTTCAGGGAAAAAAAAAATATATATATGTTTTTCTCTTTTTTTAGTTTGCTAATATGGTGAATTGCATTTAGTGATTTTCAAACATTAAGCCAATGTGGCATTCAAAAATATAAGCCATAATTAGGATATATTACAAGTTTTATATAATTTTCATTTGACTTAGTAAAATTTTGTTAATGGTTTTTGCACTTATCCTCATGAAGGTTGTTGGCTTGTTCACTTTTGTGATGTCTGTGCTTGGTTTGACAGTAGGATGCTACAGGTCTTATAGAATGAATATAAAAGTATTTATCCCTCTTCAACTTTCTAGAAGTATTCATGTAGATTTTATATTATTTCTTCCTTTAATATTCATTAAAATTTACCATTTTGGCCTGGAGTTTTCTTTGTGGTAAGGTTTTTAATTACAGAAGTAATTCCTTAATAGATACAGGCCTACCCAGGCTGTCTTTTCTACAGTAGTGAACTTTGGTAGTTTGTGTCTTTCAAGGGAATTGTTTATTTCATCTAGGTTGTTGAATTGATTTGCATCGTGTTATTTGTAACATTCCTTTATTATTCTTTTTATATTTGTGAAGTCCATAGTGATGCTACCTCTTGCATCTCTGATATTATTAATTTATTTCTTTTTTTTCCTGATCACTTTGACTAGAAGTTTAATAATCTTGATCTTCTCAAAGAATCAGCTTTAGTTTAATTTATATTCCCTATTTGTCGGTTCTCAATCTCATTTGCTTACTTTGCATTTAATTTGCACTTCTTTTTTCTAGGTTTCTCAAGGTTGAAGCTGAGGCCTTTTTTTTTTTAAGATTTAATTATTTATTTGAGAGAGAGAGAGAGAGGAGGTTCACAAACAGGGGAAGGGGCAGAGGGAAAGGGAGAGAGGCAGATTCTCTACTGAGCATGGAGCCAGATATAGGACTTAATCTCTGGGCCCTGAGACTATGACCTTAACTGAAACCAAGAGTTAAAGGCTCAACCAACTGAGCCACCCAGGCATCCCTATTTAGTGCAATAAATTTTACTCTAAGTACTATTTTAGCTTTATAACACAAAGTTTAATATACTGTTACTTCAGTTTCATTCAGTTTGAAATATGTTATAATTTTCCTTTTGATTTCTTTTTTCACCCATGGACTACTTAGAAATGTGCTATTTAGTCTTTGATATTGGGGGATTTTCCAAATACCTTTTTGTAATTGACTTATATTTTAATTCCACTGTAGTTAGAGAACATAATTTAGCCTTGAGATTTTTTAATATTCATTTTATGTCTAGAATATGGTTAGCAAATATTAGGTTAGTAAATGTTCCATGTACACATGACAATAAAGTTTATTATGTTGTTCTTGCCTAGATAATTCTATAAATGTCAATGAAGTCTTGCTATTTGCATATTTCTGATGAAAAATATGTTGTCATCTTTATCTTTGTCTCACTTGTATGTGACATGTCTATTTTCATGGATTGCTGAGAAGCAAGACCTGTTATATATTGATTTAAACAATCTGAACAATTTGAATATCTTGTGCCTTGATATAGTTTTCTTCATGTTTCTTGTGTTTGGAGTTCACTGAGCTTCTTGGATTTGTGGTTCATATTTTTCATCAAGTTTGGGGAATATATATTTTGGATATTAACCCTTTACTAGATATATTGTTAGCAAACATTTTTTCCCATTCCTTTTCATTTTGTTGATTATCTGTTAATTCTATCATCTTTGTTAGTTCTGAGTTGGGTTCTGTTGTTTTTTTTCCTTCTGGGTTGCATATTTTACTTTTGTGTGCTTCATAGTCTTTTATTGATATCAGACATTTTAAATTTTACCCTCTTGGGTGCTGGATATTTTTGTATTCCCATTAATTTCCTGATTTTGGAGGACATGGCTAATTTGTTTTGAATACTTTGATCTTTTCCATTCCTTTAAGATTTGTTATTAATTATTATTATTATTATTTATTGTTGTTGGAAACTGAACAGCATTTGGTGTAGGGAAGTGATTCTTAACCAGCCATAATTATCCTTCAGAAGACATTTGACAATTTCAGGAGAATTTTTGATAGCCACAGCTAGGGGGAGGGTGCTCTTAGTATCTAATGGGTAGATGCTAGGAATGGTGCTACACATCCTACAAAGCACAGGGCAGCCCCCAACAACAAACAGTTATCCAGGTCAAATTGTCTGTAGTGCCAAGATTGAGAATCCCTGATGTCTAGTGAATGATGTTTTCAGCCATAGGCATTTTTGAGAAGTCAACATATTTATATAAGACACTGTAATTGATTTTCTTCTTTAAATTTGATCCAGACTATTCTTCACTCAGAGTACTATTACATCTGGACATTTTTTGTTCCATTGTAGCATTTTAAGTTAGAGCAACCACACAAAAGAGGATTGTGTTCTATCATACTTCATTTAAAAAACTGAAATTGAAGTAATCAAGACATACACCATTTCCTTTGCCACTCACTTAAATGACCTATTACAGGGACTCAGCATACCTCTTGCTGCTTTCTTACATAAGAAAACAATCTTCACTGCATAGAATTTCAAGTTATTTATGAGGAACTCATGAAACTATGAAATATAAATTGAGAAGCTGACACAGTTCAGAGGGAGAGCATTTTGTGTTTAGTCAATTGTAGAAACCCAGGTAATGTTACTCAGTGGCCATATTTTTTCACTTCAATAGAACTTCCTGTCACCAAGATTCAAATTAAAGGGTACTAGTTTAATTGAAGCCAGCAACTATAATGAAATGAAGATATAATTTGACAAATGCTTTATTCTTTAACAATGTAACCATGCTTGTACTCTTTTTACTTTCCAAATGTCTATCATTTTGTTTCCTAAATTGCATAAAAAAGATTATTTCAACATTTAAGTGAAGAACTAGTTTTTATTCCAATTTTTTTTTTTTTTTTTTTTTTACAAAGACAGTATTAAGGTCTTATGAGGTGAATTGCTCAGGATCAGTGAACAGAAATACAGGTCATGACAGTTACTGTATTCTGTGCCTCCTTAGATCGATATTTTAAACTTACTATATTTTGTTTTTTTCTAAATTTCATTTATAAATTAATTCAAATAGTTTTTACATTCAATATTTATCTGGCATAAATTATATGAGGAAAAGACTCGATTTGTGAGCTATATATGACATATGATCTAAAGGGGGGATGGAGGTGAGAATTCAGGCTACATTTAAAAATATTAATGCTGCTATTTATACTTTAATAAACTAAGAGCTCATTGGAGGCAGCATAATTTCATTTCTTTCTAATTTTTCATTTGGTAGTTAAAAAACACTGTATATACATATATGCACTTTATGTGAGCTAGATCGTTACCAAGTCTGTTGATGTTGTTTTGTGCTCCTCCCCTGCCTTCCAAAGAATCTATTGAATTTTATATTTGTCATATACAAAAAAGAAGTAAAAATTAATTTTAAAATATATGCATATATGTTTGAAAAATATATTTAAGGTTTGTTTCCCAATTTTATAAAATTGTTTTATAGTGCAAGTAGCCTTCTGGGACTTGCTTTCCTTATTCAACATGTTTCTAAGACTTTTATATATTGCTGCATTCATTGTCACTGTTATATCTCATTTAATAAATTTAAACAACTCATGTGTCTGTCCTTTTCTTGATGTATGGATACCTGGGTTATTTCTAATAATTTGAGGTAAGAAAAATAAGTGTTGCTGTGAACATTCTGTGCACATCTGATTTAACTCATGAAATTATTGGGTTCTTAGATAAATTCATATCTATATTTACAAGAATTTCTTTAAAATAATGGTGCCTGGAGGGTGTTATGCTTAGTGAAAAAAGTCAATCAGAGAAAGACATGTATCATATTACCTCACTGATATGAGGAATTCTTAATCTCAGGAACAAACTGAGTGTTACTGGAGTGGTTGGGGGTGGGAGGGATGGGGTGGCTGGGTGATAGACATTGGGGAGGGTATGTGCTACGGTGAGCGCTGTGAATTGTGCAAGACTGTTGAATCACAGATCTGTACTTCTGAAACAAATAACACAACATATTTTAAGAAAAAAAAAGAAGAAGATAGCAGGAGGGGAAGAATGAAGGGGAGTAAGTCAGAGGGGGAGACGAACCATGAGAGATGATGGACTCTGAAAAACAAACGGAGGGTTCTAGAGGGGAGGAGGGTAGGGGGATGGGTTAGCCTGGTGATGGGTATTAAAGAGGGCACATTCTGCGTGGAGCACTGGGTGTTATGAACAAACAATGAATCATGGAACACTACATCAAAAACAAATGATGTAATATATGGTGATTAACATAACAATAAAAAAATTAAAAAAAATAATGGTGCCAATTTATATTCTCAGCAGCAATGTTTAAGTGTTGTATGATTCAACATTCTGGCTAATACTTAGCACTGACAGACTTAATTTCTGCATAAGTAATGGGCTTAAAATTTTACATCATTATGGTCTGAATTTCCATTTCTCCAGCATATCATTGAAGTTGAGCATTCTTCTTTATTCTTCTCTTGAATCACTATTTATGTCTTTTGCCTATTCCGTGTAGATTATAAGTCCTTTTTCTCCCCCAATATGGATAGCCAGTTGTCTCAGCACCTTTCATTGCCCAGTCTTTCCATTCCTCAATGATATGCAACACAACAATATATCATCTGCCAATTTCCATGCATGGATGGTTATGTTTTTGGGCTCTCAAAACATATTCCCGAGTCAGGGTCTATTCCTGCGTCAGTGTCATACTAAATTAATGTTTATAGCTTTATTTTAAGTCTTAGTTTCTAGTAAGGAAAGTGTCCCCATCTTTTTATTTTTATTTTTTTATGGAATCAAGACTGTGCTCGAGACTTACTTTTCCATATACATTTTTAACCTTGTATGTAAAGGTCTTCACAAAACTCTTATAATTTAGAATCTTGAGGTATTTGATTTATAGGTAAACTTAGAAAATTGGCATCCTTATGATATTTTCCTTGTATGAGCATAGTAAAAATTTCCATTTATTTAGGATTTAAAGTTTTAAATGTATTTTGTAACTTAATCTGTAAAGATTTAAACATCTTTTGTAATATTCTTAGTAATATTCTTAGGCATATTATGTTTAAGGTTATTTTTCTAGCTGCATTTACTTTTATATAAAATATAAGTATCGTTTAGTTGGTTCAGTTGTTTGAGCAACCAACTCTTGATTTTGGCTCAGTTCATGATCTCTAGGTGGTAAGATGGAGCCCTATGTGGAGCTCCATGCTGGGTGTAGAGTCTGCTTAGGATTTTCTCTCTCCCTCTCCCCCTGCCCCTCCCTCCCCTCCCCCCTTTGTGTGCACGCACTCTCTCTAAAAAGATAAGATAAAAATAAGTATAGTTTTGAATAATGATCCTATATTTAGACAGTTTATGAAATGCTTTGAATAATTCTAATGATGCATAAAAATACTTGCTGTTTTAATCATTTAAATATCATTAAATGATCATTTTTATTCATTATACTTTTGTTTATTTCTAGTTCACACAACTTTTATTTTTCCTTACTGCAGTGACTAGGCACTACAATATAATGTTGAATAAGAGGGATGACAGTGGGGGGCACCTGAGTGGCTCAGTTGGTTCAACATCTGCCTTTGGCTCAGGTCATGAAGCCGGGGTCCTGGGGTTGAGCCCCGAGTGGAGCCCCACATCGGGCTCCCTGTTGACTTGGGAGTCTGCTTCTCCTTCTCTCTCTGTGCCCTACCTCGCTGCTTGCTCTTTCTCTCTCAAATAAATAAATAGAATCTTTAAAAATTTTTAAAAAAGAGGGATGGCAGTGGGCTTCTTTGCTTTTTTCTGGATTGTAGTTGAATGTTTCTCAGTGGTTTGTAAAAATAATTTTTGTAGTTATAGATTACACTTATTGAGTAAAGACATTTAAATCTCTTAGTTCTCTGAGAATTCTCTTCAAATTTCTTTAAAAATCTATTAATGATTGTTGAAATTTAATTGAAATTGTTATTGCAGCTATTGAGATACTTACTTTTTCTATATTTCTCATATAAGGCAAATTGTGCATTCCTGGCATAAATTCAATTTAACTATGATATATTTGTTTTATTATTTTTCTAAAAATTTTATTTGTTTTTTCCATTTATATTCATAAGTGAGATTGATCTGTAATTTTCCTTTTATGCACAACCCTATTATGGTTTTGATGACAATTTATTGGGTGAGTTGGTGAGTATCTTTTGTTTTCTCTTTTTTCTGGAATAGTATGTACAAGGCTTAAATGATTAATTCTTGAAACAGGTAGAAATCATCTATTAAAAACACTTGTACTTAATGTTTTCTTTGTGCATTTTTATTTGGGTCTGATAATTGTCTTTAATAATTTAGAATTATTTGTTTTTCTATTTCTTCTTGAGATAGTTTTGGTAGCATTTTTTAAAGAATATGTCCATTTAATCTGAGATTTCAGATATATTGGCATAGATGTGATTTTATTATTTTTATTTTCTTTTCAAAATTTGCCACAAGTTTTTATTTCTACTAATTCATATTAATACATTCTCTCTTTAGTTTAGTTTTGCTGCAGTTTTATTTTGTTAACATTTTCTAAGAGTGACCTCTGGATGTGTTTATATTACCTTTTATTTATTTATTTTTTTGGCATTTATGTTACCTTTTGAATATTTTTCTATTTCTCTAGTATTTGATATTATCTTTATTACCTATTTTTCTCCTAATGTCTTTTAGATATATTCCGTGGTCATTTTACTAGATTTTTCAGTTATGTGGTAGCTCATTTCAGCTCTTCTAGTGTAAGTGTTAAAGGCTATTCATTCTCCTTAGATATTTCGTTAGCCTCATTTTGCTAATTTTGATATGTGATTTAATTATTTAACATGGCTTACTATTTTAGTTTTAGGTTCTCAAGTTCAGGGGCCAATATTTGGACCAATATATCGACCAATATATCTCCTTATTCTTTGTTTTAAACAATGTTTGCCCTTAGATTTCAATTTAGTTTAATGTTCATTGTGGTCCTCCCATTCTGATATTAGAATTTCCTTAAATTGGCTACTTCTTCTGTTCAGAAATTCCTTTAAAACTACTGTACATTTTACTGACAATTTAGTTATATGAATAATTATCTGGTAACAAAATGAGCCTTTAAAAAAGTCCTAATTGCCCTTTACTAAAAAGTTCTTAGTTTCAGTGACTTTTTTATTTCTAATGCAATAAGGATAATATGGGAACACAGATCAAAGTGTGATTAGTCTACCTGGCAAAGGGGGATAGTGTCACAAATTTTAAATTTGAGTTGGCTTTGAAGCTTGAATATAGGTCACCCAGAGGACTTTGGAAAAATACATATTTTATATGGAAACAATATGCAGTAAGGCACAGCACAAGAGGACACATGGGAGAAAGAAAATGAGTATTGTGGAACTTTGTGGGGTATGGTCTGAAAAATCACTAAATTTAATGTACTCTTGAAGAACTTTGAATGGCTGGTAATAACTTTGGACATTATTCTATAGGCATTGAGATATAGACAAATAAAGTGGGTATAGAATAACTTCATTTATTTTATACCTTAGAAATATTAATCTGGCATCTATGAGTAAGTTCAAAGAGTAGAGAATGAAGGCAGATAAAATAAGGTTGGAGGCATTTGTAGCAAATATTAAGACTAATAAAATAATAGGAAAAGCATATATATATATATAATATGTTATCTCATATTACAAAGATGATCCACAAAAATTGTTGAATAAATAAATTGGAGAGTAGAAAAAGAAAGACTTAACTTGGTTCTCAGAATTTAGCTCCTATATATTGGTAAGATGGTGATGACCTTAACAGAGCCAGGAAACTCTGAAGAATAGGCAGGTTTAGAAGAAGGTGATTTCAATTTTAAGAACGTTGAGTTTATAATGCATGCAGAAGGCCCATCTAGAGATGCTTATTAGGTATTTGGAAATGTAGATCTGTGGCTTAAAAAAATTCTAACCTGGAGAAAAGAAAAAAGAACTGGAGGTACAGATTTAAAAGTAATTGGTGAGTGGATGAAATGTGAAGCCATGAATCAGGTCAGGTAGATCTTAGGCAGGAAAGAACTTGAGACAGAGACTTGGGAACACTATTATTTAGAGAGTGGAAGAAAGTGAAAAGAGGATGGAAATTAGAAAAGTTAGAAGAGAATAGTGTCATAGAAAACAGGGAGATAAAATTTCGGAAGAAGATGAATTAGATATTCCAGAGAGCTGAAATAGGCTGTGTGATAAAGAGAAGCCATTGTAAATAGCAGTTGGAAAATAGAATGCCAGGGGTGAGGAGATGAATAATTAATTCAGTGACATGAGAGTAGAAACCACATGTGTGGTATGATTCGGAAATGAGTGAAAGTTTAAAACTCCAAACAGAATATAGATTTATCTTTCTAACAGAGTAGAAAAATGAATGAGGAGAAATGGGGCTGGAAATGGAGAAGGAAAGAGGATCAAGAGAAAGGTATTTAAGGACTATGAGGACTTGAATATTCTGGTAAATGGAATTTAAGAAATTGTGGCGAGAAAGATCAAAGATGCAGAAGAAAGGGGCAATTGATGAAGAAAATTCCTTGAGGTAGAGGTGGGCGCCAGAGTTGGGAGGTGGGGAGTGGGGTCAGGAGCACAGAAAGAGGGTCACCTTCGTAGGCAGGAGGACTGTTTGGAAGTCAAGGTGGGGTGGAAAGTGTAGAATATTATGGTATTTATTCCCTCAGGTAAGCATGGAGTAAAATCATCTGAGAGTGAGGAGGGTAGGAGTGGGCTGGAATTTGTGGCATGGGAAGGTGATAAGTTATTAGGACAGAATAGGAAGAAGTTGGTAATGAATAAAAAGATTAAAGAGGAATATCGAGATCTATAACTCAGCTGTTATGAAAACAGCTGAGTAAATGTCAGTTTTTCCATCCATTTTTGTTTGTTTGCAAGTGGAGTGAATTTAGACACTTAATTTTTCTTCTTGGTTACATAAAATGACAGCATGATAGTTTTTAAAATTTAAAACAAATTGATTTTCCAGTAGACAACAAGTTTAACAACTTAATTATGCTGGAGAAGAGCAATATTCTAACAATGATAAATTTCAGTAATCTGCCTCTAACAGTTATTATTCAAGGTAATTTGAATGAAAATATGTAAATATATTTAAGCATATCTAGATTAATACCTGGAGAAAATTAAACTCTGAGAAGAACTGACATAAGGATAATATTTGAGTTTCTTATCTTCTACTATTTGACATCTAGTTTCTTGCATTTTAACTAAAAATAATGTTAGATATGCAGAAAAGAGGAGCTCCAGTCAACAACTATTTATTGAAAACCTATTGTGTTCATCTCAACGAGACCTTATAGTGGAATGGGAAAATGGATACCTATTAATGATGATAATGATAATAATAGCAACTTTGGGGCTTCATCTCATTCTTTTTAACTCTATGAAGTGGGTGCTTTTTTATTCCTAAAATACAAATGAAGACATTGAAACTTAAGGAGCTTTAGTGAGTGTTATACGTAAAGTCCCAGATGAACCTAAAAGAAAAATCTAGGCCTTTGGGACATCGTGGAGTTTCAGTACTTGATCAATTTGGCGTTTTTCTCTGTGTGTGGATTTGGTAGCCCAGAGGTAAACATTTAGCCTGGTATGTGGGGTGGGAAAGGACCCCATAAAGTAGTCAATTCATGAGTAGTAGTATCTAGAAAGAGTGAGCTTTAGCTGGATAAATGTGTCAGAGGGAAGAGAGTTGGTGCATAAAAACATAAAGAAAAGAACACATGCCCTGTTTTCCCAAAGGAGTGAGGTGGGGAGTGAAGCAAATTGTCATGATAGAAACCAGGTAATAGCTTCAAATGTCATCCAAAGGAACCAGGGCATCTTGTACATGGTGCAGCTCACAGAACCTTAGATGGAACTAGAATTTAGCCCATTTTGATAATATTCCTTATCGTACATCCTTCTTTTTACTACTCCTGCTTATTTTGTCCTCTCTGGGTTTTCCCTGCTTCTTCATTTTTCTACCTAGACACCATTTCTTCTCCTAAAAATTCTAGTGCTGTTTTTTCCATCCAGTTAAACTTTAAAGCTTTAAAACTAATTCTAATGAAAAAATATATTTAATAGGTAAAATTAAATAATTGCAGCCTTATAAGTGTGCAAAGTATTTTTTAAAAATTGAATTTTTGAAAAAAAAAACTACTGCTTATGATATACTTTGCATTCTCTAAAACTTGGCAGATCCAAACTTTATGCAAAATCATAATTCTCTAAACTACAGGTTTCTAGTAAATGTGAACCCATAATTGAATCATGTGAACACATAACTGATTCATTTATTCAAATGACTTGATATTTGATACAAGATGGATAAGGACTATGCTTTCTAAGAGGCTGCCTGCTCGTATAGGTTGGGAAATGGGATAAATAGGTTAATAAATTTAAAATACTAACTAGGTAGTGATGATTTATTATCTTATATTACCAGGTGATCATCACACTGCCATGGGGCACTGCAGTGAATACAATTAGTGTCACCAACCATTACTCCAGTTATGCTTCTACACAACACACTCTTGCTTCCAGCACACATTCAGGAGCTTCCCAAACACACTCCGACTTAGGGCTTATGGGTATCTTGGACCATTATATCCACACAGAATAGTAAGATGTGGATCATCCAAAGAATGCATCTTGCTTGATAGACAATAGCTGAGGTCTGATGCAGATGAAATAAGACTTGTCTAGCTTCTCTCGCTCTGAAACTGGCAGTGAACATTCCGATGGTTTAATGGGTGTATCAAACTGAGTTCTTGTTATTCTTTCCAAATTCTCCCAATCCTTACTAATGGAAATTTTATCTTTCAGGCCAGAAACGATGGATTTATATTGACTTCTCTGTTTCTCTTACACTCATTCACATTAGCAAATGCAGCTCTGCTTTAAAATATATTCAGACTTTGATTACTTCTTACCACCTCCTAGATGACCATCCTGGTATAAGCCACTCTCAACTCTTGCTTTAGTCATATAACAGGCTTCTAACTGGTTTTTCTGCTTTTACTATTCCCCCCAATTTCATCTCTTATCAATAGAGCAGCCTGAGAGATCTTATTAAAACATAAGTCATATCACACCACACCCCTGCTCAAAACACTGTAATTATTATTCATCTAACTCAGAATAAAAGCCAAATCGTGTCTTTACCTTGCAAGAGTCATGATCTCTCTCACAATGGTACCCAAATAACCTCTTTGATCTCTTCTATTCTTGCGCATCCAACACAAATGTGTCTCTAATAGTTCAAACACCTCTCGCCTAGGGTCTTTGCACCATCTGTGCCCTCAGGCCTGAATACACTTTTCTCAGATATTCCTTGACTTTGTTCCTCAACTCCTTCCTGCCTTTACTCACATGTGCCATTGTAGTGAGGCCTTCCTTAACCAATCTAAAATGTCGGTGCCCATCCCTTTCCCTGTTTTATGTTTTTCTTGATCATCATCATTATATAGCATGTATACATTAAATTTATTTATTGTCTGTCTTTCTCTATACAACATATGCTCCATAATAGATGTCTTTTTTTGTGTGTAAGACTTTATTTTTAAATAATCTCTACACACAACATGGACTTGAACTCACAACCCCAAGATCAAGAGTCCATGCTCTACCGACTGAGCCAGCCAGGCACCCTAAATATATCTTTTCTATTTTGTTTTTCTTTATCTCTATTTCCTAGAACAGTGCCTGGCACATGGTACATATTCCACAAATAATGGATGCTGTTTTAGAAATGATCCTAGTTGCAGTAGGTAGACAAAGACTATGTGCCTTTCATGGACAGCATGTAGCAAAGGAAGAAAAACAAAATACTTAATTTTCCTTATTAAATAAGTTGAATAATCACGTTGTTTAGTTCAAACACTTAGGTCCTTAATGAATCTTATTCTGATGAAAAAACAATTTTTGGAAAATAAGTCTTTGTTGCCTTAAATATATGGCCCTTTTCAGCGTTTTAGAATCATCAGAGTTCATTCCCAATTACATAAAGATTGAACTTTAATGCCCAGGAATTCCTCCTATTTTTACTCTTAATCATTATTTACTTAATCTACATAGTGATTTTAATTCTTACTTATTTTTCCCCTGTCTTGAGCACAGTTTTCCCTTAGAACCTCAAATCATATTTGGTCCCAGCATTCAGCACCAGCTTTTTCTTGGCCTCCCCTGTTCATACCACCAACAGTGGCCTTGGATAAATATCTCACCTCCACAGCCTGAACCCTGGTAACTGCATCAGAACATGGCCCATGCGTCGGGAAACACTTCAGTTCTTGTCCATCCACATGTCTTGGACTAGGAAATCAAATCCTTTTAAAGCCTACCCTAATTTGTAGGTAGACTATGTTTGTGGGAAATGGAAAATATGTGCTTATTACACTAACACAGTTTTAGAAAAAGGAATTAGTATTTTTGTCTTTTTACTTACAATCACAGAAATAAAAGGTCAGGTAAACAAACATTGTTCCACTGTTTGCTGATCTCATAAATTTTGATAGATGTGAGAATTCTGTTGCTCCTGCTGTCTTCCATTGCCAACAGCCTTTCCACTGTGTTACATGAACTTCCTGTCTTCTGCTAGGGCACCAAAGACTCTCTGACTAAGAGTCTTAGCCACTAAAAATAAAACTCCAAATGAGGCAATGAAATGATAGCCTTGTCATATGTGAAGAAAGGCCTATTTATTGTCAATGTTCTTGGGAATGACACGGAAAACTTTAGCTATCATTCTTATCAGTATTCACTGTGCCAGGACTATATTTATATATTTAAATGCAAGGAAATTTACTCATAACAATGACAGATGTCCTAAAGGACAATGGTTCTTTAGGAGAGAGGGAAAACAGTGGCAGAGAAAGAGTACTCCCCTAAGGAGAAATACAGACAACATAATTTGGATTTTCCAGTATTTTTCACATGCCTTTTTAGTTCATATTAGTATTTTTATCTATACTTGATTGTTATCAGTTAAAAGAAAGTAAACACAATTTTTTTAAAGGGCCTAACATTTGACAATTCTGAATATTGATCTATTATATTCCCATGTGTCTAGTGAGATTTGCTGCTGAATTTTATAAGTGAGCCATTTTTATGTTGATCATATAATTTATCATACTAACTGACACACTCTTGAAAGTGAAAAGGTTGCTTTTTTTTTTTTTTTTTTAGATTTTTATTTATTTATTTGACAGAGAGAGAGATAGCGAGAGCAGGAACACAAGCAGGGGGTGTGGGAGAGGGAGAAGCAGGCTTCCCGCCGAGCAGGGAGCCTGATGCGGGACTCGATCCCAGGACCCTGGGATCATGACCTGAGCCGAAGGCAGACGCTTAACAACTGAGCCACCCAGGCGCCCGAAAAGGTTGCTATTAATCAGTAAGCTGGGGCAACAGGCAGAAATTGGAACCATCCTGGGAAAATCAGGGCATATGATTATCCTAGCATTTCCTGAGGTCTTTTATCAATAAGAAGAAAAGCAGGCTGTGTTTACTGAGAGCTTAGCAAAATGCTTTTGGAAGAACAAATCTTAAAATTTAGTTTTGGGGTCTTAGAAGAGACACAACCAAAAAATATATATATACTCCATAAAACCATTGGTAAAAGTAGATACCGGTGGTATCAATGCCACCTATTGCTCTATTGCATGTGATGAATTCAGAAATTTGCACTGTTAATGTTTCTCTCTCTTAAATTTGATGCTTACATTCATTATGTAATGAGAATAAAATTGTCCTATTCTTTATGATTTTGATTGTCAGAAACAGAGGTGAATTTTACTTTCAATAATTCAATCTAGTCATGTTTTCTTCTTTCTTTTCCTATTAATTTATTAAATTAAAATGGTACTTCTTAGAATGAGTTGCCTCTGATCCATTTTGGAAACCAGCAGGCTATAAATTATAGGTATGTATTAAAATTTTGGTAGTTTCTGTGCAGTGTATATGCCACAGTAAAGTATAGGACTCTTATAGGAAATACAAACCAATTCTGAAGGGGCGCCTGGGTGGCTCAGTGGGTTAAGCGTCTGCCTTCAGCTCAGGTCATGATCCTAGGGTCCTGGGATCGAGCCCTGCATCAGGCTCCCTTTCGTGATCTAATAGTTTTCTTTCTTTCTTCTTTTTAGTTTCATTATTTTCCATAATTTTATCTCCTATATCACCTATTCTCTTCTCTGCTTCTTCAGTCCTCATTGTGATTACATCCAGTCAATTTTGCATCTCAGTTATAGTATCTTTTATTTCAGCCTGACTAGTTTTTACATCCTTTATCTCTGCAGCAAGGGTTTCTCTGGTGTCTTCCTTGCTTTGTTCAAGCCCAGCTAGTAGTCTTATGACTACTTGTCATAAGTATGACAAGTTATACTTTGTGTCACCAACCATTACTCCAGTTATGCTTCTACACAACACACTCTTGCTTCCAGCACACATTCAGGAGCTTCCCAAACACACTCCGACTTAGGGCTTATGGGTATCTTGGACCATTATATCCACACATGGATGTGTGGATACACACATACAACATACTCTTATGACTGTTGTTCTAAATTCTTGTTCAGTCGTGCCTGGGTGGCTCAGTTGGTTAAGCATCTGTCTTCAGCTCAGGTCATGATCCCAGGGTCCTGGGATCAAGCCCTACGTCAGGGTCCCTGCTCAGCCTGGAGTCTTGTTCTCTCTCTCCCTCTGCCCCTCCCCCTGCTTGTGCTCTCTCTCTCTCTCACTCTTTCTCTCAAATAAATAAATGAATACAGAAAATCTTAAAAAAAAATTCTTGTCAAGATATATTGCTTATATGTCTTTTGAGCAGGTCCCTGGCTGTGATTTCTTCTTGAACTTTCTTTTGGGGAATTCCTCCATCTGGTCATTTTGGCTAAGTTCTTGTCATGTTATGAAAGCTTGTTATGTTTCCTGCACCTGGAAGTAATGCTATATTAAAAAGGGGTCATTCTTTGTCCAGGGCCTGGCACTTCAGGAAGTGTTTCTGGTGTATGCTGTGTGCACTCTGCTGTTGTGTTTTGGCTGCTCTTTCCAACCAGTAAGTCTTCTGCAAAATTCCTCCTCCTTGCTTGAGTGGAGAGTGTTTGGACCTTTAACTAGGTGTGCTTTGATTTGCATCTTAAAATAAGCCTGGAAGGAAAAAAAAGCTTGTCAAAAAGAAAAAAAAAAGACAGAAATAGTGCATGGAATCTATGGTGTAGCACCCAGAAAAGCAGTGACCAGGTTGTCCACCCTTTGTGTGTGCCTCTGTCCCCTGCCAGTGAAAGGCCATTTGCTGGGGCCTTCAGGGTTTTGTCCTTGGAGAGGCAATATACTCTCTTCCAAACGTATTACAGGAAGGGGAACTTTCTCTCACAGTGTGACCCAGGAGATCCCTACACTACTCTGTGCGCTCTCTGACCAGCCCTCCTTCTCCCCAGGAGAGTACCCCAAGGCTCTGCTTTGGGGAAAGTCATGCACTTCCTGAAACTCAGAGTTTGAGTTCCACAAACTGTTTGTAAAACAAAACAAAACAAAAACCTGTGACACTCAGTTCACCTCGCTTCCCAGTCCGTGGTCCAGAGAGGTTTTCTTCTTGTGCAGAACCAACGCTGCACTCTCTTAGCCCCTCTTTTTCTTTCTCTTTTCTCTCCCCATGGAAAGGGCTCCCTGCCCTCCATGGCATGGCGTTTTTCTCTCCCGCAATTTATTTCCATACACCTTGCACCTAGCACACTGTCTTCCTCCAACTGTGGAGCTCCTTCTTCCAATCCTCAGATCGATTTCCTGGTTGTTCCAAGTGATCTGACCTTAATACAGCTGTGTTTGAGGGATGAAAGCCCAGGGTCACCCTACTTCTCTGCCATGTTAACCCTTCCTCTGCTGTATTCGTGAAGTTTTACAATCATTCTTGAAATTAGATAGTATAAGTTCTTCAAAATCATTTCTTTTTTTTCTCAAAGTTGTTTTAGCTATGCTAGGTACTTTGTGTTATCGTATACATTGTAAAGTCAGTATGCTAATTAAAAATACATATGAACATAGGGGAAGGGAAGGAAAAATAAAATAAGAAAAACAGAGAGGGAGGAAAACCATAAGAGCCTTAACTATAGGAAACAAACTGAGGGTTGCTGGAGGGGACGTGGGTGGGAGGTTGGGGTACCTGGGTGATGGGCCTTAAGGAGGACACTTGATGGAATGATCACTGGGTGTTATATGCAACTGATGAATCACTAAATTCTATCCCTGAAACTAATAATACACTATATGTTAACTAAATTGAATTTAAGTTAAAAAACTAAAAAATAACATATATGAGCCCATTGGATTTCTATTTAGATTACACCAAATCTGCAGAAAAATTTGGGCATAACTGACAGTCTTAATGATAGTGAGTCTTCTGATCCATGAATGTGATATATCTCTCCATTTATTTAACCTTGTTTAATTTCAGTGGTGGTTTGTAGCTTTCAGTGTACAGGCCTTGCACATTTTTCATTAAATTTATCAGTAAATGTTTTGTGTATTTTATGATATTGGAAATCTTTTTCATTAGTTGCAAGTTATAATTCTTAACTGCAGGTACACAGAAATACCACTTCTTTTCTATATTGACCTGCAAATTTGCTAAACTCACCTCTTGGTCTTAGTAGCTTTTTGTAGATTCTGAAAGTCTTTCTACATAGATAATCATATTTAGAACAAATAAAGATGGTTTTTATTCTTTACTTTCCAGTCTTGATGTCTTTTATTTCATTTTATTGCCTTATCTCACTAGCTAGAATCTCTAGTATAATGTTAAATAGAAGTGGTGAGATTAGTCATTCTTGCCTTGTTCCCAAACACAGAGGGAAGTCATCAGTTTTTCATCATGAAATATGATGTTCACTGTAGATTTTTCATAGGTGCCCTTTATCAGGTATAGGAACTTTCTATTTCCAGTTTACTGAGAGTTTTTATCAGAAATGAATTTGGAGTTTTTCAAATGAAGTTTGAATTTTGCTGAAATGGAGTTTGAATTCATCATCTATTTATATGTTTTTTCTTTTTTACTCTGTTAATAGGGTGAATTATTTAATTAATTTGAAAATTAAACCAACATGGCAATGGAATATACTCCACTCCAGTTAGTTATAATTATTCTTACTATAATTTTAGATTTGATTTTCTAAGATATATTGTTTAGAAAATTTAAAAAATTGAGAAAAAAATATTGATTTACTTCAAATTGTCATCCCTCTTTCTTTTTTTTTTAAAGATTTTATTTATTTATTAGAGAGAGAGAACACAAGTAGGCAGAGTGGCAGGCAGAGAGAGAGGGAGAAGTGAGAGGCAGAACCAACGCTGCACTCTCTTAGCCCCTCTTTTTCTTTCTCTTTTCTCTCCCCATGGAAAGGGCTCCCTGCCCTCCATACAGGCTCCCCGCTGAGTAGGGAGCCCAATGCGGGGCTCGATCCCAGGACCCTGGGATCATGACCTGAGCCGAAGGCAGATGCTTAACGAGTGAGCCTCCCAGGCACTCCATGTCATCCTTCTTTCTTACCTATGCACCACAAACATGATTTTTTTTTTTCTGTTACAGTGTAAAAGAGATGGAAGAAAAGAAAGAGATAATCTGATTTATTTTGAGGGTCACGTTCTTGTTTGTTTTACTTATATGTTTTAAGCATACCCTTCTTTAGTTCTGAGCTTATGCTTATCTAATCTGCTAACTAGTTCAAATATAGTTATCTGTTGCAATATATTTAGGAGTGGAGAAACTGTCTTTCTTTTTAGTATACCTTTTCTCAAAAGAGTAATGAAAGAAAATTTAAGTGACCTTTGAATACAAGAAATATGGAATAGTGAATATTCAAGGAAAGGATTTAAAGTTAGACTTATGTTTTATGGAACAATAGATGATGTCAAATCTCAGGTAGTATGATAGGAACAATTTAATATAAATAATGCCAATGCTGGGGCGCCTGGGTGGCTCAGATGGTTAAGTGACTGCCTTTGGCTCGGGTCATGATCCCGGAGTCCTGGGATCGAGCCTCGCCAGGAGAGAGCCTGCTTTTCCCTTTCCCTCTGCTGTTTCTCCTGCTTGTGCTCTCTCACTCTCTCTGTCAAATAAATAAATAAAATCTTTTAAAAAAATAATAAATACTTCAATGTTTCCTGATGATTGCAAGTCTTAAATTGGACTAGATGATGCCTTCTAGTTCAAAGACCTGGAATTGCTGAGTTTTCATAAATTTTGTGTTATTATAACAGGAACTCATGTGTCTTTCTATGTGACAGAGATGGTGATTAAATAATGATTAAAAAGAAATTGTTTTATTCTATCATAATTTTCAGGATTTTTAAAGATGGTGATTAAATAATGATTAAAAAGAAATTGTTTTATTCTATCATAATTTTCAGGATTTTTAAAATAGGCATAATTTTGCATGGAATTTTGTTCATACTAGACCGTATGAAGTTTTGTGTAGTCAGAACCAATACTGTTTTGTAAGGAAACAGATTGTTACCTAATAGATGGTCCAGCCTTAATGTCTGTGATTATTTAATTTCCTTGATTTCATTTTCCTTAATTTAATCTTATTGCCCTTTCACATTCAAACATGGAATACTGCATGAGCCACTAACTCAAGCACAAAGTGATGCCAAGTGAGATGCATCAGACAAAGCAATATGAGACACTAGAGTAGGACATACTTCACAGGGAATTCCCTTCAGAAATCAAGAACACCAGGGTAGTTTGTCCTGGAAATGGAGAATGGAGCATAAAATGAGACTATAACGATTTTCTTTCATTTTTTTAAGTCACAGAATAAAAATAAAAAATTAAAAATGTGAGTTGCTTTTATTTTTGGAAAATTTTCTCTTTTGGCTCATTTTCTGTGCTGATGCTGGATGCATTTCTTCTTACAGTTTCATGTTCAGTACTAAGTACAGATGTTTGAGCCACTGTGATGCCAAAACCAAAAAAATCTCTAAGGACAGTCTGTAATGTCTATCCCCTGGCCTATCACAATAATTTGAAGCCATCATATTGGCCATATAGTTACATAATTTCCCCATATTTGGAACAAGATTTAAGCAGCTTAGATTATCTTTAATATGTGTTGAGAAATAATTTAATCAATACTCATCAAAAATAACATTACATTAGGTATAAATTTATAATTAGTGGTGTTTAGATTATAAACCACTGAGGTTTTCAGTAAATATTTGAATATATTTTTGCATCATTTAGTAAGTACTATTTATATTTCTTATGCATTTCAGGCTTTATTATAGAAAATCTAGTTTCTACTTTAATAGAACGATGGTATTTGGAAATGATAATGAAGGATCCATTGAATTGCATAATATGCAAATAGTCTGTTTTGTTTACTGTCTTGAATGAGAGAGAATATTCATGTCTCCCATGGAGATTGTTTTCTAAAGAAGGTGAGAACTCTGAATTTTTTTTACTGCTTATTTTCTACATTTGGGTATTTCAGGTTTAGAGAGTAGGTTAGGTTAGAGCCTAATAACATCATAAAATTATTAACAATCATATACATAGCATCTCTTGTTGAATAGCTCTTTCTTTTTTCTGCCTTGTCTTTTCCTTTCCCTTCTTTCTCCCAGAATTATTTAAAACACAAAAAAGAATCATCTTAAAGGGCAGATACCACAGCAGACAAAATAATTGGTTCTGTATTCAAACTGTGTATGTGCCATTACTAAGAGCATGACACTGGGAAAGATATTTAATTTCTTTATTTAAGCCAGTTTTCTCATTTGGGAAATGGGTTGATGATAATATTCATCTTTCAGGTTTATTATATGTTATAGGCAATGTTTGTATCCTCCCAAAACTCATAGGCTGGAACCTAATCTCCAGTATGATATATTTGGAGGTGGGTCTTTGGGAGGTGATTAAGTCATGAGGGTCATGAACAGCATTAATGCTCTAAAAGACCAGAGAACCCCTTTGCCCTCTTTCACTCTATGAGGACACAGAGAAGACCATCTATGAACGAGGAAATGGGCTTTCACCAGACACTGAATCTGCTGGCACTTTGATTTTGGATTTCTCAGCCTCCAGAACTATGAGAAATAAATCTGTATTGCTTATAAGCTACACAGTCTATGGAATTTAGTTATAGCAGCCCAAACAGACGAAGATGTTATGGGAATGAAATATTTTATATAAAGCATTTAGTATAGTTACTGATAATATATAATAGGGACTCTAAAAGATTAGAGTTGTTAAATAGGTGTTTTGTATAATAAGGTTAATGAATGAAGGTGTAAATGAGGAATTCAGGAATGGGGAAAAAGGAGGAAGCAAAATACTATGGGAGAACAAAATGCTGTGTCTCAGAATAAATATTAACTCTGAGATTCCTGACAACTCAAACAAAAAGGAACCAAGATGCATTATAATCATTCATCCTCATTATACAAAAGGTAGAAGCATGCCAGTTTATCAGAAGAAAAATAATTAGTTTTGATATCATATTCTAAAAAAATTCTCACTCAAGACTTTATATTATGGACACTGAATGGCATAATGAGTTGTTTTACTGTGATGTAGAAGTTGATTTCAAAAGATTGTTCTTAAGGGATAATTTCATTAAAGTTCAAGACATGATATGACAGAAAAGGGGATGTTGTAAAGAGCTAGGCTGATGTGTTCCACGTGCACAAACTAACTCAATCTAGAGTTTATTATATCTAGAGATTGATATCCTCTAGATTTCCTAAAGGGATGCTCTCAAATCTGATTCATCATCAGCATCACCTGGGGGAACATTAAAGAAAAGAAATTCGCAGGTCCATCACTGAGAGACTGTAATGCTGTAGATGATGAGTGAGGCCCAGAAACCTGTCTTTTTAAGAGCTTGCCAGATGGGGCTGAAAATCAACTCGTTTTGGAACTACAGCTTTCCTAAATTTTATTTCTAAATATTATTACTTTTAGTTAGGCTTTTGTTAGACATTAAAAAGCAGACATGGGATTTTATTTTCTGACTGTTTACATTCTATGTTGCTGATTTAGGAAACATTGTTATTTGGTGGGGACCACATGACCATGGGCAGTGTTGATTTCCCAATATGAGGGCTAAGCAGGCTAGGTCATGTTTTCTGATGGATTTCACTTGCATATAGCAGTGTGCTTCCTTAGTAAGTTAGGCAAAAAATAAGATTCTGTTCACAAAGGAGCTCTGGACCTACTGCAATAGCTGGACAATTGATTGAGACTTCAAAATTACAACCCTCAGAATACATCAGATTTTGTGATGTCTTAGATTAATGATCAGGGAAGGTGCTGTATGCAACCTGCCATCACCTTGAAAATATAAGCCTAAGTAATGCCCCTGTGGAGTGTCTGATTCTACCCTGACCAGCCTACTGAGGAGCCTGCCAGGATGAATTAGATGTTAAATGTAGTTAGCCTAAGGAGTTAACTTAGTTAACCAAAGGAGTTAGGAATAATTAAGTTTTTTTACCATGGGTGAGGGAGGGGTATTTAGGTAGTGTTCTTTTTGTGAAATGCAATAATACTATAGGAATTTATGGCTCATTTAAGGAATTAATGCTTAACGGGAGTGAAGGAGTTACTGATCAGTAGAGTGAACCTAAAAAAAGACCCACTTTCTCTGATCTGTAATGGTAAGAAAAGAAAAATTCCACAGTAGGTGAGTAGAATAATTTTGACTTTTAGTAGGCAAAATTAGAGACAGTAAATTGATTACTTCCATATATGAAATATAAATTCACAATTATATTTACATTGTCTTATAAAAAAATAGCACAGACATACTAGTCTTGTGGCTGAGTCAAATGTTAATTCTTTATTATGTTTCCTATGACATTTGATGGTCAGAAACTGCCTTGTTTTGTACTTAAAATGTCTGTGTTTGAGATCAAAACTTGAAAATTGGAAAGTAAATTCAGGAGGAATATATTATATTTTATTGAAATTCAATTTTCCTCTTAGATGTCCTTCTATTTAAAACATTCCTCGGAAGGCTTTAGTTGTCACTGTGCTAAGTTTATTTTAGGGCTGCACTGTTTTGTATCTGAAAGGGCATGGTTATTTTGAAAACTTGGTGAAGTGGAAAGAGCATGGACTTTGAAGTCAGATTGAACTGGATTGAAAACTCCATTCTGACACTTACCAGGTGTGTAACATTTCCTGTATTACCGCATCTCCTAGTCCCTTGAGGAAAATAAGGGCAAGTCTTTGTGGTTTCTGTGAATACTGAATGAAATAATGTATGTAAAATTCTTAGAATATTATGAATGATTAATGAATTGTTTCCTCAGGTAATGTTTCCTTTCATGGAAAATTTTCAAAAGGATCTCCAAAGGGAATTTTGACCCAAACAATATTAAAAATCTTACCTACTGCTTATCTAAATTTCTTTAGAGTATTTTTCCCATTTATAACATACATGATTTTCACAGCCATTTTCTAATGTTTTAGGCAATCTCTTCTGATTAATGAATAAAAACACATTCTATTAAAACTAATTTTTTTTCTGAAAACCCCATTTATTGAAGTTACCTTTTGCAAGGTGCATTTCTGGAATCCTCCAATGTTTAAAGCTCCAGGTCTCTTCACTAGTAGAGACATAGATATAATTTATTTGTCCTAGTCTTTTTTTTTTAAGATTTTATTTATTTATTTGACAGAGAGAGACACAGCGAGAGAGGAAACACAAGCAGGGGGCGTGGCAGAGGGAGAAGCAGGCTTCCCGCCGAGCAGGGAGCCCGATGCGGGGCTCGATCCCAGGACCCCGGGATCATGACCTGAGCCGAAGGCAGACACTTAACGACTGAGCCACCCAGCTGCCCCTGTGCTAGTCTTTACCTACACGTGACCCTAGGACCAAAGAGTAAGGTCATCTCTGCTCTGCTATAGCTCTTCATTGGTCAGATGACTGCCTACCCATAGAAGAAATAATGCAAATTCCTAACACTTCAGTCATGACCCTAGAGCTTATATGACATTAATAGTCATTAATAAATTTATTGTTTTAATTAATAATTTTTTATTATGAATATAAAGTAAAATGGATTACTTATTATAACAGGAAAAAAGACATGGGCTTTAAGTTTGAGTGAGACCAGAGTATTAGTACCAGTTCTACTTTTTAGTTACATAACTTTGTTATTCCCTACACTTCTCCAAGCCTCAGTTTACCCAGTGCTCCATACTGTACGTGCCCTCTTTAATACCCATCACCAGGCTAACCCATCCCCCTACCCTCCTCCCCTCTAGAACCCTCAGTTTGTTTTTCAGAGTCCATCATCTCTCATGGTTCGTCTCCCCTTCTGACTTACTTTGTTTTTTTAATTTCTTATTTGATTATAGTTAACATACAAGGTTGCATTAGTTTCTGGCATACATACTATGTTCACCGTAAGTGTAGCTACCATCTGTCATCATACAACGTTGTTACAATATCATTGACCATATTCCCTGTGCTGTACCTTTTATTGTTGTGACTTACTCATTCCATAAATGGAAAACTGTACTTCACACTACCCTTCACCCATTTTGCCCATCCTCCCCGCCCCCATCTCCTTTATTTTTTGTTTGTTTATTCATTTGGTTGTTTTACATTCTGCATATGAGTGAAATCATATGGTATTTTCTCAGTCTGACTTACTTTACATAGTATACTTTCTAGGCAAGATTTCTTTCTTTTTTATGACTGAGTATATTCAAGTATATATATAAATATACATACTGCATCTTCCTTATCCATTTGCCTATCAATGGACGCTTGGGTTGCTTCCATATCTTGGTTATTGTAAATAATGCTGCCGTAAACTTAGGGGTGCATGTATCTTTTTTAATTAGTGTTTTCATTTCCTAATTTCTTAAAAATCTTTTTTTTTTTTAAGTAAACTCTGCTCCCAATATGGGATTCGAACTCAAGACCCTGAGATCAAGAGTCACATGCTCTACCCAGAGAGGTGCTCCTAGTGTTTCCATTTTTAAGGTAAATACCCAGTAGTGAAATTACTGGATCATATGGTAATTCTATTTTAATTTTTTGAGAAACCTCCATACTGTTTTCCACAGTGGCTGTGCCAATTTACATTCCCACCAATAGTATATGAGGGTGTTGTTTTCTCCACATCCTTGTCAAAACTTATTTCTTGTGTTTTTGATTTTAGCTATTCTGACAAGTGTAAGGTGATATCTCGTTGTGGTTTTGACTTGGATTTCCCTGATGATTAGTAATGTTGAGCATCTTTTCATGTGTCAGCCATTTGTATGTCTTCTTTGGAAAAATGTTTATTCAGGTCTTCTGCCCCATTTTTTAATCAGATTTTTTTTTTAGTGTTGGATTGTATCAGTTCTTTATATATTTTGGATATTAACCCCTTATCACTTATATCATTTGCACATATCTTCTATCATTCAGTAGATTGCCTTTTTGTTTTGTTGGTGGTTTCCTTCCCTGTGCAAAAACTTTTTATTTTGATGTAATTACAGGAGTTTATTTAAATATTGCTACACCTGATGTCAGAGAAATTACTGTCCATGTTCTCTTCTAGGATTTTTTGCTTTCAGATCCCACATTTAGGTCTTTAATCCATTTTGAGTTTATTTTGGTGTATGGTGTGAGAAAGTGGTCCAGTTTTGTTCTTTCATGTGTAGCTGTCCAGTTTTCCCAATACCATTTATTGAAAAGATTGTCTTTTCCCCATTGTATACTCTTGCCTTCTTTCCTCATAGACTAATTGACCATATAAGCTGGGATTTATTTTTGTGTGCTCTCTATTCTGTTCCATTGATCTGTGTGTTTTGTTTCAATACCACACTGTTTTGTTTACTGTAGTTTTGTTGTCTGGAATTATGATACCTCCAGCTTTGTTCTTCTTTCTCAAGATTGCTTTGGCTATTTGGGATCTTATTATTTGTTCTAGTTTTGTGAAAAAATGCTGTTGATATTTTGATAGGATTGCACTGAACCTGTAGAATGCTTTGGGTAGTATGAACATTTTAACAATATTAATTCTTGCAATCCATGGGCATGGAATATCTTTTTATTTTTGTCATCTTTAATTATTTTCATTGGTGTTTTATAGTTTTCAGAGTAGAGGTCTTTCATCTCTTTGCTTAAGTTTATTTGTACATATTTAATTCTTTTTGGTACAATTGTAAATGGAATTGTTTTCTTAATACCTCTTTTTGCTACTTCGTTATTAGTATATAGAAACGTTGCCAATTTCTGTGCATTAATTTTTGTACCTGCAACTCCCGGGATCGGGATCGAGTCCTGCATCGGGCTCCCTGCTCAGCAGGGAGTCTGCTTCTCCCTCTGACCGTCTTCCCTCTCGTGCTCTCTGTCTCTCATTCTCTCTTTCTCAAATAAATAAATAAAATCTTTAAAAAAAATGAATTTATTTGTTACTGCTATTAGTTTTTTGGTGGAGTCTTTAGGATTTTCTATGCATAGTATCATGTCATCTGCAAATAATGAAAGTTATACTTCTTCTTTACCAGTTTGGATGCCTTTTATTTCCTTTTCCTGTCTGATTTCTGTGGCTAGGACTTCCAATACTATGTTGAATAAAAGTGGTGAGAGTGGATATCCTTGTCTTGTTCCTGATCTTAGAGGAAAACCTCTCAGTTTTTCACCATTGAATATAATGTTAGCATGGGTTTTTCACATATGGCCTTTATCGTGTTGAGATATGTTCCCTCTAAACCCATTTTGTTGAGAGTTTTTATCATGAATGGATGCTGAATTTCGTCAAATGCCTTTTCTACATCTATTGAGATAATCATAGGATTTTTTTATCTTTGCCTTTGTTGATGTGGTGTATCATGTTGACCGATTTGCAAATATTGAATCATCCTTGCATCCCTGGAATAAATATTACTTGATCAAGTTGGTTAATAATCCATTTAATGTATTGTTGAATTTGGATTGCTAATATTTTATTGAGGATTTTTCATCTAAGTTTATTAGGAACATTGGCCTATAATTTTCTTTTTGTGTAGTGTCTTTGTCTGGTTTTGGTATCAAGGTAATGCTGTCCTTGTAGAATATATTGGAGGCTTTCCTTCCTTTGAGGAGAATAGGTATTAAATCTTCCTTAAATATTTGGTAGAATTCACCTGTGAATCTGTCTTATCTTGGGCTTTTATTTTTTGGTAGGTTTTTATTATTAATTTAATTTTGTTACTAGCAATTGGTCTGTTCATATTTTCTGTTTCTTCCTGATTCAGTTTTGGAAGATTGTATGTTTCTAGGAATTTATCCATTTCTTCCAGGTTGTTCATTTTTTTTGGCATGTCATTTTTCATAGTATTCTCTTATAATCCTTTGTATTTCTGTGGTGGCAGTTGTTACTTCTCCTTTTGTTTCTGATTTTATTTATTTGGGTCATTTCTCTTTTTTTTCCTTGATGAGTCTGGGTGTTTATCAGTTTTATTTATCTTGTCAAAAAACGAGCTCTTGGTTTCACTGAGTTTTTCTTTTTTTGTCTCTATATTATTTATTTTTACTCTGATCTTTATTATATACTTCCTTCTACTCACCTTGGGCTTTTTTCTCCTTTTTCTAGTTCCTTTAGGTGTAAGGTCAGATTATGTATTTGAGTTTTTTCTTGTTTCTTAAGGTAGGCTTCTATGGTTTTATACTTCTATCCTACAACTGCTTTTGCTGTGTCCCAGAGATTTTGGATCATTGTGTTTTCATTTTCATTTGTCTCCATGTATTTTTTTATTTCTTTGATTGCTTCATTGACCCTTTGGTTATGTAGTATAATGTTGTTTAGTATGCACGTGTTTGTGTTTTCTCCAGTTTTTTTCTTGCGATTTATTTCTAGTTTTATACCATTGTGGTCAGAAAAGACACATGGTATGATTTCAATCTTCTTAAATTTATCGAGGTCTTGTTTTACGGCCCTAATCTGTGATCTATTCTGGAATATGTTCCATATGCACTTGAAAGAATGTGTCTTCTATTGTTTTTGGATGGATCCAAGCCTCAGATTTTTTTTTTTTGTTACCACGTGATGAAATACGTACGAGAAATATGTCCATTTTATAGACCAAGAAACAGGTTTTGTGAAGGTAAGTTACTTGTCAAAAGTAACCCAGCAAGGGAAAGATAAAGCAAGGAATTTAATGCAGGTCTTTCTAACTAGATCCTTAACTCTTTTTTAAAATATTTTATTTGACAGAGAGAGACACAGCAAGAGAGGGAACACAAGCAGGGGGAGTGGAAGAGGGAAAAGCAGGCTTCTGGCGGAGCAGGGAGCCCAATGCGGGGCTTGATCCCAAGACCCTGGGATCATGACCTGAGCCAAAGGCAGACACTTAATGACTGAGCCACCCAGGCGCTCCGAGATCCTTAACTCTTAAGTAACCTCTATATTTTATGAGCATGTGAACAGTTATGACTGTTCACTCTTTTCCCCTTACTTTGGTTTGGGAAAATTTATAGATACTTATCATTCTAAGCCATATACTTGTTATATACTAAGACTACTTCTACTTATGCACTTACACAGTAGTTACAGAGTGACTTCTGTAATGGTGGCAAGTGGTGGCAAAATTATATGTTAACTTCTCCTTACTCTGTCAGCCATCTAGGGAATAAAAATTCAAAAAGGAAAGCATTCAATCACCTGGGAATTTTTCACAGGAAAATAAGTCAATTGTACACATTGCTTACAACATTCCAATCAAATGGTCAGCCAACTGTTTTTTTTTTTAACAAAGTAATTTTTAAAAGTAGATTTTCACTCAGAGTTCAGAATTAGAAATGACATAAAAGTCATCTCAGCTAACTTTACAGTTATAGACACTCATCTAATTTTATAGCTAGGAAGGAATAATACAAATTCTTTATAAGTGAAATGAAATGGATGATAAATGGCATTCCAGGATTTTAGCAGCCTGAGGAGAGCCACAAAAGAAATGGCAAGAGTAGTTTTATTAAAAATGTCCAAAAAACTTTGGGACGTGTGTGGTGATAGGTGAAGAGAAGATATATTTTAGTCAGATTTGTTTGGAAAACCTAATACAGTACCAGACACACTTTATTGGCACAATTATTACTTCCTGATCACTTGGAGGTTTCCAGGTGCTTTACATGTATGATATTGAATGAATGGAAGAAAAGAAGCATGACAAGGGTATCTTTTGTTAAAGTTGAAACAAAATTTGCACAAAATTTGGTAGGTTCAAGAAAAATTGTAATTTTTGTATATATGACTTAATTTTTATTAATAATAACCTGTATTTGATGCACATTAGTTTCCTATTATTGCTCAACAAATTACTACAAACTTAACATCTTAAAAAACAACAACAACAACAACGTTTTATTAGCTCACATAAGGCAGAAGTCTAGGCATTGGGTGGCTTGGTTTTCTGTTCCAAGTTCCACAAAGTTGAAATCAGTGTTGGGTATACTATACTATCTCATTTGGAGCTTGGGATCCTCTTCTGGGTTCACTGGTTCTAGGCCGAAATCAATTCCTTATAGTTGTATGCCTGAGGTTTCTGTTTTTTTGCTGTCAGCCTGGAACCTCTCTCAGTTTATAGAGGCTGCCCATACTTCCTGGCCATGTGGCCCTATAAGCAGTTCGTGGCATGGATGTTTGTGTTCTTCTAGACCAGCCTTAGCATACCTGTCTAATTTCCTATTCTGTGATCAACTGATGAAACTCTCTGCTTTTTAAAAACCTTATTTGATTAGGTTGGGCTCACCCAGTTAATCCCCTTATCTTAATGTCAACTGATTTCAGACCTTAATTACATCTGCAAAACACCTTCATAACAGTACTTATATTAGTGTTTGAGTCAATAACTAGGGGAAGGTGTGTGTACACCAGGGGTGGGGAAATTTGAGGACCATCTTGCAATTCTGCCTAACATAGGGCCTATACCTGCAGTCATTTTTCCAGTACTGATCATTCAAATTTTCAAGTTTCCAGAGAGCAAAAGTGGTTGATTATCAAAAGTAAAAGTATATAGAATTATTTTTCCTACTGAAGTAATTAAGGATTTTAAACCAAGTTTAATGAAATCTGAAGGCTGTTCAAATACTAATTCTGTAGCTCAGCTGGTAACAAAAGCAGTCTCTATGATTTTAGTTAACTGAAATTGAACAATGAAAATAAAGACAACCTCTGGCTAGGTTAAATCTCAGGTTTAGCTAAAACACCTATTGTATTTTAAAATGGTTTACATATTTGGTCATTACTCATAGTATGTTTTTATATGAATGTTCCCTTTCCAAGTATGCTATGATTGCTTAAATGAACCAATAAATAAGTTAATATATTTCTTTATATTCATATATCCATATGCTTCCTTAAACTGTTTTTTTAAAGGTCTTTACATAATTTCTTTTGCATTTATGATGTAATAAAAATATGAAACACTTATGCACAGTGTAGTAACCATTATGTAAATAATTATTAATGTTAAAACCCTGAGAGGAAAGGAATCAATCATCTATCTATGGTTTTGTCAGGATGGTGAGAAAATGACAGTCTTTTCTTCAAATACTTAAAATTTCAAAATGTATTTTTATTGCTTTAGTAATGGAAAAATTTAAAATAATGCTTTTAAAACTTTATTTTTTTCAAAGCTTCCCTTTCTCTGCCAAAATGACTTGTTTGGTATTACAGTTAAAATACATACATATTCAATACATCTTATCAAAACTTTATATTTGCTTTTTTTAAGATATAAAACTCAATTTTCCTCTCCTGCAGTAATATTCCTGTCACTGGTTAATTTAAAAAGGAATCATAGGTAGTTTCACTCATTTATTTCAAATTTTCAAATTTTGTTTAGATGGTTATCAAATTTGAAACACGAAAATCTATCTTACAGACATTTTTATATGCACCTAAACAGACTGCATTCAGCAGTGAGTATAATGTTCTAAAAATATGGATTGATCAAGTTGATTGAGAGTGTCATTTAGATCTTTTCTATTCCTACTGATTTGTCCTGTTTTTCTCTCAGTTACTAAAAGAAGATATTAAAGTCACCAATTAGGTTGGTATATGTGTCTTTTCCCCCCCTTTAATTCTGTCAGTTTTTGCTTCATGTATTTTGAAACTCAGTTATCACTGTATATGCATACATGTGTTAATATTTTTGTATTTTGCCAGTATTGAAACTGATACCTCTCTTTCTCTGTTTGTACTCCTTGTCTGCAAATCTACTTTGCCTCATATTAATATAGCCATGAAGCTTTCTTAAAAAGCTGGCATATTGGTATATTTTTACCATCCTTCTACTGTAAACTATATGTGTCTTTTCCATAAGGTCAATCTGAAGGTCTGAGAAGTAGCAATATTGATGTCCCAGGGTGGGAGAAGATGGGTGTTGCTGATTAAGCAAAAAGAGTATGTTGGCCATTAATTTACCTTCCTCTACCTTCTTGTTCAGTTCACGTCCTTAATGGATTTGATGATGTCTACCCACATTGGTGAGGGTGATCTTATTTACTCAGTTTACAGAGTCAGTGCTAATCTCTTCTAGAAATACCCTCAAGGACATAACTCAGAAATGTTTTCCCAGCTATCTGGGCATTCCTTAGCTCAGTCAAGTTGATGCATAAAATTAGCCATCACAGTGTCCCTCTAAGTTTTGCCTGCTTTTGTTCATTTTTCATTGTTTTCAAATAGTCATTTAATTTTGTGTATTTTGTCCACATCTTATAATTGTATTTTGTGAGAGGATAATTCCAACCAAACCAATCTACCATTACCTTGGTTAATCTAATTTTTGAATTTCAGGTATTGGATTTTTATTGTCGGTGTTCATTTCTAGCATTTTTATTTGTCCATTTGGTTTTTTTTTTTTAAGTTTCTTCACTGTATACCTATTAAAATGGCCAAAATCCAACACATTAACAAAACCAAATGCTGACAAGCATGTGGAACAGGAACTCTTATTCATTGCTGGTGGGAATGCAAAATGGTACAGCCACTTTAGAAGATAGTTTAGCAGTTTCTGACAAAGATAAACGTACTCTTTACCATGTGATCCACTAATTGTATTCTTTGGTATTTACTCAGAGTAGTCAAAAGCTTATGTGCATACAACCTGCACACATATATGTGTGCAGCTTTATTCATAATTAGCAAAACTTGAAAGCAACCAGGATGTCCTTCAGTGGGTGAGTGGATAAATAAACTATAATTCCAGACAATGGCATATTATTTGGTGCTAAAAAGAAATGAGCTATCAAGCCATAAAAAAAGCATGGAGGTGGGGTGACTGGGTGGTTCAGTTTGTTAAGCATCTGACTCTTGATTTTGGCTCAGGTCATGATCTCAGTGTCCAGGTATCAAGTACCATGTCAGGCTTCATGCTCAGCAGAGTCTGCCTGAGGATTCTCTCTCTTCCTCTGCCCCTCCCCCTTCATGTGCACACGCTCTCTCTCTCTCTCTCTCTCTCTCTCAGATAAATAAATCTTTAAAAAACATGGAGGAAACATAATTGCATATACTAAGTGAAAAAGCCAATCTAAAAAGACAATATATTGTATGATTTCAACATTATGACATTCTGGAAAAGGCAAAATTTTGGAGACAGTAAAAAGATCAGTGGTTGACAGGAGTTTGGGTGTATGGAGAAATAAACAGGTGGAGCACAGAGGATTTTTAGGGCATGAAACTACTCTATACAATGGCCTAATGATGGATACGTATCATTATAAGTTTGTCAAACCCATAGAATGTACAGTACCAAGAGTGAACCCGAATGTAAGCTATGGATTTTGGATGATTATGATGTGTCAAAGCAGGTTCATGGATTGTAGTTTCATTGTAGGTTCATTGTAACAAATGTACCACTCTGGTGTGGGATTTTGATAGTAGAAAAGGCTGTATGTATCTGGGGTAAGAGGTATTTAGCAACTTTATGTTCCATTCACTTTTGTTGTGACTTAAATTGCTATAAAAAATAAATTCTGGGGGTGCCTGGGTGGCTCAGTTGGTTAAGTGACTGCCTTCGGCTCGGAGTCCCGGGATCGAGTCCCACATTGGGCTCCCTGCTCGGCAGGGAGTCTGCTTCTCCCTCTGACCCTCTTCCCTCTCATGCTCTCTATCTCTCATTCTCTCTCTCTCAAATAAATAAATAAAATCTTTAAAAAAAATAAATTCTATTTTTTAAAAAATTTCCCATGTCTTAATGCATTATATTTATCTTTTCCTAAAGACTCAATGCATTTATCATAGTTATTTTAAAGCCCTTGGTCATTTTCAGTATGTTACTATTGACAATACTTCCCCTTAACTATATGGGTCACAATTTTCCTATTTCTCCACATGCTCATCAATTTTTAAATTATATATGGATATTGGAAAATACATTCAGATACACTTAGCAAGTTATTAAGTTACTGGCAAATCACCTTACTCATGTGAAGGTTTGGATTTTGACTTTTAGTTCAGGTCCTTTTTTTTTTCTTCTTCTTCTCTTATATAGCCATTACTTCTGGTACTTGGATATGGGTGTGGCCCTTCCAGATTTCAATGAAAATCTGAGTTGTTAGCCTATCCCCTTATACCTTTGCAGGAATTGAACTAACTTTATCAGCTGCTGAAATATCTGTTCAATTCTTAGTCTTCATTTCTTCTGCTGGAATTCTTGGAATCTTGTATAGTTTGAGTCTGCCAAGGATTTAAAGGCAAATTAGCACCCAGATTCTTGTTCTCTCTGTTTCCCTTTCTGCAATTTCCCTTCACTCTCCAATCTTTTTGGCAGTCCCAAAGGAACATCATCAGTTCAGTAAATCTGGTGCTTTTTGCTGGAGATTTATTATTCATTAACAGCACTCTTGGTGTGTCCTCAGGGGAAAAGGTGGGTAAATGTAGATCTCACACAATGTGGTTCTTTTTCAATGGTCATATTTTCCTCTAGCTTCTGCCTTCTATTGGTTGTTCTCCAGTGCCTATAAACAGAACTTGTGTGTGTATTTTTTAGATAGATAGATAGATAGATAGATAGATAGATAGATAGATAGATAGGTTATTTTATAATTACTATTGGTGGGAATGTTGGTCTGATAATAAGGTACTTTGCCGTAAGCAGAAGCTGGATGTCTACAGAACAGATTGATTTTGAGATAATGTTTGTGCTTTTTTTGGGTAATTGGCATACAGAATATGGACTCTCAAATCCCATCATTTATTTGGAGAACAATGAAGGATTGGTAAGATTAGTTTTGAAATTATCATATATTCTCTGAAAATCCCTGGTTAGTAGCTATACACGGTGTTTGTGTTTGTTCTCTGCCAGAGAACTCTGGTGAATTCCTAGGCGTACGTCTTGTTACTCCCATTTGAACAGCTTTCTCTTCTCCATTACCTTGCTCTAACTGTTTAGAAGCCCTGAACTCTGATCTGTTCCTTCTGAGCCCAGTAATACTGCTGCTCTGCTTGGGCTATGCCTCTCTCTACCACTTTAGAAATGACTCCCATGCAAAAAGAGAGAGTGATCTTTGGATTCCTCATAAACTTTCTTTTCTTTCTTTTCCTATGCTGCTGATTGTCCAGTGCCTGAAAATGGTTGCTTCATATATTTTGTACAGTTTCATAGTTGTTTTCAGCAAGAGGACAAGTCTGGTAGTAGTTACTCTTGCATGATATTAATTTAAAGTTTTTATGTTACATTTTGCAATTAAAAAATCTAAAGTTTAGAATGGGATAGAACTGTGTGCAAATTTGAACTCAGCCATTTTCTGTTTGTGTGACCTTGATCAAGTTGTTTATAATTCGTGAGACTCAGTTTATCAGAAAATCTTTTACTTTGTTCTAAAAAGTATTACTGAGTCTCATAATTGTTTGGATAATAAATGAGATAACACTCATAAGTCATTTGTAACAATGACTGGAGCTCAGCAAATATCAGCACCATCTTGGCTTATTCCTTATTGCTTTCTCTTTTAGAATCCATAGTCTGGAGGTACATGAGAGCTGTAGCCAAAGGAAAAATCATAGTTTTCATAGCCTATTATAATTATGTCCAAAAAGGAGAGAAGAGCTGATGAAGTATTTTTACTTGAATATCTGTTTCCATCTGCTGAAACAGAGGAGAATCTCTCCAAGATGCTCAATATCCTTCACTCTTGCAATGGAGATGAAAGACTACTAATGCTTCATTAGGGAGAAATTATGGAGGAAAAAAGTGACACTTTTATTTTTTCTTTGTTCTATTTCCATTTAAAGTCTTTTATTCTTTCTGAAAAGTAAGGGAGAGGAGAGTCAGGCATATTATTTAAGTCATAAAATTTATTGGAAAACAAATCTTTCTGAAATTGCTGTTGAACCCAGTGAAATCCAGATTTGCATAGCTGCTTTAAGGTTCTCCAACTGTGGTTTTGAAAAAAATAAACGAAAGAAATAGTGGGCACCAAATTGTATCTCACAGTGAGACAGTGTTGCTTTCTCAACCAGCTTTATTCCCCATTCTTTGTTGTGTAAGCCTTAGTTTTTCAGTGTTACTTAAACTGTTATGCAAATACAATCTCATAGACTTGCTATTGAAAAGTAGATGCCACGGAGCCATCACTGCTAAGAAACATTCTAAAATGTACAGAGCTTCAAAACTGCTTACATCAGTTCAGGTTAGATAATTATGCCTAGATTTATGACTCAGATTTGCTATAGGATATTAGCTTATATGGGACAGAAAACCTGTAAACATAATTTTTTGTGCTCTCGGGGAACTGTAGCTTCATAATTATTTTAATTGAATATTGCCGCTCCCTTTGTGTTACTTTACTTGTATTAATGAAGATTTGGGTAATTAGGTTTAGAAGAACATAGCATGTTTGCTTGTCTGTATACTGAATTTCTTCTAGAATAGATTGAGAATGATAGTGGGATACTGAAAAGTCCTGTGATGTACAAATGGAGTGACTATGGGCTTTTAGTAGGTAAAGGAAGGATTAAATCATGTACGCTTTTTGTTCTGTGTGTGTGTGTACATATATATGTGTGTATATCCCTATATTTAGAAATAAATATGTAGATAGATACTGTCCTATGTTTAGAAGAACATACCACTATGATCTATGATCACCTAGAAAGCATCAGTTATATTTAAAGCAATAATATTTTATGCAAACTATATATTTTGGAGTTTGGTTAGCTCTACTATAAAAAACAACACTGGAGGCATAAACAACAAGGTCATGATTTTATCTCTCAGAAAAACTAGAATTATATGAGGATGGTGAATAACCAGTGATTAAATCTCTAATATTAGTTATGTCACAAAGCTAAATCAATCATTCATAAATTAGTCAATCATTCATTTATCCATTTGGAGAATAACAACAATGATTATGTAAGTTGCTTAGATCTCTTTCTTTTTCTTTCTCTGTCCTTGGTGTTTTATCTATATAAATTTATTCTTTGGTTTGAAATGCCGAATTTCTTTGGAGAAACTTAGGACATTAAAAAAATCCAAGTAAAATATAAAATGTCATGTTCATTCATTTAAAATTCAATTATGAAATATCAGTTTTTGCAAAGTATTCTGGGGGAAATAGGAAAGAAGTAGGAGTCATGGGACCTATCCTTAGTGAGCTTATGCTATTGTAAAAACAAAATCTTCAAACTGTTAAAAATATTCTTATATGCATGATGAGTACATGTCACATTTTTATTGTAACAATTAAGGCAATAACCAGCAGAATAACAGATGGTTGATGCCGAAATAAGATTTCTAAATTAGATATAAAGCTGGATTATGTTATATATTATGATAAGATCCTGTCTTTGGAGGATTGTCTCTACTGGATGTCAAGAACTGTAAAGTGTCTGGTACATCACCCTACACTCAAGTTAACTCATTAGCCTGCCATAATTTCATGGATGTTGGCAAAAGATATAAGACTACTGAGTCGCAAGGAAAGGAGTTTATTACTATCACACAGTGGATAGTGTGAGATTTGCATATTCTCATCAGGCTTCTATGCCCCCAAGTTTCAGAGGACCAACACACATGGACCCAGGTGGATTCTGGATGGACAAACAGTGGGTTATGTTATAGGAGAAGGACTCAAAACTCAGGAAAACCAAATCTTTTATAATGAGCATTAAAAAAGTCTGTCATTTTACCTGAGAGGGGAAAATTCTCTTTATTTTGCTAGAGAATAAGCATGCTTACTCTTTGCTCTAGAAAGACAACTATCTTCCAAAGCTGTAAGCAACCCTGGTTTTTGCTATGTAGGGTGGCACTAGCTTCCAAGGCTGTTCATGTTACAAACATCCTTAAAAAGATAGACTAGGAAAATGGAAAGGCAGTATGTCACTAGCAAGCTATGTGGCAATGTGAGAGATAAGTAGGGAACTGTCTCCAAAAATATACAACCTTCTTTTCTACACTATGTTGGCTTCTGGGAAATTTTCTGAGTATGCCACTCTGTTTGGTGACTGTGATTAATCTGACAAAAGGTGGGACCAAATCTGTTAATTAATCTCCTAAAACATTTAATTAAGGCTACTACCAAAGGACTCCAAACAGAAGATTTTGACTTTTTTGTCAAAAGAAACCATGCCTCCCAAGGTCCCAGATCCAACCAGTAGAACAGAACAACTATAAAACATTAGCGTCTATCTTGGGAAGTCAGATATCTTTCTCACTCAGTTTCTGTAATGACCTCTTTAGTTGGCCTGAGGCATTAATCCAGGTAGAGAAGGGTATATAAACAATTGCACAAGACCTTGCCTTGGTCTGCCTCTGTCTATCCATGACAAACCTGACCAGTGAATTGAGCTAATCTGATGACCTCCAGGACTGAGTTGTGTCATTGACTACCTCAGCTAAAGTCAGGAACAAATTTCATACCACCTCCTCTAATTACGTGACCAAATGTAGGGATAACTGCCCATACAGTTTGCATAAATAGCAAGTCTGTTATCCCTCCAGGTCACACCTGCAATTAACCAATTGTAGGTCATTTGTGAGAGGTTCCCGCACATCTGAGGATTATACAATCTATTAGTGGTGTTTTCTTAAACACTTGGGTATTTCTTATGACCACTCCTATGGTGCAATTCACAGTGTTTTTGGAAAGGAAATTAATGCTTGACTTCCATACAAGAAGTAAGTCCCAAGGGTGAACATGGTGCCCCTGGAAAGAAAGTTTTGTTTATAATTGTTGGGAACCCTCAAAGGGAACTACATCAGAAAGAGCATAATTTGACAGTGTCTCCATTGTGGCCTCCTGACCTTAAGATTCCTAATTCAGTGTGAATAATTGACTCTACTTCTGGTTTTTGGACATTCTGAAAGCAGGTGATCTAACCTATTTATTTATGTCACTACATGGGTGGCATTTGCCCAACCTGAAAATGACAAGCAAGAGCTAAGAAAGTTGAGATAAGGAAACTATCTCAAGAGATTGGTGAATTCTGAGTGATAAAAACTGTTCATTTGTGAATAACACTATAACTCTAAAATCTTAAGAAAAAATTCAAACAAGATAAAATATTATGTAACAGTTATATCTGTTCTTATTTTGAGCAATACGTACAAACTTTTATTAACAGAAATTTGTTTTTCCCTTACCTAATAAATGAAAATTGAATGTGTAAATAGTTGGTTGGACCAACTGATTAGAATATGCAGGGCAATTTACAAGTATGTCCATCTAAGAAAACCTTCTACAATACTCTGTAAAATGCTTGTTGTCTGCTTTAGTTATTGTCTTAAAATGACTGTGCCCAGCTCTTGTTTTAATCTGCATATTCTGGATCCTGTGTTGGTGTGCTGATTTCTACACATGTTGTGATAGAAGTGGTTTACTATACTCCTTTTATCACCAGGATTCTTTTCTGATTGAGCAGAAATATAGCCACCAAAACATTTCCTATGCAACATCATGAAACAAAACTTCTCCCACCCCTAGGGGTAGATCAAAAGTATTATTTAAGGTCTTCATACCATGTACCACCAAATGTCTCTATACACTGCAAATTGAAGGGAGTTTTTTTTTTTAAAGATTTTATTTATTTATTTGAGAGAGAGAAAGAGCGAGTGAGAGAGCACAAGCAGGAGGAGAGGCAGAGGGAGAGGGAGAAACAGTCTCCCCCACAGTAGGGAGCCTGACATGGGGCTCCATCCCAGGACCCTAGGATCATGACCTGAGCCAAAGGCAGATGCTTAACCTAACTGACTGAGCCACCCAGGCGCCCCGAAGAGAGTTTTCATATTACTAAATTAGTTTTACCAATATGGAAAACAAAACAAATGTTAGGTGACCTATTGCATCTTAAGGAACTAAAGTTCAAAGTTAATATAATTTATAAATTCTCCTATATAATAAACTGCATTGTATAGCTTTTGAACCCTGCTAAGCTCTTTATTGCATCAGTGGATCAACAACTTTAAACTTGGTACCTGCAATGATATACTTGATTTAATGTGTTTCAAATTATATGTGAATTAGGGATTATGGGCTACATACTTTCTTTCTCAGACTTATGACCTTAGTTTATATTATAACATTAGGGTTTAGTGAGAGCTATGCAAAATGTGGTTATAATTGCTTTAAGTATTATAGAAATTTTCAGTGTTTTTCATAAAAGCTTGTACTTATTTAGTGATAACTAATATCATATTTGGAATGTTAAATGTTACCAAATTTGAGAAATACTATGGATCAGTGAAATAAATGCCAACTACTGACAGCCTTGATGCCATTTGTACACCATACACAGTGTAACAAGAATCCTATTCATTGTGCTTTTCTATTTTTCATTGTTTCATAATGAAAATTTATAATTCTTTCTTTGCTATTAAATTTATTAAAATTACCTTTAATAATTTAAAATGTGTATTATATATACAAATCTTAAGAGTGATAGCAATGATATATTTTACTTTGCTTATGAAGCATTCTCAACAAGGACACTCCTCTTCAAAAATCCTTACATAAAATACTATCAAAACATAAGGTTTCATATGATAATAAACTAAACTGGTGAAGATATGTACTCCCTAGATAAAGACTAATTAGAATTGTTTCTGTAAGCAGCTACCTAACCAACCCAATTCCCTATGTGGTTCTGTGTAGAAAAGTTAGAAAATTAAACTCAACAAGTGTATATCCAAAGACTGAGAATAAGATTCATGTTAGAAGAAAATGATTTCTCAGAAGCAGCTGTGTTGGGGCAAGAATGGTCTAGGAAATTTAGGAGAGGCACAGACATATTCAATGAAAGAGAAAGAATTCATGTTAGATCAGACAGATTTTTTTTCCTCTGAAAAGTTCTATATTGAGGTGTGTTACATGCCTTCTCTCATTCCATCCCTACTTCAATCCTGCATGATAGTAGTAGAGAACTATTTTATGGAAAGTAAAACTCAGTAAAGATTATATAACCAGTAAGTAACAGAACTGGCATTCCAATCTTGGTCTCTGTTTTCTCTTGATCACTATGCTATCTGAACTTTTCTGGGTTCCAGAAAATCCCATTAGTAATCCCCTTTGACTATAAAATCTGATTGTGGCATTTTCAGTAAAGTTACGTTAGCCAATTTAATGGTTAGTTAGGTTAGAAACTGATCATTAACATGACTCATGGTAACCACTGGTGACCTCCAAGTATAAGCAAGGCCTCTTGTAATCACCCCACTGGGAAATTTTTGGATTATATTGCATTTACCTCAGAGTTGGTTGTTGCAAAATTAAAATATAATAAAGCTTGGAGGCATAGTTGGAAAGGGCCTGGGTTTGACTCCCATGATTTCATAGTTTCTATTTCCTGAACATCCTAACCTTTTCTTTTCTTTTTTTTTTTTTTTTTGCCACAGAGCCTTTGCATATGCTTTTCCACCTTCCTATAACAATCCTTTCCCATAGTTTGAGTGGTTAATGATTTGTCATCCTTCTGGTCTGAATGATATATAATCTCTTTAAAGAAGTTTTTCCTCACAAACATATCTGAAGTTGCTTGCTATCATATATTGTTTGTTTTCTATGTAGCATATATTGTAGTTGAGACCAATTATATTTATGTGTCTATTACCTGAATCTGCCACTAGAATATCATTTCTATGGGAGAATAAATCATAGCTATCTTGCTCAGTCCTCTATTCTCACAATACCATGTTTTCAAAAATGATTTTTTAGTGAATATACAAGAAAAAAATCCTCTTAATCTCTTCATTAATAATTTGGAATGATGACCTCTCCTGTTTGAAGGAGCAAATGATATTGCCTACATTTCTTACAATCTGACTATTAATATGATAGGATACATTGCATATAAGAACACATTACAAACTCCAAGGTATTAGACAAATGCTGAATAAACAGTGAAATCTATCTTAGATATAGTTCCATTGCCTGTTTAAGAAAATTCTCCTGTCTTGATATCTTCTTTCAACACCATGTATCCAAGTGCCTTCATGCTACTTCCTTGTCTTCTCAGATTGCAGACTAATGGCTGGGCATATTTTGACCTGGCTCTCTTGAAAAACTTGCTTACCCAGTTCATTTTCTCATTCTCACAAAGTACTATAAGATGATCCATTGGTTGATTTGATACCTTTTATGAAAATTTATTGGTAATAAAGTCATGGCTTGCCATTTTCCAGAATTGCTTTCATTTTAACTCGAACCTTTAGTAAGTGACTTTGGCAGACATTGCAAGTTCTATCAACTTAAGCTAGTAGTATAATTGTGGCTAGTCTATAATTGTAGGTGAGTGTGACACAGGTGAATGAATAACTGCTTGTCTTGTGAGGATGGTTGAACCTATGTCTATATAAATTGTCATATTTTATCTGCTGTTTCAGAATGGAGAACTAACTTGAATCTATAGCTATTTTTTTTAACGACAACAGCTGCCTTTTATGATTCAATCAACCAACCTGTGGTTTGTGGTTTTCCTGTGTTAGCAATAAAACTGTCATGACATATAAGGGGCTATGTGGGATGAAGTCTGTATTTGAGGTGGGTGTGTATATCACATAGAAACAAGATAGAATGTAAGAGGTTTCATATAGTAAAAATGCTGAGACCTGTGTGGGATACCCTTTGCTTTTCTAGATTAAAACAGATTGTCATTTCCATCCCTCCACCACCACCCTGGTAAACAGAATGAAGATCTCTCCAGCTAAATATCCCTTCCAATATATAGCTGTTTGACCTTATATTACTTTAAGACCTAGATAATGATCTGGAAGAAGAAAGGGGCAGGTATTGCCATTCTTAAATGTTATGGAGCATTTTAGAATTATATAGCAAGCTTACCCTAAGTTTTTTGTGGTCCTCTTTTCTGTCCTTGGCTATGTAAGAGTTGTTCTCTGCTGGAACTAGAGAGAAGACAGACTCAATCTGAGCAGGTCACAGAAGGAGACAGCTCCCTGTTTGAAAGGAGACAGTAAATGGCTCATTAATACTACTCCAAGTTGGAAGAAGAGAACATTCTATTATCATTTCTATCACACAAATTCAATAATTGAAGATGAACAAATCCAATAAAATTTCAGTCTGAAATACCACCCTTTTCTTGGTGGTACTTAAACATTAATTTACAAAGTACATAATAGTAATTATAGCATCTTCAGGAATAATTTGATGAAAATTTACGGATAATGAGACAGATAGTTTTTCACCCTTAAATTATTACTTCAAATTAGATCAGCAGTAACCGGCAGGCAATTCAGGTCTTTGTAAAATGAGTCTTCCATGCAATATCCCTTCACAGCTTCAGTTTTCTCTCAAAGCCAGTGTTTTTTCTTAGTTTCTTCAAAAAGAAAAAAAAATGAGAATGAATGATGCTCATGGTTGAATTTTAAAACCTATCACCTTTCACTTAATGAATTTGAGCCTTATTGGCCAACATTCTTGGAGATTTAAATTTAACACAAGATAGGGGGCGGAGCAAGATGGCAGAGGAGTAGGAGACCTGGATTTCGTCTGGTCTCAGGAACTCAGCTGAATAGGGATCAAACCATTCTGAACACCTACAAACTCAACAGGAGACCGAAGAGAAGAATAGCAACAACTCTCTGAACAGAAAAGCGAACACTTTCTGGAAGGTAGGACGAGCGGAGAAGTGAATCCGAGGCGATATTCGGGAGGATAGACGGCGGGGGAGGGGGCCTCCGTCGGCCGCTTCTGGCAAGTGATAGAGCCGCGGAGCACAAAATCGGAACTTTTAGAAGTCATCTCTGCTGAGGGACGTCACTCCAGTGGCTAAGCTGGGGGTGGAACCCTCGCGGGACAGTGTGGTCTCAGGACCCTCGGGGTCAAGAAAGACCGGGGGTGACTGAGTGCAACAGAGCTCCCAGGTATCGGAACGGGGAAGCCAGCTGCAGAGACGGAGCCGAGGCACGGGCTCTCAGCTCGGGGTTGCCATAAACTGTGATCTGCGGCCCAGTCGGGCCACTGCTCCTCCAGCAGGGACCCAACAAGCAGCAGATCCAGGGAGACTCCCCTTCCTCCCCCAGGAGGAGCGGCGCGGGAGCGCACTGCAGGGATCTGCTGGGTTTGGAGACTCCACACGGGGTCGGGAGCCAGAGATAGAAACACTCGGTCACAGGCTGGGTGAGCACGGAGTGCGGCCGGAGACCGGGGAGACAGGAGTGACTGCTTTTCTCTGGGGGCTCACTGAGGAGTGGGGCCCCAAGTTCTCGGCTCCTCCGGGCAGAGATTGGGAGGCCACCATTTTCACTCTGGTCCTCCAAAACTGTACTGAGAGCTTGCAGGGAACAAAAGCTCCTGAGAGAAACCCGAGCAGATTGCTTAGCCCAGATCGACAAGGGTGGGGCAATTCCACCTCCGGCAAAGACATTTGGGAACCACGGCAACAGGCCCCTCCCCCAGAAGATCAGCAGAACAGGCAGCAAGCCAAGACGAAGTTTACCGATCAAGGAGAACAGGAGAACTCCAGCGCTAGTGGAATACCGCACATAGAATTCATGGCTTTTTTTACCATGATTTATTAGTTATTCAAAGTTAATTTTTTTTTTTTTTTTAATTTTTCTTTTTCCCTTTTTCAACCAACATCTTATCAATCCCTTTTTTAAAAAAACATTTTTTACTTTTCACTTTTAGAGTCATATTTTATCCCTTCATAGTAATTACCCTTATTTTTGGCATATATATATGTTGTTCTCTCTTTAAAATTTTGAGATACAGTTTCTTCTAACAGATCAAAATATACCCTAAATCACTAGTGTATGGCTTTGTTGTAGTCTCCTGCCTGATCACATTCTCTCCCCCTTTTTTTTCCTTTCTTTTTTTTTTAAAATCTTTTTTCTTTTTTCAAACAACTTACCTTATCAATTCCTTTTATACAATCTTTTATAACTTTACAGTCATCTTCCATCCCTTCATTGTATCAACCCTTATATTGTACGTATATAAGTCTTTCTTCCTTTAAAATTTTAGGAGGCACTTTCTTCTAACAGACCAAAATACGCCCAAAATCTAGTGTGTGGACTGATCTATGCACTAGCCTGATCATATTTGATCATATTCTGTTTTTTTTTGTTTTGTTCTGTTTTTGTTTGTTTTTATCTTTTTCTGTCTCTCTTTTTTTTTCTCTTTCTTTTTTCTTTCTTTCCCTTTCTTTTCCCCTGGTTTCAGGTCTTTTCTGATTTGTATAGAGTATATTTGCTGGGGACGTTGTGAACTTGTTAGCATTTTGTTCTCTCATTCATCTATTCTTCTCTGGACAAAATGACAAGACGAAAAACATCACCTCAGTGAAAAGAACAAGAGGTAGTACCGTCTGCCAGGGACCTACTCAATACGGATATTAGTGTGATGTCGGACCTAGAGTTCAGAATCATGACTTTAAAGATACTAGCTGGGCTTGAAAAAAGCGTGGAAGTTATTAGAGAAACCCTTTCTGGAGAAATAAAAGAACTAAAATCTAAGCAAGTTGAAATCAAAAAGGCTATTAATGAGGTGCAATCAAAAATGGGGGCACTAACTGCTAGGATAAATGAGGCAGAAGAGAGAATCAGTGATATAGAAGAACAAATGATGGAAAATAAAGAGGCTGAGAAAAAGAGAGAGAAACAACTACAGGATCACGAGGGCAGAATTCGAGAGATAAGTGATACGATAAGACGAAAGAACATTAGAATATTTGGGATCCCAGAAGAAGAAGAAAGAGAGAGAGGGGCAGAAGGTATATTGGAGCAAATAATAGCAGAGAACTTCCCTAATGTGGGGAAGGAAACAGGCATCAAAATCCAGGAGGCACAGAGAACCCCTCTCAAAATCAATAAAAATAGGTCAACACCCCGACATCTAATAGTAAAACTTACAAGTCTCAGAGACAAAGAGAAAATCCTGAAAGCAGCTCGGGAGAAGAGATATGTAACCTACAATGGTAGAAACATTAGATTGGCAACAGAAGTATCCACAGAGACCTGGCAGGCCAGAAAGGACTGGCAAGATATCTTCAGAGCACTAAACGAGAAAAATATGCAGCCAAGAATACTATATCCAGTGAGGCTGTCATTGAAAATAGAAGGAGAGATAAAAAGCTTCCAGGACAAACAAAAACTAAAGGAATTTGCAAACACGAAACCAGCCCTCCAAGAAATATTGAAAGGGGTCCTCTAAGCAAAGAGAGAGCCTAAGAGTAGCATAGATCAGAAAGGAACACAGACAGTATACAGTAACAGTCACCTTACAGGCAATACAATGGCACTAAAGTCAGATCTTTCAGTAGTTATCCTGAATGTAAATGGGCTAAATGCCCCAATCAAAAGATACAGGCTATCAGATTGGATTAAAAAACAAGACCCATCAATATGCTGTCTGCAAGAGACTCATTTTAGACCCAAAGACACCCCCACATTGAAAGTGAGGGGATGGAAAACCAGTTATCATGCTAATGGACGCCAAAAGAAAGCTGGGGTGGCAATCCTTATATCAGACAAATTAGATTTAAAAACAAAGACTGTAATAAGAGATGAAGAAGGACACTATATCCTACTTAAAGGGTCTATCCAACAAGAAGATCTAACAATTGTAAATATCTATGCCCCTAACATGGGAGCAGCCAATTTTATAAGGAAATTAATAACAAAAGCAAAGAAACACATTGACAACAATACAACAATAGTGGGGGACTTTTAACACCCCCCTGACTGAAATAGACAGATCATCAAAGCAAAAGATCAACAAGGAAATAAAGACTTAAATGAAACACTGGACCAAATGGACTTCACAGACATATTCAGAACATTCCATCCCAAAGCAATGGAATACACATTCTTCTCTAGTGCCCATGGAACATTCTCCAGAATTCATCACATCCTAGGTCACAAATCAGATCTCAACCGGTACCAAAAGATTGGGATTATTCCCTGCATATTTTCAGACCACAATTTTGAAAGTAGAACTCAATCACAAAAGGGAAGTCGGAAAGAACTCAAATACATGGAGGCTAAAGAGCATCCTACTAAAGAATGAATGGGTCAACCAGGAAATTAAAGAAGAATTTAAAAAATTCATGGAAACCAATGAAAATGAAAACACAACTGTTCAAAATCTTTGGGACACAGCAAAGGCAGTCCTGAGAGGAAAGTATATAACAATACAAGCCTTTCTCAAGAAACAAGAAAGGTCTCAAATGCACAACCTAACTCTACACCTAAAGGAGCTAGAGAAAAAACAGCAAATAAAGCCTAAACCCAGCAGGAGAAGAGAAATAATAAAGATCAGAGCAGAAATCAATGAAATAGAGACCAAAAGAACAGTAGAACAGATCAACGAAACTAGGAGCTGGTTCTTTGAAAGAATTAACAAGATTGATAAACCCCTGGCCAGACTTATCAAAAAGAAAGAAATGACCCAAATCAACAAAATTATGAATGAAAGAGGAGAGATCACAACCAATGCCAAAGAAATACAAACAATTATAAGAACATATTATGAGCAACTCTATGCCAACAAATTAGATAACCTGGAAGAAATGGATGCATTCCTAGAGATGTCTCAACTACCAAAACTGAACCAAGAAGAAATAGAAAACTTGAACAGACCTAGAACCACTAAGGAAATTGAAGCAACAATCAAAAATCTCCCAACAAACAAAAGCCCGGGGCCAGATGGCTTCCCAGGGGAATTCTACCAAACATTTCAAGAATTAATACCTATTCTCCTGAAACTGTTCCAAAAAATAGAAATGGAAGAAAAACTTCCAAACTCATTTTATGAGGCCACCATTACCTTGATCCCAAAACCAGACAAAGATCCCATCAAAAAGGAGAATTACAGACCAATATCCTTGATGAACATGGATGCAAAAATTCTCACCAAAATACTAGCCAATAGGATCCAACAGTACATTAAAGGGATTATTCACCATGACCAAGTGGGATTTATCCCTGGACTGCAAGGTTGGTTCAACATCCGCAAATCAATCAACGTGATACAATACATTAACAAAAGAAAGAACAAGAATCATATGATCCTCTCAATAGATGCAGAAAAAGCATTTGACAAAGTACAGCAACCTTTCTTGATCAAAACTCTTCAGAGTATAGGGATAGAGGGTACATACCTCAATATCATAAATCTACACATTCAATGCAATCCCCATGAAAATACCATCCACTTTTTTCAAAGAAATGGAACAAATAATCCTAAAATTTGTATGGAACCAGAAGAGACCCTGAATAGCCAGAGGAATATTGAAAAAGAAAAGCAAAGCTGGTGGCATCACAATTCTGGACTTCCAGCTCTATTACAAAGCTGTCATCATCAAGACAGTATGGTACTGGCACAAAAACAGATGCATAGATCAATGGAACAGAATAGAGAGCCCAGAAATGGACCCTCAACTCTATGGTCAACTAATCTTTGACAAAGCAGAAAAGAATGTCCAATGGCAAAAAGGCAGTCTCGTCAACAAATGGTGTTGGGAAAATTGGACAGCCACATGCAGAAGAATGAAACTGGACCATTTCCTTACACCACACACAAAAATTGCCTCAAAATGGTTGAAAGACCTAAACGTGAGACAGGAGTCCATCAAAATCCTAAAGGAGAACACAGGTAGCAACCTCTTTGACCTCAGCCACAGCCACTTCTTCCTAGAAACATCGCCAAAGGCAAGGGAAGCAAGGGCAAAAATGAACTATTCGGATTTCATCAAGATAAAATCTTTTGCACAGCAAAAGAAACAGTCCACAAATCCAAAAGACAACTGACAGAATGGGAGAAAATATTTGCAAATGACATATCAGATAAACGGCTAGCATCCAAAATCTATAAAGAACTTATCAAACTCACACCCAAAGAACAAATAATCCAATCAAGAAATGGGCAGAAGACATGAACAGACATTTTTCCAAAGAAGACATCCAAATGGCCAACAGACACATGAAAAAAGTGCTCAACATCGCTCAGCATCAGGGAAATCCAAATCAAAACCTCAATGAGATACCACCTCACACCCGTCAGAATGGCTAAAATTAACAAGTCAGGAAACGACAGATGTTGGCGGGGATGTGGAGAAAGGGCAACCCTCCTACAGTGTTGGTGTGAATGCAAGCTGGTGCAGCCACTCTGGAAAACAGTATGGAGGTTCCTCAAACAGTTGAAAATAGAGCTATCCTACGATCCAGCAATTGCACTACTGGGTATTTACCCCAAAGATACAAATGTAGGGATCCGAAGGGGTACGTGCACCCCAATGTTTATAGCAGCAATGTACACAATAGCCAAAGTGTGGAAAGAGTCAAGATGTCCATCGATAGATGAATGGATAAAGAAGAGGTGGTATATTTACACAATGGAATATTATGCAGCCATCAAAAGGAATGAGATCTTGCCATTTGCAATGACATGGATGGAACTGGAGGGTGTTATGCTGAGTGAAATAAGTCAATCAGAGAAAGACATGTATCATATGACCTCACTGAAATGAGGAATTCTTAATCTCAGGAAACAAACTGAGTGTTGCTGGAGTGGTGGGGGGTGGGAGGGAGGGGTGGCTGGGTGATAGACATTGGGGAGGGTATGTGCTATGGGGAGCGCTGTGAATTGTGCAAGACTGTTGAATGACAGATCTGTACCTCTGAAACAAATAATGCAATATATGTTAAGGAAAAAAAAAGAAGAAGAAGATAGCAGGAGGGGAAGAATGAAGGGGAGTAAGTCGGAGGGGGAGACAAACCATGAGAGATGATGGACTCTGCAAAACAAACTGAGGGTTCTAAAGGGGAGGGGGTGGGGGATGGGTTAGCCTGGTGATGGGTATTAAAGGGGGCACATTCTGCGTGGAGCACTGGGTGTTATGCACAAACAATGAATCATGGAACACTACATCAAAAGCTAATGATGTAATGTATGGTGATTAACATAACAATAAAAAATTAACACAAAACATTTTAGAAGTACATCCTCAAGAGTTCTACCATTTGAAACTCAAATTTTCAAGGAAGTTCTTAATCTTAACATAGCTAAGTTCTGCTGTTTCCGCCTTGTTTTTGCCTAATTTCTGTGTTTTGCTGAAACCACAGGTCCTTTTGATGGACTTTTGTTTTCTTTTTCCTCTATATACGTAGTCCTTCTATACTTATCCAAGGCTATCCCTCTATATTGTTGTCTTTGGAAATGTTTCCTACTCTTGGGCTGTTTCATAACTCTGGTAATAGTGATATAGAACAATGTTATCTACTTCTTTCTAGGGCCCTCTGAGGTAATTCGAATATTTTGAAACTCAAGTAGTGACATAATTGTTTTTCAGCATATTTAGGATCAGCTTGGGATAGGAATTTTAGACATCCAAGTTACTGCTGAATCTATGACCATGCTGTCCTAACCCAAGAAGCAAAAATACTATATATTTAGGATTCAAAGAAATATGATGTAGGACTTGATCTCAAGTACTTTTGGACTGGGCAGTGAGAAATGTAACAGATATATGAACACATAAGTTAAAAAAGAACACAAATTGAATTACAACAAAAAATTAAAAAAAGATTATTAGAATTATTATGATAATATTCCAGGTTAATTGCCAAATTTTGATGTAGGCATTAGGCTCAAGGATCAAGGTTTTGATATTTCCATGAATCAAGACCAGGAGCTCTGAAAGTTAACAAGGTCTTGTCCAAGGTTCTCAGTAAGGTTGGTTGATGGACTGATTAATTTATTAATGTGTAAACTGTAGGGCAGACATATAGCATGGCTGCTTTTATGATCCTTTGGGGAATAATATAACATGCCATGGAAATAGTGCTTGATGAGAGAGTTCAGAATTGAGAATCATTCATGACTAAAACACATGTAGATTTTTTGTGTAGTTTTTGAGTAATTTATAAAGGATCTGCCATGGCTCGATTTGTTTCATTCATACAAGTATTTACTATTTGAGTGTCTATTATATGCTAAATTGTATACTTAGTTTTAGGGCATAATTGTGAACAGGATAGGCATAATACTTGCTTTTATTGAGTCTTCAGTTTAGGTGAGAATTAAATGGTAAGTGGTGTAACTGAATCTAAATAATTTATGTAAATATGTAAAATTTTAACTCAATAGTTCAGCAAATATTTGTTGAGCACCTGCTCTGAGTCAATCTTTATTTTATGTACTTGGACTATATCATCTAAAAAAGTGACAAAGACTTTTTCCTTCATAGAGGTTCTACTCTATTATGGGAATGGGGGTAGAAAATGAAGACAATAAAATGTACTGTATGCTAGAAATTAGTATATGCTATGGGGAAAGAAAAACTAAAGCAAGATGAGAGGTATTGGGAATGAGTGAGAGCGGTGGGCTAGTGGGAGGTGAGGTACTCTTCAATAGGATCATAGTATACCTTATTGGGAAAATGACATTTGAGGAAGATGTAAGGAGTTAGTTATGTGCCTATCTGGGGGAAGAACATTCCAGGCAGAGCAAACAGTGCAAAAGCTGTGTAGTGGGTGTTTGCTTGAATATTTGAGAAACAGCAAAGAGGTCACTGGGTTGGAGTAGGATAAACAAGAGGATATTGGTCATCTAAGGTGAAGTGAGGGTCAAGTAATGTCAGAGAGGTGAAGGGACAGATGATATAATCCTTAGTAGGCCATATATAGGGAGGCACTGGAGAGTTTTGAGTGAAATACAAACATGATATGAGTGCTGTAATCTAACCTACAAAGTAAAAAGACCTCTGCTATGCTCTGACTTGACTTAGTAGGGTTAGGCATATAAACAAGAAATACTATTAGGAGACCTATGGTAATCATTCACTGGATCAGAGCAGGGTAGTAACAATAGACATTATGGGAAATAATCCAATTCTAAATACACTTTAAAGAGAAAAAACCCAGGATATTCTAGCCAACTGGATGTAGGTCTTAAGGAAAAGAGGACTCAACATTTTTGTCCTAAACAAATGGAAGAACAGAGTGGCCATCAATTAGGGATGTAGGATGCTTGAGAGGCCAGGCTGGGGCAGGGGAGCAGGGAGTGGGGAAGCATCAGGAGTTCAATTTTGATTTTGCTGAGTTTGAGTTATATTTGACATCCAAGTGGAGATTCTAGTGGGCAGTTCAGTAAACAAATCTCAAGTGTTGGGGAGAGTTCTGGACAGGAGATTTAAGTAAATGTCATTTAAACCCATAAGATTGAATGAAGTTCCCCAGAGAGTGGCCACAGAGAAGAGAAAAAAAAAAGAAATCAGGGGCACTTGGGTGGCACAATTAGTTTAGTGTCTGAGTCTTGGTTTGGGTTCAGGTCATGATCTCAGGGTCATGAGATTGAGCCCTGCATTGGGCTCCACACTCAGCACCGAGTCTGCTTAAGACTCTCTCTCCCTCTGCCTCACCTACCCCCACACTCTCTCTTTCTCAAATAAACAAATGAGTCTTTAAAAAAACATCAAAGACAGAGCTCTGGCCTACTCCAGTATTATAAAGTCAGGGAGAAAAGGATGAACCAGGAAAGGAAATTGTCAAGGAACAATATGTGAAGTAGGAGGCAAACCAAGTGAGTGGTAATACTGATTAAGTGGTATAATGATTCATTAGAGTAAAATGAGCGTTCAGATAAGGGAGGTGTTTTTTAATGGATCCCATTTGGAACTGTGAAAATTTTTGTAGTTCCTGTTTTTTATATGTCAGCTTATACCAGCCACGTTCATTTTTGCCATCACTAATGGGCCCTCCCTGCAAAGGATCCACACAAAGAACATCTGCTCCCTCTCTGCCAAAGAATGTCAGGAGGCAGACCTAGTTATATTGGGCTCCATTTCTTCCTGTCACACTCCTAGAAGCCTGTGGATTAACACTGGAAACTCCTTCTCCTTGTGTCCGTAGAACACTAAGCTTTGTAAAGATTTTGATTAATTTTAATCTGATGGCCTTAGGGTGCTTTTATACTATGGTCTTGAAAATGTTCAGAAACTTTGAAACAACCATGATCACATTTATAATTTATTTTTGACACTTTTGAGGTTTTTCAATTCAATATTTTTTTCCACAAGGCAGGGCAAACTTTGTAATGATGATTAACAAGAACTCCATGGCACTTACATGGACCTGGCAAAGGGCAGAACACACCTCTTTTCTCAAAGCACAATAAGCTAAACAGATGAAAGTTCAAGAGCTCACAAATTTGTAACCAAGTGGATTTATTCCTCTTGATTTATTGAAAAGGGCAGGAAATACACCTAGACATGTACATAAGCCTTACCTTTTCCACTTTGCAATAAAGAATGAGGTGGCATGTAGCCAAGAGACCCAGGTGTCTTTGAACTGCAGTCTCTTTCTGCTTCTCATTTCCCTTGTTCTCTTTGAGGGATCTGATCATGTACAATGATCTCATTCTTACAAAGTGTGTGGGGGTGTATTTCCCACCCATTTTCTCCTAAGAGGAATCCAAGTTGTAAACTAAAAACAAATATGTAATTCATCTTGGATGAATACATAAACATTCATCTTGGATAAGTGACTGTTTTTAGTAATCTAACGCTTTATTATCCAGAGAAATTGAGGGTAATTGTGCTACATATAAAACTACCTGAGGAATATATGTAAATATACCTCCTGATTATAATTAACCCTTATTTAATATTTATATGGAACTCTCATAAGCAATCTTATAAACTGACAAGTTATTGTTCAGTGAATATGACAAATAGCAAGTCTTATGTATAACATATACAATTGACAAATGATTAGTATCAAAATATATTAAAAATATGTACAATCAATGAGAACTACAACTGAAACATACTTATTGACCCTCTTACCCAGCTAAATCAATGATAATAGCCTGCTAGTTCTTTGTGCATTCAAAAGTAATTTTGTCAACAATTTCCATCCCATTCTCTGACTTCTGTTATCAGCTATAATTTCAATCAAGAAAGACTAAAGATATTTACAGTTATTTCCACAAGCGTAACTACCATATTTTTGGCTAGTACAATTAGAAATTGTGGAGAAATAATAGGTTTACAGTGGAAAAATCATGAGGTCAGTCTTAGACATGTTAAATTTGATTTATCATTAAGATATTCAGTCTGGAAGGTGAAGTCAGTTGTTGACTTAACAGATTTATGGCTTAGAGAAGAAGACAGATACATTTGAACATGATTTTTGTATCAGTGATAATTGAATCCATTAAACTTAATAAAATCCTTTTAGGAACAGTGAGGAATGAGAAGAAAAGAAAACCAAGGACCAAACCTTGAGGAATTAAAACAATTTAATGATCAGGGAGAGGAAAATGAACCTGCTAAAGAGACAAAGAATGAGAGGTCAGGGATGTAGAAGAATTAGGCATTTTATATTATTGGGTACCTCCTATGTGCCAGTCACTTAATGAGGTGAAAAGATAAAACAATGACTCCAAACTGACAAAACCTCTCTCAGGAAGTTTACAACCTAGTGGAGTAGGCAGATATTAACTAAACTGAATACTAATGAGTAAACAGTTAGAAACTGAGGCACATGCTCTAAAGAGATAGACATAGTCTTATATTAAAGGAAGTTGCTCTAGCCTGTAGGGTCAGGGAAAGCTTCCATGCTGAATTAATTCTTGAGCTGAGATTGAAGAATGAATAGAGGACAAGTAGGTGGAGGTGAAGGGTGGGCAGAACAGAACTTCAGGAAATAGAAATTGTGTAGGTAAAGACCCTTGGGACAAGAAGTAACATGGGGATATTTGAAGGATTTGAAAGGCCAGTATGGCAGAGGGCAGAAAGCAAGTGGAAAATAGGGCAAGATCAGCCTTCAGAGATAGTCATGGGTCAGATCAGCAGGGCTTAATAGGCTCTACTAAGGATTTTGATCGTTATTCTAAGAGCAATGGGAAATATGTATGTTCTTTAAACAGGAAGCTTTTTGCAAAAAAACCAAAAAACAAAAAACAAAAAAACCCTGAAAGTAGAGACCTAGGATTGTAGGAAGAAATGCATATATAAATGGGCATGTGTAAGGTAAAGAAACTGGGAGAAGATAGTGTAAGACAGATGAGAGCAATCAACAGCATCAAATGAAAGAGTCCTGAAAAATATCTGTGGATTTGGAGACAAGAGGTTATTGCTGTCCTTCACAAATCTATGTCAGTGCTATAATAGAAGAGGATAGAAAAGTGAGTGGGAGTGGGGGGTAAATATTACTGGTTACTGCCTAGACTTTAGGTAAAGAAGACTTCCTAGTTACTGAATCAATATAGACCAATAAAACCTAGACATTACCTCCCTAAAGAATCTATGATCTCAAAAGCATTAATGAAGAAATGGGAATATATTGATAATTCTATGGGATTGCTGAAGGGCAGGATTTTCATCTCATTTTGCACAGCAAGCAACTAGAAATCCTCCTTAGATCTTTTGCCAGTCCCTCTGCAGGCTCCCTGTTTCCAGGATCTTTGTTAGATTTTCTGAATTTCCCTCAGATTCTTAAGTTTACTTGTATACAGATGATTCTTCTGTTTCCTGCCACACAAGGACTCAAACAGTTGGGATTCTCTAAAGTTCTTTCTTACTTGTTACTTGAGTTAGTAACTTGAGTTACTTTCAGGGGGGTACAGAAGCCACTCTATTTTCCTATAGGAAGCTCTCTGATTCTCCCTAAATTTCTTCTACCTAAGCACACTACCCAGACATTTCTACTCTGGGGCCTTGAAACCTCCTTTAAATTTTCTCAGGGAGTAAGGAATAGAAATCTCTGCCTCCAACTCCACAAGTTTCCCAAGAATTTCTGTTGTTTACCTACACTTGATAGGACTTGATAAGATCTCCATTTCAGAGGATACAAATATCTTCTCCATTAGTCCCAAGCTGATATTTCTAGGTCAGATTCTAGATATCTCTAGGTCCCAAATTCATGTTTTGTTTGGCCTTCAGAGTGCTTTCCCAAAAGTTGAATAAGTGACAACATTAACAAATAAGTTTTCAGATAAACATTCAAAATTTTTGCTTCTTTTGCAATATCCAAAGTTTTGGGATCAAGAGGTCTTTGTTCCCACATGGTAATAATTGCCCAAACACAAGCAGTTGCTGTTGTTGTTTTGATGGGTTGACATTGTCCAGTTATTCATCCTTGCTTCCACTTTCTATTGGCTCCCGCTGCTGATGCCAGTTGCCATCACTTATCTTTTTTCTGCTGTTTTTTCCCTTACAGCTGGTCTGTTTCACTCATTTATCTTAACTGCCAGAACTGTGTAGACATTTGAGATTGTGATCCCATTTTACTCCTGTGTTTAATTTTGACTAGTAGATTAACTGTTATTTATAAGGCATTCTCCATAATAGTCATGTATGTCTTTCTGTTTGTCTCATAAATGCTGATTAGATTATTTCCTCCTCTCTGCTTTCTGTTATGAAATCTATTTTCTAAGCCAATAATTATTGGCCATAATAAATTGCTGAATTAGAAGAAGAGTCAAGGGGGAAGAGGAACTAAGAGGGAAAGTCATGGCATAAGATATCAATACTGTTATAAGATCTTCATTTTCTTCTTACTTGCATCAATTAGGTTATAATCAGGAGACAGAAATTACACCAGTTATTTTTACAGAGAGAATTTAATATTAAAAACTGTTAATCAAGTATTATAAAATTATAAAGGCTAAGAATGTACCCTAAAATATCATAAACTTAGCAGCTATAGGAAGTAGTTAATTGTTCATATGCTGGGGGGAAGAGAGGTTGAAATGATCTGGAATTATTCATACTAGAGGTGTAAAAGAAAGTCTCTGAAACCCAAACCTCTGAGGAGGAGGGACTCCTCAGCTGGTGCTGGTGTCTCTGAGCTCAGTCCTAGGAGAGGTCCCCTAGGACTGGGAACAGACCTTGGAGGAGGGGCTGCCAGGTCTCTGTACTGATGTTTCCAATTAGGGAGGGGTAAATTTGGTTACAAGTTTTGGACAATCTGCATACTAAATAACAGCAGTTGCCAATGGAACAAACATACTGCCAAATGAAAAAGAAGAATTTCTAGGATGGTACAATAACAGAAAGCCAAGCAGAAAAAGGAAAGGTCAGTGTCTGGTCCCTTCTCTGGCCTTCCAGTCTTCCTGTGACTCCTTTGTGAGGGCCTGACATGGAGCCAGCTGGCAAAAGAGAAACGTGACTTGCAGAGAGCTAACAAGAAAATTAGACTATAAAAGGATGGGCTTGGTTTGGTAAGACAGTATCTTAATAACTAATATACTAGTAAATCTTTTGTTTTTGAAAACAACAGCAGCAGCAACCAGTAATGACAAAACCATAATTGTTATCTCCGCCCTCCCCCTCAACTGTAAGAGTCCTAGATCTCAGCCAAAATTGTAAAATTCATGACAGAAAAGCACGTGGCTAAGTAAATAGTTTATTTCCTAGGCTCCCAAAGGCCAAATATGTAAATGAATTAGGGTAAACACTAAATAGCTAAAATAAATAACCCTCCAAAATATAGTAGCTTAAAAATGACAGAAATTCTCTTTCTCTCCTGTAATAGTCATAAGTTGGAAATTTCAGGTTTTCTTGGGTTAGGAGGTTGCTCTGCTCCCAATGGCCATTCAGAGATTCAAGTGCCTTTCTCCTTAATGTGTACAATCCTTTGTATTCTCTTACTTTCCTGATTAAAGCTGAGTTGTGGGCTCATCATACTCAAGGTCAGGGGAAAGGGATATAGAAAGGAATTATAGGAAACAATTTCCTAATTAGCTGGTGAAGAGGTTTTACACATGCCATTCAACTCACACTTAGTTACATGACTAGAAAGAACAAAGGGAAGCTGGGAATGTAACCTGGCCAGCTAAATAAATATCCGTGAAGGAGGAAAAGGATTTGGTGTCCAACTTGTAATTTGACAAGTAAATGTGGATAATAGGTAAGTGTCCATTTCCCACAAAAAGACTGCCCATTCGTACTTTCCTTCTGTCTTTTTCCCTGGACCTCAGGGTCAGAGAAATAAGATGAACTTCTGGTAGACCCTGAATAAAAGTATAGTTGCATTTGTGTTTGAATGAGTGTCTTCGTTTAAAGGCAGCAAATGATGTTGGCACTTTCCCATCTTAAACTCTTGCCATAACTTCTTTCTCTATATAATTACGGTGTAGCCTTTGCACCTATTAGCAAAGAGGGAAATGGATGTAAATAAGATCTTTACTTTTATGGTATTATGACAATCATAGTTTTATTTTTGGGCCCCTTTCTGGTTGCCAAAAACATACCAAACCACTTTTAATTTCTACATGACTGGCTGTAAGTTCTTTTTGCAGATACAGTCTAATATGTAATCCTCAACTTCCTCATTTCATGATAAGCAAAGCCAACCTAAGACCATTTCGTACCTTTAAACTCTGTTAGGCTAAATTAGAACATTACTATGCCAGGGTTGGCAGGGCTTTTTCCTGTCTCACTCTAGAAAATAGCCTCCACCTCCAAGCTCAAAAGTGCTCAGGCCGCCACATTTTTCACAGATAAGAGTTGGGTCCATTTGATGATTGTCAAGGTTTTTCTCTTCCTTGGACATTAGAGCTAATACAAGAACTATTATAATTACTTACTCCTTTTTAAGTATAAGGCCTTTTTTTTTTCCTTCAGAAATTTAAAATCCAAGACAGAGACCTTAAAAATCACCTTCATGTTGTTCCCTTTTTAGCTCTTCTCCTGGAAATTAGAATTCAAATCTAGCCCTCAAGCTCTAATAAGGCCATTTGCTTGAGTGAATGAGGAGTATTCTGTACTACCCTTTTAAAGTCAGTCTCATCTCAGTCTACTGATATCTCCAAAATCATCAGTAACTTTTAAAGCTTCTTGTTATCTCTGTACAAAATCAGGCCAGTAACACAGATATGCAAGACATAGGACTTTCCCTTTATATAAACCTTCCTTTCTATTGTGAGCTTCATTCTTCTCATTATTGTAGCCTCAGGATGCAGTCCAATGTCTGATGCAGAATATGTGTTCTATAAATATTTATTAAACTAATGAATGCTAAGAATGGCCATACCTGAAATACTAGTCATCAAAATTGATTTAAATAAGGTAGCTACAACTTTCCCTATAATTTTAATAGGCAAAAGGTAATGGTAGTTGGGGAAAATTTAGAACAGTAGTGTCCTTCTCTGAAATGTCACTGGAGGATTAAATGATCCCAATGGACCTTACCTGTAGCTAATAGATCTGTATTGGGAAGGAATTCTGAATTTGTTTTACATGTGTTTTTCTTGGCTTGAAAGTGCAAAAACTACTGTGAATTGATATTTTATTTTATTATTTTATTTTTTTAAAGATTTTATCTATTTATTTGAGAGAGAGAAAGCACAAGTGGGGCGGGGGGACCTGGGGGACAGAGGGAGAGAGAGAAGCAGACTCCCCGCTGAGCAGGGAGCCCTATTTGGGGCTTGATCCCAGTACCCTGAGATCATGACCTGAACTGAAGGCAGATACTTAACTGACTGAGCCACTCTGGTGCCCTGTGAATTTGATATTTTAAAAAGATTCCCTTCCTTCCTCCTTTAATTTTGTTTTACATAAATGACAGAAACATACCAACAAGGAACAAATTGCAATACCCTGAGGATATTTGTTGGTATAAAGATACTGTGTTTGCATTTATGAAAACACAGCCACAATCTTCAACAGACTTTGCAATAACAGTATTTACATAACTAAATACAGCAGGGACCTCATTAAATGGCATAAGAGGGATTCAGAGCTGAATGTCTGTGTTTGCCATTTCCCTAACCAGGAATTAGTGAAACCCCAGTTACATGATGATAAAGTATTATTTGCCAGCTCTAGTAAGCTTTCATGACTAAAGAGACCACCATTCTCTCCCTTCCCCACCAGGAATTTAAAAAGGAAAAGGGTAGAAGGAAAGAAGGAGAAGAAATGTAAAACTTGGTACCTTACTTTATATTTTCTTTGTAATTTGAATGATTGAAAGTTTCATTGTTGTTTCTGTTTTTATTACTGTTTATAATGAAGGAAGAATAGGACATTTCAGACTTTATAAATTAAAGTTTGTAAAAAATCTCTCAACTTTTTCCATAAATTAATTTCTTTTCAAAAGCCCTGTTTCACTAGGTACAGAAAACTTAATCTCAGACAAATCAGGACTTTCTTGGCAGTTTCCCAGGACTGTGTCTGGGTTTAGGCAGCAGCTTCAGGAGTAGCAGACCAGTGAGCGCTGGTGGTGGACTATCTGTTCCCTAGGGTATATGTCTACAGAGCATCCAGTGATGTTTCTTCATTCCCACTGGTTCTCATTCATCAGTCCATGAAAGTTGCTGCTGGATTGCCTTTCATTCCCACTGGCTGCATAATCTCCTTCCTCTTGAAGCTTACATGCTCATTTGGGAAATAAGAGAACCTAAATAATAACACAAATAGTTGTAAAATTTATAATGGTTTTAAATAAAGTGAAGAAAAAATACAGGCTGCTGTGGAAAAAAAAATACCAAGGCCTAGACCAATTTAGAGGAGAAAGGAATGCTTTCTTAAGAAAATGATACTGAATTGAGGTCTGAGAATGAGTAGGAATTAAAATTAATAATATGGAAGGGAGATCAGTCATTGGAAAAAAGAATTATGGGAGAAGGAGTAGCATATTTAAAGGTCTGTGAAAGACCAATTTAAGAAATAAGGGAACTTCAGTGTGGCTTGAGCATACTAAAAGCAGAATATTAGGGGCGCTTGGGTGGCTCAGTGGGTTAAGCATCCGGCTATTGATTTTGGTTCAGGTTGTGAGATCGAGCCCTGAGTTAGCGGGGAGTCTTCTTGAGATTCTTCCTCTCCCCCTGCCTCTCCCCCACCCCTCTCTTTCTCTAAAAATAAATGAATAAATCTTTAAAAAAATAAAAGTCAAATGTTAGAAGCAGAGTCTTAGCGAGGTTTTGTAGGCCATGGCAAGTTGTTTTTTATCCAAAAATCAACAGAGGCTGAACTGTTTTAACACAATGGTGAATATGGGGCTGCAACACATTAGATTTTGTTTTTGAAAATATTGCTCTAAGGTGTGGAGAACAGATTGGAGATAATATATCTGAGAAAAGAGGGATGGTCATAATAGAAGCATGGATAACATGAGGTCATGTTATGAAATGAAGAGAGATGGCAGATATTGCCAAAGTCAGTTTGATGACTTGGTGATATTAATTATCAACAAGGTAGGTTGGTGGAGGTTGAAGGACAGACTAGAGTAAAAAATGACTCCCAGCTTACTGGCTTCTAGAACAGAGTGGATGGAACTGCTTATCATTTGATAGGATTGGGTTTAAGGATTATACCGATTATACCATGTATTTGGCTCATGTTGGGTGTGAGTTGACATTGAGACAGCCAAGTATGTGTGTTAAGATTAAAAGTAGAATGACAAAAGAGGTATAGCATGCTAACACTAACCAAAACGAAACTATTATGTCTATATTAAAATCAGACAAAGTAGATTTCAGAGCAAAGGATATTCCCAGGACTGTAAAACATCATTTCATAATGATAAAGGAGCCCATTCATTAAGAAAACATGTCAGTATTAAATGTTTGTGCACCTGAAGCCAGAGCTTTATAACACATGAAACAACAACAGAACTGTAGGAGAGACAGAGCCTCAATATTTGACAAAATAAGTAGACAAAAAACATCAGTAAGAATATTGAAGCCATAAGGAACATAGCAACCAAATTGACTAGCTAACATTTATAAAACCCTTCACTTGACAACAGCAGCGTGAACATTCTTTTTCTGAAGTTTGCATAGAACATTTACCAATATAGACCGTATGTGAGGCATAAAACCAGGTTCAATAAATTTAAATGGATTCAAGTCATATAATGTATGCTGTCTTATCACAGTGAAATTAAATTTGAAATCAATAACAGAAAGGTATCTAGAAAAGCCCCAAGTGTTGAAAATTAAATAATACACTTCTAAATAACCCATAGATCAAAGAATAAATCTAAAAGGAAATCTAAAAATAATTTGAACTGAATAAAAATGAAAACCAAAATATTAAGTATTGTGGGATGCAGCTAAAAAATATTTAGAGGATGAATGGATAAACAAGTTGTGAAATATCCATAAACTGAAATGTGATTCAGAAATAAATAGAATGAACTATCGGTATGCACATGTGTAGATCTCAAAATAATTGTGCTGAATAAAACAAGCCAGACAAAAATGAGTATAAATTCTATGATTCTACTCATATAAATTTCTAGAAAAGACAAAAGGTGAATCTGCTGACAGAAAGCACGTCAGTGGTTTCCATGTGAGAAGGGATAGGGGCAGGAATGGACAGAAAGCAGGGATTACATAGGAGACTTTTCTGGGGAGAATGTGAAGGACATCTCTATTATCTTGATTATGTTGATGGTTTCATGAATATACATATATGTCAAAACTTAACAGTTTGTACATTTTAAATGCTTGTAGTTTATTGTATATCAGTTATATCTTTAATGAACCTCTTAAAATAAATAATGATATAAACAATGATAGTAATGGAATAAAATGGCATGGCCTATTTTACATAACTCCTGAGAGAGAAGACCCTGCACAAGTCTTCTGACAGAGCAAATCCCACCTGAGTAATCCTTTTTGTCCTATGTTGTGAAAATAAGTTTCTTAATGAGACAAATTAGCAATTCAAATATAGGTTAGTCTGCTATGGTGTATCATACATTCTATTCCTCAAAGCTCTGTTTCTGAATATAAAATCTTCCAGCTATGATGTAATTTTTATTTTCACTGAGCTTAGCATTTCTCCATTCATAACATTTTATTTTGACATCTGAAAATATGATTATCCTCATCAGTAAAACCATAAACTATTGAAATAAACTTGATGCTCAGGATTGTCTCCTAGCAGATGGTGGCAGATACTGACCATTGTGAAGCTAGCAAATAGTTCCTAGATTTTAAGGGCCACTGTTAGACTTGTTTATTGGCATCAGACACCAAACTTATTTTGATCAGCGCTATATATCTAGTCCATAGTTCAGCATCTGGCACAGGATGAATGCTTTTGAAGAGTGGAATGAAGGAAGGAAGGAAGGAAGAAAGGAAGGAAGGAAAGATGGATCACAAGTGGAGATGGCAAAGCATAGAATTGAAATATCCTTTTTATTGATAGGAAAAAGAATAACAGCAAGAGCAACAACAAAATGCCTTTTATCCCTAACCTCATAGCACAAGAATCTTACTCAAGACAAAGTAATTTGATTTGTTTTTCCAAGGGTGTCTCAGGGTCACATATTGACTTTGGACCTCATACTTAATATAGCTAATAATGTGGCCTGTCTCTGATATTTTCTGGGGGAGTCTGTCTCTCAGTGAAAATGTTGACGCCATAATATCTAAAGGTGATAACATTAGTTAGTAGTTCAGAATAATTCCAATCATTTCCCACCACATTAAGGATGAACTTCAAGTACCTTATCATGGTCTTCCTATGAGGCCCTATATATGCTTGTCCTGAAAATCTACAAACCTTAATTCCTACCTCTCTTTCACTTTATCTGCTGTTATATATCCACACATGCCTTTTTATCATTCACAGAACATGCCAGGTACATTCCAATCATGAGGAAAATAGCAATTGTATTTACTTTGATTAAAATGTTCCTCATTTGATGTTTTTATGAAATTCTTTGATATCAAATACCAAATATCATTTGATATTTTTATGGGATTCTTTGATTCTTTGATTTTTATGGGATTCTTTGATTCTTTGATTTTTATGGGATTCTTTGAAATATTCCTCATTTGATATTTTTATGGGATTCTTTAAATATATATATATATATATATAAATATTCATTCAGTTCAGCTTTCCCTTTCTATACATTTAAAGCCAAAATGAGACAGTTGCCATACCTTAGAATCTGTGGTAACTTAAAATGTTCCTGGACTATTTTATTTCCCAGCTATTTGTGAGGACATAAATGCCAACTAACTTAGCCATCATCCATTCTCCTTCCCCTTCTTCTTCTCCTTCCTGTTGTTGTTGTTCTTCTTCTTTCTTCATTTTTGCTGTACTTTTCATCCCCATAACTTATTTATTTTATAACTAGAAGTTTGTACTTCTTAATTTCCATTCCACTTTGAATATAAAAGAAATTAAAACCAAACAGAAAAGCTTCTCATCTAATAGTGTATTATGGGGAAAGTTGAGTTTCATTTTGTGAGGTTTGTGTTATGAAGTAATTAACATTTAACTTAAATCATACTCACATACATTATTTTCACTTTTCTCTCAATTTTACATTTATTATTGCTCATATATGGTTTCATCCTGACTCAATTTTTTATTTGTTTTGGTTTTGATAAAAATCCATTCTATGTTTTATGATAATGTAAGTGGACTTTATTTTGGAAGTAGCATGGGCATTGAGATGTTCATTAGTTTTTAAAATGGGTATCTTTAAAGATATATATGTCTTTATAGTTCTTCTTCCTTTTGTCTTCTTTTCCTTTTCCTTCTCGTTGTCCTTTTTAAAAAGTCCTTAACATGCTTTACCTGCTATAGTTTATATCTCAGTAATTGATTTGCACTGAAATAGAGGCATTTCTTAACCCCATTTCTTGCTCTTAATCAGTTTGCCTGTTCAAATAACAAAAATTTTGAAGTAGTGTTTCCATTTTTACATGTGAACTTTATTCTGTCCTGTAGAAGAAAGTCAACTATATGTCAGAGCATAACAGGAAGGACACTAGAAAAACTAAAAGCTGGTAAAATATGTTTAATCTCATAACAACTAGGCTCTTAATCAAAGAAACAGTGTTTATTACAGATAGCAAAATACTGTAAAAACTGTCTATACATCTATTTCCACAAAATCTCCATAGCAGCTACTTACATAACTCTCATCTTTCTCCCCATTATTCTCTTTAAAATGCCTGAAATATTTTCCTTCACTCTGCCTGTGCCCACTGAACCCTTGAATTCAATAGGGAAAAGAGTTTTGCCTTCCTTGTTTAATCTTTCAGAAAAACTCAATAAAAGCTCATGTTCTGTAGGTGTCAAGAATCAAAGAACTCTTCCTCCTTAGAAAGCATGCCTTAATATATTTGTCCTTCTCTCTGTCTTATATGACTTCAGTGTTGCTCTGCCTCCCATCTTCTGCTCCATTTTCTGCAATCTTAACCTTCTTGCCCATAGACATCTTCCATCATATCAGATTCATTCACATTTAGAGTACAGTAAGCCAGACTTTTATACATTATACATCACAAAGTAAATCTCAAGACCAAAGCAATATGCAGTCACTGATGAATGAATGGTAAGAGGGAGACTGAGAGGAATGGCCCTTTCAGGGTGGTCCTTATAACATGTGACATGTCCTAGAGGCAGTCTTCCAACCTCCCACTCTACCTGCTTTTAAGAAAAGCTTTGCAGGGTGCCTGGGTGGCTCAGTTGGTTAAGCGACTGCCTTCGGCTTAGGTCATGATCCTGGAGTCCCAGGATCAAGTCCCGCATTGGGCTCCTTGCTCAGCAGGGAGTCTGCTTCTCCCTCTGACCCTACCCCCTCTCATGTGCTCTCTCTCTCTCTCTCTCATTCTCTCTCTCAAATAAATAAATAAAATCTTAAAAAAAAAGAAAAGCTTTGCAATCTAGTGAATCAACAAAGGCCTTCAAATCTTCAGAAATAAAATTCTCACAGGGTAAATATGCAAAGTGAAAAAGGTGCACCTTCACCAGTTGCATTATTATGTGATTATAATTAAAATTACAAAATTTGATTACTTAAAATATCAGTTTCAAGCATAAACAAAGTTGAAGTCCTTTGGAATTAACGTATATCAAGAATCTTCTTCGGTTGTTTTCAAGCTTCAAAAGAGTTTGTAGAGCAAACTGACATAAAATCTAAACATTTGTTTGACTCACTTCCTCTGTATTGTATTTTACTTGGAGATACTTTAGCTTCTGTATGGTTGTTCTAACTTATACTATGAGATTATGAATTGACAGTGACTGTGAAGTGGGTCCTGCTTTGTGAACTGTATCACCCAAGACAAAATCCCCTAGTATTAATACCACAAATAAGTGATGTTTTGATTAGCATAAAGATGAACTACCATATTTATTTATATTCTGTTTTAGGGGAATATTTTTAAAAATTTCTTATAAATAAAAGATTCAACAAATTTGGAAACAAGGCAAAATAGAAGCTTCTGAAAGCTCATGCTCTTTGGACTTCTTTGGACTTCTTTCCCAGTCATTGGACAACCAGAGGCACAGCTGCAGTCAAGGTCATTATTTGAGTTAGCTGAGTACAAGCTTATAGCAGTGAGAAGTGGGAAAAAAAAAGAGGTGAAGGGAGATAGTTCCTCCCACATATGTCAGCAAGTGTTATCTAGTGAGTAACATCATTAATATACAAGGCAAGAATTAGAGCAATAGCTAATACAATACAAAGCACTTGCACATCTTTTGGGAGATAACTAGAATTTTATAAGCAAGAGTCCTCTCCACAGCATTTTAAGAAACCACAAATGGTTATTACTGAACCCACAAATTTACCATATTTATTTTCTACAAGTGATCTCAACAGTAGATATCTTTTTTCAAGGGGTATGCCTGTTAGGTTCAACATTGAACAAAATGTTCCTACTACAATAGTAAACCTGGGCGTCATTTAACCTATTTTCTTGCCATTTTGTAGACGAGAAAACTGAGGCCTGAAAAAGCAATTCACACACTCCATTGATGTCAAAGTCAGAACTCAAATTCAAGGCAGACTTTCAAGCCAATGAGTTTTAGCTTTGCATACTTTGACTACAGAACAGGGATAATGCAGCAAGCTCAAGGTAACAAGCAGGAGGAAGTCCTGGGTAGAGAGCTATTTTGATTAGAAATTCTGATTGCTGCTGCAGTTTGAATTATGAAGTACCCCACATGCATTTCTCAGAGCCAAAGGCTAATCAGAACAAACAGTAAATGCTGCAACCTCAGGTGACAGAGAGACACAGAGTTGTAGCTCAGGGGGATGCTTCCCCAACACCAGAATTATCCCTCTGCTGAAAATCAACCACATGGGCTTTTTGCTGGCTTTGTGAAACAGCAGGGAGGAAAGTTTTTCACTTCAAATGGTGTCGGAGTAAAAGTAGAAGAGTTGCTTCTTTACGAAGTAGAGACTGGGATTTTGCGATCTTCAGGACAATGGTCCAGTGGAATTTTTCAGGGTCAGAGCTGGTATGAGGTGAACTTCTAGGGGAAAATGGAGAGGAAGATCTGTCTGTATCAATTCTCTGCTGCCTGAAGCACGACCCAGACCTCTGTTCCCTTCACAGGATCATGTAGGGAATGCTCTACTACCTACTTTGAACCAGAATTACAGATCCCAGATGGTTCCAATAATGGTATGTTGGACTCAAAGAACTAAGGGTCTTTGAGGCCGTATTTCTTACATGTCACTAGACTCCCTATCTCTAGTTTTGCCCCACATCCCAATTAAAAATATTCTCCTCATTGTTCCCAAGTGAACCTTCTAAGGAAAAAAAAAGATGATTATATTCTTTAGCTATTTACCAACCCTTTAATGATGCTTCATCAATCATTAGATAAATTAGAGGCCTTCAGGAATCATCTGATAACTTTTCAACTCTTGCTACCCTACCACTCTATCTGTACTTAGCACTAGTTTTCTTACCTCTAGTCCTTTGCAAATGCTGCCCCATTTTCTAAACTGTACCTTTATCTTCCCTAAGCTCTACAAAAATTTATGCCTTTTAAAATATTGGCTCAACTATGCTTTTCTACATGCAGCCTTCTCATTCTCCTCCAGGTTGGTTTGCTTTGTTTATTAAGTTTTGTGGGTACAGTGCCAAAGACATAGAGGTTTCCAAAGGCCTACTAAAAGCATAGTGGGCTGTGGTTACATTTTTAACGTATTTGATTGGATTTGAATTGGGGCTTCTAAAAATGGAGAGTACCCAGGGCCTATAAAAGCCTTAAAATGGTCTTGCTAAAGTTAGGGCTAGGTGAAGCCTTTTCTCATATTCACAACAGTTTGGAAATACTTTTATTAAAGCTGTTCCAGTTATTTTATACATTTGCACAGTTATCTCTGAACTGCACTGTTACATTTTTTTTTTTCCAGAGAGAAACTATATTCCTAGTCTCTGGCCCATTATAGATTTTCCGTAATCATAAATTTTCACTAATATTTGCTAAGTTGTTTCAAATTTTGCAAATATTACATTAGGTCTCTGAGCACAGAACTGCTGCATACAATAGTCAGAGAGAGAAACCTGGACCTACCAAGAGTAAGGAGTAGCAAATAGCCCTTCAGGTTTCTAGCCTCTCAACAGCAGTGTGTTGGGGAGGGGGGAGGGGGAACAGTGGCAGGTAGTGAGTAGCAGGAAGTTTAAGAAGTACCTGCTTTCTGTGCTTTTTGAGAAGAAAGGTTCTCGAAATCAGTCAGGTGGGGTTGGTGTAATGTCAGTGGAAGAAATTTTAAATCATATACAAATTTTTTTCTCCAGTAACAGCAGGCTTTTATACTCAAGACAAACTGTCCATGCTTGCTAACTGTTTATTCAGAAATGACTTCCTTTTACCTAAACGCTCACGCTAAGCATTTTACAAAAATAAATAAATGCAATTACACATCTGAAACATTGACTTGTGGTGGGATATTGTTCTTTTGTGAAATGTTCACCTCAAGTTACTTAAAGGTCATTCAACTCTCCTATGATATATTATACTATTATTAAATATGTATGCAATCCTATAAGATTTCTAAGCAAAGAAGGTTAGTAAGGATGACTTGTACATTATTCACAGAATAATCTCTTCATCATTTCAGGACACAATATCACCATTAAGTGCACTGTATTCTAGTCAAATTGTTGAGAAGACAATTTGACATTTATACTATATAATATATATAGTTCTATATATAATATAGAGTATTATATATAACTATATAATATAAAGCCAGGCTCAGGTTATGATTACTGCTAAGATAAAAAATCAAGATAAGAAATATAGAACAATGGGGAGGAATGCAAATAGGGTACTCAGAGGAGGTTTCTTTGAGGGGTGACCTTTGAGCAGAAACCTGAATGATGTGAGAATAATTTGCAAAGATTAAGGAAGAGAGTACTCTAGAGAGGAGGGGGAATGGAAAGGCCCTGAGACAGGAAGGGATACTGGAACCACAAAAAGCCAGTGTGGCTAGAGCTGAGTGAATTTCAGTGAGAGTAATAGAAGTTGAAGAAGGAAAGAAAATGAGGTTGGTGGAACAAAATTTTCAAGAAACTCACTGAAACAAAGTGTGAGCCGTGGAATTTTTTACCTAGCCAAGCTATCTTTAAATATCAAGTTTATAGAAAAAACATGTTGACTATGCAAGAAATCAGAGGATATAGTATTCACAATTCATTGCATTGGGATATACTATATATGGTAAACTTCTTCCAACTAAGATCAGATGAAGGAAATACAGGCAAAAAGACAGTTGGTAAGAATTGAAGATGTTTTAATGTAAATTTAAGGCTAATAGTATGTTGGAGATAACAGGGAAAGAATGATTAGTAAAACATTAGATGTCCTAATAAATTAGATATAATCCAACCTTGTTTAAACATTGGTAGGCAAAGAAAGCAAGAGAAAGGAAAGTAGAATAAAGTCTTGGATCACAACATGGGTAATATTTGGGAGTAAGGATATCATTTAAAGGTGACAAACCAAGTGAAGGAGACACATGTAAGAAAAGGGAAATGAGACGTATTATATAATATAAACACAACCAGTAGAATGAAAATGCAAAACTTTCTAAATACCGGTACAAATCAGACCCACAGAGCAAAAACTATGTAGTGAGAGATATAGAAAATATTACAAAATATATAAAAATATAATATGAAGTAACTTGTCAGAGCTAAAACATAAAACATCATTTAGATCACTAAATGGAAAAGGGTTGAGCTTAAAAATTCATGAACCCAGTGCCTTGAATAGTTAGGGGGATGGTATCTAGTTCTTCCTGATGAAAAGTTTTATTGTTCAACTCTGAAAAATAATTTTCTATAAATCACTTTCCATTGGCTTGGTTTATAATCTTATTAATTTATACTTCCCTATTTTTTTAAAGATTTTATTTGTTTATTTGACAGAGAGACAGAGCAAGAGAGAAAGCATGAGCAGGGTAAGAGGCAGAAAGAGAAGCAGACTCTGTGCTGAGCAGGGAGCCTGATGCAGGACTCGATCCTAGGACCCCCGGATCATGACCTGAGCCAAAGGCAGACACTTAACTAACTGAGCCATCCAGGCACCCCTACACTTCCCTATTTGTATCATTAGTATTCTTTCATCTTTTCTCTTTATGAAACACATGATTGAAAAAAGCAATAAAAAAACCCCTCAAAATAAATATCAAGAGTGCCCTGAAAGAACCAATATAAAGATTCCCAAGATGGTTTCTATCTATTCAGAAATAATTACATGTATCTTAAAATTTCTAGTCTTTATTAACAATCTTTGGATCTTATTTGATTAGAAATATCTATATTTACCATTGACATAGTAAAATGCCAACCTGTGAGGAATAAGCTCAACTTACCTTTACACACTCTTACCACTCACCGATTCAGATGAAGAAAAAAATCAAGAAGGGGGATCTTTGGATTTTATTGAGTAGATACAGCTACAGGTTTTAAAAACAAAACAACTATTAGTTTTTTCATTAGTATTACTGACATTTGAATATTCATATAATTTGCCATATAAATGCAGGAAATAAAATCTCTACCAGAGCACACAAATGAGAAAGCTAAAAATACTTTCTTTTTATTTATTTATTTATTTTTTAATTTATTTTTTTATTAACATATAATGTATTGTTTCAGGGGTACAGGTCTTTTTATTTTAAATTACTGACATAAATGATCCTTTATATGTTACATGTATAATCACATTCATCTGCACAATAAAGCTGTATTTTTGCCTACAAAGTAGGTATTTGAAATCATTCATTCATATATTTGAGTGAAGAATAATTCAAGCAAGGGTGCCTGGGTGGCTCAGTTGGTTAAGTCTCTGACTCTTGATTTTTGCTCAGGTCTCGATTTCAGGGTTGTGAGTTCAAGCCTTACATTGGGCTCCATGCTGGGCATAGAGCCTACTTAAAAAAATAATAATAAAATAATTCAAGCAACATGCAAAGCACAAGGTATATTTAAAAAATATTCTTAACCTTAATTTACAGACTAGTTGTTTTAGTCTCCTCTGTGAAGTACGTTGATATGTACAAAGTATCATTCTGTCATATCAGTTGCTCTTAAGTCTGGCGGTGGGCAGACATGGAAGGCTTTATGGAAGAGATATTAAAAATCTCATGTTCTGTAGAAAGTCATTTGTGCAGTTGGAATTATAGTAATTCTGTGTCAAGGTCAAATTGACCAAATAATTGTCCAATTTATCACTTTATGCCATGAGTATGACAGAAGCTCAGATCTGCACTGTCAGGTCTGCAAAGCTACATAGTGTACAGTGCTGTTAATAGTTTTTGCTTCTATTACTTTGCCCCTAAATAATCAGAGAACCAACTCTAGTTTGTGACATTTTGCCTGTTTAAATTATATTACTTTATTTTTTGCCTATTTATTATACTGAGTCCTAAAATTGTTTTTCTCAAATTTCTGAGTTTAGTTTGAAAGAATAAAATATGCCTTTTGTAGATAACAGTATTTTTTCTTTAAAGACAAAATTCATTTGTGGCTTGACATCTACTTAAAACCTCTAGGTAAGGATTTACAAATAACTTATATTAAGACAGCAGTTTATTCCATATTTTTACTTTATTCGCCAAGGAATGTGTATAATAAACAAACTCATTCATCATCCTTTTCATTTAAAAATATTACTTACTATGATGATTCTAAATTGAAATCAGTTTTATTTTGGCACTCAGCTGCTGATACATTTTTATACCTTGTGGCATGAAGGCAAATATCCTAGTTCATTTTAAACTAAGGCAAAATCTAGGTCAGTATTTCTTAATGTAGGAAAGTGAGTAAATGAATCACAAACTAAGAGTAACATCTGAGAATCTGAAATTTTAAAGGTGTCTAGGTGATTCTCATGGACCTTAAAAATCGAGAATCATCAATGTAGTTTAATGTTCGTGTTTATTGAGACATAATCTTTTTTAAAGTGTCAAAAATATGTGTTCCATGTGTAAATATCTTTAGTATTTTCCACTTGAATTACAAATATTTATCTAAAGATAACTTAAAAGTTAACTATTTGCTATGTTTTGAATCAACTCAGCATAAGCTATGTAAATTATTGTGAAAAACACAGAAATAGGAATCATTGCCCCATTCTAAAAATGAAAGAGATAGTAAATAATAAACTGCATTAATATATTTCTAGCTGAATGACAAAAATCAGTGGGGAAATGTTTAGTACTCATTAAATTCAAGAGAATGAGAAATTAATGTGAATTGCATCACTTACTGAAAGCTCCAAGAAAGATGGTGGATTGTGGAGTTAAGTTTTAACTTAGAGGTTATGTAAGAGAATTTGAAGATAAGAATATCTGGAGGGAGCAACTTAAAAAATTGAGGGAAATGCGTATAAACAAGTATATAACCAAGGGAGACCTTCTGGGAAATTCTCTCATGGACCTTGAAAATTTCTGACCTGGTTATATTATGATTTTTCCTTCTTATGAGAAGAATATAGGATTAACAATGAGATAACAGGCACATTGGGGGTAATGGATACATTAATTATCTTGATTTTGGTGATGTTTCATATGTATATGTCAAACTTTTTAAATTTTCAATGTAAAGCATGTAGTTCATGATATGCCAGTTTTCCCTTTGTAAAACTGTTGAAAAAATAATTTTAAAAAATCTGTAAGTCCATACTAATATTTAAATATATAAATAAGGGAGAGGACAAATCTATTCTTCACAGTTGAATGCTAACTAATAAATCTTGAAGAAAGCATGGAATTAGAAAATCACTATTGGCAACAACCATAGCAATAATTCTTTCAAATCAAAATAATAAATGGATGTTATAGTTTAATGAGAAACAAGATCTTACATAGCATAAAAATATTCCCTTCAGGATGCTTATTAATCACAAAGGTAAAGAACATGACTTTACAATGAAGACATGTAGAACCACACCATCTTAACCAAGTGATAAGGTCAACATCACAAGTCATGGGACTAAAAGATGGCATATGCCACCTGATATGATGCACTAAGAAGGAAACAGTATTACTTCTGTGGTATCCTTGACAAAACAATGCAAAACATAAATCTTATAAAGTATGGGCATCAGAAAAACATACACAAAAAAATACATGGTCTTCAGATCATGATATGAAAGTGACTTAGGAATGTTACAGATTTAAGGACACTAAAAAGACATGGCATTAATATAATATGCAATCTTGGACCAAAAAGAATGGTATATAAGGTAGTTGGACAATTGGCAAAAATTGAGCAAGGTCTGTAGTTCAGATATTGTAGCAAAGCTAACTGCCATGATTTTGATTGTTGTACTGTGACTTGTAGAAGAAAGTCCTTGGTTTTAGGAAATTTACACTGATGTGTTTAGGGGAAAAGGAACATCATGTCTAAATCTTTTTGATTTCTCTTCTTTTTAAACTGTCTTAAGTGCAATGTTGAAATGAAAGTAAGAATTTACGTGCCACTTATAAAAGTTTGTACCATTTACTATTCTTTATTATGCCATCCTAAATGCATTTCTAAAAGTTCTGAAATTTGAGTTACTGAAATTAAGTTAGGTATCTAATGATGATATCCATATTGACAACTAGATTACAACTGAATATCAAACTAAATAGTGGAAAAAGGGTATTTTACAATTATATAGCATAGAGTATATCCTAGACGTTTCAAAATTTGAAGCATTTTAAAAAAGATGTTTTAAAACCTATTCTTTTCTACATTTCTATATATTAGTAAATCTTGTCCAAACCAATTCTTTCTTATTTTTTACTTATATCATGAAAAAGAAAAAGGTATATGAGCACTATTATGGTAGATCCACTTATGAGAAGATATTTAATGAATGGCATATCAGCAGATATGTCTGTCTTTAAAGATTGGCTGAGAATAGAGCTATCTTTATGATATGATCTTATTTTTGAGGAAACAAAAATTTAGCCCTCCAAGTATTCCCTACTGATATATTCTGAATTTTATGCATTAAATATATTTTTTATGGATAACCATTTTGTTAATGAAAAATATGAATATCTTAAAAGAAAGTTATACATTAAGGACATGTTGATAAAACCACTACAACTGGAAAAAATATCTATTTTAAATTCAGCTTAGTGAGAAAAAATGTGATATGACTACAAATTTTTTAAATTTAAATTAACATTTTTAAAAAATATGATATTAGACTACATCACAAGAAAAATATTTGTCAAAATACCTATTTTCAAAGTTTGACTGAAGAAATATCTTCCAAACCAATTCTTATGCAAATTCCAAGCATATAAAACAACAAAAAAGAATCCATTTTTTAAAGTGGAACAAGTTGGCAATCCTCTTGTCTGCCTCTCTGAACCTACGCCAAAACAGCCCCTGAAGCCTTTGCATGGAATCCCAGCTCTTCCTGGAGTTTGTAACCCATAGCTCTAGGTCAAGATGGAAACATGTGTTATGTTTCACTGTCAGACTAGATCTAAAATATTGCAGTAAGTGCTCACTGCTGTACTTAAATAAATAAAACTAAAGTCCATTTTGGCGGACAGCAAGATAATAGTTAAGTGACTGAAAATCATGTAATGGGGATTGATTGGTTGAAAGAAATGGGGATGTTTAGCAGAAAGGACAGAAGAATTAACAGTGATATGATACTGGTTTTTATGTGTATGAAAGACTGTAATTTGGAATTGTTTCATATAGCTCCAAATGCCAAGTTACAATATCCTCTTTAAAGAATGATTCAAATGAGAGAAAGATTTAAGAAAATTCAGGAGCCAATACCATTGGCTCAGATCTTTATTATCATCCCCTCCTCCCACCTGCCCACGATTCTGGGCATGTCTTTTGCCAGGTGTATATGTAGTTTTTACTGCTATATCTGACACTATAGTTGTGTTTATTCTAATAACTTATTTAAATTCTAATTTAAATACTTAAATACTAAGTATTAAAATTTAAATATTTATTGGTTGCATACAAGGTCCCAGATGCTATGCTAGTGGTGACGATAAGTAGATGAACAAGACATAGTCTCCGTCCTCAGTCTATTAAGGAAAACTAAATGTCAACCAAAAATTACAAGACAATATGTGGAGTGCTGAAGGGAGATATAAACAAAGCACTATGGGAAACAAAAATTAGGAAGCAAATTAGTCTTCTTGGGCAAGTCAGTGAAGGTTTTGAAATGGCAGTATGAAGCTGATGTTAAAGACTGAGTTTACCAAGTGATGAAGTTAGTGGTGTATGCAAATGTACTGAGGCATGAAGTCACACAGAAAAGGTGGAAACCTTTAATATTGTTGGAAATTAATGTGCCTGAAGTTGTGTGGAATGTTAATTATGGAAAAGTGTTCTGGGTGAAGATAGGGACAATAGTTCGAACCCTGTGAGTGATAGGTATCCCATCTTTCAACCTTTCAACTACATTCATGATAGGCTTGCTGCCTTGGTGTCTGGAGGGGTGAGAAGAAATGGGACTGGCTGAATATTACATTTTTCCATATCAGTAGTATATAAAAAGAAAGTCGATACAGAGGAATAGAATAATGCAATATTGAGTATAGAAAGAATAACTTTGCTATATTTTCCAATTGTTTAAGAAACTTAACAAATGCTTATTTGTTACTGCATGATGAACCTGGAATTGTCTTCAATATAACAGGTTCATTTATAGTCAGATCAAATAAGGCTATGGATTTATGCATAAAAGGTGAGATAAATGATTAAGAAGCATTGCCTTCCCTAGTTTTTAAAAATTTTTTCTTTAAAGATAGACATCAAAGGGATGTAATATTAGTAGATCAAGAATATTGAAGCAATTTATAGCCCCTAAATAAGAATGATTTTAAATTTTCCAATATATAATTGCTCTTAACTTTTTAACAAATTGCTACATGTTTATTTTATTTTTTCATATTTGTGGATGTTTATTTTAGGTAACTAAAACTTCACAGAATTTAACAGCAAATACAATTTAAAAAAAATTTAGTTCTGTACATTAGTTTCAGCTGTCTCTATTTTACAATCTATAAGGTTCATGCCATAGTTCAGCACCAGGAAGACCTGTAAATCTGTCTAACGAGTCTTCTTATTCATCCCATGTGATAGATTTTGCTGTTTAAGGTGAAAGTCCACAAAGAAATGCTTTATAAATCCTACTTCCAAACCTTGAAATGGAATACTCTTTTTGACTGGTGATACTATATAAAACTTGGGTTGTACTTTTTATTTTCATTGAAAAGATACCCCCCAACACACACACAAAGAAAAAAAGAAGATGAAAAGAAGCTATTTAAAGTAAAAATTTATGTTGTTTCAAAGAGAAACTTTTTATTTAAGGGTCAGAAAGAAATCATAATGACTTAATTCTGAAGACCCTCTGCATTTTATTTCAAGATTAACTTTAATTTTATGGGACTTAAGTGGAAGCATTGCACTTAATGTTATTTCACAACCCACTCCAAGAAAACACACACCTACATTTTATTTCTAACTTCTACTGGAATTAGAGAAAAAGGGTTTAAAAAAAAAAGAAAACAGGTTTTAAAATTCACATTGATAAGCAACAATTTGCTTACTTCAGTTTTTCATGACTGTCATAAGGAAAAGGAAATTTAAGAAAGGTGAGATCCGTTGTTATCATGTGTAATTCTAGGCAACACTTTGTGGTGTATTTTAAACCTTCATTTAATGTCACCTCTATGCAGTATCACTTAGTGTAACCTACTTAAACTCTGCACTTAATGTCACTTCTATACAATTCATAAAGGAGAAAGAAAAAAAAAGATTAAACAAAACATTATCCTTGATAAGTTCATAAAATTCTAGATGCACCCTATCTTGTTTTCTGTACTAATCTGCAAGTTGCCTTTTGTTATGTCTTATTTAGGAAGTTGTGTATGCTGTAAAATCATATAGAGTGAAAGAAGAAAAATAATACAATGTTATATAACTTTACTTCAAACAAATAAATAAATTTATACTGTCTGAAATATATCACTTGAAAAGATAACTTAAAAAAATGAATTTAGCAACCAACTCATTCTCATGTACAAGGGAATTATTTACAGATTGAGGACAACTTGCTTGGGGATGCCACATTTTCCACTCGTAAAGATTCTACTCCTGTTTCAAAATAGGCAGATAGTTTGCTCAAAAATCACTTCACTCACATCTTACAACTTGCTTGGGGATGCCACATTTTCCACTCGTAAAGATTCTACTCCTGTTTCAAAATAGGCAGATAGTTTGCTCAAAAATCACTTCACTCACATCTTTACTTACTTGCATTTCTTGACCTAGTCCCTCTAATTCTCCATGCTCCCGATAACATGTTAAAAATACAAACCATGTTTATTGGGCACTTTTTTGTGTGTGTGCAATGTACTGTGCTGAGAACGTTACATATTTTATTTTATTAGCCTTATTTTACAAGGGAGCTAAGCTACAAATAAGTTGGCAATTGCTCAAATTTCCAGTGATAATGGGATTCAGACACAAGCAGTCTGACTCCACTTAGTCATTACATAATGATGCCTCCTATATGTCTTTTTAGAGCAAAATATAGTGTAATTATTTTCTTATCTAGCTTTCACTCTAGCCATACTGCAAGGCTTTAGTTTATTTATTTATTTAGTTACCGAGTGCTCATCTGTGCCAAGAACTGGGAATAGAGTAGAAAAGCAAAGATCTACACTTACGTAACTCACCAAGTGGTAAGGGAAACAAGTATGAATATAGGTAGTAGTCACATATGTCTGGTCTGGAATTATGAAGAGGCTCACAGAAGCAACATTGTGTGGAGAGTCAGGTAAGGCTTTCTGAGGAAAGTCATGCCAAAACTGAGTTTTGAAGAATGTGTAGGAGGTAGCTGGTGAAGGACAAGCAGGAAGTGAAAAAAAGGACATAAGGGGCAGCTGTATTTACCTGTCTGAAGGCTGAGAGGTAAGACAAAGCAGGGAGTTTTGTGGACCTGCTAATAGGTCAGTAGAGTTGAAAAAGAAAGTGCAGGTTGGAAAGTTGGAGCAGATGAGGCTATGAGGAAAGTAGGAGAGATGTGGAAAGGGAATAGTTTGATCACATTTGCACTTTGGAAAGACCATTCTAATTACACCAAGAATTGATTGGGAATGGTTTGGGGAGTGCTCTAGATTAGCATGAAGGGGAACTGTTAGGTCATTATAGTGAACCAGGAGGAGCTGATGATCCCCTGAATCAAGGGAGCTACCTCAAGGATGGATAGAATGGCCAGATCAGGCAGATGTAAAGAATGATTTGGTAATTATAATCTTTGGTGAAGGATTGAATTTGGAAGTTGATGGAAAACAAAAATATGGTAGGATATCTAGATTTCCATCTTGTATTATAGGTGGTGGTGAAGATAGGTGGGGATGCTGATTACTGAGGTAAGATAGTGAGGAATGAACAGTTTTGAAGGAAAAGCTAGTATGTTCAGTTTGGGACAGGTTAATTTGAGATTTATAAGTGACAACTGAGTGGACATCGAGTAGGTATTTGAGTATGAAATTTGGGAGAAAGATTTGAAGAGAAATCTCTTTAAGGACAGGGGTCTTTCATTATTAATATTTTTAACTAAAAGTGTTTGGCAAATAATGATTGTGCAGTTAATCAATATTGGTTGGATGAGTGAATAAGCATTACATTTTTACTTTGATAAAGAAATCTTAAGAAAATATGACTGGAGTTTGTATTTATCTTAGGTTAGAAGTAGATTTTATTTATTTATTTATTTATTTTTTAAAGGTTTTATTTATTTATTTGAGAGAGAGAGAATGAGAGATAGCACAAGAGGGAAGAGGGTCAGAGGGAGAAGCAGACTCCCCGCCGAGCGGGGAGCCCGATGTGGGACTCGATCCCAGGACTCCAGGATCATGACCCAAGCCTAAGGCAGTTGCTCAACCAACTGAGCCACCCAGGTGCCCACTATTTATTTATTTATTTATTTAAAGACTTCATTTATTTGACAGAGAGAGACACAGCGAGAGAGGGAACACAAGCAGTGGGAGTGGGAGAGGGAGAAGCAGACTTCCCACCAAGCAGGGAGCCCGATGCAGGGCTTGATCCCAGGACCCCAGGATCACGACCTGAGCCAAAGGCAGACGCTCAACGACTGAGCCACCCATGTGTCCCTAAAAGTAGATTTTAAACAGGAGTCCTACAGATGGTATAAAAATGATCTAAGGTTAATTGTGTAAGGAAGCAAAAGCTTTGATCATCACTCATCACTCGAATACTGCCACACATCAATCATCACTCGAATACTGCCTTGTATATCGCTGAATTTTTTCCAGAGACTGAGCCATAGTAATCAGATGTAGAGTAGATAGGTGAATGAATAAAAAACATGATGAAAAAAACAAATAACTAAATTGTTTAAGACCCCAAATCACATAGATTTTAGAATTGGAAGATTGTTAAACCAGTCGTTCATATATTCATACACTAAACTCAGATATCAACTCTAGGTTGATATTCTGCTTTTGGATATTTGGTATATAAGATATACTGTATTTAACAAGTGGAAAAGATATTTTTAACATAAAGTTGTTTTACTCTTGAGGTAGCATAGGTTTCCATTTCCTAATATTAAACCAAAGTAAATGTATTTGCTTATGCCCACATCATATGTATAGTGTTCCAGACACTGCAATACAGTGTTGAACCAAACAGGTCATGAGCCCTGGCCTCATTGAGCTTGGAATAACCATTACTTAAGAATGACCCAAAGGAATGTATACACATAGCTGTGCTTTGAGTGAGGCAGATGGTCATAGGAAAGTGTATGTTGATGAGAGCTGTGATGGAGAAAGCAAAACTGATCCTTCCTTATACCATTACGACTAATTACAGATATAATAAGGGAAGACTGCATTTCAAAATAAACCACACACACAGACACACACACACACATATGCACACGCACATGTACACACAGAATGCCTATCTAATACTAGTCCCCCAAGTAAACAAAGCCTTGGTCCCCTTTGCAGTAAGTTGCTTACTTCTTAATAAAAACAACTTAATCACTGTCCTTTTCATTCATTTCGCCGTCATTTTCAACATATATATAAGTGTTGCCCCTTGCAGATGTTATTATGTGAAGAAACTGATCTTTGGGGAACAATAGGAATAATTAATTAATGAACTAAGACTTTTTTCTCTAAATACTTGCTATAATATTTTTTATGAAGTCCAGTCCTCCCAATGGTTAGACTCTTACAAGCATTACAAGTCAAAATGCTTTTACTAATATTCATATTAGTCTCTGAGGTTTCTTTTGGTATGATCTAGTAAAAAATGTCAAAGAACTCTTTCTGCCTCAAAGATGATTCAGCTGAGATCTGAAGGATAAGAGTTAACTAGAGAAAAGGGATTGTGGAAAAATTTTGAACAGGCTAAGACATTGTAGTCATGATTTAAACTGGACTTGATTTTTTAATAGCTGAAAATGTAATAGTTCTAATATCTCAAAATGATCTGAAAGATATGGATTTGGAAGAGAAATCATCTAGAAGCAATCCAGAAATGGAGATTTGACATAGCATATTTGAAAGCAAATGTGGGAAAAAATGCTGATCATATTTTAGAGTTCACCTTGTTCAATAAACAAATTTCATAACAATAAAAATTTTGCTAAATCTAATAGGAAGATCTTCTTTACCCCCAAATATTTACACATGAAAATAGAACTATATTTAAACAATGTTTAACTGGATTAGTTTGGGGCACCAGATTTATTCCCAGAACTTTATCTCTGTTTAGGAATTGAAGACTGGAGTATTTTATTCCAAAGAGTTAAAGGCACAGAAGGCTAGTCTACAAACCAATATGTATTTTGGGCACAGAGGATTCCATTATCAGCGATATTAGCAAGGCATTCCCATGTGTATATGTGTACATATATATATATGTAAACAGGAATACAGCAATATATATTATACATATATATATATTTCATATATAAGTGTAGCTCTTTGCAGGAACCGGCATGATATTTTCATATTTGTGCACAAGAGTACTGGAATTGTAATGATGTGCTTTTATTAAAGCTTGTGAAAAATCTAGATTTGCTTCAGTAACAATACGAACAGATCAAAAAGTGGTTATAGAATTTTTAAATTGCAAAATGGTCCAGTTATGGAAACTTTTAAATAGCAAATTACACACATTTATTTAAGATGGGATTGAATTTGCAAAAGATTTGTCAAGCAGACTTCCAATTATGTGAAGCAAAATGTACTGTCCAGTGAGTAGGAAGCAGTAGAGCCATGCTTGGTTTCTTTATGGCTTAGAAAGAAGAGAATGCATCCATCTAGGTACTTACCTGCTTTCAGTAGAGACATTTGAGTAAGCCTTTGTCCTAAACAAAGGTTCAAATGAACTTTCAGAAAGATGCTAGTAAATGAATCAGAGTACTGTTTTCTCTTCTTGATCAGTTTCTCTTCTTGATCAGATTCTCTTATAACCAGTTGCTTTGCCTATGTCACAACTGTGTTTATGCACAGTGTTTAACTATCATATAATTTACATTTCATAGAAGCCTCTCTCCTGTTTTGGTGTTTTATTTTGTTCATAATTGTAAGTAAAACTATAATTTAATTAAACAAATTCATGCTTATCTGTGATAATGGAAAATGTTTTTCTCACATGTCAAGCAATAAATTGGTAAAGAATTCTATAATCAAACTAGATGCTTTTATAGTCACATGTCTGCTATTATGTAGAAAAGGTACAGTTGAGGCTGACTGAATTGTGTTTCACATTTTATTCAGGCACAGTGACTTAATATATTTATTGTTATTATTGAAGTATAGTTGACATACAACATTATATTAGTTTTCAATGCTCACCACAAGTGGAGTCACCATTTGTCACCCACACAACATTATTACAATATTATTGACTATATTTCCTATGCTATACATTTCATCTCTTGTGACTTACTTATCTTATAACTGGAAGTTTGTACTTCTTTATCCCCTTCACCTATTTCACCCATCCCACCATGCATCTCTCCTCTGGCAACCACTGGTTTGTTCTATATATTTATGAGTCTGTTTCTGTTTGTTTGTTTTGTTTTGTTTTTAAGATTCCACATATAAGTGAAATAATGGGATATTTGTCTTTCTCTGATTTATTTTGCTTAGTGTTTTTTATTTGTACTCTTAGGCACAGGGAGGAATCAGATTCAATATATGGTTCTTGACTAATTTATAAATTGTCAAAGTTTCTGTCTTCCACTAGAAAAATCAGGTGATGAACTTAAACAACTATTAAATAACTGGTTTCAAACATATTTTTATTGAAGCAAAATGAGTTTGGGCCTGAATGGTCATATTTGTGCCCTCATTGACTTAAATCACTAGATAAAACTCAAAATCCCATTTCATATTTCTTTTCACTGTATATTGGGAAATGATTGTTGACTTTTGAAGTATCATATAATACTACATCATATGTCAACAACCAAAATATTCCTAGAATTCTTATTAAAATACAATGCTTTAGAAAAATCCATCTTTGAAGGTGTCTGAGCCCAAGTATATTTAGTTGAAAATATAATCTATCAAGGATGACAGTGCAATTAATTGTGGAAACACAGAAGTGCTAAAATTAAGAACATTCAAGATATAAACAAATAAACATGAAAGCACAGGAGAAATCAAAGGTTTTGTTCAAAACATATGTTTATATATATTTTCTTCCAAAATATTTTTTAAAGAGAAATGAATGGTTTAATTGTATTTGCAGAATTCTACTTAACTATTCACAGGACCTTTTGTTAAAGTCTGTTCTGTCTCATCCTCATTATCTTCTGGTCTGCCCCTTGTTTATTCATCTAAAAATAAGCTCAAGTTTCAAATCTCAAAAATATGCTTCCCTTTCTCCCTAAACTTCCACTCTCTACCCTCTCTCAAGCCTTGAAAGAATATTATATGTACACACATTTCCTCCAATTTCTAATCCCAAATAATCCTGTTAACCTCTGCTAGTCTAATTTCTGCCCTCACACTTCACTTTAATTACTCTTTGAAAGTCACAAAGACATTTTTGTTAATATAGCTAATTGCTTCTTTGCAGCACTTGTCTTTAAAGACCATACTTCACATATTCAATCCTTCTTCTCCCTTGGTTTTCATGCAATGCACCTTTGAATTTCTTTCTACCTTTTTGACTTCTCTGTCATTGTTTCCTCTTCCTATTGCCTATCAAATTGACAGCAATGTTTATAAAATTTAATTATGATGCAAAGTGATGTAGTGGGCACTCTCATACGTTTTATATTTTCAAGGAGAAAAATAATGCTGCAGATAGCTTTGCAACTGAATTAGATGACAGTAGGAATTCATGACCTTCATCTATAATATTGTTACTGGAAGTATACTTTAATGCAATAATTATACCTGTAAAATATTACCTTTTATATTATAATTTTGAAAAATTAGAAATGAAAATGTAGAAAGAAGGCAATGATTTAGAAATCTGTGGAATTTATACTTGATGGAATATTATTATGTCATTAAGAATGGTTAATGAAAGTATAAGATATGAAAACTGTTTAAAATATATAGTATACAAGGCAAAGAACTGACTTTCACACACATAATTATCATTACCATACAAAAATATGTAGATAGAATTAAGAATGGAAATATACATCAACGTGTAAAAATTGATCATTTTTGAATAGTGGCTCTGAGAATCATTATTAATTTTGTTTATCTCTATACTTATTTTCTAAATGTTCTATATCATACAGTAAATGTAGAAACAGTATGGTTGGCATTTATGATTTCTTACAAGATGGAAATTCTATAATATTAGTATGATTACTGGACAAAATATAATTCAAGAAAGAATTACATAAGGAGTGCCCTTGTTATGATGAGCACCTGGTGATATATGGAATTGTTGAATCACTATATTGTATACCTGAAACTAATATCACACTGCATGTTAACTATCTGGAATTTAAATAAAAACTTTAAAAAGAGTATTCAGTCAAACATATAGTGTTCTAGAGTGCTTTGTCAATGATGTGGTAGTAGTTACCATTTATGATGTATTACTTAATTGATCATAATAAAGATATCTTAATGATCTTATTTAAATAAGCTCTTACTTTAATAGGTTACGGTACATTTATGTCCTAAGAACCATATGGGATTATGGAAATAAAGAGAGCCCTGAAGATTCACTTAATCTTAGTCCACTAAATACAAACAAAAGTTATTAAAATTATGTTTAGCTTAAATGTATCATTGCATGTTTAAAATGGCTTTATTTATCAAAAAGTGATAAGAAATGATATCTGACAAAATAAGCAAAGAAAATTAAGAGGTACAAACTTCCAGTTATCAAATAACTAAGTCATGGAGATGAAAAGTACAGCATAGGGAAAATAGTCAATAATATTGTAATAGGGGCCCTAGGGTGGCTCAGTTGGTTAAGTGTCCAACTCTTGATTTTGGCTCATGTTATGATCTCAGGATCGTGAGATCAAGCCCTGCTTTGGGCTCTGTGCTGGGCGTGGAGCCTACTTAAGATTCTCTTCCTCTCCTTCTACCCCTCCCCCCCGTTCCCACTCTCTCTCTCTCTAAAGTAATAATAATAATATTGTAATAATGTATGGTGACAGATGGTGAATATAGTTACATGGTGAGCCTTGGGTAATGTATAGAATTCTTGAATGACTATGTTGCACACATGAAACTAATATAATATGGGTGTCAACTATACTTCAATAATAAAAAAGAGAAGTGATATTTGAAGAACTCTAAAATATTAAATAATAAACTACAAACCAGAATCTTCTTCCTGTTCCTGTCTCCCACTTACTAAATGTGCACATTGGCAATTTATTTAACCTCCCTGAGCCTCAGTTTCTCCATATTTAGTATAGTGACAATAATACCTCCCTCAGGAAACTGACCAGAGAGTCAATGAAGTAATTCTTGTGAAATGTTTAGATCAGTACCTAATATAGTAAGTGCTAAATAACTGTTTCTTTTTTTCCCAAACTTTGTGCAAGAAGCCATAATCACGATCCTTCCACTTTGTTCTAAAAATAAGTGAACTCCTAAATGAAATAAATCCTCTAAAAGAATGAATCATTGAAATACAACCTATGTAATTTAAATCATTTGCTAAAACTTTTGTTTTATCAAATAATGAAACAATGAACAGTGAAGTAATTGATTTATACCATCATTTATTAAGGTATTTTGTTAGCTTGAAAAAAAAAACCTTCAGGATATAGCATAATGAATGCTTAAAAAATAATTGCACAGAGTATAAAATGTTATTGAAATACATTTAGTTCAGTTAAAACATATATCACTTTCTTATGCACAAACCATTTTCACTAATAAATTACTTAATGCTCAGTCCTTTTGTAGTAATCCTCATTTACGGATGAGAAAATGAAGATTTAAAGAAGTTGGCAGTTGGTGGATGAAAGAACCTAAATTTGAGTCCAGGCCAAATTTTGTAGAAACATATTCTAATGAAGGTTCTAGAAATATACTGAATTTTAAAGATGAAGCTGTAGTTATATAGAAATTAAAGTATACTTAGAAGAAGTATTAAATTACAAACATAAGTCAAAATTTGAATAAAGAAAGAAAAGACATGATCTTGCTTTACCAAATTTTCTTCAATTTAATGCAACACTGATTCATAGAGTGTCTATTATATGGGAGAACCTCTTAGATAGTCACAATTAGTTAATAATTCTAGAAAGCTTTATAAGACTTTCCTAACTTTGGATGAATATCATTTGAGTAAATATTTTACATGACTGTATTTTTTTACTATTACCAGTGTCATATTCATCTGCTTTCCATGGTGCCTGGTATAATGTGTAAATAAATGTGATGTATCTTTTTAAGTGAAAATTTAAGGAGCAGGGTTTTCAATTAATTATAATTTTAAAAGTCAGAACACTCAAGAATGAACAAGTTCTCAGTTTATTTTCATTTCTTTTATAGATAAACAGTAATTTAAAAAATTATCTTTTTAAATAAGGAAAAAATACAATGTTAATTTTTCAAAGTGGTTCTTTGAAGAACCGTGGATCTCTTTCTCTCGATACTTTCTTCAAAAAGAAGCTTTGTGGTTTTTCCCATTCAGAAACAAAGTGAACATAAGAAAAAAAGATAAACATAAGAGAACTATCATTTGAGGAAATAACTTGCTTGAGTCCATTGAGTTGCAATAAAGTTATGTTATTACATTCTCTCTCTCTCCGGGTTAACAGCGGTTGTGGAAGTTGAAAATCAGGTTTCAAGACCTGGGTCAATGTAATTCATTTATTAAAACATTTTTTAACTGTGACTATTAGATTTTGTTTTTTTTTAACCATTGTTCCAGAGAACATAATTTAATAGCCTTATATTTCCTTTATTTTTTTTTCTTCTACTCCAAATGATTTCTTAATTCAGAAGCTGTGAAGAAACTATGATGGGAGGAATGATCCAGGTCAGAGTAGCAATTTTAAAAGACTGCACTCAGTAAATTGGAGTAAACCAAATTCTTCTATCACTAGGCAATCTACCAGGAGCTTAATTCAACTTCAAATTGAGGTCTGATAATTTTAAGACCTTCTCTTGTAGCCTTTACGACTCCACAGTTCATAGTTAAAAGTCAGTCTGTCTTTTGCTGGTTCAGTTATCTGCTTCTAGGAGGAAGACATTTATTTCAGTGCCTTCTGTCTGATAGGTGTTTTCAATGTGTTTGATTTGATGAAACCTTGTTCTTAAAGATAAAACAAAAATAAAATGCCATTGCATATTAAATCAAAACTTGATGGTATTCAATTTAATAATCATTTGATCCCATTTGTTTTACATGTTTACCCTTGTAGGTTTTCATTTTATTTAGCAGTGATTTATGTATATTCAGAAATATTTTCGATTTTAAAACTTCACTTTCCAAATTTTAGTAATTTGGATTCTACTAACTACACTTTTAAGAAAAAGATGTTTAAAAAAAAAGAAAGAAAAAGTTATTTGAGGAAAATATCCAGCTTTTACTGGTTCAATTTGTATATGATGTCACACTTAATATCACACTTTCAGCATTTGTATCTATGAATATTGGTAAAAGTCTTATAGAAATATGACCTCTCAGGGCTAATAGTGCAATTTTTCTAATATCTGATATCAAGGCCAATTACAGGGATATATAAGGAAAGAAAAGGTATACATCTTTCTGCATACCAGTCATTCAACTATTATTAATGGAGGACCTACTATGTACAAGGCACTATAATAAACATAGAAATAGATGTGCTTGGACGTTTTCTCTCTAATTCAAAATATATGGACTAAAAGTAATATAATAAATAAGGATCTTTTACTCAAAACATAATACTATGCTTCTTTTTACACATTTCACCAAATCTCTCTATCATAATTTTTCTATTGAGATTTTGTACAATAATGGGCCAGTTTTAGAAAGGAGGTAATAAGGGAAATTCGTCATGGTAACAAAGATGAGATGTTATTTACTTGGATTTTCATCCCCTGGGTACCATTATAATATTTTCCTGGTTGTTGTTATTTTTGTTTTGTTTTGTTTTTGTATTGTTTTGCCACAGTAGATAATTTGTGCCTTTTCTTGTCAATCCAGATAGGCCTTGATTTTGAAAGGTTTATAATTGCTTTAGCTTACTCCTTATTTTACAAAGTTAAATTAAGCAGCATACGACACTTAGCTTTATTTTTTTGTCATCAAAAGATATTTATTAACTATGTGTCTGAACATAACTTGGTACAGTATTTTAAATTGCAACCCTTTAAAATTTTAAGTTTAAATAACATAAATTGACTTGAAGATATGAATAGCGGTAAATATAAGCAGTAGAAGAACACCTTGACATTAAATGCAAATCAACAAAGGCACATCTTTTCAGGAGAGCAAGATAAAGACATCATTAAGTGGAGACAAACACAGAAGCAGGGCAAATTCCACTCCAGAATAAGAAAAGAAAGGCAATAAAATATATTTAAGTAATCCAGGAATACTACATGCAGAGATGTAGACTTCATGAGAGACTCTATAGTGGTTAGGAACCCAACCTTATCACTTACTATTTGTATTACCTTGGACTTGTTACTTAACCTCTCAGTGATTCCATTTCCCCATCTGTAAAATAGGGGTACTAGTATTTACTGCACAGGGTAAATATGAAGATTAAATGGGGTGATACATGTGAAGTGCTTAGAACAGTACCTGGTACATAATAAATGCAATATAAATGTTAGCTTTGTCTTAATTATTAGATATAATGGTTTATCTACTGAAATTATTGAATAAGTAATACATGGTTTAGAGCACAAGTTTAATTAAATTAATTTTAATTAATTAATCTGTTATTTTGGCACCTAGATTTATTCTAAGCAACTTCTTATCCAGAAGTAAAGAAATGCCTCAGCATGAGAGGTTCCTCAACATTCTTGAAAGGAGTATTTAGCCAATTAACATTAGCAGAACTTTCTGAGCTGAGGCATTTTCCAACAGACATTTAGTATTGTGTTTAACACTTAAATTTTTTTTGAAGGAGGTAAAAAATGGCACAGAAATGCCATTGGCACATTGCAGACTTCTAACACAACTCAGTCTGAACATGCTGGGTGAAATTTTGTTTGTCATGTGAAATTTCATTTTGTCATACTGGGTAAAGGTGGTGTCAAGAAAGTAGTTAAATGTGAAGCAAGTAATTGTTTTCGTATGTACTTTTTTCTGGTATTTTGTATCCTTAGGGAAGTTGTTCATAAACTAACATGTTTTAATTGCCTACCAAGTTTTCAGCGTGTTTTTAATATGTTTGTGTCTTTTATTCTTTTTATCAATCTGTCTAGAAATTTACTAATTTTATTAATCTTTCAATACAAATAATTTTGGTTTTATTTTCTTTTTCTCTGTTTATTTTCTATTTCATTAGTTTCTGTGTTTAATCTTATTGTGTTTTTTCTATGTTTTACATTCAGTTTAATTGGCCTTTCTTTAGCATCTTAAGGTACAAGTTTGATCATTAATTTGAGAGTTTTCTTTGTTCTAATATAAGATTTTAATGCTGTTAATTTCTAAGAACTGCGTGAGCAGCTTCCCCCAAATTTTGGTGTGTTGTGTTTTTATTTTATTCAATTCAAAATAATTTCACTTGTAATTTCTTCTTTGATCTATAGGTTATTGAGAAGTGTATTGCTTATATTTCAAACATTTTTGGGGTTTTCCAGATATCTTTCTGGTATTCATTTATAGTTCAGTACAATTGTGGTCAGGGAAAATACTTTGTATTAGTTTAATGCTCTTAAATTCATTGAGTCTTGTTTTATGGCCCAGAATATGGTACATTTGGTAATTTTTAGTGTATACCTAAAGGAATATGTAGTCTGCTATTGTTGATCCCAAAGTTTTATATGTTAGGTTAAGTTGGTTGATAGTGTTGTTCAATATCCTACTGAATTTCTATTATAGGTGGTCCCCGATTTATGATATTTCAACTTGTGATTTTTTTTAACTTTATGATGGTGCAAAAGTGATATATATCCAGTAGAAACTATACTTCAAGTTTTAAATTTTGATCTTTTCCGGGGCTCGTGATATACATTACGATACTTTCTCATGATAACTGGATAGCAACAGCCACAGTTTCCATTCAGCCATGTGATCATGAGGGTAGACAACTGATACACTTATACAGCCACTCTGTACCCATACAACTATTTTGTTTTTCACTTTCAGTACTGTATTCAACACTTTATTATAAAATGGGCTTTGTATTAGATGATTTTGTCTAGCTCTGGGCTAATGTAAATGTTCTGAGCATGTTTAACATAGGCTAGGCTAAGCTATGATATTTAGTAGATTAGGTGTATTAAATGCTTTTTGACTTAGGGTATTTTCAACTTATGGGTTTATAGGAACATAACCCCATTGTAAGTCAATGAAGATCTGTACTTGTTCTATCAATTATGGAGAAAAGAGTGTTGAAATCTCTAACTGTAATTGTGGATTTGTCTATTTCTCCTTTAGACACAGAAATAATCGGAGATGATGTCAAAGGATAAAGTAAAAAGATGCCAAATTTGGAGAAAGGAAGCAGAATGCCTAGAAATTTATATAAAGAGGAAGGTTATAATAGGAAGATGAAAATAATAGAAAAATAAGCAGATAATTAGAGCTTTCAAAAGAATAGTAAGTAAAAGATCATTGAGTGACAATGGCAAGACATTGATCCAAGAGCAGAGTATGGAGAACTTTCCTCTTATTTCCATGAATTAGAGGAATAGTAGGAAGTTTGTCCACTCCTTACTCCTCACTTTTGGCAACCACTAATCTGTTCTCTGTTTCTGTGAGTTCTTCTTCTTCTCCTCCTCTTCCTCCTCTTCTTCTTTTTCCCCTCCTTCTTTTTATTCTTCTTCAAGATTCCACGTATAAGTGAGATCATATGGTATTGTCTTTCTCGTCTGAATTATTTAACTTAGCATAACGTCCTCAGGTTTCATCCATGTTGTCACAAGATAACCTTCTTTTTATGGCTGACTAATATTCCATTGTATATATGGAAACACATTTTCTTTATTGATTCATCCATCAGTGGACACTTAGGTTGTTTTCATATGTTGGCTATTGTAAACAGTTCCACAATGAAAATGGAGGTGCATATCTTTTCAAATTAGTGTTTTCATTTTCTTCAGATAAATACTGAGAAGTGGAATTGCTAGGTCATATGCTAGTTATATTTTTAATATTTTGAGGAACCTTCATACTCTTTCCATAGTGGCTGCACCAATTTATATTCCCATCAACAGAGCATGAGGGTTTCCTTTTCTCTACATCCTTGCCAACACTTGTTATCTCTTGTCTTTTTGATAATAGCTATTCTAACAGGTATCAGGTGATATTCATTGTGATTTTGATTTGCACTTCCCTGCTGATTAGTGATGTCAAGCACTTTTTCATGTACATTTTGGCCCTCTGTATGTCTTCTTTGTAAAATGTCTATTTAGATAGACATTACCATAATATCTAAATGGTAAAAATACCCATTTTTAAATCAGATTGTAATTGTTTTGCTGTTGAGTTGTATGAGTTCTTTATATATTTTGGGTATTAGCCCCTTATCAGATATATGATTTGCAAATATTTTCTCCCATTCAGTAGGTTGCCTTTTCATTTTGTTGATGGTTTTCTTTGGTGTGCAGAAGTTTTTAGTTTGATGTAGTCCCACTTGGTTTCATTTTGTTTCTGTTGTCTAGCATTATTTTGATTTTTGATAGGGAAAATTTTGAACAATCTAAACATCCAAAGATAGAGAAATGCTTTATAATCTATGGCGCATTGACTCAATGGAATCTCAAGCCATTAACAATGAGGTTTATTGAGACTATGGTAACAAGAACATGCTTAATATATAATGGGAGGTGATAAAATTATCCTGAAATTATCCTATTTCTCTCGCTGTTGTGTACTGGCCATCTGTGTTTTGTTATTTTATGACAGTGAAGCTGGTGAATCACACTATTAAAAAATTATTGTTTCAAGATATGAACCACTTTTTAAAAGGAATTAAGCATGCTTTCTTTATAATTTAAAAATTTATCATATCATAATGGGTAAAGGTGAAATGAATCACTATTTACTTATTTTTTCCAAACTTCTTGAGCTATAATTAACAAATAAAAATTATATATTTAAAGTATACAGTGTGATGATTTGATGTATATATTGTGAAATGATTGCCATAATCAAGTTAACTAACACATCAATCTCCTCACATAGTTACTTTTGTTTCTGTGTGTGTGTGTGTGTCTGTGTGTGTGTGTGTGTGTAGTAAGAACACTTAAGATCTTTCTTAGCAAATTTTCAGTATAAAATACACTATTATGAAGTTTAGGCACCATGTTGTACATTAGATCCCCAGAAGTTACTCATTTTAAAACTATTTACTTATTTTGTATTGGGCTAATGGTACATCTTCAGCTGAAGAGTTTATGTCATAAAGGGCATAGTAAACCTGCCACATTTGACGCTATAAAGATGACAAATTATGCTGTTGCCTAGTTGCTGGAGGGGGGGAATAGAAGCAGTGAAGTAAATCACAAGTACATTTAGCCTGAATGAGTACTGAGTGGAGAATACAAGGTGCTGGTGAAGGCAAACAATATTGTTTCCTTCAGCTGTAAATTAGTAGACTCAGGTACTTTACAAGGAAGAAATGGTTATTCTCTACTTTCTCCTCCAGAGTAAAGTTTCCAATTCACTCTGTCTGCCAAAAGCACAGAATTTGGAGTCTGGCTGACTTTCATTTGCATCCCAACTCTGCCACTATTAACTATATGATATTGATCAGTTTAAGTGGCTACTCTGAGCCTTATATCCTCATCTATAATAGAAGGCTCAAATAACCACTATGGGATTGTTAAATGATGCTATATATGTGAGGTTCTACTGTGAGTGTTTAGTACACACTAAATATCCAATGAAAGTTGTATTCATTTCATTTTTAAACTTATATTTTAGATGTGCCATTTTCTGATGTATCTTCTCTAGAAATCTGGGTTATTATCCCTTCTCTCAAAATTTAATTTCTTAAACATGAACCTTTCATTTCTACTCAATGAATTTCTATCATAATATTTTTCCGATTTAGAGTATATAATAAAAAATAATAATTTTCAAGCTATTTTAATGACCTTTAAGTTAATTTGAGAATATGGATTATATGGACCAATAAAAATCCATATAATTTTTTACAGTATATCCATATTTTTTACACTATAAAAAATAATGTATTACTTAAAACTACTGGTAAATAATAATAGAATAATTAAAGTTATGGCAGTAGAACACAAGAAATATTGTTTTGTGTTTTGATCATTATTTGGGAGCTCAAACAACATCAGTTCAGAGGTGGGTTGTTGTGTTTTTTAATATCCACTTTGGAAACAATTAGATTTTAGTTACATTAAACAAATGGAATGGGAAACATAATTTCACATCTCAACTTTTGGCAGACAGTATTTGTTGATCATTTTGTGATATCTTGTTCTAATTGGCAGGTTTCAGACTATCAGAGCCAATGTAAAATAGACAGTAACAATTTTAGGTGGGAAAATAATTTATTAACCCTGGGTATATGTACTATTCATGCACATGAAAGGGGGTTCATTGAAATTCTAATTTGAATTCCAAGGACAATTATTTCTATATCTGCCATCATCTTTTAAAAACTGAAATATCCGTTCAGATTTTCTTTAGTAACTGCTTCATAAAACTGCTATCAAATGGATATGAATTATATGTCCTCACCAATCCTTTAGTTTTATTTAAATATAAATGAAATAAAGTTACTATATAAAAATATATATGAAAAGGTGTATATGAATATGTATTTGTGTGTGTATGTATATGTGTGTATATATATGTATATGTATATATGTGTGTATATATAAATTGTGTGTGTATATATATGTGTGTGTGTATATATATATATATATATATATATATATATATATGTAAAAGTTACCTTATAAAAGCAATACTAAGTAGAAAGATGTCTCTTTTACTGTTGGCTGGTTTGATGGTTTACCCAGAATAGTAGGGTTTATTGAGTGTTCAAACTACTGTTACTGATCAGTTAAAGTGAGTTACAGTTAAATTGAGTTTTGCAATCAGACTTCCTATCCCAGTCTTGACTGAATGAGTGGTATCAAACTTACAAAATTTATAAAACATTTGTTTCCTGTCATTGAATGGAAACCAATTCAGGGATAAAATTCTTGAAAGAAAGTCACAAAGAGGAGAGCTCCATACTCACCCTGGTTCTCCTCTGAGGATATTTTCCAAATTGTAACATATTAAAATAGAGTCCAAGTGTAGGACAAAGATCTTGCTGGGCATTGCAAATGGAAATTGGAGTTCTAGGATAGTAACAAATATCTTTGAATGTCTTTTATGCTGTACATGCCCAGGTAGACTCCAGGCAGCCTATAAGAGGCTGGGGGACTGGAGAGATGAGATTTTAGATGCTGCACAGTGCTATGGAAATATTAGAATTACAGCCAAGTTTGAGTGGTAGTATCTTGGTAAATATCCCAGGCTTTTAAGCAAGACCAAATAGAATATGCCCACCATAAAATTCAAGCTTCAAAATGATTAAGGTAATTTTCTGATAATTCAACTGCCTACAAAAACAATATTCAACACTTTTTAGTGAAAGAAGTCAAACCCCAGAGCCTCTGCAATATATCTTCAACAATATATGGCAGAGGATAAAACAAATCACTCGAAATGCAAATAACTAGGAGAAAGAGTGACCAATAGCAAAGAGATAAAAGTGGTCAATAGAAGCAGAAAGAAAAATGATCCAAATATTATTATTACCAGGTAAGGATTTCACAATTCCTATGATTAATAGGTTAAAGAAAACAGATACTAAAGTGGGCATAATGAATAAAGAAATGGAAAATGTCAACAGAGGATTAGAATTAATAAAATAATTAAATGGTTATTCTAGGACTATAAAATATCAGCAATTAAGAACTTATTGAACAAGGTTAATAGAAAAATGGATATAACAGAAAAAGTGAATAGTAAAGGCAAAAACAGATCAGTACAAAGTTCTTAAAATGAAGCACAGAGAATAAGATTGATGAAAACAAATGTAACACTGAATAAGAAACATCAGGGAACTAATCAAAATGTCTACCATACATGTTATTGGAGAACCAGAAAAGTAGGAGAAAACTAGAACAATAGCACTCTTTGAAGAAATAATGGCCAAGAATTTTCCAGATTTAATGAAAGAATGACACCCCACAAATTCAAATAGTGAACTCTTAGCATGATAAATATGAAGAAAGCTACACCTTGGCACATTATTATGATCAAACCTCTGATAGCAAATAAGAAATGAGAAAATCTTAAAAGCAGTAAACAAATGATGTATTGCTTTTGAAGGAGCATTAATAGAATTACAGCTAACTTTTTTTAAATAGCAAATATGATAGGTGGAATACAATAGAATGTGCTGAAAGAAAACCTGCCATTCAAGAATTTTATACCCAATGAAAGTATTTGTCAAATATGGATGTATGATAAGAATCTCTTTGTATGAAACAAACAAAATCCCTGAATTAATTCATTGTAAGCAGACTTGGACTAAAAGAAACACTAAATTTCATCATACTAAAGCAAAGTAATCTCTGATGAAAACACAAAACTGCAGATAGCAATAAAGAGTACAATAAATATAAATAAAATTTAAACTGATTATTTAAAGTAAAACAATAGTATTAATTCTTGTATGATTTATATGAAATTTATATGATATATATGATTTATACATATATAAGAATATACATATATATACACATATATATGTATATAAGAATAATATATATGAAAATAATACCACAGAAGGAATGTATGTAGAGCTAAGCTTTTGTAAGCATCTTGGATTCTTTGGGAAATGGTAAAATTATTAATAAAGGTAGAAATAAAAATTAAAAACAAAAAATTCAGTAAAATTGAAAAGTGGTTCAATGGCCTCATCTAACTCAAATAGGTTTAACTTTCCCTCCTAAGAATAATATTTCTAAAAACTTATATACTTTTAATTTTGTAACCATTCCAGAAATGAGTTAGGTGAACTCTTAGAAATATTTTTCTGTTCTACTTTGAACCTCAAGACCATATACATTGAGGACTCAAGCCTCAGTGCTTCTCAGAACACTGCAGTAACTCTGTCAGATCTTAAGATTTAACCTAATGGGTTTCTTTTTTTTTTAAAGATTTTATTAATTTTTTTGACAGAGAGAGAGAGAGAGAGAGAGAGGGAGCACAAGCAGGGGGAGTGGCAGGCAGATGTAGAGGGAGAAGCAGGCTCCCTGTTGAGCAGGGAGCCCAATGTGGGCCTAGATCCCAGGACCCTAGGATCATGACCTCAGCCGAAGGCAGACACTTAACCCACTGAGCCACCCAGGTGTCCCTAACCTAATGGGTTTCAATAACCAATCTAAATACCTAATTAAAGAAATATGTGCTCCATTTAAATTTTTCATAAAAATTTAAAATTGTCTAGTATAACTTATTTATGGGAGGAACTACCTTTGTTTTGTTGCTACAGTTCTCATAAAAGTACTGATTTAGTACATAGCAGATAACATTCTTGCTCTTTATTTATTATTATATCAAGGTGGAAGTACTCTTATACAAATTTGTGTAATCAAATGGTATAGCATAGTATCCTCCACAGATGCAAAATTAGTACATTTCCCATGGCATAGATTATATAATCTCTTCATACTTTTATTCTTAAATGTCTTTCACTTATTCTTTTTTTTTCTTCAAGATTTTATTTGACAGGAACCTAACTCATTTCTGGAATGGTTACAAAATTAAAAGTATTTAAACAAACAGGGAGAGCGGGAGAGGGAGAAGCAGACTCCCTACTGAGCAGGGAGCCCAACACGGGACTGGATCCCAGGACCCTGGGATCATGACCTAAGCCAAAGGCAGACATCCCACTGAGTGAGCCACCCAGGCACCCTTCATTTATTCTTTTCATTAGGAGTTGAATTTTATTGTAAAGTTTATAGTAGAAAAACATCTATTCAACTATTTAATTTATTTTTCTTCACTTGTAAACAATACATTAGTGAAGCTATTAGGTCACTCCTCCCTAAGAATTTGGAATTTCATTTGTTCTCAAAGCTAGACTGAATAATAGCCTCCCAATGGTGACCATGCCCTCATTTCAGGAACCTGTAAATATGTTACCTCACGGTAAAAGGGCCTTTACAGATATGGAGTAAAGGATTTTGAGATTGGGAGATTAGCCTGGAATATCTAGACAGAGCCAGTGTAATCACAAGGGTTCTTATAAGAGAGGGGCAGGAGGAAGAGTTGTTATATACAGAGAAGATGTAAGGTTGGAAGGAGAGGTCAGAGAGGAGAGGAGATGCTACTTTCAAGATGCTGGCTTTCAAGCTGGAGAAAAGAACCATGAGCCAAGGAAGTAGATGCCCTCTAGAATTTGGAAAAGATCAGAAAACAGATTCTTCCTTAGAGCCTCTAAAAGGCACACAGAACTGCTAAAACTTGAAGTTAGACTTCTGACCTCCAGAACTAAAAGAGAATAAATTTATGTCACTTAAGTTATTAAGTTTCTGGTGATTTGTTACAGAAGCAATGGGAAACTAATACTCTCTGTAAGACTTAAATGACAAAGAATGCCACAATGGGTGGAAGGACAAATAAGCATAGCTAAAATGGTGCCCAGGTTAGAGTAGGGTTGGTCATATTTAGAGCATAAGAAAGTCAGAAAGACAAGAGCAGTGCAGCCAAGTACCACACACATATGGCAAGGATTACACTACTCCAATGATACTAAACTGAATTTAGAAGGTAAGACTTTTGAGAAACATCCTAACTAGATTTGAATCTTGTCTTAATTACTTAATACCTCCAGGTTTGGCGGTTATTTAGCCTCTCTGAAAACCAGTTTCTGCTTCTAATAACTATATTAATTAAGCTGGTATTTACTTACCTGTTCAACCTTCTTGATTCTATGACCTCTAAACTACCCTCAGATTAGAGCTTGAATTCCAAAGTAGATTTCTTTATAGGTTAAAAATATACTGACTAGAGGATTTGAGTATCTCTTCTTTTCAGCCACTAAATTTATCATTGTGAATTAATGCATTTGCAGTATTTTAAATAGAACTGACCTTTATGTAATTGGCAAATTTTGTTCATGCCTAAGAGACATGAATAGAAAATACCAAGTTTTCATGTCTGTGAGGAACAAGACCAAGATATAGCTACCAATAAGATGTCATCTACATCAGTTTTCTAAGAATATGTCACCCCTATTTCCCAAACATCTGTTTTTACAGTGTATAAGAGAAAATGCTTCTCATTATTTCACATACATCACCATTCTTCCTCTAGTCAGCTTAATGAAATTTTATCAAGCATCCATTACTTTAATGTAACTATTTCTCTTTTTTTAAGATATTATATAATTAATAAAAATAATGGGCATTTGGCAGGCATTGTGTCAAGCTTGCTGTTAATGACTTCATTTAATAGATGAGGAAACTGAGATTTGGAGGGGTGTAGTGACTTGTCCAAGCTCTCAACATTGTGTTATGCTACCTCGCTGATTGTAGAAATCAACTACACAGTAGTAAACTTGGGCAGGTAATTGTTTCTACCCAACCCCTGGTAAAATTGTTTTGTACATTAGCTGTATTTTAGTAACATCATAACTCAGTAAACCAGAGGATAACTGAACATCTATTTTAGTTCAAGAGAAAAAAAAAATCTGTTAGTCATAGCTTTTATTATAGTCAGCCCTGATGAAAAAATTGAGACAAAAGTACTTGAACTTTCTTAATGTATGAATTTAAGCCTTTTGTCTCCCAGAGATATTTTAGAATAAGCTTTAAGAAGTCAGAGATAGTTGGGGATCCTGGGTGGCTCAGTCGGTTAAGCATCCAACTCCTGGTTTTGGCTCAGGTCATGATCTCGGAGTCATGAGATCAAGCCCCACGTTGGGCTCTGCCCTCAGGGCAGAGTCCCCTTAAGATGCTCTCTCTTCTTCTCCCTCCACCTCTACCCCCACCTTGCATTTTCTCTCTCTTTTTCTCTCTCTCTGAATAAATAAAATCTTAAAAAGTCAGAGATAGTGGGTTATAATTTACAGAACATAAGTTCAAGAGAACTATCAGCAAAACAGTAATGATCCTTTCATGGTCACAAAATAAGTGTAAATTGAACAGGAAGAAATCTTTACCCCAACAGAAATTAAGATTTCTATTCTTTGTCTTTTTAAAGCAATTTTCTTCAAAAGAGCCCCAAACCTGTTATCTAAATTTAAGTGGATGGGAATGGCTAGCTCAGGGACTTAACTCCTCAAAGCACCTGTGACAACAGGTGTGCAGGATTCTTCATTAACCATTGCTTTAAAAAGCATGAAATCCTTGTTATTCTAAGTGTGGTCTGTGGGCTAGCAGCTGGTATCACCTGGGAGCTTGTTAGAGATGCAAATCTCAGTCCCCACCCACACATTTGGAAGCAGAATCTATATCTTTTTATAAACTCAGGCAATTGGTATACATCTTAAAATTTGAGATTTCAGTCTGATTTTAATTTGCTCTCCAGCCAGGGGTACATTTAAATCTATTAGAGGAGGTATGATATGAGTTTTAAAAATTATTTAAAAATTTGTACTTCAGCTTAGGAAACAAAGGCTGAAGAGAAGTCTAAGAGAATTCTTATAAAACTAACAATTGCCATGGGAAGAACACTCAAGCCTCAAGCAGTATTAAATCCCACTGAAAAACTTCCTTCTCTTCTATCAAATTTAGAATCATCTGAATTATTCGTGTTGATGCTGCAGGAAGAATTGCGTTTCAGTGGTCACATTTCATTCTGTTCAGATGTAACTCAAGATCACTCCTTTGGCAAGTGATTCACTGGGAAGGAAATCATCAGTCTCTTTCTCTCTCGTCCCCTAAAAGAAAAAAAATGCATTCATTTCTTCTAGAAATTGTTGCAGAGTATGGAGACCTGACCTCCATAGCAGAGTTCTCCAAGTGCTTATAGCACATTTCTCAAAAGTGGAAAGATACAGAAAATAAAAATAAGTTAGAAAGATGAGGCTGCAAATGTCCTTTATCGTTCAGTTAGTCCATCTGACTCACGGTCAAGGAATTGCTTGGTTTTATTTGTGTTGGTAGGGGAAAGTCTCCTCTTTAAAGCTAAAAGTACCAAGTTCTTTTCCAGGATCCCTTGCAGCTAAGGCAGAGGAGTATAACAGATTCTACCAACCCAGTGCACCCTCATCAGCATTATTTTCAGGAGTTGGGGGCACAAAGAGGCAGAAAGTGTGCTGACTTGAGCTCCTGGCACAAAGCAATAGTAGTGAAAACCACAGTGTCTTATGCTCAGTAGCGATGGCAGTTGTTTCTTTAGGAAATGGTGTTAAACAGCAGTTCAAGTCTTTCATTATACCCAGAATAATTAGCTTCAAGTCTTTTTGCCAGCTTCCCCAAAATTTCTTTCCTTTCAGTCAGCCTAAGAAAGCTTCTACTGATGGACGCTGTGGTTGTGTTTGAATTAAACATTTTAAATAGTGTACACCCTGACTTTATTCTGTCATATCTGCTTGGACCAACTATAGTTTCTTGGCTTTGGGGGCAATTTCCCTGCAGTGGAGAGCACCATCTCATCCCCTCTGCCTAAAAGTGTGAATTTTCCTGGGGTGAGGTGCTTATGCATCAGAACCTGTCTTCCATTTCCAGCTGTTGAGCCTGATATGACTATTGGTTTATTAACACTTGCTAAAATTCTACAGCTTGTATAACAGATCTTTTCCTGCAGGGAGGGGTGGGGGAAAGGGGAAGGGAGGGGAAGGGCCTCATTAAGGTGTTCAGAATTTCAAAAAACAATCCTCTCTTTAATATACTGATATTAAGGCAAAATTGAATGTTCTTTTTCTAATTGACACCAGTGCCCATTACTTCACTTTAAAAATTACAGTGTTATTTATAGTTGAGAGATTTAAATGCTCTTTTATAGATTTGAAAACCTCTCCCATTTTATTTCATCACATATCTCATCAATGGTTTTATCTGAAAGAACCGATTCTATAGTAAAAATAAAATATAGATCAGGTCCTTGGCTTTGAAAATTAGAGAGAAAATTAAGAAATAGCATATAGATATGAAATCATGGTATCATCAGCATTACATGCTATACTTTCTTGAAATATTTCCTTATCAAAATATCACACCAAACACAGTGAGGTATTAAATAGCCTAATATAAAACAACAGTATTTAGAAAGCTTGTTTAATATTAAAGACTGCTGTCAAATACTACAAACCTTTATGCCAGGATTTCTCACTGAATTGTAAGCTCTGCAAAAGCAAGAATTTTGATCTGTTTTGTTCACAGCTATATACAAAACAGAATATTAATAACAGGCACTCAAAAATATTTGTCTGAATGAGTTGTGCTGCCTGTCAAAAATATTGATCACTGAGCCTCATCTATGAATTTCTAAATCAGAATCTCTGTGGGTAGGGCTAGATAATCTGCAGTTTTCAGTCCTTGAAACAGACTCTGTCAAAACCTGAAAATGGCTCTGCTAAAATTCATTCAATACTTGTTATCTAAGGAAAACAATTCATTGAACATTAAAGTAACTAGGCTTTTCACATTTGTAAGTTTATAGCTACACCACTGTTACTATACTGTTCAATTGCAAAGGGGATATTTTGACACAAATTAAGTTAATTGGAGGGAATGTTTCCAGCTGGTGAAAGCTCTGTGTCATTGCTCTAGGCTGGAAGAAAGCAAGTCATGATAGCAGAGGAGTGGCTTGGTTTCCTCTCCAATGTTGAAGCATTCTTTATTTCTCTGTTTATTCTCATCAACACAGATGAGTTTAGTGCTCACTGTGTACCTGGCACAGATTGTGTGTAAATGAAAACAGATTCTGGGATTAACAGCAGGAGTTACAGGGAGAAATGAGAAGATAAACAAAAATACTGCAATGTGTAACCACACAAACTTAAACTGAAAATGTGAACTCCTTTGAAAATTTCTCACAAATTTGACAGTGAGGTGGGAAATTTTTTATTAACAAAGAATCTGAGAAGTGAAAAGAAAGAAGAAAATGAAATGGAGTTTTGAGTATATTTTGTGATGGAGGAAAGATACTATCTGAAGAATGAAAGAGGGCACAAAAGACATCATTTAGTAAAAGCAAGTAAGCAGAAGGGGAAGTCAGAGTGCCTATTTTGTCCTGGTCCCAGCATGTGCATAATAATGTATTGTCTATAAATGCCTGGGGGCACTCACCTGGCCCCAGTGAGCTCTCCACAGTCTCCCCTTTCCAAACCAATGCTATGACTGGACCACCCCTTGTGGTTCTTATTATGATTGCACAACACCCTTCAGCAACACTCAGAAAACTGAAAATATAAACATTTATAACTTACAAGACCTGGAACTCACACAGTACACTTGGGACCACAGAATAAGGTTGGGGGGTGGAGGACAGCACACACGCTCTGGAGATTCTGCTTTTAGTTGAGGATTTCTTGAGCTCACTCTACTGGTGAATTTATAACATTAGAGCGGGAATTTAAAGTGCAGAGAAGAGAAAAGAAAGGCAAGTGGTCCACATGGTAAGTTATTGAAATCAACCAAGGTCTCTAAAACAAAGGGAACTTAGAGGGGGTAGATGGCCTGCTCTTTATCTGGTCTTGTGGCTGGCAACGTGTTCATTGGAGATGGCCCTCTTCGAAGTGGGTGCCTCTTTGAAATGGATGCCTCACAACCAAAGCTTACTGTCCAGGTTTACACTGCATCATAATAATGTTCTTTACTTTAGTTTGAATCATCGGTACTTGATTTAAAAAGTGAAATGGGGACTTAACTTTTAATTTCCCTCATTGTTAATCATGTCCTAACACAGTTTTTGATTATTTCATGCCTCCCCATTTATTTGAAATGCCACTGTATATCATATACTAATAATGTCTCATAGGAAATTCACTCAGTAGCTGCATTCTGCATGAAGTTGTTTATTCTGAGGATGGTGTCATCCTTTCAAAAGTATTGCTTTAATTTAAAAATCTTATATGCTGAGTCACTTCTGTTTAATTTTCTTGATTATATTTATCCTAGGTATTTTCCTATGTTAATTTTTATAGATTAATTTAGGATTATTTTCAAACACCTTTGGCGTACTGATTGAGATAACATTAAAACTTACTCATTGAACATAAGTTCACTGAATGAACTTATTCATTCATTAATCACTCATTAGTGCTTGTTCAAAACTTATTTTTCTATTACTTGAAGTTTTTTCTTCCAATGATAAGAAGTCTTTACATTTATTCAGGTATTTTAAACTTACAGCATTAGAGGGTAATGTTTCATAGATATAGATCACTAGCATGCCATGATATATTTATTGTTATATATTTTATATTTTATTCAATCATCAGTCGATTTCAATTATATTTTCCCAAGTTGTTATTCTTATATAAGAAATATATTGATGTAGGATATTAATTTTATACCCTACTACATAGCTTAACTATCTACTTGTCTTTTGTCTTTCATTCAGCCTTATGTTTCTGAGATTCATCCCATATTGCAAGTAACTATAGTCTATTAATTTTCATTGTTATGTGAAGGCTCATTAAAGATTATAACAATCTATTTATGAATTCTACAGTTGGTGGGCTTTTGTTCTTACCATGTTTTGGCTTTTTAAACAATGCTGCTATAAACATTCTCATATAGGTATCTTATGTATATATGTAAGAGTTTTTCGAAGGGTATATACCTATGAATTGAATTCCTGCATAGTGGGTTATAGTGATTTTCCTTTTAAATGCATAAAACCAAATTGTCTTATAATTCAATTTGGAATCAACCAGCAATTTATGTGAATTTCCTTTGCTGTATATCCTTGCCAAGATTTGATATTATCAGCCTTCTAAATTTCTGCCATTGGGGGTATGCAATGATATCTCACTTTGGTTTGTATTTTCATTTCCTTTATTGTTAGTGAAGTTGAGCAGTGTTTCATATTTTTATTGGCCATTTAGGATTTTCATTTTCAGGAAGTACTTATTCAAAAAATTTAGCCCATTTTTATTTTTTTCTTTTTGTATTAGTTAGTAGGGCTTTTGACAGGCTTTTTAAAAAGGCTTTTACTAAGCCTTTGTCAATAATATGAATTGCAAATGTATGCCTTACCTTACTGTATGCCTTACCTTTCTTCTTTTTATTCATGTCATATTGAAGAAAAATTTTTAATTTTAACATGATTCAATTTATCAGTCATTTGCTTTATGGAAGGAAGAGATAAGTTTTGTATTTTGTTAAAGAAATGTTCCTAACCTCAAATTCTATATTATTTTCTAAAACCTGAATACTTTTGCCTTTCATTTTTGATCTTTGATTCATTTTAATTGATTTTCCAATAAAGTAGGGATCTAATTTCTTTTTTTTTGTATATAAATATCCAATGATTTTAGCATCATTTCTTGAAAACTCTCTCCCTCATATCTACTTTAACTCTGACATGTAACAACTGCTCATATATTCCTGAGTTTGGTTTTATTCCTGGGTCTCCCTATTTGGGTTCCCCTGGTCTCTTTATTTATTCCTGTGCCAATGCACACAGGCTCAATTATTAGAGGCTTATGATTAGTTTTGATAACTGGTAGAGTAACTCTTTCCACATGTTCTTTTTGTTTATTGTGTCTTGATTATTCTTGACCCTTGGCATTTCCATGTAAATTTTGAATTACAAATAGAAAAGCCTGCTTGCATATATTAATTTATGGAGAATTAACATTTTTTAAAATATTGAATCTTTGAAACTATGCTCACAATATATCTCTCCATATGAATACTTCCTTTTTAAATAATTCTTAAAATTTTGTAATTTTTAAGATATTTTGTCTTCACATTATTTACTTTTATAAATGTTGTATTTCTAAATTTCACTTTCTAAAATTGTCAGTACTATATAGTCATAGGTTGTTTTGTAGATAGATTTTTTTTTGTATTTTGCTAAGCTCTTTTATTAATTCTATTAACTTATCTATAGATACTTCAGGATATTCCTATACAATTATCTTCAAATAATGGCAGGTTTATTTATTCCTTTTCTATCCTTATATTACTTACAGTTTTTCTAACTTCATTGTATATCCAATATTAAGTAGTAGTGGTAATAGAGGGCTTTCTTTCTTTCTTTTTTGGATTTCAGCTTTTTCTTAAACATGTTACAAAATAAGTTTTGTCAGAAAGACCAAAACCTATATCATCATCATACTCCTCAGATTCTTCTTTGTTTCTAGAGATGTTCACAAAACTCAGGAAAACACTATACTGACTGATTAACACTTTATTTTATAAGACTGTAACTCAGGAACAGCCAGATGGAAAAGATGCATAGGGCAAGGTATGTAGGAAGGGGCGCAGAGATTTTATATTCTTTGCAGGTGGGCTACCCTCCCAGTACCTCTATGTGTTCACCACCCCAGAAGCTCCTTCATTGTCTTATTCCTAATCTCAAAAGAACATTTTTCAACATTTGTATGATATTTACTGAAGGTTTTTTAAGAGACTTTCCTTCATTTCTATTTTTATGTTTTTTAAATGAATACTTATATATTTTATTGTATGCTTTTTCTACATTTGTTGAAGTTGTCAAATGGTTTTTCTATTGGCTAATGTGGGAAATTATATTATTTGATTTTCTAAATTATACCAACTTTGTCTTTCTGGACTAAACTCTAACTTGGCTATATTTACATATATCCACACAAATTAATGGATTTGGTATGCTAAAATTCTGTTTAAGACTTTTGTGTTGGGGCACCTGGGTGGCTCAGTCAGTGAAGTGTCTGCCTTTGGTTCAGGTCATGATCCTGGAGTCCCGGGATTGAGTCCTGCATCTCGCTCTCTGCTCAATGGGGTGTCTGCTTCTCCCTCTTCCTCTGTTCCTCACCTGCTCCTGCTTATGCTCACTCTCTCTTTTTCTCTCTCTCTCTCTCATCCACTCTCTCTCTCTCTCTCAAATAAATAAATACTAAAAAAAAAAAAGACTTGTGTTTATGTTAATGAGGAAAATATGTTTTCACTCTCATATTGTCCTTGCTGTATTTTAATATCAAGGTTAAGTTAGATCATATAATGAATTGGAGACTGTTTCCCTTTTTTTTTTTTTACTCTCTGAAAGAGATGATGTAAGACTGAATTTTTTTTGTTTGTTTTTGTTTTTTAAGATTTTATTTATTCATTTGAGAGAGAGAGACAGAGAGAGCACAAGCAGGGGGAGCAGCAGAGGGAGAGGGAAAAGCAGACTCCGCTCTGAGCTGGAAGCCCAACATGGGGCTGGATCCCAGGACCCTGGGATCATGACCTGAGCGGAAGGCAGACACTTAACCAACTGAGCCACCAAGGTGCCCCAAGACTGAATGTTTTATAGAATTTACTGGAAGCTTTCTGACACTGAAAGTTTTTTTTGTTTTGTTTTGTTTTTGTTTTTGAAAGGTGGTATTTGGACATATTAATATGAGGAAATATTTAAACTATATTGATAGATTTTCTTATGGAAACAATCCTTACATTCTTGGAATTATTGCCACTTGACCAGCCAGTGCTTGATCAGGGAAGCAGAACAATTATGAATGACAAAGAATAAGGGAATTGTTATAAGGAATACATAAGGGAGAACTGAAGAACTAGAGGTCTGGAAGGATCAGATAGAAGTTACGAATCAGGGATCTTAAAAGAGAGAGCTAGTAAAGCAATCCACAGGAGGCTATTCTTCTGTGTCTGATGATGGACCAGAAAGCTCTGTATATTGGCACGCTTGACAGCCTGGAAGAAAATCAGACAAGAGCTGGGACAAATTGCTATCCATGAGTACAAGTCCAATCTTTCATTTACCATCTTTAACCCTGACTATGAAGTGAGTTGGTAAAATGGCTGCATCTGGCCCAGGATGCAGAATCTGCAGGATATCTGGTTGGAGCTGGGTCACTGCAGGCCCAGCTGCAGCTTCTTGGCAGAAAAATAAACCAGCAGATGACACGTCGGATGCAGCAGCACCTAGATCCCTACTCTCACTTTCAGAGGGTAATGACTGCTGCTTTACTTCTGCTTCCTAAATATCATGCAAATTTTTCTTGTATCCAGTCCTGCCCCAGAACCATACATGGGAGTGAATTAGGGGAAGTGTAGTTCCCATTCAATTAAATTAATAGTGCAAAACCACCACAATGCCAATTAGCTTGAAAAATACACCTATAAACGTTTCACTTACAGATTTTAATTTATATTTAGCAGTAAAATTTGTGTGTGGTCTTAGAAGGGCCTTTTTGCCAAGTTTTATTATCAATATTTGCTATTTTTATAAATAGAGGTTAATTTATTTTATCATGAGTCTCCAAATTAATTTTGCAAAATTATGCCAAGTTATGTATGCTCCTTGAATATATGAAATCATTGCTGAAACAAAAGAAGAAAATTGGCAGAGGATGGTGTTTTCTTTTTCTGAGGAGGAGTTATTTGGCAGCATTCTCAATTTTTAAAATTGTTCTCATTGGCTTTTTGATAATCCATTTTGTTCTTAACTTTGTTAATTTATATTTTCCTTAAAAATCAGCCATGTAGGGGTACCTGGGTGGCTCAGTCATTAAGCGTCTGCCTTCAGCTCAGGTCACGATCCCAGGGTGCTGGGATTGAGCCCCACATCGGGCTCCCTGCTCTGCAGGAAGCCTGCTTCTCCCTCTCCCACTCCCCCTGCTTGTGTTCTCTCTCTCACTGTGTCTCTCTCTGTCAAATAAATAAAATCTTTAAAGAAAAAAAAATCGGCCATGTCATCTAGATTCTAGATTAGCCTGGAAATAATAAATTTAAAGTAATCATTTATATCTTTGCTAATATAATATTCTATTCTTAATTTAATTGTCTTTTTTCTACTTTTTCTAGATTAAGCTAGAAGTAAACAATCTCTTTTATTGATATTTCCAAGGTACCAGTTCTTAGATTTGTCTAAATCAATTTTTATATTTTTCTAGTTCATGAATTTTTCGTGTTAATTTGTTCCTTCTGTTTTCTGTATTTTTATTTGAGATTGAGGAAGAAGACTGATGTTCTTTTTTTATAATCTTATAGGTTATGTTAATTTAGTTTATTTGTTTTTATATAGTAATTGTAAGTTTTTATCTTTCAGCAATCCCTACATCTCATAAATTATTAAATTAATATGCTCATGGAATTATGTCCTTTCTAAATATTGTGAACATATGTTACTGTTCTTCTTTATCCAAAAATGACCCTTGCTAATCCAAATGTTATGGTAATGTGTTTATAAAATGTATTGACAGTACTATTTCTGATTTTTTAAAAAATCATGTTACAACTAGGTAAACTTTTTGTTTTTTTTAGTTATTTTATATCCTCACTTTTAAAATACTTATTAAAATTTTTGTATTGAGGTATCATGTATATATGAAGTACACAAATTATGAACATACAGCTTTATACAATTTTTAAATATGCATACAATGTGTAATCATCCTCCATATCAGCATGTAGAAAATTTCCAGTATCCCAGGAGGTTTTTCATGCCCCTTTTCAGACAATAACTACCACCTCTCCTGCAAAGAAGTAGCCCACTCTGATTTCTGTTACTGTAGTTTAATTTAGCCTACTCTTGAGCTTTTTTTTTTTAAAGATTTATTTATTTGAGAGAGTGAGAATGAGAGAGAGAGTACGTGAGAGGGGGGAGGGTTAGGGGGAGAAACAGGCTCCTCGCTGAGGAGGGAGCCCAATGCAGGACTCGATCCCGGGACTCCAGGGTCATAACCTGAGCCGAAGGCAGTCGCTTAACCAACTGAGCCACTTAGGCGCCCCATACTCTTGAGCTTCTTATAAAGAGAATCATACAGCATCTTCTTTTTAAAATCTAAATTGTATACTATGTAGTCTTTTTATTTTGGCCTTGCTTCCTTTGTTCAACATTTACCTTTGTTGTTGCCTTTGGTCAGTTTTTTCTGATATATTACTAAATGGTATTTCACTTATACAATGTACAATTTATTAATCTACTCTAGAGTCGATAGGTATTTGAATTGTTTTCAATGTTTGGCTATTATGAATAAAGCTGAAAATAATATTACTATGCATATTTTTGGGGGGAAGCACAGGTACTCATATCTTTTAGTTCGATACCTAAGAGAGGAACTTATAGGCTAGAAGTATGTTTCACCTTAGTAGATACCGCCAAACTGTTTCCCAAATGTCTGTTCCCAGCAGCAGTATATCAGATTTCTAGTTGCTACAACAGATCATCAACAAAACTTGGTATTGTCCATCCAGTATTCATTGGTGTTTAATATGTGACAGGTATTATAGTAAATGCACTTTTATTAATGAATGTCCATTGAGCCCCCAAAACAGTCTCATAGGGTAGTTACCATTATGTACCCAGAATTTACTTTGTTTTTGTTCTTGTTTTTGGTGATATTTTATTTTATTGAAATTCAACTTACATAGAGTTATATTAAATATATGTTTTTACATCTAAAATGTATTTTCTCTATCAAAATAGAGAAAATGTCATCACCTGGACATTTATTGGACTATGGCCCCAACCAGTCAATACCAAATCAACCCAGTAAGCATAACGATTATTCTGATTTCTATCACTAAATATTGATTTTGCTCATTTTTGAACTTTATATAAATGGAATCATACAGTATGTACTCTTTTGTGCCTGAAGCCTTTCACTAAACCTATGTCTGTAAGATTCAGCATTGTTGCTGAGCTCATGCTCTTATAGTACACATAGTAGTTCATTCTTTTTTATGCTGTGTAGTATTTCACTGTATGGATATTATTCTGTAGTTTATTTACCTTTTCTATGTTGAGGGGAACTTGGGTTTATTACATTATGAGGCCATTGCAAACAAAATTGCTATGAGTGTATTGACCATGCCTTCTGGTCAACATCATTACTTACTTTGGGGATTATAAACTCGGCAGTGCAGTTACTGAGTAGAGAGCATGTGTATGTTTAGTTGTGGTAGATAATATCAAAGAGTTTTTAATATGGGTTAACTCAGCTTGCACTACTATTGACAAAGACTTCCAATTTTTCCAACCCTTTGACAACACTTGATATTATGTCTTTTTTAATTTTAGTAATTCTGATGGGTGCATGGTGGTATCACACTGTAGCTTGAGTTTCATTTTTTTGATGACTTATGTTGTATACTATCTGTGTATATATTGACTGACCATTTTGGTAGAGTTTTTCATGAAATGCCTGTTCAAATTTTCTGCCAAATTTTAAACTGGGTTGATTTGTGTTGTGAATCTCTTCTCTCATTTTGTTGCTTATATTTTTGCTATCTTGATTTTTATGAAATGTAGTTTACCAGTCTTTTATTTTTTTATGGTTCTTTTCATATTCTATTTAAGAAAACCTTATGTTTGGGGTGCCTGGGGTGGCTCAGTTGGTTAAACATCTGCCTTCAGCTCAGGTCATGATCCCAGGGTCCTGGGATCGAGCCCCGCATTGGGGTCCCTGCTCTGTGGGGAACCTGCTTCTCCCTCTCCCTCTGCCTGCCGCTCCCCCTGCTTGTGTTCTCTCTCTCTCTGTCAAATAAATAAATAAAATCTTTTTAAAAAAGAAAACCGTATATTTGTTAAGATATGTTCCTTTGTTTTCTTCTAGAACTTTTAATATCTTATCATTTGTGTTTACATATATTATGCCTCTTGAGTTAATTTTTAATGTTTAGTATAAGGAGGAGGTCTAGTATCAGTTTTTTCATATGGTTATCCAATTGTTCCTGCACCATTTATAAAAAACAAAAAACAAGCAAACAAAAACCCCCCCAAACAACTTTTTCGTCACTGAACTGAGTGACATCTTCTTGTAAATTAGGAAAATGTATCTGGGGTGCTTGGGTGGCTCAGTTGGTTAAGTGTCTGCCTTTGGCTCAGGTCATGATCCCAGGGTCCTGGGATCGAGACCCGCATTGGGCTCCCTTACTCAGCAGGGGAATCTGCTTCTCCATCTCTCTCTACCCCTCCTCCTTGCTTGTGCTCTCTCTCACTCTTTTGCTCTCTCTCTCTCAAATAAATAAATAAAATCTTAAAAAAAAAAAGGAAAATGGATTTGTATTGGTCTTTTGCAACACTATGCCATTCCATTAGTATATTGGAATAATCTTACAGCAATATCACACTGGCTTAACAACTGCAATTTCATGGTAGTTTTCAGTATTTGGTAGCATGATTCTCCAACTTACTCCTCAAGATTTTCTCTACTATTCTTGACTATTTCCATAATTACTTTAGTATCAGCTTGGCAATTTCATAAATAAATAGACAAATAAATATTAAATTTAAAAACAAAATAAATTAACACGATAATAAAACAAAACCCAACTTGTATTTTGAGTGGAACTGCATGATCTGTATCTATAGATCAAATTGGGGAAAATTGATATCAACATTACTGAGTCTTCCAATCCATTGGAATGTTATACTTCTCAATTTATTTAGGTTCTTTTAGAAAGTATTTCATCTTTTGTAGTTTTAAATGCAGAAGTATTGCTTATTTTTTAGATTTATTCTTAATTACACAATTATGCTAGAGGATTATTGCTTTTTTATACTATTGTAAACATTTATATTTTTGTTTTCCTTTTCTATTTTTTCTTTTATATATAAATACAATTCAATTTTTTACATCAATATTCTAGTCTAGGATCTTGCTATACTCATTACTCCTAGTAGCCTGTTTAAAGATTCATTTTGATTTTTAAGATGCAAAATCATTACTCTTCCTTTCCAATCTCTCTAATTTTTATTTCTCCTCTTTTACCTTATTGTACCAGTTAGGACTTCCAATACATTACTGAGTAAATGTGGTGATAGTAGGCAACCTTAGTAAATGTTCCATAAAAACTTGAAAAATTATGTATTCTGCAGTTGTTGGTATAAATTAGATTAAGTTGGTTAAATTGTGCTACACAAATCTTTATGTTTACTGACTTTCATATCTGCTTATTTATGTTGTTGGAGATAGCTGTATTATTAGAGTCTCCAACTATAATTGAAGATTTGCCTATTTCTCTTTTTATCTGTCATTTTTTTTTCTCCATCAGATGAAAAAATAAATACATAATGATGTAGGTGTCAGGCTGAGATTAAGCCTTTGTAGCTTCATCCCTTCAGCTTTAGTGGCCTATTGACCTAAGATAGGAAGATGGCCATCAGGTGAGGGAGGCTTTGCAGTGAGCTCAGAAACCAGCACACTTATACCAGCCCCATTCCTCTAAACTGGGGAATGTTAGTACTGTTTCTAGAATATTTAAAAAATGTCTGATGAGACATTTGACTGAATGTCAAAATATGTTCACCTTTGAAAAAACAATAGAAGGGGCAAGCATTAGTGTTACCTGTTAGCAAGTGATTGCCAGTAGTCAGTCAAAAAATGATACTACTTAGTCTGTGATGGTGGCAGTGAAAAAAGAAGGAAATAGTTTTAGTATAATTTGGATATGGCAGCGACAGCATTCTATAATGCATTAAAAGTAAAAGCCAAGTGGGTGAGGAAATTGACAAATGTGAAATGAATCCTTATTTGAGGCATGAGCTTTAAGAATTTAGGTTCTTTTTGAGTGTACTCTGATTTTCTCTTGTAAGCCCCACTAAAGGAACTACAGACAATCTTAAGGACATCTGCAGTAAGTTTGGAGAGTTAATTCAAAATGTATTATTTCAATGTATTCAGTATAATTAAATCCCAAATCCTTTGATATCCAATTATGTGAATGACATGTAATAAGACTATTTTTTGGTAAGATTAGCCACTAAAAAGTTTTTTAGGTGCATTAATAAATGAAAGTTGAATATTTATACTGTGATATGCACTGATACTTGCAATGCTAACAAAGACACTTCCAGAGATTTAAATTACATTATTTTTAAAATTTAAAATCTTTCATTCAAATGAGGATCTTGTTTACATTGTGAAATAATGCTGATTTGAAAATGTGCTTAATTACTTAGGATTTCAAACCGAGTACTGAAGAATTGATAATGATATACAAAGTTAATTAGAAAACATATCATTAAAGGTCAAGTTAGAAAGTAAAGCTTTAACATTTTGATATTTAGATGAAAGATATGGAAGCACAGAGTAATGATTCATTTGAACTAAGATATGAATGAATGGAAATTGCCCTATCATCAAGCATCAGGATGGATATCAGTAACTGTAATGTTAAGTACTGGTTGTCATTAAATTTAGAGGCTGAGTAGTTGCTTTGACTAGTCCCTCAATCAGTTTTCAAAATCTTTTAATCACTGATTAACGTTCTTAATATATACCATTTTTATTTGAATCCATAATATACTACATCAGTAAATGGTTGAAATGCCAAATGCAAATGCTACCTGACAAGGTATGTCATGTATTTTTTATGCATGTATTTTTATGCATGACAAGGTATGTCATGTATTTTTTATGCATGTATTTTTATGCATGTATTTTTTATAAGTGATCTCAGTAGCATGAGCATCATGTATTTTAAATATATTCCCTGTTCAAAATGTCCATCATGCCAAAATGTTAATGAGTACTTTTTGTTTTGAATAGAGTATATTGATTCAAGACATTTTTAGAATGAAGTATTTTAATCCTCCTTTCAAAGATGCTCATTAACATAACTTACTTTACCCTGACATCCACTTTTTCTTTTTTAATTTAATTTTATTATGTTATGTTAATCACCATACATTACATCATTAGTTTTTGATGATTCATTGTTTGCAGTGCTACATGCAGGACGTGCCCTCTCTAATACCCATCACCAGGCTAACCCATCCCCCACCCCCCTCCCCTCTAGAACTCTCAGTTTGTTTCTCAGAGTCCATAGTCTCTCATGGTTCATCTCTCCCTCTGATTCCGCCCCCCTTGATTTTTCCCTTCCTACTATCTTCTTCTTCTTCTTTTTTTTTTTTTAACATATAATGTAATTTGTTTCAGAGGTACAGGTCTGTGATTCAATAGTCTTACACAATTCACAGTGCTCACCATAGCACATACCATCCCCAATGTCTATCACCCAGCCACCTCATCCCTCCCACCCCCTACCACTCCAGCAACCCTCAGTTTGTTTCCTGAGTTAAGAATTCCTCATATCACTGAGATCATATGATACATGTCTTTCTCTGATTGACTTATTTCGCTCAGCATAATACCCTCCAGTTCCATCACATCGTTGCAAATGGCAAGATTTCATTCCTTTCGATGGCTGCATAATATTCCATTGTATATATATACCACTTCTTCTTTATCCATTAATCTGTTGATGGACATCTTGGCTCTTTCCACAGTTTGGCTATTGTGGACATTGCTGCTATAAACATCAGGGTGCACGTACCCCTTCGGATCACTACCTTTGTATCTTTGAGGTAAATACCCAGTAATGCAATTGCTGGGTCATAGGGTAGCTCTATTTTCAACTTTTTGAGGAACCTCCATACTGTTTTTCAGAGTGGCTGCGCCAGCTTGCATTCCCACCAACAGTGTAGGAGGGTTGCCCTTTCTCCGCATCCCCTCCAACATCTGTTGTTTCCTGACTTGTTAATTTTAGCCATTCTGACTGGTGTGAGGTGGTATCTCATTGAGGTTTTGATTTGGATTTCCCTGATGCCGAGCGATGTTGAGCACTTTTTTCATGTGTCTGCTGGCCATTTGGATGTCTTCTTTGCAGAAATATCTGTTCATGCCTTCTGCCCATTTCTTGATTGGATCATTTGTTCTTTGGGTGTGGAGTTTGATAAGTTCTTTATAGATGTTGGATACTATCCCTTTATCTGATATGTCATTTCATTTGCAAATATCTTCTCCCATTCTGTCAGTTGTCTTTTGGTTTTGTTGACTGTTTCTTTTGCTGTGCAAAAGCTCTTTATCTTGATGAAGTTCCAGTAGATCATTTTTGCCTTTGCTTCCCTTGCCTTTGGTGATGTTTCTAGGAAGAAGTTGCTGCGGCTGAGGTTGAAGAGGTTGCTGCCTGTGTTCTCCTCTAGGATTTTGATGGACTCCTGTCTCACATTTAGGTCTTTCAACCATTTTGAGTCAATTTTTGTGTGTGGTGTAAGGAAATGGTCCAGTTTCATTCTTCTGCATGTGGCTGTCCAATTTTCCCAACACCATTTGTTGAAGAGACTGTCTTTTTTCCATTGGACATTCTTTCCTGCTTTATTGAAGATGAGTTGACCATAGAGTTGAGGGTCCATTTCTGGGCTCTCTATTCTGTTCCATTGATCTATGCGTCTGCTTTTGTGCCAGTACCATACTGTCTTGATGATGACAGCTTTGTAATAGAGCTGGAAGTCTAGAATTGTGATGCCACCAGCTTTGCTTTTCTTTTTCAACATTCCTCTGGCTATTCGGGGTTTTTTCTGGTTCCATACAAATTTTAGGATTAGTTGTTCCATTTCTTTGAAAAAGTGGGTGGTATTTTGATAGGGATTGCATTAAATGTGTAGATTGCTCTAGGTAGGATTGACATCTTCACAATATTTGTTCTTCCAGTCCATGAGCATGGAACGTTTTTCCATTTCTTTGTGTCTTCTTCAATTTCTTTCATGAGTATTTTATAGTTTGATGAGTACAGATTCTTGGCCTCTGTGGTTAGATTTATTCCTAGGTATTTTATGGTTTTGGTGCAATTGTAAATGGGATCAACTCCTTAATTTCTCTTTCTTTTGTCTTCTTGTTGGTGTATAGGAATGCCACTGATTTCTGGGCATTGATTTTATATCCTGCCACTTGACTGAATTCCTGTATGGGTTCTAGCAGTTTTGGGGTGGAGTCTTTTGGGTTTTCCACATAAGGTATCATATCATCTGCAAAAGGTAAGAGTTTAACAACTTCTTCGCCAATTTGGATGCCTTTGATTTCTTTTTGTTGTCTAATTGCTGTGGCTAGGACTTCTAATACTATGTTGAATAGCAGTGGTGATAGTGGACATCCCTGCCGTGTTCCTGACCTTAGGCGGAAAGCTCTGTTTTTCCCCATTAAGAATGATATTCGCTGTGGGTTTTTCAAAAATGGCTTTTATGATATTGAGGTATGTACCCTCTATTGCTATACTCTGAAGAGTTTGGTCAAGAAAGGATGCTGTACTTTGTCAGATGCTTTTTCTGCATCTATTGAGAGGATCATATGGTTCTTGTTCTTTCTTTTATTATTGTATTGTATCACATTGATTGATTTGTGGATATTGAACCAACCTTGCAGCCCAGGACATCCACTTTTTCAATAGGATATCTAATCAATGTCTGAGTGACCATTCATTTATTTCATAAACATTTGTTGAGCTTCCACCATGTGGGAACAAAAGAATAAGTTATGACCAATAGTCTCAAGGAGCTCTGGTCAAATGGAGAGTCGGGTAAAAAAGGGGGGAAAAAAAAGTCATGATGAAAGTTACAAGTGCACAAATAGAGATAAAATAAAACAGAATGAAAGCCCAGAAGAAGAAGTTTGGAGGACTTATCAGAGATATCCTAGAACAGGAGATATTTGAGTTGTATCTTGAAGGAGGAAAATACACTTGGCAAGTCAACAAATTAAAGAAGGGCATATATGACAGAATAACCAGCTTACTAATGGATAGATATGGTTTGAATGCTTACCATTAGTCAGGCTGGATAAAAAGTGACCTTTCTTCCTCACGGAAACCCTATAACTACCATTATTATTTCTACACTACAGATTAAGAAATTGAGTCTCAGAACTGTCTTATACCTAGCAAAGGATAGAGCTGGGATTCAGACTCAGCCGGTCTAAGTCCAAACTCCATACTCCTCATTGTCATGTGCCACTTAGAATGGCACAGGAAAAGATGGAGATGGAGAGTGGAAGCACTTGGGAGGCTTTGGAAGTGGAGTTTTAAACCCTCCAAGGCCAATTTTAAACACCAGAGGTCATAATTCCAAGTATGCCCTATGCCAAGAGTACAAATACTTTTTATGTGAGTGTATTCTTTAATGGCCAGATGATTCAGAGCTTAAACTTATGGATTTGTTCTACTGACTTAATAAATGGGGTGCCTGGACTAAAAATTATAGTCTTCTCCAAAATTTTCCAAACTGCCCTTCTTCCTCTTTATCTTGTTACAATGGCCATGGAAAGAAATAATCATAAATATGCCTCTGGTGGTCTTTTTACCTCTTAAAATATATGGAGCTGCTTCTTTTTTCTTAAGAGAAAGATTGTTTGGGATTCTTAGCACTCCTTCTCACCTTTAATAGAATATATTTAATTAGTCCTTGCTTATAGCCAAGTCTACCTTTTTTTTTTCCCTGAGTGTATTTTTGGAGATAAGTCCTGAGAAACTAATAATGGTCCTGAGGTAGGGTGGTGCATGCAAAATAACATTCCAGCTGGCTTGGTTTTTGTTTGTTTGGCAGGAATGTTCTGCTTTAGAGATGCCTGCTATGTAATCCTTAATTTGAATATATATTTAGGGGAATAGTTGGTACTGTCACATAATAATTGACTGCAAACTTTACTCATGAAGAGGTGTTTCTAAGCCAAGCATGAAAACTGGCAAGGGGTGGAAGGAGAACTAAATGCAAAACAGCCGTACAAGGGCAGTTGATGACACTCACCTAATTAAAATCCCTTCTGCTTCTTATTCTTCCTTGTCAGACAAGAGAGTAAATATAGGTGATGATAAAGAAAACAAAATTGGATTGAGTGCTAATATCAACTGTGATGATTGCTAGGGATCTCCTAAGTCTTGTCATGTAACACCATGGGATGAAAACAGTTACAACTGTCCTGGGTAGGAAATTTCTCCTCCAGTTTAAACCCTGTTCAAATACTCATAAAGGTTGTTTATCATAGCTCCTGCATAATCCACTCATCATATAATATTCTCTATGGCTTTTTCTTCTTCACCTAAGTTAGAGTTCCTAAGTTATGGATGTTATGTGTCTGTGGCAGGCAGCCTCTCAGATGGCCCCTAATAATGGTTCTAACCTCATGGTTTTCATGCCCTCATACCATCCCCTCCCTTTGTATTTGAGCTCAACTTATGGACTGCCAGTGAATAGGACACAACAGAAGTATTTAGATATTACTTTTGAGCTTGAATTACAAAAAAACCGTGGCTTTCATTTTGGGTGTACTCACTTGTTCCCTAATTCTGAAGGAAGGAAGCCAGCTGCTATCTTGTGAGCTGCCCTACATTAAATTGCTAGGGCTGCCATAACAAAATAAGATAGACTAGGTGGTTTAAATAACAGAAATTTGTTTTCTCACAAGTCCAGGATCAGGGTGTCAGCAGGGTTGGATTCCCCTGCAGCCTTTCTCCTTGGCTTGAAGATAGGTATCTCCTTGCTATGTCTTCACACGGTTGTCCCCTGGTGTCTCTTTTGGTGTCCAAAATTCCTTTTCTTATAAGGACACCAGACAGATTGATTTAGGGCATACCCTAACAGCCTAATTTTAACTTAATCACCTCTTTAAAGGCCCTGTCTCCAAATACAGTCACATTCTGAGGTAGTGTGGGCCCGGGTTTCAGCATATGGATTTGAAGAGGACACAATTCAGCCTATATAATAAGACCCACATTGCAAGGAAATCTCAGTCCAACAATCTGTGAAGAACTGAATCCTGCAAACAGTCATGTGAGTGAGCTTGGAAGTGGATTCTCCCCAAGGAGAGCCTTCAGATGAAATCATAGTCTTGGCCAACTGCTTGACTATAGTCTCATAACTGCTTGAGTAAGAGGCATGTTACAACTAGTGACATAAATGACCTACAAAAACTGTGAGATAATAAATCTGCCCTCTTTGAAACGTCTGAGTTTTGGGGCAGGTTGTTATACAGCAAGAGATAACTAAAGAAAGTGTCTAAACTATCACATGAGTTTTTGTTTGTTTGATGGATCTGTTTTGGAGCAGAAGGAAGCCGTTTTTAAAGAATTCAGGACCAGTGTGTGTTCAGTGCCATGGCCCACCACCCACACCCCCACATCAGATCTTAAGCGCTCATCCCCAGCTACTGAGAGTGTTGGTTGCTGATAGCACATAGCTGTATCCTCTCGAAAATTGCACTCACCTGAATGGCACTTTTTCTGATGATTCAAATCCTGTTTGTGTTCATCTTGGGGAGTTTGAGCTTAATGAGAACCGATGCACTTTCATAGAGTTTCTGGCTTCCCAAAGGGTCCCTCATAAACGGGACTAGATCTAAGGAAAATATGGTCATAAGTTACCTCTCCTCTTGGTGCTTTATATTCCCCCTTGGGATTCAATCCTTGCTTATCCTTCAGCATGTATATAAGACTTAGGGGAAAAAGGCAGAAAAGCTACTTCAGGATAGATGAACGTTATCCCTTGCTTTACCTTAGAGCAGCAAGATAATAGGGCTGCTTTTCTTGATCATCCCTTGTGAAGACATTATTCAAAACAGGTAAAAGCAATGGAAACTTGATCACTGGCATCCATCTCAATGATGACCACCCTAATTTTGATTTTCTTTCTCTAAAATAAAATAACAATAACAATAAAATAAAACAAAACTTCAAAACAATTTTTGAAGATCAACACATTATCTTTTATTTGCCTGGAAAGATACAGACTTTTTCAAAAAGTGCCATAAGAAATTGAGAATTGAAGTCATATTATCTATGTTGTCAGAAAAGCTGGATCCTTTGAAATCCACAATTACTTTTATTCGTGAGCTCTATGTTCATGATTATCAGTACTCGATAATCTCCCTTTTGGAAATGTCAAGGTAAAATGTTCACATATTTGTGAACCATTAAGCCAAAATGAATTACAAGCAATCTGAAAGTCTTCTCTATTTCTTCCTAGAAAGTTGATTATTAGGTACCCAGGTAATTCGGGCCATAATTTAACTGAATCCATTGTTTGGAATTAAGTCTGAATCTGGTAGTGATATTAATGTGTGTGTGGTATGTGTTTGTTGGGGGGGGGGGTGTGACTGATTGGGAAGCAAAGATGTAATTACTTACCAGTATAAAAATCACTGAATAGAGGGTGATCTAGCTTTAACTCTGCCACTAGCTATATAACTTTACTTCTTTCTATCTTTGACTTTTATTTGTAAATTGAAGCAATTGGAAAAAAATTCAAGTCATTCCTGTTTTAATATTCCATATTTTCTATTTTAGGCAAAATAATGATAAATTGACTAAATATTTTGTTAATTTAACTAGAGCATGGGCTCAAGTAGACAAATCTTAGGCAAAGTGATATAATTTGAAGACCACATAGTCAGTTCTCAAGTAAGTTTTACTTTACATGTTAAGAAAACTGATATTAAAACAATCTTGTGATGGTTCAACAATGAGATGTAACACATTATATTGGGAAAGTTTCCATAGAATTATTTAGATGGTGTGTCCTCAGATATCCCTGATGTCCCATAATCTTTTAAGACAAAGATCATAAATCTATCCAAGAATTGTCCCTGAAAATAGCAGCAGTCTATTGGATTTTTTCTTCTCTCTCATAACCATGCAAATACATATTAAAACCTCTTGAATTTATGTAGAAAGTCAGAGACTGGACATATTTCCTCTTAGGCCAGAGTGCAGGTTTACATTTTTAAGAGAAATTAGAAGAAGAAAGCTTCTTGATGCTCAAGAAAAGGACAAAGTGGACAATCAGACTAAACATGAGAAATGCATTAAAAATTATTCACTACATTAAATATGGGTGTTAAAAACACAGTCTTAAGCTATATTTTCCCCTCAGTTCTAAAGCAGTGTGTCAATTAGACAAATTTGTACTAACAGTGATGGTGAGGGTAGCAAAGGAGTCTTCTGAAATGGATTTTGCAGGCAAAGGGACTTAGAGTTTAAAGCTACATTAAAAAGTCAGAAAAAAAATTAAAAAGCAACATAGCCATCTCTTCTGCCTCTGGTAGGAAAGCAAACATTTTTCAGCTAAAAATGATTAATCTTGATATATTAAATGCAGTTTTAAATGTTCAATTTATTTCAAGAAATTTTGAGCATTATGCTGTAATGTGCAAGATGCTGCACTGTGGGAAACAAAGAAGAATGAAACAGCATTCTAACAAGTTGCTTGCAATATTGTAGGAGAAATTACACAAATATTAAGAACCGTAATGCAAGACAATGTGCTCCAAAAGCTCTAATACAGGCAAAAACCCAGGAAACTCAGGTAATAGATGTTATTTCAGTTTCAGCAAAAGCATCTTCATCTTTTAGTTGAAAACCCTGGATGGAATAAGTAACATTTGCTCAGCATCAACTGTGATATTATGAAGTTCTTACACTGTGCCCTGGCATACATGTACAAGAACATTTATAGCAGCTTTGCTTGTAACTCCAAGCTGGAAACAGCCCGGATACATATTGTCAGGAAAAGATATAAATACCTTGTGAACTATTACATAATAGAATACTCGATATCATCAGAAATGTATAAATTGCAGCTACACATGTGAACACCGGTGAATATCAGAAATGAAATTTAAATAAAAGTTGCAAAAAACCTATATGGCACAGTACTATATTTTTATAAAGTCCCAAAGCAAGGAAAAAAAAAAACAAAAATGTATTCATTAGAAGTTCATACTTATATAGTAAGTAAAACACCAAGAAACCCAAGAGAAAGTTTAGAATAGGTGATCTAGGAGTGTGGTTACTTTTGATGAAGAAACACAGGTTAGGATAAGGGGTGACATAAATGAGAGCCTGGGTTATAATGTGTTCTCCCACAAGTCTTTATAAATATTACACTATCATCTAACAATATGGAGGTGTGTAAATGTCTGAGACCAGCAAAATACTGGCATTTTTTTTTCAAATATGAACTGCTTTGGAAGCCTGGATGTTGGTAGCCCATCTTCATCTGCTATGATAGTCAAACATTTGTCTGGGTATTAGTTTGTTTTCATGACTTTTCTCTGGTTCTCATTGAACCTTTCATATATGCAACTCAAGCCTTTCCTTAGTTCAGGTGTTGCTTCTGTCTTTTCCTCTGCTTGTGACACTTACTCTCCACCCACTCCATCCTCCGCTACTCCTCATCTAGGAAATTCTGCCATGAAGACCATTCAAATAGCAGTGCAGCTTCCTCCCTGCCCTCAGTCTTGGTGAGTCCCACAGGACATGCTAGTGTTAGCGTGTAGGAATCTTCCCTGGCACTGACTCCCTATGAGTTTGTACCTTCTTTTGAACAATTATTAAATCAGTGTCTTTTTCTATCAGTAGTCATTAAGGTAAATGAAGACAGTGGCCATGGATTTTTTTTATCACTATTTTATTTCCTGTGTCTAACATGTATTTGAGTGAAATATATGTATTTCTTCAATAACTGTCTCTGAATTTATTTTTATTCTTTGCATGCACTCTCTGTCTTTCAACTCCCATTGTAAATAGATTCTCTTAATACTATGTTTCATGGTTCATTTACTTTTCTTCTTTATTTCTTCTCTGTAAATTACACAAGCTTGTGTTCTCCTTTACAAGTTTTATAAAATTACACAAGCTTGTGTTCTCCTTTCATCAATTTCCTGCTATATAGGTCAATTTTTTATATACTTCACTGTGGTAATTATTACTAAAATCAAGCTTTTCATCCACATGGTTTTCTTTTGAATTTTGCATTTTCCTCTCCTCTTCATTATTACCTACCCTTGATTTGTTAATGCAATGTTTTCTTGAATTTTAAGCATATAAATTATTTAAACTTGTCTCCTTTTTTCCTTCTTATTTATCTTTTCACTTCTTTTCAAGTAGTCAATGATAGCATATAGTTTTTGTGTTGTTTTTTTTTTTTGAAGTGTCTATTTAAAATCCAATTAGCTAACATACAGTGTAATATTAGTTTCAGGTGTACAATATAGTAATTCAAAACTTCCAAACATCACCCTGTGCTCATCACAACAAATGCATTCCTAAATCCCCATCACCTATTTAACCCATTCCCCCATCAGTTTATTCTCTAGAGTTAAGAGTCTTTTTCTTGGTTTGCCTCTCTCTCTCTTTTTTCTCTTTGCTCATTTTTTTCTTAAATTCCACATATAAGTGAAGTCATATGGCATTTATCTTTCTCTGACTTATTTCACTTAGATAATACTCTCTAGTTCCATCCAAGTCATTGCAAATGGCAAGATTTCATTCTTTTTTATGGCTGAGTCATATTCCATTCCATCTATCTATCCTCTATCTATCATCTATCTATCTATCTATCTATCTATCTATCTATCTATCTATCTATCATCATCATCATCATCATCTGTCTATCATCTATATTTCATCTCTTCTTTATTCATACATCAGCCAATGGACACTTGGGCTGTTTCTGTAATTTGACTATTGTAGATAATGCTGCCATAAACATCGGGGAGCATGTATCCCTTTGAATTAGAATGTTTGTATTCCTTGGGTAAATACCTAGTAGTACAATTGCTGGATTGTAGGCTAGTTCTAATTTTAACTTTTTGAGGAACTGCCAAACTGTTTTCCAGAGAAGCTACATCAGTTTGCATTCCCACCAATAGTGCAAGAGGGTTCCCCTTTTTTCACATTCTCATTACACCTGATGTTTCTTGTGTTGTTGATTTTAGACATTCTGACAGGTATGAGGTGATATCTCATTGTAGTTTCAATTTGTATTTCCCTGATGATAAGTGATGTTGAGCATCTTTTCATGTGTCTGTTGACCATCTGTATGTCTTCTTTGGAAAAATGTCTATTCATGTCTTCTGCCCATTTTTTAATTGGATTATTTGTTTTTTTTTGAGTGTTGAGTTTTACAAGTTCTTTATATATTTTGAATACTAACCCTTTATCAGATACGTCATTTGAAAATATCTTCTCCCGTTCCAAAGGTCACCTTTTAGTTGTGTTGATTGTTTCCTTCACTGTGCAGAAGCTTTTTATTTTGATAAAGTCCCAGTAGTTTATTTTTGCCTTTGTTTCCCTTGCTTCAGGAGACATATCTAGAAAAATGTTGCTATGGCTAATGTCAAAGAGATTACTATCTGTTTTCTCTAGAATTTTTATGGTTTCAGGTCTCACATTTAGGTCTTTAATCCATTTTGAATTTATTTTTGTGTGTGGTGTAAGAAAGTCATCCAATTTCATTCTTTTGCATGTAGTTGTCCAATTTTCCCAACACCATTTGTTGAAGAGACTTTTTTTCTATTGGATATTTTTTCCTGCTTTGTCAAAGCTTAATTGATCATACAGTCAGGGGTGCATTTCTGGGTTTTTTATTCTGTTCTATTGGACTATGTGTCTATTTTGTGCCAGACTGTCTTGATCACTACAGCTTTGTAATATAATTTGAGATCTGGAATTTTAATGCTTCCAGCTTTGCTTTTCTTTTTCAAGATTGCTTTGGCTATTCAGGGCTTTTGCAGTTCCATACAAATTTTAGGATTGTTTGTTCTAGCTCTGTGAAAAATGCTTTGGTATTTTGATAGGGATTGCTTTGAATTTGTAGATGCTTTGGGTAGTGTAGACATTTTAACAATGTCTAGTATGGACATTTTAACAATATTTGTTCTTCCTATCAATGAACATGGAACGTCTTTCCACTTCTTTGTGTCATCTTCAATTTGTTCCATCTGTGTTTTATAGTTTTTAGAGTACAGGTCCCTCACCTCTTTGGTTAGGTTTATTCTGAGGTATTTTATTGTTTTTGCTATAATAATAAATGGGATTGATTCCTTAATTTCTCTTTCTGCTGCTTCATTATTGGTGTATAGAAATGCAACAGATTTCTGTATGTTGATTTTGTATCCTGCAACTTTACTGAATTTATTTATTAGTTCTAGCAGTTTCTTGGTGAAGTGTTTTGGGTTTTTTATATGGAGTATTGTGTCATTTGCAAATCATGAAAGTTTTACTTCTTCCTTGCTGATTTGGAAGCCTTATTTCTATGTGTTTTCTGATTCCTGTGACTAGGACTTCTAGTACTATGTTAAATAAGAGCAGTGAGAGTGGACATCCCCTTCTTGTTCCTGATCATAGGGGAAAAGCTCAGTTTTTCCCCACTGAGGATGATATTACCTACAGGTTTTGCATATATGGCCTTTTATAAAGATAAAAGGGACAATCCAACAAGAAGATATAACAATGGTAAATATATATGCACCCAACATGGGAGCACCCAAATATATAAAACAATTAATAGCGGACATAAAGGAACTAATTCATAATAAGACAATAATAGTAAGGTACTTTAACATCCCATTTACATCAATGAACAAATCATCTAAACAGAAAATAAACAAGGGAATGATGGCTTTGAATGACACACTAAACCAGATCGATTTAACAGACATATTCAGAACATTCCATCCTAGGGGTGCCTGGGCGGCTCATTTGGTTAAGCAACTGCCTGTGGCTCAGGTCATGATCCTGGAGTCCTGGGATTGAGTCCCACATGGGGCTCCCTGCTCAGTGGGGAGTCTGCTTCTCCCTCTGACCCTCCCCCCTCTCGTGCTCTCTCTCTCTCTCATTCTCTCTCTCTCAAATAAATAAATAAAAAATCTTTTAAAAAAGAAAAGAACATTCCATCCTAAAAAAGCAGAATACATATTCCCTTTTCAAGTGTACATGGGACATTCTCCAGAAGAGATCACATATTAGGTTATACAACAGGCCTCAACAAATATAAAAAGATTGAAATCATACCATGTACCTTTTCTGACCATGCTATGAAACTAGAAGCCAGGGCGCCTGGTGGCTCAGTTGGTTAGGTGTCTGCCTTTTCAGCTCAGGTCATGATCTCAGGGTCCTGAGATAGAGCCCCACATTGGGCTCTCTGCTCAATGGGGAGTCTGCTTCTCCCTCTCACTCTATCTCTGTGCTTTCTCTCTCTTTCAAATAAATAAATAAAATCTTTTTAAAAAAGAAAAGAAACTAGAAACCAACCACAAGAAAAAATTTGGAAAGACACAAATACCTGGAGTTTAAACAACATGCTACTAAACAATGAATGGGTCAACCAGGAAATCAAAGAAGAAATTTAAAAAAATACACAGAGACAAATGAAAATGAAAACTCACTGGTCCAAAACCTTTGGATGCAGCAAAAGTGGTCTTAAGAGGAAAGTACATAGTAATACAGGCCTACCTTAAGAGTCAAGAAAAATCTCTAATAAACAACCTAACCTTATACCTAATGGACCTAGAAAAAGGACAACAAACAATGCCTAGAGCCAGCAGAGGGAAGGAAATAATAACAATTAGAGCAGAAATAAATGATATAGAAATGAAAAAAAATAGAACAGATCAATGAAACCAGGAGCTAGTTCTTTGAAAGAATTAATAAAATGGATAAACCTCTAGCCAGACTTACCAAAAGAAAAGGACCCAAATAAATAAAATCTTGAATTAAAGAGGAGAAATAACAACCAACACCACAGAAATACAAACAATTGCAAGAGAATATTATGAAAAACTATATGCCAATAAATTGGACCCCCTGGAAGAAATGGATAAATTCCTACAAACATATAAACTACCAAAACTGAAACAGGAAGAAATAGAAAACTTGAACAGACTTATAACCAGCAAATAAATTGAATCAGTAATCAAAAAACTCCCAAAAAACAAATGTCCAGGGCCTGATGGCTTCAGAGGTGAATTCTACCAAGCATTTAAAGAAGAGTTAAAACCTATTCTCAAACTACTCCAAAAAATAGAAAAGGAAGGAAGACTTCCAAATTCATTTTGTGAGGCCAGCATTACCTTGATACCAAAACCAGATAGACTCTACTACAAAGGAGAACTATAGGTCAATATCTCTGATGAACATGGATGAAAAAATTCTAAATAAAATACTAGCAAATTGAATTCAACAATACATTAAAAAAAATCATTCATCACAGTCAAGTGTGATTTATTCCTCGGGCTCATGGGTGGTTCAATATTTGTGAATCAATGAACAGGGTACACAACATTGATGAAAGAAAGAATAAGAACCACATGATCATTTCAATAGATGTGGAAAAAGCATGACAAAGTACAGAGTATACTGTAACTTATCTCAAATAGTTTAACTATTATTGTTATCTCATCATATTGGCTCTCTTAACTATATTTATCTATTTAGATTTTCATTATCTTTCTATTTTTTATTTATAATTAAAGAAGAAGATTTACACTTGCCTGGCTCCAAAAGTTGAGACCCAGTCATTCAAAATGAACCGGTCTAGGGGAGATAGTTTTCCCTCTACAACAACAATAAGCAAAGGAAAAGTATAGTGCGACACTTTTCTGCCTCTGCAATGTGACTCATTGGCCAAAAATATTTATAGCTACTGTTCTATGCATCTCAATTCAAATGTCCTTGTGAATTCAGCCTCAGTCATGAGTAGAAAGAACGATATTTTAGAAATCTTCTTTTTAATGATAAATTATATGGTTTCTCAAGTCACTTACTATTTTTGTGTGGGTAAAACATTTAGGATATTTTGAGTAAAGATTTTAATTTTAAAATATTCCAACTCACAGACAGTACTTTTCTAAATGTTCCTTATTTCCCAAATTCTTCCGATATTGGAGCAGCATGTTTTTACTTTTTTTTAAAGTGTTTTAACCAGTCACTCAGTAAATATTTTTCCCTAGAGAAGAGGCAGCATTTTTGTCCTAATAATGTGATTTATTATAGACTGCAAATGATACCAATTCATGCCAGGAATAAAATATCATCACTTTCTTTAAATAAACTGTGTGAATGCTCTAAGGTTTCAGCCTATCAACCATAAAACAAATGCTGAGCTGAAGGCAGACGCTTAACCAACTGAGCCACCCAGGCACCCCTTGTTGACTGTTATTTAAACAACTTATACTATTAAATTTTAAATTTTTTTCCTGAAGTTTAATGTTGATATTATTTGCATAGAAAGGATTTGATTCCAGCTTTAAACATCTGAATAATGAATAAACACTTTTCTAATACAAAGTGATATGACACCCCACTAATGTCATAGGTATACACTTCTACGGAGCAGTTTGTTGAATTCACCGTATTTAAACTTAATATGGAATAGCATGAAAATAAAAATAATACAAATAAATGAATCAAAGAGATTGTTTGAATTGCCTTGGGTTATTATAAATACTAATTATATTTTAAAATTTGCCTCATTTATAATCCCAAAAAAGTAATTATGTAGCAAGAAATAATAAAATGATATGCTGTATAATGGAACAGCTCATAAACATATAGTTATATATAATGACTTTCTATACAGTGAAAAAGTTGCTTTGGCTAAGTTAAAAGGTTTCCTTTAAATCTTTTACTGTTTTTTAAATATGCAAGTAAAGCAATTCTCTAAATATGGAAATATCTCAAAGGAGAAATTAAAGGAATTTTAGCAGGAGTTTCACTTTTGATTTTGAATCATATACTTGGTTATATAATATTTATGGAGTTAGGGGGCAAGTCATACCTAAATGAAATGACACAAAGTGCATTTTTGTAGGAAACAACAAACTGTCAACTTGTTCTGTCTCTAGAGACTGAGCATTTTCTGGAAATTGAATTCCAGGTAAGTAACAGAATGAGGAATCAGTAATAGGAAATATAACAGGAGAAAGTCCATAAAGCAAAAGCAAGTTTTCCCAGGAGAGAAAGATGGAAGCAAACTAAGAGCCAGGAGTCCAAATCCAGAAAGTAAAGGAATCTAAAATTTTTGGCAGTAATACAAAACTGAATTTGAAAGTAGGTGCTCAACTTTTCAAACATTTATAGTTGTTTCATTTATAATAGACTTTATGTAGTCATAATACTCCTTACTTTAGTACTACCTACTTTAGAAAATGTTCTCTTTGTCTCACTGTTATGTAGGTCTATTTTGTCCTTATCAATTCGAGGGCCCACCATGTTACATAAAATGAGTGAGTGAAGGCATAATTTTAACACTCACCATTGTCCCAAGATTATAATTGGTAGAATATCCAGATACATTAATATTTTCAATCTTACGTAGTTGGCACAACATTTGATTCTTGAAACTTAAAACAACAAAACCCTAAACTTGTAGGATCTTATACAAAGCAGATCACTTAGGTGAAGAATCTCAACTATTAGAGACTGTATGAGACAACGTTACATGTCTTCCTCAAATTCATTCTTGAGAAAAATGCCAGCTCTGAATTATGAATGAACTCTCCAGACTTACTCTATGGATGTAGAGGAGTAATTCTGGGCCTGTGACTACAATAAGGTAATGAGACATCATTAACACACAGACCTATGATTGGCAGCCTCATCACAAGTGAGGAACTAAAAAAAAAACAAGTGAGGAACTGAGAGTTGGCCCAACACTCATGCATTCTGAAAAGAGCTATAATTTGTAATGTTTGTAAATGTCAACTTTATATTCAAAAAGTAAAGACATAAGACATTAATTCAAAGCATGCATTAAATTTTAGGACTTATCTCTCCACTTCATCTAAACTTTAAGAAATTATATATTCTTCCTTAATAATTTATAAATTTGTAGAAATCTTTGCTTATCCCATAGCCATGGCAGGACTTGCTGTGAAAATTTCAATGTTCTAAATTATTTTGTTTCTATTTTGTAATTTATAAAGTGCATTCAAATAAGTTAATTCATTTTGATAATGTTTTTACATGTTGGTTGTTCAATTTCAGGGGTCATTAGAACTATAACCTTCTTGCATTCCATCCTCAGTTGAAAATGGGAACTGAAAAAGTAATGACCCTGAACCTGACAATTATGTGAAACCTCTGTGCTTTTTTGAATGTATTTTTACCCACCATAGAAGGCCTTGCCTCTCCCTCTCAGTGTTGCTCAGAATGTATTATGTACACATGCAGTGCTATGTAAGGTAATGGCGGGCAGTCCATTGATAATCACTTATACTAATGATTATATATTTAAAAAATAATTTTAGAAAAAAAATAAGTATATTGAGTCCATGATTTCAAAGACATCACAGCTTATGATAAAAAATTTTTAAGTTAGTAACTTTAATATTGAATTAAACTTCATAAATAATACATAAATATGACATAATTCTACATAAATAATAGTACAAGTGGTATTTATTTATGGCAGCAAAATCATAAAATTGTAGGAGAATGAAGACTGAGAAACACTCTTCTATATGTCTGAACTATCGGAAGCTCTCTCTCTAATTTGTGGTCATCCTCCAGGTTACCCCTGCAGAAACTGACAAAAGACAGTACCATTCTAATTCTTATGTGTAATTTGGAGGGCCTGAATGGTAATGTGGAAAGGGTATTCAGTTATAATTCCAGCTCTGAGAGTTGTAAAATGTGTGTAGAATTGAAGGATCATTAAAGCTGTCAGAGCAATTCTTACAAATCTAATAAATCAAATATATACATGGAATAAATCAGCTTGTTTTAAAGTACTCAACTACTACATACCAATAATCAAATTATCTAATACCTTACAAATTAAAAGATCATGTCTCGAATCAATGATATATTTCAAATTGAAATCACTAATCTTGTAGGAAAAAAAATATACTTCAATTATGCACCTCTGGAGGACACCCCTCCAGATTATCTGAATCATCAACTCATTCATTGTCTTTGAGCTATTTTGGAAAGGCTGTACATTGCAGGTAACTACTATACTCTGAATGTTTGTGTGTTGTGTCTGTTCCCCCACGCCCATTCATGTGTTGAAACCTAACCCAAAGGTGATGGTATTACTAGGTGGAGGCTTTAAGAGGTGATTAGGTCATGAGGGCAGAGACCTCATGAATGGAATTAGTGACCTTATAAAAGCAGCCTGACAAAGTGTCTTTGCCTTTTCCACAGTGTGAAGTTACAAAGAAAAAATGGTGATCGGGGAAGCTGGTGCCTTGATACTGGATTTTCTGGACTACAGTACTGTGAAAAATAAATTTCTGTTGTTTATAAGCTACCAGTTTATGGTATATTTGTTAAAGAAGCCCAAATAGACTAAGATGGTAACTGATAGCAATGACTGATAATTGTCTATAGACATGCAAATTCTGTTCTGCCCTAGAGAGGTTCAATTGTTGTCCCTCCTAACCTGGAAAAAAACAACAGTTTTTATATATTCTTATTTATAAATTATAACATCTGTCTGGTCCCTCTATCTATATAAACACAGAGATTAGCCCCATGAATCCAAAATTTATTTGCAGAAATAAAATATTTAAACAGTGACTTAAATCAGTGTTCTCAAATGTTAGTGTGCTTAAGAAATATTGAGATGTGTAAGGGCATATACAAATAAAAATAAGGGGTTTAATTCTCCTTGTTCAAAGTAAGGGAAGAGACTTCTCTCCTCCACCCTTCTCTAAGAGCAGTTACTTCAGAAAACTTGTAAGTTCTTTCTCTCTTTTAAATATATATAGTCTTTTTAAAAAGCTGAATAAGCTTCTCGCTAACTTTAGGATCAGGAAGGTCTTTCCTTGAACTCTTTCTCTGAAATGTAATCATCAAGGAAGATAGCATCCTATCTCCCAGTTTCTGTGCCAAGAGTAAGCACCTAACTTTGGGAGCCTTGCTCCAAAACTATCACTTGTCATAAAAAATGTGAGAAGTTTACTGAGTCTTGTTTGTATTGAACATTCTGCCATGTCCACAGGGGATCCTTAAGTTCCTGCCTATTTTGCTTTTACTTTTGCAAACCAGTTTTTGTGAACCAGCCTAATTCAGTTAGGAAATACATTAACTGTTAAGGCCTTTTTCCCCCTTCTCCCCTTCCCCTTCCCTCCCTCCTTCCCCTTCCTTTTTATTCTCCCTTACACTGTCACTACTAGCTTCTAATGGGAACAAGCCTCAGAATAAAGTCTGACACACAGTATTTGTTAGGTAGCCAGGAACAAACAAACCAACAAACAACAGCTATACAATCTGTCTTGCAATAAACTGAGTGAGGACCAAGTTCTCCATCATTTCTGGATTATCGGAAAGCCTCGCATGAAAGGTTTATCGGAGGCAAATATGACCATGGTCTGGTAATAAGATTCTGGTAGCCATTAATTGGAGTCAGGTCCTCCTAATCAGCAACAGGTACACAAATTTAGTTAAATAAAAGCACAGCAATTTTCCCAATGAACGTTCCTTTCTAAAGGCCTCTATAGTGGTGGATAAACCACTAAGTCTTACCAATGGATAAGCATGCTAACTTGCGTTATGTTAATTAGTGTAGCTTCAGGTGCTGATGGAAGGTCAAGATAACTGAAACACCTGTAAGAGCTGCCTTTTAGATTACAGGAGAGCAGACACTCTCAGAGTGTGAATTCTTGATTAGGGCAACTGTGGCCTCTAGGCCACAATGGAATTGTAAATTTCTTACATCATAACACCAGTTCATCACACTCCTCCTGGGCATTTTAAAGAACTTCCCCATTACCCAATTTTTATTTCCAACTTTTTACTTCCTGATTTGGAAAAAATGATTATTAAACATTCCTTAGTTGTGAAGTAGCTAATTTTCTACTCATTCTTTACTATTTTATCAGATTCTGCATGCCCCTCCCGTCCATTTATTTACCTCTTTGGCCATGACTATTGAACTCACTAGGCCACTTCGCTCCTTTAAAAGACACCAGCTTTGGCCTCTGTAAGCACTTGATTTTGTCACTCCAGTAATTCTTATCACTGGCTACAGTTAGAAATCTATATTGCAGAGGCTCATGTTTAAAGAACAGGTTTTGTGAAAGGTTAAAAAGGAAACAAATGACATAGCTGGTAATTTATTGTAAAGGCAAAGGTATCAACAGAGAGTGGGAGACAGAAATGGAGGTGAAGACAGGCTGCAGGAGGTGGTGTGATAGAGCCAAGAGTTCAGGTGGCAGATGCCAAAAATAATTTTACCTATTAAAGAAATTGCTGACAGCTGCTTCTAGATTCACATTTCAATTAGGGACATAAAAGTTTTTTAAAGTAAAAGCAGGAGGAAGAAATTAAATAAGCAATGATGCTTTCAGAGAAGTAGCATACTAATAGTTTTATATCATGATTATGCAATTATGTTATTACTCTCAAATCGTATTTGATGCCGGACGGAATAGAATTATTTTGTGGGTAATGGCTATCTGTCGTACAAAGGGATAGATACTCCAAACGTTTCCTGTTTTTCTTTATCGTGTGCATGCTAAAATGTATTATTTACTGTAACATATTTTTCAAAGAAAACAAAATGGTAAAAGGGCTATCCTTTGTTCACTGAATTTGAATAATTGTAACTGATTTAAAGGTTCTTTGTGGAAAAAGCAAACGTTATGCAGAGAGCAATTCTAATAAAAATGTAATTTTTACTAATTTCTAAGTTTTATAACTTACTGTTCTTATGGAAAAATATATATGTCGATCTCAGCTTTTACAGACCTAAATAAAAAGAATTATTTATTAATGGGGAAATAATATCTTTGTGGGACTTTGTTGAAATTAAAAGAGGCCTGAATTTTTCTCTGTCATTCACTGATTAAAACAGAACCACCATTTTTTCCCCACTAATTATATAACCACAACTTTTAATACCAGGTGACTAAAATCTGACAAAAGAAAATGAGTATTTCATAACCAATTCTATTAGAAGATAGCTTTTTTGGGGAGATAAAAATGAAAAATCATGGAAAGTACTAAAGTGGGACTTTATACAGACTGAAGGTAAAGCCTAAAAACCTGGAATTTCATTAATGGGGGGGAACCTCCTAAAACAAGTTGCCGAAGACTCCATTGTAAATTTTATCTAGGGTTCTTCCTCCAACAAACAAAGATAATGTTGGTCAATTTATCTTTTTATTGTCTCTAATAGATATGATGACACATAATCCTGATAAAAGATATTATATAATAATAAATATTTTTATTTTTTCCTGCATCCTGGACAGATAATACAATGGCAAATAGTTGATTTGCATACTTAGTGCTAAAATAATATAGAAAGATCCATTAAAGATAATGGGTTCAAAGGGATAGGTAGTTCAATAGAGTGATACTAATTTAACTAAGGATCAATTTTTTTTAAGATTTTATTTATTTATTTATTTGAGAGAGACAGAGATAGCAAGAGAGAGCACAAGCCTGGAGGAGAGGGAGAAGCCGGCTCCCCACTGAGCAGGGAGCCTGACATGGTTTGATTCCCAGGAATCTGGGATCCTGACCTGAGCTGAAGGCAGACCCTTAACCCACTGAGCCGCCTAGGTGCCCCTAGGGATTGATTTTCTAAATTATAAAAGAAAAAATTGCACTTTATAGAAAATTTACAGCATCAAAAGTATAAAAAAAACCCAAAGTTACCATGAATCTAAAACACATATATAAGTACTAATGATATTTTTATGTATTTTCTCTTCATGAGTATCTATAGAATATGCATACATATATACAAAATTATATCACATACATATATATATATGCACACAAGCATAAAAATACAAGAAATCTTCAAAATTATGACTTTAGCCTCTGATTATTTCTTTCATATAGATTCAAGTGAAATAACTAGGTCAAGTAAAATAAATATTTTAAGTCTATTGATACATATTGCCAAATTAGTTTCAAGAAAGATTGTACCAATTTACTATCCAAGGAGCAGTATCTGAGAAGGTTAAACAGTAATACCAGTTTAGTCTTAATGTTACATGCAAACTATTTCAGAAAGCTCAGTGTGCATAATCATCCCATTCTCTGATAGCAGATACTTCAGAGAAAAACATAATTTTCTTTAGAAAAAATTTCCAGCATTTAAGAATCCTATTTGTCAGGAAATGCTTTTTTGTTTGGGGGAATTCTAATTTTTATTTCCTTTCTTTTTAAAAATTATATATCCACAGTTAAGAAAATCTACATAAGTATATTACATTTGAATAAAATTAAAATTGTAATTATTCCCAGTCATACAGTGCCATTGAATCTACTTAACAGGGCATCAAAATACAAATAACCGAATTTAGATATTGTAGACCTTATCATTTAGAACCCTTTATTAGTCATTAGTGCAGTTCAATAAATGTTTCCAGTTCTCCTCTTTATGGGACACATAGTAACATTGAACATCTTTGCTCTATGAAGTTAGGTGTGCCTAAGTAAATTGCTTTAGCCAATTAAATGTGAGCAGAAGTGAGGCAAATAGCTCTTTTAGGCAGAAGCTTTAAAAGTCAGGTCTTGATTCACCACTTGTATTGAAATGAGGTCTCCATCAGCCTACCTCCTGAAGTGACTAACATTAGCAGAGCTTCCCTGATGACCTGAGTTGGACAGGAGATGTGTTAGGAAAAAAAATTTCACTGAATTTTTAAAGTTATTTTCTATAACACGTAATATCTATCCTGACTAATACACAAAGTGGCTTAAAATATGGGGAGTTGCCTTAATAAGTGGGTTGAAAGAGCATTGAGGAACCTTATATTCTTAGTCTAGAAAAAATATTACAATCCATTATGTAGTGGCAACATATTTAGCAAAATTCTCAGTTATTTGTTTGGAAAGGATAACGCCTATGAGAAGATGGTTGGAAAAATAAACGCTGGTATCTGTTTTAGTTGTTGGTAGCCTTTGGGCAAGGGACTATGAGAGATAGTAGCTTAGGATAAAAAGAATGGGGGTATCTGGGTGGCTCAGTCGGTCAAGCCTCTGTCTTTGGCACACGTCATGATCGGGGGGTCCTGGGTTGGAGCCCTGCATCCATCTGGCTCCCTGCTCAGTGGGGAGCCCACTTCTCCCTCTCCCCACACCTTTCCCGCCCACCCTGCACCCCTGCTCATATTCTGTCTTTCTATCTCTCTCTCTCTAATAAATAAAATATTTTTTGAAAAAAAGGATAATGGGGGCCTGGGTGGCTCAGTCGTTAAGCGTCTGCCTTTGGCTCAGGTCATGATCTCAGGGTCCAGGGATCGAGCCCCTCATTGGGCTCCCTGCTCCACAGGAAGCCTGCTTCTCCCTCTCCCACTCCCCCTGCTTGTGTTCCCTCTCTTGCTGTGTCTCTCTCTCTGTCAAATAAATAAATAAAAATCTTTAAAAAAATATAAAAAATTTAAAAAAGGATAAAAAAGGGATTTAAAAAAAGGTTAAAAAGGTTGGCAACCGAAGAAGAAAAAGGGACTTTCAGAAATTTGGTGAATTGCAGTTCTGGAATATAAAACTCCTTCACAAATCTAAGTAGAAAATGAAATAGAGAACACCTTTAACGACAAAGGCTAATTTAAACTGAGCTTTGTCACAAGGGTTAAGTCAAGGGTACATGCGGCACTCTTAAAACATAGTCTCAAATTCCTTGCCATTCTTCCCATTGAAAGGTAGGGGCTACTACCCCTCCTCTTCAATTTGGATGGGTTTGTGATCATTTCAACCAATACAGGGTGGCAGAAGGTATGCTCTATGACTTGCAAGAGTAGGTCAAAACGCTCACTGTCTGGAGGCTTCCTTTTGGAATGGCCCCTGCAGATTACAGCCAACATAGTATGAGAAGCCCAAACCACATAGGCCAGGTGTTAGATGCTCCAGTAAACAGTTCCATCTAAGCAAGCTTTTCAGTCATCCTAGCCCAAGCACTAGCCTTTTTTTTTAATGTGGTAAAATTACATAACATAGAGTTTACCTAAGCCATTTTTAAGCGTGCAGTTCTGTGGCATTATGTATATTCACTGTGTGCCATCCATCCCCAGAAATTTGTCATCCTCTCAGATGGAAACTGTACCCATGAAACAGTAACTTTCCATTTTCCCCCTCCCACCAGCCCTTGAAAACCTCCATTCTACTTTCTATCATCAGCCATCTAAGTAGAGAAGTTATCCTGTAAGTGCACCCTTCAGCTCCAGTTGTCCAGCTGAGGCCCCAGATCCCTTAGAAAATGGTCATGTCTGCTGTGCCTTTTCTGACTTCCTGACCCATAGAATCCGTGAACATAATCAAATAGTTATTGTTTTACACCACTAATTTAGGGATAATTTGTTACATATCAAAGACAATTGGAGTAGTATGGCTGTCACAATCATTGTTAAAATCTCTGAAAGTATTAAAATGTCTCATGGTAAAGAGCCATCTAAGAGTATGACATCTAGTAAAGTATTTTAACTGGACAAAATGGCTCAGTAAAAAGAGATATAAGGTTTAAATTTTATTAAAATATCCACATTTAAGTTAAAATAGAAAGGGGAAGTGGGAGGTGAGAAATCTAAGGAGAATAATTGGTATATAGAACTCACTGGAGGCATATAGATATGGAGGTCATTGAGGTTTTTAAGGAAGATCTTAAGGAAGATTCTCAGATTTAGGAATGAGATCTTTCATTGAAAGTTTTTCCATGTCTTTTAGGCTAGTCATTCTCTAGGACCTTAAAGAGGGCACATTCTTCAATGCTCATTAGAGATGTAGGCAAGCACCATAAAGGAAAGAAAGAACCTCCCAAAGGGCAGAGTCCATGGACTAGAGGACCCACTCACAGAAGAGGGGCTTAACTAGAGAACATGCTTGCATCTGCCCAGCTGATTTCAGCAGGTCTTCCGTAGCACTCATCTTTCCTTTTCTGAATACAAGTGTTTATTGCATTATCTCACCCCTGATATGCTAGTGTGTATTGAGTTTGGGGGTACATATGTAACTTGCCCTTGCAGTTCATAAATTAACAATAGGAGTCATAGCGGGACCTAATATAAAGACTACCACTCATCTGTTACCCAGAGATCCTGAGCTTTGAGCTTGATGCTGTAACTAAATGGAATTTTGATTTTCTCTCTTGGGAAGTTCGTGAATGTATTTCACAGGTAAAGGGAAGTGAAGTGAATATTCAGTGATTAGAAAGTTGAATTATCACCACTGTTTATTGGTTCTCCTTTCTGAACCTGTGATAGAATTGTGCTTTCTACTTTTTTTTTAAGAAATTTTATTTTTATTTTTTATTTTTTTAAGGAATCTCTATGGCCAACATGGGACTCAAACTCACAACCCCGGGAGATCAAGAGTTGCATACTGTACTACCCGACTGAGCCAGCCAGGCATCCCTCTACTCCTCTGAATTTAGATAGGTCTATTTGATGTGTTCTGGCCAAAAAAGAAAAAAAAATACGTGACTGAAAATGGTAAAAGTTTTAGTTCTGGCATCTTTAAGAGTCAGTGGATGATTTGCCAATCTTCCTCCTTTATAGGATACATGAGTCAAGGAGGAGTCTTTATCAGCCTGAGTAATTGAAAGAGTGTGATGTACACAGGCCCACCACTCCCCTGATTTAGACAGGTAATAGGAGCAAAAAAACAAATTTCTGTTGTGTTAGGCCTCTGAGATTTGAGGATTTGTGTTAACACAAAATAACCTCACCCATTTGAACTTATGCAGGTTTTCACTGTAAATCACACAGCATTTCTGATTTAAATTTTAAAGGGAATATTTAGTTTTATATATATATGATATTGAACAATTAAAAAGACATTCTATCCAAAGCAACTTATTAGAAATTATTTACTGTATTTTTATTAGTCTTCCCCAAATTTAATTATGTTTATAGTATAATCTGTTTTATATCACATAATATTGTCTTTCAGTGCTAATTTAGTAGTAATTTAGGAAAGGTCCAGGTCATTAAGGCTGTGTTTTAAAACAAATGTTATTTTAGTTATTCTTAGTCAAGTCATTCCAAGAATTAGGAGTTGTACCAAAAAATGTATTTTAACCTCTAGCCTCTTTTGATCACTGACACAGTCATGTCAGTTGGTTAAATAGATACAGGCAGAAGATAATTGTTATATATAGACATTCAACTAAATAGATAGTACCCTTTTTTGGTTATATAGTGATGCTCTGTCAAGAATTATTTAGGGAAAGTAGAAAATAAATCAATAGAGTTTTCAATATCTATAAATCCCATTCTTAGTTCAATTTCCTGGTCTATTCTTTTTAATAAGATTCCTGCTGTTTTTCTACCACATATTGTGGCTTTTGGACATTGTTCCTTAATTACTTGCTATTTTATTTCTAGACTAGTTTTAAGTCATTTGTGGAAGGAGCTCAACAATCAGTATTTCCTTGTAAACTCCTTACTCTTATTTTTGTAGAGTGTTATTTGTGTGTGTGTGTGTGTGTGTGTGTGTGTGTATGCATGTGTGTTTGCATGCATTTTTGACAGTTAGGTCACCCTATTTTATTTAGTCCCTTCAAAAACTAAAGTATTTTCAGGATCATTTTTTTTCTAACTGGATATATACATTTATAATAATGCTAATGTTAGATATTTCATCTTTGACAGAATGGGCTTCCAAATTGGATGAGATCCATCCAGCTGTTTTGTTAGAGTTTAATGAATTTATTGTTTGAAATGTCTTTTTTTTTAAAAAGATTTTATTTACTTATTTGACAGAGGGAGACACAGCGAGAGGGAACACAAGCAGGGGAAGTGGGAGAGGGAGAAGCAGGCTCCCAGCTGAGCAGGGAGCCCGATGCAGGGCTTCATTCCCAAGACCCTGGGATCATGACCTGAGCCGAAGGCAGACGCTTAATAACTGAGCCACCCAGGCACCCCTGAAACGTCTCTTGATTGATATAAAACTAGTACCATTTCACTATTTGAGAAAAATCTATGAATGGCGGCAACACAGTAACAGCTATCACCTCATTTCTCATGCATGCACAAAAAAGACTTAAAATAGAAAATAGGTTCATTTGTATGGAACAAAACGTCTTGCTTCATAGAGCAATATATAAACACAACTTTTGACATTGCATGTGTTTAAATTATCATATTAAATATCTGCTTAATATAAAAATAGCATCTGACGTGGATGGGCTTGCTACATTGGCTGAATTTTGTTTTGTACTCTTAAAACGGTCAATGATAGAACCATGGCCTCCAGGTGAACGGTTAAGATAACCATTTAGTGCAAGTTACACATTTATCATTCACCATCTTGATGCACAAAAATTCAGTGTTTAATTTGTCATTGAGAATTTACCTGTTTTGTCTTTTTTTTTTTTTTTTTTTAATGCCATGCTGCTAAAAGGGCTTATTGCATCCTTTGAAAACAGTAAATAAACAGTTGTAGACTTGCATTATATGGTAATGGCAACACGACAGCAGCAAGGGCGCTCAGACAACTCTCTATACATAATTGCAGGACTGCTTCACCTTTATTTCTAACACATTTAAATCCACATCACCTATAATTTCCTGTGTTACCTACTGACCTCAGTCATTAAAGGCTTCATGCATCTCAAAAGCCATGAAATTGTGCTTCTGTTTTCTGAGTAAGCTAAAGGGAAAGATGATTAGCTGAGAATGAGAAAAAGAAAGGTACTTATTTTCAGCAAAAACTATTGAAGACTTTAACCAGATTTAACCACTCCCATATTGTTCACCTTCTTTTAGTAGTTTTGAGAAATAGGGGTCTTATCTGGGGACTAGTCCTTCGTTGTTGCTTTGTATGCTACTTCTCTGTATCACATGATGATCCTCACCCCTCTTAGTTCTATCTAGGCCCTACATTCTTTCCCTGACTGATAATAAAAAGAAGAGCTTGAACACTCTGTCTTCCTTTTGCTCTGCTACAGAAGTTGCACTGTCATGGCCTACACAATTCTTTAACAACAAAGACAACAGCTCTACGGACTCCATTGAATGGCAACATACCTTGAAATGACTTACAGCTCAGGAGAAAATAGATCTGTTACCGAAATATAACTGCTTTATATTCTAAAGGAAAAGAATAAACAAGGGTTCTTTTCGTTGGTTAAACTTATTCCTAGATCCTCTTACAGTCTACCATTCTTCCTTTCTCTATACTATGATTTTTTTCTTAGAACACATTGGAAAACTCAATCTTTCATTTACTTGTTCACTATTTTATTCATTCAATAGAATATGTATTGAGTTTTTACCGTTATGTCAGATAATAGCAAATAATAAAATAGAAGAGTAAGGAAAAAATTGTTGCTGATCCCCACTCTTGTAGAGCTTACAGAGTAGAGGTAGAGCAGAAAATATTCAAATAAACACGTAAAGCAAATTTAAATTAGAAATGGAGACAAATGCTGCAAGGAAGAATAAACAGTGCTAAAGTGGACCATTGGAAAATTATATCATGTCAACGAAGCCGATGTATAGTTCCCAAACAGATTGTGTGCAGAACATTTAACAAGGGAAATGGCATTTCCAACAAAGTGGATGGAGCTAGAGAGTATACTAAGTGAAATAAGTCATTCAGTGAAAGACAAATACCATATAATTTCACTCATATGTGGAATTTTAGAAACAAAACAGGTGAACATAGGGAAAAGAAAAAAAAAGAAAGGGAGAGAGGCAAACCATGAAATAGACTCTTAACTATAGAGAGCAAACTGAGGGTTGCTGAAGGGGAGGTGGGTGTGGGGAGGAGTTACATGAGTGATGGGCATTAAGGAGGGCAACTTATAGGGGCACCTGGGTGCCTCAGTGGATTAAGCATCTGCCTTCAGCTCAGGTCACGATCCCAGCATCCTGGGATCGAGCCCCACATCAGGCTCCCTGCTCAGCAGAGAGCCTGCTTCTCCTTCTGCCCCTCACCCTGCTCATGCTCTCTCTCTCTCTCTCTCTCTCTCACCCTCTCTCTCTCTATCTCTCACAAATAAATAAGTAAAATTTTATTTTTAAAAAAGGAAGGCACTTGTGATGAGCACTGGGTGTTGATATGTAAGTAATGAATCACTATATTCTACTCCTGAAACTAATACGACATTATATGTTAACTAGATTTTATGTGTGTGTGAGAGAACTAAAATTATATTCAATATTTTTATTTTAGGGTACAAAAACAAGCAAACAAACAATAACAATAAAAACTTGAAATAGGCTTATCAAAGGATCTAAATTCATCCTTTCCAGGGAAGCAGAAGGTAGACCATCCTGCTTCACTGCTGGCTTGCACTCTACTGGGTTTTGATCCTTCTTTGAGTCATAGTCTGGGTCATTTTCCTCATCTCCTTGTTGTTCTTCTCCTGCTGCTTCTTTCTTCTCCTTCTTCTTCTTCTTCTTTCCTCTTCTTCTTCCCCTTCCTTTTCCTCCTTCTCCTCCTTCTTTTTCTTCTTCTTCATCATCATCTTCAATAGCTGCTCCAGTAAAGTATAACACTGACCTTGGGATTAAACACTTAAATAAAAAGTGACCAATTTCAGAGTCTGCAGCAAGGATAGCTCAGCATCATTACCCAAATCTCCACTCTTGGGAACTTAAGGAAGGGCAAAAAAAAAAAACTAAACTAAAGGAAGAATCATTGGAAACTGTTTTGGTCACAGTATGAACTGTCCCACATCCTTTGTGTTTCTGCTTCTTCTTAATGGTTTTCAAAGTGACATTCTTTCCTTTTTTCCAATCTGTCTGACACCCTGTATAACCCATAATTTCTGGTCCATCAAAAGAAAAGGGTTAAGAATCATTTGGTTCTGACTTCATCCTTCATGTCTTTGTCAACACTTCATTTGTGAAATATTTATTGGGTTCAAAGGAAAGTTCTAGGACAAAACTCATGGGCTGGCCAGTGTCTGAGAACTTCACTTTAAAATCTCTGAAGTGCTTCAGAATAGATTCATCATGCTCCTGAGCCATATCACTGAGCAAGTCAACATTCTTTTTTTTTTTTAAGATTTTATTTATTTATGAGAGAGAGAGAGGCATAGAGAGAGAGAGAGTGTGTGTATGAGGAGGAGCAGAGGGAGAGGGACAAGTAGAGTCTGCATTGAGTGCGAACCCCATGCAGGGCTCCATGACCCTGAGATCATGACCAGACCTGAAACCAAGAGTCCAGTGCTTAACCAACTGAGCCACCCAGACACCCCACAAATAAGCATTCTTAAAAACAGTCTACCAAAATTCAGTAATTCCCTGAAATTTCATCCTCCTCATCTGGGTTCCATTCACATTCCTCTTCCTTAGGTTCATAAATTGCATTAATGATCTCAAATCACTTATCAAATAGAGGCTGATAGAGAACAACATACTTTATTTCAAGATAATGAGCTTCCTCATAAAATTTGGCTTCTATCTGTGCACATTTAACTTGAAGGTTTTTGAGAGTATTCACTTGTCTTTTAACTACCAAAGCAAACTTTCGATGTATACTGTTGTATACATTGTGTGTCTAGCAGACATCAAATCTTTCTTGAAGGGCTATAAGAATCTGAGGATTTTGCATCATCTGAACAGTCAGATAATGTGCTTTGATTATTGTTTCTTTACCAGTTTCTTTACCATTCACACTCAGTGTGAATGCTGGATTGTATAGTAAGACTATGTTTACCTTGGTAAGAAACTGCCAAACTGTTTTCCAAAGTGGCTGTACTATTTTGCATTCCCACCAGCAATGAATGAGTGTTCCTGTTATTCCATATTTTTGTCAGCATTTGGTATTGTAATTTTGTTGTTGTTGTTGTTCAGAGGTTTGTGTAATCACAATTTGAAATATAACTGTGAGTAATTGACTGGATTTCCAATTTAAATGGCTCATATTTTCCTCAGTAATTATTTTAAATAAATAAAAATAAATAAATTATTTTAAAATAATTCACAAAGTTGAAAAGCATGCAAAAACCAGGATTGCTGAGGATAAATGGAAACCTAACTCTCAAATCAAGACATTTCCATTATATAAATAATTAACAATGAAAGTGACATATATCTTAACATATATTGCAAGCATTAGATATTTTAAAACCACTTTAAATATATTTGGAGCTCAGAACAAACATTTGCTTAGTTTTTTTTTTTTTTTAAAGGAAGTTGTAGCTGAAATTCCAAGAATTAATGATAGAACATTCCTGCTGTCCCCCTGGTGGTATGATCTGCATAGTGTTGCATTTCAAAGAAACTAGTTAGGTCTCTTGCCAAATGGCAGTGTTACCTGGTAGGAATACCTAGCTTTGTTCCTCATGACCTGAATGAGGAAGGATGAAATCTCACTTGGATACAATTTTTACTGCAATAGCAGACAGAGCCCTCCAACATCTGAATATATGCATAATGAGTTCAGTAAAGAGCAGTAACTACAAAACAGCTCTTAGAGTGTGTATAGTGCAAGATCTCTTTAAATGCTTAGAGGTAAAATTTATTTACCATAGGAAGTGATATGAACAGCTAGAGAGAGAGCATTTACAAAAGAGATGATGAAATGTGAAGAAAAAAATATCTATATTCCAGAGCGGGGAGACAAACTTGCCAAAAATAGCTATGACTGTATCAGAGGGAGACACAGGAACCCTCAGACCAATTTTCTGGTCCACAGATATGCTTTATTTCCTATATAATGTTCAAAAATAATTTGAACCAACATTTATTTTGTCCCAGCTTATTGTAATATAATTGTCATATAACATTGTGTAAGTTTAAGCTATTTGTTGTCAGGATTTGATATACTCATAAATTGTGAAATGATGACCACAGTAGGGTTAGTTAACAGTTCTATCACTTCCCATAATTACCATTCCTTTTTTGTGGTGGGAACATTTAAGATTTACTAACATTCAAGTACATATCAAATATTATTAACCATAATCTCCATGTTCTATGTTACATCCCCAGAACTTACTCATTTTATAATTGGAAGTTTGTATCCTTTGACCCACATCTCCCTATTTACTCTGCTCCCCCAGCCCCTTCCAACCACCATTCTAATCTCTGCTTCTATGACTTTGGCTTTTTTAGATTCCACATATAAGTGATATCATATGGTATTTGTCTTTCTCTGTCTGGCTTATTTCACTTAGCATAATGTCGTCAAGATCCATCCATATTGTGACAAATGGCAAGATTGCCTTCTTTCTCATGGCTAAATAATATTCTATCATATGTATAAATGTGTTGTGTCTTCATTATCCATTCATCTATAGACAGACTTTTAGGTTGTTTCCACATCTTGGCTATTATGAATAATGTTGTAATATTCATGGCAGTATGGATATCTCTTTGAGATTCTGATTTCGTTTCCTTTGGATTTGTATCCAAAAGTGGGATTGCTGGGATATAGTAGTTCTATCTTTAATTTCTTAAGGAACCTACATACTATTTCACATAATGACACCAATTTACATTTCTACCAGTAGTGCACAAGGGTTCTCTTCTGTCCATATCCTCACCATCACTTGTTATCTCTTGTCGTTTTGATACTAGCCATTCTAACAGGTTTGAGGTGGTATCTTACTGTGGTTTTAATTTGCATTTCCCTGATTAGTGATGTTGAGTATCCTTTCATGGACCTGTTGGCCATTTGTATATGTTCTTTGGGGAAATGTCTGTTCAGTTCCTCTGCCCATTTTAAAATTAGATTGTTTGTTTTTTTACTATTGATTGGATGAGTTCCTTTTATATTTTGGATATTGACTCCTTATCAGCTATATGATTTGCAAATATTTTCTCCCATTTTGTGGGTTGTTATCATTCAGTTTGTCATTTGTTTTATTGCTGTGCAGAAGCTTTTTAGTTTAGTTTAGTCCCACTTATTCAGTTTTGCTTTTGTTGCTTGTGTTTTTGGTGTTATAACTAAAAAATCATTGCTGTGACCAATGTCAAAGAGCTTTTTCCATATATTTTCTTCTACGAGTTTTATGGTTTCAGGTTTTACCTTTGAATTTTTAACCCATTTCAAGTTAATTTTTATGAGTGTTGTAAGATAGGAGTCCAATTTAATTCTGCATGTGGTTATTTAGTTTCCTGTCAGCACTTATTGAAGAGGCTGTCTTTCCCCCACTGAGTATTCTTGGCTCTCTTGTCAAATATTAGCTGACCATGTATTCAAGGGTTTATTTCTGGGGTCTCAATTCTGTTCTATTGGTCTATGTGCCTATTTTTATACCATTTTAAATTGTTTTGATTACTACAGCTTAGTGGTAAAGTTTGAAATTTTGAAATGAGATGGTTCCAGATATGTTCTTTCTCAGGATTGTTTAGCTGTGGGCTTGTCATATATAGCCTTTATTATGTTTTACGTACATTTCTTTTAACCCAACTTGTTGAGAAGTTTTATAATGGAAATATGTTTTTACATATAGATGCTTTTACTGCATTTTTGAGATGATCATGTGATTTTTATCTTTCATAATGTGGTGTATCACATTTATTAATTTGCATGTGTTAAACCATCCTTGCATCCCAGAGATGAATCCCATTTGATCATGGTGTATGATCCTTTTACTATGCAATTTAATTCATTTTGCTAATATTTCATTGGGAAATTTTGCATATATATTCAGTAGGAATGTTAGCCTGTAATATTCTTTTTTTAGTTTCCTTATCTGGCTTTGCTATCAGTATAATGTTGGTCTCGTATATTGAGTATAAGAGTGCTCCCTTCTCTTCAAATTTTTGGAAGAATTAGAGAAGGATCAGTGTTAATTCTTCTTTAAATGTTTGATAGAATTCACCAGGGAAACCATCTGTCCACTGACAGCCTTATGAAATTCTCCTGTAAGTTACAACTTCTTTTCTTTTGCTACTTTTAATATTCTCTCTTTTTCTTTGAATTTTGACAGTTTTACTATAATGTGTCTTGGAGAAGATCTCTCTAAATTGAGTTTATTTTGTGACCTGTGGGCTCCATGAAATTAGATATCCAAATCTCTCCACAGATTTGGGATGTTCTCAGCCATTATTTTTTTTAAAATAAGCTTTGTGCCCCCTTTCTCTCTCTTTTGGAACTCCAATAATTTACAGATTATTTATTTTTATGTTTTTATTGTCTTCCTTCACCATTTTTCATTCTTTTATCTTCCTAGTCCTCTTACTGGGTAATTTCAAAGCTCCTGTCTTCTATCTCACAGATTCTTTCTTCTGCTTCATTTAATCTGTTATTGATATTCTCCATTGCATTTTTCATTTCATTCAGTGTATTCCTTAGCTCCACAATTTCTTTTTGGTTCTTTTTTATGATATATCTCCTTGTTAATCTTCTCATTTTATTTATGTACTGTTTTTCTGATTTTGTTGAATTGCCTTTATATGTTTTCCTGTTCTTTGAGCTTCCTTAAAATAGCTATTTTAAATTCTTTATCCTTAAATGTTACAAGGATAAATATATCCTATAGACTTATTCCAGTGTTACAAGGATAAATAAATGTATAATAAAAATAAAACTAATATTTTATTATATTAATAAAAATAAATATAAATGTGTTAAATAAACAAACAAATATCTCTTTCATGTCTTTGGGATTGGTTAATGGAAGATTATTGAGATCCCTTAGTGGTGTCATGTTTTCCTGATCTTTCATGCTCCTTGAAATAGTGCATTGCTGTCTGCATTTAAAGTCATAGTCACCTCCTCCAGTCTTTACTTACTGATATCTGGAGAGAAACACCTTCTGTCAGCCCCTTTAAGAGGTCTGAGACTTTCTTAGATTGTCTAGGGACACATGTACTCCATGCTTCTTGCTCTCCTTCTTTTGAGGCAGAATTCTTTAACTTGTATGCCTTGTCTTAATCCTGTAATGCACCAGACTGGGTGCTAAAAGCCTCTCTTTTGCTTTCCCAAGGGTGGAGCTGAAGCTCAAGTCTGTTCCTTATCCCAGGCTTGCAAATTTTACCCAGCTTTCTGCATATATTCACTAGATATCTGTTGAAGCTTGCTCTTGCCACCATCAGTATTATGCACAGAGAACTGGCCATAGGATGGGAGTGTGGGCAGGTGAGGTGGCTATGCTGGGGATGCCCTTGGGAAAGTTAGAGGAATCTGTGGGTGAAGTGTTCCTAGTGGCTCATTTTTGGATTTCTTGGTGGAATCTGTGACACAGTTAGTAGGATCCACATCCCTTTTGTGCCTACCAAGAGTCCTATAGGCCATTCTCCCAACCTCTTCCTATCCTCCAGTCATGCAGCTCATGACTCAGTACGATGAATGAGTGATAAAGAAATGGGCCTCTTTGGCAACATTCCATAGCGTTGAGGAAACTGGCACTCACTCACATGTTCTCACTTTTCCCCATGGGAGAAATCAAGAGCTGAGAAAATCTCTCTTGTCACTGCACTGTGCTACCTTGGAGGTGGGGTTATATAGGCAAAGCCAAACTGTTCCTCTCAACCACTCCAAAGCATCCAAACTCATGTTTTCTTGCTCCAGCAGTCTGCTGGAACTACTCCACTGGAAACCTGAGCTTCCATAAAGGCTCTCTTGTCTATGGATGATTGTCAAAGATAGTATTCTTCAGCAGCTCCTCGACTACAGCCAGAGTGGATTTGAAAATGAATCAAGACAGCTGAACTGAGAAGCAGACCATGTTTTCTTAGGCTAAACACAACTTACCCTGTATGAAAAGGCTCAAGTTATCAACACTAAACTGAAATTGGTATGTTGTATTTTCAATTAATTATAATGTTTAACTTAACTCCAAAGAAAATTCAGTTACTAGTTTATATAAAGTGTGTGATTAAATTGTTCCCAAGCAACTATCTTTTTGTTATATGACTCAGCTAAGAAACAATCTGGAGACTTTCAGATAAAAATGGCAAATGAAAGCCATTTTTACCCCTCTCCCTCCTGAAACCAACTGAAAACTACAAAAGAATGATCCACATAGACTACTCAATTTTTGATAGAATTGTAAAACATCTACACTGCCAGTACTCAATATAAGAAATAAAATTCAGAGCAAATACTGAGAGGGCATGAAAGCAACATGCCCTTGCAGACAATCAAGCTGCATTCAGGGTTCTCACAAGTCGGTGACACATGTGGAAGTCACGAATGTGACTCATGGCTTGAAACTAAAACAGCACAGAGTGCAGGCAGGACAGAATAAGGAGAGACATAAAATGACACCTTTGCAAGAAGCTCTGCACCTACTGATTTCATTAAACAGAGATAAATAGGTGAGAGATCACCTCATAGAAGAAAAAGACAAAGATGTCCCTTGTAACCCAGCAGCTTTCTTATCATCATGAGTAAAGACATATAGTCAGGGTAATATACACAGCATAAAATTTAAGAAGTGGTTTATGAACTGAATCCAGTGTGCCTACTTCCAAGGTGCATCTCCCCAATCTTTGCCCCATACAATCTCCTGCAAAGATATGGCTCAAGTGATAAGACAGTTCTTTCTTTCTTTCTTCTTTCTTTCTTTCTTTCTTTCTTCTTCTTTCTTTTTCTCTTTCTTTCTTTCTCTTTCTTTCTTTCTTTTCTTCTTTCTTTCTTTTCTTTCTTTTTCTTTCTTTCTTTCTTTTTTTTCTTCTTTCTTTCTTCTTCTTCTTTCTCTTTTTCTTTTCTTTTTTTTTCTTTCTTTTTTTTCTTCTTTCTCTTTCTTCTTTTTTTTCCTTTCTTTCTTTCTTTCTCTTTCTCTTTCTTTCTTTCTCTCTCTCCTCTCTCTCTCTTCTCTCTTTTTTTTTCTTTCTTTTTTCTTTCTTTCTTTCTCTCTTCCTCCCTCCCTTCCTTCCCCTTCCCTCCCTCCCTCCTTCCTTCCTTCCTTTCTTTTTTTCTTTTTAAGATTTTATTTATTTATTTGAGAGAGAGAGAGCAAGAGAGCACAAGCAATGGGAGTAGCAGAGTGAGAGGGAGAAGCAGGCGCCCCTCTGAGCAGGGAGCCCAATGCAGGACTCGATCCCAGTTCCTGGAGTCATGACCTGAGCCAAAGGTAGATGTTTAACCGACTGAGCCACCCAGGCACCCCAAGACAATTATTTTCAAGTATGAGAAAGAAATATCTATAACATGCATGGCTTCTTGAAAAACCACCTAGTAATGGAATTGTACTGACAAACAGATGAATAAAGAAGTTATTGTAAAGGACTGGTGGTGAATGTGGAATCTACTGAAAGATAAAACTAAGAAAAATTAACTGGAAAATGTTGACTGAGGAAAGTATCTATAACACTTGATATTGTGGAACTTAAAATATAGGTAACAAGAATTGAAATATAGAGTATGAGGATACGAGCTTATAAGAAGTTTATGAATGATGTTTTTTCTTATCTCAGAGTGGAATATAGGTGGACAATAAATTTTGTTTAAATCTAAAAAAATCAAGTTGCAAGGTAATTAAATAAAGGGGTATTGGAAGAACCCATAAGAACTAAAAATAGATTACAGAAACAACTAATTATTTCTGAAATCATAAACACACAAAATGACATAAAGATACTATAAATCATACAGTGAAAGAAACATTAAAACAGAAAAATCCTTAAAATACAAATATAACACGAAAATATAGCATTAAGATAAGACTGTCAGTTGAATAAATGTTAATAAATTTACCCTGTCAAAGTATCTTGATTAGATTTAAGCAAATGTTTTAAAAATGCATAATTAAGATATGTGTGTAGAACAAGTGACTCAGGTTGAAAATAAATAGTCAAGAAAAAAATGAATAGGTTAAAAATATTATAAAGATCAGGTATAAATAAATATTTTTCATGAAGCACATGATTAATACTAAGCAAATTTTAATTGAAGACTTAAAGCATTAATGATTCAAGAGAGATTTTATAAAGAAATTATCACATTAAATAATAAAATTAAATTGAGTATATTTTGAAAAATTAATGTACCATTTTCATGGAAAATGGCACTAAATAAAGAATAAATAATTGGAACATATCTTCGGGCAAAGTTAGGTACAATAACAAAAAAATGTAAATAATATTAAGGGTTGCAAATATAATTATTCCTGAGAATCTAATAGAGACATATAAAATACATTTCCTTGAAAATAAAGAATGTCTATTTAATGTGCCAAAAGAATATTTGCTAAAAATTTAACACAAATAAAATTTAAATTCCATGGTGTAGAAAAAGTGTAGACATATTCTGATTATTGTGCAATAAACATAGGTACTAATAATAAGTACATAAACAAAATCCCATACCTCCTGAAAATTAAACAACACAGTAACTCTCTTCCATTTGTCTAAGGTAACAGACAGAAATGAAAATTAAATTTATAACATATCCAAAAAACAGTATAAATAACAACATTGTGTATCAGATACTTAAGATTTCGGTTAGTTCAGTGCTCAGAGGAAAATTGATATTGTCAATTTCAAATCTTTAAAAATTTCATAAGCATTCTACTTAAAAATATTTTACAAAAATGTAAACTCCATAAAAATAGAGTTTTGTCTATGTGTTCAATGCTGTATTTCCAGCTTCCAAAAAGGAGCCTAGTACATAGCTGTCACCAGGATGTAGTGAGTGAGTGAATCAATGAATGAATAAACTACACAATTAGAAATAAAATAAACTCAAGAAAAAATTAAGAAGTTTGAGATAAGACTAGAAAACACTAAATCAGTAAACAAATAGAATTGAAATATATTTCCAGGATCAATTATTAAAATTAAGGAAACAAAGACGTTATTAGTTAAATATCAAAAATAAAAAGGAGAGAACATGAATGCACAGTAGTAGATGTGAGATGGAGAAGTAACCACAGATAGAAGCAAAATAATAAAATTAGTGTTGAATTGTGTTATCATTTATTCAATGGTTAAAATATATCATTGGATAAAGTCTGATATATTAGTTCAATGGAATATATTCAGGTATAAAAATGAACAAACCACTGACATACACAATAAAATTTTTACATTATGAAGAAGATAAACAACACAATTTAAAAAATATCAACATACTATAACAGGCAACACAAAAAAGAAGCTATCCGAGTTGCCAATAAGCATATTAATAGGTGTTAACACTATTATTTAGCAGGGAAATGTGAATTAAAAACAGATTTTGATACAACTGCATACCATAAGAATCAATACCATCAAAATAAAAACTTAAGTTCTCCAAGAGGTGGAAAGGATATATAATAACAAGAATTATTGGGCATGCAAACAGTTATACCCCAGAATACTATATGCAATATTTACTAAACTAAACAAATATCTTGTCTATAACCCAGTAGTTGAACCTCAAGAAAATGAGTCTTTATGTCCACCAAAAGATATATACAAGAATATTCAGAGCTGCCTTATTGATAATATCCAAAAATTTGAAAACAATTCAAGTGCCTATCTACAGTAAAAAAAAGATAAATAGTATTTATATAACAAAATACAACAAAAAGAACAAACTACTGATAACATGTAAAATAAGGAAGATACAAAACAGTTATACTGTATGGTACCCTTTGCATAAAGCTCAAGAAGAGGTAAACTAAGTCTGAATAATTAAGGACTCTGGCAGATGAGTTGACTGGAAAAAAAGCACGATCAAATGTCTGGGGTGCTGGATATTGTCTATATGTTTCCAGCTGGTTTTATGCACATGTGTATATATGTGAAAATTCATTAATCTGTAAACTTAAGATGGGGTGGCAGGAATTCATTATTTTAATTTTTAATAGCTCTATTATGGTATAATTCATATACAATAAACTTCATATATTTAAAGATTATAATTTGATAAGTTTTTGACATATATATATACACCCTTGGAATCATCACCACAACCAAGATAATGAACGTATTTAATCATCACCAAAACTTTTCTCATGTGCCTTTGTACTTCTTCCTAACAGCCCTCTCTCCTGTATGTCTCCAGGCAACCACCAATCTACTTTCTATCAGTGTAGATCAGTTTCCATTTTCTAATATTTTATAAAATGTGATTATACAGTACATACCCTTTCTAGCCTCGCTTCTTTCACCCAGCATCATTATTTTGAGATTCATTCATGTTATTGCATATACTAATGGTTCATTCTTTTTTTTTTATTGTTAAGTAGTATCCCATTACGAATTTACCACAGTTTATTCCTCATTAATCTGTTGGTGCATTTTCAGTTTCAGGCTATAGCAAATAAATCTGGAATGAAGATTCCTGTACAAGTCTTTATATGGATACATATTTTCATTATCTTAGAGAAATACTTAGAAGTGCAATGAATGGATCATATAGTAGATGTATGTTTAACTTTTTAAGGTATTACTAAACTATTTATGCAGTGGTTGTACCATTTTACAAACCTATCAGCAGTGTGTGAGATTTTAAATTCTTCCAAAGCCTTGTCAACACATGGAATAAACCTTTTTATTTTAGCCATTCTAATAAGTATGTAGTGGTATCATTGTGGTTTTAATTTTCATTTCCCTAATAACTAATTATGCTGAGCATCTTTTCATGTGCTTATTTACTATTGCTATGTCTCCTTTGGTAAAACATCTGTTCAGATCTTTTGTCCACTTTTGAAATTTACGTTGTTTGTTTTCTTATTGTTGAGTTTTGAGAATTCTTATATATTTTGGATACAAGTTTTTTTAATCAGATATGTACTTTGCAAATATTTTCTCTGTTGTGAATTGTCTTTTTATTCTTCTCAGTATCTTTTCAAAACAGATGTTTTTAATTTTAAAGAAGTCTGATTGTGGATTGTGCTGTTCTCATGTCTTAGAAATCTTTGCCTAATCCAAGGTCACAAAGGTTGTCTCCTAGAAGTTTTATGTTTTACATTTTTAGGTCTGTGATCTATTTTGTGTTAAATTTTCTATGTGGTACTAAGTATGGATCTAGATTAATTTTTTTGCATATGGATCTCTGGTTGTTCCAGTACCTTGTGTTGAAAAATATAAACTTAAAATTTTTGAACTTTTCTTCATGTATGCTATAGCTCAAACCAAAATTAAAAACAAGTAAATAGACAAATGTAATGAAAAAAAGTCATTTGTAATTGCAAGCAGTAAACACTAGAAAATATGCAGAAATAAACTAAAATATCATACGTATGTGGAAGAATTTTAAAGTTCTATCAAAAGATATGAGAAGAATGTAAGAGTTAAATGATGTAAACATTCAATTCTCCATAATCAAAATTTAAATACAATATGGTTCTTATAAAAATGCCACTCTTAGCAGTTCAGTCCACCTCTGGTTCATCCCTAGCCTTTTAGATTTTACAGCTAACATCCTTGTATTTTCTCTATTCTGCATGCCCAGAATCAGCAAATGTCCCAGAATAAGAGTGGCTGAGGAATTCTTTCCACTCCACAGCTTTTTTTCCTCTCTGGAGTCTGCCATTATTTCTCATTGTCTCAGCAGCTATCAATTGTCCTAAAAGGATGATTTCTGTATTTTATTTGGATTTTCTAATTTTTCTCAGAGGCAGCTTTGATCTGCCATGACCCTCTCTGGTCAAAACAGGAACAGAAGTTCTGGTATAACTGTCTTCAAACAAACAACCCCTCCCCCCATTAATTAAAAGAGATATGGATGTTTTCTCCAAAACAAAACAAAAACAAACAGAAACCAAAACAGCCACCAAAATCCCTAAATTCTTAAATATATTAAATTTGTATGTAAAATGTACATGTCATTTTTTTTTAGCACCCTTAAGGGTTCAGGAATATTAGGACTCTAATATACAACTGACACATTTTGGAGGGCAACTCTGCATAAGATAACAGAATTCAACAAATGTACAAGTCCTTTACTCATTAACTCTATTACTCACGATTTACCTTGAAGAAACAGTCACAAGTGTATCCATAGGTACAAGATATTTATTGCAGTATTTTTGTATAGGGGGGAAAAAAGAAAGAATGTGAGCAAGAAAAGTGGAATCTAGCTGCCCATAATAAGGGAATAGTTGTTTAAAAAAATTCTGTTACTTCCATAGAGTAGAGGCAGGTATTCAGAATATGTTGATTTGAATGTTCTGATATAAAAGAGCTTCAAAAATCAATCATTAAATATATAACAGGATATACTTAATTTTTTTTTTTTTTTTGCAAATACCAAAATGAGCCAGTTAAGAGTCATTACTTCTGGGGAATAAGATGAGATCTAGGTAGGAAGAATAGTTTATTTTTATCATATACCTTTGAACTATTTAAATGTTAATTTACCATATCAGTGTATTTGTTTATAAAGATTATTATTAAAAGATAAATTGATGTTTTTAAAGGCAGAAAGATCTCTGATATATCATTAAACTAGATAATTGAAAAAAACAAAAGGAAGAACATTGCAGTAATTTCTAATTAAAAAATACTTAATACTGGTGGTTCCTGTCCATCATCATCTGATTATTGAATTATGTTCCAACCACCTGTTGTTAAACTTGATGTGCCTTTATTAACACCTAACTACTAAAAAAAAGTTTGTAAAAATGACCTAGAAAGGGAGTAACTATAGACGTGTACCTACCAACATCCCTGGGAATATTTTAATAGGTAAAGAATTTCTGAAGCAGCTAGTGGGCGATCAGAACTCTCTCTGACAAGAACTGGAAATGACAGATAAATAAGTAAAACTCACTTGTTCAAAGGTTGTGGAAATCTACTGAAGCGACTCATCTACTTTAGTCTATAATCTTATCCTACAAATTTTCAATACATTTTTAGTCACAAAATATATGTAGATAAGGTTAGACATGTCACTATAGTTTTCAAATTATTTTTGAATATAGCCTATCTTGTCAACACCAAAATTTGAATTGTATATACTTTGAAACAAAAATCATACATGAGAGTGCTTTCTGCTTTGCTCATAGCTCTGATTTTTTTTCCCCTATGAATCCTAAATCCTTTCCTTGGGCCTTTGGGCAGCATAAACATAATAACAACATTAAAACCTAATTGGATACATTAATTGCAAGCTTCCATGCTCATGGGCTCTCAACTTAAATTCAAAAGAGTGCTTTTTGGTGTCAGAATGAAGAATAGCATGCAAAAGGAACACTGAGGAAATAAGTGGAGGGATGGGTCAACTGGTGAGACTAGGAATAGAAAAGACCCAAAATTTGATTAGAAGTAGACACTAATAGGCTGCTGTGAATAATGGGGGAAGAAACAGGATATTACTTGAAAATTACCTTTAATATCAAATCTATATAAAGCACATTAGGGAACAAATAAGTATTAAACATATCCAAATTTATATTCAGTGTCTTTGCAGTGATTATATAGACTGCTATAATTTTACCTTTCTTTTTTTCCCATTTAAGTGTAAAAAGCACATAAATTTTAAATACTAAGATTAAACCCCATTATCTATCAACCAGCTTCAACAATTATCAATATACTGGCAATTTTGTTTTGTTTCTGTCTCTTAACACCTTGTTGCTAGATATTTATTTATCTTTGTAGCTTTGTTGAGGTATACTTTGCATGACATAAAATGTACTCATTTTAAGTTATTACTTTTGGTGAATATATAGAGTTGTGCAACCATTATGACAATGCAGTTTTAAAATATTTTCATCATCCCCCCTGCCCCCGCAATTCCTTTGTACCTGTGTATAGTCAATCCCCAGACCTAAGAAAAGACTGATCTGCTGTCTCTACAGGTTTACCTTTTCTGGACATTTCGTAGTAATAGGATCATAAAATATGTAACCCTTTACATATCCCAATTAATTTTAACCTAATAGCTTTTAACCTAACTCTTTTACTGCATTACTTAAAACAATGGCACAATACAATGTGACCTTGGCCCTAACCAAGATATATGGCAGGGCAATGAAGCAAAATATCTCATCAAACTATCACTTTTCTATAAAACAGAATTTAAATGCAAGAAAAGAAAAATAACATAGCAGAGAAAACGTAACTCATAACAGAGCAAAACAAAGCTCAGAGCCAGGGTTCCCAGGATGATGATAGACAGTAAGGATAGGAACAGAAATGTGGCCAGAATACTCTCAGGTTTTTCCCCTCCGTATACAACTTGACCTGATTTGGTCTGGTGTAGATCAAAAAACTAACTCTGCATCAGTTAGATGAAATTTAAAGGCAGAGGATAGTACAGAAACATGTGGCAAGAACCAGGCCAACATTTGCACTCTTTCTGGATGAGAGAGGGGACAATCCCATTATGAGAGCAGTCGGACTTGTCCAGGACATTATTAATTCAGTAGCATTAGGGTTGTTAGTATTCCAATCCTCTGCTTTCTCATTGGTTTTAGAACAGACACTATCCTCTAATGCAAAACAGGTTCTGGATAGAACTAGAATAAGAATAAGCACTGTTGATTAGGAGCTGAAAAACAATGAAGATGGGGAGAATAAACGAGATTTTTTTTTTATGTGTTTCTACTGGTATTCATAAAGCATGGGTGGATGGACTACAAAGTATAGCAAGATTTAGGCAGTATGTTATCATAGCATATATCTGAATATTGAATTTATGTGGTATATGGTTTAAAGTACTTATAAATAATGAACAAAACCACATCATTTTAATATCTTTTGAGAAGTAGATCTGGGTCATTGCATATAAAGATGTTTCCAACTTCTTCCTATATGTGGATTATGGAAAGGTCTGAAACCCCAAGTTAACCTTTGAATCAGTGACAGTCACTAATACCCAGTAGGAGCTACAGATCTAAATAGAAGTTGGGCCACCTTAATTTTTTCTTTCTAGTGAGTCTTACTGTCTACTGGATCTTGACAGCATGCCACAGAAAATGAAGAAACAAACAGATTGGGCTCTAGGGGTTCATCTGGACAACACTGAGAGGGAAATGTCACCGATTTTATATATTTCTCTTACTGTTGAAGACATGTACTCCTGGGGAATTTAAAAAATACTACATTTATAGTGTGTGTTTTTTTTTTTCTGCCAGTGGCACTTTCTTGACTATCTCTTTAAATAAACGGACTATCACTATGAATCATGATGGATGATACTGAAGGATGCCAAAATATCTAGTCAATTCATCTAAAAATATAGTTATATTTGTTACCTAAATCCACATAGATAACATTTCCTGATGATTAACTGAACTGTTTTTATCAATATAACCCAAAATATGAATGAGAGGGAAAAAAGGAAAATAGATTAATTAAGGTTATTATGATTGTTGTATCATCAAATACATCCATTTTGATGCGTGCATTAAGTTTATCCAAAGTCATTTTACCCTCCACCTTCTCTATAATAACATTTGAATCTCTAAAGGCTGCTCCTCAAATAACTGAAAGAAATTCGCACATAATTATTATGGATTCAGAAGTAAAAAGAGATTAATCAAACACATACGGCATAAATACGGGATATTGTTGTGTTAAAAGAGAGCAATGTTTTCCTTATTTATGGAATTATATGGCAACAGTTAAAGCACTCTTGCTAAGCTTTCCTATACAAGCTTGCAAGATAGGAATATTTTCAATTCTTCAAAAAATCCTGATTAATTTATGCTCTGGAATTTTTCAAGTCTATAGCATTTGACTTTCACGTAATCACTAGAGTATACCAACAAACGCCAAATAGCCACTTCTGAAGTGTTCAGGCTTGCTATATTTAACAGAGAGTAGTTGGGAGATACAGTTAAACTCTGAATTAATCCTTATCTAAATCATACAATGCAAAGTGATAATTTAGAGAAATCTTCTACTAAACACTTTAAATATATTAATTCATCTGAGCCTTATACGAACCCTAAGAATTAGATAGGGTAATCAAAAACTAATGATGTAATATATGGTGATTAACATAACAATAAAAAAATTTTAAAAAAAGAATTAGGGTAAGAAGTAATATTTTTTACTCATAGATGAACAGAATGGGGTAAGAGATGTTAAATAACTTATCTTTTATCATTCAGCCTAGTAGAAACTAAAAGTACCATTTTTTCCAGACAATGTCTCTCTAGTGTTCTTTTATGCTATGCTGCCTCCATACAGATTTAGAAACTATGATTCAAAATCTTTAATAGAGTAATGTTTAGATAGATGATAGATAATGTCCTGATATTTATATGTCAACTTAACATTTCTGCTTTGTCATTAATTAATTCATAAATAATTATTGAGTAATTGTAGAACATGAATAGGTGTCAGGAACTATGGAAGGTAATAGGGATAAAGAGATGAGCAAAATGTAATTTCCTTTCCACCACTATCTATGGGTGTAATCAGACACGTAGAAGTAGATTTTAATGGGTGAATTGACGATTGTGACTGCAGATTGTGAATTGTTTTGTACACCATGTTCAAAATTTAGAATTCTATCCTTCACCACAGTTAGGAGCCACCAGAAATTAATTAAGCTTGGCACCTAACAAACCAGGACTCTTACTTCAGAATACAAAGCTGTCAGCATTGTAGGGAATAGCTTGAAGAAAGGGGAGACTTGTGATGAGACAAGAAGAGGCCACTGAGGAAAGAATCACTTGCCGTTGAACAGCATGGTGGCGGTGGTGGGTGGAGAGGCGAACTGGACTGGGAAATATTCCTAGGTATAATTTTAGAAGTAGAGTCTGCAGGCTTTGGTGACTTGTTTGGTGTGCATGTGTGGAGGGAGGTTGCCTTAGAGATGTTCTACATTTTATCAAGACTGCTGATTTAATTTCTCTGGTTCTCTGCCTGTTTTCTTAAGCAGAGTAACTTATTTTGTTCAGTGCTTTCTTGCTCTTCATCATCACATGCGTATTTAAGATTACCCAATTCCAAAGGACCCATCTGAGTTGATTTTATACATTTCTTTAATATTAAGAAAAGCAGAAATTGGTATTAAAAGTGAAAAAAATCATTATTTTTCTATCATATCTAATTTGATTTAGGCACCTTTTGGAGATAGTTTTTGGTTATTTATTTTTCTAAATCTGCTGCTCTACTTGGTAAGTTGTTACTACTGTGGCACAGGTCACAAATACTTCCTGCTTCCCAGTTTTTAATCTCTACAAAATTCTTAATGTCAACATAGAATAAAACCTTAAATCTGTAATAGGTACTCATTTTCACTATTGGCAATAATGTTTCCTCCAGGATAATGACAAAAAAGCAAATTATCAAGGTGTCGTGACCTTGAATTTGTTAACATAGAGAAGTATTTTGTCCTCAACAAAGATAGGGCATGTATTACTGATCATCAGATGTCATGATGAAGTCATGCAACAATCATGGCTCTTAAAAATTCTAGAAAAGAGGGGCACCTGGGTGGCTCAATCGGTTAAGTGGCTGCCTTTGGCTCAGATCATGATCCCAGAGTCCTGGGATCAGGTCCCGCATCAGGTGCCCTGCTCAGTGGAGAGCCTGCTTCTCCCTCTCCCTCTGCCTGCCTCTCTGCCTACTTGTGCTCTCTATCTCTCTTTCAAATAAATAAATAAAATCTTAAATTCTAGAAAAGATAATGTCAGAAATATGTGAGAATTTTTTGCTCATTTCTTTCAGGCATTTTAGAAACCAAGTCCAACTGAGGCTTAATTATTGCCAGACTAGAAAAATTGTGAGGAGGAAAAAAAAAATCATTATCTTATTTTAACAATGTGTTTTTTTCCCTTTGTTTTCTATGTATTCATATAGAGAAGTTGTATTAATGAAAAAGTTGAGTTTACACTAGTAGATTTCATAACTTTCTTTCCATCTACCTTCAGTAAAAAAGTATTGGCATCCCATGTGTGCCTTTCATTATGAGACACTAATTACTATCTTGGAATGTGCCTAAATTTTACAAAATCAGCCAGTATTGAAGCATGGCCTCCCAGTTCTGTAGATTTAATGAATGCAGGGTGCAACAAGAACTAAAGAGTGGAAGATGCAAATCTCATGACAAAAATTAGACTTGCCTTTCACAGCTACACATGAAATAAATGGATATGGGATACAAGTGGCAGAGCAAATTCCAATTTTCAACCTGAAATGGCAATATGAAATACCACGAAAAGGACCTCCTTGAAATATATTTAAAGGACAGGTATTAGGCAATTGAAAGAAAACTAGACAGTTTCTGTCTCAATAGACAGATGGGATTATGGATAGTTTTGCATAAAATATCATTTCTCCACTCCAATTGATTGTGTGCCTAGCCACAAAATCATGACATTTCAGACATATTGTTGATCATATGTGGATATTTTATCCTCCAATGCAGATAGATCTGACTGTTTCCTTAACTTGGTGATTCAAGGTATGAAGAGATGCATGGGAGAACAATGGTTCTGTTCAACCATTTCAGATTTTTCTAAAAATGTCTAGGGATAATGTATAGAATCTAACAATGTCAACAAAGTCTGTTCCTAAAAAAGGATGTTAAAGCTATTATGATGTAAAAGAAACACATAGAAACAAAAACTATTTTAAGGAGCATATAAATAATTTTATTTAGAACATGATGGAGTAGTAGGGGGACCCATCTTTGGGATGCACCATTAATGGTGGTTATAAGAGGGAAGTATATAGCAATACAGGCCTTCTTCGGGAAGCAAGATAAGTCTCAAATATACAACCTAACCTTACACCTTAAGGACCTTGAAAAAGAACAACAAATAAGGCCTAAATCCAGCAGAAGGGAAATAACGATTAGATCAAAATCAATGATATAAAAATTAAAAAAGCAGTTGAACAGATCAACAAAACTAGGAGCTGATTCTTTGAAAGAATTAACAAAATTGATAACCCCCTAGCCAGACTTATAAAAAAGAAAAGAGAAAGGACCCAAATAAATAAAATTGTGAATAAAAGAGAAAAGATCACAACACCGCAGAAATACAACTATAAGAAATATTAGCAACTATATGCTAACAAAATAGGCAATTTGGAAAAAATGGATAAATTCCTAGTAACATATGAACTACCAAAACTGGAACAGGAAGAAATAGAAAAGCTGAACAGACCCATAATCAGCAAAGAAATTGAATCAGTAATCAGAAATTTCCCAACAAACAAGAGTCCAGTGCTGGATGATTTCCCAGGGGAAATCTACCAAACATTTAAGGAAGCATTAATACCTATTCTTCTGAAACTCTTCCAAAAAATAGAAATGGAAGGAAAACTTCCATACTCATTCTATGAGGCCAGCATTACCTTGGTCCCAAAACCAAAGATCCCACCAACAAAGAAAATTACAGACTAATAACCCTGATGAACATGGATGCAAAAATTCTCACCAAGGTACTAGTTAATAGGATCCAACAGTACATTAAAAGGATTATTCATCACGACCAAGTGGGATTTAATCCGGGCTGCAAGGGAGGTTCAACATCCACAAATCAATGTGATACACCACACTAATGAAAGAAAGGAAAAGGACCATATGATCCTCTCAATAGTTGCAGAAAAAGCGTTTGACAAGATAGAGCATCCTTTCTTAACTAAAACTCTCTGCAGTGTAGGGAAAAAGGGAACATACCTCAAATTCATAAAAGCCATATACGAAAAACACACCAAATATCATCACACAGCCTACAGAAGGGAGAAGATATTTGCAAATGACATATTAGATAAATGACTAGTATCCAAAATCTATAAAAAATTCATCAAGCTCAACACCCAGAAAACAAAAAATTCAGTCAAGAAATGGGCAGAAGACATGAATAGACATTTCTCCAAAGAAGACATACAAATGGCCAACAGACACATGAAAAAATACTCAACATCACTTGTCATCAGGGAAATACTAGTGAAAACCACTATGAAATACTACCTCATACTGGTCAGAATGCCTAAAATTAACAGCACAGGAAACAACAGATGTTGGCGAGGATGCAGAGAAAGAGGAACACTCTTACGCCATTGGTGGAAATGTAGACTAGTGCAGCCACTCTGGAAAACAATACGGAGGTTCCTCAAAAAGTTAAAAATAGAACTACCCTATGATGCAGCAGTTGCTTTACTAGGTATTTACCCAAAGGATACAAAACTAGTGATTTGAAGGGGCACATGCACCCCAATGTTTATAACAGCAAAGTCTATAATATCCAAACTATGGAAAGAATCAAGATGTCCATTGACAGATGAATGGATGAAGAAGATGTGAGATATACATATACATTTACATAGTTATTAGAATATTACTCAGCAATCAAAAAGAATGAAATCTTGCTATTTTCAACAATGTGGATGAAACTAGAGTGTATTAAGCCAAGCACAATAAGTAGTCAGAGAAAGACAAATACAATATGATTTCACTCATATGTGGAATTTAAGAAACAAAACTGATGAACATAGGGGAATTGAAGGTAAAATAGGATAAAAACAGAGAGGGAGACAAACCGTAAGGGACTCTTAACTATAGAGAACAAACAGGGTTGCTGGAGGAGAGGTGGGTGGGGGGAGGGTTAAAAGGGTGATGGACATTATTATTCATTTCTTAACCTTCCTTAAATTAATTAAGGTGATTACATCCCACTTTGTGAAAATTTGCTACTTGTTCCTGCATTGTACTCTACTGATTTATTTATATCAATTTCTTATAAGAGTAGAAGCTACTCAGAGACTCGGTGCATGAAAACATCTTTATATCCCAGCACCAAGTTCAGTGCCTAACAAAAAGTAGACAGTCAAATAATGTGTTGAGTGAATGAATGAGTGAATGAATGAATAAATTCTGGCCCCTAAACTTGCAAGAGAAATCCAGTTTTAATTTCAACATAGGCTATTTTATCTCTCCACATCTAAAATATTGAATCACACAGATTAAACCATGAAGCTGAAGGAGGCAAATGATTTCTTTCCTTTTCCCTTCTCTCCTCCTCATGCTCACCTTCTGCTCCAACCTTCCTCCTTTCCTTTTTTCCTCCTTCCTTCCCTCTGCATGTTTTCTTAAGCATGTACTATGTTCTAGGCACTAAAATACTGCTGAGGATTTTTCTAGAACAACATTTATTATTTTAACTCTAAAACTACAGATTTGCCATAATCAGAAAAATTTGATGGCCTTTATAAAACTCATACCATGGTGGCATAAATTTTAGATACTGCCCATCCCCCAAACAAGAAGTGTTCTTCTATCTCTGTTGACTTTCTTGGAAAATTTGGAATGCATCATTTGCAAAATGTTCATATAAAATAAATGATAAGGTATTTTGGAATCACAAGGCTTATAAAGCCTTGAAAAGTCATTAAGTAAATGTTTAATGGATGAGTCTAACATATTCCCCTGGCTGCAATGTGGAATATATTTATAAAGGTTAAGCAATCTGCCTTATAAAAACAGTCTATGGATAGGGGAGGGGAAGGAAAGATAAAATAAGATAAAATCAGAAAGGGACGCAAACCATAAGAGACTCTTAACTATAGGAAACAAACTGAGGGTTGCTGGAGGGGAGGTGGGAGGGAGATGGGGTAATTGGGTGATGGGCATTAAGGAGAGCCCTTGATGTAATGAGCATTGGGTGTTATATGCAAATGATGAATCACTAATTTCTACCCCTGAAACTAACACTATATATTAACTAACTTGAATTTAATAAAACAAAAATGAATAAATAATTTTATTTTAAAATGTCATATTTTAAAATCATTGTCATTAATTTTTATGGTTACAAATAGCTTGAGAACTAGTGTAAGTTATGGACCATCTTCTCTGGAAAATGCAAGAACTTACAACATTTTAAAAATATAGTTGTGGAGGGTCCATGTTTAAAAATTCTTGATTTATTCATTTGCCCAAATGCCAATCGCATAAAAGAAATACTTGGATCTAGTTTTTTTCAAACAAGCCATTTTACTTGTTATTGGAATATAGTGACATTTCTACAATCATATAACATGCAGTTGATCAATTAATGAAGTTCCTTATTTTCTTCTTTATATTTAACTAGCATAGTATTTTTTATTAAAGAAAAGAAAGGTTTTGGCGGGAATTGCTATCAGACATAGAAAACTATCCTGGGCACCTTGAAGAAAATATTCCATGAATATGCAAAATATTAATAATAAATAATAATGTTATCTATATAGTAATTTTAATGTCTTTTGACTAATTTTATGCACATACATCAAAGGAAAGATAAAAGATTGTGTTGAGATTTTCTCTCTTCTGGTGCTTTGAGACTAGTATGATTTCCTTCAAAGATGGAAATTTATCACTTCAAAAATATAACATCACAAGAGGTGCATCTTCAAAGGAGATTATTAGATTTGCACTGTAGAAAACAAATTTGAGATGTTCATTCAAAGATTATTATTATCTTTAGTTGGAGGAATTTGTTATATATAAAATGCTAAATTAAAATATATAGTTTTCTGATAAGGGTAGCATTGTAAATATATGTTTAAATAACATGCATCCAAAATGAGACATCCATGGTAACTAATAGGGGTACCACAAATTAAATTTTGTTTTTAGTGTGGTATTGATACGTTAATAATTAAAACTATTTCTCTGTTTAATTTATTTGCCTTTTGAATCAATTGCTTTAACTAAGGCTTTATGTTGCTTAGCTACAATGTTTTCTATAAAAGTAATTCTAAATAAGTTTTTAAATTATGCTCACAGATTAGTTTCATACAATCTGTGCTTTGAAAGTTTATTGCATTTTTCCAAATCAAATGAAAAAATTCAGGTATTTCATGTAAGCACTTATATTTCCATTTAAGATTCCTTTTAGACAAATCACTTATAAATATATTATCTTTACTACTTATATAGGAAAATTATAATTATATAGAAAAACTAATAGTTTTTATTAACAACATAAATAATTACATAGTAGATACTCAAAAATGTCTTGAGTGAATGGCTTATACAATGAATAAAATCGATAATAAAAATTCTTTGCTTTATACATCACAAACAATGGCAATACTACCTATAGTAGTGACTGCCCTCCATGCAACTTATAGGGACAATTTGGGGACAACTGAATCACTTCATGACTATAATTCCCAGTGGCTAAATTGGATAGAATTCTTTTTGTTGTTGTTCCTAGTATTTTTCAGTCTCTATACTAGGAACAGAAGATATATAACAATAAATAAGTCATCATTTACTTCTGTAAAGATTTTGAAGGGAAACAAATATGTAACATATATAATGTAATGTGAAATGAACAATAATTTAAAATTGGGCAAAATAAGAAAGTCATATAGAGAAAGTAATATCTAGGGGAAATAAGGAAAGCTTCACAGAAGAGGTATTTAATAACTTTTATTTAACACCATTAAGTAATACATATGTACTGCAGGAAATTTGGAAATGTTAGAAAATGTAGGTAAGAAAAGAAAAACACATTATTTATCATTCAATGATAACCGTCATTGGTATTTGTTATATGTGTATGTTTTTGTTCTGTTTTATTTCCATTAAATTACTTACATTTACCATATCTTCAAATGCTATTTGTGAGTGAGACTTTTAGTGGATGAAGTTTTTCATCATTTTTATGTGCAATAATTTATTTAATGAATACATTATATTGGATCACATGTATTATTTCTTCTTGTTGTATTATTATTATTTTTAGGACACTTGTCCGATTTTTTATATAAAATTCCTAAAAGTAGAATTGCTTAAAGGGCATATGTATTTTAAAATCTTAATATATAATTACCTTCATTATGTTCCTACAATGTGGAATAGCTTTGCTAAAACAATATTATTCTTCTTTATTGCTATTTTTAGAGGGGAAATGAAATCTCATATTAATTTGAATTTACATGTTTATTGAATTAAGATTAAATGACCATATTTTTTTTTACAAATGACCCCATTATTTTTTTACCCATTGGTTATATATTCAAGGATGTTACTGAGTGCCAAATAACTGCCTGTATTTGAATTAATTGTAATAATTCAGTGGAGATCAAGAGAGACCTATTTCTTGTCCCCATAAAGCTTAAAATTTAATGAAGGAAATATAAAATAGCTTATATATTGTGATATGTGGTATGAGAAGATTATTCTAAACCATGATACAAATGCTGGGCTTTATCCTAGTGGCAGTTTATTGTAGTTCACAGTTTCACAGACTTTTGAGACCATGAACCACGTTAAGAATATATTTTGGTTTTGATCCAATACGTATTGAAATTATAACCTCCATTTTACAGATGATAAATCTGATGTTGAATTTGAGGTTCTATGAAATAGTAAATAGGCTAGAATGCAGGTTTGGAATGAGTTTATAATTCAACAATGTATTTTGGCTTCTTAATAACACCTATCCTAACAAGTGTGAGGTGATAGCTCATTGTGGTTTTAATTTGCATTTCTTTGGCGATTAATGGTGTTGAGTGCCTTTTCACTTATCTGTTGTCATTAACATGTCTTTTTTGGAAAAATGTTTATTCAGTTTCTCTGACCATTTTTTAATCAGGGTATTTTTTGTATTTGCTGTTGAGCTGTATGAGTTCCTTATATATTTAGGATATTAACCTCTTATCAGACACATGGCTTGCAGATATTTTCTCCCATTCTGTAGGTTGTCTTTAACTTTGTTTATTGTTTCCTTCATTGGGCCAAAGCTTTCTAGTTGGAAGTAATCCCACTTGTTTATTTTTGCTTTGGTTGCCTGTGCTTTTGGTGTCATGGTCACAAATCATTGCCAAGACCAATATCAAGGAGTATTCTGCCCTACGTTTTCTTCTAGGAGTTTTATGGTTTTATTTATGTTTCAGTCTTTAATTCATTGTGAGTTCAATTTTATGTATGGTATGAAATAAGGGTCCAATTTTATTCTTTTGCATATGCGTATGCAGTTTTCCTAGAACCAAATTGAAGAGACTATTTTTTTCCCATTTGTCTTCTTGGTGCCTCTGTCAAAGATTAGTTGACCATATAATGTGTGGTTTATTTATGGACTTTCTATTCTGTTCCAATGATCTATATGTCTATTTTTATGTGAGTACTGTATTGTTCTGATTACTATAGCTTTGTAATACAATTCAAAAGTCAGGAAATGGGATGCCTCCAGCTCTGTTCTTATTTGAGGGTGCTTTGGTTATTCAGGGTTTTTTGTGGTTCCATATGAACTTTAGGATTATTTTCTCTTTCTGTGATAAATGTCATTGGATTTTGATAGAGATTGCATTGCATCTGTAGATCACTTTGGGTAAGACTTTCTTAATTTTAATATACTTAAATTTATATTTTACTTGGGGTTTGTTTTTTTGTATTAATAAATGCTTTCTTTGAATTTGTGAGTATAATATCCTATATTATTTTCTAAAAGTTTTATAATTTTGTCATTCATATTCAGGTTATTTAAGCATCTAAAAGTTATTTTAGATGATGGTATGGTTTTGTTTTTTCATATAGATAAGTGAATTTTCTATCATTTATTAAAAACGTAGCTATTTTCCTATTGGTTAATAATAACATATGTATCAGATGTGAAATATCCATACAGGTGTGACTTTTTTCTAGGTAAAATACTCTTCTATTAGTCTTGTTTTCTATTCTTACATCAAAGCAGTCATAACTATTATGTTTTATATATATCTGGCAAATCAACTCACTTTTTTAAATTAATTTACATAGCTTCCTTGTCTCTCAAGAACAAGTTAATTTTTTAGCTCTTTAATTAAAATTATAGTAAAGTACACAAAACATACCATATTTCTCCATAACTTATCACAAAGTGGAAACCTATCAAATACTTTCTAAAGTCAAAGAATAGACTATTTCCAGAACATCCAGTACATCTGGAAATAGTACTATTTCCACACTGTTTCCAGTACTCAACCCCCATCTCCCCATAAACCTTCTCACACTTCTGTCTCTCCCGTTACTAGGCACCTGATTTCTCAATCTATAGTTAAATTTTACTAGGCACAACAGGATTATGCAATATCTCATCGTTTGTATACATTTTTTCTTTCAAAATGATGTTTGTATGTTTTATCCCTGTTCTACTACTCACTGTTACTTATTTTTTTTTGCTATGTAATATTTCATTGTAAGAATAAGACACAATTTATCATATATTCTAGTGTTGATATACATGCATGTAGTTTTCAATTTTTCCTATACTGTGTTTGGACATTTTTATATTTGTCATTTAGTATACATGTTTATGATGGTTAATTTTATGTGCCAACTTGATTGGGCCATTTAGTGCCCAGATATTTGGTCAAACATTATTCTGCATGTGTCTGTGAGGGTGTTTTTTGATGAGGTAAACATTTGAGCCAGTAGACTGAGTAAAGCACATTGTCCTCCTTAATGTAGGTGATCCTCATCCAATAAACTGAAGTCCTGAATAGAACAAAAAGGCTGACTTTTCCAAGATTAAGAGGGAATTTATGCCTGACTGCCTGAGGTGGAACCCGCCTTTGGACTAGAACTGAAACTTCAGCTCTTCTTAAGTCTTGAGCCTACCAGCTTTAGGACTGAAACTTAAACCATTGGCTCTTCTGGTTCTCAGGCTTTCAGACTCAGACTGGAGTGACTCTCCTGGGTCTCCAGCTTCCCAACTGTGTATCTTGGGACTTCTCAGCCTCCATAGTCATGTGGGCCAATTTCTATCTATCTATCTGTCATCTATCTATCATCTATCTATCATCATCTATCTATCTATCATCTATCTAAGAGAGAAAGAGAGAGCACACATGCATGGGAAATTGGGGGGGGAAGGGGCAGAGGGAGAGAGAGAGAATCTCAAGCAAACTCCCCACTGAGCTCAATGTGGGGCTCATCTTACCCCCCTGAGATCATGACCTGAGCCAAAACCAAGAGTCAGATGCTAAACAACTGAGGCACATGGGCCAATTTGTTAACTTCCTTTAATAAATTTCATATATAAGTAAGATATATTTAGGTGTATATTTTATGCAATATAGTTGCAATATTTTATGATCTACAGATGAGATATATATAATACATAATATAATATAATAATATAATGTAATAATCTCCTGCTGGTTCTGTTTCTCTGGAGAATCCTAATACAGTATTCATGCATTATCCTGGAAATATACTTAAAGATGTGATTGCTGTATAATATTTTCACTTTAGTAAATACTTCCAATCTAATTTCAGAAGTAGTTATAAGAATTTATAATTTTACCAGCAGTGTACAAAAAGTTTCTGTTGCTCTACATCCTTGCCAACATTTGGCATTTTCAGTTGGTTTTATTTTTTAGCTTTTAGTGGTTGTGTAATTATCTCATTGTGGCTTTGATTTACATTTTCTTAATTACTGAATAGGATAAACATTTCAGGCCACGTTTCATATGGCAATTATCTATTTAGATTTTTTTTCTGGTGAAATTCTTGTTTGAACGTATCACCCATTGGGAGGGGTTGTTTGTCCTTTTCTTCCTTAAGTGTAGAATTTTTTACATATTCTAGACATGAGCCTTTTGTTAATTATATGCATTACTACTATCTTACAGTCTTTCTTTGCACACTCCAAATGGTATCTCTTAGTGAACAGAAGTTTTAAACTTAGATGTAGTCTATTGCATTAATTCCCAGGATTCTGTTTCTATTTAATGTTCTTCGGTTTTTGATCATGTTGATCTTCTTTGCATATACCCCTGTTTTTCTTTTGTTTTTTCTTTAATTTACTCAGGATTAATATACATATAGAGAAATATACATGTATTAAGTGTATAGTTTGCCACATTTGGATATTACTAATAAAACCATAACAGACATCTTTATTAAAATACAGATTACTTTCATCATCCCTTCCCTAGTCCACTTGTCTCATACAAAGCAACTGCTTTTCAGATTTCTCTCATCATATATTATTTTCTCTTGTTCTACAAATTCACTATATAGAACCAAATGACATACTGATATATATTCTTCTGTGTTTTACTTATTTTGATCAGAATTAAGTTTTTGAGGTTCATACACATTGTTGTACCGTTAAGGAGAAGTATTCCATTGTGTTTTCTGTTGATGAATAATTGTGTTGTTTCTGGTTTGGAACTACTATTAATAGAGATGCTATGAATATTCTCATATAAATATTTTTTTTCCTTTTTAATTTTTTATTGTTATGTTAATCACCATATATTACATCATTAGTTTTTGATGCAGTGTTCCATGATTCATTGTTTGTTCATAACACCCAGTGCTCCATGCAGAACGTGCCCTCCTCAATACCCATCACCAGGCTAACCCATCCCCCTACCCCCCTCCCCTCTAGAACCCTCAGTTTGTTTTTCAGAGTCCATCATCTCTCATGGTCATATAAATATTTTAATGCAAAGACATTTTTACTTCTCTTTAGCAAATACCTAGACATGAAATAATTAGGTCAAAAACATATGAATATTTAACTTCATGAGAAAATTTTAGATAAATGTCCAATGTAGTTGCAATAATTTATACTCCCACAACCAGTATTTGAACACTCTGGTTGTTTCACACCTTTGTAACATGTGAGCTCATTGGTCTCTTTAATTTTATCCCTTGTAGGGATATGTAGTAGATATCTCATTGTATCTTAATTTAAATTTCCTGATAACTAATGATTGAAAGGACTTCGCATGTGTTTATTAGTCTTTCATATTATTTTTTGTAAAGTAGCTTTTCAAATTATTTGCCCATTTTTATTCCATTATTTATCTTTTTATTACTGAGCTGTGGCTGTTGTTATTTATATATTCTGGTTACAAGTCCTTTGTCAGACATACATACATACATGCAAGAATTTTCTCCCAATTAATGGTTCGTCTATTCATTTTCTTATGATGTACTTGGATGAGCAGTAGTTTTTTTTTGTTTTTTGTTTTTTTAATGAAGCACATTTTATATAACTTTTTTTTTGTAGTTAGTGATTTGTTGTGCTGTATAGGGAATCTTTGTATGCCCCCAATACTTCTAGAAGCTTGATAGTTTCAGATTTTATATTTAGCTCTACAGTCATTTATTTTTAACTCCATCTCAAAAGTTTCCTTTTTGTGAACTTCCTTTCTCTCCCCTTTCCCCTGCCTCCCCCTCGGGAAAACTTTCATCTTCTTTTGTCACTGTAGATTAGATAGCACTTTTTGGAGATTTATATAAATAGAATAATCTTTCACCCTTGATATTAATCATTTGTGTTTTCACTCTTTTGTTCTGGAAAGCCTTCCTTTTTAGAAGTTTGTCATTTTTATCAATCTTTTTAACAAAGCCTAGTTTTTATTTTGAAAATTGTCTCTATTGTTCTGTTGTCTATTCTATTGATTTTTGCTCTTACAGTTATGATTTCCTTTTCTGCTTACTTTGGGTTTAATATATTCTTCTTTTTCTAGCTCCTTAAGATGGTAGTTTGATCTTAGACCTTTCTTCTTTTATAGTACATAAGCATTAGAACTATACATTTTTCTATAATCATCATTTTTACCTGCATTCCATATATTTTGATATGTTGTGTTTTCATTAACATTTGGTGTGAAATAGCCTACTGATTTTCAGTCTACATGTTATCTCAGTGACAACAGAGAAGTGATGAAATCTCCATATATAATTCTCTTCTTTCACTTATATAAGTTTTGCTTCATGTATTTTGAAATTGATTCCTAGAGTTATTAGGTATATACACATTTAAGATTATCATGTATTCTTGATGAATTAGCCCTTTATTATGAAATGACTCTCTTTATCACTAATAATACTCTTTCTGAAGTCTAGTCAATGTGATATTAATATAGCCATTCTGTCTTATGATTAGCATATATTTTTCTACAGTTTTACTTTTAACTGTGTCTCTTGTAACAACATACATTTTGGTCTTACTTTAATATCCTGTCTGCCAATGTATGCCTTTTTTTGAAGAGTTTAATTCATTTACTTCATTTAATTCATTTATTTGTTGATATTTCAGGTTTAAGTCTACCATCTTGTTATATCTTTTCAACTTGTTCTGCCTATCCTGTTCCTTTCTTCCTTGTTTCTTATTTTAAAATTGATTTTACATTTTATCTTCTCTGTTGACTTATTAGCTAGCCTCTTTTCTTTGTTGTTAATGATTTCTCTAGGATTGCAAGCACATTTCTAATTCATCGTATTCAAAGTCAAATAATATTATATTATTTGAAATATAATATCTTTATTTTTTACAATAACAAAAGCTTTACAACAGTGTATTTTTTTGCTTTCCTTCTTCCTTTTGAATTTTTGTTTTCACACATTTTACTTCTATACCCATTATAAACTCCACAGAATACTTTTATTATTTTTGCCTTAATTATTTCTATAAAATTTAATGAACAAGAAAAAGTCTTTTATATTTACTTACAGAATTACTATTTCCAGCATTCTGTATTCCTTTATAGAGCTGAAGTTTCATTTGTTATCATGTTTCTTCAGCCTCAAGAACTTTCTTTAATATTGCTTACAGTGCAAGTCTACTGATGACAAATCATTTTAGTTCTTTATTATTTAAAAAAATCTTTATTTTACTTGATTTTTTACATATATTTTGCTGAATATAAAACTACAGATTGCCTCTTATTTTCCTCTATGGTATATTAATGACCTTTTGAAATTATCTTCTGGCTTGCATTATTTCTAAAGAGCAGTCAGTCTTATTACTATTAGCCTATAAGCAATGTGTCTTTGTTCTCTGTCTTCTTGTAAGATTTTTGTCTTTATGCTTTGTTTTTCAACACTTGGTTATGATGTGCCTTAATGTGTGTTTTGTTTGTTTGTTTTTGTTTGTGTGTGTGTGTGTTTTGCTTTATTCTGTTTGGACTTAATAGGATTTTTAGTCTGGTATTTATATAACCATTCCAGCTTTTTTCTTTTTTAAACTGGTATGCTATAAATTTTTCTGTACTTCAAGTTTTAGTCTATTTAATTCCTTATGTTAAAAGTGTGTTTCTTCTGGGCAGCATATAGTTAGATAATGTGTATTTTTTAATCCAAACTGATGATCTCTGTCATTTATGTAGGGTATCTTGACAATTTACATTTAACGTCATTGTTGATATATTTGGGTTTAAATCTCAATCCTTGATGTTTCTTTTGTATGTGTCCAATTTATTTTTTATTGCTTTTTCACCCCTTTCTTTTACTTTCTTTTACATTGAATATTTATTTCGTTCTGCTGGTTTATTAGCTATAACTGTATGGACAACCATGGATGGGTCCCACACACCCACACACTGTAATCATATTTTTTCTCAGTGAATCCATGAGGCTGTCAAGGTCTCCATGGTCAAGCAGTACTAAAGCAGCTTGTGGGGCTGTGGAGGTAAGGTGCCAGCACTGACAGCAGGGCTCAGTAGAGACGGGATGACTTTTTAGCACCTGCAGAATGTAGTGGCTGCTCCCACTGAGGTTCCAAATTCTTGCAGTGACCACAACCATGTCCATGAAATTGCATCTGAAAGGGGAGGTCAGCTCAGAGACACATACATGGATAAAATATGGTCAGTCTGTCTGTTCTCTCCTGGGAGTGCCAGATTACTCTCACTTCACTGGTCTGTCTACCTTTATCTGAGGTAAGGATATAATATTTTTCTTTTTTTTTTTGATATGAATACCCAATTGCCCCAACGGCAATTACTGAAACATTTATAATTTTACCTTACTTGTTATAGATTTAGATCCACTTACGGGCTCTTGATTGTGTTCCATTGGTTTATTTTCCTAACCCTGCACCAATACTAAATTCACTTAAATTTATAGCATTAAAACGAATTTTGATCCTTTTAAGACAAATCCTCCAACCTTGTTCTTTTCCTTAAAAAATGTCATATGTATTTTGGAATGTTTTCCATTTCATTTAAATTTTAGAATATTTGTAAACTCCCCTCCTCCTCACCAGAATATATTAGAATTAGGATTTGATTACATCAAATACCTTAATTAATTTGTGTTATTTTGCTATCTTTGAAATATTATCTTTCAATCCATGGGAATAGCATATTTATATATTTATATCTTCATTAATATCTTTCCATAAAGTCTTATGATTTTCTCTATTAAATCTTATACCTCTTTTGATAGATTTTTGATGCCATTGTAAAATATAAATTTAAAAAGTTTACTTTCTACTTGTTACAAATATATAGAAAAGGAACTGGTTGTTTATATCGGTTTTGTATTAAGATCTCTTTTCATATTCCTTAATTAATCCTGAGAATTTCTATGTATACATTTTAGACTTTCTTCCTACCTTACTTATGTACTCTTTTATACACATGCACACACACACTGACAGAAAATTGACAGCAAACTTTGTGCTTAAAGGTGAAAATTTTATAAATTTTCCTTGGAGAGTAGAAAAAGACAAGAATGACCTCTATATCATTACTTATATTCAATATTATTCTGGAGACCTTAGCTCCTATATCAAGGAAAGAAAATAACAAAAGACATACAATTTGGAAAATATTATACCAAAATATTTAATTTTCTTATTTCCTGAAACACTTTTAAGAAAGGCAGTTGAAAAATCGTTTTGTCAGCCTCTGGAAAAAAACTGGATGACTTCTTTATTGATTTTCAGCAACATTTGAGAAGACACACGTATGACAGAAGAAAGGGTCATAGGGTCAATGACTTTAATAATGGGTTCTGAATGGGGGAGAATATCAATATGTTAAAAGAGTTTCAATAGGGTTTTTGTGTGTGCTTATCTCAATTATGAATATACAATCACAGATTCAAAATTCATTACATGTCATCTGTATTTGTTGCATTATTTTATTGCCTTGTTATTTGAAAGGAGATTGAAAGTGCAAGACATTGGGTTGACAGTTCTTATATTTGTTGTGTTATTTTTCTATAAAACTAGCAGAGACAAAATGAAACTGCTCTCTTTTCAATAAGTTCATTTCAACTGTCAGTGAGGAAGTACAAGAAGACTTGAAAGTTTTTCAGTCTTTAAAAAGGAGTCAAAGGAGAGAATTTAGTCTCCATCTACATTTTGATGAACTGGATTATTTGAATAAATAATTAGTCACATAATTATTTTCAGTCATTATGTGACAGATCCTGGGCACTATCTAGTGGATCTATGTAGGTCATCAAATTCTTGTGATGTACCAGAGTAAACTGGAATTTAAATAAATCCACCATCCTATTAGAATAAAAAGATCTTGTTACAATTCTTTTGTAAAAATCTATTAACCTTTTGAGAAATGTAAGCCGAGTAGTGTAGGTCCAGTAATTGTTCATAGAAGGTTTTTAATATTTGATAATACTAAAAAAAAAACAAATTTACTTTTCATAGTATTTTCACTTAATGATTGAATCATTCACAGCCTTATTATTATTATTATCATATTATTATTTTGCAAAAGCATTTTGTTCTGCATGATGTTATCCTTTCCTGTATAGATGTATTTTTTTAAGTTATTTTACCCAACATTTCATATCCAGAGTGCCTTACATCAACAAATACTGCAACCAAAATCTATAAAGAACTTATCAAACTCAACACCCAAAAAACAAATAATCCAGTTAAGAAATGGGTAGCGACATGAATAGACATTTTTCCAAAGAAGATATACAGACAACTAACAGACACATAAAAAGATGCTCAACATCACGCATCATCAGAGAAATACGAATCAAAGCCATGATGAGATACCACCTCACACCTGTCAGAATGGCTAAAATTAACAACACAGGAAACAACAGATGTTGGCTAGGATGTAGAGAAAGAGGAACCCTCTTAACACCATTGGTGGGAGTGCAAACAAGTGCAGCCACTCTGGAAAACAGTATGGACGTTCCTCAAAAAGTTAAAAATAGAACTGCCCTATGATACAGCAGTTGCACCACTAGGTACTTATCCAAAGGATACAAAAATACTGATTCGAAGCGGCACATGTACCCTGATGTTTATAGTAGCATTATCAAGAATAGGCAAAGTATGGAAAGAGCCCAGATGTCCATGAACAGATGAATGGATAAAGATGTGGTATATATACAATAGAATATTATTCAGCCATCAAAAAGAATGATATCTTGCCTTTATAATAATCTGGATGGAGCTAGAGTGTATTATGCCAAACAAAATAAGTCAGAGAAAAACAACTACCATATGATTTCACTCATATGTGGAATTTAAGAAGTAAAAGAGATGAACATAGGGGAAAGAAGAGGGGAAAAAAGAGAGGGAGGCAAACCATAAGAGACTCTTAACTCTAGAGAACAAACTGAGGGGAGATACGTGGTGGATGAGCTAAATTGGTGATGGATATTAAGGAGGGCACTTATTATGATGAACACTGGCTATTGTATGTGTGTCATGAATCACTAAATTCTACTCCTGAAAGCAATATTACACTATATGTTTCCTAAATAGAATTTAAATAAAAACTTGAAAAAAAATACTGCAATAGGAATGGACCCATAGATGCAGAGAATAAACTGATGGTTGCCAGAGGGGAGGGGTGGGAGATAGGCAAAATGGGTAAAATGGAGTGGAAGGTATACGCTTCCAGTTACAGAATGAATAAGTTGGGAGGATAAAAGGTACAGCATAGGGGGTATAATCAATGGTATTGTAATAGTACTGTATGGGGACATGATAGCTACATCTGAAGTGAGCACAACATAATGTATACACTCATCAAGTCAATATGTTGTACCCCTGAAACTAATGTGACATTGTGTGTCAACTATACTTCAATTTTAAAAAGAGGCAGAAAAAAGAAATACTGCAATAAACATTTATGTTTATATATGTGTGTGTTTTCTTACACAAGTATATAAATAAAACAAATTCTTAGGAATGAAATAGCTAGGTCAAAATCTGTGTGTTCTTTTTTTGATAGGGTAAAACAGATACCACAGACTCTTCATTTCTGTTTGTGATAGAAGCCTCTAGAGCTGAGCAAAAGGTTTTTTACTCTCTGAATCTTTTCTTTCTACAGATTTCTTCCTATTTGTTCTGCTTCTTTTCCCTTCCTATAGCCTCATCTCAGCTCTTTGGAGCCACAGTCTTTTTTTTTTTTTTCCTTTAATTATGTTATGTTAATCACCATACATTACATCATTAGTTTTTGATGTAGTGTTCCATGATTCATTGTTTGCTATAACACCCAGTGCTCCATTCAATATGTGTCCTCTTTAATACCCATCACCAGGCTCACCCATCCCCCCCCCCAGAACCTTCAGTTTGTTTCTCAGAATCCATAGTCTCTCATGGTTCATCTCCCCCTCCGATTTCCCCTCCTTCATTTTTCCCTTCCTACTATCTTTTTTTTTTTAACATACAGTGTATTATTTTTTCAGAGGTACAGGTCTGTGATCCAACAGTCTTACACAATTCACAGCGCTCACTGTAGCACACACCCTCCCCAATGTCTATCACCCAGCCACCCCATCCCTCCCACCCCCCACCACTCCAGCAACCCTCAGTTTGTTTCCTGAGATTAAGAATTCCTCATATCAGTGAGATCATGTCTTTGATGATCATGACATATGATACATGTCTTTCTCTGATTGACTTATTTCGCCTAGCATGATACCCTCCAGTTCCATCCACGTCATTGCAAATGGTAAGCTTTCATTCCTTTTGATGGCTGCATAATATTCCATTGTATATATATACACCACATCTTCTCTATCCATTCATCTGTCGATGGACATCTCGGCTCTTTCCATAGTTTGGAGCCACAGTCTTAAATCTCTGGCTATTGTTCCTCATTCTAATTCTAGTTCCCTCTAGAATTGACTGATACCAAATTCCACTATAGCAGTGAATATATGAGGTGGGAAATGCCTCCTATCCCAAATCGATCTTGTCATTTTATTCTCCCTATCACAACATGCAAATATAGATGAATTCTTTATTGAAGATTATGAGCCTTTTTTAAAAAAAATTAAATTGCAACATATGAAAGAAAATGGTCAACCTAATATTCTTAAATTGGTCCTTAAGTTTTTGTTTTATTAGTCTCTCAAAGTTTTACCCATAATTTTATGGAAAAAAAATGACTCATAATCACAGGAAGAAATTAATTTTCTCAGATATATCCTTTCTTTCCCTGCCTCATCCGTGTACATTACTCCAAACCTGAGTTATTATTTATGGAGTAGCACCTCCTAGAGCTACTCTGGGTAGTAAACATAACATGCTGACGATCTGGTCCCTGTCCCAGGGCCACAGAAGTATCCAAGGCCAAGGCCAGGTTATACTAAATTCCTTCAGCCAGAAAAGAAACATCCTAAGACTTAGAAACCCTAGCTAAACGGTTAGTCAAAACCTTGGTTTTCAAAGTTAGCGGAACAAAAACAAAACTGGAAGCAGAGCTCAAGAAAGTGTAAGATATACCTTGGCTAATTGAATTTAAGTTAAAAAAAAATAAGAAAGAAGAAAGTACAAGAAGTCTGAGAGAGAAAATGGTTGGAAGCCAAGGAATGGGAAGACATCTGTGAAGGCAGAGACCAATCTGCTGTTTGAACATCACTCAATGAAAGGAATATTCTACACAATCAGGAAATGTTTCCACAGTCTTTAAGTAAGACAATTCTTCCAGACCTCTGTGTACATCCTGATGTGTGTGTTAATGAAAGAAACAGATAAAGCAATCAAGACAAGGACCGACTGGGTATAGAAGGAAGGTAAACTCTCTGTCATCATTCCTGTATGCAGTCTTTTGGAGCCACCCTAGTGTGAGCGGCTTAGATGGGAGCTAACAACTAGGAAGAAATGTGGAAGATGGGACTTGCAAAGGTCCCCTGGACAAGGGAAGTCATGATGGCACAGGTCACACTTCCAAGGTATCTTGAGCAAATACAGAACAGAGGATTCATGCCAAGGATAGTGGGAGACTTAGACTCCTGAAATGCAGAGCATTACTGGGGACCTCACAAAGCTGTGGACAGCAGTGTTGTGAGTGAGGGGTAGTCGGCAAGTGTCTGTCAACTGCCACTTCTGACTCCCAAGTTCTTCACGTATAGTAGATGCAGGTCTTCAGACTCTGGAGTTGATACTGAGTGGAGGGCCTAGGGCTGCTACAGCAGCATGATGGCCAGGGGCATGCCAGCTCATTTCCTCCTGGGAACCCAGTCTGGGGAGCTTTGTGCCAGTTCCAGTTTCAGCAGTAATAGCATCTTGTGAAAGGGAGACATTACAACCATAAACTCTATGCAGAAGTTATATGCTTATTATAAAAACAATACTAATAAAAGCATAGAAATATATTTTACATCAATTTTACAGTTTTTTTTAAGATTTTATTTATTTATTTGACAGAGAGTGAGAGAGGGAACACAAGCAGAGGGAGTGGGAGAGGGAGAAGCAGGCTTCCCGCTGAGCAGGGAGCCCAATGCAGGGCTCGATCCCAGGACCCTGAGATCATGACCTGAGCCGAAGGCAGACATTTAATGACTGAGCCACTCAGGTGCCCCTAATTTTACAGAATTTTAATATGCAGTCTGCTTGCATCTCTTTCCAATGGCAGATTTAAATCTAGTCAAGAAGTTAATATGGAATCTATGAACTGTGAAGGCATTTCTCTGAAAAGATAAACTAATATGGTCTAGGTCATTTTCCAAAAAGCAAATGACTTATAATAAAGCTTAAAGCAGTGTTTTCCAAACTGGAGGCAGCACCTTGCTAGTAGGTGATCAAATTAATTTAGCAAATTAAATATAATTTAAAAAATTAGATTAGAAAATACCACAGCTTTAAATTTTTTATACACAAATATAGTATGTACATATCTGTTTAGTGAGTCATGAAGTGAAATATATATCTGTAAGTCATAGCCATAAAAGTTTGAGCATCACAGACTGAAAATATGTGCTAAGTAATTTTTCTTGGACTTGGTTCTCCACCTGGCCAACAGATTTAATTAGGCTGATTAGTTGTGATTTGTTACAGTAACCAAGAAATATTTGCTTACTTGTTTACAAATGTAATAAATAAGTAGGCCAATACCTGTAGGTTCTTGTCATTTGTGGGGCCTATAACTAAGGCAAAGTAAAGTTTTCTTTATCATTTTTCCCTTTAAATTGTGGGTATCTGAGGGAAGAGGCATAAACTTTTTGAGGGGGAAAAAAACTGCCTTAATGTTGATTTAAATTTCAAATTGCTATGCAAATAAGATCGAAGCATAAACACATAAAATTTATAAATCAATTATTTGGAAGCTTTGAAAGTAGAACAACAGCAAATTTTAACCACAAGAAAATTAGAGGCCTAGATTTGTTTAGATTTAATTTTAATTGTAAACACAGTCAAGATAACATTGCCCTTATTTTTTCCCTGAAAATTGTTGGCATTTCAAAGCCATCATGTAATTTTGCCAACATTTTGCTATTACCTACACACAGGAAGAAAAAAAAATGTACAGTTTTCCCATAAGAACAGTATTTTCTTTAAAGAGAATTAAGAACTAGCATATTATAATCCTCAGACTTGTGATATGTTTTATTATACTACAAGACAAATGTACTTATTTTATGGTTGAAGGAGCCCATTAATTAAAATTGTCTTATAAATCCTCCAAACTCCTGCCTGCAGAAAACAGAGCATTTATCTTACTCAAAAACAAGAAACCTGGCTCTGAAATATACACTGCTATCCAGCTTATTCAATAGGGAAAAATGATTTTTCTCACCTCTGACCTTACTTTAAGCAGTATGAACTAGAAAAAAATGTTAATATTTAAATTCTAACTTAAGCTTTTCCTCCAATTTCAAACAGATGCTTTATGATAATAATAACCTCGAATGTTGGGATGAGGTGTTTAAAGCCAAAATTATTCAAATGAAATAAATTACAACTTACAAAGAGAGCTCTTGGCGAAGCTATTTATCAAGTGGAAACAAAGAATTTGGAACATGTGGAAATTTAAGAACTAAGATTTAATATGTAAATCTTCAGTTATGAGAAATATTTATGTCAAATGTTATTTGAAAACTAAAAGTTTTGGGGTGCCTGGGTGGCTCAGTTGGTTAGGCATCTGCCTTCGGCTCAGGTCATGGTCGCAGCGTCCTGAGATCGCACTGGGCTCCCTGCTCAGCTCAGCGAGGAGCCTCCTTCTCCCTCTGCCTCTGTCCCTACCCCCCTTGCTCATGCTCTCTCTCTCTCAAATAAGTAAATAAAATCTTAAAAAAAATCAAAAGTTTTAATTTCCCAATTTATAGACAGAGATCAAGTAAAGCAGTGACAGTAACTCTGCTAAGGTTTCACAGAAGGAGAGAATTCCTGAAGTGTGATTTTCTAAGATCCAAACAAATGTCCCAGAATCTTACAGCTTGAAGGACTTCAGAGGTGTTAGGCACAGTTTTGTCTCAACTCTGGCTACCAGTGACAATCAAGTGGGAAGAAGAAAAAAATGTAGATGCCTGGACCTCACCTCCAGAAAGTTCGTTTTATTGGTCTGGAATTGGGCTGGGCATTGGTATTTTTGTTTATAAAGCTCTCCAGATGACGCTAATGAGCTGCCTAGATGGAGGAAGATGGGGATTCCCAAACCAGTCAGCCAACAGGTGCCTGTGCAAGACCATGTTTCAACTGTGCATGACAAAACGAGGAAAATAAGGCTGGTGGAGTGACCTCTAACTGGAGAGATCATGAGGACTATGTGGAGTGTGAACACAAAGGGACCAGCATTGTCTATTATAAGAAAATTGTTCTTTAAATAACCCATTGGGTTTGCTCACTCATTCACTTAGCAAAAGTATCTTGAGCATCTAATATGTTCCCGTCATTCTGTTAAGTACGGGGGATACTGGGAGAATAAGAAGGGGGGGGTCTCAATCCTTGAGGAGTTTCCAGTGGAAAAGACTGATATTAAAAAATAGATTGTTGGGGTGCCTGGGTGGCTCAGTCGTTAAGCATCTGCCTTAGGCTCAGGCCATGATCCCAGGGTCCTGGGATTGAGCACCGCATTGGGCTCCCTGCTCAGCGGGAGACCTGCTTCTCCCTCTCCCTCTCCCCCTGCTTGTGTTCCGTCTCTCTCCGCATCTCTCTCTGTCAAATAAATAAATAAAAAATAAAAAAAATAGATTTTAATTATGGTAACTGCTACTGAAGGAAACGGGGGGGGCTGTGAGAGAGTGAGAAGAAAGAAAAAAAATAATCGAGTAGAGAAGATTGTTGGAGTATATTACAGTGAAATCAACCCAGAATTTCTAACCAATAGAATTAGAAAATAAATCTCAAAGGGCAGACATTTACAAGGAAGTGGTCCTAGGGTGGTTTGTTTACCCTTTGATTTGTTTAGTTAATTTAGCAAGCATCCCAGCAGTATTTCTGGCTTAAATCTAATTATTCCAAGAACGTCATCATTTTCAGCCAAACAGATTCAATTCTTTATTCACTGAGCAACTAATGAAGCTTTGTTGTCCAGTATTGTAAAAGTGAAAGTGTTACAAATTGATTTCAGTAATAGTTAAGGTTCTTTTGTTATAAGCAACATAAATTATCTTTAACTAACTTAAGCAAAAACAAAACTAACCAACTAAACAAAAGCATAAGGGTTATTACTGGAATATTCAGGTAAATATTTACCTTGAAGCAATCAAAGAGCACTTCAAGGCCAGTTCTCTATTAACGTTAATGCAGGAGCTTGCAAACAGCAGATTCAGACAGGAGCGGAAGGGCACAGGAGGTAAAGCAAGGAAGCGGGTGGAGATGGAGGAAATTGGGAGTAAGAAAGACAGCTGGATGATTTCTATCGCTGGTTAGGTGGATGGAGCTAGGAAAAGAAGCTGCCTAGAGAAAAACTCTGCTGTGAGCTGCCTCAAACCCGTAGTCCCTGAACAGCTGCATATGAATTTCCTCTGATATAAACATATTCTCTAGTCTTATTGATAACTGGATAGAGAAATAGAGGACAGCTATGCCATGCTTTCATTTTAGTTCTAAGCCTGAAACATTCTTCGTAAAGATAGAAAAATATGAAATTGCATTTGGATGAGTGAGAAGAAAATTCTAGTCCTCTAAACTTTTCTAATGTTTCATCTCAAAAGAAGATAGAATTCTCAACTAGAAGGTACTATTCTGCTTTAATGCTTTAAGGGCATAAACACAAACAGTAAGTTTACTTTACTTTGTGTGATGACTTGCAGTAGTAAGATTATATCTGAAGGCCGTTTAAAATTTGCTATTTACAAATTATTACATAAAATTAAAAACAAATAGCTAAACGTAAAATGTGCTAATGAGAATTGATGTTCATAATTTTAAAAAATTATTAGTGGAGTGCTTTGTCTACTATCACTGACATGTTTATATACTCAAATCCAATAAACACTATAATTGTTTACAATGTGCTATTGCAGGGATAGTCATGCAGTTGAACGAAATAGAATAGCATGAATAAATAGAAACATGCTTATAATGGAATATAGTAGCTGATAAAGGTGTCATTTAACTGAATAGGGAGAAACATGGAGATGCAATATCCAAGTATGGGAATATGGACTAGTTATTTGAAAAGAAACAAATATTTTTATATTATTTCTTCTACCACAATAAGATTACATGGATCAAAATTGGATTATTTTTAAGTGTATTACTTTTGTTAAGCAGTCTTTTCTCCCCATCCTGGTTTGGAAGAGAAATTGTACCAGATGACAATAAAAATATTGACTCAGGATTTCCTTGGGATGCATTAAAAACAGTCTATAAAACATTGTGTGCTTTGAGCCTAAATCTTAAATGGATAAGTTTTGTTATATCTGCCCAGGGGCAGAGAATTTTTCTTTCAGTAATCCTCCAGATTGAACTTTCTCCCTTCTGTTTGAAATTACAACATAAGACAAGTAAAACCATCCCCTTTTAAATCTCCCTATGAACACTTTCCCATCTTTTTCTCCTCCTATTTTACAGAGAAGCTAGAGGTCTCCGAATGGAACCCTTTCAATATCTTGGGCCAACCTTCAACACCATTATCCATACCTACCCTCAATTCCCCTCGTGCTGTTACAAAAAAGTCAGTGTTTCCCCACACTCGCATCCCTCCTACAGTCTCAGTAATTTCACACCAGTCATTATTCTTCAGTTCTCCTACATCTGGATGTTTCCTATTAGCATGCTAAAATTCTCAAGTCTTTACTGACCTTTTCCCTTTTCTTTTCCTCTCTAATCACTGTGCTTCTCCCCCACCTCCCTGCTCAGCCCACTCCCATCTCCTTACTGCTGCCATTATTTAAATATCTCATCCTCACCAAGGTCAGCTATGACATCGATGTCTCTAAATAAATAATATTTTTAGTCTTTTTCCTAGCTAACCTTTCAGAAGCATTTAGCAATGTTGATCACTCTTCTGGAGTGGCTATTTTCACTAGACCTCCTTGATGACTTTCTTCACTTTACTCCACCTTCTCTTGCTGTAATTTTACAGTTGCTTTGCTGACTCCCCCCCCCCCCCCCCCGTATCCAGTCCTTAATGTTGAAGTTCTTTAAATCTTAGATTAACTACACTCTAAGCTTTCTGCCTGGGGGAATCTCATAGACATGTATATGAGATCTGTATATACAATAATTCCTAGATTTATACCTGCAGCTCAGAATTCTCTTCGTCTAAATCTCAGACTTGCATGTTTAACTGAAATCCTTCTGATATATCACTAACTAAAATGACCAATTTCCAGTGAAAATGTGGTTTTATTCCTGAGAAAGAGAAAAAAAATGCCCTACCACCTAAGAACTGCTCTGACATTTACAGCTTAGCTCTAGCATTGTTAAAAACTGGCCTGGCACACACAGGCCAAATCATTCTCCTCTGGACAGAAACAATCTCATAGAACACCAATATCACACAAAGTCACTCTGAGACTGATAAGGTGAGACCAAAAAAAAAGACCACTTTGTATCTTTTTCTAAGCCTGCAGAAAAACGAAGTCTTTATGTAATTCACAAAATACCAAACACTTCCCTTCCCAGCTAATGTAACTAATCATTGCTTCCTTGCCAATTACAATTATAGCTTTGTCTAATCCTGATACATAAGATTCACTGAGACACTATCATAGAATTGTCCTTGCTTTCTGACACTACCCAACCTGGAGTGAAACTCTGCTTTCTTGGATTATTCCCAAAATGACCCAATCAAAGCCAGTTTCTTTAATAGGCTCTTAGGTGTCCCAAGATTCCCCATTATCCCTTGCTGCTGTTTATTAAACCCAGTCTATTCAAATGCAGATGTTTTCCTGGTGGTAGTGCACTCCTTCTTCATAGAACTTATTCCATAAATAGAACTTATCACATAAATAGAACTTATCACATAAATATGTAAATAGTTTTTCTATGTCTCTCTCCCATCAAATACAAGCTCCCCATGGGCACTGACCATGTTGGCCTTATTCACTGCTGTGTCTTCAGTGCTCAGAACAGTACCTCATGAATAGTAGGGTTCTTGTGTCGTGCTCTCTTGGTTATTTATCTCCTTTAATACTTATTGACTATACTACACATGGCTATAATAAATATCTTTAATTGCCAATGTTATAAAACTGATGATTTGTTACTATATTCCTAATTATTGGGTGCATTCATCAGGCATTTCTAATTAGATACTAGATTCACATGATCAGGAACTGTCTTAGGCTACTTGTTGGTGCTACATATTGATGAACTGTCCTAGGCTATTTGTTGATAGACTAAAAGCATACACATAATAGGTGTCATTTGGTTAGATGTTACTTGGAGCTTATGTAATTATTGAAAATGATTTTGCATCAGTGATTTCATTAGTGTGCACTTACTTAATTGGCCTTGTAACAAATCCAGGAAATGTTTCATAAAAAGCCAAGGAACATGGGTTCATTTTTGCTATCTCTAGTTTACACCAGTGATATTTTGAGGAAACTCTTTCTTTTGTAAACTAGAAGACTGAACAGTCTATGTATGTTATAGGGACACCTCTTGCTAAGCAACAAATTCTTGTTATTAAGAAATTATTGCTTATAATCCACAGCTATCACTTTTCATTGAATTGACTTTTGTGACCTAGCTGTATGTATTTCAGAAATGTTAATATAGTTTAGAACACATAAGCTTTAAGCTTTTGTTAAATAATTCACATTTTCTCTACTTAAAACAATTGTTAGAATCTTTCACCAGTGCATGATTTTTATCTTTAGTTACCCTCTCAAGAGTAGGAGAAAGGTAAAGAAGCCCCACATATTCCTCTGGGAAGCTTGTTTCTCTATATCATCATGTACTATTCATATCTTCTCTCGTCCTTTAGATCCCTATATATAACACAAAATGGGCATCTTCTCTTAGAAGTCCCACCTTAAAAACACTTCAAATGCAACGCATAGAATACGATTCCTTGTATTTCCCAAATGTATTTCTCTTTTCTTTATCATATTAATGTACTACTGTATATTTAGCTATAATATTAGGGATATTTCTGCATTTTATCCCCATGAATATCTTTTAATACATACCATTTACTGATTATTCTTTCTTTTAAAGAAAATCTCCAGAATCAGCTGTCTCCTCTCCAGTCCTCTTGTCACAATCCACACTCTCCTGCCTGGACCATTGCAATAGTCTCCTGACATGTCCCAGCCTTGAATTTCATACTACCAATACAAAGATATTTCTCTTCACAAACTATCTTTCAGCTATATTAGACTAGTTTCAGCTCCTCCAATGGGTCCTGCTATGTTACACATCCCAGTTTTTATACATTTAAATCCTTCTGCCTGGCATGCTCTTCATTTGTTTTTATTTTTTGTTTTTTTTAATAAACTAGGAAATTATCATTCATTTTTTAGCCTTCGTTAAATTAATGAACCAAGCTGATTACATCCCACTTTGTGAAAATTTGCTACTTGTTCCTGCATTGTACTCTACTGATTTATTTATATCTTAATTTCTTATAAGAGTAGAAGCTACTCAGAGACTCAGTGCCTGAAAACATCTTTATATCCCAGCACCAAGCTCAGTGCCTAACAAAAAGTAGACAGTCAAATAATGTGTTGAGTGAATGAATGAGTGAATGAATGAATAAATTCTGGCCCCTAAACTTGCAAGAGAAATCCAGTTTTAATTTCAACATAGGCTATTTTATCTCTCCACATCTAAAATATTGAATCACACAGATTAAGCCATGAAGCTGAAGGAGGCAAATGATTCCTCTCCTTTTCCCTTCTCTCCTCCTGATGCTCACCCTCTGCTCCAACCTTCCTCCTTTCTGTTTTTCCTCCTTCCTTCCCTCTGCATGTTTTCTTAAGCATGTACTATGTTCTAGGCACTAAAAATACTGCTGAGGATTTTTCTAGAACAATATTTATTATTTTAACTCTAAAACTACAGATTTGCCATAATCAGAAAAATTTGATGGCCCTTATAAAACTTATCCCATGGTGGCATAAATTTTAGATACTGCCCATCCCCCAAACAAGGGGTGTTCTTAGATCTCTGTTGAGTTTCTTAGAAAATTTGGAATGTATTATTTGCAAAATGTTCATATAAAATAAATGATAAGGTATTTTGGAATCACAAGGCTTGTAAAGCCTTGAAAAGTCATTAAGTAAATGTTTAATGGATGAGTCTAACATATTCCCCTGGCTGCAATGTGGAATATATTTATAAAGGTTAAACAATCTGCCTTATAAAAACAGTCTATGGATAGGGGAGGGGAAGGAAAGATAAAATAAGATAAAATCAGAAAGGGACGCAAACCATAAGAGACTCTTGACTATAGGGAACAGACTCTTGCTGGAGGGGAGGTAGGGGGATGGGGTAACTGGGTAATGGGCATTAAGGGGGGCACTTGATATAATGAGCACTAGGTGTTATATGCAACTGATGAATCACTAAATTCTACCTCTGAAACTAGCACTATATGTTAACTAACTTGAATTTAAATAAAATCTAAAACAAAAACAAAACAACAGCTATGGATGAAGACCTCTCCAAAATTTTAGTAACAGTTTGAAATGTCTTTTCACAACTTTTATAAAAGTTTAACAACTTTTATAATCTGTACTTTTTTCAAGATAAATATAGCTGACATAAGCTGTTTTCTCATTTTTATTTGAAAGATTCACTTTGTATTAGATAGTGGCACTTTACATATATTTTAAAAGGTGTTAAGCAGTTTTTCATTTATTCTTTGTCTCCTCTTAAGTATCTAGCCTTCCCCTAAGAACAAATAAATCACTTTGACATAGACCTTTATTATTGATCTAATTTTGTTCTGTAATATATCTCTTTCTCTTTTAAATTTCTGAGACCTACGGAGTAACAAATGGAATTCAAGATTTTAATAAGTATTTAAATCAGTTTGCATTTAGCTCTTATTACACACAATGTCATTCTGATATATGCTGATATTGTCTTAGAAATTTCAACTGTAGGCACAGAAATACAGAAGGGAACTAATACATAGGTACACATTAATAGATTTACAGTTAATGGTCTTAAAATTTCTTGCTATATACAGGCTTTGAGCAGTAACTATCTTTGGAGTGCTGGGTAGCGTTGCAGCAAAGCTGAATTCCAGAGAGAAGAAAGGAAGAGATCAGAGAAATTGGTTGTTTTATAGAAAGTTTACTCTGAATTTCTTGGATCTTAGTTTTGGTGTTTGTCATTCATTTTGGAAATCTCTCTGCCATTACTTATTTAAATATTTCTTCCATCCCATTCTCATTTCTAGGATTTCAATCATGCAGATTACTGATGATATAGTCCTAGAGCTTTTGTATATCGTACTCTTTTTCTTTTTTATTATTTTTATGTTTCAAGCTGGTGATTGCTGTCATCCTATCTCCAAGTTCACTGATTCTTTCTTTGGCTGTGTTCAATCTGCTGATGTACCTATCAAAGCTATTCTTCACCTTTGTTGCTGTATTTTGTTTTGTTTTATTTTGTTTTTTCTAGTATTCCTAGATTCTTTCTTACAACTTTCACTTCTCTGTGTTTGTATTACTCATCTGATCATGCGTGTTTTCTATCTTGTTTATTAGAAACTTCATTAATTATAGTTACTGCAATTTCCCAATCTGATAGTACCCAAATCTTGTCATATCTGAGTCTGGTTGTATAGTTGCTTTGTCTATTTACAGTGTGTTTCTTTTTGTCCTTTCATATGCACTTTTTTTTTGGTCTGAAATTTGATACCCTTGTTAGGACAAATATATTTGTCAAATATAATATTTTTATTTTGGCAAACTATACACAATGTAAACTTTTCTATTTTAACCATTTTTAAGGTTCACTTTAGTGGCAGGGAAAAGCAAAGGGGTGCAATTTTTGAATGTTTTGATTAGGCCTTAATCTTAGGCAAAATTTGTCCTTGGGTCTTGAGGGTGTGGCCTTCACGGTGCTTCTCTTCCCCCTGTAGCACTGTACCCAGAACATATTCCTGACCCTCCAATGAGGATAGTGGTTGTTTCTGTTTCTTGCTTTGTTTTCTGTTCCCTTCCTCCAGCTGCGGTGGCTTCCTACTAGGGTCCTCAGGTGAAAAGGGAGATGGGTCTAGATGTCTTTCACAGTGGCTGCTATTCCATTCTCCCAGCCAGCATCAGATAGAAGATTGTTCTTGGGATTCTCTTGAGAAGTGGGTAGTAGGAATTTATAGATCTCCTGTAATTCTATCAGTACTGTCATTAAGTCAAAGTAAAGTGATTGGGTCCCTGGGTGGCTCAGTTGTTAAGCGTCTGCCTTCGGCTCAGGTCATGATCCCAGGGTCCTGGGATCGAGCCGCACATGGGGCTCCCTGCTTGGCGGGAAGCCTGCTTCTCCCTCTCCCACTCCCCCTGCTTGTGTTCCCTCTCTTGCTGTGTCTCTCTCTGTGTCAAATAAGTAAAATATTTAAAAACAAAAACAAAGTAAAGTGATTAATCACGAAGTGTAAGGATGGGGGTGAAGCTGTTGGAAGTTCAAGGAGAAAGAAGTAGATATGCCAAAGTATTCTAGGAGAATGGAGATAAATAGATGTCAGAAATATAATACAATTCCTGGGTAGCATTATAAACCCACTTGAGATTTATAGTCATAAATTTACATTGAGACATGTCAACATACCTGGGTATTTTTTCTTTATTTACATCTCTATCCAACCTTCTGTTTAACCTAACTATTGAGATTTAAAAAAATTTTTAAGGATCTATTTTTGTTTTTAGAAATTCTAATTGATTTTTGTTAAATCTACTTATTTAGCTACTTATTCATCTTTCAATGTAAGAGTTAAAGCAGCTGGTTTGAGACCCATATACTCTTTTTACTTGAGCGAATGCTCAGAGAGGAAATAAAAGAAGGCAGATGACCCAATCTAATCTTGTCAAATGGACCTTTTGCTAAGTAGACTAATGATATTTGCTAGAAGGGAGAGACCTTATTTATTGAATGCCCTTAGTAGAACGTTCTTGGCTAAAGGATTACTTGTAGCAAATAAACCCAGAATCTATGAATCATGACTCCCTGGAGAAAGTTAGTATGGAATAGAACTCCTTGGAGTTCTATTGGTAATGTTTCATTATTTAAAAGCACTTTGTGCTGTGAGAAAACCTTCTAAACCTCACTTGGTGATCTCCTTTATGATTGTAAGACAGAGAGTCTATGTCCAATGCAGGATGAAAGGACCTAGGGCGTCATACAAGATGTCTGAGACAGATACCTTTCTGCATTATCTGTTTCTTTTCCTAATTGCCTGTGTTTCTCTAATAAAGCTTGATACTGGCTAATCAGTCTGATTTGACAATCCAATTCTGTATGTCAGCCCACCTCCATGTCCTCTTTTATTTTATAAAGTGTTTTATGCATACTTATCTTCAAGTTTCTTTCATATTGTTGGTGATATCTCGATTTATAATAATAAGATACATATTTGGTCTTCATCCTGGCACAGATCCTAAGACCCTTGGAATTATCTAAGTGATAAGTGCATCTATAATGGTTTCATTTTTTATTTCTAGTAAGCACCTTTCAACCACATCTGAGTTCATGTTAATGGGGTGACTTTTGGAAAGCTTCTAGATAAGCACAGAATGGGAGTTGGTTACCAGGGTAACTAACCAGTAATGAGAGGACTGGAACTTTCAGTCCTACCTTTTTGGGGAGGGGAGTGGGACTGGAGGTTGAATTATTCCCCATTGGCCAATGATTAATCCATCATGCCTTTGTAATGAAGGCTCCATAAAGAACCTTAAAGGACAGAATTCAGAGAGCTTCCAGGTTGCTGAATACGTGAGGTACTGGATGGTGGCATTCCTGGAGAGAGTGTGAAAGCTCCATATCCCTTCCCAAATACCTTGCCCTGTGCGCCTCTTTCATATGACAATTTATTTGTATCCTTTGAAATATCCTTTGTAATAAATCAACAATAGTAAGTAAACCATTTTCCTGAGTTTTGTGAGCCCTTCTAGCAAATGGATTGAACCCAAGGAGGGAGTGTGGGAACCTCTGATTTATAGTTAGTTGGTCAGAAGTACAGGTAACAACAGATTGCTGTCTGAAGTGTGGGGGAGAAGGGCACAGTCTTGTGGGTCTAAGTCATTAAGCTGTGGGAATTGGTGCTATCTCCAGGTAGATAGGGTCAGAATTTGGTCAAATTATAGAACACTCAGCCAGTGTCTGCCAAAGAATTGGAGAACTGCTTGGTGTGCGGGAAAAGCCCACACATTAGGAGTACAGAGTATTCAGTGTAGTGTGTAAACAGAAAATAGAGGAATTTTCCCTTTAACTCTTGTTTTTGATGTTACAAAGTTGTAATGCTACTCTTCTTGTGTGGATAATTTTCTGAAGCACTGTGTCATATTTGTGCATAAGCTAAGCAAATCTTTACTAAATAGAGAAATATACAGTTTATGAATTTCTTAAATACACCAAAAATATAATTCATAAAAGAAAAAAAAAGATAAATTGCTTTTATCAAAACTAACAACCTTTGTGTTTCAAAAGCTACCATTATGAAAATGAAAAGACAGGTCACACATTGCAGAAAATATTTGCAAATGATATATCTGATAAAGGACAATGCACCCAAAATATAATAGAAGACAAAATGGCCAAACTAAGGGAGATTTTACTACAGAAGATGTATGAGTGGCTAATAAGCAAATTAAATAATACTCAGCATCATTAGCAATTACAGAAATGCAAACTGAAATTGCAGCAAGATACCACTGCACATCCACCAAAATGTCTATAATCAAAAAGACAAAATACCAAGTGTTGGTTAGGATGTGGAGAAACTGCATCCTTTATTCAAGATTGCCAAGAAGGTAAAATGATATAGTAACTTTGGAAAAGAGTTTGGCAATTTATTAAAAAGTTAAACCTAAACCTACCATATGATGCAACAGTTTAACTTCTGGAAATTTGTTCAAGAGAAATAAAAACAAATCCAAATGTATGGATATAGGAACATTCATAGCAGTATTTTTCATAATATTCCCAAACTGGGAACAATCCAAATGTCCATCAAGCAGTGAGTGAATAACAAATGTGGTATAGCCATACACTAGAAGACTATTTTGTAATAAAAAGGAATAAATCACTGATACATGCGGCAGCATTATGCTAAGTATTATGAAAGAAGACAAATGCAAAAGACTACATAATGCATGATTCCATTTATATGAAATGATCAGAAAAGGCAAATTTGTAGAAACAGGAAGCAAATCACTGCTTGCCTTGGTCTGCTGGGAATAGTGTGGATTAAGTGCAAATGACACAAAGAAGAGTTTGAGTGATGGAAATGTTCTAAAACTGGATTGTACAGATGGTTGCACAAGTCAATACATTTTCTAAAACTCACTGAATTGTGTACTTCCAGTGGGGAATTTTGTGGTATATAAATTATATCCCAATAAAGCTGCTAGAAATTTTTTTTTCCAAAAAATTCTAATTTGATGGGCTAATGTTCAAAGTCATACTGTACTAACATAAATCACTGCCTGGGGGATGCTGTTTCCTCAGAGAACCCTTAAGAAGCAGTGATTCTTTGAGAAACCAAAGTTGAGGATTTGCTCTTCAGGTTCAATAGGGTAAATTAGATTTTTTTTTCTTTTGCATCGTATCTAGAAGTTTTTAAATCAAATTGACCTATTCACATTCACTAAAATTATATTATGCTGAATTATGGACAAAAAGCCAAAGTAAGGAAATACAATTTCCCTTACAAATGACTAAATATAAGAATCCTTTATATTATAAGGTAAACTGCTTTCCAATTTGTCTTTGCCATTAATAGTCAATTAACCAAGTATATAGTGTTGAATATGAAAAGACAGGTAGCATTTTTGGTATTATACTCTATGTGTAATAAAGATATATTTTATTGCATGGAGCTGTTTAATAATTTCCATATGGTTTATGGCTTCCTACCATATAACTTACCATCTCTTTGAAGCACTCCTTTTATGGAATATAACAGTTTATGCTTCTACACAAAGTAATTTCTAATATGGTAGCACTGTATGTGCAATGCTTTCAATTGCATTTTAAACATCAATTCATTTGTGTTTTTTTCCTCATATGTTTGGCATATGAGCTTTCTCTTCCTGCTGTTATTCTTAATTATATAAAATAGCTTTTTTTCCTGCCAGTTCTTTTGGTTTCCTCAGATGCAAACGTGTCAGTTACTTGATTGCTAAAGTTTATAAGGTTCAGGGAAGTTCAGGTCTTGCTGTGGATGCATCCCAAAGGATGTGTGTGTGTTTGTGTGTGTGTGGGAGCACGTGTGCACGCTCGTGTGTGTGTGTCCATTATTTCCCCTATCATTTAAACACTGGCTTCAGAGAAAGTTCTGAAGCTTTACAGAAAAATAATAGATTTTTCTTATTAAGTAGAGATTTAACAGATGCCTTAAAAATAAATTTAAATAGTAATAAATGTATTGACATAAAATGACTAGGTATGTTATATATTAAATACACACATATACATACATATATATGTACATATGTAATGTTGGGGTTAATGTAGAACATGAAATCAGCCATAGTACCTGGCTTGCTAAAATGTAACACAGGGGCCACTGGGGGCAAGGGAAGGTTTTGGAGAAGGGTGTGGGCCTTTGGAATGCAGAGGCCCACGTGAGCACACTGCCATTGGAACGCCCCAGGGAGTTGCTTTCCCCCACCCCAAGCTTTCTTCCCCCCCCCAACCCCCCCCACAACGTCCAGCTTTCTTAGCCCAAACAGCCGCCCTGTGATCCAAGAGATGTATGCATTGTCCCTTAGGCTATGATTAGCAGAACTTTCTAGAACACACAGATTAGCATATCGTATCTTTCCTGTAAACAGCTCCTCCTAGTTCCAGTAAGACCCCTTGTCACACATCACGAGCTTGAGACACAGTGATAAGGATTTGTGATTGTCCTATAGGACCAATAAAAGTGGGAGCAAAGAAGAGCAAAGTTTCTTGTCTCTGCGAATTGACCCCCTTGCCTTCTTCTCTCTTTCACAGCAAAGTTTGGAGTCATCTTTCATTGGTTGGTACAGGGAGTGCTGGCCATATCCAGCTATGTAATATTACATATATATATACACACATATATACATATAAAACACACATTTATATACATATAGACGCTATTTAGCCAGGGCACTATTATTAGAGTTTCAATTCTTGTTTTAAAAAGAATTATGGTACCATTTTATCAGTTCAACTTCTAGAAAGATTCATATGTAAACAAAAGCCAATGTACCAGGTTGTTAATTCCATTTCTTCATTTCAAAATTCATTTTTTCCTAAAAGCATTTATGGAGTTCCTATTATCTAGGGAATGTATCAGGCATACATATATAAATAGGATCTCATTCTTCCATCTAAAAGCTTTTAGCCTACCCGGGAAGACAAATGTACAAACACATTTATGTATTAATGTTATAGCCTATGTGATATATTAGGGAAACACAAGGAAAACCTAATAGAAGATTTCTTTTCTCATGGAAAGGGGTTTATAATATGTGAGCAAAAGCCAGTAAGTGTAAGAAAACAGCATGAAGAAGTTGAGAACTAGAGTAGCTAAGTAGCCAAATTTGGGAAGTGGGGATAGAAGCTAATGTTAGCTAATAACTAGGTTAAGAAATGTTTTAGATGTCATACTGAAGCATTGCATTATTCTTTGAAGCAGTGCGGAGATAGTAATTCATCTAAAAATGAAGAGTAACCAAATCTAATCTGTATGTAGCATATAATTCTCAAGAAACATATTTTTTGTCTATAAAATTAGATTACGTACCCTCTCTGTATCCAATTTCTTAGGCATAACCCCCATTTGGTGCTGAAACAACTTCCTGAAAGTGTCCTCCAGTTCTTCCTTTCCTAAGCTGTTGTCTGCTAAGGTTGAAGAGGAAGCCCTGGGATCCATCTTGTCGCTCACTGTTCTGCTTTAGCTGACTAAAGGTAGGGGTGCCCCTCCTGAAACCCCACTCTCCCTTCAGCTCCGCAGGGCATGTCACTGACCATGCAGTGACTTTGGCTTAGGGATAACAGAGGTACCACAGAGAAACAAAATCACAACCCTCTGAAACAATGGCACTGAGCATCTATAGATCCAAACACGATGCCAAAATCCCATCCTCACTTTTCTGCCTAGTCCCAAATCTGTCTCTGTAGCCAGAAGGAATGTATACTCACCAGGAAGAAAATCCCATGCAGGCAGCTTTATGCTTCAGAGTCCTGGCTTCATTATCTCACCTCTTAGTCCGAGGCCAGCTTTATTTCCTCTCCCAGGCTAATATCTCTCCAGGATATCTTTCCAGAATATATTCTGAAATTCAGGTTTTTCCTTTTAGGGAAACTCTTCACCCCTAACTCTCTGAGAAAGATAAAACAATAAGAGAATTAATACAAATCCTATAATCTGGCTTATTTGATATTAAGTAAATAAAAATCCCTTGTATCTCATTCTGTCCCTCATCTCCAGAGATCATTGCTTTTGAAAGTTGTGCATATATTCCCCCAACTTCTCTATTTTAAATATAAATATCCATGCATATATAAATACACAATAAATATTCTTTTATGAAACTTGAATCAATCTGTAACTTGCTTCTATCTAGCAGCTTATCAAAAACATATACATGTATATGTGTATATATGTATATATGTGTGTATATATATATATATATATATACACACACACACACATACATACATCATTCTTTTAAGTGGCTGCTAAGTATTCCAATATATTGATATGTCATTTTGAATTTAAACCTGACCCTATTGATGGGCATTTTATTGTTTCCAAATATTCCACTTTTATTTATAGTGTTTCACTAAGCCAACTTAGTTTGCATTTGAATCTATTCATGTTCTAATTTCTGTAGACTTCTTTTTGAAATATGGAATTGATTGCTCAAAGGATAAGCATATTGAATATTTGAATACAATATTACCAAATAATTCTTCCATAATCACTATATAAATTGCCCATTTTCTAACATTCTAATAAACACCAGATATTATTAGTCTTTTATATTTTGTTTAAATTGACATTTCTTTCACTATAGTCAGGTTGATCATCTTTTCATATTTTATTGGCCATATGAATTATAATTTATGTTATTTGCATGTTTTTCTATCAGGTTGTCTATTTTTTTATTTATAAAAGTTCTTTAATAGAAAAAATAGTGACCAATTATCTATTATTACATAAGAGAGTTATTATATATAATGGCTGAAATCTGTGCTCAGCCAACTGGCGGTTTCTCCCTTCCTCTTATTTACCTCTTTCTTTGTAGTGAATATCATTAAACTGTGTGTGTGTGTGTGTGTGTGTGTGTGTGTGTGTATTTTGTGAGTGTACTTGAATAGCCAAATATCAGTCTTATTCTCTATGATCTCAAAGTTTTGTTTCTGGCTTAAGAAAGACCCCAGCATGAGCTACTATGGATAATCTCCTAATTTATTTCCTGGTTAAGTCATGATTTTTGTTCCACTTTTAGATTATTAAACTATCTGAAATTTATTACATATATATTAGAAAACATTTTTTTTAAAGATTTTATTTATTTATTTGACAGAGAGAGAGAGCGAGAGCAGGAACTCAAGCTGGGGGAGTGGGGGGGGGGTGCAGGCTTCCCACTGAGCAGGGAGCCCAATGTGGGACTTGAGCCCAGGACCCTGGGATCATGACCTGAGCCGAAGGCAGCTACTTAATGACTGAGCCACCCGGGCGCCCATATTAGAAAACATTTTATCTTGTATATTCTTTTAAATGGTTATCTAGCCTTTTACTATGATTTTCCTGAGGCCTGAGAATCATAACGAAAAGGAAGAAAGTCTGTCTATTAATGGGGAACTATACATATACAGACACAGCTGACAAATGGTGGGGATGTGGGAATGATTATATGAAAGACAGATTGCCAAGAGGTATAAAAGAGTACCCTGATTGAAAATGACCAAATGATAGCTAACATGTAATGAGTGTTATTTTGTGCCAGGCTGTTGTATTAAGCATTTTTTCATGCATTTTAAGAACTTTCCCACAACTCCATAAGCCAGATTCTACAGATTTCAAAAAAAGAAGTTGAAATTGTAAGAGATGAAATAATTTATCCAGGTCTTACTGAGTATAAAGATCATACCTTAACCAATATGGTATTGGGTTTCTGGACATGGAAGTTTGTCTGACTCAGTGAGTTACTCTCATTAGGACAAAGGTGTAGGTGGGGTGGTGGTGAGTACAGCAAGGTTATATTTGAAATCATGCTGGTTCAGCCCTTGTAGGGATTTATGTGCTCAGAGAGAGCTGCTGGTTAGAATCAACAAGAAAGCATGTACAAACTATTTCAATATGTCAATATACATATGAAAAACTTCACAAACATCCTGTTTGTCCCTATTTGCAATCCAATATTATTGGAGCAGTAAAACTGAAATACCTCAATTAGTGGTCAACAATGCATTCTGTTATCTGTTGAGGAATCCCACTTCCCTTCTTCCAAAAAAAAAAAAAGTGGAAAAAAGTTGTAGAAGGTCTTCTAATACTGGCTTGAGAAACTAGTGATGGAAGGATGAGAGAGAGAAATAAATGACATAGTATAATGGCATGTAGAACATCTCCACAGATGGGTAGGGAAGTCATGGACAGATGGAGGAATGGGCAGCATGGTGAAGTAGCATGGAGGGTACCTCCACAGATAAGTAAGAAATAGTGGACAGATGCAAACGGAACATAAAGGCAATGTTCAGAGTATCAGGATAACTGCTGGGAATACATGTGGAACCAAGGGAGAAGTCAATATTGTCCCACTAGGGTAGAAGGATAAGAGTTTTAACTTTTCTCAGTTAGAGATGATAAAGTCACAGTTCAAGAAATTCCTGGTCAGTGTACTTCTCATCCGGCCCATAGATAGTGAAGAGCAAGATCATCTATTCTATTTTCTAAATAATATTTGACCATTAGAGATGAATTGCACAGAATGAATATTGTACATTATACTATTTTCAAAATTAAAGGTTTTTTTTTTTTTTTGAGCCCTGTCAAATTATGACATTGCCAGTGATTTTAATAGGCTTTTCAAAGCACCCAGGAAATTGGCCCACTATTTTTACCTTCCTCTGTTTTACAAAGAGTTTGCATTCCCATCAGGATTATTTCCAAAAATATATAAGCCCACAAACAATACCTTAATAACTGTCTTTTACTTCTGATACCTTCAGCCTGCAAAGGTTTAACTGTCTCTCTCTGTATCTTCCAAGAGAGTAAAAAGTACATCTAGAAATATCAAGAGAGAAAAAATTGTCCTAACAATATTAAGTGATATTATCTATGGTATAGAGATGGATATAGGATTGTCAAATAGATGTGAAGTAAAACATGGAATTTAGTTAAATAAAGGTCTGTAATTTAAGAAACTAACAAAGTAATTGTCTAAGAGTTTTACCATTTGCATACATTCCATTGCATACAATTCTTCAAGAAATTTTATTATCAAACAACCAAAAAACCATATAATAAGGAAGGGACCATGAAAAGTCATTGTTTTTTTTTATGCAAGAAAAAAATTGTGAACCAGTTTATGAAATACCATTGAGAGAATTTACTTGTATAGTTTTAAGTGTGTAGTTAAAAACCAAAAAACATCAGTGGCTAGGAAAACCAGACTATGTCGTTTGTGACACTCCTTTCCTTAGAAAATCTTCACTGCTTTGACTTCTTAGTAGAAGCCTTACATTAGCATATGTTAATGAAAAAGCTCTCCTAGCAGCAATCAGCGGAGCAGGCAGGCTTCTCCAGCCTGTTCTATCCCAAACTCAAGTTGGCACGACTTTATGTAAGTTGGTTAACCTCCCAAAGAGACGTGGACTCAGTCTCCTTCTCTGTTTCAAAAATAAAAAATGGCCCTACCTGTAAGGTTGTGTTTTGTCTTCTCTGGTTTCCATAGCAGTTTTGCTCATAGTTCTGTAGATTTTAGTTGTGGAACATTTTTCTCAGCTAGTGGAGTTGGAAAACGTAACTTAGTTTCTGGTAGCTGAACAATTTTTGATCCTGTCAGTAAAGGAGACATGTAAAACATTTTAATTGTACAGATCAGTATTTATTTTAGTTACATCAATCTCTTTTTAAGTGAAAATCTGGTATTTAAAAAAGGCAAATTTAGTATTTGATTAACCATTAGAAATATAAAATGATGTTTTAAGTCTTTCAAAAGTAAAATTATCTGCTACCTAAATTCTACCAAAAACACACTTGATTGAAGTTATATTTAAGTGTTATTTTTTAAGGATCATGCTATTCATATTTGAGGCCGTTGAAATTCTGTGTTAGTATAAAGTCAGATACCAGACTACTATCTTATCCTCTTATCCAGAGAATCACCTGTAATAAATTGAAATTCATAATATTTGTCATTTATCATGTGCCATATGCCAAAAACTATGACAGATTCCTTCTGATATTCCCTAACATAGGTATCACCATTAAACATATTTTACAGATGAAAAACTGAGGCTGGTATTAATTTGCCCAAGGTCAGTCTGGGAATCAGAATGCAAGCTCAGTACTGTGTGCTCTTAACCATTACACCCTATTGTTCTTCAAAGAAACAAACAAAAATATTTTTCATTCCATATACCCATTGTAAACCTCACATAATGAATTCTTTTTTTGAATTTGTCACGAAGAAAAACATTTACTTATTCTAAGGAAATTTTATGCTTCATTTAATAAGATAATAATGACTAACATTTTTTTAACGCTTACTGTGTGCCCACGAGTATTCTGAACAATTTCCTCATTAACTCATTATTTAAGGACGCATGTATGTATGTATTATTATTATACCTGTAGATAATGAGGTTAATAACCTTCTTAGTTATACTCAACATGGAAAAATTTTTGAAAAAGTTCATGGAAAAGCACCATAAGAAATATAACAATAAATGACAAACCAAGAAAATATATCTGTAACTCATATGGAAAATGGTTGATGTCTATAATATATAAGAACATCTAAAACCTCACCCATGATTTAAAAAAAAAAAGAAAAACTATATTGAGATACCATTTCTCAACATATACTCTCAAGAACGAACCATGACAGATGATGGACTTTGAAAAACAAACTGAGGGTTCTAGAGGGGAGGAGGGTAGGGGGATGGGTTAGCCTGGTGATGGGTATTAAAGAGGGCACATTCTGCATGGAGCACTGGGTGTTATGAACAAACAATGAATCATGGAACCCTACATCAAAAACTAATGATGTAATATATGGTGATTAACATAACAATAAAAAATTTAAAAAAAAAAGAAAAAAAACATATACTCTCAAGAATCTAAATGGTTGATATTTAACCTGTTGGTGAAACAAGCACTCTGGTGCAATGCTTATGGGAATGCAAGATGGCACAATTCCTATGAAGTGGAATTTGGCAATACATAGAAAATGTACACATATACTTACTCTTTGAGTATGCAATTTTACTTGTAGTTATCTCTCTGAGAGAGGGTAAGAGAAAGAGAGCGAGAGTGAGAGAAAGAAGAGAAGACATAAGAAGAGAAGAAAACCAATACTATTGGAGGTGGTTTGTTGATGATCAAATAGGGAATGAGAAAGACTCTTTCTTCTAGAAATTTGATGATGAGGAAATGGAGAAAAAGCAGTAGCTTTCAGGGTAAAGGAGAGAGAGTCAGTAGAGAATGAGAATATGTGATAAAAAGAAAAGAGATTATTGATTCATCAAGGCTCCAAAGGAACAAGAAAGATCTGGGGTCAAAATAACTATGGGCATGTAGTGTAAAAGAAAACAAACAGAAGAGTGCATGCTCTATGAGTCCATGTGTATAAAGTTAAAAAGCAAAAAAAAAAAATTTAAAAATCTATGCTGTTAGAAGTCAGAATAGTAATTACCATTGACAAAGGAGCAGTAACTGGAATGGAGTATAAGGGGGATTTCTGAAATGCTGGGAATGTTTTGCTTCTTAACCTTTGTGCTGGTTATATAAGGGTGTTCATCTTGTAAAAACTTACTGAGCTGTACAAGTATGACTTCTACTCTTTCCTGTATATATGTTACACTTCAATTTAAAAAGACCTATGAATATTAGGAATGAGCATTACAATTTAAATATTGGGGCTAAAGGGGCACCTGGGTGGTACAGTTGGTTGTGTTTGACTCTTGGTTTTGGCTCAGGTCATGATCTCACAGTCATAGGATGGAGCCCCACCTCAGACTCTGCCCTCAGCAGGGAGTTTGCTTCAGATTCTCTCTCCCTCTCCCTCTGCTTCTCCATCCCCCACCCCCACTGCACAGCTGACGTACACACTCTCTCTGTCAAATAAATAAATAAATAAAAATAAATAAAATCTTTTTTAAAAATAGGGCAAAAATATAGAGAAAGTCAGAGGTAAATTGGGTGTGACCTTGAGGGAGATTTTTGCTTATGGATTTTATTTGTAGAGGGATTTTGTTTATGGCTTTTATTTGTAGGAGAGAGGCAAGTCATCTATTAAGATTTAGAGGGCAGATGAGGTTAGGGACTGGAATGCCAGAGTAGTGATGGGGAAGGGTGCTGAATAGATGAGTGAAAGCTGATGGATTCTCCAAAGCAATGAGGTCTCAACTAAATTTAGTGAATTAATAATTTCATATCTTATCTCTTTCCACATAAGATTTGTACAAAAAAGATGAACCTTGTCTATAGAAATTTTAAAAAACCAAAATCATGAAACAGTTTATGTAATTGCTCAATTTTATTTGAAAATTTGACTATGAGCTCCTGATAACCTAGGTAAAAAAGTTATAATGGTCATTTTCATGATTTCATTGTTCATGAGCAGAAAACCTACGCTTTTCTCATGTACAGCAACTCATAACATTTCATTCTGATGGATATTTCTTATGTAAGCTTATATATAGGAATCCAAAGTAGAATGATGAGTATATCCTCAAATGCATCCTTAAAACATATACTTTTATGGGTTTCATAAAGCTGTGAGAGCTGAGGACACTTTGTCAAAAGCCAATAAAAACAATGAGTAAGATTTATGGAATAGAATCTATTTATAAATGTTCAGGTTTCTAATGGTCCAGCTTAATCTAAGGGTGAAAAATCTGAATATGTAGAATAATATGTGCTTTCATGTTCTAAAAACAGACCTCCAGGATTTTTATGAGTCAGAAAGTAATACATTTGTTATTTGATATATAAGCAGGTTTTCTATTTAATTCACAATTCATCTGTATGTTTGATGACCAAATAAGCAGATGGCAATATTCCAAAATATTTTGGGGAAAGTTAAAAAATCTAAACAACATGTTGCTTAAACAATGACTGTGTTTTCCCACCTTAGATAAGGGGCTCAGAATGCTTACAACGAAAACTGGAATTAAAAAGAAAAAAATCTTGAGGCCAGGCACTTGTGGCTGCGCCATGTGGCTAGCAGTTGGATCTTCTCTAGTCCCAGCTGAGTTTGAAGAACACAAGTTTATAACAGAACTAGTTGGGTTATGCCTTATTTCCCCCCAAGAATCCACCATCTAGAAGGGGTCAGTTAAAGAAGAGACGTCCACATTTATTTGGTGTTGAGGAAGCTGGATAGGTGGCTATGAGAATAAAAGAACCTAGAAGTGTTGGTAATGAGTGTGGAGGAGATGATGAACTATTGGGGCCACTTACATTATGTTACAATCATGAGACTGGAAGACTCTGAGGAGGATCAGGGAATTGACAGGTTCACTAATGGCACATTAATGGAAGGAACCAACCTAAATATTTAAGTTCAAAGGGCGATGACGGTTATCTTTTGGTGCAACCACTAAGATGCCTGAAAGAGGCCATATCATATTAACTCAATAACTAATTTGATATTTATTATTTTCAACATTTGTTTTTCAGAATCTGGAAATCAAATGGTCCTTTAGGAAAGTCCAAATATCCGAATTAGGGTTTGTCTTAAAACATTATGTGAAGGCTGGGGCACCCAGGTGTCTTGGATAAGCATCCAACTCTTGATTTTGGCTCAGGGTTCATAGGGTCAAGCCCAGTGTCAAGCTCCCCGCCCAGCAGGGAGTCTGCTTGTCTCTCTCTCCCTCTGCTCCTCCCCTTGCTCACACTCTCAAAAATAAATTTAGAAAATTAAATAAAATTTGAAAGAAGAACATTATGTGAAGGCTAGACTGCAAAATGCAGGTCTTGTCTCTAAGTTATAAAGCCACTCTCTACATAAATACTTTAAAGAACTTCATCAAATTCTATAATACAAAACAAGCAGTATCTATTTACTATGCATTTGGATGTTGAATAGACATCTCAAACATATATGGTGAAAATCCTGATCCCCCTGATGCCTTCCCATCTTAGATTTTGCATTTTATATAATCTTCCTTCTTGAAAGATTACATATCTCCACTCACTGGTGTGACACTCGCAGTGTCTTCCTGTGGCAGGATTATACTTTCCACCCAATTTATTGAGCAATAAAATGAAAGCATAAATTGACCTATGCCAGTTCCAAGAAGGCACCAATCTTCTTGTCTTTCTTCCTCTGTCACAAGGAAGTCATGACCTAGATAACGGCCATTCCTTCCTTCTGGATGCCTGAGTATGGAAGATACCAATTTTCTCCTATTAGTTTATTTAAAAGATCTATCAATTGTCAAGTAAAATACTATAACACTGTATTCTGGAGGTTATAATATATGTAGCTGTAATTTACATGAAAATAGTAGCACAAGTAATAAGGGATGAGATAAATGGAACTATATAGCCACAACATTCTTACATTTGATCCTTACGTTTGATGTGTAATAATACAATAGCAAATCTAAATAGACTCTGATAAGTTAAAGATACATATGTATTGCAATCTGTAGAGCAACCATTCAAAAAGTAAGGCAAAAGGGTATGGCTAAAATACCAACAGAAGAATTAAAATCAAATATGAAAATTGTATTAATTCAAAAGAAGAGAAAAAGGGAGAATGCTGAGCAGAAGCCAGACATAAAATAATTCATACTGAAAAAATAAATAATAAATCATACTGGATGACTGCATTTATATAAGGTACTAGAAAAGAGAATACTAATCAAAGGTGAAAAAATCATTAAATGTGTTGCTCCTTGAGAGAGTGAGGCCAGAGGAAAATTTCTGGGAAATGCTGAAAATATTCTGTATGTCTATATGAGTATGGGTTACATGGGTGCATGCATTTGTTGAAGTCATTCAGTTGTGCACTTAATATTAGTGCATTTCACAAAAAGGAAACTTGACACCTCAAAAAGGAACTATAAACAATACTGAACTTCAGTTAATAGCTTTTCATTTTGCAGTGATTAACAATTTGGAATTAACAACTTGGAAACTATTTTCTATGTTGTCTGGGCTTAAGCAAATGCAAAAACATAATGAGGTTAATAAGAACCAAGTTTCTCATTATCAGAGGAGATAGTTAGGAACATAGACAGGTCTGACAGACAGATACATACCACCTAGATACCCCTTCAAGAAAAAACTTGCTATCCAGAAATGATGGATGTGAGCAGCAGACAGCCTTAGCTGCAGAGAGCCACCTTGCTTAAAGTCACTCCCTTTTCCAGGTAGACCATATACAGTGACTGATAGAGGTGGATGTATGAAGGCTGATCATCTTGACCTGATGGGGGACAATTCTCACAGTCAGTATTTGCTCCAGAGATCCTCTCTGTGTTGACTGGCTTTGAGAGGCATCACAATTGGACTTCTCCTTTTATTCAAACTTACATTCCCCTACCTTCCTTTCACAGGTGTAGATTCTGAGGAAATGTTTTGTACCCAGTAACAGTGAAATAATTTAAAGGGCAGATCTTGGTTTCTAAAACCCAGTCTGTAATAAGAGGAGCCAGGTCTCTGCAAAGAAACAGCTGACTGCAGGGTCGTGGTAGGGAAAGTATAAGATGAACTTGGAACATCTTATAGCAGAAATTTAGGATGTGCTTAAGTGATGGTGGGGCCATTGCAAAAGAACAAGGGAGCCAGTTTGAAGGAATTCTCACTAGAATATTAAAATATATAATAATAATAATAATAATTGTAATATATTGAATGAAATAAGATTCTGTGGGTCATGTAGATCATAAATAAAGGGAACAGAAGGGAATCTATAAAACAATGAAAACTTAAATATAGAAGAACTGATGGAGTTAGAAAATCATCATGGATGCTAAAAGTAATAGGTTGAAAGTTTGATGAGGAGTATGATATGTATATAGTCTCAAAGTATTTTCCCACTAGATATTTATTAATTAAAGACAGGAAAGCAATTACTTTAGTGTAGAGAGACCTAGTGTACACTACCTCAACCAACTGATCAGAATTAATATCATGAATATTGAGACTAACTGAAAGAAGCATGTGTCATTTAATGTGATGGTCTGAGAAGGACACATATCACTTTTTTGATATTTCTCCCCAAAGTGTATAATCTGAATTTAATCATGTAGAAACATGGAAACATGAGGAAAGTTCTACAAAAACAACTGAACAACACTCTTCAAAATACTAAGGTTAAGAAAGATAAACAAAGGCAGAGAAACTTTCTAATTAAATGAAACTAAAGAAATATGACAGCTAAATTCAATGCATAAAAATAGTCATAAATAGTTGGTGAAATTTGATTATGGAGTGTGGATTAAAAATAATACTTTATCATTTTAAATTTCCTAATTTCGAAATTACACTATAGTCCCTTTCCCTCAGGAAATACACTCAATTATTTAGGGTTATTGGGACACAATGTCCAGAAAGTAAATAAATAAATACACCCTCTCTATATGTATGTATCTATAGACATATATAGAAAGGATGAGACAGAAAATGTGCCAAATTGACCAATTGGTGAATTTGGGTAAACAGTATAATGGAGTTTATATTAAAATAAAATGTTATGAATATAAATTTTCATTTATTTAAAGTGTTTCTATATTCCAATAGTTGACATAATTTTCATAGTAATTGAATACTCATCATGTGGGATTCCAATACATTGTTTTCTCTTTCTTCCTTTCATTTCTCCCTCCCTTCCTCCTTCCCACCTTTTTTTTCTTTTTCTTTCTTTCTTTCTTTCTTTCTTTCTTTCTTTCTTTCTTTCTTTCTTTCTTTCTTTCTTTCTTTCTTTCTTTCTTTCTTTCTTTTCTTTCTTTCTTTCTTTCTTTCTTTCTTTCTTTCTTCTTTCTTTCTTTCTTTTCTTTCTTTCTTTCTTTCTTTCTTTCTTTCTTTCTTTCTTTCTTTCTTTCTTTCTTTGTTTCCTTCTATCTTTCTTCTTTCCTTCCTTCTTTTCTTTTTTTCTTTTTTTCTGCCAACCACTGTCTTATGTACCTTATGTTTGTCACCCTAACTACCTAATTATCACAGTATTGTGATATAAAAATTACCATTCATATTTTACAGATGAGAAAATTGAGGTTTAGAGAGGTTTGTACAACATGAAATATCTAGCACATGGGATAGGAAAATACAAACCGGTGTCTAATTCAAAAATTTAGTTTTACAGTTATACTATGGTAAGGATATGGTTGCCATGGATGACTATGCCACACACACAGAAAAAAACCCTTCTTACTCTTACCCTCCAAAATGGCCTTTGGAATAAACTGAATCTGTTGCCTTTGAAGATGTCCTTTCCATTTTGGCCATAAGTACTAGTTCCAAACTTCAGATTTGTTCCTGTCTTTCACATCTAGACTTGGAAGGACCTTTGAGGGAAAATGGTGCTACACCTCAAGAAATCCTTCCATTAGCCATTTTATTTCACTTAAATGTAATTTTAAAATTTAATACTTTTGTGTTTTGAAGTAATCACATTCTTACAGAGAAAATACAAGTACAGTATGAAGAACAATTTTTTTCAGAACCATTTAAGAGAAAGTTGCCAATATAATTATTATAGTTATTAGATATAGGATATAATCTTTGGCAGGAATATCACAGAGGGGATGCAATGCTCTTCTCATTGCATTCTGTCAGGTGCCTGTGATTTTAATTCTGCCCCATCAATGTTGATGTTCATTTGGTCACTTGAATAAGATGGCATCCACCAGGCTTCTCCATTTAATATTACTTTTTTTCTCTTTGAGATTATTAATTTTATTTTGGGCAACAACTTTGAAATTAAGTAAAAATCCTGTTTCTCATCAAACTTACCACTTATTCTTTTATTTATTCATAAATATATGGCTGTGTGTTTTCCCATTTTATTTAATGAGTTATAATCCATTACTATCATTATGTATTTTGATGTTAAACTTATCCTTAATGGGTAGAGGGAGCCCATTCCAGCTAGTTTGTCTGCTCTTTTGGTATAAAGCAGTAGTTCTTTAGCACATTTGCTTTCTGACAGATATTCCTGGTTCATCTTGTACTTCTCTTTCTCCGTCCTGGAATTGGCCATTTATTTAAGGAGTCTTATTTCCTTTTATGAAGAATGCCATACAGAAACTCAAATCTGGGTACTAGGTGTGCACATTGTTATTTATTAGGTGTCATCACTCCCAGGCCCATTAAATAGAGAATGCTAGGAAATATATGTATGTACACATCTATGAATGTATATATTCATAAACACATTTGCATCTATAGTGATTTTTATTGTCATCAGTATTGGTGAAAACCAAGAGTTTATACAGACTCCTTCAATTACAATTCACCACTAAAGGGTTCACTCTGTTTTTCTCCCATTTCATATTTAAATTCCCTTTTCTGACAGTGAGAACCCTGGCTTATATATTCTTTGTAATACTTATTTAACCAGTTCCCTTGTAAGTAACTGATCTCCCATCTTCATTATTGCCTTTTCCTCCATGCAGATGCCCTCCTCACCCCACTTAGGTTTCAACACCTATGTCTTTACACTCATGTGCAGACCCTTTCCTCACCATGTCTGGAGTCTGACATCCTGTACTTGGTTACCCCCATGCATGGATGCTCTCCTCACGCTGCCTAGATTCCACTACCCCATTCCAGACTGTGCAGATATTCTACTCACCATGTTTAGTCTCTGAGACCTCATGAAAGCTGCCTCTCTGAGGATATGCCCTTATGAACCCACACAGACTTTAACAGGCTAGGCTGTCCCTCTGCATGGATTCTCTATCCACCCTGCTTAAGTTCTCACACCTCATACTGAGTTCCCCTGTCCATGAATGCTCTCCTCTCTCCACTTGGGCTCTCACATGCCTTGCTAAGCCATACTCATCACAGTGACACCATATCATCCCATTAGGGAAACCCCTGTGTTGCTTCCTTTTCAATCAGCTAGTGCTCTAACCCTCTCTTTGTGAACACCATCCTCAGTAAATTTGGTCCCTGATACTTCATTCTGAGCGGCCTTCATATGCAGACATCCTACTCACCCTGCTTGGATTTCGCTTGCCTCTCTAAGGCTTTGACTCCCTGTACTAGGGACTATCCTAAACCGGTCCTCTTCATTATGATTGGGCTCAGACATTCTGCTCTGGGCAACCTTGATTCTCCTCCTTCTTCAACCCATGCAGACGTCTGCCTTGCACTGTCCCCCATAATGATTTTAAGAATGAACTATTTAGAAGGGAAAGAGAAAGGGAAGGAAAGCAAGTGAAGGGAAGGGGGGGAATTAAAAGATGAAAGAGAGGAAGGAGAAAAAGAGAAAGAGCTCCAATATATTTTAAAGTATCAACAAAGATTCTCGTATTCAAAAAATATTTCAAAGTATTGTTACCATTTTCAAACCATGGGTTAAAATAATAAGGGTTGCATTTAGGATTTTTAAAAACTTAAATGGAATAAATCTTTTCTACTTCTAACTCTAATTCCTGGAAAATTCTACCTGTATACATAAGCTGCACTATGTTACCCAGTTCCAGATTTAAGCAACCTCTTTCTACCCTCCTAAGCTCAGTCCCCTTTTCTGGCATCTTGCCATTCTCCATGAAAAGAATGAGAAGATATTCTCTCTCACTCTCACTCTCTCTCTCTTTTTTTTCTGAAGGAACAGGCCCTAGGCAGGTTGCCACTCTTACACCAAAGTGGAAAGGAAAGGATGAGAAGCTATCTCCTGGTTTTCTCCCATGCTGTGAAAGGCTGTGGCCACTTCTCTTCGCTGGCTATTGAGAAATAAGCAGAAGCAAGGGCCAGACCCATATACATAGCCATTGGAGGCAGAATGAACTTGCTTACCCCAAAGGACCTGAAATTTGACTAAATAATTTCCAAACTTCTTTCTCTAGGGTTTGGTGCAATAGAAAGATGTATCGCCTCTCGAGATTCAAAGTAGCTAACAAGTGGCAGAACTTAGAGAACCCAGAGGATCCAAGTTGTAGGAGCCAGGTTCTTCTATCCCTTCTTGATAGTAAGTAACCATATCTTGTATGTAACAGAAATAATCTGGTTAGGGTTGTATTAAAATATACTCTAATAAAAGAAAACTTGGTTTATAAAGTGCTTGAATAGTGAGGAAAGTTGAGGAAAGATGATATAAACCATTTATTTTGTTTCTCTCTGTGCTCTGGAATGCACATTAGTGACCATATTAAAGGGAATTTTACTCCTATAATTAATTTTTATCTCTCTCAAAATGAATTTGCCTTTGAAGAATAAATACTAGTGTTTTCAACATCAGATTTTAGCACACTGAAATATATGTTTGCCTATTATATATATTATGTACATATAATATATATAAAATAGAGCTGAGTCCAGAAATATGAAAAAATACAAGATTTTCTGAACAATTATAATTTCATAAATGGAAAATCATGATTGCTACTTTAAATATCTCTTTAATATAAATGTTTTGTAAGTAATGATCATCTGCTTATTTGTAGTTGAGGTAAATCTGGATGTTAAATTATTTGATTCAGTAAAAGTAAGGTATTGAATTGTCATGAAATTTTGTTTGGCCAAATCTGAGAGATTCAATTCTAGCCATTCAAAAAGCAAATCTAAGATAGGCTAGAGTAAACCATAGCATTTTTCATCATGGGCCTACTTTGTAGCTTCTGATGTCTTTTTATTTTTTAAGATTTATTTATGTATTTATTTGAGAGAGAGAGCATGTGAGCAGGGGAAGGGGCAGAGGAAGAGGGAAAGAGAGAGAATCTCAAGAAGACTCCCCACTGAGCATGGAGCCTAATGCGGGGCTCCATCCCACGACCCTGAGATCATGACCTGAACTGAAATCAAGAGTCGGAACCACCCAGGCACCCCAAAGCTTCTGATATCTTTAAGTTTTTCAAAATTACTGCTTGCTTAAATGAGAACCTGACTTATAGTCACAGATAAGTGCATAGATTCTCCTCTGTCTTGAGTAAATATGACATTTGACAATAATCCTCATCCAAATAATACCACCACAAGATTATGACTGTATATTGATATTAATCATTAATGATGGAGAAATGCAATAACAGAATTTTATTAAAGTTGAAGTCACATTTCACAGGTCTTCCCCTCTTTTCAAAGCAAGTCAGGAAAACTGTAATCCTGAGATTAAGTTATAGTTTATCAGAGAAAGGTAGGGGCACCTGGGTGGCTCAGTTGTTAAGCGTCTGCCTTCAGCTCAGGTCATTATCCCAGGGTCCTGGGATCGAGCCCCGCGTCAGGCTCCCTGCTCAGCGGGGAGCCTGCTTCTCCCTCTCTTTCTGCCTGCTGCTCCCCCTGCTTGTGCTCTCTCTCTCTCTGTCAAATAAATAAATAAAATATTTTTTTAAAAAAGGAACCGTATCTCCTGTCTTTGTGTTGAAGTATGAAAACTTGTTGAGAAAAGGGATCTCTACCTTCTACATAGGTCAAGGCATAAAGCAGATGCTGAACAGTAAATAAATAGGTTGAATGAAGAACTAATGATCTAGGAACTGTATTCTTTGGTTGTCTTTGTGTTTTAATGGGAATGTGACAGTAGACTGAGGATGTTGTCACCTGCCACTCTCTTTTGTTTATTTGTTTGTTTATTGGCCAGTGCTTTAACACATTTGGAAGTTAAAGGCTATGTTCTAACATGTTCAGTCAGGTCCAAGGATTGATTATTAAATAAATAATTTGGTTGTAGATGCAGTACATTCCAGCATAAAGAACACATTAAGACTCTACAATAATACAGCCTGCTCTGTACAAACTCAATCTGCACAGCCGATGCAATGTATGAATGCAGAACAGGGAAGATATCCCAGATGTCTTAGGGAGTCAGTCTGCCAAACTCTAAGACCAGCTACATGGGTCATTTTACAATTTCCCAACTCAAAATGAAAATAAAATTCACAAGATACAAAACAATGACCTCCCTTTCTCTTCGTTTCTGTGCATCTTATTTTCTATTGAGAAGAAAGTTGGGTAGTTATATATACAAATTGCCTTTTATTATTCTTGTGACAACCTTAGTGTGTTAGACAAGTCCCTCCCAGTGACAAAGTATGGAAACCAGAATCAATACAATTTGGGGGAGGTGGGAGATGACGACATCTTTCATAACAAGTAATAGGACATTCAAGATACAAAGTGACCCAAGACTCCATGAACTCAAATAATATCATCAGATCTTTCACTTTCTCTTTTCTGGCTTCCATTCCTCATTTCCTCCCTAAATTTCTCAGATCTATTTTCTTCTGTTTTCTGCATTCTTTGCCACAATATGTGGGCTTCCCCCAGGCAGTTTGAACAAAGTGGAGCCACAGATAACAGAATACATGTAACCACCAAATTTAGCAGTCTTAGGGGAAAGAAAGTATCTCTTTCCCAACACCTGACAGAAAGTTCCAGAGATTTCTCTGAGTGAATTCTGTGCTTCACAGGTTTATTTCTGGGCCAGTCCCTGTGGACAGAAGAATGGAGAATCTTTAAATGCACAAACCATCTTCCATTACTAAGGAGTCAAATCTGCAGAGAGGAAGGACAGTTTCCACAAATCAAGTTGTAGGCGGTTGCCAAAACAGAGTGGGAAGATAAAAACAGGAATCTGTAACTACATTCCTCCCATTAGTTGCCCACTCTTTTTCCATTCACATAATTCCATGAAGTTTCTTTTCTTATAGTAAAAAAAATACAAAACGAAAGCCGACCCAGTCTCCTCTCCAATGAGAAAAAAGCCATATTCCATTATAGCTTCCAGAAGCATAACTAGGATATTTGGAAGATAGAGTTTCCTCTCCTTGAGACCCAGCTGGTCATACTACAGCCAATTATAAAATGATCAATTTATCCACTCCTGATATCCGCAATGATTAGTAGTGACAAACCTCACAGAATATCCTTAATAAAATCCCTTCTGTGCTATTGGACGGGGATGATGGAAGGAAATAATGGCCAGTCGTGTGGTTTCTCTTTCTGGCAGCCGTAGGTTTTGCCTCCTGTTGGGCTCTACCTTATCCCTTGTTCTCTACGTTTACATGTGAGAGGAAATGTTGGAAAACACTCCTCTGCTAAGGTCTACCCAGTCTTAGCATCCCATTGCTTATTAGGGTGGATTCTAAAGCCTGGTCATTGACTTAGGAATTGGAGAGTGAAAGGCTTCTAATTGCCTGAATGGGATTTCTCTATGACTTTCTTCCCTAATATAAAGTGAGATGAAGTGACATGTGTTATTCATGAATGACAAGGGTCCACTCAATTCTTCATATTTTCTTCCCACTGCATTTTGAGATGAAGTCTTCATTACCCTGGGTCCCTGCATAATTGCTATGAACACAGCTTTCCGCTGACTCATGTTTATCCTGTAATATCATCGAGAAATGAACTTTTATTTAATAAGCTCCTGATCCTTGGGAGATTGTTTCTTTTTTATGACATAATCTAGGCTATTCTAACTGAAACAAAGTGTGCTAATATCAAAAAAGAGGGTGATCGTATTTAGAGGACAAAATTAAACATGTCCATAAAAAGTAATTCGTGAATTGGACTTTATTGAAATTTAAAAACTTCTGCTCTTTGGTAGACACTATTAGGAGAATGAAAAGACAAGTTACAGACCAGAAGATATTTGTATTTCCTATATCTGATAAAGAACTTGTATCAGAAATACATAGAGAACTCCCAAAATTCAATTATAAGAAAACAACCCAATATAAAAATGGCTAAAGATGTGAATAGATATTTCATCAAAGAAGATACATAGACAGCAAGTAGACACATAAAAAGATGCTCAACATCTTAGTCAATAGGAAAATTCAAATTATAACAAAATGAGAACATTGTATCTTTAATAGAATGGCTAAAATTAAAAAGACTGACCATGTCAAGCATTGGTGAGGAGGTAGAAGAATTTCACTTCTAGGTATATTTAACCAAGATAAATGAAAGCATATTTCTGTAAAAAGACTCAAGTGTGAATGTTAATGGCAGCTCTATAAAAATGTTCATGTTCATCAACAGGTGAACAGACCATAGAATATATCCATACCACAGACTGTCATTCAGCAATTAAAAGGAAGAACAACATTTGATAACTGCAACAACATGGATTAATTTCAAAATAGTTATTCTGACTAAAAGAAACCAGAGCAAACAAACAAAAAAATCACATAATGTGTGATTCCATTTATATAAAATTATAGAAAGTGCCAATTATAATAGGAAACTGAGCAGTGGTTTCCTGGAGATGGGAAGGGTAGGAACAGAGAGAGACAAGAGAGTGATGCCAAAGAGGAATGACTAAACTTTTCGAAGTGATGTACATGTTCATTATCTTGAATTTGGTGATGATTTAAATGATATATTAATGTCAAAACTTATCAGTTTGTACACTTCAAACACATGCTGTTTATTATATGTCAATTATGCTTCAGTAAAGATGTTAAAAACTTGATACAACTCTATACTTATTTAATGGAATGAACTTTATTGAACGTAAATTATACCTCAAAAAAGTATGTCACCTGAACAATGAAAACAATTATATATAAGTCATAAAAGAATTATTTAAAATAGTAAAAGAAAAAAGAGGGAAATAGTGTTTAGAGGTTGAAACCTAGTAAAGCTGCTACTTCTCCTGGACCTGGCAAACCACTTCAATATTAGTCACATTGGCTTTCTGCTACAAAACTTAGTTTCCCCATTCCTAAGGAGCAAACAATGGTCATTTTTTAATAAAGTGCTTGGATTAAGAAAAAACACAAACCAACACATTCTTTATCCTATGTTAAAATAGAAATGCAGGGCACCTGGGTGGCTCAATCGGTTAAGCGTCTGCCTTCTGCTCAGGTCATGATCCTGGGGTCCTGGGATGGAACCCTGCATCCGGTCTCCCTGCTCAGCAGGAAGCCTGCTTCTCCCTCTGCCTGCCACTCCTGCTGCTTGTGCTCTCTTTCTCCCTGACAAATAAATTAAAATCTTAAAATAAAATAAAATAAAATAAAATTAAATTAAATTAAATTAAATTAAAAAGTGCAGATCTCAAAAATGACCAGAGATGAGAAAAATTAGTTTTGTATATGCTTGTGTTTGCTTCACAGAGGAGGGAAACAACAACAATTTTTTCTTTCATCTCCAACCATATGCTTTTTAACTCAAAGTGAAATTTATAGTTCATCACTATTGTGATGACTTATCTGACTGCTAAGGACTGTAGCTGATTGGTGATTTCAACATCCAAGCATCGTTTGGTGAATATATGTAAAATAGCTTTGGGGTTTTCAAGCTAAAAGAAGAAAAAATTGGCATAAAGAATCATGGATCTTATGAGGTGTTTCAGAATTCACCACAGCTTTGTTATTCAGGTCACAATTCCAGCCATAGCTCTTCAATCAAGTTTCCTCGACTTAATGGAAGTATGAATTAGACCAATTCCAGGAATCTAAATTTTTTCCAGGTGCCTTCGTGTTGGGGGAATTACCCAGTTTGAACTTAATCAAATTTAAATTAGTCTTATGGCCAAAAAAAGTTATGAATTTATTTCCTTACCTCAAATAAAATACATTATTCTTAATTAACAATAATAATTAGATTTTACCAGTCTCCAGTGTGAGGAAAAAGGCAATGAGAACATTCGCCTTGTTATCAGTAGACTGTAGGGATGGAAGGCAACTGAAACATGGTTATAAGAAGAAAGGAGATTAGATGAGCTGATAAGATATCCCTTTGTCCAGGGTTGACAAAAAGACTTTTATTTTGACCATAAGCTGGATGAAAAAACTTATATTCTAATTTTTAAATGTGTGAGTACAAGAGTATTGGTTTTATTTTCCATAATAATGTTGTTATACAAATTATAAAATATATACATTTTTGTGTATGTCGGTTATGTCTCACTATTTTGTAAAGAACATTTAAGTGATCAGAGGCTGAATACTCTGAATTACATCTTTAGCAGAATTCTTAAAATGATTGTTTTGGAGCCACTGAAGGAAATACAAAATTCACAGTGAGGTAACTGGAAAAACACCGTTTGAGAACATCTTATCTTGCACTTTAACCCCAATTAATCCTCTTCACTCTCTTTTACTGTGCATAATTATGAAACTATTTCCTGAGTTCCCTTGACTCTACAATGGTTCAGTTCATAGACCTAATTGACCCTTTCCTTAACTCCAAAAGGTCAATGACAGAGGTTTGCCTTAATATATTTTCAAAAGTATAGATCATGGTCAATTGGGAAAGTATTTTCTTTACAAATTACTCCTATAAAGACGGGAGGAAAGGTTTGAAAACTTGCTTCCATTATATGGTATTATGTATGCATCAATCTTCCTAGAAGAGTGACTTTAGAATCATATTATTTTCAATTGTGTCTTCATTGTTCCGTGGAGTTTCTAATCCCAGTAATATCATAACTAGCTAGAGCTCTGTGGAAACAACACAGGGAATTTCCTTATCTCTGAAAAATTTGGAATGTACAAATTTTGTCCTTTTTGCACTTCCAATGACATAAAAAAGAATAGTACAAAAGAGACCTTTTGCATAACAGCATCAAAAGTAGGCAAAGATTTCTGAATGTCTTCCCGTTTTCCTTCTGTTTTTTAAAACTACAACCAAATTTTATTTATTTATTTATTTATTTTTAAAGATTTTATTTATTTGACAGAGAGAGACAGCAAGAGCAGGAACACAAGCAGGGGGAGTGGGAGAGGGAGAAGCAGGCTCCCCGGGGAACACGGAGCCTGATGCGGGGCTCGATCCCAGGACCCTGGGATCATGACCTGAGCCTAAGGCAGCCGCTTAATGACTAAGCCACCCAGGTGCCCCTACAACCAAATTTTAGCATAATGTTTTTGGGCTGCTTATTGAATGATGCATATAGGCCTGAAATAATCTGGAAAAATCTAGTGCTCTAGAACTTTCAACCATTTATCATCAAAATTTATATTATTTTGATTCCATCTTTTTATTGAACATACTAAGAGCCAATAATGCTCAATGAATCCACCACACAGGTTGATTATTTTTATTTTCTCAGGGTCTTGTATGGTGCTGAAAACAAACAAAAAATGTATTAATGCTTGGGCAACACATTTGTAGTTTTCATTTTGGTATGAATCTCATCTTACTAAATCTTAATGAAATGAAGTCTTTATGGTTAATTTCTCAAAGGCAATATTTTATTTATAATTACGTGCAAATACTAACTCAAATGATCTTTAAGTTTACCAACTTTACTTCCCCGAAAGAAAAAGTTCCTACTTGTAGAACCGAGTTGTTTCCAAACAGGTCAAAACTTCCCTCTGGCAATTGGACTTCCCAAAACATCTAGAATCACAGTGGCATCAACACAGGGTCTGTTAAGAACCTATAAACTTTCTCTACAGAAATGACTAATGACTTCACAAAAGGGACTTGAAGGGGGTACCCTCCCACAGGAATCTCTTCTGAGAAGAAGCCTAAGAGAAAAAACCCTCAAAACTAGCATTTCACAGTATTCAAGCAGCCAAAGAGAAGGGGTTTTTGCTTAGAAGCTGGAGAATCTGTTAAGTAAACACACCAGAGTATCAAGGGAGGAGGCGAAAATCCACACTTTGTCCTGCTTCTCAGCATCAGCTCTTCTATTCCGTTCTCCTTTTTGGCAGTATTAACTCTTGCTACATGATGGAAAAAAGGAAGAATCTTATTTATAGAACATTCAGTGCTATGTCTGCTATTGTCACTGCTGGTTTTCAGGGCCTGTTCCTCATGGAGGAGAAAGAATGTAGTCAGAGAGCAACTGCCCTAAGAAAAGAAGCAGCATTTTTTGTCATAAACTTTGAAGAAACTTAGCCCAGGTATTAAGGCTAACAGGCTCAACACAGCTGCATATTCCACCTGCCTCTGCACTTAGCTTAAACGGCAGGACACTGCACAAGGCAATAATCAATTTATTTTAAATATTTATTTTATAAAATATTCTCTGTTTACTTCCATAAACTGCCACCCACTTTGGCTATCCCAGAACTACCACTCACTTAGAACTACTAGATTAGAAGTAACCATGGCCTTAAAGAACTTTTCACAGCAGAACCAGAAAACAAGATACCAGAGTCCTCTTGATATTTAAGATTAAGGGCAAGACAGGAAACATTTGGAAGTATGTACTCTGTCTCATCCCTACTTAGACAACATTCTCTTAGGTGCAAAGGAAAAGGTTGGAAATGTGGCAAGAGAGTGAGATGTTGGTAGGAGCTAGGGATCTCTGTGCCCCAGTCCTGAAAGAGAGGCCATGGTAGCATCTCCAGAAGTGTGTGCACATATGAGAATAGAGTACTTTTGCTTGACTTTTTGTCTGAGCCCATGGGAGTAGGAGCCTTAAAGAAGCTTCCATTCTGACGGGGATGGCTGTATAGGGGGGTCAAGGACAGCCTCATCAAGTTTTTCAACGCTTGAAGTGATATGGGAGAATAGCATAATTTTTCTGTGCTCTTGAAAATGTTATGAAAGTGAGATGAAAAGATTTGTGGACCTTGAAGAGGTTTCTCGATGACAAGAGAGAGCGGCTGCAATATAGATCAAGCAGCCAGAGACAGGGAGGGAACACAGACATCTAGTGGGTGTCAAGGAAGAGAAAGAACCTTGCCCAAGGAGCCGATGGGACTGTCAAGCTCAAGAGATACCAACATAAATACAAAGGACTGTCATGAAACAGACACCCTACCCACAGCTGCTGCCACAAAAGTCTCTTAGAACATATGTAATACTTTGGAGATGAGAAACAAGGAGGGCAAATCCTAAAAATTACTGGTCTTGACCGTCTGACAATAAAATACACCATTTCTCTGATTGTCACTTCTGGTTTAAAAAATATGTATATATCTGGTACAAACACATTTTTTTATGATATTGATGAGCACATAGGAACTGAGGCAATTTCCAAGTACTTCTCATCCATCAACTGGCACAAATTAAGAAGTTTGCTAATACTTTTTGGTAAAGAGATTATGAATCAAGAGAAATTGCTATAAATCATTGCCAGAAGAGTAAATTGGTAAGAACAGTTTGGACAACAACTGACATTATCATATAAAGTTGGACATGTATTCATCCTATGACTTAGTCCTCTTACAAGAATACATCCCTAGAGATAGTCTTTTTTTTTTCCCTAGAGATAGTCTTATACAAAATCCATGTAAACATTGTTCTTCATAACTCCAAACTGGTAAAAACCCAAATGATGATTATCAAAGGTACACAATTTAGTATTTTTCACATAATGGAATATTAATATAGTTCATTCTATTCAGTAAAAACAAGGGGCTTACAACTAGAATACAATTTGTTAACTTATTAATTAAAATATATCATATTTATGGAAAAGTATGCAACACATAAATATTCACTCCAATGAATTGTAGCAAAATGAATTCCTATGTGGCCACCCAAATTAAGGAATAGAATACTGTCAGTACTATGGAACCTTCTTATCTACCCTCCCAAACAGTCCTTCCCAAACATACTATTTGACTGTTAACACCATAGAATAGTTTTGTTAAAGTTTATTTTGATATAGAAGAAAATAAACAAAGAACCCCCATACACCATTAACCTAGGTACACTAAGTCTAAATTTCTAAAAGTGCAGTTGCTGGCTCAAAGGTAAATCCAAATACAGTTTTGTCACATAAGGTCAAATTACCTTCCTTAAGGGATGCACCAAATTACATTCCTATCAACAAAGTATGAGAGTGCCTGTTTTCCCAAGCCTTGTGGAATAGAGTATTGCCTGCTGGTCTTGAATTTTTGGCACTGTAATTGTTGAGAAATGGATCTTAGTGTAGTTTAATTTGCACTAAACCTGACTGAACTTGAACACCATCTTATATGTTTAAGGCCCTTTTTATATCATTTTATATCATTCTTTTCCATGATTTTTTTTTCCTTTGGCCCATTTCTCTATCAAGTTTCTGATTTTTTTCCTCTCAATTTTTAAGAGTACTTTTATATTAGTTTTAATATTCCTCAATCTATTTTATATGTTGTACTTATTTACTTACAGTATGTCAGTTGTTTTTCAACTTTGCTTATAATGGTATTTTGGCCATGCAGAAGTGTCTTTTTTTTTTCAATGTAGTTAAATTTAACGAACTTTTCTTTTACTAACATAGATTTTGAAACCTAGTTAGCCTCTTTTACACCTATCTTTCCCCCTGCCCTTTTCTTTTTTTCAGCCTTTTCTTCCCAATTATATCATTTTCAATCTGGGGTTTATTCTTATATATGGAGTGAGGTATATATATCTATTTTTTTTATTTTACAAATGGCCATCCAGTTATCCAAGCACTATCTATTTAAAAGTTTACCCTAGTGATTTGCAATGCTAGTTTTAATATGTACTCAATTTCCATATTCTGAACTATCCTATTTCATTTGACTCTGTCTTTTCTTGTATCAATACCAAACATTTTTAATCATAAACACCTTATAGTCTATTTCATATCTGGAAGCCCTATTTCCTCTCATTTATTTTCATTTTCAGAGATTCCTAGCTATTCCTGCATACTTATTTTTGTGTGTGGGTTTTAGTATCAGCTTCTCTAACCGTACTAAAAAATGTGGATGAATGTCTTTACGGTGATAATTTTTTTCTAATTATTGCTTTAAAAATATCCAGTTAGTAGGTTGCCAGAGTGAGGGAAGGGAGAAAGGTAGCTGGCCACAAAAGTGCAGCAGAAGGGATCCTTGTGATGGGACTGTTCTGTATCTTAATTGTAGTGGTAGACACACAAATCTACACATGTGACAAAATTAGTTTTATTAATTTATTATTTTTCAGAACATGTAACATTCATATAATTATTCTTCCACTTTTACCACAACATTTTAATTCTACAATTAAGTATATTAAGTGCATCAGTTCTTTTGCTGGTTTCCTAGTTATCTGTTTGTTGGGTGAAGTGCATCGCCTAGTAGGTATCTCAATAAGAGCTCATAGGTAAAATATCCCTTCAGTTCATGCATGTTTAAGATTGTTTTTCTGTATGTTTGATGCTTGAAACATATCCTAGTTGGATGTAGAGTCTCTCATTTCTTTTATTTCATTTCTGGAAATTGCCTCATTTTATGTCTGGCATCTTCCACTCAACCTTATATTTCTGAGTTTTATCTGTATTACCACAGGTAATAATTCACTTCATTGAAAGGTATTACTGCATTTTGTGAATGTATCACGTATCATTTTATTCATGGACAATTGATTTGTTTCCAGCTTTGAACTATTATGAAAAATGCAGCCTTGTACAATTTTATACATATCTCTTGGTGCCTATGTTTATACATGTTTTGGTGTATAACTTCTTTATTCAACTTTGCAACTTCTTTGTGATAAAGTATGTATATATCCAATTTTAGGAACTACTGAAAAACTCTTTTTCAAATGTTTCAATACATTTATGGTGGACAACAGCAGTGCATAAGAGCTCCTTTTGCTCATATACTCACCAACACTTGCTTTCAAGTTTCAGCTTTCTTACGAGTAGTCAGAGGTCTCTCGTGAAGCTTTAATATACATTTTCCTGATTCCTAATGAGAACAAACAATTTTCATATGTTTATTGGTCATTCCAATTTCTCTTTGGTGAAAGGTCTGTTAAAATCTCATGCTCATTTTTTCTTTTAGGTTGACTGTCTTAATTTTTTAAAAATTGACTTGTAAAAAAAGTTTTTGTATGTTCCACAAAACAAACTTTTTGTGTAACAGACATTTAAAACAATTCCTCTTATTCTGTGGCAAGCCTTTTCACAGTTTTACTGGTGAATACAAAGAATAGTAATTCATAATTTCAATTTCAATGTAGTCATTTTATCATTTTCTTACATTGGGACTTTTTTTGCGCATTAGGGATCCTATTTAATATAGCAGATATTTTTAATTTTATTGTGATAAAGTATACATAACATAAAATTCATTAGGGCTTCTTTTAAGAGTATTTATTCTTACTAAAATGATAAAGGTGTACTATATTATACTCTTGAAGCTTTATTGTTTTGCCTTTAACATTTAATCTATGTGGAACTGATATTTTATCATGGTTGAGTGGTCAAAATTTATTTTCCTTTCATGGATATTTGAATACTCCAGAATGATTTGTTGAAAAATTACCCATTTCTCAAAGCTCTGTGCAACCACTGACTAATACAAATGGCCATATATGTGTGGGTCTCATTGTGTAATCTCTATCTTTCCATCTTTTAAATTTTTGCACCATCACTGTACCAGAGCAGAGAGAAAAAAATGCTATTATCTATAAAATGCAAAACGATAAGTAGTACTTAAATTCCTGTATTCCTAAATTTATTGAAACATGTACAACTTGTTTATTTAAGACATGCAGCATAATGAAAGAATAAGAGTTCTGAGTAATTTCCCACAATGATAATTCATTCAAAAAATATTTTTTAAACCAAACCTTCAAACCTGAAACAAAATCAACTTAATCAACAGGTATTACCTTTTTAAAATATGCATGGATTTAATTTGCTCATATTTTGTTTAACAATTTTTTACCCTGATTTTGGTAAAATTTGCCTATAATTATCCTTCTTGTAATGTCATTGTTCGGTTTTGATGTCACAGTTAAGTTGGCCTTATTAGACGACTAAAAAGTGTCATTTTTTAATTTATGCTCTGGAAGGTTGGTGTCATATCTTTTTTTAAATGGCTTTCTTTTTTAATTTTAATTTCAGTATAATTAACATGCAGTGTTATATTAGTATCAGGTGTGCAATATAGTGATTCAACAGTTCTATACCTTACTCAGTGCTCATCATGATAAGTGTACTCTTAATCCCCTTCACCTGTTTCACCCATCCCCCAACCCACCTGCCCTCCGGTATAGCCACATTTGTTCTCTGTATTTAAGAGTCTGATTTTTTGGTTGTCTCATTTTTTCTTTGTTTTGTTTCTTAAATTTCACATTTGAGTGAAATCATACGGTATTTGTCTTTTTCTGACTGACTTATTTCACTTAGCATTATACCCCTAGAGCCATCCATGTTGTTGCAAATGGCAAGATTTCATTCTTTTTTATGGCTGAGTGATATCCCATTATATATATACCACCTCTTCTTTATCCATTTATCTAGTGATGGACACTTGTGTTGCTTCCATAATTTGGCTATTGTAAATGATGCTGCAATAAACATAGGGGTGCATACATCCTTTTGAATTAGTGTTTTTGTGTACCTTGAGTAAATACCCAGTAGTGGAATTACTAGAACATACAGTAATTCCATTTTTAATTTTTTGAGAAACCTCCATACTGTTTTCCACAGTGGCTGAACCAGTATACATTCCCACTAACAGTGCACAAAGGTTCCTTTTTCTCCACATACTCACCAACACTTGCTATTTCTACTGTTTTTGATTTTTGCCATTCTGACAGGTGTGAGATGATATCTCATTGTGGTTTTGATTTGCATTTCCCTAATAATGGGTGATGTTGGGCATCTTTCATGTGTCTGTTGACCATCTGTGTGTCTTTGGAGAAATATCTGTTCATATCTTCTGTCCATTTCTTAATTGGATTATTTGGTTTTTGAATATTGAGTTGCATAAATTCTTTTTATATTTTGTATACTAACCCTTTATCAGATGTCAGTTATAAATATCTTCTCACATTCAGTAGGTTGTCTTGTTGATCCACTCCTTTCCTGTGCAGAAGCCTTTTATTTTGATGTAGTCCCAATAAATAGTTTATTTTTTGCTTTTGTTTCCCTTGGCTTAGGAGACATATCTAGAAAAATGTTGGTACAGCCAATGTCAAAGAAATTACTATCTGTGCTCTCTTCTCTGATTTTTATGGTTTTAGGTCTTACATTTAGGTCTTTAATCCATTTTGAGCTTATTTTTTTGTATGGTATACATGGTCTGGTTTCATTCTTTTGCATGTAGCTGTCCAGTTTTCCCAACATCATTTGTTGAAGAGACTGTGTTTTTCCCATTGCATATTCTTGTCTCTTTTGTCAAAGATTAATTGACCATATAATTGCGGGTTTATTTCTGGGCTTTCTATTCTGTTCCATTTGTCCATGTGTCTGTTTTTAGGCCAGTATCGTACTGTTTTCATTATTACAGCTTTGTAGCATATCTTGAAATCTGAGATTGTGATACTCCAGTTTTGTTCTTTTTCAAGATTGCTTTGGCTATTTGGGGTTTTTTGTGGCTCCTGACAAATTTTAGGTTCATTTGTTCTAGTTCTGTGGAAAATGCTGTTGGTATTTTGAAAGGGATTGCATTAAATTTGAGGATTGCTTTGGGTAGTATGGGCATTGTAAGAGTATTTGTTCTCCCAACCCATGAACACAGATATCTTTCCATTTGTTTATGTCATCTTCGATTTCTTTCACCGATGTTTTATAGTTTTTGGAGTATAGGTCTTTTATCTCCTTGAATAAATTTACTCCTAGATATGTCATTATTTTTGGTGCAATTGTAAATGGGATTGTTTTCTCAATTTCTGGTTCTGCTACTTCATTATTACTGTATAGACTTGCAACTGATTTCTGTATATTGACTTTGTATCCTGAAACCTTATTGAATGTATTTGTCAGTTCTAGTAGTTTTTTGGTGTAGTCCTTAAGGTTTTCTATAAATGATATAGTATCATCTTCAAATAGTGAAAGTTTTACTTCTTCCTAACAGATTTGTATGCCTTTCTTTTTCTTGTCTGATTGCTGTGGCTGGGACTTCCAGTACTCTATTGAATAAAAGCAGTGAGAGTAATACACTTTTTTTTTGTTTCTAATCTTAGGGGGAAAACTCTCAGTTTTTCACCATTGAGTATTATATTAGTTGTGGGTTTTTCATATATGGCCTTTATAATGTTAAGGTATATTCTCTCTAAACTATTTTGTTGAGGGTTTTTATCATGAATGGATGTTGTACTTTGTCAAATGCCTTTTCTGCTTCTATTGAAATGATCACACATTTTTTATCCTTTCTCTTGTGGATGTGATGTATCACATTGATTGATTTGTGAATATTGAACCACACATGCATCCCTGGAATAAATCACACTTGATCAGGGCTCCTGGGTGGCTTAGTTGGTTAAGTGGCTGCCTTTGGGTCAGGTCATGATCCCAGGGTCCTAGGATCGAGCCCGACATCTGGTTCCCTGCTCAACAGGGACCCTGCTTCTCCCTTTCCCTCTGCCACTACCCCTGCTTAAGCTCTCTCTCTCTCTCTCTCTCTCTCTCTCTCTCTCTGTTAAATAAATAAATAAATAAAATCACACTTGATCTTTGGGAATGAAATTTTAAATATATTATTGGATTCAGTTTGTTAATATTTTATTGAAGATTTTTACATCTATGTTCATCAGAGATATTGGCCTATCGTTCTTTTTTTGTGGTGTTTTTATCTGGTTTTGGTATGAGGGCAATGCATGCCTCAAAGAATGAATTAAGAAGCTTCCCTTCCTCTTCTATGTTTTGGAAAAGTTTGAGAAGAATAGGTATTAACTCTTCTTTAAATGTTTGGCAGAGGGGCACCTGGGTGGCTCAGTTGGTTAAGCGACTACCTTCGGCTCAGGTCATGATCCTGGAGTCCCAGGATCAAGTCCCACATCGGGCTCCCTGCTCACCAGGGAGTCTGCTTCTCCCTCTGACCCTTCCCCCTCTCATGCTCTCTCTCTCTCTCTCATTCTCTCTCTCAAATAAATAAATAAATATTAAAATCTTTAAAAAAAAATGTTTGGTAGAATTCACCTGTGATCTGTCTGGTCTGGGATTTTTTTGTTTTGTTTTGTTTTTTGTTTTTTTTATTACAGCTTTAATTTCATTGCTGGTTATCAGACTGTTCAAATTTTGTATTTGTTCCTGATTTAGTTCGGGAGATTATGTTTTTCTAGGAATTTATCTATTTCTTCTGGGTTGTCCAATTAGTTGGCATATAATTTTTCATAAAATTCTCTTATAATCCTTTGTATTTCTGTGGTGTCTGTTATTTCTCCTTTTTCATTTCTAATTTTGTTAATACGAGTCCTCTTTTTTTTTTTTTTGATGAGTCTACCTAAAGGTTTATCAATTTTTCCTGATCTTTTCAAAGAACCAATTCCTTGTTTCATTCGTCTGTGCTATTGTGTTTGTGTTGTTTTTTGTTTTTGTTTTTGTTTTTTTAGTTTCTATTTCATTTATTTCTGCTCTAATATTTATCATTTCCTTCCTTCTACTGGTTTTAGATTTTGTTTGTTCTTTTTTCCTTTAAGTGTAAGGTTAGGTTGATTATTTGAGATTTTTTTTTTCTTCCTGAAGCAGGCCTATATTGCTATAAACTTCCCAGCTTTTGTGGTATCCCAAAGATTTTGGACCATGGTGTTTTCATTTTCATTTGTCTCCATGTGTTTTTCATTTTCCTGTTTGATATCTTGGTTGACCCATTCATCATTTAGAAGCATGTTGTTTAATCTCCATGTATTTTTATTCTTTCTGACTTTTTATTATGGTTGGTTTCTACTTTCAGTGTTGTGGCCTAACATGTGACTTGTTTTGTGGCCTAACATGTGATCTATTCTGGAGAATGTTCCATGTGCACTTGAAAAGAATGTTCCATGTGTATTTGAAAAGAATGTTATTCCACTGTTTTAGGATGGAATGTTCTGAATATATCTGTGAGAACCATCTGGTCCAAGTGTCATTCAAAGCCATTGTTTCCTTGTTGATTTTCTGTTTGGATGATCTATTTATGCAAGTGGGATGTTAAGTCTCCTACTATTATTGTGTTACTATCAATTACTTCTTTTATGTTTGTTATTAGCTGCTTTATATATCTGAGTGCTCTCATGTTGGGTGCATAAATATTTACAATTGTTATATTTTCTTGTTGGATTGTTCCCTTTATGGTTATGTAGTGTCCTTCTTTATCTCCTGTCTAAAAGTCTATTTTGTCTGATATAAGTATTGTTACTCCAGCTTTCTTTTCAGTTCCATTTACATGATAAATCCATCTCCATTCCTTCACTTTCAATCTGCATGTGTCCTTAGGTCTGAGATGAGGCTCTTGTAGGTAGCATATAGATGGGTACTGCTTTTTTATATATTCCATCACCCTATGTTTTTTTGATTGGGGCATTAAATCCATTTACATTCAAAGTAATTTTTGATAGGTGTGTACTTATTACCATTTTGTTACTTGTTTTATGGTTATTTTTGTAGTTCTTCTCTATTCCTTTATTTTCTTGAACTCTTCTCTCATGGTTTGCTGGCTTTTTTTGGTGATATACTTGGATTCCTTTCTCTATTTTTTGTGTATCAATTACTGGTTTCTGGTTTGTGATTACCATTAGGTTTGTATATAATATCTTCTGCATGTAGCAGTCTATTTTAAGTTGATAGTTGCTTAAGTTTGAATCCATTCTAAAAGCAGTAAATTTTTACCAACCTCCCCCTTTTAGGTATATGGTGTCATACTTTATAACCTTTTATTTTGTGAATCCCTTGACTGACTTTTATAGATATTTTTGTGCTTCCTACTCTTCTTACTCTTGCTTATGGCTTTTCTTCCAATCACAATCCCCTTTAAAATTTCTTGTAGGGCTGATTTAGTGGTGGTGAATTCCTTTAACTTTTATTTATCTGAGAAACTCTTTATCTCTCATTCCATTCTGAATGATAGCCTTGCTAGATAGAGTATTCTCAGTTGCAGGTGTTTTTTTTTCTTTTCAGCATTTTGAATATATTATGCCACTCTCTCCTGGCCTGCAAAGTTTCTGCTGAAAAATTAGCTGATAACTTTATAGGGTTTCCCTTGTTTGTAAGTGTTTTCTTTCCTCTTACTGCTTTTAAAATTCTCTCTTTATCATTATATTTTGCCATTTTAATTACTATGTGTCTTGCTGTGGTCCTTGGGATAATTTTGTTGTGGGCTCTCTGTACCTCTTGGGTCTGGATTTCTGTTTCCTGCTCCAGATTCAGAAAGTTTTCTGCTATTATTTCTTCCTAAAATTTTCTGCCCCCTTCTCCTTCTGAGATCCCTATAATGTGAATGTTATTACACTTGATGATGTTGTTGAGTTCCCTTAATCTATTCCAATTTTTTATTATTCATTTTTCTATATCCTGTTCAGCTTGATTGCTTTCCATTACTCTGTCCTCCAGGTCACTGATTCATTCTTCTTCTTCCTCTAGTCTACTATTTATTCTCTCTAGTGTATTTTTAATTCAGTTATTGAGTTTCTTTCGTTCTTTTTTATGTTTTCTATCTCACTGAGGTCCTCCACTCTTTTCTCAAGTCTGATGAGTATCTATGACCATTATTTTAAGTTCTCTATCAGGCATATTACTTATCTCCATTTCATTTAGCTCTCTTGCTGTGATTTTGACCTGTTTTTTTACCTGGGACAATTCCTCTGTCTCTTAATTTTGTCCAACTCTCTGTGTCTGTTTCTATGTGTTAGGAAATCAGCTATATCTCCTTCTCTTGAAAGTAGTGGCCTTATGAAGAAGAGGTCATGTGGTGCCTTGCAATGCAGTGTTCCCTGTTTACCAGAACCTGGTGCTTCCTGTGTGTGTTGCATGCATCCTACTCTTGCAGCTGAGTCATGTTTAACTTCAGTCCAGTCCTCTGCAGTGGCTCTCTTTGCCTATTGTGGGCAGAGTTTTGTCTCTATTTTTAGTGGGCTAGTCTGGGGCTGTCTTGGGCTTGATTTAGGTCAGACCAAGCATTTGCCAGAGCTGCAGTATCACTGAACTGCAGGTACTCTCCCCATGTTGTCCTTTGAGAAGTTTTTGTTGGTGGGTGGGGCTTGGAGTCAGACCAGATGCCTCTCTCCAGCTCACTGCTAGGCCACAGTCAAAATGTGTGTGGGGGTTTCTTCCCCTCTCTCTGGAACAGGAGTCAATCTGGGATGGTGCTGACCCTTGTCAGGACTTCTTGCACACTGCCAGGCTTGTGGAACTGCTTTGGATTCCTGCTGTGGGTGTGTTGGAGGGTGTGAGTCTCCAGGAGAGTTCCATGGCAGGACATGAAGAATTTGAAAAGATTGTTCTGGTCTACTGTGGGAGGAGACCTGGAGCCCCTTTGGAATATTTTTCCAGGGCTGGTTGCAGGGGTGGGTCCACAGAAGAGTGTTGGGGGCTGGGTTGTACTATTAGCAACCGAGGTGGAGTGTTTTGGGCTGCACTGGTTCCTGCAGGTGTCCTTGTATCTAGGCGGGGGGCACAGGACAGGAATGACACCTGCCGGCTCTTTTGTTCTTGGAGAAGTCTCCCAAATATCCCTATTCCTCCAGCACAAGTTCTGAGGTTAGTAAACAAATCTCCCTCTTATTTACCCCAGGCATTTTTCAAACTGCTGCTTCTATGCTGTATCTCAGCAGTGCTGTTTATTATGCTATCTCTTTAAGGTCATGGATTCAGTTTCCTCTCACCCTCTGGCTCTCCCAGAGCCACACCTGCTGATTTTTAAAGTTTTAGGTGTTAAGCTCCACTGATTGTACTAACTCAAAAAGGTAAGCCCTTCTGGTTTTCAAAGCCAAATATTATGGGGATTCATCTTCCCAGTGCAAATCCCTCATGCCTGAGGTACCTGGTTGGGGGTATACTCCCAACCGTGTTTCTGCCCTTCTTATCCTCTTTGATGTGGCCTCTTCTCTACATTTACCTGTGGAAAGTCTGTTCTGCCAGAACAGATTTCGGGTCATTTTCTGGATTAGTTACACTGATGTGGATGTTAGCTAGGTGTATTCCTGGGATGAGGCAAGCCTAGGATCCTCCTACTCTGCCATCTTTTCTAGAAGTCTTGATTTCATGTTCTTTTAACTATTGGGATAATTCACTGATGAAGTAATTTTGACTTTTTTTTTTTAAGATGGTTGAGTCTTAGAAAGAATATGGCCAAAAAATAGTAAGTTGTAGAAAACTGCACACAATATGATATCAACTGTTTAAAGCTCAATAAGCACAGAGAAGCAATACATAATTTAGGAATACATAATATTTTATAAAACAATAGCTATATCTTAAAAGGAGAATATTAAAAAATACCAAAATTGTGGTTACCTTGGAGTTACTGCCAAGGGAAGGAAAGGAGTACCCAAGAAGATGCAATATTCTGGGCATTAAATTATTTAAGCATTCCTTTAATTATTAGCATATACATGTTTTACATATTTTTGGTGTGTATCAAATATTACATTATAAATATTTAAAAGTAAGTAAATATTAATAGGGAATATTTGCCTCATCTTAAAGACTGATTTTTTTCATTAAATTGTTGATATTTTCAATAATTGACTAGGTTAACATTTTCAGCCATCAAGTAGAATCAAACCTCAAGGTGGACATTCTACTGAGATAGGAAAATAAAGCATGTTGCACTTTAACACCCTTGAATTTTTTTGTCTGGGATTTTCCTATTTGCTATAATTACTTAATATGTGTTTAGTAAACATTGATTTAATGAATAAGGTAGTTGATTAAGTCATGACATGCCAGCATATTAGGTGAATATGTAGACCTAAATAATGATTAAATAGCCCCTAAAATGCAGGAGGGAGGATTTTAATTAACATAGGACGAAGGTGAAAACTTTTGCTAGAGGGACAGAAATTAATCTTCTACAAGTGTGTGAAACTTTAAAATGTCCTTGGAAAGAGCAAAGTAAGGTCTTTGAAATATCTAGGGAGAGGAGCTCATTTAACAGTGAGGAAATTAGAATAATTCTAGGCATAGAGTGTTGCCTAGTGACTTATTAGGCCTTTTCCTCTTGATTTAAAAGATCACCCAAATGCTAAAGTGCCTGGCCCAGCTTTCTAAAATTGCTAACGATTGATAGCCACCATTAAAAAAAAAAAAAAAAAAGATGTAACAACATTAAAATAAAGGCTGAAAAATTATTTCCTCACTCACAAAACTGAGACAAATGGCAAACATTTTCAGACATACTATTTGCCTAGGTATTTCTGAAGTTAAATGGTAATTTTTTATTTTAACCTACTGGGAAGGTAAAGTAATGGTGTATATGAGCAAAATATACAAGACCACGAGTAACCCACCAGAAGAGAACATGTTGCAACAAGCAACTGGTAGGAACCATGAGGAGATGATATTTGTGAAGTGCTATATCCACAGCTATGGGTCCTTAGAAGAAATCACTAAAACTCTAATTAAAATAAACAGCTTTCAGTGTTTCATCCCTTCACTTCAGGAGTAAAAAAAAAATTTTTTAAGATTTTATTTATTTATTTAACAGATAGAGACATAACGAGAGAGGGAACACAAGCAGGGGGAGTGGGAGAGGGAGAAGCAGGCTTCCCGCCAAGCAGGGAGCCTGATGCAGGACTTGATACCAGGACCCTGGGATCATGCCCTGAGCCGAAGGCAGACGCTTAACAACTGAGCCACCCAGGCACCCTGTCAAAAAAAATATTTTGATTGCAGAACAAAAGCTTATGCTATATCTAGGGGGATTGAAATTGTCTTGTCTACTACCAACTCCTCTACTTATTGCAGTGAGTATTTTTGGTAAAATCTAATTCCGTTGTTGATTGCAATTCATAATTGTCTGTAGAGTAGTAGAACAATTCTCTTTTTCAGAGAGTTGTTGTAAAGATCAAATGGAACACATGAAATCTAGAGCTGTAAAGATCAAATGGAATATATTACATATATTTAAACATACACATATTTTATATTTACATATGTGTATATATGTGTGCATATGTATGTGCACATATATGTTTGTACATATGTGCATATATATATACACATATAAAACCATGTGAAAGGACCATATGTGATATATTAAGAAGAATTGTTCATCCAAATTTCTTCCTTTTTTTAAAAGATTTTTTTTATGTACTTATTTATTTGAGAGCAAGAAAAAGAGAGAGAACAAGCCCGGGAGAAGCAGAGGGAGAGAGAGAATCCCAAGCAGACTCCACGCTGAGCATGGAGCCCCATGTAGGGCTTGATCTCACAACCCGAGATCATGATGTGAGCAGAAACCAAGAATCAGATCATCAATTGACTGAACCACCTAGGTGCTCCATTCATCAAAATTTCTGATAAGCTCTAACTGAGTCATGTCTGCTAATTATCCAATGTCTCTTCAAAATGTCAAGTTGTAACATTATAATTTTTGACTTAATATCTTATTTATTTCAAAAGATCAAATTATATTTGTTTTATAGAAGCCAAGTTTTTATATTGAAGAGCTAAGTTCTGACAGGTACATATATTGAAAATTGAGTGAGCCCTTGCTGTGTGAGAGAGTCATCACGTTAACGTGATATGATACTGTGCATCTGGTCTCCAACGCTAGTGCCTAAATTTAGTCACCCACTCACACCCCCTTTTCTTGAAAAAATGAAGGATACACATTTTATTTGTTTAAAGATATGTGGCAGAGTTTTAAAGTCAAAGAGATTAAGTTTAAATCTGTCTGCCTGAGATATGTGAGTAGGTTAGTTAATCTAATATCTTCAGTCTCAATTTTCTGTCTATAAAAAGGACAATCTGCACACAACCACAGTCACTTCTCTGAAATTCTAACGTTAAGTGTTCTAAAGAACAGAAGCATTTCGTAACTTAGTTATTGGAAAATGAACTAACAGGAATCCATTCATCCCGAAAACCTGACATGAACTGATATGAGACTATTTATAATCTTTACCGACACTGTTTAGTGTTAATATGCAGACATTTCACTGTAAAAAGTAATGTGTTTTATTAGGTAGTTCTGCTCTAAACCCTGCTGGGGGTGTTACATAATATATAATACAGGTTCTTGTGTTACTTTTCTAAAATTCCCAAAACTCTCAACTCCAAGACATATCTGGCCCCGTGTGGATCTATAGTACTTTCCTTGTCAATGTTATGGAAATTATGTGTTATCAGCATTAAGCTCCAGGTAAACTCTCAGGGTACCCTCAGATGGGGTCACATTGAGACTCTAGGGAAGGAGGATTCAGAACTCCATTTTCCTCACTGCTGCTAGAGAACATCAGATATCCTAGCTGTTAAACCTGTTAGGATTTTAAATTTTAAAAAAAGACACCTAATTGATCTACCTGCTTCTACTCAGATTTCTATTGAAAGACAAATCTGATATTCACTTACCTGTTTGTAGTCCTTAAAAGGCTTCCCATCGATCTTCCAGTAAACACAGAAGCCCTTTCTATGGGTGCAAGACCTTTGCAGGGTCTTCCCCCCAGTGGGGCAGTCCTCACTGGCCCTGCTCACCCAACATTAGCCCTTCAGTCCCTCATGATTGCCTGTGCCTTCCCATTACAGGTCCTGGGCACAGGGCTGTTCCAGGGTTTGTAAGGCTGTTACAACTCTTCTCTTCTCCGTTGTCTACTTATTCTTCCAGAGCTAGCTCAACTGTCACTGTCTCCTACAAGTCCTCCAAGATCCCTCTATTTTTAATTCAGCCAAATCCCCCATCAAAACTCTCATAGCATCATAGCTCTATCCTTTGCAGTAATGCCCACAGTTGTGATTTTACATTTGTGTGAATCATTGGTTAATTTCTGTTTCCCCTTAAGTTAGGTGCCTTTATTTAAAAATTATTATTATTTTTCAACATTGTGCCTTTATTTTTTTAATGCAGGTACTGAATAATCAACACTGTTTATGTTACAATAAATATATTGAACTCTTTGTTTTATATCATTTATGACCTTGCATTTTATACATAATGGGCTTCCTTCTTTCCTTACTGGGGGAAGAGTGACTCCAACCCTCTCAGCCAGCACCTGGGTCAGTGTCTGTGTTAATTAGTCTGGGAAACACCTGACTGCCCTCTTATCAAAGGGTCAGAGGAAAGGAAAAATGGTGTCGCCTACCAGAGACAGTTTGCCTCAGAGGCCCAAACCAAACAGTTGTATTTACTTGCTCAGTTGGATTCCTCAAGAATTTCTCTGATCATTTTTTGTCAAATGTATAATACAGTTCAAAACATATGAGGATAATTCAGGCACTCTGGTTATGAAATTTGACTTTGCTTTTGTTTATATTTTGTAGCATAAAAGCAATACTCTAAAAAGTGTGAAGTTCAGGCAAAAGAAACTTCATGGGTTTATACAATCCCAGAACTCCCTTAGATTATCCTAGAATGGCCCAGAAAAGGGAGACCTGAAGGTTCTTACAGTCTATACCAAAAAACAAATTAAGCATTGTTTAGGAACGTACTGTATGCTCATTATGGTTGGAAGGATGGGGAGATTTACAAGTAGAAAAATAAAGTGCTTACAGGCCCACCAATTTCTTACACCCCAGGGGAAGAGATAATACAAAGAAACAAAAAATGATTATTAAATGATAAGTGTAAGTCTTCAACTAAGAGTGAAGAACAAGCAAGGGAATATAGTGGGGGAAAATTAAGGTTTTATAGCTATTAAATGCACATTGAGAATGTCAAAGTGGTTATACATAACTGGTAGACACATAAACACTTCCTTGTTGGCTCTTCAATGTGTGCATCATATGCCTCCAATTGAGAGGCCGCCAGGCCACACTACTGCCAGGGGTGAAAACCTGATACCTGCAGCCTCAGCTACTAAACTCCTCAGGACAAGGCCGAGATGTATTTTAGAAACTCTTTTCCTTCTGCCAAGTGGAGCACCTGAGCCTGACTCCCTCTGTATACATTTGGCTATATATAAATCTAGCCTAACCTCATGTGGTTCTTGGTTTGAACGTTAGTAACCTACTCTAATTACAGCCCTGAATTCCAGACTAATTGTTCCTGCTAACCCTGTTCCACTTTCTCCTAGTCTGGAATGGCTCATCCCAAACTAAATGGGATCCTACCCATTAGGAGATGATTCTCCACTGGTCCCTTGCATTTCTTCACGGGTGAGGACTAGGTAACAGAGACAATGGAAACCTTTGTTCTGGACTATTTTTTCAAAGAATAGTTGTGCAACTAATAGGCTTGGAAGAAAGACATAGCATCCTCCTTAGGAGCAGGAGCAGTTTTGTTTAATGTTCAGTATAATAAACATAATATTTCCTTTGAAATAAAGACAGAACAGGCTTACTTGTGACCCATAATAAAAGATTTAAATTCCCAATCTTGGGATTCCCAAGTTGCGACATAAGCCCACTATGTGTACAATATCTACCTGGGCAGCTCTGCATCACCCCCATGGGACCCAGTAACAAAGGGAACAGATGCAAACATGAAGCTCAAGCTGCTTGCTGCACTGAGTAATGAAGTCCTTTGTCTTTGACGCAGGTATCTTATATTTTCTGCCAGCATCTATAAAGCTGGTGGGCTAACATGCTTACTTGCAAATAGGATAAAAATCACAGATCCTTTACAGTTTTTTTATATTATCCTATTCTGCTCTTCTGGTGCTAACAATCTCTGTTTGCCAGTACTTTCTTCTGCTCCTTGCGTACATCTTGAAATTAACAGTCTTAGAGTCAAGCTATCTTAGATAAGTCCCACTATGCCTCAGGGATTTGTGATTTGACCAAGGCCCATCCCTCAGGCAGTCCCTCCTGCTGGTTCATTTAGTTACCTTGCTTTCACCTTTCCATTTTCAGCTGCAATCAGATTGATTACTTTCTTTCTACTGGTTGGCAATTTAAATTAAAATGATGTTACATTATGCATATCCCCACCTAGCTTACATGATGGCCAAAGCAGTGTGTTTTATGCCAGGGTGTTCTCAAACATATGTGAAATGTGAGCTCTCTTCTACATGGTAAGAGAGTAGTCTTATTTCTAGTTAGCTGAATTATCTAATAAAGTTGGCTCAGTGAATGCTACAATTAGATGTTTAATAAATGAATGAAAGAATGAATTAATAAATATCTAAAATTTTAATTATTAAAGATTAATTTTTATTGTGGTAAAAAACACATAAATGAAATCTACCCTCTTAACAAATTTTTAAGTGTATAGTACAATATTGTTAACGATATGCACTTTGTTGTACAGCATATCTCTAGAACTTTTTCAGCTTGCATTAATGAAACTCTATACTTGTTAAACAGCAACTCCTCATTTACCCCAACCTCCATCCCCTGGCAATCACCATCATTCTTTCTGTCTTTATAAATCTGACTACTCTTGGTACTTCATATAGGTGGAATCATACAGTATTTGTTTTTTTGTGTCTGGTTTATTTCACTTACAATGTCCTCAAGGTTCATCTATGTTATAGAATATGACAGGATTCCTTTCCTTTTAAGGCTGAATAATAACTCAGTGTATGCATATACCACATTTTCTTTATCTATTTATCCACCAACAGATATTTAGGTGGCTTCTATCTCTTGGCTGTTGTGAATGATGCCACAATAAACACAGAGGTACAAATATCTACCCACGATCATGTTTTCAGTTCTTTTCAATAAATACCCAGAAGTGGGATTGCTGGATCATGTGGTAATTCTAATAATTAATTCCAAGTAACCTTAATGTATTTTCAATTTAATTATCAAGTTAATATTTTCATTTCTGGGATTTCTTCTTATCAAAAGTTCTTGAACCTATGAATTCAGTGAAGCATGGCTAGGTCTTTTTCTGAGAGCTCCATTCCATCCTGGCAGAGCTAACTTCATACCTGCTGTGGAGCTCCAGTGGGGAGGCATTCCCTTACACTTTCTCCTCCGTATGACGTTCTTCCAGTTGCAACGTACTCAGCTAGTTTGAGTACAACTCAAACTAGCTCTACTTCATGAGACTGTCACCCAGCCTTTAACTTGAACAATTTCCTCCCTGCTAAATAATCCTCTGTTATAGTGAAACAGAAAACTATATCTAAAACTTCTTCACCTTTTCCTGAAATTAGCCAGTAGAGCAGGTGGTTGCCTGGGACAGAATCCTGGCATCCACCACAATTGGACTGAATTGTGGGATCAGTTTTATTAGTGCCTGTAATTTCTGTATCCAAAATCAATTTATGATCACTGTTCCTTCCCTCAATAAATATCCATATTTTCTGTCTATTTACCAGGCTTATGGGTCTTGAAAAGTTACATCTTAAATTTTGCCTGTATTTATCTAATAGGTAGTTCACTGATTATCAGAATTAGGAATGATTAAGTCCAACTTGCCTTACTGAACATGGTATCAAAACTATCTGCTCTCACCCTGCTGGTTGACATTTCTAAATCTTTCATTTGTTACCTTGGTTTTGTACCTCATTTCTAGGAGTTTATAGTGGCACTTAAAACTTTTTCATTTGGTTTCAAATATTTTGACAATTCTATTTTAAAATTCAGTGAACACTTTTGTCAAGGAAAGCACTTGCATTGTGCTGTGCAGGAACCTTCTTTAAAGTACCCAAGGAAGCTCAAAGCATCCCACAGAAGATAGCTTACTAGCAGTATCTCTTAGGTGGTTAAGGGAATCGGGACATATGTGTTTCTGGATGCCAGTATGTTGGGTTCACTGGCTTTATCAGTAGGGTAGATAAGGTCACTGATAATTATACACTCTATTCATGGCTCATTTTTATTGAGCCTCATAAGCATATCTGATAACTATTATTCCCCTATCAGGAATCCTTATTCTCTTTACTTTTTCTGGAGTTATCACATCTGCCACAAATATTAATGTGCCTAAAGTATAACTGGCAATGAGTGCCATGATGCATTTGATGTTTGAGAAATAATGAAATGTCACTTCCATTATAGAACAATGTGGCATTTAATGGAGCTATGCAGAGTTATTTGCATTACCATTCCACTGTAATGATGTTGCTTGCAGTCACAGCTGACAAAAATATCACTGAATGTTAATTCAGATGAACTTTAAAGTCAGCCACATGGGGATTGACCTGAAATGAAAGTTTCTGGTCTTTGCCTTGAAAAGAGCCTGCCCTTAAGGTTATCATTAAAGGTTCATCCTAACCTCTCAGGCTTCAAAGTTGGAAAGGTATGTAAGAAGAGAGGGAGAGACAGAGAAATAGCTGGGGCACATACATGCACATGCCTATATAGCTATTGGTTTGCTCCAAACTGAAGACATGACCATGACCCTTATTAGTTGGTATGAGTCTAAGCAACCACAGTACTGATTGAGACATTAATCAGAATAATGTGTATAATGTATTCACAGGAGTGTAGGCTTTGCTTGCAAAACATTTTAATTTCAAATAAAAGCCTCTCAAAAATCTCCTCAAGCACATGTGCTGGGAGGTACCTTTAAATATAAAAGGAGCAAAGCTTTCCTATATTTTTTCAGGTTCATAATGACTGGCTAGAAATATTTTCTCTATTGCCCATCTCCCAATTCAGAAATATTTAATCAAATGAATTTATTCTCAATATAGGTGCTTTTCAGTCCAATAATATATAATACATACTGAAGAGTAGCAAAAAAAAAGTGCTTACTTTTGCTGTTATTCTACAAGGAATTATAGTTTTTTTAAACACTTGTGTGTGTAAGACTCCACTTAACTCAAAATTAGCTGACACCTACTCCAATTATCCTCCTCTAGGCAACTTTGACCATGTTCATTGTTCTTTTTAATTCCCAAAGTTAGATTCATAATGTTAATACTATAATCCAATTATAAATATCTCATTAAATTTCTATTTCAAAGTTCTCCACCCAAAAGAATAATAAAACAAAAAAGATAATCTATAAAAGAACACTTCAAATATTCAACAATTTACTTTCAAATATCAAATAATTCATGAAAAAAATAAGATCAGATGGTCAGACAGATGCTCTAGCTTAGTCATCTGATCAACTTGGCCTTTTCATTTCTGTGCATCTTTAATGCCAATGACCTTTGCTTCTAGTCTACCTCAGCCTCTGCTCTATGACCACATCCTAGAACTTCTCAACATGAGAAACTATGCTACAGTTAAAATCCTGAATTAAAATATGTCACTTTCTGTCTATAATCTCCAACCTCTCAAAGTACTTGATCATGCCCTTGTGTTACAGCTGATTTCTCTCCACTTTGTGATGTTCAATCCATTGATCCCACTATGCATCAATTACCATTTTGACTTACTTCCCTTTTGCTAGGGTTAGACTCCATGGTCTATCATTAAAACCAGTCTCTTGGAAATGACTTTCACTCCCTTGCATATCTCTACCCTCACCACAAATATCAGATCATAGTCTAATCCTGAAGGAACCCAACCACCTGCCTTCTCTTGTCTACATCTGAATGGTGAAACTTTGCTGGGGAGAAAAAATAATCATACCATCCAAGCAGAATGGTTTCACAATAAATTCATTATCACCATTTGTAAATGCCTACCACATTGCAGAAATAGGCTTGACATTCCAAAAACCAGGACAGGTATTTCCTGTATGTTCCTTTCTTCTAAAACCTAGTGTTCTCTCTGTCTTCCTCTCAGCTGACTTTGCCTCACATTTTAATAGATTTTATTTTCAAAAAGGCAAATTAAATGCATTTATTTATATCTTCCTCCTTTCAAAACCATTGAAAGGTAATTACAAATAAAGCTTAAAAGTTATAAACAGTGTAAAAAGAACATCAGAGATGATTACAATTTTGGAAGATAAACAATGGATAATGGAGCAATAAGTGACTTAGAGAAAGTTCTCTGCAACAGAAAACATTTAGAGGAAGATGACAAGCAGAAAGCACATTTTCAGCCCAAGAACGACTCATAAATTGGAGGGAGAAATTACATGCAAGTTGAGAAATTAGGGTGGTCAGAAAACAGGAGAATTGGTTGAATTTCAATAAATTCAATAAAGAAGCATTTGGATTCACAGATGCCACAAAATATTCTGCAAAGAGAGATGTCCATCCATCTATCTTTGTAGGAAACAGGAGGTTTAAATTAGCAAGATTATAAAATTAGAACACTAGACACAAATTAATGTACCATGATAAAAGAGGAGGATCCCATGAAAATCCAAAAATTGAATGGTGAAACTGCCAGCTCCATTCCTATACTCTGTTTCCAGAACATTTGCCACTAAGTTTTAACCCCCAGACAGAAAACTTAGAAAATCTCTGAAACTAAAATGGTCTTAGAGAAAAGAACTTTAGATGTACTCTTTGAAAGTCCACTAATGAATGTGATCTCCATCATACAGAAAAACTACCAGTCAACTAGGCAACCCACAAACCTAAAGCTCCCAAGTAGCTTTTCATTGCCACATTTTCAACTTTGTTTGGAGAGCTCCGTATTACCAGACTTTGAGAAACACAAGTGTCAGAGATTAAAACACTACCAGTAAAAACAAGATGAACAAACACAGAATAAAATAAATGGAGAAAATAAAGCAAATGCACAAATGATAAAAATTTAAAATATATAATCAATATCATAATAGAACTAAAAGATATATTGCATCCATGACACAAGACAAGATGCTTTTCAAAAAGAGCTGAGGGAATGGGAATAAAAGGCACAGAATAAGAAATATAATCAATGATATTGTAATAGTGTTGTATGGTGACAGATGGTAGCTACACTTGTGGTGAGCACAGCATAATGTATAAACTTGTTTGAGTCACTGTGTTGTATGCCTGGAGCTAATAGAATGTTGTGTGTCAACTATACTCAAATAAAGGGGAAAGTGTAAAAAAAGAGCTGAGGGAAATTAGAGATGCTATAAACATAATAAAAATATTTTAGAAGTACTGAGATACTTGAGGAAATATCTTTGAAAATAGAATACAAAGTGAAAATAGAGAGAAAGGAGAAGTACATGTGAGGAATAATAGGGAAAGTCAAATATATTATTGTGAACGCAGTTCCGTAAAAAGAGAACAAAATTTAAAGAAGGAAATTAACCAAAAAAACTCAAGGATATTTCCTATAACTAAAGAACATGATATTCCAGGTTCATACAGCCCACAGTGGGCCTTGCCTAATGGCTAAAAACATATTCTTGAAAAAAGCACATCATCATTACATTTCAAATCTGTAGGTGCACAAAGCATTCTAAAAGTTTATAGATGGAGAAAAGAATAACAATTTATAAAGAAAGATCATAAGTCAGAATGAAATTAGAATTCTCAGTAGAAAATTCAGATAATAGATGACAATGAAGGAAAAGTATTTTCCAGCATAGAATTTGAAATCCAGGCATGGAAAAAAATTATTCAAGAAAGGCAATTTCTTATGAGTATTGTAGAACTGTTTTGTAATAATAATTTAAATTTAATAAAGGAAAAGGAAAGGAAATAGAATCCATAAGCCAAAACTCTCTCAATTCCTCACTAAATCTTCAGAAAGTTTTAACTTCTATTTTTTCTTCTTTCTCCTGGTTACAGCTGATGACCTGTTTCTTCTTCTATCAAAGGCCAAAACTATCAAGATACAGAATTATCTATTATCTTTCTTCTGTATCACCAGTCCCTTCATCTTTATTAGTTCATTTCAATAAGCACAGAAACATTGTAATAAATGATACCCTGAGTTCTGTAGGTAAACCATTTTAAATCTTACTGATCCTTATTCTCTAGTTTCATTCTCATATCTGCTTACATATGCAACCAAAATTTTGAAGGAAATACTCATCCACTCTACCTCTATTTTCCCTCAATTTGTAAGATTAAGTTATTTATTTTTGTTTTTTATTTTTTTTAAGTCTTAATTTAAATTCCGGTTAGTTAACAGGCTAATATTAGTTTTGGGTGCACAACATAGTCATTCAACACTTCCATATAATACCTGGTGCTCATCACAGCAAGTGCACTCTCTAATGCCCATCATTTATTTCACCCATCCCCCTGCCCTTTTGGTAACCGTCCCTTTGTTCTATATAGTTAAGAGTCTGTTTCTTGGTTTACCTCTCTCTCTTTTTGTCCCTTTGCTTGTTTGTTTGTTTCTTAAATTCCATATGTGAATGAAATCATATGGCATTTGTCTTTCTCTGACCAATTTATTTCACTTAGCATAATACTCTCTAGCTCCATCCATGTTATTAGAAATGGCAAATTTCATTCTTTTTATGGCTGAGTAATATTTTACTGTGTGTGTGTGTGTGTGTGTGTATGTGTGTGTACCACCTCTTTATCGCTTCATCAGTTTATGGACACTTGGGCTGTTTGTGTAATTTGGCTATTGTAGATAATGCTGCTATCAACATCTGAGTGCATGTATCCTTTTGAATTAGTATTTTGGTGTCCTTTGGGTCAATGCCTAGTAGTGCAATTGCTGGATGGTAGGGTATGTAACCTACTTTGTTGAGGGTTTTTATCATGAAAGGATGTTATACTTTGTCAAATGCTATTTCTGCATCTATTGAAATGATCACATGGTTCTTATCCTTTCTTTTATTAATGTGGTGTATCATGTTGATTGATTTGTGAATATTGAACTATCTATGCAACCCAGGAATAAATCCCACTTGATCATGGTGAATGATTTTTTTAATGTGTTGATGGATTCAATTTGCTACTATTTTATTGAGATTTTTGCATCCATGTTAATCAGGAATATTGGACTGTAATTCTCTTTTTCAGTGGAGTCTTTATCTGGTTTTGTTATCAGGATAATGCTGGCCTCATAGAATGAATTTGGAAGTTTTCCTTCCTTTTCTATTTTTTGGAATAGTTTGAGAAGAATAGGTATTTTCTTTAAATGTTTAGTAGAATTCCCCTCGGAAGCTATCTGGCCCTGTACATTTTTTGTGGGGAGATTTTTTTTTTAAGATTTTATTTATTTATTTGAGAGAGAGAGCGAGCATGTGCAAGCATTAAGAGGAGCAGAGGGAGAGGAACAAGCAGACTCCACACTGAGTGCCCAGCCCCACAAGGGGCTCCATCCCACGACTCTGAGATCATGACCCAAATCAAGAGTCAGCAACTCAACTGACTGAGCCACCCAGGCACCCCTGTTGGGAGATTTTTGATTACTGATTCCATGTCTTTGCTGGTTACCAGTCGGTTTAAGTTTTCTATTTCTTCCTGTTTCAGTTTTGGTAATTCATATGTTTCTAGGGGGGCGCCTGGGTGGCTCAGTTGGTTGGGCGACTGCCTTCGGCTCAGGTCATGATCCTGGATTCCCTGGATCGAGTCCTGCATCGGGCTCCCTGCTCGGCAGGGAGTCTGCTTCTCCCTCTGACCCTCCCCCCTCTCATGTGCGCTCTCTCTCTCTCTTTCTCATTCTCTCTGTCTCAAATAAATAATAAAATCTTTAAAAGATTATATGTTTCTAGGAATTTATCCATTTATTTCAGGTTTTCCAATTTCTTGGCATATAGTTTTTCATAATATTCTCTTGTAATATTCTCTTATAATAACTCAAAGGGTGTTGGTTGTTATTTCTCCTCTCTCATTCATGATTTTATTTTATTTGGGTCTCTTTTTGATAAGTCTGGATAGGGGTTTATCAATTTTATTAATTGATATTTAATTAATTGATAATATTTAATTAATTTCAAAGAACTAGCTCCTGGTTTCATTGATCTGTTCCATTGTTTTGTTTTTAGTTTCTATATAATTTATTTATGTTCTAGTCTTTATTATTTCCTTCCTCCTGCTGGCTATAGGCTTCATTTGTTGTTCTTTTTCTAGCTTCTTTAGGTGTAAGTTTAGGTTACTTATTTGAGATTTTTCTTGCATTTTGAGATAGGCCTGTATTGTTATATACTTCCCTCTTACTACCACTTTTGCTGCATCCTAAACATTTTAGACCATTATGTTTTCATTTTCATTTGTCTCCATTTATTTTTTTTTATTTCTTTTTTGATTTCCTGCTTGACCCGTTCATTGTTTAATAGCATGTTGTGTAATATCCATGTATTTTTGGTCTTTCCCAATTTTTTCTTGTGGTTGACTTCTGATTTCATAACATTGCGGTCACAAAAGGTGTATGGTGCAATTTCAATCTTTTTATATTTGTTGAGGCCTAGTATGTGATCTACTCTGGAGAATGTTGCATGTATAACTGAAAAGAATGTGTATTCTGCTCTTTAGGATGGAGTGTTCTAAATATATCTGTTAAGTCCATCTGATCCAGTGTGTCATTCAAAGCCATTGTTTCCTTGTTGGTTTTCTGTTTAGATGATCTGTTCATTGATGTAAGTGAGTTGTTAAAGTCCCCTACTATTAATGTATTATTATCCATGAGTTTCTTTAAGTTTGTTATTAATTGCTTTATATATTTGAGTGCTCCTATGTTGGGGTCAGAAATATTACTATGTCTACAAAAAGAAAGAGGAACATGTGGGTCATAACCAGGGGAAATATCAATCAATAGAAATAGAAATAACAGAGATGGTAATTTCAGCAGGTAAGGTCATTAAAACAACTATTGTGAACATGGTCTAAAGGGTCAAGCATGTAAAGGAAAACAAAAGTATAATGAGGAGAAAAATGGAAGATATAAAGAAGATAACCAAATAAAATTACTCGAGATAAACAGTAATATATCTGAAATGAAAAGGGGATGAACAGCTAATTAGTTATTGTGGAAGAAAAGATCAGAGAACTTCGAGACATTGCAATAGAATTTATCCAAAATAGAGTATACAGAGGGAAAAAAAGAGAAAAAAGAAACAATAATGATCTATGAGAAAATATTAATCTAACATACATGCAGTTGGAGTCCCAGAAGTGGGGGATAAAGATTTTTAAAAATGACTGAAATATTTCCAAATATGATGAAAACCATAACCCCACAGATACACACACACATACACACAACTACACCAAGGATTACAATAGTAAAATTTCTGAAAACCAACAAAGAAGAGAAAACTCTAAAAGGCAGCCAGAGGTAAAAGACATATTGCACACACTGAAACAGACCAAGATATGGTCGACTTTAAGCTGGAAACAATGCAAGTCAAAGACAGTGTAACTTCATTTTTAATACGTTAAAAAAAAAAAAACAACTGTCAACATAGAACTATTTATTCTGTTAAAGTATACTTTAAAATAGAGGAGAGAGCTTCAGATTTCTGCCCAGGCATTTAGAATAGTGGAAGAGCATTGTTCCCACACTTACAAGAATAAAGAAAAAAACAAGCTTCAAGTTCATGACTTTTCCTGAAGCCCTGACAGATAAGGTAGTAGGGCAAGGAACAAGTTCAAACTCTAAGGAGAGATAGCTGCCTTCAGGGAGATACAGAATGCAAACACTTGCTTAAATGGGGCCACAATGGTAAGAATTCTGCTGGAATAATTAATGAATTGATGGGGGCCAGCTGTGGGCTAGTGAGAGCATATGGAGACCTTGGAGGTCACAGATATAGGAGTTTGCTCCTACTTGTCATCTTTTTCTACATAGATTCCACCAGGTACTCACATAAAAAGTGTTGAGAGTCCCAAGAAAGGCCTTGGGAGAGGAAAAACAGTTACTGCAGGAGGCCATGAAATTCAACCCAGGAAATTCTCTCTTATCTTTCTCACAATACAAAACTTCTGTAGGAAACAAGGGCAACAACCCTGTAGGAAACAAGGGTACTGGTGAATACCTCTTGCACTGGGAAAGAGGATAGAAAAATACTCTCTACCTGGGAAATGAACAGGTAATAAGAGTCCAAAATCACAGCAGAAGAAAGGCTAAGAGCATTTTTGCTCACAATAGCAGAGATGTATTGACCATTATACTGAATCAGTACTGGTGGTGTAATTTTAAGGGCATCCTTGAGGATATTCCCAATTCATATCAGCAACATAGTCTTAGTAAGACTAAAGATAGGGAATAGAAAGCATGAGTTTCCTTTAAAAATCTGCAACTGTGTTATTGAGTATGTTCTGGTTATTGCTTTTTTCTCAGGATGAGCAGAGGAATTTCCTTGCTATTGCTATATGGTGGAAAAAATTATTTGATTTTATATTCTCAACTTTGGAATCTGAATTTCTCTCTCCAGTAACAAAGGTATGTATTTTACTAATACTGTAATTAAAAGAAATCTCTAAACCTTTACCATTTACTCAGGAGTGGCAGTATCCTTAATCATCCATAAGCTTCAGGGGGAAAAAGTGAACAGAAATAATAAATTCTATAAATCGTATTTCTCTCCTGTTCATCCATCTTTGCTAATTTCCAAGCTTATTTCTCTTAGGCTTACCCATTTAGTCATGTTAACACTCGAGGATTCTGAGTGCAATATCTCTCCCTTTGGTTATGTATTATTATTGTGCTAGAGCTATGTCATCAAGTAATATTATAAAGTACTCAATAAGTAAAAACATTTGTTACACACACACACACACACACACATACACACACACACACACACACACATTCTATAACCAGAATTAGCAAAGCTATCAGAAATCCTCAAACTCCCATGCCCTAAAGTATTGCTATTTTTCCTGATGTGAATAAGATCTAGCCCTCTGGGATCCACAGATTATTTCCTTGTGAGTCAATAACAGACTACACTCTGTGTTTGGAAATGTTACTTCCATGCTTAGATTCTTTTCTATTACAATTGGCTATAACAAATTGCTTCAGGGGACTTATATGATACCAACAGATACAAGCTGATATTTTCAAAACACACACCAACCAGCCCTTGTGTGATGAGAAGCCTAAAGTTTTAATATGCTGGAAATGACATCATATAAATACTGCCTTTTAGACACAATAGAAAATAATTTATATTATTAACAACAAAAAGCAGTTAAGTTTTAAAGTGATGATCCTTAGATTATTTTTTCCCAAATAAAAAGAAATACATCACTTTCTCCTAATAGATGCTCATTCCATTGACAAACCCCAAACAAAGATTCTTAGGAATTCTCTAGGAACTGATAACCATAGAAGTGGGCAGCTTCCACACAAGGTAACAGAACAAAAGTGGATACCTTTGGCACAAAATTCTACAGAAAGATTTTAGATAGACTTTACAACCTCTTTTTTCCTCTTTTCTTTACCATTAACTTATTATTATACTTGATACCTTTTATAATTGCCTTGCCTCCATCTGGTTACTTTTAATGCACTCCATCAGTTATTTCTCAGCTAAAAATACTTGTCTAATCTTAAAAAATTGAAATTCCTTATTATCCTTTATCTTCTGCTTGGTTTGTCACAAGAGTTAAAGGGGTTGATTCAATAGAAGACTGTAACAATTATAAGTATCTATTCACCCAACACTGCAGCCCCTAAATATATAAAGCAAATACTAATAGATCTGAAGGGAGAAATAGAGAGCAATACAATAATTATAGAGGACTATTACCCCACTTTCAACACTGAATGATCATCTAGATAGAAAATCAACAAGGAAATAGCAGATTTGAAGAACACTATATAACAGAAAACATGGGATATAGCAAAGGCAGTTCTAAGAGGAAAGTTCATAGCAACAAAGCAATTTCTACATTAAGAAAAAAAGAAAGGTCTCAAATAAACAATTTAACTTTACACCTTGAGAAACTAGAGGTAAGACAAACTAAGTCCAAATTTAGCTTAAGGAAGGAAACACAAATTATAGCAGAAATAAATGAAATAAAGACTGCAAAAAAAATAGAAAAGAGCAACAAAACTAAGAGTTGTTGTTTTGAAAAGATAAAACTCTGTAACTACACCAATATATTACACCAATAGCAAGATGCTAATTGGAATATATATCCTCATGTAGGAATAAGTCTTTAATCTTAGAATTCCTAAATGAATAACATGAAATTGGAAAACTACCAAGAGAAGTTGCTAGCTGAGGAAGACATTAGGTTGAATGTAATGCCAATCAGGCACAACATTATGGTGTTTTAAGATGTTAGTTCTTCATTATCTAGATTGAATTTTTACTTTCATCTGATATCTGATCACATGTTCAGGTTTCCCAATGTACACTGGAATACTTGACCTGCATAATGCCTGCTATTTATTCCTAGCCAAAATGTCTACTCACAATACCTCTCTGCTCTTAGAAAATAAATGCCTGGAAATAAAGGACCAATTAAACCCCTTTTTACAGTTTTCCCTTAAGGCCAGAGCATAGCTTAATTTACCTAGCCAGGGCATAATTTCTCACTTTCTTGGATTTCACCTCAAGATTTAGGCAAACCTTGGTTCATCTCACCAGTCTGATAGCAAAGAAGGAAGGCAGTACAGCATGAAATGAATAATGTTTGGTCTTTTTCCTTCTTTGCATTTCTCAAAGATTTTTTTTTTCCCCACAATAGTGTTGGTGCCTTGTGTTCATTTTATTATTCATTTAATTTTTTTGCTTAATATATTTTTATAGGCCTAGCATGTGCCAGGCATTGGTACTAGGTACTGGAGATTCAGTGGTGACCGAAACCATTGTCTCTGTCCTTCTAGAGCACAGAGACAGAGAAGAAAGACATAGTCAAATAACAATACAGGTCTACATAGCAATCAGAATTTTTAGAGTGCTAGGAAGGACTCGCCAGGCTTCATGTACTCCTGAGCACAAACCCCAATCCTTTTTTTTTTCTTTTTTAATTTTTTATTGTTATGTTAATCACCATACATTACATCATTAGTTTTTGATGTAGTGTTCCATGATTCATTGTTTGTGCATAACACCCAGTGCTCCTTGCAGAACGTGCCCTCTTTAATACCCATCACCAGGCTAACCCATCCTCCCACCCCCCTCCCCTCTAACCCCAATCCTTTTCTGAAGTGAAGACTTCGTTAGGAATTTAGGAATAATAGAGGGTGGAGGTGAGGTAGGTTCAGGGACTACATGTTGGAACAGAGGAAGCAGAGGGAACAGATGATAATAAGGAAATATGCCTTTGAGATAAGGGATCTGGTGGTTTATTAAAGATTGGGAAAATTTGTATTTTCAATGTAATTAATAAGTTAGTGAATACTTTAGACTAAGATTTTAAAAAATCAATTTGGCAAGTGATATCATTGCCAAATGAATCTGTATCCAGCAGGTTCAGGCCAGTGGGATGTGGAGCTTTGAAGAGCTGAGAAATGGTAAATGAATTTTTGGAGCCAGATCTGGTACTTTATGATTTGACACACCCTATGTTTCTGAAGGAGACGATTCAACCTTCTGTGTGAGAATGAATGATGTCTCTAGCCAACCCCAACAAGGGGTTCTCTAGTGATCACAACAGAAAGAACAGATTGTTTAGAAAAGAAACTCTGGCCAAGGAGAATTTCATGAAGGGGAGCCTTAGGGTAAAATTGTCCCAACAGTTTAATAAAAACAAACCTCTTTGGTGGGAGGCAGAGGAGAAGGGAGAATGGACTCAGTTGTTCTCACTCATAATTTGTCTCCTTACTTTAAATTAGCCAGTTGAAATGCCTATTAAAATTTTATGAACATGTACTCCTTTTAAAATCCTTGGACTAATTTTTTTATTGTACTGTTTTCCAGTCGGTGAAAGAACACAGTAAGATCTCAGTAAGCATTCGTTGATAGATGCAAATATTATATTTGTGTTTCAAATTATTACTGCTATTCTTATTTTTGCATTTTGTTTAATAAACTGGAGGTTGTAGCAAATTCATATTGTAATTCATGCTCTAAGAAGACAGGATGAAGAGGATTGTAGAGTATAAAAGATGAAAGTCTGAGGCGAAAAATTGAATATATATTTGGATTCAGTAATGAATGGCTTATGTATGGTATTTGCAACTTATTTTTCTTTTCTAAAAAAATAAAAATACAAATATTTATCCACGCTTTGGCAAAAAAAAAAAATCAGATTTAAGTTGCCCATGTATTTACTAAGCTGTTAGTGGAAAGTTCTCACTATATAAGCTGTAAATGTCAACTGAAGTCACAGTGTTCTTTGTTACCATAAATTAAACTCACAATCCTCATCTCACATCCCTTGAGAAGTCCCATATCCTCTATGACATTTCAGTGAATCCCAAGGCTTTCCCTTTTTTGGCCACCTCTTGTTTTTTCCCTCCCATAGAATTTTTAGGCTCATTTCAACTTCCAATGCTGCCACTGTCCTGCCTTGTCCACATTAACCCAGATGTGGATCATGTAAACATTCCAGAACTCAAAAAATACTTAAGATTTTGTGTGTGGAAATTCCAACTCCATTTTTCAGGTTGCTCATCTTAACTCCTTTCCTTCTTTCACACCCCACATTTGATCCATTAGCAAATCCTATGAACTCCACTTTCTGAATATATTCAAACTTTGTCCATTGCCAAACACTGCTTCTGCCACTCTGTTTCCAGTCCTCTTCTGGCCTTTGCTTTCAGTCTGTTCTCAACCAGCAGCCAGATGGATCCTGTCTAAACATATCCTGTCACTTTTCTGCTGAAAATCCTCCAATGACTTTCAGCTCACTAAGCATAGAAGCCCGCAGCCTATAAGCCTGTCTGTGATCTGATTCCCAGTTACCTCTGTGACAACCTCCTAATCCTCATCCCATCATCTGTCAAGTCCAGATTCACTGACCTACATGTTGTTTCCTGAAGACCCCAAGCATATTCCCACCTCAGGCTTTCCATTTGCCGTTTTCTCTACCTGAAATGTTCTTCGCTCCAATTCCTTGATGGCTAGCTTCCCCATTCCTTGAAATAAAGGTTATCTCTGCAGTTAGGCCTTCCCTCCTGACCTTAAATAAAATGTGGCCCACTCAACAGACATGTGAGATGCCAGTACATTCCATGTCCAGTATGTCTCTTCTTCCTTGTTCTTCCCCATTTTCCTTTTCCATTCTCCTTCCCAGATTTTTTAGAACAGCAGAATAGCTCTGATTTACCCTCTCTTTTCAAATCATGCTTTGCGATCTGAACTTTCTTGTAATATGCGGCCTGTCAAGCAATTTAGCTAAAAAAGAGATTATTCAATTAGGAGATGTCAGAACTTTAACTTGAAGTCAGCTGTGATTTTCTCCCTTCCCCTTTCCCTCACTTTCTGTCTCCTGATGCTGCTGTGCTAGGAAGCTGGAGTTTAAGAACTAGTCTACCATGAGGGCAAGGAGGAAAAGAGAAACCTCAAAATATTTTTCCCCTCTGGCCCTCCTTGCTGTTGTGTGATTTGGAAGTGGCTGCCTCCCTTGGTAGCTATTATTGTTCTAAGGACTTTCCTTTTCTAGCTGCCAACTTGTCTTTGACAAAAACATTTCCTCCCCAAACACCTTCAGGTGCAGGGGTGGGGGTGATGCCTAGCCAGAGCCTGAGTGCCCTAACATCTCCCTTTGGTTCCCTTAACTTTGCCCACACCTTTCTGCATAGCTTCTTTGTTAAAGTCCCTTCAAAGATCCTTGTTAAGTTTGTCACCTCTTTCTTTTAGTGACCCTGACTAATACAGTAGTATTTTTTCTAAACAAAGGAAGTAAAATTTAGTAATTAAATAAATTAATAATGGTTTAATTAAACAATGATAATAAATAACACAAAATAACAGTACCTTAGTTATTAATAAATTAACTATAATCAGTAATTAAAATATTAGTAAAATTAAAATTACAATATGTGTAAATAGACTTTAACCAATTAAATGACATGAAATTTTCAGATTGGACATAAAAAAAATCCTGATCTATCTTGTTTACAAAAGATAGTTAAAAAAAACTGGAAAGATTGAAGGAATAGAAATGATATACATGGTAAAAGAAATCTGGAGTGGCTATATTAGTCCTAAGACAAGATAGACATTAAAAAGGTCACTACATAATGATAAAAGATTCAAGTCATTGAGAAGTTATAGATCTATAATAGTTTTATCTAAAATTCTTGAGGCAAATGTGTTTCAAAATTTAGAAGTTGCAGTTCTATGGGTGGTTCAAATTTCAAACTTGGTGATTAATTGAACTAGCTGTGCTTACTAGAAGGTTTTAATAGAAGTGATAAATGAAGGAAAGTAAGGACAAAGACAAAGGAATTAGCTTAGAATAACGGATTAACAGAAAAGCTTGAAAGAGATCTCTCCATCTCAGAAAGAAAAAACAATGGGGAAAATAGATCCCTAAAATGCAGCATAGGAATCACAAAGCAAGCCTCTAAATATGTACGTTCTATGAATGTCCTGGAAATAGCTTAGTAACACATGTTAAGTAATACCTCCACTTCCTTGTTTTTCTACTTTGGTTCATTAGCTTATTTGGACAGCAAATGGAGAATTGAGTTCATTATGCTCCTCGGTTTATGGCACATATTAATCTTTAGGTAGGGAAAGTTCCCTCTCTTGCCTAATTGTTTGATTTTCTTCTGTCTCCATTTTTTTCATGCTTAATCTTCTCACCACTATAGACAATCATCTTAATTTTTTTTAATATCCATCTTTTTATGTGATTATGTTCTTGGAAAATGACTGCTGCTACTTTATGTTCATGTATCTTTAATTTACCTAAATGATACTATTATATATCTCATTCTGTTTCTTAGAAACCGAAACAGATATTTAGCAGAGATGAGATAATAAGTAGCCCCCAAGGAAGAAAAAAACACTGGAGGGAATTGTCATCTGATTAACTTACTTCCCCTGATTTCTCACTAAACTTCTTACAATTGAGTCCTTTGTATGTCTGTGTCCAATAAAAAGAAAATTTTATTTTTATTTAAGTTCGCTTAATAAGTTTCTCTTTCTTGCTGCAAAAGTAGATCCCAGACAAGGAAAGGAAGTATGATTAATTTTGTTATCTTTTATTCTGAGTACATATGCACTGTGGTTATTAAAGTGATAGCTGAAAATTGGCTCCCTCTTTGCACAGTGAATATATAAGAAACAATTAATAGAGGGCAAACTAAGACAATAACACATTGTTAACTGTGAGCTACTTGGTCTGGTAGACCCTGAGATGCTTTGATAAACATTTCTCTGGGGTAGGGATGTAATTGAATCTTCAATACCAAAGGACTAAACAGGTTAGTCTTCTCTAGAGAAATCTCAGATGAGGGAAATAATGGCTAACTCTCCATCTACCTTCAAAAAGTTTTTCCTTATGAAAACTACATATTTGCTGGCATGAAAGACCTTGGAGAAAATACCACATGCCCAAATATCCCTTTTTAGGATAGTTTTGTAACTATAGAGTAATGATATATATTCATTTTGGATACATTAGAAAGATAGTATGTTGGAATTAGGGAATTGCAGAGAATGGTGAATATCTGAAACATTTTTCTAAGAAGTGGCAGAAGCAACTTCTTAAGGACATATAAACGTATTGTAAACCAATCCTAACGGCAAAACTGAGCTTAAGTGGGAAATAGATCATTTGTAGCATTTCCAGTCTTGATCTTTCTCCAGTATTGTTTGAAAGCCTGGGTGGAGGAGAACAGAGGCAGACTGGAAGACTGGGGTTTAGCTAGGAGGCAAGGGCCCTCAGGGCACTGGCACTAGACAAGTTGGAGTGGTGGGCTGTGTAGTCCAGACTAGATAGAAAAATGGGCAGGGACCTAAGTGTTGAGAAGGCAAGAGAAGAGTGACGATCACAGGACTCAGAGTCAATTTGGAATAAGGAAGTGATTTGACTATAAACAGAAGGTTAGTTTTTCACTTTTTAAATATAAAATAGTTGTTAGTGATGACAAGACCCAGAATGTGTCTATGAGCATTAGCCACTATGGTAGAGTGGAGGTGAATTCTTTTGGAGTCACATAACTTAAACCTAGCGTGTGGATGGATAATTAACTGCTCTACTACTGATAGAATCTGAGAACAGACATGAGCAATGTGAACCGAGGTGCTTGCAAAGTCACTGATGATCAGATGTAAGATAGTTTTGGTGGTGGGTTCGTAAATGATAGCAATGTTGAAGGATATAAGAAGTATGACTAAATGACCTAAATGGAAGAGAAGTAGTATTATTTATACTACAGTAGAGGAGTAATGGCTTCATGCCAGTATTAGGAATTGAGAATAGAGCCCTATTTACCTTATTATGCATGCCTTTGGGTAAATCCTTTGACCCTGCCATCACATCTTGTACAAAAGTCTGGACAGAAAACTAGTTCTCTAAGTACTTTGGAAGCCAGTTTCTCTTTCTATAATCTTGGTAATGGATCATATCAACGATTTCTTGCATGTCTGTTGTTTTTTAGATTACACCACCAGAGCCCAGCTTACTGCAAGTCCTGAACACACACCAGCTTTGCTTATCACCGGTTTCCAAAAGCAAAAACCATTGTCATGCTTCACCAAAACTTTCATTGTTCTCTCTTGCCTTAAGAGGCTACCTTAAATATCAGATTCTCCCTACTCTCACAGGACACCAAAATGAAGAATAAAAAGAGATTAAATAGTGCTCAGATCCACAAAACTCCATTGGTATGTGCCCTCACCGGTTTATATTCATACTGCATCAATTTGCTTTTGCTATCTATGAGTAGAAATAAGAAACAGCAACAAAAAGATTGTTTTGAGGCAGCTTGATACATTTGCAACTCTGTGTTAAACATGAAAATGACAGAGAAAGCAAATATTTTTCTCTGGAGTGTGGTGGCTGCCAGATGTGGGCACTTATGTGATTTCTGGCCTCTTTCTGTCTCTCTCTCTCCCTTCAACCCTACACACACACACACACACACACACACACACACACACACACACACACTCACACTCATTAGTATATCCCAGACTTTGACATTCACACATAATGTATACACATAATACAAACTAGGGATCCCAAATTCTGACTTTAAGGGCCAGAGTGGTAATATACATCATGGAGAATCCAAGCTGGATATAGGGAGTAGATAAGCACATAGCAGAACAAAAGAATGTGATCCTATCTAATGACACTGAAATTCAAAGATTTAAATTCTGTTGTCTGAAGATAAATAGCTGCATTGTATATTTGGTTGTCAGATGGCTGTCAGATGTCAGTTTGCAGCCTCAGTAAATATGGAAAATTATAAAGAAATTGTCCAGTATCTCCCTTTCTTTATCAAATACATGTTTGCTTAGTTTGCTTTTAAATGTCATAATTGCCACAAACATTTGACAATCATACATTATCTAAGTATGAATAAAGTAAATCAATTATGCTGTGGAAGTTCACAAATGGAAACCTAACATAAAAATCATAGACCAAGGGTGCCTCGGTGGCTCAGTCAGTTGGGTGTCTGACTCTTGACTTAAGCTCAGGTCTTGATCTCAGAGTCATGAATTCAAGCCCCACATTGGGTTCTATGCTGGGGGTGGGGCCTACTTAAAAAAAAAATCATAGGCCAGTGTTTTTAAAAGTGTGGTCCTCAATTTATGCTAGTTCCTAACCATCAGTCAAGGGTTTGGCAGAAAGTGGCAGCTTGCAAAGGAAAGAATATTATTACAGATATTGTGTTCACATACATGTCACAAACTTGAAATCTATAGCATTAATTATGGCTTTTATGGAAACCCTCTATACATGATTTTCATGAATAAATATTACTCATGCAAAATAAAGCCAGTACAGTTGGAATCTTCACAGTGTCTTTTAATGAATACAACAAGTATATCCTTGTATAAAACTACAAGTATGTATTTTTAATCTCATTTGCCTCCTCTGTAGTATTTTGTTAAATTTGATTTTTTTCTTATAATTAAATGTTGTGTTATATCCTTAATGGAGATAATAGATTAATGGCTTGAGAGTGGTTCATAGAAATAAAAATGTTAAAATAATAACATAAAGAGACAAATTGTATATTAGGATATGGCTCTGCTATTTTAATTGAAAACAAATAGCATTGACTTAAATAGGGTTAAAAAGGTTTTTTTTCTCTCTTCTATAAAATTCTTAGTTGGCAGGAGGTCCAGGGAGGTATGAAAGCTTTGCTGCATGAGGTTATCTGGGGACCAGGTTCTTTCTCTCTGGAAAACTTCAACATTTCCTAAGTTATCATCCTCATCCCCATGGTGAAAACTAACTTATCACCATCACGTCTCAATTCTGGCTCCCAAGGTGTGATGGAGGAAGGGGAGTGGGGGAGGAAAGTAACCTAATTTAAAGGACATGACCTCCAAAATTACACATTATACTTGCTCATGTGCCATTAGACAGAAATTAACTTTTTAAGGAAGAATTCAAATTACTGATTTTTAGTATAAATTGGATGAATTTTGAGTGAAGCAATACAAACTAAGAACATCATCAAAATTATATTTTTATGCAAAAATGAGCCAATTATACTCATGGGGAGAAGCTTGAAAACTAGTCTAAAAATTAAATAATAAATAACAATAGCCAGAGGCAAAGCAAACACACACACACACACACACACACACACACACACACACAATATCTTTATTAAATAATAAAATAGCATCTCAGTGTTATCAGTCATTCGACATGGATTATCAAATTATTTCATTATTTTCCAGCAGATATTTTAATTTGTAGATGGGAAGTCCTTAATATGTAATGTTTATTTAACATGTGTGGTTCTTACATAAGAGTTAAGTCTATGATATCTTTTCCTGTTTATTAGTAATATCCCTTCTAGAGAAGTTTATTTTTCTTTTTCATTTAGTTAATGGTTACTTTGGATGTCATGATGTAAAATGAATTGAGATTACACATTATCACCATTATTTATTCAAGTGGAAGAAAAATGTTGTTCATTAGGTTGAACTTCAATGCCATTCACACTTGATTTATCCAAAGTGAACAAAAATGACTCAATATGCCTCTTAATATTGGTCCATGGGAAATTTTTGATGTCCTGAAATGAAGGTTGTGTCCTTCAGAGAACAGTTGGTTTTTCTTCTAGCAAGACTATGCTCAAAGTAATCTTCAGCTTACTCTCAATTTTTAACCTGGGATTTTGAATCACATCAGTAAGAGAATCTGTGCTGCAAATTCATGTGAAGATTAATTTATGTTTCAGATTCTCAGTAGTTTTTATTTCATCTCTGCTAAGCATTAACTGTAAGGTTCAAGAGGGTTGATTTAGCAACAAAATTTTTTTTAAACTAAACAAAATTTTTTAAAAAGAAGTTTGATTTACCTAGCAGTCTCTTAGAGGTGGGAATATGGGCAGGGAATATTCATTATTGATATTCCCTTACATAATGGGGTCTTTAGGATTCCAGATTTTTAGTGAGATCATCTTATTTTGGACTCTAGGCTGAGATTTTTCACCTATTTCCAGGAGGATATGAAAAGTAAAGTTCAACCCACAAGAGGCTCATTTAAGACCTAAAGACACCTGCGGATTGAAAGTGAGGGGATGGAGAAACATTTATCACATAAATGAATGTCAAAAGAAAGCCAGAGTAGCAATACTTATATCAAACAAACTAGATTTTAAACCGAAGAGTGTAACAAGAGATGAAGAAGGGCACTATATCATAATAAAGGGGACTATCCAACAAGAAGATCTAACAATTGTGAATATTTATGCCCCCAACTTGGGAACACCCAAATATATAAAACAATTCATAATGAACATAAAGGTACTCATGGATAATAATTCAATAATAGTAGGGGACTTTAACACCCCACTTACAGCAATGGACAGATCATCTAAGAAGAAAATCAACAGTGAAACAATGGCTTTGAATGAGACACTGGATCAGATGGACTTAACAGATATATTCAGAGCATTCCATCCTAAAGCAGTAGAATACACATTCTTTTAAAGTGCACATGGGACATTATCCAGAAAGATCACATACTAGGTCACAAATTAGGCCTCAGAAAGTACAAAAAGATTAAAATCATACCATGCAACTTTTCTGACCACAATGCTATGAAACTTGAAGTCAAGCACAAGAAAAAAATGGGAAAGACCAAAAATACATGGACGTTACACAATATGCTGCTAAACAATGAATCAGTCAACCAGGAAATCAAAGAAGAAATTAAAAAAATACATGGAAACAAAGGAAAATGAAAACATAGTCATCCAAAACCTTTGGGATGCAACAAAAGTGGTAGTAATAGGAAAGTATATAACAATACAGGTCTACCTTAAGAAGCAAGAAAAATGTCAAGTAAACAACTTAAACTTATACCTGAAGGAGCTAGAAAAAGAACAAAAAAAAGCCTAAAGCCAGTGGAAAAAGGAAAACACAAAGATTAGGGCAGGAATAAATGATATAGAAACTAAAAAAAATAGAACAGATCAATGAAACCAGGAGCTGGTTCTTTGAAAAAATTAATAAAAATTGATAAACCCCTAGCCAGACTTATCAAAAAGAAAAGAGTTGACTGTTTGGCTCAGTCAGGGGAGCATTCGACTCTTGAACTCAGGATTGTGAGTTTGAGCCCCATGTTGGATGCAGAGATTACTTAAATAAAATCTTAAAAGAAAAGAGAAAGGACCCAAATAAATAAAATCACAAATGAGAGAGGAGAAATAACAACCAATACCACAGAAATACAAATAATTATAAGAAAATATTATGAAAAACTATATGCCAACAAATGGGACAACCTGGAAGAAATGGATAAATTCCTAGAAACATATAGACTACCAAAAAAACTTGAACAGACTGATAACCACCAAATAAATTGAATCAGTAATCAAAAATCTCCCAAAACAAATATCCAGGGCCAGATGCCTTCACAGGTGAATATGCCAAACATTTAAAGAACAGTTAATACCTATTCTTCTCAAACTATTCCGAAAAATAGAAAGGGAAGGAGAACTTCCAAATTCATTCTATGGGGCCAAAATTACCCTAATACCAGAACCAGATGAAGACTACACTAAAAAGAACTACAGGCTAATATCCCTGATTAATATGGATGCAAAAATTCTCAACAAGATACTAGCAAATCGAATCCAACAGTACATTAAAAGAATTTTTCACCATGATTAAGTGGAATTTATTCCTGGGCTTCAAGAGTGGTTCAATATTTGCAAATCAATCAACACAATACAGCACATTAATAAAAGAAAGGATAAGAACCATATGATCCTTTCAATAGATGCAGAAAAAGCATTTGACAAAGTATAACATCCATTCATGATAAAGAAAAAAAAAAAAAACTCAAGAAAGTAGGGTTAGAGGGAACATGCCTCAACATAATAAAGACCATATGTGAAAAAGCTGATATCATCCTCAATGGGGAAAAACTGAAAGCTTTTCCTTTGTGGTCAGGAGCAAGACAGGGATGTCCACTCTTACCATTGTTATTTAGCATAGTACTAGAAGTCCTAGCCACAGCAATGAGACAAGACAAAGAAACAAAAGGCATCCAAATTGGCAAAGAAGTCAAACTTTTAGTATTTGCAGATAACATGATACTCTATATAGAAAATCTGAAAGACCCCACCAAAAAATTGCTAGAACTGATACACGAATTTAGCAAAGTCTCAGGATACAAAATCAATGTACAGAAATCCGTTGCATTTCTATACACCAATAATGAAGCAGCAGAAAAGAAATTAAGGAATTGATCCCATTTACAATTGCACCAAAAACAATACTATACCTAGGAATAAACCTAACCAAAGATGAAAAAGATCTATACTCTGAAAAACTATAAAAAACTGATGAAAGAAATCGAAGATGATACAAAGAAATGGAAAAACATTCCATGCTCATGGATTAGAAGAACAAATATTGTTAAAATGTCTATATTACCCAAAGCAATCTACACATTTAATACAATCTCTATCAAAATGCCACCAGCATTTTTTAACAGAGCTAGAACAAACAGTCCTAAAATTTGTATGGAACCGTAAATGATTTTGAATAGCCAAAACAACCTTAAAAAAGAAAAACAAAGGTGGAGATGGAGACATCACAATTACAGACTTGAAATTACATTACAAAACTGTGGTCATCAAGACAGTATGGCACTGACACAAAAATAGACACATAGATCAGTGGAACAGAATAGAAAACCTAGAAAAAAACCCAAAACTATATGGTCAACTAATCTTTGACAAAGCAGGAAAGAAGACCTAATAGGAAAAAGATATCTCTTCAACAAATGGTGCTGGGAAAACTGTATATCAACATGTGGAAGAATGAAACTGGGCCACTGTTTTACACCATACACAAAAATAAATTCAAAATGGATTAACGGCCTAAATGTGAGACCAGAAACCATAAAAATCCTAGAGGAGAACACAGGCAGTAACCTCTTTGACATCAGCTGTAGCAACTTCTTACTAGATATATCTCCTGAGGCAAGGGAAACAAAAGCAAAAATAAACTATTAGGACTTCATCAAAATAAAAAGTTTCTTCACAGTGAAGGACACAATCAACAAAAACTAAAAGGCATCCTACAGAATGGGAGAAGATATTTGTAAATGATATATATGATAAAGGGTTAGTATCCAAGATCTACAAAGAACTTATCAAATTCAACACCCAAAAAACAATCCAGTTAGAAATGGGCAAAAGACATGAATCGACATTTTTCCAAAGAAGACATATAGATGGCAACAAACACATGAAAAAATGCTCAACATCACTGTCATTAGGGAAATACAAATCAAAACTACAATGAAATATCACCTTATATGGTCAGAATGGCTAAAATTAACAACACAGAAAATAATAGGTGTTGGTGAGGATGCACAGAGAGGAGAACCCTCTTACACTGTTGGAGGGAATGCAAACTGGTGCGGTCACTCTGGAAAATGTTATGGAGGTTCTTCAAAAAGTTAAAAATAGAACTACCCTATGATGCAGCAACTGCACTACTAGATGTTTACCCAAAGGATATAAAAATACTAATTCAGAGGGTTACATATAGCCTTATGTTTATAGCAGCATTAGCAACAATAGCCAAATTATGGAAGGAGCCCAGATGTCCATTGACTGATGAGTGGATAAGAAGATGGAACATTACTCAGCCATAAAAAAGAATGAGATCTTATCATCTACAACAATGTGGATGAATCTAAAGAGTATAATGCTAAGCAAAATAAGTCAGAGAAAGACAATATTTCACTCATACGTATAATTTAAGAAACAAAACAAGCAAACATAGTGGGGGGAAAAAGAAATGCAAACTAAGAAACAGACTCTTAACTATAGAGAAGAAAGTGAGAATTGCAGGAGGGTAGGTGGGTGAAGGGATGGGTTAAATGTGTAATGGGGATTAAGGAGGGCACTTGTTATGATGAGCACCTGCTGTTGTATGGAAAGGCTGAATCACTAAATTCTACACCTGAAACTAATATTACACTATATGTTAACTATCTGAAATTTAAATAAACACTTGAAAAAACTAAAAAGTAAAGTTCAAATTAGCTTGTTTCTTCAAAGGCACCCAGTGTGAAATTGGCACAGCTCCCAATAGCTCTGTGCTATAGCCCAAGTAAATAAATAAAAAGATGCTCAAATAACCATATTAAATGGTGAGATGGCAAAACCAAGTTAGATAGCCTTTATTTAAAAAGAACCAAAAAGCTGATGTCCAGAAAAGGTAGTACAGCTAATACAACTATCAAAACCTACATTCCTCTCCGTAAAACATAAAATAACTTTTTTGCCCAATTTTATTTTATTTTAATATGTGATGTTAATCACCATACATTACATCATTAGTTTTTGATGTAGTGTTCCATGATTCATTGTTTCCGTATAACACCTAGTGCTCCATTCAATACATGCCCTCTTTAATACCCATCACCAGGCTAAACCATCCCCCCACCCCCGTTCCCTCTAGAACCCTCAGTTTGTTTCTCAGAGTCCATAGTGTCTCATGTTCGTCTCCACCCCCCGATTTCACCCCCCCTTCATTTTCCCTTCCTATGATCTTCTTTTTTTAAAAAATATAATGTATTATTTGTTTCAGAGATACAGGTCTGTGATTCAACAGTCTTTCACAATTCACAGTGCTTACCATAGCACATACCCTCCCCAATGTCTATCACCCAGCCACCCCATCTCTCACACCCCCCACCACTCCAGCAACACTCAGGTTGTTTCCTGAGATTAAGAATTCCTCATATCAGTGAGATCATATGATACATGTCTTTCTCTGGTTGACTTATATCGCTCAGCATAATACCCTCCAGTTCCATCCACGTCATTGCAAATGGTAAGATCTCATTCCTTTTGACGGCTGCAAAATATTCCATTGTATATATATACCACATCTTCTATATCCATTCATCTGTTGATGGACATCTTGGCTCTTTCCATAGTTTGGTTATTGTGGACATTGCTGCTATAAACATCGGGGTGCACGTACCCCTCTGGATCCCTACATTTGTATCTTTGGGGTAAATACCCAGTAGTGCAATTGCTGGATCATAGGGTAGCTCTATTTTCAACTTTTTGAGGAACCTCCATACTGTTTTCCAGAGTGGCTGCACCAGCTTGCATTCCCACCAACAGTGTGGGAGGGTTCCCCTTTCTCCACATCCCCGCCAACATCTGTCGTTTCCTGACTTGTTAATTTTAGCCATTCTGACTGGTGTGAGGTGGTATCTCATTGAGGTTTTGATTTGGATTTCCCTGATGCCGAGCGATGTTGAGCACTTTTTTCATGTGTCTGTTGGCCATTTGGACGTCTTCTTTGAAAAAATGTCTGTTCATGTCTTCTGCCCATTTCTTGATTGGATCATTTGTTCTTCGGGTGTTGAGTTTGATAAGTTCTTTATACATTTTGGATTCTAGCCCTTTATCTGATATGTCATTTGCAAATATCTTCTCCCATTCTGTCAGTTGTCTTTTGCTTTTGTTGACTGTTTATTTTGCTGTGCAAAAGCTTTTTATCTTGATGAAGTCCCAATAGTTCATTTTTGCCCTTGCTTTCCTTGCCTTTAACGATGTTTCTAGGAAGAAGCGGCTGACGCTGAGGTCGAAGAGGTTGCTGCCTGTGTTCTCCTTTAGGATTTTGATGGACTCCTGTCTCACATTTAGGTCTTTCAAACATTTTGAGTCAATTTTTGTGTGTGGTGTAAGGAAACGGTCCAGTTTCATTCTTCTGCGTGTGGCTGTCCAATTTTCCCAACACCATTTGTTGAAGAGACTGTCTTTTTTCCACTGGACATTCTTTCTTGCTTTGTTGAAGATGAGTTGAACAGAGTTGAGGGTCCACTTCTGGGCTCTCTATTCTGTTCCATTGATCTATGCGTCTGCTTTTGTGCCAGTACCATACTGTCTTGATGATGACAGTTTTGTAATAGAGCTCGAAGTCCGGAATTGTGATGCCACCAGCTTTGCATTTCTTTTACAACATTCCTCTGTCTATTCGGGGTCTTTTCTGGTTCCATACAAATTTTAGGAGCATTTGTTCCATTTCTTTGAAAAAAGTGGATGGTATTTTGATAGGGATTGCATTGAATGTGTAGATTGCTCTAGGTAGCATTGACATCTTCACAATATTTGTTCTTCCAATCCATGAACATGGAACGTTTTTCCATTTCTTTGTGTCTTCCTCAATTTCTTTCATGGGTATTTTATAGTTTTCTGAGTACAGATTCTTTGCCTCTTTGGTTAGATTTATTCCTAGGTATCTTGGTTTTCAGTGCGATTGTAAATGGGATCAGCTCCTTACTTTCTCTTTCTTCTGTCTTGTTGCTGGTGTATAGAAATGTCACTGATTTCTGTGCATTGATTTTATATCCTGCCACTTTACTGAATTCCTGTATGAGTTCTAGCAGTTTTGGGGTGGAGTCTTTTGAGTTTTCCACATAAAGTATCATAGCATCTGCAAAGAATGAGAGTTTGACTTCCTCTTTGCCAATTTGGATGCCTTTTATTTCTTTTTGTTGTCTGATTGCTATGGCTAGGACTTCTAATACTATGTTGAATAGCAGTGGTGATGGTGGACATCCCTGCCGTGTTCCTGACCTTAGGGGGAAAGCTCTCAGTTTTTCCCCATTGAGAATGATATTTGCTGCAGGTTTTTCATAGATGGCTTTTATGATATTGAGGTATGTACCCTCTATCCCTATACTTTGAAGAGTTTTGATCAAGAAAGGATGCTGTACTTTGTCAAATGCTTATTCTGCATCTATTGAGAGGATCATATGGTTCTTGTTCTTTCTTTTATTAATGTATTCTATCACATTGATTGATTTGTGGATGTTGAACCAACTTTGCAGTCCAGGGATAAATCCCACTTGGTCGTGGTGAATAATCCTTTTAATGTACTGTTGGATCCTATTGGCTAGTATTTTGGTGAGAATTTTTGCATCCATGTTCATCAAAGATATAGGTCTGTAATTCTCCTTTTTGATGGGGTCTTTGTCTGGTTTTGGGATAAAGGTAATGGTGGCCCCATAAAAAGAGTTTGGAAGTTTTCCTTCCATTTCTATTTTTTGGAACAGTTTCCAAAGAAGAATAGGTATTAATTCTTTAAATGTTTGGTAGAATTCCCCTGGGAAGCCATCTGGCTCTGGGCTTTTGTTGGGAGATTTTTGATGACTGCTTCAATATCCTTAATGGTTTTCTATTTCTTCCTGGTTCAGTTTTGGTAGTTTATACATCCCTAGGAATGCATCCATTTCTTCCAGATTATCTAATTTGCTGGCATAGAGTTGCTCATAATATGTTCTTATAATTGTTTGTATTTCTTTGGTGTTGGTTGTGATCTCTCCTCTTTCATTCATGATTTTGTTGATTTGGGTCATTTCTCTTTTCTTTTTGATATGTCTGGCCAGGGGTTTATCAATCTTGTTAATTCTTTCAAAGAACCAGCTCCTAGTTTCGTTGATCTGTTCTACTGTTCTTTTGGTGTCTATTTCATTGATTTCTGCTCTGATCTTTATTATTTCTCTTCTCCTGCTGGGTTTAGGCTTTATTTGCTGTTCTTTCTCCAGCTCCTTTAGATGTAGGGTTAGGTTGTGTATTTGAGACCTTTCTTGTTTCTTGAGACAGGCTTGTATTACTATATACTTTCCCTTAGGACTGCCTTTGCTGCATCCCAAAGATTTTGAACAGTTGTGTTTTCATTTTCTTTTGTTTCCATGAATTTTTTAAATTATTCTTTAATTTCCTGGTTGACCCATTCATTCTTTAGTAGGATGCTCTTTAGCCTCCATGTATTTGAGTTCTTTCCAACTTTCCCCTTGTGATTGAGTTCTAGTTTCAAAGCATTGTGGTCTGAAAACATGCAAAGTATGATCCCAGTCTTTTGGTACCAGTTGAGACCTGATTTGTGACCTAGGATGTGATCTGTTCTGGAGAGTGTTCCATGGGCACTAGAGAAGAATGTGTATTCTCTTGCTTTGGGATGGAATGTTCTGAATATATCTGTGAAGTCCATTTGGTCCAGTGTGTCATTTAAAGTCTTTATTTCCTTGTTGATCTTTTGCTTAGATGATCTGTCCATTTCAGTGACGGGGGTGTTAAAGTCCCCCACTATTATTGTATTGTTGTCAATGTGTTTCTTTGCTTTTGTTATTAATTGCCTTATATGAGTGATTGCTCCCAAGTTAGGGGCATAGATATTTACAATTGTTAGATCTTCTTGTTGGATAGACCCTTTAAGTAGGATATAGTGTCCTTCCTCATCTTTTATTATAGTCTTTGGTTTAAAATCTAATTTGTCTGTTCTAAGGATTGCCACCTCAGCTTTCTTTTGATGTCCATTAGCATGGTAAATGGTTTTCCACCCCCTCACTTTCAATCTGGGGGTGTCTTTGGGTCTAAAATGAGTCTCTTGCAGACAGCATATCAATGGGTCTTCTTTTTTTATCCAATCTGATACCCTGTGTCTTTTGATTGGGACATTTAGCCCATTTACATTCAGGGTAAATATGAATTTAGTGCCATTGTATTTCCTGTAAGATGAATGTTACTGTATATTGTCTGTGTTCCTTTCTGGTCTATGTTACTTTTAGGCTCTCTCTTTGCTTAGAGGATCCCTTTCAATATTTCTTGTAGGGGTGGTTTCATGTTTGCAAATTCCTTTAGTTTTTGTTTGTCCTGGAAACTTTTTATCTCTTCTTCTAGTTTCAGTGACAGCCTAGGTGGATATAGTATTCTTGGCTGCATATTTTTCTCATTTAATGCTCTGAATATATCATGCCAGTCCTTTCTGGCCTGCCAGGTCCCTGTGGATAGGTCTGTTGCCAATCTAATGTTTCTACCATTGTAGGTTACAGATCTCTTCTCCTGAGCTGCTTTCAGGATTTTCTCTTTGTCTCTGAGACTCGTAAGTTTTACTATTAGATGTCGTGGTGTTGACCTATTTTATTGATTTTGAGAGGGGTTCTCTGTGCCTCCTGGATTTTGATGCCTGTTTCCTTCCCCAAATTAGGGACGTTCTCTGCTATAATTTGCTCCAATATACCTTCTGCCCCTCTCTCTCTTTCTTCTTCTTCTGGGATCCCAGTTATTCTAATATTGTTTCATCTCATGGTATCACGTATCTCTCGAATTCTGTCCTCATGATCTAGTAGTTGTTTATCTCTCTTTTTCTCAGCTTCTTTATTTTCCATCATTTGGTCTTCCATATCACTAAATCTCTCTTCTGCCTCATTTATCCTATTAGTTAGAGCCTCCATTTTTTATTGCACCTCATTAATAACCCTTTTGATTTCGACTTTTATTTCTCCAGAAAGGGTTTCTCTAATATCTTCCATGCTTTTTTCAGGCCCAGCTAGTATCTTTAAAATCGTTATTCTGAACTCTAGTTCTGACATCTTACTAATGTCCGTATTGATTAAGTCCCTGGCAGGTGGTACTGCCTCTTGTTCTTTTTTTTGAGGTGAGTTTTTCTATCTTGTCATTTGCCCAGAGGAGAATAGATGGATGAGGGAGCAAACTGCTAACAGGGTAACAACGACCCCAGAAAAATATACACTAAACAAATCAGAAGAGTCCTGAAACCAGGGGAAAAGAAAGGGAAAGAAAGAAAAAAAAAAGATTAAAAAAAAAAGGAATATGATCAAGTATGATCAGGCTGGTGCATAGATCAGTGCCACGCACTACATTTGGGCGTATTTGGTCTGTTAGAAGGAAGTGCCTCCCAAAATTTTAAAGAAAGAGAAACTTATATATGTACAAAAATAAGGGTAAATACAATGAAGGGATGGCACATGACTGTAAATATGAAAATTATAAAGGATTTATTAAAAGGAATTGATAAGAAGTTGGTTGAAAAAACAAAAAGAGGGATACCTGGGTGGCTCAGTCAGTTAAGTGGCTCCCTTCAGCTCTGCTCATGATCCCAGGGTCCTAGGATCGGGTACCATATCAGGCTCCTTGCTCCATGGGGAGTCTGCTTCTCCCTCTGCCTGCTCTGCTTGCCACTCCCGCTGCTTGTGCTCTTTCTCTCTGGCAAATAAATAAATATAATCTTTAAAAAAAAAGAAGAGGAATTAAAAAAAAGGGAGAGAATGTGATTAGGCAGGAGACTAGAACAAAGCCATACACTAGAGATTCAGGGTATATTTTGGTCTGTTAGAAGAAAGTGTTTCCCAAAATTTTAAAGAGAGAACAACTTATATACATACCAAAAATGAGGTTGAGTACTATGAAGGAATAGAATATGACTCTAAAAATGAAAAATAAAAAAGATTTTTAAAAAAGGGATTGATAAGATGTTGGTTGAAAAGGGGAAAAAGAAAAATTCAAAAAAAGAAAAGAAAAAGAAAATTAAAAAAAATTAACCTTGAAAGACTAAAGAATCATGGGGAAAAAAGTCATGAATTCTATGTGCAGTATTCCCCTAGTGCTGCGTTTTGCCGTTCTCATTGATTGGTAAACTTGGTCTTGGCTGGCTGTTTTTGCTGATCTTCTGGGGGAGGGGCCTGTGGTTCTCAAACGTCTTTGCCTGAGGCGGAATTGCCCCGCCCTTGCCAGGGGCAGGCTAAGTAATCTGCTTGGGTTTGCTCTTGGGAGTTTTTGTTCCCTGCAAGCTTTCCCTACAGCTTTGCAGGACCAGAGTGAAAATGACGGATTCCCAATCTCCTCCCGGGAGGAGCCAAGAACTTAGGGCCCCACTCCTCAGTGCGCCCCCATAGAAAAGCAGTCAATTACTCCTGTCTCCCCGGTCTCCAGCCGCACTCTGTGCTCACCCAGCCTGTGACCGAACGTTTCTATCTCTGGCTCACGACCCTGTGTGGAGTCTCCAAGCCCAGCAGATCCCTGCAGTGCACTCCTTCGCTGCTCCTCCTGGGGGAGGAAGGGGAGTCTCCCTGGATCTGCAGCTTGTTGGGTCCCTGCTGGAGGAGCAGTGGCCCGACTGTGCAGCGGATCACGGTTTATGGCAACCCTGAGCTGAGAGCCCACTCCTCGACTCCGTCTCTGCAGCCAGCTTCCCTGCTCCGATACCTGGGAGATATGCCACACTCAGGCACCCCTGGTCTTTCTTTTACCCCAAGGGTCCTGAGACCACACTGTCCCAGTGAGGGTTCCACCCCCCGCTTAGCCACTGGAGCGACGTCCCTCAGCGGAGCCGCCGACTTCTAAAAGTTCCAATTTTGTGCTCTGCTGCTCTATCACTTGCCAGTATTCGCTGACAGAGGCTCCCTCCTCCCTCCTTCTATCTTCCCATCTATCACCTCGGATTCACTTCTCTGCATGTCCTACCTTCCAGAAAGTGGTTGCTTTTCTGTTCAAAGAGTTGATGCTATTCTTTTCTTTGATCTCCTGTTGAGTTCGTAGATGTTCAGAATGATTTGATACCTATCTAGTTGAATTCCTGAGACCAGACGAAATTTAGGTCTCCTACTCCTCTGCCGTCTTGCTCCTTCCCCCTGAAAACAAGATAATTCTTACCTGTGGTGCCAGAACCTTTGTTATAATATGGGTTAAGGCTTTGAGGTCTTTGATAATCTAGAAGGCTATTGAATCAATTATTTTCTAATGTTCAGAATATATACTACACATGATTTATAGAGCTTACCAGCATATATTGTAGATGTGCCCCAATTGGAGAAAAAGAGTGGAAGAGCTCGGGCACAGTGTTTATTCCTGAATATCTTTGCTTTTCAAAATCAGACAAAATAATGAAGTGGACCAAAACCTTAGAGTCTTTGCTAGAATTTCTCAGTGGGTGGTCTGCACACCAGATACCTCAGAATTAACTTAAGTGTTAAACATAGATTTCCTGGCCCTTACTACCAGATCAACTAAATCAAAATCTCTGCAGGCTTACCTGATATACATTAGTGTTTGAAAGCCACTGCTGAACGAATGACAACCATTCATTAATTCATTTATGCATTCATCCGTGCCTTCAGTTAACAGGACTTTGGAATGCCTACTGCAGCAAGAAACTGTGCAAGGCACTGAAGAGGAAACAGAACTAAGACACTGTGACTGGCTATTCCAGTTTATATTTTAACAGAGGAGATTAGAAATATATACAAATGATAATAATACTGTGAAAAGCCTAAAACACATAGAATTCTGTAAATCTTGTAGAGTGTTTTGACGTGAGATATTTCATTTTAACCTTGTAATATCCTGATAGCTACTTCTAATATTGCACTTATTAGGCTGTATACTACTTCATCAGTGTTTGCATACCCATGACAGCATGAATTCCCCAAGAATAGGACCTGAGTTTATCCAGCTGGATCTCTTGGACAATGAACAGTAGGGCACACACATCCAAATCTGAAGTTTGTTAAACTGACTAAAAAGTATTATTATGCCTTATAGTACAGGCAACTTTAATATGTTGAAAAAACTCTCTAATCCCACCACTTTCTAAAGATTCATTTTATCCCTTATTCCACTCATGTCCTCATATGTCATCCTAAAATTATTTTGGTGTCGACTTCATTCAAATCCAATCATGTTTTGACCATTTAGCAGATTGTATGTATCATGTTAACTGCTTGAGATAGTTAAATAAATGACAGACTCTCTGCTTAGAAGAGTGTTGTATGCTAGTGATGGAAATAGACACATAAGTAAATTAATATTTTTCAATATAAAAATATCTATGATAAATTATAGTAAACAGCACTTTAAAAACAGAAGCAGGGAATAATCATTTAAACCCATGGAAGGGTGTCAAGGTATATTTCATTATTTTGTTTAATTTTAATGCTCATTTAGTTTATTTTTTAACATTCTTTTCAGCATCTCTTTATGCATTTATATACATATACATACAAGTTTATATAAAGAGGACCATATTATATATGCTTTTTCAGTAGAGACATGATTCTATAGTTCATTTGTTTGTTTTATTTTCTATCATCTTCTTCCATTCATTCCAAGGTAACCAGTGTTAAGTAAATTCCATGCTTTTGTTTTTAAGGGACAGATTCCCAGCAGTGGGAGTGCCAGATTGAAGGGTGTGTGTAGTGTTAAAGCAAAAACTGCACTGGACAAAGTTAATCAGACACTGAAGACTATATTCAAGTCTTATTCAAGGCTATTGCAATAGGGAAGAGAGAACACAACTAAGTTAGCTCAATTCTGCTGAAATAAAAGGAGTGTTCAGGAGCTGGGATGGGACTACAGGAATCACTGGCCATCTGTGTTTGCTCATTAGCTTTACCCAAAGGAAAAGTACTCAGTTCTCATATCTTCATGACAGGAGATAGCTTTAAAATTGAAGCAAGGCACTCACTGAAATTAGGTCCCTACTATCACACAGAGATTAGAGGATAGGAGCACTGTCTTCCTAGATGAGTACATTTTAAAAGTATGGCTCCTAGGTCCTTGGGAAGGATAGTCCTGGGTTATAGAACTGACCAGACTTTTGAAAAGATTTACACTTCCAAGGGACAGAGAAAGATTTATAGTTACAAGTTTTCTAAAGTAAATGCTGTAAGAGAATAGGGACCTCAGCCATTAGGCCATCTGGATTTGGTAAGGGCCACAGTGAAAAGGAGGTCAGGAGCCAGGAGACAGGAAGAAAGCTGTCTAAAGTTCAGTCAAGCTGAGGGAAACATAAGGCCATCTTAGCTGGTAGATTTAATTTTAATGGATATCACCAGATTGATTATTTTGTCAAAGGTCTATAATGATTTACATTGTACCACTTCCCCACCGTCTCAACATTAGAAATACAGCTGATTTTATGCCCTTACATTGTGATAGGTAAAAAAGTAACATTTCGTTTTTGTTTGGACTTGTATTTTCCTAACTACTAAGAAGACTGAGTATCTTTGGGCCATTTAATTAGATGTTTCTTGAAAATTTCATATCTGCCCATTTGTCTTCTATTTGGCTGGACTGCTTTTCTGTCTTTGTTGTTAATATTTTTTAATCTATTGTTTATGGACTTTTATTATCTTTACTATATTACGATTATTGGTTATTTTGACTAAAACATTTTTTGAGTGATTGCCTGGGGCCAGGGTGAGGGCAAATGAACAAGAGGAACCTTTGGGGATGATGGAATGTTCTCTATCTTCGTTGTGGTGAGGCTTATATGAGTTTGTATATTTGTCAAAACTCCTCAAACTATACACTTAAACTGGCTAAATTTTATATATAATGATACCTCCATAAAGTTGGGGGAGGGATATTAGAAAAAAAAATGCTTAGCAAATGGTACAATTAAGGTTTGTGTATTCATTGTATGCAAATTTGATACATCAAAAGAAAACCCTAGCAAATATGGAATTCTAATTAACAGTTTACATGCTGAAATATTTAGGAGATATGTTGATGTATTCAAGTTCCTTTGAGATGCACTGAAAATATAAAGTGAATTAATGGATGAATAAAGGAATGGATAGGCAGATATTGACAAAATAAATGTTTTATCATTTATGTAAAGGATAGATGTTGATATAACAATTGTTAATTGTAGGTCTAAGTAGTGAGTATATGCCTGTTTAGCAAAATCTTTTAACATTGAAAGCCTTGAAAATTTTCATAATAAATATTTATAGTAAAACTATATCCTGAACACCTAGGTTGCTAGCTGTTCCAACCAACCTAGGTTGCTATATATACTAAAATTTCTTCTAAGATTTTAATGCTTTATATGGTAGGCAGAATCATAAGATCACCCTCAAGATTCCTAGCCCCTGACATACACTCATCTTCTCCCATTTATTCAATAAAACGGGAATCTAGTTGCTCTGTGAAGGAATTTTATAGATGTAATTAGCATCCCAAATCAGTTAATTTTCAGATAGGGAGATTATCCTCAATGAGGCTAATCAGATGCACCCTTTTAAGGCTCTTTCTGACTCCAATGTTGGTCCAGTTGTTATGCAATGTCACCAGGACTCATTGTTTTGCTTCACCATCTTTGATATACTGGCTTGATCTTATAAGAAGATTAAAGTAAGACACAATAGAGCAAACTCAGTTTCCCTTGCCTCATTAGTCTCCTAGCTTTCCCCCCCTCTTTCTTTTACTCTTTATTTATGTATTTATTTTGTTAGTTCCTTCCCTCTCTCTCCTGAGGGTTAACTAATAGAGTAGCTGCAAAGCTTATAAAAACAGCTCTCGCTCTGGCCCCGAAGATCAGCCCACTGGGTCTGTCTCCAAAAAAGGTTGGTGATGACATCGCCAAGGCAACCAGTGATTGGAAGGGTCTAAGGATTATGGTGAAACTGACCATTCAAAACAGACAGGCCCAGATTGAAGTGGTACCTTCTGCCTCTGCCCTGATTATCAAAGCCCTCAAGGAACCACCAAGAGACAGAAAGAAGCAGAAAAACATTAAGCACAGTGGAAATATCACTTTTGATGAGATTGTCAATATTGCCTGACAGATGTGACACCGATCTTTAGCCAGAGAACTCTCTGGAACCATTAAAGAAATCCTGGGGGCTGCCCAGTCTGTGGGCTGCAATGTTGACAGCCACCACCCTCATGACATCATAGACGAACGACATCAGCGGTGGTGCAGTGCAATGCCAAGCTAGTTAACTACAAAGGAAAATGTTTCAATAAAGGATCATTTAACAACCAAAAAAAAAAAAAAAAAACAGCTCTCAAAAGCACCCTTCTTGAATTTCACCAAAGATCCCAAGCAAGAGGCATTAAAGGAGGAGGAGGAGGTGGAGATGGAGGAGGAGGAGAAGAAGAAGAAGTCGTCTCCAATCAATCCAGTGAAAACTGCTACCTGACCCAAACCACCAGGACTCATGCCTCTTCTTCTCAGGCCATAAAACTACAATCCCACTTTGACTTGGGGAGTCAGCCACTCCTCAGATACTCCCTCATGCTTATCAGATGAATAAAGTGTCTGAACTCTACTTGAGTCAATTAAACTTTTTTTCCATTGATAACCTTTAGGCTTATCACTTTATAGCTGCAAGATGGTTGCCATATTTCCTGGAAGGGCATGGAGTAACAATGTCCAAGGGCAGAGGAAGTTTTCCTCCTGTGTTTATTTTAAGGAAGAAATTATATCTCAGAGACTGACTCATACTTCTCCCTCAGATCCCCGTGGCCAGGACTGAGTCACATTCTGATGTCCTACTGCAATGGAAGCTAGCAAGGTGACTATTCAATATTTTTAGCTGCTCTAATGGGAGGTAAGTCAGCAAGAAAGAAATCCTGAGGATGGGAGGAATGACTACAGAGTATGTAGCCAGCAGTGCATAGCACCACATTCCAAAATGTTATTGAATATGTTGTATCATTTCAAGTTAGTATGTTCAGTTTTTCAAGTGTACAGACACACTTTTATGACACTCTTTCCTAATATTTTGATTGCAATTAGAAGAGTTTTCAAGTAAAGCCAAACTATTTCAACATACTTTAAATAATAGATGATTTTCCTGTTTGAAAATCAGCTGGAAGAAAGCCACAGAGAGGTTCTTCATAAGAAATTTAGATGCTGGCATATAGCTGCTGGAGCAAAATAATCAGCATCAATAAAAAAAAAACATGTTATCAAAAGTGAAACAAAATGGTTAACTTGTATGTTAATATCATTAACAGTAAGGGCCATGTGCTAGCCCTGAAACCAAACTAGGAAACCAGAACAAAGTCTCCCCCTTTTGTGTCCTCTATTATTTGAGGATGTGTTTCTGTTCAGGTCAATATCCATCATAGGTAACTTGCTAGTGAAATAAGCAGTGTTGCCAAGCAACAGGGAAAAAAATGATGTTGGAGAAAGCCATCTCTTTGAAGCAATAGCTGACAAAAAAGCGGTTGCTGAGTGTCATTTAACATGCATAAAAACTGAACCTCGTGATCATCTGCAGTTAAGTGTGTCATGCTGCTCTGCACTGCTAATGTTTTTAAAGTTGAATAAAAGGTAAGGAAGAGAATGAAATACGGACCCTCCCATCACACAGCAGGTGGCTCCAAGAGAATAGCCAATTGATGATTCCGACATGTTGGTGTATTCTGAGGTATAAATTGCCAGTCAGTAATCATATTATTGTTTTTTTCCCCCAACATGACATCTTCCTATTTTTTCTTTTGGCCCATATTTGCAAAACATATATCTGATAAGGGACTGGTATTTGGAATATATAAAGAACTCACAAAACAAGAAGGAAACAAACAACCCAGTTAAAAAATAGGCAAAAGAGTTTAATAAATATTTCACCCAAGAAGATTAAAACTTTAAATATAGATGGGAAATAAATACATGAAAAGAAGCTCAACATCACTAATTAGAGAAATCTAAACTGAAACCACAGTGACATACTTCTTCACACCTATAGCAATGGCTAAAGAAACCAAAACAAGAACAAGCAACCAAAAAAAAAAAAAAAGAAAGAAAGAAAAATCCAAACCTGAAAGTACCAAAAATTGCTGAAGGTGTAGAGTAACTAGAACTTTCATACATTTTTGGTAGAATGTAAAAATGGTACTATCACTATGGAAACAGTTTAGGAGTTTTCTTATAAAGTTAAACATACACTTAACAAACAACTCAGTAATTCTGCTCCTAGATATTACTCAAAAGAAATAAAATTGTATGTCCTCCCAAGAACCTGCATGTAAATATATCTAACTGGTTTTATTCTTAGCATTCCAAAAATAGAAATAATTCAAATATCTATCAACTGCTGAATGGAAAAACAAACTCATAAATGCATAAAACAGGATCCTACTCAGAAATCCAAAAGAACACACCACCAATAAATGCAGCAATATAGATGAATCTCCAGTGCATTGTACTAAATGTAAAAAAGCCAAACTAAAAAAAAAAAGTCCTCATACTATATACTTTCATTTTCATGGCAGTGACAGTTTGGAAAAGTCAAAACCACAAGGGACAGAAAACCAATCAATGGTTGCTGGGACTGAGAGTGAAGGAAAATGATTGTCTAAACATGAGAGAGCTTTTTGTGGTGATATTGAGGAGGGCACGTTCTGCATGGAGCACTGGGTGTTATGAACAAACAATGAATCATGGAACACTGCACCAAAAACTAATGATGTAATATATGGTGATTAACATAACAATAAAAAATTAATAAAATAAATAAATAAATAAATAGCTGTTAGCTATTCAGCCTTTCAAAAAAAAAAAGAAATGTTCTTTCTATATGTTGATTGTGATGGTGATTACGTGACTGTGTACATTTTCAAAATCCGTAAACACTACACTTCAAAAGGTTGAATTTACTTACTGCAGCAATATTATACCTTAATAATCCTGACTCCATAAAGTGACAACATGAACTTGGGGCGCCTGGGTCCTCCCTCTTCCTCTGCTCCTCTCCCTGCTTGTGCTCTCTCTCTCTCTCTAATAAATAAACTCTTTAAAAAAAAAAAAACAAAATTCAGTTACTTACAATCACTTACTCTCATAGATCTGCAGGTCATCCGGGAAGTTTTGCCTCAAGTTGATATTACTAAGAGAGTTCTGCTCCTTACTGCTCTCTCTCTTGGGACCAATGGGCTATCTGGGGTGTGATTCTTCTCATGGGGCTGGCATTTTAAAGGCTTTGCATTCATAAAGTCTTCCAACATCTCACTGACTAAATCAAACACTTGGAGAGCCCAAAATCAAGGAGAGGAGATCAAACTAGTGAAACTCCACTCTGTCCTGTATCTTCCTATCCCTGGAAGAGTGGAGAATTGAAGCCAATACTCTAATCTATACTATCTAAAACAAATTGGTCATGCACAATTTTAAGGAGCTTTTGGTGAATCAGGGTTATGGAAAATTAGAGGAAGGTGACATTATCTACTTCCCACCAACACACTAGCATGTTATAATGAAAGCAAATTTCAGAGCAAATTTTACCACATACCAACATTTATGGAATAAATAATCTTTAGAAGAAGGAAGAAAATAATTTACATAACCTGTTCTGTCAGTTTGATAGATGCCCATCTCCTTCTCTCTCTCTCTTTTTGTTTTTAGGCACTGACCTGATATTGTATGAACAGTTGACTTGAGGCAAATATAATTATATTCTAGATGCAACATTCTATACACTTGGAAGTGGCTTATAATTATCATCAGCCAACCAAAATCCTTCATGCCAATAGATGGAGAAAGGATTCTTTCAGAATCAAGGTTTTCAGCACCCCTCTCAAGCACATAGGCCACACGGTTTGCTAGATGCATATATCCTGTTCAATTGATGTGGACAGCGTGTCTAAAATGTTTGAGCTAATCTTCTTACCTTTATTTTCACTGATTTCATCAATGAGATCCCATTTCTAACATTCATTATGTGAACTGGCAAACCACTAATTTCAGCAGTGAATCCCTGTATCAAAAATTCAATTGTTCAATGCCTTAAGTAATGCAGTACATCTACTTCAGAAGTAGGTGCTTCTAAAATGGAGCTGTTCTGATTAAAGGATCAGAGATAATGCCAGAGATGTGAATCCCTGATTACAGCAATTGACAGCCCCTAACATGTAGACTGCCTGACACCCATTAATACATATTAAGTACCACAATGTCTATGCCACAGTATTTAAAAGCAAATGGCTCAGGAGAAATGTATAAGTGTTTATAGCAACGTTATCCAAAAATACCCCAAATGCCCAACAGGAGAGTGGACAAATAAAATCATTGGAATCAGCAAGATTCCAGTAATGGAATACTACAAAACAAGAAATACACATAAAATCATGGATGACTCCCATAAATGTTATGTTGAGTGGAATAAACCAGGCACAAAAGTAAATATTATTTCTCTGGTTCCATTTCTAGGGAGTTCAAAAATTGGCAAAGCTAATGTATGGTGATAAACCTCCTCCTGTGCATCGGGCTGGCGTGGTATTGATGCAAACAAGAATGAGAAAACCTTCTGGGCGATGGAGATTTTCTCTATCTGAGTGGGAGTGACTGCGTTAAGGGTGTATACATATGTAAAACATCATTAAGCAGGACACTGATGATCTGTGCCCTATATGCACCTTGTTGTATACATTTTATACCTACACTGAAACATTAGTAACCAAAAAAAATGAAGTGAACTACAATTATAATTTTGGTATAAAACCTAATTCTGGTTTCAGTGGACCCAAATATGTAAATAATAAACCAAGAATGGTAAAGGAGATAGAGAAGTATTTAGTTATCAGTTCAGAACTACACTCTGGAATTCTCAGGAATTCTGGAAAGTTGTTCTCATCACCCACCCACCAAGACTCCTTCTCACCTCAGCCTCATGTTTGGGTACATCTCTCTCTGATGAGCTGTTAAGTACCAATACCAGCGTAGACCTCTTGGTAGCTATACCTCCATCCCCAAGCCTCTTCCCTATCAGCATTAATTACTTCAAACTCTGTGTTCTTGTAGTGATTTTTCCTTAACATAATTTTGACAGGTTAATTTTTTTATGTGACATATTTCTTTTTATAGTGCTTCCTCCCTCAAAAGACTTATGGAGGTCTAGAATTGTGTCTGATGTGGCATTTTGATTACCAGAAACAAAGAATGCCTGCACATAATAAAACCTGTTTGTTTGTATTTAAAGAAGGAATCATTTCTTCTCACACCTTTCAGAAGCTCACAGAAAGGGTCTTCAGGGTTATGAGTCCACCCTCTGGGATCTATGGTTAAGGGAGAGCTGAGCTTTACTTTGGTTATCAATATTTTCATTGTACCATGGTAGGAATCAATAGGCTATTTCTTTGTCTCTGGTGGATCTGTGAAATTTTTGGTTTTACTGTTACTACCTAACATCAGACAATCTTCATTCATCAACTGCCTGAATAGCAGCAATGGCCTCTTACTTAGTTGCTCTGTATCTAATTTAGCCCCAACTCCCCTCCTTCTCAAAAGCTCCACAAACCAGTTTTAACCACCACAGACCAAAGGATCTTTCCATAGGGCCAGCTGAGCATGCTGGCCTAAGTGACCTTCCTTTTTATTCTCAGAGCAACACTCATAATAGCATACCATAATTTCTTGTTTGCATGTCTATCTTCAGCAACACACCACAATTCAGGGGAGGGACTTTGTTTTCTAGCATTTAGGACAAAGCTAATACAGAGTAGATGCTCGTGAGTTAAATAAGTGAATAAATAAAAAAGGCTTTATATTTTCCACATGCAATCAGTCCCACCAATCAGAAGATCTTTACAGAGAAGTCTTCTGAACCACTTCCACATCATTTAGGCTCCTTAGTGTGTGTGTGCATGTGTGTTTCTAAAATATTTTCCACGTGTTAAAACGTGTAATTGGATCTAAACTTTTCATTTCTTAGTACACAATTTTATCAATTATTTCTGTGTCACTTTGTATTCACAGTTTGTTCTTGAAAATATATTAAAAACTTTTTGGGGGAGAACAATTTATCTGCTGTGCCTTGTTACATATTCGTACATACATATCATACTTAGTAAAATACTACATACAATAATCACGTATTACTACAATAATTACTATAATTTAAAAAAGACCTTACTTTTGTTCTGAATTTGGCCAATTGCTATTTAAGTAAAGTTTAATTTACAAAATTAAATTTAAAATTCTATAAAACAGAAGAAGTTTACACCAACTATGTGCAGCCCCTTCTAATCTACCAGGTGATCGCCCATTCCCACCCCCCCCCACCAGCCCCCACACATCCAAAATAGGACACACAAAATATCATCTTTTCCCACAAGGATCTCATAATTTAAAGAAAAAAAACAGCCAACCACAAAGTGACTTAATATGGAGGAGTGTACATCTGGGTGACATGATCTCATTTCCATGCTAATGGATTGTTTGATGGTCGATTTAGCACAGAGGTTGAAACTACAATGGGACTGTGAATGACTCTCTTTCTAAACAAGAAAATGAAAATGCAATATGATGTAGTTATCTGTAGAAAGAGACAATTATTCTTATAACTTAAGATTTTTCCAAGGCACACCATTTATAAGTCAATACTAAAACCCTAGGAGGAGTAATGAAATGTTTGCGAAGCACATTGAGTTACTTGAAAATAAGGATTGCATAACCACAAGGCATGATGAAGAACACAGCAACACCAGAAAAGGTATTTCTAAAACCTAATTTCAGGGAAGATACTCTTCTTTCATTATCTTAATGAAACTGAGTAGCCCCTGCTGATCTGAGTGCCAAGTTAGTTTCTTCCGAAAATGAAATGTTTCTTTGACTTAGCTGTATTCTTCGAAATGATTTGGGAGAGGGCATGCTAGTCAGAAACTTATCACTACAGAGGAAGAAAAAGGAGAAGCCACAGACTGTCGTGACTGAAAGAAATGGATGATATAGAATCTTCTTAAACATTTTCTACTTATAAAAGAAATATTTCACAGCGTCTGTCAAACAACAGATAGAAGTTTGGAAACAAAAATAACATTTACTTCCTTAAAAATAGCCATAGATCTTTGATCAAATTCTACAGCAACAATTCCATAGAATTTTGTTAGCATTGCACTTCATTTAGAATTGCACATTTGCCGTCATATATTTTCACATACCCAACACATACATATTTTAAAAGGAGAAAATTCACTCTGAATAATGTCTTCCTTCTCATCTTTTTGCTTTGACATTTCAATTTCTGGACGATTTCCAAAGCAGAAAATGTTTCTTTGGCTCTGCCAAGAGATACAAATAGTTAAAGTATAAGAGCAGCTGGCTACTTTTCAATAATAAGCGGGCCTGTTAGCAAGCATTGTCTTTCTGAACCTCCTTGGGCTTGGTCGCGCAAGTCTGCCAATGACCCCAATGCACCTCTTACCTTGGAGCATCCTTAAATACTCTGGTGCAACCAGGCAGTAGTCTGGTCATTCTGTCTCAAGGTCGGAAACAGAGTCCAAACATAAACCTAAAAATAAATCATTTCCAAATGTTATCTCATCCTTGTTACCCACAAATGCAAAAACAAAACCTCATTTAAACTGGCCTTTTGTCACAGAGGATACACTTTAAGAATGTGAAAGTACCTCTGAGAAACAAACGGAGGGTTCTAGAGGGGAGGGGGGTGGGGGGATGGGTTAGCCTGGTGATGGGTATTAAAGAGGGCACGTACTGCATGGAGCACTGGGTGTTATACGCAAACAATGAATCATGGAACACTACATCAAAAACTAATGATGTAATGTATGGTGATTAACATAACATAATAAAAAAAAAAGAAAGAATGTGAAAGTACGTAGTGTTGAGACCACAGAAATAAGATCGGTGCCTCAGAGCCTTGGGTGAGAATCCTCACTCAGTAACCTTCCTTTGGGCAAACCTACACAGAATATCTGTGAGCCTTCGTTTCTTTCTCTGCATCACCATTTTAAGAGCCTCAGGGAGTTCGCCTCCCCCAGTCTATTCTGGGACTCAGAACCTTAAGATCTAAACCTACCAGAACTCAGAGGTTGAGTGGGAGCTGTTAGTTTCATTATTAGCTCTAGCATTTCTTTCCTGTGTAAACCTGAGCAAATTACTTAACTTCTTTGTGTTTCAGTTTCCTTATTGGCAAACTTGAGAATTGTACATTTAGGAGTTTGAGCAGTGGTTAAGGGTACAGGTGCTGACCTGAACTGCTTGGGTTTATATCCTGGCTCTGGTAATCACTAGCTCTGTCACCGTGAGCAAGTTGCTTAAACTTTCAGTGCTTTAAAAATGTTTCCCCATGTGTATAATGGATCATAGCAATCCTTATGAAGTAGAAATATTACAAATATGCCACTAATCTGTAAATTTTAAACATATGAGAAGTATTGGTCGGAGCCGCTGCCGCCGAGTCCGGATTCAACCTCGCGCGCCGCTGACGGCCGCCCGCCCGACGTGCACTCCCGATTCCTTTTGGTTCTACGTCCAAAATGGCAACTCTCAAAGATCAGCTGATTCAGAATCTTCTTAAGGAAGAACATACCCCCCAGAATAAGATCACAGTTGTTGGGGTTGGTGCTGTTGGCATGGCTTGTGCCATCAGTATCTTAATGAAGGACTTGGCAGATGAACTTGCTCTTGTTGATGTCATGGAAGACAAACTCAAGGGAGAGATGATGGATCTCCAGCACGGCAGCCTTTTCCTTAGAACACCAAAAATTGTCTCTGGCAAAGATTATAATGTGACTGCAAACTCCAAGCTGGTTATTATCACAGCTGGGGCACGTCAACAAGAGGGAGAAAGCCGTCTTAATTTGGTCCAGCGTAATGTGAACATTTTTAAGTTCATCATTCCTAATATCGTAAAATATAGCCCAAACTGCAAGTTGCTTGTCGTTTCCAATCCAGTGGATATCTTGACCTATGTGGCTTGGAAGATAAGTGGCTTTCCCAAAAACCGTGTTATTGGAAGTGGTTGCAATCTGGATTCAGCCCGGTTCCGTTACCTAATGGGGGAAAGACTGGGAGTTCACGCATTAAGCTGTCACGGGTGGGTCCTTGGGGAGCATGGAGACTCCAGTGTGCCTGTATGGAGTGGAGTGAACATTGCTGGTGTCTCTCTGAAGAATCTGCACCCTGACTTAGGCACTGATGCAGATAAGGAACAGTGGAAAGAGGTTCACAAACAGGTGGTTGACAGTGCCTATGAGGTGATCAAACTGAAAGGCTACACCTCCTGGGCCATTGGACTGTCTGTGGCAGATCTGGCCGAAAGTATAATGAAGAATCTTAGGCGGGTGCATCCAATTTCCACCATGATTAAGGGTCTCTATGGAATTAAAGATGATGTCTTCCTTAGTGTCCCTTGCATCTTGGGACAGAATGGAATTTCAGATGTTGTGAAGGTGACTCTGACTTCTGAGGAGGAGGCCCGTTTGAAGAAGAGTGCAGATACACTTTGGGGGATCCAAAAGGAGCTGCAGTTTTAAAGTTTTCTAATGTACCACTTCACTGTCTAGACTATAGCAGGATTTTAGTTGGAGGTTGTGTATATTGTCCTTATTATCTGATCTGTTACTCAAGTAATATTAAAATGGCCTAAGAAAAAAGTCAGTTTCCTAAAGTTCCAAATAGGAATGGTTCACCAAACCCTGCAGCTATATCCTGGTACTGGATGATACCTGTCTTTGTAGCCCTAAATTGGTTAACGTAAGTTAGCCCCACCGTCTCAGAGGCTCCACTGCCACAACTGAGGTTGCTCTGCACACCAGATGTGTGTTTACTGTGTGTTCTGTCACTTCGGGTTCCTTCCCTCAACACCCGACATGCCTAGTCCATCTTTTCCAGTCAGTCACGTTCTGGGATCCAATGTATAAATTCAATATTGAGTGTATTGTGCATAACTGTCCTAAAGGATCTTACTTTGTGTACCATGTATGTCAGAATATAGTGTACATGGCCATATAATGTAAAAAGACAATGCAGCCAACTAAGTGTCATACCAACTAAAATACCAAATAAATTTTGAACGGTGAAAAAAAAAAAAAAAAACATATGAGAAGTATTTGATAAATATTAGCTGCTATTATTATCATTATTGTTATTATTGTTGGAATTTCTGAGGGGACTGCCAAAAAACAGAATTTCTTATCCATAGATTATGAAAAGGATTAGAAATGAAACAAAGAGTAAATATAGAGGGCAAAATACTACCTTTCTTACTGGCTTTTGGCTTGAACTGTGGAATTCAGCTGATTCCCTCTGGCCCCACCCCAGAGCAGCTTCTGTGTGAGGCTGACCCAGAACAAACTTAGGGCATGGGGGAGGATTTGTGCTCTCTGTAGCCAAAGCACTTTCAACAGGAAGAAGAGAGTGCAGCTGAAGAAAGAGGGCCCAAACTCTTCCCAAATTTAACTTTATGACAAGTCGTTTGCTCTCCCCTGAGGCAGAATAAGGAAAGAGGGGAGGAGATACCCTGAGTTGCAACACTTCAGGTCCATTCACAGAAAGGAAGGAAGAGGAGGAAGTTTTCCCAAATAGCATTCCCATCATCATCCACCCACCTGTAGCATCAAGAATGTGCTCTTTTGAGAGGCATCCAGAACAGGGCACTTCCTCCTTCCTCTAAGTAATTTTTACTTTTTTCAAACCCATGTGTATTAACTAAAAGCTAGGGAATTTAAAGGTCTCTCGTCCCTTAACCATGTGTCAAGTCCCTTTTTTGCATGTATGCTTGCCAGTATAAACTGGATTGGGAGTTGTTTAGCATCACTTAAAAAAAATTATTTCACATATAGTTGCTGTCTTTCTTATGTCAGGCAAACAATTTGCCTTCTGCTCTGCTGAAATAGGGATGTGGTCATAATCAGGCGTTCAGGCTGTTGGGAAAAAGGCTTTTCACCCACTGTGTTAACAAATGCCATGAATAGAGTTCATTTTGAGAGAGAGAAAAAGTGAAACCAGTATGGAGCATCTGAAACATGACAATGTAGATCAAAAGAAAGGGACATTCACTAGCAATGAAAGTCCAAAAATAAATTAGGATAACAATTCCATTTACAAAAGCATCCAGAAGAACAAAACACTGAGGAAAAATTGAATAAAAGAAGTGCAAGTCATGCTCATTGAAAAATTATAAAACATCATAAATTAAAGAAGAGCTAAATAAATGGAAAGATATCCTATGTCTTTGGATTGAAACAGAATTTTTTTAAGGTGGAAATACTCACCAAATTGGTCTATAGGTTAAACGCAATTATCAAAACTTCAGCTGACTTTTTAACAGAAATTGAACAGCTAAACCTAAAATTCATATGGAAATTAAGGAACCCAGAATAGCCCAAACAATATTTAAAAAGAGGATCAAATTGGAATGACTCACAATTCTAAATTTTGAAGCTTATTATAAAGCTACAATAATTAAGACAGTGCGTTCTGGTATAAGGATAGAAATAGAGAACAGTGGAATAGAACTGAAAGCCCAGAAGTAAGGACTCACATTGTGGTCAATTATTTTTCAACAAAGTTATTAAGAAAATTTAACAGGAAAGAAATAGCCTTTTCAGAAACTAGTTCTGGAATAATTTGCTATCCACGTGTAAAAAGATGAATTTGAACAAGGCAAATAACCCAATTTAAAAATGGGCAAATCTTTGAGTAGATATCTCTCCAAATAAGATGGACAAATGGCCAATAAGCACTTGAAAAGATGCTCCATCATTAACAGGAAATGTAAATCAAAACCACAATAAGGGGCACCTGTGTGGCTCAGTCAGTTAAGGGTCTGACCTGGGTCAGGTCTTGATCTCAGAGTCCTGAGATGGAGCCATGTGTCCGGCTCCCAACTCAGCAGGAAGTTTGCTTGTCCCTCTCCCTCGACCCCTACCCCCACTCATGCTCTCCCTCACTCTCAAGTAAATAAATAAAATATTTTAAAAAGCCCACAATAAGATATCATTTCCCACCAACTAGGATAGCTATAATCAAAAAGTCAGGTAACAAAAGTTGGTAAGAATATGGAAAAATTAGAACTCTCACACATTGCTATGAGAAAGTAAAGAGTGCAGCCACTTTGGAAAACAATTTAGTAGTTTCTTAAAATGTTAAATATAGATTTACTATATGACCCAGCAAAATGTAGGTCCACAGAAATAAATGTATGGGAGTATTTGCAGCAACATTATTTAAAATAGCTAAAACTTGGAAACAACCCAAATGTTTATCAACTGGATAAACAATATTTGAATATCTATAGAATGGAATACTATTTGGTAATAAAGAGGAACAAAGTATTTGTGGATACTAAACATGGATGAGCCTCAAAAACATTACGCTTAGTGAAAGAAGTCAGACAGAAAAGAACACAAATTGTATGATTCCATTTATATAGAATGTCCAGAAAAGGGCAAATATATATAGAGAGAGAGAGGGAGAGAAAATAGGTTAGTATTTTTCTAGGACTGTGAATGGGAATGGGAATGACTGTATATGAGTATGAGATCTCTTTGTGGGGTGATGAAAAGATTTCAGAACTAGAATATGGTAATGTTTGTAAAACTCTTTACATAAAAATTAAAATATATTGAATTCTACATTAAAATATATGAACTTTATGGTATATAAATTGTCTTATTAAAGCTGTTAAAAAAAAGACAGAATGCTTCATTGTCTTAAAAATGATACTCTTCAAGTTTCACATTTGCTTAGTGATTATAAAGCGATGTCATATTTGTGATTTAATTTAATTTTTACAATTTCATGAAGTGGAAATTGTTATTTCGGTTTCACAGAAGAAACAGGCTCAGAGAAGTCTATGTATCCACTATGGTCTTACAGTAGGTGGGGAACACCAAATCCAAATGCAATGTTTGTTTTTTTAATTCCAAATCATCCAATATTTTGTTAGTCTAAGTTGTTCTACAAATTGTCCCAAGTTTGTTCAATGGCTCAAATGCAATAGAAGTTTCTTTCTTTCCCACGAGAGACTTCAAAGCAAGTGTCCCTGGTCAGGAATTAAGAGATCCAGACTCCCTATCTTGTGACTCAACCATTCCTTAGGACTTCATCATCATCTAATTTACTGGCAACAGAGGAAAGAGGGCATGGAGGGATTTTTAAAAAAGCCTTTGCCTGGGAAGCACTTTATGTCCTCACATTCTGTTGGCTAGAATTTCAGTCATACTTAAATTCAAGGGTAGCTAGAAGTGTAGACTGGTCATGGGTCCTGAAAGAAGAGGAGAATGGATTTTGGTGAACAGCCAGCAATCTCTGCCACAGAAATGTAACCTTTAAGAAAATTTGCTACTTGTGATCTGAAATGGCAAGTTTAAAGTCAAATTTATCTAATGCATTCTCATATTCTCGTAGCATTAACTGAGGATATAATTTTGCTATGAAGAAGCAATCAGAAAAAGCCTAAACATTCATTCTGACTTTCTAACTTTGCTTATCAAGAATATAATACAAATCATGTTCCTTTTTTAATTGCCTGGGTAACCAGGAATTATATGGTTCTAAGTTGACAGTGTTCCAGCATTGACTGAATCACCACTTAATCAATTCATACTTCAGCTCTGTCATTTATTGCTATGCAATTTGGACATGTTATTTAACACCTCTGAATTTCACATTCTCCATCTGCAGAAATGGAGTAATATACCTGACTTGTCGAGGGTTATCAGAAAAATTAAACATACCTAGAACATTAGCTGATGTAGCAAACATTTAATAAATATTACTTATCATCAGCTTTACCCTAGAAGGTCCTTTAAGACACTGTTTGTCAATGGTTGGATGATAAAAGACCTAAAACAATTTACTTTTATTTCTTCAGTGTATTCTTTTTCAGATACATTTAATTAAAATGCATAGCAATAATATATGCTTTCAGTCTTCTCACTCCTCCCCTTCTGAATAATTAATTCAATATGTGTTTCTTTCTGCACATCCCAAAATGACAGTTTCAAGTCAAAAAAAAAAAAAAAAAAAACACGTCACATATGAGTCTTGCTGAGAAGACTGGCACATGGTCACATGAGCACAACTCTTCTATTAAGTTAGGTCTCCAGCTGGTGGATATGTGGATACTCATTCTGAGTTTCTCATGGTTTGCAGACAGGTTCCCTCCTTTATTTCACTGATGCAAGAAGAGAAGAGTATATTAGCTTTCTGTGCTACAGCTTTCACTTGCTTCACCCTTCTCCCAAGAAAAATATCAGAAAGAAATCTTTGCTTTCCATTGAATAAGTTGACAGGAGCAGGGGTAATGAAATGCAGCTTCTTGTTAGACAGAAAAGGGGAGATGATAATAGATATCTCTGGAAAATTTTTCTTTTGTTTTAATTTGGTTTTCTAAAAAATCTTCATAGGCACATGAACTAATAATGGGAAATTGACCTGGAACCAAAACAGTGACACAATTCAGTGGTCCCCAAATGTGGAAGGTTTATCAAACATCTAGGAAACTTCTTAAAATGCAGATGTTCACTTACCATCCTGTACCTACTGAATCGACATTTCTGAGTATTGGCCTCCCATTAGAGAGCCAAGAGCGGGCATTTTCTTGTATTCATCATAATTGAACCATATGAAAGTGTCAATACTTGACAGTTTTTTCTAACCTACAAATGGCAATTTTTATATAGTTCAACCTAATATTTACCTAGGTCAATTATTTTAATTTTTGATCCCCCTGGCTGGCTTTTTGAAAGGTATCTATTCCCAGGTTTGCTTCTAACCCACTAAATCAGAATTCAAAAACAAGGAAATTGTACTGCTCTGAAACCCACAAGGAACTATCCTTAGAAAGTTTAAGAAAGAGCCTTTCCATCTGAAAAGTTGTGGAGGTCTGGAAAAAGGAACATCATGATGGTGCCTCTACTTGTGAATAAAGAGGAGTAAGTTTTGGAATTAGAAAACAGCTACTTGAAAATTAACTCCTTTTACATAGATTTGAATGCCTGGGAGATGAAGCACTGAAGTGAAATTTTAAAATGTATTTTATATTTATGTATCGGATCAAGGTATAATTTTTACTTTATTAAAAATGTTTATATCCCATAGGAATTTATGAACATAAACCTAAAGAAGCATATTCCACATTAATTCTTTTTTTTTAAAGATTTATTTATTTGACAGAGAGAGACACAGCGAGAGAGGGAACACAAGCAGGGGGAGTGGGAGAGGGAGAAGCAGGCTTCCCACTGAGCAGCGAGCCCGATGCGGGGCTCGATCCCGAGATCCTGGGATCATGACCTGAGCCGAAGGCAAATGCTTAATGACTGAGCCACCCAGGTGCCCCTCCACATTAATTCTTAAAGTTGCCTTGGAATTAGGTGTATGAAAACATGTCTGTTGTGTGTGGAGCAGGTTAAGGGTGTGATAGTCTGGTCTGACAGGAATCCCAATGGCCCAATATTTATTTGACTCACTGTGTTACCAAGTTTTGACCCTTGGTTCTCTGCTCTTTGCATGTATGTGCACATGCGTGCACACACACACACACACACACACACACACAGAAGGGAGAGAGAGACAGACAGACAAAGTTAAGTTCAACCGGACTGTATATCTAGCTCTCTTTCTAGCCACTGGCTTATTTTTGTCCAAATGCTTTCAGAATATCTGCCTTGGAAATCCACAGGACTTGAAATTAGTTTGCTTAAGACGGGAATTATTTGTGTAATGAGAAAATACAACCCTGTGGTATACATACCTGGAATATTTTTTACTTATTTGGTATCCAATCTACATTTCAAGGTCCACCTCTGACAGTGGTGTTGATGGAGTATTGGTTAACTTAAAGCGCCCAGTTAACATGCTTGCAAATGAGTTCAGTTCTATCCAAAATCATTTTAGTTTCATTTGGAATAAAGTGGTCTCATTTCAGGTATATGTTCCATCACATTAAGGTGTTTCTCTGCTCAGCCAGTACCAGGGTTTTGTTACAGGATCACAGGCAGAGCTTTTGTGAATGCCTACAGTAAGCTGAGACCTTGAGAGTGGGCATGGGGGAAACTTTCTTTATCCCCTATTATCCATATCTCTTGAGCCTACCCCTGCTCCTATCGGGGGGGATGGGAGATGTAGGAGATTACCAATACGATTTCCAGTACATCATTGCGGTTGTTTGTGGCCTTTCTCTTCACTTATTGTTGCAAAAAAAACAAAAACAAAAATATTCTGACCACCATTGTTCCTCTGTGCTGCTGGTGTTCAAATGCCTGGCTCTGTTATGAGAGGCACTTGATGTTTTTTGGGTACTACATGGTGGGATGGGGAGGGACGTACAGTCTCTTGCCCAGGCATAGCCTTGCCCCACACTTCCCACAGTGTGTCATCCATCCCTCCACCTCCATCCCATTGTCTCTTTCTCTGAGGCTCCTCATGTTCTAATAAGCAGCCTTCTAGGGATATTTCAAGATGGCATAACCCTGACCACCTAAACTGATATATTCTCCAGTCACTGGAGATCCACTGTCTTTGCAAAGTCTAAGTGGTGGGAATGCAGGTTATTTCCAGACACTACTTCTCTTAATTTAACTAAAATCTCTACTATTATCTCTACATTTCAGCAGCATCAAAAGTATCCACCAACTCTGTGACCCCACACTTTTCTGATTGAAGATGAACCTGAATTTTCTCATTTAGCACAGGTAAGAGAGCTCTAATTTCTTGGAAGGGGAAAGAAGTCAAATGCCACTCTTTCTCACTCCTGAGGAGAGCAGGAAAGGGATAGTTTCCATGTCAAAAAAAATCTCTCTCTCCAGGAAAACAAAGATTTCCCCTGGCCCTTCTGGTGACCCATCTTTTGGAGGGCAAGGAGGATGTGGTTAAAGAAAGGTGTTTTCATGTAGGTTCTTTGCAGTTTTACAGTAGGTATGCTAGCAATCCAGAGGACATTTTGAAATTACACATAAAGCAAGTAGCACCTTTTTTCTCTTTTGCCTCCCTAGATTAATTATGCTTATGACCCTCAATCAAATGGAGTCAAAGTCAAGGAAGAACATAAGAATCCATGCATAAAAAAAGTCTCAGTATTACCATGGATGCTTAATATATTACCACATTTTTCCTAACCTGAATTTGTCTTCTTATAAGGGGCCATACAATACATTCAGTCACCTAAGTTAGAGGTTAAAAACCAAAGAAGAAGGAAGTTAAATAAATTAATGCACCAGCATGAGGTCTATGAACAGGATCAGGTGTTAGGAGACATACAAGACATACAGGAGTGGTACCTACTTAGTCTGGGGTGAAGGGAGAGTTCTCTGAGGAAGTGGCACTTGACCTGTGCATCGAGTTATCAAGGCAAGAGGACTAAAGGAAGAGAGCTCTGGAACCTTAGGCAGGCAGCCAAGACCATGACAGTGAAGGACAATGAACGTAAAGAAAGCCAATGAGTTAAGTCAGGAATGAGGAGAGGGCTTTGAGATGAAACTGTAGAGATAGGAAGGGAGTCTTATCATATAAGTCTTTCTAGGCCCTATTGAGGCTTTTGGACTGTAATCAAAGAACAATAGGATTCTATCAAGGTATCAACAATGCACCCAAGCAGGAGAGTGACATGGTAAAATTTGCTTTTCAAGAAACTTACTATGGCCAACCTGTCAGTAAAGGCTTAAGAGGAGAGCAAAAATCAAAGTAGGGTGAATAGTGAGTAGGCTATAATAGCAGTTATTCATTTAATTAATAACAATTAGAACAAGAAATTTAAATTCATTCTAATAAAATTTTTTGCATTCTATTCCTTATACCAATACCATGTACTATTTGGAATGCAACTAAAATGTATACATAATACCAAGTTTATTTTATTTCTTTAATCAAGAAATATTTTTCATGTTACTATGTAACAGGCATGATGCAGAAAATCACAAAGGTAAATGATTGTAAGGTCCTGCATTGGAAAAAGGTCTTAGGTTGATGAAAGACTTAGACATGCACAAAACTAATTGTAAAATAATGCAACTACCTTCACAAAATAAATAACTGATATGGAAGAGAGGGAAGAAAGAAATATAACCCCATGACCATATTGATCAATATTTTCAGCCCTTTCGATGGTAAAATCGTTTTGAAAAATAAATCAATAATGGAATCTCTCTTTTATGGTACATCTTTATAGGAAAGATTTTTTTTGCATACTATGGTTATCATTTGCTGGTTCCATTGTGCTTGCTGGGGATGCAGATTGTGAGGGGAGTAGCATGAGTTCACGTATATGTGTATTTCCATTTTGTGTGGTGTGAGGAGTGTGTTCCACTTCTTTTATAAAACCAGTGTTGTTCACTTTAATAGATCATGAATAAAGTAAAACATTCTACAACTGTTCTTAAAACTTGAAGACTGCCCTTTTCATAAAGATTTATTTGTATATTTTTATCTTGTGGGCAAAGTCAAGTCATATAAACACAAATCTTTTTTTTAATATATATAATTTGTCACTTACATTATCTCTACGTTCTAAGACAGGAGAGTATGTAGACAGAAAAGTAGCCTGGGTATAGGGCCCTGGAGTATGCTAACACAGAGGTAAAGCATGAAGAACATCAGAGGAACAGCCATGAAGGGCAGTAAGGTAGTAGGAAAATCAGGAGAGCATAATGTTCCTGAAACCAAGAGAAGAAAATGCTCCCAGAAGGAGGAAGTGGTAAACAGAGTCAGTACTTCATTGCTGAAAAGTAAAGATGAAAAGAGTGGTGACTGCTGCTTGCCGATGTGTCCTTGGTGATACTGGGAAGAAGAGCCACTGTGATTGGTGACTAGGGTGAACTGACCTAATCAAAGAGGTGAAGTGGGGAAACTATGGGAAAAGTTTTCAAAAAGTTTTCCCATGAGTGAGGAATGGAAAAAATGAAGCAGAAGAGGGAAAGGGTATGAGAGAGTACTTCCCCTCAAAAAGAGGTTCAAAAACATATTTGTAAAGAAATGATGAGGTGGAGGAGGAAGAGAAGGTTGTGGAGAGGGAGGAGGAGATAGGTAACATTTATTAACTACTTTCTATGCCCTGGGCACTATTCCGAGAATTTTACAGGCATTAATTAAGGTCATCCTAATTAATTCCTAACATCCTAGGATGTACATACTATTACTAACCCATTTTATAGATGGTGTAACTGAAAGAGAAATTCAGTAAATGCTCTACAAAGCTATTAGTTCAGCCAGTTGGTCTACACAGCTAGAAATAAGGGAAGCGATGCTCAATCAAGGCAGGTTCTACCCAGAGCCCACCCTTGAGCCACTGTGTCACATCCTTTTGTAGAAAAGAGGGAAAGTGGGTAATTCAAGAGAGAGAAGAGAGAATGCTTAATCACTGACAGGAAGTTTAATCAATTGCAAATCTTTGCGGAAGTGACAAAGTAAAAGATGCAGAGCATCAGTCATGAGGTTGCCCTATAAGATGAGCAAGGTCTTCAGACTTTAGAGGAACCCAAGAGCTAGCAGAGAAAATATGCAGAAATGCAGGTAGGATGGTAGGTAGAATGAGAGCAAAATGAAGAAGTTCTGATTTATTTTTCAATGAAATACAAATTTAGGTCATGAATGAAGAGGGAGGAGGAGTGGGGAGTAATATGTTAGGGAGAAGAGAGTAGAAGAAAATGCCATAGTATCATTGACTTCTTAAAGATAACTTTAATACAAGGTACCACATCCTCAATGTAGAAAACATATAGATAATAACAACAAGAATAAAAGAATTATTTCTAATCCAACCATCCAGAGAAAACCACTACTAATTTTCCTTTTTCTTTCTATGTGTTTTACATGATGGAATGGTGCAAAGGTTTTTGTAATCTGCCTCCTCATGTAACAATGACCGTTTTCTCTTTCCATTAAGTATCTCCTATTCTTCTAAGTATTCTTCTATCATTAATAAAGGTGTTCCATTGTGCTGACGTACATTATTCAATTAATCCAACACTTCTGGGTGTTTAGATTCTTTCCCAGTCTTTTGCTATTAGAAACAGTGAAACAGTGAACATCTTTATATGTAAATAGCAATGATCCTTTTGAGAGTGGAAAGGAGAGCATACTAGGGAGGTGTAGTAGGATTTTGTGACTCAATAAAGTGTGCACTTGAAGCTTATGATCATGAATTTTTCAAAGATTTTATCTATTTATTTGAGAGAGAGAGCACAAGCAGGGAGGAAGGACAGAAGGAGAGGGAGAAGCAGACTCCCCACTGTGCATGGAGCCTGATGTGGGGCTCAATCGCAGGACCCCGATGCGGGGCTCAATCCCAGGACCCCGAGATTATGACCTGAGCTGAAGGCAGATGCTTAACCAACAGTGCAGTGTAGTACTTAAGAACACAGATTTCAAAGCCAGAATGCCTGGCTTCAAATCCTAACATAGTCATTTAACCCTGGTCACTCATCTTTGTGTCTCTGCTTCCTCGTTTGTAATATGAAGATAATAATGGTATCTAGAACATAAAGTTGTTGGTAATAAAGGAGTCAGTATGTTAAGTGGCAAGTGTTAAATGCTATTAATAGTATTGAGGATAAATCCAGTATGCTTGAACCTTTGTTAAAAGGGGTGTTTAGGAAAACACTAAAGTTTTGCCATGTAAGATTTCATTTAGTCCTCTGTTTCCTTTCCTTAAATATTTAAATTCTGTATTTCTAGTTAATATATTTGGAGCTTGATTGTGATGATTTATTTTTAATAATAGAGGCAGCTTCCCTTCATGAAAAATGCTTCACTCATCTTTTAACTCTTAATTGAAACAGGTTTAAATTTTATGGGAATTTCTCCTGTGAGATTCTTAGATTTTACTTTCTACCTCCTCCTCCTCACTGATTTTATATGTCCAGTAAATTTGCCTAAAGGTAAATGACAAAATGGAGAAGTTGAAGCAAAGGAAAACACTAGTTTGAATAATCATAAAGCAGAAAAAAATATTGTTTTACTTCATTTTCCAGAGCATTTTAAATGCTAACATTCTTTAACATTTATCTTCCTAGAGTCTCATAACCACAGATAAAGGTCTAAATAGCAAAACCACAAACTAGATCTTAAGTTTATTTTTCTAAATACTTGATGTTAGTTTTCTTTGCTAATTACTTTATGAAAAATACATGTACTTGTTTTTGCTTTTAATGAATTTTAGAAATAACTGAGCATCTATGTATGCTAAGTCATAGATACAATGAATAGGATACCATATAATTAGTAATAATGTGATAGGCATAGGGCATTTTGTAGTGGTGGAAAGTGAAGCACAGTGCTAGTGAAACTAGCAGGACAATTCGGGATTTTAATTCAGGCCATTTAGCTATCTGTCTGTGCATTTAACCACCATCCTGTACTGCCTCCCGGAGAATAGCAGAGCCATTTCATTGCACAACTTAAGGAGTATCATTGTCATTGAAGTCTATGTAAATTATATTTCCCAGGATATATTTTATATTAAACAAAATATATATTTTTCATAGTTCTTAGTTCATGTTACAAACAATAATAACATTAGTTCTTTTTAAAATGATGAGGAAAAAAGTATATCAGTGGTATAATTTTTAATAAGGACAAGGATGACTTTCACTGCTAATAATAATGAAGGAATGAGGGGCACCTGGGTGGTTCAGTCAGTTAAGCCTCCAACTCTTGATTTTGGCTCAGGTCATGATCTCAGGGTCATGAGATCAAGCTCTATGATGGGCTCGGTGCTCCACGTGGAGACTGCTTGGGATTCTCTCTCTCCCTCTTCCTCTGCCCCTCCCCAGCTTGCATGCTCTTGCACGCTCCCTCTCTCTTTCAAATGATGATGATGATGATCATCATCATCATCATCAAATGATATTGCCGTGAATGGTTCCTTTACCTAGAATAATAAAAGAAAATTTTAAGGGGCGCCTGGGTGGCTCAGTTGGTTAAGCGACTGCCTTCGGCTCAGGTCATGATCCTGGAGTCCCGGGATCGAGTCCCGCATCGGGCTCCCTGCTCAGCAGGGGGTCTGCTTCTCCCTCTGACCCTCTTCCCTCTCGTGCTCTCTGTCTCTCATTCTCTCTCTCTCAAATAAATAAATAAAATCTTTAAAAAAAAAATTTTAAGGGAAATGTTTCAGTAGACAATGAACATTGTTTATAGCTGAATCCAAGTAAAAGAGTGTGCTGCTTCTGCTGAGTAACAAAAGATGTTCTCAATGCTCATAGTGTGCTCAGAGTTCCCCATTTTTGCTTTTTCTTTCTGATACATGATTCTTGGAAAGGATTCCAAAATTACTAAATATTCATTTTCATGTTATGTTCTGATTCCAAGTTTGTAAAAAGAAAGATTTATCCCCAAAAATTCCAATCACATCAAATGCCTTCTATTCTGCCTTTAATATTCATGAAGGCAATCTGATCTCTGATCTGATTCTTGCATAGATCCAATGGGCATCAGAGAAGCCAGTGTTTATAAAAATAATATGATGGAAGACATTTCAACCTGATACTCACTTTAGTGAATACCATTTGGGGTTTCTTTTCACCTTTCGCTGACTCACCAAGCATTACTGGAGGAAGGACTGAAGTAGGAGAAGGAAGGTGAACATTAGCTTCACACATTGGTAGGTAGACTGTTGATACTACATTCTAATTATATCCACATCAAAATTCAGGAAAAAAATAGAAAAAAAAAAGCCCTTTGGTCCTCAATTTCAAAATGTGTTTCTTTGGAGATATAATTTGCTCTTAAACTCTTCTATATGCAATCTTTATATTTTAAATTTTCATCTCTAATTTAATAGTTGTATGTACTAACCACTTACTAAGTGCTTATAACAATATGCTGAGCAATTTGCAAACATAGTTTATTGAATATCCTTAAAACTCTATGCTATAGCCACAGTGTAGTTTTCAAAGCATTTCCTAAAACATAATCATATTTGATTCTGACCACAATCTTGTTAAAGAGGAAAAATAGTTATTATAATTTCACAAAGGAAATGGAGACAGAAAAACCCCATGATTTGTTCTAGGTCACACAGTTTGTAAGTAGCAGAGGTGAGAATCAAGCTAAGTCTTCTCTGAAGCAGTTTCAACACATGAAGAGGCGAGATCTTTCATTTCCAAAACAAAAGTTTAAATTACATTATTTTTATGTTATTTTTTTAAGATTTTATTTATTTATTTATTTTAGAGAGACAAAGAGCAGGAGGCGGGGCAGAGGGAGAGGGAGAGAGAGAATTTCAAGCAGACTCCACGCTGAGGATGTGGAGCCTGACGTGGGGCTCCATCTCACAACCCTGAGATCATGACCTGAGCCGAAACCAAGAGTCGGAGGCTTAACTGACTGAGCCACCCAGGCACCCCTAAATTACATTATTTTTATTTATTTCTCAATCCAAAAGTATATTCTTGCAAGGATACAGATAGTACTCCAAACATTGTATTTTTTTCATTTCATATACTATATGTTTTTGTTGTTCATCATAATAGTAACCAGAATAATTGTTACAAGAATTTAGAGCTATTTGTCTTAAACTTTCACATTTCTCTCTCCCATTGCACATAATTTTGTTAATATTTACTTCTCAGATACTTAGACTGCAAACTATGAAGGCAGAAACCATGAGAATATTTTAACCACTGCTGTAGTCCCAGGATGAAGCACAGTGCCTAGCACCTGATAGACATTCAGTTAATATTTGATTAATTTCAATCAAGTAATTTAATTTCATAAAAGGGATAGAAGATTAGGCGATAGTCGGGGGGGGGGGGATGAGAATGTATTTGCTATGAATCCCTACCAGCAGTACATATGTATTTAAAGGCTCATAGAAGTGGATTAATCAAAGTCTTCATTATCTACTTTTCATTTAATCCATTACTAAATTTAGGAATTGAGTTGATTTAGCTTGGCAACTATTATGGGAAAATAGTGTCAAAAGCTCTGACTTGCAGTTATATTGCAAAAAAAATCAGATTGACAAAAATAATTGCATGATGTTAAGAATTATTCGTTCATTTAATAAATACCTATAAGTGACTATTATGGACTAAGAAGATTCAGAGGTAAACAAACAAAATCCCTTGCTTCATGAAGTTTATAATCTGGTGATAGAGACAGATATTAAACCTATAAAATAATATATGTGTAATATATCAGTCAGAGACAGGTGTAGGAAGAATTCTAAAGCAGGAGAAGGGAACAGGCAATGATTTAGGGGAGGTAGGGGAGGGCTATGTACCCAGATTGTTGAGAGGCACCCTCTTCTGGGAGTAGGTAACGATGTTTCCATTAACAGAAGTTCTCAGTAGGGAGACAGGAAGAGAGCTGAAGTGGAATGATGACACTGGGGTCAATGCAGCACATGATGTGGGGGTTCTTATTCAAGGTGCACACACTCGCTTTCCCCTATCTCCACCATGGCGCTGAGAACTAATGTCTGAAAACAGTGGTGTCACCTGTGAATTCAAGTTAGTAATCATTAATTTATTCTTATTTCTTAGAAAAAGGCTTATGTGCACAATGTTTCTTTCTATGCATATGGCTCATCTCCTGCCCTGGGATCAACTCACCTTAATTATATTAGCTTTTTGTGGAGTGTATGAAAAGGTAAAGAGATTCACATAGTTCCAAAAGTTTTACCCAATTGTTTTGGTCAGGGATCATTTTTTTTCTTTTTATTTATTTATTTATTTATTTATTTATTTATTTATTTATTTATTTTTGATGCATTTTTATTGTTATGTTAATCACCATATATTACATCATTAGTTTTTGGTGCAGTGTTCCATGATTCATTGTTTGTTCATAACACCCAGTGCTCCATGCAGAACGTGCCCTCCTCAATACCCATCACCAGGCTAACCCATCCCACTACCCCCCTCCCCTCTAGAACCCTCAGTTTGTTTTTCAGAGTCCATCATCTCTCATGGTTCGTCTCCCCCTCTGACATACTCCCCTTTTCTTCCTCTCCTGTTATCTTCTTCTTTTTCTTTTTTCTTAAAATATGTTGCGTTATTTGTTTCAGAAGTACAGATCTGTGATTCAACAGTCTTGCACAATTCACAGCGCTCACCGTAGCACATACCCTCCCCAATGTCTATTACCCAGCCACCCCATCCCTCCCACCCCCAACCACTCCAGTAACACTCAGTTTCTTTCCTGAGATTAAGAATTCCTCATATCAGTGAGGTCATATGATACATGTCTTTCTCTGATTGACTTATTTCACTCAGCATAACACCCTCCAGTTCCATCCACGTCGTTGCAAATGGCAAGATCTCATTCCTTTTGATGGCTGCATAATATTCCATTGTGTATATATACCACATCTTCTTTATCCATTCATCTGTCGATGGGCATCTTGGCTCTTTCCACAGTTTGGCTATGGTGGACATTGCTGCTATAAACATTGGGGTACACGTACCCCTTCGGGTCCCTACATTTGTATCTTTGTGGTAAATACCCAGTGGTGCAATTGCTGGATCGAACGGTAGCTCTAATTTCAACTGTTTGAAGAACCTCCATACTGTTTTCCAGAGTGGTTGCACCAGCTTGCATTCCCACCAACAGTGTAGGAGGGTTCCCCTTTCTCCACATCCCCGCCAACATCTGTCGTTCCCTGACTTGTTAATTTTAGCCATTCTGACGGGTGTGAGGTGGTATCTCATTGAGGTTTTGATTTGGATTTCCCTGATGCCAAGCGATGTTGAGCACTTTTTCATGTGCCTGTTGGCCATTTGGATGTCTTCTTTGGAGAAATGTCTGTTCATGTCTTCTGCCCATTTCTTGATTGGATCATTTGTTCTTTGGGTGTTGAGTTTGATAAGTTCTTTATAGATTTTGGATACTAGCCCTTTATCTGATATGTCATTTGCAAATATTTTCTCCCATTCTGTCGGTTGTCTTTTGGTTTTGTGGACTGTTTCTTTTGCTGTGCAGAAGCTTTTTATCTTGATGAAATCCCAATAGTTCATTTTTGCCCTGGCTTCCCGTGCCTTTGGCGATGTTTCTAGGAAGAAGTTGCTGTGGCTAAGGTCGAAAAGGTTGCTACCTGTGTTCTCCTTTAGGATTTGGATGGACTCCTGTCTCACGTTTAGGTCTTTCAACCATTTGGAGTCTATTTTTGTGTGTGGTGTAAGGAAATGGTCCAGTTTCATTCTTCTGCATGTGGCTGTCCAATTTTCCCAACACCATTTGTTGAAGAGACTGTCTTTTTGCCATTGGACATTCTTTCCTGCTTTGTCAAAAATAAGTTGACCATAGAGTTGAGGGTCCATTTCTGGGCTCTCTATTCTGTTCCATTGATCGATGTGTCTGTTTTTGTGCCAGTACCATACTGTCTTGATGATGACAGCTTTGTAATAGAGCTGGAAGTCCGGAATTGTGATGCCGCCAGCTTTGCTTTTCTTTTTCAGTATTCCTCTGGCTATTCTGGGTCTCTTCTGGTTCCATACAAATTTTAGGATTATTTGTTCCATTTCTTTGAAAAAAGTGGATGGTATTTTGATGGGGATTGCATTGAATGTGTAGATTGCTCTAGGTAGCATTGACATCTTCACAATGTTGATTCTCCCAATCCATGAGCATGGAACGTTTTTCCATTTCTTTGTGTCTTCTTCAATTTCTTTCCTGAGTATTTTATAGTTTTCTGAGTACAGATCCTTTGCCTCTTTGGTTAGATTTATTCCTAGGTATCAAATGGTTTTGGGTGCAATTGTAAATGGGATAGACTCCTTGATTTGTCTCTCTTCTGTCTTGTTGTTGGTGTATAGGAATGCCACTGATTTCTGTGCATTGATTTTATATCCTGCTACTTTACTGAATTCCTGTATGAGTTCTAGCAGTTTTGGGGTGGAGTCTTTTGGGTTTTCCACATACAGTATCATATCATCTGCAGAGTGAGAGTTTGACTTCCTCTTTGCCGATTTGGATGCCTTGGATTTCTTTTTGTTGTCTGATTGCTGTGGCTAGGACTTCTAATACTATGTTGAATAGCAGTGGTGAGAGTGGACATCCCTGCCGCGTTCCTGACCTTAGGGGAAAAGCTCTCAGCCTTTCCCCATTGAGAATGATATTTGCTCTAGGTTTTTCATAGATGGCTTTTATGACATTGAGGTATGTACCCTCTATCCCTATACTCTGAAGAGTTTTGATCAAGAAAGGATGTTGTACTTTGTCAAATGCTTTTTCTGCATCTATTGAGAGGATCATATGATTCTTGTTCTTTCTTTTGTTAATGTATTGTATCACGTTGATTGATTTGCAGATGTTGAACCAGCCTTGCAGCCCAGGAATAAATCCCACTTGGTCGTGGTGAATAATCCTTTTAATGTACTGTTGGATCCTATTGGCTAGTATTTTGGTGAGAATTTTTGCATCCATGTTCATCAAGGATATTGGTCTGTAATTCTCTTTTTTGATGGGGTCTTTGTCTGGTTTTGGGATCAAGGTAATGCTGGCCTCATAAAATGAGTTTGGAAGTTTCCCTTCCATTTCTATTTTTTGGAATAGTTTCAGGAGAATAGGTATTAATTCTTCTTGAAATGTCTGATAGAATTCCCCTGGGAAGCCATCTGGCCCTGGGCTTTTGTTTCTTGGGAGATTTTTGATGACTGTTTCAATTTCCTTAGTGGTTATAGGTCTGTTCAGGTTTTCTATTTCTTCCTGGTTCAATTTTGGTAGTTGAGACATCTCTAGGAATGCACCCATTTCTTCCAGGTTATCTAATTTGCTGGCATAGAGTTGCTCATAATATGTTCTTATAATTGTTTGTATTTCTTTGGTGTTGCTTGTGATCTCTCCTCTTTCATTCATGATTTTGTTGATTTGGGTCATTTCTCTTTTCTTTTTGATCAGTCTGGCCAGGGGTTTATCAATCTTGTTAATTCTTTCAAAGAACCAGCTCCTAGTTTCGTTGATCTGTTCTACTGTTCTTTTGGTTTCTAGTTCATTGATTTCTGCTCTGATCTTTATGATTTCTCTTCTCCTGCTGGGTTTAGGCTTTATTTGCTGTTCTTTCTCCGGCTCCTTTAGGTGTAGGGTTAGGTTGTGTATTTGAGACCTTTCTTGTTTCTTCAGACAGGCTTGTATTACTATATACTTTCCTCTCAGGACTGCCTTTGCTGTATCCCAAAGATTTTGAACAGTTGTGTTTTCATTTTCATTGGTTTCCATGAATTTTTTAAATTCTTCTTTAATTTCCTGGTTGACCCATTCATTCTTTAGTAGGATGCTCTTTAGCCTCCATGTATTTGAGTTCTTTCCGACTTTCCTCTTGTGGTTGAGTTCTAGTTTCAAAGCATTGTGGTCTGAAAATATGCAGGGAATGATCCCAATCTTTTGGTACCGATTGAGACCTGATTTGTGACCTAGGATGTGATCAATTCTGGAGAATGTTCCATGGGCCCTAGAGAAGAATGTGTATTCCGTTGCTTTGGGATGGAATGTTCTGAATATGTCTGTGAAGTCCATTTGGTCCAGTGTGTCATTTAAAGTCTTTATTTCCTTGTTGATCTTTTGCTTAGATGATCTGTCCATTTCAGTCAGGGGGGTGTTAAAGTCCCCCACTATTATTGTATTGTTGTCAATGTGTTTCTTTGCTTTTGTTATTAATTGCCTTATATAATTGGCTGCTCCCATGTTCGGGGCATAGATATTTACAATTGTTAGATCTTCTTGTTGGATAGACCCTTTAAGTAGGATATAGTGTCCTTCCTCATCTCTTATTACAGTCTTTGTTTTAAAATCTAGTTTGTCTGATATAAGGATTGCCACCCCAGCTTTCTTTTGGTGTCCATTAGCATGGTAAATGGTTTTCCACCCCCTCACTTTCAATCTGGGGATGTCTTTGGGTGTAAAATGAGTCTCTTGCAGACAGCATATTGATGGGTCTTGTTTTTTAATCCAATCTGATAGCCTGTGTCTTTTGATTGGGGCATTTAGCCCATTTACATTCAGGGTAACTTTGAAAGGTATGAATTTAGTGCCATTGTATTACCTGTAAGGTGACTGTTAACTGTCTGTTGTCTGTGTTTGTTTCTGCTCTTTGCTGCTTTTAGGTTCTCTCTTTGCTTAGAGGACCCCTCTCAATAGTTCTTGGAGGGCTGGTTTCGTGTTTGCAAATTCCTTTAGTTTTTGTTTGTTCTGGAAGCTTTTTATCTCTCCTTCTATTTTCAATGATAGCCTAGCTGGATATAGTATTCTTGGCTGCATATTTTTCTCGTTTAGTGCTCTGAAGATATCTTGCCAGTCCTTTCTGGCCTGCCACGTCTCTGTGGATAGGTCTGTTGCCAATCTAATGTTTCTACCATTGTAGGTTACATATCTCTTCTCCCGAGCTGCTTTCAGGATTTTCTCTTTGTCTCTGAGAGTCGTAAGTTTTACTATTAGATGTCGGGGTGTTGACCTATTATTATTGATTTTGAGAGGGGTTCTCTGTGCCTCCTGGATTTTAATGCCTGTTTCCTTCCTCACATTAGGGAAGTTCTCTGCTATAATTTGCTCCAATATACCTTCTGCCCCTCTCTCTCTCTCTCTTCTTCTTCTGGGATCCCAATTATTCTAATGTTGTTTCGTCTTATCGTATCACTTATCTCTCGAATTCTGCCCTCATGATCCTGTAGTTGTTTCTCTCTCTTTTTCTCAGCCTCTTTATTTTCCATCATTTGGTCTTCTATATCGCTGATTCTCTCTTCTGCCTCATTTATCCTAGCATTTAGTGCCCCCATTTTTGATTGCACCTCATCAATAGCCTTTTTGATTTCGATTTGGTTAGATTTTAGTTCTTTTATTTCTCCAGAAAGGGTTTCTCTAATAACTTCCACGCTTTTTTCAAGCCCAGCTAGTATCTTTAAAGTCATGATTCTGAACTCTAGGTCCGACATCGTACTAATGTCCGTATTGAGTAGGTCCCTGGCTGACGGTACTACCTCTTGTTCTTTTTGCTGAGGTGATTTCTTTCGTCTTGTCATTTTGTCCAGAGGAGAATAGATGAATGAGAGAACAAAAGGCTAACAGGTTTACAACGTCCCCAGCAAATATACTGTATACAAATCAGAAAAGACCTGAAACCAGGGGAAAAGAAAGGGAAAGAAAGAAAAAAGAAAGAGAAAAAGAAAAAAAAAAGAAAAAAAAGATAAAAACAAAAACAAAACAATTCAAAAAAGGCAGAATATGATCAAATATGATCAGGCTAGTGCATAGATCAGTGCCACACACTAGATTTTGGGCGTATTTTGGTCTGTTAGAAAAAAGTGCCTCCTAAAATTTTAAAGGAAGAAAGACATATATGTACAAAATAAGGGTTGATACAATGAAGGGATGGAAGATGACTGTAAAGATGAAAACTATAAAAGATTTTATAAAAGGACTTGGTAAGATAAGTTGGTTGAAAAAAGAAAGAAGATTTAAGGAAAAAAAAAAAAGGAAAAAGGGAGAGAATGTGATCAGGCAGGAGACTAGGACAAAGCCATACACTAGTGATTTAGGGTATATTTTGATCTGTTAGAAGAAACTGTACCTCAAAATTTTAAAGAGAGAACAATTTATATATATATGCCAAAAACGGGTAACTACTATGAAGGGATAAAATATGACTCTAAAAATGAAAAAAAAAAAAAAAATTTTTTTTTTAAAAAAAGGGATTTATAAGATGTTGGTTGAAAAAGGGAAAAAGAAAAATTAAAAAAAGTCAACAAAAATTAACTTTGATGAAATAATGAATCATGGTAAAAAAAAAAAAAAAAAAGCCATGAATCTATGTGCAGTATTCCCCTAGCGCTGGAGTTCTCCTATTTTCCTTGATCGATCAACTTGGTCTTGGCTTGCTGGCTGTTTGTGCTGATCTTCTGGGGGAGGGGCCTGTTGCTGTGGTTTCCAAATGTCTTTGCCGGAGGCTGAACTGCCCCGCCCTTGTCGGTCCGGGCTAAGGAAGCTGCTCCGGTTTGCTCTCAGGAGCTTTTGTTCCCTGCAAGCTCTCGGTACAGCTCTGGAGGACCAGGGCAGAAATGGTGGCCTCCCAGTCTCCACCTGGAGGAGCTGAGAACTCGGGGCCCCGCTCCTCAGTGCGCCCCCAGAGAAAAGCAGTCACTTCCGTGTCCCCGGTCTCCGGCCGCACTCCGTGCTCACCCGGCCTGTGATCGAGCGTTGCTATCTCTGGCACCCGACCCCGCTCGGAGTCTCCAAACCCAGCAGATCCCTGCAGTGCGTTCCCGCACCGCTCCTCCCCGGGAAGGAAGGGGAGTCTCCCCGGATCTGCTGCTTGTTGGGTCCCTGCTGGGGGAGCCGTGCCCCGACTGGGCCGCAGATCACAGTTTATGGCAACCCCGAGCTGAGAGCCCGCGACTCTGCTCCGTCTCTGCAGCCGGCTTCCCTGCTCTGATACCTGGGAGCTCTGGCGCACTCAGGCACCCCCGGTCTCTCTGTGACCCCAAGGGTCCTGAGACCACACTGTCCCGGGAGGATTCCACCCCCCGCTTAGCCACTGCAGCGACGTCCCTCCGCTGAGCCAACTTCTAAAAGGTCCGATTTTGTGCTCCGCGGCTCTATCACTTGCCAGAAGCGGCCGGCGGAGGCCCCTCCCCCGCCGTCTATCCTCCCGAATATCGCCTGGGATTCACTTCTCCGCACGCCCTACCTTCCAGTAAGTGGTCGCTTCTCTGTTCAGAGAGTTGTTGCTACTCTCCTGTTCGATCTCCTGTTGAGTTCGTAGGTGTTCAGAATGGTTTGATCCCTATTCAGCTGAATTCCTGAGACCAGACAAAATCTAGGTCTCCTACTCCTCCGCCATCTTGCTCCGCCCCCCCAGGGATCATTTTTTTTTCAAATTGACAGATAACAATGCTTCTTGTGTACCTGGTAATTTTCATCTGGATGCCACATATTGAGGATTTTTAAAAAGTGCTGAATATTCTTGAGTTTAAAAAAAAATACCTTTAAATTTTGCAGTGGGGTGCAATGAATTTTCTTGGAAAGAGTTTTACCCTTTTAAGGCTTGGTTTCAAACACCCACCGTTATGTGGACTAGAACAGCTGTTAGTCCCGGGCTAATTACACTCCACTACTGAGGCAATAATCTTCTAAGTACCTGATGCTTCGTGTATTCTGATTTTTTTCTACTCTTGCTAGTGAGAAAAAAAAGAATTCCAGGCTCTGTTAAGCTCCAGGGATTATTGTGCTTTCTTCTTAAAAGTCTCTTTCCCCCACCTTAGATAATTCCTCACAAATACATGCTGATCAATATTCAGCTGAGGAATCAAAGGGAGGCCTCTCCAGTTCTCTGTGGCTTTCTTCCTGTGCTGATTTTCTTCCTGTGGCATTCTGCCATGTGAAGTCCAGCCACCTGGACACCCCCGTACACCCAATTCTATCACATCAATTTAGGAAACCTCCAGGCCCTCTCTGGAGCCCTCTCCCAGTGCTGTGGCTAGAAATACCTCTAAGAAGAAAGCTCCAAGAAAGGAAAAGGAAGACGGGGATGATTGTAGGGAATTTTCCTCTCTCATATGATTATTTCTGTGCACTGCCTGAAAACCATTGTTTTGTGCAATGTCTGAAAACCATTATTTCATGTTTTTGTTTTTTGTTTTTTGTTTGTTTGTTTTTTTAGTTATTTAAGTTGAAGGTTTAATCTAGTTCCTGTTTTACATTTTGGCCAGAAGTAGAAGTTAGCTCCCAAAGCTTTCAGGCTGAATTTCAGGAAGAATTATAAATTAAATGGAGTGAAATGACTGTGTTGACCACAGTTAAAAATTAAGACTGGAATGATAGTTTGGAATTAGATTTTGGAGGCCTGGTTTATGGAGTTTGACTCAATAGTTAAATAGGAGGAAGAGAGTCACGGCTTGAATAGGAAAGTATCATGACAAAAACAATGATTTAAGAGGATTAATTTATTGTAACATCTTGAAAAGCATACATATAGTGTGTGTCTATGTGTGTTTATGGGTTTACGTATAACACAACAGGTATAATAGACACATAGGATACATACTTTCATAATACATACACATACATAACAACGGAAACAAAAACACAAACAGAATAACAAATAACGCATGGGGTCTTTTATTTTTTAAGATTTTATTTATTTATTTGTCAGAGAGAGAGAGCACAATCAGGGGGAGTGGCAGGGAGAGGGAGAAGCAGGCTCCCCGCTGAGCAAGGATCCTGGGATCATGACCTGAGCCAAAGGCAGATGCTTAATGACTGAGCCACCCAGGGGTCCCAGCGCATGAGGTCTTTACTTATTTTGTTCACCTGTGCACATCATAGGCAATAAATGTATGCATTCAATGAATGACTGAGTGAACAAATGAATATCCTCTGAAATAGTCTACACCATGTCAGATGTTGAATTTCAAGAAACATGGCCACTTTCCTCTGCTAACAGCGCCCTAAAGAACAGAGCATAGAGCAAAGGAACCAAAAGAGATTGTAGATTCCAGTCCCACAGAATCAGCATTGCTGGAGGTGGGCAAGGATGTGGAGAAAAAAAGAAACTTCAGCTGCATCTCTCCCAGAGATTTGGTTCATTTCTTTGCAACCAAAAGAGAGCTCAGATAAGAAATTGGTCAGAACAGTAAACTACTTGTAAGAAAGAAGTTTCTGGCTCATATTTTCCAACAATTTATGTGATATTAAATATTACAAAGCCACTGTATTACAATTTTTTTAACATTTGAAAGATTCTACAAAATGATAAGTAGGTGTCTCAATACTGGACGTAATTATAACTAACCAAATTTGCATTTCATTTTAACCATGATATGAGTGTCTGCCCTATACTATCATTCCCTGGTGTTCCCCACTCATTAGTTCAGTTTAAGGAGCATTGATTCAAAGTTGAAACCTAATCTCTGTAGGCAGTTCAAGTTGACAATGTAATACAATCTGGATTTTTCTGTGTGAAGAAAATATGTGAAGCATTGAAAACATTCATAGCAAAAAAGTTAATTTTAAGTTTTTTTAAGTTGATTCTGTAGCCCCAAAATGAGGCTAAAGAACATAGGGATATGAGTTCCTATGTTTAAAATATGTCTGCCATGGATGAATCTTTCAGGAAATACCTGAGCATTTAAACTAGAGATAAGCTTCTATAGAAGAGAGATAAATTCCAACTGCAGAGACAGAGATTCTTAAATAATAATAATAATAGGCAATGTTTATTAATCACACCACATGCAAGGCAGTGTGCTATGATGCCATTTTGCGTACTTGGTCATATTATATCCTCACCCCATGAGGCAGACATGCACAGCTAGTTTCAATATGCTCACCTATAAAAATGCACGTAAAAATAAAACACTCTTTTAAATATTGTCCTGGGAATTAGAAGATTTAATCTCAAATAAACCCCTGGAACAATTACAGTATATAATAAATATTTAATAAATGTTACCCCTAAATATTATTATCCCCCACTTTACAGTCACAGAAACTAAGGCAAAAAAATTAAAGGAAGTTGCCCAAATTTTCCTCACTAGAAAGGGATTTGAGTTGTGAGGGAAAAAAATGCCCACTGAATAGCTCATTGGCAGATATTAATCAATTAACTAAAATGTTTAGCTTGAGTACCTGGGGAGAGAAATGATTAGATGGTCTCTCAGGGTTGAGGGGTACAGTAGAGTGGGCTGCATTTAAAGCTCAGTATTGTGCAGCTTGGGGAAGACAGTCCTTCAGTGGCCTAAGATTCACCGTGTCTTCTCCATTTTCAGGTCACAGTCTTTACCCCCTTTATCAGGTGCAGAAACAGCTCATCCTGCCACAGTAAAGCCACACAATGCACTGCAGTGGCAAGTTCCACTCTTCCTTCAATAGTCTGGGAGGGAACGAAGGTCATGATTTGACTGCCTTGAGCCTTGACACTGTTCTCTAGGATGCAATAGATTCTACTGCATGTGAACAGAATGCACTGGATTTTAGCCACAATTTATAGTGATTTTATTGATTCTAAAATTTGAAAAACATTTAATGCTTCAATTATGATATGGCTTTACCTTTGCCTTATTTTCCCTTTTCCCCACAGAAAGAAATAACTCAAAAGAGATTTCCCAAAAAAGATGGAACATGAAAAGCCTTGAAATAATCTCAGGTACATCATCTGTTGCTGTAGTTTGTACTTTAGCTCCTAGTAGGGACTTAAGTTTATTATCTGCCTGTTTGGTCTTCCTTGTGGGATAAGAGTTTAAAGAAGGAACTATCTCTACACCAGGATTGCTACATTGAGAATCAGTCACAAGAGACCTCAACCAACATAAATGTCTTTGCAATGAGCTTTAGTCCAGCGAATAGAACTCTATGACAAGGTCAGGAGGTTGCTTCAACTGCCTTCCACTCAATGATCCTGCATACTTTTTCCTGGGAATGTTAAGCTTTGTACTCGGAAGAATACCACTGTTTAAAATTACTTTCCTCTAAATGTTGGAGGCAATTTTAGCTGATTTTAGGCTTTTAGAAACTTACTCTAATATACTATTCATCTTTCAAACATTTTCCTAGAAGTTTTACCTATTACATTTAACTTTTTTTTTAAAGATTTTATTTATTTATTTGAGAGAGAGAATGAGAGAGAGAGAGCACATGAGAGGGGGGTAGGGTCAGAGGGAGAAGCAGACTCCCCGCTGATCAGGGAGCCCGATGTGGGACTCGATCCTGGGACTCCAGGATCATAACCTGAGCCAAAGGCAGTCGCTTAACCAACTGAGCCACCCAGGCGCCCTACATTTAACTTTTCAAAATACTACCAAACTGAATTTATTCATGTTTTTATCTTGCTGTTTTATGTTTCTTAAATAACATTTTCTTTTTTTTAAAGATTTTATTTATATATTTGAGAGAGAGAGAGAATGAGAAAGAGAGAGAGAGCATGAGAGGGGGGAGGGTCAGAGGGAGCAGACTCCTCGCTGAGCAGGGAACCTGATGTGGGACTTGATCCTGGCACTCCAGGATCATGACCTGAGCCGAAGGCAGTTGCTTAACCAACGGAGCCACCCAGGCGCCCTTAAATAACATTTTCTTTAATTTGTTTTTAAAATCTTCCAGATGGTGTTATTTTTCATCTCTTATTTATTCTTAGTTTGTATTCCAGATTTTCTCTTCATCTCATTTTTTGTTCATTTTATCTTTCAGGTTAAATGAGCCAAGTGACACACTTTTTGTGTAATTTCACCAAGTTCATTTCCCTGTGGTTTTTTAAACAAATTTATACATTTTTACATGTTATTAGGTTTATTATATCTATTTATCTTTAACTCTCATTCATCAACTTATACCAACCAATAATACATTCTCTTTGCTAATCACTATTGCTTAGCTTTAAACATTTTCTTTACTTATTCCCTAAGTATACTGCAGCTCACTTTCTTCAGTCATTATGTGACAAAAAGTAGGAAAGAGTCAAAATAAAAATTTATGCTCTTTTACAGAATGTCAAGACAGACTTCATGTTTATTTTTCACAAAAGTTCTAGAAAGCAGAGACTAAGTTAATGTTAACTCACCCGGTATTTAATTCACACACTCCCAAAAGTCAAATTAACCCACAAGAGAAAATAAAGCCTAGATCCCACATAAGTTGCAACATAGGGAGTTTGAATTTTCCCGGAAAATTCTATGGAGAGATAATTAAAGAAAGATAATTTGAAGAGTACCTGGAATATTTTGCATACTTTGGGTTTGCAATATATATCAATGTCTATCCATCCATCACTATATCTTTATATAAAATATGAATGCCTTTCAATACTGAGGAGAAATCTGATAAAAATTTTGGGGATTAATATTTGACTGAAAGACAGATTCCCAAGAAAGAGGTATTAGTTATTTGACTGTAATTCTCACTGGATTCTAGGTACTTGGCAACAGGTCAAAATTGGCTTTTTTTTTTTGTTACTTAGAAGTAGAGACATATTGGGACACCTGGGTGGCTCAGTCGATTAAGCATCTGCCTTCAGCTCAGGTCATGATCCCAGGGTCCTGGGATTGAGTCCCACATCAGGCTCCTTCCTCAGAGGGGAGCCTGCTTTGCCCTCTCCCCCTCTCCCTGCTCATGCTCTCTCTCTCTCTCTCTCTGACAAATAAATAAATAAAATTTAGAAAAAAAAAAGAAGTAGAGACATGTTGACTAATGAATCTTAGGCCTAACTTTATATGACTTCCAGAGCTAGTAACCTATTATTAAAAATGTTTAAAATCCAGAAATTTATCTCTGAAAATACCTTCAAAGATATGTAGGTCAGGAGATTCTTAATACAGAAAGTTGTAAAGAAAGTTTAAATATTAATGAATCCAAACCCCTGTTCTATTATGTGTCATGAAGCTAAGGAAGGAAATAGAGGAGGGTGTTCATAACAATAGTGATGGCTTTGTGAAAGGTCACCTGTTGTTCTACTCCATAAAATACAAGGAAAAGACATCTTAAATGAGGACAGATAAAGGTATACTTAAAAAGACTTATGAAGAAGGGTTTTAGTAACTGATCAGAGTCCTAAAACTCCAATCATTCTATTTTATAAAAGGTCAAAATATGGAATTCTAATGATACTAGACAAGTTAGTAGGTACTTCTTTGTCTAATAAACAAAGAAAAAAGATTTTTTAGATTCAATCCTTATTTGATTGTTAAACAATATAGCATTTTCTTACCACATTTGCCAAATATTTATGATAATGTGGCTGAATAGGGCATTAAGAACAGAGAGAAAAAGTAAAGATCATTAAATTTATCTCTCTTAGAAACTAGAAAAATATAGCAACATCCCCAACATCCAGGCAAAGAAATCCTTAAAAAACCTTTCTTATTTCAGAAAGTCACTGTAGTGTCCTTGATAGTGTTTCAGTCCTTCCTCATCTTCCTCTGTCACTATATGAACAGTGACAGCTCCCACAGGGAAGTTCAGAATATTATAAAGGTAAGTATAAGATGTAACACCTGGAAATCTAGCACGCTGACTCCTCAGAACCCCTGCAGAAAAACTAGTGGGTGAGTAGTGAGAGGGCATAGTCTTAGTCCTCATTCTGTTTTCTAATCATGTCACCTTAAATTCATTGCTTTAAATTATTTTATCACTTAAGTCCTCAATTATAAAATAAAAGAAGATTAAAAGCATCGTCTTCATATTAGTGGTTGTGAAAATCAAATGAAAAAACCTATAAACCAACAAATGCTGCAAAAATAAGAATTTAGAACTATCTGGCTATAGGGGCGCCTGGGTGGCTCAGTCGTTAAGCGTCTGCCTTCGGCTCAGGTCATGATGCCAGGGTCCTGGGATCGAGCCCCGCATCGGGCTCCCTGCTCAGCAGGGAGCCTGCTTCTCCCTCCCCCACTCCCCCTGCTTGTGTTCCCTCTCTCACTGTGTCTCTCTCTGTCAAATAAATAAAATCTTAAAAAAAAAAAAAGAACTATCTGGCTATAGAAAACAAGAGGGAAATAAGAATAACAAAAAATAATAACTTTGAGTGATAAAAAATAAATTCAGAAGGATAACAGGTTTGGAGAAAAAGATTAAAGATGATGGCAATCTCATAAACGGTAGATTTTAATATATTAATTCTTAAATGTTTCAATTAACATAACACTGAGGTAGTGACAAATCCAGGGTTAGAGTACAATTCTGATTTTTAAGCCAGTACATTTTCCCTGTTACAGTTCCTTTATATCATACTAGGCTGCATTTAAAGAAAAAAGAAGAGAAGTTATTACCAAGGAGAAAGAATCCCAGTAGAAACCAGGTTGAAGGCTGGACATACAGCAGAACAGAGAATCACATCCGACCCCAAAGAGTTCCATTTGTCAATGAATTCACAGCAAGTCTAGAAAGAGAAGAATCCAACCAAAACATTACTATTCGTAAGACAAGAAAAATAGGCTTTCTGTTACTTTAGAAAATTTTACCCTATAAAATTGTGGAAGGTGGTATAATGAAATCATACTTTTACCATGGAAGTTAGATTTTAAACACACCAGAAAAAGTTACAGTGAAGTTTTGTCTTGATCAGACACGTGAAACATGAAGACAAGAGATAGAGCATACTATTTCTGTATTTTTTAAAGCCTGGAGATTCTTTTTTTTTTTTTTTTTTAAGATATCATCTCTCTCCCTTTTTTTAAAGATTTTATTTATTTATTTGTCAGGGAGACAGAGAGAGAGAGAGAGAGAGGAGAGAGCACAAGCAGGGGGAGCAGCAGGCAGAGGGAGAAGCAAGCTCCTCCCTGAGCAAGGAGCCCAATGTGGGACTCTATTCCAGGAACCTGGGATCATGACCTGAGTGGAAGGCAGACCCTTAGCCAGCTGGGCCACCCAGGGGTCCCTAAATCCTGGGGATTCTAAAGCATAGACCCAGTGACTATGTAAACAAACAAACAAACAAAAAAAACCACCATACTTCTTAATCTAGTCCAGAGGTCTGCAAACTACCATTCCTACAGGTCAAATCTGGTTTGCTGCCAGATTTGTATATAAAGTTTAATGAACAAAGATATGCTCATTCCTTTACTTACTGTCTATGGCTGCTTTGGGGCTACAAAGGCAGAGGAGAGGAGCTATAACAGAGATGGTATTGCTCACAAAGCTTAAATTATTCAGTATCTGGCCCTTTATAGAAAAAAAATTGCTGAGTCCTGATCTAGACGATTTGTAGTCGTGAATGAAGAAAGAATAACTATTCATTGTAGATCTATTATGTGTCAGGCATTGTGCCCGATAATGTACATCTCTAGCTCTGGCTATATTTCTTTAATTAATTCTCACAACTATCCTGTGAAACATGGGTTGCTATCTAAATTCTATAGATGAGGAAATTTATATTCAAAAGCCTAAGTAAAACTAACCCAGGATTATACTGCTAGTCAGCAACAGATTCAGGATTTGGATGTTCTTTGTCATTCTTGTTGTTATTATTTATTGGTGGTAATTTTCATAGGCAATTGTCTTTGTACTGAGCTACACTATCTCCCAGAAATTCATGTTTACTAAAAACCAGAGGCAAAAAGAGAAACAGCGATCATCCCTATTTTGACAATGAATGCTTACCAATCCATGTTCAGCTCACCCCATGTATCATTAAGTGAGTGATCAGTACAGCTCTAACCCTAATCCTTACTGGAAGAAATTTCATTTACCTTCAGAGCAACATGTTGTTTCCAGAGTTTCTTCACTGACCAACAATACATGTCATAGATATTAAGGCAAATACAAATATCACGTATAACCTCAGTGTGTTTTTTGGCAGAGGTCCTGAACTTTCTTTGTATCTAGTAACCATACCCCTTTCTCAAAACATATTTAATCTCTTTTACTTTTCTTAAGATTATCTTATTCAGGGGGCGCCTGGGTGGCTCAATCCGTTAAGCCTCTGTCTTTGGCTCAGGTCATGATCTCAGGGTCCTAGGATCCAGCCCCACATTGGACTCCCTTCTCAGCAGGGAGTCTGTTTTTCCCTCTCCCTCTGTCCTTCCTTCCCACTCGTGCTATTCTCTCTCTCTCTCAAATAAATAACCGAAATCTTTAAAAAAAAAGTATCTTATGCAGGACTTCTCCTTCTCCTTCTGGTAAATCAATGCCACTATTTTTATTTTTACCCCCAAATCCACATTTACTCACCAGCTATCAATATTCAATATAAATAACCATGAGGCTCTGCTCTCACATTCATGTCATGTTTTTTACTTTGGGGACAATAAATCTCAGTAATCTAATTAATAGTCTCTCATACATGTACACAGATAAACTCACCCAATGTCACAGCTTTTATCTAACAGCTTAACCATCCATGAGAACTGGAAGAAGCCAGATGAGTTTAGATTTATCAATAAGAATTGTAACTCTGCCAAGTAGAGCACAGAATCTGTGTTGGGGCTTTCAAAGATTGAAGTAGGAAATTATAAATTGTCCTTTATGGGTGGATATTTTAATATTATGGTATTATATTAGTTGATACACCATGAAGTGCACTGAGAAGAAATCTAAAACTAGGTAAATAGATTTCTATTGGAAAAATACTTTGAAATTAGAAAGTGTGTGTGTGTGTGTGTGTGTGTATGAGATATATGAAGCTATTGTTTTTAGATGTTGGACATCTGGGAGTGTAGCATTGTCCTTTCATGAATAAAATAGCTCCTGGAGATCTGTGAGCTGAAAGGAGATTCTGAAGTTCCCACTATGCTTGGATACATTAGGATTTCTGAACATCTAGAGGAAAGATACTTTGCTAAACAACATATTCCTCAGTTGATACTGAAGGAAAGCTAAGCCTTAGGAGTAGAATTTTTTTTTTTTTTTACTGCTATAGTAATGGGTATTCAAGGACAAGTCTAACAAAGTTCAAACACCAAATTTGAAAGGTTAAGATTAATTGACCAGAAAATCAAATGCCAGTATGAAAAACAAACAAACAAACAAAAACCTCATTTATCTTAACTCTCTCTAAAGGAAAACAGCTAAATTCAGTCTCAATTCTAGTATCTACAATGTCACACAATAAATTTTAAAAATCTAGATATGAAAAGAAGCAGGAATATATGACACATACCTGGAGGAAGAGAGCAGTCGGTGAAAACAAACTCTGAGAAATGATCCAGATGTTGGAATTAGCAGACAAGTATTTGAAATCAGCCAATACAAATATATCCAGAGATGTTAAAAAGTGGTCATAATGGGTGGACAGATAGACAGACAGGGGAATATTAGCGGTAGAATAGGGCTTATAAAAAGAATCAAATAAGAACTCTAGGGGTGCCTGGGTGGCTCAGTCACTTAAGTGTCCGACCCTTGATTTCGACTCAGGTCATGATGTCAGGATCATGAGATTAAGCCCCACATCAGGCTCCACACTTAGCATGAAGGCTGCTTAAGATTCTCTACCCATCTCCCACTTGCTCTCTCTCTCTCTCTCTCTCTCTCAAAATAAATAAATAAATAGATAAACAATGTTAAAAAAAGAATTCTATAAGCAAGAAATAAAAAATGTGAAATGAAAAATTCACTGAATAGCCATACTTAAGATCAGATACAGGAGAAAAAAGAGTCACTAAACTTGAAGACTTATCAATAGACATTACTCACTCTGAAGAACCAAACAAAAAAACATATTGAAAATAAAGTATCATTAATATGTAGGATAGTATTATGCAGTCTATCATATGTGTTAGAGTCAGGAAAAATAATTGGGATAGAAATTATACTTGAAGTAGGCTGAAAAGTTGCCCAAATTTACTAAGAAAAATACCGACTTGTAAATCTAAGAAGTATAAATATAAAGAAAAACACCCTTAGGTATTTTTGTCAACTACTAAACCCATTGTCAAACTGCTAAAACCCAAAGGTAAAGGCAAAATTTTGAAAACAGAGAAATGGTACATTGCATACAGGGGAAAAACCATGCATGGCAGATCTTTCATGAGAAATAATATAGGTCAGAAGATAATGGAATGTCATCATTAAAGTGATATGTGAAGGGGGGATTATCAACTAGAATTTTATATGCAGTGAAAATATCCTTACGTTATGAAGGAAAATTTAAGACATTTTTCAGATAAAAAATTGAAAGAATTTTTTGCTAACAGGCCTGCAGTAAAGGAAGTATTAAAGACTATTATTTTTGATGAAACGGATACACACTCTATGGAAACTTGATGTGCATGATGGGATAAAAAAATACCAGAAATAGTGGATATATGAGTAAATATAAAAACTATATTTTTATTCTTAATCTCTTTAAAAGCCTGATGACTATCTAAAACAAAAAAATTGGGGCGCTTGTGTTGCTCAGTCAGTTAAGCAGCTGCCTGTGACTCAGGTCATGATCCCAGGGTCCAGGGATCAAGGCCCATGTCTGACTCCCTGCTCAGCAGGGAGTCTGCTTCTCCCTCTCCCACTCCCCCTGTTTGTGTTACCTCTCTTGCTGTCTCTCTCTCTCTTTCTTAAATAAATAAAAAAAATCTTTAAAAAAATAAAACAAAAATTCTAGCAATCATGATGGGGCTTCTAGCAAAGCAAAGCTGGTGGCATCACAATTCCAGACTTCAATACATATATATATATATATGTCATATATTTGACAATATCACAAATTATAGGAGTTAAGGCAAACTATACAATTGCTTGATTCTTACATTTCTTGTGAGCTGGTACAATATCAACTCTTAAGTACAGTATGAAAAGTTAAAGATGCATATTATAATCCCTAGAGCAACCGATAAAATATAAAACCAAGAGGTGAAGTTGAAAATCCAAACGAGAAATTACAATGGAATACTAATATTCAATTTATAAGATGACAAAAAAGGAGGACTAGATGATTAAAAAAATTGAACAGATGCTTTTTTTGTTTAAGCAGATGGAATAAATAAAAGGTAAACAACAAAATAATAGTTCTAAATCTAAATGAATCAACAATTACATTAAATGCTAATGAATTTGAAACTCCAATTGTAAGGAAAGATTATCAATCTGGCTTAAAAAAATAAAACACAGAATTATGGATATCTAAAACCACTGCCTTGTTTTATATGACAGACATAACTCAAGTGCAAAAAACAGATAAAGGTGTTATAAGAAAAGAATAATTAAAAATATATCATTTGCATAAATGCAAAAATTCTCAGAAAAATATTAACATTCAAATTAATATATTATTATCAACTAGGATTTATTGAGGAATTCAAAGCTGTTTTAACTTCCAAACACTAAATTAAGGAAATATATTATATTACCAGAATAAAGGAGAATAGACATGATATTATCAACAGCTAAAGAAAAAACATTTGGTAAAAAAGCAAAAACAAAATTTTTTTTTTTAAAGATTTTATTTATTTATTTGAGAGAGAGAGAGAGAAACAGCATGAGAGGGGAGAAGGTCAGAGGGAGAAGCAGGCTCCCCGCTGAGCCGGGAGCCCGATGTGGGACTCGATCCCAGGACTCTGGGATCATGACCTGAGCCGAAGGCAGTCGCTTAACCAACTGAGCCACCCAGGCGCCCCAACAAAATATATTTTTATAAAAATTCTCAGAAAATTTAAAATAAAAGGGAAATTCCCCAGTCAAATAAAAAATATTTATGACAAACCTATAGTTAATTATAAATGATAAAATACTTGATAAATTGCTTTTAGAATAGGGCCAAAGCAAAGATCACCATTTCACTACTTATATTCAGTACTGTGCTGGGGTGGGGGCGCAGGGGTCATAGTCAGTGAATACAACTAGGAAAAAGAATAAAAAATAAAATAAATAGAAGGCACAAAACTTGGAAAGGAAGAGTAAAATTTTCTCTGTTTAAAAAGTTATTATTAAATATGTAGAGAAATCTTGAACATGGTTTGAAAGACATTTTCTATAAAGAGCCAGATAGTAAATAATTGTGTGTTGTCCAGGCCTCATGGGCTCTATTGAACTTAACTCTTGTGTAGACAACATAGAAAATATGTAAGTGAATGAGTATGTCCGTGTTCCAATAAAACTTTATTTACAAAAACAAGCAGTGAGCCAGATTTATTCTACATGCCATATTTTGCCAACTCCTGATCTAAGAAATCTACAAAGCAGCTATGAAATCTACTAAGTACATTTATCAAGTTTACAGGTTACAAGATTGAATTAAAATTCATTGTATTTCAGTATGATAGCAGGAAACAACTAAAAATGAAATCAGACAACAAAAAGAAATAAAAGGCATCCAAATCGGCAAAGAAGTCAAACTCTCACTCTTTGCAGATGATATGATACTTTATGTGGAAAACCCAAAAGACTCCACCCCAAAACTGCTAGAACTCATACAGGAATTCAGTAAAGTGGCAGGATATAAAATCAATGCACAGAAATCAGTGGCATTCCTATACACCAACAACAAGACAAAAGAAAGAGAAATTAAGGAGTCGATCCCATTTACATTCGCACCCAAAACCATAAGATACCTAGGAATAAATCTAACCAAAGAGGCAAAGAATCTGTACTCAGAAAACTATAAAATACTCATGAAAGAAATTGAGGAAGACATAAAGAAATGGAAAAAAGTTCCATGCTTATGGATTGGAAGAACAAATATTATGAAGAGGACAATGCTACCTGAGCAACCTACATATTCAATGCAATCCCTATCAACTTTTTTCAAGGAAATGGAACAAATAATCCTAAAATTTGTATGGAACCAGAAGAGACCCTGAATAGCCAGAGGAATGTTGAAAAAGAAATGCAAAGCTGGTGGCATCACAATTCCAGACTTCAAGCTCTATTACAAAACTGTCATCATCAAGACAGTATGGGACTGGCACAAAAGCAGACGCATAGATCAATGGAACAGAATAGAGAGCCCAGAAATGGACCCTCAACTCTATGGTCACCTCATCTTCAACAAAGCAAGAAAGAATGTCCAGTGGAAAAAAGACAGTCTCTTCAGCAAATAATGTTGGGAAAATTGGACAGCCACATGCAGAAGAATGAAACTGGACCATTTCCTTACACCACACACAAAAATAGACTCAAAATGTTTGAAAGACCTAAATGTGAGACAGGAGTCCATCAAAATCCTAAAGGAGAACACAGGCAGCAACCTCTTCGACCTCAGCCTCAGCAACTTCTTCCTAGAAACGTCGCCAAAGGCAAGGGAAGCAAGGACAAAAATGAACTATTGGGACTTCATCAGGATAATAAGATATTGCACAGCAAAAGAAACAGTCAACAAAACCAAAAGACAACTGACAGAATGGGAGAAGATATTTGCAAATGACATATCAGATAAAGGGCTAGTATCCAAAATGTATAAAGAACTTATCAAACTCAACGCCCGAAGAACAAATGATCCAATCAAGAAATGGGCAGACGACATGAATAGACATTTTTCCAAAGCAGACATCCAAATTGAAAAAGTGTTCAACATTCCTCATCATCAGGGAAATCCAAATCAAAACCTCAATGAGATACCACCTCACACCAGTCAGAATGGCAAAAATTAACAAGTCAGGAAATGACAGATGTTGGCGGGGATGCAGAGAAATGGGAACCCTCCTACACTGTTGGTGGGACTGCAAGCTGGTGCAACCACTCTGGAAAACAGTATGGAGGTTCCTCAAAAAGTTGAAAATAGAGCTACCCTACAACCCAGCAATTGCACTATTGGGTATTTACCCCAAAGATACAAATGTAGGGATCCAAAGGGGTACGTGCACCCCAATGTTTATAGCAGCAATGTCTACAATAGCCAAACTGTGGAAAGAACCAAGATGTCCATCAACAGATGAATGGATAAAGAAGAAGTGGTATATATATACAATGGAATATTATGCAGCCATCAAAAGGAATGAAATCTTGCCATTTGCAACAACATGGTTGGAACTGGAGGGTATTATGCTGAGCGAAATAAGTCAATCAGAGAAAGACATGTATCATACGACCTCACTGATATGAGGAATTCTTAAACTCAGGAAACAAACTGAGGGTTGCTGGAGTGGTGGGGAGTGGGAGGCATGGGGTGGCTGGGTGATAGACACTGGGGAGGGTATGTGCTATGGTGAGCGCTGTGAATTGTGTAAGACTGTTGAATCACAGACCTGTACCTCTGAAACAAATAATACATTTTATGTTAAAAAAAGAAGAAGAAGATGATAGCAGGAGGAGAAGAATGAAGGGGGGGAAATCGGAGGCGGAGACGAACCATGAGAGACTATGGCCTCTGAGAAACAAACTGAGGATTCTAGAGGGGAGGGGGGATGGGTTAGCCTGGTGATGGGTATTGAAGAGGGCATGTTCTGCATGGAGCACTGGGTGTTATATGCAAACAATGAATTATGGAACACTACATCAAAAACTAATGATGTAATGTATGGTGATTAATATAATATAATAAAAAAATAATATAAATAAAAATGAAATTATAAAAATTCCCATTAATGATATCACTAAAAGTATAAAATACACAAGAATACATTTAAGAAAAAGTGAAAGACCTCTTCATTGAAAACTACAACGGCAGAAATTTTTAAAAAGAAATACAGAGACCATATTCCCTATGCTGTGCCTTTTAGTCTCATGATTATTCATTCCAAAACTGGAACCCTATATCTCCCACTCCCGTTCACCCATTTTGCCCACCCACCCCCAACTCCGCACTCATCTAGCCGCCATCGGTTTGATCTCTGTATTTATGGCTCTGTTTCTGCTTTTTGTTTATTTATTCATTTGTCTTGTAATAGTGCTGTATGGTGACAGATGGTAGCTACCGTTGTGAATATAGCATACTACACCTGAAACTAATGTAACATTCTGTGTCAACTATACTCAAAAAACAAAACAAAATGACAAATGGAATTATACCATTTGTCAAATGAATAAGTATTTTGAGATATCTTTTCTCCCCAAATTGATTTATAAAATCATTGCACCTGCAAACATCAAACCAGAGACATTTTAAAATATAGAAATGAACAAGCTATTTCTAAAACTTTCTTACTGAAACTTAATGGACTTAGAGCAGCCAAAATAATATTTTTTAAAGAATATAATTAGATTTATACTACCTGACTTTAAGAATTCCTATAAAGCTTCATTCATCAAGACAGTACAGTACTGACATAGGATAATAGATCAAAGGAACAGAATAAAAAGCCCAGAAATAGACCCACCAACATTTAATCAATTGATTTTTAACAAAGGCCCCAAAACAATTCAGTGGAGGAAATTAAAGTCTTTCAGCAATGGTATTGGCACACTTTCACAATATAGAATAAAAAGACCCCCAATCCTTATCTCACAATATGTTCAAACATTAATTCTGGATGACTTATATGTGTAAACATAGAAGCCAAATATGTAATGCTTCTAGAATAAAATGTAGGACATTATCCTCATGATGTGGAGATAAGCAAAGGTTTTTTGGACAGAACACAAAAAGTAGTAACCATAAAGTAAAAACAATAAATAAATTAGACTGTCAAAATTACAAACATCTGCCTATCAAAGGATACCATTAAGAATGTAAATAGGCAAGGCATAGATTGGGAGAAAATAATTACACTACATAAACCTGACAGAGGATTTATATTTAGAACACATATATAATGGGAAGGGTTTTTTTTTAAGCTGAAGAATGGAATACCTAGTTCACAAAAGAAAATACATGAATGTAATTTAGTATGTACATAAAAATACTTAATGTCATCAGTCAGCAGGGAAATAAAAATCACCCCCACTATGAAATGCTGTAACACATACTGGAAGAGCTAAAATTAAAAATACTGACAATATCAAGAAATGAGATTATAAAGCAACTCTCATGCACTGCCAGTAGAAGTGTAAAATGGTAAAATAATTTTGGAAAATATTTTGGCAATTTCTAATAAATTAAAATATACATGACTCAGCAATTCTACTTCTAAGTAGAGTGCACTTAAATTTCTAATAAATTAAAATATACATGACTCAGCAATTCTACTTCTAAGTAGAGTGCACTTAAATACCATTTAATTTCTAAATACCATTCTCTATTAAAAGGAACCAAAATTACTTGAAAGATTGAGGCAGGGGAAATATAAATTGAACCTGGAACATTCTGTTGCAGCAGAAAGTAGAGAAGTACACCACACAAAAAATGATGAGGCCATCATAAAAGGACATGGAAGTGATTCCTTCTGGCCAGATTCTGAGGAATTTGAGCATGATGATAAATAATAACTGCAAAAATATAAGTCATTTCATTGAATAAGAATTAATTAGTTAGCCCAAATATATATAAATAAGGTAAATAAGTAAATAACTAGGAGGAAAAGAGAGCTCTTCTTTACAGTGGAATGAATACTGATAAATACCTAATACACAGTAAAGTTGGGAAATCATCAATGGATGATAAAACTAGTGAGTGAAAATTTGATAACATACAGGAAATTTGCATCATCTGAAAGTATCACCACACATATCATTTATTAATAAGAAGGGAAAATATAGAAAATTTATAATGGAGAAGCCTGACAATAAGCATTTTCACCAAGAAATCAAAACTAATAAAATCAAATTGGGAGAAACTGACATCAGAATCCTCTGTATTTGATGCATAGAGAAGAACCTTAAGCCTTACTTCAATGATATTCTTGACCCCCAAAAAAAAAAAGTATTATCTGATTCTAAGGAAACATCAGACAATGATCAGAGACATGCCACAATGTCCTGCATACTTCAAAAATATTGAGGTCACAGAGACAAAGAAAGGCTGAGGAACTGTTCCACGTTAAAGTAGACTGAAGAGATTTGATAACTACATGTAATCTATGATCCTGAATGGAATTCTTTGGAGAAACAAAAATGCCACAAAGAACACTACTGGGATAATTGAACAAAACTGAACATGGACTCTGGTTTAGATAATAGTAAATTATTGCTGTTAAGTTTCCTGATTATGATAACTTTACTCAAGTTATTTTAGAGAATGTCAATTTTTAAAGGAAAACACACTAAGATATTTAGGGATAAAACTACATGGTATTTCCAAATTGCTCTGAAAGTTAAAAATGCAGGAAGATGGACATATAGAGAGAAAATAATAAAGCAACTGAGATAATATGTAAACCATTGATGTATCTGGGAGATCCTTGTACTATTCTTGAAATTTCTTTGCAAGTTGGAAATTACATGAAAATAATAAGCTACCAAAGAAATGCTTTACTCCTTTGTAGCTGCTGGAAGCATGTATTAAATGATTATTTTTAAGGTATCTGCCAAGCTCAAACTTTTGCTTTTCTCTGGGGTCCTGCCCCCAAGTCCAATGGGGAGAATTTCTGGCTGCCCAGGTTGCCCTGTACAGAACCTCTATTCTGGTTACCACTGATTGAATATACTGAAGACACCTGACCTATACTAAGTCACTATGATTTTTTTCACCAGATATTTTTAATTGATTTATTTGAGAAGAAATGAATGTCCTTTTGTTCCTCTCCCTGCACCCTACTCATAATTGATTTATCTGAATGGGTTACATAATGACACTCTGACCTTTATCATTCCTTAGTTTTTTGGGTGTTTTGTTTTTGTTTTTGATTTTTTTAGTAGAAGTAAAACCTTGCACACAAATGGCTCCTCTCCCCAGGATTTGTTTGCCTTGTCTTTTCCTTCCATGGTGTACATTTCCTGGAGAGACTCTGCCCCTGCAGGGGTGAGACCTGTATTCCTGAGAGGATTTAATTTGGGAGGGAATGTAGCACAAAGTCCATTTGGCCCTTAAATCCAACTGACATCTTCCAATCCAGTCTTACAAGGAATAAGGCTGATATTTTTGTCTTCATCTGTCTGATTCCTACATCTCTAAAATTGGTTCAGAACCCATACGGGGAAAGGGATGTGATTAATTATCACCCTCCAACTGCCACAACTGCCAAGCAATCTCTGCAGGGTGACTTGGAAAGCAGAGAAAAGCAACCTACAGGAAAAGAGATGATGCAGACTTGATAAGCATTGATGAATAGCTTCTTAATTTCTTATTCTAGTTCCTTCCTCAATTCCAGTTGCATTTGTCTCTCCTCTTGTATTCCAAAGGACACAATATTTCTTTAGAATAAATCTTTCTTTGGGACTTAAACTAGGATTTAAAGAGTCTGAACTAATTCCAGGTTTTATTCTTCCTGCCAGTATGGGGTATTCTTAGATTTATATTTTGGTAAATTTGACAATAATGGATATTGTACTTATTGATTGCTAGAAAACCTGGTCCCATATTCTTCTAAGAGATATTTAGACTCCTGGACCATAGAGAAAGACACCATTTGGCAGCAGGTTGATCATAAGCTTGTACTTCAATGAGCCAATTCTCAGTATCAGCCTCAGAAATGAAGAGAAGAAGAAACAGAAACACCAACAGAGGAAAGCTACAGACTTGACTACTGCCGGTGAAATCAGGACCCTTTGTCTTGATTCCACTGTACTGAGTTCTAAAATTCAAGGTGGAAGGAATATCCTTCAAACAGCCCTAAACAGCCTTCATACAATGATGGTACTAGGCGTCATTTCAGCAGAGAGATGATAAAATGATTGAAAATTAGTTAAGAATGTGAAATAGGGAACTGGCTGACATTTAACCATATTTAATGTCCTCTAGAGTCAGTTCTGTGATTGCATTGGCTGAGTTAAAGGGCATAAAATCACTTGAGCTGACAAGATTAGCCTCCCAGGTTTTTAAATGGAGAATTAATATTCAGGCCTTCTTTAGGCCTCTTCTTAGATGTGTCAGAAAAGTGAGGTCATAGGGCAAACTGCTACCTGAAAACTTGGGAGACAGATAGATAGGTACAGAAACTCATAGCTTACTGAAGCAGAAACCTATGAACTGAAACCTGCACAAGAATCAATGCTGGGATAGGAAAACCTGAACTGTAATTGTCAAGTTGCTGAGGGCTCCATGTAGACAAGTCTGGGAATTAAAAACTCCAGGGGTCCCAATCAGACAAGGATCCACACTTCTGTGAGTTTTATTTCCAGGAGCTCTACCAGGTCCTCACAGTGAAAATCAGATAAAAATCCTCTTGTGCTAATGGCAGGGGAGGGGGAAAAGAAACCCTTACAAAGTATGTCCAAGATGTCCTTCAGGAGATGAGTGGATAAATAAACTGTGGCACATCCAGAAAATGAAATATTTTTCAGCGCTAAAAAAAAGAAAAAATATATATATTACTCTGTGCTAGAGAGAGAGATGAGCCACTAAACCATAAAAAGACCTGGAGGAAACTTAAGTGCTCATTATTAAGTGAAAGAAGCCAATCTGAAAAGGGCTACATATGGTGTGATTTCAACTATATAACATCCTGGAAAGAGAGACAGTAAAAAGTTTAGTCACTGCCATGGGTTAGAGGGGAGGGAGAGATAAACAGGCAAAACACAGAGGATTTTTGAGGGAGCAAAATTATTCAGTATGATTCTACGATGGTGGATACATATCATTATACATTTTTCAATTCCCATAGAATGTATAACACCAAGAGTGAACCCTTTGGGACTTTGGGTAATGCTGTACCAATGTAGATTCATCAATTAAAATAAATATACCGCTATGACATGGGATGTCAACCGTAGTGGAGCTTGTGGTGTATAGGGACTTGGAGATATATGGGAACCCTCTGCATTTTCCATTCAATTTGCTATGAACCTAAAAGTGCTCTAAAAAATTAAAGTTTATTAATTTATAAAATGAAAATCAATGGAATTCAAGAATGTCAAAGTGGTTAAACAGTCATTTGTTCAAGCAAGATTGAATGGTACTCATTTAATATGATCACAGAGAAAAAGACAGCAGAAAATAATTTTCCCAGGTTACATGTGCCTGACTGGGGGATGGAATGTTTTCTATTTGAGGTGTAACCAAGTCTCCTTACTGTTACATGTAAGACAGCTGGTGCAAATCCATGTAGAAATTTCTTGCATGTAGCAATGCCAATAATTGCTCCAAAGATAAACTTGATGTTTCTAGTTTAAAGCCCACACTCTCAAAGACAAAGCCATTACCAGTCGATATTCACACACACACACACACACACACACATACACACACAAAACCCAGAAAAAACAAACAAACAGACAAACAAACAAAAAACCCTTTCTTTCCATCTTCTTTTTGGAAAGAATAGAAAAGCTATAAACTTAGAAAGAACCACCCATGGCAGCATCACCACCCTTGGCTCATTGATTAGCTGTGCTGACCCCATTGCAGCTGACCCTGAAGAAAACTATCACCCCATTAACACAATCCCATTGAAGGGAAACCTCATTGTGTATTTCTAGAGTGTCAGTGGGGAGTTTTTGTGTCCCTAGGGCAGCCAGTCTAGATTAAAACAAACCTACAGGCAAACATATTATTATGTTGACAGGCCATAGAATATTTGGGAAATATCACAAATAGATGGTTCATGGAGTAGATCTCTCTTTGATGAATCAAGAGGATTATTCAACTGAAGAGGCCCCTTCCTTCTTTTAAGACCCAAATCTCTAGGGTAAAATCACTCTCTTCATTTCATGGTTTTCCTTTGATCTAAAACCCATATAAATCTAGACCCATATAAATACCAGGCCCATAAATGCCACATTTGGGTTGTCTCCAACACTCTGCTAGTATTAAGATAGGAAAGAAACTATTTTCTCTGGTGCTTGAAATTCTTGAGTGAAGGACTCCCAAAGAGGCAGTATCTTATATCCAGGTATTGGGATATTTCAACCTAGTGAAGTTATTTATATTCCTGAAGACCTCTTTGGTTATAACTTGCCTGGAAGTTTAACTTGAGTCAGGTGAAGTGAAGCAGAAATGTATTTATTGATTAGCAAATTTCCTTCTTCCCCTATACCCAGCTCTCTATCTCAGCAAGGAGGTAGAAATGTTATGCTATTTACCATGGGCTTCCACAGGAAAGAGAGAATCCACTTAATGAATGTTGGGTAACAGTTCGGTTTGAATAGATTGCCTAAGCAAGAATCAATCACTTCATTTTTCCCCAGATCTGTAGAACAATTGCTTCTGTCCCCATATCTGTAGAACAGTTGTTTCCTTCCCTCATCTCAGATGTCTCACTACCAAGAGTGGCCTCAAGAGTGAGCTAAGTGAAAACTCTCAATTCCCTCCCTGAATGATTTACAGATAGATGGGATACATTTGAATATAAGACAGGTATGTATGACAGGAATAGGCCTTCACCAGATGTTCTAATTAGAACCGATTCTCCACTTGTTTTTGTCTAAAAGTTGGATGGTAAACTTTCTTAGAAGCTCCAAATTTTGTTTTACTCAGTATCTGGTAGTTCCATAGAAACGCCATGTACATCTTGCAGAAATCTGATTCAAGGTGGGTTTTTTTTAAGTTAACCCAGTGATATTTAAAAAAATTTTTTATTATTATGTTATGTTAATCACCATACTTTACATCATTAGTTTTTGATGTAGTGTTCCATGATTCATTATTTGGATATAACACCCAGTGTTCCATGCAGAACGTGCCCTCCTTAATACCCATCACCAGGCTAACCCATCCCCCCACCCCCCTCCCCTCTAGAACCCTCTGTTTGTTTCTCAGAGTCCATAGTCTCTCATGGTTCGTCTCCCCCTCCGAATCCCCCCCTTCATCCTTCCCTTCCTGCTATCTTCTTCTTCTTTTTTTTTTTTTAACATATAATGTATTACTTGTTTCAGAGGTACAGGTCTGTGATTCAACAGTTGTTACACAATTCACAGTGCTCACCATAGCACATACCCTCCCCAATGTCTATCACCCAGCCACCCCCTCCCTCCCACCCCCCACCACTCCAGCAACCTTCAGTTTGTTTCCTGAGATTAAGAATTCCTCATATCAGTGAGGTCATATGATACATGTCTTTCTCTGATTGACTTATATCGCTCAGCGTAATACCCTCCAGTTCCATCCATGTCGTTGCAAATGGCAAGATTTCATTCCTTTTGATGGCTGCATAATATTCCATTGTATATATATATACCACATCTTCTTAATCCATTCATCTATTGATGGACATCTTGGTTCTTAAAATTTAACACACACACACACACACACACACACACACACACACACAAAACGTGTGATGTAGCAAATTGAACCTATTAGAAGTCCCTTAATACTGGATAAACTCATGTTGGGTCTGATTCAAATTAAATCTTTTCTTGTCAACTTAGTTTAATTGATGGGTTTCCTGACAGTATAAAACGAGTTTTAAATATTAACATTTATGATTATTGATCTGGATGATTTAGATTTGTCTTAATATTTTGCAAACAAAATAGATGAACATTTAGAAGAGATAAAACTGAGATAAGATTGCAATTGTTCTTGGTAATTTTTTATTATAAATGTTCTTTTCATCCAAACAGTATTACAAACTTAATCTTATATAAATAAAATATCACACTAGTGCTCCACATTGTGCTTCTCTATATATATATGAGATATGAGTATAGAGTGATATATATCCTAGAGTAGTTATAAAATGACAGTAATAGTCATATTGTTTGAATACCTTTATTTTCGGGGCAATTCCCATGTCTATCATCTTACTTATTTCTTACAAAAAGGTAAGATTCCCATTCTCATTTTATAGGTCATGGAAATGACAAAAATTCAATGACTAGTATGCTAATGGACTGAAGCCAAAGCACAGGTTTTCAAATACCTCCCCAGGGACCATTCCATCCAGTCATTAAAAAAAAAAAGAAATTGACATTCTAAAATAATTAGAGTCACAAAACTTAAAAAGAAGTCCTTCCCTAGGGACCAAAGTTTCTGAAAACTAACCAGAGCTTTTGCCCTCTCCACAGCATTAACTTCCAATAGATCATGAAAGGTTTCCAGTCCATCTGCAAAAATGCTTCTGAAAAAGAGTTCATTAACCACCTAATCAATTTGTGGAACAGAGAAGGGGGGGATGAGCTGAGGAGAAGAGAGAGAGGGTAAGAGAAAGACTTTTAGTAAATAAGGTCATTTATCTTATAATAACATCTTGATTTACAGAAAGGGATGAGCTTGGGGTTGGGGTGCCAAAAAAAGGGGGAAAAGGGAAGGGAAGTGTGAATTAGAATGGTCAATCTAGACATCATAGCTTCCTGATAAGAAAACACTGACTCCTGTAATACTATGGTAGAATTATTAACTGTACAGTGTTGTCACACAAGGCTCTAAATCATGCTAAAATCTCAAATTGATGTTATTTTGAAGGTGAAATTTGATGGTGATGTGAAGTTTGATGGTGGGTGTAGCATATTAAAAACAGGGGTTTTTAAACAGGGGTTTAAAACGGGTTCCTCACTCCCAAATATTGGCCATATTGCATTGTCTTTCTTATCACTGAAGTATAATCTAAAATACTAATAAATATTGAGAAAAAATAAGTATGTCTGTTATGTAGGAGAATATTTTTATTGTACAAAATAAGAAAAGTTTCTAAAAATTGAAGACATTCACCTTCAAAGAGAGGCAACAAGTTTATTAAATATACCTGGGGACTCAGTGTAGGTACTAAGCCTCCATTATTAAAGACAGAGAAACCATACTTTAAAAAATAGTACATTTCTAGAGGAGAAAAAAAGGAGCTAGATATGTTTTAAAAATTGCATTGAGAATGACTGATATGAGAGTTTCATGGCACTGTATTTACCAGTTAGGAGGAAACACTCACAAATGATGCCTATTATAATTTTTTTTTATTTTCAGTAGGGATGATGTAATAACTCTAAAATAATCATTTCTTTCAAAAAGCAGGCAGGACTTGGAATTTCTAAGCATATTAAGTTCAGATAACAACTACTAAGGCCAACTATTCAGGCTCAAGTTTCCTCTTGAATAGTGAATTTTTCATTTCATAGAATTATAGTTTGGTTAGAGTTCTAGAGGATAGAACTCTTGAAAAATCCCTCATACCTGGTAATCCCTATTCTCTCTAAAAATCCCCATTGAGCAATAAACGATGTCTTCTTTTATCCCAAGATGACCCATTTTAATTTCTGACATCTACAAATATCACTTATTTTATATTGAGTCAATTATCTACCTCCTTAAATCTACTCATCAGTTTATTTTCAATCGTTTGTATGATTTAGTATGTATGTATAAAAATAAGTTTGTTATACTTCATATGCTGATCTCAAATCTGTGCTTTTTTGAATTTAAAATATATTGTGAACACCTTTCCATGTCAGCACTTATAGAAATATTTCACCCTTTGAAGTGAATCCAGAGTATTCTATTACTCGAGTATGTCAATTTATATAATGAAACCCCTATTCACGGATGTTTAGATTGTTCCCCCTTTTTCCCTTTTGTTTTGTTTTGCTTTATTTCTTTCTTTCAACACTCACATAATTATTTCTTTGCATCAGTGCTTCTGAGACTCTGTGGTCAAGACTTCTGTATTAAAAGTTATTATTAAAAAAAAAAAAACTGCCAGTGTATTGTTACGAAGAATGCAATGACCACTAATACCGTTTGGTGTCACTGCCTTGATTAGTGGTAAGGTGTTAGCTATTTTATGCCCTCTAGAGTTCTCATTTATCAAACAAGAACTTATAAATTATCCAGCAGAGACCCTTGTTTGAGTGAAATGCCCAATGGGGAACACAGAATGTGGCAACTCTCCTGTGGGAACTAGGGCTTCCTGGGCATTGCTCCACTTACTGTGATGTACCTTTGATTTGTCCTTTTCTTTTACCTCTGAAAGTTTGCCTTGTATCTTGAAAACACGGCAATCTTCCTAGACTCCTCCAAGTACCTAGTCTAATCAGCTAAAAGATATAGCTGCTAGCCTACCTCTTAGCTGCTCTTGTCTTGGGTTTCATGCATTTACTCTGCTACAGCTGGACTCTGAACATGGCTCTTCTCTAGCACTGCAGCTTACATTTTCAAGTTCACTGCTCGGAGGTTAAGTTGATCACTGGTCCAGGAATTGAGTGGAACTAATCGAGTGGAACATTTTCAAAAATTTAAGAAATAATCTACCAAATTTTTAAGTGTGTGACAAACTTTTACTTTACCTAAGTTCATTGTTAAGATAAAATATTTTATGTAAAATGTCTATTTTCCTTAAGGTATTGTTCTTCCTTCTCCAGTTGAGTCCTTAAAAATGTCTTTCATAGATCTTATGTCTAGGCATGTAATAACATTTTCCCTCTTCTCTGAACTACCTCTTCATACCAAGTACTACTCTCGTAAGAGTCAGATCATTATATTTAGAACCCCCAGGAATTGCTGAGGTTTCCCTCATCTAGATAAGCAGTTTCCCTTCTCAAGCTTTGTCGATCACAGTTTCACTCACATGCCCCTCACCTGCCCTATGTAGGTGTAGAGGACATCTCCTGGGCTCAAGTCACTGTCCTAGGGCTTCTCACTCAGTTCTAGCAGTGATGGGCTCCACCTGCATATCAGCATGCTGTTGGAAAATAAAGCAAATGGGATGTGACATTCCAGAGGAGGAATCATTCATTTGCTAATCCATCAAATATTAAATCTTTGCTCAGTAAATATTACACATAAAACACTAAACTACATTTTGTAGGAAAAACTGAGGAAAGATATGGTCCCTTTCTCCAAGGATCTTACAATATATTGTCAGAAAAACATGTACACTTTTAAGATAAATATACTGATGTGTGTTTTTCTAAGCCAAATAGAAAAAGCAAGGAGTACCTAACCTACAGAAATAAAGTTATGAATAAATAAATAATAATAATTAGTCATTCATAACACATAGATTAAGTGGTGATAGAGAGGGGGAAAGTTCCAGATTAAGTCACCATTTATTATTAACTTCTTTTGACCCCCAAATGCTCACAGAATATCTTGAGCTGGGCCATACATAGTTAGTCCTCCTTGGACCCTTCTTCCCAGCAACATCCCTGCTCTTGATCCTCAATATTTTATTTCATGGATTGCAAGAGGAATCAAAGAATGGCAAACTCAAGAAAGACGTGGAAGGAAACATTTCTTCCTAAAGCCTAGCACAGAACTTACCTATGAGGACTACACAGCCTTCTGAGGGCCAGAAGCTCCTCCAAAGTAAATAGTCTTAACTTTTCTTTAAATTAGAATGTGCTACTTACATATACAAGAGGGTCTTTTTCAGAAATGTATATTGTACGGTATTCTGTTAAAATAGCTACAATTTACACTAAAATATTAAAAAATTGCATTCTAATTATTAATGAAAAATTTGAAAGATTTAAACATACAAATTACAAATGCATTAACAGTATAACCGGTGTTATACAACCATTTTATTTTTGATTAGAAACTTTTTAAAAATATTATAGCTGGTCTTTTCTTTTTTTAAGTTTGTTTATTTATTTATTTTTAAGTAATCTCCTCACCCAACATGGGACTCAAACTCTCAACCCTGAGAACAAGAGTCACATGCTCTTCCAACTGAGCCAGCCAGGTACCCCACTTTAGAAACTTTTATTCATATATAGTTGTTATCTACCAAGGTAAAAGTCCAAAGGAAATTGATGTTACGGATGGAGGGATACAGTATTAATATCAGTAAGCTAAAATAACTTTCCTATAGAGAAAATAAATAACAAAGGAACTCTAGAAAACAATGGATGATATCGGGGTCCAATTATAAAGAACCCTATTTATTGTTAGAGGTAAAAAGATCCAAGAAACTTCTTTCCAGCTCTAATTCCTGATTGTCACTTTAAGGGATTGATATCATTGACATATCAACATTTTTCTCTACAGATTATTTCCCAGTTCCCTCTGTATGTCAAACTTTTATGTGATGAATTAATTTTGAAATTAATAACATTGGTATCTGTAGATAGAGGTAGAATTACAAATAGACAGGTCATATTTAATTCATAGGATTTCAAGGGCCTCAGACACCTTTTGATTCACCAACAGAACTTTAGAGAACTTGCCAGTATTTGAAGTTCTACAATACAGGATCTAGAATCTGACAGACTGAATTTGTCAGACTGAAGTCTGTCACTAATAAACTGAATGACTTTGGGCAGGTTACTTAACCTTCCTGAGCCCCAGTTTTATCATCTGCAACAAGGGACTTATATTAATATCTACCTCACAGATAGTATCAAATTAAGTAATATAATGGTACATGGCCCGAGGAACCACCTGAGACAGAATTCTAAGATCACCCCCAATGCCTCTCACCCTTGTATGATCCTCTTGTCTTGAATGTGAGCAGAACCTGTGAATGTAATGAGATATTACTCCCAAGATTGTGTTAAGTTACATGGCAAAGGATTTTGCAGATGTCATTGAACTCACTAAAAGCACTCTCCTCCCCCAACTTTAAGGTTAGTTCTTGGTAAGTCAATCATTAACTCTCACTGCAGACTTGAAGGGTCAGAGTTTTGTCCCACCCAACCTGGACCCAAACATTCTTCCTGAGCTAAGTGCAGTGTCAGTTTTCTCTGGGCATGCGTGCTCCAGGAGTCCCATCTCTTCCTTTCCTTCTCCCCCCAGATTTTGCTCTACTGGCCAGCAGCCATTTCTCCAATGCCTCCTCGTCTCCCTTCGTTGGTTGGTTTGTTTTTGTTTTTGTTTTGACAGAAAGAGGGTGTTTGAGTGGGGGCGGGTGGTGGAGGGTCAGAGGGATGGGGCTAATCTTAAGCAGGCTGGAGCCCAATCTCATGACCCTGAGGTCATGACCTAAGCCAAAATCAAGAGTTGGGTGCTTAACCAATGGAGCCACCCAGGCACCCCACCCCCTCCTCTCACTTTTTTTCCAAAGCACTGCATACTTGCTTTTTTCAGTTGATTTCAGCTGTTAGGCTTCCCTCTTATTACTCCTCATCAAGTGCCACCATGGTTTTCTTAGAAATATTGAAATCAGCTGATTCTGGAGAGACTCATGGGTGAAATAATGTGTGGACAGTTAGCTGCCATAGCAGTATGAATGCAGCAACCATACCATGGCTTTACTCATAATTTGGCTTTAGCTTGGCTCAGGCAGTAAAAAAAAAATCAAATTTTATCTGTGATCAGGGCGAAGTGACACCAGAGAAGGTATCAAGATACATATTTTTTAACTACCAAAATTTTCTCAACCCCTCCCATGAAATAGAAAATGAGAAAGTCATTTTTGCCTATATGCAATTGAAATTTAAAATGAAATTAAAGTTTAATCAATTTAAATGTAAAATGAAATGGTTCATATTTCTTTTTTTTAAAGATTTTATTTATTTATTTATGTGACAGAGAGAGAGAGCACAAGCAGAGGGGATTGATTCCATGAATTTAGGAATTTATCTCAAGAAAATAATCTGAAATATCCCTAAATATTTCCATAGCAAGTTGTTCATCACTGTTATCTTCTAAGCAAAAACTTGGGAAATAACCTAAATGACCTCATCCAAGTAATGCTTAATACTTATCAATATCTATGCTTTGGGATGCCTGGGTGGCTCAGTTGGTTAAGCATCTGCCTTGGGCTCAGGTCATAATCCCAGGGTCCTGAGATTGAGCCCCATATTGGGCTCCTGGCTCAGCAGGGAATCGGCTCCCTCTCCCTTTGCTTCTCCCCACTCGTGCTCTCTCAAGATCTCTCTCTAATAAGTAAATAAAATCTTTAAAAAAATCTATGCTCTAAAATATCATGTGAATGTAGTTTTTCTTTATAAAAAACACGTATGAACATGGAATTGAATATAATGTGTGAAGTTTTAAAATGTTGGTTATAGAGCAGTAAATGTGGTATTACCCCAATTTTATAAAATAAAAACATACATATGTTTTTGACACACATATAAGAGCAAGAAGCTGGAAATGAGAGAGAAGGAAAGAGAAAGAAAGGCTTCTTTAGCTAAGAAAAGCAAATAGCCAGCATTTTGCATCGTTCTTTGGGGAGTAGCAAAATCCTCCATGGAAATCAATTGTTGCAAACGTGGTATTTAAGCAAAGATTAAGAAATGTTCTTTGTGAAGAATAAGGCACTAAAGCAACAAACAGATATCCCAGTGGAAACTGTGCATAAACAATTGAGGCCCAGCAAACTGAGAGAAGAAAAATTAAAACTGGACTTTAGCTATACGAAGAGTGGCTACAAATTCTTTACTGAGGAGAAACAATGCTAATATGAAAACTGTACTGTGTAATATCATCATTATTTCATAAATATTCATGCATAGATTAATAGCTTGGTAAAATGTATACACATGCAATTCTTCTGCCAGAGATTGGATGTAGTGATTTAAACAAAAACTTTTTTGTTGTTATAAAGACCTAAGATAGAAAATCATTATAATATATAATGTCAATTTTCTAAGTTTAATATGCATCAGAACCACCTGGAAAGTTTATTAAGATGCAGATAATATGTCTTCTCCCAGTATTTCTGATGCAGTAGGCCTGCATGGGGCCCAAGAATTTTCATTTCAGGTAAGTTCCCAAGCAAGGCTGTGCTGCTGATCTGATGTGTGGTATTGTGTAGGTGGTATAGAGTTGAGCTGGGAAACAGAGTCCTGACATGGTCACTCCAATCTTGGGCCAATGCCTGTTCCATTACATCAAAAAATAAAATATCATAGAAAGGCACTAGGCTTGAAATCAAAAGACCAAAATCTGAGTCCTGGTTTTTTATCATCTACAAAATATAAAACAAAATCCCATAGTACTTTGAACTGCATATCTATATTATCAGAGTAATAACATCTACTGTATTTATCTTTTAGGGTTATTATACAATAATCTAAGAAAATATATATTAAAGAGCTTTATCATAAATGAATTGCTTTGGAAATATAAATTCTTATTTTAGGCCTCAGTTTCAGTGGTTATAAAATCATGTATTTGATCCGCATTGTAAGTTTCTAACCTTAGGTCAAACCCACATGGTATTAAGACTCTAGATAAGGTTAAGGAAAGATGATCAGATTAAAGTTATGCTTTCCAACTCCTTGGCTAAATACAAAGATGTGAGAAGGCATGGGAGTGGAGGTGGAGTGGCAGTGAAATATGAGACACGAGACCAACTTCTCGGTGAGCCCAGAGTCATTCATTCATAATTATGGTGCCATGGCTGCATTCCAAGTTGTACTTGACCTACTTGGAGCTAATAAATCTTGACATGTTAATCTGGTATTCGACCCTGGTCGTATCCTGACTTTTACTACAAAGGCTGGATTCTGGTTTTCCCAGCCTCCATCCTCAGCTCACCCTGCTCATTTGGGTTTTATTACATGGCCCAGAACTGATCATGGGCAGTGACTTCTGTCAAAGTACATCACACAATATGGACAAAAAGGACTAACATCCAAACTGGTACTATTTTATTTGCCATTACAAAAAGTAGCTGCAATATTATCAACTTTAGATCCTGAATGCATTCTCAGAGACCTCAGGGTACTAAGGAAAAAGTGAAAATTGAAATTGAATATATGGCCTGGAATATGTCAATAAAATAATATCACTGTAGAAATAATATTTTCTAGGTCATTAGTGGGTTAGATGTTAGATGTTGGTTAATACTGTCACTCTGGTCACCATGATCTGCATGATTTATTAGTATTTTATTATGAAACACTATCTTAATGATTCTAACACCTTTGGAGCTGTGATATTAATGTTTCCTTAGCAATAATCCTGAGGACTGAGCTACATTTTAAAGTCCCTATACATTGGCTTGAGAATTCTGCTTCTGTCATTGCCAGCATTCCCATCCTGTCTATCACCACCCTGGTAAATTTTATCACCATGCCCATGGTAAGCTTTCAAACGTCTAACTCAACTAAAATTCCTTGTAAGAATTAAATCTCCATTTGTATATGAGATATAATAAAATGCTAATCGTCTTCACTCCTTTATTCCACACTTTCAAGGTGGGGAGGAATAAAGCATCACCTTCCCAAATGTCCACACATCCTTGAAAGGCAAAGAGCCTTTCATACTTTTCACTGTGCACCAAGGCATTCCTATCTTCATAGTTCTGCAGCTCCCTGTAGGACCTCTGATAGAAATGAATACAAGAGATTTGGGCTCACAGCCTTAGACTCAGACACCAAATCCCATCAGTGATGGTAACTTTAAGCAAGTGGGAAAGTTCAATTTTTATTCTCTTGTTTAAATTTACTGAGCAACTTAAAGAATATATCTTATTCCTTCCAAATTTAAATCAAAATTAGTGGACCTGTAGGCTACCCAATTCACTGGCAGAAAATTATAATTTTCAGGAGCTTCTCATATGAGCAACCGTGTTACAGATCATTATTAACCTACAACTCTCACCAATGTTAATCTTACTGTAATGAAATTTTTTCAGACTCCCATGGTTTGAATTAGAGAAAAAAGTTTTAAGCTGTTAATTGTCCCTCAAGCACTTTCTTCTGGGCCTGGAGGTATGGATTCCTCCTTAGATCAGAATAATTTTTTGTGCTCTAAGTATACACACTTCGAAGGGTTGCACTGAACCATTTTGTTCTAGCTTGTCAATGCCTAAAATGAGGAACGAAATCTGTATTAGCAGAAAGGTGGAACAGTTGAGTATATGTTCTGGAATTTGACCAGCGTCAGTTCAAATCCTGATTATAATTTATAAGGTATTTGTTATGTGGCAAGTTGCTTGATCTCTTTGGGCTTCTATTTCCATTTCTTCATCTGTCAAAGATCGATCACAATACCTGAAGACAAAATGTGTTTGTTTATGTAAACTGCTTAGCTTAACACTTGATAGTGTTCACTAGGTGGTAGCTGTTTTTCACATTTCCTCATTCTTATTTCTATGGTCGGGTCCCACCTCCTCTTCCCTGGCACATAAGAAAGAAAGGGAAAGTACAGAGTCTTAGAATTCTGAGACCAGAATTCTGGTCTAATTCTAAGACATTCACAAACCAGAATGCTCCATAGTGAAATGTAAGAGAAGCTAAATACCAATAATGTCTTTGGGTTATACCAACCCAACCGGTCACACTGAGAAGTGTCTGGGAGCAAAAAGAAAATAATTAATCCTTGATTTCAAAAACTTCATGGGTCAAGAGATTTTTACAAGAAATGTCTTATCTGTAAAATGGCATTATTTATGTGACAGTATTTGCAAAAGAGTTTTCAGTTCTGCCTCTGCAACTGCAATCTTGCTTTGGCTTATTTATATTTTTATTAATATATGCTTTCATACATTTACATGGCCCCAAGCCATAAGCCATAGATGAATTTTCAATAACATGGTCACTGCACCATTTAAAGCTAAAGTGACTGACAACAGCATTTTGCTTTTGTTTCCAACTCAGCTTTGGTTTGTGCAACCCCTGGGTTTTGTTGGCCATGATTTTCAAAGCCCTACCTTTATTATTTGCCAACTGCCTTAACATTCTCTAACCCTATTATAAATAGCATTTTGTGAGTTATTAAAAGGAAATAAGCAAGCCACCTGGGTGGCTCAGTCGGTTAAGGGTCTGCCTTGGCTCAGGTCATGATCTCGGGATCCTAGGCTAGAACCCCGTGTTGGGGGCTCTACTCAGTGGGAAGTCTGCTTCTCCCTCTCCCTCTCTGCTCTCTCTTTCTCTCAAGTAAATAAATAAAAATCTTCAAAAAACAAAAAAGAAAGAAACACATAAACAAAATCTTCTAATAGAATCTAAATAATATAAGGTGACTGTTTACATAGTGCCTGAGCAACATGCTCTTTGAACTTTATCACTTGGATCACAAAATATGGCTGACAAAATAGTTATTGATCAGGGCACAGAACTAGGTACAGCAAACACATAGAGGCATGATGTTGGCCATGCATTCAAGGAAAATGTGTGACTTCGAAGACTAATTACTCAAAGACCCATTTCTCTCTATGCACCTACCCCAGGAAAATTAGTCCACCAAACGACTTAAGAAAAGATAGGTATCTTTCCTGGCAAGTAAGACTGTGCCACAGAGAATACAAGTTGGCTGCAAGCTCCCTACAGGTGATTAAATACACCTGACGCTGGAAAGATGTAGTGCAATGATATTTAATTACTTAGATCCTCCTCCTTTGATTAATCAAATTAACTAACATTTTGAAAATCTGTTTAATAACAGTTTCAGCTTACCTCATTCTTAAAGCCTTCACAAATGTCAACACATTTGACACATCATAACTACCGCAGGTGCAGATGTAAAACAAACATGTAAATTTAGGTGATGTTAATACTTATCCTATAAAAAATTAATGTGCATATTCATGAGCAGTACACGAGGGTAATATATATATTTCTAATAAGATTTTTTTATTACACAGCTGGGTAGACTCCATATTTTTCTTATTTATGATCTGGTATGTCAGTTTTACATTCAGTAGAGTACTGTTTTCTAGAATCCATATTTAGATAATATTATCTCAGTGCTTATGAGTGGTTTGAAGAAAAAATGAAACACACAAAAGTAACTGTTATTGTAGATGATAAACAATATGCCTTCGTGTTATTTCAGTGGGAAGCATCAGACCTGACTTTGCCACTTTTGCTAGCTATATACACTCAGGCTTTTTAAAAATCTTTTGTAATACTGGAGTTAGTTTAGAATTGTGTATTTTTACAAGCACAGACAATTTAGAAAAATGATGTTATATTCTTTCCCTGTAAGCTCAACCCTCTGATAATAAGGAGAGGAGATTAGGCTCCTTGAACCCTTGCAAGGAGGACCCTTGTGGTTTCCACATGATTCATGAGAACTGGCACAATCTCCACTGACAAAGTGAAGAGGCTCTTGGCTGAACCCAGTCTAGGGTGGAGAAGCCTGACCCATCCATGGGTATTCTCCTGGGATTATTATCATGACCCCAATGGGAGTATTTCTTTCTATCATAATATCTCAAATAACTACAGAAAAATCATGTGTTGTAGCCACAAGTGTACCTACAATAATTTATGTCTCACTGAATGTTTGTAGTTATAGACGGGGTGGTATTTTATGAGTGACATAAGGTTGTTTCCTCTTAAGAAACCAGGAATTCTTAATCTCAGGAACAAACTGAGGGTTGCTGGAGTGGTCGGGGGTGGGAGGGATGGGGTGGCTGGGTGATGGACTTTGGGGAAGATATGTGCTACGGTGAGCGCTATGAATTGTGTAAGACTGTTGAATCACAGATCTGTACTTCTGAAACAAATAACGCAACATATTTTAAGAAAAAAGAAAAAGAAGAAGATAGCAGGAGAGGAAAAATGAAGGGGAGTAAGTCAGAGGGGGAGACGAACCAGGAAAGATGATGGACTCTGAAAAACAAACTGAGGGTTCTAGAGGGGAGGGGCTGGGGAGATGGGTTAGCCTGGTGATGGGTATTGAGGAGGGCACATTCTGCATGGAGCACTGGGTGTTATGAACAAACAATGAATCATGGAACAGTACACCAAAACAAATTATGTAATATATGGTGATTAACATAACAATAAAAAATTAAAAAAAAAAAGAAACCAGGAGAAAGAACTGTTAAATCTTGAACAGGACCAAAAAAACAAAGAGGTATTATTTCTTTTAAAATAAACTTTCTTTTGGCCTTTCCAATTCTATCCTATTTTTCTCTAGGTATATCTTTATTAATTTAACTTCCTTTCACTATCACCAAAAAATGCCTTCCCAGGTGCCTACCTTTTGAGAAGTAATTACTGTTGCCCTTTATTTTCTAGCCATGGCAAGCAGAAGTGAAAGGAGGTAACAGTGGGGCCCTGGCTGGTCTGAATATTGCCTGACACCAGAGCCCCCATTATCCAAACTAGCTAGGTCACAGTGACTACATGGACTCCCTGGGGCTATACGCAATTGAGGAAGGTATTTACAAGGAACAATCTCCTTCTTATGAAAAGAAAACAAAAGCAAGAAGAGTGAAGTAAATTTCCCCATCATAGGCTCTCAGCCAGTTTCCAAAATCTCTTGTCAAGTTTGTAAGTATAATTGTTAAGTGTCTGGTAAGAATGGCAAACAAAATGTCAATGTCCAGGATCAAAGAATCCTTTCTGAAAAATAGAAAAATAGAATTGTGTTTATGGTGCCAAGCCAAGGGCAGAGAAACAAGTTATTTCTCCCTTGAAAATATAAGTCCATTTTAGTCAAGTTTCTTCCTACAGCCATAATTAGCTAATGGTATTATCCTATAACAGAGATGTCTGACTTTGTTACATGGTGAAGTCTGTCAGCATGGGGTACTATATACAGAGGAATCCTACATTACCTATTGTGAGAAGAGTTGGAATTCATTTGTTATGTGGAAGTTGAACAGAACTCCAACCCCAGGCATTTATTTCTACTGATTTTCACTCATGATGCCCTATTTCAGGTTATTAATAAAGCTAAACTTGAACAACTTTAATTTATAATTAATTATATTCAGCTTTCTTTACAATTAATAGCTGTTCTAGACCTGCTAACCTAACCTTTGGAAGTTAGTTGCACAACTCTCCTTAAAAGTTTGGCTTTCACACCACTGGACTAAGGTTCATTTGTGCTAGCTATTTAATTAGGAATTTTAATTTTGTTTTAATTGAAACACGTCAGGCAGGTTGTGTGTTGGATGTTCACACATTAATAAAAAGCTAGATTACAGACATTATCTTCTCCCTCCTCCACAGTATCTTTTCCTCCCGAAAGCATGATGGAGGAGGCATAATCTAATAAGGGAAGAGTAGATATATTAATGAGGTTGGATTTATACATCTTTGTGCCACATTGCATATAATCTCTTTTTCTTTTCCTGCAGAGATATTGGGGTACTATATTGTGATGGTGGGAAGGATCCCATATTCCTTTCAATTGTTCCAATTTACCACACTCCTTTGGCTGATTTCTCAGGGCAAGCAACAAGTTTCATTGCTCTTTTACAGTGTTTTCATGCTCATGGAACATAGTGCTTGACTGTGCAGTGCACAGGCCCTCCTCCGTTGACAACTGATGGATTTGCAGAGAGGGGGAAAGAGTTTTAACACAGTTCTCTTTTCCTTGAGGGCTGAAAAAGAAATGAAAAGAAAACAGATGCTAATGTATTATGTGAGGGCGTAAACACTACCATTTTTCCAGGGAAACAAGAACATTGCTAATGAGAGCGATTAACATTTCAGAACTGACTGCAGGCACTTAACTATGTAGACGACATTTCTACTAAATTTTAGAATTCATATATTTTAAGTAATTGTACATTTGCTACCTAGATTTTTATTGCTAATTCCTTGCAAATACTCTAGCACAGTGGGATCTTAATTTGACTTTATGGCTCCATGTTGTTGTTGTTGTTTATTAAGTTAGAGGGAAAGGTGAGTAGAAAATGTGTTTTATGTTGGCTGAGGAGAAGTATTGAAAATACCAGTGCTTTCTCCCCCTCCTTATTTAAGTAAATCTGATCAGAAAATAAAACATTTCTTCCTTAAAACTTCAGTTCCTGGGGCACCTGGGTGGCTCAGTCAGTTAAGGGTCTGCTTTGGGCTCAGGTCATGATCCCAGGGTTCTGGTATCGAGCCCTGAGTCGGGCTCCCTGCTTAGTGGTAGTCGGCTTCTCCCTCTCCCTCCCCCTCTCGTGCACTCTCTCTCTCTCTCTCTCTCACTCTCTCTCAAATAAATAAATAACATCTTTAAAAAAAAAACACCTCAGTTCCAACATATAATGTGATTAAGAACTTTGTATCATTCTTGGGTGAGGTCTTAGAGATCTGCCTCTTCTCCGTTGAATTATGTCCCCTCAGAATTCTTATGTTGAAGTGCTAACCCTCAGTATTTCGGGGTACATCCTTATTTTGAGAGAGAGTCTTTATGAAGGGAATCTAGTTAAAATGAGGTCAATAGGATGGATCCTAATCCAATATGACTGATGTCTTTCTGAAAACGGGAAATTTGGAAACAGACACACGTGGAAAGAAGACAATGTAAAGAGACCTACAAAGAAGACAGCCATCTCTAGGCCAAGGAGAAAGGCCTGGAACACACCCTTCCCTCACAGCCCTCAAGAAGCAACCACCTCTGCTGACCCTTTGATTTGGACTTCTAGCCTCTAGAACTGTGGGACAATAAATTTCTGTTGCTTAGGCTGCCCAATTTGTTATACTTTCTTATGGCAGTCCTGGCAAACTAATACATTGCCAAAAAACCTTTGTGGCAGGCCAAATAACGGCCCCCAAAAGATGTCACATCCTAATCCACATCCTAATCCTCATCCTAATCTATGAATATGTAAGATTATATGGCAAATTTCAAAGGGAATTAAAGTTGCAGATGTGATTAAGTTTGCTAATAAGATGGCCTTATGACAGGGAGGTTTTCCTAGATTATCCATATGATCACAATGCAAACACAGAGTCCTTACATGTGGAAAAGGGAGGAAGTGAAAATATAATGTAATGTGATAAAAACTCAACCTGCTGTTTCTGACCTTGAAGATGGAGGAAGGAAGCCATGAGCCAAGGAATGTGAGCGGTCTCTAAAAATGAATTTTCTCCTAGAACCTCCAAAGGGAGCACAGCCCTACTGATGCCTTGACTTTAGCCCAGAGAAACTGATTTCAGACTCCTGACCTCCGGAACTCTAAGAAAATTAATGTGAGTTATTTTAAGGCACCGAGTTTGTGACAATTTGTTACAGCAGCAATAGAAAACTAACACGAACTTTATCCCTCCCAGGTTGCTCTAATGTCAGAAACTAACTGTATTCTACCACCCTAGTCATATTGCTAGGGTGTTCCCATGATTCATTTGCTAGAAAGTGTTCTAGTAGACTGACAGAAAAGGAGCCCCATAGCTAAAATGAGTTTGTAAAACTTTTTTCTAAGTTTTCTGGAGACATTCCTAGGGATCTGTAAAAATCCAAGTACTGGGCTACCTTCCCTGTGACTACTTCAAGCCACAATTAAATTTATCCCCAAGTAATTTTCCCCCAGGCCATCCGTGATTAAGATCATGAAACAATTAACAGCACTTTCTTCATAATCAAATATAAGCAAGTTTGGTAACTTAACATTTTCTTTGTCTCCAAGTCTTACCTCTACCTGTTTTTAAGGAAACAATAATAATTTTGGTCTTCTAAAAAAAAAATAAATAGTGAAGGAACTCAAAAAGAAAAATCACATCATCAGTGATAATGTATTTATTCTTTAAATCAAGTTCCACTCATAGAAGAACTCATTAACGGCTTGGACCCCATCAGAGTATATGTAAACTTTGGATGGGTCACTGGACTTGAACCATAGGTCCCTTCCCAACAAGTGGTTCAATAATTATGATTGTCTGTTGATGTAGAGCAAAGCTACAGTACAGAGTCAATCTGCTCTCCTATAATAAAATTCCTTATAAAAAATAATAAAAGCAAGACTTTCTTTATTGCATTTGCAGATTCTAAGTTAGGGTCAGCAGCACTTCATTTACCTGGCATGGTTGCAGATTTGTTTTAAGGATAAAATAGAAAATATTTCTTAAAGTTGGGCACAATAACTGACACAGAAAAGCCCTTAATTAAATGCCCAGTTATGTCTTTAATTGAAAAATCCTTTTATTTCAAATATAAATTACAAAATTCCTCAGAATAGAAATTTGATAAATATGAATTAATAATTGCTTTGCAATTCAGAGATAGTATTATGGCCATTTGCTCATAAAAAATATTGTTTGACTCTCCAAGGAGGTGATTGTAATATGGATATCTTTTGGAAAATAAAGTATTTAACCAAAAGTTGAAGCAATCTTATTTAAAGTTGTTTCTTGCCCTCAATAAAATCATTTATATTCTTCTTAGCAAAGCCTATTGGTTTTTTTAACAACACTCAAAATATATTCTTTATTTCACATCCATACCCATTTAAAACTTTAAAATAGTGCTTTACATACTGATCCACAAAGCCCTAAGAGCCTCAGGCTCTTTTGTGAGAGTGTGTTTATGGGGGAGACAGGGGCAGGGGCATGTGAGTGACATGCATGGCATTCCTGTGCCCTCCATTTTAATCAGACAGTTCAGCTTTCTCTAGTTCCTATGTTGGGTTTCACATTTGGTTGGAAGAAAGATTTGGGTACCACTGTCTTAGTGAACTTCATTTCAATAAAAGTTATATCCATACAGATTATATTAATAAAAACATTTCAGCTATGTCATAAACTGATGGTCATCCACAGGTACATGGCTGGCCAGAATAAAGATCTTGAAAATAGGTATAGTCACCTAACCAAGTTGTCACTGACAGAATGCGATTGGAAGTGGCATATAACATGTCAAGACCATGCCCTTAACAGGAAGGGGGGGGTGTGTCCCTGACAACCCAAGTTTCCATATGCTGCTGCTGGGAACCAGGATGTGATTCCTGGAGCTGTCTCTACTTTGAAACTTTACAATGAAGGCTATACTACCAGGGAATTCTGGGAGTAGTCTGGATACCCAGAAACTCTTATGCCACCATAATGGCTTTGAATTATCTAGAATTCAGACTTTTATGAGAGAGAGAAATAAAATTTCATCATGTCTGAGCCACTGTCATGTTGGGTTTCTGTTACATGCATCTAAATCTAAATAAAATACCATCTTATGGGCTTTTATGATACTATTACTAAAGACTATTAAATCCAACTGAATTTTTATAACTAGATACATAAATCAAATCCTGTACCTCTTGCTATTCATTTATTTATGGGTTTAAAAAGATAGTGGTTGGGTGAAAAACCTAGACATCTTCTTGCCCACCAATTATTTTCCTATTAGTGCAAATAGACTAAAAGAATGTTGTGGCTTTCAAAATTCTCTGTATTTGGTAAAATTAAGAGCTATCATCTCAGCTTACAAAAAAAGAGAGAAGTATTCCACAATACTACTTTTGGTATAACTGTAGTCACAAGAATACTCCAAGGTAAAACAAAATTAACTAACCTAAAGAAAAAATGTCTAAAGTGTAAGCATATTCATAGCCCAAGCTTACAGTATTTTAAATAACAATAAACAAATGTTTCTAAAAGCTTTTGAAGTGAATAACATTTTATTCATTTAAGTCAAAGAACACTATTACACTGAATAATTAGTTGAAATTTGCAGACAATAGTAAAGTGACTTGTCTTGCTAGATTAGTCAGTGAATAGGAATGTTCGTGATTCACCAGTCAAAGGGAAACAAAAACAAAATGACTTCTAGAAAAATAGACTTTTAATAGTCATAAGAATGGAGTGTTTGTGCTGTCCTTTAAGGAATATTGAAGAAATTCAAGGATGGAATATAGCAATATAATAGATTTCTGCACCAAGGACTGAATACTGATAAGGCACACCAGAGAATGAAGAGAGGGCTCTTCTGCACATGTCAGCAAGGACAGGATTTTGTTATCTGAATGATGAATCTAAGGAAACCATAAATAAAGACCTCGAGGGAATAATAATACAAAAGATCTGAATGGAGATGAAAATCAAGCTGTCTAGCCAAGTAGGGGTAGGGCGTGTGATGACCAAAGTCTAGGTGATAGGAGATCAGCAAAGGGCACTCTAGGTGGCTGGCTTATCATTAGCAGAGAGTTATAGCAGAGAGATAGGTAGTCAGGGATGAGAATGAGGCTAGTTGAGTTGAAGACTACTAAGCAGAATTGAGATAGCAGGCAGAAATAGTGTTAGTGGGAGCAAGAGAAATGAAACAAAATGTCAGTCACTGTAAATTTGGGATACAGGAAAAGAACCAAGTTCACCAAGGGCCTCTTGATACCATGGTCAAAGATATGTGAACTACAAGTGGAATTCTCAATGCTTGGCCACGACCTACTGTTCATATGTATCTCCTAGTCTAGGACTACTTGACCTTGGGGAAGGAGGGAAGCAGGCTCAGTCTAAAGAGATTTCAGGTGGGAAACCAAACAATATCACTTTTTTCTGAAGTCCTACAATGCCATAGAAGTAATATGGCCCTGTAAGATGGAAACAAAGTGTGAGTGAAGGTTGAAATCAGGAGTAATTAGCACAGGTGAGGTGACAATGGAATTCAAATAAATACCAATGAGAAAGAGGTGAGAAATAAGTAGGATAGAGTAAATAGTGGTGATGGCAGAGGCTGGGTGTCATACAGGATTTTGGACAAACTAAGTCAAGGGAATCAAAAGAGATCTGGAATCAAGAAAACATGTCTTAAAGAACAGTAGAGTTTGAGGCAGCTGAGGAGGCAAAGGCAAAAATGCATCATGACAACACAATGAAGTTCAGAAAACTTTTTAAGTTTTTTAATATTTTAAAATATTTATATGTAAAGGGAAAAATTTTGTTTAAAACCAAATTGTTGTTGGTTAAAGACCATAATTCACATTAGCAGAGAAACAAATCTCTAGTACTCTATTCTGTTTACAAACACTGGTTGGGGAGAAAAGGTGAGATCCAGAGAAGTGGTGTATAGTTTAGGCTCTGGGCATGCAAATGAAGATGCTGAAAAGTCTGAGGTAAAAGGTAGGGAAAGTTGGGGTATACTGCCAGTTAAAAGGGGAACAGTATACATGTATTTGTTAGCATCATCATCATTTCAGTATCTAGGAATCCACAATACAGAGAAGATACCATTACACAGGACTTCTGTCCTTTCAACATACCAAAAACACTTTAGTCTGGGTATTTCCTCTGTGAGGAACGCAAAGATATCCATCCACGTGATTTGCTTTTCATCCTTTTCTGGTCTCTAAATAAAGTCATCTTCTCATTGAGGCCTCTGTCACTTTATTTAAAATTGATTCCTCCACAAATTTAAGAAAGAAATGTACAGAGGGAAAAAAAGAGACAAACCAAAAACAAACAAACAAAAACCCAGACTCAAGGGGCGCCTGGGTGGCTCAGTGGGTTGGGCGGCTGCCTTCGGCTCAGGTCATGATGCTGGGGTCCTGGGATCGAGCTCCACGTCTGGCTCCTTGCTCTGCAGGGAGCCTGCTTCTCCCTCTCCCTCTGCCTGCCACTCTGCCTACTTGTGCTCTCTCTCTCTCTCTGTCAAATAAAATCTTAAAAAAATCTTAAAAAAAAAAAAAACAAAACCCAGACTCAACTATAGAGAACAAACTGATGGTTACCAGAGGAGAGGTGGGAAGGATGGGGGAAATAGGTGAAGGGGCTTAAGAGTACTCTTACCTTAATGAGCACTGAGTAGCATATAGAATTGTTGAATCACTGTATTATACACCTGAAACTAAGATAACACTGTATGTTAACTACACTGGAATTAAGTTTTCTTAAAAAATTAATTCCTCCATATATACACACTCTTTTGCCCCCTGTAGTGGGTTAAAGGGTAGCCCTCCAAAAGCTATGTCTCTCCCGAACCTGTGAATTTTCTTTTCTTTTCAGAGATCGGGGGAGAGGCAGAGAGAGGGAGAGAGAGAAGCTTAAGGAGGCTCCACGCCCGCATGAAGCCTGACACAGAGCTTGATCTCACAACCCTGAGATCCTGACCAGACCTGAAATCAAAGAGTTCTGTGTCTTAACCGACTGAGCTACTCAGGGGCTCCCAGCACCTGTGAATTTGATCTTATTTGGGAAAAGGGACTTTGCAGATGTAATTAACTTAAGGATGTTGAGATGAGATCATCTTAGGGTGGGTCCTAAATCCAATGCCAGTTGTTCTTACAAAAGAAAGGCAGAAGGAAAATTGAGATACTGATGGAGGAGGCGGCCATGTTAATAGGGGGGCACACACTGGAGCGATGCGTTATGACAGCCCTAGAAAACTACTGCATAGTCCTAATCAGTACCTGATACATTATGTGTTTCACTTATTTTCTGTCATATTTCCTGTCTTTCTCCACTAGGATGCAAGCTCCAAAGGAACAGGGGTTTCTTTTGGGGGGGATGGCCATATTTCTAGTACCATAGAACTGGTGTTTTCACGTGCTAGACATTCAAGAAATATTTACTGGGAGAGTAAATAAGTGATTCAGTACTTAAATAGATGAAAACTGGGGTGAGTTCCACATTTGGATCTTTGTGGAAGAGAGAAGACAGAATGCCCTACAAGAAAGGCATGAGTGAGATGGAAAGACTCAGGCAGGTGGGGACTTAGATTTAGAATGACCAGGAGAATGTGAAGCTCCTGCACCTCGAGTCTGAAGAAATTAGGGGGATGAAGAACCTGAACTGAATTCTGAATTGTGCAAGCTTTGCCCACACAAATTGTTGTAAAGCATTGAAAAGCAATTTTCTGGGTTGTGGCATCTAGTGTTAACAGGGTCCTTGCTCTATCCAGAGGGTAATATTTTAAATAAATTTCCTTGTTTCCAACTAAGGAGACAGAAGTTTGTAAAACGCCCCACACTGCAGTGCAAGTGAAGAGTGCCATGGCTATGATCAGAATACTTAGATTAAAAAACCTTCACATATACAAAAATATGCAGTTGCAGAAGCTAATGAAAAATAGCATCTGGCAGTGTTTTCAAACAGCAGCTGACAATATAACAATGCCCGTGGAATATGTCCTAAAACATGTTTTCCTTTTCATCCAGCAAATCCATTTCTCAGAAATCATTACGTATGTGCCCAGATATTCAATTGCAAAGATAATTACCACAGTGTTATTTATAATAGGAAAAAAAAGAAAGCAAACTAAATGTTCAAAAATAGTGGTTATTTAAATGACTTTCAATCCGCCCATTAAAGATGTCATAGAACTATGTATTTTGAAAAGGAAGGAGACTCGTGAATTATTAAGTGATAAACAAGGGGTACAAAACAGAATACAGAGTGGCTTCAAGATTTTATGTACAAGAAGATCCACTAAAAATCTGAACGATACATACAGTATGGGTGGTTCTTATCTTCTCTTTGTTTATCTGAATTTTTATAATGAATATGTGCTACTTTCATAGTAAAGGGGAAAAAGATTTATTTTTAAAATGAATCCAGTTTATGCAATTCTGTGTTTAAAATTTTATATTTCATTTACACAAAAAGATGTGATCACTTTGTAGTTAATATCAAAGAGGTGATCTTTCTTAATGTCACCCTTGAGGCATTAGGGTGTATCACATATAAAAGAAAAAACAGAACTTAGATGTTTAAAAAAAAAAGGAAAAGGAAAATTAAAAGTGGATCAGAGTAGAATCACTTTCTTTAGTTACTCCTTGGCAAAGGAATTTCATAATTTTTTTTAAGATTTTATTTATTTATTTGGCAGAGAGAGAGCACAAGCAGGGGAAGTGGCAGGCAGAGGGAGAAGCAGGGGAAGCAGGCTCCACTGAGCAGGAAGCCTGATGTGGGGCTCAATCCCAGGATCCTGGGATCATGACCTGAGCTGAAGGCAGATGCTTAACCGACTAAGCCACCCAGGTGCCCTGAGATTTCATAATTTATAATGAAGAGAGATTATCATTCCTATCAGAACCCACATAATGCTTATGTGGTTTGTTGTATATAGTTACATTCAAGCTGACTATGCAATAATGTAGATTTGGTCACATTACATATGTCCTTTACTGTCTTCATAAAGTCCTCAGTTATAAAACCTTTTCCCATTAGGTGTCAGCTAGATAACTAAGTTAAGTAAACTCTAACCAACTTTGTATCAAGATCCTGCTATCCAGAAAGGAAAATCAAGGTATGCACTTTTCCCTACAGAATAAGAACCTATTAAATTAGTCTTAACCCAGCCTGGGTTTGAAGCCTAATATAAAAACAACTACTAACTCAAACAACCACAGGAGCATTTCAAAGTGGATTATCAACCAGAAAAAAAAAAAAAAAACCTCAAATTTTAGGAAGCTTTTGCCCAAACCCAGCACCCTCCACTTTCCATTCTTTCTATAAATGGCAGTAGAAACCAATGGACAGGAACGTCTATTTATAAAGAAATTGAGTGTTGATTACTGAGTATTGATAATGTGTGCAAGAGAAAATGCAGTCCTTTCAATAAGAAAGTTCCTTGGGGCACCTGGGTGGCTCGGTCGTTAAGCATCTGCCTTCAGCTCAGGTCATGATCCCAGGGTCCTGGGATCCAGGCCCACATCAGGTTCCCTGCTCCGTGGGAAGCCTGCTTCTCCCTCTCTCACTCCCCCTGCTTGTGTTCGCTCTCTCACTGTGTCTCTCTGTCAAATAAATGAATAAAATCTTTAAAAAAAAAAGAAAAGAAAAAAGTTCCTTGACAGGTGAAGAAAATAACCTAGAAAAATAGGTACACTCTAGTTCTGCCCTATGAAGGAATATAAATCCATAATGTTTTCCTCCTTGTGCCCCCCATGTAGCAGTTCCAGTTCAAGATGTTTCCCCTCCCACTAAAAACTATCCTTCTTGGGGCACCTGGGTGGCTCAGTCGTTAAGCCTCTGCCTTCAGCTCAGGTCGTGATCCCGGGGTCCTGGGATTAAGCCCCAAGTCGGGCTCTCGGCTCAGTGGGGAGCCTGCTTCTCCCTCTCCCACTCCCCCTGCTTGTGTTCCCTCTCTCACTGTGTCTCTCTGTCAAATAAATAAATAAATAAATAAATACATAAAATCTTTTTTAAAATTACCCTTCTTGGGTAAGGTGTCTTTGTTTTAACTAAGGTGTATTTTTTGACAAACTGAGATAACTGAACAAGTTATAAAAGTTCTAATGGGCTGCCTCTCAGGTCATAATGTTGCCTTCTAAGTCACAGAATTACTTAACAGTAAGAAATTAAATTACTGGGGATAGACCAGAATTATTACAATTTGTATGGGGAGCAGACTTTTTTTAAAGATTTTATTTATTTATTTGACAGAGAGAGACACAGCGAGAGAGGGAACACAAGCAGGGGAGTGGGAGAGGGAGAAGCAGGCTTCCCACTGAGCAGGGAGCCCGATGCGGGGCTCGATCCCAGGACCCCGGGATCATGACCTGAGCAGAAGGCAGACGCTTAATGATTGAGCCACCCAGGCACTCCAGGAGAAGACTTTTATTCAACCTCAAAATATCTGATTAATCCATGAATTTATACCACTTCTAGATAGGGTTGGCTGTGCTTGTGGGTTTGCCCTTTGTCCTCATGAGAGATCCTCTTACTTCACCATATAGGTTTTTGCATCAGAGAAAACATACATGAAAAGAGGCTTTCTTGTACATAAGTCTATAAACCCTGTTTAGCTTCCCTGAAAATAAATTGTAGGAAATGAAAAAAAAAGACATTTCTAAGTTCTTCTGATTTTTTTTCAAAAAATATTCAGTCTTTTCAATACAAGTTGGAAAGATTAGAAAAGAGAAAAGGAGAATATACCTTTGAAAACTTCTAGAGGGGACAGGGGTGGGGGGATGGGTCAGCCTGGTGATGGGTATTAAAGAGGGCACGTACTGAATGGAGCACTGGGTGTTATATGCAAACAATGAATCATGGAACACTACATCAAAAACTAATGATGTAATGTATGGTGCTAAACATAACAATAAAATTTTAAAAAAAGATAAAAAAAAGAAAACTTCAAATCATGAGACTAAAAACACTAAATGGGTCTAAGGACATTTGAGGTAGAAAATGTCTTTAATCAGTTCTCATCATGCCACCAAATGTGACTTCACGAGCTTCTGCCTAACCTTGTGGAACCGATTTTTAAGGAGTGGGAGAATCCAAAATGAAACACAATGTGACTTCACCTTTTTAATGGTGACTTTTTATATTCACCCCTTTAAACTTAAATTCAAATTTCTTGAAAGGAAAGTCTTTGGTTTATTTCTAAATAGGAGATAATGATGACAAGGTAAGTCATCCAGCCTCAGGGGATGGTGGTAGATCATGGAGGCTGAAAGAAGTCTTTGGTTTATTTCTAAATAGGAGATAATGATGACAAGGTAAGTCATCCAGCTTCAGGGGATGGTGGTAGATCATGGAGGCTGAAAGATTTTGGAGACAGACTGCCTGGGTTCAATTCCTAGAGAACATGATTTTTTGCATGTGTAAGGAGGTCATATTAACTTTAGAGTAACTATTTTCATATTCAGTCTACAACAAGAACCTGGTATTTAAAGTAGAAATGATGCTTGTAAATCTTCTACTCCTTGAAGACTTATAAGTCGTTCATCCATTTTCCAAAGTTCACAGAAAAGTGTGCATTCTAAACATACTTTTGAGCATTCTTGTGTATTGTAAACTATTTGATATAAAGAGGTTATTATTGGTCAGATGGAAAAATGGAATTCTAAAAAATAGGCAGCCAGGAATGAGACTGGAAGGTATAGAGGAACAAGTAGCAGACATCACTGTGCGAATTTGTGACTACCCCTCCATCAAATGATGGATGACAATCATGAGGTTCAACTGGCATCATAAAATAGCAGAGCATCTTCTGCAAAAGGTATATTTTTGCCAAGAAGAAGGTATATGTTTCCCTTTCTATTTTAAATACTTTAATATATGTTGCAAAATATGTAGGAAAAAGAGGAATTGCCTATTTCTGTCCTTTCTTAACTCTCAGTTACATAGTTGGAGGGTGATCATATTCACAGAGTCAGGGAGACCTGGAGGAGGAGAAGGCTGAGGTGAGATGATGAAAAGCTGGGAATTTGTCTCTTGAATTTGAAGTTCCTTTAGAAGATCCAATTGAAGAGTGCTGGTAGAAAACTAATTTTCATGTTTTCTTGAGAGATAGATGAGTACCAAAGCAATGCTATTCTGTCTCCTCACTTCTCCTTCCTGAAATATTTCTCCACGTGTGTGAAGAAACAACTTACCCATTTGCCAAGTTAGAGAGGGTTTGACACCCACTGGATTAAGTTAATAGGGTGGGGCAAAAAAATCAAAATTTAATGAAGATTTATCTCTTTTCTCTCTGCTTCTCTGTTCCATGGAATATGAGAAGGTCATGGCTTTTTCTTCTAGCCTGAGGGCAGGAAGTGTCTGTGTGTGTGTGTGTGTGTGTGTGTGTGTCTGTGTCTGTGTCTGTGTCTGTGTGTCTGTGTGTGTATAAAAGATAAGGCTAGCAGAAGAAAAAAAGAATGGGAACTTTGCCACATTCTCCAGTTAGAAATTACTAGAAAGCTTGAATCTAAACTCAGAGTTGTATTTTCATTTCCACATGGGTCCTTAAGATTTTTTCTCTTGCTCCCCCACAAACCCCCAGGTGAAAACAATAAAAAAAGAGGACAGTTATTAGATTACTCCAACATCAAAAACATATACCCAATGGGGAGCTGGAGATACAGGAGTACAATCTATAAGACGTAGATGTTTGAGACTGGCAAATAAGCAGTTATTGAATCCACAGGAATAGAGCGATCACTTAGGGTAATAGGGTTAAGGAGGAGCAGACTTCTAAGGCTAGAACTTTGGGAACCACAGATGACAAAGGAAAGAACAAAGAATGGGCAGTTTGTTCGTGGTGATGAAATGAAACAGATTCCTAAGAGGAAAGTAAAAGGGTATTTTATTCTGGAAATCAAAATCAAAGTATTTCAAGAGAGTTATCAAAGGCATCAAAAGTTGCACGGCATAGGTGAGCACACGTAACATGATTTTCCAGCAACAAAGGCAGAATAATTCCATTTCATTCACACTGACTTGGTTATGAGTGTTTGATTTATATATAGCACAATTTCCAGCTTCAGAAGAAAATGGGGCACACACTTACCTGGGTATGGCCAACTAAAAAAAAGAGATTTTTTTAGAAATTTTAGAAGATTTTTTAGAAATTTTTAGAAAGCTTGACCCAGTAAACAAAATGGCCTTGAGTTTGGCTGGGGGAAAGGATAATTAGTAATGTCAACGAGCAGGAACTTCTAACATTATAACACTTAGAGAACAATAACACATATTTTACAAGAGTGTAAGGACAGGAGATAATTAAATAATTATTGTTACTACTAGTATGATACTGTTATGCCTGTAAAGTTTTAGGTATAGGAAAATTTAGGGATAATACGTAAAGAAAGCACTTTTGTTTTTCTCATTTACAACTGCTTATATATTGAATTTGTTCAACATATTTATGATAACTAAGAGTTGTTTGTAGGAGCGCCTGGGTGGCTCAGTCGGTTGAGCGTCTGCCTTCGGCTCAGGTCATGATCCCAGGGTCCTGGGACGGAGGCCTACATCGGCCTCCCTGCTCAGCGAGGAGTCTACTTCTCCCTCTGCCTCCCACCATGCTCTCGTGCTCTCTCTCTCACTCTCTCTCAAATAATTAAATAAAATCCTCAAAAAAAAAAGTTGTTTGTAGCCTTCTATAAAGGATATGTGTAGAAAAAGAGATCCCTTTTGTACCCTCAACCATACAGAATTACCCTTGCAAATGAAAGACTGAAAATACACAAAGGCCCAACCACAAGTAAAAATAGAACTCTGACCCACAATATGCAGTAACCAGCCCAGGAAATCAGTCTGCTCTCTACAAGTCAGACTTCTGGAAAATAAGGCCACCATCTCTAGCAAACGGTCTAGGAAACCTAACAATAATCCCTGTAACAGAACAAAGAACCAGGACTTGATTAATAACTGACAGCTTCATCAATTTTTGCCCCAACTTCCAACTTAGGGCCAACCAGTAAAGGCCAAATATGTTCCCCAAACCAATCACATAGGATGCTCCACTTCTAGGGACACTGCCTACAACTTCCCCATACTAATACCCTTCAATCAGAGCAAATCTGAAGACTTCCTCTTTATCCGATGTAAGTCTTCTCTCCCCTCTGCCTGCCTTTGAATCTTCACCAAACACACATGATGGTGGCTGACTCTCTCGCTGTTAGCAAGCTCAGAATAGCTTTGGCTTGTTCTCATTTGGGTAGTCTTTGTTTATTTCCACACAGATAAGACTAAAATGCAAGTGTTTGATCTCATGATTCATTGAATGTCATTTATTAGTGAACTTTTATTATAAAGGACATATTATAAAATATATCATGTTCTAGGCAAAAAGGAGAATGATGTACTATAACTTGAAGCATCCCAACTATATATTGAATATTTCCCATTATCCCCATACTACATTTTTATTCCCCTTCCTATTCCAGAAGGAGCCACATTAATGTGTTTAATATGTAACTTTTTACTTGAATGTGTCCCTGTAAAATATGTTGCAAAAAAAACAAGATATTTTTGTTTCAGTGCAAGCTTTTAAAATTTATATAATTGCATTTTTCACCTCATTTCTCATTTATTTCTTCTACAGATCCTAAGTAACCACAAAATTTTATTGAATCCCACTTCATTTTTAATTTTTTATTATGTTCAGTTAGCCAACATATAGTACATCATTAGTTTTTGATGTAGTGTTCAATGATTCATTAGTTACATATAACACCCAGTGCTCATCACAACACATGCCCTCCTTAATAGCCATCACCCAGCCACCCCATCCCACCACTCCACTCCCTTCTGTAACCCTCAGTTTGTTTCCCGGAGTCCAAAGTCTCTCATGGTTTGTCTCTCTCTCTCTGATTTCTTCCCATTCAGTTTTCCCTCTTTTTCCCTGTGGTCCTCCGAGCTATTCCTTATGTTCCACATATGAGTGAAACCATATGATAATTGTCTTTCTCTGCTTGACTTATTTCACTTAGTACCCTCCAGTTCCATCCATGTCTATGTTCAGCGGGGAGTCTGCCTCTCCCTCTGACCCTCCCCCCTCTCATGCTCGCTCTCTCTCTCTCATTCTCTCTCTCAAATAAATAAATAAATAAAATCTTTAAAAAAAAAAAAGGGCATCTCGGCTCCTTCCATAGTTTGGCTATTGTGGACATTGCTGCTAGGGACATTGGGGTGCATGTTCCCCTCCTTTTCCCTACATCTGTATCTTTGGGGTAAATACCTAGTAGTGCAATTGCTGGGTCGTAGGGTAGCTCTAGAGGTCCTAGCCTCAGCAATCAGACAACAAAAAGAAATAAAAGGCATTCACATGGGCAAAGAAGAAGTCAAACTCTCTTCACAGATGACATGATACTTTATGTGGAAAACCCAAAGGACTCCACCCCAAATTATTAGAACTCATACAGCAATTCAACAATGTGGCAGGATACAAAATCAATGCACAGAAATCAGTTGCATTTCTATACACTAACAATGTAACTGAAGAAAGAGAAATTAAGGAATCAATTCCATTTACAATAGCTCCAAAAACCATAAAATACCTAGGAATAAACCTAACCAAAGAGGTAAAGGATCTATACTCTGGAAACTACAGAACACTTATGAAAGAAATGGAGGAAGACACAAAGAGATGGGAAAACATTCCATGCTCATGGATTGGAAGACTAAACATTGTTAAATGTCTATGCTGCCCAGAGCAATTTGCACTTTCAATGCAATCCTTATCAAAATACCATTGACATTTTTCACAGAATTGGAATAAACAATCCTAAATTTTGTATGGGACCAGAAAGGACCCTGAATCGCCAGGGGAATGTTGAAAAAGAGTCCTACTTTAGACTTCCATGCATACACCTTTTGATTTTTCTACTTTCACAATTTTATTCATGTTTTTCTCAGGACTAGAAATTCCTTTCTCTCAATTTCACTAAAGAAAAGATAAATGTAGGCTTCCTGCCAGACCTATACACATTGCATCCCTGCAACCTTTCCTTTACATCAAGGAGACACTTTTTGGTAAAGAACCATGCTGCTCCCAGTCCTACAGGGGTAGAAACCTGGCCCCAGTTCAAGTAATTGGTTTGTCTTCCCAAGAAATTTGTAATTTGGGAATAGAAATGTAATCGTTATCAATTAAATGAGAGAATATGTTGCCTGTGGTAGCTTTTATCTACCATGTACATGAGAAAAACAGAGCCCAATCTCTGAGACAGGCAAGAATGAAGCAGACATTGAAGGGAAGAAAGGAAATGGACATTTAGCTTCACAGAGAGAGAGAGAAAGGAGAAGAGTTTCCATTCCAGGCCATTTCCAATTTCTGACCCCAGTCCTTCTCGGGTCCGCCTACACTTCTTGCCCATAGGTTCTGTTGGATAGCATCGTGTGTTTTCCCAATAAATATTCCCCGATAACAATCGGCCAGATTATATAAAGGGACAGGCAGGACACTCCAACAAAGGACAAAAATGACAGGAGGTACAGAGACGGGAAGTTTATGTTCGAGAATTATCAAGTAGAGCAGAGTAAAAACATATGATGAGTGAGGGACATCGTTGAAGCCTCATTAAAAAAGTGAACTTCACTAAGTATTAAGCAATTTGAACTTTATCACACCAGCAGTCGGAAAAAGGACACAGAAACATGTGTTTATAAGGGAGGCACCAGTTGAAAGAGTTCAGGTTCCCTGCCAAGTCACAGTGTAACCTTAGATGACTGTTTTGCTCTTTATCCTGTTTCTTTAAATAATAATCTTCAGCAGCAGCAGCAGCAATATTGGTAGCTAACATTTATATAGGACTTATTCCATGCCAGACAACGTACTAAGCATGTTTTACGAATACTATCTGATTTCATCTTCACAGGAGTCCCGAGCTAAGGACTATTATTATCTCCACTGCATAGATAAGAACACTGAAACACAGAGATTCAGGAACTCACTCTGTGCCACATACAAAGTAATGGTGAGACGTAGGATTCAAACCCAGTCTAATACCAGAGCTGACATATTAAACACTCATAGCATTGCTTTAGCTCTCAGGGTTTTAACTTCATCGCTGTCAGGGTTTGTTCAAAGATTTAAAATCATATATCGGAGCACCCACCACATAAATGGCGTTGCTCAATGAACAGTAGCTCCTGTTGATCGTTGCTCCAAAGTTCTTCCAGAAATGGAGATCTACACTCAATTGGCATGCCTACCTCTTTCCTTAGATTTAGCAACCTTAATTTTTATTTGGCTGCTGAATAGATGCAGACGTATTTTAAAGGTATTTTTTATAATTACTTTCAAAAATTTAAACTTAAAACAAGCCTTTTCTCTGTAAAGGGATACATTCAAAGAAAACAGGACACAGCTGGCATCCTCAGGGTCCTCTGCTGGTCACACAGTCTTTGCCCCAGAGTTCATATTCTCTTCTAGCTAATTGCCTTGTGTCATTCATCTTTTCTTCTCAACTCCATGAACCACTTCATTTCCTCCACACACGCTTTAATGGACCATCCTCTTCATTCATTCTCCCATAAACTTATTTACTCACTCACCTTGTCTACAGTGTAGCTTTCCATAGCTGTCTCTGCTTAAATTTCAGGCTTTGAGTATTTTTCAGCCCTGTTTCTCCCTTTGTATTGGTTTATTTCAATTTTATCTCTTATTCACTGCTATCTAAAACAGCAAAAACAAAAACACTAAATATCAAATGCCCCACTGAAATTAATTAAAAATTATGACCTGTATTGAGAAAAGCTTTTCAGCAAGGGTGGGAGGACTGGTGGTAAGAGCACGCACACACATGCACGCACGCACACACACGTACGCACGCACACATGCACACACACGTACGCACACACATGTATGCACGCACACACATGTACGCACGTGCGCACATGTACACACGCGCACACACATGCACACACAAGCACACAGATGCACATGCATATTTTGGTCCTCAAAATTCCTAACAGGGGTTTACACATAAAGACTCTGCCCATAGAATGTTTAAAGATGTCAGGCTTTGGGCGCCTGGGTGGCGTTGGCCCTCGGCTCAGGTCATGATCTCAGGGTGCTGGGATTGAGCCCCATATCGCATCGGTTCCCTGCTCAGTGGGGAATCTGCTTCTTCCTCTCCCTCTGCTTCTCCCCATGCTTGTTCTCTCTCTCCCTCTCTTTCTCTTTCTCTTTCTCAAATAAATAATTAAAATCTTTAAAAAAACAAAAATAAAATAAAAATAAAAATGTCAGGCTCTATTTTAACTTGAATCAAATACTGCATCATCACAGCCACATTCTCTTCTTGGGAAATTAGAGCCAGTTTCTACTAGTTTCTAGGCATCCTTGAGAAGTATCTCTGCATCCACTTCCCAAAATCCTAAAAAGGCCATTGCCTTGAATTTAATACTCTTATGACTTGTATCATTCTGACAATGAGTTAGTAGTGACTAACTCATATTTGACGACTAATTACATATTTACCTTCCACAATAGCCCTAAAACATTTTGAAAAACACGAACTTCCCATTAGCCATAAATGTTTTTCCTGACCCCCAAATTGTCTTCACTCCTTTTAAGCCACAAATCTAATTGACATCAATATTGTCACAACCAACTGAGTAATAGGTAAGGCATCACATCCAGAACAGTCTTGCCTTCATAACCTTACAGGAATATCATCAGAAGTTGGTCTTTTGTACAACTGTGATTAATATTGCCTAAGACTTAGTCCTCTACTAAGTTTCATAATTAATGTAGATAGAAGGAAGGCTGATTTATTACAAATTTGGGTCTTTCTATAGTTCTTCTTTGATGATCCACTATATCCATAATGGTATAGAATTGGTTAGCATTCATAATTAAGACAAATTCTTTATCACATTATGAGACGTTTCTGCCTTCATCATTCCATTCATAGTAGCAGACAGGGCTACAGGAATTGTGATTCAATCCACAAAGCTGCAAATAACTTTTCCATGATGGTATTATAGATAATCACAGGAGACTTAGATCTGAGAGAGGCCCATATGGCATCGTGACCTAAGAATCCATGCCTATTATCAATGGGCCAGGAATGAAAAGATTCTATATAGTTTATAAGGTTTATCTCAAGGTTCACTGCTGTATCTACCTACGCATTTCTGTCTCCCTAACTAATAAATCTGCCCACCAGAGACTTTCTCTTAAAGTTTCACATATTTGAATACATTGAATATTTACCCAAATTGTCAGATAATCTTGTTATATTGTGGCAGTACTTGTTTTTAAGAGGAACAATTTGAGTTGTACATTTTACTTTTTAAAATTTTATTAACACGTTTAGCCATCGGTGTTGGGTTTTATGTCATAACACTTAAGGTAATTCTTTTATGCCCAATTTTGCACCACTTTACTCTTAAAATGTGTATCCAAAGATGGATAGAACATCCAGATAGTAAATCAATAAGGAAATAGTGGACTTAAAAATACCACAGACCAGGAGCATCTGGGTGTCTCAGTCAATTAAGCATCCAACTCGATTTCAGCTCAGGTCATGATCTCAGGGTTATGAGATTGAACCCCATATTGGGCTCCACACTGGGCATGGAGCCTGCTTAAGATTCTCTCTCTCCCTCTGCCCCTCCCCCCCCTCACTTGCTCTTGCTCTTTCTCTCTAAAAAAAAAGAAAAGAAGAAAATACCATAGACCAAAAGAACCCTTCAGACATATATGGAATATCCAATCCAATAGCGGAAGTATATATATCTTCTTATCCCAAGCACACATGGAATATTTTCTAGGATAGACTGTGTTAAGTAACAAAACAAGTCTTAGCAAATTTAAGATTAAAATCAAACCAAGTATTTACTCTGACCACAATGGAATGACACTAGAAATCAATAGCAGAAGAAAAATTGGAAAATTCACAAATATGTGGAAATTAAACAACACACATTTCTCAAAAGAGAAATTAGAAACTATCTCAATCAAATGAAAATGAAAACAACATGCCAAAACTTATAGGATGTAATAAAAACAGCACGAAGTGGGAAGTTTATAGTGATGAACACCTATATCTAAAAAAAAAAAAGAAAGATCACAAATAAACAACCTAAATTTACACCTCAAGAATTAGCAAAAGAAGAACAAACCAAACCTGAATGTATTAACCTGCTGATTACACAATTGGGGGTCACATTTATTGGAGTTCTCGCGTTCATCTTGAAACCAGACATGATTGAAACAGTTATTTATAAAGTGATTACCCCCAAATAGGTATCCAAATGACAATGTCCACTTGCTTGACCACAGTATAGGTCACTGGCAACAATGTTGGGGTTGATGTATACCAAGCAGACATCATCGGTGTGCTCTTGATTAGTCATCACTAAAGCAAACTACACGTAGTAGTATAAAATAGACTACTTGCATATAATAGTATAAAAGTAGTATAAGATTATAAAGGATACCTAAATAAGTAAAAACATATTAAATATGATCTACTTCATTAGTCACCAAGGAAATGCTCTATGGCAATCTCACCAAAACTTGGTACCAGCAAATCTTTAAATTTTAGTCTTTTTAATGGATTTGGAAAGAATGTCAGTGGGGTGCTCTCTAAGAACATACTCAACTCAAGAGCCAATACAGCTGTATCCTTAAGTGAAGATTTTAAAGTAAAATTTAAATATAATTAGGTGTAAATTCTTTCTCAAGATATCAAGCCTTAGAAAGAACATTTTAATAATCATTGTTTTAGGCATGTTGTCACTCTTCTATTTTATTTCAATTAGTTTCAGACCAGCAAGATGGTATCTTTTAGATGAAATGATTTCTGAAGCACACAGTATTGTACCAATGTAAACTTTATATAGCAATTAAGTACTTTTAATTTCCACTTGGAATTCATGTTTTCTAACGGAAAGTATAGAAAATTGTTTCAGAGACTCTCTCGTCTGAGGATCAGTTTTGGAAAAAAAAAAATTCAATTTCACAAATCACAGAGCTCCAAGACACAGTTCTTTCCAGAATGTCAAATTTCTTGTTTAAGAATAAATGTTTTAACTTCCCATAATAAAGGTTATCCACAGTTAGTATTAATGACCTGAACATTTAGATTTAATTATTAACTCTGTCATCCTTCTTTTTAAAAAGCCACTTCTTTAGTGTGGTCAGCAGAATGAAGGCACACCAAAGATGGTCATGCCCTAATCTTTAGGAAATATGAATATGTTACATCACATGGCAAAAGGGACTTTGAAGATGTGATTGAGGTAACTGGACTTTGAGACTGCATGCTTGATTATCAAGGTGGACCCAGTCTACTCTCATGAATCCTTCAAAGTCGAAAGCACTTTCTGCTTAGGTTAGGAAGATGAAGTAGTAGGAGATATACAAAGTGTAAGAAGTGCTTGGCCCACCATTGCTGGCTTTGAATATTGAGGAAGGAGAACACAAGCCAAGGAATGTGGTAGCCTCTAGACGCTGGCCTAGCCTTCAACTGACAGCCAGCAAGGAAATGGTAAACTTAGTCTTAACAATTAAAAGAAACTGAATTCTGACAACTCAAATGACCAAGGAAGTGGAGCTTCTCTAGAGTTCCCAGAAAGGAATACAGTCCCGTTACCACTGGGATTTTAGCCCAGAGAAAACAGTGCCAGACTTACGGCCTACTTATGAATTGTGAGATTAAAAAACCCTTGTTCGGTTTAGTAGCTAAATTTGTGGTAATTTGTTAGAGCAGCAATAGATAACTAATACATGTAGTGAAATTTCTATCAGTGTGAGTTAAGGAATTTCTCAGCCTATCCTTTTCCATATCTAAAATTTAAACATTCATTAATTTATAATTGGAAAGTTATTTGCTTAGCCATAGCTTGAAGGGACTTCTCTGGCCTCCTACCTTCTTTGATACCACTTTTCAGAAGAGTTATATATTTGACATAACTGGGCCATGAGCAAAAGTCCAGGGCAATTCTTTCATTCTGTCTGGGAATTAATTTCTTCATTATTTTTAAAGAATATTTTTTGAGCATTTTAAGATTTGTGTACTGTCCCTTATGCTAGGAATACAGCATTGAATATACTTTCTGTCACCAGAGAGATCACATTATAGAGTGGGAAGTTGAGGGAGGGGAGTCTCAAATTTCAAACCAACAATCTAATAAACATAATAAATGCTATGAATAAAAATAAAGCAGAGTTTAATCATTCAAGGTCACAAATGAAATAATCAGCACAATGAAATTGGAATAACTTAAGGAGGAACCGTGATCCCAAGATAATGGGCAAAATGCATGGCTTTTGTTTCTCGTTTTGTCTCCTCATCCCATGGCCTCAGACATGGGTGCAGTTGCAGGAAGTATGTTGCAGAGAGGGGCAACTACAGATTCAGTTTTCTGTTTGGAGAAGCCAGAAGAGGAGCCCAGGAGAGTGACTCTATGAATTTGTTTATGTAGTCTCGGGCTCACCCCTGTAATTCTTAAATTTATTTAGGCAGGGATATGGAAACTTCTTAGAGAAAAGATGATCACACGGAGGAAGAGCCAAAGTGTGATACCTTAAACAACTTCCCAGGAACATCATTTGTTTTCTCTGTTTTCTAGGATTCCAACCTCCAGGCAATCCCCAGAGGGATTTCCCCCCCCTTTTCCACCATTTATTCTTGTTATCAAAAATAGTTCAACTCTTCTTGCAAAACAAAAACAAAATAGCACATACTGGACACATACCTCTCATTTTTCTTCCTATGGCTTTAGCCCCCCCAACCCCACCAAATGAGACCAAAAACAAAGCCCCAAAACAGCCCCAAAACTCTACCTAACCACATTCACAGAAAATGACACTAGACTACACTACAAAACAGGAGGGGTCATCTGCTCTGTGTCCAATGGTTCGTTCTCCATGTCTTGTACTACAAAGCCAGTAACCATCACTGAACATGCCATGTGCCAAATCAAAACATAACTTCAACAAGTGTCAGATTTCATGAGAGATGGTGAATGTACTAGAAATTGGAAATTTTTCAACAGTATCATTCTTTAAATAAGTACTGTCAAGGGACACCTGGGTGGTTCAGTCAGTTAAGCGTCTGCCTTCGGCTCAGGTGGTGATCCCAGGGTCCTGGGATCGAGTCCCGCGTCAGGCTCCCAGCTCAGCGGGAAGCCTGCTTCTCCCTCTCCCTCTGTTGCTCTCCTGCTCTCTGTCTCTATCTCTCTCTCTCAAATAAACAAATACATTTTTTTTTTAAAGTACCGTCAAAGAAGCATCTTTTCTTTTAGATCAATGGCTATAGCAGTAACAGAATTGGCAGTGGGGCAGCTGACACTTAACACTCAGAGATAGTGAAATTTCTTTCTCTAATCAGAGGAACTGTGGTCTCAAGAACATAATGACCCTTGCCCCACCCTTGCTTTTTTTCTCTTTCTGTCCTCCAATTCCCTGGCCCCAGATATGGGTACAGTCATAGGAAGTATCTGTCAAGATGTGTAGCCAAGCCATTGAAGATATAAGGAAATGAAAGAATATGGTAGGCTATTTCAGGCAGGCTCTCACAGTACATATACACATTTAATGTCACCCTATGTATTTTATACACACATATATGCACACACACACCGAAACATACATGCTCCGGGTATAACTGAATGCTCTTACCTCCTATTACCTCAAACTCCATGGCACTCTCTCAGACAATAAGTATTCGTGTACAGATTGCAAAAAAGCTCTCAGTTACTACTGAAGCATATTATTCTACATGAAATGTGTGTATGTGGTCTACTCCTATAAGGCCTTTTTCTTACCGTCCAGTTTGTGCACTGGCAAAAAGTTTTGACTCATAAACAGGTTGTCAAGTTGTGTGAAGATGATAGTGTTGACCAGCCACAAATAAACACTCCAAACACCATAAAAATTTTCTTTTAATGACCACTAAAGAGTATATATTAAAATCCAATTAATATTAAAGGAAATGATAGAGGAATCAGAAGATAAAGTTAATAGGCGATTAAGGATTTGTAGAATTTGAAGAAAACAAAGTGCATTGTTTACAACTCATACAATGCTGGGATAGCATCTCTATAACTATGTTACTTCAAACTGTATTATGCCAATTCAGTTGGTCTCTGAATTTCCAGAACCATCTCCTTTGTCCTAAAGGGGTTACGCATATAAAGTGCTTTAGGGAGGAGATGTTCTTATCAAAGAGATGTTAACAGGATTATGAAGTGTTTATGAGGCCAGACTACTGGTGATTGATCCTAATAGTCCAAGGTGTGGAAAGAATTTGACTATAATCATTAGTGTGAGATTAGCTCGGTTTGTGACATGGCATTTAAAAGGCTCAAAATAAATGGTCAAAAGTATTTGAAGATTGTGCTAGAGTTCATTACCCAGAGGTTTAGAACCAGAAGTTACCCTAGAGAATTCATGGTCCAGCTCTTCATTTTGCAGATGAAGAAACTCAATTACTAGTCCAAGATTCCAATTTAAAAAATGGAAGAGCCATACAGATTTCCCAATACCATAACACCTTTCTTTCATTGAACCTATAACTGTAAATCACCTGTCCTATAACTCATCAGTTTAAAATAATAAGATGGGATGCTTTTTGTTTATGCCTCAATTATGATACAGCAGGGGACTGTCTTCTGTTAATTCAACATCATCTCTTTCCCCTGCTAGGATTGTCTCTAAATAAATTTCCCGGAATCCTCTTCCCCATGTAGTTCTGATTTAGCATCTGCCAATGAGAGGCCCACTCATGCAATTCCAAAGGTGGGACCAAAAGAGAGAGTTGTAGGCAGACCAGCAGGCAGATGGCAGTTATGTGATTTGCAGCAGTTTCTGACAGTTTTCAGCAACTCACCCACTGCAGTGTAGTTGGGACAGATGGTAGCAAATTCTTGCTAATCACTTGCGTTGGTACTACAAATTGAGATAATCAGTGGGAGGTTCCCAGAGGTTCTTAGATTCCCAGCTGTTTCTAGGTGACCTCTTGAGAATCACCCAGCTTGGTGCTCAAATTGAATTTGTATTCTCTGATTCCTCACCCCAGCCAACACTTACATAAGCCTCCAATTTCCTGTGTTAAAATCCTTCATACTCAGAATACTTAGAGTGATTTCTGTTTTTTCCTGGAGTCTGACTGATACACACTGTCAAGCTCAGGATCTTGAATATCAGAAATTAATCCCATGTAAAATTTGGCTTTTATTTCTGGGAATACCTAAGCTGAACCTCAAGATCATTTATTGGATACAGTCACTGAAATGCATCAAGTATGACACCCATAATCCTACTTTTATATTATGTAAAGGCACTTGAAAAGCTTTATCACTGTCACTGCCCATGATGACAAAGAATATTCTCCATCCCAAGGGAGGTTTTCATGTATACTCCCAATGCATTTGTCATTTCTACCCAAAGGTAAATAGAATGGACTCTTCCCTAAATCTGGGCCATCTTTTGCCATTTGGGTTCATATTGTACCTAGAGTTTCAAAAATCTCTCAGAATTAATGATGCAAGCATTTAACAAATGTGGGGGAAACAATGCCTACAAAAGTAGTGGAGTTGACTGGTTATTGCTATTGACTCACTGCAGAGGGAAAATGACTGAGGGCTTTTATCAAGCAGTTTTATGGCTAACTATGAAAAACAGGGTACCTCCAGCAGTACAAGAACATACATACTTACACAACAGACTGAAGACCTAACTGTTAAAGTTCTAGAGCTTCTAAGATGTTTGAATGCTCACCAAGTCAGGACTGTTATGCAAAGTTCATATCACTTGTCAAGAAAGATTGAGATATTGGAACACGGGACAGATTTACCTGCATGCATGTCTCAAGGATGTTGATTCTGCAACTACCCTGGACCCTCTGGGCTTGCAGAAGTATCTCACTCTTCTCTAGCGAAGCCTCTTTCCCACAAGGCAGTAGGTGCCCCACCCCCAGGAGCTGCTCCCACATTCTCTTCTGGCTGATAGACTAATAACAAACATTAAATCCCAGTATAACCTAGCCAGAAATGTGCTAACCCTGATAAGAAGGAAAGAAAATATACACCTTAAGAATTATAAGAATTAGCTTGCTTTCACCAAAAAATAATGAGGGAGAACTCCTGGCATTTGGTTTTGAAGGTTCTTTATGAAAGGGGGCCAGAATGTTAAGACTAGATACACAAGAATTCATTGATTTGGGGGAACTTGCTCAGAACATGGGACTCAAAATCCTAGCAAGGCCCCAGGAAATAGGATAAACTCACTGCTGAGGTGGCTCTTAAAAGTATGAAAAAAAAAAGTTAACATCCATAGGTTTCTAAATAATGGAAGCCAAGAGGCTTTAGGTACCATAATAATCAGTAAACTGATATGTATCCCCTGCATTTGAGGCCTGAGTAGACTGATATCTCACTCCAGATAAAAAATATAAATGGTAAGAGAATGGTTGCTGGAACCTGATGGATGAGATTAAGGAGAGGTGACTTAGTTTGACAGGCTGTACCACTAGAGCTTGTCACAACAATAAAACATGAGTGTTTTCTGTGAACAAGATAGGACACTGTTAAGAGACATAGCCTGAATGAGATGGTCTTAGGTCCTGGCTGACAGGGCCTCCTGGACAGCATAGAGAACTCAGCAAAGAGAAGCTGAAGCGCATTTCCTCTTGTCTGAAGGATGAGGAGGAAGAAAGTCACACTCCAGAAAAGAAATGCATTCCCCCAGGTGAAGAGAACCACCTAAGAAAGCCTCCCAATAATAAGGGAAATCTCTACAATACACACAATAGACACACAAGATAAAGATTTGAGTCTAACACCTTCCAGAATTCTCATCTCTAAGTGGCTTGGGTTGGAAAAGAGAAAAGACCTTAAAGTTTAGACAATCACAAGAGTGCATATTTTAATGATTAAATTGAGACTGTTTTTTGATCCCCTAAAAGTCGTAAAAGTCATGATGGTTGCCTAACCTTTTACCTAAGAGCAAGGAAAGTACTAGCCCAAATGAGTAAAGTGGGAAACAAAATAAACTTGCTTGGGATTGCATCACTTAACTCATATTGGTTAATTTAAAAGGTAAATAAACCAGGGTAAATATTGATGGAGGTCTTCGTTAGCTAAAGCAACTGGCTCCTTAATCAGCTAACTGAAAATACTAAGTTATGTAACTAAGGTATGTAATCTTAGGTTAGACTAAGACCTCTACTGATTAACATTGCAAAGTGAGAATATCTGATGATTGATTTTAGCTTAAACTTTTTATAACATTTTCATCCGTTTTATTATTATCATACTTATTTTCATGCTCATAAATTCCATTAACGTTTTGAATATTTTCTCATTCAGATCACTTGCATTTCTTGGGAGGGGCATGGTAAGTAGATGGGTTTCCAAAACAAAAAGAGCTTGAGAAATGAAATCATTGTACAACCGTCACTTTTGTCTAACTCCTTTAAGTTTCACACCTCTTAAATTGCCTTTTCTTGAACTCAGAAATGGTGGAACTTGAGAGATATGGCTTTTGTTTTCCATATCTTCAAGATGCTGTATTCTTATAGGTCTCTCCAAGCTTACCAACAAACCTACCTGACTGTTGGTTTTTAACACTCAGTGTGAAAGTGATTGACATTCAATTAGTACTGGCAGTGAGTGGTTTGGCAGTTTCAGACAAACAGGTAAATAAAACCACTTTGTTTACATAAGTTATTTTTTAAAAGATTTTATTTATTTGTCAGAGAGAGAGAGAGAGAGAGCACAAGCACAGAAAGCGGCAGGCAGAGGGAGATGTGGGCTCGATCCCAAGACGCTGAGATCATGACCTGAGCCAAAGGCATCTGCTTAACCAACTAAGTCACCCAGGTGCCCCTTGTTTACATAAGTTTAACAATTTTAAAATATAAAATTAATTTTACTTTTAATAAAGCACATTGTTTTCTCTAAGAAATAGTCATACTTTTAAAGATGGGCACGTACTTCAAGGATGTGTCAGTCTGTTGGTCTTGGCTACATAAATTTCCCAGGGTGTGGTTCATCTTACCTAATATTTCCACAATGTTTTAATGTAATTTTTTAGCTTTGTTACACTGAATTTTAATTATTTTTATTGGGTTATGTTATGTCTTCACATACAGATTATGAATTAAAAATAAGTAGAACATGTTTTATTGAAAATGAAATTAATTTTACATTGTACTTACTATGTGCGTGTAATTTTACATTTTATACAAACTCATGAAGCTTAAAAATGAAAATTGTATAAAATACTATGTCAGGGGTACCTGGGTGGCTGCTCAGTCAGTTAGGCGGCTGCCTTCGGCTTGGGTCATGGTCCCAGGGTCCTGGGATCGAGCCCCACGTTGGGCTCCCTGCTCGGCAGAGAGCCTGCTTCTCCCTCTCCCTCTGCCTGCTGCTCTGCCTACGTGTGCTCTCTATCTCTCTGTCAAGTAAATAAATAAAATCTTTAAAAAATATATTTAAAAATAATATTAAAATACTATGTCAACCATCATACATGTAAAAGATGAACATAATTTCACCATGAATATAACATGCAGATCTGAATTTGGGTATTTAAGGACAAATGAATTTATAAATTTGATGATTTTGTATAAACAGCTAAAATGAAATGGCAAAGAGGAAGTACCATTATAAACACTTAAAATTTGAATGTTACTGAATTCATGGTACATTTACTCCTAGTTCCCCGTCTACTATTTGTAGCTGGAAAATGGCATGAAACCCTTGAAGCTTTCATGTCATTTTCAAACACTGTACACTGACCTCTCTAATAAGCTAATTTATTTTCACAATTCAAGCACAAGGTAATTCTTTTCATTATAAAGTTGACAAAATGTGTCACTAGAAACAGAAAAAAAGCCTGAAGTATAGGACATCTTTCAAGGTTGTGATCTTCAGTACAAAAATTAGTACTAATTCTGAGAGGCATGTCAAATCAGCCAAAAAAAAAAAAAAGTTAGAGGCAAATGTGCTCAAAGAAAAAGCAGATCAAACATGCAGCAATGGGGCACCTGGGTGGCTCAGTCGTTAAGCGTCTGCCTTCGGCTCAGGTCATGATTCCAGGTCCTGGGATTGAGCCCCGCATCGGGCTCCCTGCTCCGCGGGAAGCCTGCTTCTCCCTCTCCCACTCCCCCTGCTTGTGTTCCCTCTCTCGCTATGTCTCTCTCTGTCAAATAAATAAATAAAATCTTTAAAAAAATAAAAAAACATGCAGCAGAATTCCTGTAATGAAAGACACTCTTTGTTGTGGCAGAATCCCTAGGACAAGCACTGAAGAGAAGCACCTACTTCCATGTCTGTGCATTAGCTGCCCAATTTAATAAATGTGTTGGGTTTACATAACTCAGTTTTTGGTGTATGTGAGAAAGGAGCCCTTGAACACTTTGTTTTGTCGTTTATCAATGAAAACTCATGTCCATGACACAATGAAAGATAATTTTTTTGATTAGTACTATGTCTTGAATTGTGTCCCTCACAAAATTCATTTATGTGGAAGGCTTAACCCCCTCAATGTGACCAGATGTGGAGAAAAGGTCTTTAGGAGATGATTAAGGTTAAATGAGGTCACAAGAGTAGAGTAGAACCCTAATCTGATAAGACTGTGGCCTTATGAGAAGAGGTAGAAAGAGCTGTCTCTCTCTTTCCACCACACGAGGATGCATGCAGTGAGAAGGCAGCCATCTGCGAGAGGAAGAGAGCTCTCACCGGAACCCAATCATGCTGCACCCTGATCCAAGACTGCCAGCCTCCAGAACTGTGAGAAAATAAACTTCTATTAAGCCACTGAGTCTATGGTATTGTGTTATGGCAGCCCATGCTGATTAAGACAGTTAACAATCACTCTGAGATTTATGATGTACCTTGGAAGAGCTGGTATATGGAGCATTGGTCGTATGAACATGGAGAGCAGTGGAAGTTTTGTTAAGAGAGTAAGAAATACTGTATCTGAAAGCCAATGCAGTAACAGTCTTAGCTACAAAGAACTGATAGTAGTAAATAGTATGCCTCTTGATCTTGATTCAGTACTGAACCAAGAATACAAATTGGGAAAAATGAAAGAATACAAATTGTGACTTTAAAAATCACAGCCATTAAACATACATTTATGTTGCAAACTGATGTGCCAAGAAATGGAAAACAGGCACAAGATTTTGTGTCTCCACACTAAATACACTGACCAGCGATGGGTTCAAAAACTTCAAACACCATCATTTTAAAGTTAAAAATGAGATTTACAATGAAGATATCTTTATGAAAATATAAGTATAGCTAATTCTATAATGCCAAGTGAATTTCCTCAATGACACGACTCAGCAATGTAGTCAATATTTCCACTGCACAAATCTATTTCCCCTGGTCAAAATACCACAAATTTTTAAGGAAAAGAGAAATCACAGACTTGGAGAAAATATTTACAAAAGACATATCTGATAAGGAACTGTTATCTAAACATAAAAAGAACACTTCAAACTCAACAATAAGAAAGCAAACAAACAACCTAATTAAAAAATAGCAAGAGACTTGACAGATGCTTCATTGAAGAAGATATACATATGGCAAATAAGCATATGGAAATGTGCACATCATATGTCATTAGAAAACTGAAAATTAAAATAATGAGATACCACTATATGCCTATTAAAATGATAAAAATCTGAAACACTGACCACAACAAATGCTGACAAATATGCAGAACAATAGGAATTCTTAGTCATCGCTGGTGGGAATGCAAAATGGTATAGCTGCTTTGGAAGACAGTTTGGCAGTTTCTTACAAAACCAAACATGCTCATATCATATGATCTGGCAGTCATGCTCCTTGGTATTTACCCAAAAGAGTTGAAAATATATGCCCACATAAAAGTGTGCACACAGATGTGTATAGGAACTTTATTCATAATTGCTAAATCTTAGAAGCAACCAAGATATCCTCTAGTAGGTGAACGGATAAATAAATTGTGGTACATCCAGACAGTGGAATATGATTCAGCACTGAAAAGAAATGAGCTATCAAGCAATGAAAAGATGTGAAGGAATCTTAAATTCACATTACAAAGTGAAAAAAAAACCAATCTGGAAAGCTGCATACTGTATAATTCCAGCTACATGACATTCTGGAAAAGACAAAACTAAGGAGACAGTGAAAAAGATTAGTGAGAGAGAAGGTTAGGTGGGATAGAGGCCAGAGTCCGGAAGATTTTTAGGGCTCTGATGGTGAATACATGTGTGATACATTTGGCAAAATCTACTTTTAAATCAATTTCCCATTTTTGTGTGCCTGTATAAGTCATTTTTAAAAATGCATTTATTATTGCCTTCTAATGGGAATAAAGATACCAATAAGGATAGTATTATGTGGAAGTGACTGGAAGGTGAAAATGAAAATTGATGGAACACTATCTGACAGTTGACTCTCATTTTAACAAACACCTAAACAAAGAAGATTAAAATAAAATTCTGGGGGCACCTGGATGGCTCAATGAGCTAGGTGTCTGCCTTCGGCTCCAGTCATGATCCCAGGTTCCTGGGATCGAGTCCCGCGTGGGAGGTCCTTGCTCAGCGGGGAGCCTGCTTCTCCCTCTCCCCCAGCTTGTGCTCTCTCTCACTCTGCCAAATAAATAAATAAAATCTTAAAAAAAAAAAATAAAACAAGTTTCTGAAATAGACTCTGGTTAAACAAAATTTTGCTTCATTTTAATGACTGAAACTAATATAGACTTGATTGCAATGAGGCATTTTGTTAAGGAAAGTGACTGTGTCACTTGGTGGCCTGGCACTGAGGGATTGAACATAGGGCAATGGAAAATAAACAGAAGTTCCAGAGGCTTGGAGTGGGCCTACCCATTTAGTAAACCAATTTCTTAACCTGGAACATTGTTTCTTGTTGCAAACCATCCATAGGATAACAATGTTTGAATAAAATAAATTTTCATAGATTATCTGTCATGCAAGTGCTTATTTATAATTTAATGCTGTCTTACTATGGATAACATTTTTTCCTTTCTGTCAAAAGTAAAATCATTAGTTCAACTCTAAACACATAAATTTCATTTTATAAAAATGTTATTACAAACGATGTCACTATAATCATATGAGTCCACACTGAATCAAAATTGGTATTTTTGAAACAAAAAATATTTAAAAAAAATTTTTTTAGTGTAGTTGACACACAATGCTACATTAGTTTTAAGTATAAAACATAGTGGTTCAACTTCTCTATACATTATGTTGTGCTCACCACAAGTGTAGCTCCATCTGTCACCATACCACGCTATTACAATATCATTGACTATATTCCTTATGCTGTGCCTTTTATTCCTGTGACTTATTCATTCCATAACTGGAAGCTTGTATCTCCCTTTCACCCGTTTTGCCCATCCTCCACCCCTCCCCTCTGGCCACCACCAGTTTGTTCTCTATATTGATAGGAATACTTCTGCTTTTTCTTTATCATCATAAACAAAACAAATCTTTAAATAGAGAAGGGATTGAATTGCTTCTTGCATTTCCAATTTAACTTTACAGTATACCATCATCCAGATAGCAATCACTATGACTCAATGCATTTACCTTTATGACACTTATTCCCAAATGAACAGTACATATTAAGACTATATCAGATCAGAAAGTTGCTAAATAACAAGGTTTTTTAGTTGAACATTCAATAATTAGGATTTACTTTAATCTTAACATGAGTTAACACCTAAAATAGTAATAATAGTACCTTTACATAAATCCTAGGGATTGTAAAATTTCGTTAACTTTATACCAAATTTTATAAGGTACAGACTTCTTTAATTACCTGATTTTGCTCAAATTAAATCAATTCCAGAGAAATAGGGAACTTTCCTGAAATATCATTCCTCTTTGCCACTATGATCGTTCTATTCATTTCATTTCAATGAAACAAATTTCATTTTGAAAGGCCCTGCATAGAAACCTTGGACAAACTCTTCTCTATTCCATTATATTCTTTATCCCTCACTTTAAGAAATATTTAATTTATTTTGTCAGGCAATTCCAGTCATGCCAATGGGTAGAGTGCACTGTAAGATATTGACATGGGCTAATTGGAGAAGTGATGAAGTGAGACATCCCTACAGACTATTTCAAAAATATTTTCACCTCCTAAAAGACTTACTATTGATAACTTCACTGATAATATGGTACTGCATCTTTGGCCATATTAGAATCAGCGGATCAGAAAACATCTTATCTGAAGGAAAAGATTTAATTATTTTAACTCAATTCCCTTATTCAACAGATGGAGAAACTAAATCTCAGAGATATTCAATTGTTTGGCTAAAGTCATCCAAACACGCAAATAATAACGCATACGGGACTAAAGGCTGTCTTCTGATTCCCCACCAGGCTATTTTTGCTTCATTAAGCTATTTTAACAAGATCATCAAAAAAATGTTTGGCTTGACATAGTGATTTGGGCTTTGTTTTTCAGTTTCTTTTTTATCTAGCCCAAGCCATAGAGCCAGGTACAGCAGAGTGTATTAACAATTTGCACAGACTTCACCCTTGTTTGTAGGGTAAATATCTTGGGGCAAATTCTATTATCCAAACAATTCTGACCCATAAGGTATAATGTTACTTCAGCAAAAGTCAGGAACAAATTTCATACAACTTTTCTAATGGAATAATGCCCACCATAGGCAAAATTCCCACAGAGTACGTGTCTGAAGATTATGTGTGCTACCAGGTGTTTTCCTGGAATACTTCTGATAACCACACCAAGGTGTAAATAGTGGGGTTTTCAAGAGAGAGGGAAGTTAATGCTTGTCTTTTCCTCGCACAGCAGTCCTGGAGGGCATGCATGGAACTGTTGGAAACAAAAAGTTGACAATTTTTAGTCCTCCCCAAGTGGGGCCAAGTGTCCTGATATGGCCCCCTGATATGACCTCCTTCTGGCCTTCCAGCTTAGTCCCAGTAATTCAAGCTCAGTTCAGCTATTGTTGTCAAAGGCATTGCCTGGGGGCAGTCAGTTTCCAGCAGTCCTGCTTGCTGATGCTTATTCATCTGTCCCTCAAGGTACAGACACCCGGAAGTGTTCTTTGTGGAAAGAGCGGGAGCTGGGCCATCCCATGTTCTCTCACCATGAAAGGCTTCAGGAGAGGGATGGTTTGCTTGAATTCGAAGTGCTTGCAGCAGCTGGGAAAAGCGACATGGGACAGCAGGTTAGAAGAGCTGCACGGGCATTTCCTTCTTGAGGAGAGCTCTAGGAGCCATTTCTGAAAGACAAATATCCCTAAAGCCCCTGCCCCTGTCACTCCAGGAGTCTAAAGTGTTCCCACCCCAGGTGCCCTGGGTTTTGCTTGCCTCCACCTTGTTACAAATTCTTAGTGTCCCATTTTGGTAACTACAACTTCATCTTTTTTCAGTCATTCCTTATTGGACCTTTCATCCAAAAAGTTGAATTGAAAAAAAAGGTCTTTTCACAAAAGCTCTTTCATACAATTGAAACGTTTTAACATCCAACTTTCCTAAAACTCCTTTAAGCCAAGCTGATCTAGGGTTACCCTTAGGAGAAAGACAGACACATCATCATGCCCAAGAGACAGGTCAAAGAGAAATCCTGAAATGTATAGAGTTTTTCAGATTAATCTGTTTTGTCCACCCTTTTGTTCTCCTCATAACCTAATAAAAAGCTTAGTGAGATGAACTCTATTACATGCCATTACTTTTTATAATTTATCTCTAATCTTTTAAATAAGCTTACACTGTTACACCTGTTTTATGAATGAGGCAAGTGAAGTTGAAAACGTTTAGTGACTTTTCCCAAGACATATAGGTAGCAGGTGGTCCTATTATGAACTCACTTCTGACTGCACCTGAACTTTGTGTACATTAAACATCAAAAATCTTTAGAGTGCTCTATAGAGTGCTTTAGGGGCAGAAGAAAGAAAAGGAGTGAGTTTATAAGGAAGTGGGGGCTGGGGGTTAGAAGGGCGTAAAAGGGCACATCTTGAACTTTCTACTTTTATTTCCACTACAGCACCTCCACTTTAATGATGACAGATAGATAGTAGATGATAGATGATAGATAGATAGATGTAGATAATGATAAGAAAGATTCTGAATAACGTTTTATTTGAATAAAGGAATAGACTTTTTCTTTCTTCCAAGTTTTTATTTAAACTCCAGTTAGTTAACATACAGTGTAGCATTAGTTTCAGGTGTAGAATTTAGTGATTCATGACTTACATACAACACCCTGTGTTCAGCACAAATACCCTCCTTAACCCCCATCACCTATTTAACCCATCCCCCCACCCACCTCCCCTCTAGTAACCATCAGTTTGTTCTCTATAGTTAAAGAGTTTTTTATGGTTTCCCTCTCTCTCTCTTTTTTTTCCTCTATGTTCATCTCTTACTTTCTTAATTCCACATATCATATAAGTGAAATCATATGGTATTTGTCTTTCTCTGACCGACTTATTTTGCTTAGCATAATACACTCTAGCTCCATCCACATCATTGCAAATGGAAAGAATTCATTCTTTTTTATGGTTGAGTAATATCCCACTGTGTGTGTGGGGTTGTATATATATATACACACACACACACACCACATTTTATCCTTTCATCATTTGAGGGACATTTGGGATTTTTCCATAATTTGGCTATTGTGGATAATGCTGCTATAAACATTGGGGTGCCTGTATCCCTTTGAATTAGTATTTTTGTATCTTTTGGGTAAATACCTAGTACTGCAATTGCTGAATTATAAGGTAATTCTATTTTTAACTTTCTGAGGAATCTCCATACTGTTTTTCAGAATGGCTGCGCCAGTTTGCATTCCCACCAACAGTGTAGGAGGGTTCCCCTTTCTCCACATCCTCGCCAACATCTGTTGTTTCCTGTGTTATTGATTTTACTCATTCTGACAGGTGTGAGGTAATATCTCATTGTGATTTTGTTTTGTATTTCTCTGATGATGAGTGATGAGCATCTTTTCATGTGTCTGTTAGCCATTTATATGTCTTCTTTGGAGAAATGTCTGTTCATGTCTTATGCCCATTTCTTAACTGGATTATTTGTTTTTGAGGTGTTGAGTTTGATAAGTTCTTTGTAGATTTTGGAAACTAATCCTTTATTAAATATGGCATTTGCAAATTCTTCTCTTATTCCGAAGGTTGCCTTTTGGCTTTGTTTCTTGTTTCCTTTGCTGTGCAGTAGCTTCTTATTTTGATGAAGTCCCAATAGTTCACTTTTGCTTTTGTTTTAAAAGAAAAAAATTTGGGGGCACCTGGGTGGCTCAGTTGTTGGGTGTCTGCCTTTGGTTCAGGTTATGATGCCAGGGTCCTGGGATCGAGCCCCGCGTTGGGTTCCCTGCACTGCGGGAGGCCTGATTCTCCCTTTCCCACTCCCCCTGCTGTGTTCCCTCTCTCGCTGTGTCTCTCTCTGTCACATAAATAAACAAAATCTTAAAAAATAAATAAATAAATGAAAAAAATTTAAATCACTATGCTACACCATGCTGTACCTCCTTAAAAACAAAAAGCTGAATACTGTTTTGTGTCAAATAAACTTCCTATACTTCAATTGTCCCATAACATTCTTTCAGTATAGATTTGAAATTTTTACCAATGTTCCCAAATATTTGGTAGAAGATAGAATTTCAAACAATGAATCATCTATTGGCATGTGCATGCATTGTTTAGCCTAAATTCATCTTTATGTATCAGTTTAGGAATGTGATGAGAAAAGTAGCATTTAGACACACTGTAAGAATGGTTAGATGACTGGAGAGATAAAATGTAGAAAGAAAAAGCAAGGATTGCCCATATTTGTTGTTAGTCTTAGCCTTTTATTAAGTTCTGTTTAAAAAAAAATAGAATCTGTAGTAATATGTCTAAGTCTGACCCTGTTGAAGGATGGCTCAGGTTGACCTGGTTTGAGTCAGTCTGCAATAAGAAACCTGCTTCACAAAGTAGAACAGAACATCTAAGCTCAGATTTCTTTTGAGGGTAATAATGGTAAAAGAAGCAATGGCAGTAAAATTAGTCACATTAGTTCTATTAGTACTATTACTACTATTACTATTAGTATTATTAGTAACTATAGTAATAGTCAACATGATCTAGGGTTTGCTAAGTGTTAGGCAATATAATGCAAAGTTTTATACATAAAAATTACCTGACTTAATTTCCACTTCAATTCTCTGAGAAATAAAAGACGTAAGTCCTTATTCAAGTCAAAAAGAAGTCTAGAAAATTTTTGTTTAGAAGAGGCCCAAGGGATCCTTTTAGACTTTCTCTCCTGTCCAAGATGGAATAACAAAATCTGGATTTATCCCCTGTCTCAACAATGACAAAAATGAATATAATGCTTAGAACAACAGTTTCAAGACACTGAACACAAGACAAAAATGACAGTGATTCTTCAGAGATGGAACATAAAAAAGGTGAGCTTAAGATTTCCCCAAGCTTACTGCATGAAAGCCATTATGAACACACAGTAGGGGAACCCAGGCAGATCCCAGCAGACAAAGCTGAAAATCCAGGGAGAACAAAGTAGCTAGACTATAAAATTCAATGGGACCAAAAGAAACTAAACATCTTTGAGAAGCAATAAAGCCAGAAGATTACATCTACCTGGTTTCAACACTTAAAAGTTAGAGTAATCGGGGCATCTGGGTGACTCAGTCGTTAAGTGTCTGCCTTCTGCTCGGGTCATGGTCCCGGAGTCCTGGGATCGAGCCCCGCATCGGACTCCCTGCTCCGTGGGAAGCCCGCTTCTCCCTCTCCCACTCCCCCTGCTTGTGTTCCTGCTCTCACTATTTCTCTGTCGAATACATAAATAAAATCTTAAAAAAAAAAAAAAGAGTAATCAATACAATGGGGCATTGGCCTAAAGATAGACCAACACATCAATGAACAGAATGGAGAGTTCAGAAACAACCCATCACATGTAAACAACTGGTATTCCATGAAGGTACACATGCAATTAACTGAAAAAGGATAGTCTTTTCAATAAATAATGTGCAATTAAATATCCACATACCAAAAAAAAAGGACTTCGATACATACCTTACACTGTATTAAAAATTAACTAAAACTAAATGTATCTAAATGTAAAACCTAAAATTTAAAAACTTCTGGAAGAAAATATGAGAAAATATTTGTTAACTTGAATTAGACAAAGATTCCTTAGATACGGCACAAAAAGCATAATCCATAAAAGAAAAGATCAACTGGTCTGTTCAGATTTTCTATTTCAATGTATATATAAAAATATTTATAAATACAATGTCCAAAAAAAAAAAGGAAAAAAAGGGCAAGATTTTGCCATTTAACACAACAAGGATGGACCTAGAGGGTATTATGCTTAGCAAAATAAGTCTGACTGAGAAAAACAAATACCATATAATTCCACCCATAATTGAAATCTAAAAAAAAAAAAAAAAAGGATAGATAAACAAAAAGCAGAATCAGAGCTATAAATACAGAAAACAAACTGGTGGTTGCCAGAAGGGAGAGGGTAGGGGACTGGGCAAAATGGATGAAAGGGAGAGGGAGATACAGGTCTCCAGTTATGGAATGAGTAAGTCACAAAAATAAAAAGTAGAGCATAAGGAACGTAGTGATATTGGTGAACAGAGCATAATGTATCAACTTCTCAAATGACTCAGTTGTACACCTGAAACTAATGCAACATTGTGTGTCAACTACACCCAGTTTTTTTAAAAAATTAAAAAAATAAAGAGACTGCACTTTTCCCATTAAAAAAAAAGAAAGAAAAGATTGATTGATTGAACTTCAAGATTAAAATCTTCAACTCTTCAAAAGACACTATTATAGGAGAAAGCACTTGCAAATCATATATTTGACAAAGGATTGTGTCTAGAATATACAAAAACTCTTACATTTAATAATAAGATAGCAAGCAAACCAATAAAAAAGTTCAAAAGATGTGAAAAGACACTTCATCAAAGAAAATATATGAATGGTACATGAACACATGAAAAGATGCTCAACACTATTGCTCATTAGGTAAATGTATATAAAAAGCATAATGGTATACCAGTACATACATATTAGAATGGCTAAAATTAAAAAGGCTGCTCACAGAAAGTGAACAGTGGTGAGAATGTAGAGGAATTAAAATTTTTATCCACTACTGGTTGGAATGTAAAATAATACAACCACTTGGGAAAATAATTTGGCAATTTCTTAAAATGTCAAATATACACTGAATATACGATCCGGACAGCCTACTCCTAGATATTTGCCACCTCTCCCCACAAAATGAAAACATATGTCGGCAGAAAGACTTGTACACAAATATTCCTAGCAGCTTTATTAAAATATCCAAAAACTAATGTCAAGAGGTGAATGATAACAAATTGTGGCACACCAATTCACTGGAATACTACTCAGCAATAAAAAAAGGAGTGAACCATTGATTTAAAAAAAAGGATGGATCTCAAAATAATCACACAGTAAAAGAAACCACACAAGAGTACATACTGTATGACTCCATTTACATAAAATTAAAAAGAATGCAAACCAAGCTATAGTGACAGAAAGCAGAATAATAGTGGCCTGGAAATGTGAGAAAGAGCAAGGGGGGAGAAGGGAGGTATTTTAAAGGGACATGAGGAAACATTTGGAAGCTGATGGATATGTTTATTATCTTGATTGTGGTCATGGTTTCATGAGTCATAAGATACATGTCAAAACTTATCAAATTGTACTTTTCATATATATGCAGCATATTATATTCAATTATATTGCATAAAGTTGTGAAAGAAAGAGAGAGAGAGAAAGAGAAAGAAAGAAAGAAAGAAAGAAAGAAAGAAAGAAAGAAAGAAAGAAAGAAAGAAAGAAAGAAGGAAAGAAAGAAAGAAAGAAAGAAAGAAAGAAAGAAAGAAAGAAAGAAAGAAAGAAAGAAAGAAAGAAAGAAAGAAAGAAAGAAAGAAAGAAAGAAGAGAAAGAAAGAAAGAAAGAAAGAAAGAAAGGAGGGAGGGAGAGAGGGAGGAAGGAAGGAAGGAAGGAGGGAAGGAAGGAAGGAAGGAAGGAAGGAAGGAAGGAAGGAAGGAAGGAAGGAAGGAAGGAAGGAAGGAAGGAAGGAAGGAAGGAAGAAGGAAAATTCTAGCTTCAGATATGTCCTGGTGAAACTAGATTGAAAATAAAGTTTGATAATGAAGCACAGAAATAACTCAATATCTGTTTTGTAATTGTTATTTCAATGTAGCTTCACTGATTTAAATATATTCTGATTTTAGAAAATGCCTCCATTAGACTTATTTCTCTCCATAAAAAACTTTTTTGAAAATAATCCCTCTTGTTTATATCGAGAAAGGTCAAGTTAAATTGAATTGAAAGCAAAGGTTTCTATGCCTATCTTCAAACTTGGAATTGACCAGGTTAAAATTGATCCCAGCCATTCTATTGCAAAGAAATCACTTAGACCTTCTGAAACCTACTGAGATGCAAATTAACCAGCTATTTCCAAGAACATTGATCACACTGGCTTGTCAACTTCAAGTGCTTTATTAACAATTTCCTGGGCTGACCTTTCTTAGACTCTCAGAATCTCAGAGGGAAAAAAAAGGCAGAAATAACAAAAGGATTTTAAATTTCTCATATCTCAGCAACAATTAAGGAAAGTATCATAGTACTTAAATCTGAACATTTTGAGAATTCTTGAATAGATTTAATATCAAAACAAATTATTAATTTAATATTAAAGACATTCATGGGTATGATATCGTTGAGAATTGCACGATGCTGCTTCCACACTGATCTTGTTTTTTTTTTTTTTGACAGACTATTTTATCTTTTATTTTCATATGAAAATAGAGATTTTAAATAAAATCCAAAAATAAAATTTGACACTATAAATGAAGAAGGGCTTGAGTACATTTTTTTTCTTTGTAGCTATAGATTTTACCAATTTATAGCCTCAAAGTTGCAATTCCAATCACTGGTTTTATGGTAACACATTTCAAAAGTAAAAAAACAAACGCCCCAGCCATCCAGGTTTAAACTGTATACAACTCTTCCCATATGTACATGAGATTTACAGAAACCCCGGCATTCACAGCACAGTGAGCTGAGCTATAGCGGAGGTGCCGCGTCAGAGTTCACTGCATCTGGAGCGAAACCAAGTGGCATTCCAGTTTTGCAGTGAGGTGGTAGAGAAGGGGTTTCCTCAGAGATTTCCTCATCCGGCGGCTGAGCAGTTCTTTTCCCCCGCGAGCAGGAGTTGGGGATGGCGTCAGTGTCGGTAACTGTCTAGTAATGGTGACGGACATTGTAGAACTTGGAAGGAGCTCTGGCTTGGTCCAGGCTGAGCATCCTCGGCCACGGAAAACTCTCTTTGAGACAGACCGGGTGACGATGTGGAGTCTCCAGAAGTGCAGGTGACCAGTTCCCCTTAACCATCCACTTGCCTTCTCAAGCTGTGTAACGTGCCCTCTGTCTGCCGCTTCCCCTTAATTAGCACTTCTGCTTGCTTGGACATGCAGTGTCGAAGCTGGGCCTTGAGTTGATCTTCACCGTGACGCAGTCTCTCTCGGAGTGCTTCTCCACACCAGTGTTCATCCATTATGTGAGTCTGGGAAAAGTTCAGTTTTTCTTCAAAAGGTGATGGTCTCTCACTCATCTTGTGCTTCATTCGCCTTTCCTCCGTCTGGCCCTTTGCACACTATCTTACACATGATCTCATTATACAACCTTCTGCTGTGGTCACAATCATCTATGAAACAATGTGAATTCCACTATCTTCCAAGGCACAGAACTTACCATGTTAAGAAGAAACTTTGGGAAAGATAGGTCAAATTGTTAAATGAAGGATATAGGAAAGGATGACTTTTTTTTTCTTAACATATAATGTATTATTTGTTTCAGAGGTACAGGTCTGTGATTCAACAGTCTTGCACAATTCACAGCGCTCACCACAGCACATACCCTCCCCAATGTCTATCACCCAGCCACCCCCTCCCTCCCACCCCCCACCACTCCAGCAACCCTCAGTTTGTTTCCTGAGATTAAGAATTCCTCATATCAGTGAGGTCATATGATACATGTCTTTCTCTGATTGACTTATTTCACTCAGCATAACACCCTCCAGTTCTATCCACGTCGTTGCAAATGGCAAGATCTCATTCCTTTTGATGGCTGCATAATATTGGAAAGGATGACTTTTTAAAAATATTTACAAATATCTAGATAAAATATAATATTTAAGATGTTATATATAGCCCTAATATTTGCAAGGAAACAGCAGATAGAGTATAATAATCTGTCCACGCATTGCTCAGGCAAATCATTCACTTTCAATGGGCAAGGTCCTTTGCCTATATGACAAGTACATTGGCAGAAAAATCAATGTTTATAATCTAGTATGTCTATCCATGGGATTTTTATCTCATAATTTGTCTAATATTTTAAATCACTCTTTGTGATTTATATAGCCACAAGGCCAATTGTGGATATATCTTTATGTCTTTTTACCCATGAGTCAATGCTTTGCAACGTACAAGTAGGCTATGTTTGAAAATTGACCCTCCCAAGCATCTGATCAGATCTCCTATCATCTGACTAACTTAGTCACTAATGACTTTTGGCAGAGTCCTAAAAAATCAGGAAATCATCCCCATCACATTTAAATATTCATGAGCTGCTTGTGGAAGTAACTATTAGCAGCTGAACACCATGAAAACTTTATACACAAAACATAGGCAACAACAGTAACAATTCCAAAATGGAACAAAAAGATGTAACTATTCAGACTTCCTACAGCCATTTCTCCCAGAACTTTTTGAGTATGGTACTGTATTAATAAGCCTGAGGTAAATGTGGGGTAAGAGGGAGACCAAAAGATCTTCCAGTTACATTGAATTCTGCATAATTGCATAGATTTGCTCCTTTTGAAAACTACAAGAAATCAGCAGATTGTTTTCTTGGAGATAAAATGTGACAAACTTCAACAGTGCAAGAGATAACAGTTATACTGCCCTCCCTGATAATCACCAAGCTCTCTCAGGATATGAAGACTATAAGGAGCACCTCAAAAACCAGGGAAGAATTAATCATTACTGTATTTGAGCAACAAGATCTAAGATCATTTAAATTAGCAAGATGTGGGTCTTTTGAGGAACAGCTGGTGGTTTTTAACTGGTGCTTAGTTCTAAAGAAGCACAGAGTTGAATATACTTTGGTATTACTTTTCTCTCTCTTTTTTTTTTTTTAAGTGGACTCCAAGCCCAGCATAGAGCCCAACATGGGACTTGAACCCACCACCTTGAGATCAAGACCTGAGCTGAAACCAAGAGTTGGACACTTAACCAACTGAGCCACCCCTTACTGTGCTTTTCCAATTGATAACTCATTTCCTATCTCTGGTCATTCCATTTTGCTTCATCTTGACAAAGGACCTCATGGTGTATTTTATTACCAGCTGAGTCACCAATCTTGAGTTATAAAAGATTCTAAAATCTTGGTTTTTAGGCCCAAATAATGATCTTAAAGACTTTACTTTCAAATGCAGTCAGTCATTATTCACTACCCTACTGATGTTTTTGGTAATGAATCACTATCCACTTTTGGCTTTTCTGTTCTTAGTCACTCTCTGCTTCTACCTTGAAGAATTACTTCTTTTTTTTTATCTAATTCTTCATTTCCCTCACCCATGGGTGCAGATCGTCTTTCACCAGGAAATGTATGTACATTCTTTGTATATCATACAACTTCCAAGAGAAGGAAGATTGGCAAGAAAGAATGTTAATGTATTAATTTCTTAGAGGCTCTTGGACTTTTAAGCTTAAGATATGGGTTAGGAAAAAATAATTTGTTGTTAATTACAGTTATTCATTTAGCTTCCTTAGTCACACCAAGCAGCATGAAATTTATGAATGACATTGAGTTCTTTTGGCCAATTATCCAGCTTGCAATTCGTTCCCGAAGAGGATGCTTCAGGTTGCAAATACTAATTGGCTTTCAGTGAGTAACAGTGAGTATGCAGAGCTACATGTTTAAGGCAAGAAGTGAGGCAGCTGGACTCCCTTGTATTCAACAGTGGCCAGGCCTTGTGTATCTAATTCAAAAGCACTACTTGACAGGAGAGACCTTATTGTCACAATTTCTCATGGCTGGTGGTGTTTTTCTAGCAAAGTTAACTTTTCACCTGAGGGCATTATATTTCACTTGAAGAGCAATGACTCACAGGAACTGGGAAGACAAGGAAAACTGACGAATTTCCTGAATACCTCTGCCTATTGCTCATATAATTAGCATTTTACTATAAATACCATTTTATTTTCAGGAGATATTATAGTGAGCAGTATTATTTGGTCACCCTTTTGGGTGGCCAAAATGAGGTGGCCTTTAACCCTGCTAAGAGTATAAGATAGTGAAATACAAAGGCTTCAGAGTCAAACAGTTTATTTGAAACCCAGCTCTGGCATATCTTAACTATATGACATTTGGAAAATTACATAATCTCTGAGTTTTCATTTCTTCATTGGTATGAATAATTGTAAGACTGCTTACTCTACTGGTTCTTAAAGGGATAAAATGATGTAATACACATAACCATTGTATGGCACTTTGCAGAGTTTTTTCACATATTGTATCAATAAAGTTTGTGTATCATTATTATTATTCCAAGAATGTTTACTAATAGTTCAGCAAGCCACTTCAAGCTATAAAAAAGGGGAAACTAAGACCTAGGGGATTAAATACTTTGTCCAGATCACATCAAGTTAGTGACAGTTAAGACTACAACCTACATTTCTAAATTCCAGAGCTGTATTCTTTCCATAGCTCTAACTCCTTTCTGCCATTGCTTCAATAAAGCCTATTTGACTTTAGAGTTAGAATCATCACTTCATATCTCATGCAGCTGGTAGATGGAGGTCATTCTGAGTAAGAAAGAACATTCATATATTAAAATAAAGAAACATGGATATATGTTTTCCTGGTTAGAATTCAGAACCAGTTTAACAGACCATCTCGACAATGAACTGAGGCTCCCAAAATGCTGTACCCTCAAGATTAAGGAAAACTAGAAGAGAGAGCGCTGTTACATGGAATTTGGGCACATATTTGACTTTCTTGGATCAAGGAATCTCAAACTTAAACTTGGTTTAAGTAGTTGCAGACTGGTAATGCTCTCTGGTACCTGACAGAAGCAAAGGATATATTCTCTGAAAGAAACTACCTTCATAATATACTTCAAATCACTCTTGCATTTTTTCACATGCAATATTTAATGTATACTCAGAAATAATTGAGAACACAGAAAACTTGAGTTTTTAAGTTAAAACCAGAAGAAAACTGAAAGACAAGTAGAACCAAAAAGACTTCAGATACTGAAATTATCAAATGCAGATGATAAAACAATCAAGCATGAAGAAATAAATGTATTTGTTGACAGTCTCAAATTCTAATTAACTCATAGCCATAATAAGAAATACTTTGTTTACCAAATTTAGGATAAAAGGAAGAAAAATCTGACAAACCAAAAAGAGAAAGTCATCCTTCCTATGATATTCATACATAAGTAGAATTCTTTATTTTATTGTTATGTTAATCACCATACATTACATCATTAGCTTTTAATGTAGTGTTCCATGATGCATTGTTTGCATATAACACCCAGTTATAAGTAGAATTCTTAATATAAAATGTTTCAATGATTAAAAAACATTCTTCTTCCTTGACAAACAATGACACAGTAACTCTTAACAAGTTAATTAGAAAAAAGCTTTGTATGATCAACAGGTTTCACTTATGGTATTTGTAGGGAGAAGCAACTTCAACAGTATACAGTATACAGTTGAGTATACATAGCAATGAAACTGAAATAACTATCTCTATTCCTATTAGTAGAGGTTGATGATTGGTCAGACTTATATTGTGTAAGGCCAGAATGCCAGCAATGTCTTTCCACGTCCACCTTAGTGAATTTTCTAAGGTTCACCTTTAAAAACTATAGAGAACAAACTGATGGTTACCAGAGGGGAGGTGCGTGGGGGAATGGGTTAAATAGGTGATGGGGATGAAGGAACACACTTGTAATGATCACGCAGTGTTGTAAGTGAACCACTGAATTGTACACCTGAAACTAATATTACACCGTAATATAAAATTACCATAACTGTAATTTAAATAAAAACTTAAAAAAATAAAAAGTGCTTGAGTAGGAACTGTAAGTAGGTATGGTCTGTACGAGGATAGTCTTAGAATATTTAAATAGAGTACAGCTGTAAGCATTTAGAGTCCCTCTTATTATACTATTGTATAATAACCTGATTGTCTACATGTAATGATACTTCTTTCTGGGCCCATGCATCTTTTTACCTTAATGTGCATATGAATCACTGGGGTATCTTTTTAAACTACAGATCTGATTCACCATGTCTGGGGTGGGCCTGAGATTTCTAACAAGCTCCAAGTGATGCTGCCACTGGTGGATGTGACCAAGAAGATTCAAAGTAAATGCTTTCAAACTTCAGCATGCATTATATTCACCTGGAGGGCTTCTTAAAACACAGGTTTCTGGACTTGACAGCAATTACCCTGATTCAGTAATTCTAAGTTGGTAACTGAGAGTTTTCAGCTAAAAAATTCCCTGATAATTTCATAATACTGCTAGCCCAGATGCCAGACTTTGAGATCCACCAATCTAGTGTGTAGGATTTGAAACAGGCAACAGACCATGCGGAAGAACACAGCAGGAAATAAGTCTGTTCATCATCCAAGGCTCAAACCAATCAAGCTTCCCTTGAGAAAGCACCACTAGGAGCCTGGGCAAACAAACTCTTTCAGACATCTCATCCACTAATTAGTTCTCGTGATTGCAAAACATGTCAGTGATATGTGGGACTCAACAGCTTCTAGAACCTGGACAGCAAAAGGTTTCATCAGATGGATATTGTTTGAAGTTTATCATTTTATATTACATACCAGGAACTGAATGTCATTTTACTCATATTATTTCAGATGGACAAATGATGTAGAGTCATTCCACAGCCATTTTTTTTTTTTTCTAGAAAAGAAATTGAGAGCCAGGGGGATTGTTTGAGAGTACTCGGTGGCACAAATGAAATCAGAAAAGACCTCTGGCTCCAATGGTATAAAATGGAGTATTATTCTCTAGTACATTATGATTTCACCTAAATTATTCCTCCTTGAAAAAGATATTCTTTGAGGTGTCAGGATAGACTGTGTTTGGGAGAGAGAATTCACTCAGTGCTCTTCTGAGAGTAATCAGGCAGCAGATCAGTGACCATTTCCTGACAGGCTACTTAACTCACCTCAACTAATGGGGGGAAAAAGGTGGTATAGGAAAACTAGCTTTTTTTGAGTGCCGGTTACTTTCAGACACTATTCTACACACTCTATCCCACATATACGTGGCCCCCTCCTTCTGATGGCTCAGTTTATGACTTTTAACTTTATGATGGTGTGAAAGTGATTTGCATTTAGTAGAAACCATACTTCGAATTTTGATTTTGGACCTTTTTCCCGGGGTTGGCAATATGCCGTATGATATTCTCTCGTTGTGCTGGGCAGCGGCCACAGCTGACAGGCAGGCACAGGACCCAAAGGGTAAAAACTGATACATTTACAACCATTCTGCACCCATACAAACATTCTGTTTTTCACTTTCAGTATACTGTTCAATAAATTACATGAGATATTTACCACCTTATAAAATAGGCTTTGTGTTAGATGATTTTCCCCAACTCTAGGCTAATATAAGTGTTCTGAGCACTTTTTAGGTAGGCAAGGCTAAGCTGTTATTCCACAGTTTAGGTGTATTACATACATTTTCAACTTAACGATATTTTCATTTTTTGTTAGATTTATCAGGATGAAACCCCATCATAAGTCAAAGAAGATCTGTATTTATTTATTTATTTATTTATTTAGTTAGTTAGTTATAATTTATTTATTTGACAGAGAGACACAGCGAGAGAGGGAACACAAGCAGGGGAGTGGGAGAGGGAGAAGCAGGCTTCCTGCCGAGCAGGGAGCCCGATGTGGGGCTCGATCCCAGGACCCCGGGATCATGACCTGAGCCGAAGGCAGACGCTTAACAACTGACCCACCCAGGTGCCCCTGTATTTATTTTTGATCCTCATAATGCCCTTTGAAGATGAAGACCCTGGACCTCAAAATTGAAATCATCATTCCAAAGTCAAATACCTAAGAAATAGCGGAGTTATTTATCCTATCTCTCAGGGCCTCACTTTACATGTTCTGACATCCTCCTGGCAAGCAGAACATTGGGGAAGGTAATGAAATGCTGCCGAATAAAGAAGCGGCCGGATAATTTCGAGGAAAGACCAAGGATTGATTTAGGTCACTTACTCTATAGCATATACCACATAATCAGCTGCATCTTTATATTGCACCTGGACTTACACATTCAGTTATCCACTAGATTGTCCTTTATGGATTTGTCATAGGTATGCTGAACCCAAATTGTGTAAAGCTGAAACTGTCTTTCTTCTAAAACATGTTCCTTCTCTCTTAGACCTTATTTTAATAAATGGCAACGTTCTTTTATGTAAGGCTGAAACCTGGGAGTCAACTCTTCTTTCCCCCACACCACTGTATCCATGGTCACTAATAACTTTCTACTCACTCTTCTTATTTTTATTTTTTTTTAAATTTTTTTAAACATCTCTTTCCTTCCATTGTAATTACTTTACCAGAACTCAGATGTAATTAACTACATTTCACCTTGAATATTAAAATATGTTGCAAACTGACCTGGTTTCTAGTTTCACCTTCCTATAATACTCCACAGTACTATCAGAATAGTTTCCAAAAAGACACTGACCCCCTGAACCACACGCCCTGCCACCAGGATCCTCCAAATTCCAGACATCCTACATAGTGTAGTCATCCTTTCATGGTCCTGTCCCTTCCTTTTTCTTAGCCTTGATTTTCTTCTCCCCATGAGGTTTACTGCATCTCACTAGTGTTCTCAACACAACATGCTACATTATGCTTTTGTGCCTTGTCCAGGCTTTTCCAGGAACATTAAGTATAGTTTATAGCTTTTGGGTAAATGGCCTGTTACCTTCTGGAATGTAGGGCACTAAACAGATGCAACAGAGTCACTTGTATCACTTGGAAGATTTTTCTTTTCTTTTCTTTCTTTTTTCTTTCTTTCTTTCTTTCTTTCTTTCTTTCTTTCTTTCTTTCTTTCTTTCTTTCTTTTTCTTTCTTTCTTTCTTTCTTTCTTTCTTTTTCTTCTTTTTTATTTTTAGAGAGAGAGAGAGATTATGATTTGGGGAGTGCAGAGGGAGAGGGAGAGAGAATCTTAAGCAGGCCCCATGCCCAGCACAGAGCCTGATGCACTGCTCCATCTCACAACCCTGAGACCATGACCCCAAGCCAAAACCAAGAATTGGTGGCTTAACCGGCTGAGCCACCCAGGCACCTCCACTTGTAAGATATCTTACAAAAACTTTTAGTCTCCACATTGCCACAAACGGAGACTTCCTAAGCATTAGTTTTTTTCTTTTTCCTTTCTTCCTAATTAGAAAGCAGCTAATGTCTTCAGCCCTAGAACTGATACTAGGATTTCAAAAGCTTAGGTCCTCAAAACCTGTCAGGATAAAAAATAAACACATATCAAGTGCCTACTATGGGCCAGGGACTCTAAATGCATAAAGTCTAAAGGAGTACTTTGCAAATTTTTATATGCTTATGAATCACCTTTAGTGATCTGTGATGGGGCTGAGATGGGACTTTTCTATGAGTTCCCAAATGATGTTATTGGTGCTGGTCCACAAAGCGCAATTTACGTAGCAAGATTCTGGTCTATTACAACATATTTCCTGTGGATGTGGCATGGTGTTTGAAATTCCCATTATTCCTCTGCGAATATCCTGTACAAGAGCTCCTCTGCAGCTGATGACATAGTATGTCATGTTTAGAGGTGAATCGCTTACCCGTTCAGGCACTAAGGATGGGAGCGGCCATTGATGAGGTACGCACACTTTGATTTGAGGGAACAAGGTGATAGGACGGCAAGACCCCTTTGGAGCAGGAGGCTGGGCAAGGAGCACCAAAGGCAAACATCCTCACAGTCATCATCACTATCACTTCACGAACATTGTTACATGCCCACATATTCACTTCATTCAGTTAATAATGCACACAGTGTTTTACAAAGTAACTACATTGTCTATTTTGCAACGGCCCAAGATGAGCTTTTCCTAAAACATGGATGAATTGTTTCCCTTTTCTGCTTCTATTTGGCACAGAAAACACTTACAATGTTTTATCTATATAAAAAACAGGGCGCCTGGGTAGCTCAGTTGGTTACACAACCGACTCTTGACTTTGACTCAGGTCGTGATTTGGGGTCCTGAGATCGAGCCCCACGGCGGGCTCTGTGCTCAGCTGGGGGTATGCTTGAGATTCTCTCGCTCCCTCTGCCCCTGCCCCTGCTTGCTCGCACTCACTCTCTCTTTCTAAAATAAATAAATACAACCTTTAAAAAAACAAAACAAAACAATTCCTGTCTAGAGTCTGAGCCATAGGCATAGGATACCATTTTGCTTCAGGAATGACTTTCATCCACTGACCTGGGTTTAAGTCTGACATACTGTTTCTCTGATTTTCTGGTTCAGGCCTCTCCAGAGCAGATGGGTTGGCTATTTTTGCCCAAGGTCTAACACATTCTGATCCCAAGGAAACATGTTGTACTTGGATGGCATTTCATCTGTACTCAGAGTGGCCTGAGGCTGAGCTCTTTCTTCTAATGGTATTCTGAGCTCCTCATTTTCAGTGAAACAGATTAGCCTCACTGAATCTTTATCTGCATATTCATTTGCATGCATATATATGTATATACATATAGTCACAAAGTCTACATTTATAACAATTTGTAACAATGCATGAGCCTCTGTGTAGCATATTTTGTATTGAAAGGCATAATACTCCCTAAAATTGAATTATCTGAAAATGACAAAATGAAAACCAGTATTTTTAGTCCATTACAAGGTTCTTTGCAGTCTAACTTGGTTGACATATCAGAACTCATTTTGTGCATACTAACAATATTGAACAATCTGTTGTTCCTTGAGTGTTTCAAGCAATTTTGTACCTCTGTCCTTTTTGTTCAACCCATTTTCTCTGCCTGGAATATCTTGCTCCATAATTTTCTCCTAGTGAATTCCTATTCATCCTTCAAAGTCCAGTTCAAATATCACTTCCTCCTTGTACCTACTTCTCCTAAGAATTAATCTCTTCATATTTGATCATAATGTTATACTTTATATGAGTCTTTCTTTTTTTTGACTGTGTGATTTTATTTATTTTTTTATTATGTTCGGTTAGCCACTGTATTATTATTTTTTGATGTAGTGTTCAGTGATTCATTAGTTGCATATAATACCCAGTACTCATCACAACACAAGCCCTCCTTAATACCCATCACCTGCCTACCCCAACCCTCTACCTCACTTCCCTCTGAAACCCTCAGTTTGTTTCCTGGGGTCCATAGTTTCTCATGGTTCAACTTCCTCTCTGATTTTCCCCCCTCGGATTTCCCTCCCTTCCCCTGTGGTCCTCCGAGCTATTCCTTATGTTCCACATATGAGTGAAACCATATGGTAATTGTCTTTCTCTGTTTGACTTATTTCACTTAGCATAATCCCCTCCAGTTCCATCCATGTTGATGTAAAAGTTGGGTATTCATCCTTTCTGATGGCTGAGTAATATTCCATTGTGTATGTGGACCACATCTTCCTTATCCATTCGTCTGTTGAAGGAGATCTGGGCTCCTTCCACAGTTTGGCTATTGCCGACATTGCTGCTATGAACACTGGGGTGCACGTGCCCCTTCTTTTCACTACATTTGTATCTTTGGGGTAAATACCTAGTAGTGCAATTGCTGGGTCATAGGGTAGCTCTATTTTCAACTGTTTGAGGAACCTCCATACTGTTTTCCAGAGTGGCTGCACCAGCTTGCATTCCCACCAACAGTGTAAGAGGGCTCCTCTTTCTCCATATCCTTGTCAACATTTGTCTCCTGTTTTGTTATGTATGAGTCTTTCTTATAACACTTACCATACAACACAATATAGTTATTTGTTCACACGTCTATAAGCACCATGGGTAGCTCATTTCAAAGCCAGATTTGTCTTAAGTTCAAAACCCACAGTCCTACCAATGATGCTATTCTAGTTCCACAACTGTATGGTTTACTAAAACTTTGCAATCAACCTGAATGTATACTGTGGGTGACATAGCAGAGATAGTCATTAGCGTTCTCCTGGTCACCCTCCATTTAGCAGCCTAGATTTACACAAATAACATCAGGCAAACATACGAAGTGCAATGCAGGCTTATGTACAGCCCACAGCTCCATTCAACAGCATCTGACTACATCTGAGACAAAGAGGTGAGCAGAAAGTCATGTACTGTGCAAATGCAATCTTCAAATGTTTGTTTTACTTCCTGTAAATCCCAATTTTATTCCAGAAATCAAGACAATCTACATTGTTCTACTCCATTATAAAAAGGGAAGAGTAAACACAAATATGAATAATATCATGCCATCCCATATATAACACACAAATGAGGCAGTACAAAAGTAGAAACAGAAGCATACTAGCCATCATTGTGATAAAGCTTTAGGGGGAACAAAGGAGGGTACAACCAGAAATTGGTTTGAGTTTTTGATGTTTATACAAGCACTAGTTTCTGCTTCTTTTCTAGAAATCTCCTTTAACTAATTTATAGATGTTGTCCAGTTATGTCATAAATAAAAAGGAAGGGGTTAAAACAAACAAACAAACAAAAACAAACAAACAAAAAAAAACCCAAAACCTGAATTGGGAACTGAGAATTATTTTATTTTTGCCTAGATTTCTGGCTTCTGTGTGACCTTGGTTAAACCATGTCCTTTCTCTGCACCACATTTTTTTTTAAGAGTTATTCATTTATTTGAGAGAGAGAGTGGGGGGTGTGGGCAGAGGGAGAGAATCTTCAAACAGACTCCCTGCTGAGCATGGAGCCTGACACAGGGCTTGATACCACAACCCATGAGATCATGACCTGAGCGGAAACCAAGAGTTGGACGCTTAACTAACTTAGCCACCCAGGTGCCCCGGACCTCATTTTTATTTATCAAATGAGGAGATTAGGTTAGATTATTTCTACAACTTTCTAGATTTGTTCTGAAAGTAGATGTTACATTCATGTGCTAAACAAATGCACTGCTATGTTTGTGGTACTGGAGGCTGCTCACATACAGTGAGTTATTGATTCAGTCATTCAACAAGTACTTACTGGGAGCCTACAATGTGCCCAAACTATTCTGTATGATCAGAATCCATCAGAGAACAAAACAGACAACACTTTGTGTGACTGTGACCTTTACTTTCAAGCCATGCACAGAGATAAGAATCCATATAGGTTACTTTTGGGAATCAAAATGTATCAAGTAAATGAGATGCCTTCCAAAGTATCATTCTATCTCTGGAAACTTGTCTCAGCATACTGCTCCTCAATCTCCTGTGAATGCCATGTTGAGAGTCATGCTGTAATGTGTACCTTCCTCCAGGGCAAAGTTGCCCTATGCCAGTAGTGTTTGGGGGGGGGGGGTCCTAACTTGGGCCATTGTCTTATTTGTAGTGGCTTCCTTGTTCCTTGGCTGGCTCTGTGGTCATCTCTACTGGGGTTACATTCAGTCCTTCCTTTGTCCACTGTTACGGCTTTGGTTAAAGGTTTCCCTGGAGCCCTGGCAGTTCTTTAAAACACTCTTCTATTACCTGTTATTCTTATCATGTGGAGAGATCATTCACATCAGTCACTAGCTATCACTTAGGAAGGGAACATTTTATAGAAAAGAAACAATACATGCCCTCTCCAGGGGATCTTCTTTTACTTGATTTGCAGGGATCTATCATCAAAGGTCAATAACTCACTTCAAATTTCGTGGTAGACAATATTACGGTGGAAAGAAAGACCGTGAGGTGGCCAGTACCTTGTTGTAGAAGCTTGCACGGGATTTTCGATCTTTGAGTGTCAGATTCTAGGCCAAAAATAGTATGTAACTCAGAGTGTTGTTATGATGGCTAAATCAGATAATATGCAAATGCCACAGACCTATTACCAAGTATTACATGGATGATACATCCATCAGCAATTGCAAGGAAGGACGTCAGAACATGCAAGTGAATAGCCAGTTAGAAGTTATATAGAATGTTCAAATATGAGAAATTTTTCAATGATGGAGATAAAACCTAAGGAAGGTGAACTTCTCAAGTTGCTAACTTTTTGAAATTCATATCTAAGTTCCAACACGAGTGCTAGTTTCCTTCCCTAATATCCTACCCAAAGTTCTATAATGAAATCAAATGTTTCTCCAAATGGACAATTCTAATTTTCTAGGTGTCAGGAGCACTTGTTGCATTTTACTGACTGGCTCACCTGTGAGCCAAAAAAGCAATCTCGGTGATGGAAATGCCAAGAACTGGGCTTAAGTCCCAGATTTACCACTTTATCATTTGCATGACTTTAGCATGTTGACATTTCTAGATGCAAATGTTTTTTCAGCTGTAAAATGGCAATCTCTAGTTGTTTTACCAATCTTGCAGGTTTTATGTGAAGATCAAAAACTCATCAGCTTTGTAAATTTGGGACTTTTGTCAGTGTAAGTGATTTTGTTATTTCCCTATTACAAATAAGGTTATTTGAATGCATTTAAATAAAGTAAAAATAGTTTTGATTATATATATTTATAATGAATAAATCCGGATTTCCTTCCTATTCTTAAAAACTATACATTAGCGAGAAATTAAAATTTGAATGTGGAAAAACAGGAAATAGCACCATCATGAGACTAGCAGGGTGATTACACCATTTACTGAACTAAGTGTATGTGGTAAGAAAAAGATGCCGTTCTCCCCCAGTAAAACATGAATCAGCAAATTTGACATACAGAATATTATTGCGGGGGTATTAAATGGTATTTTATTTTATTTTGTCAACCATCATATATATATAATTAAGTCATTTTCTGTGATACCTATATCAACATTAAAATTCTCCAGCAACCTATGACAAGTATTAATATTTTTATTGTCTATTTTAAGGTGTACAGTGTGGTGTTTTGATATATATATATATATATATATATGTGATATGACATGTGAAATGATTAACACAATCAAGCTAATTGATACATCCATAACCTCATAGGGTTATGAACATTTAAGATCAATTCTTATTTTTTAAAGATGTATTTATTTATTTGAGAGGAGGAGGGGCAGAGGGAGAGAGAGAATCTCAAGCAGCTCCCTGCTGAGCACAGAGCCTGACACTGAGCTTGATCCCAGGACCCTGAGATCATGACCTGAGCCGAAATCAAGAGCCAGACACTTAACCAACTGAGCCACCCAGGTACCCCTAAGATCAATTTTTTTTAGCAAATTTCAAGTATAAAATACACTATTGTTAACTGGAGTCACTATTCTATATATATTAGATCTCCAGAATTTATTCAACCTGTATAACTGAACCCTTGAATCATTTGACCAACATCTTTTCATCTTCCCCATCCCTTATCCCGTAGCACCAACATTCTACTCTCTACTGTGAGGAATTCAATTTTTTTAGACTCCACATATAGGTGAAATCATGCATATTTGTCTTTCTGTGTCTGCTTCATTTTACTTAGCATAATGTCCTTCAGGTTCATTCATGTTGCCACAAATGTCAGGAATTTTTCTTTATAAAGACTGCAGATAGTCCCTTGTATATATACACATGACATTTTCTTTATCCATTCATCTGTCAGTGGACACTTATGTTGTTCCTATATCTTGGCTATTGTGAATAATGCTGCAATGAACATGGGAGTAGAGATACCTCCTTAGATCCTAATTTTATTTCTTTTGGATAAATATCCAGACGTGGGATTCCTGGATCAGATGATAGTTCCATTTTTAACTTTTTGAAGGACATTCAATACTGTTTTCCATAGCAGCTGCAAAATTTCACATTTCTCCCAATGGTGTACAAGGGTACTTTTTCTCCACATCCTTACTAACGTTTATCTTTTCTCCTTTTGATAATAACCAGTCTAACAAGTGTGAGGTGATAATCTCATTGTGGTCTCGATATGCTTTTCCCAGACGATTAGTGATATCAAACACTTTGTTGGCCATTTGTACAACCTCTTTGCAACATCCTACGTTTTCCAGCTTCTTTTCCAGACCAAAAGCGTCTATTTAATTCTGTTCTGTTTTCTGATAAAAACTTAAGTGGAGCCAGTTGTGATGTGGTTAAGCTAAATGCTTTCAAAGATATATCCAGTCTATAATTAATTAGCCACGAAACACCACTGGAAATAGAATGATAGGGAGAAGAATGCATTAATCAGACATTCTCTGTGAGAGTGTCCTAAGTGTGGTTGAATGAGGTTCCCCCTTATTGCTGCTTAAGCTGGAAGGAAGGGGTTGGACTGAGGGACATGAAAATGGACCCTAAACAACCTTCTAAGGATGCTATTCTCTGCAGGCGTTGTTTGAATAAGCTGGTTGTATTGGTTTACTTATGCCGCTGGAACAAATTATTAGAAACTTAATTGCTTGACAACAACAAAAATGCATTATCCTACAGTTTTGAATGTCAGAAGTGTGAGATGGCTTTCACTGGGCTAAAATTAAGGTGTTAGCAGAAATTCATTCTTCCCAGAGAGTTTAGGGAAGAATCCATTTCCTTAATCTTCCCAGTTTCTAGTACCCACCTGCATTCTTTGGCTTGTGGTCTCTTTCTCACTTCACCCTGACCTCTGTTTCCAGTGTCACATTTCCTTCTCTTACTCTGACCTTCCCCCTCCACCTAAAAGGACCCTTGTGATTGCATCCAGGATATCACATAATCTGGGATAATCTTCCTGCCTTAAAATCCCTAACTTAATCACATTTGCAAGTTACCCTTTTCCATGTAAGATAACATATTCACAGGTTCCAGGGGTTAGGAAGTGGATATCCTTGGAGGAGCCATTATTTTACCAATCACACTGAGTATGCTATTATGGAGAAAAACGAATATGTGTTTATATCTTGAATCCATCATTTATCAGCTACTGGATTTCAAATAAATTGCCTAAATTGTAAGCTTCATACATACATAAAACTAGTTGGATAAGGACTGACATATAATTTGCTACTCTTTAGTGCTCCTAAACTTTGAGTGATTAATGATACCTTCTCAAGGAAAAAAAATGATCTCTTCGGTATTGATAAATTGTTTAAAGTACATTGTTATTTAAATAGGTGAGTCATAAAACTAGGCAAACCGCTTTGGCTTATAGCCCTTATACAAATACACAAAGTAGGGGTGCCTGGGTGGCTGTCGGTTAAGTGTCTGACTCTTGGTTTCGCTCGGGTCATGATCTCATCAGTCCCACTTCTGGCTCTGTGCTCAGCAGGGAGTCTGCTTGGAGAGTCTCTCCCTCTGCCCCTCCCCCGTGTGTGTGTGTGTGTGTGTGTGTGTGTGTGTGTGCGCGCGTGTTCGTTCTCTCTCTAAAATAAATAAATCTTCATACACAAAATAAATTTACAAATTAAATGATCAGTTTTAAAAGTCCATGCTTCAATTTATTGATACTAATTTAATTTGGGAGTTAATGCTATTTTAATGGACATAAATCACTATTTATAACCTGAATTGCATACTTGCTACTATGCATTGGACTTTTTGAGTAAGGCATTCTTACTTACCAGTTTGTGATGCCTGAAAACTCCCACCATCTTTCAATATTTAAAATATTTGAAAACCTTCATTAATAGGATGGGAGGCCATGATATTATTTGGGCTTCACATGGTTAAGCCTGATTATAAACAAACAAACAAAAAACCCAACCCAGAAGTGTTTAGTTCAAATGGCACTGTTCACCTCCAAGAGCATCTAAACTACACTTTCCAGTACAGTAGTTGCTAGGCACATGTGAATATTTAAATTTTAATTTAAATCATTTTAAATAATATAAATCCAAAAGTCTCAGTTCATCAGTCACACTAATCCCATTTCAATACTTAATAGCCACATATGCTAGTAGCTACCATGTTGAACAGCATACGATGGAACATTTTCATTACCATAGAAAGTCCTGGATGGCACTTATTTAGAATATACTTACATTTATATATTTATCTTTTTATATTAAAATAAAAAAATTTTAAACTCTTATGAGGAATTCTATATCTTTAGTAGACATCCACTAACCATCAGGGATTGAAAGACACTATGATAGATGGTAGGCCATGAGTAAAGGAATCATTCCTATCTCGTTAACTGCTTTTCCCTTGATCTTAGTGCTTAATAAAGACTTATTTAAAGATAGAATTCCCTATTTTAAAATAAAGCTGGGTATATAAGTTATGTCTCAAAACTAAAAAGTTTTGTGGTGGAGTAGACACCTTGGAATAGGAGTCTGGATATATATATATGCCTTTTCTTTAGTAAACATTACATTAATATAGTTTCAGTAAATACTTCTCACATAACTCATTATTCTCCCACCATGTTTATTACAAATAATGATAGACTTGAAGTTATAAAGTCTACCCTCTTGCATAATTACCTTAACTTCTTCAAACCACCTTATTTGAGACACTATGCCCCATATTATGGCTAAAAGGGGACTACGGAAGAAATCACTACATAAATTTGAAAGCAAATCAAATTAGAATTATTGGTATGCTGTGAATAATGGCCATCAAGTTTCAGGTTAAGATTACTTTTGTATTCTTACTGAGTGGACACTGTCACAATAAAAACTTCATAGAATTTAGTAAAGTATCAAGTGTTCCAAGAATGTTTGTTTTTAATGCTGATGTCTTTACATATCTACTAGCTTCACTGAATAAATTTGTTTCTGCAAGTTATGTACAAATTGATATTTTAAAAGTTGAATCCTTCTTTAATTAAACTAGGGTATTTGGTTATAAAGGAACCCTAGCTCTTTTTTGTTATTGTGTTCCGTTTTCACACAATGAAATTATTACATAATTTGAAAAACTATCCCTGTGTTGTTTTTGTTGTAAATTTGTGGCTTTAAAAACAAAAAAAAAAAATTATTCCTAAGAATATATTGACAAGAATCTAAACATTTCATCTGTGTCCTATTATATACAACATGCTGGTATTTAAGAATCTTCCTGTAATAGAAACAACTCTTATAGATTATTGATGTCCTTCTGGGAAAATGAGATAAGCTTATCAATGATGAACCAGATGCATGTATCCTACTTTATGAAAAGTAAGATACTTTGTTATTTGGCTGTTTGATTTATAAATATTACAGATTTTATTGGAGGCTCCATAAATGCGCTTGCAAAATATAATGGACTACTTATATATCTCTCTCAGGAATACTCTGGTATAATATATTTGTATTTCTCTGAATTTGAAAGGAACAGCCTAAAACTGTGTGTTATCAAAATGCAAACGTAACATCATATTGCCAGGAACCTACTCTCTCCAGCAGGAAATATAGAGCACAATAATTTAATTCATGCTGGAAGATGATGCTTTCCATTAGCACAGATTTACTTTCAAAAACAGATAAAGTGTTGACTTAGAGGTAATCTCAGTCCTCATCTTTTAAAAGATTCCATTTTCTTTAGAAAAGGGAGTACTTCTGAAAAGTATGTAAGAAATAGCTATACTTCTCTTAACCACATCAATTTGGGCCAAAGTTTGATCTGATTTATCTTGAAAGATCAGTAAAGTGAGCATGACTGTGGACAAAAAGCATGGAAAATACAAATACTTTTGGGGTGCCTGGGTGGCTCAGTTGGTTAAGTGTCTGACTCTTGATTTTGGCTCAGGTCATGATCTCAGGGTTAAGAGATAGAGCCCTGTGTTGAGCTTAAGATTCTCTCTCCCTCTTCCTCTTCCTCTGCCATTCCCTGCTTGCACTTTCTTTCTCTCTCTAGAAAAATGAAACAAAACAAAATAAAAACAAAAAACAAGAAACAAAAAACAAACCAAATACTTTTGAGAACCAATAACTCTTAAAGAGCTGGTATGCTGTCACTTATCCTGGCACCTGGAGTAATGTTGATGTCCTCACACCAAGTGATATATTAACGCACATGACGGGGATTCAAATGGCCTATGTTAAAAATGTTTTTATTTCTCTATAGTTTTCTCCTGAAAATCAAATTTGAATGAATTTCTTCAACTTTTCATGTTTTTATATATCTTTACCTTTTCACATGCTGCTCTCTCTCAATAGCTCTCCTTCCTCCCTCACTCCTTCCTCCCTCCCTTTTTTTGATATCTAATTAAATTTTATTGTTCTTTATTATAAGCCTGAGCATCTTTGGGAGGACTTCTCTAATCCTGGGAATAAATGAACCTGATTTATGAGTATTTTTGCAGGTGCATTAGTTTTCTCAAAAATTTGTCAAATAGTTTTATCTTCTATAGTTAATATATTAATCACCTGTTTTATTGAATGACTATATATCAAAGTCTCTCAAAGATTCATATGAAGCTTTTTTCCCCTTAACCAAATTCTACAAATGGACTTTCTCTAGCAATAAAATAGTTAAAACTTGGATTCTGTTTTATATTTGCAGTAATTCATTGATTTAGTAAGCAAATACTGCAATGTTTTAGAATTGTTTTAATTAGCAGGTCAGTGTAAAACTTAAAGAACATAAAAAAGATCAAAATACAGTTATAAGTTCTCCTTATAGTAATAGTAATTGGTCCAGTTTGGGCTGACAAAGTCTTCTGGGCTTGGAACAACTATGGTGTCTAGGAAAACCTTTTAAGACACAAATAAAAGATGTTATGCTACTTTTTACTATTCTTCCAAAGTGTCAGGTGTGAAATAAATGACATTTGCAGGTATTGCCTGCAATACCGAGAAAGGAGACAGTGGTGGTTGTCCCAAGGAGCTGGATTTTACATCAACTTTTACTCTTCTGGATATGTGACTCATCATATACACATAATGTTTAAAGTTGCTCCAAGAGGGGTGCCTGGGTGGCTCAATCAGTTAAGCATCCACCTTCAGCTCAGGTCATGATCCCATGATCCTGGGATTGAGCCCCACATAGGGCTCTCTGCTCAGCGAGGAGTCTGATTCTCCCTCTGCCCCTCCCCCCCACTCATGTGCACTCTCTCTCTCTCTCTCAAATAAATAAATAAAATCTTTAAAAAAAATAAAGTTGTTCAAACAGAAAGGCAGTGATTTGGACTAAGCTATTAGTGCTCCCATTTTCACACCGTGCTTTCAGATTTATCCTGACACATTGATAATATCAATATCTCCCAAAGCAGAAATTTAATTGTACTTTCCAAACAGGGGCAATACATTGTGAGCATGCTTAAAACTGTCATAAATATTCAAAGGTAAAATGTATTCTTAAAAATAAATGAACTAAGTAACTTTGTGCTGTTGTGGCCTTGAATAAGTGACATGGAATTTTTTAATCACTCATTTGCTCATCAAAGAAATATTATAATCTTGATGGGGTATTCCCTAGGTTCTAGTTTATTTCCTTATTTTAATAAGGCAGGATATATTTTTCATGAAATGTTATTTAAAATGGCATTATGATCAACAAATATTTATTAAATATTTACTGGAAGCACATCAAGCACAAGACTCATCACTCACTCAAGCTTCACCAAACCATTTTCTAGACTGAATTAGTACCAGATTCTTGGGCAAATGGTATTGCACAGAGTTGGACAAATGGCTTCATGATGATTCCAGGACCCAATCTATTCCCATAACCTCAAGTAATCCCCAAAGACCTTGTTTGTTTGTTTGTTTGTTTGTGACTGAGTACAGTGTACTTTATTGAAGGTACATGACAAGGTAGGGCTCCCTAAGCTCCTCCCCTTCTTTAGGGGTTCTGGGATTGAAACTGTGCAGGGGTCAGGAGATTCTCAGTGTGTTTGGGGATGAGTTGGAGCAAGAAATCCTCAGCAGCTGAGGGCTTGTCTCTTCCTCTCTTGTTCTTGCTGGGGCTGGTGGTCCTGGGGCTTTTGGAGGCCATGTGGACCATAAGGTCCACCACCCTGTTGCTGTAGCCAAATTTATTGTCATATCAGGAAATAAGCTTGACAAAGTGGTCATTGATGGCAGTGCCAGCTCCAACATCAAAGGTAGAAGAGTGGGTGTCACTGTTAAAGTTGCAGGAGATAATCTGGTTCTCAGTGTAACCTAGGATGCCTTTCAGGTAGTCTTCTGATGTTCGCTTCACTGATTTCTGGATGTCATCGTATTTGGCAGCTTTCTCCAGACTGCAGAGCAAATCTACAACTGACATTTTGGGGATGGGGACACAGAAAGAGATGCCGGTGAGCTCCTATTTAGCTCAGGGATGACCTTGCCCATAATCTTGGCAGTGCCAGTAGAAGCAGGGATGATATTTTGAGCAGTCTCATGGCCATTATGCCACAGCTTCTCAGAGGGACCATCAGGGGACATCCAGTGATGTCATGGACTGCGACCATGAGTCCTTCCACCATGTCAAAGTTGTCATGGATGACCTTGGCCAAAAAGGTCAAGCACTTGGTAGTGCAGAAGAAATTTCTGACAATCTCGAGGGAGTTGTCATACTTCTCATGGTTCATGCCCATTCCAAACATGGGGGTATCAGTGGAAGAGGCAGAGATGGCCCTTTCTCTTCTACCTTTCAAGTGAGCCCTAGCCTTCTCCAAGTTGGTAAAGACATCAGTGGACTCAACAGCGTATTCAGCACCAGGAACACCTCGTTTGATTTTGGCAGGATCTTGCTCCTGGAAGATGGAGATGAACTTTCTATTAATGACAAGCTTCCATGTTTCAGCCTTGACTGACCCACTGAACTTGCCATGGGTAGAATCAGACTGGAACATGTAGACCATGAAGTTGCCGTCAATTAAGGGGTCACTAATAGAGACAATATCCACTCTGCCAGACTCAAAAGCAGCCCCAATGACCACGAGTCCAAGGTAGTCAAATCAGTTTGTTCCAATCTTTCCCATCATGTCTTAGGAATGTGGCCTGCATTGCACAAGAAGGTGTGGATGCCTGCATAACGGGAAAGAAAAAAGAGCCCCAGTCACTTTAACTACTTTTATCCTTCCCAAACAAATGTGGGTGATAGTATGTACTATGATATCTCCTAGCTCTCTTTTATTTATTTCATCCATTTATTCATTCATTCAATAATTATGGAGGGCTACTGTGTGTTTGACACTGTGTAAGACATAAACATGTTGTTATCAAGTGTTTACATAAATAATTTTGGCAAGATGATAAGTGCACTATATTAGGTAGCTTTAAAGCAGCAGCAACCTCAAGCAACATTTATTTCTCATTCATATTGCATGTAGCTAGCTGGGGGTTGGCTACTGTGACTCTACTCTTTGTGCATTTCCATTTCAGAACTGAGGCTTAAGAAACAGTCCCTATTTAGGTCCTGACATTCTCATGGCAGAGGGAATAAAACAAGAAGCTAATTGGGTAGTGGCTTTTAATATTTCTGCTTAAAGTGATAAACAGTTGATTCTCATTATTCCTGGTAGTTATGTTCTACAAAGTCACCACAAATACTGAATTAGCAAATATTGACCTGCAAGTCTCTGGTCATAGCATTTTTGGTCAAGCAAAATCCATCCCATTTGAGTTGTGTAAGTGTGTTTGCTGAAATCCTTGTAAAATAAGCCAATGTCACCACCTTTGAAAACCTGATCTTCCATATAACCTTCTCCTGTATAACACTTAGCAAGTATTTTAAAAAAATTTCATGCACATCTTCCTGATCTGCAGAACCTGCTTCACTTGCAAGTTCATTTTACATGCTGTTTCACCTTTTGAAACATAGGATTCAGACAGCACCAGCTGATCAGGGCTCAGTATTTTCCTGACCCTAGTTAACATGCCTTTCAACAAGGAATCCTCAGTAAGAGAAGTATTGCTACAGCCCAACAAGCCAGGAGGGGGTCCCAAAATCTCTGTTTTTTAGAAAAACAGCCCTCTCTTTCTCAGTGAGAAATACCCAGAGATTCAATGACCTAGAAAATCTTCTTCTCTAATGCAGAAGTATAGTTGAAGATTTAATGAATTGGTGAATTATTGGTGGCCTTAAACTATTTCCCAATAGATTCACTGTCCTAAGGTAGCACATTTATAGAGCTCTGGCTGGGATGGAGTAAAGAATACGTGTTTATGTTACGCCAGGTTGTAAACAGTAGCTAATCTTAGTTGAAATAATACTGTTGGTGCTCACAGGCTATATAGGCTTTTGAACGCTGCCCTGATTATTTATTGCTAATAATTGCCCATTACAGAATTGTTTTGACATTTTAATCTTAATAAGTAAGTTGGAAACTATTAGGTTTACTGGGGGCCTTGGCAAACTATAATCAGTGAGTCAAATCCTGCCGGTTACTTGTTTATGTAAATAAATTTTTATTGGAATACAGCCATGCTTTTGTGCTTATGGACTGTCTATGGCTGTTTTCCCACCACAGGAGCAGAGTTAAATAGTTGCAGCAGAGACCATATGGCCACAACACTGAAAATAGCTACTATTCGGATCTTTCCAGAAAATGCCTGTCAATCTTGGCCTTATACTTAATGGAGGATGTGTCAAAAAAAAAAAAAAAAAACATTAATAGTGAAATCATGAAGAAACAGGTTGAAAAAAGAATATCCTTCCACAGAAATTATATTTCCAGGGCTTCTTGCCTAGGTCAGTGGCATTGAATGTAAGTTGATTATAAACTTGTGCAGGCAATTAGTGCAAACACATTTATGATAACTGAATATTCTACATTAAGGAAATCATATAATATTTTAGGAAAGCTGTTATATTTACATCAGATTGGGAAATGATATGTTTGTGAATTGGTTAAGTTGAATTGAAATATTTTGACCAACTATTTAGCATATTAATTATCTTTGATTCAACTATTTGAGTTTGGCTAATTAGCACATGAAGAGATTCTCTGGGAGACTTGTATTGGTACCTATGAAGGATTAGGCATAGAATTGTTCACTTAAAAAAAGTGCATTTTATTGTGTATAAGTTCTATCTCAATAAAACCAATCTGTTTACTTATTTCTTCAAGTTATTTCTTTTAAAAAGATCCTATATCTGCATATTTTAAATTCCAGTAATTAATGTAAATTTTATAAAACTTAGCTTTTTGACTGACAGCATCATTGCTATTTAAGTGGTAATAGGACCCATGGCATTCGAGGTCCAGAAGGAACAATTCAGTTTCTCTCCACTTAAAAAAACATTCTGCCCGCAGAGCTGGTGACAAGGTTTGTCAATTGTACTGTAAGAATATCACCGCATCTGCTCGGGAACAGGACAAGCGTGAAGGCGCTGGCCAGGAGACGTATCAAACGGCAGAGAAAAAGAGCACTTTCCACCTACAAACAGATTTGATAGCTGGTCCTGCCTCATTGGGGCTAACACACGTCCACTTTCTGAGCAATTTGGTCAAGCTTTTGCTTTCACTGCAATGAACCATCTGACCAAGAGGCTGCGGGGGGGGGGGGGGGGGGGGCGGGGACCAAACTGTCACCAGCCTCTCTCTGCAACTGCGGAGTACCCATGTTCAGGAGAGAAAACACAAAATCTGCCATTTACCCAAAAGCCGCCTTTGTTTAGGCTAGCTTGATAAATAACCTTTTCACAGAGCACTGAATTCTCAAAAATAACAGAGAGGGCAAATTTTAGATTGAGTGGTGAATACTGTATTAAATGATGTTGGCCAAAAGGAAACATTGTGCTTAGATATTTATTACATTATATTTCTTAAGTTACTAGGCTAAAAGTAAGTCCCATTATACATCTTCTGAAGATACCACAAAGGTTTTTTTTATCTTTTTAATTTTTTTGAGTTAAATTTGCACTTATTTAGAATGTTTCTCAAACTACAGATGCTAAAGAACCTCAATACAAAAAAAATAATGGTAATGAACTACTCATACCGAAAATAATGAGCTTTAAAAACTACAAACAGTCAACCTGGGTGGCAGTCCTGTTAGGCAGATTTTGAGTGCTGATCAATAAACACAGCTAAAACACTACTGGAATCAGTCTAGAAAAGGTAATAAATTAGTCCTGATTCTGCTGAAGTTGTCAGCACCCTCTAGTGGAAATAAGTTTTTGAAAAACCACTTCTTTAATACACGGATATATTTCAACCGTTTTTGCATAGATGTATTTTCAGTCATCAAAACCTGGCAGTTACACAAACTAAACCTTTGAGACAGTAATAAACAATATACTATTTCACTTTATTGTATTAAATCATTGTAATTCCTTTAATATGATTTATTGTGTCATTCAGAAAAGTAATACAAAACAAAACAAGACCAAAAGGAAACTTAGAAGGAGAAGGGGGACCAGAGACCAGGAACTCTCCCCCAACATCTCTGCTTTGTGCAGTGAAAATCAAGTCTAAATGAGGGTTTCTGCCTTTACATTTCATTAATGAAAATTCAAGTTATCTCTGTTCTCACTACACTAATATCATACAAATAATTAAAGAATGATATTTTTAATGTATGCCAAACTTCCCATTGGTACAGGGCACCAAATGATCAGCATAAGGGTGCTCCCACGTCTTCTTCTACTTCTGCCTCTAAAACCAAAAGGGAAACATGCAAACTGAAACCCTCTACAATATTTATTTTAAAAAAAATGCTCCAGGATCTCCAATTTATTTTATTTTTATTATTTTTTTAAGATTTTATCTTTAAGCTATCTCCGTACCTAACGTGGGGCTCGAATACACACCCCTGAGATCAAGAGTCACACACTCCACCAACTGAGCCAGCCAGGTGCCCCAGAAAACCTCTTCAATATTTCACTTTAACTTGGATAAGTGTCTTTTAAGTAATAACAACTGTATTATAAATCTCAGTCCAAACTCTGAAATTTTTAAATTAGTAAGGTCATATTACTGTGTTTATTAAAAATGTAAAATTATAAATTGTTAATGTCTTCCTTTTAACTTTTTCACTTCGGTTGATTTAATGGTACTGTGATTTCATTAATATAATAGCTCAATCCATTTAATAATTGCTTCATGGTTTCCTTAAGTTTTGTATAGTGTAAGGGCAAAAGCCTTTGTGAAGTTTCTTTTCCCAGGAATGTTTCTCATTTAACTGGCAGCAATAGCTATAGGACTATTTAGTTACTCATTTTTCCAAAAAGAACAGTTCCTCTTTACATCGAGATTTTTTAAAAGAAAAATTAGATGTGTCTGAGTATGACTATACATGATAGAAAAATATTAAATTGTAAGTATTAAAATTCTCTTCTCCACCTGCTGAGGAAGAGGGAATCTCTATATTTTTTGGCAATGAACTTGGTGTTTTTCAGCCTGGAGATGAAGAATTGGATAAGCTAAATTCCTCTCTGTGAGGAAAAAAAAAAAAAAGTGATGAAAAAATACAAAGAAAAGATCCTAGAGAGGTGAAAAAAGCAGCACAAGTGACCAGAAGAGCAAAGCTAATGTAGAGGACTGCAGTGTTCTCAAACTTAGACATGCATCAGGTTCACCTGAGAATTTAAGAAAATAATAATTGATTTTTAAATGAATGTTTAAGACACAGATTCCTTGGCTCTACCCCCAGAGTTTCTGTTTCACTAAGTCTCAAGCATTGTTTAATAGGTTCCTGGGTGATGCTAATGCTGCTGGTCCAGAGACCACACTTTAAGAACCACTGTTATAAAGGATATGTAGGAAGTTTTGCTTTGGTTTGTATATAACTTTCCAACTGACCAACCATCACTGTTTGTCTGGAACTGAAGGATTTCCTAGAACTTGCAAGGCTACAACTGGTAAGTCTTCAACACACCAAGAAGATTGGTCACCCTACATCATACCTTCAAGATATTTTCAGTAAAGAGCTACAATACTGGCTAATGCATTTATATCAAAATGTTATTTTCTTTTTAATTAATTTATTTATTGGTTAATTATGAAAATTATTTTGGGGGGGCACCTAGGTGGCTCAATTGATTAAGCATCTGACTCTTGATTTCAGCTCAGGTCATGATCTCAGGGTCATTGAGATCGAGCTTCACATTGGTCTCCATGCTGGGCGTGGAGCCTGCTTAAGATTCTTTCTCTTCCTCTGCCCCTCTCCCTGCTTGTGCCCTTTCTCTCTCTCAAAAAAAGAAAATAAGTAAATAAATAAAAATAAATAAATAAAACAATTATGGTTTTCATCAATATGTTGAAATTGGCCTCAATGCTCAAGTTGCCCACAGCAACTTCTTGCTAGACACGTCTCCAAAGGCAAGGGAAACAAAAGCAAAAATGAATTACTGGGACTTCATCAAGATAAAAAGCTTTTGCATAGCAAAGGAAACAGTCGACAAAACCAAAAGACAACCTACAGAATGGGGGAAGATATTTGCTAATATCCAAGATCTATAAAGATAAAGGGCTAATATCCAAGATCTATAAAGAACTTATCAAACTCAACACCCAAAAAATAAATAATCCAGTCAAGAAATGGTCAGAAGACATGAATAGACATTTCTCCAAAGAAGACATACAAATGGCCAACAAACACATGAAAAAGTGTTCAACATCACTTGGCATTAGGGAAGTACAAATCAAAACCACAATGAGATATCACTTCACACTAGTCAGAAGACTAAAATTAACAAGTCGGGAAACAACAAATTTGGCAAGGATGCGGAGAAAGGGGAACCCTCCTACTGTTGGTGGGAATGCAAGCTGGTGCAGCCACTCTGGAAACCAGTATGGAGATTACTCAAAAAGTTAAAAATAGAGCTACCCTATGACACAGCAATTGCACTCCTAGGTATTTATCCAAAGGATACAAATGTTGTGACTGTAAGGGGCACCTGTATCCCAATGTTTATGGCAGCAATGTCCACAATAGCCAAACATGGAAAGAGCCCAGATGTCCATCAACAGATGAATGGATAAAGAAGATGGGGGATATATATATATATATATATATATATAGAATATTCCTCAGCCATCAAAAAGGATGAAATCTTACCATTTGCAATGACATGGTTGGAACTGGAGGGGATTATGCCAAGCAAAAGTAGTCAATCAGAGAAAGACAATTATCATATGGTTTCACTCATATGTAGAATTTAAGAAATGAAACAAAGGATCATAGGGGAATGGAGGGAACAATAAAATAAGATGAAATCAGAAAGGGAGACAAACCGTTAAAGACTGTTAATATAGGAAACAAATTGAGGGTTGCTGGAGGGGAGGAGGAGGAGATGGGGTAACTGGGTGACGGGCATTAAGGAGGGCATGTGATGTAATGAGGATGTAATGAGCACTGGGTATAATATGCAACTGACGAATAACTGAACTCTACATCTGAAACTAATGATACTATGTTAATTAATTGAATTTAAATAAAATAATTTTTAAAAAAGCTCGAGTTGCTTTTTGAATGTCATCATCTATAACCTTGGCCCAAGGTACAGTATCCTGCTGAAGCTACTGCTGTCACCTGGAACTGAGTAAGCCATCTCATGACTAACTATGACAATCAAGTGGTCAGTGTTTTGGTTCAGCAGCAAGTGAAAAGCATTTAATAATAAGAAGAATGGTACTTGGACTATCACTTCAAAGTAAGATGGTACTTAGACAAATTTCTCAACTATTAGAATTATAATCGTTAGGAAACCTCACTGGGAATGAGTGCTCCACGCAGCGTTCATACACACAGTACTATGTGAGTTCATCAAATCAGGAATGTCAGAATTGATGAGGATGGGCTAAGTTTTATGGCAGTAATAAATGTGAAATCTGAATGGTTTAAACCAACACATGTTTATTTCTTGTGCACACCACCTATCCTTAAACTCCAACAGATATTGCCCCCACTTTTTGGCCTAACATTTTTTAAAGATTTTATTTATTTGAGAGAAAGAGAGCACCAGTGGGGGCAGGGGCAGAGGGAGAGGGAGAAGCAGACTCCCCTCTGAGCAGGGAGCCCCACTCAGGACTCGATCCCAGGATTCTGGGATCATGACCTGAGCCAAAGGCAGGTGCTTAACCGACTGAGCCACCCAGGTGCCCTTTGCCTAACTTTTTATATCATAATTCAAGTAGACAGCACAAAATAGAGAACTTAATTGATGTTCAAGGTGATAACTCTTTTCCACAAAATAAATATCTTTGGGAAATTGGGGTTGAAATCCTGAACAGAGAATACAAGGTGAATATGAATGGTGATCCAGTTTTTAAAAATAAGCCTAATAAAATATAACTTACTTCATCAAAATCCCCAGAGGTAGCTAGTTTATTAGGTCTTGATTTAGTGGCAGACCTTGGAAAAGCATTTATAGGTTACTGGAGATGTGGTAATCCCAAAGTGGGTAAGTGACAAAACTTCATCAATTTGTAGATAATTTTACAATAATTTTACAATTATTGTAAAAATAATTCACTAACAAACTAGTGGAGTATTCTCAGAAGACCTCTATTGGACCAATAGGATTTCTTAGCATTCATGTTTTGCACTGATGGTTTCCAAATCTGAAAATTATTATTCAGTAGTTTGAGATGATACCCTGGAATCTAACTTTTTCACAAAGCTCTCCAGCAGATTTTAATACAATTACTATGCAATGTGGACATCTTAAAAAACGAGACCTGTATTTTCAATTTGGTGGAGAGACGCATAAAGGGGCAGAACATAAATATATTTCCACTCCTATAGTATATATGTCGCAGTTAAGTAAGTCATGGGATCTGGTGCTACTACTCATAGACCATATCAACCTTTTGAAGACTGGATCATCTGGGCATGATTTCAAATAGGGAAGTATACTATGGACTCAACAATAAAATGGGAGATAAGAGGGAAAACAAAGCTAAGCATCACATCAAAACAGAATCCTGACAGGATTTTATTCCAGTGGTTTAAATATGTTCCCATCCTACCCCTTATTCATTTTGTGTCCCCTTTATTAATGAGGACATAGCAAAGACTGAAGAAGGATGCAGTTTAATTTGTCTAAATTGGGACAGTGTGAATTAACTTTGACCCAGAGAAAAAGCTGAGCTCGGAACCTTGAGGTTTATAACACGAAGCAAATCCTGATTCATTTCTGATGCATTCCCACCAAAAACAACCTGAGGTTACACAAGAGGTTTTCTACGAAACATTGCAACTATGCTCAAGGCAAAATTACAAGATATAATTTATTTTCAGCAGTCTTCAAAAACTCTCTCTCACCTCCTGCCCCTAACTACTAATACAAGAAATATGTGAGGGCTACACAACCTGTAACAGTCCACCAATTTAAGTGTTTAGTATGTGAAAGCCATTTGCGGTGTTACAGGATTTTTGTCCCCTTGGTGCCTGGGTTCTTGGTCATGCAGCTTCAAAGAATGAAGAGGTAGACCAGAGGAAGAGTGATGGGCAGCAAAGCAAAGTTTATTGAGCAATAGTATAAAGCTCCCCAAGAGGGAGGGAGGCCTGAGGGAGTTGCCTTCAGAGTTTCTAAGTTTAGGGGTTTTTATGAGCTCTTTTGCAGAACTTTCTTAAGCAATCAGGGTGTGCTGAGTAGTGCCAATCAGGGCTTTGGTCACGAATCTGTCTACCTGTTAGGTTAGTATCTCTGCGCTGATCGTCTTTTTTTTTTTCCTGACTTCTGGGGGCTGAGGTCTTAACTGCCCCTTGGCCGTGATATTGACAAATGCTTTGTGGTTAATTGTCTTATTTTAGGATGTTGTGCAGAAGTCATTTCTGCAAAGGCTGCAAAGCAAAATGTCAGTGCCATCCTGTCCAAACTGCAAAACAGGATGTCAGTGCTGTTTTATTTTAGCTGTCCGGACTCCATGTTTTCTTCTTGGGGACCCTGGCCATGACTACCTACTTGTCCAACTAACTCCTAACAGTGGGACTACAAATATAAGTGATACAAACTGCCAAAGCTTATTATTTAGTAATAAAAATAAAATACTGCGATAGAGATATTAACAAGAACAATCAAACTTGCAGGCACAGAAAAGGCTTATCTAAAACGCCCCAAATCCTAAAATAATTGCTTTCCCCAACTCCTATACAGTACTGCAATCTGGTTATCAGGTGCGCTATGATTGCCGATTTAACTAAATCCCCTTTGAGAGTATCCACATTCTGAAAGAGTTCTTTTTTAACCTAAAAAATCCTCTAATTAGGAAGTTCATTCAGCAGTGAAGGGCCTCTCGGACCTTCAAGTCTGAAAGTCTTAATCTTAGCTTCCATAACCAACGCTCCCCTCCCACCCTCCAAATCTGATGAAATCAAATGCCTTGGAATCACAGGTTTCAATTCAGATCGCATGAGAGAAAAACTGGGGGGAAATGTGCAAATTTTCAGGGCTTGGGGATTGCAAACGCGGGGGAGCGACGCCATCTCCTGGTAAGGGATGGGAACGAGCAAGAAAAAAGCCAAACGCAACTTGAGGGCTAAGCAGCGGCCGCTTTCGTTTCAAAGCATCAAGCCGCGAATCTCCGGCGTCCGTGGACTCCGAGAACCGCCCCTCCTGGTGGCTCTGACCACTCCAGTGAGCCCTGCTCAACGTGATTGACAGGCCAACAGCCCGGTCCTTTACCGAAACTCGTCACTCCGGAAACAGTGACCGGATCCCTCCGGAAGCTCAGGGTCCGCGCTCTCCCAGCATCCTTTGCTTTCCGGCTATGCTCAGTCCTGTCCGGCCAGTCCCGCCTTGCGCGCCCATTTCGAGCCCGAGTTTCCAGCTCGACTTTGCACGCTCGAGAACCCGGAACAGATTTTCCCAGGACTCGGTTCTTGGGCTGTGGCTATGGGGGCAGGAATGGCGCAGCTCGAGGGTTACTACTTTTCGGCTGCCCTCAGCTGCACCTTTTTGGTGTCCTGTCTCCTCTTCTCCGCCTTCAGCCGGGCGCTGCGAGAGCCCTACATGGACGAGATCTTCCACCTGCCGCAGGCTCAGCGCTACTGTGAGGGCCATTTCTCCCTCTCGCAGGTGGGGTCCCCAACCTGTCCCCACCCTAGGACAGGCCGGAGAGGGCCAGCCCAACCCCGCACTACTTTCTTCCACCCTTATCCCTTTGCCCCTCCGATCTACCCTTCCAGCTTCGAAATAGGAACTGGGTAATCTCTTGTTCCTGTCCCTGAGATCTGTGAAGTATTTGTTTAGTGAATGAATAGAAGCAGATCTCTGTCCTAGGAAGTAATGTTCTGGGAGATTAATGTGGTTGCTTTGCCGCAGGGTACAACCCAGACACACGATACGTTTCCCTCTTAGTAGCTGATAGTAGCTCTCCCAGGTTTTCTTCCCCAATCCCTAGATCAGAGGCAACGGGCTGCCCCTTGGAAATGTCAGAAAACTTCACTTTAGTTCACTCGTCAAGAGCTTCACTGTGGGGTACCGTGGGGAATACCGTGGGGAATGAGGGGAATCTTCAGCCCCCAAGAAGTGGCAAGTTCCATTAATTCCATCCTTGGTGTTTATAGAACCTTCTGTTAACTGGATAAACTGGCACCCAGTGAAGTGGCATCATGTTTGAATATATGGTTGGCTATGTAAATATAGAGTTAAAAAAGTAGATGTATTATCCTTACTCTTCTGGGAAAGCAAGACAGAATAGTGGTGAAAAATAAAAGTCTGTAGTTAAAAGACCTGATTTTAAATCTTTGTGCTGTTATTTACTAGTTACCTGACCTTGGACATTTTTTGAGTTTCAGGTTACTCATCTGAGAATGACAGTTATAGCAGGATCTATAGGACATTTTGCAGGGTTAAATAGAGGATTTAGCACAATTCTTGGCTCAGTACATGTTAGCTATCTTTATAGAGCATGTGGTTTGATCTCTTTAAATGCTGCTTTCTCTCCAAAACTGATGCATCAGAGTTCCAGCCAATGTTTCCACACTTTAAAACTGGAACATTTGGAATTTAATCACCAAAATAATCTTCAGAGTCTCTGAAGGGTAGGTCTGGGAAATGGAAACTGATACCAAGTTAGTGTTGTCTACTGGATACAGATACCTCTGCCCAAAACAGGTACAGAGGCAAAATATAAGCAAAACTTTTCTTTCCAGGAGACATTTCATCTGCTGAGGACATATTTAACCAGCGTGTCACAGAATAACTTCCCAGAATGTGTTTTTGAGCTTGACCTCCTTGTGTCGGTCCTGTCAGTGTTTCATCTTGCTCTTGTTTCATTGTTGGCCTTTTCTTTTTAAGTGGGATCCAATGATTACTACATTACCTGGCTTATACCTGCTGTCAGTTGGAGTGGTCAAACCTGCCAGCTGGATCTTTGGATGGTCGGAACATGTTGTCTGCTCCATTGGAATGCTCAGATTTGTTAATCTTCTTTTCAGTGTAGGCAACTTCTATTTACTCTATTTGCTTTTCCGCAAGGTACAACCCAGGCACAAGGTATGTTTCCAAAATAATTTATTACAAGTTTATATTTGGTCAGGTCCAAAATTTTGGTAAATTGGTTTTATGAGATTGGGTGAAAAGTATCTTCAACTCTTAGTGTGTGTGTGTGTATTTTGTTAAGATAAAAAGCAAGCCCCCTACCCCCATTTTAGAAGAAATTTGCATTTAAATACTTGAATAACTTATTTATTTGTAAAACCTGAAATAAATATTTGTGAATCAGATGAGTTCAGTAAATGTTTATTGTGCTTCTTACGTGTGCTAGGCACTGAGACCACAGAAATAAATAAGGCATTTTTTTTCTTACCAAATTTTTATCTTCACTAGGGAAGACAGAGGAATACCTATATTTACCTCAGGAATTTTGAGGTGGATTGCCTGGCTTTGAATTCTGTCCATTTACAGGTTGTGTTACTTTTAGCTTTTAGCTGGTTACCCTTGGTGACTCCCATGTCTTCATCCATTAAACGGGAATAATATAGAATCTGCATCACAGGACTGTAAGGTCTACAGGAGCTTAATAAATGGAAGGTGCTTAGAACAATGCCCGATAGAATAGAAGGACTCAATAAATTGTAATTATAATAATTATTTTTAACTTAAATGATTTCAATAGTGTAAATTGTGAGAGGGAGATAGGTAAAAGATACTATGAGGACACAGGAGGAGTAGAGGAGCACTTATTTTGCAGCCTGACTGGCAGGAAGATGTATGGGTATCATTGGGTAAGACTTCACAGAAAAGGTGGTACCTGAGCTGAATCTTGATGAACAGACAGGACTGTAGGATGGGGAATGAATCCTGACAGGAGAAAAAACATAAGCAAAGGTAGAAAGGAGTTGAGCAACAAGATGCAGGGAGAATTGCTATTTGGAGTCACAAGATTATAAAGTATAAGGATGTGAGGCTGGACAAGTAGATAGGGGTGAAGTCATGAATGTCCTTATATGTGATGGAAAGGATTTGAACTTTAGCCTTGAAATTTAACCAAGAGAATGGCATGGTCTGATCTGGTGATTTAAATACTGTGGAGGATAAAAATTTCAGGAGATAAGAATGCTTTCAAAGTGGGAAATAGTCTGTGAGAAATGCCAAAATAAGATATAAAGATATTTAACTTTAGACTGGGCCACTATTTTCAGGAAAAACCCTGTACGTTCATCATGAAACAGTAAGATCATTGGGTGTAGTAGTATAAATGCTATATACATATTTACATTCTCTCTAAAGTAGAGTTTTGAAGGGGGTATCTTTAAAAGAAATTGATAAGAAATTGATGATGATGGCTAAATGAATGCTCAGTGGCGGCACTAAGACTTAAGTTAGGGAAATGAAACCATGTGCTCTATGTCCCATTCATCAACTTGTTCCTTATAGAATTTAGTTCATTGTTTTCCACACAATAACTCCTTAACTATTTGCTGAACGACTCAAAGTATTTCAGGTTGTAGAAGCTTTGGCATACACATGTATTGTCTTCATGGCTTCCAAATATATCCCTATTGATACAACTAAAAGGTACCAGAAAGCATCCTTACAGTTGTATATTGTGTTTTTGCAAAACTAGAAATAAGATTAATACTGAATAATTTTACTTAGGATTCAGATAGTTTTTAAAATTAATCTCTTTGTTAGCTCAGCAGAAATGGCATATTTGTTTTATTGTAAAAATAATTTTACATGTGTTTTCTCTTCCCCTTAGGCTGCCTCAAGTGTCCAGAGGATCTTGTCAACGTTAACATTAGCGGTATTTCCCACACTCTATTTTTTTAACTTCCTTTATTATACAGAAGCAGGATCCATGTTTTTCACTCTTTTTGCCTATTTGATGTGTCTTTATGGAAATCATAAAACTTCAGCTTTGCTTGGATTTTGTGGCTTCATGTTTCGTCAAACTAATATCATCTGGGCTGTCTTCTGCGCAGGAAATGTCATTGCACAAAAATTAACTGAAGCTTGGAAAACGGAGCTACAAAAGAAAAAGGAAGAGCGGCTTCCCCCTATTAAAGGACCATTTTCAGAATTCAGGAGGATTTTTCAGTTTCTTTTGGCTTATTCCATGTCCTTTAAGAATTTGAGTATGCTTTTCCTTTTGACTTGGCCCTACCTCCTTCTAATGTTTTTGTTTTGTGTTTTTGTAGTTGTTAATGGTGGGATTGTTATTGGCGATCGAAGTAGTCATGAAGCCTGTCTACATTTTCCTCAACTCTTCTACTTTTTCTCTTTTACTCTCTTTTTTTCGTTTCCTCACCTACTGTCTCCTAGCAAAATTAGGGCTTTTCTTTGCTTAGTTTGGAAACGTAGAATTCAGTTTTTTATGATTACCTTAGTCTCTCTGTTTTTAGTTTGGAAATTCACTTATGCTCATAAATACTTGCTCGCAGATAATAGACATTATACATTCTATGTATGGAAAAGAGTTTTTCAAAGATATGAAATTGTGAAATACTTGTTAGTTCCAATATATATATTTGCTGGTTGGAGTATAGCTGACTCATTGAAATCAAAGTCGATTTTCTGGAATTTAATGTTTTTCGTATGCTTGTTTACTGTTACGGTACCTCAGAAACTGCTAGAATTTCGTTACTTCATTTTACCTTATGTTATTTATAGGCTTAACATACCTCTGCCACCTATATCTAGGCTTGTTTGTGAACTGGGTTGCTATGCAGTTGTTAATTTCCTAACTTTTTATGTCTTCCTGAACAAGACTTTTCAGTGGCCAAATAGTCAGGACATTCAGAGGTTTATGTGGTAACATCAGAGATATCTTGAATTCTAAAAATAGACTGTTTAGACTGTCTCCACAGTGAACCACTGAACAGGTAAAAATTATGGACTTTCTTTTGGGCACAATGGTGATCCACAGATCACATCAGATTTTTTGTGTTTTAAGCATCAGATATATGTGTTTTAAACATATATAATAAATCCGAGGAAGTGGGAAAGAACTGAGAAGAGTTTAAGATTTGCTCCATAAGCCTGAATAATGGAAAATGAAATTGTTTACAGTTATTTCATGATACCTCTTTGGTACTGCTGGCCACTCAAAAAGTTTGAAAACATTTTACAGGTACAAGTTTGAGAAAATTGAGCTTTATAGTACTGAAACTTATTTATTTATTAATTCTCTTCAGAAAGCAGTAGCAGACAAAGTGTTTGAAAAAATTCACAAATGATCCGGTAATATTCTTGATTAAAAAGTTACAGTACATTTCAGTAAGTTACAGAAAACATTTTCTGTATGAAAAGTTTCAGAAGACATTTCAGTAAATATAATTTTAATCATAAGGCAAAATAGACTCACATAGATAATGGTATAAATTAGAGGCTCATCTAGGTTTATCTTGTAATTAAGTTGTTTTTTGTTAAAAGTCTAAAAATGATCAAGCCCTTTCACTAATTTTTATTTTCATTTTATTATTTTTTTTTGAGAGAAAGAATGCACACATGAGTGGCTGGGGGAGGAGTACGGGGAGGGGAGGGCAGAAAGAGAGGGAGAGAGAGAATCTTAAGCAGACTCCATGCCCAGTGCAGAGCTCAATGCAGGGCTCAGTCTCGCAACCCTGAGATCATGACCTGAACTGAAATCAAGAATTGGGCGCTTAACCCACCGAGCCTCCCAAGCACCCCACTAATTCTTTTGTTTTTAATATTTATTTAAGTAATCTCTACACCCAATGTGAGGCTCGAATTCATGACCCCAATATCAAGAGTGGCACACTCTATTGACTGAGCCAGCTAAGCGCCCCCCTTTCACTAATTCTTAGTATGAAATGTATGATGGCCAAAGATAAATTGTGTTGATGATAATACCTTTTTAAAAGGGATTTTCTTTCTGAAATACATTACTGTATTAGTTTCTTATGGCTGTCGTAACAAATAACAACAAACTTGGTAGCTTAAAAAAAGTCTCTCGTAGCTCTCGAGGCTGGAAGTCTAAAATTAAGGTGGTGGCAGGGCTGGTTACTTCTGGAGGCTCTGAGGGAGAATCTAGCTTCTGGTGGCTGTCTGCAGTTATTGCTGTTCCTTGGCTTACAGATGCAGCACTCCAATCTCTGCCTCTGTCTTCACGTGGTCTTTCTCTTATAAGGACAATGTTATTGGGTTAGGTTTTACCCTAATCCAGGATGGTCTCATGTCGAGATCTTTAATTAAATCTACAAAGACCCTTTTACCAAATTAAGGGCACATTTACAGGTTCTGAGTAAACTTTTTTGTGGGACACTTTCCACCCACTGAAGTTACCAAAGGATATTTTAGGATAAACCTCATAAAATTTGTAGGAAATAATTTCTTTGCTGAGATGTTTTAAATTATGTCTTTACTGAAAGGTAATTCTGAAATAACATAATTACAAAAGAAAAGGTAATTGGTATTTGATTCCATTATCCAAAATAGTTAGAATTGAAAAGAATCATTGATCTAGTCTTATTTTGTAGATCAGGGAGCAACCGCTTGGATAGTATTTTTTGTGTGAGTCTGGATTCTGTGTCTCCTGTTTCATGTACATTCATTGGGTTGTCATTCTGTTACAGAAAAGTATTATTTGGACATGTTAACTTTGACATGCAAACTTAGAACTGTGAATACAATTTATCTTTTAATCTCACTTTACATTTGTAAACTTAAAAATAACTGTAAACAAATTACTTTGTCTTCAGTGTTGGATTGTGCTTTCTCTGGGTTTTAAACAGTGGGTACACGTGGAAAAGTATTCTGCATTTGCAAATATAAAATTGTGCAGGTGAAAATTACAGGTATAGTCTTGAGTAGTAAGTACAGGGCAGTCTTGTACTCTGTTCAGTACTTAGAAAGTAGGTTGACTCTCTAGTTGTAACTGATTGTTGACAGATGTTTTTACTCATTTTGTTTTTTGGTAATTAGATAAGAAAACACAAAGAAATTATTATTTTATAATGGAGATCTGAGTTCCAGGATGTCAAAATAAATAACTTTCTTATCTGTTATTATTAATGCAAGGCTTTGTGATTGGGAATATTTCTGAGATGCAAAAACTTTCCCTCTAATCCATTCTGGCAAACATGAGGAAACCATTCCACTCCATAGATTGGGGGAATCACTGTTCCAGTTCATTTGTAAGTGTTGAATTCCTGCTATTTTAAGAGATTGTTTGGAGGAAATCCACACCAAGGAAACAGGTCAACCTTCCGTGTTTTCCATAAAGTATATAAAATACAGTATTTGACATTTCAGAAAAGAATACTGTGAATTAAAAGGTGCTGTGGAGTGTAGCTTTTAGGAACATCATAAGTTGCATTTGTGTTTTGAATATTTTTCAAGAATTATCAAATACATATTTTTGACATGAATTTTTAAAAAAATTAAACGTAATTGAATTTCTTGATTAAAAGATTATTAAAAAAAATTATCGATAAGTTGAAGAGCCTGTGGAGCCTTGCAATTACTGTTAAAGTCTTTAAGTAGAATTATTTTAAAGAATGTCATAAAAAGATTTAGTCCATACATTTTTAAGCCTTGTAATAAATCCTTCTGAACTTTTTCTACCTTACATGAAATTCCATAGATAAAAAGTATTTCCTTTATATGGCGTTAGTAAGCTTGCAGTGTGCTGTGTGTTTTCTCACATACTATTGTTTTCTTTTAGTGGATATACCTAGAAACCTTTTTAATGTATGTAACTATGTTTTTAAATTATGTGAGCTGTCTGGCCTCTTCCTCCTCTTAAAATTGTTATTTCTGGAACGTGCTTAGTCTATCATGAAGTACATTAATATAAGTAGCTTTAATGCAGTTTATTTCTAATAGATAAATAGCTTAATGTAGTATATTTCTAGTTTGAATTTAACTGCCACTGTGCTAGACTTTTTTTTTTTTTTTTGATAATTGTCTGAAGACAAGTGAGGAGAAGAAAAGAGATCCTCATTTTTATTATATTCCCTAAATAGTGGACATTTATTTTAGATAAGCATTTAAGTAAAATGTTGCTATGAAAAATAATTCACGTTGATTAGGTTAGGGAGCATTTATTATCTTTGAGGCAATTAGAATTTCCTTAAGGGAAACAAGAAAGAAGTATCATGCAAATAATATGAGAAAGCTTTTTTGAATGGAAATTTAAATATGACTTAGGAACCATGGGCTTGTAGAAAAAGCACCTAACATGAAAGTTAGGATTTCTGTATTTGTGGCTTTAGATTCAGTAAAGCAAGTGATTTAATCTTTTGTCCTCATTTCAAATGAGAACAGATTTGTCCTGACTCTGGTTATTCTAGCCTGATATGTGTTTAGCCTTATTTCAAAAATAATTCAGCCCCCGCCATATATCCATAAAGTTCATAAATATATCATATAATAAATGTCAAATAAATGTGTACTGAATGAAGTTTTTAGTATAGAATGAAGTGAATGTCTTAGAAAAAACTATATAACCATAAGCTCATTTTAGGAAATAAATCACATGCTTCATAATGAAAGCCACCCTAAACTGTTTTCTGCTTAAATTTTTTGACCCAGTTTTAAATTTTTTTGTTTACTGTAGTGTTTAAAACTTACACATGTATCTACTTGTAAATATGTTATATGTTGTTATTTATAATAGGATGTGATTTCAAAATTTTTGCTGTTTATTTAAAATAAGAAAAATAAGTAACTTTCAACCATTAAAATACAATAGCAGTAAAACTTCTGATGCTTATTAAACTTTAAGGAACAGAGATTTCAACCAGTTATGAATAATTTGTGTTATTTTAGTTAGGCTGCATTTTAGTACTTTAGGGATACCTGTCATTTTTTATTTACGGTACTTTTTTATGTATTTAAATGTGGACAATATGACAGACATTTCCAATATATTAAAACTTGTATAGCTGAGAAAATTAAAAATGGATAGATGATATATTTTTTAACACCCATGAAACTAACAGTAAATTCTTTAACATTTGGAAATTAGGGTAAGAAGTGTTGCCACAGTGAAGAAATCCAATGATATCATTGTATTTTGCTTGTTAAAAATTGGGCATTTGATGAATTCAATGTTAGTTAAATTTGAGCCCAGTGCATCACCATCAGACAAAAAGAGATGCGGTATTTTTCCGAGGAGATAAATATTAAGCATTGTATTGATTTTTTTCACACTGAATGGAACTTTACCATGATTCAGTTCAGTTGAACCATTGGGGTTGGGGGGACATACAAAATGAGGAAATGAGGGAAGAAAACTAATGATAACTAATAATTGCTATCATTTATTGAGCACCTACGGTGTTCTAGGCATTACAATGGCTGATTTATAAAACATTGTCTCATTTGATCCTCCTCATATTTTGATGAAGCAGATACTGATTTCTCTTTGACTACTGGAGAAACTAAAGTTAAGGCAGATCAGGCAAGTAGCCCAAAGTCCACGCTGTTGCTTAACATAGATTGGTCTGACTGCCAAGCCTGTGAGTTTTCAACTGAGACTGCCTCAGTGAGAAGATTTTTCATTAAGAGAAGTAAAATATGGAGAGAGAGGTGGTAATCTGTCTTTGCTCTGCATTAGCCAGGACATTCATGACCTATTGTTTATTGTATGTAGTCATTTTTTAAAATGCTAGCAACTGTTTAAAGGAGCACAAACAGGTAGTTGTAAGAGAAAAGGCTTTTCAAAGCATATATAGGATGTTTAACTTGGAGAAGTAGAGATCCTACAACTTGATAAGCTCTCATAATTGAATAATTATTTGGAAGAAGGATTGGACTAGTCTATTTCCTGAGGTTTATATCAAGGGCCAACAGATTTCAGCAGATAAATGTACATTCTCTAATTGTTTAGTCTCTGGGAATGGATCCAGAAAAAAAGTAAGTTTCCCCACTCACTGCAAGATTTCTGTTTATCAGGAATGCTTCAGAAGATGATTCAGATAGTAAGTAGAGTAAAATGTTTTAAGATGCCTCACAGCCCGGTGATTTGAAATTCATTAAGTTTGTTACAACTAATATTTTTTGCATTAATTGATATATCAGTCATGGAGAAGTATTTCTGGTGAATTGCATGCTGTCTTGAATATATTTTAAATTTCTGGACAAAAATTGTACTTTCAACCGCTACCTTGTTTAGAAATAAATTTGAGATACACAACTTAGTAGGAGGTATTTTTAGCTATAGTGTTGAAGAGTACTGCTAATGTAGGTTAAATTTGTTTTCTATTTTTTTAAATCCCCTTTACATTAGTGAAGAGAATGTGCTTCTATTTGAAAAGGATTTTCCTCAAGATAAATAGGGCAAGCACAATCTATAAAATGTTTTTAAATGCAGTATCCACTAGGTGGTGATATTGTACTACATTTTTGAGTGTCTGGTAATTAAACTTTCTTAATCTGTGTTAACTTTTTTTTTAATAGTTTTGTTTTGAACTATAAAGTAATTTATAGTCATCCATGTTTATTTATTATAATGTTTATTCACAATATTTTCTAAATTATATGAAGCTAAGGTAAATGTAAAAAACAGTCATTTTTGTGTTTTGTAATCCTGTCTTATAGGTGATTTAACCTAATATATCTTCCCATATGGCATTCTTTACTTCATATGGTGTAGATGAGATCTTTTCCCACAGTCAGTAAATGATGATGGTGACATATTTGAAAACTACTATATCATTGTATTAGCCACTGTTTTAAGTGCTTTACCCACATTGTTTATGAATCATAACAACCCTGTGGGATCTGTACTGTTTTTAATATTTTCATTTTACACATGAAGAAACTGAATATAGGGATATTAAATATTTTGCCCAAGATTGCAAAATAACTGGCTGAGCTGGTATTCACACCTAGGCAGGCTGACTCCAGAATCCTCATTAACTGCTATCAGTTGATGGGGGAAAGGGTGAAGGGCATCAAGTCTACCTTCAAAATCAAATCTACCTTGACATAATAACATTTTAGAAAGAAAAGCATGAGGAATGTGGTTATACTCCATGTTTTTATAAGTCAGGAATATGAGGCCCACACTAATTTTGGCTATTCCAGAGGCAGATAATCTTCCATCTGCCATGTTATCCTCCATTTCTGTTTTGGTGATGCTGTCTCAGAGTGAAATATGTATGTACTAATGAATTTAAGGGAGGGAAAAAACAAAAAACCCCTCAGGACTGGAGTCTTAGCCATATTTACATTGAAATAAAGACATTTGCTTTAATTAGATGATTCCAGCTACCAAGTAGAGGAACATTGTTGTTTGAAAGTTATTACTTAGTTTCTCCAAAGACACTCCCATTTGGAAGCAAATTGTCAGTCAAACATGACATACTTTGGAATTTTGTTAAAATTTTGACTGGAAAAGCCTAATCATTTAAAAAAAAACTATAAATACATGTTGTAGATGCTTTTAAGTTTTATATTTTCTTAGATAACCGTGCTGTAAAATGGAAAAGTTTATTTGACTTCTGCAATTATATTGTGGGTTTATGTCATTTAAAACTGATTTTTAAGTAAATGTATTTACAAGAATAAAAGACTTTTCCTTTTTAAAAAGTTTGTTCAGATGTCATGGTTTCATTTTTATTGTAAATAAATTCATGTTTTATAATAATTTATTGGGTCTGTTTAACATATTCTCTAATTCTAAACTGGATGCCAGTGGCTCATCCACTCTATACTACTAGCCATTTTTCCTTGCCTACCACCCAGCAATCCTACATTTTACTAGTCTTAAAATAATAGAGCTGAATAATATTTGTAAGCATCTGTAATGAGTGCCCATCACTAGCTTGGATAAGTATATAATCTTCCTTTTATTCTCATAGTAATGGAAGGCAGTTAAACTACTGGACAATCACCTTGAACTTGTTGAGGTTTGGGTTTCATTGTTAGTGTAGGTCTTTAGAAAGCCCAGAATGCTTTCCAAACACCTTTAACTTGGCAGGACTCAAACCCCAAATTTTGATCACTTGTGGCAAGGAGAAGAGATCCCTGCTCTGTTAGATGTCCAGTTCTTACTTTTCAGTGGGCTTCTTGGAGTTTCCCCCACTTATAAGTCAGCCAACAACTTATACGCAGGTTTGGGGGTTCCTCCTCTATGTCTCCCTCCTTTCCAGGATTTCCCTTCTTAATTTTTAGCCACCTTAAACACCATCCTCTCATACTTCAAACCAGTGATGTTGCAGCTTCCTGGGCTCAGAAAAAGTCATATAAGCATGGATCTCACCCAGTGGGATCTTCCAATTATCAAATCCTATCCAGTTCCTGCCTGCTTTTGTTTGCTCTTCAGTGCTTTTAAATAGATTTTTTTTTCTTTTTAAGTTCATCAATCTGTAGAAGAGTTAATATGATAGAAGTTCCTCTGCCATTACCTGCCCAGGAACTTTGTCTTGATTATGGTTGTCATGTATTATGTATAGTCTATTTATGGATAAGGAAGTTGGGGTGTTACTTCTGCTTTGAAGAACTAAAAAGGAGGGTTCCTAAAACTAGTTGGGTGGGGACAGTAAGTTACAGTCTAATATGGTCCACTGATATAGTAAGTCATAAAATTTGTGATTAAATCCAACAGCTATTTGAAGGTCCCTTATGTAAGAATTGTATCAAAAGCACAAAAGTGACTAATCTATTCCAGACAAGAGTAGCTCACATTTTAATTGGGGGCTAACTAATGCAAAGTATAATATAATAACTACGGTGGAGTATAAAAGCTAGGGAGTTGACTTGGAAATAGAAATTACATCTGACAAATGTATTTCATGGGAAGAATCGTATTTGAGACTGTATTTTATGGGGATAGGTAAAGACATTGTGAAAAACATTCCAGGTGCAATAAAGGCATGGACGGAAATTGCACAGTAAGATTATCCCACTTGAGCAGTAGGCAATGACAGTAGTGGCCAACATTAATGGAGCACTTGCTATGCACTAGGCACTAGTCTAAGTCTTAAATATGGACTTCTAATTTATTGAAGCCTCATAATAACTGAGGCAAATGAATGCTATTATCCCCATTTTATTGATGAGGAAATAGAAGTACAGGGAATTGAAACTGCAAACCTAGGAAGTGTGGCTCCAGGATCACCTGCCCTTTTACACAGGGTGCTATACTGAATCTCTCTAAATCTGTATAATCTGACGGCCTGTGCTTCAAAGGAGTTGAGATGATTTTTATGTAGAAAACAATGTTCTGCCATATGCAATGAGGAGCAAAGAGAACACGCATCCTACAAACAGACCCTATGATAAGTGGGACTGGAGCTGGAGGAGAAAAGCTATTATTTGAGAGAAGATAGCCAGAAGATGAAGGGAATTGCCCTGTGGCACCTCCTTAGATCCTGTTATACATGGTACAGGGACTAGGGAGAAGGGCATTCATCTTTATTATGTTCAATTAGCCCACATATAAAACATCATTAGTTTTTGATGTAGTGTTCAGTGATTCATTAGTTGCATATAACAGTGTTCATCACCACATGTCCCCTCCCTAATACCCATCACCTGGTTACCTCACTCCCCGACCCCCCTCCCTTCTGTAAACCTCAGTTTGGTTCCCAGAGTCCAGAATCTCTCATGGTTTGTTTCCCTCTCTGATTTCTTCCCTTTCACTTTTCTCTCCCTTCCCCTGTGGTCCTCCGAGCTATTCCTTATGTTCCACATATGAGTGAAACCATATGATAATTGTCTTTCTCTGCTTGACTTATTTCACTTAGCATAATCCCCTCCAGTTCCATCCATGTTGATGCAAATGGTGGGTATTCATCCTTCCTGATGGCTGAGTAATGTTCCATTGTATATATGGACCACATCTTTATCCATTCATCTGTTGAAGGGCATATCGGCTCCTTCCACAATTTGGCTATTGTGGACATCGCTGCTATGAACATTGGGGTGCACGTGCCCCTTCTTTTCACTACATCTGTATCTCTGGGGTAAATACCTAGTGCAATTGCTGGGTCATAGGCTAGCTCTATTTTTAATGTCCTGAGGAACCTCCATACTATTTTCTAGAGTGGCTGCGCCAGCTTGCAGTCCCACCAACAGTGGAGGAGGGTTCCCCTTTCTCTGGACCCTTGCCAACACTTATTGTTTCCTGTCTTGTTAACTTTTGCCATTCTAACTGTTGTAAGGTGGTATCTCATTGTGGTTTTGATTTGTATTTCCCAGATGGCTAATGATGTTGAACATTTTTTCATGTGTCTTTTAGCCATTTGTATGTCTTCTTTGGAGAAGTGTCTGTTCATATCATCTGCCCATTTCTTGACTGGATTATTTGTTTTTTTGGATGTTGAGTTTGAGAAGTTCTTTATAGATCTTGGATACCAGCCCTTTATCCATAGTGTCATTTGCAAATATCTTCTCCCATTCCGTGAGTTGCCCCTTAGTTTTGTTGACTGTTTCCTTTGCTGTGCAGAAGCTTTTTATCTTGACAAGGTCCCAAAAGTTAATTTTTGCTTTTGTTTTCCTTGCCTTTAGAGGCATGTCTTGAAAGAATTCGCTGTGGCCAATATTGAAGAGGTTATTGCTTATGTTTTTCTCTAGGATTTTGATGGATTCCTGTCTCATATTTAGGTCTTTCATCCATTTTGAGTTAACTTTGTGTATGGTGTGGAATGGTCCAGCTTCATTCTTCTGCATGTGCCTGTCCAATTTTCCCAGCACCATTTATTGGAGAGATTGTCTTTTTTCCATTGGATATTCTTCCCTGATTTGTTGAAGATCAGTTGACCATGGAGTTGCCAGTCCATTTCTGGGGTCTCTGTTCTGTTCCATTGATCTATTTGCCTGTTTTTGTGCTGATACCATGCTGTCTTGATGATCACAGCTTTGTAATATAGCTTGAAGTCAGGCATTGTGATGCCCCCAGCTTTGGTTTTTTTTTTTTTTTTTCAACAGTCCTCTGGTGATACAGGGTCTTTTCTGGTTCCAAACAAATTTTAGGATTGTTTGTTCCTGCTCTGTGAAAAATGTCAATGGTACTTTGACAGGGATTGCTTTGAAAGTGTAGATTCCTCTGGGTAGCATAGACATTTTAACGAGGTTTATCTTCCAATCCATGAGCATGGAATGTTTTTCCATCTCTTTGTGTCTTCCTCAATTTCTTTCATAAGTGTTCTGTAGGTGGGGTGCCTGGGTGGGTCAGTCGGCTAAGCATCTGCCTTTGGCTCAGGTCATGATCCCAGGGTCCTGGGATCGAGCCCCGCGTCGGGCTCCCTGCTCAGCGGGGAACCTGCTTCTCCCTCTCTCTCTGCCTGCCGCTCTGCCTACTTGTGTTCTCTCGCTCTGTCAAATAAATAAATAAAATCTAAAAAAAAAATAATAAGTGTTCTGTAGTTTCTAGAGTATAGATCCTTTACCTCTCGTGTTAGGTTATTCCTGAGTATCTTACAGTTTTTGGTGCTATTGTAAGTGGAGTCAATTCCTTAATTGGAGAAGGGCATTCTTAATAAGGAACGACCTTAATAAGGTCGAGGGGGGCACCCTAAAATATTTGGCCTGAAAGGTTTTGAAGCCAGGAGGAGACATGTAGTCTTCTCAGGAGAAACATTTCATGAGAGGAAGCAGGTACTATATCAGTCTTTCTTAGTAAGTACTGGTCAGTGTGCTTTCCTTTACAATCTGTCCATCTCTAAAAATATGATGAAAGAACCAAATGTAGATTAAGAAACCTGGCCTGATCTGGAATGTTAACGTTAAGTGATGCCTGGGTACATGTTTGGTCTTGTGACTGTATGACCAAATACACTGCAAAGTTGCAGAAGTGTAAGGAGGCCCTTGGACTGGGGACATCCACAAGCAAGGGAGACCTTTCTGATCTAGGAGAGCAATTGTTAATTAACCCTTCTAGAAATCTATGCCTTGATCATAGGATTTTGTCCTTTTTTGAAATAATACAGGGGAAAATAACACATTAAGGCTAATCAAGCATTAACATTTTAGTATCCTATAAGAATATCTATGTGTGTCCCCTCCAAGCCTCCAGCCATCACCATCTTCCCCACCCACACCCCCCTCACTGCCCACCTACATATATATGCAAATACTTCTGGGGATGATGAGCATGAGAACTTCAGGAACATTGCCAGGCAAAGAAGGAAGAAGGTGAAGTAGGAAGATGAAGAAAAATTAAGGGCCACCAGGAACGGGTAGTCCAGAGAGGAAACATTTCTTCATATATTGTTGACGCTGAGAATTTCTTTATTAAAATATTTTATTCAGGAGGCTCATTTTTATGGAATGCATAAAGAATATTGATATGAAAAGGAAGAATATAATAGGATCTGGATTGAAAGGTCATACTGATCTCCGCTTGCACAAAATTCAGAGTAATATTAGTTCTTTAGTGGGGATAACTGTACTGGGCAACTATTACTCTCCTTTTTGCTATTCTTGTTTTCAAAATGCATTACCCTCAATTGCACTGCAGGTGGCAATCTTAGACATCTTTCCAGTTGTTAGTGTACCAGGAACTATACCATTTTATTTACCTACACAATTTACAATTACTGATGATTTTTTTCATTACTTTTGAAAGACATTCTTTAAATACATTTAGCTTTAGGCAAATATTACTTGCTTATTTTTGTTGGGGAGCATTTTGGAAATGTGACCAGTGCAAGCTTGAATCAGATAATTACAACTGCATTTCATTCCCCATTATTAAGAATATGTGAAAAATCATATTTTCTACTTTTTTTTTCATTTTAAATACCAGTCAAACCTGGACCTTGGACCTTATAAACACAGCTTTCATTCCTGTGAAATTATATATATATATGTGTGTGTGTGTGTGTGTGTGTGTGTGTGATTTATATATATATATATATGAAATATATGATTACATAATAGTTCCCCAAAGCTTTTGTTGATTGGAAATTCTTGTTTCCCTCCTATCCGGCCATTAGACAAGAAGTCCCCCATTCTCGGACAGCTGTTCTATAGAACCGGTTCCTTGATAAGGGAAGAAAGCTAAGCAATTGTATTTGTATTGCTGTATGAGTAACATAGGAAGTGAATGCTTTAAAAAGTCACTCATTTTAGATGAAATAAATGCAATTTGGAAGTTTCTGCAAGTCTCCAAATGGTTTTCAGTGACATATGATGTGACTTGATAGACTATTTATGGGTCTTCTGGGTTTTATAATATTTGATATTATAGTCGCTCTTTCTTTATGTTAGTTTTTCCATAGATATATGTGAAAACTTCGATGGGCTATTTATCATCCAATGATATTTTCTCAGTCTCAAGAGATAATTCAGCTTGGAAGATCATAAATTTATTAGTATGTGCTCTGTGGTACTCCAGATGTACTGTTATTTTTCTTAGTAAATTCCCAGTTAAATGTTTTATCATTAAACTGTAAGGGATTAGTATAATTTTACTTTCTTCCTACTCCAGTTTTCCTTTATTAGAAAATTCTTATCGAATAGAAATAAATGGCAGTTTTTGGAAGAAAAGTAGCTCATTATGGCAAATAATTGGCAAGCATGTAAGAAGAAAATTACATTAGTTGAGATTTTGAATGATGCAAGGAAGAGCTAAGGGGAGTCATTGGGAGTGGACAAAGAAACATAAATTAGGAGAGGATATTGTCTCTCCATCTATATCATCTGTGACTGCAAGTCCCAGTGCTTATAAACCTGGAGTGTATAGCAAACCTCATTGGATAACAGCTCAACATCACTGGAGATAAAACCAGAGTTCAAAATATCCACTTTCTGCAGGTCCTCTACCTCCTTCCCTACACCAAAACCCACAGCGGTTCCAACTGGATCTGTCTGCTTTCGCTCCCACTCACAATGTACCCAATAGGTAGGCTTTCGCTCTGAACCATACTAGAACTCACTCAATATGATCATAAAGAATCTCCTTTGACTTCAATACCAATTACTGGTCCAGTCAATAATGGCCTCCATAGCAGGGTTGGACACATTAAGAACATAAGTCACATGTTGCATCAACCTTATTCAGAAGAAGTCCTCTTAGAGCTGCTCTCATAAGAACATCCATGGATTCATCCAGTATAGGAATATACCACTCTTTATAGCAAACAGAAACATTTTATGGTAATAAACTTAGATGTGTATATGTGATTATTTTTTCCAAGTTTTTTTCTTAGGGCCCCAACTATAATTACTGGATCAATCAATAGTCATTTGTTAAGTACCTGAAACTCTTCATTGCTGTAAAAGTATATATAATTTAATATCAAATGAGAAAGTAAGATATAAGAAGATATATTCAGGAAGCCTTCCATGACATTGCTCCCTTCATAACTGAATATTGTTCTGTTTTTCTCATAGTCATCTTCACAGCATAGAAATTGACAGCTCCCTTGTCTTTATTCCTTACCAGACTAGTATGAGCTTCATGTAGTCAAGGACTGTGTCTGTTGTATTCACAAATGTCAGGCATTTATACAGCAAATATGCAATAAATTGTTTTTGACTGACTGCTTGAATAAATGTGAGTAACTAGATGCCTAAGGATGCCAAACTAGAGCAACTTTATATTCTTTAAATATAGAACTCTCGTCAGATTTAAATCTAGCAACATTCTATGGAATTTTCTTTTCCTGATTTTTTATCTGACATTCAACTACCTTGATGCTTAGAGGCCAATATATTTTTTAGTAGAATGCTTCTCTAGTTTAAAATAAAAATGACATATAAGATCCTGTGACAGAAATTCAATTTATAGCAATATTTATATTATTAACACCTAGAATATTCCTCCTATATAATTGTTGAAATATTTATTTTGAAATATATATCTACATATATACTATTTAGAAACATATCTACCACTTACTGGGAGGTAAGTAATGTTCTAAATAAACATTTACTTAGAAATGTGTGTGTTGTGTGTGTAGTAACCATAAAAAGAAAATCCTGTATTTTTTATTATTAGAATTACGGTATCAGTTTGGCGATTCACAATGATATAAATCATTTGACCAAATCACCGGTGAATGTCTGTCCAATACTATTTTAAAATTAAAATACTCTTACATGTAAATGTATAGTAGAAAATCAAGACACAATTTCTAGAAAGGACATTGAGGCTAAAGATAGAAAGCATTGCCCTTTGCAACATCAGCAGTTGTATTTGCAGCCCATGTTTCTTTTGTCATTACCCCATTTTTTTTTTAAAGATTTTATTTATTTATTGGACAGAGAGAGACAGCGAGAGCAGGAACACAAGCAGGGGGAGTGGGAGAGGGAGAAGCAGGCTTCCCGCTGAGCAGGGAGCCTGATGTGGGACTCGATCCCAGGACCCTGGGATCATGACCTGAGCCGAAGGCAGACGCTTAACGACTGAGCCACCCAGGCGCCCTGTCATTACCCCATTTTAAAACAATATCTTTTGTCACTCAATTACATTGGTAAATTCTTCAGATAGCCAATTTCACAGCTCTCTCTGGAGATGTGTTGGAGCTCTGAGTCACTGAGGTTTAGTTTGAATATTACATATTTTCTTTACATTGATACTTTTTAAATAGTGGACCATCATACCTAAATTTTTGTCTTTTCAAATCAAGCCATGTCAAATAATGGTAATGATGCAGCATTAATTTTTGTTCTAATTTGTATGCATAATGATCTTCTATTGCTTGAATGTGAATGTAATATTTTGCTGTTATATTTCCTGGTGCTGCGGGAGAACAGGTTTTTGTTTGTTTTTTTTTGTTTTTACATAAATAAATAGGGATGTTATTGGATGCCATCTTCCCATAATGGTGTTCCAACAAAAAACAAAACAAAGCAGACCAGTCCACTCATCTTTGGGTATACAATTTTTCATTTATGTTACCTGCCTTGCCAATTTAAATAGACAATTCCTATAATTAATGAGAATGTTCTTGTGCTTTCTAAAAAGGTGACTTAAATCACAATAATTTAACCTACGCATGATTTGATATAATAGGAAGTTATAATCTTTATTAAGCAATTCTGTAACATTTTACATTCATAATCAATACCTTTTTATTCATTCTTGTAGATCAAAACATAAAGGGAATATCCAAGAAAGTCAAAATAGTTAAAACAACAACGATTTATATAGCTCATGATTGTGGTTAAGTCAGCAATGTGGACTGGACTCAGCTGGGTGATTTCCTACTGGTCTCAGCTTGACTCACAAGTTCAGGTGAACTATTTTGACAAGGAAGGTAGCTAACTCTTCACTGGGGTTGTCGGGATGACTGGGCCATATGTCTCCAGTAGGCTAGCTTGGGCTCTTTCATAGAGTAGCGTTGTCAGGGCTCCCAAGAGCAGCAAGAGAGGGCAAGTCACAATGCACAAGCAATTTTCAAGTCTCTGCTTGTTTTATGTTTGCTGCTGCTTGTTGCTGTCTTTTTAAAAGTATTAATTAAAAGTGTTAATTCATTTGTAATTACTACTGATATTAAACAACTTGTTGGTAGATTAAACTGCAAATGTTTCTTTCTCTTATGTTGCAAATTTTTGACAATTTAGCTCAGCTCCATGATATTAAATACTTTATTTTTATAATATATAAACTTACTTATTCTAGACATTTCATTATCAGTTTATATTTTTGGGTTCATGGATTGAGAAATTAAACATTTTTAAGCATTTGGCTCAGATGGTGCTATATAACATTGAATTATATGATTCTCAATCTCTCAAGGACAAAATATATATATATATAATATCATCAGTAAGACTTGAATTTTGTCCTAAAAGAGTAGATTGCTACTGTCAACAGAACCCCCAATTTTTCTCTTAGAATATTTTAAATGATTCATTACACTGACCTTAGTGAATAGCTGATGTTGTATATATATATATGTAACTATCTAAAAATAGTCCCCTTGTGGGTCTACCTTTATTGAAATGATTGATCTGTGTTCTAAATATTTTGGAGTTCCCTTTCTTGGAATTATTTTCAGAATTCTGAAGCCGTGTACTTGGAAAACAAAAACAAGAACAGAAATGTTCATCATAGAGCCATAGACTACCTATTTGTTTTTCTTTGTGTTTTTTTTCCTCCTCCTACTTTCCTGAGTCCATTCAATGCGGTCCTTCTGTCCAGAAGCCAATGTCAAAGGATCCTCAGGAAATGGCCTGGTGGAAATGGACTCTGGAGCTAGACTGAAGTCTGGCAAGCCTTAAATGAGTGTGTGATCTTCCTGCCCACTTCATCCATTTCATTACTTAGCCCCATGCTCCAGTGAGAGGCTATCAGCTGTAAGTAACAAAAACAACCCCAACTTAAGCAAAAACAAAGTAAAACAAAAAGGAATTTATTGGAAATTCAAAGAAAGAAGGTCAAGAATCTAAGCCCTTCCCAGAACCTCAGGGTTAGAACTGGGCCTCAGAATTTCTTTTCCCCCATCTTGGTCTCATCTCTATTTCTCTCTGCCTGTTAACTTACTCTCCTGCTGCAGCCAAATTTCTCCACTCAGGCAGGAAGAATGACCAGCAGGACTCCTGTGTTCATATTATATCAACTTGGCGATCACAGAGGAAGGAAGGATTTGGACTGAGGTTTCTGTCATCCATTACCTTTGATTACTCTGGCTTCAGAGCTGGAGAAGCTTATTATCATCATTAAATACAAATTATTGAATTTTACTGCATGCCAGGTACTGTTCTGTGAGCTCTCCATGATTAAGTAATTTAATTCTCACAGGAACTATTGGAGACAATCATATGAAGTAGATATAATTCTGCATTATGTGCATTTTACAGATGAAAGAAATGAAGAACAAAAAGATTAAATAACTTCCAAATTCGCACAGCTAGTAAGTGGCAGAGCCATGGTTCAATATAAGGAAGGCTGCTCCAGGGGTGATGCTCTAGTCACTCTGCCATGGTTTGTGGGTTTTGGGCAAGTAGTGGTTGGATGTTTCCCAAATTTCTACTAGGCCCCTTCTGTAGTTCTATATAACCAACAATGGTTCCTCTTTGAAAAGACTGAATTGGAAATACATTTATCGTTTTTTTGTGTGTGTGGATTTTTTTTTAAAACATTCAATTTAGGACTCAGAATTAGAAAACAATTAACCTCAAGTTTATCTGGATAGCTGGGGAATAAAAGGACTAAATATAATTTAGACTGGAGAGTAAATGATCATGTAAAGCAAAGACCTGTCAAAAACTCTTACAATGGATTCATTTCACCTTCATAATCAAAATTAGCCCTATTTGAGCTTTGTGTTATTTCTTGTTCCTTGTGTGGGCATTACCAGTTTTATAAAGGGTATTGATTTTACTGTGATTCTATGAAGAAACAGCACAAGTACTTTGTATTACTGGGTGTAAATAAAACATTCATAAGTAGTGACATGACTTATAGTAATTTATAAATTAAAGTTCCATATTGTAGAGCAAATTCTTTGAATTATAGAGCAACAGGATTTTGCACCTTTTGAAATATGGTATTGTGGAGCAAGCTAAATTTCCATAAACAAGGGAGTTAATTTTCCTGTCAACTCCTTTTTACCTTTGATTTTTTTTTTGTCAGCTGATATGTAGCTTCTCTATTTTATTTGAGCCACAGAGAACCTCCCAAGCTCCTCATTATAAAAACTCTTGTTATCAATGAAGAGGCTAGAAAGAGGTTGTGTGGGTTAACAACGCTGTCTCGCTCACTTCTTGGGCTTTTTTGCCAAGTCCAAGAGCAATGCCTTTTTTTTCCCCTTAAATCATTGTTCTTAGTTAAAGAGAAAGTAAAATCCCTTTAGAAACTAGTCATTGCTCTTAAGATATCATAAACAATGATAAAGAAGCAAACTCTGATAATCTGAGGTGAATTTTTGGCTGAAGACATTACTCGTCTATAACCTCAAGAGACATTATTATTCAACTTTGTATACAGATGGTGTTGGGAAGGCCAGATGGGTTCACTTTAAGAAGAGAACAATTTTTTTGTTCTCTATACAGCCTTGTGCAAATCAAAATTAATACAGGATACCAAAGGACATATTTGTAGGCATGTGTCTAGAGGTTCTAATAGTACAGAAATTTCTCCTATTTTTTCCCAAATTATTTATTGATCATGTGTTATATGCTTTGAGCCATGTCAAATATTGGCCCTGCCCTCAGAAGAGGGAGAATATTAACATTTTTTGATTTACATCTCTGGGCTAGAAATTGTCATTCATTCATTCAATACATTTATTTTCAGAGCAGGGAACTGAGCAGTGAACTAGGGAGACAATGTCCCTGGTATCAAGGAAATTATGTTCTAATAGAAAAGGCCGAACACAATCAGCGAATAAGATAATTTGAGATAATACTACATGCTATGAAGAAAAATTTAAAAGTGTGATATGACAGAGAGGGGTAACGAAGGGGACACTTGAAGTAGATAAGGGCATTTTGGAGAAGAAAATATTTGTGTTGAATCCTGAATGTGAAGAAGGAAATAGCTTAAAGGAAGAGTATTCCAATAACAGCAAGGCAAAGACTCTGAGATTTATATGCCGTTATCTCCTTCAATCCTCACCAGGTTTCTGTGAACAGTATAGTATTAGCCAAATTTTACAGACAGCAAAGAAACACAGAAGTAACTTATGTCGGGTCTCTCACTCAGTAAGCATGATGCCATGATATGAGCTCAGGGTTATCTTGCTCTTTCTGCTACCCATGCTGTTTCATCGGGACTAAAGCACTGACTAAACACGTGTAACAGGAAGGAATTCCAAAGGGGGGGGCGGAAAAGGTTCCTGTTCTAAACATGGGCTAAAAATATCCTAGGTGGTCCTGACTCTTCTTTTCCTTTCTACTAAGAAATATACAAAGACTTACACTTGTCCATTTATTGATTCATGCGTTCAATAGATATTTTTGAGTGTCTACAGGATGACTATAGCATGTGTGAAAAGAGTTTGGAATACATTTGTGATGAATAGTGTGAAGTACTTCCTTCAAGAATTTGAAAGTATACATTTTTTTCATATATCATTTAGGAATTCTAGCAGTATAATTTATTCTGCCAAAAGTTACATGGAAGAAAATAAATCATTAGAATCTGAAAGTTTTCTCATCAGTTGGCTGGAATTTGTCTCTGGCATTTAATATCTGACTCAGTATTTGTAAACAAATGAAGCCAACCCCTTTTTATCCTTCTTATGGGTATGATTAAAAAAGTATAGTTGGGATCTTTTCATTGGTTTGTAGAGCAAAATAGCATTTTATAAGGCTATGATATATATATATATATATATATATATATATATATATATATATATGATTTATAAGACACCTAATTATTTCATTACTGGGACTGTCTCTGAATTCTGAGAAATGCCAAAGGAGCGACTCAAACATCTTCAGTGCAGCCTATCTAGGTCTACCACTGCCAATTAATTCTTTTTCTGCTGTGATTTCTGGCTTATTCTGGCTAATGGCTAGGTAGGACAATGGTTCAGCAGAAACAACAAAAGCATGCATTCCTATTCATTTCCCTTAAATATAAAGATGCCCTGGTGAAAGGAAATTTACGGTTATTTAAGCCAATGCCCATACTTAGTGTTCAATCATAACTGTTCTCATACCTGAAGTTTAAACAGTAAGCTTTGTGTACTAAGTACTTAATATTGCTCAGCGGAAAGAGAAATGCTGCCACATATTACTCTGTTTAATTTTTTAATGGTCTTTACTATCATTATATTTTATTTTAATTTAGTATTATGTGGTTTCACAAAGAAGAAAAGGAGCTAGATCATGTAGGTTTTGTGGTATCGTAAAGACTTCAGTTTTTACTTGAAGGGCATGAGAAACTATTAGCGTTTCGAGCATGAATGCTCCAATCTGACCTATCTTTTTTTTATTATGTTATGTTAATCACCATACATTACATCATTAGTTTTTGATGTAGTGTTCCATGATTCATTGTTTGCGTGTAACACCCAGTTCTCCATTCAGTATGTGCCCTCCTTAATGCCCATCACCAGGCTAACCCATCCTCCCCATCCCCCCCCTCTAGAACCCTCAGTTTGTTTCTCAGAGTCCATAGCCTCTCATGGTTCATCTCCCCCTCTGATTTCTCCCCCTTCATTTTTCCCTTCCTGCTATCTTCTTCTTCTTCTTCTTTTTTTTTTTTTTAACATGTAATCTATTATTTGTTTCAGAGGTACAGGTCTGTGATTCATCAGTTTTACACAATTCAAAGCGCTCACCATAGCACATACCCTCCCCAATGTCTATCACCCAGCCACCCCCTCCCTCCCACCCCCCACCATTCCATCAACCCTCAGTTTGTTTCCTGAGATTAAGAATTCCTCATATCAGTGAGATCATATGATATATGTCTCTCTCTGACTAACTTATTTCGCTCAGCATAATACACTCCAGTTCCATCCACATTGTTGCAAATGGCAAGATTTCATTCCTTTTGATGGCTGCATAATATTCCATTGTGTATATATGTGTATATGCCACATCTTCTTTATCCATTCATCGGTCGATGGACATCTTGGCTCTTTCCATAGTATGGAGGTTCCTCAAAAAGTTGAAAATAGAGCTACCATACGACCCAACAATTGCACTACTGGGTATTTACCCCAAAGATACAAATGTAGTGATCCGAAGGGGTACGTGCACCCTGATGTTTATAGCAGCAATGTCCACAAGAGCCAAACTGACCTATGTTTTTAATAGAATGAGTCTGGCTGCTATTTTGAGTACAGGCAGATGGGGGGCATGAGCAGAAGCAAGGATGTGAGATAACAGGCATAGCAGTAATCTGGATGAGATTATGTGATATGTGTTTGGGGTGACAGAATGTGCCAGGGACTAGAATATAGGCCTCAAACTGGCATGAACTTGGTTTTTTTCATTACTATAGCCAGAGGGCCTGGAATCATTGCTGGAGTATATAGCAGTAACTATAATTCTTGCTGACTGTGTGGATAGATGGATAGATAGAAAAACATTCATTTTTACAACTTCTGTCCTCTCCCCAACTGTCTATTACTTAGTTTTAAGTTCAAAGCTACTTTTCTTATCCTCTCACTTTAAAAAATTAAGTAAAAGAGGAACAAGCAAAGTAGCCAAGTTTCTTCTTAAATTTACTGAATTCAACAAAAACTTTTGAAGTACTTTTATGCGATGAATTATTTGGGATATTAAGGATATCAAATGCCAACAGAATGTTCCAGAACAATGAGATGAGATTATTGCTTAGGGTCAGGGCTATGCCACAGCACCAAAATTTACTTTAAAATTAAAATTGCTACATAGGATTTAATTTCCTCTTCAGAAGGGGAATAACCTCTTCAATGAATCAGACTTGGCTTTTTCTGCTTACTGTAAATGGGATCATGTGACCTGAACATTACAGATGCCTAAATAGACTATGTTAGAAAAGTTTGGGGGAACAAGGAGCACTCACGTGTATTTGGTTTGCAACATTTTCTGTAAGGAAGTGGAGAAATAAGACACACACACTCCCATACACTCGTTTGGATACAAAGAAACACTGAATAGATACAGAAAGCAACTAATTCCTCGTTGTCTCTAGGGGGCAGGAGATAAACTGGATAGACAGGAGTAAACTTTAATCGATTTTGATAATTTATCCTCAAAGTTATTGCCTCTTCACTAAGAAAAAGGCACCTTTTATTTTTATTTATGTTTGTTTAATTCTGGTTTAAGGAACATACGGTATTGTATTAGTTTCAGTTGTACAATACAGTTCAACAATTTCTATACATTACTCAGTGCTCATTGTAATAAGTGTACTCTTCATCCCCATCACCTATTTTACCCATCCCCCCCACTCAGCTCCCTTCTGGCAATCATCAGTTTGTTCTCCATAGTTAAGAGTCTGGCTTTTTTGTCTCTTTTTTTCTTTGTTTGCTTTGTTTCTTACATCCCACATTAGTGTGGAATCATATGGTATTTGTCTTTCTCTGACTGACTTATTTCACTTTGCATTATACCCTGTAAGTCCATCCATGTTGTTGCAAATGGCAAGATTTCATCCTCTTTTATGGCTGAGTATTATCCCGTTCATCTTCAACTCTTTTTCCTTTCATCTATGGATGGACGCGTGGGTTGCTTCCATATTTTGGCTATTGTAAATAATGCTGCAATAAACATAAAGCATGTATCTTTTCAAATTAGTGTTTTTGTATTCTTTGGGTGTATAAACAGTAGTGGAATTACTGGGTCATGTGGTAATTCTATTTTTAATTTTTTGAGGAACCTCCACACTGTTTTTTACAGTGGCTGCACCAGTTTGCATTCCCACCAACAGTGCATGAGGGTTCTTTTTCTCCACATCCTGGCCAACACTTGTTTCTTGTGTTTTTCATTTTAGCCATTCTGACAGGTGTGAGGGGATATTGTGGTTTTGATTTGCATTTCTCTGATGATTAGTGATGTTGAGCATCTTTTCTCATATCTGTTGTCCCTCTATATGCTTGCTTTGAAGAAATGTCTGTTTATGTCTTCTGCACATTTTTAATTGTATTATTTGTTTTTTGGTGTTGAGTTGTATAAGTTCTTAACGTATTTTGGATATTAGCCCCTTTTTGGATATATCATTTGCAAAGTATCTTCTCCCATTCAGTAGGTTGTCTTTTGTTTTGTTGCTAGTTTCCTTCCCTGTGCAGAAGATTTTTATTTTGATATAGTCTCAACAGTTATATTTCCTTTGTCTCCCTTGCCTCATGAGCTATGTCTAAAAAAATGTAGCTACAGTTGATGTCAAAGAAATTACTGCCTGTGCCGTCTTCTAGGATTTTTATAGTCCTTAATGCATTTTGAGTTTATTTTTGTGTATGGTATATGAAAGTGGCCAAGTTTCATTCTTTTGCATCTAGCTGTCCAGTTTTCCCACTACCATTTATCAAAGAGACTGTCTTTTTGCCATTACATATTCTTCCTTCCTTTGTCAAAGATTAATTGACTAAATAGTCACGGGTTTATTTCCGGGCTCTCTATTCTGTTCTGTTGATCTATGTGTCTATTTTTGTGCCAGTACCATACTGTTTTCATTATCACAGCTTTGTAGTGTATCTTGAAATCTGAGATTATGACACCTCCAGTTTTGTTCTTCCTTTTCAATATTGCTTTGGCTAATTCAGTGTCTTTTATGGTTCCATACAAATGTTAGGATTATTTATCCTAGTTCTGTGGAAAATGCAATTGGTATTTTGATAGGGATTGCATTAAATCTGTAGATTGCTTTGGGTAGTATTGACATTTTAACGATATTTGTTCTTCCAGTTTGTACATGGAATATCTCTCAGTGTTTTACAGTTTTCAGTGTACAGGGCTTTCACCTCCTCAGTTAAGTTTATTTCTAGGTACCTTATTATTTTGGTGCAATTGTAAATGGGATTGTTTTCTTAATTTCTCTTTCTGCTCCTTCATTTTGGTGTATAGAAATGTAACAGATTTCTATATATTGATTTTGTATCTGTGACTTTACTGAATTCATTTATCAGTTCTAGTAGTTTTTTGGTGAAGTCTGTAGGGTTTTCTACATATAATATCATGTCGTCTGCAAATAGTGAAAGTTTTACTTCTTCCTTACCAATTTGGATGTCTTTTATTTCTTTTTCTTGTCTGATTGCTGTGGCTAGGACTGCCATTGCTATGTTGAATAAAAGTGAGAGAGTGGACATCCTTGTCTTTTTCCTAATCTAGGGCAAAAGCTCTCAGTTTTTCACCATTAAGTATGATATTAGCTGTGGGTTTTTTAATATATGGCCTTTTATTATGTTGAAGTATGTGCCCTCTAAACCTAGTTTGTTGAGAGTTTTTATCATGAATGGATGTTGTACTTTGTCAAATGCTTTTTCTGCATCTATTGAAATAATCATATAGTTTTTATCCTCTCTCTTGTCAGTGTGACATATCATGTTGATTGATTTGCCAATATTGAACCATCCTTGCATCTTGGGGATAAATCCCACTTGATCTTGGTAAGTAATTTTTTTAATGTATTGTTGGATTCAGTTTGCTATTATTTTGTTGAGGATTTTTGCATCTATGTTCTTCAGAGATACTGGCCTGTAGTTCTCTTTTTTTTGTGTGTGGTGTCTTTATCTGGTTTTGGTACCAGGGTAATGATGGCCTCATAGAATAAATTTGGAAGCTTCTCTTCCTCTTCTATTTTTTGGAATGGTTTGAGAAGAATAGGTATTAACTCTTCTTTAAATGTTTGGTAGAATTCACCTGTGAAACCGTCTGGTACTGAACTTGTGTTTGTTCAGAGTTTTTTGATTACTGATTCAGTTTCCTTGCTGGTTATCAGTCTGTTCAAGTTTTCTATTTCTTCTTGATTCAGTTTTAGGAGATTATATGTTTCTAGGAATTTATCTATTTCTTCTAGGTTGTTTAGGTTAGGTTGTTTATTTGAGATTTTTCTTCTTCTTGAAATAGGCCTGCATTACCATAAACTTCCCTCTTAGAACCACTTTCGCTGCATCCCATAGATTTTGGCCGATTGTGTTTTCATTTTCATTTGTCTCCATGTATTTTTTTTTTAATTTCCTTTTGATTTCTTGGTTTACTCATCCATTGTTTAGTAGCATGTTATTTAACCTCCATGTATTTGTGTTCTGTCCAGATTTTTTCTCTTGGATGATTTCTGGTTTCATAGCATTGTGGTCAGAAAGATTCATTGTATAAGACTAATCTTTTTGAATTTGTTGAGACTTGTTTTGTGGCTTAACATGTGATCTATTCTGGAGAATGTTCCATGTGCACTTGAAAAGAATGTGTATTTTGCTGTCTTGGGATGGAATGTTCTGAATATATCTGTTACATACATCTGGTCCAATGTGTCCTTCAAAGGCACTGTTTCCTGTTGATTTTCTTTTTATATGATCTATCCATTGATGTAAGTGGGGTGTTAAAGTCTCCTACTATTATTGTATTAGTATTGACTTCTTTATGTTTGTTATTAGCTGTTTTATGTATTTGGGTGCTCCCATGTTGGGTACATAAATATTTACAATTGTTATATCTTACTTTTGGATAGTTCCCTTTATCATTATGTACCGTCCTTCTTTGTCTCTTATTACCGTCTTTATTTTAAGGTCTATTTTGTCTAAGTATTGCTACTCCAGCTTTCTTTTCACTCACTTCCATTTGCATGATACAGGTTTTTCCATCCTTTCACTTTCAATCTGCATGTGTCTTTAAGCCTAAAATGAGTCTCTTGTAGGCAGCATAGAGATGGGTCTTGTTTATCCATTCTATCACACTATATCTTTTGATTAGAGCATTTAGTCCATTTACATTCAAATTAATTATTGATAGGTATGTACTTATTGCCATTTTGTTACTTGTTTTATGGTTGCTTTTGTAGTTCTTCTTTGTTCCTTTCTTCCCTTGCTCTGTTCTCTCATGGTTTCCTGCTTTTCTTTAGTGATATACTTAGGTACCTTTTTAAAAATTTTCTCACATATCTATTACCAGTTTTTTAATTTGTGGTTATAATGAGGTTTATATACACCATCTTGTCCATATGACAGTCTATATTAAGTTGGTGGTAACTGAAGTTTGAATTCATTCTAAAAAACTTTTATTCCCCCCATGTTTTAGGTATATAGTGTCATGCTTTACATCCTTTTCTGGGTTATTTACACTTATGTGGGTGTTATGTAGCTGTATCCATGCAGTAAGGTGAGTTTACGGTCCTCCTACTCCACCATCTTCCCCCCAGAAGTCCTTAAAAAACATCTTTTACAAAGCCATGGGGGGAGAAAAGAAGAGCTTAGGGAAACAAAGTGAAACAGGAAATTGCCTCAAAAGTGTTTATTTTGTCACTTTCTCAACCTTCCTAAACTGTGTCGTGAGCTCAGCATTCTCAGATGATGAAGGCTATGTGTGTGAACGCTGGTAAATGACAGCTGATTGGGTTGTGCTCATCATTTTTTCTTATAGAATGTAGTCCTAATCTATGGGTTGATTATATTATATATATATCATTATATATATGATTAATATTATATATTAATTATATATATATATTATATATATAATCTATGGGTTGATTAAAGGCTACAAAAGCCAGTTGAAGAAAGCCAATCTGCGAGGATGCCTGGAAGCTCTTTAGTTCTTTCAGAGGCTAAAGGAAGTAAAACTCTGCTAAGAAGATTGTCTGCTTCCAAGAAAGTGTTACAAGAATCGAGGTTTGTAACATGCCTGTCCTCACCCTGTGTGCAACGCTGAGAAGGCTTCTGAGAAGGCATCCAGCCATGGCTGGCATCATGCCTCCAGCAGCACTTGAGTGTGAATCTCCTCATGCCTGCAAGGTTCAGCCTGGAGCAGGGTGTGCACATGTTAGAGCTGCACATAGACTCTCCACACTTGTCAGCAACAGCTGTGAAATCTGCCCCCGGTCTCCGCTTTAGGTACGAAATTTCATCAATCAGAATAACACCTGGCCCTTGTATAGAGTTTTGTATTTATAAAAATGTTTTCACCTATGTTATTTCATCTTATGGATTCATAGAAGATGAAAGCAGAAGAAATCTCAGATGTTGTGACCTCCATGGAGCAAAAGGAGAAATTGAATCCAAGGAAAGTGATCACTTTGCCTAAAATCAAATAGCTATTTAGCAGCAGAGCTGAAACCAATATACAGTTGTGCTGACTCTCAACCCTGTGACTTTTCCATTACTATCACATGGCAAGCTCACTTGTTTCCCTGGATCTCCTCCAACTTTTTCTTCTTCTTTTCTTCTTCTTGGCCTATCTATCTTACTTTTCATCCTTTTATGCATTAAAGGTGACCTACTTATGTCAAAATTTAATAATTTCTTATTTTTGTTGATTCTTTCAAAAATTGCCTGAAAACTGATTTTTTTTTTTTTTTTGCCAGCAAGCTGGTACACTTTCATACATACACTTTAGTATGTCTCACATACTGAAAAATTAAGCATAAGTATAAATGGTAATTAGAATTGTTTTCCTTGTAATGCAATGATTTATACTCGAGTTGTTTCCTATCAGATTTACTACAAGTTGGAATCTTCTAAGCAAGTGCTCCCTTACATATATTCTCTCTCAGTGGACAGGCACTAATGAAGTCTCTGTCAAAGAGAATGTTTCTTAAACTCATCGCTGATGCCAAACACTAGCTACATCAGGTTTTCTATTCTGTGGTGGAAAAAGGAAAAAAAAAAAAAAGGAAAATCATTTATATCTAAATTCAATTTTGGTAAAAGGGAAAGAATTATATCCAGGTCAAGTTCCAATCCAGTGACGTTTGAATAAATTGAGATACTGTATCTTCAGAATTCAGTCCTTGGCATGCTTAGCACTCAGAGACGTGCTAATAGTTAAAACGGCATTGCACAAAGTTGGAATGATACCCTTTCGCAAAGGTGTGCATTCTCAAAGGATACTGACTCTGTACTGATTGTTTTCCCCACTCAACATGTGTAGGCTCAATAGCTACCAAAAGCCTGATTTGGTACTGCAACCCCAAAAGGCTTATGCTCTGGCTACTGACTGGGAGACTGCTGAAAATTCTTACTTAGGAACCTTCAGAGTCATCCTCTTGATTGATCAAAGACAAACTTTCTCTTCCCTTGCCCATAATCCTACTCCATGCTGCCAATACCATAGCAATTTTCTGCAGAATTTCCTATTTGAAAATGCTATGGTAGAAATTAGAAATCCGAGCTTTTTCCTAATTCACTTATAAATTTACCCACAGTACTTATTTTGTTTTTTCCTAAAATGGGGAGAAAATTACTGTCCCAAACACCAACTACCTTATGTATAATCAGCAAAACATTTTTTTCTAGTTAAAAATTTGTGTAACTTAACTGACCAAAGCAATGCTTTTTTAATAAGTAAAAATAAAATCTTAAGTAAATCTAAAAAGATCTCATTTGTCATTAACAATGCTGACTACAAAATAACTATGATCAATAAATTATTTTATTAAAACTTAAATAATTATAGGTATTAGTTCATAATTATATGTTACTTGGTTCGAGGAAACATCTTTCTAAACAAGAGCTAGGATATTTCAAAGGTCCTTCTCATCTTCTGCAACACTCCTCAGTGACAGAAAGCTAGAAATTTTCTACAAAATTCAAGATACAGAAAGATTTTAAGGGTCTAGTGCTTCTAAATGTTAACACAGAAATTTGGACTGGCAAAGAATGTTACATCCAAGAAAATGCTTTCATGCTAAAGGTTAAATTACACAGAGAAAAATTCAACCTCCAAACTTTTTCACTGCTTAAGGAGATTGTAAAGAACTCAGTGCTGCTACATGAACCAGCCACACAAGCAAACTTTTCAAAAATAGTTATGTACAGACCGTACACCTTTCATAAAAATTAATGCAAAATAGCTCAGACGCCTAAATTTAAAGTTCTAAATTTCCTAGAAGAAAAAACCTAGGTGAAAATCTGCTTGACCTTGGGTTTGTCAATGAGTTTTTAGATATAATATCAAAAGCAAAGAAAAAACGGTAAGTTGAACTTTACTAAAATTAAAAAAAAATGCTGCTAAAGACGCTGTTAAAAGGATGAAAATAAAAAGCATTGACTGGAAGAGAATATCTGCAAATTACATAAAGGACTTGTATCCAAAATATACAGATAACTCTTAAAGGTCAACAAGACCTTTAAGAAAGACCAACAAGAAAACAAAGAACCCAATTTAAAAATGGGCAAATAGGAACAGACATGTCATCAAAGATGACATACAGATGGCAAATAACCATATAAATAGATACTCAACACCATCTATCAGTAGGTAAATACAAATTAAAACAACAATGAGATCTCACTACATACTTATTAAAATATCTGTGATACCAAAAATCTAACAGTACCAATTGATGACAGGGATGTGTAGCAACACAAAAACCTCATTCATTGCTGGTAAGAATACAAAATGGTAGAGCCATTTTGGAAGACTGGCAATTCCTTACAAAGTTAAACATAATCTTGTCATACAATTTAGCAATTGCACTACTATTTACCCAACTGGTTTTAAAACTTATGACCATGCAAAAACCTGCACACAAATATTTATAGAAGATTTATTTATAATTGCCCCAAACTGGAAACAACCAAGATGCTCTTCCATAGATGAATGGAAAAACAAAACAGAAATATATCTACATAATGTAATACAATTCAGCAATGAAAAAGGAATGTTCTATCAAGCCATGAAAAGACATAAATGCAACATAAATACTTATTGGCAAGTGAAAAAAGCCAGTCTGAAAAGTCTCCACGCTGTATGATTCCAATTAGGTGATATTTTGGAAGTGGCAAAATTATAGACATGAAAAATAAATCACTGGTTGCCATATGTTCAGAAGAAGGAGGAACCTTGAATAAGTGGAGCACAGGGGTTTTGTAGGGTGGTTAAACTCTCTCAAGTATGACACTATTGGTGGAAAGGGACTCTATGCATTTGTCAAAGCCCACAGACTTTTGCAGCACAAAAAGTGAACCTTGATGTATGCAAATTTTAAAAAGTCCTTTAGGAGGTCAGGAATCTCAGGATGGAATACAGAATTGACAGAAGACTCTAACTATATTATAAGTGTATGAAACAACCTCACTGAAGGGAGTGGAGGAAAAAGGTTCTGAATTTGGAAATAACTATTGTCTGTAAGACTCAGCAAAACATTAACATTGCATTCTACTTGATAAAGTTTCTCACGGGGGTGTATGGATTAACAATTCTGAAACCACGATGCATGGATACTGGAATTGAGATAGTAAATAAATGGTGGATGGTGGGAATAAGTTTTCTTACTGTTGTTATGGAGGGCTTAAATAAGCAAACAGTGGAGGCTAGGATGATCCATGTCATAATGAATTAGAGGGATCATATTGGAGATAACAGTAGGAACTCATGTGTAGTTTAATGTAAGCACACACGGCTACATATAGAGAATCACCTGTATACACAGATTAGTATACACACGTATACTTCCTTGCTCTGTCAGCTGAGAAAATGTAGAAGCAATGAGACTCCAGTAGCAATAAGCAGTCCTTGGTTTCTAATACCATCTGCCAATGAAAAGAATCAAGAGTTACAGGAGCCAGCTGAAAGAGGTCTCAATGGCTAAAGCTGAAACAATTGAATGACAAAATTAAGTAATATTAGATTATAACCCAAAGTGTAATGTAAATGTCCATGAGTCTGTACTGATGAAAATGACTGAATATATATAAATGGAGGGAAATAGATAAATCTCCTGTCGAGAGAATTCTAAATAATTTATGTAGATACTCCATCCTCAAGGAAGTGGACTATAAAGTCACACTCTTTTTTTTTTTTTAACTCTCCACTCCTTAAGTGTGGGCTGATAATAGGGGATCCTTTCTAAAGAGTACAGTACAGAAAAGGGGGAAAAGAGCATATTTACAGTAGAGTAACCTGACAAATACTAGCTCAACCCAGTGATCAATGTGAACATCATTACTGATTAGTCACGTTGATAGTATGTATCCTAGCTACCCTGTGATAAAAATGACACCTACCCTCTTTGGACTTCCTCCACAAAATCCATAACCCTAATCTGGTCATGAGGAAAATATCAGACACATCCCAGTCTAGAGGCATTCTACAAAATATCTCACCAGGACTCTTCTAAATTGTCAAGATCATCAAAAACAATAAATATCTGCCAAACTGTTACAGCCAAGAAACATGAAAACTAAATGTAATGTGGTAGCCTGGATGGGATCCTGGAAAAGAAAAAGGATATTAGCTGAAAAGTAAAAAAAAATCCGAATAAAATGTGGACTTTACTAAGTAAGGAATAAATGTATTGGAATTGATTCATTAATTGTGACAAATTTACCATAGTAATGTAAAATAATAGGGAAAATGGGTATGAAGTATTGGGAATTTTCTATATTATTTTCTCAATTTTTCTATTAATCCAAAGCTGTTTTAAAATAAAAAAAGTTTACTTAAATAATTATGTTACAAATTTATCCAATTAACACTAAGTCGTGCACAGGATGCCAGATGGTGAGACATGGTTCAACCACAGACCTCAAATGGAAATGAAATGGAAAAGTTTGTTACTCACAGGGTCTGGAAGAAGTACTGGCATATTTCCAGGGGCCACATGGGAAGGTCCAGGCAGAGTGCAAACAGAAAGTCAGGATTCTGGGGCACTGCCATTAATAGGGTTTATGGGTAGAGTGCTTTGGGGTCCCAGGCTAAAACCAGATTGGTTAATCCAAACCAAAAGAGTGGAGTTTTGGTAAAACAAAAGAGGAAGACACTGGGAAACAGGAGAGAATGTTGATCACAAGTTCTCTTGGGGAAGTTATATTTATATTTGCTTGTGACTCTGTACACTGCTATGGAGAGTTTAGCTACATCACTCCATAATATTTTTCTCCTAGCATCCATTTCCTGTGGCCAAGTGGTCGGGCGGGCCTTGAACTGACAATATGCCTCACTTGAGCCCATACCCTAAATAACAGCCTACAGAGTCACAAGTGTTAAGATTCTGGTATGACAACCCCAACCACCTTCACCCTCATGGGAAACATTCTCCCCTACGTCCCAGGCCTTCCCTTTGTGCACTCCTTAGATACGACCGCCTTGTGGTTTACCAAAATCCTGTTCTTTTTGGTTTCAGTTGACCAATCTGGCCTTAGCCTGGGAACTTCAAAGTGCCCCACCCACTCACTCACCCTAATAAAGACAGTGCACCTGGTCCTGACCCTTTCTTTCTGTCTGCACTCAGCCTTGACCTCCCCCTGTAGCCACTGGAGGTGTTCTGGCTACTTCCTCCGGGACCTGGGAGTAATAATCTGTCTTTCAGGTACTTCCTCTGGGACCTGGGAGTAATAATCTGTCTTTCAGGTACTTATTCCCGGGCCTGGGAGTAATAATCTGTAGTTAAGTTACTTTCTCCAGGACCTGAGAGTAATAATCCGTATTTCAATTCCTCTTGCGGCATGTTGTTGAACTGTAATGCTCACAAGAGTCACAATAGCTGTTGTTAGGGCACACAGTTTCACGAGGAGGCTAGCGCCAGTTTAAAGTCACTGAATGCTGCCTGGCCAAATACAGTGGATGCTAAGGCAGCAACACTATGGCATAGCTTAGCTAGACTCTTCTTGACCCATGTACCCAAAACAACCCCACACGGCCATTAATGAGAATATAATTGATGTGTTTGACTATCAAAAGTAATTTAGTGAAAGAATTAGTGAAAGATATATACCAAACTAACCAGTTTAAAAAGGAACAATCACAAATTCCAGCTCTGAAAAATAATTGCATATAAACAGGAAATATTGGTATTAACAGAAATTCTGACATAAAAGTATTGAAAGGATAGGGACTTAAGGAATGTGTGTGTTGTGTGAGGCAAAATTCTACAGACCATGTATCTGAGTTGAAAAATCAAGGGAAAGCAGTTGCATTCATTAGAGCAAGAGATGGGAACCACAAAAGAAAGAGCTTGTGTGGTTAAGAGCACTTGCTTCTGAGTATCAAGGCTCAGTGCTGAGGCTGCTGTCAACGGTAGGAAGAGTAAGACTTGCAGGAACTTTTGAATTTTAAAACTATATTTTTCTAAAAAAATATATTAAGAATATAAAACAAAAAGTAGTATGTTTAATAGAAAAAGAATTAGACCAAAATTGAAGAACCTCAAGTTCTATAACTAATAAGTTATAAACTTTGAGCATAGCACCACTGTAGGTCTTCATTTTCTCACTTGGGAGACTCATGAGGGATCTTCCACTCCTAGATTCTAAAGTAGTAGAAAAATATATACCAATTATTTTATCTTATTTAATTTTTTTAAAGATTTTATTTATTTGAGAGAGAGAAAGAGAGCAAGCATGAGCGGGGTGTGGAGAAGGGTGGAGGGGCAGAGGGAGAGGGACAAGCAGACTCCCCACATGGGGCTCAATCCCAAGACCCTGACACCATGACTTGAGCCGAAGTCAGACACTTAACCGACTGAGCCACCCAGGCACACCTACCAATTATTTTAAAGAAATAATGTATTTTTAAGATTTTTGAAAAACACAGAAGTTACTGGAATGCTTGAGGATTAAATGGAAAAAATAGGGTAGTGAAAATGTAGCATTCAACATGTGTCAAACTTTGCAATGTAATTCAAACAACGAATAGCTGTTAGGATAGCAGGCTCATAGATATTTCAGTTGTTATAATCATGAACAATAAATAGTGTGGTTTTACCAAGAAAAAGTACTGCAAAATATGTTTTGACAAATTTATTCAATCAATTGGAAAGTAAATGGCTAAAGGAGGACATGAGATATAAGGCATTAGTATATTTAAAAATATTATTTTTAAAAATTAGAATTGAATTTGTCATGCAACTATAGTTACCATCACGTGGCTTGAAGTCAGTTGGAAAATTCTTATATCCAAAATTTATAAATGTATCCAACTTTGAAAGGTGGCTAGGCTGGTACAAAGACTTTTATGTCTTCATTAATGATAAAAAAAAATACAGTGAATATGATACCACTGGGTAGTTAGTATTTCTTACAGTCATTACTACAGACTAAACATTTATAAAAAGGATTTAGAATTTATAATTTTGTGCATTCAAAGAATAATAAAGGAACTTGCCATGAAAAATCATTTTTTTCTTGGGGTGCCTACGTGGCTCAGTCAGTTGAGTGTTAGACTCTTGATTTCAGCTCAGGTCATGATCATAGGGTCGTGAGATCCGAGCCCTGCATTGGGCTCTGCACTCAGCAGGGAGTCTGCTTGAGATTCTCTCCCTCCCTTCGTCCCTCCCACCCTCCACCGAGCGCACACGTGCTCTCTCTCTCTCTCTTCTAAAATAAATAAATAAAATCTTTAAAAAATAATTTTATTCTTTAGGGAAAAAGTAAAATTTTAACAACAGAACAACAACAAAAAACCCCCTGCATTAATGGTTTAAGTAGCTGTAGTTTGCATAAGAGAGATGTAACATAGTTATTTTAAATTGCAAGGGATGGGATGGGGAGTAACCATTTTAGGGCTATAGTGTGACATCAGAGCTATTCTGACACATGGCATATTACAGGGGTGGGGGAGGGTGTGTGATCATGTCAGCTTTACCAGAACGGATGATTAATGAAAGTTTGGAGAAATGGGTAGAAGTCATCTTTACAGAGGGCTTTGCATACAGCCAAAAACTCTTTACCACTTTATCAGATGGGTAAAGAAGGATGTAGAAGAGGGAAAATGTGAAAAAGGTTTTAGGACTATTAATGTGGTAGTTGTGTGGAAGAAGAAAACGATACGAGTTAACAGATGACTTCAGATTTCCATGTATCTAGGTTGGAACCCTGGCTCTGTATGACCATCAGAAAGTTACTTAAACACTTTAAGCCCCCAGTTTTCTCATAGGATTATATGAAAATTAAAGGATATATTTATATACCGCACTTGGCACAGTGCTTGGCTCAATAATCAGAAACTTAAAAAAATGTTTTGCAAACAAAGAAAAGTGGATAAGAGGCCAAAGTCTGAGAATCTATTTGAGAGACCATTAAAATAGTTTAAGGAAAAATCAATGAAAATAGAATTAAGGAATGAATGAAAGGAGTAATAGGCCTTAATGACTAACCAAAGGGGTGAAAAAGACTAAGGGGTTACTGTTGACTCTAAAGCTTGGTGTTTGAGTGCCTGGAAGAACCAGGGCTAAACCTGTCAGAAATGTGAACTCCAATGAAGGGGAGGAAGGGGCAGGGGAAGAGAAGGAGAATATGAGTTCTATTTTAATTGCATTGGGTGTGAGGTGACAATGAGACTTCTAGTTAAAAAAAAAAAAATCTAGCAGACAATTGGAGATACAGTTTTGTACTATCTCCCTCTAACCACTACCTGGAGGCATATATTAAGATCCTGCTCCCATTCATGTTCTTGTATCTATAGTCTCCCTTTTGGTAATTTCAACCAATTCCACAGTTTCAACTAGCATGCTCTTTTTAAAGTCTGAGGCCTACTGGAAATTTCCACTTCAATGTCTTAGAAATACCTCAAACTTGCATGCATGAGCAGCTCCCCCTTTCTCTCTCAAATAAATAAGTAAATCTTTAAATAAATGAATAAATAAAAAGGCATCTCTTACTGACTTACCTGATTCTGTTAATAGTACCTCAAAATCACCCAGAGTAGGGAATTTGGAGTAATCACTTATGTCTTCTCCCTTACTGGCAAAATTCGGTTAAATGGGTGTTGTATGAAAGGAGAGGCTAGAACTCTTGAAAGGATGGGAAGGTCCTAATTACTAATACAACACATTTATGGTTAAGATATTGCTATGCATTTTGTGGTATCTAATCATGGTATTACACTAATTATTGGAGATACGACTGGTATATCAAACCACAGTAAAAATAACCACCTTTCTTCATCAAAAGGTAAAATTAACAGAGTCAAAAGGCAATCCAGAGAGTAGGAGAACTTATTTGCCATACATATATCTGACAAAGGAATTATATTGAGAATATATAAGAAACCCATCACTTCGCAAAATAGGACATCCAAAGGACAAAAAAAGAAAAAATATATATGATAACTCTACTAATTATTTTAAGGAAATACAGATGAAACCGACGAGAACAAGCTATCGTATACTCACCAGAATGACTATAACATTAAAGATAGAAAATGCCAAGTATTGGAAAGGGTATGGAGCAACTGGAATTCATACACTGCTAAGTGAGCATTAACACCTCAGAAAACTGGTGTTATCTATTACAGCTACATACATCTGACCCAGGAATTCCATTCATAGGTATAAATCCAACGGAAATTTTATGTATGATCACAAAAAGGCATATACACAAAAGTCCATAGCAGCATTATATGTTATTACTCCAAACTGAAAACTACTCAAATGCCCACCAGCAGTTGAATGGGTGAAAAATTATGATTCATATATGTGATATAACACTGCACAGCAATGAGAATGGGCCAACATACTAAATGTGGATAAATATCACAAGCATGGTGCTGAGTTAAAGAAGCCAGACACAAAGGAATATTGTCGCTAATTGTATTCATGTAAAACATGAAAGCAATTGAAAATAATCTATGCTGTGAAAGAGCAGTAAGATGGATAAAGGTGGAGATAGAAAGTGAAATCTGGGGATAGTCTCTTCCTTGATATGGGTGCTGGTTTGTGAATATTATGATAGTTTATGTACACTTGAGAGTAAACAAAAGATATGCATGCTTTTTAGTATGTATACTATATTTCAAAGTCCTGTAAATTTTGACACTTCACTATTTCTCACCTTTGTTACTTCCTTAACATTCAGTGTTCAACTGTTTTTTTTGTTTTGTTTTTTTTTTTTAAGAGAAAGCTGAGTGGAGGGAGGAGTAGAGGGAGGAGTAGAAGGAGAGAGAGAAACTCAAGAAGCCTCCCCACGAGCAGGGAGACTGATGTGGGGCTCGATCCCAGGACCCTGAGATCATGACCTAAGTGGAAATCAAGAGTCAGACGCTCAACCCACTGAGCCACTCAGGCGCCCCCAGTGTTCACTTTTTTATCTCAGACTCTTATTACCTTCATATAAACAAAATTAGTTTTCTACGCCTTTCTCCCTTTCAATTCATTTTAATTACACTTGACATATTAGTTTCTCAGAAGCAGAGCTTTGATCACGCACCTCCTTATTGACTATGACATTAAGTTTAATTCCCTAATGTGGCTTTCAAGGCCTCCATACATTTTGGCTTAAACAGAATAAACAGGAAGATTTCCTATTAATCTAAATATGATTTTGTGCCCTTCCGGCCTCATGCTATTCTTCTTGAAAAAGTTTTTACCAACCTCTCTGTTGAAACTGTACTTTCTTCTGGTTCCAATTCAAACATCTAGTCTGTATCCAACTGTTCTTGGTCACACTTCATCCCAATTTTGGAATGTGATCTCTCCTTTTTTTAAGAGTCCCTTAATGATTATTGCATGCTTTCTCGTATGGCCTGCATCATCTCTACCATGTTTTATATTTTTTTTTCTTCTTATCCTACTGTTTTTTTTTTTCTAACCATCAGTGAGATAATGGAAGGTTTGTGTCACTTCTCTTTCCACCACTTAATTCACTTAGTCATAGAGTTTGCGCACAATGGGTGATCAATAAATGCTCTGAAACTTTATGGAATCAGAAAATGTAAAAATGGTTGCTCTAAGCTTTTAAATTAACTTCCTGCAATAACTTATAATATCTGCTCTTTTATGTTTATCAATCATGAGATTATCTTGTATCAACTGATTGAATTTTACTAGGCAATTTGCCTTACATAAAAGGTGTTCTGGGGCTGCCTGGGTGGGTCAGTCGTGAAGCGTCTGCCTTCGGCTCAGGTCATGATCCCGGGGTCCTGGGATCGAGCCCCGCATGGGGTTCCCTGCTCAGTGGGAAGCCTGCTTCTCCCTCTCCCACTCCCCCTGCTTGTGTTCCCTCTCGCTGTGTCTCCCTCTGTCAAATAAATAAATAAAATCTTTAAAAGGTGTTCCGTTCTGCATTCTTCCAGAAAATGAAACTGCAGAGAAATTTATCTTGATTCATCATGCTATTAAAAAAAAGAAGCAACTAAACAATGATATATATAATTTTTTTAACCACAATCATATAAAAACACTTGCATTAAAGTAGCTTTAAAATGCCAAAGCTAGGGTGCCTGGGTGGCCCAGTCATTAAGTGGCTGCCTCGGCTCAGGTCATGATCCCAGGGTCCTGGGATCAAGCCCGGTATCGGGCTCCCTGCTCTGCGGGAAGCCTGCTTCTCCCTCTCCCACGCCCCCTGCTTGTGTTCCTGCTCTTGCTGTCTCTGTCTCTGTCAAATAAAATCTTTACAATGTTGAACTGATGTCTTTGGTCATACTGAGTTAATATTTTGACAAATTGTCTGTATGTATGAAATTTGAACTATTTCAAATGAGCCAAAATTTAACTGATTGAACTAGAAGAAGATGAAGGAAAAGGAAAAGCTGGTATTTTCTTGTAGCTTGCTCTTTTGGGATTAAAATGAAAGACTAAGTTGAATGGGCAGGCTGGGGTGGACTGATTAGAGAAAGAAATGAAATAAAAAGGTGCTCTTGCCTGCTTACATATTTTGAATGTTTACTCTGTCACATCCTTTGGTATCACGTTAGATCCTTACAAATACCTGGAGACGTCAAACCCATTGGTGACTTGCCCGAGGCCGCACAGTGTGTCAGCAGCAGAGCTGTGATGCGACTAAGCAAAATTTACAAAACGGGTAGCCTCCTTTCAGAAGAGCACTAGGCAACAGGAGATAGCCAACAGGGAGTATCTTCCGAGTCTCATAGCTGGTTAGTGCATACAGTCCACTGTCCACTGAGTCCTCTATCAAGTTAGAAAATTTGGAGGTCCCTGGGTGGCTCAGTTGCTTAAGCATCTGACTTTTGATTTTGGCTCAGGTCACCATCTCAGGCTCCTGAAATCAAGCCCCGAATTAAGCTTCGCACTCAGCGGGAAGTCTGTTTCTCTCTCCCTCTCCCTCTGCTCCTCCCCTCACTTTGCATGCTCTCTCTCTCAAGTAAATAAATAAATTTTTTAAAAATTAGAAAATTTAAAAAAGAGAGAAAAATGAAAAGGAAAAGCATAAGCTAAATGTAAAAAAAACAGCAACCAAAAACAAAAAACCAAAACAAACCTCTGTGTTTCTCTCTATATACACAAGGATTATAAAGCTGCTAAGGAACTCTGAAATTGGAATCTGAAGACAAAATTTTAGTTTTCACTCTGCCAGTTTCCACCTACCTATTTTCATGAACTTGAGAAAGGTATTTTGCCTTTATAGTTTATGTTTTCTAATTTGTAAAACAGAGATGATATCTATCCTACATATTTTACCTAATTATTTTCAGGATGAATGATGTCAGGAAGGCACACTGTTTTTGTAACCTAGGAAAAGCAGTTCATGTATGCATTATTATAATTATACATTCTGAGGCTGCATAAGATGGTATTTTTAGGTAATAAAAGTGAAAATTGAGTGCATTTAAATTTCATAGAAGTAGCGAAAAGACTGGGAATCATGCTTCTGAATTTTAACAATTGCTACAGCAATCAAACAACGGGTTTGGAACATTATCATCATTGTAACTCAAAATGACAACAGAACCGTCTGATGCCCAAGCCTGTCCTGGAGTCACATTCAAAGAAATATCAATCCAGCATCAAACAAAATAATTAAAAGCAATTTTATATTTTTATTGCTTTCCTTTAAAAAATCATGGTGGTTGCCTCCATAGCATACAAATAAACTTTTAGAACTTTTCTCTCTCTCTCTCCCTTTATCTCCAATATGTCACAGGTATTTTATCAAAGGATTAAGATTCTTTCCTTCTCTACTTCAAATTTCTAAAAATTGTTTCACTCTCAGTTCATAAATATCTTCATCTTCCTCAACTCTTCCTAGTTTCCTCTTTTCCATAACAATTCTTATCTCTTTACTTGGTGAGTAATTGTGGACCTCTTGCCAGGCAGATGCAAATAGCCTCTATAGGCTCTTCATTATTTTTCACTACCTACTTTAATGTGTATAATTTAAACCTAGTAGCCAACACAAGATCCTTCCTACCGAGTGCGGAGTAGCAAGAGCCTGTGGATACTAATAGATTCATATCTTTCTCCTCAAAACACCACTATGACCAAAGCACTGCCTAGCTATTGTGAGAGATAAAAACAAAACCCCAAAACTAAAGACAAGGGCAACAATCAATTTTAAGAATTGGCCCCATTCTTCAGGAATATCCCAACCGGAAAATCACTCTGGAGATACTGTCCATTAGAGCAGTCAAGTGAGTGGGGTCTTGCCCTGTGTTTTCTCCATTACTTATTTATGTGTTCTACTACAACTTCATTTCACCAGAGGATGGATAGGCTAAAAAAAATGTGCTAAATATGGTGGTTGCACAGGTTTTGATGTGAAAAACTGAGACAGAAAGAGATTGGGTGGATGTGGATTGGTTTAACCATGCATAAACCTAGGGAGAACTAGGGTCAGAACGAGAAGAAAGATGGTGATGTTGGAGGAGAAATAAGTAAACATAAATGCAACAGTATTTGGCAATCAGGTATCATGGACAACTGGGGAAGAATAAATCAAAAACCAATTCCAGGTAGCACCACTGAAAAAATCGGAGGCAAAGAGGATGATAGGTTTGTTTTGTTAGACCAAGTGCATCTCTACCATGGTGTGTTGGGGCTCTGGAAAGATGGGAAGACCAGTAGGGAATATTTCGACCCCATTCACTTAACAATGACAGCAGAAAGAGAATAGACAGAGAAAAAAACCAAGATGAATGAAGTTATGGTGCATGATGTCCTATAGATTTTTCGGAATGAGATTTTGAACTGTTCTCACGCTGAAGTGTTTTTTATCAATGTTCATTGGCACTAAGAGTGGATGCCTTCATTTCTCTAAACCCCTGATTCTTCACACAAGATGCTCTGCATCTTAAATTATTTTAGAGTAAATACTGAAGCATTTTTAATAAGCACTTTAAGGATTTTTTAAATAGGAATTGCTATTTTATTTAGATCTTTTTAAATACTTGATCTCCTCCTGTGCTGATGGAACCCAAGCCATAACAGTTGACATGATCCGATACAGAATTAAAAAAATACATCCCTCTGGCGGCCGTGTGGAGAATAAAAGCGTGGCTGTAAGGCGATGTGTTAGAAATGTATTGCAGCGATACAGGTATAGATGATGGCGCTTTAGTCTGAGATGGTGTCCGTGGGATGGAGACAAATAGATGCGTTAGAGGGTAAGATTCACGCGTTGAAATCCTAACCACCAGTATCTCAGGATGCGACTGTATTTGGAGATAGGGCCTTTAAAGAGGTAACTGAGTTAAAATGAGGTCATATGGGTGAGCCTTAATCCAATGTGACTGATGTCCTTATAGGAAGATTAGCCTCAGACTCAAAGTCATGCAAGGAAGAAAGTGTGAAGACAAAGAAGGTGGCCATCTGCAAGCCAAGGAGGGAGACAGAATGAAACTAACCATGCCGACACCTTGGTCTTGGACTTTTAGCCTCCAGAATTGTAAGAAAATTAACTTCTCTTGTTTAAGTCACCTGCCCAGTGGTACTTTGCTATGGCAGCCCTTGCAAAAAAAGACAGAAGGGATTCAAGATGTAAGTTGAGTATAGAATTGCTAGGACTTGGGAATGGGGTGAATGTGGAAGAAGGTCAGTTTAAAGGATATATATATATTAAGATATAAATATAAAATATAAGTATATCTTAATATATATATTGAGAATAAATTTCCCAGTTTGAGCAATTGCCTAAATGGTGTTACGATTATTATACCTCTAAACTGAGGTATACAGGCTAACCTCAAGAGATATGTGGGTTTGGTCCAGACCACCTCAAAAAGGAAAAACGTAATAAAGCAAGGCAAATGAAGTTTTTGGCTTCCCAATGCATATAAAAGTTATGTTTGCACTCTACTGTAGTCTATTAAGTGTGCAATAGCATTATGTCTAAAAAATGTACACACCCTAATTTTAAAATACCTTATTGCTGAAAAATGCTAGCTATTATCTGAGCTTTCAGTGAGTCATAGTCATGGATCACAGATACCATAGCAAACATAATAATAATGAAAAAGTTTGAAATATTGAAAGCATTAACAAAATGGGATACAAACACGTAAAGTGAGCAAATGCTGTTGGAGAAATGACACCGTTAGGCTTGCTAGACACAGTGTTGCTGCAAACCTTCAATTTGTGAAAAATGCAATAAATGCAAAGCTCAATAAAGCGAAGTGCAGTAAAAAGAGGTGTGCCTGTAACTTCTCGAACTCCCTCAGCTAGAAAGAGGTAGTACTGAGACTGTCTCCAAAGCTACAATCTTGACCTCTATGTTGCTATACTCCTCACGTTTGAAAAATATTGTACTTAGAGCTATACAAATTTAAAGCAAAAATGAGCTACAAACATCATTTAACTTTGCTCCTTCATTCTATAGTTAGAAAACTAGGGTCAGCAAGAAGTGATAGACCGATTTTAAAATAATAATTTCAGCTTATCTTTATATAATAAGAGGAGCAGCAATAAGCATTGTACCTACTATTTACAGGGATAGAACAAATTTTCTTGGCTGATTAGAGGGACCCCTTTGAACACTGAAAATCAAAATCATTAGCATTTCAAATAATAGATTTAGCTAAACTTCTCTTCATTGGTGATTTTGTTTAATAAAGCACTACAAAGCATGAAACCGTACATGATTGGTATTAGCTGAATTTAAGTCTTGACTTTTTCATTGTAGAACACTGGTGGTTCCCACGCATCTGGTCTTTTCTTCCTTATACAATCTCATTCCCTTTCTCTCCCTTTCTCCCTTTTCCTTATCTGTACACCTACAGAAGATGTATACATACTCACAGACAAACATCTCAAACAGTACATACTGGAAATGACTATCAATATCAAAGTCCTGTGGAACTCAGTCAACTAAGGTGAAGATCAGAGAAAATCATAAATCCTGGGAAAGAAGAGGCTACATTGAGAGCAGCAAAGGATAACTACCTCCCAACCCCTTCTCTCCCCAACACCAATAACATCATCACTACCTCTTCTACCACAGAAAAGCAAACAAGAAAAACCAACATCCACACCATATCTCAGTCTTAGGACTCCAGTCTTCAGGCACTATTATAAGGCACCATAACAGGATGTGAGACAGAGTTTGTGGTGATTATTCTTATGTTGTTTCCAGTGGAAATCCCATGGGGTTGTTAATTTGGAAATCAGAATTCTAGTAATGAACAACATTAATCAGTCATCTGGCTTTAGTCAGCCCATAAGTATCTCTATTCCTCAATTCTTTTGTCTATAAAATGAGAGGAATTATTTCCAAAAGGATACAGTTCAGTATTAAGGAAAGCCCAGTCTTTAGAATTAAACAGATTGACTCAAACCCCAGCTCTGCTAGTGTTACTGATTTAAGCTTTACTGAATCTGTTTCATCACTTATAAAATGAGCCTTGCATTGTTTAAATAAGGTTATGTGGAAGGATTAAGTGGGATAACACATGTAAAGCACGGTTGCTAGGTAGAGTCTCAATAAATATTCATTCTATCAAAGTCTTCCCAAGCTCCATGACCTTAAATCTGGTTTGAATGAATAATCAGGAAATGTCCTGGAAGGTAAAAGAAAAGAGAAAGGCAGCATCACCTATTTTGCTTTTGGTGATGATGGTGATGGTGGCAAAACTTCATAGCTGATTAATTGAGAGAACATTTTTTGAATACTGGACATTTTGCTTGGCATCAGGATACAAAGGTGCTTATTTTATAGTTTGTGCTCTTAAGGAACTGACAGTCTCCATAAATCACTTTAGTAAGGTCGGGGAATAAAGCGCGGTACAAGATATTACAGGCACATCCAGGAAACGTGCCTTCCAAGCTTTACATCTAAAAGCGTAAGGAATCTAGCAGCAATCATCTCGATTTGCAAAGGATGTTTTTGGGATGTTGGAACAATTCTTGGGATGTTTTGATGCTTAGCTCCATTTTTGGAACCCTGATTTAGACGATTTCATCATTTGTAATTGTCAATATTTTATTTTCATCTTTTATGGGGTCTTCTTAAAGACCATATTACAACATCACTTTACAAATTACCTTAACAAATATAAAGCTCCATTACACACAGGGAAAAATGGCTTTAATTACCTATGTACTATACTGCAAGGGATCTTATGCTGATTAAAGAAAAGGGAAAAAATGCTGGAAGGCTTTGACCTCTACATGATATTAAGGGTGTTATTGTTAAACAGAGGTGCAAGGCTGAGAGCCATTTAAGCTGTGAGATGCATGGTTCCTTCTCTAGAGGTCCTTCCATTTTTAAATTTCTCTGTGCATTCTGTAGCAGTTCATCTCTGACATGATAGCTTTTTGCTTTGTCCTTGGTCCTCCTCATTCAGGAAAAGGAGGGACTGAAAATAAAAAATATATATAATTGTTTTTCCTGGCCTGTGCTACAAGGTAGAGGAAATGCATTTTTAGAAATGTATTTTTAGAAAAAAATAAATATCTGGACTGGTTAGACAAAGTGATACCATGAGATTCTTGGGCTTGTTAAACTGGAAACCTGAAAGTTATAAAACTTGTCTATCTTGGTAAACAAATAATTGAAACATTTGAGTGGATGCATTAATGCAGAAAAACCCTGTCATAAAATATTCTGGGGATATTTTTATTTAAAGTGACATAAAATTCCTAAGGAGATGAGACTGTCATGACAGAAAAATCTGTGAATGTGTGTAACAGAAATTTACTAAAGTTTTCTTGTCATAATACTTTCCAATCCAATTATTAAAAAAATCTGTCGTCCTTTTATAGTGTAAGAGAGAAAGTGTGTATGTGTGTGTGTATGTGTGTGTGCGCACACGTGTGCGCACACCTGAGCGTGTCTATGGAGAGAGAATGAGACTTGAGAAAGAAGAAATTAACCAGTTCTTGGTTATTGGTTGTCAACCACAGGGGCTCCACAATAGAGAGAAAATCAGTGGGTGATGCCCACCATCAGGGTGGTTAATTCACAGTGCATTGATTTTTGATGTGAAGTGATAAGAGATGCAACCTAAGCCTTTGGCATCCAGTATCTATAGCTTTGTCAGTCTTCGTAGAGTACCCATCTCAGCTGAGACTAAACAGAGTCTACAGAACTACAAGGGTCAAATGCAGCACAGAACCTGGGGTAGTTGCAGACCACTCCTTTTAAGTTAAGATATAGTATACGTTAATAAGAGATATGATGATTTATCTCTCAAAACTGTGATTCCCTTTACTTTGATGTCAGTTATATTCACTGTAGAAATGAATGGAAAAGAGGTCCCAGTTTTCAAGTGTATGCTGAAGGATATTAATAGATCTTACTAAAAAATCGTAAGTTTGGGAAAAAGTCATAAAAGTTTGGGAAATGCTATATTAAAAAAAAAAAGCAAGCAAGTTTACCTACTGCAGGGATTTCCAAAGCTATTCACATACATCACCAGACTATAAGATGGCAGGGAAGAGAAGACAGCGCATCCCATTTTTATTCATTATAGAATCAAGAGCAAAAGAAGGGAAAATATAAAGTAATATCAAGCAAACAGTCCTCCATTCCCCTTAAGACAAAAGGCACCTTTTTGTCTTTCTCCTGGTGAACAGCTTAAGTGGATTTGGCTAAGAGAAGTTTAGATGATTGAGTGCAAGAAAGCTTTAAGACCTTTATAGTTTCAGCACTATTTCTTTTGCAGGCTAATTCCACAGCTTATCAAAAATTTTAAATGTCATATTAAATAAAATGTTTTCTGTAAAAATAATTTTAAAGCATTTTAGAAGGTTGCTTTTCCGACAGCAATATGATAAAGTTAATAAATTAACAAAGGCAATGCAATGCAAAATCTGAAATCTGAAGGATCTACCATAAAGGGAGTTGGCCATCAGTGGCAACATTAAAAAAAGGGTCAAGGAAAAATAGATTGGCAGTGCACATTCAAATCCCATGTAGGGAAAAGGGTTTCTATCATGGCCACTGTTGCACAAATCCAGGGTGCATCATTTGTGTAGACTGTCATGTAAATTGTACTTGCTAAAATTGTGCTACATGGCAGCTATGTCACTGCTTGGTGCAGGAACAAACCGGTCCTGCTTAGGAGGCAGGTGCACTTGTGGAAATGAGCACATCCACCTGTCAAACCTGGAGGCCATTAGACACTGCAATCAAAGCACCAGCAACCTCTGCTCTGATTCCAGAATCTCTAAGAGGTTGTGTGATTATAATTTGACTTCCCATGCAGTTTCTTACAGAGAAAGAATATGATGGTCAGAGAAATGAGTATCTGTTCCCCTTTGGCAATTATTTTTTCTCAATGTAAATGAAATCAGCATTATCCATTAGTTCACTGTAATCTTTGTTATAGTGAATAAACAACCCCAAGTTTGATTTAGTCTAAGCAGGTAAGACCAACTATTGAGTTTGAAAACACGAAGATCCAGCCCTGGCCTCGTATGTTTTTGCAAATACAGTACAGTTGTGTAATGCTTCTTAAGGACAGTCAGTGGGTCAAAACTGTCATTGCGGTGGTTCAAGCACCTATACATTTGAACTTAAAACAGGGAGGGAGCCTGAGTAATAACTAATAGACTACTTTCAAGTAGAATCTGAGAAATACAGACAGTTGATCAAGGAAAGACAACACCAATTGTAATACAAAAATGCTTTTATGCACATAATTTCATTTAAATCTTGAAGCCTTATGAAGTAAGTTCATGTTATCTTCAATTTAATGAAGAGGGAGTGGGTGCTCAATGAGATTCCTGCTGCCTAAGGCCACACAGCAACAGGGAGGAGCCAAAATGGATCACAGAATTACCAGGTTTTAATTGCACATGGGTACCAGGGTATCATGTAAGTAAAGTGAATGAAATTGACTAACCTGTCTCAGTGGAGAATGGACAAATATCCAAAAGGAAAGAAAACTGGAGTATATTCACAAGGCTAGGGTTTGCCAAGGAGAATATTGACATAAGTAGTGAGCCTAGACTATACTAATGAATAGCAGTAAGTGGTAAACACTGTAAAAAAAAATAATATCCTCCATCAAGAAGTCAAGAAATATGCAGTGACAAACTTTTTTAATGTATACCGGTTACAACTTGAGTTAGATTTTATATTTAACTACACCTGTGGGTTTATCTATTTTCTTATTAGTAATCCTTTACTGGTAAATAGCTAAAGACATATTTATATAAAAGAACAGAAGAAATCTGTGGATAAATGAATTTAGAAGTTATGAAATTATGCACATCAACAGGAATTCTTTGACTAACATAACAAAACAATTTTTAATAGGTGGTTTGAGATGTACAAGTTTAAAAAAAATTCCTGAAATTGCATAATTACTGCAATAGATAGCTAGTCAGGCATATGTTGATTTCAAAGGAAATGTGTGGCATTTTCAATGTCAGAGGATCAGATATAAAGGCCTCTATACCAGCTGGGTCTGCATTGCCATCTGATAATCAGAAACTTGGCAAAAGCGTGTTCACACCGATCACAGTGTGGTTGCTTTTGACTAGAAACACCACTGTGGTAGTTTTAATTAGAGACATGTCAAGTAATTCAGTGTTAACAGTGGTACAGATGAACGAGAGCTGGTTACAGTCTAAAAAACTCTATGAACGTTTACTCCATGTATGGGAGTCTCTTGGCAACATTTCTGTGAGCTGAAAATAATTCATATTATGTCTGCTGGTCGTTAAGTCATGTCCCATTGTGTATCATGCCATGACTAAATGGAAAAAAAAAAACCAGATGTGGCAATTAAAAACTAAAAGTGATACCCCTTTATTTTTGGCTGGAGAATTACTACACAGACTACATTTTTTTTTTTCTTTCTTAGCCAAAGAGATGGCATATATAGAGTAACTATTATTTTCCTGCTGTTTATGAATAGTTCATGAATCATAACCAATGCCCAACACCTGCATTTTTCTATTTTAAAACCATTTAAAAATATGCTTATAATCATTTACTGAAATTTCTTTGTACTCCTGAAAAAATGTGATATGTGTGTTGCCCATTTTTTTTTTTATAGCCAATTTGGCTATAAAGTAAAAAGCAGTTAAATAACTGAAATAAAAGCAGTTTTGAATAAGGCTTGTACTCAAAGTGAAATTTATAAGCATAGAGACAGAGCATAAAGAATGACATTTCCCAAGTCTACAGCATATCTATTGCAAAACCAAAATGGTCATGTTCTTGACAGGAACTGATCAAATTAGCTATTGATCTAATTAAGCCCACCTTTAAGAAGACTGAAAATATCATATTAAGTAGACTTTTATGCAGGTTAAATATTTTAAAATATCTGCTTTTGCAAAGATATTTGAAAAATTTCGAGAAATTAAAGAATTAAAGATAACTTCTGCTGCCATTGGGTTTACAATCTAGTAAGGGGGTAACACAACTAGTTAGTGTTGTAGAACTATATTCTTAAGTAACTAGAATCTAAAACAAAGTATGTCAAGTATGTTAAGGTTACATATGCTATGGAGGATCATGGTTAAAAAAAAACTGTGACTGAATACAATTCCTATAAAAATCCCAGTTGAATTATTTGAATAAATTGACAAGAGGATCCTGAAACTCATATGAAAATGAAAGGAACCTAGAAGGGCCAAAACAATCTTGAAAAAGAAAAAAAAATATTTGAAGGATTGACTTTTTACTTCAATACTTACTACAAAGCTACAGTAATCAGGATGGTGTGGTACTGGCATAAGGAGAGAAATGAAATCGAATTGAGAGTTTAGAAATATACCTTCACATTTATGGTCAATTGATTTTGATAAGGGTGCCATGACAATTCAATGGAAAAAGAAAGGTCTTTTCCAAAATCTGTGCTGAGACAACTGAAAGCAACGTGACAAAGAAAGGACTTGAAACCTTACATTGCATTTAATGCAAAATTAATCCAAAATGTATCAAAGGCCTAAGTATAGGGGCTAAAACTTCTAGACTCTTATAGAAATATATGGGCACCAATCTTTGTGACCTTGGATTAGGCAGTGGTTGCTTAAATATGATACAAGTATAAGCAACAAAAGAAATAAATTAGAAAAATTGGACATCAAACAAACCATTGTGCTTCAAAGGACATAATCAAGAAAGTGAAAAGACAGTGGCGCGATGTTATCAAGATGGTGACAAAAGTCATTACTGATTTCAGTCTCTCTTATAAGAAGACCAACTAGCAACTACCTATAAGTAAGACACCATTGTGAAAATCCCAGAACCTGGACCATGGGGACCAAGAAGGACTATATTAGAAAGGGAAGAAGAACAACTACATTCTAACTGCCTTGTCCCTCCCTCAGGTTAGTATAACACTGCACCAAGAGGGCACTCCTGGGCCTACTTTTCCTCCTGTAGGGAAATGAGAGTCCAAGATGGACATTCAGATCCCCGACCATTGCAGGACACTTCCGGGTCTGGCTACTCAGGTTTCTCCTCATGGAGATCATTGGGAGAATCTATGAGGCTTGACCACTTGGGATCAGATAGAGACAGAGAAGAGGAATGGGGCTTACAGCAACCAGTGCTCATGTCTTGATGGATGACATTCATGCTTGCAGTGGAGCTCAAGCAATGATCATGCCCACCTGCAGAACTGAGTTTGTTGCCCCATCTGGCCAAGGAGCTCAGTTGGCAGTTCTGCCTGATTTGGGTCCCCAGCCAACAAGTCATAACAGCCATGTAACCTGTCCTATGACCCTGGCTAAGTAGGGAAGCAAATTTGCAGCCCTACCCAATTGTGAGTATAGGCTCCAGTTGCACACAACCAGGAAGCCTGGACAGCTTCAGAACCCATCCTACAGTCCTACTTGGGCAGGGAGCCAAGCCAGCAGCCCTGCCCGACTGTTAAGAATAGCTTCTGGTCTGGCATAAAGAGGGAACCTGAACGGCGACCTTAGGCAAGCCTGGAGCACAGTCTACAGTACCACCTAACTTCAGAGCCAAGGCTATAGCCCTGCCCTGAGGCAGAACCTAGCTTAAGGCCTTGCCCAGTTGCTGAACACAGCCTGCAGACAGTGAGTTCAGATAGTGACCCCACCTGACTGCAGAGCACAGTCTCTAGCTGCACCCAAGTGCAGAGTACACCTGGAGGTCCCCCTCAACCATAGAACTCACCCCGTGATCTTTTTCAAAAGCAGATCACAACCAGTGGTCCAGCCCAAGTACAGCGCACAGCCTATAGCAGTGCCTGATTGCAGAGCACAGCTTGAAGCCTCATCTAATAGTGGAGTACTGCCTCTGGTCCTGCTCAAATAGAGTCCAGCCAGTGGCACCATATAGTCAGTGAGCATAATCTGAGACCCCTCTCAAGCAGAAACAATTGCAGAACACAATCCACAGAACTGCTCGATCATGAAGTCCAACCAGTGGCCTCACCTTGCCAGGGAACACAGCCTACAACCTTGCCTGACCAAAGGTGATTGCAGATCCTAGTTAACAGTCCCATCTGATTGCAGAGCATAGCCAGTAGTCATGCTCAATCAGAGAGTCCATCCAGCAGTCCTTCATGAATGTGGAACCCAGCCAGCTGGCCCAACCAAACACACAACCCAGCCAGCTGACTAAAGAGCATGGACAGTAGCCTCACCCAACTAGGGACTCTGATAGCAAGCTCCACCTGTCCAAATGACCCATCCAATGAAGATCTTTTCATGCCAAAGCAAACCTTTAAAGGCTGGAGGAGGAGATTGCCTTGTCAAATGCACAGAGCAATGCAAAGAATCAACAATCATGCAGAATCAGGTGAACATGACCATCAAATGAAACTAATAAACCTCCAATAACAGAACTAAAAAAATAGAGATGGATGGACTGTCTGACAAAGAATTCAGAAAAAATCCACTTAAAAGTCAATGAAATGCAAGAACACTAAGACACACAACTAAACAAAATTAGGAAAACAATGCATGAACAAAATGGGAAATTCAACAAAGATATAGAAACCATTAAAAAAAAAAACAAACCAGAAATCCTACAGCTAAAGAATAAAATGACTGAAAAATTCAACAGAGAAATTCAAAACAGACTTGACTAGGTAGAAAGAGAATCAATGAACTTGATGACAGGCCATGTGAAATTATCCAGTGAGAAGAGCAAGTAAGGTAAAAGATCTGTATACTGAAACTTTCAGACATTGATGAAAGAAACTGAAGAAGACACAAATAAATGAAAAGATATTCCATGTTCATGAGTTGAAAGACCTCGTATTAAAATATTACTTCAAGCCATCTATAAATTGAATGCAATTCCTATCAAGATTCTAATAGCATTTTTCATAGAAATAGAAAAAGAGTCCTAAAATTTGTATGGAACCAACCAACCAACCAACCAACCAAACAAACAAACAAAACAAAAAACCCCAAACCAAAGCAATCCTGAGAAAGAAAAACAAAGGTGGAGGCATCATACTTCCTGATTTCAAAGCTATTTGAAATAGTATGGTACTGGCATAAAAATAAACAGAGCCAGGGAACCTGAACAGTGTTGAATTAACAACCAAAATAAACCCATGCCTATATGAACAATTAATATTTGACAAGGGCACCAAGAATACTCAATGGAGAAAAGATAGTCTCTTAAGTGATGTTGGGAAAACTGGATATTTATATTCAAAAGAATGAAACAGGTATCCTATCTTAGTGTTCATAAAAATGACCTCAAAATGGATTAAAGACTTAAATGTAAGATCTGAAACCATAAGCTTTCTAGAAGAAAACATAAGGAAAAATCTCCTTAACATTGGTCTTGGCAATGATTCCATGGCTATGACACCAACGTGCGTGCAACAAAAGCAAAAATAAACAAGTGAGAACACATAAGACTGAAAGTCTTAATAATCAACAAAATGAAAAGGCAATCTATGGAATGAGAGAAGAATTTATAAACCACATATTTCATAAGGGATTATCATATATGTATATAATATATATCACATATATATATAATTCTATATAGAACTGCAACATTATTCACAATAGCCAAGATATAGAAACAACTGAAGTGTCTGTCAATGGACAAATGGATAAAGAAGACTGTGGTATATATAATATAATTTATAATGTAAATATATATAAATATAAATATAGCTGAATACTATTCAGCTATGAAAAAATGAAATTTTGCATTTGCAACAACATGGATGGACATTACGGTAAGTGACATAACTCAAGACAGAGAAATACAAATACCGTACATTATCTCCTCTATGTGGAATGTAAAAAACAAAAACAAAATTGTAAATGTGGACAGTAAAATTGTGGTTACCAGGGCCTCAAGGCTGGGGGTATGAGAGAAATGTTTAAGGGTACATACTTGCAACTAGTAGATAAATCATTCCTGGAAACCTGATATACAGTATAGTGTTTATAGATAACAAAACTACATGATAAATATTAAACTTGCAAAAAGACTAAATTCCAGTTGTTCCCAACACTAGAGGAAGTGATAATAATGTGATGTGATAGAGGTGTTAGCTAACACTGCAATGACATTTTGCAATATAAATGTATCAAATTAATATGTTGTACACTTTAAACTTACACAATGTTGTATACTAAGTATATCTCAATTAAAAATAGGAAGGAAGGAGGGAGGGCGGAGGGAGAGAGAGAAGAAAAGAAGGAGAGACAAAACTATCATTTTGTCTTGTAATGCAATAATCCTAGAAAACTAAAAGAAGAAATTAAAGAAAATAATTAAAGATATTAATACAAAGACACTGATTAAAAATGGTACAAAAGTTAGTGGCTCTATTATATAGCAACTGAATCAAGCTAGAAAATATAATGGAATACAAAATATTCCATTCTTAATAATTCCCAAAATGTTAAATATCTAGAAATTGGCTTATAAGAAAACATATAGGGCCTATTTGAATTAAGCATAATCTCTTACCAGAGTCTTAAAAATACTTGATTTCCTGGACAGAGAGGCTGACCACTAAAATTTTAAGTCTTCTCACTAATTGAGTTGGTTTCATGTAATATCAAACTTGGTTCTAATGACCTTTTTTCAACTTAAGTGTTTTAAAGTTCATTGGAAAGAATAAGTTGATAATATGGAAGATAATTTCTATCAGGAAGAGATATTATAGGACACTAAAAAATAAAATCTTGTAATATTGTAATATTTTAAATAGTATATTCCTGCACTAAGAATAGAGAATTATATCAATGGGTCAAATAGGAAAGCCCCCCAATAAATCTTAGAATGTAAGAGATTTTACCTTCTGATTTTGGTTAAGATGGCATCCCAAATAAGTAGAGTAATTAAATAAATAATACTTGTCAATTTACTAATTAAATTTTAAAAACAGAAAAAGAAATCAACACTGTGAAATACACCATTATTTTATATACTACTAAGAGAAAAAAAGTGAGCTGATAAACTAAAACAAAATGCTTTTCTATCACATAGACTTGTTACTTGGACAACATTGGCCCACTGCCTGTTTTTGGGAAAAAAAAAAAAATTCTTGAACCCAGCCAGGTCCATTCGTTTACATATTGTCCATGCTGCTTTTGCACTACAATAGCAATACTGAATACTTTTAAAAGAACCTGTGTGGGGCGCCTGGGTGGCTCAGTTGGTTAAGTGACTGCCTTTAGCTCAGGTCATGATTCTAGAGCACGGGGATCGAGTCCAGCATCGGGCTCCCTGCTCGGCGGGGAGTCTGCTTCTCCCTCTGACCCTCTTCCCTCTTGTGCTCTCCATCTCTCATTTTCTCTCTCTCTCAAATAAATAAATAAAATTAAAAAAAAAAAGAACCTATGTGGTCCACAAAGACTAGAATATTTACCATCTGTTAAAAAAAAAAAGTTTGCTGATGCTCTATATTTTTTTAGACTTAGATATAGACTTTTAATCATATATCACTTTTGTCTGTAAATACAAAAATTAAGTACAGATGCAATAAATCAGTTAAGATATGAATAAATGTCTTCCCAAAGTCCAGCTCTTTTATTCTTTTATTTTTATTTATTTATTTATTGATATTAAAGTGTGGGGGAGGGACAAAGGTAGAGGAAGAGAGAGAACCTTAAGCTGGCTTAAGGTTGATGAGGGACTCCATCTCACCACCCAGAGATCATGACCTCAGCCAAAATCAAGAGTCAGACGCTTGACCAACTGAGCCACCCAGGCGCCCCTATCTATGTTGTTTTCTTTTTTTTTTTTTTCATACAGTAGTATCCTCTGTTCAATCTAGATATTTGGTGATATGGCATTTCTTAAAGCATGTTCTAACTATTGTTTCTCAAGTTTTCTTCCAAGCCTCTGACATTCTTCCTCAAGTCTGATGTTGACACTGTCTTGATATTACCAGCAAGACTATGGCCTGTCAGTGATGGTAAGACCTCACTGGTTTAAAAGGAATTCTGCTTTCAGAGATGTTAAAATTTGACAAGTATATATCTCAGAATTAAGGAATTCTGTTGATAATTTCCTCACACCATCTGAGAATAAATTCTAAGTGAAATGAAGAGTTAAATGTAATAATGAAAGCAAAAAAGATATAGAAGAAATGGGTGAGTATGTATATAATCCAGCAGTGAATGCATCTTTTCTAAAAACACTAGCATAAGAAGAAACCATAATGGAAAACATTGATAAACTTACCTGCATTGTGACCTTGGGCTGGAACTTTTAACTGTGCCTCACTTTTCCTATCTTTAAGATAAGGACAACAATATTGCCTACCTCACAGAATGTTTTGAGAATTAAAGTAGTTGATATGTTTAATGCACTTGGAATAATGCTTGGTACATAATAAGTGCTATATAGAATGAAGTGGGCTTTTTTTGTATTTGACAAATAAAAAGTGGAAGACTAGTCTTTAAAAGAATTTACCATATACACCTCTGTTCTGTGTAGAATTTTTTTTCCACCATAGTATGGAAGTTTGACTCTGTCCTAAATAAAGATGTGTTCACTCTTTGGGTTCAATCACATTTTTAAAAAAATATTTATTTATTTATTGAAGGGGGGGGGAGATAGTAGGGCAGGGGGAGGGACAGAGGGAGAGAGAATCTCAAGCAAACTCCATGGCCAGCACAGAGCCCAACATGGGGCTGGATCTCACAACCCTGAGATCATGACCTTAGCCAAAATCAAGAGTCGGACACTTAAGGGACTGCGCCACTTAGGCACCCCTCAGTCACACTTTAGTTACAGTGAAATACACATTACATAATATAAAAGACATTAACTGATCAGTGTTTAACATATTCCATTAATCTCTATTCATTTTAAAACCCAAATATTATCTATCCCTACATTGTTTTTGCTGCTTACTCAAATGCAGAAAATTTTAATTTTCTGGATTCTTATTTCTTACTCATATCTGGAGTAACTGACAGCTCAAGGAAGTGTTGTGTGTTGTGTAGGTCTGTATTATATGAGTGTATATGGGCATATGTGGATTCAGACAGCAGCCTATAACTAAGCAGCTTCTCATGCAACTGCAGAAATTGTCTTAATCCTTCTTAGATACAGTGGAAAAGCAGAGGTTGTGACTGATAATAAAACCTACTCAGAGCTTTCACAGGGATTAATCCCATTATATTATGCAAAGTTCTCCTCTAGGCAATCCTATTAGAAAGTAAGCAAATCCTCTCTTTAAACAAATCAACTCTCTAAACAGATCTAAACAAAGGCGTCCAATTTACATATTTTGCTCATGATTCTCAACACAAACATGCAACTAAGTTAACATGGGGAACAATGCTTTTTGGCAAATATTACCTAGAAAAAATAATTATAATACTCTCTAGTCCCATAAACAGGGAAAAGTTTTCATGTTCTAGCATAAAGATAATTTTAGTCTCTATGTGGGGGGTTTCTGTAAGAATATACCCTGGCACCATGCATTTAAACAAAAATAACAAATAAAAGCAATCTTAAAATAGAATAAAAGACAAATTACAAATACAGAAAAACTTGAAATATGTGTGACATATTTAATAATGTCTTCTTGTGTATATTATAATGTCTTATTATCTTTTATACGTGAAGAGATCATAGAGTGAAAGAATGAACACATCTAGGACAAGATGAACACTTAAACCTAGGGTGTTTGGAAAAAAGAAACACAAATAGTCTAATAAATTATTTGAAAAGAGGTGTAACCACATCTACTAACCAGAGAAATGAAGTTTAAAATGTGATACTATACTTCATCTATTATATTTGTAAAGAATGCAAATAATAGTAATTCCCAATATGGCATTAATTTCTGGAAAACATAATTTCATACACTGCTATTGGTATTCTTTCCAGTTGGTATCCTATTCTTTAGGGTTTCTTCTATCAAAAGCTTTAAAACATAAGAATATACTTTAACTGAATAATTCTATATCTGAAAACATACCTTTGAAAAATAATAGGAAAATTGAACACTATGTGTATACAAGAAAATTTATTTCAGCATTATCTATAATGTTAAATTATTTGAGATAACATAAACTCCTCCAAATAGGGACTTGTTAAAATTTTGTTACATATTCTGAATACTCTGCTCTTTTTCTTCTCAGGGGGCTTAGGCTCTAGGGATGAAATTGGGCAAGGTCAGAGGAATAAAAAATAACTGCCACTATGACTAAAATCACATTCGTAACACCATTATAATCACATTTCTCAGTCTCGCACAGGCTGATAGACTTCTTCTCTCATGGTGATTTCTTTCATTTTGGAATTATCCCCTTTTCCATGTTGCTTCCTCTGATCATTTAATAAATAAATACATAAAAATAAATATATAAGTATAATCTATAATAGTTATAATATAAAATAAATTGAAAATAAATAATACAATATTCCAGGGGATCTAGAAGACTGCACACATGAGTAGAGGTATGCACTTGCCAGGAAAGACCTAACAGAGTTTTTTTTTTTTTTAAGATTTTATTTATTTATTTGACAGAGAGACACAGTGAGAGAGGGAACAGAAGTAGGGGGAGTGGGAGAGGAAGAAGCAGGCTCCCTGCGGATCAGGGAGCCCGATGTGGGGCTCCATGTGGGGCTCCATGTGGGGCTCCATGCGGGGCTCCATCCCAGGACCCTGGGATCATGACCTGAGTCAAAGGCAGACGCTTAACGCCACCCAGGCGCCCCAACCTAACAGAGTCTTAATCTCTTGCTTCTGGTTAAACTTGAGTTCCTGTAGAAGCAGGAAGTGAAGACTAATGTAAATGACCTGAGCATTGAAGGTATGCTCCAACACACACAGACAGGTTTTCAGCAAAGGTCAGAAAACTAATTTGTTCAAAGAATGTAAGGACATCACCAACAATTATGAGCTGACCAGTAAGCTAGCTGAACAGAGACTTTGTCATCATAGCCAAATTGTCAAAATCCAAGGACAAAAACAGAACTTTAAAGCAGCAAGATGAAAAGGGTTTATCATGTCTGAGGGATTGTCGAGAAGATTGACAGTTGAATTCTCATCAGAAACCAGGGAGAGCAGAAAGCAGTGAGACGACATATTCAAAGTGCTGAAAGAAAAAGACTGTCAACCAAGAATTCTATATCCAGCAAAACCATCCTTCAAAAAGGAAGAAGAACTTCTCAGATAAGCAAAAACACCTGAGAGAATTTATCATTAGCAGATCTGTCCTACAAGAAATAATAAAAGTGAGTCTTTCAGACTGAAATGAAAAGACACTAAACAATAGCTTGAGTCCACACAAAGAAATAAAAAGCACCAGTAATTAAAATATGAAGTTATAAATATAAAGACACTATAAATGTATACTTCCTTTTTAACTCATCTCCTATCTGATTTAAAAGACTACTGCATAAAGCAGTAATTATAAAACTGTGTTCATGGGCTTATAATGTATAAAGATGTAATTTGTATGATAATACTCTTAAAAAGGAGGGTGGAGAAAATAAAGCTATATTGGAGCAAAGTTTTTGTATATTATTAAAATAGTGTAATAGTTGTAACAAAAAGTAGTAGAACTCATAAATGAACTGAGTAAAATCGTAGGATACAAAATTAACATAAAAATCACTAACAATAGTAACAATGAACTATGTTAAAAGGAAATTAGGAAAACATCCCATTTACAATAACATCAAAAAGAATAAAATACTTAGGATTAAGCCTAACTAGGGAGACAAAAGACTGGTACACTGAAAACTACAAAGCATCGATGAAAGAAATTAAAGAAGACATTAAAAATAGAAAGACATCCCATGGTCAGAGATTGGAATAATTAATACTGTTTAAATGTCCATACTATCCAAGGCAATCTACAGATTCAGTGCAACTCCTTTTAAAATTTTGATGGCATTTTTAACAGACATAGAAAAAAATAGTACTAAAATTCATATGGAACTGTAAACAACCTCAAACAGCCAGAACAATTTTGAGAAAGAAGAAACAGCGGAAGGCATCACACTTCCTGATTTCAAAATATATTTAAAAACTACTGCAATTAAATGAGTAGGGTACTAGCATAAAGATAGACATACAGACCAATAGAACGAAATAGAGACTCCAGCAGTACATCTATACATATATGGCCAACTGATTTTTGACAAGGGTACCAAAATATACAATAGGGAAAGGATAGTCTCTTCAACAATGGTGCTGGGAAAACTGGTCACCCACATGCAAAAGAATGAAATTGGACTCTTATCCTACACCAAACACAAAACTAACTCAAAATGCATTAAAGACTTATATACAAGACCTGAAACTGTAAAACTCCTAGTAAAAAACAAAGGAAAAGCTTCATGACATTGGTTTTGGTACTGATTTCTTGGATATGACACCAAAAGCACATCCAACAAAAGCAAGAAGAGAAAAGTGGGACCACACCAAACTAACAAGCTTCTGCCTAGGAAAGGAAACAACAGAGTGAAAAGACAATCTATGGAATGAGAGCAAGTATTTGCAAATATTGTAACATATCGGATATATATCTGATAAGGGGTTAATTTATAAAATATATATGGAACTCCTACAACTCAATAGCATCATCATCAACAACAAAAATAATAGCTCAATTCACAAATGGACAAAAGCCTGGGATAGACTGAAATAGACATTTCTCCAAAAAAAAAAAAAAAAGACATACAAATAGCCAACAGGTATATGAAAAGTTGCTCAGTGGCACTTAGCAAATCAAGATCACATGGAATATCATCTCACACCTGTTAGAGTGACCATTAACAAGAGACAAAAGACAAGGGTTGGCAAAGATGTGGAGAAACTGGAATCCTTGTATACTGTTGGTGAGGATGTAAAATAGTGCCGCTGCTATGTTAAACAGTGTGAGAGTTCCTGAAAAAAATTAAAAATAGAACTACCATATGACCCAGCAATCCCATTTCTGGGAATGTATCCAACGGAATTGAAATCCAGAACTTGAAGTGATATTAGCCTTCCTCTATTCATTGCAGCACTACTTTCTAATAGCCAAACAGCTTAAATGTCCACTGATGGGTAAATAGATAAAGAAAATGTGGCATATACACACAGTTTTAAAAGGGAAGGAAATCCTGTAATACAAGACAACATGGAGGAACTATGAGGACATTAGGCTAAGTAAAATAACCCAGTGATAATAGGAATAATATTGCATGATTCCACCTATATGAGATATTTAAAACAAAACCAGAGAAGCTTAGAATAGAGTGGTGGTTGCCAGGGGCATGGTGGAATGGGGAAATAGGAGTTGCTCTTCAAAGGGTGTAAAGTTTCAGCAGTGCAAGTTGAGTAAGTTCTAGACATCTGTTGTACAACGTTGTGCCTATTGTTAATAATATGGTATTGTGCACTTAGATTTTTTTCTTTATTTTTTTGTTATCACTCTACTTATAATGCACAAATATAGTATTTGTATTAGAAAACATTGAAAATGCAATGTCAATTTCAAAAGAATTATCTACCTCATCATTTAATATTTATGTCATTTTTATGGTGCACATTTCCAGTCACAAGTTAGAGATCTACAAACTTATTTTTATTTTTATGTATTTAATTTTTTTATTTTTTTAAAGATTTTATTTATTTGACAGAGAGAGACACAGCAAGAGAGGGAACACAAGCAGGGGGAGTGGGAGAGGGAGAAGCAGGCTTCCTGCTTAGCAAAGAGCCCGACGCAGGACTCGATCCCCGGACCCCGGGATCATGACCTGAGCCGAAGGCAGACGCTTAATGACTAAGCCACCCAGGCGTGCCTTGAGATCTACAACCTTATTTTTAAATGAGTGGACCATATTCTTTCATATGGCATACTTGAATTAATTTTCTGTAGGTGAACATTTATATCATTTCTGAATATTCCTATAGTAATAAATTATTTATTAGAAAAACATTTATTGTAAATTCACGGTTTTAAAATTGGTGGACTAGAGAGCTATTCAGTTGCTTACAGTTCAAGCATATGGTTTACAGTTTAAAAGAGTGGACCGTACAGCATGGATATTTTAGCAACCTTTCAGATAGCATAGCAGACTCCTTGCAAGGACATTTCCTGTCTTCAGAGATGAACTTGTTAATCGGGTAGGTAGAGAAATACAAAGAATGTATTTTTTTTAAAGATTTATTTATTTATTTATTTGAGAGAGAGAGAATGAGAGATAGAGAGCAGGAGAGGGAAGAGGGTCAGAGGGAGAAGCAGACTCCCTGCTGAGCAGGGAGCCTGATGTGGGACTCGATCTCAGGACTCCGGGATCATGACCTGAGCCGAAGGCAGTAGCTTAACCAACTGAGCCACCCAGGTGCCCATGAAGAATGTATTTAATATAATGTTTTGAATTTGTTTTTTGAGAGTTTCAAAGCATGGTAAAGGCCTGCAGTGTTGGCCTAGCCATGTCTCACAAAGCAGACACTGATATTTCTCAAGTTAAAAGCCTATGGTGACTAATTTCTTAGGAAATACAAGGCAGATACCTACCTCAGCTGGACAGCCTTGAGTAACTGCAGAAGTCCCAATGACAGTGACAAGATACCAGCAAGGTTTTATAGCTTCTAGATGTGAGTGATTAATCTAATTCCTAAGTAATATAAGCCTGAAATATAATTACTTTTCTTCTTTATAGATTGACTACTTGCCAGGCGCCGTTTGGCACTAGAGATTGAAATGTAAATGCGGCATAGATTCTGATGTTACTCATAGGGTTCATGATTTAGCAGAAAACAGGGACATTTAAGCATCCTAAGTGTAGAGGCACCAAAAAGCATCATAAGAAAATAGTATTGTCTTGCCTGAAAGCTTCACACAACAGGAGCTCAGTCTTAAAAAAAAATCAATAGGTGTTTCCAACTAGAAAAGTGGAGAAATGGCATTTCTGACAATACAAATAGTGCACTGTGCACAAAGGCACAGTGGCATGTTATGATGTATTTGGTAAGAGGACAGACATTTTAGCACTTTGGAAATAAAAGACAATCAAATGAAACAAATCTGAAAACAAAACAAAACAAAACAAAAACAAAAACACCGCAGCTGATATTCTGCCTTTGACAATCTCCTCTCCCACTGTCCACATACTCTTCAAGCAAGCATTGAGACTTAATAAGAAGCCAGTGATCAAGGATCTCTTCCTCTTTCTGGGAGTCTTTTTCTAATTATTATATTAGTATAATTCCGATAGTTCCTCATATTTCAACAAATATGTATTCCCTACGATTTGCAGACTTTTTAAAAGAGTTTACAATGTAAATTATCACAAAATTACCCAAACTGGTAATGTAATATTTGATTGGTGCTGTACACTGAATATTTGTTTCCCCTGCCCTGCTTAAATTCATATGTTAAAACCTAATCCTTACTGTGGCGGTATTTGACGGTGGGGCCTCTGGGAGGTGATTAGGTCACAAGGGTGACCTCACGAACAGGATTAGTGCCCTTATAAAAGAGACCCCCAGAGAGCTCCCACACTTTTTCTGCCATGTGAAGTTACAGCAAAAAGATGCGATCTATGAACCAGGAAGGCAGATGACACCATAAACGGAATCTGCCAGCACCTTGATCTTATCTTTGAACTTCTCAGCCTCCAGAACAATAACAAATAAATTTCTGTTGTTTATTAGCCACCCCATTAATGATATTTTGTTATAGCAGCCCAAATGGACTAAGACAATATCTGGGGCAATATTAAAAACCTAAGTGTTCCAAAGGACAGAAAAATACTAATTAGTAAGGATACACGCTCCTCGATGTTTATAGCAGCATTATCTACAATAGCCTAATTATGGAAAGAATACAAATGTCTGTCGACTGATGAATAGATAAAGAAGATGTGGTGTGTATACACACACACACACACACACACACACACACACACACAATGGAATATTACTCAGCCATAGAAAAGAATTAAATCTTACCATTTGCAACAATGTGGATGGAGCTATGCCAAGCGAAATAAGTCAGTCAGAGAAAGACAAATACTGTATGATTTCACTCATGTGTGGAATTTAAGAAGCAAAACAAAGAAACATAGGAGGAAAAAAAAGGAAAACCAAGAAACAGACTTAACTATAGAGAACAAACTGATGGTTACGAGGAGTTGGGGAGGTGGGTGGCCAGGATGGGAAAAAGGTGATGGGATTAAGGAGGGCACTTGCTGTGATGAGCACTGGGTGTTGTATGTAAATGTCGGATCAGTAAATTCTACACCTGAACCTAAAAAGAGAGAGAGAGAGAGAGACAGAGAAAGACCTAAGTGTTTGAGGTTTGATTGACATTTGGTAGGAAATGGTTACTGTGAGATGCACAGAGCATCCCCAAGTGTACACCTACCTCTCATTCTTGTCCCACCTTAAATATGACTTCCTCTGGGATGACTTCCCTGACCCCCTTGACTGTTAGTACTCCGAGATTATACTGTATTTTTCGTGCCATCATATGTGTCACACTTTACCATAATTCTTTATCTGATTATTTGTCTCTTTAGACTATAAACTATGAGGGAAAGAGCCAGGTCTCTTTTGCTCTACTTTGCATACCCAGATCCCAGCACCTGTTCTCTGTATCAGTTAAATCCATTTCTATTACTCAGCCATGGCCACCTTTAAAGTAGCTTTTTCCTGAGACTAGTAGCACATGATGGGAGTATGGTCTGGGCGGATCTCATCTTTGAAGGAGTTAGAACTTAACAGCACAGCCTATTTTCTGGAATAGGCTAACATAAATAAAAGAGGCTAAAATAAAAATGTATATTCAAATATTGAATCTAATGTCTTCAGCACTGTACTTCAGCCAACTAGGCTAACCAGTCACACAGAAAAGTTAGTAGCACTGCTTGGGCAATGTGACAAGTGGTGACATTTCAAAATAAATTGAATGAATAAATAGTAAATAAATCACTGGATGTGCTTCTGACTGGGCAGGAGGATAAAGTGACTAACTTAACCACTATCAGAGAGTTATATGAAGATCTGAAAAAAACACTATTATAATACCTGGTTTTTTAAACTTTATGATATATCATCATCCTAAAACATGAAAAATGCAGATGTAAGTAGAGTTGAATATGAACATCCCTCTTCAGCCTCTAACAGGAAATCCCAGGTTACTACCCTACCTGAAGTAGTGGCTGTGAGTCATTTGTTGTGCATCCTTAAAATTGTTTTAAATACATTCACGTGTGTGGAAATACTTACATACAATTGTTCATTTTATTACATAAGTGATACACTATATTACTTGTTTGTGGCCCGCTTTTTTCATTTTTCACAATATATGGAGATATTTTCATATCACTGATATAGATTAAATGCCTTATTTTTAAATAGCTGCTGTGTATTTTATAGTCTGCATGTCTAGAATGTAACCATTTTCCTGTTGTTCAATCTTTGAGTTATTTCAGGAATTTTGAAGTTGCAAAAATACTAGAGTGAACACTTTGGATATACAGTAAACTTGTGCACAGAAATACTAAATTTCTTCTAGATAACAAGGAAAGGAACTTCAGACGGAAAGACATATGCATATTTAAATTTTGTTGAAATTATTACAAAAGACTTTTACTTTCCATAATCCCACCAAAAGAACATGAGTATGTATATTTTCCCATACTTCATCAATATAAATACTGTTAACCTTTTTGGAGGTTAAAGTATTTCATTTTATTTTATTTGTATTTCCATAATTATGAGTACAATTGAATATTTTTATATGTTTCTTGTTCCTTTTTCTGTAAAAAGCCTAGTCATAGCATTTGCCCATTTTCTCTGTTGATTTTCTCACTGACTTAAATAAATCCTTTGTATATTCTGGGTATTAAATATTTGTTATACATGTTATAAATATTTTTCTCAATTTATTGCATTTCCATAACTTCATTATGATGACTTTTATTATGTAAGTTGTTTCTTCTTTATAGTTATAAAGTTTTGCTAAAATAAATTCTCCTACACAAGATAATAAAAGTGTTCCCCCTATTTTCTCCTAATGTTTTCTTTTCCTTTTTTAAAATTTTTTAAGATTTATTTATTTATTTGAGCACATGCCTGCACGAGAGAGAGAGTGAGAGAGCGAGCAGGGTGAGGGGCAGAGGGAGAGGGGACCCCATTGAGCATGGAGCCCAACACAAGGCTCCATCCCAGGACCCTGAGATCACAACCTGAGCAGAAATGAAGAGTCAGACCATTAACAGACTGAGCCACCCAGGTGCCCCCTGATGTTTTCTTTTTAAATTTTCAACTATACCTTTTTTTTTTCATATATCACACTACATGTTAAAGGAAACCTAGAAAACCTATCTTATATTTGGTTAATAGAGGAATTTAGCCATGTTTTTTCCCTAATACTTGATTTGTTTCTTTTAATTTTTGTAGTGTTTCTATATCTGATTTCTTTGAAATTTATTCTTATGTATGCACTGGAGAATGAATCAATTTGATCTGTTTATATGATTAACTAGTTGCCCTAACATCATTTATTAAAAGCTCACTTTTTCCACAGGAATATGAAATTTGTCTTAACTCTCTATATGTACATTCTGAGTCCATTATATCATATACTGAGTCTATTTGTCAACTTTCTATTTTGTTTCATTGGTCTGTCCATTTATGGCACCAGGATACACTGTTTTAATGATAGAGCCATTGTAATATGTTTAATACACAGTAGGGATAATTCTTCCCCTATGACTTTCCTTTTTCAGTATTTTTCTAGTCATTTGTGCATTTTTATTTTTCCTATGTCAAGTTTAATATGAATTTGTCTACCTCCAGGACGAAACTAATTAGTATTTGATTGGGAAAGCATTAGATTCATAAATTAGAGAACATTAATCTATTGATACAAAGTCTTTCCACTTACTGAAGTCAAATTTTGTGCTTTTTTTGGAAATATTTTATTGCTTTCTTCTATAAGTTTAAAAATCTTTTTGGTTTTTACCTATTTTCATTCTATCTTAAAAGAAGTTTTCTCCTCCATTATATCTTCTGCCTGATTATTATTTGTTTATATGATGCTACTATTTTATCATTCATGTTCTAGGAGTTTCCAGATATAGTATCATGTCACTGACAACTATATGTACAGTTTTAATATGCTTTCATTTGTTTTCTTTTATCTAATTGTACCGGCTAATTTCTCCTGTAGAATGTTAAATACTGGTAGATATATTGGACATCTTTGCCTATAAATCGCCTTAGGAAAGATGCTGGATTTTTAGGTATTGTACATCCAAAAGTAGAGGAAACAACCATTCATTCCATTTCCTTGGGAGATTTTATTATTCAACTTTGTCAAATTGTTTTTCATTGTCTATAGAAATAATCATGTTTTTTTCCCTGTTAGTCTTAGTAATATGATTATATACAGTAATGAACTATCCTCAGATTCATGGTATAAATTACACTTGCTTGCTTAATGTGATGTTGAAGTCAAATAGTTAATATTTTATTTAGGATTTTTGACTCAATATTCTTAAGTGACATTGGTCTATAAATTTATTTTAATTTTGTGCTATCTTTGGGAGGTTTAGATGTCAACACTGTTTGCTACATAAAAATGATTGGAAAGTTTTCTCTTTTTCCTATGTTCTAAAAAAATTTATCTAACAATTGAAATATCTTTCCTCAAGGTTAGAATTTACTTTCAATCTGTTTGGGCCTATATCTTTCCATTATCTGGATCCTTGATATAATTGTCTACTTCATCTGTGGAGTTAGGCTTTTTCAAGTTTTCAAATTAAAAATCTATATTTTCTTCAGAAACTATGTGTTTCATTTAAGCTTTAAATTTACTTGTTTGAGGGTGCACAAAATAGTGTCATAATATCTTTTAGTTTTCTCTGTATCAATATAGAAATTAGGACATGGACATCTTGGTGGAAGGTGGGTGTCATTATTCAGCCTACCACTGTCTCCTCTCTATAACTACTTCAGGTTCCAAAATCTGTACCAGTCAGTAGTCAACCAGGGAAACAAAAACAGTGGGAGATACATATTTAGAGTTTTACTGAAGGGGATTAGTTCACACAATTGTGCGGGCAAGCTAGGCAAATTCAGGTTTTTTCTTTCTCGCTTGCTTTCTTGCTCTTTTCTTTTCAACTCCTGCTCACATAATTTAAAGAGCATTTTTATTTAAATAGCTACATCCTCAACATGCATAGAATTTTTTTTCTATTTTATTATTTACTCCTCTACCTTCTGTATTTTGAATTCTATATATACTTTCTTATGGGGTTTGGAACTTCTGATTCTGTCTTTCATGTTTATAACATTTTGTTTTACACTATCAATCTATACATTTGCACCTTGTACTGGGAAAAAAAACTTCAGGTTCATTTCCAGCTGACTACTTCTTTCTTTAGCTATATCCTTATTTGTGATTAAGGACAACTAATGAGACTTTTAAAATATTTTAATTTCTTTATCTTTAGTTATTTCATTTTCATGAATTTAATATCTACTCAAAATCTCGTTAGGAGAGCTGTTACACTTCATTTAACTTTTTGTTTGTATTATTTTCTATTCTTTCTACTCAGCATTAGTTCTTTGGTTGGCTAATTTCTTTTCCTGGGACCCAGGTCTTTGGTGACACTTTCTCTCTCTGCTCATCTAGTGTTTGACAGTCACTGTTCACAGCGCTTGACTGTTAGTTCTGATTAAAGGATCTTGTCTACAGTGTGAGGAAGAGAGAGTGGGAGCAGGAAATGCTGTCAGGGAAGGTTTGCCAGTTTTAAGTGATCTCTGTCTTCTTTTCGTAGTCTAAATATTAGTAGATAAGGAGCATATACTGTATTCCTCTCAAGAGAACATGTGTAAGTAAAATTTTAAAAAAAAGTTTTGAAAAGAGCAGTAGCAATGGTATAAATATTAAATATGTGGATCTTGAGGATCAGTTAGAACAAATTAACAGCTAGTATCTATTAGTTGTCTAAAACAAATGAGATAATATTTGTAGAGGTATTTGGGGGTCAGTTCCTTATTACTACTTCAATTGTTTCTCACTAAAGTCAAATGTCCCCCCAGATAAAACATCCTGTAGGAGAATTAATGCAGAAAATAGAACCACCCATCCTAATTCATAATTATATTATTATATCAATATAATAATAGATCATTCTTACAATATTGGAAAAATGTTAATTTTAAAAGTTTTTATGCAATAAAAAGAGGTTAATGTTGCCTCATAACATTTGGCTGATGTTCCTTGTGTTTTTGTGTCAGTGGTACAATTTTATGATAATATACTTTATAACTGTTATGACTTACAGAACTAATTGGCATACCTGGATACTGAAACCATAACCTTGGTTAATTAGCCTTGATCATATAATACAACTAATGTTTATCTACCATGCATTCATTCAGCTAGTATTGTGCGGTATGATATACCTAATCACTTTTATTGTTATGAAGAATCTGTGGTAAAAATTAGCCACATGTGGCTCCCTATGGTAGCTCTAAAGGGAGTAGACAGATGATATGTAATTCAGCAAATTAGATATGCTATATTAGTTGGCAAAAAAAGTCTTATGAATAAAATAAAATAGGAAAGGAGATCAAGAGTTAGGGGTGGAGGAGTTAAGGTGAATAAGGTAGAGCTCTCTGATATGGCGATATTTAGGCAGAAACCTGAACTAATAAAAACCAGTGTGCCTAATATTGAACACAGCATGTCGTAAGTACCAAATAAATGCTCGTGCTTATTATGAGCTAAGAAGAGTTTTGTTATTCACTATATCCTTGAACTATAGCACAATAGACTTATTTTAGAAGAAAATTTTTCCGCATTTTTTAAACAAACAAAACATACTGTTATTTTAAAATATTAAATTCTAGTTATGATTTCCTAAGAAGAAATGGTCTCCTTGCAGTATCAACAGAGAGAAAATAGCTAGGTATGTACTGTAATAATAACTCAGTAGAGAACAGAGAACAATTTGCTGGTCTCCCAAATTCTTTTTAAATGAAAAACAATGAAGTTCAGTCTTAAAGTTTTCCTGCCAACTTGTCAGATGATGACAAGGGAAGTTGCTGCTCAGCAACACAGTAAGACTGAGCTCCCATGTTGAGTTCTTACATAATTTCAAAACAGTACATTGGATAACAATGCTATCGATGTAAGTAGCGAACTTGTTTTAACTGAGTCACTAAGCGTTTTTTGAAATCATTCTTAATTAAAAGCTGAACACTAATTTTCTTGCAGTAAAACTTCTGTGATGACACCATGTCTCTACTAATGTTTTATGATTTAAAGTGCACTTTGCCTCATGCTAGAAAAATTCACTGTGACATTTCTATTGGAATTTTGCCTTCTATTTCTAACAAAGGCTCTTCTTTATGCTTCTGTCAGGACAAGAATAAGATGGTATCAGTTAATGACTTTAACTTGGGTGACCAGGAGACCTTTTTCCTCTTCTGATTTAAGTATTTGACAAACCGTAGATATATTTGGTGTGAGTCCCACCTAATGATAGTTTTGGTTACACTTTCTGAGATGGTGTAAATATTCATTGTTTGATTAGTCTTGAAAATGAAATTTTTAAAAAAGGTAAACAAGTCCCATTCCTGAAGGCATCTAAGGAAGATCTTCAAGATCCTCATACTTTACAAAGACCTACCTAATTAAATTCTATCTGTACTTGAATCCCTAATTCAAGTCCTGACTCCTAATATGCCCTTTCCAGGGAACGCAGATCTTAAAACTGTAAGCATCTATTGCCTTTATGTCTCTTTGCTGCCCTTAATCAGATATTGATTTGCACTGATACTCAATTATTTTATACACATTTGTCCTGGGTCCCTTAAGAGCAGAGAACAAATTTTATCATACTTTACTTTCCCTTCAGCACCTACTATCATGCTGTGCCCAGAGTACATAATGAAATAACAAGAATAACATACACCAATTTTATTTTGGAGTCTATGCTCTTCAAAATATTTTCACAAATCTTATATTTATATGGGAACTGGAATTTACATTTGTTGAATGATTGCATTTCGGCTATATGTGAATTATCACAAATATCTAATTTGATCCTCACAGGTTGAAAAATGTTACCTTTAACACAATATAGATAAAGAAACCAAGCTTCAGATTAAGCTATTTTAAAGGACTTATATGTTATGTTGGCTAATAGAACATAATAATAATTTTTTTTAAAAAGAGAGACTTATATGTAGTCAGGAGTCAGTACTCAGTCTTTGTCATCTTACTCTAATCCTTTGCCCTTTGTAGTAATCTAAAATTTTCTTAGTTAATTAAGGATTGGATAAATGAAGAAATAAGTAATTGAATGGAGGAAGGAAGAAATGATTGAGTGAATTTCTCTTTTATCACCATGTTACATTCATCATCCATCTTATATATCCTTCTTCCACGAATATCAGATAACAATCATCTCCATGCTTTTTCATTTCTAATAGTTGCCTCGTATTTGTGACAGCCATTTGATATCCACCACCTAGGGTTTCACTTTCTTAACTTCTAACTTAGCATCTTTTCAATTTATTCTACTCTTAAAGTGAGAATCATTTTCCTCAAATTCTATTTGGATCACTCATACAAGACATACCAGTGGATTCTCACTGCCCAGTCTACCTGGTACACACCCTTGAGCTTCTTAACTATCCCCCTACTTTATTTTCTTTAGTCCTCATATCACCTACTATAACATCAAAAAAGCAAATCTATTCTCTTTTGTTTATTATTCTTGCATCTTTGTCTTTGTCACTTATTCTCTATGAATTCATACTTTTCTTTTCTTCAGTTGATACTGTATTCAAACTTTACATCCTTAGGAAATAATTCTAACTACTACTTTGGGGATACTCCAAGAACTTGCGTTACATAGCATCTAAAATGTCTTTTATATATGCCCTTGTATAGGTAAGCTAATTTTTATAGTCTCTTTTCCCTTTAGATTGTTAATCTTATATTTCTTTTATATCTTCCTTAACTGGCTCTGTGAAGTCACTATCAAAGTATGTTGTTAAAAAGTGGTTTCTTGCCTAAGAAGGCATAGCTTTTTTTTGTAAGATTTTATTTATTTATTTGTCACAGAGAGAGAGTGAGTGTGTGCGCATAAGCAGGGGGAGCGGCAGGCAGGGGGAGCGGCAGGCAGAGGGAGGAGCAGGCTTCCTACAGAGCAAGGAGCCTGATGCAGGACTCGATCCCAGGGTCCTGGGATCATGACCTGAGCCAAAGAGACGCTTACCCAACTGAGCCACCCAGGCATCCCAAGGCATATCTCTTCACAGGCCCTTTTAGGCCCCCAAACAGTAATTGCCTCAGTTACCCTTCCAAGGTACATCAGCAGACAAAAAGTAATGTTCTCTGTTTCAAAGACTTCACTGAGTTAGGAATGAATAGTACAGCTTGGTAAGATAACCAGAGTAATTTCTGTATGTTGTTAATATGTCTGATAAAATGAGGATCTCTTTTGTTCTGCCTCAAACTTTCCCTTTTTTCTAGAAACAACATCCAGGTTGTATATAACCTCAGACTAAAAACCATATGCTTGTCCTGAAGAGAGCAAAGTGTACATAATAAGCATAATACATGGAGCACAGTCCCCTTTAAACATAGCTATAAAATATCTACTGGTTGACTAAAGAAGAATATAAGCAAAGGAGCAACCACCTTCCCCAAAAAAGACAGATATTTCATAAGCTACTAGGAAAATAAAAACAAGATTTAAAGATCTCTGCTAAAATAGATAATGAGAAGCAAAAAGAAAAATAATAGATGGCTTTGGGAAGAGATATAATAATGATGATTAAATAAAGCTTAGAGAACACAGGCAAAATGTCTGAAATGAAGGCAGAGAAGCATTTAGTGGGAGGTTTTTATCAACTGGAAAATAGCTGTCATATGTATATGGGTCAGTGCATTTGATATGTGAAGTTGCCCTAATGATAATACAAACGAATTTTCTCTCTCACACGCTGTTCTCTCAGACAGAGGAAAGAAAACCAAGGCTCTTAGCTAAGGCACTCTTTTCATCTGGCAAAAGATACTCTGCTAATTTTGATCTCCAACTTATGTGAGTAAATTTAAAAGTCTTCTGGCTGCTGTGATACCTTCTTTGTCCTGGTTTTACTCGTGACCCCATATAGACAATGGAGGCTGCCATGTGAAGGAACTTCAGTTTCCTGTAATATCCATATTCAAACATATTTCTTTCTGTTCACCCATCTCTCCTTCCTCCCCAGTTCAATGCAAAGACATTCTATTTTTTTTTCCAAGATAATAATTTTAACTCAGCTCTGGATCCCATCCCTTTCCACCAACTTTAATTTCCTCATTAATTATACCATTTCTCCACCTCCACCCCCTTCTTCCCTCCTGAATACTTTTTCTTACATCAAGTCCCTCCTAATTTAAGCAACAGCAACAACAGCAAAACAAACAAACAAACAAAAAACCCTGAAAAACAATTAAAAAGCCAAAACACTCTATTCTTTATTCCTTTTATCATTAAACTGCTCCACCCTTCTCAGCCAAGTTACTCAATAATAGTAACATCCCTAATGCTCAGCGAGTAGTTACAATATATCAGGCATTTAAATATTCTATGTGTATCAGTGCATTTAATTCTCTTAATTAGGTACTTACGATATTACTTTTCACTTCATACTTTCACCACAATCTCTGGTGAAAATGTCCCTGCCAAATTCTACCTCTTGAAGCCAATGGGAAAATATCAACTTTATTTTATTTGACCTATGTGAAGCATTGGCCCATTGCCTTTTTCTAGTTTTTCTTTATTGTATCCAATTTTCTTCCATTAAGTCCTCTTTCCACTCCTCTGATGTGACTCCTTTTCACTTTACAATCCCTTGCTGGAGAGTTTCATTCATGCCTATTGCTTTTCCCGAATACAGATATGTTAGTGGTTTTTAATTCATTCTCCACCACAGATTTTTTCCCTTAGTTCTTATCTCTGACCATCTACTGGATATGTCTACAGCCCAGGCACTGTGAATTTTATATTTTCATAATGAAAATCAACATCTTTCTCAAGTACGGCCATGCACCCAGTTCCTCAAGGACAACATTAGAGTCATCCTGGTTTTCTCACTTTTTTACCTCTTACAACCAAATAATCAGAAAGACCTATGACCTGCATTTTATCATCTCTTATATGCAGCACCTTTCCTATATCTCTTTACTATTCTCGTAGTTTAAGACCTTATAATTCAATCCACATATTTATTGCAAATATTTCTCCACAAATCTCCCTCTTTCAGTCTCACTTCCTTCTAATCTATTCTACCACTTAAATGATTTTTCTAGAATTCATATCAGTCAGGGGTGCCAGGATGGCTCAGTGAGTTAAGAATCCAGCTTTTAATTTTAGCTTAGATCATGATCTCAGGGTCCTGGGATTGAGCCCCACGAAGGGCTCCATGCTCAGTGTGGAGTCTACTTGGGGATGTCTCTCCCTCTTCCTCTGCTCCTTCCTGCACTCACACACACACTCTCTCTCAAAAAAAAAAAATAAATCTTTAAAAAAATAAATAAAATTCTTATCAGTCTTAGTGCCTCTCTCTTTAAAGACTCTCCTTTTCTTTTTTCTGTCCAAGATCAAAATTATCATGATATATCAGAGTCCTGCAGATGCAATCTTGCTTTTATTCTTAGTGGGAGTTATTGCAGTCTATTCTCTGTATCAAATAATTCATAGCTTTCTAACCATACAGTGAACGTATTCTCTATTATGCTCTTGTACATGCTATTCTCTTTGCACAGAATATTTAACAGTAAACTAAATGATTTTTTATTCAACATTTCTATTATAGAACTTGATTCAAATAGTTCCATAATCTACTATTATCTCTTCTTGAACTTCTTCATATGAATTTGTATTTTTATTATGGATAATAATAAAGTCACATATATCTAGGTAAGCATCCTCTCTTATTAGAGAAGGGTGAAGAAACTTTCTCAGGAGGACATAATCTTTGTGAAAGTCTGAAACATGTGAAGATTGTGTGCTAACCTGGATTTTCTAAATTTTTTTTCTTTTTTTAAAATTTTTTATTGTTATGTTAATCACCATATATTACATCATTTGTTTTGGTGTAGTGTTCCATGATTCATTGTTTGTTCATAACACCCAGTGCTCCATGCAGAATGTGCCCTCTTTAATACCCATCACCAGGCTAACCCATCCCCCTACCCCCCTCCCCTCTAGAACCCTCAGTTTGTTTTTCAGAGTCCATCGTCTCTCCTGGTTCGTCTCCCCCTCTGACTTACTCCCCTTCATTCTTCCTCTCCTGCTATCTTCTTCTTTTTCTTTTTTCTTAAAATATGTTGCGTTATTTGTTTATTTAATCAGTCTGTCATCAAAACTGATAACACCTCCCAAGGCTGGTTGGATCGTTTGGCACCTAGAATAAACCATGCTCACAATGGACACTTGGCTTATGAGTGATGGATTTCACATAATGTGTCTGTCTCCTGCGTGGTTCCCACAGGGGCCCTTTGATCCATTTAGATCACCCTTTACACCTAAAGAACTGAAAATCAGGGCAATACAATCTTAATCTTTTGCTCTATATCCCTTAGTCCTGGGCAGCAAGCCCTAAAAAATTACATTTCTTAGATGTATTTGAGCGCATTGAAACACTGGCATACAAAACTGATTTTTGTTTTTCTCCAAGGTGGATTCTTTGACTACAGTAGGAAAAGAGAGGTGAAAAATAGCTACTTCATAGATGAATAAGAATGTTTTTAAAAGTTCATTCTGTGCACAAAAGTATAAAAGGAACCATAGAAGTTGATTCTTTTCCTTTTAGGTAACCAGGAAAGTGTTTCATTTATCTAGACTGAAAGGAGGAAAGTTTTTTTTTTTAATTTTTTTATTGTTATGTTAATCACCATACATTACATCATTAGTTTTTGATGTAGTGTTCCATGATTCACTGTTTGTGCATAACACCCAGTGCTCTACACAGAATGTGCCCTCTTTAATACCCATCACCAGGCTAACCCATCCCCCCACCCCCTCCCCTCTAGAACCCTCAGTTTGTTTTTCAGAGTCCATCGTCTCTAATGGTTCATCTCCTCCTCTGACTTACTCCCCTTCATTCTTCCCCTCCTGCTATCTTCTTCTTTTTTTCTTAACATATATTGCATTATTTGTTTCAGAAGTACAGATCTGTGATTCAACAGTCTTGCACAATTCACAGCGCTCACCATTGCACGTACCCTCCCCGGTGTCTATCACCCAGCCACCCCATCCCTCCCACCCCCCACCACTCCAGCAACCCTCAGTTTGTTTCCTGAGATTAAGAATTCCTCATATCAGTGAGGTCATATGATACATGTCTTTCTCTGATTGACTTATTTCGCTCAGCATAACACCCTCCAGTTCCATCCACATTGTTGCAAATGGCAAGATCTCATTCCTTTTGATGGCTGCATAAAATTCCATTGTGTATATATACCACATCTTCTTTATCCATTCATCTGTCAATGGACATCTTGGCTCTTTCCACAGTTTGGCTATTGTGGACTTTGCTGCTATAAACATTGGGGTGCACATACCCCTTCGGATCCCTACATTTGTATCTTTGTGGTAAATACCCAGTAGTGCAATTGCTGGATTGTATAGTAGCTCTATTTTCAACTGTTTGAGGAACCTCCATACTGTTTTCCAGAGTGGTTGCACCAGCTTGCATTCCCACCAACAGTGTAGGAGGGTTCCCTGAAAGGAGGAAAGTTTTGAGCAACATTCTGATGATTGCCAATAAGTTTCCATTAATTTTTTTTTCTCTTCTGAATTTTACTCCTGAGTCCAAGTTCAGTTTACTTATCTTCTCCTATCAACTCAGTATATGGTATTTTAGAGAATTCCACAATATACAGCACATTAATATGGTGCAGAAGTATATAGCACATTAACCAAGATAAATTTTCAGGAAACAGATTTTCAACTTGTCTTTTCAAGAGAGAATATACCCCTTCCCTCCTACCCTGTAACTCTCCTCCTCCGTTTAGGAATGTATCTAATTCTAGAGTATTAATGATTAAATAATTTCTTTACTTATTTTTAAATGATCACTTTCCCCTTTTCTCCCCTTCTTTGTTTTAGCTATCTCCTTGACAATGTTGTTTGATATAATCTCTTTGGGACAACTTTAGGTTTCTTAGGGAGACATAGCAAAAGGAGACACAATGTTACAATTCAATCATTATAGAAAGGCTAACATCACTCTAGAAATTTCCATAACATTCATTTTGAAGGAGTTCAAAATATTTTTATTGTGAAAATACTATTTTTTAAACACCCATTTTATTCAGTAAACAGTTTTGAATGCCCTGCCCTGTAAACACTAGACATTGGACCTAAATTCACCTAGTTATTATTCTCAAGAGCTCACATTTCTTCCTATCATCTCTCTGACGTTGATAGGACCTTTTTACTACATCCATTCTCTCTTTTACATTGAAAAGGAGGTTAAGAGAGATCACCACTTTGTCTCAGTATATAAAAAAGTGTTACACACACGCACACAAAACTGATGGAAAAAAACATGGGCAGAAGACCTGAATAGACATTTTTCCAAAGCAGATAGTGCTCAATATCGCTAATTGTCCTGGAAATGAAAATCAAAACCACAATGAGATATTCCCTCACACCTGTTAAAACAGCTATTATCAAAAAGACAGAAAATAACAAATGCTGGTAAGGATGTGGAGAAAAGGGAACCCTGTGCACTGTCAGTGGGAATGTAAACTGGTGCAGCCTCTATGGAAAATAGGATGGAGATTTCTCAGAAAAATTAAAATGAGCTACCATATGATCCAGCAATCCTATTTATGGGTCTGTATTCAAAGGAAATGAAAACAGGATCCTGAAGAGATATTGGCACTACCATGGCCACTGCAGCATTATTCCCAATAGCCAAGATATGGGAACAACCTAAGTGTTCATCACTGGATGAATGGATAAAGAAGTTGTGATACCCATAAATATATATACATATTGAATCATTATGTTGTACATCTGAACTAATATAATGTTATATGTCAATTACATCTCAATAAAAAAAAATAAGAGGTGTCAATGCTAAAATGTTTTTGTTAGCATTATTTCCAAGCAAGTTCTCTATAAGCTTGATGGATGGTTGCAAAAAATTTCAAATCCTTAGACAAAATCAGAAGGGAGAAAAACCATAAAAGACTCTTAACTATAGGAAACAACCTGAGGGTTGCTGAAGGGGAGGTAGCTGGGGGGATGAGGGTTCCTCCATGTTTTATCTCTCAGATAGTTTTCAATGTCCAATCAATTCTCAATTGTCCTTTACTCCCTTTACCATGAAATGAAGGATCTCTATTAGATTATCTCCAAATGTTTCCAGGTCTGGAGTTCTATAATTTTATAACTCTTGAGTATATTATTACTGAAAAAATATTTTTTCAATTCCTTACCAACCATTAGCCTATTTCATTTAGTAATTCAATAAATACAAGTTGCTCTCAAGTTAATACAATCACTTCCCCAAATTGGCAAGGAAAAAGAAAGAGCTTGAGCCTGTTTTATACTTCAGTTCTTTACACTCATCTCAGCGGTGATACAGTGCACTTCTGAAGAAAATGATGGATGCAACGAAGGCATGGTCAGGATGATATACCTACACAGTAAAATCTGAAAAGCATGGTTAAAATTTTCAAAGAGTTAAAGTTCTAAGCTTGATAAATTTTAACTCCATTTAAAGATGTAATTTGTTTTAGAGAGAGAGAGAGAGAGAAAGCAGAGAGCACGCAGGGGAGAGGCGCAGAGAAGGCAAACTCCATGCTCAGCGCGGGGCTCAATGCGGGGCTCAACACGCGGCTGGATCTCAGGACCCTGGGATCACGACCCGAGTCAAAACCAAGAGCTGGACGCTTAACCGACTGCCACCCAGATGCCCCAATTTTAACTTCATTTAAAAATACACTACCAAGCACCTGAAAGCCTAATATAAATATCTAAAAATCATTTACCCTTTTATTTATTCTTAAACATTGGTTATTTTCATTAATATAACTAGTCAAGATCCACTATAGATATAATCATCTACAAATGAAGGTTACTTCTAAAATTTACAAATCCACTAATAAATAAAATGCCCTGAGTCACAGAAGAGTCTTCTGAATCAGAATTTATCTGATTTTATTCCTGAACAAATTTGAAGATTACATAACATTATATACGGGATGCTAGAAACTCTTTCCTTTCTATTCAATGAAAATGTGAAAGTCCCAATAGTTAGATATATATATAAGTTGTTATATTTATTCATTTGCACACTCAAAATATATTTATTGAGTGCTTACTAAACACAAAGACAAAATCCCTAAAGATATTTTTTCCTTATCAAATATAACAACATATTAAAGTTTACCATAATCAACCTTTTCAGTCATACCACAATGTGACTTAGCTATCAGATCTTTTAAGAGAAGGCTTTCAAATAGAAGTAGAGAAAATATGAGGACAGGGGCAGGTTAAAGGACACAGAAGAGACCATGAGTGACACAGCACAGAATTGAACTATATCAAAATTTCATTGAGTACAATTCCTACTGAGAATGAACATGATCTGTTAATAAAACTTGAGAGTTATATTGTGGATACTAGAGTTTTATAAATAGGGCAAGACCAATGGACAAAGATGCCACATCAAGAAATAACATGAAGAAAAACATAAGCAAACCTTTAATGAAACATCCTTTTATTGTAGTCTAATTAAAATTCCAGCAATATAAAATTAGAGGTATTCAAGAAGCCATACACTGCATTAAACTACAGCTCCCAACATACATACTAATTTTGACTTTTATGGCTCAGTTGTTAAGTGTCTGCCTTCTGCTCAGGTCATGATCCCACAGTCCTGGGATCGAACCTGAGATCCAACCCCCCATCGGGCTCTCTGCTCCACAGGAAGCCTGCTTCTCCCTCTCCCACTCCCCCTGCTTGTGTTCCCTCTCTCGCTGTGTCTCTCTCTGTCAAATAAATAAATAAAATCTTTAAAAAAATAACAGTTTAAAAAAATAAAGGATAGATTTTTAAATTTTTGTTTTGTTGTTGGGGTTGCTTTGTTATTGTTGGGTTTTGTTTTGTTGTTGTTGTTGTTTTGTTTTGTTTTGTTTTGTTTTGTTTGGTATAACCCAAAATAAATATCTGATACTAACATTTCAATAGAACCCAGTAGCATAAGTCAGAGTCATAAAGATACATTTTAGCTACTATGTCTCTCACTACTTTGGTCTGATTATTTCTAGGACAAGGATGGTGTATGTTTGGTGTCTGAAAGTTACTTTCAAAACCTAATGCATGTTTTAAGGTACATAGGGTTGTTCAACCATATGTTGGGATGATCAGGGCCTTGAGAGGAACACATTGTAGACATAAACAAAAACAATTCAAATGAGAAAATACAGAGGCTATTTACTCAGAGTTTGCTATAACAAGGGAGTCAGCCATCATTTGAATTTGGTCTAGACTCAAAGGCAGGCTATGGGGTAGCAAAACTTTATAATGAAAAAGGGAAGATTTCAAGTATGGCTTAACTGGACGTGATTGTAGGTGGTTATCCTGGGGAAGCTGATGGCCCACTCACTAGAAGTAGGGTGTTCCATGTAATTGATTAGGGAAGCATATTTGGCTTTCTGTAGTTAGTTCTGAGCTGGAAGTAGGAGCAAAAATGAAGAAAACTGGCAGTTACTGACCATGTCCTAAAGATTCTGGACTGGTTGCTGCGCAGCTTGTGGGTCAGAGTTCTGTTGTCATGTAGGCAGGACATGGTTCAATTTGCATATTCATTCTGTCAGCATTTAATAGGATAGATCAATAAATGTATATTTTATGGTATCATGTATTGTCTGAGTCTTCATGTCACACTCTTTTATCATTTCTGAAAGAGGAAGGAAAAGAATGAAATGTCAGTTCAATAAATAATCCTGAAAAAGAATTATACAACATTTATTTTGACAGAAACAATGTTGAATGCCTCATAGGGTGACACTTTTAAATGTTTTATGCTGGGGAAAAAAAGCAAGAAAGGGCAGAAGTGCATGATTCTCCAACTCAAAACTGTACTTCGACATTGACACAAACAGGAGTCTGATTTTTGGGCTGGAGTCTGAGCACATTTCAAAGGCCTAAGTCAATAAATGTCAACAAAAGAAAGGAATGTGAGGCATGGCACCATATATCCCCTGAACATGCTGCTGATTACACACACCGGTGATTAAGAGTGCCCATCTGTGCTTCTGAAATGCGCTTTGTGAGCTCAGGTGGGTACATAAGACCAGTATTGTGACTGATTCCCTGGCTAAACTGGCCTGGCTTCCTGTGCCAAGATAAGCAGAAATCTGAAGTAAAACTTCCTCTCCACAAAGAAAGATAGTTTTGTAGTTGTTTTGTTTTTTTAAGCGAAACCTACTCCCACCCCGGTCCACACCACCCAGCGCACACCCATGTAGCCCCCATTAACCGAGAAACAAAGGCAAGAGTTGTGCCTCTGTGGCTCCTGAGTTCGGCTCTCATGTTTTGACACCTACTGGGCATAATGGTACCTCTGAGTTTGCTTCCAGAAAGCCATGATTACCTCAGGCTCTCCTGAACTGACCACTGTTTCTAATTATTGCAACATGGGAAGCCAAAAAGAAATTATTCTACAAGCAAATGTTTCACAAAACTGTAAGCTAAAAAAAGAGTTGCTTGATACGGATATAAAAATACAGTGGTGCTGTTAGGAAAAGCTATTTGTTTTTCCTTTTGGGAAACATTTTCATTTTTAATATGCAGGCAGATCTCCAAAATCTACATTATAGATAGGAGAGGGTGAATGGATAATGCAGTACAGTATAAAATTCAAAAGTCATTTGTGGTTAGGTTTGGAAAGGGTTATGGAATTTTTTTTATTCTCCAAATACACTTGGATTATACAGCTTGCACTACATAAATTCAAAGATGTGGAAATTACAGTAATCATCCAAGTGATCTGATTAGTGTATCTGCCTGTCTAGGTGACCTGGGTGAATATGACTTTTTTTTTTCCTGAATAGAATTTTTAAATGCCTATGTTAGCCGTGTAATTCTTTCTTTTTTTTTTTTTGTAATCTTTTTTAAAAGTTAAATTCCAGTTGTTTGAGTTACAGTGTAATATTAGTTTCAAGTATACAATAATATAGTGATTCAGCACTTCCATACAACACCTGATGCTCATCACAAGTACACTCCTTACTCCCCATCACCTATGTAACCCAGCCCCCACCCAGCCCCCTCTGGTAACCATCAGTTTGTTCTCTATAGTTAAGAGTCTGATTCTTCCATTTGCCTCTCTCTCTCTTTTTTTCCCCTTTGCTCCTTTGTTTTGTTTCTTAAATTCCACATATGAAATCACATGGTATTTGTCTTTCTCTGACTTATATTGCTTAGCATAATACTCTCTAGCTCCATCCATGTCATTGCAGATGGCAAGATTTCATTCTTTTTTATGGCTGGGTAATATTCCATTGTACTTTTTATAGCTTAGCTAACTTTCTGGTATTTTGTTCATCCTAATACAAAAATCACTTTAAATTTCCCGTGGACCAAGGACAAATGGGAAGGAGAAAGCTGAAGATGCCTGCTCAGCAGCAGACATAATCCTAACTGGGATAAAAATGTACACCAACTTCTTTATATTTTTTTCTCTTGCTCTCAAGAATGTTCTTGCTGCCCTATTCAAATCATCCTTCAAATATGCCTTGCTTCTCCTAATCTGACTACATGCCTTTGCTTATGCCCAGCCTCCTTCTAAGTTTCAATTCAAAACCCGTTTGTTCCATGGAAGAGTCTCTCAAGGCCACAGCCTCTTCTGAGCTTCTCTCCCACCTGAATTGTAAAACAGAAATCTTTCTAAAAGTATAGCATATCCTTTCAATTTAAAAATTCTTTGACTAAAGGGACCCTTCCTAAATGCAGACTATTATTCAAAGTACCTTACACATTTTGTTCTTAAAATTTGTTGATCGATAACTCCTTTTGGAAAAACACTGATGGCATTTAAATTTTTGCTGCTAAAAATGATTTAGCATGAATAGTTAAAGCCTCAAACCTCTCTTTAAATGCCTAGCTATATGACATGTTTGCTAGGTCCCAAGTGGAACTTCACATAAATTCTAGGAACTTCTAATTTTATCTAGTTCTTCCTCTTACATGTTTTGTTTTATTTTGTTTTTTAGATATGGAGCTCTTCGAACACATCTTTAAATATTTAAAAACATTTTTTGACAGGGAGCTCATTTTTCTCTTCTCCCGTCTAGTATGGGTTTTAAAAGTCAAATGACTCTACTTGACTTTGCCGCTTGCTAATGCATCAATAACATCTCTTAGATTTGTTTACTTTCCTCAGTAAAAGAGAACTGAGAACAGTAAAGCCTGTCTCATAGAGTGGGTATTAGTATAAAACACTTAGGTTGATAGTGAGGATTAAATAAAATTATAAAATGGCATTCAAGAAGGTCTGCTATTATTATTGCTATTATTTGTATATACCCTTTTTTATAGTCTCAAAATCCCCTTACTGAAAAGTTATACAAACTAAAGAATGAAGTTGTAAATCCTTAGTCCCAATTCCAGTTGCAGGACTTTCCCGGGGATAATATCGATCTAAAATAATAACTCTGTGGATATAAAGCATGGGATAGGTAAGCTGTATACATCTCCCAGATGTAGGCACAATTTGTTTTAAATGTATGTAGATATTGTAATTAATAAAATGCAACTGTATTAGGTTCATTGATACTTTTAGCAATTTTAACATTTTTTATATTAATAGCTGTCTTAAAAATGCAAAGAAGAGGCGAGGAAACATTGTATTATGGAATTTGTATATTCCTTCTGAAGAAAATGAGTAACTATTATGTTCTTCTCTCTAAGATAAGAAATATAAAAATGCCTAAGATCTGGATCTTACCCTTAAAAGAGATCTTTGTTTACTCTGATACTGTGAGGGGTGGAATTAAAATAGTTTGATGAGGGGATCTTTCTAGTTATAATATTTTTACAGCTTCAGAGAAAGTTTGAGAGATTAAAGGAGGTATTTGGAAAAGATAATTGGAGGAGATAAACAGCTCAATGCAATAGGGTAAGACAAAAGAAATTGCGTAGGGAAGGATTTTGTAGCATGAACTGCCAGCAGTTGCTGGAAAGGATAAATTTACAAAAACCAGGTCAGGCATTGCTGTGGCAAAATATATCGGATTATGATTTAGATTGTAGCCATTCAAAATGGAAGCAACGGGATTGATGCTTTATCCAGTGGGTCCATTAACTAGAGCCCATTAATCAATAATGACCCACTATGACACTATGTGACTCTAAAAATATTAAAGTAGATTTATATGGACTACTATGGAAAGCTCTCCAAGATATAATATTCAGTATAAAATCATAATGATAAAGGAATGGATAATGTGACCTTAATGATCCTACTTGTATAAAAAAGTGGTATAAATATAAATGTGTATATATACACTTCTATACTTTTTTTCTGGAAATTAATGCCCGTACATGTTAGCTTTTAACTCAGAAATAAGACTCATGTTTGGAATTGAGTAAGTTATTATCATTGTTGAAAGTCTCCAAAGAGATTTCTAATTAATAGATTTCTTCTTCTCCACCGAAGCCATTAGTCATTTGAGAAATAAAATAATGGAGGAAAAAACCACCTCACTTTCATACAGATTTGGGTCAGAATGGAGTAAGTTGCAGAGTGTGAAACTCAAATGGATCTGCTAACTGAGTATCAGAAAGAGACACATTTACCCCTATCTCCCCATCCCAGTCTTTAACCACCTGCGGATGCATCCCCCCTGGAGAAACAGTGGACAGCTTATTCCTTGAAGATGGACAGATCCACAGAGGAGAAAGGAGAGTAGAAGTAACCCAAACATGCCTATTCATTCCTGTCAAATTTACCAAGATGATAATTTGCCTAATATTACCAAATTTCCCAGTATGGTATTTCTTTAGGAGTAGAGTGAGTAAAGGGGAAAATAGAATCATAATTTGCTCATACAGGAAATCTGACTTAGGCAAGAGTGAGGAGAAGTTCCCTCTTACAGTCATTTGGTAGCTTCCTGTAACATTTTAATTTTTTACCATGTGCAGATTGCACTTTTATAATAAAGCCAGCTGAATATTATTTAAAGTATATTCTTACTCTATAATTTTATAACCTTGAATAACAATTAGAACTGTCTAGAAATGAAAAAAAGACTGCCTTATAATTCATTCTTTCATTTAATTGCTATATGCCACAAATTGCTTTCATTACTGGAGATACAGGGCTCCCTGGCAGCTCTGAGTAGACTAGGTCATGTGGCGGGGGGAGGGAAGCAGAGAGGTAACAACTGTGGTAACAACTGGTAACAACTCCATCACGGGAGCTGTCACAGAACTAGAGGTCTTGTGATCCCTTGGTAGAGGATTTTGGTAGACTAGGATATTAGGACTGGAAATGATCTGCACTTTGAGACCTGGATGAAAGTGAAGCCCGTAAGTGGAACATGTAAGTTGGGTCAGAGCACAGAAGGTGGGGAGACACAGACCAAAAATGCTGAAGACATAGAGGCAGAGTAACCCGTATACTAGTTATTCCAACAAGGAGTATAGTCACTGAATCATAAAGATATAAAAAAAAATCCTTTTTAGGTAGTTCAACATATTAGAAAAGATGTTTTATGTGGAAAAATATCAATGAATTCAGTTTAATTAAGGGTAGAATTAGATCTTGAACACTTACTGATTAGCTACCATTGGCCAGAGACTATACTAGCCACTCTCAGATACCACTTGAGTAGGCAGAACCCCTGACCTCCGGAGCTTATAACCTCTTGGGAGAAATAATATAGTTATATAAATAATTATAAGGATAGATTTAATAACTGGATTTAAAATATGCTGCAAGTACTTGTTTACATATTGATCTACCCTAATAAATTAAGACCTCCTTGAGGGAGGATCTGTGTTATCTTCCTCTTTATACCCCTAGTCCTTAACACGTGTTTGGCAGGTAAGAGGTGGTGAATGTTTATTGAATACACGATCCAATTGTTAATAGAGACCTAAACAAACAGAGTAGCTCAAAGGAAGGGGAGAATATGTGGGACAATGGGAAAGAGCAAAGGCTTAAAGTAGTTGGGAGAATTTGATCTAGCTCTTGGAAAAAGGATTTTGTTTTTGTTTTTGTTCTGATAGGCGGAGATCCATATGAAAATGAAATGCAATCAAGGGACGCCTGGGTGGCTCAGTTGGTTAAGCCTCCTACTCTTGATTTCCACTCAGGTCATGATCTCAGGGTTGTGAGATCAAGCCCCCAAGCCCAGAATCTGCCTCCTTGCTCAGCAGGGAGTCTGCTTAAGACTCTCTCTCCCCCTCTCCCTTTGCCCCTCCTCCGACTCTACCTCTAAAAAAAAAAAAAGAAGATATTCTGACCCCAAAGTTACAAAGTTAGTTGATATTGGATTGAAACTCCAGCTCTTATCCCAGGCCTTTATTATATATATATCCCAGGCCTTAAGTCATGAGCTTTATTTTTTTTTATTTTTTTAAAATAATTTATTTATTTATTTAATTGACAGAGAGAGAGAGAGAGAGAGAGCAGGAACACAAGCAGGGCGAGTGGGAGAGGGAGAAGCGGGCTCCCCGCTCAGCGGGGAGCCCGATACGGGGCTCAATCCCAGGACCCTGAGATCATGACTTGAGCTGAAGGCAGACGCTTAATGACTGAGCCACCCAGGCACCCAGTCATGAGCTTTATAGCTTCAAGATTTTAAGTCAAAGTTGCAAAATCAGCTGGGTGTAGCAGTTTAAAAGCAGCTGACCCCACACTTGCCGGCCTACAGAGTGATCCTCCTGACTCCAGAATCATGGAGTTACATCAGTTACTTTCTCCACAACCCACCACACTCTGTCTGACTTCCCTCACAGCCCTGCTATTGTTTCACAAGCTCTCAGATAGGCACTTTAGAAGACTTGCCCTTCTTGGAGCACTTCAGTGACTCAGTTAAGCACCTGACTCCTGATTTTGGCTCAGGTCATGATCTCATAGAGTCATGAAATCGAGCCTTGCATGAGGCTCCATGCTGGGCAGGGAGCCTACTTGGAATTCACTCTCTCCCTCTCCCTCTACCTCTGCCCCCACCTCCCTTAAAAAAAAAGAAAAGAAAAAAGAGGGGTGCCTGGGTGGCTCAGTCCATGAAGCATTTGCCTTTCACTCAGGTCATGATCTCAGGGTCCTGGGATCGAGCCCCTGGTCAGGCTCCCTGCTCAGTGGGGAGCCTGCTTCTCCCTCCCCGTCTGCTGCTCAGCCTGCTTGTGCTCTCTGGTTCTCTCTCTGTCAAATAAATAAATAAAATCTTTAAAAATAAAAATGAATAAAGAAAGAAAAAAGAAAAAGAAAATGAAAGTGAAATGCAATCAAAGCATGTGTGAGTATTGGACCTAACTTCTTTCAGTGCTATAGTTCACTATGAATAATGCCGAACTGGCCATGAGGGAGATGGCAAACACAATGACAAAACTGTTCTCAGCCTCTCTACAGAGAATGTCAGAAAAATAGGCCTACGTAGATCCATGGCATGAGAGAGTAATAAGATGTTCACATTTTTGAAAGTTGGGTGCAAATTGTCAGATGAAAAGTGAGTCAATGAGCAATAGTTTGCATAAATAAAAATGGCGTTTTCCTTAATCTGAAGTAAAAAAGCTGATAGGTACAAATAATGACTATATTAACATTGCAGTCATAAAGCTGGTCTAGAAAAGGTCCCTTGAGATTTACATTAATGATTTGGAGTACTAAAAACATAGCACCATCTAGAGAACACCTGATGATATAGAGAAGATATAATAAGTGGAAGTAGTGTCTTCCAGATGAGTAAAGATTAGGAGTTCCAGATGTGTGCTGTGTTGTTTCCATCAGCCAAGAATAAAGGATTTCTATGTTTGACTTGGAAAACAACACTTTCTACCTTTCTGCTTCTGAAAAGAAAGTAGAGGAAAGTAGATAAAGAAAAAAATTCAATATGTGGTTATTCATTTATTTAAGTTTTAAGATAAATCTGGCCTACAGTGAAAAAAAAAAATACCAAAGGAAGTCCTATCATCCTGAGTCAATATCCATGTGGTGAACTTATCCAAAGTGCTCTGGTTTCTATGATTTTTGGCCTCTAAATTCCAATAACTTTTTTATATTCTTTTCAACTGCTCAGTTCTATGTATTTGTCAATTAAAGTCACTTTTAAAATATTAAACTATAATTAACATTCTGGCCACCAACTTCTCTTTTCCTGGATCTCTCCCTTCCTCATTCTTGCCATACCCATTCTTGTACTTCATGCAATTTTCCAACCCTTAGTCACCCCATATCCTTTGCAAATTCTAAATAATTTTTAAAATATTTTATTTATTTATTTGACAGAGAGAGACACAGCAAGAGAGGGAACACAAGCAGGGGGGAGTGGGAGAGGGAGAAGCAGGCTTCCCGCTGAGCAGGGAGCCCAATGCGGGGCTCGATCCCAGGACCCTGGGATCATGACCCGAGCGGAAGGCAGACGCTTAACCATCTGAGCCACCCAGGCGCCCCTCCTTTGCAAATGCTAAATGCCTTCTATTAATTATCTTTTGTGCAAGCCCACTTCTTTAAACACATGGAAGGGTACCATCACTATCATGTTTTCCAGATTCAGTTGGGCCGCAGTCCCATTTGTCAATTTTTGGTTAGATCCTAGTACTCTCCTTCCTGAATTCTCAACAATGGCTATTCCAAAAACTTAACGCCCCTTAAAGCTTCCTAACCCAGCTTTATCCCTCTCTTTCTTAGCAAATGACTGACTCATGGTCCTTCAAGAAAATCAATAGTAACAAGTATGGGTTTATTCAAATTCCTAGCCCCACACTTAAAAAAGGATTTAGATCAGAAGAAAATCTGACTCCTTTCTTGTTCACTAAAAATTATGCCCTGGACCTCAATTTCTTCTTTGTTTTAGGTTCTTCATCTAGTCTTTCTTTGCCCACATTTTTCAGTTCTCTCTCCAGTAGTTTCTTACCTATAGTCAATAACGTCTTAAAACAATAATTTTTACCAGCTATCTCCACTTCTATGATGCCCATTCTCCATGAGCACAGAATACATTTCCATTTATTTGTGTCTTTGTCAATTCCTTCCATCAATGTCTTAGAGTTTTCAACGTACAGATCTTTCATATCTTAGGTTAAATGTATTCCAAATATTTTATTCTTTTTGATGCAATTGTAAATGGGATTGTTTTCTTATTTTCTCTACTGATAGTTATTAATGTATAGAAAAACAATTGCTTGTTATATATTTATTTTTGTATTTTACAACTTTACTGAATTAATTTATTAGTTCTGTTTATGGTAGATTCTTTAGAGTTTTCTATAGAATATCATGTCATCTGCAAATACGGTCTTACTTCTTCCTTTCTGATTTAAATGCCTTTATTTCTTTTTCTGTGCCTATTTTCTCTGGCTAGGTCTACAAGTAGTATGTTGACTCAGTGAGAGAATAGGCATCCCTGTCTTATTCCTAATCTTGTGAGAAAAACTTTCAGATTTTTCCCGTTGAGTATGATATTAGCTATAGATTTGTCATACATGGTCTTTATTCTTTTGAGGTACACACCCTCTATAACCACTTTGTTGAGAGTTTTTATCATGAATGGATGTCGAATTTCATCAAATCCTTTTCTGTATCTTTTGAGATAAATATATGATTTTTATCCTTTTGTTAAAGTGATGTATCACTTTTATTGATTTGCAGATGTTGAATCATCCTTGCATCCCTCAAATAAATCCCACTTGGTCATGGTGTGTGATCCTTTTAATTTATTATTAAACTCCATCTGCTAATATTTTGTTGAAGTTTTTATATCAATGTTCTTCCAGGATATTGGTCTGTAATTTTCTTTTCTTGTAGTGTTCTTATCTGGTTTTGGAATCAGGGTAATGATGGCCTCATAAAATGAGTTTGGAAGTTTTCACTCCCCTTCTGTTTTTTGGAAGAGTTTGAAAAGGATTGGTATTAATTCTTCCTTAAATGTTTGGTAGAATTCACCAGTGAAACCATCTGGTCCTGAGCTTTTCTTTTTTGGGAAGTTTTTGATTACTAATTCAGTCTCCTTGTTGGTAATTGGTCTGTTCACATTCTGAATTTTCATGAGTTTGACAGGCTTTTATGTTTCTAGGAATATATCCATTTCTTCTAGGTTGTCCAATTTGTTGGCATATAATTGTTCCGAGTAGTGTCTTATGATCATTTCTATTTCTGTAATGTCAGTTATAATGTCTCCATTTTCATTTATAATTTCATTTATTTTAGTCCTCTCTCTTTTTCTCTTGGTAAGTCTAGCTAAATAGTTGTCAATTTTGTTTATCTTTTCAAAAAGCCAGTTCTAAATTTCATTGTTCTTTTCTATTATCTTTTTTGTGCCCATTTCATTTATTTTTGTTCAGATCTTTATTCTCCTCCTTCTACTAAATTTGAGATTAGTTTCATCTTCTTTTTTTAGTTCCTTGAGGTGTAAAGTTAGATTGTTTATTTGAAACCCTTCCTTTTTCTGAATGTAAGCATTTATCACTATGAACTTCCCTTTTATAACTGCTTTTGCAGCATCCCATTAGTTTTGGCATATTGTATTTCTGTTTTTCTTTGTCTCAAGATTTTTTTTTATTTCTTTTTTGTTTTTTCTTTGACTCAGTGGTTGTTCAGGAGCATCTTGTCTAATCTCCACATATGTGTGCATTTTCCAGTTTTCTTTTTGTAATTGATTTTTTTTCATATCTTTGGGGCTAGAAAAGAAACATGTTATGATTTCAAACTTGTCAGATTTATTGAGATTTGTTCTGTGGCTCAACATATGATTTATTCCTAAGAATATTCCATGTGTGTGTCAGGTGAATGTGTATTCTGCTGCTGCTGAATGGAATGCTCTATAAATATCTGTTAAGTCCATGATCCAATATGTAGTTTAAGTTCAATGTTTCCCTATTGTTTTTCTGTCTGGATGATCTATCCATTGTTGGGAGTTGTTTTGGATAAAAGAGTCTTGTGAGCATTTGGGGAAAGAGAACATTGAATCATTCAGAAGGAGAATATTAGCATTACTATAATATTTCTTATTTATTTACTATGTACCAGGACTGTTTAATATACTATATGCCTTATCTCATTCAGTCTTTACACCAGCCATAATTATTAATTCATTTTGTGAATTAATACAATGAGGCACAAAATGATTAAAATACTTTCCCAGGGTCATGGAGTAAACATGTGGTAAAACCAGAATTCGGATTAATGATTTGGATTGACATCTTGTGTTTATTATCACTATGGTATAGTTTTTGGGAGCATGGTAGAAATACAGCATAAATTAATGCTTATTAAACTTCAAAATGAAAATAAGTCCCCAGGAGATCTTGTAAAAATGCAGAGTCTTATTCATTACATCTCTTATGGCACCTCAAGATCTTCATTTCTAATAACTCCCAGGTTATTCTTATGCTGCTGGTCTATGGCATTAATGACAGGCTACATTGTTCAAATAGATTAGAGAAGCTAAAGAAACCAAAAGGTGTTTAGTAGCCCCTAAGGAATTTTAAAGGAATTAAAAATAAAATAAGTTTATCAATCTGGATATTACATGTAAATTAATTTCAAAATCTATCCAACCCAAATTCAAAAAGCGTGTCGAAAACTTTTCGTAAAATGATTTTGCCACTGGAAGAAGTATTGGAGGAGTAAAAAGAGGTGGGATTTCATTTCTTCATATAAATAGATAAATAGCTGAGCCATATGCTGAAGACTTAGAAAAAGGTAGGGGAATGACATCTTTCAAATAGGTAAGTAAAGTTGAAGAGAACAGAGACTATAATAAAAAGAAAAAATTTTACCATGTTTATAATTTCTATTACTCTTTTATACATCTTTTTTAAGTCAAAATATTAAACAATATTAAATTTAAAATATAAAAGCTTAACAAGTGGCACCATTTTATAACAATCTTTCTTTTTTAAAAAAACTTTAAAAAAATCAAAAGACTTTATTTTTTAGAGCAGTATTAGGGTCACAGCAAATTTGAGAAGAATGTCCAGAGTTTTCAATGTAATTGCTGCCCGCATACATGCATAGCCTCCCCCATTAGCAACGTCCCCCACCAGAGTGGTACCTTTGTTACAACTAATGAACTTACAATGACACATCATCCTCACCCAATATCTATAGTTACCTTAGAGTTCACTCTTGGTGTTGTACTTTCTATGGGTTTAGACAAATGTGTAATGAGATGTATCCACCATTATAGTATCATACAGAGTATTTCTGGGGCCCTCCAAATTCTCTGTGCTCTGCCTAATTTTCTCTCCCCTTCCTCCCCCAGCCCTGGCAACCACTGATCTTTTTACTGTCTCCATAGATTTACCTTTTTCCAGAATGACATATGCTTGGAATCATAACAACATGCAGCCTTTTCAGATTGTTGTTTGTTTTTCTTCATTAGTAATATGCAATTAAGATTTTCCTATGTCTTTTCATGGCTTAATTGCTCACTTCTCTTTAGTGATAAATAATGTTCTAGATGTAACACATTTTATTTATCCAGTCACCTACTGAGGAACATCTTGGTTGCTTCCAAGTTTTGGCAATTATGATAAAGCTGCTATAAACATCTGTGTGCAGGTTTCTGAGAGGATATAGCTTTTTAGCTCCTTTGGGTAAATACCAAGGAACGTGTTTTCTGAATCTTGTGGAACCCATTTTTTTTAAGATATATTTTCCTAGTCTTTAAAATTTCACTTCTCAGTGCCTCTCAGTAGTGGCAAAAATCTATTAAGTATTTAAGAAGTCAAGTGATAGGGGGCGCCTGGGTGGCTCAGTTGTTAAGGGTCTGCCTTCGGCTCAGGTCATGATCAAGTCCCTCATTGGGGTCCCTGATCCACGGAAAGCCTGCTTCTCCCTCTCCCACTCCCCTTGCTTGTGTTCCCTCTCTCATTGTGTCTCTCTCTGTCAAATAAATAAATAAAATCTTAAAAAAAAAAGTCAAGTGATAGGTACCTAATCTTACCTTCAATTGTTGATTGTCTTGCATAAAATACCAGTAGGAAAATAGTGTTTCTTCTAGCAAAAGTATTTTCCATACACATATTTACAAGCACTATTTACTATTCATGCTAAATAAAAGATTACAAAATCACCAGATTTCCAATTTACTATAACTGTATCTATTTAAAGATATGTATCTTTTTTTAAAAGACTTTATTTATTTATTTGACAGAGGGAGACATAGCGAGAGAGGGAACACAAGCAGGGCGAGTGGGAGAGGGAGAAGCAGGCTTCCCGCTGAGCAGGGAGCCCGATGTGGGGCTCGATCCCAGGACCCTGGGACCATGACCTGAGCCGAAGGCAGACGCTTAACGACTGAGCCACCCAGGCACCCCTGAAGATATGTATCTTTAATACCTGATAGATTTGCAATTAGGTACTTGTATTTTTTCCTCCAACATGACACAATCATTGAAACGAGTATTTCTAAGTCTGTAGGCTGCCTGATAAACAGAGACAATAGTCTGTTCAGTTACATGCAGCTAGTTCTTGATTACCTGTGGTGATTGATGGATGATAGCATAGAAAAGTGAAATCATTTTAGCAGATGGGTATAACCACCTCTACCCTAGTTCATCCTATTAGCTGATATGTTTAGTAGGTAGCCAACAGACTCATTTGAATTTCATTTCCTTTATTATTCCATTTCCAGACACTTGCTACTAAATAAATGTTAATGAGCAAGGAAGCAGCCAAAAGACAGGAAGCAAAAAGAAAGAGAGAGAAGCAATGGGAGTGGATAGTCCCCAAACTAGAAAATCAGATCCTGAATAATCACAGGTTGTGATGGTCTCGTTGGTGTGGGAATACAAATGACCATTACAACCTCATACTTGAAAGAAATGCAGGTCTTGTTTTTCAAATATGTAAATGTGCTGAAAGAAATGTTCCACCCAATTATTCTCTGTCCATTTTTAGGCTGTAATTGAGCATATGTTCCATTCCTAAATATTTTTTATTTTTCCTCCAAGATTTTATACACTGTCTTCTTTGTGAGCGTTTTCCCCCAATTGTTGCCTTTTATTCGGTTGATTATGATGGACACATCCAATTTGTTCCAGTCCTGCCAAATCTGTTTACTACCCAGAGAAAGGTGAACTATTAAAATGTGCCTGCTTTGATTATTAAGCTCTGGGGAACAGATGTCACTAGAGCTCCTTTTTCTTCTTCTTTTAACCCCTATCCAAATTTCCTGAGTACAATGTGCTGGTGTTTCGGTTGAAAGTCCTGCCAGTGCTCCTTAGTGCCCACAGTAAGATAGTGACATGGAATACAGGCCCCTTACTGAACGCAAATATAATTTTGTTTTAGAAATTAGTGACCATAATTTTGTCTTTAATAAACTAATCTCTAGCTAGCAAGATTAACCTTAGTATGCAAGATGGTTATTTATTGTAAAGGTATTGTGAATGATATTTGATCTCAGCATAAACTTTAACCATAAGTTTAATAACAAAAATATCTACATTATATTTATATTTAGTGAACAATGCTATCCCGCATTAAACACATAATTTTCCTGCTTTCTTTCAAGTTTCGTTCTACTAAACAAGTGTAATAAAGAGCCTAACTCCAGTTTTTGAGGTTTGCTGACAGATTTTAAGTCTCAATCCTCCCTTTTCTTTTTCTGCTCCACGTCTGGCAAGCTGATAATAAAGTCCCGGTGTTTCTTCCTTTTGTGCAGGCAGGAAGTTCAAACCATGACTGGGAACCTTCACTCCAGCCACCCCCGAACCATGTAAAAACCCCAAGCCAGTCTCTCCGCCCTGTTCTCTCAAGACATTTTTTGACCAGCTTGAGAGGCCTGCCTTGCTCTGTCCAGAAAACTTCATTATGTGAATAATAAATCTTTCAAACCCTCGTGATGTGAGTGTTGTATCATCAGTCTTGATATCTGCACCAAATCTGGGCTTGGGGATCCATCATCCTGCTTCTTCGGAGTTTTCACAAGAAAATCAAATCCTCTGACTACAGGTCCTTCATGTCTTCATCCATTCATGTATTAATTCATTTACTTATTGGGATATAATGATGTAAAATACTTGGTTTTGGCCACAGGAAGACAAAAATATCTACCAATTGGCTCTACCCCGTATAGTTTTCAGCAGATGGGGTCTGCAATAACATTCTAACAATCATCCCAGAGTAGATCCCACGTTAGTGTGAGTTAACCTCTCTTAGGGTTTACTATGTCTCTTCAGTAGTAAACTGCAAAACTGGGAAGAAAATGGAAAAATGAAAATAAGCTCAACTTTTTTTTTAAAGATTTTATTTATTCATTTGAGAGAGAGAATGAGAGAGAGAGAGAGCACATGAGAGGGGCGGAGGGTCAGAGGGAGAAGCAGACTCCCTGCTGAGCAGGGAGCCTGATGCAGGACTCGATTCCAGGACTCCGGGATCATGACCTGAACCGAAGGTAGTCGCTTAACCAACTGAGCCACCCAGGCGCCCTAAACTTTTTTTTAAAGGCTGAAAATAGGAGGTTACAGCAGGAAGACAGCTCTGAGCATCACTCACTTCCATCTCTTCCGCCATCATCTTTGGCAAATGACTATTGTCCAGTAGCTTCTCCTGTGGTTTCTCTCTCCCACCATTTTCTCCTCCTAGGCATCCAACATGGAGCATAGCCTTCTTTTACTATGTAAATCAGACGACTGGACTCCTCAGTTAAACCCTTCAGTGGCTTTCTTACTGCTCTTCAAGTATAGACTCTACCATTCAGCTGCATCTCCACTTTTTTTTTAATTATGTTATGTTAATCACCATACATTACATCATTAGTTTTTGATGTAGTGTTCCATGATTCATTGTTTGCATATAACACCCAGTGCTCCATGCAGTATGTGCCCTCCCTAACATCCATCACAAGGTTAGCCCATCCCCCCACCCCCTCCCCTCTAGAACCCTCAGTTTGTTTCTCAGAGTCCGTAGTCTTTCATGGTTCATCTCCCCCTCCGATTTCCCCCCCTTCATTTTTCCCTTCCTACTATCTTCTTTTTTTTTTTTAACATATAATGTATTATTTGTTTCAGAGGTACAGGTTTGTGATTCAACAGTCTTGCACAATTCACAGTGCTCACCATAGCACATACCCTCCCCAAGGTCTGTCACCCAACCACCCCATCCTTCCCACCCCCCACCACTCCAGCAGCCCTCAGTTTGTTTCCTGAGATTACGAATCCCTCGTATCAGTGAGGTCATATGATACATGTCTTTCTCTGATTGACTCCTCTATTTCTAATAGCACACTGTTCTTTTTCTTTCTCAATTCTTATCACAATTTATAATTATATATTTTATTTTGTATTTGTTTACACAGACAGATAGCAAAGGTCCATGAGGGAGGGGAGCATGTCTTTTTTGGTCACTCTTGGGGGACGAGTTTCCATGAGTGTCTCAAGTCCCTGAGCATCCTGATGGCAGGAACACCAATTGCCTTTGCTCTACCAGCCTTGGAAGATATAGTTTCCCCCAGGCAGGAATCCTGATTTTCTTACCGTCCACTACGATGTGGATGTCTTCGTCTAGAGCAAAAGTTAGACGTGCTTCCTGCCCAGTTAAAGAGTTGGGCTCCCTAATCTCAGAGTTCCTCTCCTGTGACACACTCGGCTGTGTGCGCACCTCCCGTCTGATACTCTCTGCAGCAGCGGCCGGGAAGCCAGGCTTGAGAGACCAGCACAAATGCTTACAGGCTGGCTAATGATATTGCTGTGGGTAAGAAATTGCTTTTTCTCTCTGGCTGAAGAGTTTTACACCTTCTGTCAGCATCCATGAATCTGTGGCAGGCTAACTTGTGAGCTAGCAAGTGGAGTACAATCGCAGATGCTTTGGAGTTCTTAAAGTCAACACTATAAATCTGGAACTAGCACAGTGCTTGGCTCTTATTGTAGCTAACAAAAATGTGTCAATTCAGTGAATAAAGAATTGTGTCCTTTTGAGAATCTCATTATGTTTGGTTCCTCACCTGCGCTGCAAGCCCTGAGAGTTGTTTTGTTGTTGTTGTTGTTGTTTTAGGTTTTTACTTATTTTATTTTATTATTTCTTGTAATGCAAATACCTGACTTAAACTATGATTCCTGAGACGTTCACTTCAAAGATGACTATCTCAAATAAACACATGGCCAGCCACAGGACTAGATAAAGGGCCAGGCCATCTCCCATATTGAGGCTCTTTGTTGCAGAGATTTTAGTTGAGTTTGATAGCTGAGCATTTGAGTCACTTGTCTTTTCTCTTCTGGTGTTTTAAATTCCCACTCTTATGCTATAAATCGACCAATAAAGAATGAGCCTGTGAAACCCTAGGCCCTCATCCTCCATTGCAATAAAAGCAGAACCCTGGGCCCATGTGCTCTTTTTTCACTCACAACCTTGCTGTGTGACCCCAGGTAGGCTGTGTAATTTCTAGGTCCTGTAAGTAATAAATCCTTTTCACCCAAGTCTCCTGATAGTTATTGCTGAAAGGCATCTTGCAATCATAATAAGAACCACAAGGACGAGTCCAGACACAACATTGATTACTGATAGGCTGAGACTGGCACAAAACATCGCCCTAATAAACTGCGCATATGTAAATGCACACATAATTTTTACTATGTCAGGAGGATTGCAAACCTTCTAGAGTCCTTCCACATACAAATAAATCTCCAAGGACTCCAACTTAGGAATGGTTTAGTTCATACTATTTTCTAATATACGTAATAGGACTAAATCCTGGAGAGAACACTTATCACCTGATTTCATTATTTTTTTCTTGTCCTACTTGCCACCCTACCTTTACACCAGCACCATAAATTAATTTTCAGAACCAAAAAGAAAAGATTGCATGGTGGCATTAAAAGTTCTGGAATGAGCTACCACTCAGAAATCATGCAGGTAAAACTAAATTCATAAATAGTTAGATAAGCCCGTGGTCAGAACAATAAAGGTGATTGAAGATGAGTTCAAAGTGAGTAGAGATTTTCTTGCTATATAATTAAAGTGCCTTCGGAAAATGCCAAGACGATTGCTAGGCTCTTCCAAAAGCTAAGCCCTGGTGCTACTGACCCAGACTGTAGCTAATCCTGAGCTGAAACAAACTAGAGCTCTTATCCAGTACCTGATGGCTCAATGCAAAGAGCCTGGTCCCATTACTGACCACACTCTGACCTTGGGAAACCTACTGTTGACTCTAGGTTTCCTCATCTCTAAAATGGGATAATTTTATTTAAATCCTACAGTTGTCTTAAGGAACCAGCCTGAGGAATGTCCAGATACAAAGACGGCACACGTTCTTTACCAGCAAACAGCACATCTATGTGCAAAACTTCATTTAGCCTCTTTCTGCCTTTGTGTTTAAATTACATTCTTTTATAATTTGCTGACCCTGACACGAGAAATTCTCAGTCCCATAGGTCCTCTGATGTTGCTACAAGGTTTCATTTGGTGGAAATATAGTCCTATTACTTGGCTCCAAACACTGTCAGTTTGGACGTATTATTATGGCCCTTGGAACTTAGATCCAGTGGTCTTAATCTTCTTATGTAGTTCAAAGCATTGGCCATTTAAACTTCTTTGCACTGAGAGTCATGGCCCAAACATACAGGATAGATTAGAGGTAAATTGTGAGGGCACAGTACACAGCTGCCAACTTCAACAATTCCTTGCTCATGCATTTATGGCAAGTTCTTCGTCCTCTGAATTTGGTTTCCTTCATTGTAAAATGGGGTATTCTGAGTATTGTGAGCATCAAGGAAGATTTTGTGTACAGTGCTCATAAATAGCCGCAGAGTTCTTGCGGCTATTACTTTACCCACTCCACCCCCAAAACTCATACACACATACCTGAAAAGTATGTATTGACTTAATTTTTTCAGAATTAGAAACTGGCCCAGAAAGACCAAGCAGCTTGTACAAAGTTACACAGCTAGTAAGATGTGGAAATAAGATAAAATTTACATCAGTCCAGTTGCTGTATCCATTTTCATTCCATTTGGTTGTGCTCTCAGAGGCCGTCCAAATGCAGAAGAATGATAGGTGATTGAGACCGTTTGAGAAGTTTGCTATTGATCCTGATGTTAAGAGTGTTATTTTGGATTTGACTTTAGGTAGGTTTACAAATTATCCCAAGTCATCTAAGAAAAAAATGCCTGGAGGTATCAGCAAAGTCTCTCTCTCCCAAGAAACTGGTGTTAAAGCACTTTTGAATGAACAGAATATGTGCTCAATGAACTAAAGACTGGTTCAAAATTGAGCAGATGAACAACTTAGTAATCCTCTCTTAATAAAAGACAAAACACTTGTCTTTCATTTATAGTCTTGCACTTTTAACGGACCTCCATGGGAAAAGCATAATAAGCAGTAATAGATACCAGGAATGCCACCAGGTAGGACTTAAGTGTCTATTGTATTTTTTATCAGGTTTTGTGAGCTTGCCACAAAATCTCTAGGTCTAAATACAGTTGTATGAATAATGATAATGATGTGGTAATAACATATTTTCTTTAAGGGTATGGGTTGATGGATGGACTGGCCAGTGAAAGTACCAATTTCAAATGGTAGGTATTATCCATACTTGGTGGTAAAAATATTTTGTATTTTGGGTTTCCTTTGTGAATTCTAGTTTCTGGACTGTGTGCTTGTCCCTTATCATACCATATAGAAATCCAAGATTACTTTTATGCCCCGAATGATTTTATACTAATTTATGTTCCTCTTAAACTTGATGAGCTATATTTCCCTCTATCCCCGATAAGTGAATAATTTCTGGTGAAGGGCAAATGCTAGTTGTAACAAGAAGATACATAGATGGCTTCCAAAAGTAGGTTTTGGAGCTTAGTATAGCTCTGAAACTGAAGGACTCTTGTGACGCTTAACTATACCCATGATGTTCAGCCAAAAAGGCAGCGCGCCTCAGAGCATGTGACCTGAAAGTACATAAAGTAAAGTACGAAGAGTCTAATGCAAGTGTGTAAATTGTAAATGATTCTGGGAAGCTCTGATGTCATTTCTTAAATGAGAATTAAATTTTTAAAATTTCAGTAATTTGGTACCATGTAATTTTTGAGTCATGTTTCTAGTAAAATACATTTTGTGTCCAGTTTTTGTGTCCAGTTTATTGCCAAATGAAAATACTGATAGGCTTTATATAAATTCAGTTAATAAATCCAAGAAAATGTGTGGATTTTTTAAAGGATTGCTTTAGGGACAATTAATTATAAATGGCTCATTTTTGTATTGGCAACTCAATACATCAGTTTGGCAGTTGCCTTAAGAATCCTAGCTTAATAATTAATGCAGTGCTATTCGTCTGGTAATGAAAAACTGTACTATATGCCTTCACATAACTCACTGAATTAGGTCTACTATTTCTACCCTTTTAAATAGTCTCTTTAGCCAACTATCCCTGGCTGTAATGATAAGAAGCTCTAATATTGTGTGATGCATTGTTGCTAGCTATTAGATTTCTAAAGGACAATGTTACTGGGAGAGGTACCGGCTACACAGAAATGATACAAAACTGATTATTAGCAAGGTATTATAACTGGTGTTTTCACACTCCACACAACTGTCAACTCAGGGGAATGTAATATTTTTTCACGTGACCTCTATACCATCTGTGCAAATTGGCCTGCTTTGTGCTTTTCACACCTGCTCTGATTCAGAAGTTGATATGCAGACAAGGTAGATTTATCAAGAGCAAGAAGAGTATTTTCCAGTTTACTTTGAGATGTGTGTCAGAACAGTACCAAAATGAATCCAGTATCAGGACAGCAGCAATGTGCTATTTCAACCCAAATCATGTGGTAAGGGGCAGTGTTTTTTAAAAATCTAGATCAGAGGACATGACCTCAGGGGTCAGAAAGTTGTATATGAGATTTTTTTTTTCATTTTGATAACAATATAAAAAATAAGTAGCATGGTGAAATGGGCACATGATGTAATCTCCCCCTTTATAAAAAGTCAGAGCGGCTCATAAACAAGAGGAAGGAGGATTTGCAGGAACTTGAACCTGCAAAGGTATTGAAATACTGAAAGACATTATTATATGAAAGAGAAAAATGCCGGAATGTGAAGGGAAAAATATATATTGCCACAGAAATGGTGGGTGCAAAGTGCAAGAGAAAACTCAGATAATCAAAGGGAATTCATTGGTATTCTGCCGTGAAAATACACAGGCTTCCAACTGCTGTGCATCTCTCTTTGACACATTCCTAACTCCAAGTGGACCAGACATAATGGGTTAGCTGTCTACACACAAGAAAGAGAAATGTGGGAGCTTAGGGATGAATGACAGGGCAGAGATCCTGATGGTTGATGATATTTGGGAAGAACATAAAGAACCAAAAATCAGAAGATGAGCCATGGAAGTAAACCACACAGCAGTCAATTAGTCACTATCCCTGAAATAGTGTAGGGTACAAGTGAGACTGGAGCCCCTCTCTCCTTACAAAGTAAGCTGCATAAACACAGTAACAAACAGCCTAATGTACAACGTCAATTAAAATGATGAGTGCATCACCAACTACATGAAGAATACTAACATAAGGAATAAAAGAGACTTCAAACTTAACTAATATAAGAAATTACACCTGAAGGGACAGTGTTAATTAAACAATAAGTACAGAGTTTATACCCATTATAATTTTTTTAGGAACAGGAAGAATACGCCATTTATGCCAAAAAGGCTATTATGTACTAAAGAGACTCATTAGAGATTGGGAGTTAAATCCATAAATTTTCATGGTTCAATAGCAAAATTGACATAGCTGAATAGTATATTATTGATCTGAAATAAAATAATTTTTTTAAAAAAGGTAAGATACATGGAAGACAGATATGGAAATTACAGAGTTCGTTTAACAGTTGTTCACCTGATAGATTTCTTCCACATAGAGAAAGTGGAGACAATGAGAGGGAATCACTAATTAAAGGAGATGGAACTCTGGGAAAAATACTATGTGTATAGTCACTTCTTAGTTACTTGAACAAATAGGGAGTTGACATACAGATAACAGACAATGATAGACACTCAAAATATTAATTCGTAGTTTTTTCAGATATGTTTTATACTTAATTCTGAGCGAGAATATATCATCCGTAAGGCCAATAAAATCAAAGAGTAAAATATCACAGTGAAAAATTTTAACAGAAGTGAACATCCAACTATTACTTTATTCTCCTAGCTGCTGAATTATACCAGGGTAGAGGCCTCCAACTCAGACTAAAATCAAGCAAAATAATTTTCAAAAAAATATTTTCTAGCACATGGACAGTATTTAAAGATTTTGATTTCAAAGCCTTTGTCTCCTAGAAATAAAGAGCATTTAGAATGAAGCAGAGAGAACCAGATTTTCACAAAAGAATAATTAAGCCAAGAAAATGTTCATTGTCAAAATGAAAGAAGTCAACAAAGTAAGTAAACAAAATACCATAGGTACTTTCACATGTCGATAAATGTTAAAAAAAAAAAAAACCTTTCTACATACTAGTGGTATTTGAGAATGATCTTTGTCTATAGCAGGATACAGCACCTAACTACAAACCATATATTTCTATGTCAGATTGATTTCAAGAGAGATCAATAAGTTTTCTTACAAAGTCTATTGTGAGCCTGAGCCAAGAAATATGTCGGTCTTGCTCAGGTTGGCAGAAGAACAGGGGCATTTCTTTTTGACAGCAATTAGCAGAATAGAATTAGTCAGCACCAGTGAACTCACAGATAAAAGCTGAAGAGGCTATTCTCTTTTAGCACATTTTATGGCAATTACCTTTCTGACTTAGGTCAGCTTCTCTTTGAGTTTGGAGAAGGCAAAATTTCAAGCTCAATGCCAATCCAAGAGTAAAGGTGTAAACTTTCTGACATAACTTTAAAACTCTCATATATAAAAAACTGCTTTCCCCCCAGTGAACCATTTATAGTTGTGAGTCCATTAACTAGTTGTAAAGTGGCAGAGTCAGACGGTTGGTAAGTAGGCTACCCTGGAAATTTTTTAAAAGCAGGAACACCCTTTAACCGAGCTAGTCACTACTAAGATTTGATGCTTTAAAATTTTTAAAAATTCTATATAAAAGAAATAAAAACTGGTTTATAGGAACATTCTCATTTATTATTTATAAAACAAATACATTAATGAAATGAATTGTAAGTTCATTTATAACAATGCAGTAAGAATTTACTACTTACACAAAAGCCAAAACCACCATGAAACTTAATAAATAAATAAATAGACCACCTCCATCCCCAAAACTAAAAAAAATAGAGTTGTATCAATGAGTTTACGTTAAGTGACACTTCAATGACAAATGGACCCAACAACAAGGATTGATTACTCATTCATATTATATGTTGGCCTAGACTTTGTTTCATGTCTTCTTCACTCCTGAACCATACAGATTTAGGTGACAAATACATTTTCTGGCAGCAGTCTTCTTGGGTGCAAATTCCAGATCTATCACTTACTAGCTATGTATACTTGTAGGGGACATGGTACAATGGCAGATTACATTTTATTCATTTTTAACAAATGTAGCAGTCTTGGAGGCAGGGGAGTGTGGAGATTAAAAACCAGGTGCACAGTGGGGGTGAGAGGTGCCTACCTTACAGGCACTCACAGCCTAGGAGAAAGTCAAACAATTACATAGAAAACAGGACGCAAGACAGATGATGATCACTGTTGTTAATAATGACAGATGTTATGGGAGTATGGAAAGGATCTGGAAAGACTTCTTGAAGAAGTTGGAATTGAATATAAACATAAAGCAAATACTGACTCTTCAAGAATATGGAGAAGAAGATAATGTGGAAGGCAGAGTTTGATTCATAAAATCCTCACGAATCATGTTGGGAGGGTATGAAGATATCCTGAGGATAATGGGGAGTACTGAAGGATTTTAAGTAAGAAAATAAATAAAGAGATTTATATTTTAGTAAAATAATTCTTGCAGTAATTTGTCATTTAATTGGACAGGGGAAATAACCAAACTAAGAAGATTAATTTGGGGTCCTTTTCAGGAGCCCAGACATAAGTGTATGGCAAGAAGGAATCAGACTACATCCACCTAATTTTCTACAGAGGATAAAATTAAGAGGACTCAACAACTGAATGAATGTGGTTATTGAGGAAGAGAAAAGAGAGCAGTAGTTCTCAAATGGCTGCATGTTGGAACTGACAAGATGACTTAATGCCCCCCTTCAGCTTGATTAAGCTTTAGACAGGTTTCTTCCTAATGACAGGCCCCTGACCCTCCATTTTTTAGAGCAATTACTTTAGAAAACTTGCAATTGTAAATTCTTTCTGTCACTTTGAGATGTAAATCTACAATCTAGTAATACCTTTCTCAAGGACCTGGGATCCATCCCTCTGAAGTGTCATCAACAAGATGGCACCGCCATCTCCCAGTCTCTGGGAGAGTAGGAACCTAACTTCAATAAGCAACAATTAGCAAACATTGGTAGCCTAATATAACTGACTAACTGCCCCACCAAACACCCTCCAGTCATTTTCCATTAGCTCCTTCTAGTGCTTCGGAACTCCCCAGCTTCAGAACTCCCCAGTCTTTGCTTCAGCGGAGGTGAGGTCAATCTCTCCCCACTATTGCAAAAGTGTTGAATAAAATCTTTCTACTCTATTTTAACTGGTCCAGTTCAATTTTTCAGAATTACCTGGGGAGCTTTAAAAATGTCTTGGTCTCACCACTCCAGATCCTAATTTAATTGGTCTGAGGTACAGCCTAGGTACTGAGAGTTTTGAAAACTCTGCAGATGACTGTAACATGTAGCCGAGGTTGAGAAAACCTGGAACAACAAATAATCCCAAGGTTTATTTGTGTAAGGGCCCATAACAGAAATAAGAACTACGAGAGAGAAGGAACTAGTAAGTGTGCCTATCAGAGGCGTCAAAGGTGGTTACCTCACTGGTATCATTTCTCCTCTACTTAAAATAATCTGAATTTTGTACAAGTATTCATCTCTTCCTCATAAAGCCCATGTGATTTAGTGTAAATGAGTTTAACCCATCTCCAAACTGTAGATTAATTTAAACCAATCTTAGTAATCTTATTTTTCCTGACTGGGAGTAGTTTGGGAAAGGTATGTGAGCTAATTTCTAGCCAATGACATTTAGTTTGAGTCTTGTTTGTCCTTTTGGAGATAGCTTTCTTGTTCTAAAGACCCTTGTTTTAAAAGAGCTCCCTTGTTGGGCGCCTGGGTGGCTCAGTTGGTTAAGCGACTGCCTTCGGCTCAGGTCATGATCCTGGAGTCCCAGAATTGAGTCCCACATCAGGCTCCCTGCTTAGCAGGGAGTCTGTTTCTCCCTCTGACCCTCCCCCATCTTGTGCACACGCGCACGCGTGCGCGCTCTCTCTCTCTCTCAAATAAATAAATAAAATCTTAAAAAAAAAAAAAGCTCCCTTGTTCTCTTCAGAGCAGGAGAAGCCAGTTCTATTTTCATCCTATAAATACACAAAAAGTGCCTAGATTTCATCATTACAGACAGCTGTTTTATAAACATTCACTCAACAATAGTCAGCTAATATTTGAGTACCTACTATTCCCTAAGGACTGTTCTAGGTGCTTGCAATACACTAATGAATAAACCAAAAAGTATTGCCCTCATGGAGGTTACATTCACTCAGAAGAGACAGACAATACTCAACTGATATAATAAGTAGGTAAACTATATAATAAATTAGAAAGTGATGCATACCACATAAAATAAAAGCAAAAGAGCATGGGGATGAGAGTGATCAGAGGTAGGTTGACCTAATTAAATAAAGTGGTCAAAATAAGTCTGTAAGACTTGTGCAAAGACTTTAAGGATATGATGAAACTAGCCAAGTGGATGTGTGATGTGAGGCAAAAGTATTTTAAACTGAGGAAAACAGCCAGAGTAAAGGCCCAAGGCAAAGGCAGAGCATAAAGATCAGTGTACCTGGAACAGAGGGTGGGGAAGGGGCCTCAAGTGAGAAGAGGTCAGGGAGGCAAAGCCTTGGCAGAGCATCATAAAGACATTGTATCCCTTGTAAAATCTGCAACTTTAATTTCGATTATCAGAGGAGCTCTTGATCTAGAATTGAGTCTGGGCTGAGGCCAGCAGACCGGACAGACGAAAACAAACAAACAAAAAGCAAAACAAACCTGGGTTTTTTATGGGACATTGACCTGCTAAATCAACCAACCTGCAAGCTTGCCTTCCCTCTGGTTGCCTCTTGTGAAATAATGAATTTCCTCATTGTTTATACCAGAGTTAAATTTCTTTTGCTTGAAGCCAAACCTAGCCTAACTACAAAAATAATTTAGTCTGTATTAGAGAATTAAAAATGGTTCTTACCAAGAAGTCTTCATTTTAACAAAGAGCAACAAAATCAAATGGCTTAAGTCACTTGAAGAAAAACCATGTTATACATAGGGAAAAACAATTTGATTGGCAAAAGCTGGTACAAGAGTGTGCTGAATTTATTCCATGAATAATGATATTTTTCATATATTCAGTAAAATATGTGTTCGCTTGCCCAAAGAATGAATATGGAATCATAGAATGAGTTATGGTGACTTTGATAATTGTATTATTTAAAGTCTTAGTTAGATTAGTAGAGGGGGATAAAACCAACTAAAAAAATATGATATTGATATTGAAAACGAAAATAATGTAGATTTCTTCTGGGTGATCCTTAGAATAGATTTCTTTTTGTAATTCATGTTTCATTTATAAATTCTTACAACAAATATTCGCTGAGTACTTTAAAGGCTCACTTGATGGATTAAATGGTAGGGTGAAAGTCAATATATTCTGCTTGTCAATTTCATAGCTATTATTTCATTAATCCTTCATGAATATATTCAAAACACATATATTCATCTTCTATTATGTACCTGAGGCGTTTGATTGTGAATGACAGGGAGGAGGCAGGAAGGGTGAGGTCAAGGAAAAATTCACATATCCAACAATTTGGCATTAAGTATGTTAATGTGGTTAGATGGGATGATGCATACAAAGCATTCAACATAAAGGTTTAATGAAAAGCTGTTGTTATTAGAAATGCTGATCATTCTTAATGTGCCCTTGTGGTAGGAAACAAGTAATGTCACAGTTACTCTGGGTTTCTGGCAAATGTACTGAGGAACGTAGGTCTAGTCTTTTTCAGCAATAGACTCTATTATTTCAGAAAATTGATGTGGTGCAGCAGAAAAAAGCTTGTGATAGGACCAGATTTAGTCCTAGATCTGCAACTTTAGGACCTCAGGCAAGTCAGTTAATCACTGAGACAATTTCCTCATCTTAAAAGAGGAGGAATGGGGTACCTGGATGGCTCAGTCGGTTAAGTGTCTGCCTTCAGCTCAGGTCATGATCTCCAGGTCCTGGAATCGAACACCCACATGGGGATCCCTGCTCAGCCAGGAGTCTGCTTGTCCCTCTCCCTCTGACCCTCCCCCCACTCATGCTCTTTCTCTCTCAAATGAATAAATGAAATCTTAAAAAACAAAAAATCTTTAAGAACAAACAACATTTCATGAGATTCTTGTGAGATGATGTAATTGAAGGTACTATGTAACTGGAAAGAAACCTATACAGATAAGGTGTTATTTAGTGTAGCATATATTATCTTTTACCTTGTGTAGCTTATTAAGAATTCCCAACTCAGAGTATAAGTGTTAAGTCGGTTTAGTTTTCTTAAAACTTGATTTCAGCTCTGCTTTGTTGCAAGTATAGACATCGTGGATAGAGTCCAAACTTCCCAATTCTCTTCCATTACTGAAATGTACCAGTTACCTTTAAAACTGGTAATGGTTCTTCCATAATACCTGGTTGGAGCTATGATACTGGCTGCTTTCATGGAAAAGATGGGGAGCCAGAAGATATCTCTTCCCTACTCCCTTTGCAAGGTTTAACTCCTTTAGTGGATGGAGCCAGGCTAAGACTGGGAGCAAGAGTCATCTCTGATGCGAGCTGGTCTTAGACTGCTGCTAGTAGATGGCTCTGGTCTCCCCTAGTTCACTGTCTCTGTGTGGTGCTGGTGACTTGTCCTTTGTGCCTACATGTATGTTTGATTAGGACCGTGCTTACTTTTGTTGCAGGATTTTTTCTCCATTAGTGCCTGCAGTTCTTGGTCACGCCTCTTTGAAGAATGAAGAGGTAGACCAGATAGAGTGGTGAACAGCAAAGCAAGGTTTATTGAGTGATAGCAAAGTGAAAGTGCAAAGCTCCCAAGGAGGGAAGGGACCTGAGAGAGTTGCCACCAGATTTCTCAATCTAGGGATTTTTATGGGCTTGTTCAGTAGATCACTAAGATAGATTGCCTTCCCCAGTGTGGCTAGGCATCATCCAATCTGTTAAGGGCCTGAACAGAAAAGTGGAAGAAGGAGAAACTTGTCCTTTTTTCCTGCCTTACTGTTGAGCTGGGACATCTCGTCTTCTTTAGCCACGAGGCTTGGATTTATACCATGGGTTCCCCTCATTCTCAGCCCTTCAGACTTTGGCTGAATTATACCACCAGCTTTCATGCGTCTCCAGCTTGCAGACAACAGATTATGGGACTTCTCAGCCTCCATAACCACATGAGCCAGTTCCTCAAAACCGGTTGATTTCTCTTTTTCTCTAGATATATAGATTAAAGATATAGATATAGATGGTATATGATTTCCTACTCCTTCTGTTTCTCTGGAGAACTCTGATTAATACAATCTGTCACCCATCTTGGCAGCCCTATGGTTTCATTGCTTCTTTTAATCCCCTTCTCCTACATGTAATACCACAAGAATTGTTTTTGTACCCTCTCTAAGGGCCATAGGGAGTGTTCTCTCCTTTTCCAACCATCCACACATGGCCTTCAGGTAGTCTATACTACAGCCTTTTGTCATCCTAATTGTGTGGGGCATTTTCAAAAGCTGTTTACCTCAGGAATCTCCAGATGAGAAGCAAAGGATAACCCCACCCCACCCCCATTTTCTGCAAACACTCATTAAGCTCTCCCACACCCTCCTCATATAGAAGGTAGTAAGTACCAAGGTTGCCAAACCCAAAAGCCTTCAGTGTTTCCTTTTCGCATGTACCTCCAATTTTTTCAATTAATTCTTTGAAACCCCCAACTCTCTTTACATGGCCTGTAGATAAATAGTGCTGATGGCCAGAGGTTTGGTTCTGTTAGCTTTCAGTATGTCCTAAGGAAAGATGTCTGGATGGATATATATGTATGTATATGCATATCATATGAGTGTGAGAGAGAGAGAGAATAAGAGAGAGATTGGTTTTAAAGAATTTGCTCACACAGTTAGGGTTTGGCAAGTCTAAAACCTGCAGGACAGATCCCCAGCAGGCTGGCTGGAAATTTAGGAAAGAGGTGATATTGTACTCTTGAGTCTAAGATCTGTAATGTTGGCCAGTAGACTGGAAACTCAGGCAGGATTTTTATGTTATAGACTTGAGGCAGAATTCCTTCTTTAGGAACCCTCAGTTTTTATTCTTAAGACATTCAAGCGATTAGATGAGGCTCACTGACATTAGGGAGAGTAATCTACTTGATGTAAAGTTTACTGATTGTAAACATTAATTACACCATGAAATACCTACATAGCAACATGTAGGCTAGTGTCTGACCAATTAGGCATGATAGCCTAGCCAAATTGAAACATAAAAGTATCTTTTATAATATGCATCATAGATCTTAATTACTTAGTTTTTTATTTAAAATGTCCTGTTATGCTGTATATGATTTTCACATTAACCATAAGAGGCTGAACTTCTTCCTTGGCTTCACCATTGCACAGATGAGGAACTTAAAGAGATTAGTACCTGAAAGCACACAAGCAGATAATGGCAAGTAGGGACTTTAATCCACTTCTTTTGACTCCAAAGACCATATTTTCGTCCCTATCATCAGTGCCTGTCAATAAATATTTGATGGTGATTGATTCATCTATTGATTGCCAATATATGTCACTGAGAACAATAAAAAATACAAAAAAAAGAAAAAGAAAATGGGTAAATTAGTAGAAAACTTAACAGCATTACTGGGGGGAAGGAGAAAAGGGAAATTTCATTGACTAGAGGAGTGCTTGGCTTTAGCTTAAGATTCTAAAGTTAAAATTTCAAGAAGCTTAACATAGTCTTCTTACATAAAATTCTAAAAATTGAAAGATTTCCTCTAATTATCTTCAGATTTCTTACTTACTTTAAACTGGGTTCCCATCCCTCTCATTTGGGCTTTATACTCAGGGAGTATTTACTGAGCAAAGAGAGAATGCTTTCTCGAAGAATGCTTCTCATGGTTCAGTTGAGTTGAAATTGCTAAACTATCCATCTCCCCATACATAGGAAATCTAAACTTAAACAACTTTGCTTGCCCTGGGAACCATCTTATTGAAATTATCCTTATTTCTTATCCTTATCCTTAATTAACTGTTTATCCCTCTAAAACCCTATTACTTGAAGATATCAAATATGACATGTTTTTTACCTTTTTGTTTCATTGTAGATTCATGAATGTCCCCACCCCTACTTCGTTCATTTTTGTTGGTGGAGGTGATACTGTAAGAGTTTTAGTGTTTGTTGCCCTCTTTTCTTTGGACTGGTCAGGAGGAAGAGTTGTTCCTCGTGGTTGTCCTGCTAATTAAAATGATGTCAAGGCAGAAATGCCAAGTAAGATATCAGCTGGTGAAGATGACTAATGCATGCCCACATTATTACTGCACAAGAACAGAAAAGTGTGCACTGTGAGAGCTATAATCACTGTGATTGTCTCAGTGTTCCAAAAATTGGAAACAAATGATCCGCTAGGCAGACTCCTGCATGCTGGCCTCCTCAGATGTCCCTCAATCACTGCTCATTTCAAGAGGAGAGCAAAGAAAATGTCCCTGGTTGCTCATTTGTAAAAGAAAAACACCAGTGTTTTCAGTTTCAGATGATTGTTTCAATGCCTTCACAAATGAATCTCCTGACATTCCTGGTTAAAAAATAAATAAAAACATAACAAAGTAGAATCATTGCCTAAAGACTAATAAGGCCTAGCATTTCTCAGTGGTTCAAACACTGTAATGAAATAACCTGACACTCTGCCTTAACTCCTCAGGATACAGTCTGAACTTTAGCTCTCCAAGGACTTTCTTAATAAGAACCCAGATGATACTTTGTTAAAGCAGAACTTGCTCATCTCAATTTATAGGAAATGGGTTTCTTTGGTTTAAAAAAAAATGTTTGAGAAATGAAATACTTGATACCTAGGATTTCTGGCCAAATATTTTAAATGTTAAAACATTTCTCAAGATTTTTGTTAAACTAGAATTTTCTTATGTCAAATTATCTTCCAAATACAACTGGAGCTCATGGTGAACCTCATATGAAGAATTTATTATCAGAGACAGGACATTGCAGGGAGCACTTGACTGAGCTTCTAGAACTTTAGGTTCTAATATCAGCTCTATTGTAGGTTATGTGTAATCCTGTACTGATCTGATTATTCAAGAATGTCAGTTTTCTCATTTGCAAATGAGAAAATCCCATAACCCTCTAGAATTCTATAGTTGTTAAAGTATAATATTTAACATAACACGAGGTTGCATAATAATTTTGACCCAGGATCTTATCTAACTTTCTTTCCTTTCCTTTTCTTTTTTTGCTATTGTGCAGGGTTTGGGGCATTTATTAATTTAACAGTTATTTTTTGAACAACAGATATTGCAACTAAAGATATACTTTATTAATCTTCTTTCATAAGTGAATTAAAGTTCTGAGAAGACTTTGAAAATTTTGGCATGACAGAACTCATATTAAATCCTGACTTTCTCATGTATTAGCTATGGTATCTTTAGCAAATTATTAGTAGTTATGATCCTTAGTTTTATAATTTTTAAAAGTGGTAATTAACCAGTATCATGAGATTGCTATGGCAATTGTAAAATCTTGAATCTAAAGCATAAGTAGTAAGAATAGTTGTTGCTACCAATTATCTCTTTTCTTTATCTGTCACATCTACAAATTCTTCCTTGACTAGTTCTGTAAATGTTTGAATTTACCTTACTTACAGATGTGCAATTTACCCTTCACAATAATCCCAAACCCATGTAAATTGCCCACTGCACTGTCATTTCTGCAAAATCCTTGTGGGCAGTAAATCTGAACCAAACTTGTAACACTTAGTCCTTGAATAGAAGCCTGGAGAACTGGAAAGAAATAATTAAACCAAGAGGTCACCTGAGAAAGGAAAACCTATACCCACTCAGAGACTTGTATGAGAAGATTCATATGAGCAACTCAAATGCTCATCAACTGGAAAATGGACAAATAAAATGCAGTATGACCATAAAATTATGATTTAGAAAGAAAAAGTAACCAACCACTGACACATGCTACAACATGGATAAACCTCAAAGACATTTTGCTAAGTGAAAGAAACCAGACAAAAAAGGCTTCATGGTATATTATTCCATTTATATGAAATACCCAGAAAAAGAACATTTTCAGAGACATAAAGCAGATCAGAAGTTGCCTAGGGCTATGAGGATAGGAGTGGTGATTGACTACAAACGGCTCAAAGGAAATTTTTGAGGTCATAGAAAATTCTAAGACTTGAAAATGAGGCATTGGGATGGAAAGTTCTGCAAAATATGTTGTTCAATAAGGAAAACAAAATGCAGGACATGCTATGAACAATGTAGGGGAGAAAAGGTATCTACACAAATGCGTATATGTGTGTGCATGCATGCATAATGTATATAATTAAGGTATCTTGAGAAGAATGCATAAGAAATCAGTAACAGTATTGTTTCATGGAAAAAGAACTGGCTTGTGGATTTTGAAAGATTTTATTTCCAATTTATATCCTTCCATAGTTTTTTAAAAAATTTATATCATACATTTAACACGTTACTCAATAAATTTGAAATTTAAAAAATTGACTCCTTTTCTGGATAGCATGTAGGTCATAACAGAGCAGTAGTCCTGCTGAAAACAGCTAGAAAAAATGGAATATATTATAAAAATCTTATTTTTAAAAAGTACCAGAGAGCTGTGGTAAAACAAAGACCAATGGGCTAAAATCCCAGAGGGGACAAACATTAAGGATGATATGAAGACTCAGGGAAGCTCTTTTATTCCCTAAGAACTTTTGCCAATTATGGGAGTGGGTTAGCTATGAGCCTGGCAGAGGGAAGCTTTCTAGGAAAAGAGAATGAGCAAAACTTTAAGCAATTGGACAAGACTAGAATGACAACATTGGAGAGGAAGAGTTTTAAGCACACATTGGTTTCTCTCCAATGACATTGCTGAATTCTGCGGCTATACAAAAGCGTAAAGAGCTAGACCAAAATCTGAAAGGCAGAATAAAATCTCATTCCATCTAACTAAGACCAGCTCGGGGAGGGAGTCCGAAAATAAATCAGACACGCTATGAAATTCTATTGCAATGGTTTTCAAAGTTTGGCTACAGACCAGCAGTGTCAACATCATCTGAATGCTTGCTCAAAATCTCTGAGGCCCCACCCAAACCTACTGAATCATAAATTTTGAAAAACTCTGGAATATATAAGAGTCACCTGGAGGGCTTTTTAAAACACAGATTGCTAAACCCCAAAACCGGAGTTTATGATTTGGTAGGTTTGAGATGTCCCCTGAGAATTTGCATTTCTAACAATTTCCCAGGTAATGGTGCAGCTGCTGGTCTGGTAACCACACTTTGAGAACCACTGACCTAAAGGGAATGGTGAATTAAGACAGGGATAAACAATCATTATTCACCTATGGGCAGTTACTAATTACCAGCACTGCTGAAGGCTAATAACTCAGGCCCAGTAAATAGCAGAAGGCTTTGCCATGGAATATAAAAACCAGAAGAGATTTTGTGTGGGGCTAGCATGACAATATTGGAAAGGAAGCTCATGGGATCTCAAAAATAGGGCTTATATTTTTCCTAAAACTTTTGCTAAATATTGAAGCTGCTTAGGGAATGAAGCTACAGAGTTAAGCTGAAAACATCTGAAAAACAGAGCTGCATATCTGCTAGGCTCCCACATAAAATTCTGAGGCACTATGGCCTAAGAACAGGGATAATCTGGAGGTAATTTAGTAGTCTTACCAAAATTTCATCTCAGCACCAACCCTTGGTTGGATTGATGTGATCAGCAACTTCATTCTATCTGCCTGATGAAAAAAAGGAGATATCCTCTCAGATGGAAAGTATCATCTGGAAATTTTACACTTGTTCTATACACAATGGCTGGCACATAATAAAGAATTATGAGACATGAGAGCAGGTATGGCCAATATCCAAAAGAAAGCAAACAATGAATGCAGAGTCACTTATATGAAATTATTATAATTAATTAATTTTATAATGGGAGGGGCAAAAGGCAGGTAGGTATGATTATAAAAAGGCAACACAAGGAGTCCTTGTGGTTATGGGATTATTCAGTGGTGAATACATGAAACTACTCAGATGCTAAAATTGTATAGAACTTAATAAACACTCATATGCTCATGCAAATGAGTATAAGTAAAATGAGAAATTTTAATAAGATCAGTGGATTGTTATCACTGGTGCATCGTATCAATGAATGTGCTACTTGTGATATACTATTTGTGATATTCTGTAATATGTTACCATTGGGAGAGAACTTAGAAAAGTGTACAAGAGATCACTGTATTATTTTATATAACTATATGTGAATCTATAATTATCTTGATAAAATTTTCAGTTAATAAAAAACATTCCCTCAATTTTATGGCATTGGAGAAGACAAAATACTTTTTCAATGGAGCATAAACAACACCAACAAAAAAAAAATCTATTATACCATAGCTAAATTAAGAACTATTGTTCATCCGGGGTACCTGGGTGGCTCAGTCGGTTGAGCGTCTGCCTTCGGCTCGGGTCGTGATCTCAGGGTCCTGGGATCGAGCCCCACATCAGGCTCCCTGCTCGGCGGGGAGCCTGCTTCTCCCTCTCTCTCTGCCTGCCACTCTGCCTGCTTGTGTTCTCTCTATCTCTGTCAAATAATTAAATAAAATCTTTAAAAAGAAAAAAGAAATATTGTTCATCCAAAAAATTAAGATACCCAAAAAGCAAGACACAGAGTGGGAGAAAGTATTTGCAATATTTGAATGAGGGCTCCTAACTGGAATAAAATGAACTCTTACAAGTCAATAAGAAAAAGGCAAATAATAGAGAAAGTGGGCAAAGTAACAGAACTTTATTAAAAATAATATCCGAATGGGCAAAAGAAGTAAAAAACATTTTCAATATCATTAGTCATCAGGAAAATGCAAATTCAGCTAGAATATGATACCACCAAATACCCACTAAAAGGACTAAAAGGAAAAATATAGAAAATACCTAGTGTTGATGAAGAACAACAAGAATACTCACACTTTACTCATGAGAATGTAAAATTGGCAAAACCACTTTGGAAAACTATTTATTAAAGCTGAAAAAATGCACACTTCATGATTCAGCAATTCTACTCCAATGTATGTATACCAAAAAATATATACAAAAATATCTACAGAAATATTATTTTGATGAGCCCTAATTTGAAAGGGACTCAAGATCCATTGGTAGAATGGATAAATGTGGAATACTACACAGTAATGACAACAAAGAAATTACAAGTTCCCTACAACAATATGAATCTCACAGTTGAGACAAAGAAGACAAACACAAAAGAATACGTGCTGTAAGACTACATTTGTATAAGTTAAAAAATATGCAAAACAAAGCAAAAGAAAACAAAACAAAAAACCCTGCAGTGTTAGTGGTGAGTCTTGGGGGATAGTCACTGAAAATAGACAAGAAGGACCTTCTGGGCTTCTGATAATGTTCTATTTCTTGATTTGAGCGAGTGCTTATTTCTTTGTAAGCATTCATTAAAAGGAAAAGACCTTAAAATAACAGAAAATTTTACCTGCAAATTGGAATCTGTAGAAAAGAATCAAATGGATAAATACTCTAGAAAGGAAAAAATATAATGTCTAAAATTAAGAACTTAGTGCAGGGGTTTAAGAACAGTGGTGCTGGAGAAGACAGGGTTAATGACATATCAATAAAAATACTTAGATTAAAATACATAATGTAAACTGAATGGAAAGACATATACAGGTATAGGCGACATGTGGAAAACCCTCTAATGTCCTTATACACATGAAGTTAGAGTAACAGAAGGGAGGGAAAAGGAAGAAAATGGAGCACAAGTTTTATTAAAATAAATAATGGCTGAAATTTTTTAACATTTATATAACTTACAGACTTAACATTAAAGACTCATGAAATATACATAATCTATTATAATAAAGACAAAGAAAATCATACCTAGATACATCATTGTCAAGCTTTTGAAAACAAAAGACAAATAGGAAATCTTAAAAGTGACAGAGAAAAACAACCATTACCTTTATAGAAGTAATGATATCACTGGCACTTGATTTCTCAGCAGTAATAGTGGAAGAAAGTGAAGTGATTTCTTTAAAATGCTGAAAGAAAATAAATGACAATTCAGAATTCTATACCCCATAAAAGTATTTTTAAAAATAAAAATAAAATAAATGCATTTTCAGACAGAAGAAAAACAAAACAGAGTATCCAAATGGCCAATAACCATATGAAAATGGATTTATCATTAGTTATAAGTCTTCAATGAAATATCACTACATACTCACTGGACTGGATTAAATAAACCCCTTAGAAAATCCTATATGTTACAAGGATACAAAGAAACTGGAATTCAAATACACTTTTCATGAGTGTATAAATTGACCCAAAATTTTGGAAAACTGGTTGGAAAAACCTATGAAAGCTGCAAATTCACATACTATAGGAACTATCAATTTCACTTTTCGATATATATCAGCAGAATTTATCACAGCAGTACTATATACCTGCACTGAAAACTACCTAACTAGTTGTTCATAAACAGTTGAATGAATGAACAAATTAGATATATTTACATTAAGAAGCACTATTTAGCAACATTTATGAACAAAGTACAACTAGACATAAAAGTATGAATGAATCCCACAAATATAATGTTGAGCAAAAGAAGCCATACACAAGAGTACATACTGTAAGATTTCATTTATACGATATACATACATCTGGAAAACCAGTCTATGCTATTTGAAGTCAGGATGCAAGACACTTGAGGGTGGGTGATAGTAAAGGTCTTTGGGAAATGCTGGTGTTATTCTTATGCAAATGTAATAATCTGTTTCTTGATCTGGGTGCTGGCTATGTGGGAGGTTAGAGAAGGCCACCCCAGAATGTGCCACTTTGGCATTTGCATTATTTTGAACTGAAGGCCATCAAGGTCCAGCAGACTCAGGAAGAGATTTTTACCTCCTTCTTAACTGCCTAAAAGAATTTATAGAGGGAAACTGTACCAGAAAGTGAGCTATTTCCAGAGATAAGTTCTTACATCTAAAAGACTTATCTGCATGGTATGGCAAACATCTGATTACCAACCATCTGCTCTTCTCATCTTCCTATAAATTGTCTTCCTCCCCTTTGAAACCCCAGGCTCCCATCCATTTCCTTAGCTTAGGATAGTATATAATAAGCCTCAATTACCTGACCATCTTTGAATGTTATATCTTTGTGGGGCTCCTGTACATATAAAATTAAATTTCTTTTTCTCCCATTACTCTGTTTTATGTCAATTTAATTATTAGAGCAGCCAAACAACCTAAAAGGAAGGAAAAGAAATTTTTTTCCTCTCCTTCTGCTAAATGGATGTGTTAAGTTCCTAAAAATGCATTGAGTTGTACAATTATATGAATTTTTTAATATGCATATAATATTTCAATAGTTAAAATATAATTGAATTTGATGTAAAAAAAGTGGTCTTAGGTATTAACCAATTTAATAAATAATTGAGAGGTATACTCTATAGAAGTCATACCATAAAACACAAAAATAACCAACAATGGTGGAACAACAAATATTAAATGAAAAAGGAGCAACTGAAGTTTCTGATCAAGTGTTGGATTTATCCCCAGTAATTCTCAACATAGAGTATATGAGGGATAATTGTTTCTTTGACTAGTTGTTAAATCAACTATATAGATATTAGATTATATGTGATATCAATTTGGACTTTTGCTATATATTGTGGTTGGAAACAGTAAAACTGAAGGATCTTTGTAGAAGAGAGATCTGAAGAGGAATAATCATTAAAAGAATTGAGACTTATCTACATTCCATAAATGAGCAGAGAGCACAATATTTAGGCCCTTATATGAAGAAGGGGGACTGTAGTTTATTTGAATAAGAAGTAATCATGTGAAATTGCCAATATTTTACTATTTTTGACCCAAATGAGGTAATTTTATGTAACTTAATCTAACAATAGCCAAATCCTAGAGGTTCATTTAGAATGTTTTACAGGGACTCAATATGCTCATAGAAGGATTCTAATTACCTTTGAGTTGAGAAAAGATATAGAAAAAGTCTTCCTAAAATTGGATTCAGACAGATTATTTCCTTTTGAGACACTGAAGTTCATTATCAGAAAATGAGGAAATTACTTTCTTATTGAAAAAATATAGGATCCAATCAAGTCTTGGTTGGCTTGTCTTGATAAGTCTTGATTGATGTGGTTCCTCTTCTTTTTATGTTGGAGTAACTGATCAATACTGGACTCCTTCCACTTATTTTGTCTAAAACCCATACAAATCATAATCCCAGTCTCCAAAATCTTCTCCTTTGTTCTTTTTAAGAAAAAAAAAATAGATTGAGACAACCTAGATCTCAAGGTAGGTCTTCTGATTCTACTTGGGCAGAATATGAGTGTTTCAACAAGAGGAATTTCAGTAACTTGGTGCATTGCATGTTGAAGTCTTTTTGGAGTTGTTGAAATATTTATAATTATGCACTACGTTAGTCACTGAGGAATCTCTGTGTTTCTGTCACACCTAATAGACTCTGAAGAGCTGTACAGATTTTAAATAATTCATTTTATTTTTAAGAGACCACACTATGTGAGCTCTAAGAAAATAATATCCTTCAGTAATTCAGCTGAACTATGACTGGAGCTGAACTTGTTATCCTGAGGGGGAAATGTGGCCTCTGGTTCCTCTGGATTATCTGGTTCATTTGTTTGTTTGTTTCCAGTAATGTTGTCAGCTTTTCCTTAAGGGCTAGTTTATGTATCAAAGACTTTGCTAGGAATAGAATAGGGAAATGTTGCATAGGGTCCTGGGGGAGGCGGGGAGTAAGATGTGGAGGAAAATGTATGCACCTCCCAGGGCTTAAGGGATAGGCTGTCTTGACACATATCTTTGCTTGTGAGTTAGTTTTTGCCATTTTAAAGTAAAAAGTAAAAGAGACAATATCTTAATTTTTTTTTTCAAAAGTAAGCCACAAAAACATAGTAAAATGAGGACTAAAAAATGAGTTCAAGATCCAGTGGCAAAGTCCACTATGATACGGAGGTAATTGGTGAACAAGCAGATGAAATGGCAAGTGATCAGCCAGTGTCGTAGTCTCAACATTAGGATTCAGAGCAGGGGAGATCTAAAATGTTAGAAATTGAGTTTCCTGATCAAATGACCACAGCAAGAAAATCATAGCCAAAGAAGCCTTTGGGGAAATGTCTCTGGACTCTACTTGAACAGTTAATACTTGATGGGGAGATTTTAATCAAGCTTAAACAGATACAGCTGGGCTCTCTTGCCTCTCAAAGCTACAACCATTATGCCTATTATTGTTGCCAAGAGAAATTGCCAATGGTTTCTTTGATTAACCACTGGCTTGGACTATCTGTATACTCACTCCCTCCATTAGAGTGGCTGGTTAAGGGTTTATTATTTTGTAAATAAATAAAGATCATGATTATAGTAAAAAAAAATACTTCCTAGTGATGAGAAAGCTTCCTGTAAATGAGAAATCACTTTATCTATTTTATTTTTTTAAAGATTTTACTTATTTGACAGAGAGAGACAGCGAGAGAGGAAACACAAGCAGGGGGAGAGGGAGAAGCAGGCTTCCCGTGGAACAAGGGAGCCTGATGAGGGGCTTGATCCCAGGACCCTGAGATCATGATCTGAGCCGAAGGCAGACGCTTAACGACTGAGCCACCCAGGCGCCCTGGGAAATCACTTTATTTTAATAAGTATTATTTTTGGCTTTATATCCTAAAATATATAGATATCTATCTCTATGCCTTTTTCTAGGCATAACATCAAGTGACCATTTTCTTAAACCATACACATTTCACATAGTAAAGAATCAACTTCTTCACCTCCAGCCTTTCTACACAAGACTAACCCTGAACCCTCCCACCTCAAAACAAATTTGAGTACGTTTATTTCTTCACTAGTGAAGTGGTTCTGAACGTGCTACCCCAAAATATGCCACTGAGGCATGAGAAATATTTTGAGCAGAAGGCAAACAAGACCAGTAGACTAAGGAAAAGTTCTTTCCCTTCCACTTAACTGCCAAAGAAAGTATATTTCTTCATTTTGGGGGAAAATCTACATTTATAAAAGAAATTCTGTGAGAAAGTGGACCAGTCCAGAGCTAAGTTTTACCAGAGAGTACTTTTGCACCTGACAGATTTTTCTGCATGGCAGAGTAAATTTTGTTTAAAAAATATTTTTTCCTCTCACCTTCCCTTTATCACTTCCCCTCCCCACACTTCAGAAACTCCAAATTCCCATTCCTTCTTTTTTTTCCTTATCTCAGGAGGGTATTTAAGTCTCAGTCATCTGGCCATCTCTGAGACTCATATCTTTATGGGGTTCCAGGTGTATGTATTTAACTTAAGGTTTTTTTTTTCTCCTATTAATCTGTCTTATGTCAATTGAGTTCTTACACCATCCACAGAACCTAGAAGTGTATAACTCCTCCCCTGCAGTTCAAAAAGAGAATTCTAGGCACTGTAGTCATGCCTATCCCTTGCATACATAGGACCAGAGAAACTTGAGGCATGAGAAAACATTATTTGAATACACTAAGTGTCCTTTTAGTACTTTAGGTGTTGTTGAAGAGACAAACTAACCAACTGAATAAGTGGTCATCTACTTCTGTTTACAGATCAATTTATCAGAATGTAGCTCTATTTTTTTTTTACATTGTTACATATCCTCCTTTTTTCTTTCTGGGACTGTTGCCTAAATTAAATTCTTAGAGCTTAGAGTTAAAATATTTCTTATTTTAGCTCTTGAAACCTTTTCTCCATCACTTATCATTGTGGCTTGTATTAGTTTCCTAGGGCTATTGCAACAAATTACTACAAACTAGGTGGTTTACAAAAGAAATTTATTCTTTCCCAGTTCTGGAGGTTGGAAGTCTGAAACCAAGGCACCAGTAGAGCCATGCTCCCTTTAAAAGCTCTAGACGTGTCCTTCTACCTTTTGATAGCTTCAGGATTCCTTCACTTATGACTACTTAACTCCAGGCTCTGCCTTCATCTTCACACAGCCTTCTCACTGTCTGTGTCTTCTCTTCTCCTGTCTTGTAACACTCGTCATAGGATGAGGGCTCCACCTGAGTAACCCAGGATGATCTCTTCTGAAGATCCTTAATTTTACAACTACAATGACCCTTTTTCCAAGTAAAGTGACGTTCACAAGATCTGGATATTAGCACATGGACATAAGTTTTGGGGGGGGGGACATTGTTTAACCCACTACATGGTATAATGTTGGAGGATATTTAATAATACCTGCCAGGAGTACAGAGCAAAGAAAAGGAGGCTGAGGAAATGTAAGGGGAGAATGACAGAACTGATTAGGTGGTATGGTTCCACGAAGGAAGCATCATCCTGATCATAAGTGGTAGTCATTGGGAATCTAAGATATACACAGTCATATATTAGGTGCTATTTAGCAGGTCAGTATAGTTCTTGCCCCCAAGAAGCTGATAGGTTAAGGGACAGAACCACAGAATGCCATGATTTATTCAAATTATGACTTTCTTTCAAGTTTATTCTTTGGTGTTTCAGTTTTCCTTTTGGGAAGTATGAATGTCCATTATTTTCTTCTCAGAAAACTATAAACACTAATTAAACTAGTGGGCAGCCTTGTGAGCTCAAATTCACCCCATCTTCATTTGAAGGCATCCTTCACAGAAGTACATCAAAGGTCCAAGAGTCCTTTCAGCAGTCTCAGAGAATAATTTCATTCAAAATGATTAATCCTTGATTTTTCAGTCAACAACATTAATATTTCACCCCAAACCATCTTGAAGATAAATTATCCATTGTGATATTAATTATAATAAGATTTCTTGAGAGTGCAAATCAAATGTTTCATAAAATCATGTAGGTCCACTTATTTCAAAATCTGCTTACTCTAAAATATCATGGTAATGCAGCATGTTCTAACTAATCTTGTTTTAAAGAATAAATAAGAGGTCAGTACTAGAGGAATGCATTTATAGTATCTATAAGAAAAAGAAATTCAATGGCATAGGGGAGAGGGAATGGGAACAATATAAAACCTGTGCATATATTTAGTAAAACCATTTGTTTCAAAACTAATTAATACTTGCTTTACTTCTTTCCTGGGGCTATTGTGTAAAAGGAGATAATATGTGAAAAAGATTTGTTTTTGATATGATAATGCCAAACGTGCAGTATTTGTAACATCTTTATTATAGCTAGAAAATATCTTCGTTTTTGTGAATCTTTGATTTTTAAAAGAATATGTGTCTTTTGAAGTTGAGAACAGTTCTTTGAGAAAGAATTATATGGGTTGCTCTATTTCTGTGGGCAGGTGTTTCTTCTCATTTTCCCTTGTTATTCAACATTCACACATATAAACCCACACATACATAATTTCCATACTGACTTTGAGGGGATAATGTTTGTGATAGCTATTCTTGGAATAAGAGAAAGAAAGAATGGGGAGAGAGTTAACAGTGGAAAGAAGCAGTAATGGAGTTAATCATGGTGGGAAAAATACACTGAGAGCAGTAAGTAAATGTCAGTTGTTAGTCAACCAAAATGAGAGGCAACAGTTATCTTGCTTCAAGAAAGATACAGGAAAGTAGTCAATTTTGGAGATTTTAGAAAATCCTAGATCTATGGCAAACTCAAATGCTGAATCAGCCTGGGACAGGTCCCCAAAATTTTTGAATGCCAATATTTCAAAATATAAATAAGCATTTTTAAATTTAAATTCAATTAATTAACATATAATGTATTATTAGTTTCAGAAGTAGAGGTCAGTGATTTATCAGTCTTATATAAGATCAGAGCTCATTACGTCACATGCCCTCCTTACGGCCCAACCCCCAGTTAGCTCACCCCTCACCCTCCTCCCCTCCAGCAACCCTCAGTTTATTTCCTATGATTAAGGGTTTCTTATGGTTTAGGGGGCGGAACAAGATGGCAGAGAAGTAGGAGCCCTGGATTTCGTTTGGTCTCAGGAATTCAGCTGGATAGGGATCAAACCATTATGAACACTTACAAACTCAACAGGAGATTGAAGAAAAGAATAGCAACAACTCTCTGAACAGAAAAGCGACCACTTTCTGGAAGGTAGGACGTGCGGAGAAGTGAATCCGAGGCAATGTTCGGGAGGATAGATGGCCGGGGAGGGGGCCTCCATCGGCCGCTTCTGGCAAGTGATAGAGCCGCGGAGCACAAAATCGGAAATTTTAGAAGTCGGCTCTGCTGAGAGACGTCGCTCCAGTGGCTAAGCCATGGGTGGAACCCACTCTGGGACAGTGTGGTCTCAGGACCCTCGGGGTCACAGGAAGACCAGGGGTGCCTGAGTGTGGCAGAGCTCCCAGGTATCGAAGCGGGGAAGCTGGCTGCAGAGATGGAGCCAAGGCGCGGGGCTCTCAGCTCGGGGTTGCCATAAACCATGTTCTACAGCACAGTCGGGCCACTGCTTCTCCAGCAGGGACCCAACAAGCGGCAGATCCGGGGAGACTCCCCTTCCTCCCCTGGGAGGAGTGGTGCGGGAGCGCACCTCAGGGATCTGCTGGGCTTGGAGACTCCACACTGAGTCAGGTGCCAGAGACAGAAACGCTCGGGGCGCCTGGTTGGCTCAGTTGGTTAAGCGACTGCCTTTGGCTCAGGTCATGATCCCAGAGTCCCAGGATCGAGTCCCACATCAGGCTCCTTGCTGAGCAGGGAGCCTGCTTCTCCCTCTGACCCTCCCCCCTCTCATGTACTCTCTCTCTCATTCTTGCTCTCTCAAATAAATAAATAAATCTTTAAAAAAAAAAAAGAGAGAGATAGAAATGCTCGGTCACAGGCCGGGTGAGCACGGAGTGCGGCCGGTGACCAGGGAGACAGGAGTGATTGACTGCTTTTCTCTGGGGGCGCACTGAGGAGCAGGGCCCCGAGTTCTCAGCTCCTCTGGGATGGAGATTGGGAGGCCACCATTTTCACTCTCATCCTCCAAACCTGTACCGAAAGCTTGCGGGGAACAAAAGGTCCCGAGAGCAAACCTGAGCAGATTACTTAGCCCGGACCAGGCAAGGAGGGGGCAATTCTGCCTCCTGCAAAGACATTTGGGAACCACGGCAACAGGCCCCTCCCCCAGAAGATCAGCACGAACAGCCACCCAAGACCAAGTTTACCGATCAATGAGAATGGGAGAACTCCAGCGCTAGGGGAATACTGCACATAGAATTCATGGCTTTTTTTTACCATGATTCATTAGTCTTTCAAAGCTAATTTTTTTTAACTTTTTTTTTGAATTTTTCTTTTTCCCTTTTTAAACCAACATCTTATCACTCCCTTTTAAAAAAAAATATTTTTCATTTTTAGAGTCATATTCTATCCCTTCATAGTAGTTACCCTTATTTTTGGCATATATATGTAAGTTGTTCTCTCTTTAAAATTTTGAGGTACAGTTTCTTCTAACATATCAAAATATACCCTAAATCTCTAGTGTATGGCTTTGTTCTAGTCTCCTGCCTGATCACATTCTCTCCCCTTTTTTCTTTCTTTCTTTTTTTTTAATCCTCTTCTTTCTTTTTTCAAACACCTTCTTATCAATTCCTTTTTTAAAATTTTTTTATAATTTTCATCTTTACACATATTCCATCCCTTCATCGTATCAACCCCTATTTTGTACATATTTAAGTCTTTCTTTCTTTGAAATTTTGGGAGGCACTTTCTTCTAACAGACCAAAATACACCCAAAATCTAGTGTGTGGCACTGATCTATGCACCAGCCTGATCATATTTGATCATATTCTGTTTTGTTTCGTTCTGTTTTTGTTTGTTTTTATCTTTTTCTTTTTCCTTTTTTTCTCTCTTTTTTCTTTCTTTTCCTTTCTTTTCCCCTGGTTTCAGGTCTTTTCTGATTTGTTTAGAGTATATTTTCTGGGGATGTTGTTACCCTGTTAGCATTTTGTTCTCTCATTCATCTGTTGTCCTCTGGACAAAATGACAAGATGGAAAAAATCACCTCAACAAAAAGAACAAGAGGCAGTACTGTCTGCCAGGGACCTACTCAATAATGGACATTAGTACGATGTCGGAACTAGAGTTCAGAATCATGATTTTAAAGATACTAGCTGGGCTTGAAAAAAACATAGAAGTTATTAGAGAAAACCTTCCTGGAGAAATAAAAGAACTAAAATCTAACCAAGTCGAAATCAAAAAGGCTATTAATGAGGTGCAATCAAAAATGGAGGCACTAACTGCTAGGATAAATGAGGCAGAAGAGAGAGTCAGCGATATAGAAGACCAAATGATGGAAAATAAAAAAGCTGAGAAAAAGAGAGATAAACAACTACTGGATCATGAGGGCAGAATTCGAGAGATAAGCGATACCATAAGAAGAAACAATATTAGAATAATTAGGATCCCAGGAGAAGAAGAAAGAGAGAGAGTGGCAGAAGGTATATTGGAGCAAATTGTAACAGAGAACTTCCCTAATGTGGGGAAGGAAACAGGCATCAAAATCCAGGAGGCACAGAGAACCCCTCTCAAAATCAATAAAAATAGGTCAACACCCGACATCTAAAAGTAAAACTTGTAAGTCTCAGAGATAAAGAGAAAATCCTGAAAGCAGCTCGGGAGAAGAGATATGTAACCTATAATGGTAGAAACATTAGATTGGCAACAGACCTATCCACAGAGACCTGGCAGGCCAGAAAGGACTGGCATGATATCTTCAGAGTACTAAACGAGGAAAATATGCAGCCAAGAATACTATATCCAGCTAGGCTGTCATTGAAGATAGAAGGAGAGATAAAAAGCTTCCAGGACAAACAAAAACTAAAGGAATTTGCAAACACAAAACCAGCCCTACAAGAAATATTGAAAGGGGTCCTCTAAGCAAAGAGAAAGCCTAAAAGCAGCATAGACCAGAAAGGAACACAGACAATATGCAATAACAGTCACCTTTACAGGCAATACAATGGCACTAAATTCATATCTTTCAATAGTTACCCTGAATGTAAATGGGCTAAATGCCTCAATCAAAAGACACAGGCTATCAGATTGGATTAAAAAACAAGACCCATCGATATGCTATCTGTAAGAGACTCATTTTAGACCCAAAGACACCCCCAGATTGAAAGTGAGAGGGTGGAAAACCATTTACCATGCTAATGGACACCAAGAGAAAGCCTGGGTGGCAATCCTTATATCAGACAAATTTGATTTTAAATGAAAGACTGTAATAAGAGATGAGGAAGGACACTATATACTACTTAAAGGGTTTATCCAACAAGAAGTTCTAACAATTGTAAATATCTATGCCCCTAACATGGGAGCAGCCAATTATATAAGGCAATTAATAATAAAAGCAAAGAAACACATTGACAACAATACAATAATAGTGGGGGACTTTAACACCCCCCTGACTGAAATGGACAGATCATCTAAGCAAAAGATCAACAAGGAAATAAAGGCTTTAAGTGACACACTGGACCAAATGGACTTCACAGACATATTCAGAACATTCCATCCCAAAGCAACGGAATACACATTCTTCTCTAGTGCCCATGGAACATCCTCCAAAATAGATCACATCCTAGGTCACAAATCAGGTCTCAACCAGTATCGAAAGATTGAGATTATTCCCTGCATATTTTCAGACCACAATGCTTTGAAACTAGAACTCAATCACAAGAGGAAAGTCGGAAAGAACTCAAATACATGGAAGCTGAAGAGCATCCTACTAAAGAATGAGTGGGTCAACCAGGAAATTAAAGAAGAATTAAAAAAATTCATGGAAACCCAATGAAAATGAAAACACAACTGTTCAAAATCTTTGGGATGCAGCAAAGGCAGTCCTAAGAGGAAAGTATATAGCAATACAAGCCTTTCTCAAGAAACAAGAAAGGTCTCAAAACACAACCTAACCCTACACCTAAAGGAGCTAGAGAAAAACAGCAAATAAAGCCTAAACCCAGCAGGAGAAGAGAAATAATAAAGATCAGAGCAGAAATCAATGAAATAGAAACCAAAGGAAGAGTTGAACAAATCAACGAAACTAGGAGCTGGTTCTTTGAAAGAATTAACAAGATTGATAAACCCCTGGCCAGACTTATCAAAAAGAAAAGAGAAATGATCCAAATCAACAAAATCATGAATGAAAGAGGAGAGATCACAACCAACACCAAAGAAATACAAACAATTATAAGAATATATTATGAGCAACTCTATGCCAGCAAATTAGATAACCTGGAAGAAATGGGTGCATTCCTAGAGATGTCTCAACTACCAAAATTGGACCAGGAAGAAATAGAAAACCTGAACAGACCTACAACTACTAAGGAAATTGAAGCAGTCATCAAAAATCTCCCAACAAACAAAAGCCCAGGGCCAGATGGCTTCCCAGGGGAATTCTACCAAACATTTCAAGAAGAATTAATACCTATTCTTCTGAAACTGTTCCAAAAAATAGAAATGGAAGGAAAACTTCCAAACTCGTTTTATGAGGCCACCATTACCTTGATCCCCAAACCAGACAAAGGCTCCATCAAAAAGGAGAATTACAGATCAATATCCTTGATGAGCATGGATGCAAAAATTCTCACCAAAATACTAGCCAATAGGATCCAACAGTACATTAAAAGGATTATTCACCACGACCAAGTGGGATTTATCCCTGGGCTGCAAGGTGGGTTGAACATCTGCAAATCAATCAACGTGATACAATATATTAACAAAAAAAAAGAACAATAATCATATGATCCTCTCAATAGATGCAGAAAAAGCATTTGACAAAGTACAGCATCCTTTCTTGATCAAAACTCTTCAGAGTATAGGGATAGAGGGTACATACCTCAATATCATAAAAGCCATCTATGAAAAACCTACAGCAAATATCATTCTCAATGGGGAAAAACTGAGAGATTTCCCCCTAAGGTCAGGAACGCGACAGGGATGTCCACTAGCACCACTACTATTCAACATAGTTTTGGAAGTTCTAGCCACAGCAATCAGACAACAAAAAGAAATCAAAGGCATCCAAATCAGCAAAGAAGAAGTCAAACTCTCACTCTTTGCAGATGATATGATACTTTATGTGGAAAACCCAAAAGACTCCACCCCAAAACTGCTAGAACTCATACAGGAATTCAGTAAAGTGGCAGGATATAAAATCAATGCACAGAAATCAGTGACATTCCTATACACCAACAACAAGACAGAAGAGAGAGAAATTAAGGAGTCGATCCCATTTACAATTGCACCCAAAACCATAAGATACCTAGGAATAAATCTAACCAAAGAGGCAAAGGATCTGTACTCAGAAAACTATAAAATACTCATGAAAGAAATTGAGGAAGACACAAAGAAATGGAAAAACGTTCCATGCTCATGGATTGGAAGAACAAACATTGTGAAGATGTCAATGCTACCTAGAGCAATCTATACATTCGATGCCATCCCCATTAAAATACCATCCACTTTTTTCAAAGAAATGGAACAAATAATCCTAAAATTTGTATGGATCCAGAAAAGACATTGAATAGCCAGAGGAATGTTGAAAATGAAAAGCAAAGCTGGCGGCATCACAATTCTGGACTTCCAGCTCTATTACAAAGCTGTCATCATCAAGACAGTATGGTACTGGCACAAAAACAGACACATAGATCAGTGGAACAGAATAGAGAGCCCAGAAATGGACCCTCAACTCTATGGTCAACTCATCTTTGACAAAGCAGGAAGGAATGTCCAATGGAAAAAAGACAGTCTCTTCAACAAATGGTGTTGGGAAAATTGGACAGCCACATGCAGAAAAATGAAACTGGGCCATTTCCTTACACCAAACACAAAAATAGACTCAAAATGTTTGAAAGACCTAAATGTGAGACAGGGGTCCATCAAAATCCTAAAGGAGAACACAGGCAGCAACCTCTTTGACCTCAGCCGCAGCAAATTCTTCCTAGAATCATCACCAAAGGCAAGGGAAGCAAAGGCAAAAATGAACTATTGGGACCTCATCAAGATAAAAAGCTTTTGCACAGCAAAAGAAACAGTCAACAAAACCAAAAGACAAGCGACAGAATGGGAGAAGATATTTGCAAATGACATATCAGATAAAGGGCTAGTATCCAAAATCTATAAAGAACTTATCAAACTCAACACCCAAAGAACAAATAATCCAATCAAGAAATGGGCAGACGACATGAACAGACATTTTTCCAAGGAAGACATCCAAATGGCCAACAGACACATGAAAAAGTGCTCAGCATCGCTCGGCATCAGGGAAATCCTAATCAAAACCTCAACGAGATACCACCTCACACCAGTCAGAATGGCTAAAATTAACGAGTCAGGCAACAACAGATGTTGGCGGGGATGCGGAGAAAGGGGAACCCTCCTACACTATTGGTGAGAAGGGAAGCTGGTGAAACCACTCTGGAAAACAGTATGGAGGTTCCTCAAAAAGTTGAAAATTGAGCTACTATACAATCCAGCAATTGCACTACTGGGTATTTACCCCAAAGATACAAATGTAGGGATCTGAAGGGGTACGTGTATCCCGATGTTTATAGCAGCAATGTCCACAATAGCCAAACCGTGGAAAGAGCCAAGATGTCCATCGACAGATGAATGGATCAAGAAGAGATGATATATCATACAATGGAATACTATGCAGCCATCAAAAGAATGAGATCTTGCCATTTGCAATGATGTGGATGGAACTGGAGGGTATTATGCTGAGTGAAAGAAGTCAATCAGAGAAAGACATGTATCATATGACCTCACTGATATGAGGAATTCTTAATCTCAGGAAACAAACTGAGGGTTGCTGGAGTGGGGGTGGGGTGGGAGGGATGGGGTGGCTGGGTGATAGACATTGGGGAGGGTATGTGCTATGGTGAGCGCTGTGAATTTTTCAACTGTTGAACCGCAGATCTGTACCTCTGAAACAAATAATGCAATATATGTTAAGAAAATAAAAAAGAAGATAGCAGGAGGGGAAGAATGAAGGGGGGGAATCGGAGGGGGAGACGCACGACGAGAGACGATGGACCCTGAAAAACAAACTGAGGGTTCTAGAGGGTAGGGGGGTGGGGGGTGGGTAAGCCTGGGATGGGTATTAATGAGGGCACATTCTGCGTGGAGCACTGAAAAAAAAAACAACTAATGGTGTATTGTATGGTGACTAACAACATAATAAAATAAAAAAAAGAAATAAATATCTAAACCATTAAAAAAAATTAAAAAAAGAGTCTCTTATGGTTTAAAAAAAAAAAGAGTCTCTAATGGTTTATCTCCTTCTCTGATTTCGTCTTTTTTTATTTTTTCCTCTCTTCCCCTATGCTCCTATGCTGTTTTGTTTCTTAAATTCCACATATGAGTGAGATCATATGATAATTGTCTTTCTCTGATTGACTTATAAATAAGCTTTATTACAAAACTAACAAGTTAAAAAAACAAAACAAAAACAAAACAGGAAATCATCCTGAGCAGCACCATCTAAAACAAAGGTAACCACTTAAATTTAATTTTCTTCCTTTCCATTCCTATGATTTTATAGAACAGGCAAAAATTTTTCACTGTAGTTATTTCACTTATCAATATAGTATGTATACATTTCCATTTAGCTGCATAAGGCTTCACCTTAACACTTTAAAAGCATCATAACATTCAATTGAGTTGATATGATAAATTTAATTAACTGTATTTAAAATATAAATATTTTCTAGTTGGTCAATGCATGATAAACCAATGTATTAGTTTGTAAGAAACTGAGGCCATGATCCTAAACCTTCAATTTTTTTTTTAAACTGAGGACTGAGGTTATTTGCAACTATTAGCCTCATTTGTGACATAATTTTTCTCTTGAATGCATTAAATAGTCATGTGTTGTTTGTTCGTTCACTCAATACATTTTTGAGCTTCTACTCTGGGTATTATTAACTGGAAAAACAATGATGTAAGAAAAAAAAATTAAAAGTCCATGACTCTCGAGGATCAAATTTTCAAGTGAGCACAAGGAGAAGATAATATGTAAACAAATCATTATAATTTTGAATAGACCTAAGTGTTTTGAAGACAATAAATTATAGACTTGTGATTCAGAATGAAAGAATGATGGGATAAACTTTAGATGAAGTATTGATAAGGAGCAACTAAAGTTGTTTTTTTTTCTTCTAAGAATAATCTCCTACCTCCCACATCCTCTTTCTCCATTTAAAAACTGTATACATCATCTGTTTATCTTTTTTTTTTTGCTTCCCTTTTGGTGTGTGGAAGAATAGAAGGTCATAAATTGCCCAAGTAGAACTAGTTACTGAGAATTTGGAAGTGAATCAATGTTGATGACTATAGTTCCTTGGCAAAATATTTTAAGAATAAGAAGCCCGAGAGGGCACATATTGAATAAAAAAAAAAAAGAGAGAGAGAGAGAGAGAAAGAAAAAAAGTAAAATTAAAAAAAAAAAGAATAAGAAGTCCATAATCCCCAAGTACCAATGGTGACTAAGAGGAAAATTTTTCTACTTTGTCTTCCCCTACATTTTATTAAAAGCTATTTCTTCAGAGCCACCAGCTACAGATGAGATGAGTGGAGAGTGACTCATTCTTTGAATATATTTTACCATTATTAAACCACCATGCTTGTATGAATCTAAAATGGTTTGAGGTACAGAGTAAGTAGTAACTCTTCACGTTTTAGTGACGAGATTATTAAGCAGTGCCATATCTAAATGGATCTTACTGTCAGAATTGGAATTAGACATTCCAGGCTTTTATGACTTGTAATAAGTGTCTATTCCCATCATGACTTTTTAAATCAAAGTAATTTCATGTCCTATCTTGATAGGCTGAGTAAGGTTCAGTTTCTGAGATGGTACCCTAGGAACTTGTTTCTTTAATTGCCTAGAGTGCCTACTGTGAATTTTCTGCTGTAAAATTAAATTGCATTAGGTTTTTAACTCCCTGAGACCAACATTCACTTTGCATCCTACAATCTAGTACTAACATTTATTCTTAATGCTACTGGACTTCAGGTTGTTATGATATATGTCTTTGTCTTTGTAATTTTAAGTCAACAATCTAATTTCTGTTTGGAGCTGAAAACTAAGGACGGTTTGTTGTTTTCTTTGTTTACCTGGACTCCAGTTTTCTGGCTAGAAGGTTTTGGGAAGTGACAGTATGTTACTCTGGTATTTGATACAAGTAGAAGCAGCATTACAAAAGCAAATAATTTCACAGTAGGAGAGGAGAGGGAGAGAGAGAGAAGTGTCAGAGTGCCACTAAAGGCCCACTCTTGACCTCTTATTCATCATATATATATATAAACACATTAACATCTTACTAATCATATATGTGTATATATGATGTATATGTATATATATAAAATGCCAAGTGCCCAATAGGATATAAATAGATATATCTTTTAAATTGTTTTATGAAAGATTGCTGATTGGGGATTGTCCCAATCTGGGTCTAAACACAGATTTAACACCAGCTAATTCAGTGAATTTGGGCAAGTCAGTCGATAGAGACCTCATTTTCAGAATCTGACAAACGTGGAAGCCATTTCGCTCGTTTCACTGACTTTGGAAATTGGAGTATAAAACCTGGGTGTTATACACAAACAATGAATCATGGAACACTACATCAAAAGCTAATGATGTAATGTATGATAGTTAACATAATAAAATAAAATTTAAAAAAAACGGAAAGTAATAGTTCCTTCTCTTAAAGTATTTTGTTCTCACAGCTTCACCTTGTGGAGTCTTGTCTCCATTACCCCCATATCGAAGGAGGCCCCAACAATCACTTAATGATCAGTTAGCCCAATTTTATGTGCTTTGGGCAGAACTATTTGTAGTGTTTCCAAGGAAATGATGAGAAAGAATGTATTTAGCTTCCCTGCCATGATTCTGGTACCAGAAAAAAAGCCCAAATATTGATTTGCCTTGCTCTGAGCAATATCATAGGAGCCTAGAGATGAGCCATCTGCACTGCCTACCTGACACATATCCTTCCCTATGAAATGCAGGCTAGTTCAGGGGGAAAATGTGAAGAAAAACTTGGTGTCCTCTGTTTCTATTCTTCATAAACCAATTGTTCTGGATACTTATTAATATTTGTTGGCAAAATCAAATAGATTACAAATGATTTAAGCAAAATAAGGTTAAGTGTAGAGCTAGACCTCCTATGTCTGAAAATTTACCTCCATTATTTAGTGGCTCTATTGTAATCTAGGACAAGGTAATTAGCTTCACTGTGCCTTAGTTGCCACATTTGTAAAGTGGATGATACATACCCACCATGTAAGGTTATTTTAAGAATTAAATAGGATAATATATGTACAACACTTAGAAGGTAGGAAGCACTCGATTACCCTTAGTTCGTAGTAGTAGTGGTCATAGTTAGAGTAGTAAGAGTAGTAATTTTCCTTCATGGCCTTCTTTTCATCTGCCTTTGTCCTCAATAATACCTTGCTAAAAATGCTGATCAGTCTCCAAACTACTTAATGAAATGAGGAAACCTTCATTTTATCACAGGCAATAAGAAAACACTTACCATGTGATGATAGCATTTTAGGCATACAAGGCAGACAATGCAGGCACTCTGATCTCACATCTAACTATTGGATCTGTCAAACTGGCTGATGGAGAGATCTTGTTGAGTTACCTGGGTCCACGAGGATACCTGAAATGTATTTATATGTACAAGTAAGGGTTTGTTTATTTATTTAAGCCAACCAACTATGTATATAGTTAGTAAACATGGAGAACATAAGAACTGGGTGACTTGCATTTTAATGTCAGCTGGAAGTAAGAAGGAAACTGAGCTTCGCTATCCTTTTGAACTGGGTTCTTGAAAGTAACTGAGCAGGGAAATGCACAAAGTGTTCAAATCTTGACTTGTGTGAATATGTGGACCATTAAATTCATAGCTGAGTTCCTCAGCAGATGCAACAGTATGGAAAATAGACATTGCAAGTTCAAATTTGACCTCCGCTTGGATTCAATGAAGAACCTAGAAAGATGAGGAGCATGACATTTTTAGGTCATACCTCTCACAAGGATACAGTGATGACTAATTACTTGGATCTTGTTGAGATAAGTTTTCTTTAACTGCATCACCAACAAAATGTTTTCTGGCCTGCAATGTTTTTTATTGGTCCTACCTTATTTATCAGTGTCATTTCTGCTGGTACCAAGAGAAACAGTAATTTATGAACCTTTACCACATACCTTTATTCAATCGGAAACTAGCATCACTTTTTTTTTTTTTTTTTTTTTGACAGAGCAATGAAAAGAAGTCAATACATTTAAAGTCTGTGGACCAGGAGAAGTGGTTTTTTTTGACTCTGAAGTTGTTTATTGAAAGTTCTTAACATATTTACCATAGAATACCAAATCCCATGTTGAAAAGGAATTTTTGACTCTAGGTTTTCTTATTTTGGCTCTTCTACCACCTGAGTCCTTTTTTTTTTTTTAAATGCATTCTTCATGCCTTTTTCTCCACTGGTGGGAAAGCAGTAATTGGAAAGTTGTAGTGATAGTCTCTGCCTTAGTCAAAACAACAAATAACCTTAAACACAAGCCACTCAGATTTTAATTCTTTCTCCTTTTATAAAACGTAAATGCATACCTTTCAAAAGAGTTATATTCTTAAGGGCCAGGACCTTGTCTAACTCATCTGTGTTTGCTGCGTCTAAAAACTAAATAACATTTAGTCAGTGCTTAATTTAAATTTACTGAATAATGATACTTTATAATTTTCCTTTGCTTGTCATTTTGTTTGGATATAGATATTCTTAGCAAATACGATTTTACATTTTCCAAGATCTTTCTCTTATTTGGAGATATTTAAGTTTCTTGGTGCTTTTTGAAATAAGCATGATAAAACAAAAATTTGAAAATATCTCTCTACGGTGGAATCCAGAAGCTTTCACCTTCACAGCTCCCCTTGAAAAGTGTGCAACACTCCCACTGTTACAGCTGACCTTAGAGCAGAAGAATTACAATGGCCGCAAAACGTAGCGTAAATAATTTCCATCAGTTATACACATGTCAGTCTGGCAATGGGCTGACTTTTGTGTGGGAATGCTGAAGATGTGGGAAGCATCAGGGTCAAGGGAACATTCAACCAAGAGCACAACAACATGCACTCCCTTTCATCATCTGTTTCCCAAACATTTTTCTCCATTTGTTCAGAAAACCAATGATAACAAGTTACATTTACGTAACCCTTTTCACCTCAAAGAATCCCTAACATTTTGCAGATCAAACATTTGTATAGACTTCATTTACATTTAATCTTTTTTTGGGGGGTGTCTCAATTAAATAGGAACCTAAAGCAACCAATTCTTTTCTGCTTTCATGCACTTGGATGTGTGAGGAATGACAACTTTAATCATGTTCCTCATAAAACAAGTGCAGGATCTTCCCTGGCACCAAAATAGTCCCAAAGAGCTGTAATTAAAATGAAGTGGTCAATGGGCTGCTTTTGATGACAGCAAGGCGATGACCCAGAAGGCAGCCCTCACTCCAGTGTCACTGTTCCACCATCTATTTCAATCAGGTTGGGGTTTTGACTTTCTTTACCATCTGATTAGTTATACAAATAAAACTGAAATGCTAGATGTCAAAAGGAGTGGGAGGGAGAAGGAGGAAAGAGAACAGTAAATTCCTGTTAATGTTAACATTGTATTTCTTTTTTTTTTTCTATAACTGCAGAAAAATACACATTCATAGTCCTACTTATGAGATTTATGGGTAGTATTGATTGGTGCTTTGGGTCATCCAGGTTGGTTATTAAAGCCAATATTCTAAATTCTTCAGACACAGAAAATTTAAAAAATAAATCATGATGATCAAACTTGCTACAAGACCATGTTATTTGTAAACTCAGTCATAGTTGAATACTTTGAAACATACAATTATCAAATCCACAGAAAGGTAAGAGAATCAAGAGCTCTTTTGAGCTCAGATTAATCATTACACCTGTGGAAACCACTTCACCCCCCACTGGGATTCCAGCATGTTGGTCAAGGATCATTTTTCTTTCTCTTCCTACACATGTCAATAGAAGTCAAAACTCCAACTGTTATCTTTAATTACCTGAACAAAAATCTACTATGCAGGTAGTTCAAGTTTAATTTACCCCCTGTCGTGATACTAAAATGTCAAGAGAAAAACATGTGATTCAGAGTTGTACAGTCTGGAGAAACTGCCTACGAGGCAGGTCTGCTAATATACCTATCCCTGGAAAACTAGAGAGTTTTGGAGGTTTCTTCTGCAACTTAATGTTTCATGTCTATTGTGGGATGAATTTTAGCTGGCTGTTGATTTGCAGCTCCTTTTCCACATTGCTCAAATTGGGGTCAATTTCTTACTTCTGATTTTATAATAATTTATAGAAAGCACACACTAGTTTTGATCTAGCTATTCCTCATAAAAACCTTCTAGTGTGCCCCGATCCTTCCTGCTAGCTTCGAGGTAGTGCTTATCTAGCCAACACCGTATGTGTGAAGTTTCCAAGCATTGTGTCATTTTGTCAAGTTATTCACAGCCTTCCCATGTAAGATTTTAAACCAGCTACCTCTCTAGGCATGGGAAAAAAACATGACTTCGTTTGACATAAATAGTACAATTACATATTAAATACAAATACGTTTATTCCTAAGATATAGGTGAGATCTCAAATGGCCATGTTAGTTGTCTGTGATTGGGAACTGACATTTTACTCAGCTTATTTGGATTCTTAAATTTTGAGTTTTTCAGTTTTTTGAGTTCTCAATTTTCTGTTCAAGTGAAAAGCTGCAGAACTTCCTGCAGCTCCAGTTTAATCTTTTGGCTCATGTCAGGGCCTCCCTTCTGACCCAAGTAACCCCCACGTTCTCTCCTAATCCTTTGTGATGTTGACAGTGAAACTTGGGTTCTATCGATGAAGCAGCTTATGAGCTATTATCTGGAAGGCCCCTGTATTTTCTCGCCGAAGGTGAATTTTTGCTCTTTCTGAGAGATTTGCCAAGAAATACAGCTTAAAGAAAAGTTTTACAGTTTCTTTTCCACTCAGGAGGATGAATTTCTAGGTCACATGGTATCTTTGGTCTAATCCAGAAGCTAGGCATGAGTCAAAGTCCCACAAGAAAATAACTAACTTGACCCTACAGAGACATAGAGTTAGGCAAACATGAAGAGAAATGGCTAATATTTATTGGATATTTGTTATATGCCAACACTATTCTAAGGGCTTTACATGTGCCAAATCATTTAATGTCGTCTCAATAACCTCATGAATAGACAGTGGATCATACATATATATGTACGTATATATATAAAGAGACTGTATAATGTATATATATATATAACATATATATGAATAAATATGTGTGTATGTGCACGCACACATGAGTATATGGCAACTTTAGTCCTCCGGTTGCTTAGGTCAAAAAACTAATTTTTGATTGTACTCTTTCTTTCTAAATCCAGATCCATAAAGAAATACTATTGGCTCTGCCTTCAAAATGCACCTAGAACCTGTCCGCTCTTCACCTCCATCGCCATCACCTTGGTCCAAGTCTCCAAACGTCTTGCCTGGATTACTGTAATAGCCTAGTAATGAGTTCTCCATTTTCCACTTTGTTCATTCCCCCAAATTCTGTCTCCATCTATTTTCAACACAGTGATCCTTTTAAATCTCAAATCGGACTTTGTCTCTCCTGTGCTCAATATTCTACACTGACTCCCCATTTCACTCAGAGTAAACACCGAAGTCCTTGCAATGGTCTGTCAGGCCCTATATGATCTGTTTTCTGTTACCTCTCTCACTAATTTCCCACTACTATTCTCCTGATTACTGGCCCCATGCACACACAAGACACAGCCTTGGCTGTAGTATTCCCTCTTTCTGGAACACTCTTCCCTCAAACATCCATTTGTCAAATGACCTACCTTTTTTAAGTTCTTGTTCAAATTTCACTTTCTTAATAAGGCAAAGTATGTTCCAGTTTTTAATCATCATTTTAATTAGGATTAAAAAAATAGGCCCAGAGGGGTTAAATATGAAGACTCTGATTTGAACTTATGCCATTTGATTTGTAGATAGTTCGTTTAACTGCAAACTACAAGTATGGAAAAGTCATAATATTAGCCCTTTATCTTTGTTTTGCATATGGTTGTAAATTAGGGGCATATACATAGAATATGAAGCTCTCTACAGCTGGAAGGCATGAAATGTCTTCCCCAAGGCTGACTTTCATGACTGTGGCTTTGCTTTTCAAAGTGTTCCTCTCTTTGAGATGCGCTGTTTCTCCCCCTTTCCCACCCTTCACACCAGATTTAGTGGCATCTCCTCTACCAGGCTTTCCACGTCACCAGATATTTGGTTTATATTCTATGTCTTCTCCTCATGGCATTCATGCTTCAACCATTACCGTCGTGAGTTATACTGTGTTTCATCCACTAACATACTTTGTTCTTTGTTTATAAAATAATATGTACTCAGTAACGACTAGTTTGAACATTGGATAAATGGACAAATTAGTATCCTAATTGATCTCAGCACAAATTAAATTTTGCATACAACAAGATTTCTACTTTTTTAAAAAAGATTTTATTTATCTATTTGAGTAAGAGAGAGAACGACAGAGAGAGAGAGAGCATACAAGCGGGGAGGAGGGGCAAAAGCAGAGGGAGAAGCAGGCTTCCCGCGGAGCAGGGAGCCCAATGCAGGGCTCGATCCCAAGACCCTGGGATCATGACCTGAGCCGAAGGCAGACGCTTAACCGACTGAGTCACCTTGGCGCCTCAAGATTTCTACTTTTTGAAAGGTAATATAAGCGAAATGGCATTTGCATGCTTATATACACATGTGCATGTTTACACACACACACATACAAACACACAGGTAATTTTGGAAATATGGGGAGCTTATTCCTAATATACTTCATCTCCCCTGCCAAACAGTATTTTTAGACATTTGAATCTTTTAATGTGGCTTCTATCTAATAAGTGAGGCACTTCAAAAAAAAAATGTATTCTATGGAAACTGTTGAGGAGTTCTTACTAAAGAAAGGTTTTCGAACATCAACATTTCTAGAAAGAAAACCATAAACTTAAAATAAAAAGAATATTTTGAAATAAACTCACCCTTAAGAGCCCAAATGGAGACCATCCCCTCCACAGAAAATTTTCTCTAGTTATTTTAGTAGCCTGTGTTGCTTGCTCCAGATATATATATATATATATATAGATATAGATATATATTTTTTTATCACAAATCTATTATGGACTGAATGTTTGTACTCACCCCAAATTCATATGTTGAAATCTTAACCCTCTAGTGTGGCTATATTTATTTGGAGAGGGAACCCATCAGGAAGTCACTAAGGTTAAATGAGGTCATAAGAGTGGGGCCCTGGTCTGATAGGATTGTGGCCTCATGAGAAGAGGCACCAAAGAGCTTGCTTTCTCCACATGCACCACAGAAGGGCCACGTGAGGATATCGGGAGAAGGTGGCTGTCAGTGTGCCAGCAAGAAAGGCCTCAATAGAAACCACACAGTCCAGACCCTTGATCTCAGACCTCCAATCTCCAGAACTGTGAGAAATACATTCCTGTTGTTTAAGCCTCCCAGCCTATGGTCCTTTGTTATGGCAGCCCAAGCTGACTGACACGGATACTCTGTTATATTTGCAGTTAATGTTTCACGACACTGATGCATTTTTTTTGTTTTTGTTTTTTAATTGAGGTATAATCCACATCTCATATGCTGTTAGTTTCAGGTGTACAACATAATGATTCCATATTTGTATACACTGTGAAGTGATAACCACAATAAGTCTAGTTGACATCTGTCTCCACACGCAGTCACAGATTTTTTTGCTGTTGTGCTGATCACAACACTCATTCTGCCTTCCCTGAATAAATAATAAATTTGAGGAAACAGAAACTGATTCATTTTTCTTGTTCACACACTTAAGCTTGTATTACTTAGAAAGAGTAAGCATTTACATTTCTTGAGTAACATGCCATTTTCTTATAAGTGAATTGAAGTTGCTTTTCTTTTTTCTCTTTTTCTCTGTCTTCTCTTGGCAGATTTCAATTGTGTTCCTCACCAATTTTGGCTATAAAAAAATAAGAGGAAATGTCTAGGGCAGGATGAGAACATCTGCTCTTGTTCTTCAAGAACAATACTTGGCTATTTCTCTCATCTGTAATCGTCTAGAATAAGAAGTTAGAAATGCATATTGCTCAAAACACAGAGTGTAGGTGGTGATTTTAGCATATCTGGAATCACAGTTCCCATTGAGATTTCAATGAAAGCTATAGATGTCACAAAAATGCACATGGTCAAATGCATGCACAATTTCAGGGGCTGGTGGACCTCTCGATGCTCGTTCAAGGACTCTCCTAGATGTCCTTGAATCCCAGGCTAAGAACCTCTGTTCCAGGCCATGTAATTTTCTTCATCACAGTAGGTGGGCCTTACCTGAGCTTTCTGTAAAGATTTGGAAAAAGAAAGGTGCTGGAGGTCACATAATCTGAAATCACATTTCCAGTTTTCCAGACCAGTACTTCTTACGGGAAGCTCTGAAGTAAGGACATGGGAGCTTCTGATATTGGAAAATTTATACTACTGTGTAAACGAAGAATTCTGAAAGCTTCTTAAAACGGCCCACTGCTTTCCTGATGATATTCGCAAAGTAGGTTGCCTGTGATATTTTTAAAAATCATGTGGGAAATATTTCAAGGCCTGATCACAGACTACACATTAAAATGAGTCATCATGATGACTTATACTTTGAGCCAGGGAGACAAACAGCCTTAAGGGAAATCAGAGCTGCTGAAAAGCAGCTTGTACATTCTGATATATGTCCTGTCATCCTACTAGAAGTGAGGGAGGAGCAGGAATGAGAGGGACTCCTCGAGCTGCTGCACTCACGACCTGCCTCTGGATCTCAGGTTGTGGAAGGACTGCCTCAGAGCCTGGTGGGGAGGGGCTCACTCTTTCTTAGCTCCATGGGCACAACTGAGCTTGCATGCAAGCTGAGACCCACCCCCGCCCCCCCTGGCCGGATAGTATGCCTCCCGCCCCCCGCAACTCCACAAGGGAAGGAAAAAGGAAGCCTATGGTATTTATTCTTACTTTTTTTCAGCTCACTTTATAAACTAACTTGTAATGGTTTGCATTTGAATGGAACAAACCAATCCATATTATACAGAATAATAAAGATTTTTTCAACCGTACTTTAATTATAATGAAAGATCTTAGAAAGTCCCTCAGTAACCCTCCTTATTATATTAGATGTTAAAAAGCAAACACATACAAAATGATACAGCTCTTTTGTTGCCAACGGGATGCTCTGATGGACGAAAACATGCATTATGCAGAATATGGATAATAATGCTGCATATGTCTTGATCAAGATATTATTCCTCTTCTCAGAAGTTTATTTCATACCACTCCTTTGCAAGTGTGGGGTCAGAGGTACGATGCTTTGATGATGACAAGGTGCTAAAGACACCTTAGATAAGTAGGACAGAAACTTTTCATGCATTCAGTATTCTGAAGAAAAGGGATTTTTTTTTCTTTTGCAGAGAACAAGTTCTTTTCCCAGGTGTTCTGAAATAACATCTAACATCTTTGATGCTGCATATTTTCTTATATGCATGCAGCAGAAATCTCAGTTTCTCCTGAGTCCTGTGCTATTTATGAATGCAAATAAGAAATAGAACTTCCCTTCCCTAATTGCACCTGGCAAATAGTCAGAATGACAGATTGGGAATGTTCTTAGTCCGTTCTTTAGGCAGAGCCAAACACCCCGACACACAACAATTAAACCTTCACTTGCCCCTCCCACACAAACCATCACCATCACTGTCATCATCCCTTCTGCCACTGAGAAAATACCTGAGCTACTTACATCTCCTCCGGGTGCCTCCGGCTTCACTTCCTGGCTTCCTCCTTTCAATAAATATATGTTGATATCTATGCTTTGGGATTTTAAAGTCTTAACAGTTTTAAGATATTCCACCTATAACTTTGCACAGGAAATACAATTACGTGTTTCAGACTATTTTCTAAGAGTCTCGGTGAGCTTGATTCGTGGAAAGAACACTGATTTTCAATCCTGATTCTGCTAATTGTGTGATCTTAGCAAAACAATATCAGTTTTTTGAGCCTGCACTTTTGGATCTGTAAAATGGGAGCAGTCATGTTTGTAATACCTTGCTCACGGACTTACTGTAAGGACAAACAGTAGAGAACATATATGAAGGTACTTGGTAAACTGAACGCTGCTTTTTAAATAATAATAATATCGTTATTATTTCTATAGTTCATAACTCCTCACTTCTACAGACAAATTAAAGGTTGAATTTACATCTGCCAATTGAAGCATTTTGTATTTGCACAATAGCATGAAAAAGCTCCTTTTTATTTAATACTGTGTGCCTTTATCTTCATGTAAGTTAGCAGAAAGTTGCTGGCTAGAGCAGTCCTTGGTCAAGTCTACGGAATCAGCCAAAGATCTAGATTAGAATAAGGCTGTTCTTAATATATAGTAATTGTTCACTCCAATATTTTTAAATCATTGTCGTATTTTATCAATCAAAATAGACTATTTAAATCAACATTTTTCTGGCCCAGGACCCAGAAATATAGAAATCTTGGGTGATAATTATCTTTTTTCTTTCTTTATTTCTGTGATCAACATTTTAGCATAAATTTAGCTAATTTTCATTATTTTTAAAATTATTTATTTATTTATTTGTCAGAGAGAGAGAGAGAGAGAGAGAGAGCAGAAGCAGGGGTAAGTGGCAGGCAGAGGGAGAGGCAGGTTCCCTGCTGAGAAGAGAGCCCAGTGAGGGAGGATCCCAGGACTCTGGGATCACGACCTGAGCTGAAGGCAGATGCTTAACCAGTGAGCCATCCGGGTGTCCCCAGTTACTTTTAATTGTTAATTGGTAGACATTTGTGCCTCAGTTTTATTCTCTATGAACTAAGAATAATGCTAATACTTCACAGCTTTGCTGTGAAGACTTAAAGAAGTAACAGAATTAAAATGCTTAGAACTCTTCAGGAACAAGTAAGCACCAGTAAAATATCACTACTTTTGTATTAGTATCATTCATTCACTCAACAAATTGATAGATCACCCACTATGTGCAAAGCGCTATTCTAAGGGCTTGGGATATACAAGTCAATGGACAAAGATTCTAGCTCTCATGGAGTTTATATTCTAGTTTGAGGAGGAGAGAGACAAACAATAATCAATAAGCATAATAAAAAAGAGCATGTGATAATTGCTATGGGAAAAGTGTAGAGAAGGGTGAGGGCTCTCAGGAGTGCTGGAGATCAGAAATGGGAGATTAAGAAATTATATAGAGTAGTGAGGGTAAACCTAATAGAGAAGATACGTGCAGTTTGAAAGAAGGCAGCCATGCGCATATCTATCAGAAGAATGTTCGAGATAGGGGCGCCTGGGTGGCTCAGTCATTAAGCATCTGCCTTCAGCTCAGGTCATGATCCCGGGGTCCTGGGATCGAGCCCCTGCTCCATCCATGGGAGGCCTGCTTCTCCCTCTCCCACCCCCCTCCCCCGCTTGTGTTCCTGCTCTCGCTGTCTCTCTGTCAAATAAATAAAATCTTAAAAAAAAAAAAGAATGTTCCAGATAGAGGAAACAGCCAGTGGAAAAACCCTAAAGCAGGAAGGTGCTTATCATATGCAGGAGTAATCAAGAGCTCAATGTGACTAGAGCAGAGTAGAGAGAACAGTGATAGGAGATGAAGTCAGGGAGAGAATGGAAGATAAAACCACATTAAGACCATGTAAATCCCCGGAAAGACCCGCACTCGGGAGCAATTGGAGGGTTTGGAGAGAAGGATGATGCTGTCAGGCCGATGTTTTTAACAGGATCGCAGGCCTGTTGTGTTGCGGCCACGCCCCCAGCACGTGAGGGCAGACGCAGGAAGACCAGCCAGACAGCCAAGAGAGCAGATGCGGGGAGAGGGAAAGGGGGCTTGGACCAGGGATAGCAGTGGGCGTGGTAATAAATGTTTGGGTTGTGGATATATTTTAAAAGGTAGAGTCAGTGGGATCACCTTATAGAAAATAATTCTTACAACACTTCACTTCAGTTTCTATACTGCAGAAAGCTCCCAGGAGAAATCAGAACTGCAAAGATTTGGAAGCTCTCAAAAGAAAGGTGGGAGTTACCTATAAAGGTTGATATGAGGGCGCCTGGGTGGGTGGCTCAGACGTTGAGCGTCTGCCTTCGGCTCAGGTCGTGATCCCAGGGTCCTGGGATCGAGCCCCACATCGGGCTCCCTGCTCAGCAGGGAGCCTGCTTCTCCCTCTCCTACTCTCTCTGCTTGTGTTCCCTCTCTCGCTGTTTCTGTCAAATGAATAAATAAAATCTTAAAAAAAAAAAGATTGATATGAGCTCTGTGTCCACAGCTTCTGTCATGAAAAAGATAACCAAAAAAGAGGGTTTATTTTGTGAAGCAGAGAGAAAACTATTATCAAATATTGATTTGGTGTCCCACAACTTAGGCGACTCCTAGAGACACAAAGCAGAACACAGATGCAAACCCCGAAAAGAGGGAGAATTCTACAGAGCTGAGGATTGCTCTGTAGAACTAAGAAAACCTGTGGTTTAGCGCCGAGTGTACAGGCAGGCCACATGTGAAATCTGTTCCACTACTTACTGGCTTCAGTTTCTTCATCTGTAAGGTGGGGATGATAATAAGGTTAGTAAGGAACTTACAAGGTTACTTTTGTTGTTGTTGTTGTTGTTGTTGTTTTAAGATTTTATTTATCTATTTGACAGAGAGAGACCGCGCGAGAGAGGGAACACAAGCAAGGGAAGTGGGAAAAGGAGAAGCAGTCTCCCCAGGCGGGGCTCGATGCCAGGGCCCTGGGACTACGACCCGAGCTGAAGTCAGACGCCCAATGACAGCCACCCAGGAGCCCCTTGCTTTACATTTTAAATGAATTATTTTAAGAAAAGGGCTTAGAGTAGTACCTAGCAATTAGTGTTGTATGTGTTAGGCATTATTTTATGTGTGTGGGGGGGCGGTGAGTTGCAGAGGTGGAGTCTCTGTTCTAGGTAGATCTTTCATTGCTGTTTTGTACTTCCATTAGTCAGTACTCGTTTGTTAAGATTTGGATGATTGGACTCTGAAAGACTGATTCATGTTCAACAAACCCCAATGAATTTTATTCGTAAGCCAAAAAAACAACAACTTGGTTATTTTCTCTTAAGTAAATGCTGCCAAAGGAACCAAAAGTACATGTCAGCAAGTATAGAATTCTTTTCCAGACCATTCCCCCAACAATGGAAGAAAAGTGTCAGTAAGTAAAGAGATACTCAGATGACTTGAAGAAATATTTTCACAAAGTTGTGGTAACCTGCTGGGCCACCATTTCCTGAAGGGCTGCTTAACAAGGAAACAGGAATCCGAGTGTCAGCCAGCCACTCAGTGAAGACAATTTCTAGACAGCAAGGGGGGAATACAAAATTACCATTTTTTCCTCAGGGTTCCCAATTTTAGCATTTCTAGTACACGACAGTCTGTCTCTCTTCTCTAATTACAAAAATCCTCTCCATCACTTTAATGTGCCTCCAAGGCTTGTTGTCATTTCCAGGATTTCAACTTACTTTATACTAATTTTACCCATTATATTTGAATTTACAGTTTCCTGATTGCCTGGTAATATTGAGAGGTACACACTCACCTCATTAATCGCATACACATAAATCATATTTTCAAGTGTTATTTCTTGAGAGATATGGGTGGTCAGCTAATCAATCTCATGCATGAGTGAATTCTAATTAGCTCCATTTTAAGAAATTATTTTTCCCAATTGTGAGTCTCTGACTTTGTATCTTAGGAGCGCTTTATTCTGAAATGCATTCTTTATTTTCATCAATTATGAAAGAAAGGAGTGGAAACAAAAAGAAAACAAAAGTGCTATCCAGAGAAAGAACATGTTTCTGCTTGATATCACTTAATGAGATGGCATCCAGAAACTACTGCAAGTTTGCAACTGTCTCTGTTAAATCCATCAGATTCACCGTGGGAGCCATACTCCAAGATGATCTCAAGATGATACCTCAAAAGTCCCAAAGTGTTCAAAAGAGCAGAGTTAGCCTCTTTTAAACCTTAATCATTCTTCCTGTAATTCCATTTTTCTCCTCATTTGTTTTAAGCCCACCCAGATAGTTTGGTTTTCTTTGGAGTACTCCCAAGCATTTATTTTAATGAATACAATTAAAATTTTATTATGTGATCCACAGGGTTCATCCGAATTTGGCACTGCTTTGGAAGTTTCAATCATTTTCCTGGGCCAAAAGGAACTCTGTTGAGAAGATAAAATATGGATTTTAGCAATAATGATGTTGCCTTGGCTTGTGAAAGTACTGAATTAGTGTTGTGGGAAAACACATCATTAACTTTTAATAATATTTTCTGGAACAGAAAATCTGGCAGACCATGTTTATGCTTTTTTTATGATAAATTTAAAAGGAAGATATGTGCATATTTACACAATAATAACATTATAAGGAATCATTATTATAAAAGAAAGATGAATATCAGAGTAAAATTAATTTTATATACATTATTATTTTATTATTAGATATTATTAGATTATTATATTAGAACCATTTGAAATAGTGTTCATTGGATCTGATGTTCTGATTCCATAAGTTACTCATATATACGATGTTTGATTTAAAGGCACTGCACTCATATCTTATCAATTGTTGGGACTATATAACAATATCGTTAAACAAAAAAAACCTCCATTCGACATAGCACAAAGAGCACAATTTATTACTGGGGAAGCATTGTCCTTTTTATATGCATGTAAGTTAGCATGAAAGTGAGTTTAAACTCTGGACAGAATTTCACACAAATTTACAAGGTAAAGCAGAAGAAAGGACCACAAAAACTTCTTTTATCTCCTTGTGAGATAAGTAGATGCACCTTGCGTTGTCTCCTGTGAGGCTCATGACAAAATGAATTAATTTTGGAAGCATGTGTTTACAGTTCCAAAGATCTGAAAGGCCCATGACCTTGCATGGTGAAATCACAAGTTCAAGCCTCTTTGGGGGCCTATCATTTTCACAAGTACACACGCTAAGGAGGAGGAGATAGGGAAGCAGTTGTCTACTTCCTCTTTATTAAACAAAGATAATTTTATCATTTTACACTTACATGACTAAGAAGAGCAACTTGAATGATATTTATTAAGAAACCGAGTACCAAAGGGACTCTATGTATATGTATATAGGTAATATATATGTATATATGTATATATGTAGGTATGTAATAAGAATATGCCTTCCCATCTATCTTTCTTCCTTTTTTTTTTTTACTAATTAATAACTTTAGTTACTGGATCATGAATGATAAATATAATTAATTTTACAAAATTTTAATATAAATAGTCAACATATGATTGAAATAGCTTTCCATATATTTGGAAGATATTTGTATGGTTATACCAGTTATACCATCCATTGATTAAATTAGGCCCCAAAAAGAATATGTGTGTGAAACCATTCAATTTCTGCAAGAATGATTTAAAAGGAAGATTCAGAACAAGGTGCTTGACAGTTGTCTCCTACAAAATATGAGCATAAAATTAAAGTTTTAAAAATAGTAGAAAGGAGCATAATTATCATTATATCCATATGGTATGATATTATTGAATACCTGGAAAACCTAGGATAATTTAATAAGGTAATGAATATCACAGTTAATATTCAAAAATACATTATTTTTTTAACTAAAAATAACCAGTAAAAAATTTTAATGGAAATTGTAAAAACAAATGCCGTTTAAAAAAGCAAAACAACTCACTCAACAAATGCATACAGGAAGAGGGGCACCTGGGTGGCTCAGTCGGTTAAATGTCTTTCTTTGGCTCAGGTCATGATCCCAGAGTCCCAGGATCGAGCCCCACATCCGGCTCCCCTGCAGGGAGCCTGCTTCTCCCTCTGCCTGCAACTCCCCCTGCTTGGGCTCTCTCTCCCTCTCTCTGTCAAAAATAAAATCTTCATTTAAAAATGCATATGAAAACATATACAAGCCTTATGAAGAAAAGTATGAAAATCTAGTAAGGGGCATAAATATTTCTGCAATGGAGAAATATAACTTATTCTTGGCAAGGAAGATTCAACTCTATAAAGATGTGACTTTTTGAATTAATTTGTTAGGTGAAAATAGCAAAGGAACTTTTTCTGACTGAAGAAAGAGTTTCTGTAGTTCACCCAAAAGAATATATTTCTGAGAAGTCAGGAAATTTTGAAGTGAGAAATGTTTAGTTCTTTCTCTCTTTGCTTATAATCTTAGCAACGAAAATAGTGTGGTCCTGCAAGAGATATAAATTAGATAAGCAACAGAACAGAATTTAAATATAAAAAATGATGAACTTAAATGTAAAAACTAAAACCAAATTGTAGGAAAATATGTTTTAGAAATAGAATTTAGATGAGAAATTCTTTTTTTAAAAAAACTTTATTTTAGAGAGCGTGCACGCGAGTAGGGGCAGGAGCAAAGAGACAGGTGCAAGCAGACTCTCTGTTGAGCATGGGAGCCCCACACAGGGCTCAATCTCATGACCCCCCACGACCCAGAGGTCATGACCTGAGCCAAAATCAAGAGTCAGCCGCTTAACCAACTGAGCCACCCGGGCACCCCTAGATGAGAAAGGTCTTTCTAATATATCACTAAAGCTAGAAAGCACAGGAACTTTCAAAATAAATTTTATTTACAAAATAAACAAACAAGATTTAAACTTCTTTATGGCAAAAAATACAACCTTAACAAAATTGTAAGACAAATTCTAAATTGGGAGAAAATCATATTTGCAGCACATCTGACAAATATGCAATGGAGCTTTTATCAATCAATAGAAAAAAGAACCCAGAATACACAGGCAACTCATGAGAAATGTAATTTTAATATTATATATATTTATTTTTAAAGATTTATTTATTTGTTTTAGAGAGAGAAAGCATTAGCAGGGGGAGGGGCAGAGAGAGAGAAGCAGACTCCCCACTGAGCATGGAGCCCCAAGGGGGAAGCTCCACATGGGGCTCGATCTCACCACCCTGAGATCATGATCCAAGCCAAAATCAAGAGTAGAACACCTAACTGACTGAGCCACCCAGGTGCCCCTGGAGAGTGGTTACTTTATATGATGCTGGTGGGACTATATATATTCTTTAACAACTTCTGAAGCAATATGACAATGAACATCAAAAGTATTAAAACATGAAAATTTTTGACCCACCAATTTCAAATCTAGAAATTTCTTTTTGCAAAGAGCCCTGTGAAGCAGGTGCTATCCCTATCATGGATGAGGTCCATGAAGATCATGGAAGTTGGAGCAGTCACTAACTAGAGAGCCACAGATATCCTTGCTTTGACTCAAAAAGTGTTTTTGCTTTATTTTAAATTTAGGCCAACAGCTAAAATTTGAATGTTTCACCTAAAAATAGTGGGTTCCTCGTTTCTCTCCAAATTCAGAGGGGCTGGCATATTGGAGCCAGAGATAGCCTTAACTATGGCTAGCTGGAACCAAGTAGCAGCTGACCCTTTGAGACAGGGTTTGTGCTATAAGGTCCATCCCAGACCCTACCACCTCTACACTTGGCCCATTTCATTCACTTCTATCAGTTTGACCTTTGGATTTGCAGTTCCTGAGTTGTATTTGCTAATCAACAGAAGACAGACAATTCAATTTTGGCTCTTCTACCTTCAAGTCTGAGATACAGCTGCATTTTTGTCTAGAAAAAAAAATCTACTTTTTCATTTATGATTCTTCCTTGATCCCTGGTCCTGGGTCATGACTTCTCCAGTGGTTTTATAATCTTATATTTCCTAACTCAAACATTTACTTTTTGGTTTGGGCCCTGGAACTGTGAAGAAGAGACAAGTGTAGGCGTGTTTTGTGGAATTTTCAGTTTATCAAATGAACTGCCTCTGTATGTAGTGGCAGTTCCTGGCTCTCCTCATCAGATACTTTTGTAATTACTCTCTCCCAATTCATTATAGATTTGCTTCGGTTGGAGACTTGATCTATTAACTCTTAGTTTCATCAGCAGCTCCAGCAAAATTTTCAGTCTGGCTCTCCTTCTTAAGCTATGACTCTCCGTGCCAGGGATTTTCTCTTTTTTTTTTTTCCAAATAGTAACGTAGTCTGATTTATATTGGAAATCTGTCAAATTGCATTAAACAGTTCTTGATTGAATGAGCAGTTTCCAAGCCTCTTTCCCACAGTGGTCACAGAGCAGAACTGCACAATCTGTTTGGCTAGTCTCAGGCAGGTGTTTTTGTCTTCACAAAAGTTCGTTCTTTATACCAGTCTGTCTGGAGATGGAAATTTTTCTCAGGAGGATTATGAGAGGAAATCAAGGAGAAACAGGTTTTTTAACATTTTTTTCACACCAGCAACTTTACTTCGTGCTTATCAGTTAGCCCAAACCCTGTAAGTTACCCACTTAGTAGCTCAGCAAAACTAAAACTATGGTTCTTGAACTGCAGTGCGCAGGGGCGGGGGGAGACGACGAATCCTGAGCTCAGAAAATGAGGTGCTTTTAAAAGAAACATGTAAATAATAGAAAGGCCTAATATGTAACCCCCATCATTCTGAGTTGGTAGTTAAACCTTGGACTTTGATGATGCTCATAAATGTCTTTTGGCAAAACAATTCTATGGTAAAGGATTGGGCATTACTGCTGGGGGGGAAATTAGGGGACAAGACACTTTGTTTTACACATGAGGAAACTTATGCCAAAGACAGTTCAGGGACACACTAACCAACCCACAGCTGCTAAATAAGTACAGCAATGGTAAGAATACTAATCCTGTGCATTTGGATCATCATATAAGCTGTGCATCATTTAAAGCATAAAACTCCTATCTTCCAGAAGCTTAAAACCAAGAAGGGAACATGGGACATGCACACACACATACACCCCCTAAAACAAATACCACATGAAGATAGCAACCTTCCTCCAGATTAACAAACCCTAGTGGAAATGTGTCAACCAACAAACTCTGATGTGTTAATCAGAATCACATGTAGGAAAAGAAGACCAGGCCATTCAAAAGAGAAAAGTCAACAACTAGCAATAAAAATGATCATTAATTGTGAGAAAACACAAGTAAAACAATACATTTTGCATTTGAGAAGTGGCAGCTTCTGTTTGACAGGACTTGGGTGAGTTTGAACGTGAAGCATTCTTATAGGTCAGTCTCTGCAGGCTGAGAGGGCCTTGGGAAAAGCCAAAATTAAGTGGAGGATGCGGGACAGATCAAAAGAGAGGACCTCAGCTACAGAGGTTAGATCCAGAAAAGATACCTGAGCGATAGAAAGCTCCTCAGGTGACATGTTTTGCCATGATCAACATACAGATGTCCCATCTTGTGAACAGAGATTGTCGATAAGAGACGTCCCAGGTGCAACTTCTCTTCATAATGCAAGAGAAGAGGGAAGAACGTGAGGAAATCCCCCGTATGTAGCAGGCTCCTGCCATTCATGTGGCAGCTGTGGGAAATGGTCCAGCTCTGGGGGAACAAGGCTGGCAGAGGGAAAGCCATGCAGCCTTTGAGGGGGATGAGGGTCCTAGGGAGAGGAATGAGATCAACCAATTGTGGAAACATTTTTTGACCATGTGGATAAAGGTGGAAGGTGGAACAATTCTAAGAAATTAGAATTGATAGACTGACAATCCAATAATGGCTCACCGCATAATGAACAGGTTTTATGACCTCCATATGTCCAGACAAGGTCCAGTTTATGTGATAATGACAAGTATGAAATAAAATATCAAATATAAAATGCCTCCTTTAGTTCTTGGTCCACAATAGATCCTCAGTAAATGTTAGTTCCCTAGGGAACATACTGGTTTCCACTAGTCCTAAATATCAACACGGGCACGTTCATCCACACTAGATGGTTCTGTGTGCATTACCCCCATGTTGTGATTATTTTTGATACGATGAAGCAAAAGGTTTTAGCTCACTGATTTTCAGACATGAAACAATTTTATATATTTTAACATCTATGCATAAATCTCTCTTTCTATTTATTGTCTCACTTGAGAACAGTTAGATGTGCTTGCTGTAAAAAAGCGGATTAGGGGATGGGAACGGAGACTGGGGGTTAGGAAAGTTCTGCAGAAGAGTATTGCTTTTCCTTACAAGCCATTCTAAAAAAGATTTGAGGGGTTACCAGTGCACATATATTACTGTGTTTAAAAGAAAAAAAGATGGCGTGGTGGAGCCTCCACCACCCTTCTCCCAGTATGGTTAGGCATGGCGGATATTAAAAATATTAAACAAATCTTACGGTTCTACTAGTTAACATATAAATCAATAAAACCAAAAAAATTTTTATGTTACAATTTATTTTCTAAATGAGCTAAATTCTATATTAGAAACTATTTAAATTACATATATAGGCTATGTGATTTTAATATATATGTATGTTTGTCAGTTGGAAATGTTTCAGTGTTTTAACATACCATTGTTCTCCAAGACTATGTAGATCTGCATGATCAGGCCCTCTTGCTATTGCTGTACTTATTCAGCAGCTGTGTGTCAGTTAGTTACTTAGCCTCTTTATTTGCCGGCTGCCTCCACCACTCTGCTCTCCAGCCTCATCAAACTGCTTTCATCTCCTTCAATGTGCCTTGCTGCCTCATTCCTCCCTGCTTTTCCCACACCACTTCCCTTGCCCGGGAGAGACTCAGCCGATGCTTCCTGCCTGGCCAATGTCTCATCATCTTTCACAAGCTATTTCGTGCCATTTTTTTCAATGAATACTGGCTCTCCAGCACTGGGATCCTGGTTCATTCCTATCTCTTTCCCAGTGATAACTGAGTCTGTGATTTAAGGCATCATAAAACTCCTAGAATAGTATTATAAAGCTGGGGTCCATCATTCGAGCACGTGGACATCTTCGGCATGGATGAGAGTGTCCCAGCTTGTGCCACTGCATGAGCGGTCATATCAAACATACAGAAAACACTTGCTCCTGGTGTAATTTGAGGTTCATAGACCTGTAAAATATTTGGACGGGTACCTGTACTGATCTCCAACAAAATGCAGCTGATGTTAAGCCAGGGGCAGCCAACAACACTTGCCTCCCTCTGCTATCTCTGCTGCATGCTCTCCCCCAAGCTCAAAGGATGAATGAACAGAATAACTCAAGGACACATGCAAAAGAGCTTGTGAAACAAGAGGAGTCCCATTGCTGTGGAGACCCAAAGAGACTCCTCTTTCCAGGAAAGAACAAAAAGAAAACAATTTTTTTTTTCAGAAGGAGATTTGTTTTCTGAAGAAGATTCAAGCATTTGCGACTTATAAAGAAGGAGCCAACTGAGACCTTAAGGCAAGTTTTAGGAGATCTGTGACATGATGCTAAGTGTCTGAGAGATAATAATTTAACAATTAAACTACCGAGAGTTCTCTAAGGTGACTTTTTTAACACTTCTCGGGACCTCTACCGAAAAACAAAATACTTGCAATGGTTCTACAACTACAACCACTTCCAAATATTTGTTTGGAATTGCACAATAGCCATCCCAGATTTGTATTCATAATAAAATGAAGGGCAAGCCAGATGGGATTCTGAATGCAAAAACACACATTTCTTCTATTTTGAATTACCTGTGGTTGAGGGAAATTACCAATTAAATTACAAATTACCTTAGTTCCACCTACCACAGTCCTTCCTTCACGCCCTGCTCCCCTTCTCATCCTTCACGTGGTGGAATTAAGCCAAGGGAAAGGTCTAGAAGCACAGTGATAGAGGGTTATCAGGCAAAAGCACTCAAGTTGTGATATCAAATCATAAATACAAGAGGAAAATGAGTGAATAAATTTTGTTTCATTTTATCTTCAAGATAATATTACTTCTTACTGTACAATTTCCAGTGCATTCTTCAGAATAATTTTACGTTTTTTCAGCGCATGAGGTTTTACCATTTCCCTGAGAAATTTTGCTTGTTATCTTCAGAAAAAATATGTTCTGCTCAGTTTTCTTTTGACTTTCCTAATTATTCCCCTGTAAGATTATATCTACTTACGTTTATTCTCTTCGGTCCTGTCATGAATAGATGAGGCACCTTCCTATCTTCCTTTTCCAAAAACTGGTTCTGCTCAGTATTTGTATTTCTATGCTACTTGGGCTAAAGGACCAGCTCATTTCCAGTCTTTTATGTGTTAATTTTTGAAATTTATTTTCTGAAATCTTCTGGCAAAGAAGTTTATGGATATGTGACGTTGAGAGGGGAACAATATAAAATACATTTTGAGGCGCCTGGGTGGCTTAGTCGGTTAAGCGGCTGCCTTCGGCTGGGATCATGATCTCAGGGTCCTGGGGTCAAAACCCACATTGGGCTCCCTGCTCAGTGGGGAGTCTGCTGCTCCCTCTCCCTCTGCTTCTCCCCCCATTTGTACTCTCTCTCTCTCTCTCAAGTAAAATAAAATAAAATCTTTAAAAAAATAAAATACATTTTGCAAAGTATTTTTTTAATGACCAGTTCTGAGGTGTACTATCAGCATGGGCAGGACTGGCCCCTTTCTGCCTCAGAGATCACCATGGATCATCATCATGTATCATCAGTCTCACATGTAGGCAAAGTAAGCACATTACCTAGGATGATGTCAGGGAACTGAGGGGACCCCATATTCTTCCAAATGTTTATCTCACCAATTCCCTATAATCTTGTTTTTGTTTTTTTAAGATATTTTTAAAGATTTTATTTATTTATCTGTCGGAGAGAAAGAGAGAGCACAGGCAGGGGGAGCAGCTGAGGGAGAGGGAGAAGCAGGCTCCCTGCAGAGCAAGGAGCCCGATGTGGGCCTCGATCCCAGGACCCTGGGATCATGACCTGAGCTGAAGGCAGACACTTAACGACTGAGCTACCCAGGCTTCCCCCCTAAAAGCTTTTTAATTCTTCAGCTAACAGCTAAGTCTTTAGTTCCAGAAGAAACATTTAAATTTAACTAACCTAAGAGAAATGGACAAACCAAAATGCAAAGGTATGAGAGATTAATCTCTCTTTCATGAGGTAAAGTCTTGAGGAGCAGAGGGAAGGCATAGGACTGTCATACAGCTATAACGGGCTCAATGGCAGGACTTACAAAGTGAGAAATGACATGAAGGGAATCTTGGAAAGTTAGAAGAAATTATATATATATATATAGAGAGAGAGAGAGAGAGAGAGAATAAAACGCATGTGTGATTTTCAGGATTCCTGGCTGGCAGAATTTATTTAAGGTTTTTATTTTTAGTCACTTTCCACTTGTTTCAAAGCACTTTTCTCTTCTAACTAGAAAGAAACCATGGTGGCTACCTAAGCCCATATGTCCTTTGTTTTTCTTTTCCTTTACTATTTTTTCTTCCCTCTAACGAGAACTCTTCTCTTCACATCAGAGACAAACATTTACCAGGCATTCTGCCAGGTGGTAGAGTTTCTAGAAATAACACACCATCTCTGATCTCAAGGAACCGAAGCAATATTCATTCATTCAATCAATGCACACAGAGTTTCCCATCAGGATTGTCACCTCTTAGTCCTGAGTATGAAATTCAGCTCAGGGCCACCAGACATTTGAGAAAAATTTCTACCATAAAAGAGGTGGAATATAACAGTCACAACCAAATCACCAAAAAGAGTAAATAACAGAAGGGAGAGTCAATATTATAACTAATGTTGTTTGGTAGGCACATTACTGCATTTATAAAAAGGAAAGCAGAGGATGATATAGAAAAACCAAAGAAAAACCAGGAAGAGGACATTTGGATTAAAATCACTATACACAATTGTTTAAAGTAAATAAAATTTGGCAAGTAAGTTGAAGAACACATGTAAAAATAGCAGAGAGAAGATTAGAAACTTAGAGCACCACCCATAACATCCTGCATCTGAAGAACAGCACTTCCAAAGAACAAGAATAATAGAAACAGAGGGGTGAAAATGCAAGGTTATCTCCTAGAACCCAAGGGCATATTTTTGCAGAGTAAAAGAACACTATGTACTCGAGTATTAAATGAGAAAAAGACCCATTCCAAGGCACAACTTTGTGAAATACTGAAACAAATTGAAGACTTTTCAAAACTTCCAGATAGAAAAATCAGGTCATACAAAGGACAGAGAATAAAAATAGAACCAATTCTCCTGACAGCTATAATGCATTTAGAAGATACTAGAGCAATGCCTTAAAATTAGTAAGAAGATGATTTTAAAAACCTAGACATCTATATTCGGCTAAACTATCAATCAGATATAAGGGGAGACTATAGTCTTCAGTGGTACAAGGTCTCAACTGGAACTTTAATGGAGAATGGGCTCCATCAAGTCAAAGGTGCAAATAAATATAGAGAAAGTCAAGGAACCCAAGAAATGGAGAACGTAGCAGAGGAAACAGGTAAAGAGAATTCCTCAGTATTGGGCCAAGAGAAGTCCCAGAAACCCAGTGGTACAGCAGCCTGAAGAGCCGTCAGCCAAAATTTGGCAGTAAGATGGAGGCCTTCAGGAGGAATGGATTCAGAACAAAGAAGACTAATCAGAGAAGAAGTAAAATGAGGAGGAAGGGAGAAATATACACAAAGGATGCTTGGATTACCTGGCAAGTTTGAGCAGGTGGAAAATTAGGAATTAAAAGTAAGTAATAAGCTGTTGGAAGGTTTCGGAAGATTTAGCCAGATAGGCAAAGAAAGCTAAGCCAATGAAAGAAAGAAGGAGGAGGGGGGGGCAAAAGGAAGTGAAGGAGAAGCAGCAACCACAGTAAACTACAGGTCACGACAACAGCAAAAGTACAAGACACAGCATCCAGTCACATTCTACTACTCAGCTCCGTGATGAACAGTGCCTGCTTGTCCTGATGAATATACATTTAATAAAATGAGTGAACTCTTCAATGTAATTATTGGGGTAGGCTAATAAAAGTATGTGTGAAGGGTAAAATCCTTGTTTTCGATAGAAAGAAGTCAAAAACGAGTATCCAAACTTGAGCCATTACAGAAGAACGGTTTAACTATGCTATTTTCAAATATGGAAGTAGATACTAGAATAGCTAAGAGTAAGACGTGCTAGTCTCTGTAAGGGAATATTGTGAAAGACCTTGAAATAGACCAAAGGGGTGCCTGGGTGGTGCAGCGGGTTAGGTGTCCGCCTCTCGGTTTTGGCTCAGGTCCTGATCTCAGGGTCATGAGATCGAGTCCCGAGTTGGGTTCCAGGCTCAGTGCAGAGTCTGCTTGTCCCTCTCTCTTTGCAGCTCCCCCTGCTCGTGCTCTCTCACTCACTCTAAGATAAATAAATAAATCTTAAAAAAAAATTGCCAAAAATCACCAGGGGACTTCAATAGAGAATTCTGCACTGCTGAAAGCGCATCATTCGTGGTTATAAGATCCGACAGGGTTTGTGCCTTTCGTTATCTTTTACTTGTAGATGTGGAAGTGATTTGTAGGAAACATAGCAATGCAAATAATTTCTGATGGTCTTGTGTATTTGTCTTTTTTGGGGGAGTCTTCTTTATACGGGTCTCCTCATTAGTTAATGAGTTAAATCAAATCTTCGATCTATGTTCATTTTATAACTGGATGAGAGTGGTGATTTTATTACTTTTTGAAAATTATTCTTTACCACCTGTGGGGGTGGCCATTAGTGACAGGAGGAGTGAGGCACAGGAGTTCTGATTTTCAAGGCAGGCCTTTCTTCTGTTTGACTTTCTAACTCAGCACACATTGTTTTGATCAAAATAATTAACTTTTAAGAAATAATTTTTCAATATCCATCATGGAAATTAAAATATTAAAAAATGATGAGAACTGTGTAAAATGCTTAGCGCTCTTGAATGGAGATATTTTATGTAATGGGCAGAAGTAATTAAGTTGAGAGTGAGGCAGGTGGGTGAGCTTAAGGAACCCAGAAGCATATGGCTGCTCAGTGCTTAGGAAAAGTACAAGAGTGTTTAACCCACTGCATCGGAAATTCTGCTAAAGTCAGAACTTCCAAAAACTTTCGCATGTTTTTGCCATTTGGTTTGCTCAAAACTAAATAATATCCTCTGAATTGGATTTTCTTGCCTCGTCATCCGGTAAGAAAACTCCCCTTCTTTTTGCTCCATCTCCACTGTGATGCTGCCTTTTCACTTTGCCCAATTGTTTTTCTCACATATTCTTAGCTGCATCACTTAATGACCTAGTGGCTCCCCACGTGAACCTCAGACATGGTCTTTTTAACTCTTCTGGACTCTCCACACAGTGTGTCCCCAGAACACCACCTAGCAATTGTCTAGCAAAGGAAACCATGGGCGTGAACCACATCAAAAGACAATCTCATGCCACACTGTAGGATAAAAATACCACCAGGACCGGGACAAAGTATATCGTCATTGTGTCTAACACAGAATGAAAGGTGTTCCGGCAACTGTGCCTCCTCATTGACGTTGTGTACAGCACAGAATATGCCAACAGTAATGGATCAAAAAGAATTAATTCCACTTACTGCAAAAGTATCCAGCATGCTCTCAGCCAAAGGAAAGAAACAAAAGAGCATGAACTTCAGTCTCAAATAAAGAATATATTTTATAAATATCTGACTTTGGATTACAGTATTTGGCAACTCATACAAATGAAAAAAGGTCTTCAAGCAATTTTATCTATGTAAAGTAGCTGGAGCCTCAGAGAGCTATTTTATTTAAAGGAGTTCGCTTATCTGACAAGTTTGCCAAAGTCCTAGTTAAACATGTGCATTTCACATTCACTCCCGGTGACATCAAGAGATCCAAATCTTCTTTTCTCTTTCTTTTCCTGTCAGTGCTCGGTCGCACTCATTTTTGAGGTCAGTACTTTCCATTCCAGATAAGCCAGAGAAAAGAATTGTTAAGTGAGAGCAGTCTCCGCCTGCAAGCTTTGTTTATAAACAGAAACTAAAGAACCTCAATGAGGATATTTTACATGGTAAATGGCTGACCTCAAAGTCTTTCCGAGACTCTGATGTAGATGATATCTAACTTCTCTGCCGACGGCACATCCCGCAGAACGAAGCAATGCGTCTGTAAAGGAAGACGCTGGAGGAACAGCTATGGCCGAGTGAAACAGAAATGGGGGCGAGGGTGAGGCTTCCTCACGGCCAGTGAGTGAATCCTCACCGGAAGAGAGCGAGATTCCTGCAGTTCAAATTCTGCTTGCTTTCTTCATGGACGAAAGATTGACCCGCCAGAGTAAAAATCCTTTTAACGTTTTCCTCCGAAGAAAATGATTTTTGCATTATCTAATTATTCTGTAAGTGCTTACGTAAGCACAGAATCTACTGACGTCTCTCTTCGGTCCCCGAGAACCTTGACGCGTTTAATAGGAAGAATACCTAAACTCAGAGGGTTGGTGTGAGAATTAAATAGAGTTTCACTACCTGAAGGAGATTTACACTTACTAAGTCTTCCATCGGTTTTAGCCATCATCATCATAATTGTGATTGTTGAGCTAAATTTACCTAATAGACGATAGGATAAATGGTATATTTAATACTTTACAATTGTTGAGAATATTGAAAGTTGTGTATGAACATAGTTCTTGTTTTAGTAGGGCCATGTTTTACATGATGAAGAAAGCAAATTATGACTCCTTTGTTCAATGACTAGTTCCTTGCTAACATTAAAATTTTATAATTTGGAAAACAATTATACTTTATAAACAATTGTGTAAGCAAAGATTGATATAAATGGGGCATGCAAGTTGTTGAAAAATAATGCTAAAGTTCCAATAGATAATCTGGGTGAGATAAATCATGTTTACAAGAGGAACATAATAATAATAACAATAATAAAAGGTTATATCTCACAATTAAGCATATAAATGCAACAAAAACAATGGGTTAATACCTAAAGTTACTAAAACATATTTTTACAATATACTTGAGGTTGATAAGGGCATACATGCTTTACTACGAGTATAGATTGTCATGACCTTTTAGAAAGGTCTTTGATAATTCCATGAACCCTTTTATAACTGCTAAGTACTTGCACCGTGGAAAATATATGCTTAAGAAAATCATCCCAGAGAATCTTTTAAAAACCCGCATGAATGTGTGTGTGTGTGTAGCATTGTTTTTAATATTAGAGAAAAATGATAGCAGAAATATCTAACAGGAAAACTATTAGTTCTTCTGATATCTGCTTGATTCAAGGTTATGTTGTGTTAAAAATAATGATGAAGAAGATTACATAACATCTTAGAAGTATGCTTATTTTACATTATTACAAGAACATGTGGGTTACAAAATCATATCATGCTATGACTGAAACTAAGAAAAAATATATTTGTGACTAGGCGAAGATTAAAATCATTTTCCCAGATGAAGCTATTTCACTAGAAAAATGTATCTTTCAAACATCCTCTACTGCTACCATTATGTTAATATTACTTTTTGATTTTTACAACAACAAAAGAATAAAGAATTTATAAAGTAGTAAACACTTCACAAGTGAGATAACTTACTTCATAAGTAAGACATTTAATAAATTTGGGTTTTGGTTAAATGTTCCCAAAGTGAGGCATCACTCTAATCAGCAAATATATTATTTACAACTATTGTTAAATGCTATTTTAAAGGTCTTAATGCAGCACTTGCACAAACAGTTTTAAGAAATATGAGTGTGGCCAGATATGGAATGGAGATAGTTGCAGTTTTGGACACTTTGAGATAAATGTGAATTTCCTGACTGATCCAACATTCTGCTCTTCTCTGACATCTTTTTCTTTCCAAAAACCTGTTATTGTAGTCAAAATACCTGGAGGCAAATATTCCCAAACTGCTGAGTGTTAGTGAATTTACTCAAGAACTGCGTACAAGAAAAGTGTAGATGATATCGTGGATCATATCCTAGACCTTGCCCTTACTGGGAAATGGCAGTCTGTGTAAAGAAGATTCGGGTCATATAACAGATTTGGGTCATAAAACATATAAACAGATTCAGCCTAAGAACTTTGTTACTAAGTCTGGCCTGAAAGACAGTGCTGCGTTTGATTGCCTTGAAATAACAGCCTCCCTAGGCCCCTGCCTCCCTGGGTGTTCAATAGGCATCACAAACCTGCGGTGTCCAAGGCTTTACTCTCCAACGTTCTCACACCTGAGACCTCCTCCTGGGCTTTTCCCAATTTGGTAAATGGCAGCTACATTTTTCCACTTTCAGACCCCAAACTCTTGACTACTCCCTTTCTTTCATACTTCACACACCACACCCTGCTGATTTTTCTTTCAAAATAGATCCAGACTAACCAGTTTCCCTTACTCCACCAGTGTTAGTGACCATCCTAATTAATTCACTCCCTGCTTCTGATCCCCCAATATATTTTCGGCCCAATGGCCAGGGGAAATACTTTTTATTTTTTATTTTTATATTAATATTAATAGATCTTTTAAAGATATTAATATATCTTTATTTTGTACAAAGATACATCAGTAAATTCTAAAGACTATATGCACAAAAATAGAATAGTTTGAGAAATCCCCAAATGCCCATCACCCAGCAACAGTGGTCTTCAGTAATGACCACATGCATTTCATGTATATCCCTACCCTCTTCCTCACTCTTGAACCCCTGATTTATTTCTATAGCAAAATCCTCATTTCATGTCATTTCATCTATAAAGATTTTAACATATTTCTCTCCTGGTTAAGGAGTGTTTTTTAAAGCATAGCCACAATATTATAGTCATACTTAAACTGGTAACAATAATTCCTTCAGAACATTAAATATCCAAATAATATTCAAATTTCCTCAATTGTCTTGAATGTATATGTGTATCTTATATGTATAATATATATGTGTTATATGTATATATCTTACATATATGCATATATGACATGTATATTACATATAACATGTATGAAATATTTATCTATACACACAAATATATATACAAATATAAATGAATAAGGGTTCAAATCAAGATTCATACAATGTCTATGTATTCCCTTGGGTTAATGTGCCTTTTCTGTTCCTTTTAATTTTTAGATTCTCTTCTCTTCTCTTTTTATATTTTCTTGCAATTTTTGTTGAAGAAGTTAGGTATACTGTACCACAGAGTTTCCCACATTTTGGAGTTTTCCATTTGCATTCTTGTGGTGGGATTTAACATGCTCTTCTGCCCAGAATTTCCCTTATGTTGGTAGTTGGATGTGGAGGTGTGAAATAATAAAGGTTTTATATTTTGGCAAGAATACTTCATAGATGGTGGTATACTTCCAATCAGAGGTATAAAGTGTTCACTGGTCTCTCTTGCTGTGACATTAGAAGCCTGTAGTAATCATAGCCTAGATCCATATTTTATTAGGAGTCTACAAAATGGTAATATTTGAATTTTATTACTCCTTGTTTATCTTTCACCTGGAATACTTCTATAAAGAAAATTTCTTTCCTCAGCTACTTGGTGTCATGAGGTACAAAAGTACAAGAAAGTTAAACAGTGTTCTCTCATTTATTTACAGACGTTTGGTAACAACTACTATGTAACTAATATGTTTCCTATAATCTTTGCCTTCCTAACAACATCTAAGTAGCCAATGAGGTTTTTTTTTTTTTAAAGATTTTATTTATTTATTTGACAGGGAGAGACACAGCGAGAGAGGGAACACAAGCAGGGGGAGTGGGAGAGGGAGAAGCAGGCTTCCCGTGGAGCAGGGAGCCCCCCGATGCGGGGCTCGATCCCAGGACCCTGGGATCATGACCTGAGCTGAAGGCAGGCGCTTAATGCATGCGGTTTTTTTAATCAATATGAACTCAATTTGCCCATCGTTATGAATATATTTCTTGTGTTTTAGTTTATTGAAGTTATTCTTACGGATTCTCAAATTGTCACATAGTTGTCAGTGGGAACCTCTTGAAGTTGGTTCCTGAGCCATTTTGACATAAGCCTAATAGATTTTAACTTCTTCAATTTCTGGAAAGACAAAGTTTCCATGCTTAAGTTGTACACGTCCTGTTCCAAACCCAGAATCAGGCATTTCCTCAAGAGCCCTGCTCCCTTTTAGTGGAAATGAACTACGGAGATCATAATTTGGGCACCAGCAGTGGTCTTTGCTACCAAATCAGTTATGGTTTCTAGTACTTTTCAGTGGAGACAACTAATTTAGGATGCGATGCTATTGTCTGAAAAGGTGTTATTCTACTTAGTATTCCTCCTTCCATCTTTCTCTCCAAAATCTTTTGTATGGAACTCTATTGTGTCTTTTTAGCCTCAAATTCTGGAGATCCCTCTTCACTTACCTCAAACTATTCAAAAATTTCTTGGAAGTTACTAGCCCCATCCTGTCTCCCACCTTTATGTGGCCTATTTAATAGCTGCAAGGATCTCGCTCCCTCAGTTTTAGTCCAAACGTCATCTTCACAGTGAAGTCTTTCTTATTTAAAATTGTAATTCTCCAACCTCTGAAATGTATTTTAATCATTTTTTTCCATTGCCTATATTCTTCAAACACAGACTTCTTTTCTATTTTTTCCCCCCACTCCTACCTTTTTAGTGCATTTAACACTCTCTGGCTCATAGTAAGTAGTCAGTAATTTTCATGGGACTAAGCTGGGTTATATTATTTTAATAATGCTGAGTCAGTCCCTAATCTTAAGGAACTCTCCAGCTTAGAAAGAAAATATGTAAACAAATAATTACATTAAATATAACGAATACTATAATCAGAGTATATGCTAAGTGCCACAATAGAAAAAATATTCAGAAACCACTTAATTTCACTTTAACCTTTCCAAGTGTATTCCTTACTATGCTACTTTGTATATCCTTTAATTTGATGAAATGGACTATTTTATTGTTCATTCATACACAGTAATTTATAGTTCTGTATGTTTTGCTGGTCATCTCCCTGCCTGGAAGTCATCTCTCTCAGTTTTACAAATCTAAATCAGTTCTAAAATTCAGAGCAAAATGACACCTCCTGCATTGTCCTTTCTTATTTCTCAGCGGCAAGCAACCTTTTCATCTTCTCAACTCAGTAATACCTTTCTGAAACCTCTTATTGCATTACTCATGGCTTTTTTTAGGGGGGGCAGATAATTTTTTATTTTGATTTTGACTTACCCAAACTCACCTCTTCATTTCCTAAAAATAATCTGTAGCTCCTGCCAAGATTCATTAGTTTTTTTGCAATGCTGTACAATGGAAGTTAATTTGTAATTCACTAAAAATGACTTAACATGTTAATTCTCCAAGCAAACATTTTTAGATCACTCTCTCCTTTAAAATCCTAATGAACCACATATGCACACCTGTTTTGCCATGGATACACTTTGCTACAAACACTTATTTACATATATGAGCCACTTTGTATTCTGACTTGAATGCAGGGACTTCCTGTGTTTTCCTATCCCCGTTTCCAAGCACGGTTCTGATACAGAAGAGCAACATCGCAGTTACAGATGCACTCTTTAAGCAGCCTTCCCCTGCACGCACACACACACACACACACACACACACACACACACACACACACACACACACACACTGCATTCTTCTTTTGGCCCCATTTATATACTAAATCTAGAAAATCAAACACTAATGAGTTTCTATCATTCTTTTAAAAATTAATTTGTTTTCAGAAAACAAATTTGTAGATTTTTCGTTGTTGTTCCTGTATAAGACTGTTTTTCATATTATTCTTCTGTCTCTGGGATTTGGAAATGAATTAGCAATGTGAAGCAAGTACCCATATGACAGTTGGTTGGTAGGCTTTTGGCACATAGCTAAACACTCTTACAACAAAGGAATGCAATCTAAAATAATGAGTTAATATTGTTATCCTTTGTAGTATTAGGTCAGGCCCCTTAAGTTACCCTTTTTTTTTCTTTCTTTCTCCTCCCTTCCACATACTTTAAAACCCTAAGTTCCCTTCTTCATTTGTAAAATGTAACTTTTAATTTTTTTGGATCTTTTATTCCAAGAAATGTGAGGTGAAAGAGGAGGGGGGAAAAAAGAGGAGAAAAATCTGATTTTTCTCCCCCTCCACCCCCACAACACCTAACTTAGTAATTTTGGTTCATTTGTCAAACTGAAATTTAATGTGATATTCTTTTATGGGTTTTATACATTCAGAATATGTTGGGGGAAGTGATGCTCCATTTTATCAGAGAAGAGCAAAAGGAGGGTTTGTTTAAAGAGTACTATAGTAAATATATTTTCCATTCACCTGGATGAGATAGAAAAATGAAAAAGGAAAAGTAAAAAAAAAAAAAAAGCATCCCTCCTTTCAAGGAGGAAATTATCCTAGTGAAAATACTCATACTGTTGGGAAGTAATTCGATTAGTTTTCAGTTTCTAGCTAATGAGACCAAGTCATTCATGAAAATCTCTGGAAGCTGGTTTGCTTTGTGCTGTCTATCACCACAGGTGCGAGCCCTGATCCCAGCCAGCCAGCAGATTTGTCATGGGGCTCAGCAAAATGCCCAAATACAGTAGAAACCAATCGTCAATACCAAGAAAGCAATGCATACATATGTTGTAGTTCTGTAAAAGCATTGTACTGGAAGGAAAACAAGTTAAATTAATGCTTATGAAATAATCATTGGTTCTGTTGTGCAAATTCATGAGAAAGAAAGCATTTAGTAATCAAAAGTTTCATTGATGACTCAATATTCAGTGTCTTCTCAAATATTTGAATCTGAACTTGAGGCCACTGGGTGAATATAAATTGGCTGTTCCTTTTCCATCATTGGGGTCTATCCAAACTGAAACATGTTCTTCATTTAAATGTGTTCAAATCTAATATTGGAAAATCCTCCAGAGCCTTGTGTTTGCCTTAATTTATGTTTTTAATATTTCTTTATTGCTCTTCTAAAGCAAAGCACAAGCATAAAATAGAAAAACAAAACAAAACAAATACCACACATTGCAACTAAGTGTAGGTAAGATAGAGTTTGGAACCTAATTTATTACCAAAGCATTATTATGAGAAAGAACAGACCTAAACCTAATAATAGCTTAGAAAAATGAAAGCATTAATTCCGAGTCTTATTATTTATCTAAGAATATCAGAAAAATTCAGTGTAATTCTAAAGCTTGTACATTTAATTTACTGTTGAAACCCACAGGTTGAAACTATGAAGTTTTAGAGAGAAAAGCCAACGGCAGTTCAGTCTTGTGTAGATGTAACTGTTGATCTTTGTAATGACATTGTTAAAATAGAGAAAAATTATGTCACTCTAAAAGATCTGCATTTAATCATGTTATGTAGAATATATCCAGCAAAATAGGGTAAGCGTTCTTATGCACTTTTCAAGTCATATGCGACAGACATTTATTTAGTTCTCCTATATATGTAGGAATACAGTTTTGTGTAACATATGGGTTTGGTTCCAAATAAACTTTAAAAACTAGAAGAGCCTGGAGGCAATACTTTGGAAAAGAAGAATTTTGACATGTGACCCTTGCCCTGTTCTGCCACATACTTGCTGTAGGACTCTGGGCAAGTTATTTAACCTCTCCAAGTCCCTGGATCCTCATCTATAAACAAGGATGACAATCATCCCAGACTGGTTTTGAAGATTAAATGAAATAATACATATACATTCCTTAGCACAAACAAAAAACTAGACTGTTAATAAATACATTATAATAATTATGTACAATAATATTACCAATATGAGCAAAGCAACTATTATCATTATTATCATAAAAATTTTTATCATTCATTACAGAACATATTCATGACAGAGAATTTGCTTGGTTTTATTTTTAATCATAAGACTACCACACAATAAAGTCTGAAGAGTCTCCTGTGCAAAAAATTTAGACAATACAGAGGTAGCTGTGTAGGTAGTAAATTGTCAAAGTTCTCCCAGACCTCTCATCCTTTCAGCTTTCTTGACCCTTCCACTGTCCTTTCAAGTAACCACTTCACAATTTGGTCTTTGCCCTTCCTGATTTTTTTTCAGCCACTTATATTTCTTTATGTGTGCATAATGTATCTAGATATGTGACTTTATTTTGTTTTTATGTAAATGTCTCATGTAAAAGTGCTCGAGTATTACATAAATTAGATATATCATTGTTTATTTAGCTATTTCCCTTTTACGAGCATCTGGAATATATAATTTTTAGCAACTATAAAGAATGCTGCAATGAGAACTATTGTACAAGTCTTTCTGTGTATGTGGCATATTTTCTAGGATGGATACCTAGAAATTGAAAAGCTTAATAGGGGGCCACCTGGCTGGCTCAGTGGTTGGAGTGTGTGACTTGATCTCGGGTTCGTGAGTTTGAACCCCACGTTGGTTGCAGAGATTACTTAAAAATAAAATCTTGAAAAAAAGACAAAGACAAACCTAATAAGGATTTATGAGAAATCAAAATTTTAACATATGTTGCCCCTTATAACAATGTGTAATTTACATACCCACCAGCCATGTGTGAGGGTACTCATTTCCCATACTCTTCCCATCACCGTATGTTTATTCCTTATTTGAATGACTAATTGCCAGCAACTAGATATATTGCACCTTCCCCCAGAATCTTACATTATAATGGAGTGAAACAGACAAAAAGCAGTACACACATAAATAAGTGAACAATATTATATATTAGAAGATAAGTACTATACGGGAGGTAGAATGAGAAATGCTGGGTAGTGGAAGGATTACAATTTTAAATAAGGTGGTCAGAATAGATCTCATTGGAAATATGGCTTTTTTTAAAAGATTTTATTTATTTATTTGAGAAAGAGAGAGAGAGAGAGAGCATGAGTGGGATCGAGGGAGAAGGAGAAGCAGACTCCCTATGAGCAGAGAGCCCAATGCGGGGCTGGATCCCAGGACCCCAGGATCATGACATGAGCCAGAGGCAGACACTTAACCAACTGAGCCAACCAGGCGCCTAAGAAATATGGCATTTTGAGCCAAGCTCTGAAGGATGTAATGAGTTTAGCGAATCTATAATCTAGAGAATGTGTTCCACTCTTTTCTGGTTTCCAAAATTGTTGACAATAACACTTTAATTCCCTACATACTGCCCCCTCACATACTTCATACTTTATAAATGACCACCTTCTTCTGACTCAGTTTTTCTTGAATTTGTAATTCAACAATATCACTAAAATATGTCTTGAAATTTTAAGAGTTTTAAATTACTTTTTTCTGTGTTGTATGGGGTCTTTGAATCTGCATTCAAAAATACTTGAATGAAATATTTTCATTCATTTAGGAAAAATTTTTTTCTGTTAAGTCTTTGGTAATTTTTTCTTTGCAATTGTTCTATATTTTTCTTAAAGACAATTGGTTATATTCTGCCTTTCCATTTTAGACCCTCCATGTGTATCATCCTTTCTTCAATGGCCTTTTGGTTCCTTTATTCCAAGGTTTGATTTTTTTTTTTTTGTCTTCTATCTTTGGAAATATCAACTCTGAGTTCGCTACTTTATTGTATCCTACATACCCATGTCTTTTTCTCTTTTGGATTCATTTTTTATCTTGAGATCATTAATCTCTATGGAATTATTTCAGGTAGAGTCTGTGAATGCTGAACTATATGAGCATTTATATAACTAAAATCATCATTTTCTTTTTCTCATATTTGAATAATAATTTGGCTGCTTAGTAAATTTTAGTTTCAAAATAATTTTCCTTCTTTTGTTTTTTTTTCAGTGTTATTGAGATATAGTTGACATATAACATTGTATTAACTTAGGGTGTACAATATAATGATTTGATGTATGGATATGTTGTTAAATGATTACCACAATAAGCTTAGTTAACATTAATCATCTCACATAGTTACAAAATTATTTTTCTTGTCATGAGAACTTTTAAAATCTACTTTCTTAGCAGCTTTCAAATAAACAATATAGTATTTTTTCTCAGTTTTTTAAAAAACATTTCCCCAATATTTATTGAAAGTTTACAAAGTGCAAGGTTGCTATACATAGTTCTTTAATTGATGATATCACTTACTATTTAAGGCAAATACAATATAATAAATTATGTTCTATTACTATCTCTTTTACAAGTAAGTAAAATGGGGCTCATAAAAGATAAGTGGTTTTTTAAAATTTTTTATTGTTATGTTAATCACCATACATTACATCATTAGTTTTTGATGTAGTGTTCCATGATTCATTGTTTGTGCATAACACCCAGTGCTCCATGCATAACGTGCCCTCTTTAATACCCATCACCAGGCTAACCCATCCTCCACCCCCCTCCCCTCTAGAAGCCTCAGTTTGTTTTTCAGAGTCCATAGTCTCTCATGGTTCATCTCCTCCTCTGATTCCCCCCCTTGATTTTTCCCTTCCTTCTATCTTCTTTTTTTTTTTCTTAACATATATTGCATTATTTGTTTCAGCAGTACAGGTCTGTGATTCATCAGTCTCACACGATTCACAGCGCTCACCATAGCACATACTCTTCCCAATGTCTATCACCCAGCTGCCCCATCCCTCCCACCCCCACTTCAGCAACCCTCAGTTTGTTTCCTGAGATTAAGAATTCCTTGTATCAGTGAGGTCATAATATACATGTCTTTCTCTGATTGACTTATTTTGCTCAGCATAATACCCTCCAGTTCCATCCACATCATTGCAAATGGCAAGATCTCATTCCTTTTGATGGTTGCATAATATTCCATTGTGTATATATACCACATCTTCTTTATCCATTCATCTGTCGATGGACATCTTGGCTCTTTCCACAGTTTGGCTATTGTGGACATTGCTGCTATAAACATCGGGGTGCACGTATCCCTTTGGATCCCTACATTTGTATCTTTGGGGTAAATACCCACTAGTGCAATTGCTGGATCGTATGGTAGCTCTATTTTCAACATAAAAGATAAATGGTTTTTAACTGTTGTATGACAAGAAAGTGATACAATTGGAATTGAAACCAGTGTAGTTCAATTTTAGAAGTGACACTGATGATAGCAATTCGATTTTGGCCCCTTTGTGGGTAAGATGTTCCCCTTGTCTGTGAAGGGCTTTAAGATTTTCTTTGTATCCTTAAAGTTTTGAAATTTAAACATGGTTTGTAGTTGTGAGCCTTCACAATTAATGAAAATTTAATTCTAAAGATTCATTCTTTTCCTTAACTCCTGGAAATTTCCCAATATTAATATTTTTCTAATATATTTTCTTCAATTCTTTTATTCTTTTGAAACTGGTAAATGGTTTTTGACTTCCTGAATTACTCCTTTACCTTTCTTAACATTTTTTTGTATTTTCTATTTCTTTTCCTTAGAACTCCTGCCCTTTAAGATTTTTCAAATTTTAAGTTACATTTCAATTATGGTCATACTGTTTGTTAGACTTGTTTTTAAATTAGGAAACATTATTTTTAATACACCCTGTCAGTCATCTATTTGTTCACTTAGTCCTGCTCTTTTGGGTTTTTTGCTTTTCCTGAAGTTGGCTATGCTTTGTATATATTTATGTTAATAAATAGACCAGGTGGATGATTTTACATAGTTTGAAAAGGTTATTCTATATTTATGTAGATCTATTTTTCAAATAGTCCTCTTTTTTAAATGGAAAGTGACTAGGATTTCATAAAAAGGGTGGATTATGTGAAAAAGCAGATTTCCCTTTTGCAAACATGGGATTGAAACAGGCAAGATGACATTTCCTTCTCTGCCTCCCTGCTAACACGAAGAAAGCTTTGTTATGCTGATTTCATTTGGCACACAACCATGTTTCCATTAGTTTATTATTTCTTATTTACCTTTATTTTCTTCTGTGGCAGTTAGAGTTACCTCAGGGTCTTTTCCAGGATACCCTACACCCAAAAAGAAATCATTCCCTGTCAGGCAGTTAGGGTTCCTTTTTCTCATTTCCCTTTTTTTTTTTTTTTTGGTATTTTTATTATTGTATGTAATTCCTCAGTTCTTTTCTGGGCCAAATAATGTCTTCAACGGTGTGTGTGTGTGTGTGTGTGTGTGTGTGTGTGTGTGTGTGTGTGTTGAGGGGGGTGATGAGAAGAAAGGAAGAGAAAAACTAAAAGAATGTCCAGAATCAATCTTTCATGTATCTTTTCTTGAAATCATGGAAATTTTGAATTAATGTGTCTATTTAAATCACTTGATTGCCCCCAAAAATTCGACAATAAAATTAAGACTCTCAGAATACCTACCTTCTTGAAAAAACATGTCACTGCAACTTTAGGATATGAATAATCCAGCCTATAGTACAAATGAGAAGAGGAAAGAAAGAACTATACTAGGTTTGCAAAATCTGTATTCCAGCCCCGGCTTGGCTCTTTCTAGTGTAACGAGGATAAAACATAAGTTCTCTGAGCCTCAAGTAGCCAGTGTAAAAGGAAAGAATAACATCTGTTCTAGCCCCGCATGTGGGCTTGCCGTCAGTGTCAAAAATACGGTTAGGTATAAGATCACTTTGTACAGTGCTGTGCCTGCTTATACCTTTATTAAGAAAATACTTATTGAATGCCTTTTAAATGTCAAGTTCTCTCTTTGGTACAATGTTGGGTTTTCTAAAGAGAGAGAGATCACAGAGGGGCCAGAATGCTATGCTTAGGAGTGGTTGGAAGTTTTTATTGAAAAATCAGAAGCCTGGAGAAACGTAGATGAAAAGAAGAGTGGGATAAGGAATTCGGGTCTGAAAAACAGAGCTAGTGTCACTGGGGATTGGAGAGGATTCTGGTGAACAGTGCCACGTCGTTGGAGAAAGAGCTTATGCGGGGCTCTCTCTCCTCTAATCAGTACACTGGATACCTTTTGTACTCTTTAACTAAGTATATCTACTTGAATCTACAGGTTCTTCAAACTCCAGAAAAGCAGGATTGCATACCCTTTTCTTACCTGGCCACCAGTACATTTAAATCAAAATTGATTGTTTCACTTTTTTTTTTTTTTCCATTTAGAAACTGATTTTGTAATTTCAGTGTGATGGGAGATACACACTTCCATCATTAAATCCTCTGTGTGTTTGTGCACAGGGCTGGTAACTGGTTAAATCACTCCTCCGCTTCAGTAACACTTTCAGAGTTGAAGTCAGTCAAACACTCTTCTATCATACCCAAGTTTGGATTCCACAATACTGTCAGAGTAGTATTTCCCTAAGGAGGATTTCTATCTCTGGAACTAACCTCCCACTTTATTTTGACAGAACCCAACACTCATGTGTTTATGCACTCATTTGTCTGATTGTGTGGGAAGGTTGACAAATCCAGGCCCAGATAACAGAACTGAGAATCCTTTTTATATTCTCAAATGCAATCTGAGCATTCCAAAATAATGAAATGTTTAGCATAATTATTTTTATGCGTTGCATAAGTAAAAGATAGGTTCGAAATCAAGACATTCTTTATAAAGATCAGCTTTAGCTTCTTTTGAATTTTAAAATTTGTCTGAAGAGAGGGAGGCAGATTCAAGGGTTGCTAGTATATAGAAGTATATAAAAAACTTTAAAAAAACCACTTGGCTTTGAAACCCCGTCTACATGGTAGTAATATTCCTCTGGCTACATGCTCAAAATTTCACGAGTGTGGGCTCTTTTGAACTCTATATCCTTATTCTAGAATCCAAATCTTTTGTGTACTGTGGAGTTGGCAAAGCAGTCTTCTCTCTCTCTCCCTGTAGAACTCTCTCCACCTGTCAGGAGTTGAAAGGATATGACTGGGAATGGTCGGTCAAACTCAAGAGCAAACTGGGAGAAGTTATAAAATAGGATCGCCTTTAAAAGTACCGAAACATTTAGCTCATTGATGAGGAACCGAGAGAATTTATCACTGGATTAGCAATGAACTATTAATTGTTGAATAAGAAAGATTACTTAGCTTCTTTGGTCCCCTTATTGTTGTGCAGAAAAATCATTATCTTTCAAAAGGCAATTTATCCTTTCAAAATATTGGTTGTGATGAGATTTGTAATGACAAAGCCTAAAATTTTAGTGAACCAAAATCTACATGTGTTTGTTAATTCATGGAATATATTAATGTTTCAATTTGATTATGCTCTGTTTTGTTATTACATGTATTTCTATAAGCAGGAGTCACCAGAGTGTAAAAAGTCTTGATCTTTGTGACAAAATATTTATATACCTTTATATATTTATATACAAACCATGTATATAACATGTTTGATTGAGCAGCTAAAATAAATCTGTCTTTAACAATCTGCAAATACTCAATTCAAAGGCCTATTTTCCACCTTCTTTCTGTTTCAATTTCTTATATCTTTATTTCTTTTGAGTACTTTACATCCATATTCTAACAAGTAGCATGTTAGATCATAATTCCGGTAACAATTTCCAATGCTATATTTCTCTGACATTTACTAACTGGTGAGCTGTAGTTTTTTATATTTTATGTGTTTTGTTTACTTTTTAAAAAGATTTTATTTATTTATTTGACAGAGAGAGAGAGAGCATGAGCAGGGGGAAAGGCAGAGGCAGAGGGAGAAGCAGGCTCCATGTGGAGCAGGGAGCCTGATGCGGGGCTCGATCCCAGGACCCCGGGATCATGACCTGAGCCAAAGGCATACAGTTAACCAACTGAGCCACCCAGGCGCCCCTGTTTTATTTACTTTTACATAAAACATCTTCCTTTAAACTTAAAAGAAGACAGAATCTCATTTAAAGTAATCCCATATATCAGCAGCAGTTGCTTTTAAAAATATGGTTTAAAATGTTTTTTTTTTTAATGTTAAAAATAAGGGTCTTTTTTAGTGGGGTGCCTGGGTGGCTCAGTCAGTTGAGCTTGTGATTTTTGATTTTGGCTCGGGTCCTGATCTTGGGGTCCTGGATCTACGGGCTCCATGCTCAGCCCCAGTCTGCCTTTCTTCTTCCGCCCCCACTGCCCTCCCTCCCCCCTTGCATTCTCCCTCTCTCTCTCTCTCAAATAAATAAATAATAAATAAATAAATAAAATCTTTTAAAAAATAAGTATTAAACTAATAATATCTATTTGAACTCATATGTTAGATATGTGTGATTATCAAGTTACATGCATTGTATGTCTTTTGCTAGATTTGTTCTGAACTGCTTTTGCCATACCCTCTTCTCTCATTCAGCTCTATTATCTTTTTGGCCAGCATAGCCTGTTTGTTAATCAATACATTTTTATTCACAAAAGGAAATCTTTAACATAAAGGTCTTCTATAGTTTGCCCTATTAACTCCATTCTTCTTTAACGTATATCTTTATGGTTGTTCTTGTGAAAATTTTTGTGTTCATGGCTTTAAGAAATTGCTGTAGTTAATTTCCCAGAAACCTGTAGAACAGGTGCAGGAAAAAGTGGTGCCTCTCAGTGTGATACCAACTTGTTTTTCTAAGTCTCTCTTGTCTAATGTCCCTTGATCTTAGTCATTAAGGAAATAGGAAAAAAAAAAAAGACTATGCACAATAATTTTGTTTAAAAATGAAGCTAGCTTTTCAAAGCTCTAAAATGTTTTAGCTCTATTAAGTTCAATCATTTTGAACAAACGATCAGTACTGTTTTTAATCTTGGAATGAATTAATTAGTCATTTCACTTGTGCTTCTTGAAAGAGAGTAAACTCACTCCTTAGGTGAGAAGCTCGGGGGCGGGGCGGGGGGGGGCACTGGTGTGTCTTTTAGAATCCACCTCTGGCTTGAATTGTGTGTTCTCTGTTCCAGTCGTTCCAGGAGACAACGCTTTCAACTACATCATTTACACAATATAAATTGATTCCTTGGCTTATTCAGAAGTATATGCACTTATGCCCTACTAAAGACTTGGAAAATGATGTGTTCTTTTCTTAAAATATGTGGAAGTTAAGAAACAAAACAAAGGAGCAAAGGAAATAAAAGAGAGAGAGGCAAACCAAGAAACAGACTCTTAATTATAGAGAACAAACTGCTGGTTACCAGAGGGGAGGTGGGTAGGGGGATGGGGGAAATAGGGAATGGGGATTAAGGAGTGCACTTGCTGTGATGAGTACCGGGTGATTTATGGAAGTGTTGAATCACTAAATTGTATACCTGAAACTAATATAACACTGTATGTTAACTAAGTGGAATTTAAATAAAAACTTAAGAAAATATAGCCTCCCTCTATAATGTAAATAGAACCACAACCCCCCCAAAAGACTCTTTTGCTTCAGTTTTCTAAATCTATATCACAAATTAAAGGAAATATATTCTAAAAGTTATATTGTGAAAAATGTTGTAAGTGAAATAATTTCAGATCGATAGCTAGGGATGCACATGTAATTTCAAAAATCTTATTTAATTCTAATCTTTCTACTACCAATTTGAATTGTTAACTTGGAATAGAAGATTTAAAGTAGGCAGATGCTGATATCTGGGTAGTCAATTAGCTTTTGATTTAAAAAAATCTGCAGAACATAGTAAAATTTATCAATTGGAGAGAACTAGCTGTTCCAGGTTGAAAGGTATTACAGGCAGAAAGTTCAGAACCAGACTGTTTACATCCAAGTCTTGGATCTGCCATGTTCCAGCGGTGAGTAAATTACACTTAGCACGTGTTTTATATATAGCAAGCACTTGAACATGCTAATATACCATAGATTGTATTCCACTCAAAACACGTTAGACTTACCTATAGCCATACTTACCTAAGAGAAGAGAAGGCTACTATCCTTGTAGACTGAGTACAAGCAACCTGTCAGATTGGAGTGGTGCTAAGGAATGGACGCCTTGAAAAGAAAATGTTCCAGCTGATTTGCTACAGAATTTGAAACCTCCACTTATAGGATTAAGTCTTTTATGTTGACATGTCATCTATGGAAGTTTTTCATTAAAAAGAATATTTCTGCTAAGCCTGAATCGAAGTTGTAGTTTTGGACTTGCCTTCACCATTAGACTGTGGCAAAGTGATGTGATCTGAGTTCTAAAGTCTAGCCTCAAAAAAAGATCCCTTGTCATTTTCACACCTGCTCTCCTGAACCCTTGAAATGACTGGGCCATGTACAGAAGTCCAGAGAATCCCCCTGGAGAGCCCATGTGAAAAAGAAGTGAAGCATCCCAGCCAACAATCCCAGAGAAGTGCCCTAGAGTGACCTCAGGCAAGCCCAGCAGAAGAATTTCCCAGCTGAACCCAACCCAACTTAGAAAATCATGAGTAAATATATGGTTGTTGTTTTTAAGCCAACAAATTTTGGGGGTGGTTTCTTACCCAGCAATAGAAAACAGACATTCCAGTATAATAGCTGTAGATTTTGCTCAGAATTAGATGGGGGCACAGTTTAGTTAGATTTAGTGGCAGAGAGACATGATCTAATTTAGAATCTGAAAGAGTTTTCTGACAAATGTAAAAACAGATGGTGGAGGGTCAGGCACAAAAGCATGGAGACCAGTGGAGGAGACTATTGCAGTTAATCCAGGGTAGAGATGATGGTGGCTTGGACCAAGGTGGAAGAGGTGACAAGTGGTCATAACATTTACATTTTGAAGGTAGATGAGATTATTAAAAGACTAAAGGTTTAAAATATTAGATGTTGTTAGGGAGAAGTCAAGGTTGACACAAAGATGTTAAACTTTTGCAACTGAAAGACATAGTGAAATTTTTTAAAGACCATTATACCACATTTTATGAAAATAGGTGGGAAAATTATGTATGCATACATATATATTGCTTATATTTGCATAAACATATAATGTAAGGGTAAATAAGAAATAAAAAAATGATTTTGTACAGGGATGGGGAATTAAAGGGGATGGGGTAAATGGGGTCAGAAAAGCATTTATTTTTTATAATTATAATTTTGAATCTCTTAAATGTAAAATGATTGTAAAAATAAAATGGGAAGTCAAGACAAATGATCTTTTTTTTTTTTTTTGAGTACCTATTATGTGCCAGGAACTATGGTAAAGCATGCATGTGTAATTCATAGCCTCTTTGGTTTCCTCACTTATGAATGGTGATTATACACCTATTTTGCAATACTGTTACATCCAGTTAACAAATATTAAGAAGAACATAGCTTAGCAAATGTCCAGCACAAACTAGATATTTCTGGCAGTAAAATCCCTGGTATTTCCCTCTCTGCCACCCTATCTTTTATAAGAAGCAACAGAACAGCTGATGTCTCCAATTTTACTATGCCAGGTGTGTGGGAGTGATGGAATGCAGAAGGCAGTGTCAGGAGGAATAGGAAAAAACTAGAAGCAAATGTTTGGAGCAAATATGGAAGTGGTCCAAACCTGAGAAATGCCAGGGGATTGGCAATACAGGCAAGGCAGTGAGTTAGAACCCAGACAAGTGTCCATGCGCCTGATACACACAAATATTGAAATTCCAGTTAAGGCAGAGAGTCTGCTACCAAGCAAGCCAGCAGAACCTATAGTCAATAAAATTTAACCCTCCCTTTGTCTCCAACATAAGCCAAATTTTTGCTTTCTGCTGAAGCTGGAATTGATCCCAGGATCAATTCCCAATCAAGTCCAGAATCTGTTCACGTGTAACTGTGTGAAGAAGAGTAGAGCCTAGGCACAGAATTAGTGGAGTTCCCAAGTGCTTTTTAAAAATTTTGGACTTACCGGAGGTCTCTGAGAAAGTCTTTTTTCACTCAGATGTTGAACAAATGGAGGAATAAAACAAATGGCAGATGGGAACTTGAAGGATAACCTTGGTAAAGACCACGTTGGAAGATAGCTTATCATGACATCCAAATGGGCTTCCCAACACCAAATCTCAGAATTTCACAAATTTCCTCACCCAAGCCAGCTCCTCAACTACCGCTTCAAAGACAGTCCCTGCAGAGCAATATTCCCTAGGAGCCATTTTGTTTCTTGTGAGCAATTTACATTCAGAAGAAAAACAGCTAAGGCTGAACGAACCAAGTATGCTGGCCATTCTCTTGGTTCCCGGAACTACAGACAGACCTTTTTATCTGTCGCCTCTTCTGTTGGGTAATTCTCTGTCTCTCCTCACATCAGGCTCAACAAATAACTACTTGTTCTTTAAAATCTCCTTCAGAAATCCTTTTACTATATTCCCAAGATTGGATAATGTGGTCCCCTTTCCTGCTTTCACAGCACTTCTCTTTCTCAGAATACTTATCCTACATCCCTGTAATTGGCTGATTACTTGTCCATATCTCTCATACCACTATAAGCTCCCAGATGACTAAGACAGTGTCTTATTCATCATAACCAGGTTTCTGGCACATAATAAGAGATTGCTATATATTTGTTGAATAAACATCTGATTTCAACTACTTTTATGCCAATTTACTGTCATTCCCCACATCCAACTTGATCTCATTTATATCCTTGCTAGCTGCCCTGCTTTATCCAAGCAGGAGAGAGGAAGCCCAGAGCTTTGTTTACTTTATATGAAGATGGGTGTAATGTTAGTTATTTTTCTAAAAGTGGCTTCTAGTTCTGCCGAGTTATCCCCAAACTCCTGTCAGTATTTCAGAGAACTTTTATTTGTCATAAATTTGACCTCATCATGAATATATATATATATATATGTATATATATATATATTCATCTGTAAAATATATTAGATGTCTTTTTTGAGAAGTTAACTGAAATACACTCTTCAAGTGTGCCTCTCTTAAATGGACCTACTAAATAAATCTGTTAGGGGCAAAAGCCTCTTCCCCTCGTCTGAAGGTTGCTTTTTGGGAGTACTTCTTGCCTTTCTTTGTGCTTTTATTCCTGAAGAGCTGGGGTGAATAGAATATGGTGCGTGTGTGTGTGCATATGTGTGTGTGTGTAAAGATAAGGGAAAAATCATAAAAGATGAATGTGTGTTTATATATTTGGAATGAATTCTTTGAGCAAAAATAGAGAAGGTCATAAAATGTGTTAAGCATGTAGATGACAACATCATTGTAACTGTGTTTTCAAAAAGTAAAAATGGCTACATCACAGAGCATGTATAAAAGAAGGATCACCTTGAAGTCAAGAGCTCTGCTAATACAGATGGGAAATGATGATTGCATGAAATAATTATTTCAAAGGAAACTCAACCAAAATTGGAGATGGTTGGAAGGGCATAGAAAGGTTGTTACATTATATCCATTTATAAAAAGGAGTCTATAGCTATAGTTTATAGAAGATAACCACAATGATTAAGTGTGCAGTTTATTTTCAAACAATAGGAACGATTTCTTGGCAAAGTGAAAGGGGTTTTCTAGCCTTGGTGTTAATATCTACTTCCAAATGTTGTCTTGGTGGCATTCCACAGACTTACACACCACTTGTTTCATACTGGCAAAGTATATCTGTCCTTGGATTGATAAATCACATCACGAGCTACTGTCATTTTGTGTGAAGACAAAACACAGTTGCTTTATTAATGCCATGTCTAATCTAAGCCAAGCTCACAACACAGTACTTCAGAAAGCAATGATTCTTTTCAAGTTCCTGCCATCAAATAACTTATTGTCCATAGGAAGATTTATTTATTTTTTTAAAGATTTTACTTATTTATTTGTCAGAGAGACAGAGAGAGTCCACAAGCAGGGGGTGGCAGGCAGAGAGAGAAGCAGGCTCCCCGCTGAGCAGGGAACCTGATGCAGGGCTCGATCCCAGGACCCCAGGATCATGACCTGAACCAAAGGCAAATGCTTAACTGACTGAGCCACCCAGTCATCCCCATTGGAAGATTTAGACTTACACGTTTTTGTTAAATCATTTAACTAACAATAACAATTGTTCTGGGCTAGGTACAGGAAATTCACCAATGAAGGGGATACAATTTCTGGGCAATGGGGGTTGCAATGGACTGGAAGCACTTAAGCATCAGTCACTTCATGGTTTTGTTCCAAATGTGAAGCTATTATTTTATAAATTCCACCAGGGCAAACATCAAAGTAAGAAAATAAAAATAATTTTAAAATACCTTCCCCACTCTCTAGTGGTGCCTGGGTGGCTCAGTCGGTTAAGCATCCGACTCTTGATTTTGTCTGAGGTCACGATCTCTGGGTTGTGAGATTGAGCTCCTCGTCGGGCTCCCTGCTCAGGGTGGAGTCTGCTTGAGATTCTTTCTCTCTCTCCCTCCCTCTGCCCCTCTCCCGATTGTGCTCCAAATACCTGAATAAATAAATAAAATCTTTAAAAATGAATAAAATACCATCCCCACTTTCACTACTAAGCCTGAGATACAGAAAGAACCTTTAAAATTCTGTTTAGAGGGAACATTCAACATAGTAAAAGTATTCTAAAGCAGTTGTAAAGTACAGGTATTATTTTATTAAAGATGATTTCAAAATATTCAGAAACATGTGAATATACATCTTAAAGAAGTTTTTTTACATCAAAAATGGCCATTGGACCCACGCCAATTAGGTATATGCATTGCAGAATGCCAGGAAAATGTAAAAATTATCTAAACATATAGAACTAGATATTATGATGACATTCGTTAAAATGGGATTTTTACCTGTAATCTAGGCCTTCTACAAATACTATAACTGAGGTGTATCCTATTTCATGTGGCAGAGCCAACATAAAATTTCAGATGAAGCCCAGGACACTTAGCCAGCATTCTGCTTGGATCATTGACTTTGTTATTTTTCTCATAAATCCCCTTTGCTCCATGGCTTTCCAAGTCTAAAATATTCATTAGTATTATATTTATGACAATGACTGAAGCAATAAGAGTGTAGTTAGAGCATGACAGATTTAATGCATTTCTTCACAGACACTCTCTACTTGCTAAAATATCTCCACCATTTTACGTGAAGCATCTTGTTGAGTGTGTTTTGCTTTTCACAGCAGGGTCACATCTGTGAGGACAGCAAAATCTATATAAGAGGGCCAACCATATACTGGGATCTGGTAGGGGGAGTAGTAGAAACATCAGGGACTAACTGGTTTACCCCACAAAGTTTAGGGACTAAATACTCCCCCAATAAAACCAGTTGCTAGCAAATAAAGAACTCTCCATGTTGGTTCACTTAGTCCATTTATCCAAACTCTTAACTCCCAAAATGCAATGATATACAAGTTCCAGGAGGGGTTTTTTGGTGACAGAATATGAAGACAAGCTGATGCCCCAAGTCTGCGGGTAATAACTGTATGCCTCAGTTATGCCAACAGAATTAGTATAAGAATCATAATGCACGATATCACTTACACTATCCACTCTTTTCCACACAGAAGTTCTAGATAGTCTCACATGTCTCCCAGCTTTTTCTAGGAGTATCCATGGACATTCCACTGGGGTCATCACATTACCTTCTTATCTATTTCCTTGTACCTGTTTGACTTGTTGCTGTGGTAACTGTATGCCATGTCTGCTTACTACATGTGAACCCTTCTGCTCACTAGTATCCACATAAAGTCTAGTCATTCTAAAGAAATGACACCGTGTCCCTTTGCTACAAGCCATTGCAATAATTTCTTTTCAACATGAAGCCATAGATATTGGTTCTTCTGGAGCAGATGCTCCACATTTTCTAGATTTTAGCAGCCCCCAATTCCCACCCCCAACTCCCCCCACCTTTTTTTTTGACATTGCACTTAAGTTTCAGATGTTACTCCAAACAAGCTAATCCAGGAGATGTATGACAGACGTCATGTTTCCCTCAACCGCCCCTCCACTCTTAACCATTATACTTTCTTTGACCCACACTGGTGTAACTCAACGCACTCATCAGGTTTCAGCCTAAATTTACTTGTCCTAGGGAGATATTCTCTGATTTACCTCTCTAACTAGGGTAGCGCCCCTTCCCCCAATATGCTTCCATAGTATTCTTTGTAAAGCTTACTTAATTTGCTCATTGTCTGTTTTCTCTAGGGGCAGAGATCATGGCCTTCTGTGCCTAGCACAAAGCTTGGAACACCGCACACAATTGGTGCTCAATAAATATTGGTTGAACAAATAAACTCAATGATCAAAAAGACTTGATTCCTCGTGTAACTGGATCTTTGCCCTATAACATCTCCCGAACAGTCCTTCTGATGCTCCCAGACCGGCCTGAAATGTAGCGTGAACGCATCATAAACTCAAGGCTTTTGCTATGTGAGGTTTTGTAGGTAGACGGCAAATCCACGTTTCATACCTCACAGGAGACTTCCTCTCTAAAAGATCATGTTCTAACCAGGAAGGGTACGCAGGCAAAAAACCTACAAAGACATAACCTCAATAAAGTGGGACTTCTTGTTTGAGGTCTTTGGAGGCGCTTTCAGGTAAACAAACCTGGGGAACCTGAGCAAACAAGAAAGAGACGAGAACAGGAAAACTACAACCAACGACTCAATCAACTCCGCAGGTGTTGTCAAGGGCCCCGTTGGGTGCTAGCCACTTTGGTAGAACAGGTGACTCACGCCCCTCAGGAGGTCGCGGCTTGTAACCTATAGCTCCGAGGACCTAGTTTAAGAAAACGCAGCTGCGTGCGCACCTCCGCTGTGCATCTGCCGCCACCAGGACGCCTGCTGAAGTGCAAGGAAGATGGTTCTTTTTATCAAGGCAACAGAAACGCAGTGTTACTTGTCCGCTTACCTCCGTGCTGTTGTTTTTCGCAGTGACTCCCTCCACGAACATTTATTAAACATTCACTGGGGGCCAGGCTCTGTGCTACGTGAAATGAAGTAACAAGATTGCAGCTTCTTTTCTGTTTCTTGTCCTTATTCCTTTTCTATAGAAAAAGCAACGCCGATGTAAATTCCTAGTAGAGTAACATTTGGGGTTCTCCGCTCTGCTTCTCTTCTATGTACAGCTAGCAGCAGAACTTAGAGTCGAACCCCTACTCTGGCAGCCTCTTCCAGACAGGCAGAGGACTGGAAGGAGATTTATGATCCCTGCCCTCCAGGAACTTAGAGCAAAGTTCAAGAAACAGGATACAATCATTTAAAAAGAGAGAGAGCCTTTTATCCCTTTTTCTATTTCTCATTTCTGCAAATCTAATCTTAAAAATCCATTTTTTTCCCCCTCTAAGAGGCTGAGCAGGCAGTAACATCAGAAACAAGCTACTTCAATATTCTTTTGTTCTTTTTCGGTGGCAATTTTTATGTCACTGGGAATTTTAGCAGCGTCAGGTTTTTACCCCCTACCAATCTGAACAAATTGACCCTTTCATTCATCATCTCTGCCTCCTTCAACTCTCTTACTTTCATTGATTGCTGGTTTTGCAAGCTCAGGGAACAATCTTTCTAGCAAGCTGCTTACACTGAATCATACCCGTTCTGATCTTTTGAGAGCAACTGGGTCTTCACAAATGTTTATTAATAATGGTTTCAATCAAAAGAGTAGAGCTCCTGGTTTTTATTTCTTCTCAGTCTGGAGTTTCCCCTTCTCATTTGGCTGTTGTCAGTTGAATAAACAGGGCTCGTGCGTATTTGTTATTTGGCTAAGAAATGCAAGGTGTTCAGTCACGAGTGTTGCCGGAATCTCAGGGAATTGCGCTTTTCACGTTCAGGCAGGATGGCTTTGTGATGGATGGTTCCCTGGGCTCTTTTGACTCTGCTTTGTGCTGTTTCTCTTTCTCCAGCCCATTGCATGCCGCTGTTCATCTTGCAAGATGTCTGACATTTTAAGAGCTGGGACAAACCACTTAAAGAGAGACGGAGCTGGGGAAAGAGAGAAATCGTTCAAGTAAATTGGCATGTTCCTGGAGCTGTGACAAGCTAGTTATTGGTTCATGTGTCAGACACTGTACCTACCTTCCCTTATTTAGTCCTCATAAAAGCTATACGAAGTAGACGCATTTTACCGATGCGAAACTGAGGCTCAAGGCAGTTAAATATCCTCATCAAAGTCCCGCGATTACTGAGGAGTAGAGCTCAGAGTGAGCCTGTCCTCCAAGTTCATACAAGTTGCTGGGCACCCGTGGAGCCCTTGGCACAGTGCACTATTGTTATGTCTTCCCTTTTCTTTCTCTCAGCTGATCTCTGAACTCCTAAAGAATGTGCATGCTGTCCTTTTTCTATCCCAAGAAACTACTTCAATTCCTGACATATGGTGAGCGCTCAATGATATGTATGGAGAGCATAAATGAATGAATGCATCTGTTTGCTCCTCCTACCAGACTGTAACAATCAGACTGACTAATAGAAAGGAGGCATTTTTAGTAATGAGGTACTATACAATGTCAAGTTGATGTTGACATTGGTGGCTGTTTGAGTTTTATTACTAAGTTGTATCTTTTGAAATAAAATACTGTATTCTACTAATTTTTTGTCTTCTATACCGCCCAGCTGGATCCTAAGAGTTGGAAGCATTTGGTAAGTATTAGTTCATTGAATGAACGTAGAATGATTTGTAATAGTAAGACATGAAAAAGCCCTTGACAAACATTTTGCTTTTAAAAGATCATTCTGGCAAGAGAGAAGGCTATTTGGGAGGAGGTAGGTGTAAACATAATGGGGAGAATAGATCGGAAGCTATAGAGGATAAATTATGAAGACTTGACCCCCAAAGATGTCAAAGACGTTGAAGCAACGTCTTTTTACATATCTGCCTAATCTCCCAAGGTATACAATAAAAGTGTATAGGAATCAGAACAATAATCATTAACATGTCTGGAGGAACCGAACACTTTTCACTTAATCATAAGTGAATTTAGCGATATTTAAAAAACAATTTCCTAAAAAAGACAAGAGAACAATATTTTTTAAAAATTTTTATTGTTATGTTAATCACCATACATTACATCATTAGTTTTTGATGTAGTGTTCCATGATTTATTGTTTGTGCCTAACACCCAGTGCCCCATGCAGAACGTGCCCTCTTTAATACCCATCACCAGGCTAACCCACCCCCCACCGCCCTCCCCTCTAGAACCCTCAGTTTGTTTGTCAGAGTCCATCAAAGAGAACAATATTTTTAACATAGGTTTTTTTTTTTTGAAAGCTTTTGCAAAAAATAGACTATCTTAATTAGCGTTCAATTGTGCAACAGTAAGTGGGAATGGCAGGTTGTACCTTTCCCTTTAGGATAAAGCTCCTCTGGGGCCTTCCCATCTGCTTCTGCTTTGGTTTGAGGCAATTTCTCTATTTCAATCTGTATATGGGTTTTACTTTCATTTCATGTTTCACTTGCCTCGTGTAGAAGAAAATGCCAAATCTTAGAGCTGAGAAATGAGATGCCGTAATGATAGTTCGGCTCCTTGTGTTGTCATAGCGTTCTAAATATTGAAGAAGAGGATCCAGCTAAAAATCATTTTCCAGGTATTGATGTTAATATTGCTATTAAAGAAAGTGCCAAAGTCCTTGCATATCATTCCACAGTTGGCAAACTGATCTACCATATGGCTTCAGAATATCTTCTTGACTATATCACAAGGAATACAAATCTTTTTAAATACAAAAGGGCCTTAATATTGTGAAGTATAAATTATATGGACCCATCAAAGTGAAAAATATGCCCACATTCTACAATTGTTGCTTATAATTCAGAAAATGTGTCCTAAAGAGAAAGGTGCCAGAATGATGAAAAAAGAGATTCAAACAATAAAGAAGGTAGAAAATTAAGGAGAGGAATGAGATTTGACTGTGTCTGACATATTTTTATATACACATACCCATGTGATTTCATATAATAATGCTTATCTGTCAGAAAAACACCTGGAAAATATGTTTTATATGAGTTGATTTTTTTTTTTTTGTGGATGGCTAGCAAAACAAGAACAAAGCAAAATGAAACAATAAAAATTGAGAGAGATCTCTAATTAGAAATCTCATTAAGAGGAATCTCAAAGTTTCCTCTCAATATTGATTGAGTAAATATTCTCATTTTATTGGAAGAAAACTGATTCTCAGTGTGTCTGAGGCAGTTGCCAAGAGTCACGCATTACCAGAGCTGGGCCATCTCAGTCATGGCTCTTTACCCAATGTATTTTGTCTTTTTAGGGAGGCAGAGTAGCATACTAAGAAAATCACTAGTCTAGGAGATTAAAACCAAAAACACAACTTGTACTGAGGCTTTGTTCTCCCCTGACTAAATGGGCAACCTTGAGAAAGTCTTTTGAATTTTCAGGACCTCAGCTTCCTTGCATAAGTGGAATACCTACAGTGACAAAGTACTAGATAAGATGCAAGATCATTTTTAAATGGTGATCTGCTGCAGAAGGAACTTTAAGTTTGTAAAACTGCAAACTGGCATCCTGTAATCCTCTGTGCATCAGTATAATACAGATGTAGAGAATTCCATCCTACATGATAAAGTACAGGAGACTCCACAGAAATGAAAAATCACTTCTTTCTGTTTCATTTACACCCATTCACTCTTATGCTGAATAAAAGCCTCCCTCATGTTAGAGGAAACGTGTTAATCAAAATATACTGAAGATGTAAGGGAGAAATCACTGGAGAACCCAGAGTACCTCAAACTTCATTTCCTAAACAAACTTGGTATCTTTGTACCTGTTTCAGCCTTCTCTGCCTACTAGCATCTCCTAAAATATATTTCTCCAATGTTCTTAGTTAAAAACCTCAGTCATCTTGTACTTCCTCCCTCTCTACCTCCCAAGTCAAACCATACCACTTTAGTTTCATGAATTCAGGTTTAACTACTCCTGCTCATGGAATAGGGCATACTTTGAACCTTGTCCCCTGTGATGGCTTCACCACCACAGCATCCAAACTCCCTTTATTTCATCAGTGAATGTTTAAAGTGGTTTGGATCAGTCTGCTCGCCCCCAGCCATTCTCATCCTTGTGGACACCCCACCTGTGCTGTGTGCCTGATCAAGTCAAATCCCAATCCTTCTCAAGATCTAAGAAGCCTTTGTCAGTCAGGCACTAAATATTTTTCAGATGTGAACTCTGAAACTCTAACTTCATCTGCTCACCTTTCCCTTCTATCATCCTCAAACTTTGAACAGCCATTGGTATCTTTCTCATGATTCTTGAACGTCAGATTTCTCCATGACTCCATGCTCTTGTCCATATTATTTTATATGTAATTCTTCTCTCTAACTTTCTAGAAAGTTTCCCTTTACTTTCCTGACCCATGACTCACTCTTTAACTTGGACTATTCATTGTTCTTTAACCTTCCTTTTTGTGTCATACTTATTTTTTCCCTGAGATATATTTTACATAGCAGAAAATTCACCATTTCAATGTGTACACTTCAGTGACTGTTAGTATGTTCATTAGCTTGTGCAACCATCATATTTCATTCCAGAACATTTTCATCATCCCCATAAGAAACCCCATACCAATTAGCAGTTATTCTCCCTTTCCTCCTCTATTCAACCCCTGATCTATTTCTATCTCTAGGGATTTTGCCTATTGTGAACATTTCATATAAATGGAATACGACCTTTTGTATGTAGCTTTCACTTTAGCATATTTTCAGGTTCATCTGTAGCTGAGTCTGTATCATGCTGTAGCACATATCAGTACTTCATTCTCTTTTTAAGATTTTATTTATTTATTAGAGAGTGAGCGAGAGAGAAACAGCATGAGAGGGGAGAGGGTCAGAGGGAGAAGCAGGCTCCCCACTGAGCTGGGAGCCCGATGTGGGACTCGATCCCAGGACTCCGGGATCATGACCTGACCCGAAGGCAGTCGCTTAACCAACTGAGCCACCCAGGCGCCCAGTACTTCCTTCTCTTTATGGCTAAATTATATGCATTGTAAGGATACACCACATTTTATTTATTCATTAATTGATGGACATGTGGGTTGTTTTTACTTTGGGGTTATTATGAATAATGCTTGTTATGCCTATTTTCAAATCAATTTAATTTGTTTTATTAAGATTACTACAAAGCTTCTAATAACTTCTATTAAGCACCTTTCTCTATTCTTGGGCCCCACTATCCAGAGGAAATCATTTTTTAACCTCCTGATATTTACATTCATTTTCCAAAATGAACTAATACTTTTTTTTTCAATTCTAGACATAATTTATTGGTAGTCTACCAGAGAAGAGAAATACTCAGCACTGTTCCATCCTATATATATTTTTTTCTCCCCTATTTTCCACATTATTTTACAAGTTCTTGTTATTTCAATAACCAGCATACAAATCACCATGTCATGTAACTATTTTCCGCAGGTGACCCATCTGGGTTAGCACATTATGACCATATAATATTTATTTGTAATACAGATAGCTATTCATAAGGAATAGCATGGAGGACATTAGGAGAAGGAAGGGGGAAATGACGGGGGGAAATCAGAGGGGGAGACAAATCATGAGAGACTGTAGACTCCGAGAAACAAACGGAGGGTTCTAGAGGGGAGGGGGGTAGGGGGATGGGTTAGCCCGGTGATGGGTATTAAGGAGGGCATGTACTGCATGGAGCACTGGGTGTTATACGTAAACAATGAATCGTGGAACACTACATCAAAAACTAATGATGTACTGTATGGTGACTAACATAACATAATAAAATTAAATTAAATTAAAAAATACAGATAGCTATTGCATAGGAATGTATGTGTCTCTGTGTGTGTACTATTCACAGCTGACCCAATGGGTTTGCAATACTGTCTACTAAAATTCTGAGGTCAATCTGATTTCTGTTTCTTTGGTTTTCATTTGCTTTGGCTTGTAGGGGGATTTTTATTTTTCTTGTTTTGATTTTGTTGTTGTTGTTATTCTCTTTGAAGCCATTTTGGAAACTTCTCTATATCCTCCAGAGTTCTGGGTAGGAAGTATATGTGTATATTTTGTTTATTGTTTTGGCCACTTTGTGATCTAGAAACACATTCTTCAGTTACAGAAATTTTTCTTGTATTATTCTTTGATAATTTTTCTTACCTTTGTTATTCTGATTTTGGATTGCCTGGAATCCTTCCCTAGTTATTATTTTTTTCTATAATAATTGTCGTGGTCTTTTTTGTCTCTTTTCTGTGAAAATTCTTTAACAGATTTATCAAATCCTTTTTTAGATAAAAAAATAGTTCTTTTAAAAATTTCTAGGAACTTTGTCCTTTTTTAAGTTTTTATTTAAATTCCAGTTAGTTAACATACAGTGTAATAGTAGTTTCAGGTGTACAAAATCGTGATTTGACACTTCCATATCACCCTGTGCTCATCACAGCAATTGTACTCCTTAAGTCCCCCCTCCCCCCACCATCTACCTCTCTCCTGGTAACCATCAATTTGTTTTTTATAGGTAAGAGTCTTTTTTTGTTTGTTTGTTTGCCTCTTTCTCTTTTTCCTTTTGCTCATTTGTTTTGGTTCTTAAATTCCACATATGAGTGAAATCATATAGTATTTGTCTTTCTCTGACTTATTTTGCTTAGCATAATACTCTCTAGCTAAGTCCATGTCATTGTAAATGGCAAGATTTCATTCTTTTTCTAGGGCTGAGTAATATTCCATTGTGTGTGTGTGTGTGTGTGTGTGTGTGTGTGTGTGTGTGCCACCTCTTCTTTATTCATTCATCAGTTGATGAGCACTTGGGTTGTTTCCATAATTTGGCTATTGTAGATAATGCATTTATCCCTTTGAATTAGTATTTTTGTATTCTTGGGGTAAATACCTACTAGTGCAATTGCTGGATCATAAGGTACTTCTATTTTTAACTTTTTGAGGAAACCCCATACTGTTTTCCAGAGTGGCTGCACCAGTTTGCATTCCCACCAACAGTGCAAGAGGGATCCCCTTTCTCCACATTCTCTCAACACCTGTTGTTTCTTGTGTTGTTGATTTTAGCCATTCTGACTGGTGTGAGGTGATATCTCATAGTTTTGATTTGTATTGCCCTGATGGTGAGTGATGTTGGAGCTTCTTTTCATGTGTCTGTCGGTCATCAGTATGTCCTCTTTGGAAAAATGTCTATTCGTGTCTTCTGCCCATTTTTAAATTGGATTATTCTCTAAGAACTTTGTCTTAATCTGTGTCCCTTCTCTTACTATTTTTCTTAAGAAATAAAATGATGTCTGGTTTTGTGGATGCACTCTCTGAGATTTTTTTCTTATTTGTTACTTTTAGCTTCTATATTTCTGGACTTTTCTCAAATCTCTAGTAATCCTTAGCTATCCATTCATGACAATAAAATAAAAGGCATGAGGTAATCTTATCACTTCTATTTTTGGGGTGCAGGGAACATTTCTCTTGAATAATACTATGGTCCAGCTATAATCTTGATTGATTATTCTTTGAGTCTGATGTATAGCTATCATCTTGTGATTTCACCATTTTTCGATTATACATCTTCATCCACCTTTTGTGATGGATATTCTGTTTGCCATGTCTTTCTCATTCTTGGTTTATTCTTTCATTTTACAGGAGCATATTGATAGTGCTTCACGAAAAAGATGAATAAGGGGTAATATTTTTTGTAATATTGTACATATGAAAATAGCTTTTTCTGCATTCATACTTGATGGGTGGTTTGCCTGGATATAAAATTCTAGATTAAATTGTTTTCTGAATTATATAAGCAATGATTAATTTTCCACTCGTTTCCACCATTACAATTAAGAATTGCAAAATCACCCTGATTCCAAATTACCTTTTATGTTAACTACCCTCTCCCATCTTTGGAAACCTGTAGCATCATCTATTTGTCCCCAGAAGTCTAAAGTTTTCCTGTTATGTGTATTGGTGTAAGTCTATTTTCACCATGTGTGTTCCTAGACCCTTTGAATCTAAAAAAATCATGCCCTTATGGTTTGCAATTTGTTCTTAAATTCTTTCATAGGTTGTACCTTCCCCTAGGTTTCTCAAATATTGGGTATCCTGAGTTAATTCTATAATTTACTTCTACTGACATTTTTATTTCTGGATTCATATTTTTAAATTTAAACAACAAAAAGAGGAGAGGAGAAGAGAAAAAAGAAAAAAGACAATAGAAAGCTGATGGACAAATAGTAATTGGTTTATAATGCTTGAGAAAGCTAATAATTAATAAGAATTTATAAAAGGCAAATCCAACCCAATTTATACTGAATAATTCCTTCCAAATCTTAGGAATCAGCAGCACCTGGTTTTCTTAACATGTGAAAAGAGAGGAAACTACAATACAGAAAACTGGTTGAAAATTTAAGAAACCATTAAATCCCCAGATCCTCTCTCCAAAATAACTAATGTTCCCGATTTTCACCTTTTTGTTTGTTTCACAGTGACAAGTTCTCTCACATCTCTCAAGCTTGCTTGTGTCTTTGTTGTTTGTTTCTACTTATTTGTTTTGGTCCATCTCTTTAATATTAATGCCTTCCTCAAACGTTGGACAATTACTGTTTATATGCTCATATTTAAGAATGTGGGACAAAAAAGTGCTGTTTGGAAGGCTCTGTGTTGGAGCCTTGTCAACTATGTGTTTCACTGTAGGAAGATTAGACTGGCTTATTTATTTATGAAATCTTGATGTAAATATCTTTAAGTCATCCATTGGAATGATTATATTCCCTAAAAATGACTTTTCCAAATGTTTTGTCAAGCAGGCATAAACATATCTACCAATGATCTGGGGTTGAGTTGAAAAAGTAGTCTGTGGGTCTCTGAATCTAGTCTGCACACATTTTCCTAAACCCTTTTGTTCATAGTACAGAACATAAGATATCAGTTGTGCTTGGTGTCACCAAGTCCAAAAACAAATAACAAACAAAAACCCTCTATCTTCCAAAGAAAGAAACTATTCAGTGTGAGAAATCTGGCTGTGTGGAGGGTAGGGAAGAGATCTGATCGTTCGATTCTTTCTTAAATTGTTAACTAGTGCACCTTATCTACCTCCTCCCTTATTTCCTCTTTCAGTGGAAACCAGTGTCACTATTTTTTTTTTTCAGTCCTTAGGGGATCCTTGCTATAAACTAATTGAATCTTGGCCTTAGAAATCTCTATTTAAAGTCCTTTCTTAGATGTGCTAGTCAATTACCATTTGCCCATTGTTTTCCAGCTTCCGAAATTTTTTTTCTGCTGTTTTCTCTTTTCCTATTCTCCCATTATCTATTGATTTACTAAGGAAAAAAAAAATTTCTGTACTTAAAATGGCATTTTGGGATGGAGAAAATTAGATTGGTGCGTTTTCAATCAGCCTATTTACAAGATGTTCATGTTGGTTTCAGTATGAACTTTCGGTGGCTATTATGATCTTTCCTCACATATTTTTTTTAAAGTAGGCTCCACAACCAGTTCAGGGCTTGAACTCATGATCCTGAAATCAAGACCTGAGCTGAGATCAAGAGTCAGACGCTTAACCAACTGAGCCACCCAGGTGCCTATCCTTATGTCCTTTTATAGTCCCTACTCCCACCTGACATCCCTCCCTCTCATCCTCTAGACAAATTATGAAATATTTTATCACTATACATTAGTTTACATCTTCTAGAATTTTATGTAAATGGAGTCACACAATATTTGCTCTTTTTGCCTGTCTTCTTTAATTCAATATAATTATTTCAAGAGCTATCCATGCCATTGCCTGTATCAATAGTGTAATAATTTTTTATTGCAGAATAAGATTCCATTGTATATATTGAATACACTGTATTACAATGTATAAATACAACTGTTTAAACCTTCAACTGTGAGTGGACATTCCTGTTGTTTACAGTTTGGAGCTGTTACAAATAAAGCTGTCATGATCATTCCAGCACAAGTCTTTTTATGGCTATATGCCTTCATATATTTTGCATAAATGTCTAGGAATGGAACAGCTAGATCATATGGTAAGCATTATGTTTTACTTTTAACAAACTGATCAATTACTTTCCAAAGTGACTGCATCATTTTACATTGTCACCAGAAATGTACAAAGATCCCAGCAACTTTCCATTCCGGTCTTGCCAACACTTGCTATGGCCAAGTCCCTTCAATTTTAGACATTCTAATAAGAGTGTAATGAGGAGCACCTCGGTGGCTCAGATAGTTAAGCATCTGCCTTTGGCTCAGGTCATGATTCCCGGGGTCCTGGGATTGAGCCCCAAGTCGGGCTCTGGGCTTGGTGGGAATCTGTTTCTCCCTCTGCCTCTCCTCCTGCTCTCTCTCTCTCTCAAATGAATAAATAAAATAAAATAATTAAAACGAGTGTAATTATTTTATTCTTCCCTAAAGATTAATGGTGTTGAACATCTTTTCATGTGCTTATCAGTTGTATATCTTCTTTGATGAATTTTTTGGTCAATTTTTTTCATTTCTTATTAGATTGTTTGCTTTCTTATTACTGAGTTTCAGAAGTGTTTATGTATTTTAGATTCAAAATCTTTATCAGCACGGGAATTTTGACCTGCTCCGGTTCTGACCTGGGCTGGTTCACCCCTCCTTAGGCAACCTGGTGGTCCCCTGCTCCCGGGAGGTCACCATATTGATGCCGAACTTAGTGCGGACACCCGATTGGCGTAGCACACTACAGCCCAGAACTCCTGGGCTCAAGCGATCCTCCCGCCTCAGCCTCCCGAGTAGCTGGGACTACAGGGGTGCGCCACCGCGCCTGGCCAAAATCTTTATCAGATATGTGTTTGCAAATATTTTATTCTAGTGTGTGGCTTTTTTTTTTCATGCTTTTAGCAGTGTCTTCCAAACAATGGCAACAAGTTGTTAAATGAAGTCTCATTTATCATTTTTTTTCTCTATGGATCATGCTTTTGGTGTTCTATCTAAAAAATTATTGCCCAACTCAAGGTCACAAAGGTTTTTTTCTATGTTTTCTTTATATTTCTTATAGTTTTTAGCTTGCAGATTTTCAACTATTATCCATTTTTATTTAATTTTGATATATGTTGCAAAGTAAGGATCTTTTGTTTTTGTTTTATTTTTGTCAATGCAGTTTTTCCAGCACATTTTGTTGAAAAGATTATCTTTTATCCACGGATAAAAGATTGCCTCTGCATCTCTGTCAAAAATCGTCTTTACATGTGTGAGTGTATACCTGGAGTGTCTATTCTGTTCCACTGATAACAGTTTTCTATCATGACTACAAACACACTGTCTCAGTTACTAAAACTTTATAATAAGTCTTGAAATCAAGTAGAATTAGTCTTCCAGCTTTGTTCTTCTTTTTCAAAGTTGTTTGGGCCATTCTTAGTCATTTACATCTCCAAGTAAGTTTTGCAATTTTGTGTCAATTTCTACCAAAAAAAAAAAAAAGAAGACAAGAAAAACCTTACTGGTCTTCGTATTGAGAGAGTCGAATCTCTAGATCATTTAGAGAGAGCCTGAGCTCTTAATGATATTGTTTTTCCACCCAGAACACAGTATATCTCTTCTTTAATTTCTCTAAGAAATATTTGTAATATTCAGTGTCTTGGTCTTTCATATCTTTTGTTAGATTTTTCTCTTAGCATTTCATATTTCTGTTATTGTAATGACATTTTAATTCAATATTTGATGATTTGTTTTGTTTCATTGTCTATAGAAATACAATTAATATTTGCACATTTATCCTCTATCTTGAAACATATGTTCTAGTAGCTTTTTTATAGATTCCATCAAATTTGCTGTATGGCCAATCATGTTATCTGTAATGACAGTTTTACTTCTTCCTTTCTGATCTGGATGCTTTTTTTTTTTTTTTTTTTTTTGGTCTTGCTTGTTGCAACCCTGGGAACCTCCATTATAATGCCTCCAGTACAATGTTGAACAGAAATGGTGAGTTCCTGATCTTGAAGGAAAAGCATTCAGTCTCTCCCCATTAAGTATGATGTTTACATTAGGTTTTCCATAGATGCCCTTTGTCAAGTTAAAGAACTTCCTTTCTACTCATATTTATTTTGTGGAGAATTTTCACTGGGTATAGAATTTTAGGTTGAAAGTGTTTTTACTTTTATTTATTTTATTTTTTAAAAAAGATTCTATTTATTTGAGAGAGAGAGAATGAGAGATAGAGAGCACGAGAGGGAAGAGGGTCAGAGGGAGAAGCAAACTCCCTGCTGAGCAGGGAGCCCGATGTGGGACTCGATCCCGGGACTCCAGGATCATGACCTGAGCCAAAGGCAGTCGCTTAACCAACTGAGCCATCCATTATGATATACACTTATATCATAAGGGAATAAGATAGTGAAGAAAACAAAGTGTTTTTACTTTTAGTGCTTTAAAGTTATTGCTCCCCTGTCTTCTTGCTGGTGGTGTTTTTTATGGGAAATCTGCTATCAGCCTTTGTTCTTCTCTGTGTGTCGCCTTCCCCCACCCTCCACACTCAGCTGCCTTTGAAACCTCTTCTCACAGTGTTTGAACCATTTGGTTATGATGTGTCTTAATATAGTCTTTTTTTTTTTTCATGTTTCCTAGTCTTGGTTTTCAGGGAGCTTTTTGAATTATTGAGTTTATGGTTTTCATTAAATTCAGAAAAATTTTAACCATGATTTTGTCAAATATTCTTCCATGCTCACTTTTCTCTCTTCTTTAGAAACTCAAATTATATTTATATGAGGTTGCTTGAAGTTGTGCTCCTGTTCACTGATGTTCTGTTCACTTAGTTTTAGGTCTCTTTCCACTATATGTTTCATTTTGGATAGTTTCTATTGCTCTGCATTAGAAACTTTTTTCTGCATTTGTTCCACATCATCTAATCTGTCACTAATTGCATCCAATACATTTTCCATGTCACAATTTAGAAGTTCAGTTTGAATTTTTTATATCTTCTATGTCTTTTGTTACTTAATTTTTGAGTATATAGAGTAGTTATAATAGCCATTTTAATGTCCTTTTCTGGGTCAGTTTCAATTGATTAAGTTTTATCCTAATTATGAATCATAATTTCCTGTTTCTTTGCATGACTGATGTATTAATCAGGTTTCCCTAGAGAAACAGAATGAATAGTATACATATATGTAAGTGTATATATGTCACATAGATATATATCATACATATATAATGTATTACAAGGAATTGGCTTACATACTTATGGAGGCTGACAAGTCCTCAGATCTACAGTTAACAAGCTGGAGACCCAGTAAGCCAATGGTAGAGTTTCAGTCCAAGTCTGAAAGCCTGAGACCCAAGAGAGCCAATGGTGGAAAGGCAGCAAGCTTGAGACCCAGGGAGAGCTGGTGTTTCAGTTTGAGTCCAAAATCAAGGGAAAAAATGGTGTGTCAGCTTGAAGACTGAAACAGGAGGAATTCCTTCTTATTCAGGGAAGATCATCATTTTTGTTCCATTCAGGTCTTCAACTGACTGGATGAGAACCACCTACATTAGGACAGCAATCTGCTTTACACAGTCAATTAATTAATTAATTTTAAAAAAGGTTTATATATTTGAGAGATCGAGAGAGAGAGAGAGTGGCAGAGGAAGAGGGAGAAGCAGGGTCACTGCTGAGCTGGGAGCCCAGTGTGGGGCTCGATCTCAGGACCCAGGGATCATGACCTGAGCCAAAGGCAGATGCTTAACCAGCTGAGCCACCCAGACACCCCAAGTCTATGAATTTAAAAGTTAAACTCATCCAATAACACCCTTGTGCAGAATAATCTTTGACCAAATATTTGTGCATCCTGTGGCCCCGTCAAGTTGACACACAAAAGTACACAAAAAAGTAATCATCTGAAGTCTACATCTTGTCAACTTGACACCCATACACATCTTAAACCATACTTAGTCTCCAAACAAAGACAGTAATAAAGCCGTAATTCCACCTAACATGATACAACTATCCTGAGAGCAATCAAAATACACTAACTCCTTCCCCATGAGAAGGGTCCCCATGTAAGGTCCTTGAGTGATGTTTACCCTTCTCCTTGATATACTGTAACTTAAATACTATTTTGTAAGGTTAACAATAGTTATCGACTGTAAAGTCAATACACTTATATCATAAGGGAATAAGATAGTGAAGAAAACAAAGATATTGCCATATATGTGTATACATACACACAAACATATTTATAACAAAATTAGGAGGAAATACGACACTTACAGTGCTCATTTTGTAACTGGTCATGTAGTCATAGCTGATATTTATGACTACCTTCTTCCACCACTCATTTTAAATTCCCTTTGTCTTTAGCAAACACTTCAGCTAGTCACGGTTCTTTACTTGGTGGGTTGATCCAAACCTTCATTCTTGAAGGGCCTGGGCCACTACTAGTTCTGTCTAGATGGGTTGTTATAGTTTTCCTTTGACCTTAATCACTGGGCATGGTGATACTAAGACATTTCGTAAGGAGTCTCCTGTATTCTACAGATATTCATCCTTACCTCCATTGTGGAGTAGCAGTCCAATATTCTCTCTTTATTGAGGATCACCCTCCCCAGCCAGCACAGTGACTTCCTACTTTGCCTTTTGATTCAGAAACATAAGGATCCCAAAGTGGTGGAGTGGCAATCGTGACTTCTAATTCAATGGAATCATTGTTGTATCTCCTAGTAGAACCATCGCCCTTTGGAACTAAGACCTTTAGGCCAGCAGAGCATAAGGTCACAAGAATAGGAAGCAGAAGTTTTGCTAGTAGATCACTAGGGGTAATAGTGATGCCACTTCCATGTCCACCCCTAAATTCCTGGACCTGTACATCCTGACTCTAGGAGAAATGGTTCCATATATTGGATGCTGAGTCAGGGCTTATACAGCCTTCTGGAGAACATTGGCCCAGGGCTGCAAGGTATTGCTGGCACTGTACCTGAGTCTTTGAAAGGCCATTCCACCATTCTATCAAGCCAGTGGCTTCAGGATGGGGGTGGGGGCATAGCAATACCAGTGAATTCCATGAACATGGGCTCATTGCCTCACTTTGTTTGCTATGAGGTGAGTTTTTTTGATCAGAAGCAAGGCTGTATGGAATACCATGATAACAGATAAGGCATTCTGTAAATCCATAGATGGTAGTTTAGGCAGAAATTTTGCATGTAGGGATAGTAAATCTGTATCCAGAGTACATGTTTGCCTATTTCATTAAGGGCAAAATTTTTCCCCTTCTAAGATGGAAGTGGTCCAATGTAACTAGCCTGTCACAAGGTAGATGACTAATCAGCCTGGGAAATGGTGTCATACTGAGGACTCAGTATTGGTCTCTGCTATTGGCAGGTTGGGAACTCAGCAATGGCCATAGCCAGGTCAGCCTTGGTGAAGACAGTATGTTGTTGAGTCCATGAATAACTTTCATTCTGGCCACATCGTCACTTTGTTCATGAGCCAACTGGATAACAGAGGTGGCTGGGGAAAGAGGTTTCTTAGTATATACACAGAAAAGGTCATCCTATCCACTTGACTATTAAAATCCTCCTCTACTGAAACCACCCATTGTTGAGCGTTCACATGGGACAAAAATTTCTTCACAATGTTTTCCCATTCAGAGAAGTATATCCACATACCTCTTATCCAAATTTCCTTGTCACCAATTTTTCATTCATATTTTTTCCGAGTCCCTGACCATCCAGCCAAACCATTGCCCATAGCCAATGAATCAGTATATAATGGCACATCTAGCCATTTGTTCTTCTAAGCAAAGTGAACAACCAAGTGCACTGCTACAAGTTCTGCCCACCTGGAGGATTTCCCTTTACCACTGTCCTTCCAAGTTTTCCCAGAAAAGGACTGTAATGCTGTGGCTGTCTACTTTTGGGTTGTACCTGCATATCATGCAGAACCATTTGTAAACCAGGCTCAGAGACTCTTCTCTTCCTCTTTCAACTGATCATAGGAATGGGGCCATGGGTGCAGGGTATGGCAGGAAAGGGCAAAGAGAACAGTATAGCAAGAGAAGGGACCATGGGCATTTGGGCCATGGAGTCACTACCTGAGTGAATTTGCAATAATCCACTGTCATTCTCCAAGATCTATCTGTCTTTTGCACAGCCCAAACAGGCAAGTTGAATGAGAATGAGTGGGGATTACCACTGCTGCAACTTTCAAGTCCTTGGTGGTGTCATTAATCTCTGTAATCCCTCCAGGAATGTACTATTGTTTTTGTTTACTATTTTCCTAGATAGAAGCAGTTCTAATGGCTTTCACTTGACCTTTCCTACCTAGCAGCACTCACTACACAGGTCAGCGAACCAATATGGGGATTATCCCAGCTGCTGAGCATGTTCTTTCCAATTATGCATTTGGAAATTAGGATGATCGTTGCTCTCTTTACTACTAGAAATGTAGTCATTCATATATTTAAATTTAATCAGATTAGAAAGCCAAATCCAGAAACTCAGAACCAATTCAGAAAACTCATCTTTAAAATTCTGTTCCTCTAGAACCATTCTCAGTACCAAATATGTATAGTCAGGGTTCTCCAGGGAAATGGAATCAATAGGATATATATATATATATATCTTTATATATATAGAGAGAGAGTTACTATAAAGAATTTGTTCATGTGATTATAGAGGCTGACAAGTCCCAAGATCTCCAGTCAGCAATCTGGAGACCTAGGAGAGCAGATAGTATAGTTCTAGTCTGAAGACCAGCAAGCTCAAAACCAAAAAGAGCCAAGTTTTTAGTATAAATCTGAAGGCAGAAAAAAAATGTCCCATTTCCTCTTATTCAGGGGGAAGATCCACCTTTTCGGGCCATTCAGGGCTTCAATTGATTGGACGAGGCCCACCCACATGAGAAAGGGCAATCTTTCTAGACTGCTTATTTAGTCTATGAATTTAAATGATAAACTCACCCCAAAACATTCTCATAGACACACCCAGAATAACCTTTACCAAATATTTGGGCACCCTTGGCTTTGTCAAGTTGGTACATAAAATTAACTATCACATCTCCTAACTTTTCATTGTATAATAGATATTATCAATTTAACCTTGTTGTCTCCTTGATATTTTTTATTCCTATAAATATTCATGTGCTTTGATCTGGGATGCAGATAAGATACTTGGAAAAGTTTTACCCTTTGGGGTTTGTTTTAAGATTTATTTGGTACTCTACCAAGCCTGCATGAATCATGCATTTTTTTCCTTCTCTGCTGGGTGAGAGCATACACTATTTTTGATTCTGTTTGGGACCTAGGAACTATTACCTCTAATCTTTTGTGGTGATTCTTTCCTGGTTCTTGGGCAACTTCTTAAACATACATGCTGACTAGTCGTTGGTTGAGATAGACCATCTGTTGATCTCTGGAGTTCTCTCTCTGTACAGCTCTCTTCTCTCCAGTATCCTGTCTTATTAATTCTGGTCACCATTTTTTCCTAGACTCTCAGCCTTGTCTGTAAAACTTGGAGAATCCACCTGGTTGCACCATGGCAAGAAAACTCTTTCAATCAGTAAGCTGGGGCAATTATGGGTCTCACTTCATTTTCCTCCATCAATCAGGGATTGCTGTCCTTTATTTTCTGTTTGATACCTTGAAAACCATTGTTTCATATATTTTATCTGGCTTTTTTTTATGTTGTTGTTCATTTCAGATAGAAGGGTAAATACAGTTTCCATTACTCCATCTTAACTGGAAGTAGAAATCCCTCTATATTTATTTTATTTTGTTCTTTTACATTGGTTTCTTTCCAGTAGCCTGTGGGTACATAAAGAAGATAATCAATGCAGGGCACCTCGCTCAGTTGGTTAAGCGCCAGCCTTCAGCTCAGGTCATGATCTCGAGGTCCTGGGATCGAGCCCCTCATCGAGCTTCCTGCTCAGCAGGGAGTCTGCTTCTCTCTCTCTCTCTCTCCCTCCCCACTGCATGTTTTTTCATTCTCTCAAATAAATAAATAAAAATCTTAAAAAAAAGAAGATAATCAATGCTAACCACCTAACAGTAGCCAGCAAGTATTACATTGTTAATCAATGTCCAGAACAGTTTTAAGAACATCACATACATGAACACATTTAATCCTCACAACTACCCTATAAAGTGTGTACTATTATTAGCCCCATTTTAGAGACAGAAATACGAGAACACAGAGTGACAAAGTAACTTGCCAAAGGCTTCACCAGCTAGAACATGGTAGAGCTGGAATGTGAATCTAGGCTCTCTTAACATTCATGTAATATCTTCTGTTCAGAGCAGAGGTTCTCAAACCTGACTATGTGCCAAATTTACCTTTGAAACTTTCAAATAGACAAAGTCCCTGGAGCACCTTTACAGTTACTGAATCAGAGTTTACAGGAGTCAGACTCAGAAGTCTGTAATTTTAAAGAGCACACAAGGTAATTCTAATGTATGCCCAGTTTTGCAAACTGCTTACTGTCCTAGAGGTGACTTTTAAAGTTGAAAGTTAAAAAAATAAAGTTTAAAGTGTTATTTACCCACATAGTTTTTCTTGAAGATGGTTCTGCCTTCTATCCACAGCACAAGTTTAGTTATTTGGGAGATTTTAAACACTTTTATTGTTTTTGTACTTTTGGTTCTTTTTTCTGTTCCCCTCACTGCAGGAAAGTCTCTATTATTTAGTGGGGGATAGGGTTTCCAAACACATAGGCCTGAGTTTGAATGATTGCTCTATTAGGTCCTTAGCTATAGAACAATCAGCAAGTCACCAGTCTCTCTGAGTCTCAGTTGACTTATCTGTAAAATGGAGAAAATAATACACAGAGGTTTTATTTTGAGAACTCAATAAAATGACACATGTGGAGTCCTTAACACATTCTAGATGTTCACTAAATGTTAGCTAGTATATTTATTTAGCACTCATACAAAGTTAAAGCTGTAAATTATTTATTGACATGTAACTTTGGAAGTATTACTAAGCATATTTTATCAAATTTAAGGTATGCTTGATTGTGCATTTCACCATTAATTTCAGTACCACTAAGAAATTAAAAAAAAAAAAAGAGGGGGCGACTGGGTGGCGTGGTCAGTTAAGCACCCAACTCTTGGTTTCTGCTCAGGTCTTCATCTTAGGGTTGTGGGGTTGAGCTCTGTGTTGGGCTCCGCACTCTGTGAAGAGTCTGCTTGGGATTCTCTCTCCCTATCTCTCTGCCGACTCTCTCTCTCTAAAATAAATAAATAAATCTTAAAAATTAAAATCACTGCCAACTAACCTTTGACACAATTTTTTCTTATCACTGAGAGTTGTTATTTTATGCTTTTCAAAAGAACTCTTTTAGACTTTTAAAATTATGTCTTATGTACCATAGAAACAAAAATATGGTTAATGTAGTTCTAAAATTTCTGTACATCTAGAGTCCAAATTTTCTTAAAATACTGACAGCTATTGATATTCACCTTTTTCAAAACATTGTCCCCTGGCCAAAAATATTTTCATTAAAAAGATATATTTAGTGAAATCGAACAATAAAGTTGTTCAATTTAATTAAATAGATTTTCCCAAAGTATTTATTATTAAAAAATTGAAATATACAGAAACATTCAAAGAATACTACAATGGAAACTTATGAATGCTCTCCACCTGGACTCAGTCATTGAGGTATTGTAACTGCTATCTGGCTAACGGCAACTTTATAACACCATCAGTCTTAAGGATCTCCCAATTTTGGAACTGTTTGAAACATTTTAGAAAATGTGTGCATCTTGGAATAAAAGAAATACACTTACTGCATGTATGTAATATGAACACCTTACATTTATACGCTATTTACAAGTAAGTTCATTTTTATGCCCCTGAGCACCAAGTTCAGAGATTGTCAACAGTATTATAAATACTGACTGACTTACTGACCTGACAGACTCTTGGCACATTGACCATGATACAGAATATGAAAAAAGTAGGTCTCAAGTGTCAAAATTCTAACACAGCTTCACTTTTCTGAAAATTAACTGAAGGTCAAATATAATCAAGTGGAAATTCAAAGGCAAAAATTAAAAACCTAAACTATGCCCAGATTTTGCCGTTGAACCTTAGGCATTATACTCAATCTCCTTCTGCAGCAGTTTTTATCATCTGTTAAAAAGGACTGTTGATGCCTTATGGATATTGCTTAGAAAAGGTTATTAAAACTTTCTGTGACCTTCAGGATACCTGACAACAAACCTACAAACTGGTAACATTGGTGAGAAAAGATGTTGGAAAAATTGAAAATACAAGGTATTTATCCCAGTTCAACAGTGAGGCACAGATGACTTGAAAGCTCATGAAAGAAACTATTCTAGGGCGCCTGGGTGGCTCAGTTGGTTGGGCGACTGCCTTCTGCTCAGGTCATGATCCTGGAGTTCTGGGATTGAGTCCTGCATCGGGCTCCCTGCTCAGCGGGGGTCTGCTTCTCCCTCTGACCCTCCCCCTCTCATGCTCTCTCTATCTCATTCTCTCTCTCAAATAAATAAATAAAATCTTAAAAAAAAAAAAAAAAGAAGAAACTATTCTACTGAAGTTTCCAGGCTACCTGAATGGAACCAAATATGCTTGGGCACTTGTGGAATCGACTGAAAAGTAAGGATTAGATTACCTTTCACACAAAATAAAATTAGATACAGCATCTCTCACATAGGGAAATTAATCTGTCAGGATGTGGAGCTTTGCAGACCTATTTACTCTGAAGAATGTTTGCTTTTACAAACTGAGAACTAAAACCACTTTTCTGTATATAATTTTCAAAATAACATATGTGGCACTCTTCCTATCAGTGGGAGAAAATCAATGTGCACTTATGGTCAGAAAAATTCGATTAGAGAATATCAGCAGGAGAATACCAATTGGTTTTTCTTCTGTGATCCAAAGGTTGATTTTCAGTTTTGACTGTATTCTTTTATCCTTTTAACTGATTTTCATCCTCAGAATTCCTTCCCAGTTTTGATCAAGGAATTAGCATAATAATAATCATTTGCTTCTCACAGAGATGATTCCATTTCTACATTATGAGAAATTTTTTCTTCACAGTTGGCGGGTGGGGGGAAAAGCTCGGCAGATCTGTAAAGGGAAGACTAATAGGCCATCAGTGGAGAAACGGACTCACTCCCCCTGGAACTCTTACTTCTCGAAAACAGCATTTGAATATAATCAGCTGCTGGTTCCACCCTAGAATTTTTCTTCTGCTTTTCCCTCTTTGAGCGTAACCAATAGTTTATTTTTTCTAACTAAAACTGCTTTATGTGTTTTATTCTTTAAACCACAGGGTATTAGAAAAAAACAAAAACCACAGGATATTAGAGACAAGTTAGGACTTAGACATCATATAGCTCTTTGTTCTAATGGCTCCATGGGGCCTTTGGGGTAACAGAGAGGATATGCTTCTGCCTCATTGCCCCTCTCCTCCATCTGCTTAATGTATTAGTTTATCCTTATGATTTCATTTTTTCTTAAATTTTATTTTATTATGTTATGTTAGTAACCATATATTGCATCATTAGTTTTTGATGTGGTGTTCCATGATCCATTGTTTGCATATAACACCCAGCACTCCATGCAATATGTGCCCTCCTTAATACCTATCACCAGGCTAACCCATCCCTCTAAAATCCTCAGTTTGTTTCTCAGAGTCCATAGTCTCTCATGGTTTGTCTCCCTGTCCAATTTCCCCTACTTCATTTTTCCCTTCCTACTCTCTTCTTCTGCACGTACCCTTCGGATCACTACATTTGTATCTTTGGGGTAAATACCCAGTAGTGCAATTGCTGGATCATAGGGTAGCTCTATTTTCAACTTTTTGAGGAACCTCCATACTGTTTTCCAGAGTGGCTACACTAGCTTGTATTCCCACCAACAGTGTAGGAGGGTTCCCCTTTCTCTGCATCCCCGCCAACATCTGTCGTTTCCTGACTTGTGAATTTTAGCCATTCTGACTGGTGTGAGGTGGTATCTCATTGAGGTTTTGCTTTGGATTTCCCTGATTCCAAGCGATGTTAAGCACTTTTTCATCTGTCTGTTGGCCATTTGGATGTCTTCTTTGGAAAAATGTCTGTTCATGTCTTCTGCCCATTTCTTGATGGGATCATTTGTTCTTTGGGTCTTGAGTTTGATAAGTTCTTTATAGATGTTGGATACTAGCCCTTTATCTGATATGTCATTTGCAAATATCTTCTTCCATTCTGTCGGTTGTCTCTTGATTTTGTTGACTGTTTCCTTTGTTGTGCAAAAGCTTTTTATCTTGATGAAGTCCCAATAGTTCATTTTTGCCCTTGCTTCCCTTGCCTTTGGCGATGTTTCTAGGAAGAAGTTGCTGCGGCTGAGGTCGAAGAGGTTGCTGCTTGTGTTCTCCTTTAGGATTTTGATGGAGTCCTGTCTCACATTTTGGTCTTTCATCCATTTTGAGTCTATTTTTATGTGTGGTGTAAGGAAATGGTCCAGTTTCATTCTTCTGCATGTGGCTGTCCAATTTTCCCAACACCATTTGTTGAAGAGACTGTCTTTTTGCCATTGGACATTCTTTCCTGCTTTGTCGAAGATGAGTTGACCATAGAGTTGAGGGTCCATTTCTGGGCTCTCTATTCTGTTCCATTGATCGATGTGTCTGTTTTTGTGCTAGTACCATACTCTCTTGATGATGACAGCTTTGTAATAGAGCTTGAAGTCCGGAATTGTGATACCGCCAGCTTTGCTTTTCTTTTCCAACATTCCTCTGGTTATTTGGGGTCTTTTCTGGTTCCATACAAATTTTAAGATTATTTGTTCCATTTCTTTGAAAAAGTGGATGGTATTTTGATAGATATTGCATTAAATGTGTAGATTGCTCTAGGTAGTATAGACATTTTCGCAATATTTGTTCTTTCAATCCATGAGCATGGAACGTTTTTCCATTTCTTTGTGTCTTCCTCAATTTTTTTCCTGAGTATTTTATAGTTTTCTGAGTACAGATTCTTGGCCTCTTTGGTTAGATTTATTCCTAGGTATCTTATGGTTTTGGGTGCAGTTATAAATGGGATCGGCTCCTTAATTTCTCTTTCTTCTGTCTTGTTGTTGGTGTATAGGAATGCCACTGATTTCTGGGCATTGATTTTATATCCTGCCACTTTACTGAATTCCTGTATGAGTTCTAGCAGTTTTGAGGTGGAGTCTTTTGGGTTTTCCACATAAAGTATCATATTATCTTCAAAGAGTGAGAGTTTGACTCCTTCTTTGCTGATTCAGATGCCTTTTATTTCCTTTTGCTGTCTGATTGCTGTGGCTAGGACTTTTAGTGCTATGTTGAATAGCAGTGGTGATGGTGGACATCCTTCCTTGTTCTTGACCTTAGGAGGAAAGTTCTCAGTTTTTCCCCATTGAGAATGATATTCGCTGTGGGTTTTTCATAGATGGCTTTTATATTATTGAGGTATGTGCCCTCTAGCCCTACACTCTGAAGAGTTTTAATCAAGAAGGAATGCTGTACTTTGTCAAATGCTTTTTTTGCATCTATTGAGAAGATCATATGGTTCTTGTTCTTTCTTTTATTAATGTATTGTATCACACTGATTGATTTGTGGATGTTGAACCAACCTTGCAGCCCAGGGATAAATCCCACTTGGTCGTGGTGAATAATACTTTTAATGTACTGTTGGATCCTATTGGCTATTATGTTGGTGAGAATTTTTGCATCCATGTTCATCAGGGATATTGGTCTATAATTCTCCTTTTTGATGGAATCTTTGTCTGGTTTTGGGATCAAGGTAATGGTGGCCTCATAAAACGAGTTTGGAAGTTTTCCTTCCATTTCTATTTTTTGGAACAGTTTCAGAAGAATAGGTATTAATTCTTTAAATGTTTGGTAGAATTCCCCTGGGAAGCCATCTGGCCCTGGGCTCTTGTTTGTTGGGAGACTTTTGATTACTGTTTCAATTTTCTTACTGGTTATAGGTCTGTTAAGGGTTTCTCTTTCTTCCTGGTTCAGTTTTGGTAGTTTATACTTCTCTAGGAATGCATCCATTTCTTCCAGATTGTCTAATTTGCTGGCATATATTTGCTCATGTTCTTATAATTGTTTGTATTTCTGTGGTGTTTGTTGTGATCTCTCCTCTTTCATTCATGATTTTATTTATTTGGGTCCTTTCTCTTTTCTTTTTGATAACTCTGGCCAGGGGTTTATCAATCTTAATTCTTTCAAAGAACCAGCTCCTGGTTTTGTTGATCTGTTCTACTGTTCTTTTGGTTTCTATTTCATTGATTTCTGCTCTGATCTTTATTATTTCTCTTCTTCTGCTGGGTTTAGGCTTTATTTGCTGTTCTTTCTCCAGCTCTTTTAGGTGTAGGGTTAGGTTGTATATTTGAGATTTTTCTAATTTGTTGAGAGAGGCTTGTATTCCTATATACTTTCCTCTTAGGACTGCCTTTTCTGCATCCCAAAGATTTTGAACAGTTGTATTCATTTTCATTTGTTTCCATGAATTTTTAAAAATTCTTCTTTAATTTCCTGGTTGACCCATTCATTCTTCAGTAGGGTGCTCCTTAGCCTCCATGTATTTGAGTTCTTTCCGACTTTCCTCTTGAGATTGAGTTCTAGTTTCAAAGCATTGTGGTCTGAAAATATGCAGGGAATGATCCCAATCTTTTGGCACCAGTTGAGACCTGATTTGTGACCTAGGATGTGATCTATTCTGGAGAATGTTCCATGGGCACTAGAGAAGAATGTGTATTCTGTTGCTTTGGGATGGAATGTTCTGAATATATCTGTTAAGTCCATTTGGTCCAGTGTGTCATTTAAAGCCTTTATTTCCTTGTTGATCTTTTGCTTAGATGATCTGTCCCTTTCAGTCAGGGGGGTGATAAAGTCCCCCACTATTATTGTATTGTTGTTGATGTGTTTCTTTGTTTTTGTTATTAATTGGCTTATATAATTGGCTGCTCCCATGTTAGAGGCATACATATTTACAATTGTTAGAACTTCTTGTTGGATAGACCCTTTAAGTAGGATATAGTGTCCTTCCTCATCTCTTATTATAGTCTTTGGTTTAAAATCTAATTTGTCTGATATAAGGATTGCCACCCAGGCTTTCTTTTGACGTCCATTAGCATGGTAAATGGTTTTCCACCCCCCCAACGTTCAGTCTGGAGGTGTCTTTCAGTCTAAAATGAGTCTCTTGCAGGCAGCATATCGATGGGTCTTGTTTTTTTATCCAATATGATACCCTGTGTCTTTTGATTGGGACATTTAGTCCATTTACATTCAGGGTAACTATTGAAAGATCTGAATTTAGTGTCATTGTACTGCCTGTAAGGTGACTGTTACTGTATATTGTCTGTGTTCCTTTCTGGTCTATGTTACTTTTAGGCTCTCTCTTTGCTTAGAGGACCACTTTCAATATTTGTTGTAGGGCTGGTTTCGTGTTTGCAAATTCTTTTAATTTTTGTTTGTCCTGGAAACTTTTTATCTCTCCTTCTATTTTCATTGACAGCCTAGCTGGATATAGTATTCTTGGTTGCATATTTTTTCTCATTTAGTGCTCTGAAGATATCATGCCAGTCCTTTCTGGCCTGTCAGGTCTCTGTGGATAGGTCTGCTACCAATCTAATGTTTCTACCACTTTAGGTTACAGACCTGTTCTGAGTTGCTTTCAGGATTTCTCTTTGTCTCTGAGACTTGTGAGTTTTACTATTAGATGTCAGAGTGTTGACCTATTTTTATTGATTTTGAGGGGGGTTCTCTGTGCCTCCTGGATTTTGATGCCTGTTTCCCTCCCCAAATTAGGGAAGTTCTCCGCTATAATTTGCTCCAATATATCTTCTGCCCCTCTCTCTCTTTCTTCTTCTTCGGGATCCAGTTATTCTAATATTGTTTCATTTTATGTTATCACTTATCTCTCGAATTCTGCCCTTGTGATCCAGTAGTTGTTTATCTCTCTTTTTCTCAGCTTCTTTATTCTCCATCATTTGGTCTTCTATATCATTAATTCTCTCTTCTGCCTCATTTATCCTAGCAGTTAGAGCCTCCATTTTTGATTGTAGCTCATTAATAGCCTTTTTGATTTTGACTTGGTTTGATTTTAGTTCTTTTATTTCTCCAGGAAAGGATTCTCTAGTGTCTTCCATGTTGTTTTCAAGCACAGCTAGTATCTTTATAATCGTCATTCTGAACTCTAGTTCTGACATCTTACTAATGTCCATATTGATTAGGTCCCTGGCAGTCGGTACTGACTCTTGTTCTTTTTTTGAGGTGAGTTTTTCCATCTTGTCATTTTGTCCAAAGGAGAATAGATGCAGAAGAGAACAAAATGCTAAAAGGATAATAATGACCCCAGAAAAATATACGCTAAACAAATCAGAAGGGACCTGAACCTGGGGGGATAAGAAAGGGAAAGAAAAAAAGAAAAAAGATAATGATTAGGCTGCTGAATAGATCAGAGCAACACACTAAATTTTGGGAGTATTTTGGTCTGTTAGAAGAAACTGCCTCCCAAAATTTTAAAGAAAGAAAAACATATGTACAAAAATAAGGGTAAATAAAATGAGGAGATAGAATATGCTTGTAAAGATGAAAATTATAAAAGAGTTTATAAAAGTAATTGATAAGAAGTTGGTTGAAAAAAGAAAGAAGAGAAATTAAGAAAAAAAAAAAAAAGGGAGAGAATGTGACCAGGCAGGAGACTAGAACAAAACCATACAGTAGAGATTTAGGGTATATTTTGGTCTGTTAGAAGAAACTGTATCCCAAAATTTTAAAGAGAGAAAAAGTTATATATATATATATGCAGAAAATAAGGTTAACTACAATGAAGGGATAGAATATGACTCTAAAAATGAAAATTAAAAAAAGAGTTTAAAAAAAGGAATTGATAAGATGTTGGTTAAAAAGGGGAAAAGAAAAATTAAAAAAAAATCGAAAAAGAAAAAATAAAGAAAATTTTAAAAATTATCTTTGAAAGACTAAAGAATCATGGGGAAAATAGCCATGAATTTATGTGCTGTATTCCTCTAGTGTTGGAGTTCTGCCATTCTCATTGATTGGTAAACTTGGTCTTGGCTGGCTGTTCTTGCTGATCTTCTGGGGGAGGGGCCTGTTGCCATGGTTCTCAAATGTCTTTGCTGGAGGCAGAATTGCCCTGCCCTTGCCTGGTCGTGCTAAGTAATCTGCTCTGGTTTGCTCTCGGAAGCTTTTGTTCCCTGTAAACTTTCCATACATCTTTGGAGGACAAGAGTGAAAATGGCGGCCTCCCAATCTCCACCCTGGAGGAGCCGAGCACTTGGGGCCCCACTCCTCAGTGAGCCCCCAGAGAAAAGCAGTCAATCACTCCCTCTCTCTGGTCTCCAGCTGCACACTGTGCTCACCCGGCCTGTGATTGAGCATTTCTATCTCTGGCACCCGACCCCATTTGGAATCTCCAAACTCAGCAGATCCCTGCGGTGTGCTCCCGCGCCGCTCCTCCCGGGAGAGGAAGGGGAGTCTCCCCAGATCTGCGGCTTGTTGGGTCCCTGCTGGAGAAGCAGTGGCCTCACTGTGCGGCAGACCACGGTTTATGGCAACCCCGAGCTGAGAGCCCACTCCTCGGCTCCGTCTCTGAAGCTGGCTTCCCCACTCTGATACCTGGGAGCTCTGCCGCACTCAGGCACCCCTGGTCTTTCTGTGACCCCGAGGGTCCTGAGACCACACTGTCCCAGCGAGGGTCCCACCCCCCTCTTAGCCACTGCAGCGACATCCCTCAGCGGAGCAGACTTTTAAAAGTTCCGATTTTGTGCTCTGCTGCTCTATCACTTGCCAGTAGCGGCTGATGGAGGCCCCCTCCCCCGCCGTCTCTCTTCCCGAATATCGCCTCGGATTCACTTCTCCGCACGTCCTACCTTCCAGAAAGTGGTCACGTTTCTGTTCAAAGAGTTGTTTCTATTCTTTTCCTCAATCTCCTGTTGAGTTCCTAGGTGTTCAGAATGGTTTGATTCCTATCTAGCTGAATTCCTGGGACCAGACTAAATTTAGGTCTCCTACACCTCTGCCATCTTGCTCTTCCCTCCCTTACAATTTCATCTGAAGAAAGTTTTTCTTTTCCTTTTTTTAAAGATTGTATTTATTTGTTTATTTTAGAGAGAGAGAGAGCACACAAGTGGGGGGGAGCAGAGGGAGACAGAGGGGGAAAGAATGTCCCTTGGATTCCCCACTGAGTGTGGATTCCTCACACCACTCGGGGCTCAATCTCCCAACCCTGAGATCATGACACAAGCAGTCGCTTAAACGGCGGGGCCACCCAGGCACCCTGAAAGTTTTTCAAGAGAGTTTTAAAAGTCCAATCTTTTGACTTCACACAGAAGACAACAGAGGAGGTTAATGGTGGATCAAAGCCTACCTAGTCAGTGCAGACTTGGGGCCATTACCTAGGCCTTTTCACTCTCAGTCAACAATCTTTCCACAACGATCCAGTGTCTCTACTTGTGTATGTGGCATATATTGGGCCAGCTTTGTCTTCTCATTCATATTTTATATGTTCAGACTCTTCCTGTTGTGAATTTCAGAAACCCCACTTGAACTAGTTTTAGTGAAAAGGAAAATTTATTGGCAGAATGTGGGAGAGGGGAAGCATTTTACAAAATCCAAGAAATAATTGAACAACCAAACTACGGGAGGAGGAGGGAACCTGTTGCAATCCAACCTCTAGAACAATTGGAATTTGGAACTGGAGTGCTGAGGGCTATTCTCCATCTGTTATCCTTGCTTCTCTCTGTGTTTCCTTCTCATTCTTCTCCGTGCTGTTCCTTCTGCATGGTGGAAAACAGCCTGGCTCAGCTTTGGGTTTTCCAGTTCCAGCTTCAACCAATGGGAGAGGGTCTAATTTAACTCTTTCATCCCTAACACCAACATTTCCAGGAAAGCTATCTGCTTGGTATGCATGGATTAGATGGCAGTTGCTAGACAAATCAAATGGTCAGAGGAAAGACCACCTTTAAAAATGGCTGCTTCCATGAAACTAGATAGATGCAAGAGAGAAAGGAGAGGGAATGGCAATTGCAAGAAAAATAAAGGTTTGGACTAAAAATAATAAATGAGCAAAAGGCCCAGTACATGTAAGTTTGCTTTTAAGCTGCACGAGAAAATAATTTTTAAAATCTGTCATAGTACTTAAAAATTTATTTAACAAGTTTAATAAAATTAAGAAGTATAGTAATTTTTTTTCTAAATGTTTTGGTATGTAAGTTCCATCTCTCTAGCAAAAAACTGCAAGCGCTTGAATGGCAAAGGGAAAAAAATGTGTGTCCCCCCCCCCATACTACTGAGAATAATGTTTGGTCACAAAATTGGTGCTGATTTAATACATATCAAATTAGGTTAAATTAATAAGGAATCAATTATTCATTACTTTCAAGTGAATGAATTATTTATTATTTTTGGCTCCATTATAGTCTATCCAAATAAGAACTTTGATCCTGAGAAAGATGAAAGTAATAGCAATGTTGTGGGAACACATTCACCTAGATTTGAAATGTTATGTCAGCATATAGACCCAGCTCTACTCCTAAATTGATGGGTGAATGTAATCAGGTCAGAGCCTGTTTTCTCATTTATAAAATGTACTGAACAATTTTAAAAATATGTTCTGGAAAAATGCTATCAAAATACAAAAGGCCAGGGCACCTGAGTAGCTCATTTGGTTAAGTCTCTGCCTTCAGCTCAGGTTATGATCCCACAGTCATGGGATCCAGCCCTGCATCGGGCTCCCTGCTCAGCTGGGAGTATGCTTCTCCCTCTTCTTTCCCCTGCTTGTTCTCTCTCTCTCTCAAATAAATAAATAAAATCTTTAAAATAAATAAATAAATAAACACAAAAGACCAATATTCCAATAGTAATAAGTATATGTGAACGGTTCACACAATCAAGGAAAGTTTTAATTCTATAGTTTTTAGTGCATTTGATATTTCAAGCTCTTCTATTACAGAAGTTTCCTAAGAGTACAGTGAACCAAATAGGAAAACTCAAGTAAAGCTTTGTGATTTCCTATACATTTACACTGCTGAATCATAAAATCTTTGGGTTTCAATGGAACTTACAGACCATACCCAGTCTTTTCCAAATGCAAGAATCAAATGGAACACCTGAAAAGTGGTCATCCAGCCAGTGATGGGGAGCTAGTATTTAACTGAAGTGTTTATTCAAAGGCTGGATAACTCTATTTGTTACAGAGATTCTTCTTTGACTGAACCGTAATCTGCCTTCCTGTAATTACCTCTCATTGTTATTAATTCTGCTCCTTGAAGCAAAACAAAACAAGTTTCTCTTCGGTAAGACAGCCTTCAAATATTTGAAGGTATTATTTTCTCTATTAGCTAACTATTTCACTTCCTTCAACTGTTTTTTTTTTTTTTTTTTTTTTTTTTGGACAAAATTTTCATGTTGTTCTCTTCTGTATATAGTCCAATTGTCACTGAAAACTTACCACAAACCATGACTGGATCTTGATAGTATGAGAAATAAGGCTATTATTCTTTGGGAATCTGATGCAGTATTTCAACAAGTGCAGGGTAAGGTGCCAATTCCCTCTACGGGAGCTACTTTCTATTACTGTTTCACCATGTAACACATGAGGGGCTGGAATCTTCAGACCTTTTTATCTACATTTCTATCACAGCTCTGTCCCCTAGTAATAATAGAATTCATTTTTTAACCAAATTTTAAGATTTTCTATTACTCCAGTTAAATATCACTTGCTTACACTTGTTGCATGTGGCAGTCATGAAAATGTGCCATGTTGGTATTTTGTTGTGGGGAGCAAAGTGGATTGAGACAGCTCCAGCCTCTACCATCTGGATCCACCAATGCATTTGCACAGAGGTCATGTTATCGCTGCTCTGAGTAAATGACTAGGGTACTAGTAAATGATTGGGGTACTAGTGCAGGTGACTCTAGCTTGAGAACTCCTTCTCTGGCCAAAATTTTCTTAGAACTTTGCTGTAGTCTTGAGATATTTCCTATCTAATCCTTCCTGCTCCTCTCCTTTGGCAGGTGTCAGATTTGCCTTGCGATCAGAAAGCTCTCCCTGCCTACGCATGCTGCTTCCCTTTTATTGCTAACAGCTGTTTCCTCTGAATAACGCTCTTGCAACCCAATTCCATTTTGGTATCTGTTTCTCACAGGACTCAAAACCAGGCAGTAAGATGGGATTTGGAAGCCGGGCTCACTTGCCAGTCTGTGGGCAAAGAAAAAGCCATCCTTAGTGGTAAGGAATGTGGTTAGTTCCTGGCTCAAAGTCACAGCCTAATTCCTGAAGACTTCATGGATGGTGACCTGGGAAAACATCCCAGCTGAGGGGAACACCACAAATCGAGGAAGAGGGACTACAACCAAGAAGCGCACCCTGAATTTGATAGAGATGCTGAGCTCCAAGGCTTCTCAGCCAAGATAAATCTCTTATGCCAAGGTCAGAGCCCTGATCTGAGTTCCTGACATCTTGATGATTGCCTCTAGGGTTATTGACTCCAAAAAAACCAATGGTCCTGCAGAAATGGCCTGCAAAATCTTCAGGGCCTGCAGAGGTGGCTAACTCCTCTTCAGTAAGAGCTAGCTTTTCTCCAAGCTAGATGATGCTACAGGGCTTCCACCCCCACCCCCGACAAGGCAACAGTTGGCAACCCCCCTCCAAGAACTCTTTCCCATTGATGGAAGAAGTAGCTTGGTTGTTAGGAGGAAGGACCCTGCAACCCTATGTACATATGGAAATAAGGTATATATGGTAATGACCCCCTTGGTCCTTCTGCCATATGAACCTACAGGCCTTTTATTTGAGTAACTCCATCCTGTAGAAAGGGGACTCCCCAGACATTTAGAGGACTACTGTATACAAGGCCTGAGTTGATGTTGGTATCTAGAGTCCAAAAACATCATTGTGACATTTATTCCATTATCCCAGTTCATATTGGGTCCATTGTATCTATGGACCTACACAGCAGTCATTTTTCCAGTGTCTGAGTATACAATTGGGACTGATGTACTAGGGAGTTGGAACAACCCATTGGGTCCTTGGCCTATGGGATAAATGTTATCATAGTGGAGAAGACCAAGAGGAACTCTCTAAAATTCTCCCCAACACCTGTAGCCTAACAAATTAAAAACAATATTGCACCTTATGAGGAATGGCAGATATTAATGCCCTCCTCAAAAAGACAACAGTGCAGAGATGATCATCCCTATTATAGCTCTGTTACTTCACTAATCTCTAAAATGAATAAATCTTTAAAAGGATAAAAATAATGAAAAGAGAGAAAATCAGAGCTACAAGTACTTGGTCATCTACTTTCTCTGGAAGAAATGACTTGAGTGAGGATATAGATTTCTAGGCAGCAGCCATTGGTATGACTCTCTGATCAAGGGCCTGATCATCTCTGGAATAGGACTGAAGTGGAGTGGCCACGGTGATGCTAGAGAAAGAAGCCCCACAGTTTGGACTCTCACCATGGATCTCACCACCACTGTCTCTCTGAAATGCCATCCCGTCAGCAACAGAGACCAATGCTAAGCCTCTAGTATGACAGTATTACTCAAGCACCAGTCATTTGGTGGCAATTTGACTGCATTGGGGCCCTTATGACCTGGAAGGAGCAGGGGTTTATCTTCATAGGAATAGATATTTATTGCATGTACAGATTGCTTTTCTTGAACAAAGCACATCATCCAACACCACTAATGAAGGAGCTCAAGGAATGCCTAATACACAGACCTGGAATCCCATACAATATGGCATCAGAAGAGTCACTCCACAGTGACGGAGGCCCAGGGGTGGGCCTATGAGCATGCGAGCCTTGGGTCGTCCCACCTACATCTAGAAGCAGCCAGCCTGAACAAGCGGTAGAATGGTTTTCATCACAGGATGAAGTGCTACCGTAGACGGTATAAATACACTGAAGGAATGGGTTTCTCTCCTTCAGGATGAAGGATAGGCATTAAACCAGGAACCCGTGTCTGGCTTTGTGCCCCTAGTCAGCAGAAAACCTGGATCTAGGCCCAGAGGGGTGGAAGTAGAAGCGGCCCATTCTCTATTGCTCGCAGTGATCCACTGGAGGACTTTGTGTTTCCCATTCCTACAGCTCTGAGCTCTGCAGGGGTGCAAGTCTTGACCCCCAAAGGGAATGCACACTTGCCAAGTGACACAGAAGATGTCCTTATGGAACCACCATCTGTTGCTACTGCCAGGACACTTTGGATGCCTTGCCAGCGACCAGCAGGTAAGAAGGAATGTCATCCTCTTGCCAGGGCTGCTTGATTTTGTTCAGTACGCAGAGGAAAGGCCACATTTTCACAATGGGTACAGGAGAGAATACAGATAGAACCCAGGTGATCCCTGGGGCAATGTTAACTGTAAAAAGTCACATGCAGAAATCCCATTCTGAAAATGGCATGATTATCAATGTGTTAGATCTCTCAGGAATGCAGTGGAGGTCACAGCACCTGCTATAGTCAGAGCTGACGGTAAGAAACATGTGCAGTGTCAGAGCTCCGATTCACCCCAATAACCTGCTTTGAAGTTCCCCTCACAAACCGAGGCCCCCAGGAACTGTGGAGCAGCTGCCTTTGAATGTGCACAGAGAAGTAAATTTGTGCAAGGAGTGGGTCACTGTGGCAATGAAAATGCACTGTTCACTTCTTCCTTGTGGGAAGTAACTGCCACTTCTCTGAACACAACACCACTTCTCAGAAAGGGTGGACTTCCTCCAGGCTGCTCCCACCCAAGAACTGGACACAGTGAGAAACACTGGCCCAGACCTGTCCCTGTGTAATGCAGGACTGTTCTAGCAGATGACTTTGGTTGGAGGGCCACAGTCCTGACTGAAGCTTTTCTGGGCTCACACTGCTCTCTGAGACTTCCTGCCCAGTCCTCCTTCCTACCCCCCTCTGCTCACTGCTCTCAGACCTGCATCAAGTTCTGAGGCTGCTAACTGCTTACTCTTCCCTTACCCCTGTTTACCTTTTATAGGCCTCCCCGCCCCCCCCACCAAGTGCCTTGTACATCTAGGCCCTTCCTTCCTGGTGTCTGATTCTTGAGGACACAAACTAAAACATTATATTATTCCAATCTGTTAAGATGATTTTGACAGATGCCATTTTAGCAATCTTCATGTTAGCTCAAGCTGTTAAGGGAAAGGATCTTCACAACTCTCTTGTGGTTTATATCAATCACCACAGGGGCGAAACTTTTTGTCATTGGCTGTAGGGTTTTTAGAGGGTTATGAATCTACTCAAGTGCCACTGCTTATGTTTAATTTATGCCTAAAGATGTCATGAGTGATTTGTTAAAAAAAATAAGAGATATGGAGTCCTACTACAACATATCTATAAAATGTCAATTAATGTATTAAAAGAAATGTGGTTAGTCTGATATGAATTGTCCTTAGTGTGCTAGTAAGTCCTTGTTTTCACTGCCTTCTTTTCTAAACTGTGTAATTATAAATTGTGAATTGTTTTATATTTTTTTGGGGGGGTGGTATTAGCCTGTATATGCACATGGTTCAAAAATCAGAAAAGATAAAGGATATATACAGCAAATTGTTTCCCTCATGAAAAACCAGTGTGACTGATTTTTGTGTGTTCTTCCTATTCTTCTATAGAAATTAAACACACACAATCACATCTTGCTTTTTTACTGAACTATATATAGAAGAACTTTGTATATCCTTATTTGAAGATTTTCCATACTAATTTTTCCTCCTAAATACTAGGTTATTGGTTAAATGTATCATAACTTATTTAACCTCTTTTATATTAATGACATTTCTGTTTTGTCTAATATTTTACCCTCATAAACAATGCTTAAGGAAAAACCATTACACAAGCACCATTTTGGTTATGTATATCTGTAGAAATTTGAAATAGAATTGCTTTGTCCTAAGTTGTACATTTGTCATTTTGATAGCTATAGTCAAACTTCCCCCCAGCCAATCTATAATCCCACCAGCAATGCAAGAGAATTCCTGTTTCCCTACACCCTCATGATCAGCTTATTACATTTTTTATTATTTATTTTTTTTAATTTTTTATTGTTATGTCAATAACATCAATACAATAACATCATAACATCAATAACATCACCATACATTACATCATTAGCTTTTGATGTAGTGTTCCATGATTCATTGTTTGTGCCTAACACCCAGGGCTCCAGGGAGAATGTGCCCTCTTTAATACCCATCACCAAGCTAACCCATCCGCCCACCCCCCTCCCCTCTAGAACCCTCAGTTTGTTTTTCAGAGTCCATCGTCTCTCATGGTTCCTCTCCCCCTCCAACTTACTCCCCTTCTTTCTTCCCCTCCTGCTATCTTCTTCTTTTTTTTTTCTTAACATATATTGCATTGTTTGTTTCAGAAGTACAGATCTGTGATTCAACAGTCTTGCACAATTCACAGCGCTCACTGTAGCACATACCCTCCCCAATGTCTATCACTCAGCCACCCCCTCCCTCCCACCCCCCACCACTCCAGCAACCCTCAGTTTGTTTCCTGAGATTAAGAATTCCTCATATCAGTGAGGTCATATGATACATGTCTTTCTCTGATTGACTTATTTCACTCAGCATAACACCCTCCAGTTCCATCCACTTCATTGCAAATGGCAAGATCTCATTCCTTTTGATGGCTGCATAATATTCCATTGTGTATATATACCACCTCTTCTTTATCCATTCATCTGTCGATGGACATCTTGGCTCTTTCCACAGTTTGGCTATTGTGGACATTGCTGCTATAAACATTGGGGTACACGTACCCCTTCAGATCCCTACATTTGTATCTTTGGGGTAAATACCCAGTAGTGCAATTGCTGGATCATAGGGTAGCTCTATTTTCAACTGTTTGAGGAACCTCCATACTGTTTTCCAGAGTGGCTGCACCAGCTTGCATTTCCACCAACAGTGTAGGAGGGTTCCCCTTTCTCCGCATCCCCGCCAACATCTGTTGTTTCCTGACTTAATTTTCACCATTCTGATGGGTGTGAGGTGGTATCTCATTGAGGTTTTGATTTGGATTTCCCTGATGCCAAGCGATGTTGAGAACTTTTTCATGTGTCTGTTGGCCATTTGGATGTCTTCCTTGGAAAAATGTCTGTTCATGTCTTCTGCCCATTTCTTGATTGAATTATTTGTTCTTTGGGTCTTGAGTTTGATAAGTTCTTTATAGATTTTGGACACTAGCCCTTTATCTGATATGTCATTTGCAAATATTTTCTCCCATTCTGTCGGTTGTCTTTTGGTTTTGTGGACTGTTTCTTTTGCTGTGCAAAAGCTTTTTATCTTGATGAAATCCCAATAGTTCATTTTTGCACTGGCTTCCCGTGCCTTTGGCGATGTTTCTAGGAAGAAGTTGCTGCAGCTGAGGTTGAAGAGGTTGCTGCCTGTGTTCTCTTTTAGGATTTTGATGGACTCCTCTCTCACGTTTAGGTCTTTCAACCATTTGGAGTCTATTTTTGTGTGTGGTGTAAGGAAATGGTCCAGTTTCATTCTTCTGCATGTGGCTGTCCAATTTTCCCAACACCATTTGTTGAAGAGACGGTCTTTTTGCCATTGGACGTTCTTTCCTGCTTTCCTGTCAAAGATGAGTTGACCATAGAGTTGAGGGTCCATTTCTGGGCTCTCTATTCTGTTCCATTGATCGATGTGTCTGTTTTTGTGCCAGTACCATACTGTCTTGATGATGACAGCTTTGTAATAGAGCTGGAAGTCCAGAATTGTGATGCCACCGGCTTTGCTTTTCTTTTTCAAGATTCCTCTGGCTATTCGGGGTCTCTTCTGGTTCCATACAAATTTTAGGATTATTTGTTCCATTTCTTTGAAAAAAGTGGATGGTATTTTGATGGGGATTGCATTGAATGTATAGATTGCTCTAGGTAGCATTGACATCTTCACAATGTTTGTTCTTCCAATCCATGAGCATGGAACGTTTTTCCATTTCTTTGTGTCTTCTTCAATTTCTTTCATGAGTATTTTATAGTTTTCTGAGTACAGATCCTTTGCCTCTTTGGTTAAATTTATTCCTAGGTATCTCATGGTTTTGGGTGCAATTGTAAATGAGATCGACTCCTTAATTTGTCTCTCTTCTGTCTTGTTGTTGGTGTATAGGAATGCCACTGATTTCTGTGCACTGATTTTATATCCTGCTACTTTACTGAATTCCTGTATGAGTTCTAGCAGTTTTGGGGTGGAGTCTTTTGGGTTTTCCACATACAGTATCATATCATCTGCAAAGAGTGAGAGAGTTTGACTTCCTCCTTGCCGATTTCGATGCCTTTGATTTCTTTTTGTTGTCTGATTGCTGTGGCTAGGACTTCTAATACTATGTTGAATAGCAGTGGTGATAGTGGGCATCCCTGCTGCGTTCCTGACCTTAGGGGAAAAGCTCTCAGCTTTTCCCCATTGAGAATGATATTCGCTGTAGGTTTTTCGTAGATGGCTTTTATGATATTGAGGTATGTACCCTCTATCCCTATACTCTGAAGAGTTTTAATCAAGAAAGAATGCTGTACTTTGTCAAATGCTTATTCTGCATCTATTGAGAGGATCATATGATTCTTTCTTTTGTTAATGTATTGTATCCCACTGATTGATTTGCGGATGTTGAACCAACCTTGCAGCCCAGGGATAAATCCCACTTGGTCATGGTGGATAATCCTTTTAATGTACTGTTGGATCCTATTGGCTAGTATTTTGGTGAGAATTTTGGCACCCATGTTCATCAAGGATATTGGTCTGTAATTCTCCTTTTTGATGGGGTCTTTGTCTGGTTTTGGGAATGAAGGTAATGGTGGCCTCATAAAACGAGTTTGGAAGTTTTCCTTCCATTTCTATTTTTTGGAACAGTTTCAGGAGAATAGGTATTAATTCTTCTAATGTTTGGTAGAATTCCCCTGGGAAGTCATCTGGCCCCGGACTTCTGTTTCTTGGGAGATTTTTGATGACTGCTTCAATTTCCTTAGTGGTTATAGGTCTGTTCAGATTTTCTATTTCTTCCTGGTTCAATTTTGGTAGTTGATACATTTCTAGGAATGCATCCATTTCTTCCAGGTTATCTAATTTGCTGGCATAGAGTTGCTCATAATGTTCCTATATAGATACATTCTTATCTAAATACGTTCTTATCTAAATACAAATATAATTGTTTGTATTTCTTTGATGTTGGTTGTGATCTCTCCTCTTTCATTCATAATTTTGTTGATTTGGGTCATTTCTCTTTTCTTTTTGATAAGTCTGGCCAGGGGTTTATCAATCTTGTTAATTCTTTCAAAGAACCAGCTCCTAGTTTTGTTGATCTGTTCTACTGTTCTTTTGGTTTCTATTTCATTGATTTCTGTTCTGATCTTTATGATTTCTCTTCACCTGCTGGGTTTAGGCTTTATTTGCTGTTTTTTCTCTAGCTCCTTTAGGTGTAGGGTTAGGTTGTGTATTTGAGACCTTTCCTGTTTCTTCAGAAAGGCTTGTATTGCTCTATACTTTCCTCTGAGGACTGCCTTTGCTGTATCCCAAAGATTTTGAACTGTTGTGTTTTCATTTTCATTGGTTTCCATGAATTTTTAAATTCTTCTTTAATTTCGTGGTTGACCCATTCATTCTTTAGTAGGATGCTCTTTAGCCTCCATGTATTTGAGATCTTTCCGACTTCCCTCTTGTGATTGAGTTCTAGTTTCAAGGCATTGTGTTCTGAAAATATGCAGGGAATAATCCCAATCTTTTGGTACTGGTTGAGACCTGATTTGTGACCTAGGATGTGATCAATTCTGGAGAATGTTCCATGGGCACTAGAGAAGAATGTGTATTCTGTTGCTTTGGGATGGAATGTTCTGAATATGTTTGTGAAGTCCATTTGGTCCAGTGTTTCACTTAAAGTCTTTATTTCCTTGTTGATCTTTTGCTTTGATGATCTGTCCATTTCAGTCAGGGGGGTGTTAAAGTCCCCCACTATTATTGTATTGTTGTCAATGTGTTTCTTTGATTTAGTTATTAATTTCCTTATAAAATTGGCTGCTCCCATGTTAGGGGCATAGATATTTACAATGGTTAGATCTTCTTGTTGGATAGACCCTTTAAGTAGGATATAGTGTCCTTCTTCATCTCTTATTACAGTCTTTGTTTTAAAATCTAACTTGTCTGATATAAGGATTGCCACCCCAGCTTTCTTTTGGTGTCCATTAGCATGGTAAATGGTTTTCCACCCCCTCACTTTCAATCTGGGGGTGTCTTTGGGTCTAAAATGAGTCTCTTACAGACAGCATATTGATGGGTCTTGTTTTTTAATGCAATCTGATAGCCTGTGTCTTTTGATTGGGGCATTTAGCCCATTTACATTCAGAGTAACTATTGAAAGATATGAATTTATTGCCATTGTATTGCCTGTAAGGTGACTGTTACTCTATATTGTCTGTGTTCCTTTCTGGTCTATGCTGCTTTTAGGCTTTCTCTTTGCTTAGAGGACCCCTTTCAATATTTCTTGTAGGGCTGGTCTCGTGGTTGCAAATTCCATTAGTTTTTGTTTGTCCTGGAAGCTTTTTATCTCTCCTTCTATTTTCATTGACAGCCTAGCTGGATATAGTATTCTTGGCTGCATATTTTTCTCGTTTAGTGCTCTGAAGATATCATGCCAGTCCTTTCTGGCCTGCCAGGTCTCTGTGGATAGGTCTGTTACCAATCTAATATTTCTACCATTGTAGGTTACATATCTTTTCTCCCGAGCTGCTTTCAGGATTTTCTCTTTGTCTCTGAGACTCGTAAGTTTTACTATTAGATGTCAGGGTGTTGACCTATTTTTATTGATTTTGAGAGGGGTTCTCTGTGTCTCCTGGATTTTGATGCCTGTTTCCTTCCCCACTTTAGGGAAGTTCTCTGCTATAATTTGCTCCAATATACCTTCTGCCCCCCTCTCTCTTTCTTCTTCTGGGATCCCAATTATTCTAATGTTGTTTCGTCTCATCGTATCGCTTATCTCTCGAATTCTGCCCTCGTGATCCTGTAGTTGTTTCTCTCTCTTTTTCTCAGCCTCTTTATTTTCCATCATTTGGTCTTCTATATTGCTGATTCTCTCTTCTGCCTCATTTATCCTAGGAGTTAGTGCCCCCATTTTTGATTGCACCTCATTAATAGCTTTTTGATTTCAACTTGGTTAGATTTTAGTTCTTTTATTTCTCCAGGAAGTGTTTCTCTAATAACTTGCACACTTTTTTCAAGCCCAGCTAGTATCTTTAAAGTCATGATTCTGAACTCTAGGTCCGACATCGTACTAATATCTGTATTGAGTAGGTCCCTGGCAGATGGTACTACCTCTTGTTCTTTTTGCTGAGGTGATTTTTTTCATCTTGTCATTTTGTCCAGAGGAGAATAGATGAATGAGAGAACAAAATGCTAACAGGTTAACAACGTCCCCAGCAATATACTCTATACAAATCAGAAAAGACCTGAAACCAGGGGAAAAGAAAGGGAAAGAAAGAAAAAAGAAAGAGTAGAAAAAAAAGAAAAAGAAAAAGATAAAAACAAACAAAAACAGAACAAAACAAAAAAACCAGAATATGATCAAATATGATCAGGCTAGTGCATAGATCAGTGCCACACACTGGATTTTGGGCGTATTTTGGTCTGTTAGAAGAAAGTGCCTCCTAAAATTTTAAAGGAAGAAAGACTTATATATGTACAAAATAGAGGTTGATACAATGAAGGGATGGAAAATGACTGTAAAGATGAAAATTATAAAAGATTTTATAAAAGGAATTGATAAGAAGTTGTTTGAAAAAAGAAAGAAGATTAAAAAAAAAAAGGGAGAGAATGTGATCAGGCAGGAGAGTAGAACAAAGCCATACACCAGTGATTTAGGGTATATTTTGATTTGTTAGAAGAAACTATCTCAAAATTTTAAAGAGAGAACAACTTATATATATATGCCAAAAATAAGGGTAACTACTATGAAGGGATAAAATACGACTCTAAAAAAGAAAAATAAAAAAATGTTTTTTTTTTAAAAAAAGGGATTGATAAGATATTGGTTGAAAAAGGGAAAAAGAAAAATTTAAAAATAAACAGTTAAAAAAATTAACTTTGAAAAACTACTGAATCATGGTAAAAAAGCCATGAATTCTATTTGCAGTATTCCCCTAGCGCTGGAGTTCTCCCGTTCTCCTTGATCGGTAAACTTGGTCTTGGCTTTGCTGGCTGTGCTGACCTTCTGGGGGAGGGGCCTGTTGCCGTGATTCCCAACTGTCTTTGCCGGAGGCGGAATTGCCCCGCCCTTGTCGTTGGAGCTAAGCAAGCTGCTCGGGTTTGCTCTCGGGAGATTTTGTTCCCTGCAAGCTCTCGGTACAGCTTTGGAGTACCAGAGTGAAAATGGTGGCCTCCCAATCTCTGCCTGGAGGAGCCGAGAACTTGGGGCCCTGCTCCTCAGTGCGCCCCCAGAGAAAAGCAGTCACTCCCGTCTCCCCGGTCTCCGGCCTCACTCCGTGCTCACCCGGCCTGTGACCGAGTGTTTCTATCTCTGGCTCCCGACCCCGTGTGGAATCTCCAAACCCAGCAGATCCCTGCGGTGCGTTCCCGCGCCGCTCCTCCCGGGGGAGGAAGGGGAGTCTCCCCGGATCTGCTGCTTGTTGGGTCCCTGCTGCAGGAGCAGTGGCCCGACTGGGCTGCGGATCACGGTTTATGGCAACCCCGAGCTGAGAGCCCACGCCTCGGCTCCGTCTCTGCAGCTGGCTTCCCTGCTCCGATACCTGGGAGCTCTGCCGCACTCAGGCACCCCTGGTCTTTCTTGACCCCAAGGGTCCTGAGACCACTCTGTCCCGCGAGGGTTCCACCCCCAGCTTAGCCACTGGAGCGACGTCCCTCAGCGGAGCCGGCTTCTAAAAGTTCCGATTTTGTGCTCCGCGGCTCTATCACTTGCCAGAAGCAGCCGACGGAGGCCCCCTCCCCCGCCGTCTATCCTCCCGAATATCGCCTCGGATTCACTTCTCCGCATGTCCTACCTTCCAGAAAGTGGTCGCTTCTCTGTTCAGAGGGTTGTTGCTACTCTCTTCTTCGGTCTCCTGTTGAGTTCGTAGGTGTTCAGAATGGTTTGATCCCTATCCAGCTGAATTTCTGAGACCAGACGAAATCCAGGTCTTCTACTCCTCCGCCATCTTGCTCTGCCCCCCGAATGTTATTATTACATTTTTTAAATCTTTCCCATTCTTATAGGTAAAATACTGTATGTCTGTATAGCTTTAATTTGCATATTTCTTATTTAAAAACTTGTTGAATAGCTCGAGATGGGTTAAGGAACCATTTGTGTTATCTTTCTCTGGGTGCCTTATGCGCATAGTCTTTGCCATTGGTATTTTTTTTTTTAGTAAGTTGCACCGACTTTTTGTATTTTCCAAAAATTAGACGTTTATCCTTATATGACCTGCAAAGATTTTCCCAGATTTCACATAAAAGTTTTTATTTGTATGTATTCAAATTTACCACATGTTTCTTTCAAGGCTTCAGTTTTATGACATAGAAAGAGATTCTCTACTTCAAGATTATAAAAGAAATCTCCTATGGATTCTTCTAGTATTTTAATGGTTATATTTTGTACAATTTAATCACAGGCCCATTTGAAATATTCCTCAAGTAAAGAACTGGATATAGATCCAACTTCCTGCTTGTTTTCTAGCGGCTATTTGTCACAACATCATTCACTGAGTAAACCATTTTCCTCTTACACTTTGACACACTACTATTTTCATATACTAAATTCAATGCATATATATTCTACTTTCCCCCCACTGTTCCATTGTGCTATCAATTTGTGCATGTGTACTACAATGTTTTAATTTTTCAGAATTTAAATATTATTTAATACTTGGACTAAACTCCTTCATTTCTTTTCTCATTTTTGTCAGAATTTTTCTGCCTATTGTTACTTGTTTATTTTTTCCATATTAAAGCAAGATCTGCTTATCTATAGCAAATGAAGACACATTTGGAACTGAAACAGAATTGTATCAAATGTACACATTAATTTAGACATAACTATATGCTTATCTACCTATCCAAGAACATGGGTGCTTTTCTGTTTTTTAATATTCTTTTAGGAACTTATTAGTTTTTGTCTGTAAATCACGTACAATCCTTTTTATATTTAAGCATTTTATCTTTTAGTTGTTATTGTGTGAGGTCTCCCATTATTTCTTCTAACTCACTATTAATTATATGTATGTAAGCTATTAATTCATTTATATTATTCACTGATTTCTTAATTCTCTTACATTTTTATAATTGTTTCATTTTTGGAAACAAAAGGGAAAGTTGTTTCATTCCCTTGTGGTTTTCTTGTAATATAAATAAGTCATTTGAAGATTAGTAAAAATCTTACATCCTTTTTTCAAAATTTTATAACAATACTTTATTTATCTTTCTAATCCATTTGATTAATACCTCCAGTACAATGATAAGGAACAAGGGTGGTAAAAAATATTCTACTTTTCTTCCTGATGTTAATTGGAATGTTTCTAGTGTTTTCACTTTAAGAATGATGTTGGCTTTTAATCTAAGATTAATATACTTTATCGTGTTAAGTTTATCTACTGTTTTATTTAATTTTAAAAATATTGAATTTTTGAATGCCCTTACAGAATCTTGAAACATGTTTTAGTTTACTAATACTTTATTTAGGATCTTAGCACTTGTATTTACATGTGAAGTTATTATTGTGGAATTATTTTATGTTTTGACATTGAAATTATTTTGGCTTTGTAAAAAGAATTTGAAAGATTTTCTTTTTTTCTGTTTTAGAGGTGATTTTATTTTTTTATTTTTTAAATTTTTTTGATGTTAGAGATGATTTTAAACAACTTTGGAATTATTTGTTCTTCAAAAGTTTTGTATAAGTCAATGCGCCACAATTTGGGCCTGTGGTGCTTGGGAAAGACATAGGACAAGGCGTTTTAACAAATTTCTCAACTTATAAAAAACATAATCATTCTTGATCTTTTTTCTCATTTAAATTTTGACATTTTTCTTATAAAATGTATTTGCATAAAGAGAGTATATCAGTCTCTTGACTCTTGATATGGTTATGGTTATCCTTATCACTTCTTTTGTGTATTTATTACTTCTACATTTAGACTTTGTTTATTATTGCTTTATTTTATTTTTCTTTAAGAAACAATTTTTGGATTTATGTGTGGTATAATTTTCTCTTTTGCAATTTATTAATTCATCCTTTTATTTTATTTTTTGCTTTTATTTCATTTTTTTCATTATTTTCCCCCAAATTTTGTTAAATTAGATGCGTAATTCATTTATTTTCTTTCTTTTCGTAATTACTAAAAGCTACATTTAAGCCTTAAACTACAAATTTTCCTTTGAGGACAGCCTTACTAGATTCCATATATTGGATTATAATATTTTCATTATTATAATATTTGGCAATAATTATAATATTATAATATTCTGAAATTTCAGTTTAGATTCTCACTTTAAATAATTGTCTAAGAGAAAGTTTTAAAAACTTTCAGTTTTCAGTGTCTTCATTTCCTAGTTTTTAAATTAATCTCAAATTTCTTTGAATAATGGAATTGTTGTCAGGGTTCAGAGTTCAATATATATCAACTACATTGACTATTTTATTTATGTAATAAATCACATATATCTGCATTCACTTTTTCCTTTTTTCTTTGTCTACCTGGACTGTCATGGACTAAGAGAAGAGCCAAAAATTTCTATTATTAATATCTTTGTTTTATTTTTCATTATATCTCAGAGATTTTTCCTTTATGAATGTTGATGGCATGCTATTTGGTGAAAATATGTTAACAACATTTGTTATTATAAAGCTTTCTACTTTGCCTCATGTAATGCATTTTGCTCTCAATTAGACTTTACTTGATATGAAAACCATGATTCCTTGTCTTCAGTTTTCTAGTACACATCTGTCAACCCTTTTACACTTTAATCATTTTGACACACTTTACCTTAGAATGTCTTCTTGTTTATTAGAGTTAGGTTTTATTTTTGATCCATCTAGAATTTTTTTCTTTCAATAAGTAAATGTAGCTTATGTTAAATAATAGGACAGAAATATTTGGTCTCCATTCTCTTGTACTTTTTCAAAATTTCTATCTTCACATAATGCAAAATTAACTATTTTAAAATGAACAACTCAATGACATTTAGCATATTCACAATGTTGTGCTACTCTGTTGTACTTGTAAATATTCTTTGTAGCATATTTTTAAAATACATTGTATAGATTTAATAAAATCTTTTACTATGTTCCCCTTACTTGGGTGGTGGTGTACCTATCTTAAGCTTTTTATTTTTATTCTAATATTACCTTTATACCTAAAGCTTTATAGAATGTGTTTCCTCTGTTTCCTACCATTAGCAATATCATGTCCCACTATCCCAAAATACATATGTATTTATATCTTCATTGTAGACAAAGTTACTCAATCATCTATTGATTGGATGAAGCTCATTCTTTTAAGAAAGGCCCATAAAGACAATTTTTTACCTGGTTCTTAGATGATCACATCATTGATCCATAACATTTCTTACTTGAAAAGCAATTAGATTTTTTATAAAATTTTTGGCTCATGCCTTCTTTTCTAGGAAATTTCAAAGGTATTCCTCTACTGGCCTTCGTGTTTAATGGTGTCATGGAGAAGACTGAATCTAGCCTGGCCCTTTTCTACTTATAAGTGACTTTATCTCTTTACCTGGCTCCTTGAAGGATCACACCATTATCTTTGATGTGTATTATATTTACCAGGATGTGTCTTTGTTAATTTTCAGGTAAATTTTTATGGGATATGGTACTTCCAATATGTGATTCATATCCTCTTTTATTTTAGAAGTTAGGCCTTCAAATATTTGTTCTTTTCAATCATTTAGTTAACTTCACTGAGCATCAATTATGAGTACTTTTTAATCTCACTGATCTTCATATCTACTGCCTTTCCTCTAATTCTTTTTAACCCTTATTATTTTCATTTTGTATTGTCCTCTGTCTTTAACTTTTTTCTGAAATGCATATTCTCATTGTGATCCTCAAAATTTGTCCTCTATTTTGAGATGGCTTCATTGCTGTTTTTTACTTTTTTCTTGAGTTATGCCAACTCCTTTCATCTCCTGCTGTTATATCACTTTTTTTTCCCTTGAGTTTTTACACTTTTGCTTTATACACTGATTTCATAAAGGTGATTGCTTAATTCAGTTTGTTTTTTGTATTTAAATAATAAACAAAGTCCTGGCAATTTTTTAATCTGTTCCATTAGAACATTTGTTCTGTTGTGAATTTGTTTCTAGTTGCATGTAACAGGAAAACCCCAAATGACAGTGGCGTCAAATAAAAATTTTCCTCACTTATGTGATAAAAGGTTGGTGGTAAACAGCCTGCAGCTGGTGAGGATCCACAAAACTAGATTAGATTTTGGTGGGGGTGGTAAGGTTTTAGGGGCAACCACTGCCACAATATCCTTCATCTGACATTTTCTTGTTCGGCATCCCCTATCATTTTCCTTATTATTCTTCTTTTAAGGACTTTCTTTCTCTCTCTCTCTCTCTCTCTCTCTCTCTTTCTTCTTCTTCTTCTTCTTCTTCTTCTTCTTCTTCTTCTTCTTCTTCTTCCTTCCTTCCTTCCTTCCTTCCTTCCTTCCTTCCTTCCTTCCTTCCTTTCTTTTCTTTCTGTCTGTCTTTCTTTCTCTCTCTCTCTTTCTTTCTCACTCAGCTATTTTCAGAAGTTTCCTGTGGGCAATGAGCCATATCCTATGACTATCGTTTGCACGAGAATTTTTAGCCATTCTCCTCTATAGCCAACAAGGATAAGTAGCCATGGATTTCTTACCCTCTAATATGAAGACTCTGTTACTTTTGTTGTTGATGTCATTTACTATGGATTTGGATTTCACACCCCAGTATGCTTCGCAATTTCAATAAGGGGATTTTTTTTGTTCTTCCTAAAATCTATAGCCACCACCTCCTCCCAATCAAGTCTTTTTTCTCCACTTTCTTTCATGTGCTGACCTATTTTATTTCTTTTCTTTTGGACATTATTCCAGTATAAGGGAGGAAAAATAATTTCCCTTTACCCTTCTAGGTGCTTGGCTAAGATGCCTCTCCCAATAATAAAAGACAGATTAACAGAGAGGAAAAAAAAAAAACAAATAGAAGTTTCATAATATGTCTACCTCCTCTATATATGGGAGAGACCCAGGAAAATAGAGTAACTGTCCATAATGGCCCAGTCACTACCTTAAATACTATCTCCGGCTAAAGACAAAAGAAAGATGTTGGGGAGGGGGATGGAGACCAGTTATGGGAGGCTATCACAAAAAGCACAGTAAACAAGGGTATGGTGTTACACAGATTTAGGTAGGTTACTTATCCACTGATAACAAGTTTCTAGAGATTTGGACATCCTCCTCTTCCTGGTACACAGAGAGAGACACCCTTACAAATGGAGACTTCACTTATAAATGTAAATGTCTCTTACAAAAGTGTAACTTTTATTCAGTTTTCAGAGCTTCTCCTGTGTGTAATCTCTTAAAAATAACCAGCTCAAGATAATCGTTATGCCAGAGACATATTTTAGGGTTGCAAATTCTGCTTCCCTTCATCAACTGTTTGTGACTCCAGAGTTTTAGTTGACTCTTAGTTTTCCCCCTAAAATAGATTTTTATATTTTTGTTTCACATCTCTTTGTTGCTTATGAATAATTTCCAGGAAGACAATGATAAAATGCTGACATTTTGTCACATATTCATACTGGAGATCAAAAATATTGCTTTTATAACCCACCCTATAATGGTTTTGTTACAACGATACCAAGCATTTTCCTGGCCTTGATGATGAGTTTGCCTTTATTTACAGTTTTCTGGTGTCCTTTTCATTTTTGGTGATTTCCCAACTTGCTGTGGTGACTCTGAACAATGAGCTTTGCTAATTCATTCAGCAAACTCGCTTATATATCAGTACCAGATTTTTTTTTAATTTTTATTTTTTTATTAACATATAATGTATTATTTGTTTCAGGGGTACAGGTCTGTGATTCAGCTGTCTTACACAATTCACAGTGCTCACCATAGCACATACCGTCTCCAATGTCTATCACCCAGCTACCCCATCCCTCCCACCCCCCCACAACTCCAGCAACCCTCAGTTTGTTGCCTGAGATTAAGAGTCTCTTACATGAACTTGGTATTTTAATTCCTTGAAAGGAGTTTCATGAACTTGGTATTTTAATTCCTTGAAAGGAGTTTCTTCTCCATTCCTTGGCTAATTTGGATTTCAAGTTCTGTTTTACAAAATTTGTCCTATTCTTTAAATGTTTTCCTATTCTTTCCATTTTAGTCTAATTTCTTTGCTAGAAAAAAAGCAGAAGCAAAACAGGAACAGAGAGGTCCTGCTTTGTCTCTGTCGCCTATTAACATTATCCTTCCAATGCAGCATGCTATCCCTGTGAAGAAGAAACCCTGATTATATAGCAGGAACACGGCTTTTCTTTTCCTTTCTCTTTTCTTTTCTTTTCCTTTTCTTTTCTTTTTTCTTTTCTTTTCTTTTCTTTTCTTTTTTTCTTTCTTTTCTTTTCTTTTCTTTCTTCTTCTTCTTCTTCTTCTTCTTCTTCTTCTTCTTCTTCTTCTTCTTCTTCTTCTTCTTCTTCTTCTTCTTCTTCTTCTTCTTCTTTTCTTCTTCTTCTTCTTCTTCTTCTTCTTCTTCTTCTTCTTCTTCTTCTTCTTCAACATTCTTACATTGTATTCTAAGCACTCACAAATGAAATGTACATCTCACAGTTGGCTATCTTACCTAAGTGTTTATTCATTTTTTTAAGATTTTATTTATTTATTTGAGAGAGAGAGAATGAGAGACAGAGAGCACGAGAGGGAAGAGGGTCAGAGGGAGAAGCAGACCCCCGCTGAGCAGGGAGCCCGATGCGGGACTCGATCCCGGGACTCCAGGATCATGACCTGAGCTGAAGGCAGTCGCTTAACCAACTGAGCCATGCAGGCGCCCGTGTTTATTCATTTTTAACAAATACTAGATGAATATAATAATTTAAGATTTTATAAAGATGATTAGATTTCTTTATCACAACATTCTTATGCCAGACCTTTAATTACAAATCTTTATTATTTATTCTCTTTATTACACCTCCCACTGTCATCCAGCCTCTAATACACAGAGACTCTTTCTGGACATCAGTGCTTTAAGGCTCTCTCTGAAACTATATTTCCTGGTATTAACCATATTTATGCTTCTCTCTGCAATCTAAATTGTAACTCCTGACTACCCTTGTCTGAATCATTCATTTGTATCTTCACAAGGCTGCTATGTTGTTTACCTTACATTGCTAAAAATCATCCTTTTCCCTATTATTTACTCTCCCTCAACACTCCCTAGTTCCATTCATGTCTCTAGCAAAATTTTAAACTGCAAAACCAAGTCTTTCTTCAAACAAAGGTTTAGATGGAAGCAAAAATGTGAAATGGCTACTTTTGCCCTGCAGCTTTTTTCAATATATATTTCAAATAATATTTCCTTGTCCACGAGCAGGTTTTGATTTACTCTTTCATCAGAGTGTAAGAGAAGGCCGAGGGGACACATGCCACCTCAACAAGGAGAGCAAAATAATGTAGAAGTCAGTCCCGACCAGAGAGGAAGAAAAAGGCTGATGCTTCTGGCCAAGTGGTTTTTTATGCAATGAGAGGAGAGAGGGATGAGAGACAGGAAAACCTGGGGCACATTGCTTTGGCAGATTTCAGCCTAGAGAGGTGGAGGGCTGTTCAGTGTGTTAGGGAGATGCCCAAAGCAGGGTACTTTCCCCTGAAATTGGGTATATGATTCTGGAAGAAAAGGTACTATCTGTCCCAGGAGGTCCTCCGTGGAAATGAGGCAACTTCGGGACAGTTAGGCAGAGAGAGTGTGTCTCTTGCCCACTTGCTTCTTCTTCAGTTTCCTGCAAGTGTGCATGTTGAATTAAGAGCCAGCTGGCCTGCCAGAGTTCACAGTGGGGGAAAGCACAGTACTATCCAGAGACTATGGCACTGACACCCCGGCTGAGGGGCTTCATTAAATATACGGTGGATACTCCGAGGCATCTTCAGGGCAAAAGGAAGAGAAAGGATGGGGAGTCAGCAGGGTAAGTCTCCTGAATTATGGCTGAGACAAGAAAAAAAAAAAAGGTATCACTATTTTCTCAACCACAGACTTCAGTAGCCATGCAAAGAGAATACCTATGTAAAAGGATTCTGGACTAAATTCCATTGTGTGGAGGGGAAGTTCCCCACACATACAAGCAATGGTCTAGCATCAGTTCACCCAGTTGGGTATACTTTTTTTTTTTTTTAATGTAGGCTCCATGCCCAGTATGGGGCCCAACATGGGGCTTGAAATCAAGACCCCCAGATCAAGAGCTGAGCTAAGATCAAGAGTTAGACACTTAGCCGACTGAGCAACCCAGGCACCCTGGGTATACTACCATTTAACTTAATTCTGACACTATCCATCTGGAAATAGTGTCAAATCCCACAGGGTAAAGGGTCAGTTCTATGAGATTGCCCCCTACTTCAGATGCTAATCTCAAGTCCGGCTACCACCTATGTTTCTGACCAATTGGTTATAAATCAGAGGTTTCCATGACCCTTTCCTTGGGTTCAGTTAATTTGCTAGAGTAGCTCACAGAACCCAGGAAACATATTCACTCACTTAATTACCAGTTTATTATAAAAGGATATGATAAAGCAACAGATGAACATCCAGAGGGCTGAGATGCATAAGACAAAGTGTGGGGAATGGCTGTAGAGGTTCCAGGCTCTCTAAGAGAACCATTATCCCAGAATCTCCCCATATTCACCAACCTAAAAGCTCTATGAACCCCATCCTTTCAGATCTTTAAGGAAACTTCGTTACATAGGCACGATTAATTAAAGCTTTGGCCATTGGCAACGGATTCAACCTCTAATCCCTCTTATCTCTCAGGTCAGGGATCTGGGACTGAAAGTTCCAACCCTCTAGTCACAGGCTTGGTTCTCCTAGCAAATAGCCCTTATCCTTAGGTGATTTAGGGGCATTCCAAAAGTCACCTCATTAACAAAACCAAAGACACCTTGGAATTTCTTCAAGGTTTTTAGAAGCTCCGTGCTAGAAGTGGGGATGACGAACAAATATGTATTTCTTTTTACAAATGACAATATCACGCCAGGTACTCAATCAGCCCACGTGTACCTCAGAAGATGCCAGCAAGAGCTCAATTATATATCAGCACAGAACCAAAGCATCCACTGAATGCCTTGATATCATGTATTTCCCTCCCTCTATGGTGCAATGCCATTTAGGAAAGGAGCAGGGGGAGATGGGAGCTCTCTGTCAGCTGACCAATCAATCCAGAGCAATGATGCTAACCAGAATCGTCATTTATATCGTTAGATTGGATGAAATTCTGAAACTGGTTCAACTAATTGTATGTGTGTGTATGTTTGCTTCTACTTAGAAAGTTGGCAGTGGCTCCTGAGAAAGATCAGGGAAGTTTTAGGGAAACAAAGGAGCTACCATTTTTTCTCGCTTTTCTCTGGTTTATTTTGTTGTTTCACCTTTTTTTTTCTTAATATGGAGGATGGTTTAAATAAATTTCCAACATCTCTAGAAAGATGATGGCAAAGCTGTTCTGATTCAATTTGTTGGTAAGGGGTATACATTTTTTTCATATATTTTCCCAACAATATTATTTTCATTTATACTTCCTTTTTAATTTGTATTTATTTTTTAGTTTTTATGAAATATTTTCTGAGAGAACACTGAAAAAAATATAACAAATACCAATATCTGTGCTTTTCACTTTTGTTTCTATAACTCAACAGCAGCAATCCTATCTTATACAATCTTCCATCAAGTTCTTTTTTTTTCACTTACATTATTTGTCAAGTAAGTGCTGTAATATTTTTGTATTTATTAACTTAAAAGTATCCTTATTAATGAATGTTCTTTTAACTTTTAATCTTATATTGGGAGAGTTATTAATTTGGTTAGCTCACTGGTTATAATTGCATAAGCTTTGAGTGGTCTAATCCAATCTCATTTTTCTTTATAAGCTGTGATTTTTTAACAGGTGATTTTACAGAATACCTGTTTGTTCATTTTGACAAGAACTTCTACATTAGATTACTTGAAAAATGCCTATATGTAAAATTAGCAAAGGGGAACTAATCAGTGAGTAGCCATCTTTACTTCTGTTCTCAAAACTAGAACTAAATAACATCTTTCTTGCTCAGATCTAGAGTTATTCCAGCGAGTAGTGTTCCACCTGACTTCCTAGATCTTCTTTCTTTTATATATATATATATATATATATACATATATATATATATATATATTTGAGTAGAAAGCATTTGAAATTACACAAAAGCATGTGTTCAAGTTTTGTTCAAGTTTTGGTTCTACTGATAAGAAGATATTTATATTGCCTAGGTATATTAATCTAAAACTGGAAGAATAATACCAAATTGATTCAGTTCCAGTGAGGTTTGAATTTTGTAATATATGGCAAACCACAAACATTGAATGTATGTAGTACATGGTCAACAAATGGTATGAAGTTAGCCAAAAATCTTGAATGTCAACTTAAATATATATATATATATAACTCATATCATATATATGAGTTAAACTCTATCTTGTCCTGTCCTTTCAAATGCCTGAACAAATAATTTATTTCATTCTCATCCTAATGAATTGCATTTGTCTGCGACCTTCTGTAGCTTACCAAGAACATGCTTAATGATGATGTTATGGCCCCATAATCATAGAAAAGCAGGTTTTAAAAAATTTGTTCAAATATTCAATAAGATCTTAAAACTAGCCCGAAAGAATGAAGCGGCTGATGATCTCACAGACAGACCTCAAGGACACTGTCTTCTTCTCCTGTTGGCATCACCACAGTCAGAGCTCTGGGGCAAGAATGTTACTTCGTGGTTAAGAGTTTGGCCGTGGAGTCAGATACTTGGGTTGAAGTCCTGGCCTCACCATATCCTGGGGGAGTGATCTTAGATGAATCCTTACCCTCTCTAATGCTCAGTTATCCAGCCTGAAAAATGGATCATCTTCCTCTTGAGATAACTGTGAATTAGTTGAAATAATATACAGAAAACCTTAGGCACAGTAAGCCCCAGAACACACCACTCTTTAACATGGCAAATAATAGAACACAAATAGATTTGGGTTATGACTTTCATTTTAGGAACAACATCATTTTCTTTCATGTGCTGTTACAGTCATTTAAGTGTTTTTTTTTTTTTCATTGCATTACAGGAACTCAAAATTGGATCTCTTGGCTTCATGTTTCTTCCTCTTCATGCCCACTGTTGAGAGTTGATTTCTCTTACGTACTTGCTTTTGGCTAAATATTGTTTTTCCCTTGCCCTCACCCTCTTTGTTACAAGCACTTACTCTCACATAAAATGGCTTGCTATCACACAGGCACACCCATACTAGCAGTCTGAACAGCCTCTGTGAAAGGAGGAATGGAAATTGGGGAGATTTTGTAGTCTTTCACATACATGTTACCAAGGAAACCATCTATGTGTTAGCTTGCATTCAGGTTGGCTTTTGTTTTGTGTCTTCAATTCATATGAGGAAAATAGAAGGAACTCAAATTTACTAAGGATGCCTCATGAACAAGAGTTAAACTCTAATTTTATATATAAATATAAATAAATATACACCCCACCAGCACCAGAATGCAAGTAATAGAAGGGAAAATAGACTTCCATATCAACCCAGATTCATTGTTAACCTTGATAAAAATGCATTTGAGATTTCAAGTACAACAGCCAGATAGTTGACAGAGAGCAGGGAGCTCACATTACAGCCAAGAGGAGGTGTGACTGATTTATTTTCATTTCCAAAGTGAATGTTATCATGAAGATACTGTCAGGTGATTGAAAAAGCAGAAGACTGGCTCCTTAACCTGAATTCACCCCTTAGTGTCTTGGAGTCTCAATTACCTTGGGTTTAAAAGGGGCATGAGGACTCTTTTCCGGCTGGAACCATGGAGGGTGCAGAAGAGAAGAAAAAGAAGGTTCCTGCTGTGCCAGAAACCCTTAAGAAGAAGCGAAGGAATTTCGCAGAGTTGATCAAGCATCTGAGGAAGAAGTTTGCTCAGAAGATGCTTCGAAAGGCAAGAAGGAAGCTTATCTATGAAAAAGCTAAGCATTACCACAAGGAATATAGGCAGATGTACAGAACTGAGATTCGAATGGCAAGGATGGCAAGAAAAGCTGGCAACTTCTACGTACCTGCGGAACCCAAATTGGCATTTGTCATCAGGATCAGAGGTATCAATGGTGTGAGCCCAAAGGTTCTAAAGGTGTTGCAGCTTCTTCGCCTTCGCCAGATCTTCAATGGCACCTTTGTTAAGCTCAACAAGGCTTCAGTTAACATGCTAAGGATTGTGGAACCTTATATAGCATGGGGGTACCCAAATCTGAAGTCGGTGAATGAATTGATCTACAAGCGTGGTTATGGCAAAATCAACAAGAAGCGAATTGCCCTGACAGATAACACATTGATTGCCCAATCTCTTGGTAAATATGGCATCATCTGCATGGAGGATCTGACTCATGAGATCTATACTGTTGGAAAACGTTTCAAAGAAGCAAACAACTTTTTATGGCCCTTCAAATTATCTTCTCCACGAGGGGGAATGAAGAAAAAGACCACCCATTTTGTAGAAGGTGGAGATGCTGGTAACAGGGAAGACCAGATCAATAGGCTTATTAGAAGGATGAACTAAGGTATCTGCCATGATTATTTTTGTAATCTGGCCAGGTAATAAATGACTACTCTCATGGAAATGTTTTGTTGTCTTGGTGACTTTTTGCTAGCCTGACTGCTGTCCCTTAACTATTAAAGCAAATCTTGGTGTGTGATAAAAGTCATCAGCCTTTGCGTGCAAAACTAGGGTCTAGTTTGTATCTTGGTGGAAAACATTCCTTGGGTTTATTAAAGACTCTTCTGTACAAAGAATATATCTTAATTTTTCACTTTTGAATTCTGCCACTGAGTTAGCCAAGATGGGTCTGTTCTAAGAAAACCTATTTCATAGGCCTTTGCATGATTTACAAATAAAAATACTGTTGCTGAAATTCTAAAAAAAAAAAAAAATGGGAATGAGGACACATTCTCTGTCTCCCTCAAGTCAGAAAATGAGTGTGAAGTACATTGTAAACTTCGGAATTGCTATTTGAATATGTACATGTATGTGACTTTTATACTTTCTCAAGATGTTGGGAAAATACAAAGCCAAATCTTTTTTAAGAAATAAATTGGAGGGGCATTGGGGTGGCTCAGTCAGTTAAGGATCCAACTCTTGATTTCGGCTTGGGTCATGATCTCAGGGTCATGAGATCAAGCCCCGCATCAGGCTCTGCACTCAGAAGGGAATCTGCTTGAGATTCTCTCTTCCTCTCCCTTTGCCCCTCCCCCTACTTGTGCGTGCATGCTCTCTCTCTTTCAAATAAACAAATAAATCTTTAAAAAGAAAGAAATTAGGTATTTTCATCCATAGTTTAAGAACAAGGAAAAAAATAAGTAATAAGGATTTCTAAGGCCAAAGACATAACCTTATTTGTAATGAGACTGCAGAGCAGTAGAAAGCATTTGAAATTATACAAAAGCATGTGCTCAAGTTTGGTTCTACTGATAAGAAGATATTTATATTGTCTTGGTATATTAATGTAAAACTGTAAGAATAATGCCAAACTGATTCAGTTCCAGTGAGGTTTAAATATTGTAATATATGGCAAACCACAAACATTGAAGGTATGTAGTACATGGTCAACAAATGGTATGAAGTTAGCCAAAAATCCTGAATGTCAACTTAAACTTTAATCTGTGGATTTGCAAAATACCTGAGAGCCCTCTCCTTTGGTTCAATTAAAAAATGATCTATAAAAAAAAAAATACAGGGGCACCTAGGTGGCTCAGCTGGTTAAGCGTCTGCCTTCAGCCCAGGTTGTGAGCCCAGGGTCCTGGGATCAAGCCCTGCATTGGGCTCCCTGCTCAGCGGGGAGTCTCCTTCTCCCTCTCCCTCTGCCTGCTGCTCCCCCTGCTTGTGTGTTCTCTCTGTCAAAAAAATAAATAAAATCTTAAAAAAATAAAATAAAAAGTAATATGGACTCACAGTGTTAAATGTTCTTAAAGCACATCAAACCTAACTCATCACTTTCTAATATCTTAAATAATTTGGAGGCAAATATAATTCTTAATAAATACATTACCTAATAGACCCTCTCCACTTTCTCAGTTGAGAAGATTATCTTTTCACAGAAGAATTAAAAGTAAATTATCTTCTATCATGGAGAGGAGCCTCATAAAAGGATATTACATGTTCATTAACTTGCTTAACTTCTAGGGACACTATCATGAGTATCCTCATTTTAAATAACCTGGATTCTTCTGCAGTGATTTCTTTGAAAAAGCAGTAGTTCTTTAAGTCACATGCACAGAGAGAATGGTGTCAACATGATGACTCACTTCATTCCTTTTAGAAATTAGCATGGGATATTTAGGGCTTCTCAGTTAAGTTTTGAACATAGGGGTGGAACATCTGTGGCCAACAGAATTTCATAGGGAGGATTACTTCACAGAATATTCAAGCTAAGAAAGAGATAAAATTATTCGGAATCTTATCTGGGTTTTTTCTTTCTTTCTTTTTTTTGGCGGGGGGAGGAAGGAGAGGGTGTTTTCTTTCTTCTTTTCCACTACAAACCCTATTGCTAGGTGTGACTCTGCAAACCTTCCACGGCCTCACAAGCGTCCAATACCATTATATATGTGCTTTCTTTAGCTTCGAATGCCCCTTTTCTTGATCCAATGGAAGAACTCCTACTAATTCTTCCTATTTCATTTTCTGTTTTCTCATAACACTTTATGCATGTCCCAATTAACCCACTTCTACACTTGTTTAAATAATTTGCATGCCTCATCATTAGATTTTGAGCTCCTTGACAGAATGTATTATGTCATATTTGTTCTTGTTTCTTCAGGAATTAGTATTATGCTTCAGAGGTAGTAGTCAATAAATGTTTGTCATATTATTTTACAGTTTAAAATGGCCTTACTTTCCAATGTAAGTCATATAATTCTGATACAAAATCCAGGAATTAATGATAAGAAGAGACCTTGTATCTGATAAAAGCACAAGATTTATTTTTCGAATAAAAAGATCTCAGGGAGGCAGACGCATGGCCCCAATGGGACTAACTTGAGAACAGTTCAAGACCCTGAAATTCAAAGAGAAGAGAGCCTGTAGACAATGCAGATTTTCAAATCATAAATATCTTCCCTCAAAATAATGGTGATTAGTGTGAAAAACTAGAAAAACAATTTGTGCAGTTAAAAACTGCAAGAGAGCCAAAGTTGGCATAAACCAGATAAACTGGTATGTTTGGAATGCTGGAAATTCATGTGGTAACTGTACATGGGGGAATGTTCATACCAAACTGCTGTGATTAGTTTGTCATATTTCTTGTGCCTTTGTGTTTCCACTTAAAACCATCTTTTCCTGATGCTAATTGGGAATTTTGAATTTTGAATTTTTTGAATTTTGAATTTTTTGAATTTTAATATATGAATGACCCAGGACTCAAAGTTTTCTCCGCTAACATGAAGATAGCCAGCCGACATACCATATAAATACTCTAATAACAAAGAATTACTACTTTACTGCTATACCTGGTGTGTTAGGCTCCTATATACAGCCATAACAAATTACCACTTAGTGGCTTAAAACAACACAAATTTATTATTGCCAGTTTTGTCCAACACAGTCCGTATAAGGTTAAAGTGTTAACAGAGCTGCATTCCTTCTGAAGGTGCTAAGCGGAAATCTATTTCTTTGCTTTTTCTCCTAGGTTCTAGAGGACACCCATATTCCTTGGCTCATGGCCGCCTTCCACCCCCTTTAAAGCCAGCAACACAGCAAGTCTCTAACCCTGTTTCCATTCTCACATCTCTTTCTCTGACTTTCTCTTCTGCCTCCTTCCTTTGCTTTTAAGGACCCTTGTGTTATATTGTGTCCACTCTGAATAATCCAGGATAATCTCCTTATTTTAAAGTCAGCTGATAAGAAAACCTCTTTTTTTCTGCAACCTTAAGTCCCTTTTGCCATGTAACCTAACATATTCGTCGGTTCCAAGGTTTAAGATGTGGACTTCTTTGCAGGGGCATTATTCTGCCTCACATACCTGGTGATGGAAACTTTTTTAGCCCAACTTGTAAACAACATATGGCTTAAAGGAGGCCAGGAATTGAGGTATCCAATGATGTTAAGAAAGTCCCCTTCCAGTTAAGATCTACAGATTTAAGTATAAGTTAAAACAGTTACCAAATTCCTCTTCTTCATAGTTGGCACATAAAGGAAATGCTCCTATCAAACCATTTTTACCTTACCCTGGCCACCTCTTTCTAAAATATATACTACCAAAGAATACTTTTCAGAATTTTCATAGTATGTTTTGAAGTAAACCCAACAAAATATTATAGAAAGATTTTCACTGTTGACTTAACCGATCTAGAAATAGACTTGCAAGGTGTTCCTGGCCAATTTTAGCACAAACGACTGCAAGTATATTTGCCAGCTTCTTGGCAGCAAAGTTATATAAAGTCATTATCAATATCAAAAATAATGTTGAAACTATTATTAATTTTTGTTAAAAATCTACTCTACTATATTCAATTGTTCTTGAAAAGATCAAAAGGGGGAGGAAAGAGAATCCTAGTCTTTGGAGAGAAACCACAGAGGATTAACAAGGTCTTCAAAATTAAATTGAAATTAAATCCCATATTTGAAAAGGACTATTAAAAGCAAGCCATAAAGCAGACATAAAGAGAGTTCTTTGGAGGATTCATGATAGAGTTAATATATAGTAGCTGAAAGCTCAAGACAGCAGGCCATATTTGACCTTGGTTGGATAAAATTAAAGTAGATAAACATAGAGCAAGAAGTCCCAAAGAAAAAAGGAAGATGTAGATGAGCAATTAATCTGTGTGCTCTGATAAGCAGTCAGGAACTAGAAATATGAGTTCACAAGTAAATAAATTTTTAATTAAAAATAAATGCTACTTAACTAAAATAATAGTTATCTTCTAGTTGAAATGCATTATTCATACAAATCTATACATTTAGTAACAGCTATCTAAGAATAAAAATGCTTACTTTAAATAATAAAAATGCCCACATATTTAGTAAATCTATAACTCTCCTATATAGCTATACCATATACTCCATGTTTCAAATTAACTGGACACTGGCTCTATCTTCACAAACATTTATGATTTGAATGATCTGACCATAATTTAGATATTCACAAGAAAAATATAAAGCTAAATAATGTCACCAAAGGTAATGTACCATGAAAAACAGAATTCAGCATAAATAATATGTAATACTATATTTCAGACCGACAGAGTCATGCTCTTACTAACTTAATTCGAAGGGTGTTATTGCAGGAAGGAAGAGCAAGGAGTTGCACAGCCAGATGTAAAACACTGAACTATCATTCAGATTACTGTAGTGACTGTAGGAATCCTCTGAACCCAGCAAGCTCCCCAGAAGACGTCCCTTGCTCTTTACTCTAGTGCCACCAACATGACTGTGACTCAGGTGCTCTCTACCCATTTTACCTACACGGCTATCTCATGGCTACTTCTTAGCGCCTTCTCTGTTGGTATTTTGGCTTTTGCCTGATTTTTCTGTATCTTTCATTCATGTACTTCAAGAGGAAGAGAACCTGAGTACTTGGTAGCTACATCCAATACAGATGCCCTCTTCTCATCAATACAGACGAGAGCTCTTGCAGAGCCTCTGCTGTCTGCTTTTAGGCCCATTCACTGTGACCAGGAAGTGGATTCATGTGGTACAAATGTGAAAGGAAACATCTGTGGCCTTTATTTTCCTAACAGAGAGTTGTAAACATGGCAGGGAATCAGAAAGCTTTATCTTGCTCATATATACTGAATATTCTGTGGAGTTTGGGAAATGCAATAGCCTAGAATTTTAGAATTCCTAGAATGATGACCTTTACAACGTAATATTCACATCCTAACCAGGTAGAAGCATGATATAAATGAAGTGTGTATGTGGGGGAGATGTGTAGGCATTATTCATTCACTCAGCCATTATTGGGCACTTATTGAATATTGGCTACTATTCTTTATGCTGAGAATACAGTGATGGATTAGGCACATATTTTCTAAACTAAGAGAAAGCTTGAAATCTAATGGAAGAGATAGCTCTAAAATAATTTCAAATGTAATATGTGCTATTTTCACATGCTGCTGCAATCGAACCATCTGCGTTTGTATCTTTATACCCTTCCCCCCCCTCCCGTTGCTGTGCATCAGTGACCCATGCTCCTACTGGGACTAAGTCTTCAAGTTGTGCACTGGATTCCACTCCCAGCTCAAGGTCGCTATTAACACAAGTCTCCCTTTACTTTCCCTACTCATTACTTCCTCCCTCTTCATTTGATTATTCCCATGAGTATTAAAAGATGCTATCATTCTTCACATCTTAAAAAAGCAAATATTCCCTTGATCCCAGGTCCCCTTCCAGCGATAGCCCAATATCTATGCTCCCATTTACAGCAAAATTCTTCCAAAAGATTGTCTATATTCATTCTCTCTCATTCTTTTCTCATTCTTTCTTGCTCTCCAGTCCAACTATTTTCCATTTCACTGAAACTGTGCTTGTGAGGGTCCCCAATGATCTCCAACTTACCAAATTTATAGGGTTAATTCCAGCTTTCATCTTATTTGCCTTATCAGCAGCATTACCCATTATTTACCATTTTTCCTGTAAAACATTTTCTTCACCATTGCCTCTGGCACACAAACTTCACTTAGTTCTCCTTACACTGGATTGACCAGTCCTCTATTGCTTCTATTGATTTTCCTCATCTCCTCTACATTAAGAGCTTATAGACCATAGTCCTTGGACTGCTTCTCTATCCATACTCACTATGCGTGATATGTATAGAGATTAAACAAAATCTAGTTCCTCTCTTCAAGAACTTCATAGTTGAGTGGCATAGGAAGGAAAAGAAAATGAAGAGTTTTTCAGGTATTAGTGACTCAAATAAATCATTGTTTATTGTCGCCTTACATACGGATTCCATTTTGCTCAGAATCATGCTTTCAACTCAAAAGGAAAAAGACTACACACACACACACACACACACACACACACACACACACACACACACGCATTTTAGTGAGCTATCTAGATTTCACAGATGATTGTGAGGAAAAATAGGAAGATTTATAGTGCAGCCAAAACAAACATTAAAAGTCTTTATTATAAAGTTTTGTTTTTTAAAATCTATTAAAAGTCTTTATTATACAGTTTTGTTTTGTAAAATCTCTTTTAATTGTCTGGTCACATAAGCTTTATGTTTTTGTGTTGTCATTTGTTTTTATTTCTTTGGATTTATTTATAAGGGTTATTTCTCTTTCTCTCCATCTCTTTACTCCATCCCTCTGTTTTCCTCCAAAACTTAAAATTTTTCTTTTCTTGATTATGCAAATAATTCAAGTCCTTTTGGCTTCTGATTCAAAACTTATAGACCCACACCCAGCACTGTGCACTTTTGGAAAGGATATTCCAAGTGTCAGAAATCCACACTTACAAGACAGTTTATGATTGTATTTTGCTATTTGAATATGTTTTTAGCAACCCACAATATTAGTCAGGCTTTCATTATTCTGCCTGTAATGGAGGACACACAATAGCGAGATCTTAAACAAGATATAAGTTTATTTCCTTCTCCATAAGAGAAATCTCTTATTTTAGTCTCAGGCTGGTATTATACACCATGGTGACAGTGATCAAAATTCCCAAACCTTGTTGCTAAGCCACTGGCAGTGCCTGACTCCTATTCTGTGTTTCAAGATGACTGCCCAAACTCCAGACATCTGTATTCTAATCAACACAACAGAGAAAAAGACAAAAGAAAGGAATGACCTTTCCCAACTCTCTTTAAGACTTTTCCCATGAAATTGCATGTAATACTTATGCTTAATTCCATTTTCCAGTATTTCATTCACACAATGGCTTCAAGGGAACCTGGAAAATTTTTCAGGACAACTATCAGTCAGTAAAAAACCTGAGGTTTCTATTATCAAGAAAGAAGGGAGAAATGGATATTTGGGGAAAATTAACTCACTCTAACCATGTCACCATCCACCCAAAATAATTCACTAATCTTTTTCTCAAGAAAAATTTAATGACATCCTCCATTACATTTTGGTGAGTGAAAGTTTCTCCAGTAAATCTAATCTATGTATGTATGTACCTACCTATCATCTATCTGTCTACTTATTTCCCTATCAAACTTATTTATCTACTTACCTATATATCCATCTAGTTATCAAGTTAGCCAACTATCTGTTCATTCTTTTAAAATATATCACTGCTTCCTGCTTTCTCTGGGCAGTACATTTTTAAGATTTGTTGTTGTTACGAATGGCTAGGAATGAATGGCTAGAAAGTTGCTTAGAATGAAAGTAAGGGCTTTAGAAACATTGGAACTGTTTGGGAGTGTTATAGTTGCTTGACACACAGGATTAATCAACAGAATTTTGAAATTGTGTGGAGACAGTTAGAGCCTCTCTGTTGCTGTGTAGTGTCCTTGGAACTAGTCAGGTAAATGCCTTTGATAAAGCCAAAGCAGTGCATGTAAATCTGATAGGGAAATATATGAATATCTCATCAGTACCAGAACAGTTCCTTGATGAGAGGCATCAATTTACAATATTTCCTACTTTGAGCTGTATAAAGAAATTGATTGATCTCCATTATTATCTGTAGATTTCATATCTCTTTTTATTTGCAACAAAATGTGTGTAATTGGAGGTAGAAATCATGGCTTCACAGTATGACTTTATTTTTCTTGAAATTAGCAAGCAAGAGCTGAAAGCCTCTTTCTCCATTATTTCTCTGCTCATATCTAGTTCATTTAAAATAAATAATAAATACACTGTTACTTACACCCAGATGTTATAATTTCAGATTATAAAACATCTACCTCAGTGCTAAAGAATGAAGATGACTGATCTTAGTCTGCAGACAGACGGTTACAGATGCTGTCAATGTAGGTATTAAAGGTACTAAAACTGGTGACAAGGATTTGAACTGATTCTTTGTATATATGTCCAGGAGGATGGGGACAGGATGTCCCAAGTCATAAGTGAAAAAGTAAAGTACCCAAGAGTATGCCAGCCTATGCTCATAGAAAATGGAATGGGGGAAAAAAGCTTTTTCAAGATAAGAGTTGGCAGAATTCCAGCTAGTATAATTGTTTAGAAATTTTTATGATAAACTGAAGACTGAGAGCTATCTCTTAAGCATTGATTCAGAGATACAAAGAATCTAAACCCCAAAGAACTATTAAGAAAAAGAGATGTAGGCCTATGGTAGGTTTTTAAGAAGTGTAGCACATTTTGCAAATTTATTTGAAAAAAAAATCTTATAGTAATCAGGACTCTTAAAGTATCCCCTATGTAATACAATTATCAATCTTGCCTTGCTAATTAATTAAAAATATAACATTCACCCTGCATTCTTAACCCCGGTTAAGTCACTATTTTTCTTTATTATACAGGAAAGTCACCAAGTCATAGTCTCTGTGTTCCTTCAGCTGATTATTAATGGCACTACTGATATTAGCTGATAATTTGTCTTTTAAATTTGCATGGGAAATTTTGCTTTTACAGTTGATGTACAAGAATCATTTTCTCCTCATCTGCACTGATGCCTCATTTTTATGCTAAAGTAGGAAGCTCCACTCTTTGAACTAAATGGAGAGTTTCCGTCATTCTTTCCAATTTGCTCCTCCCTAAAGGAAGGGAGCCTTTGGAACTGAAGAACTGAACATACAGAATTCTGTCCATCATTCTTTTCTTTTGGACCTGCCAGCATGCATAGAAGATATATTTGACTCAGTTCCTGATGTTATAAGGTGAATACACTGAGATCAGAAGCCAGGAATATCTTGTAGAAATAGGCCTGGGGGAATCTATCTTTCTTTCTTTCCCCCTCAGCTTTCTGGTCTATGTAAGACAGCTACTCATGGTGTCTCCAAGGCATAGCATTGCCATTGCCAAGAAGCCTGATGTGGCTCCATATCTATATTACATTGGGTGCTCTATTTTTAGTAGTTTAATTTCTTTTAGTGCTCAGTTGTGAAATCAAGGATCATAAGAGCTACTCGTAGTTTATTTCTTGTTTTATGTATATAATCACAAACATATTTCCCCTCTCCATTTTCCTTACTAATTTATACAGAAGAAAGCCAGTAATGGTAAAATTTTTAATTTAACCCTCAGATTATAGAATATCAAGGTGTAATGGTCATAGAGATAGAATAAGAATGAACATCAACTCTAAGATAAACACAGTGATAAAAGGAATTTTTGTTTTGCCTATTGAGGATAGTGTAAGTTACATGGGAGAGTAGTATTCTGTCAGTTAAGAGTGTTTATTTATTTTAATTTCTGTTATTGTTGGCATTGAAAACTTTATTGACAAAAACATATGTATGAATGCTAAGCAAACAGAGGAGTTCACTGTACTATAAAGCAGGAGCACATTTGTTCACCCTTTGTCCTGTATTTCCCTCTGTGTTGCAGGGTTTGGTAGGTTAAAGCACTTTTCCCTTACAGCTAGACTTCTAGATGTACTTTTGGTTTTGCCAATGAGATTTATTCATATAGGTTTTAGAAAGTAGGAATGAGATGGAGGCCATTTCACGGTGGCTGTGATAGCTAACAAAGGTGTTCTAACAGCACAAAGTATGTGACAGGATGTGAGGCAGTTATGATGTCAGCCATAACAGCAGAAGTACCAATCACAGCTTTCTCCTCTCTGATCACAGCTACAGTGGTGTGATCTGAAAACCAGCTGTCCTAGGTTAGCAACTAGACTTGCATTTCTCCTACTCTTTCAACAATTTTGTACACACCTTTATTTTCTATATTGAATCTATTTCTGATTGGAATTTTTCTATTTCCCACATATAACACGGCTTGATATACTATGACATTAATTATATGACATCGAAGAAATTGGTTTCTTCACTGTAAAATGCTGACTATAATACAAGGTTCTGTGAGGATTAGAGAGAATGTATATAAAGTGCTGAGCTCCAAGCAGTACCAACACTCATTAATAATGAAATTTTGCTTGAATATAAAGTACATGACCATTAGCTCTATTACACTCTTAAAACAAGAAGAATACTACAGATGATTATGTTTTTTGTACTATAGTCATTTTCACAAATTATAAACAATTCTGTGGTTCCCTGGAATATATTAAGAAGATATGGGGTGTGTGTGTAATAATTTCCTGTCCTTTAACCTATCATGCAATCCTTCCAATTGTGAACAGGTTGAAGAGATTGTAAAGTTTCTTATTTTCACAGGAATTACTGTTCACTTCTCTTTGTTCACAAGAAACTTCTTACTGAATTCTTATTGAAAGAGAGATGAAAGCCTATTATGCTATTCATAGATTTGGAATTTTTCCCTCTGGTAATTTATGGAACATAGACTTGTCACATTAGAGGAAAATGTCATTGAATTTGTGCTTTGATTTTATGTGTGTGTGTGTTGGATTCCATAAACAAAGGAATTTTCTAAATATATTCTCCTGCACTGTATTAAAGTCTGAGTCGAAAACTATAGCCTCTTAATCTTTCAAATAATGTCTTCTGAGGAATGTGAGATCCACATTCCTCTATAATAAAGCAAGAAATAAAGAAATCTCTCTGCATGCTGTTGTGACCTTTGACAAGTGTCATAGTTAACTGGTCTTAGCAAAAGCAGGATTTATTTCTTTCACAGAGGTTTGTGTTCTGCCAGGTGGAAATAATCACTAAAAATAAATGCCTCAGGGTTAAAAAAATAATGGTTGCCTTTTCATAGTGCTTACTTTGGCTCTCAGCCAGCAATTTGTTGGGTATCCCACCAAGTCAGACTAAAAGGGCTGTGGAATATTTGGGGTAAGATGAACTGTGACTTGTTCTAGATCTTGCTTGGTTTACACACATTTGGTCAAACTAAGAATCCTGACACAGTTAGGGATCAGTGAAAATCTGGGGCTCAGCTCTTTGCTTGGAACACATTACTGATGAGACATAGCAGGGCTCATTGCCACGATCTGTAGATATAGTTATGACTTGACTCACCCCAGCATTTAAAAAGCCTGGCATAGAAAGTCTCTGAAATCCCTATTATTGAAGAACTCATTTTAGAAGCTAACAAAAATTCAAACATACTAGCATCATTTATCCATAACAACACTATAGTTTTTAATGCAGATCTATTAGTTTTCATAGTCTCTTTATAAGCATCACAGGAGTAAATAGAATCCTCTATCTAGTAAAATTATCCTTAAAAAGTGAGGGGGAAATTAAGACATTCCCAGAAAAACAAAAGATGAGAGAGTTCACTACCACTGGACTTGTCCTGCAAGAAGTGCTAAAGAAAGTCCTGTAGGTTGCAATAAAAAGATGCTATAGAGGCCTTTGAAGTCATATAAAGAAATTTAGACTTGGTAAAGGCAAATAGATGGGCAATCATAAAAGCTAGCATTATTGTAACTTTGGTTTATAACTCTATTTTTAGCTTTCTACATTATTTAAGAGATCAATACATTAAAAATTATTAGTCTGAAAGCTATTAATATTGTAAAATTGGTTTGTAACCTCACTTTTTGTTTTCTACAAAAAATATTTTTTTTTGAGACTGAAGCATAAGAAAACAATATATAATCTATGTTTTGGACACAATATATAAAGACGTAATTTCTTTAAAAAGAAGATTTTATTTATTTATTTGACATAGAGAGAGAGAACACAAGGAGGGGAAGCAGCAGACAGAGGGAGAGGGAGAAGCAGGCTCCCCAGGGAACAGAGAGCCTGATGTGGGGCTTGATCCCAGGACCCTAGGATCATGACCTGAGCTGAATGTAGCCACCTAACAGACTGAGCCACCCAGGTGCCCCTAAAGATGTAATTTTAATAACTGAATGGGGGTGGGACTAGAGATATATAAGAACAAGGTTTTTGCATGTTATCAAAGTTAAGTTGGTTTAAATTCAAATTAGAGTGTTCTACTTTAGAATGTTAAATATAATTTCCATGGTAACCACAAAGAAAATAGCTATAATATATACATAAAAGGAAATGAAAAAAGAATAAAAACATTACAAAAATTCAACCAAACACAAAAGAAGACAGAAATGCAGAAAATGAGGGACAAAATACCACTATAAGGTATATGGAAAACAAATAGCAAAATGACAGAAGTAAATTTCTTCTTATCAGTAATTACTTTAAATATAAATGGATTAAACTCTCCAGAAGACAGAGCTTGGCAGAATAGATTAAAAAAAAAACAAAACACCAAAAACATAATCCAACTATATATTGTTCTACAAGAGACTCACTTTAGATTCAAAGACACCAAGAGACTGAAAGTGAAAGCGTGGAAAAAAGATATTCTATTCAAATAGTAACCAAAAGAGAGCAGGGATGAATATACTAATATCAAACAAAATAGACTTTAAATTTTAAAAAATGTACAAGAGAACAAGAACACTATATATTAAAGGTTCAACGCAACAAGAAGATATAATTATAAATATTTACACACCAATAATGAACTATCAAAATATAAGAAGGAAAAACTGACACAATTGAAGGGAGGAATAGTTTTGCATTGGCAGCTGGATACTTCAATACATCACTCTCAATAATGGACAGGACAAACAAGATAAGTAAGGAAATAGAGGATTAGAAGAAAAAAAAAAGCAAATCTAATGCTACCCAACAACAGAACACACATTCTTCTCAAGTGCACATGGGATATTCTCCCGTGTAGACTAATATGGGCACAAATTAAGTTTCAATACATTTAAAAGGAAATATCATAGAAAAATAGTTCTCTGATCACAACAGGATGAAATCAGAAATCAGTAACAATACTTGTTGTTTCCTGTCTTGTTAATTTTTGCCATTCTAACTGGTGTAAGGTGGTATCTCATTGTGGTTTTGATTTGTATTTCCCTGATGGCTAGTGATGTTGAACATTTTTACATGTGTCTGTTATCAAGTGTCTGTTCATGTCTTCTGCCCATTTCTTGACTGGATTATTTGTTTTTTTGGGTGTTGAGTTTGAGAAGTTCTTTAGAGATCTTGGATACCAGCCCTTTATCTGTAATGTCATTTGCAAATATCTTCTCCCATTCCATGGGTTGCCTCTTAGTTTTGTTGACTGTTTCCTTTGCTATGCAAAAGCTTTTTATCAAGTGTTGGTGAGGATGCTGAGAAAGGGGACCCTCCTACACTGTTGGTAGGAATGCAAGCTGGCACAACCACTGAAAAACAGTATGGAGTTTCCTCAAGATGTTAAAAATAGAGCTACTTTTTCCCTCCTTTCCCCTATGATCCTCTGCCTTGTTTCTCAAATTCCACACATCAGTGAGACAAACCATAAGAGGCTCTTAATCTCAGGAAATAAACTGAGGGTTGCTGGAGTGGAGAGGGGTGGGAGGGATGGGGTGGCTGGGTGATGGACATTGGGGAGGGTATGTGCTATGGTAAGTGCTGTGAATTGTGTGAGACTGATGAATTACAGATCTGTACCCTTGAAACAAATAATACATTATATGTTAATACAAAGAAAAAAAATAAAAATAAAGTTCAAATAGAAAAAAAAATAGAGCTACTCTATGACCCAGCAATTGCACTATTAGGTATTTACCCCAAAGATACAGATGTAGTGAAAAGAAGGAGCACATGCACCCCAATGTTCAGAGCAGCAATGTCCACAATAGCCAAACTGTGGAAGGAGCTGAGATGCCCTTCAACAGATGAATGGATAAAGAAGATGTGGTCCATATATACAATGGAATATTACTCAGCCATCAGAAAGGATGAATACCCACCATTTGCACTGACATGGTTGGAACCGGAGGAGATTATGCTGAGTGAAATAAGTCAAGCAGAGAAACACAATTACTGTATGGTTTCACTCATATGTGGGACGTAGGAATAACACGGAGGACCACAGGGGAATGGAGGGAAACCTGAATGGGAAAAAATCAGAGAGGGAGACAAACCATGAGAGATTCTGGACTCAGGGAACCAAACTGAGGGTTACAGAAGGGAGGGGGGTGGAGGATGGGAAATCAGGTGATGGGTATTAAGGAGGGCATGTGTGGTGATGAGCACTGGGTGTTATACAGAACTAATGAATTGTTGAACACTATATCAAAAACTAATGATGGTTAATTGAACATAATATGTTGGCTAATTGAACATAAGAAAATAATAATAATAAAAAAGAAATCAATAATAAGGGACACAGGAAAATTCACAAATTTATGGAAATTAAACAACATACTCCTAAACAGCCAACGGATCAAAGAAGAAATTACAAGGAAAATAAGAAAATACTTAGAGATAATGAAAACAAAACCACAACATATCAAAATTTATGTGACACAGTGAAAGCAGTGTTAAAGGAAAAATTTACAGCTATAAATGCTTACATGAAAAAAGAAGAAAGATATCAAATCAGCAACCTAAATTTACAACTGAAGGAACTAGACAAAGAAGAATGAACTAAATCTAAAGCTATTCAAGGAAAGAAATAATAAAGATTAGAGCAGCGATAAATTTTACAGAGAATAGAAAAATAAAGAAAATCAATAAAACCGAAAGTTGATTCTTCTTGAAGATTAATAAAACTGACAAATCTTTAGCTAGACGGTCTAAGAAAAAAGAGAGAATACTCAAATAATTAAGATCAGAAATGTATGTGGGGACATTACTACTCTTTCTCCAGAAGAAAAGATGATTGTAAGTACTATAAACAATTGTACATCAACAAATTGGATAACATAAATGAAATGAACAAATTCCTAGAAATACAACACCTACCAAGAAGAAATCATGAAGAAACAGAAAATCTGAATAGACCTACATCTAGTAAGGAGATTGAGTGGTGAAGGTGAGGATTTTTACCTTGTGTCTAATCTTGAAAGAAAAGCTTTCAGTCTTTTATCATTGAGTCTGATGTTCTCTCTGGGTTTTTCATAAATGGCTTTTGCTATTTTAAGGTTAATTCTCTACCCCTAGTTTCATTGAGTGCTTTTATTAGGAAACAGACTTTAAATTTTGTAAAATGCCTCTTCTGCATTAATTGAGATTATCATGTGGTTTTTATCCTTCATGAGGAGATGCATAAGAATGGATCTGTTTTGACCCTCTTTTTGAGCTTCTTCAATCTGAAAACTAATAACACTATTCAGTATTAGAAAGGCATCAGCCATTATCTTCTCTTGGACTACTGTATTTCCAACCTTCTCTTTATTACTATTTTTGGAATTCCTATCACTGGATGTTAGATTTTCATGCACTATTTTTCATGTCCATAAGTATTTTTTCTTTTTATCCCATCGTAGTTCATTCTACATAAACTGCTAAATCTATTTTCAAATTTACTATCCCTATTCCATTGAATTTAATGTTCCATATAATATGTCCATTGTGTTCTTAATTTTGCTAATTGTATTTGTCATTTTTAGAGATTCGATTTGGCTCTCTTGCCCGTTTAGGTTTTTTTTATTTTTTATTTCTATACTGCTCTCATTACAGCTTTAGTCCTTTTTGTATCTCTTTAATAACTTTAAACACTAATATTTGATAGTTACATTTATATTGTTTTTATCTTTAGCCTTTTAGGTATTAATTTTCACATTTGTTGCATTTGTTGACTCTTTTTGCACTATAATTTTCATGCACAGTTTGAATTATTGTATGTCATCTTCAGTAAAGGTAGATTTTCTTTGTGGGAGTCTCGTATATTGTGGGTATGGTAGCCTCTGTTGAGACCAGTGTTAATTTATTAACTTTTGGCTTCCTACCTCATGAGTAGTAAACATTCAAACATCACAGCATGTGATTTGGGATTGGGATTTTCATTTCTCTAGAGTTACTTTTTTCCATTTATGGATTTGAGTAATTGGCATGTTTCTTGAATCTGTGGTTTTTCTAATCCAATTTCCACGGACATTGTAGCCAATAAAGGCATCCAGCTTGTGTGTGTGTATGTTTTTGTTTGTTTTTGTTTTTGTTTTTTTTAACTTTGCAGGTGTTTGATTCCAACTAACTACCTTACATGAAGCCCAAACCACAGCTCCTCTTCCAATGTGAGCAACACTCCTCCAATCTGTCAACTTTATCCCAGCTCCCATACCTCTGAGCTACTTCAGTAACACCCTAATGCTCTGCTGTTATGTTTCTCCTTCATTTATAGCAATAAGAAAATCCCATTTCTTTCTTCCTGGTGAGTTTGGCCATGTAATTTCCTAATGTATTTTTCTCTTTGAATTCAGTACTTTTCCTGTAGAAGTACTGGATTTATAGGAGGAGTTTTTTTTTTTTTTCTTTTTTAACAGTACAGAGCAGAATAGCCTTAACTAGGTTTCCCACATATAACTCCTTTACTCACTTTATAATTAGAATATTTATATGTCATTGACTTTCTACTGCATCATTTTTGCTGGCTCAAGACTATTTAACTATACTTATGTGTCCTAATTTATCCAACTGAATCCTTATTGTTGGACATTTTGCTTTTTTCCATTTTTTTCTCTCTCATAAACATTTTCTTTTCTTTTTTTTTAAAGTAAGCTCCACACCCAGTGCAGGGTTCAAACTCACAACCCTGAGATCAAGACCTGAGCTGAGATCAAAAGTCAGATGCTTAACCCACTAAGCCACTCAAGTGACCCTCTCATAATCATTTTCTTATAAAAAATATTGCATTATATAATTTTTATGCACTTAGTGGAAAAAAAAATCAAAGGATATACATAAAATAATGACAAAGCCAAAAAGAGCAGAAGGTTCTAGATAGTAACTAACAATAGTCAAGTAAAGAGTTAGTAAATGTGAGAGTACCAAAATTTTCCTTTGTAGTAATGTTTTAGCTCTATCAAAAGGGTTTGCTTGTTTTTTTGGGTTTTTTTTGGAAATAGGTCTTTGGTTTGGTTTTGACAGCTATGAATGTCCCAGAAAATGAAAAAATCTGGTGATGAGCCAAAACCAAATTTCTTTGCTGGCACTGTATCTTCAACAGGACCTCTATGCTCTCAGAAAAACATTAATGTGATTGGAACAGACATCACTTTCCCTTTTCTTGCTGCCATCTTCCTTTTTTGAGGTGTCTAGTGGATGGTAACATATTGCACCCTGAAAAACAACACCTTATCAGTCTTAAAAAGGGGTAGTAACTTTGATTAGGTCACCTCAGCTGAAACTATGGTAAGCTTGTTGGAACTAATCCAAAGTGCTCCTGATACCATAAAAGCTACAGTTGCTTATCAAAGTTGAGGCAGTTTAGCATTCTTTAAAGCTTCCAGAACTCTTCCATCTCAGAAGCAATCTATTTCCATTAGACTGAATAGACAGAAAGATATAGCTAAAAAGTTGCAGAACAGAATAAAATATTTTTTAAAAAATAAAACAACAAACTAACTGCAAGGAAGAACACAACATATAAAACCTAACAATAATATACAACTTTCAATACAGAAATTGCAAAAAGAGACAAATGAGGGGAACAATTAGATTCCTAATGCTAATTTTCCTAGAAAAAAGGTCAGTGATATTCATTAGAAACCAATTCCATCATCTTGACAAAGTTTTTTTCATAAGCTGGTAGTAGACCCTATTTTGAGGGGGGTCCTACTTTTTATAGCATTGTTTTTTGCTCTACTTTTTAATAGCATTTTCCTTTTGCTCATTGTGATTTATGGAGAGCAGATATTTTAATATGTTTTAAGTTGCAGATAATGTATCTTATTTTTTATTTGAAGGTCTTATTTTTTACTCCCACAGATAATGGAAAACTAAACTGCCTTCAGCTATCAATTGATTAACTGGTTTGATTGTCTGACAGTCCCACAAAATATTTTTCCTACTTACCTTCAAGTTTAATCATGTGCCTCTTAGGGTTACATGGAATGCAGCAGTGCTTAATCCAGGGTACATATACAATCAAACCAAGCAGAACTGAGTCTTACAACTTGTGATTTGGTCAATAGAGCTCAGATAGTTTAAGTTGCTTCAATGACAGTCAAGACTGTAGACTGTTCTCCTAGGTTATTCAGGAAAGTCTTCATGTGGGAGATAAATCCTGACAAATTTTGATATACTACAGAATATAATTTTAAAGGGAAAGCAGACCATCCTAAAAGGAAGAACTAAAATTTAACACCTCTTCAAAATCAAGAATTTTTTTAAGTATAATATGCAGGGAAAAGAAGCACTTTTGCCTAAACACAGAAAAATAGCAGAACATAAGAGACAAGAACAATCTTTTAATCTATAAAATATGTGTGTATTTGAGATGTATCTTTGCATAATCTTAAATTGTATAAAAAGCGTTGGGTACTAAATATTAGATAGAGGTCTTCAATGGGAATATCTGGAAAAAGCATGGTAGAAATTTGTAAATATTACTGGAGCTGTATAGGAGAGGTGTTAATTTCCTATTGATTCTATACTTCTGAGGAAGATGGTGGAGGACTCTGAGCTCACTTGGTTCCATGGATACAACTAGATAACAGCAAAAAAGTTTAAGTAACCCATAAAATGACCCAAGGACTAGCAGAATAGACTCCACACATAAATGTAGAAAAGAGGCCACATTGAGGAGGGCAGAATGGGTAGAGACAGGTCAGGAGCTAAATGGACCCACTGAACTATCTAAGGGAGAGAGGGACTCTGCAGGTACAGAGAGGGGAAACAGACCTGCACACGAGGCACCCCAGGCACAAGGAGCCCACACACGGAAGATGAATCCCCATTAACATTGGCATTGAAACCCCGAGGGACAGAGTTTCACAAGTTCTTATAATCAGCAGGGCTAAAACCAGAAACTCTAAAAATCAGCAGGTTCTAGTATGCCTGGGTGGCTCAGTCAGTTGAGTGTCTGACTCTTCATTTTGGCTCAGGTCATGATCTCAGGGTTGTGAGATAGAGCCCCATGTGACCGGCTCCTTGCCCAGCGTGGATTTTCTCTCTCTCCCTCTGCCCCCCTCCCCTGCTCATGCACATGTGCTCTCTCTCTCTCTCAAAAAATAATTTATTATTTTCAGTCTATCGAAATACTTAAAATATCTATGCTACATTTTAAACATTTATCCCATAAAAATTGTTCTGTATAGAATTATATCTCTAAGCATGTTCTAACACAATTACCTTGCATACTAGTTAAAATGATGAATCCTGGACCACATACCAAATCAACAGAATGAGAGTCTCAAAGACTGGAGTCTCAGAGACTGAATAGTGACTTTTTAATAAACATATTAATTTGCTCTAATGTTTTCTGAAGTTTGAGATTCCACGCTGTCTGGAATGAAATACTTTGCCATTATCCTGAAAACTTTACAATCTCTTAAAATGTACAAATAAGGATATAAAGTGTAGGTCTATAAGAATGTCATAGATTAATTGTAGACTTAGTTTAACCACACCTAGAGAACTGAATTCAAGGCTACACAGCGTCCTTTAAGCAACATCAATTCAGCAATATTATAGAAATTTCTGAAAGAGGTCCCCAGGATTATGATAGCTTGAACACTGTACCTCATTTGTATTCCTCCTTGTTACTGATATAAGAGAAGGACTTCTTGTATTAAGTGTAAAGTCTCTTCATTAATTTATGCATTCATTTATTCATTCAATTAAGCTTATTGAGTGCTAAGTGCTGGGGATAAATCAAGACATAAATCAAAGTCTTTTCTCTCTGAAGTTAAATTCCTAGTGGGTTGACTCTGATTGAATTGGATGTCTTGTACATTAGTTAGCATCAGATTCAGTAGTTATTGACATATATCCTAAATAACAATGGCTTAAGCAACATTGAAGATTATTTTTATCTCACATAAATATCCCAAAATTTGGTCCAAATAGGTTATAGCTTCAAGGACCCATTGTCTTTTATGTTGTTAAAACTCTGTGCATAGGCTTGACTTCATGGACCACGAAGCAACATCAGTAATCCAGGAAATAGGAGGGAGAAAGAAACGAAGAACAGTGGGTGAAGGGAACACACGCTCTTTCCTTAGGGAAAACACTTAGGCCTGTGCGTCACTGGCTGCATGCCAATACCTAGGCAGAAGGGAACCTAAGAAATATAGTCTTTAATTCAAGAAACCTCAGCTAAAAATCAGAAATTCTAGGAACAAAAAGTTAGATAATGAATATTGAGGGACAAATGTTAGATTCTGAAACAATCAGCCTCCTTGGACTCCAAAGTACTCAGCAGTACTCCCTCCTTACATAACAGAATAACTTCCTCCTCAAATAAGTCATCTCAATGTCTCATCTTCTCACTGCTTCCAGCCCCAAACCCAGGATTTGGGCTGATGTATATTCCTCTCCATTTAATTCAATACTATCTCTTTCTGACCATCCTTTAAGTTAAACTTAGCCTTTTACTTAATATATTAAAGCAGTACAGAAAAGGGCAATAAAAATTTGCATATGGAAAAGAGGAGAATGGGGAAAGCATGCGGTCACTGATTCTTAATTAACATTATCAACATTCTATGGGCAAGCATCACAAAGACTTCCTTCTATGAGGAATAAGTTCCTTGGAAAGCTGCCCATCAGTAGCTTCTGGCTTACACTCTGGGGTGATGTTCCTTGTTTCTCCATTGACTCCCATAGTCCTTTGACCTGCCTCTAGAAGTTTCTTTGAGATCTGCACACTTTCATCACCTAGTGGTGTCAGATGGTTGAGGATTAAGGGATTGCTTTAGGAGTTAACAGGCTAGACCAAAGTTGGATTTCTTTAGCAAAATAATTCTCTCAAAAATATAGTAAACAACTGAGTTCTTTGTTCCATGTGCAAGTAACTAATTCCAAAGATCTCCTTAGACATCATTTTTATAGCCTGGAAACTCTAGCCTCTTACTTTTTGACCACTGGGCTCTGCCCAGTCCCTTCTCTCTCACTTAAATTGAGCATATCTTGAGACCGTCTGAAACCACAGATTTGAGCAGGGTGGTGAAATCTTTAATTCACTTTTTGCTTCTTCCATTTTTGGCAAAGAATTAAAGGAAGCTACTTTAAAAAGCTGTTTCAGTCTTCTTCACCTCTTAAACACTTTCCACCATCACTCATATAACTGCTTCAATTTAGAATACAAAGTTTGGCTTTTTTAACCAGACACAGCCTCAAGTTACAGGCTGTCCCTCAACTTAAATGCAGGTCATCGGTAGAAAATGCCTGTTTTAGCATAGCTTTATTTTATTTCATCCCTACTTTGTTGAGACAAGAAGAATCCAACATAGATGACATGTTAAATTTTGCCTATTATTTTTCAGTGGATATGTAGACTGCCTTTCAAGACATTAATGGCAACAGTTTAACTACATTATTTTTGCCAGCTCTCCAATCTGCAATGTCTGTACCTTTTCTGCTTAGTACCTGACAATGTCAAATATTTTAGACTCTGTTGTTTGCCGCACCCTACTTTGAAGTTTGAGTTTGTTGGTTTTTTTTTTTTTTTTGGAATTAAGGTTATGTATATGTGACAAATAAAAATCAAAATAACATGGAACATATATAACATAGTTTATTTCTCTCCTACATAAAATGCCTGGACAGTGATCTAAGACTAATAGGGCTCCTCAAGATGTCACAGATATTTACTCTCAAGTTACACTTACATACATAGCTTTAATCTCACAAATCTGTATTCCAGGGAACAAAATACAGGATGATTCCAAAAGAAGAGGCAAAGAAAACATGCTATGGTCTCTTAAGAGCATATGTCTTCACATTTTTGCCTATGTACCTTTTGCCAGATCTTGGTTACATGATTACACAAAGCTAGAAGAAAAGATGGGACATATCAACTTTTGCTTGGGGGGGGGGGCGCATATCTTCAGCTAAAAATCAGAGATTCTACTATCATAGCAAAAGGAGAAAAGTGGATGCTAAGATTCAGTTAGCCATCTCTACCGCATAGTCTAAGACCATTAAACTAAGGGTATATGATTTAAAATGCACTCTTTCTTTTGAAAAGATTACTGGATCAAGATCATCAAACACAGGTTAATAGTTGTTCCTTACTTGGGCCATTCATTCTTTCAGCCAATTAATCAGTATTATTCACATCCAACCTTATGCTATGTTATTTAAAAGAAAATTTAAAAAGACAAACACTGACTCAGAACAAATTAACTTACAATTTGATTAATAGTATAAGAGAACTACACAATTATTAAAGGAAATTTGAAGAAAATGTACTTTATCATCAGATTCTATGGTATATACTCTTTGTTGTAGGAATTTGAAGAAGCAGATCACAGACATCTAATTTTACCCCTTACTGCATTTGAGAAAATTCTGAAAATACTCCTACTATGAAAAAACCCAGAACCCACCTCCGGAGAGCCTGATATAATTTGTTTGGGGTCACGTATGGACATGGGAATTAAAAACAAAACAAACATAAAAACCTCATCAATGATTCTGTTGTGCAGCCCTTATTAAGAACCACGACTTTTTTCATTTCTGAATACTTTGTTGAGAAAGTATAACTAAACCCAACCTATCAAAGATGGGTAGAGTTTGAGTTGGTAGGTAGCAGAATGGCAGAGTAGAAATTAGGCACTTCAGATCAGTACCAGGAAAGTGTCCATGTCTTTAATGTTTCCTTGTAAAAAGTCATGCCAGCTACCCAGGAAAAATTATGCCTATTTCATCACCAACACTCCATTTTCATCTTTGATCTTGTTTAGATTTCTTGCTTTCATCTGATGACTTATATGCAGGTTCTCTCTCTTTTTAAGGCTTTTTTAACGCGGCAGCTATTTGGACTTCTATTTGACTTCTCCCTGCATCTGCTGCAATGCCTCATACTTTATACACACACACACACACACACACACACACACACACACACACACACACACACACACACACACACACACACAAACACAGACAGTCTATCCCAGCCAAAACTATTAACTTCAGGACCCACTTACATTCCCATGTTGCTACAACCAATATCCACCATCCATCTGAATCCAGGAAAATGGAATAGTACAGAAAAAGCTTTATCAAAAAGAAAAACCATCCAAAACATAAACTTCTAATTATAGATTATGAGTCTCCAACTCTTAATCTAATTCAGTTTATGTACAAATTTTTAAAAATTCCTTATTGCTTCTATTTTGTGGTTCCCCTTCTCCTTAGACATTATTTCACTTTTAACCAGATGACCAATCTCCATACTTTTTCAAGGTCAGCTCCAAATTTTGTTTCTCAGTTAAGTAGTATAGTGCATGCAGAGCTGATTGGGAGAATGTCAAAGTTGGTAGAGCAGCATTGTCGATTTACTCTCTAGTACCCTGGTTGCCACTCAGAAGCATCCTTTTATTAGATCGTGTCTTATTTAAGCTCAAAATGACCCCATGACAACATCTACTATTTTCCAGAAGTATTTAGAATTTAGTGAACTACTTATTTGAAGTAACCTGTTCTCAAAATTACCTTTCTTGTAGATTCAGGTCATTTTATATTTATTCTTTTCCAAATATGCTCTACATTAACTCTGAAATATTTCCTTCAGAGCTTGGCCATATAATTATGTTGACTGCATTCCCACTTCTTTATTTCCAAAGTGTACCAGGTAATTGTAGAAGTGCAGCAGACTCTATACTAGGTTCAGATTCATTTACTGTGCTAATAGAAGGTTTAACCCTTTGGTATTGGCAGCTTAGTAGTTCTCTGCATATGTGTCTAAATTTTGTAGCATAAAGAAAATTCCTATCACGAGGAGCTAAATTAATAACCAAAGTATAATTATTGATGTCATTTTTTTAAGATTAAGTTGTTCAAATTTACTATTTCTTTCTCAACTGCCAGAGATGCAGTTATCAAATCAACAGAAAATAGATTATTTTATAGGACCTACCAAACACAAAGAAAATCTCATTTCAAATGCAAAATACTAGAGTCTACTAAAAATGATAAATATGACACTGAACTTAAGCAAGAAGCTTTTGCAAGTTAATCATAGTTAGAAGTGTCAAATACCAGGAATTATTAAGAAACAAATCTATGGGGTCACCTGGGTGGCTCAGTTGCTTAAGCAGCTGCGTTGGGCTCGGGTCGTGATCCTGGGGTCCTGGGAACGAGCCCCACATTGGGCTCTCTGCTTGGTAGGGAGTCTGTTGCTACCTCTCCCTCAACTCATGCTCTCTCTCTCTCTCAAATAAATAAATAAAATCTTTAAAAAAAAAAAGACACAAAGCTATGAACTATTTGAACTTTTACATATATGTGCTGTGCCCATGGACACAGATTCAGTATAGAGATAGGTATTCACATTGTATGATTTAAGGCTTGTAATCATTATTAAGTTTTAGCCAAGAAGATACAACTCTTCTGTATTTTACTGGCAGAAATCATTCAAAAGTGTGGAAGACAGAAGTTTTGTCATAAGCCCTCATTTCACAAATGACAAATGACAAATATTACAAAAGAGGCAAATATAGACATAGAACTTTTGGATTTGCTTGTAGATACAACCTGCTATTTGGAGCCTCACACTTTTTTTTCTTTTTGTGCAACCATCACATGAGATTTATTTTAAGTTTAATTGTATCACATTTTCAGAATTTTAAAAAGAATAAATGCATACAGAAAACACACATTTAAGTAAACTCCTTGAATATTGTTCACCAAATGAACATAACCATGCAACCAGGACCCACATTAACAGCGCTCTAGATTTTCACACACACACACACACACACACACACACACACACACGCTAACTAAATATTTGTTTAACAAATAAGTAAATGAATAAATAAAATAAGAATATATCTGTCCTAGTAGAACTAACTTTAATACCTATAAATATTCAAGCAAATAGAAATCAAATTCATCTGTGGGGTGAATGTCCTTGTTAGTAGGAAAGCCACATTGAAGTTTTTACATATTACTTTGGGGTAAAAAGACAGAGCACCTTACTCTAAAATAGTTCAGGAACAAAACAAAGCACTTGTTTGTTCTTCCAACTATTCTTCAAACTACTTTAATATGTTTGAGATTGTTTATTTTTTTTAACATTTTACTTTAAGTTTTCATTTAAATTCCAGTTAGTTAACATACAATGTCATATTAATTTCAGGTATACAATACAGTGATTCAACACTTCCATATAACACCTGGTGCTCATCTCAAGTGCACTCCTTAATCCCAATCACCTATTTCTTTTTTTTTGGTTAAAGTACCATTTTTTTATTCTTTTTATTATGATAATCACCATACATTACATCATTAGTTCCCCATCACCTACTTAACCCAGCCCCCAACCCACCTCCCCTCTGGTAACCATCACTTTGTCCTCTATACTTAAGAGTCTGTTCCTTGGTTTACCTCCCTCTCTTTTTTTTTCTCCCTTTGCTCATTTGTTTTGATTCTTAAATTCCATGAGTGAAATCATATGGTATTTGTCTTTCTCTGACTGACTTATTTCAATTAGCATAACACTCTCTAGCTCCATCATTGCAAATGGCAAGATTTCATTCTTTTTTTTACAGCTGAGTAACATTTCATTGTATACATTGTATACATCTTCTTTATCCATTCATTAGCTGATGAATATTTGGGCTGTTACCATAATCTGGCTGTTGTAGATAATGCTGCTATAAACATCAGGGTACATATATCCCTTTGAATTAGTATTTTTGTATTCTTTGGATAAATACCTACTAGTGCAGTTGCTGGGTCATAGGGTATTTCTATTCTTAACTTTTTGAGGAAACTCCCTACTGTTTTCCAAAGTGGCTGCACCAGTTTGTATGCCCACCAACAGTGCAAGAGGTTCCCCTTTCTCCACATCTTCACCAACACCTGTTGTTTCTTGTATTGTTGATGTTAGCCATTCTGACAGGTGTGAGATGATATCTCATTGTAGTTTTGATTTGTATTTCCCTGATGATGAGTGATGTTGAGCATCTTTTCATGTGTTTGTTGGTCATCTGTATGTCTTTGGAAAAGCATCTATTCATGTCTTCTTCCCATTTTTAATTGGATTATTCATTTTGGGGGTGTTGAGTTTGATAAGTTCTTTATACATTTTGGACACTAACCCTTTATCAGATATGTCATTTGCAAATCTCTTGTCCCATTCCATGGTTGCCTTTTGGTTCTGTTGATTGTTTCCTTTGTTGTTCAGAAGTTTTTTATTTTGATGAAGTCCCAATAGTTTAGTTTTGCTTTTGTTTCCCTTGTCTCTGGAGACATATCTAGAAAGGAGTTGCTATGGCCCATGTCAAAAAGTTTATTGCCTGTGTTCTCCTCTAGGATTGTTATGGTTTCAGGTCTCACATTTAGGTGTTTAATCCATTTTGAATTTATTTTTGTGTATGGTGTAAGAAAGTGGTCCAGTTTCATTCTTTCACATGTAGGTGTCCAGTTTTCCTAACACTATTTGTTGAAGAGATTGTCTTTTTCCCATTGGATATTTCCTTTGTTATGGAAGATTAGTTGACCATATAGTTGTGGGTTCATTCCTGGGTTTTCCATTCTGTTCTATGGATCTATGCGTCTATTTTTGTGCCAGTACCACGCTGTTTTGATGACAGTACCACACTGTTTAGCTTTGTTCACTTGAAGTCTGTGAAGCCTCCAGCTTTGACTTTCTTTTTCAAGATTGCTTTGCCTATTTGGGGTCTGTGGTGGTTCCATACAAATTTTAGGATTGTTTGTTCTAGCTCTGTGAAAAATGTTGTTGGTATTTTCATAGAGATTGCATTAAATTTTTAACAAAATTTGTTCTTCCAATCCATGAGCATGGGATTTTTTTTTTAATATTTTATGTCATCTTCAATTTCTTTCATTAGTGTTTTATAGTTTTCAAAGGACAGGTCTTTCACCTCTTTGGTTAGGTTTATTCTAGGTATCTTGTTGTTTCTGGTGTATTTTAAATGGGATTGATTCCTTAAGTTCTCTTTCTGTTGCTTCATTATTGGTGTATAGAAATGTATTATATAATCATAAAGGGGACAATCTAACAAGAAGATATAACAATTGAAAATATTTTTGCACCCAAAATGGGGTACCCAAATATATAGAACAATTAGAACAAACATAAAAGAATTGATAATAACACAATAAGAGTGGGGGACTTTAACACCCCACTCACATCAATAGACAGATAATCTAAACAGAAAATAAACAAGAAAACAATGACTTTGAATGACATACTGGACCAGATGGGCTTAACAGATATAAATTCAGAATATTACATTCTAAAACAGCAGAATACACATTTTTTTCAAGTACACATTTGACATTCTCTAAAATAGATTGCATATTAGGTAAAAAACAGGCCTCAAAAATGCAAAAAGATTAAATCATACCAAGCACCTTTTCTGACCACAACACTAGGAAACTAGAAGTCAGCCGCAAGAAAAAATTTGGAAAGATCACAAATACGGGGAGGTAAACAACATGCTAGTAAACAATGAATGGGTCAACCAAGAAATCAAAGAACAAATAAAGAAAAACATGGAAACAAATGAAAACAAAAACATGACAGTCTAAAACCTTTGGGATGCAGCAAAAATGGTCCTAAGAGGGAAGTATACAGCAATACAGGGCTACCTCAAAAAGCAAGAAAAATTTCAAACAACTTAACATTACACACATTAAGGAGCTATAAAAAGAATAACTGAAGCCCAAAGCCAGGAGAAGAAAGGAACCAGTGAAGATTAGAGCAGAAATATATGATATAGAAACTAAAAAAAGAAAAAAAAAGTACAGGTTGATGAAACCACGAGTTGCTTCTTTGAAAAAAATAGTAAAATTAATGAACCTATAGCCAGACTTATCAAAAAGAAAAGAGAAAGGATCCAAATAAATAAAATCACAAATGAGAGAGGAGAAATAACAACCAACACCACAGAAATACAAACAATTATAAGAAAATATTATGAAAAACCATATGCCAACAAAACTGAACAACCTAGAAAAGATGGATAAATTCCTACAGATACATAAACTACTGAAACTGAAACATAAAGAAATAGAAAACTTGAAGAAATCAATAACCAGCAAAGAAAGTGAATCAGTAATCACAAAAAACCCAACAAACAAAAATCCAGGGCCAGATGGCCTCTCTGGGGAATTCTACTAAACATTTATAAAAAAGGTAATATCTATTCTCAATATATCCCAAAAAATAGAAAAGGAAGGAAACTTCCAAATTCATTCTATGAGGCCAGCATTAAGCTGATACCAAAACCAGATAAAGACTCCCCTAAAAAAGCGTACAGGCCAATTATCTCTGATGAACAAGGGTGCAAAAATTCTCAATAAAATACTAGCAAACCAAATCCAATAATACATTTTAAAAAGTCATTCACCAGATCAAGTGGGACTTATTCCTGGGTTGCTAGGGTAGTTCAATATTCACAAATCAGTCAATGTGATACATCACATTAATAAGAGAAAAGATAAGAACCATATGATCATTTCAATAGATGCAGAAAAAGCATTTGACAAAGTACAGTATCCATTCATGATAAAAATCCTCAGTGAAGTAGGCATAAAGGAAACATACCTCAGCATAATAAAGGCTATATATGAAAAACCTACCGCTAATATCATCCTCAATCGGGAAAAACTGAGAGCTTTTCCTCTATGTTCAGGAATATGACAGGGATGTCCACTGTCACCACTGTTATTTATCATAGTACTAGCAGTCCTATCCTCAGCAATCAGACAACACAAAAAAATAAAAGGCATCCAAACCGGCAAGGGAGAAGTCAAACTTTCACTCTTTGCAGATGACACAATACTCTATATAGAAAACCCGAAAGAGTCCACCAAAAAACTGCTAGAACTAACTGATAAATGAATTCAGTAAAGTAGCAGGATATAAAATCGATGTACAGAAATCTGTTGTGCTTCTATACACCAATAATGGAGTCTCAAACTTTTAAAAATGTATTGATTCAGTATCAAACTGTACTCTCTTTAACCTGATTTTTTTCTGTATCAATATTATTTCATGTATTTTTCTTTTTTTCTGTTTTTTATTCAAACATAGTTGACATACAGTGTGACATTAGTTTCAGGTGTATAACATAGTGATTCGACAATTCTCTGTACTATACAATGCTCACCACAGTACGCGGAGTGACTCTCTGTTACCCCAGAAAGTTATTACAATGTTACTGACTATATCCCCTATCCTGTACTTTTTTTTATTCCCACAGATTTTTTTTAATTAAAAAAGGAGAAAGAGAAAATGGAATAAGGGTAGAGTGTAATCACGTGAGATATGTGCTCATATTAAAACGCCACTTCAATTAAAGAAGATCGATATTGATGTAAGGAAACACAGAGTGAGTAAACAGAAATAGGACTAAAGCTACTGTGTATGAAATTTAGCATATAAATGTCAGTGGGAAAAGATGGAGACTTCAATAAATGTTATTGGGACAAATAGCTAGCTAGTAAATAAACCTGGTTCCTTTTGTCGTCTGTGTCACCAAAATAAATTTTTACATGGATCGAATATTTAAATGTTGAAAAATAAAATAAAGTACTAGAAAAAGCAAAGGTGTAAAAGAAAGAAACTGAAGCTATACAATAAAGGAATAACAATTTTTTCTGCACATATAGTTTCCAGCCAAATATAATAAAGAAAAAAATAATCTAGAAAAAGTATTTGCAATATATATGGAGACAAAGCACAACCTTTCCGCAGGTGTAAAGAGCTCTTCAAATTAACAATAAGTCTACCATTTCACATCTAGAGATTTTTTATTACATTATGGTATAGCCTAGAAAGTCTGGTACAGACAAGTAAAGTATGGTTCAGCAGCAGCCATAAACAAACTGTTTATTTCTATGTGTAGATAAGATGCCCGATATATTCATTGACGAAAGCAAGTTTCAGAACAAGTATAAAATAATCAATGGTGTATGTGGAAGGACAGAATATCATACATACAGAAGAATAGATTTTGTGAAATGATGTGAAAGAAACTGTATGTAGTGGTTAGTCCTGAGGAGTGATACAGGAGAGAGAGATGTATTTTTACTTTAACCTACCTGGACTATTTGATTTTACTCAAATAAAAAGGAATTGAACAACACCAAAAAGCAAATTTGTTTGCTCCCCCCGGTTGACCATTCTCTTCGGCTTTGGAACTGCTTATAAATTGCATCAAGAAAGCATGTTTTTGTAGATGCTAACCTTGACTTTTTAAATTTAATTTTTACATTAATAACTGCTGTCCAAGCAAACTAATCCAATAGCCTGAGATGAAGGTGACCACAGAGTGAGGCAATTAATTCTTGGCAAGAACAGACGAATTTACCCTGAGTGCTCAGTACAAGCTACCATTTGCCAAGCATATTACTACTGCCAAAGCTTCGCATGGGCTGCAGATTACAGGCTTATTCAGGGATTTCTGTCCCCTTAGCCAAACCAATGGCTTCTTTGTAAGTACCCTCTTGGCTGACATTCAGAATTACAAAATGTTAGCCCTGGAAGAAACCTGAAAAATAATTTAGCCCAGCCTGTTCATCTGGTAAATTAGGAGTCCAAGACTCAGTGATAGTCTGGTCACTCAGCTAGGTGAAAACAGAGCTGAAATTAATGTTTCCTAACTCCTAGTCAAATGCTATTAACAAAGCTATTAACACCAAATCCAGTAATTTTCAAAGATGTACACAGATAACTATTTTGCCTTTTCCTTCTCCAGGTCTTTACTGACAATCAAACTAAATTGTTTGGGTGAAATTTTTATTTCACATGATGACTCCTAACAACTGCATAAGCCCCGTGCATTCAGAAAGCCCACCGATATCCATTCTTTTTGGCAAGGTTTCCTTTGAGGCATAATAGTTGAGAGCAAGGCTTCTAGGATCACAATATCTAATTTGAATCCTAGCACCATAACATACTAGCTGTAAAATCTTGGGTGTGTTACTTAATCTCTTGGTATCTCAATAGCATCATATATAAAATGAGAAAAAAATAATAATACCTATTTCATAGGGTCATTATGAGACTAAAGTAAAATAATCCATATAAGGATTTGAAAAGTGCCTAGTGCATGAAAAATACTCAATAATTACTAGCTCTTTATACACACTAATACTATTATTATTATTATTAGTTACTAGAATGTTACCTGTTCTATTGTAAGTTATCCTATGTAAAAGTTTTAAAGATATTCACATTTCAGGTTCATAAGTTATAAAAACGTATGTGTCTTTTCATTTAACTTTATTCATTGTGTTTAGATTCAGTGGGTCTAGAGATACTGCACAGTAATTCTAAAATGGTACCATATTTGTTTGGTTAAATTGTACATTTTATAACCTTTTCAACGGTGTAGGAAGCTAATGGTAGCACTGAAAACTCTGGGGAGATGAACCATGAGGGAGATGGGTACTAAGGAGAGCACGTGTTGTGATGAGCACTGGATGTTATGTATAAATGATGAATCATTGAACACTACACCAAAAACTAATGATGTACTATACAGTAGCTAACTGAAGACAATAAAAAAAAAAAAGAAAGAAATTAAAAAAATACGGATCTAGTCATCTTTAGTCCAGAACTTCCTCCTTGGTGTCAGACGTGTGATATGAATGGCCTACTGCACATGGAGATAGCCCAGGTATTTCAAACTCAGCAATGAAATACTTGCTTCACCTCCTCCATCCTCTGTCCTGCACCCTATAATAAGCTTCCCCCCAAGTAAAAATGTGGATGCCTCTCACGTGCTTCCTTCTCACCCAACTCCAAAACTCAGTCACAAATTCCTTCCTGATCACTTTCAAAAACTGTTCTCTACTCTCCCTTTCAACAATCATTATTCTCGTCAGACCTTCAGGCACTCATCACTTCTCCTCTGGACAAACACAATGATCTCCCCCACAAATCTCCTTGCCTCTAGACTCATCCCAGTTGAGTCTCCGAAAGAAAGCTCGTCTCCACAGCAACCAAAAATAAACATCTAAAATAGAAACCTGATCCTTTTACTTTACTGCTCAAAATCCTTAGTAGTCTTCCAAAGCTTTAAGATAAATTCAAATTCCTCAATCTTCAGATGTAAGGTCTTTCATAAATTTTCTTCCATCTACCTCTTTCGACTTATATATATATATATATATATATGTATATATATGTGTGTGTGTGTGTGTGTGTATATATATATATACACACACATACTTGTATTTCCCTGGAGGCTGTGCTGTTTCCTGCCTCCATGCCTTTGAACTCTGAATCTCTTTGTTTGAAATGCCTGCATCCTTCTCCCTGTACTACCTTCCTCATTTGCTTATCTCTTTCTCACACATTTTTAGAAAGTAGCTTCATGTGTCCCTCCATCTCTAGGAAGCCTCAACCCACCTAAAAGATGTGCTGTACTCTATTAATCCTCCTGCGAATACCCATTTATAACATGTATCACAGTTTTCTAAAATTATCATCCCTCTTCTTTCTATCTCCCTCAGGAATATAATAAGCTTCTTGAGGATAGGGACCATACAACATTTATGTTTGTACTCTCTAGTGTGTTCACGGTGTCTGACATTTAGTCTGGAAGAAAATCCTAAGGTCAGTATGGCAGTGGCAGCAAGAGTTAGGGAGAAATTCCCAAAGGAAAGAGGAATATGAGCATTCTTCCACATAAAGGAGGATCTGGACTTGAATATTTTAAGGAAATTAGGGGACTTCCTTATATTGATACTTCCTTATATTGATACATGGACACTCAAGAAATACACATTGAATGAATGCATTCATGAAGGAATGAATGACAAGAGTTGGAGTTCTACTGGAAAAGCTTCACATCTCTTCCAATAGACCAGCCCTTTCCAGGCTGCACATTTTCAGATTCTATAAGAAGAAGGACATCCCAGAGGAAGGGTGTAATTCTATATCCATTGTAATGCAGACTCTTGTTGCATCTGCTCATAGCGTGTGGAATCAGGTGATTCTAACTACCCACACAGGTACTTCAGAGCCTGCTGAATTTTCAACAGGTTTTAGAGATAATTGTGAGTGAAAAACACTAGAGCCTATTGCAATGATGAAGGAAAATAACATTTGTTTAGCAATAAAGTACTGTTTTGTTGAGAATCTGCTCGTTCCGTGTCAATGCTTACCCCTCCCAAATGTAAAAATATCAAAACCCAGAAGTTTAAAGATTTTTCTCATTCACCTGAGTTAAATGTGTCCTATTTTTATCCACCCAAGAGGCTTAGTAAGATAAGAGTGCTTTTATAGCTATTACCTAAGCCTTCCTTTAGCACAGATAGTGGCCTGTGGGAAGGAGAAAAAAACTTACTGAGTATTGCATCATGGATTTTGTGTGATATTGGTACTGGTTTCTTTTTATGTACATAGACCTTTTTATATTCAGGAAAATGGATGCACTACAAACATTTTGATAGACTTTATTCATTTAAAGGGAAAGTAATCTATGTAGAAGTTTTGTTACAACACTATACAGATATGATGTTCTGTAACACAGGCAAGAAAAGGTGAAGCCCCTTTAGTGTTAAAAATCTATAGCTCCCAAATGAAAGATATTAAGGACATGTCTGGGTAAGTTGCTTAAAATTTGCTCTCCTCCTCACCTCCCAAATTGTCTAGTTTGTTCCTTCATTTTTGGCAATCGAATTATACAACAATACGGACTATATGCAACTAATATTTTGGAATGGATCAAGTCAGGGACTAGTTTTATAAACTTAATTATTGTTCTATGTCATTCCCCTAAGAAGTAAGTTCCATGAGAGCAGGAGCATGTTATTTTGTTGTTGCTCACTGCTGGATTCCCATTTTCTTGCACAGCTTCATGCAAATAGTAGGTTCTCCTTAAATGTTTGTGAAGTGAATGAATGGCACCCTTTGGGATAAAAAGTGTAGGAGTTAAGAGGACATAGAACAACCCAGCCAATAGAGTTAAACAGGTATTAGTTCATATTTACCCCATCCAATAAGGGTAAATAGATAATAGAGCAAACAAAATATACATAATGCTATTTACACTAATATCGACGCAGTTGTGTTTTAGGTTATCTTTTGAAATAGATTACACAGTCCAAACAGGCAAGATTAAATGAGCAAAATTTCATTAAGATATTTTTAGGAGTATTCAGCAGAACTGTCTGGGAAAATATATTTAATGAAAAACCAGAAGCAAGGAATGCTTTCCAACAATGGTTTGTGCGAAAAGCGTTCATTTTCAAATGTACTACAGCCTCCAATTCAGTAGGATTTTGCTGAGTAACTACCATGCATGAAGCAAAGTAAGAGCAGAGTACAGGGGAGAACATCAAAAGTAATCCTCTACCAGTTCCTTCAAGGGGGTTTTTGGTTCACCTTTGTTGGATCACCTTTCTTCCCTTAAATTGAAAATGTTTATTTTTTCTTTCTAATTTAACTTTGTCTGGCATATTGAGATGATGTAGGACCTTCTGAAGTCATTCCAGAACTTTATGTATTGTTGACTTCCATGATCAGGACATAGATCATCATATTTGGAACACTTCCAAAGCAGACTGCATGATATATGTGAAAAGTTTGATAGCAAATTGAATTTTAAACTAAAAATATTTGAAGCAGAACTTTTTCATGGGTGAGGGATGTCAAATGTTAATGGAAGCTCTTGTTGATTTCTTCCTCCACGGTAACTTAGGAGTAAGTTCTCTAGATATGCAGATGAAAAAGTCAGTGCCATATGGCTATAGAGGAGATAAATTTAATTGCTTTATTAGATTCAGGGCACCGTATAAAGTATGCCTCATTATGACAAGTCATCTAACCTATATGGATTCTGAACCTTGACAAGAATCATTCATTTTTAAAATTTCATAATGGCTTGCTGAGTACCTGAGTCAGGCCCTGCACTGGGCTCAGCCCCTCTGTTAGAAAGAAAAAAAGAAAGAAGAAGAAAGGAAAGAAGAGAGAAAGAAAGAAGAAAGAAAGAAAGAAAGAAAGAAAGAAAGAAAGAAAGAAAGAAAGAAAGAAAGAAAGAAAGAAAGAAAAGAAAGAAAGAAATAAAGAAACAAATAAAGAAAAGAAATAGAAAGAAAGAAAGAAAGAAGAAAGAAAGAAAGAAAGAAAGAAAGAAAGAAAGAAAGAAAGAAAGAAAGAAAGAAAGAAAGAAAGAGAAAAAGAAAGAGAAAAAGAAAAAGAAAGAGAAAGAAAGAAAGAAAGGGAGAAAGATATTACATTACAATGTAGCAGGGTAGTTTGGGAACATCTAACAGGGTGTGCGGGTTCAGAGAGATTTCCCATGAGCAAATGATATCTGAAAAAGATTAGCCAAGCAAAGGAAGAGGAGATAAAAGTGCGTCACATTCAAAGAACTGAAAGTTTGAGTGGTGTGTGTGTGTGTGTGTGTGTGGCGCATGCACGCACATACATATGTGAGTTTGAATAGAAATTAGGGAAGAGAGGGAGGGTATGAAAGATACCAAGTTGGACATGTAAATTGAAACCCATGGGCCATGATAACAAATGCAGACTTTCCCTAACGGCAGTAGAGAACTCTCGATAGATTCAATGAGGGACAGCAATGTCATCAGATTGGTGAAGACCCCAGGCTGTGGTGTGGAGAAAGTCTTACAACAATTGATACAGAAGGAAGGGGAGCAAGTTAGATGGTTGTTATGGTCATTCAAGTCAGAGATAATGGTGGGTTCATATTGAATGGAGGCAATAGAGAATGCCAAAATTGGTGGATTTAGGAGGTAGTTAAGATACAGTACAGAGAAGATGCACAGCCAGAGGAGAGAAAGGTTTGAAAGTGATTCCTGGGTTTTGGGCCTGAATGTGGGCATCACTATTTACAAAGCTAGCTAGTAATTATTTCCTTGATTTTGGCAATGGCAAGAACTGACATTATTGCAACTCCAAAGTCATGGCTAGGTCTTATCCAGAGGGAAGAACTCACACAAGCAGAGCGGTTTCAGAATATACCCTTGCCTCTTTTACGGAATCATCATTCCTGGATAGACAGCAGCTCAGAACAGTGCTAGGATATGACACAAAAATAATCTGTATTTTGAACAAATCAACCTGAGGTAAGAGATGTACAAAGAAGTGGGGATGACTAAGACATTAAAAATCAAAGAGGAACACGGGGAGCCTGGGTGGCTCAGTAGGTTAAACATCTGACTCCTGGTTCCGGCTCAGGTCATGATCCCAGGTCTGTGAGAACGAGCCCCATGTAGGGCTCCCTGCTCAGTGAGGAGTCTGTTTCTCTCCCTCTTTCCCTGTTCCCCTGTCTCCCTCCCTCTGACTCGTGTGCTTTCTCTTTCTCTAAAACAAAAATGAATAAGTCTTTTAAAAAAATCAAAGAAGAACAAGGAAATTTTGGTGAGAATGCTTTTGTAAATAGCTTCTGATTTAACTATGTATTTCAAACCAAAAATGTCTCTGGGGAATCCCTTAAAAGATATTTATATGAATCAGGTATTGAAGCACAGATAAAACTGACTTGACTTTGTACGTACGGATGGTTCAGCATCCCCAGTCTTAGTACTTCAAAAAATAATAAAATGGAGTATTAGCTTGGCACATAACTATTTGACAACTTTTAGTTCACTCAAGGATTCTACAATTTGAATACTGGGTTTAAAACTAAGACCAACGTTTTCTATACCCTGATAAGAAAGGAGGATGGTAAGAGGAAGGAGATTTGAGCTGGTGTAACTGGAGAGAGAGAACGGCTAGGCATATGCAAAAGGCAGATTTTGGTGATGCCATTAGAATTATCTTCTAAGACTTTGGAACGATTGTCAAGATTTTCATCCTGTAAAATTGCTGATAAACTGTATTCATTTGATTTATTGTGCCAAGAACAACACATATTCCTTATTCATTTGTTCGTTCATTTGACAAACATCCACTGAATACTCAATATGAAGAAACATTGCTAGAAACTGGGGTTTAAAGATGAATAATACTTGGTATTTTCTCTCAAGAAACAAGTTTTCTTAGGAGAGAACAGCCATTAACTCCACAGTGATAGCACTATGTCATAAACACTATGATCAAGATTGTACAGAAGAAGGACACCTGGGTGGCTCAGTCGTTAAGCGTCTGCCTTCGGCTCAGGTCATGATCCCAGGGTCTTGGGATCTAATCCCGCATCGGGCTCCTTGCTCAGCAGGAAGACTGCTTCTCCCTCTCCCTCTGCCTGCCGCTCCCCCTGCTTGTACTCTCTCGCACTCTCTCTCTCTGACAAATAAATAAATAAAATCTTAAAAAAAAAAGAATGTACAGAAGAATGGCAGAAAAGAAGGCTATACTTTGTTAATAATTAGAGGAAGAAGGGGGGGAGTGAGAAGAATGAAAATTCTAAAGTGAGAAAACTGCAGGCTCATAAGCATGATGACTGAGGAAACTATAGAAAGTTCCAAATGATGAAAACAAAGGTTGTTTGGGGACCATAGTGGGCAATGAGCCTGAAGTAGCAGGCAGGAATCAGGCATGTTATTAAGAGTTTTGTATGCCACGCAAAGGGGTTTGGATTTTGGCCTGAAGGCTATGGGAAATTATTGAAGGATTTTAAGCAGAGCAGTGACACAATCCAATTGGCATTATGTTATGAAAATCGGTGATCAGACACACAAACTGGCAGCAGCCAGTTTTGAGAAGATGGAGGATTTTGCTTACAAAGACCTACCAAATATAATATGTGGGGGTCACATTTGATGAATGACAAACCTTAACTAACATGATGAGTATACAAAGCACCAGAAGAATCATTCTGACAGTGGAGCAGATCTCTACTCAAAAAAAGAAAAGAGTCTTAGCAGTGGGAAGACAAAATGTAAAATATATAAATATAAATATATATACAAAACAGTCTTTGGACTACATCCTAGGGTGTAATAAGTACCTGATGTGAATGATTTGGAACTGATTTGGCCAGAAACTGCTATTAGACTTTAATCCCCAGCAAACGCCGTGTGGTCTTGTTCATTCCAGACATTGAGAAAAATAACTAAAGGTGTATTGATGTTTTACTGGGTCATTCCAATTAAATTGCCCATGTGGAACACTTGCAGACACGATTACCTTCTACTATAGCAGTTTCATAACACAAATACCCAAAGTGGTGAGGCCTCAGTTTCATATCCGATCTAGCCAGGAGATAATGATCCTTTAGTAATCATAGAGAAACTTGTGTATTGAAATGATGCTAATCACCTTCATTATAGGTTATATGCTTATTCAAACAATGTTCTTTAGTAATTGCATGCATTTACTCAAACAAGTGATAAAATTTAATATTTTATGGAAACATTCTCAAACAACTATAGCAAGAAAAATTGGCTGAAAGGGAATTAGAACAAATAGGGAAATATATGAAAAAATTGTAAATCCCATATCTTCTCATTTTTCTTTATTATTTTATTTTTCATTTCACGTTTTTTTTTATTTAAAAATAAAGGGATACACCTAAGTTGTTTAAGGAACAAATGAAAAGTCATAAAGAATTACAAAGGACTGAAATTCTCTGGAGCTAATATACCACTACTGGAAAAATAGTCACCAAGAATGTTCATTGTGGACCAAACAATAATCCAATTCACTTATCTCAAGACACTTGTTTTTTACCATATGTTTTAACGTAATAAATGCTTGCCAACCTTGCTATGAATTTCACTTGTTCCCTAATTCCTTCTGCTCCTGAACATAGGCCAGCATATGGCTCTCTTTACCATGGTCCTGCCAAAATACCCTGGCCAATGCTCCTTTTTTCATACTTGTCATAAATCCATCCCATGATTATCCAATTATAAGAGTAGGGAATTGAAGAGGGAGTTTGGGTGAGCTGCTATACCTTTCATAAATTTAGTTACCAAAAATTAGTTGTTGAAAGTACTGCAAAAGTGGTCAGAAAGATATGAAGCAAATAAGGTGAAGCATGACTTCTGGGATGACTGATGTTTTATATCATCTAAAGCAATTGAGACTGAATGCAGGCCAAAAAAAAAAAAATGAGGTAATTCTTTTAGAGTAATGTCTCTTAAAATGTTGACTCCTGTCATAGTAGGAGTTTTTTTCTGGGTTTTTAAAGAAGTAGTTTTTTGAAGTATAATTTATATGCCACAAAATTAACCCATTGTAATTGTAAAATTCATTGATTTTAATAAACTTACAGAGTTGTGTAGCTATCACTACGATTCAGTTTTAGAACATTATCATGTTTTCTTAAGTTTATTATTTGGCAAAATCAATATATTTGAGGCCTTTAGTAACTAGAATAAAGTAGAAGTGTATCAGATTACGCCTAGGCCAGGTCTACCACTGGGCCCAAACAATATGAGGTTATCTGGTGAACGGGAGGACTGAACCACCAAAGTCTAGTTATAGGAGATGTGGCATCTCCTTGGAGAAAATCACTCTGAGGGAAAAAGCAGCTAGAAATAACCAGATTTATCAGTGTATTAGCTAGCACCCCCAGGGACCCATGATGCTGACTCCAACCTAGTATGTGATTCTAGGGATTTGTTACCCCATCCACTCTCATATTCAGTTCATGCCCAGTGGCTTTTTGCCTACTACACATTAGGCTATAGATACTTGTTGAATAAAATATTTATTGAATGAGATCATTTGATTTATAGAGAGCAACCCAAAGAGCAGGTTTTGAGACAATAGGGAGTGTCACACAATTAAATAGACTATACCACAATAAGGGAAGTAGGCTTTTTCATCCACTCTGCAACAGGACACTGACTTATGACAGTTCCATTAATTGGCTATAGTAAGAAACCAGAGTACCTGCAGAGAGATAATAGTACATGTGGACACATTTGAACCTGGGAGATGGGGTTTGGTGAAGGATTACAGAGGAGATATGGAGAATATGCCACAAATTTTCCTGAACATATCAACATGCATGATGAATCTCCAAAACTTGTGCGGAATAAAAAACCCTGGTCTCCTTCTCCACCTCATTCTGTACCACCCCTGCCCTTGCTTGCTAGGCTTTTGCCACAGTGGCCCTCTTTCTCATCTTCTATCATGACAAATTGTTTCCTCCTCAGGGCCTTGTTGCTAGCTGTTTCCTTTTTGTAGAATGTTCTTTTCCCCAGATCTTGCAGCTGATTCTTCACCCTCAGATTTCAGTTGACCTACTGACTCCTCAATCTAAAATAAGCACTCAAACACTATAATATCACTTGGTTTATTTTCTTCATTGCACCTAGTATACAATAATATCATATATATATATATATATATATATTTTTTTTTAAGCATTGTGCTAGAAGAAGCATGACTTGAAGGAAATAATAACAAAGCAACTTTATTTGGATTAAAACTTTAAGGTTATGTTATAAAAACTTATCGAAAGCTTCCTATGACATCTTCAAGAGGTCATCTAGCTCTGCTGTTAAAAAGACTCAGTTAGGGCACCTGGGTGGCTCAGTTGGTTAAGCGACTGCCTTCGGCTCAGGTCATGATCCTGGAGTCCCAGGATCGAGTCCCCGCATCGGGCTCCCCGCTCAGCGGGCAGTCTACTTCTCCCTCTGACCCTCCCCCCTCTCATGTGCTCTCTCTCTCTCATTCTCTCTCTCAAGTAAATAAATAAATTCTTTAAAAAAAAAAGACTCAGTTAGCAATAGATTTTCTTCTAGTTCCAGCCACTTTGTAGTTGAAAGATTCTAATTTTTTAAAAAAATTCTCATATTTATATGAAATATGCTTTCTTGTAACTTTATAACTAATCCTATTTTGTTCCCTTTGGAGCTATATAAAATCAATCTACATACCATATTTACACACTAGTTTTTCCCAATATTTGATGGAATGTAAGTTATTACAAATTCAATCTTTAAACAAGTATGAGAACATCATAATGTTCTGAAGAGATGTTTTTTGGGGAGTTTATTAAAATATCTAGGAAACAGTAATCCAAATAATGACATTATAAGACAAAGAGAAAACAAGAATTTACTGAAGTCACTACAATGGTAGGTTGGTCCTTCATATTGCTGCCATGGAAATGGGAGAAAAAAGCCTTCAGCATAAGGCAGTGCAGATGCAAGCTCAGGATGGTGGGTTTGACTGGTCACTGGTAGACTGAAGTGTTCATCTTGTAGTTTATTTTAACCAGATGGTGAAGAAACATCAACCACTGAAAACAGTGTGAGGCTTTCAAAGCTATTTTTCTTTAACCTATAATGACGTTTTGTGCCAAAAAAATAGTATCCTTTTACTGGCTTGCCACTTTCCATCGGGATTGGAGGAATGATTCCCATTATATGACAGGGAAAAGAAATAATTTGTAAAGTTGTTTGCTATGCTAATTATATCATAAAAGGGTCAGAACAGTATGAAAGTCTAGAAAAGTCCATAGACGACTGAAATGTTAAAAATTTCCCTTCAAGTTAAATTTCATGCACATGGTTCTGGACTATTTTTTTAGTCTCAACCCACTGGTCATTCAATTTGGTTTAATGTGTATTTATTAAGTACTGAATATGCACCAGGCCCTATGCTGGCTGTAAATAATCAACACAAAGATGCAGACCCTGTCCTCAAAAAGCTCACAGTTTGGTGAGGAAAACAGATCAATAAATGAGAAAATATGGGTGTCAAAACTCCAGTGTTGGATAGGAGTACTGAGCACTGGACCCTGCAGAGTAGTCTATGAAAAACAAAATGAACAAATTTTCTAGAAATTCTATAATTTTTTCAGACATGTTTCAGGTATTAAATAAAAATTAACAGGCAAACTAAGAAACAGGACAAGAGACAAAACAAAAATATAAATAGATCCACCAACATGCCAGATATTGGTTATCAGACATAAACTTTATGGACTCTGAAAAACAAACTGAGGGTTCTAGAGGGGAGGGGGGTAGGGGGATGGGTTAGCCTGGTGATGGGTATTGAGGAGGGCACGTTCTGCATGGAGCACTGGGTGTTATGAACAAACAATGAATCATGGAACACTGCACCAAAAACTAATGATGTAATATATGGTGATTAACATAACAATAAAAAAAACCCCAAAAAATAACTATTGTTAAAGGGTGTCTGGGTGGCACAGTCAGTTAAATGTCTGGCTCTTAGTTTCAGCTCAGGTCATGATCTTATGGGTCATGAGATTGAGGCCCATGTTGGGCTCTGTGCTCAGCATGGAGTCTGCTTAAGACTCTCTCTCTGTTCTTCTCCTTCTGCCCCTCCCCCTGTGCTCAATCTCTCTAAAATAAATAAATAAATCTCTTTAAAAATAAAGTAAAATAACTATGGTTAATATGCTGAAAAAGTAGAAAAGATGATGGCAATTTTCACTAAAGAACTAAAATTTATAAAATTAATCAAATGGAAATAGGGAACACAATAATTGAAATTGAGAATTTAATAGATGAGTTTAATAGGAGATTGGACTCAAGAGAAGATTAATCAAAGAGGAAATAGATTAATGGAAAATATCCAGCTGAAGCACATAGAAAGAGACAGATGGGATATACTTTAAAATTGTATAATAATTTATAGGTCTTGTAACTGAAATCCCAGAAGGGGAGAACAAAAGAATGATTCAGAAGCAATGAGCACTGGAATGTTGCATGCAACTAATGAATCACTAAAATCTACCTCTGAAACTAGTAAGACAGTATATGTTAAATTGAATTTAAATAAAAAAATTTAAAAATTAAATTAAATTAAAAAGTTGGATGTACTATACCTTGGCTAATTGAATTTAAAAAATAAAGTTGACTAAGTAACCACCACCTGGTTAAAAAAAAGAAAAGAAGCAATATTTAAAAGGATAATCACTAGATGAACCATGAGACACTATGGACTCTGAGAAAAAAACTGAGGGTTCTAGAAGGGAGGGGGATGGGGGAAGGGTTAGCGTGGTGATGGGTATTAAAGAGGGCACATACTGCATGGAGCACTGGGTGTTACATGCAAACAATGAATCATGGAACACTACATCAAAAACTAATGATGTAATGTATGGTGATTATCATAACATAATAAAATAAAATTTTAAAAAATATAAAAGGATAATCACTGATAATTGTTCAAAATTATAAAAATATCAATTCACAATTTCAAAAAGCTTTAATAAAAATTAAAAAAAGGAAAAGTATATCATAATAAAATTGCTGAGTACCAAAAGCAAAAAATACCTTTTTGTGGGAGAGAACGGCACATTACCTTTAAGGATAAACTATAGGCCCTAGAGAGTGCATTTCTTAACAATGGATGGGAGAAGATATGGGAATTATAACTTTAAGGTACAGAACAAAAAAGTAAATGTCAACCTAAAACTCTTGCACAGGGAAACTATCTTTCAAAAGTGACTGCAAGACAAAGACCCTGCCAATAAAACAAAAATTCAGAGAATTTGTCACCAGTAGACTCTTAATAAAAAGAAAAACAGAGTTTTTAAGACAAAAGGAAAATTATCTCAGATGGAAATATTGAAATGCAAGATGTAATGAAGAAAAATGGAAAAGATATGTAAGTATAAATTAACAAACTTAATCATGGTATCTTGTAGAGTTTAATATATATGTAGAATTAAGATACACTTCAACAAAATTACAAAATTTCAAAGTTAAAGAGTTTGTAATCCTGGCATTCTGGGATGTGGCATAAATATTAATTCCCTAGAATTTAATAAATTAGGACATACTATAATCTCTAGTAACACTAAAAGAATAGTAAAAGAATATGTAACTAAGAGGCTAATAGATTGGTAGTTTTATTATGAAATAAAAAAATCCTTGGTTAATAAAAAAGAAGAAAAAAAGCAATGTAATGGTAAGATGCCCAATATTTAACCTAAATGTATCAGTAATTACATCAACTGTTAATGGATGAAATACTCATATTTGATTATCAGCATGAATGTACCAAAGTTTGCCAGATTTAGCAAGTGAAAATGTAGGATACCCACTTAAATTTGAATTTCAGATAAACAATGAATAATGCTTTAGTATGAGTATGTCCCATGCAATATTTAGAATACACCTAACACTGAAACATTATTCATTGAAAATCTTAAATTTAAATTTAACTGAACATGATGTATTTATCTGGCACCACTAACCATACCCTTAGCACTAATAGTCATCAGTCCCATGCTAAAGAATGTGACTTCTGGCAGAAGGGCTCCCTAATATGCAACCTGAGAATTAGACTGATTTACCCATCTACAAGCACTACCCCAAGAAGGCCTACTCACTGAAAATTCAAAGCCTCTTCCTGGAGAAGCAAAAATATAAACCCAAGCAAATGTTGCTACCAGAAGGGAAATCTTAAACATAAGAATAAAAAAGATTGAAAGTAATATGTTGCAAAAAACAAAAACAAAACAAAAAACACCACCAAAATACACAAAACATGCACCAGGAGAACACTAAAGCAAAAGAAACCTATCTTAGTTTACTAATTTCAGCCCAAGTAAACTTTAAGGCAGGAAGCATTTCTAGGTATATACCCAATAGAAATAGATGCACATTTGTATCAAAAGCCATGTATGATTTTAATCATAAAGCTTTTTTCATATTATTCTAAAACTTAAAATAACCTCAAATTCCATTAATAAAGAAATCCAAATTGTGCTCTATTAACACAGTGGAATACTATAGAGAACTGAAAAAGTTGCTATGCACAAGTACTTGGATAAATCTTACAGAGGGGTTATTGGATGAAAGAAATTAGACGAATAGAAATTGTATAATTCCAATTAATAAATTTTGGGGGGGAGACAAAAATAACCTAAAGTGATAAAAGTCAAGATAGTGGTTACTTTGAGGAGGAGTTTGTGTTTTTAACGGGGCACAGGGAGGGCTGCTGGTAATACTATATTTTTTATCTACCTGGTGTTTACATAGATGTGTTCATCTTGGGAAAAATCATTAAGCAGTGTGCTTCAAATTTTTGCATTTTTATCGGATATCCATACTTCTATAAAATAGTTACATTAAGTAACTATTGTATTTAATGTGCTAAATAACAGGGATTACGATAGTGTCGGGAAATAATATAAAGGAAGTAAAGATGAACTTACGTAGAAATACCTAAGCAGAGCTTTAGGAGATGAGTAGGCGTGAGAAGGTGAAAGCATCGGCGCGGTGGGGGTGGGGGTGGGGGTGGGGGTGGGGGTGGGGGTGGGGGTGGGGGTGGGGGTGGGGGTGGGGGTGGGGGTGGGGGTGGGGGTGGGGGTGGGGGTGGGGGTGGGGGTGGGGGTGGGGGTGGGGGTGGAAGCAAGGAGTATGGAATGGAAGGGCGTATTTGTAGAACTACAGGCACTTTAGTACTAGTCGCCTTTCGTGCGGGAACGAGACGCGGCAGGATGTGAGGCTGCAAATATAGGTAATATCTGCTCAAGGTTGAATCTTGAAGGCCCAGGGCTTCAGGTGCCTTTGAAGATCCCACTCATTCTCTTAGCCTCACTTCTAATTTCAGCCGTGGCTGTCTTGACATAGGCTTCAACTCACTCACCTCGTGCATACGATATCTGACCTTAAACCCGTACTACACGTCTTTGACTTTTCACCCTGGAAAGGCTCCCAGAGGACCCATTTCTCAAGCCAGTGTGAGCAGCCCAGCAATGCAGCCAATAGGGGACAGGAGCTTATAGATAAAAAGTTCTCCTGGTCAGTCCTTAGGTGGATGATTTCTGAGAAGCATTCTATATGATCCTTAGGAGTTTGGAGGCAGGAAGGAGCCTTGCTGTCTTCAGTGACTTTGATAACATACCCTTATAATGGATTTCCCTCTTTCCATCCCTTTCCCAAATCTCTCGCTACCACTCCGGGACATGACCTCACTAATACATTGCATGCACCCCAAGAGTTTGGCTGAGTTTCTGCCTTAGGAGAAAACATGAACTAAGAATTGTGGATTCTATCCTGCAAGGTAGGGGAAACCCCAGTCAAGAGTGGCTGTGCAGAGCCATGCAGGAGATTGAGTAATAATGCTGGCAGGGAACTCACTGGGAGACTGTTGGGAACTTTGAGAGACTAGATAATCACCCCCCTGTTTCTCTGAAGCAGTGAGAAATAGGACAAAGAAGTAAAGCAGATGGGAGGTAAAGATTACCTTTATCTCTGACAAAGATCATATTGGAGAATGTGACTCACATCTTTAGGCAGGTGGGCTTCCTGTTAAAGAACTTCAGACTTAGATTGACCCCCTACAGTGTTAGGGCAGTAAGACCTCCCCACTGCAAACACAGCCTGCCCCTAGAGAGGCAGAGCAGAATTTCTATCTAGGCTGGAGGAAAAGGGGCATTGACTCCTAGGAATCTAGGGAATGCAGAACAGCATTGGTGAAAGGCAGCATTTGAGCTGAGCCTCTATGGGTGAGTAGAGTTTTGACAGGTGTAGACAGAGGTTGCATATGAGATAGTGCTGTGTAAGTGACTGAATGTTAAACCAAATCATTACTGTGGTTTAGGAAATAGTTATAGGAAATAGATTATCTAACGGAGGATGCAGGTAGGATTTTGAGTAGTTATTCATTTCTTCTTAGAAAGCTAAATAGAATTCAATCTTACTGAATGGTGGGTGGAATTCTGAGCTAAGATGCCAATATGTAATAACTATGGTCCTCCACATTCCTCCCCGACAGCCAAATTCATATTCATTAAACCCCTTTCCCTTGTTGCTAAGCAGAGGATGCAAGAATACATTACAAATCATAAATATTAGCACAGAAGGATTTGCAAGTCAACCTGTCCTATTATGAATGCAGTTGCAAAGTTCTAACCTTCTGTGCTCCACATTCTGTACAGGCTGGGAATACTTCCCCCACGATAGACAATCAGCACCAGGGAAGGCAGTAAATGCTTGTAAATCATTGTCATTTTTTCTATAACAAATGCCCTTGTCTAGAGCCCTCACATTTACTGTTGCCTACACATATATGCAGATACACGCGCGAGTGAAGGTATATAGTCACCCCACACACAAATATGCATAATCCACTCGGAAATACACAAAGCAGAGATAAAATGCAGAAGTGAGGATACAGTATGGTTTTCCAACATCTAATATAAATTCTTGCCACTTTCATTTTTAGGGTAAGATGTGGGCCTAAAAGAGTCTTTAATTGTGCTTTGTTTTATCTTTATTTAGCATGCTTGGTCAAAGCAAAAATAATACAGGATCCTGGCATTTTATGAATACTTTCTCTCCAGACTCTCCTGAGTCAGGACCTATGGCTAGCAGATTGTGTCAAAGCTTCATTTATCTCTTCCCTCCTGCTGCCTGCCTGCCTTTTGACCATTTCCCTGCTAATTAAGCCTGAGAGCAGGTGGAGAGAGAGAAGCTGTTAATCTATTTATTCCCTTTCACAGGTCAGGTTTAGAGGAGGGATAAATAAATATGGGAAAAGTAAGGTTGGGTGCTGTTTTAAGATTTTTACTGCTCTCTCTCTGTCTGGATACACTGTGATGCAGGCGTCCTTAAAATACCAAGTTACTAGTGCAACATTCTTAGTGATCATTCATTGGATTGAATTTGCTTCAGTAATTCAGTTGATATCCTACTAAGAGCTAGGCCCTATGTTATATGTGAGAGAGAAAGAGTGAACAAGACTTACCTGCTTGCTGCCATCCTGGAGTTCATAGACGAACCTGAAATAGACAACAAACAAGTAATTGAAAATGTGATCAATGACAGGAGGGTAAGAGCAGGGCCTCAGGCATGAGGGCACATGCACATAAACTGAAAGACATTCACAGAACAATGGGACTTGGGCTTTTTTCATCTTTTCTATATACTCCAGATTCTCAGGCGAAGGGAATGATGAAAAGATGTGACTGACTTAGATTAATGGCTAAGCTAATAGCCTGCCCTTTTAAACAAGAAGCTGAGCTTTCTTGGGGCGCCTGGGTGGCTCAGTCGTTACGCGTCTGCCTTTGGCTCAGGTCATGATTCCAGGGTCCTGGGATCGAGTCCCACATCGGGCTCCCTCCTCGGGGGGAAGCCTGCTTCTCCCTCTCCCACTCCTGCTGCTTGTGTTCCTGCTCTCGCTGTCTCTGTTTAAAAAAAAAAAAAAAAAAGAAGCTGAGCTTTCTTACCTGCTGGTCAATCTCTCAGAAGGCTTTTTGGGAGCTCATTATAGATCAAGTTCATTCGATAAAATTCCCCCATCAGGCTCTTAAAGGGTCAAGTTTCAGGGTGCACTCCAATTAAAATAACTTCTGTCTTTGACAGAACCACGGGATAGTGCTTTAAGGACCCTTGGAAATATCACCCCATTATATGAATGATACAAATCAGGATTAGATATTTAAATGATATTTTTCTAAATTCAGATAGCTGAGGTGGAAACTCAGATCTTTGGACTCTAATATATGGTGTGGTAATGAGTTATGCTCCTTCTGGTGAAGCTTCTAGAATTTTTTTTAAAAGACTTTATTTGCCAGAGAGAGCGAGAGAGTGAGCACAAACAGGGGGAGAGGCAGGCAGAGGGAAAAGCAGGCTTCCCACTAAGCAGGGGAGCCTGATCTGGGTCTCAGTCCCCTGGGATCATGACCTAAGCCGAAGGCAGATGCTTAACCGACTGAGCCACCCAGGTGTCCCACTTCTAGCAATTTTATAACAAGCCTACAGAAGAGGCCAAGCACATATATAATTTTTTGGATTTAGATTTCAAAACATTGATTTAAAAGTACTATGCACCCTTAGAAAATAAGTGAAAAATTAAAACTACCTATAACTCCTCATCTTAGACTGCTATCTGATGACCTCAGGATTTGAAAATGGTATCATAGATTTTTTTGTTGTCATTGTTATGTCCATATAATTTTAGGGACTTGAAAGTTAGTTCTTGATGAACCCAAAGAGGTTTCTAGTAATTCCTACTTGGTTTTCTCAGGATTCCTGCATTTTCTTTTAAATCTTATGATGCAGAATTAGTGCATGCCAAACTGCCCATCTCTTAATTATAGAATATCCCTTTTGTTATTGTTGAAAGCGAAATAGTAAAATAATTTTGTTAATTTTGGGTAGATTCAGATTTAAATATTTTTTTTCAAAAGATTTGATCGATGCCTTGTTTCGTGTTTCTTGTCAGAATTATCTTGTGGAAATTGTAGGAGTTATCAAACCGGTCCTTTGCTGCCAAAATTACTAAACCAGTTTTTTATACCTTCTATTAACTTATTTTGTAAGGTGAGGATGATCTCTGAAAGAGGAGCTATTTTTAAGCCAGCCTAAGCATATTCCTTCCTTCCTCCTTCCTCCTAATTTGTGAGGTCAATGATATCCACCTCTTTGACTAATAGGAAATCCTATCTGTATGAAATCAGGTTATCTAAATATATTAGGAATGTCTAGCAGTCCTGTTTCATGGAAATTAAATGAGTGAATAACTTTATGATGAGAAAAAAATCACAAGGTCATGGCCACTGTTGCTTTAAAACTAAATTAGCAAATCTTGAGAAGTTTGCTTTTGCTCTTTCCCTGGTAAGAGCTCAGTGGTCATCTTTCTCTTAGATTTTGACCTTCAGAGCATCTCCAAGGCCCAGGCAGTAAGAGTAATGGCAGATGATGGGATTGGGGGTGGTTTGATAAAGTACTAAATAAGCAACAACCCTGCCTTATGACACTTGAAAATGGTTCCTCTAAAAAAACTTCTTAAAGTCTGTTAGGAACCAGAACTAGTATCAAGCACTGGTGTTATACGCAAACAATGAATCATGGAACACCACATCAAAAACTAATGATGTAATGTACTGTGATTAACATAACATAGTAAAATAAAATTTTAAAAAAAGAAATAATCTTAGTACAATCATTATGTTTGGAGACATCCACGTTTTATGCTATTATATATTTTTTATTACAAATGAATATTTCCAGCAGCTAAAATAGTGGTTGAGTGTCACATTAATTTAAAGAAAAATGATTTCATTATGGGGCATTTACTTTACTATCTATTGAGCAAATATTTCCATTTGGTGGCTCCTTACCCGGTTGTAAAGCTTGAAATCTGAGTTGTGAATGTTGTCAGGATAATCATCTGTGAGTGATAAACATAGCTCGGGCTTGTATTTGTGGGTTCTCTTGTTTCCCCTTTCACATCTTCAAAGAAACCCTTGCAGCATTTGTATGCTCATGATATACCAAGTCTTCCCTCATCAAAATCATATCATAGGGCGCCTGGGTGGCTCAGTCGGTTAAGCAGCTGCCTTCGGCTCAGGTCAGGATCCCAGGGTCCTGGGATGGAGTCCCACGTCAGGCTCCCTGCTCAGCGGAGAGCATGCTTCTTCCTCTCCCTCTCCCTGCTGTTCTGCCTACTTGTGCTCTCTCTCTCTCTGTCAAATAAATAAATAAAATCTTTAAAAAAAATCATATCATAAAATCTGATGAAGGCTTTCAGAAAAAAAAAAAGTCTTGGTACAATTACGTCAGTACATTTATAAAATGTGCTTATTCTCAAAAGTTCCTTGTCTTTCATCTCAATACCTTCCTATATTTTGTGGAATGAAAGGATTTTCTATTGTTATTGTTCAATGACTTTTAGGGATCTTTGGAGCAAATGGAAGAATGGTGGGAAAGTGGGGTGAGGAGCACAGCAATGGTCAGGAGGAGGGGGAGTCATCTAGAATTGTTTATTCTAAGGGAAAAAACCAACAATGTTGAATCCCTTTGATTTTATGCTTTGAAGTCTTGTGAGTCATATAGTAATACCTAGACTAAGGAACCCACTCTTTTTGTGAGTGGTAGAATGTTTATGAAGAAGATGATTGATAAGGCAAGAAAGTTTTCTCAGAAATTCTGTAATTTAGTGTAAAAAGAAGTACATGATTAATGTAAACTTGAGATTCTCATGAGGGCACTCATAGCTTATTTGAGAAATAATCTCCGTAATGCAGAGCTTTTCTGTCTTTTTCAGTCTCTCTCTCTCTCTCTCTATATATATATATATATTTTTTTTTAAAAAGAGTATTTGTAAGATATCCTGAAGTTAGCCAATAGGGATGCTGGAGCCTGGGAGCCCAGTTATCCCAAGCTGTATACCCACACCTGTGGCCCATCTACATGGCATGCACCTGTAAGCTATCTGTGACTCACTGATGGGAAAGCTCTGCACAGTATCAACTTTTTACAAGTAGATTTCCATCCCTTCGATCTTTATTGATACCCCTTGCATGCAAAGGAAACCAATTTGATCCTCAGCTCTGTTTCTTTATTAGGAAGTGAATCTGATTTGTGCTAATGCTAGAAATTAGTCTTCAAGTGAACTTTTATTAAGTATCTTGCCATTTTGTGTCAATTACAGATCTGAGTAACACAAAGACTTAAAATAGTTAAAATATACACAAGCTGAAAAGAAAAAGCATGCTCTTCAGTAAAATCTTTGGCAGTTGCTGGTCCTCTAAGAAACAACCACATCAACCTCATCTTGTGAGAGAAATCTCTTTATGTCTTAAGCAGCTGATAAGCTACCATAATAATAATAAAAAAGTACACGAGTCCACCTAATTATCTTCACTAAATCTGAACAACAAAACAGCTGATCCTCCAACCCTACTTCCACTGCTGTCCTCTCCCCTACACATACCACCATTTGAAGTTGTATCCACCTCTTCTTTTCTCCCCCTATTACATGTAGAGAGAATTTTAAAAGTAGTGATTGAGCCATCTGATATCCTTTAATTGCAGCAGTTACACAACCTAGTTACAGATTACAGCAAACTTGGAAGCTTTTAGAATTTACCTTTATCCAGGTGTCATTAAATCATAGTCTCTGGTGTTGGGGAGATATCAAGATTCCCCCAAAGTAAAATAGTTTATAAATAATGAGGCAATGGATAAGCTGAAATGCAATGCGTATTTGAATTCACAGAAGGTACTGATTACTGTTAGCTGAAGTTTTAAAGAACGTGGTTAAGAAGAGTTGGTGCTTGGGCTAGAAGATGCAAAGAGTATTTTAGGTGGAGGCCTAAAAAGACAGCCTGTTGGAAGGAAAAAGTAGGAACTATGCCTGAGACTCCAGATGAACTCAGATTGGTTGGAAAAAGGGATGAGACAAATCTGGATGATTTTAATATTCATTTGGGAAGCAATGGAATTGATATTATATAACTGGGTGAGCCAGTGTTGGAGATGCTTGAGGGCCCACCCTGGAATTAAAATGATTTTCATCAGAGAGGAAAGGAATGGGATTAGACAGCATAACATCCAGAGCCTTTGGTCATAGTCTGCTTCCTGTAGCAAGGTTGATGACTTAGAGCTATCACTCTTCTCTCAGTATATACTTTTCTTGATTCTCATTACCTAATGTTTGCATATCCCTCATACCTAGTTTGTATGTGCAACTATTGATATTCATTTGCATGTATGGATATTTCTGGGATTTTTCATTACAAAGCCCCTAATGGCAGTTCAAAAAATTTAAGTGGCTATTTTTGCAGTGGTAACCAGCTCTGCTCTAGTTAGAGACTTGGATAAATCACTCAGTCCCTTCAGACTTGATTTCTTCCTTTATGCAGAGATGAGATAAGACTGGGTATTTTCTAAAATAAAATATAGAACTAACATCTGAGCACCTGGGTGGCTCAGTCAGTTAAGCATCTGACTCTTGATTTGGGCTCAGGTCATGATCTCAAGATTGTTGGATTGAGCCCTACATTGGGCTCCACGCTCAGCGTGAAGACTGCTTGAGATTCTTTCTCTCCTCCTTCCTTTGCCCCTCCCTGTTTGCACGCTCTTTAAATAAATAAATAAATAAAATCTTAAAAAAAAAAACAACTGACATCACATGCATTTCTGGTGACTACTCTCTGCCATACAAAAGGCAAGGTTTGTAACTAAAGATTGTTTCTTAGCCATCTGCCCCCACTAGGTTTGGGCACACTATTACTTAGATAAGAAAGTATATATCCTTCATTTTCTCTGATTAGATCAAAGTAAAATAAATAATGTTTGACAAGAAAGAAAATACTGACCTTACTCATTTTATTTCTTTGGACTGATGAATGAAGGTAAATTAAGAAAAAATCAGTAGGTTATTAACTATACTGGTGGAAATATTTAAGATCAGTAAGGGAAATCATCACACTCCATGTCACTCACACATAAAATTTACAGAGCAAGTAGTTATCCTTTTAAAGATTTTAATACATACTTAAAAATGGACAATTTATTATTACATAATTATATAACATTGATACTATTAGATGTGTGGTTGTATATATTTTTCTTTTCAATAAAATAGTTTCATGCTTATAAAAGTCACCCTAAGTCAACTTGGACAAAGAGAACAAACATACAGTAGAAATAAACCATGTAGTAAATAGGATATAAGTAAGGAAAAATATTATAAAGCAGTTACATTGTTGACACAAAAGAAAAAAAAATACACTTTTCTATTATTTGAAGGCAATTCACAATCATTTCCAGGAATTCTGTGAGAATTTAAGGCCATTTGTTCTAAAGAAATGCTTTAATTTAGACACAACGTCACAAAACTGTAATTCTTGTAAAAACTGTACATGCAAAAACTCTTTACAAGTCATTGTGGACAGGCAGTTCAGTATGTAGGAGTAGGTTATCTCACAAATGTGTTGTGCACTAAGTCACGTGGTTGTGTATATTTCACTGGGAATTTCACAAAAAACTTCCAGCCTGTGCACCCTGCATGGCAACATGAAAAGGTGATAACAAGGAGTCCAAATCAAGAGAGCCAGTATCCCTTTGAATTAAAATATCTAGACAAGGTATAATGGAATAAAAAGTTTAAAACCTCTGCTACATGGTTCACAGTTAAATATTCTGGGTTTTAGTTTTTCTAAATAGCGTTATAATATAAAGATGCTGCTTTGTACACGAAGTATTTTCTGTGCATTTTACAGTTCACAATGTTTGACTTTTTATTATTTCTACTGAGAATTACAGAACATAAACTGGCTGCAGTCTAAATTTAGAATCCAAGCTCCATGAAAAATGCATGTTCGTACAGGATACACATCTGCTAAGCTTAAACTCCCATACTTGGCAAACAACGCAGAGGAACTCATTACTAAGCAGATGCGGCCTCATAAGACAATTCACTTACTGAGAAATATGAAGCATCTCTCCCTTCCCTTTATTTGCAATTGTATTTGTCCAGACAGTCATTCAAAGAGATATTGCTCTTGTGATTATAGCTATTGCAATTTAGAAGACAAAGGATTCAATATTCAAAACTCTTATTCTTAAGAACAGTTATAAAAGTATTGAAATTTAAAAAGTAGTAACATGTAAACATTGATACAGAGAGACTGCTCTCCTATACACACAGCAGTCAAGGACAATATTTGAGTTAAAAACAGTTTGTGCTTTTTCCCAACAATACATTGGAAATTAGCTGTTTCTGTCCCCCCACCCCCTGCCGCCAAAAAAAAAAAAAAAAAAAAGATTCAGAGAAGACATCCATATTTTGCTTCAAGCATTTAAACAATTTTTCTGTTGCTCATGCAACAACCATATTTACAGTTTTGGTTTAGAAAGAGAATTAATTTTGGATCCAAGAAAGCATATTAACCAGTACTGCTGAAACCAAACTGAGAAAAGTATCTCATTCCCTGGTTCATGACAGAGCACCAGGAGCAAAGCGTTGACTCAGCAGTTCTAACTGATAAATAGTTAACGGGAGCCGTTCGGAGCACAGTCAGATCTGAGTCTGTAACACATGTGTAGGCGGGGTGTAGGGCGGAGGCGCCGGGGATGGCTTGATTCCGCGGGCCCTCATGTAGGAAAGAAACTGCTCAGGGATCTCAGCGAGGACATCTTTGGCCAATCTAGCCATGCTCAGTATGTGGTTTCCGCTTCTGTCAATATAATCCCGGAACGGCACAAACTAAAACAGAGGTGAAAGAAATTTATTTCAGAGACTTCAGCATGCTGTTTAATAGACACAAAAGGCAACACATGTAAACATTTAGTTGAGAATCAGAGAAGCCTGGAGGAATGGTTAGATGGATAATCATTACTGTGCATTTTCAAGAGATTTGATTCATTACGAACAGCTAGCTAGCTACTACAGTGACCAAACCTTTCTATGGTATATGCTTTATCTAAAAAGGGCTGTAATTATTTTCTATGTTTTTTTCTCCCAATAACTCCTGTCTCCTGGTCCCGACAGGTCCATCATCTTGCTATAGGTATTCGGTTTGAGTTCTATACCTCACCTGACTCCCAATAGGATACAGCATTTACCTCGTCAGGGCCTGGTTTCCTACCAATGGAGTTAATACGTGCCGAAATCAGCTTTCAATGCAGAAACAGTATCCAGTGGAAGTAAAAAAAGAAAGTGTGTATTGTTGAAGAAGCCTAAACACATGTGAAGTGTTTTTAATTATTAGTAAAACATCAAATCACATGTCCCAGATACTGGTTTTTTTCAAATCTGTAATTTGGAATGGAAAAAAAAATAATTCAGCGTAAGATTGGTATACTTCTTATTGAAATATCATCATTCTTGTTTTTATATCATATAAAAATAATTGCTCTATCTTTACAGAAGCAATTATGTGAGAGCCATTATCAGCTCAACATTAAATACTCTGGCAGTAAATTGCCTGATTCTATCTTCATTTATGACGGTTACTTAAGTTAATAAACATATGCTGTTTGAGGGCATTAGTTCAATTTGCCTTCAGAGACATGATGATTCTTGAAGCAACCTGGAAATTTTTGGAACCATTCATGTTGTGAACCCAGTAATTTTAGGTCTTAGAGAAAAGGCACTGTGAAGACATTTGAGAATGTTGAACAATTTCTAAGTGTAATATTTAACAGTTTGAGTTAAATCATTTTTTCTCCTCTAGAGAGAGAGCACACTCCCATCTCCTACTATACCATAAATAGACTCTGAGAAACAAACGGAGGGTTCTAGAGGGGAGGGGGGAGGGGGGATGGGTTAGCCTGGTGATGGGTATTAAGGAGGGCACGTATTGAATGGAGCACTGGGTGTTATACGCAATGAATCATGGAACACTACATCAAAAACTAATGATGTAATGTATGATAATTAACATAATATAATAAAATTAAATTAAAAAATTATTTTGAAAAAGTTAGTTTTGATTTAAGTAGCTACTCAAGATGTGCTTTCAGAAAAAACTATTATGGGGAAACAGGCTGTAAAATGGTCAGATTGCGACAGGTAAACCAAATTAAAATGTTAAGAAATCAAGTAGCAAGTGTAATACTTTTTATGCAGTGAACACAGTCTCTTTTAAGGAAGAGTAGAAAATTACTCCTTTCTTTTTAAAATAAGACATACTGTAGGCAGAAGAAACCTATATGACTATAATTTTACCCTGTCTTGCTAACCAGGAAGAAAACTCAGCCCAGCTTTTAGAAAAGTGGTGTAGAAAGGTGACCAAGTTTTCTCTTACACCTGAAGGTAGCTAAGCCAGGGTAAGAAAAACTAGTAGAGCGAATATAATCTTCAACTGAGAAGAGAGCTAAGGGGAGGTGAACTTGTGTGAAGTCAAATTATCTAACTTTGGACAAGACTTGACATTCTTAACAAAAAAAATCAAAGAGGTGTAAAAAAGGGTTTATTCTTTTTCTCTAAAACTATAATTAGAAAAGTGAGAAAACAGGAATGAATAAGATTGAGGATTAATGAGAAAAAGATATATTGCAAGAGCTTACTTCATTCTTTTAAAAGGCATAGCATTTTACTTTTTTTATTTTATTATGTTATGTTAGTCACCATACATTACATCATTAGTTTTTGATGTAGTGTTCCATGATTCATTGTTTGTGTGTAACACCCAGTGCTTCATGCAGTACGTGCCCTCTTTAATACCCATCACCAGGCTAACACATCCCCCCACCCCCCTCCCCTCTAGAACCCTCCATTTGTTTCTCAGAGTCCATAGTCTCTCATGGTTCGTCTCCCCCTCTGATTCCCGCCCCCTTCATTTTTCCCTTCCAGGCATAGCATTTTAAAAATAAACACTGGGTATGTTGAGTATTCAGTAATTGTCCCTTAAACTTTATTTTTAAGAGTTCAGTTTTTCAGAAATCTGTAGCTAATATATCCATTTGAGGGAAAGGATGGCACCTTTGGCAAGCAGTTGATCTCACCTATTGTATGTTTACCTCAACTTTGCTCTTATATTTTTCTTTGCCCCTTTACCTTTACTTCTACACCATGGACATAAAACTCATTTCTCTTTTTACCCCCTATTCTCCCCAACCCTGGAATTAGGATGCCCTGGTTCAAAAGCTGGTCGATCTCAGACAAATGATTTTCCACTCTTTGTTTCCATCTCCCCTTCTGAAAATGAGGATGATAATAATAATACCTGCTTTATTAGGTTGCTATATTAAGGAGGTTAACATGTACTTAAAATAGTGATCAACTCATAATATGTATTATACATGGTGGTTGTTTTAATCATCTCTACTATTACTATTCATCAACTTATACATGTGTATATTCAATATAAATATAAAACTATGTTCTTAATAGTTTTCTATTTACATTTACATCAAACATTAAATATAAGGAATATCCTTCTCCATTTAGCTCTATCAGATTTAAGTACAATATCAGTGTTGTCTTCTAAGTAATTCCTGGCCTTTTTGTTATTTTAAAACACCCACTGCTTCATCTTTCCAGCAAATGCTAGGAGATGTGCTAATTTTTTTTTACTGAAGTAAATTAAAATTCATCTTTAAGAATGTTGTGATGCTCTGGGATGTCAAAACTTAGATTCACAACCACCCTTCTCATAATACATGCAGATCTACTCATATTTAAAAGATGTTCATAAATAATGGGTAAGAAAGAAATCTTAGTTTTCAGCTGAAGAGGAAAGTATGTATCACGTTTAACTTAGGCTTGTTCAGTGGGGCCATGGATTCTTCCTGCCCCCTTGAATATTGGGGGACCTTGCCCCCAGGGTGAGAATCATTGCCATAGAGAGTTCCTGTTGTCAACAGGAGTACACCTCATCCTACCTGTATGCTGGGAGTAGACAAAAAATGTTGAGAACTTTCTACTCACTAACTGAAATTATCTAAACCGTTCCCACAGGGACATTCAGCTCTTCAGTCACGTCACAAGGTACTCTCCTAAGCGAGAGATGAAAATCACAAGTGACTCTTCATTTCCTTTACCTCTTCTTCATGTCAAATCTTACAGTTGTCAGGACAAAAATATGCCCTCTATAACACTATTGCTCATGTCCTTCTACAATCAGTTTCCCACTCAACTTCTCAGGCCACTCTGATTATTGTCTTTTTTTTTTTTTATCATTCATTTCTGATCACCGTACCTGGGGACCTCCTGTTCAAAATAATGCTCACACATTTGTGGATGAGTGTTGTTCATTGACTGTCCCCACAAATTAACTTGGACCCTTAAAATGTTCAGTCTAGGGGGATAAATCAGTTTTAACTTTGCACGAATTTATCACATTCATCTGGAGAATACCAATAAATGCATTCTGTTCTGTAGAAATGTACTATATCCTTGATACTCTACAGATTTTTTTTTTCAGCATCCATCCTGTACAAGGAAAATGTTCCACATGACTGCTCTAACGGTTGGCTTTGCCTATGTGAAAACTACTGTGCAGAGCTCCATTAGTGATTTTCAAGTCTAAGCCTTCAAGGTTATTATTCTCCTTTTAATGGAAAATATGATTTAAATATAATTTTTAAGGAAATGATAGGCCAACCAACAGCTGCATGCAGCCAGAAGAAATGACATTACATTATACACAATGGCCAATTCATAGCACAAACAAACAAATAGGAAGCCTTTACATATATTGATTTAAGAAAATTACTCTTTTAAGTTTTAGAATAACAACCATAGGATATCATCTTGCTTACTATTTGTACTATAGTCATGAGATTCAATCTTGAGGCAATGAATATAATCACACATAAGGCTGACTACAGTGTCCCATGTCAAGGTACAGCTACTATGAAATACTGACATAAAAATGAATTTGCACTGGACTATGCCAACAGACAATCTAAAAATAATAACTAATATTGGCACTAATGCATTCATCGAGCAACTGGTAGGTAACAGGTCTTCTGCTAAAAGATTTATACAGTATCTCATTAAATTTTTATAAGCATGTTACCCATATTTTGAATTTACAGAAGAGGAAACTGAAACTTGGAGAGTTTAATTAACTTAGATCAGATGCTTATGAGTATCTATCATTTGAACCTAAATTGATCTAACCCTGAGACATGAACCACTACAGTAATATGAAAGGGGAAATAGATCCTAATAATCTTCACTAGACTATTGGCTTTTATGAGAGTAGGTGTGTTATAACAGAAAGAACACAGGTTTGGGAATCAGAACTCTGTTGGAAATTTGGATCTACCAATTTATGACTTAAATGATTTTGCACAAGTTGCTACCTGGGCCCGTTTCCTTATGCATAAGTTACTACAAGGCAAAAAGTGACCAGTATTTTTAGGAAGATATAAAAGTGGTATGTGAATAAACTCAAAGATGGGAAATTAGTTTAGGTGTGCAGAGAGGGCTTTGGGCAAGGCTATATAATGAGAACTTTCAAAATGTAGGATTTTAATCAGCACAGATAAAGAAGAGTATTCAGGTGAAATAATAAGAGGAAATAAAAACAAGAACAATGGAAATGTGTGATGCAAAGGTAGTTGGTAGTCCTATTTGTCTAGACAAAGTGTGTGTGTGTTCAGCTAAAGAGGAAGATTGGGGTCAAGACATGGAGACTCTTATATGCGATGTTTAGGTTTTAGAATCAAAGTAATACACAATTTTGTTAAGAATTTTAGAATCAGACATTTTAAGGTTAAATCTTGACTCTACTTATTAGCTACATGACTATGGACAAGAAGAATTAAACCTCATTTCTTTTTTTTTTTTTGTAAAATGTAGTAATCAAAGTACCTATATAAGGTCAATTAAGGATTGAGTGAAGTGATACTATAGCTCTTAGCCTGCCTAGCATACAAAAGGAGTTAATAAATGACTCAATATTATTATTATATGAAGACGTTGGAAACCACTTAAGGTTTGACATAATAATGAGAACTCCATCCACTACCCTCAACTTTCTGCTGAACCTCAGGTACCTTTGGCTTTTGTTATTATTTGCGGCCTTAGGCTTTTGTTTGCCCACTTAAAAAATTTGGATTCCATTTGCAGTGCATTAACCTGATTTGCTTCAACATATAAGAAATTGGAAGTAATAAAAAGGTAAGAGAGCCTAAATGGACCCTATTTTCTGATAATATTTTAGCCAGCAGTATTTACAGCATCAATTGTGATGGCTTAGATATTTTCTGATGATGGAGATTGACAATTTTATCCTTGGTGTGCTCTTGTGACCCCATTATTCTAAATATTCAAGAGTATTTCTATTCTTGAAAATAACTCATTTAAAAAAAACATTTTACTGGATGGTGAAACCTGGAAAACTGTGATGGTAGAATATTTTTATTTTTTATTTCTTTTAGAGGGAGGAGGGGCAGAGGGAGAGAGAACATCCTAAGCAATCTCCACACCCAGTGCAGAGCCCAATGCGGGGCTTGGTCTCACAACCCTGAGACCATGACCTGAGCCGAAATCAAGAGTCAGATGCTTACCCAACTGAAGCCACACAGGTGCCCATCTGTGATGGCGGAATGTTTTTAAAACCTTACTTGAGGTGAGAGAGAATGCTAATTCTTCTTCAACACAATGTGATATGTAAATGGTTACCTTGCTTACTATTGCTAAAAGACCGATCACCATTTAGGAACTTCTCCATGAAATCAGAAAAGGATCTATCAAATCCCCTTAAGTAAATGTAGGCATGTAAGTCAAGATGTCACAGTCATTCAGGAGGCTACTAATTTTCTGGAGACATTTTAATTTCTTATTCGGTATCTGTAAGATCCAACAACTCTTCAGTTCAACTTTGGTAGAATCCCTTGAGTATTTAGTTATATCCCCAGGTGTCTTCAGAATCGTTGGGGATCCCAGTGTTACTGTAAGGTGGGAGACTGGTCTCAAGGACTCCGACTTTCAAGAAGAAACATGATTATATGGATATATACCTTATACTGATATGTAATATTTTCATGTTTACTTCCTCTGAGACTCACAACATCATGAAAAGAGAAGATCAAAGAATTTAAAGTCTAGAGATAATGAAATGAAGGTTCAGAGAGATTTACTGACTTGTTCAAGATCAGAGTGGCAATATTATAATTTCATAGATCTGGGTCCAATCTCAATATTCTGCCCAATGTAGTATATCTGTTGAGAGACTACTTTCACAATCAAGGACATTTTATAAATGCTAATAGGCATGACTGTTGCTTGTCACTAACATAACAGATCATTCCTCTTAAAGGAAACCTTAACAATGCGGGCAATCTTAACTACCCTTTACAGAAGAAAATAGTAACACGTTTCCCTTAAGCATCATCATGATGCCATGAGATATGAGCATGCCTCTACTGATTTTGTAAAAATGCATTACAATAGCAACATAACACATTCTAAAGAACTTCAAATTCATACTTCCCTTCAGTAATTTGATTTTTTGGAAACTGTGAGTCAGAGCTTTTAGATAAAGTGTAATTACTTAGACCTATAATTATGCTAATAAGGTTAAGGTGAATAATCATGTGTCTAATTATGAAAACAAAACACCATGGGATACTTAAATAAATGACCACATCATCCTGTTCCTTTTCTCAGCTGCTTTTAACCTAATCATTCATGTGTGTGAGTGCTTTTTACTCTACCAAGAACGTTAGGTTAAGAAGTTTAAATCATATTTAATTATCTTTTTTAAAAAACTGTTATACAGATGTTTCCGTTTTAAAATTTATTTTTTGCTGCCTAATAAAGAACAATGCTTTTTAAAATCTTTATCAATATTAATCTTCATACCAACAAATTTACAGATTATTTTATATTTCTCCCTCAAAGTATTTTAATCAATTTTTGTTGTCTTTTACTGAGTTCTATTTTGGAAATGTATTTTATCTACATGATCTTACTTAATCTTTACAACAATGCCAAAACACTGAAATTTAGAAAGCTCATTCAAGTTATCACAGTGAATAATTTGGGATTTGAATTAAATTCTGCAGGATTCCGAATTCTGTGAGAGTCTCTTAAGGACTGTTCTTTGGGTGAATGTATAGGTTGTTATTAAGGAGATAATACTGAAGTCCATTGTTTGCTCCTTCAAAACTTTCATAGCGTGTGCTGAGACCTTTGCTTTCCCATTTAAAAAGGTGTACCTCCAGCTGCTTTTCCCTTGTAAAAACCTAAAGATATGGAAACTAATAAGTAGCCATTTAGTTGAATTAACTACTTGCTTTCAATGATAAATTTGAACTATATTGATTGGCTGCCTCCCTTCTATTCACTCCCAGAATAGTAGAACAAGTGTAGATCATATATACAACATAAATTATTATGTTATTATTTTGTATTATATATATTATTATATGATCACATATCATATATCATCTCTATATAATTACATATAAATTATATATATAATTTATATTTTCATATAAATTTATATATTTATATATAATTTTAAGATCTATTTCTCCACTTTTCTAACCATAATCTAGGGAGAAATATGAAAATATCTAGTTTTGGTTTGTTAACACTAAATTTATTTACATTGAAATGTAATCAGGTGTCTTAAAATATATTTAGTCTTTGTTGAGGACTAAACAATGAATAGATAAGCATCATTAAAAAGTCTGTAATGTTTCTAGCTTCTAATTTTACCAAAGATCTCAATGATGATACTTTCTGGTAATATTAAAGTAGGAAAAGACATTTATTAACATTTCTATTTTATATATAGTGAACCTGAAATACAAGAGAGTCACTGGGTACTTATTCTAGGGCCTACTTGCCATGCATCTCATAGACAATCAACTGAATAAAGTAAGCAGAACCTGAGAGTCCTGCTTTCAGTGTAATTTGTTTATTTACAAATCAGAGCTGACAGGTTCCTCACAATGAACTAAATAAATAATTTCCATTAAATTTCTTACCTGTACAATATCCCTTTCCGCATATTTTCCCCTGGAGGAAACTCTTACATCATCTCCATCCAATTCAACCATCGCTTGAAAATAAAATAAGACCATTTATCCAGTGCATTTCCACCATGTACATAAACAATGTAGGTGATAGGAAATCAAGATGTCTGAAGTAGCAATGCATCCTGTGTCAAGGCAGAAAGCTTGTCGATCCTTTCATCTCCTCAGTCATTCTGCCATGAAACTTAAATTTTACAACTGAAGAAAGCTAGCCAAGACCCCATGTGACCTTTTGCAAGATGGATGAGCCAGCGTAGTATGGGTATAGCTCCCATCCTAGAGGTTCTCAATTCTGGGTTATATGCTTACATGACTGATTGGGCAAGTGATGCTAATCCATTTAACTCTTGTTGTCTTTCTCATTTAAGAAACTTGGCTCTAATCACAGAATTTCCAATAACAATTTGAACTTTATGTATCCATATTGCCCAACTTCTACTTTATTAATGGATTTTAAGACAAAGAGGGATTTGCTCTGCCCTACATTGATTGGATAAAGTATGGCTTTCTGAAGTGTGATTTTTTTTTATTGTGGGTTAATAAATAATTTCAACATTAGATAGATCAGCTGGTATTTGTGAATGCTGTGATATAAATGGACAGCTGGTAATAAAGTAATGTTATGCTGCAATTAAGAACATTTTCCAGAGTTTATTAAGTTTTCAGTGAGAATTCTCTAAATAATTAATTACACGAGGAATGCTAATTTGTGTTTAAAGTATAATTCTACTACTTATAATTCATTTTGTATGCACATGACATTCACCAGACTCCAGAGGGCCACTTGCAATTATAATGTTTGCCTCTTCACCCTCCAAAAACTACTGCTCAGGCAGAATACAATCCTCACCTTTTCATTATTTTCTTCAGTGCTTAGATAATGCATCTGGGTTAAAAACATTGTTTTAAATTTTACTTTTCTACACATGTTCATGAGCCAATGTCTGGGCTGAAACAAGTGATCATAAATGATAGAGCCACCACTCAATAATGTGCTTAGACATACATGTCATAATTTAATAAATGTGTATATTATCAATAATAAGGAAATTAACTTATTTGAAATACACAAGATCTACAAATGAGCAAAGGGAAAAAATAAAGAGTGAAAGAGCGAGCGAGAGAGAGACAAAGCAAGAAACAGACTGTTAATTAAGAGAACAATCTGATGGTTACCAGAAGGGAGGTGGGTGGAGGGGATGGGGGAACTAAGTGATGGGGATTAAGGAATGTGCCCGTCGAGATGAGCGCCAGGTGTAATATGGAAGTGTTGAATCACTATATTGTACACCTGACACTAATATTACATTGTATCTGAACTAAACGGAATTAAGAAGAAGAAGAGGAAGAAGAGGAAGAGGAGGAACAAGAAAGAGGAGGAAGAGAAGAAGAAGGAGAAGAAGAAAATTACAAAAGAGCTATTTTTCTTCCATACTTATTAGGAATGTAAACAGGAGAAGTCATTACGCTCAAATACTTTCAATAGTTAATTCCTTCCTTTGGTTTAGTTTTGCTTTCAAAATTTTCGTACGACTCTGAGACATAAATGTGCTGCGACAGTGAAAAGCCAGCAATTGCAGGAAGTTCTCCTTTACTCTCTAACAGAAAACAAGAATTTGATGATAATCTGGATCTCACCTTCCACAATCCCCTACAATTTCCATCGGTCTTTGTGAATGCTTCATTCCAATTAAGGAAAATGACAGTTATTCAGGCAATAATGTATTAGAATGTGATCCTATAAAATATCGCCCACTTTTCAGCTTGCCCTTGGGGTTAAAAAGCTGCAGGGAGCAAGAATCTGAGGCTACGCTTTTGAGAGCAAGGAGAAAAGACACAATGTGGAAATGGTGGAAGGGTCCTGTTGACCCTTTGGGTTTTCATCTGCTCCACAAGGAGCCTGAGACTGTAAGCCCCAGTTCTCCACAAGTACTTCTCCTTGGAAAGAAACATTTATGAGAGAGAATTGCACTTCTTTCTAGCCATGGGAGACACAGTGAGATTAGAACCCTTTCTATTTCTCCCCTTCTACTAACTCAGATCAAAGCAGGTAGCCCGATGCTGCTTTAATTTGATTTTTGCCTTTTAAGGATAAAGAAATCCTGCCTTGAGAAAACTTTCTTCTCAATGAAAGTGCTTTATAGAGGAGAAAAATCACTGGAGGAAAATTACACAGAGAGTTTTAAATTATTCTTATTAAAATACAGAAAGGAGACATTTGAATACTCATTAATCTAATAGTTTATTCCAAATTCCTCTACCTTCAAAGAACAGATGACAAGTCTGCCTTTCTTGCCCATGCAAACAATCTTTCTTGTTGAAAGTATGCAGATGTTGGATTTAGGTGATTAACTGATAAAATGTGCAAGTTTTATCTCAGTCTTTCTTTATGTCGGCTTCTATGTGTGATATATAAACGTACTCTGCCGTAGATATGGAAGTGCCGAGAGAAAGGCTCTTCTTGACAGGACAGCACAAGCTGAATGTAAGTCACAGATTTTCTATAAGAAACATGAGTATTCTGTCCTTTTCTTATTAGCCATGGAGAGTAGAGAGGTATTTTGAGAGAAGTGAAAGAAAAATACTTTAAAGAAGCATCTGTGGGGGCACCTGGGTGGCTCAGTCGTTAGGTGTCTGCCTTCGGCTCAGGTCATGATCCCAGGGTCCTGGGATCGAGTTCCGCATCGGGCTCCCTGCTCCGCGGGAAGCCTGCTTCTCCCTCTCCCACTCCCCCTGCTTGTGTTCCCTCTCTCGCGGTGTCTCTCTCTGTCAAATAAATAAATAAAATCTTAAAAAAAAAAAAAGAAGCATCTGTGTTTCCTAGTGGAACAGTCTACTTGTCTAGTACTGTTCTGGAAGAGTTTCCATCCTATTAAAACTTTTATCATGGTGAAAGCTGAAGGCAGGTGTCGCAGGACCCTACTTCCCTGTCCCCATGTTTGCCAGAGGAAAGTGTCACTCTGATTCCCAGGAAGGAATTCTACTGGGAAGGCAACTTCCCTCTTTGTCTACAATCTTCACTCTCTTTTCCACGTGGAAAGACGACTGACTGATTCATGGGATTACTAAAATGAGAAGGGACTGACTTTGAAATCCCTCTCACTAGGAGCAGCCTATCCTCAGTTTGAATGTAATTTCTCCCTGTGCTGTGATTAATAGGCCAGGCTCTGCCCTTGTAGAGAGGATAAAACTGTCGATAAGACTGAAGTCATTTAACCTTGGTGGAAAAAGAGTGACAAGTCTGATTCTGTGCAAAGTTTAACCCATATTCTCAAGCGCTGCATTGTTAGTAATAAAAAGCTTACATTGTGGTCTCTGAGTGATTCCTACATATTTTTTTTTTCAGTTTGGGAAGTCAGAGAGGAAAATGATGAATTATCATACCTTAAAACCCTAATAAATAATTCATTGGGAGCCAAAGAAATGAAGAAAATAAAGAGCTGTGGCAGTTGGATGAGGGTAGTGCTTGCTGCTTTGAATAGAAATATATGAGCAGAAATAGACACCAGGACGGGTCAGTGGCTCTGTATTCACACATGATGTGTGCAGGCTCTTAAGGAGCAAGTGACCGAGGTTAGGTCATACACCTAACCACAGACTTCCAGGATTCGGGGAGACCTGGCCTGGGATCTACCCAATGAGAGGTGCGTCCTTGAGGCAAAAGCAAATTAGTAACCGAAGGAGAAGGCATGAGTTAGTTTACCCTAGCCATCAGTGAAGTTTGTGAATTGCAGTCTATCACTGATAAATGCAGATGATCAAGTGCACAAAGCATTAACAAGAAAGATGTCTCTTAGCTTTCCTGACTCCAGAGAGGATGTCTCAAGTTCATGCCTGAAGTACGACGCAAACAGATGTGAATATTCAGAGGCTGAGAAAATATTAGCAGAAGCAGCAGCAGAGCTAAATGACTTTTGCTTTAGACACTGGAAGATTCTAATGATGCAAAGCATGACCAGCCAAGCATGGAATTGAAGGGAGAGGATTTCCAGGGTCAGCAATATAACAACTTTGCCTGTGGTGCTTTCTCTGAGATTGGCAGATCTACACTATCCTTACGGAGGAGGCTCTGGTGGTTCAACGAGAATCATCCCAGTGATGATCGTAATATAATTAACCATGTACGTGCCTAAATTAACCTGTAACGTACCAACGGTTATTCCAAATATTCTAAAATTATTCTCATTTCCAAAGTCCCAAGCTAAATAAACTGTCATTGTTAATGTCAAAACACCTGAAGCAGGTGAATACTAGGTGATCATGCAGTCGCCACAGAGTTCTCCTGAAAGGAATTCACCAGATGCCTGGGAACAGATTATCCTTAAAGAAGTTTACCCAGATCACTAGTTACACAACCACCTGTCACTTAATTGGCATTTGAACAAGGCCTAAGCCCAAACTCAGAACTACCCAGTCACTCAATTTAGCATAATTTTATAAAGTGTCATTAAATCTCAGATGGTCAGTTCCATTTTCATTTTACTTTGCTCTTTCATATGACAGAACTTATATATTTATAAAGCTAATGTCTATCAACTAGCCAGTGTCTGAAAACCCATTAAAGTAGCATACTATGCTTGTGCTAACATCTCTCTTCACAACCTAATGGTTTATTAATTTAGGGTTCATCCTCAAAGGTTTTTAGTGAACCCAGAGTGTATTTTGCCTTGGGAACAATAACTCAATTTATCACTCTGTCAGTCACAAAAAATATTATTTTGAGATGCAAACCATCTCCAATGGAATAGGAAGCTACATGTTGAATTAATCTATACCAGAGAGATAATGCCCTAGTCAGAAGACAATCTTTTCATTTGCTCAACTTAATAGACTTCACTGTGAGATATCTATATTTATGTCTATAGGTACATGGACCTTATATTCAGATCCACATTCATATTCACATTCTTATATACAAGAACGAGTGATAGGAATCTTAGAGCATAATGAATCAGAGTAAATAAACCCCCAAGGAATACTACTGAAATTTTATTACTCACCATCAAATTCTGCTGGTCCAACACCTACTATAATTATCGACATTGGAAGTTTTGAAGCCTTCAAAGAGAATACACAAGTAGTTCACAATTAAGAGATTGAGTTCTTAAGAAAAGAACTGAGTTTTAAGAAGAAAATAATATACTGCTTTGATATTTTTTCAAGATGTTCACTAAGATAGGTTTGAACATATTTAAAATTAACACGGAATAATATGTTCGATTCTACTCATTCTTTTTGAACTCTGTACACACACTTATTCAGTGGGACGTTCTTCAGGAATGACTGGCCTTGGACAATATAAAAAATAAAAAAGTATTGCTCATCTGCTTTCACTTGCTATTCTCAGCCAACATCTCCCTAAGCTGACCTTGGGTATCTTTGGTCACTTTATTCATGTTCTTGCTCCTCTCAAAAATCTTTCAGTTGCTAAATGGGGAATAAAAGGTACTATAGTTGTGAAACAGTAGTGCCCTTCTCTATCTCATTTACACCCAATGGTCAGAAAAGCAATTTTCATAGTAAATGAGTGAATACAAATAATAATTACAGAAAGTTATTATTAGAATAATTAATTTATGTATTAAATATCCATGAAATTGTGAGGGATACTGAATATTTGATGTAATAGCATTTTCCCATCATAGGTATCACTTACACTACGTAATCATTTAAAATAATTTAATGGTCAGAATATGAGATCTGGCAACAGAGAGATGGAAAGCTGACATGACCACATCTGCAGCTATGAAGTTCATCAAATTATGAATCATTGTTCCTCAGTATATCATGTCCTGTTAGTTTAAGCCTAAATTATTAAGTTCCTATTTTCAAGTGCACACTAATGCCACTGACCAGAACATAAAGAAAATCAAGATGAATTCAACCCATGTGTCCAGTTAAAAAATAACAAATAAATGTGTAAGCCTTTAGCTCTACTGCTTTTTATGTATGGTTTTTCTAAGTATATGTCTATAATTTTTTTTCCACATGTAACTTCTTTCCCTCCACCAAACAGCTAAGTGTATTTTCCCTATTATGAGATATGATAAGCAATTCATTCATGCAACCCATTTTTACTAAATGCCAACTTTGTGCCAAACATTGCTAAACTTGGAGTAGCAAGATAAGATATAATTCTATAGATTACAGTCTAGTAAATACAGATTTTATAGATTATAGTCTTATAAAGAAGACAATCAAATAATCATAAAAATAAATAACTAGGAATCATGACAAGAAGAATGGTTTGTGAATCAAGTCCAATCCCTTCAGTTCTATAGAAATCAGAATGTCAGTACAGTTCTCTTGTAACTGAAATGTGAATATTAAGAAATACTCCGTACAAATTTTAAGATTGTGTACAAGGACATCCAACTAGTAGAGGTAAATTCACTCATGCACATGAAGGTGACGCTATCATCTTATTTATTTTTATTTTTTGGGGGGGAAATAATTTTTTTACACCTCAGTTATCGACATCCCTCAGGTTAGTCCTTAAGGATTGATGGTACATTTGCATTTGAGCTGTCTGGATAAGGTTAAGAATGCAATCAGCTGCAAAGGCATGGGCATTTTGTTTCACTATTAAGTCAACTAAAGTAAACTCTGCTTATTCAACCTAAATAGCACCATGCTGTCACTTAGCCAGCCCAAAACTGAATGACCCCTACTCACATTGACTATGGACTCCTTGGTTTGAGCCATATCCGAGATAACACCATCTGTCACAATCAGGAGCACAAAATACTGGGAACCGTCTTTTACAGAAGAGGCATATCTAAAGCAATGAAAAGATAAAGAATACCACAGAAAATAAAACAGTTCCTCTGTATGTGATGGTTGCTAAATATAATTGCAGTAGTCAACAAACTTTTAATCTCAAGAAAATATTTAAGCATACGTTAGGAGTCTATATTATGCAAGCTCTCAAATAATATATTTTTCTGAAATAGCACACCAGAGTAACAGCAACTTTGCCACACGCCAGCACACAGACATGCCTACCTGCCTTAGAAATTCATTCACTAATACTAGGTGAGCTGGATGCAGATATGTTTAACACAAAAGAATGGATATAGCTTGCTGAAACAGATATCCTGGCTAAGCACCATTATGTGTATGATCTTCAGTAAATTACTTAAGCTAACTAAACTTTATTTCCTTGCCTTCAAGATCAAGATCACATGCCTCTGTATTGTTAATAAAGAAATTGCATGCATGCTACTCAATCTATAATACAGTTTTAAGAATGGCAGGAATAATCATAAGTATTTTTTGTTTTGAAGTAGACATAGGTGATGGTTGCACAACATTGTGAATGTGCTGAATGTCACTGAACTAACCTTCAACATGGTTACTTTTATGTTATGTGAATTTCACCTGAATAAAAAAAAATGCAATAGAAGAAACACTTTTGACATATCCATAGTTCAAGTTCTTAATATTTGTTAAATTGATGAAAGATGGGAAAAAGGATACCAAACAAAGACAAAAATTAGGTATATAATAAGAACATAATCTAGTACTTGAAGTTTATCAGTGTCCTCACCAAATAATACTCAGTAATTTACAGGAGAATTTTATGAATGTTATATTTTATTATATCTCTTTTTTTCCATTGTATTCTACATTCTGGGTATCTAGATTATATTCTCAACAATAATAACTTTTATGACTTTTTGTATATAATTAGTATGCAGGTCATATCTAGTAATAAGCAAGCATTATGGTACTCTTAGGAGATAGTATACAAGAAAACTTCGGTCTACTTCTGGAAAATCACTGAGTATTTATGTATCATAGAATCATAAAAAATAGCATCACAGAAAAACTGCGTTCAAGAACATGTCCATTGATTACCAATAAAACTCTTTCATAACCTGAAGTACTTGGGGGATCAAGTTAACAGATCAGGGACAGACCAAGAGCATCGTATGTCAGGGCAAAACTTATTTCTTAGAGAACAGAATTAACAACCACATGGACAAGAAAAATATGTACAACTTTGTCATACTAGAGAAATTAATAATTGCTCATGCAGCTAACAAAATGATAATTGTATAGACTGATCAGGGGAATACAGTTTAAGTGGCATGTTCACACCCTATAAAGATAGCATTGAACTGGTTCCACAAAGTACAGCCAGAAATACTCCCACAATATTCAACAACTTCAACATTAAGGAATTTATAAGTTTGGTGGTAACCCCATCAATGAAAAAACAATCCCAACCAGATCTGAGACTATTCTTCTATCTTATGATTAACTTTTTTTCTTAATAAAAGAACTCAGATAATCTCCCTCAGGTATTCATTTTTAATTTTAAGTACCCATTATTTTTTAAAAAGCATTTCTTACTATGCTTCAGAAATAGAGGGTTTTATATTTCATGTGATTAATGGGAAGCTATAAATAGTAGTGAGAAAAGCTTCTATTAGTTCAAGAATGTGGCTTTTCTGCTTTTCTTACCAAATGATGCTCTTAAAATGGCAAATTTTTACCAGATTTAAAAACAATACAGGAAGTTAAACATTATTCATTTTTATAAATATCATCCAAGTGGCTTAACTGTCTGATTTTTGGGGGGTGGGGTATTTACTTTTATTTCTTTTTCAACACTTCTGATCATCCATAAAGAAAGTCTCAGTTGTTAGTGTATTATTCCCAGCTTTACTGAGGTATAATTGATACACATAAAAACTACATAATTAAGGTATACAGTTTGATGAGTTCAGATGTATAAATTCATGTTACCATTAAAACAAGGTAATAAATATACCACTTCCAAATTATCTTTGTCTCCCTTTGTATGTGTGCACATGGGAAAAATACAATTAACATGAAATCTACCCTCTTAACAAAGTTTTAAGTGTACAATATTTTATTGTTACCCATGGGCATATCTTGGTTGTTGTGAATAATGCTGCAGACATCTCTTTGAGATCCTGATTTCAATTTTTTTTTGGATGAATACTCAGAAGTGGGATTTCTGGTAGCTCTGTATCTATTTTTTGAGGAATCTCTATGCTGTTTTTCGTACTGGTTGCACCAATTTAAAATTCCCACCAACCATGCACAAGGGTTCCAATTTCTTCACACCCTTGCCAACACTTGTTATCTTTTTGACTTTTGGTAATAGCCATGCTAACAAGTGTGAAGTGAAAATGATAGTTCATTGTGGTTTTGATTTGCATTTCCCTGATGTTAGCAATGTTGAATATTTTGTATATACCTGTTGGCCATTTGTATGCCTTCATTGAAGAAATGTCTGTGCCAGTCCTTTGCCCATTTTAAAAATCAGATTAGTTGTATTTTTGCTATTGAGTTGTAGCAGTTCCCTATATATTTTGGAAATTAACCCCTTATCAAATATATAGTTTGCAAATATTATCTCACACTCCACAGGTTGCCTTTCCATTTTGTTGGTTTCTTTTGCTGTGTAGAAACTTTTTAGCTTGATGCAGTCCCACTTGTCTATTTTTGTTTTTGCTGCTTGTGATTTTGGTGTCATACCCAAGAAATCACTGCCAAGACCAATTTCAAGGTTTTCTCTATGTTTTATTCTAGGAGTTTTATTGTTTTGGGTCTTGTGTTTAATGAATTTTGAGTTAACTTTTGTGAGTGGTAATAAAAGGATCCAATCTCATTCTTTTTCATGCATATGACCAGTCTTCCCAACACCATTTATTAAAGAGGCTATCCTTTCCCTATTGTGTCTACTTGGCACCCTTGTCAAAGATCAGTTGACCATATACCTGCAGGTTTCTGTCTGGGCCTCTCTATTCTGTTCCATTGGTATGTTTGCTTATATTTTACATCAGTGCCTTGCTGTTTTAATTATTGCACCTTTGCAGTATATCTTAAAATCAGACACTGTGATGCTTCCAGCTTTATTCTTTCTCAAGATTGCTTCAGTTATTCAAGGTCCAAGAAATATCAATAAGATTTTGATAGGGATTGCAGTGAATCTGTGGAACACTTTGGGTAGTATGGACATTTAAACATTAATTTTTCCAATCCATAAACATGGGATGTCTTTCCATCTGTCTGTATTTTAATTTCTTTCACTGATGTTTCATAGTTTTCACTATAAAAGCCTTTCACTTTCTTGCTTAATTTTATTCCTAAGTGTTTTATTTTATTTTTGGTGCTATTGTAAATGGGATTATTTTCTTAATTTTCTTTTCAGATAGTTTGCTGTTAGTTTATTGAATGCAATGTTTTTATAGGTTGATAATGTGTCTTACAACTTTACTGAATTCACTTCTCAGTTCTAATAAGGTTTGTTTTGTTTTGTTTTATTTTGCTTTGTTTTCTTCAGTCTTTTAGGGTTTTCTACATATAATATAAGATCATGTCACCTGCAAACAGATAATTTTACTTCCTTTACAATTTGGATTGCTTTTATTTCTTTTTCTTATCTAATTGCTCTGGGTAGGACTTCTAGAACTATGTTAAATAGAAGTGGGAGAGTGGGTATCCTTGCCTTGTTGTATATGTTAAAGGAAAACTTTTAGTTTTTTTTCTTTATCATTGAGTATGATGTTAGCTGTGGACTTTATTGCGTTGACCTAAATTGCTTTTGTACCTAGTTTGTTGATAGTTCTTATCATGAAAGAGTGTTGAATTTTGTCAAATGCTTTTTCTCTATCTCTTGAGATGATCATGTGATTTTTGTCCCTTACTGTTAATGTGGTATATCACATTTGTTGATTTGCATATGTTGAAACATCTTTGCATCCCAGAAATAACATCCTTCTTGGTCATGGTGTATAATTCTTCAAATGTGCTATTGTATTCAGTTTCCTAATAATATGTTGAAGATTCCATGTTTATCAGGGATGTTGGTCTGTATTTTCTTTTTTGTGGTACCTTTGCCTAATTTTAGTATCAAGGTGATGCTGGCTTCATAAAATGAACTTGGAAGTATTCCCTCTTTTATTTTTTTGTTAACAGTTTAAGAAGAATTGGTATTAATTCTTTTTTAAATCATTGGTAAGATTCACCTATGTAGCCATCTGGCCCTGAGCTTTTCTACGTTGGGAGATTTTTGGTAACTGATTCAATTTCCTTATTTGTTATTGGTCTGCACAGGTTTCTATTTCTCTTGATTTATTCTTGGTACATCATATGTTTCTAGGAATTATTCATTTCTTTCAAGTTGCCCAATTTGTTAGAGTACAACTGTTCATAATAGTCTCTTATGATATTTTTTTATTTCTGTGACATCAGTTGTAATGTCTTCTCTTTCATTTTTTATTTGAGTCTTTTTCTCCTTTGCTCTTAGTCTAGCTAAGAGTTGGTTAATTCTATTTACCTTTTCAAAAAACCAATTCTTGCTTTTGTCAATTTTTTTCTATTGCTTTTCTATTCTCTATTTCATTTATTTTTACACTAATTATTATTATGTCCTTCCTTCTGCTAAACCTGTGCTTTTTCTTCTTTTAGTTCCTTGAGATGTAAGTTAGGTCATTTAAGATTTTTCTCCTTTGTTCACATGTGGTGTTTATCACTATAAACTTGCCTCTTAATACTGTCTTTGTAGTATTCCATAAGTTTTGGTATATTGTATTTTCATTTATCTTGAGCTATTTCCCAATTTTTAAAAAAATTTTTTCTTTGATTCAGTGGATATTCAGAGTATATTGATTTCCACTCATTTATGACTTTTTCTGATTTTTTTCTACTGTGTTCAGAAAAGAGACTTGGAATGATTTCAATTCTTAAATTTAGTAAGATTAGCCTTGTGTCCTATAATGTAATCTATCCTAGAGAATGTTCCATTACTGCTTGAAAAGAAAATGTATTCTGGTGCTAGTGAGTGGAATATTCTGTATATGTCTGTTAGTCCATTTGGTCTAGAGTAGTACTCAAGTTTGCTCTTTCCTTATTGCTCTGAATGACCTATCCATTATCAAAAGTGGGGTACTGAAGTCTTCTATTATTATATTATTGTCTATTTTCCCTCCCCAGGTACGTCAGTTTTTGCTTTATATATTTAGGTGCTTTGATATTGGGTGCATACACATTAATAATGATTATATCTTCCTGTTGAATTGACAGTTTTTAAGAAAAATTTCATTCTTCTTAATAAAAATTCTATTTATTTAAGATTTACAACATGATTTGATATACACATATATAGTGAAATGATTATTACAGTCAAGCTAATAAACATATTATCTCCTCACACAGTTCCCATATTTACTTTGTTAGCAAGTTTCCAGTATTCAATACAGTATTTAACTATAGTCATCACACAACATATTAGATCTCTAGACTTATTCATCCTGCATAATGCAACTTTGTACCCTTTGACCCTACCTCCCTTCCCTTGGTACCCACCATTCCACTCTCTGCTTCTATGTGTTCAACTTTTTAAAATTCCACATATAAGTGAGATCATGCAGTTTTTTTTTTTTTTCTTTCTGTGTCTGGCTTATTTCACCTAGCATAACATTATCCAGGTTCATCCATGTTTTTACAAGTGGTAGGCTCTCCTTTTTTAAGGCCAAATAATACTTCATTTTTTGAAAGTTTCTCCCACTCTCACAAAACAGAGCATTCCTGTGAAAGTTCCCACAAGCAGAAATGGTATAAAGTAAAAAAGCAATTAGCATTAATTTATATGGAAAGATTGTTTGAGTGTTCCCAGACCTAAAAAATAACCTATCCTATCTTAGGCTTTTCTGATACATTAGGCTACATCTTGCTAACAGATGCACAGTGGAGGTAAAGCACAGATGCTCACAGATACAGTTCAAAGCTAAGGCACCTTGACACTAAGATGCTGAGTGTAGTTCCCAGGGAAAGAGCCCGGTGGCAACACTCTCACTGCTTATGATTCATGCTGCTTCTATAACAGCTTGCTGTAAAACAAACACTGAAATCTATAAATGCAAAAATCTCTGGATTTCTTTTGGTTAGTGAAAACACATCCTAATGTAGGATCTCTTGTAAAAGGTGAAGTGGTGTAATGGGAACTATTGAAAATGGAGGATACCTGTATATATCAATCAATATATCATATAAATTGACTTTTTTATTATGTAATGACCTTCTTTGTCTCTTGTGTCAGTTTTGACTTAAAGTCTATTTTCTCTAAGTATAGAAACCCCTGCCTGCTCTCTTTTGGCTACCATGTGCATGGAATATCTTTTTTCATCTCTTCATTTTTGGTCTACGTATGTCCTTAAATCAAAGTTGAGTCTTTTGCATATAGCATATAGTTTGGTCTTGTGTTTTCACCCGTTCAGCCACTGCATGTCTTGCTTGTTGAGCTTACTACATTTACATTTTGTTTTTTGTTTTTTGTTTTGATTCACCAGAAAGTATCCTTAAGAGAAGGGGAGAATATATTTCTACTGCCAAAAGAGTTAGGAAGAGAGCCTGAAGCAGATATAGTAAACTTGGAATTTCTCTCAAGTTTGTTGTTTTAATCTTAAAAATTCATAGGAATTTTACATTTTATTTTATAAAAATATGTGCTTGTATTCATGCTTTACATTTCTTAACTTTGAATGCTGTAGAAAGATACACGAGCTTATTGTGTGGCTCCCACTACTGCTAGATACACAAGTTTGAAAATAAATTTCATTTTAGTCTTTATCACCATAAGCACCATAAATTAATCTTTTAAAACTTTTCATGGTTTCTATGGCATTTGCGGTATGCACTGGCATATTGTTGTACTTTGCAAATAAATCTAAGTTTCAAACAAAAATCATATCTTGTGCTACCATTTATTCTAATTTAGTCTATTTTAAAGTATTATATATCTGAAATAAAATAATTAAAATGCTACAGAAATGTGTTAAGCAGAAAGTAGAGGCTGATCACATCTCAATCTGTCTTCAAGGAGGTAACACTGACATGTAATCTTCAGATTCAAATTATATTTTAAATGTATTAAAGAACCTTGCTGCTTAAAGGAATCTGATGATGAATCCTTTTGTAAACTGCATAATTAAAACTCCTATTATTAAAAGCCTGTTAAATGTCTTTTTTCAAATATAGGCAATCTATAATTTATATTTTAATATTACTATGATAAATCTGAGAGAGAGGTGAACTGTGTCAGGGTTTTGGAATTCAAATGCATTCCCCTGGAGTCTTTTGTCAAGGAACTTTCTAGGATTATGTTTATAAAATTCATAAATGGTTGGCTCAGATTTCTGGAATATTCTCTCAGCTTATTAGTAGTTCATAGAAATAGAGAGGACAACAAGACAAGATAAGAAACTGACTCAGGAATGTTTTATTTAAGTAGTTTAATTTTGATATACACAATGTATTAAATATTAATACTAAATAAAGGGATACATTTAAATATTTCAGTACAATGTAACAGTCATTTTTATATTGTTAAGTTGTTATCCAAGCTACTTTTGGCAGTGTAATGAAGTGACCAACTGTATCCACAATCATATGTAGTTCTGTTGCACTTTCTTTTATGTGTGCTTACCTCTGAGATAGAAGGGTTTAAGTATGTAATGCATCATAACATAGTTACTTGGAATAAGATTATTCTGTTTGAGATTTTAGCTCCACCACAAATGGCCACTCTTACATATCCATTTTGTCATCAGGAAAGTAGGAATAATAACACTACTGGCACCTCTTAGAGTTGTTGTGAAGATTAAAAGAAATATTCCAGATGATAGCACTGAGCACATTGCCTGAGATAGATTATAGGCTCAAAAATGAAACTTAATTTTAGTTGGTTATCTGGATCTGGATATCTAGGTACAAAAATCTAGTCAATAGTTAGAAATTGGTAGATTTAAAAAACTGAAATGTGACAGCCTCAAAATAAGTAACTGGTTAGGCACAAGAAACAAAATGACTAGTAGTGAGGAAACAATACATACTATTTAAGTCAGGTGAAGAAAATAGTAAAATTTTCATGATAGCCTGAAAAGATCATTGACATTTTCAATGGTATATTAGATTATTTTGAAGTAATAAGCTGGTAAAATATACCAATAAAATATTTGAAATAACTTGAAGTTACTGAGGTAGAATTCCAGATGAAGAGAAACTTTTGAAAAAGTGACCTAAACAGGAATGTAAAAATAGTAATTGCCATCTCCAAGGGGGCACTGAGGTTAGTCGGGGATGAGTAAACCCCACTTTATGACAACCACGTCTCTATAAACACATGATTTCCTTAACACGTTTCTTCCTACCGTTATTAATTAATGAGATTTAAGCATAATGTTATAGACATTAGATCTCTTAGGAAAGGATTTCTCTGATTTTAAATTTGTTTTCAATGCACAACATAATGGTGATACATTTCTTTTGGTAGGTGTGATAGTCTTATGTGTCAACCTGGTTAAGCTATGGGAGCCAGTTATTTAGTCAAACACTAATTAAGGTATTCCTGTGAAGGTATTTTGAAAATATAGTTAATATCTACAGTTGGATAACTTTAAGTAAATGAGATCATCCTCAAAAATGTGGGTGGGCTTCATCCAGTCAGTTGAAGGCCTTAACAAAAACTGGTTTCCCAGAGAAAAAGGAATTCTGACTCAAGACTGCAAGGATACAATATCCTGCCTGCATTTCCACCCTATCAGGTTGCCCTACAAATTTCTGATTTGTCAGTGCCTGCCACTGCATAAGCCAATTCTTAAAAATAAATTTATCTATATATCTGTATTTATATGTCTTATTAGTTCTGTTTCTCCTGAGGACCCTGACTGATATAGTAGGTATCAATCACAATTACATTTTCTATAGGTCATTAACACTAACTAAGCATTATCATTAAGAGTTCCTTTAGTTCTCTGTTATAAACTTAATTAATTTTTTTAGAGAGAGAGAGCATGCAAGTGGGGAGGGGAGTGACAGAGGGAGAGAGAGAATCTTAAGCAGGCTCCACACTTTCTTGGGGTTGGATCTCACGACCCTGAGATCATGCCCTGAGCTGAAATCAAAAGTTGGACACTCAACCAACTGAGTCACCCAGGTGCCCCTAAACTTACTTATTAAAATGTAGTCATAATGCATGGCATATAGAAAATTCAATTAAATTAACAGGTGTGAGGGTCTGGGTGGCTCAGTCGGTTAAGCGTCTGCCTTCAGCTCAGGTCATGATCCCAGGGTCCTGGGGTCGAGTCCCACATCGGGCTCCTTGCTCAGGGCGAGCCTGCTTCTCCCTCTGCCTGCTGCTCTCCCTGCTTGTGCACTCTCTCTCTCTCTCTCTGACAAAATCTTTAAAAAAAAGAATCAAAATCAAAATAAATTAATTAATTAACAGGTGTGGATCTATCAGTAAATGTAAAGTATTGGGCTTTATGTTGGTTTATAACATATATATTATAAATTGTATTATTATTATATCATTATATGTAATGAAGTCACAATTCCTGTCCTTGGTGGGGAAAAGATCTACATGTAACAGTTGAGTAGGATTAAATTAGTGTTTTGATAGAGGTATTCATGGAATGACAATTCAGAGACCAGAAGTAATGACTCTCTATGACTGGAGTACAGCACATTTGGGAGAACATGGGGGGAAATGAGGCTGGATGGGTGGTGGTAGCTGGATATTAAAAGTTCTTAAATACCAAGCTAAAGTGTTTGAACTGAAATTTGTGACAGAGCATCAAGGATGTTGAGTGGAATTTTTACATCATCTGAAATGCTGTTCCCCAGACAACTCTATGAAAGGAAAACTGATCAGGCAGGAAATTAGAGGCAGGGGTTTGGAAAAGCTCAGAATAGCACATAAAACTTTCAAGTTTGAAAACATGATGCTTTGGGTCATGACTCACAATACTGTCGTCTCAATGTTATTGTAAAAGTCAATAATCTTACCACATATATTTCGGTTCTAAAAATAAGCATAACCTTAAAATTATTATTCTTAAAAAGAATAAGAATAAGCATTCTTCAAAATGTTTACAGAAATTGCAAATAACTAAATAACTAAGTACTTTTTAGTATTTAGTTGGGAATGGTTATGAATTACAAATAACAACTTTTATCAATATAGAAAACACACTTTTTAAGAAGAAAAAATCAAGCAAATAAAAAAGCAGGCTATACATTTGCTTTTAACTTTACAGAAAATATTTTTAATGACAAATATCTTAACATATACAGAATTCATTTATTAGACATTTGCCAAGTACTTACCTCCTATATGAGCATGGTGAAGCACTGACGGATGCATTTAAAAGTGCCAAATTCTCAAGGAATTTTGTTTAGACAGGGGTCATACATATTGTAACTATGGCACTTTTCATGATTTAGAACAAAATAGTAGCTTGTCTTTTAATTGATAAATATTTTGGATGGCAATTTTGGATCAGACAGAAATCATGTCTTAATAAAAAACTTAAAAATTAAATGTTATTCTCAAAGATAAAGTAAAAGAGAAAAGCATTTCTTATAAAGCTTCATAATAAGAGTAGATACATGGAACTTCAGATCATATTGGAAGGAAAGATGATTCCCCAAAAGCCATATCTTATGTGTTTCTTATTTTCTCTCATTAAACAATAACAATGATGAATTATTAGATTACAGATGATTGTCAGAGCCTGAAAGTATTAGCTGGCAACTACCCTTATATTTGAGAATTTTTTAAAATGCTGAACAAAACATGACAAATTGTATGAGGACAATGTAGAGTCTATAGTTTTAAATGGTATATAGAAAAGCACCTAGAAATTTTATATCGAAAAGTTTAACTCTAATAGTAGAGATTTCCAGGATAAAAGATATAAAGTTAACTGGTAAGCACTCATGAGAACATTTATAATAACCAGCATGAGTCTGCACAAAGTAAGTCCTATCATTTTTCCTCTATCTTTTTATAAAAGACAGTGATCTGTATGGTAGTGTGTGAGAGAGAATGAGAGTCAACTATAATTTATTTTGTGATAACATTATTTTTTAATACTAGTTCATTTGACAACCCTCAAAAAACTAGGAAATAAAATACAGATAACACTAGTTATATAGGCTAATACAATTAGCTAGGATATGGTTTTCATATGACAGGTAATGACCCATTAGTGGATTTTGAAATCAATTTTGTGGGTCGAGATCTGTATTAAACAAATAAAAAGAGTAACAGAAAAGAACAGGACACCATAGAAATAAAGAGGAAATAGAAGATAAGGATGGTACCACTTCATAAATAATCCTTTTTTTTTTAGGTGTGTGTGTCCGGGGATGAGATATGAAATTCATAACTTAAAACAGATTGTGGATGAAAATATTTCAAAAACCTGAGCCATAGGGTCACACTCAGAGAATGGTCATCAATGTATCACTGTCAACCTTCGGTGGACTTCCACGGGAGAGTTCTGCTGGGGTCAGCCCTGGGTACAAGGGTATTTTAGTATCTTGTCTGTGTCCCAGATAATGGAAAGGAGAACACATTTAAGTCACTTGTGATGTCCAATATGGAGATGATATAGTACCAGAATCTTTAAACAGAGAACTGAGGTTTCTTGTCACCTTTTGGGCATTGATCCACTTACCCAAATGCAGTGTATTTTCAAGTTCTGACTACATGTTGGGAAGGATACAAAAGCTATACATTTTTCATTTTCTAAAAATAAGGCAGTGTTTCAGAGGATTTGCAACTGGGTCAAACTTTTTAGGGATTTTAAAAATGGTGTCTAATTTATTTATTTATGCACTGATGAAAAAAATGATAAACAAATGTATACAGATTTTTACATTTAAAACCTTTTTCCAGAACATGTAACTGGAATCATAAGCAATTATATTCTGATCTCAATACTATGTACTATATACAGGTAGAGCTCTGGGAATTTTTAAAATTAGCTATTATATTAATTTCAAAGAGGTTAAAATAATGTGCCCTATATATCACTAAAAGGTTTTAGTTGTCTTCATGGTCTCTTATTACTTTCATGTTACTATGGAATGTGATATTAGATTGAATGATTTACACTGCTGAGATCATAACTGATCTTGTTATTGCTCTCATGGCTGCCTTTTCAAAGAATAAAACACTTCTTGGTTGAACAAATACAGGTCCTGATAATAACTCAGTGTTATATTCTTCACTTGAGACTTTGATGTAAAGTTCTTAGCAACGTATTATGATAGCTCAGTGGAGACTCTTTCCACTGTTATCTTTTTCCTCACTTTCTTGGAGCTAAATGAGAAGAAAACACCTTTCATTTGTGGAGTCATGGTAACATATTATAATTTCACTGCAGTCTGGTACACTGGAATAAATATCTTGTCTACTTCCACTTACCTTGCTACATGATTAATTACAGGAGCAAAATTGGTTGGCCCATACAGTTGCACAGATTTCAGACTTCTATAGTAAGCCTCCATGACCCCCTCAATGCCATCACAGTAGGGGTTTTGAGGGTTCCCATTCTGTGGAATTGACAGGCAAAAAAGAGTAAAAATTAGTAGTGTCTGCAAAGATCAACCGAAAAAGAAAAAAGATAGGTTGACACTCAAAGATGTTTTGGAAGCATAGTCATTTATGTAAGAGCAAAAAAAATAAATTAAGTGATCAACAATAGATTACAATATATTATAAAAGTTGTGATATGATGAATCTAATATATAAGCATTAAAAATTGATACTCTTCAAAAGAAGAACCACAGAAAACTCTAAATAATCTTGAGAAGCGAATATCACAACATTCTATAATTAATGTCTTCATTTACACATGTCTATGTACGTGTAGAGATGAACATATAAAAACCCTGAAAAGAAGTAAATAAAATATTAACAGTGGTTAACTCAGGGTGGTTAAATATAATTGGTGACTTTTATTTCATTCTTTAAAACTATTCAATATTTCCCAACTTTTCTGCAGTGACATCTATTAAAATCAAGAAAAAAAAATCACTATCCATTCAGTTTTACCTTATAGAAGGCAAAATACAAAATATCTGCCGCGTGCACATTTTCAGGTCACAACTGATAACCCCAAGGAGAGAAGGGGTCTGAGGGAATGTAATTTGGTGCAAAAATTATCAAGAGAAGGTAAAATGAAAAGAATCAAGGAAACATTCATGTTGTCCACAAGAAGTGGAGCTTGCCACTAAGTTCTTACTCGGGAGAAGGCACCTAGAAGCGCAAGTTCATACCTGGAGACCTAGACTAGTTTTTTCACACCTTGAATGCTTTGTTATTATTAAGTTAAATTCTCCTAGTCCAGATCTTGCAAATTACATATATAAAGCAGTGTATTAGTTATCTATTGCTTTATAGCAGATTACCCCAAAAGTTAGTGGCTTAAAACAGTAATTATTTATTATCTCAAACATTTTTTGGGTGTCAGCAGCAGCTTAGCAGGTGGTTCTCGCTCAGCATTTCTCATGAGTTTGCAGTCACTATGCCAACCTGGGCATCTGAGAGCTTGACCAGAGCTGCAGGACCTGCTTCCAGGAAGGTTCACTTACATGGCTGCTGGCAGGAGGTCAACGTGGTGTCTATATATGGCTACTTGAGTGTTCTTACAACATGGCCGCTAACTTCCTCAGAATGAGCAATCCAAGAGAAACAACAAAAAGGAAGCCCCAACACCTTTTATAAGCTAGTCCCACAAGATGCACACCAATATTCTACTTTACTCTCTTTGCTAGAAATGTATCACTAAGTATAGCCCATGCTCAAGGGAAAGGGAATTAGACTCCACCTCTGGAAGGGAGGAAGGATAAAAAAATGTAGATATGTTTAAAACACTAGAGACAGTAATTATATTTAAACAGAGTTAACAATAATTTCAGCATGAATGTTTTTATCTGAACAATCACAAATGACAAGTAATTTGTAAATAAAATTTGTTGAATTCTATATACTAAGCTTTACATTAAAATATTTACATATATTAGACAGTTTTTATAACAACCCTAAAAAAAAGCAGATAAAATATTGTCATTATCCCCACTTTACAAATGAAAAAATTAAGGCCCTGAGAGTTTAGTGTGTCCCAAGATTACACAACACAAATGAGAGGGCCAGTATTTGAACCCTCAGTTTAACTTCAGAGCCTAATCTCTCTTTTTTTAAAAAATATTTTATTTATTTCTCTGAGAGAGAGAGCATGAGCACAAGCAGGGGGAGAGGCAGAGGGAGAGTGAAAGGGAGAAGCAGACCTGAGCAGTGAGCTCGATGTGGGGCTCAATCCCAGTCTCCTGGGATCATGTCCTCAGCTGAAGGCAGCCACTTAACTGACTGAGCCACCCAGGCGCCCCTAGAGCCTAATCTCTTAACCACCACCATGCCACCACGCTTTGAAATCCTAAGCATTTTGAAAGACAAGGGATCTTAGGAAACTAAGGCAGATGTTATCAACCACTTCAATTTTGCCATATACCCACTTTTTCCTTCTAATTTTGTTTTTTATTCAAATTTTTTAAATTAATTGACCACCATGTAAATTTTTAAAAACATAAAAATAATAAAAAGCCTCTTATATAATAATAAAGACATTTTTTATAGTTCTATACCATAAAATTGGCTACATTAATTGATTGAAATTATAATGTAAAAGTTTAATATTTAGCACAAAGCAGTTAATGATTGCTTTTGATGTTAATCTGAACTGAACCTTCCTTTAAATAAAATTTTACAGTATTCTTTTCCCCTGATAAGATATGAAGCTAATTAAAATTAAAACTCATTATTGATTTTGAACATATAAAAATGTATTCTATATCTGCCTTAAGGGAAGAAATACAAATCAGGATAGTTCTGAGCAACTTTTTCATCATCATTTTAACACTTTAAGTAAGGGTTTATATTTCTAGAAAATAATATATTTTCTTTATTCCTGTGGAACTGAAATTGCAACAAGGTGACCATTTTTCCCATCATTTCATTTCTTGGTGGAAAGATAATCATTGGATGTTCTATTCATCATTATGGAATATTTAAAGCACTGATTTCTGCATTAGTCCTAATTCCATAATAAATTGCTCTAAGAATTCCTCATATGCTTTGGATGATAAGGATACTTAGGACATAAAATTATACATTCTTTTTAATATATGCTTTGCATTATGTCAGGATTATTTAAAATAATTTACAGCTATTAAAATGAGATTTTCCTCTTAATGACAAAGTTGTAATGAGTTATGAAAAGGTTTTTTAAGTCTAAAAACTCATTTCACAAAATAATTATGTGTGTTAGTTACTAATTACTAACAAGCAATTAATTTTTACTTGTTAAAACAAATTAAAATAAGCTTATGTGTGGCTCTAGCACAAAAGTAAAGCACAGGATATTTTTGAAAATAAGTACATTCAATTTTGTTGTTTATTAATGAAGAGGGCAGCAGATGCCCTATTTTATCTTTCCATTTTAACTAACAACCTTTCCCATATATAAAATAATGAATGTTAATTTGTAGAACACATAGAACATAAAGAACAGAATTCAAAATGAGCACTAATCCCACCACGCAGACTTAAGTGGGGAAGGATGTCCGTCTCTCAACCATCTTTCCCTCCATTTGGCTCCCTGAAAACTTGTACTGAGGATTTAGAGTCAGTTCCAAGAGAGAAGACTATACAGTCTCTGTTGCTGCCTAGAGCCTATAACACTTTTCAGCAGGGCTAACAAGTTGACAAAATGCTGAAAAGAAACTCTAAGGAGTTGTCTCTTTACTCTTTGAAATGGATCCGTTGCTGCCCAGAGATTGCTTAGGTGGGGAGAAGCTGCAAGTCTCCCTTTTATTCAATAAGCAAACATCTGTTGAGCTTCTATCTTATGCATACAGTGTTAAGACCCTTGGTTGTTAAAACGATAGCATCTAGATGGAAGAAAAGATATACATATCAATATTAAATTGCACAGGTTTCTATAAATGCCAAAATAAGCGAAAAGTAGGCCAGCACTTTTAGAGCTCTAGTAGGAGAAATCACTTGGACAGGTGTAACCACTTCTCTATTGATCACTTCAGGAGACTTTCTTTAAAGGGTCACTGGCCCCATGTCCATTACGAATATCTCTTCTGATGCTCTACACTATTATTATATTTTGTTATAACAACTTAAGGAGTCCTCAGACTCACAATGCGAGGAGAGCAATGACTGCCTTTTACAACCTTTGTGCTAAACATGGTGGTACCAGGACATTCTTTCTTTCTTTCCTTTTCTATTCCCTGTTCTTTTTCCGCTATGGAATATATGTATATGCTTATTCATATTTCATAGGAAAAGCTAGGGTTTATCGGAGACCCTTTTGAGTAACAGCAAAGAAAACATTAAAAATTACATTTTTCTGTTCAACTTTCAACATTTGCGCTAGGCCTAAATTCACCAACTAGGGTTTATTTAATTTTTTAGAAGGCTTCCCTTGCCATCTGAAGATTATTTGAACTTGGTTTGATAAATAAATATTTATGAATCTGTATCACAAATTGTTACCATGAAAATATGAGGGTTTGTTAGGATTACAGACTACATTAATTGCCAGAATGACATGGGACTGGTTTTCCTATTTGCCATTTCAGCACCTATAGATATATACTGCAGTTGTTTAGGATGAGGTTAACAGAAAACCGTAGCAAAAAATCAAATCAAATACTGTCTCATTGAAGACCTACTTAACTCTTCTGCCTTACTTACCCAAGGGAAAAAAAAAAGTGCTTTGAAAGAATTAATTGGTCAGTGCTGTTAAAATTCATTCATTATCATCATCGTTTTCAGCTTCAATTTGGGAGACTATTTTTTATATCCTTAAAGGGGTATGATCTCCATCCTGTAAGTATTTGAACTGGGTTCAAAGAATTGTTTAAGATGCAAATAATAATAAAAAATCCTTCCTTGGCAATAGATATTGGCATAGGTTTTTTTTATAAGAAATGAATTTGGAGGTAGGAAAAGCAGAAAAATAGAGGATTAGAGAGAGATAAAAGGAAAAAAAATCACACACAAGGGTGAGAAGAAGTGTATGGAAGGAAAAATTAATAAACCTCATTTAGTTTAACATAATTATTCCTTTTCTTAAGCTTTAAAATAGCTCATGACCTTTTTCCTGAGGCACTTAAGACTTAGCATCACATGAGTGACTTTCATGGTTTTATAAGTTTCTGGGAAATTTTAATTCTCTAAGACACAACAAAATCCCAATAGATATTCATTTTTATATGACATTGGGAAAGTGGCATGTGGGCTAATTCATGGAAAAAAGAATTAAAGCCTCCAGCAACCTTTCTTGCAATTGTGCGCATACCGGAACAGAAAAGCAAGGAAGAATATAGAAATAAAAATGTAAAAATACTGCTCTTAAAAGATATTTAAGGAAGTTTAAATCTAATCATATAAAAGTTCTGTGTGTGTGTGTGTGTGTGTGTGTGTGTGTGTGTGTGTGTGTGTGTGTCCTGATCAATATCATACCATGGTGTTAATAAAGCACATATTCGAGAGGTGGGATTGATTATAGGTACTGTTATAAAATGTGCTTTAATAGCAGTTAAAGAGCATGTATTCTAAAATAAGACTGATCTGGGTTCAAGTCCTGTCCTCCAGAACCCCGGTTAACTGCTGCTATGCTGCCGAACTGAACTATCCGACACTTGGGCAGGCACTCTTCAGTGTATTCAGTATGTGTGGCACTTGCTAGAGTAGCGCTATGTGATAGTCGTAGAAACTTTATGAAGATTATGTAAGAAAAGGATTGTAAAGTATTTGGCTTCATAATCAGTAACTACTCAATAAATGGTAGTATTATTGTTTATTTTTGTCTGCTTTGCTTGAGAACTTCAAAAAAAAAATCTCTCTGATCATGCATTGCTTTTGTAACAAGAATAAAAACAAGAAAGGCCTTCAAAAATAATGGGGATGGGGCGCCTGGGGGGCTCAGTTGGTTAAGCGACTGCCTTCGGCTCAGGTCATGATCCCGGAGTCCCGGGATCGAGTCCCACATCGGGCTCCCTGCTCGGCGGGAAGCCTGCTTCTCCCTCTGACCCTCCCCCTTCTCATGTACTCTCTCTCTCTCTCATTCTCGCTCTCTCAAAAAAATACATAAATCTTTAAAAAAAAAATAATGGGGATGGAAGAGGTTACTTCTGAAATGTATAGAGGGTAGGAAGGCACTTCTAATGAAAAGCTAAAATTTTTCCAAAATGAGAGCCAACCATTCCTATATTGATTTTCCCATTATTTTATCAGAAAGTGCAGGGAGAGTAAGGCTGACTGGATCCATAAGCATTATGTGTGTGGGGTTTATTCTGAAGGTAGAATGCAGTACATTGCTCATCTAAAATCACGCAATATGAACTAGATCTATGTAAAGATGAACTAGATAAATATTTATTCCAGTCATAGCTACTCCATTATATTGAAATCATAATTAGCTATCACCATAATTATTGCTTCACATTAAAAAAATAATTCTAGCCATAACTATTCCTTTATATTTGAAAAGATATGCCATTTTCTTAGATGGTAGATTAAGACAGCCATCCATTCTTTGAGATAGTCTCCCCCTGAGAGGTGAAGGTTACTTGGAAACTGGGCTGGCCTTAGTGACTTGCATAACCAAGAGAATTTAGCAAAAACAACTTTCTGAGACTTCTAATGCTATGGTGTAAAGAAACCTACAGCTTCTGCCCCAGCCTGTTAGAGAATACTCACTGTGGGGAAGCTGGCTGCCATGTATGAAATCTGACTACCAAGACATGGCCATACCGTGATGAGGTCCATGATAACCACGTGGACAGGTTGTAAGTAGAAAAAGGGAGAGACGTCCAGGCAACCCAGCTATTTCAGTCATCCTATCTTGAGCATCAGACAAGAGCAAAGAAGCCATCTTAGGGGATATGTTAACCACCCGAGATGTGACATGGAGAAGTACTGAGTCATCCAACCCACAGCAGAATGAAGACCAGGTATGTGGTTCTAGTTGAATAATTCCAGCCACCTCTAGCCAATCAAGCCATCCTAGGTAAGGTCCTAGACATCTTGAATAAACCACCTCCTATTGTATTGTGCTCAAATTCCTGAACCCCAAATCATGAATATAATGGCTACATGACTGACTACAGCATAAGCAGTAAGCCAATATTAAAAGATCCAACAAATTATTTTTTTTCAAGAGATCAAATCCTTGTGATATATTCTTACCAAAGCAAATTCATGCGATATCCTTCCATCTGGAGGCAGTTTTGCACCAAAGCCTAGAGCTGGGAACATTTTATCACTGTCGTAATCTTGAACGATTTCTCCCACTGCTTTCAGGGCCATTCCATAGGCATTCAGTTGGTAAGGATTCATGTAGTGGAGAGAAGTGGGCTGGGCAGGGTTGCCTGATGACAGAAAAAAATATTTCAAACATGACTGATCAGGCTAAAGATGTCATTTTTTTTTACATTTTTCTTGATGCCTATTTCAGAATGAAATACTTAAAATTATGTTTTCTGCCTACATCCATATTGTATCTAATAATTTCTTTTGGTTGGAGATTAACATAGAAATATTTATTATATTATATCAGACATGTATAAGGCTTTCCAAAGATATGCCAAAGCATATGCAGATTTTTTCAGAAATTATTCCTCATTGTCAATGCCACGGGCTACTCCTGAATCTCAGTTACAGAAGAAGTATTAAAGTACTTTTGTTAAACTGATTTTATAGTCATCTTTATCTAAAAAAAAAAAGCATGTGCCTTTAGCTTGAACCCTTATGTTTATAATTAGAGAACTATGAAGCCTTCCCAAAGTTCTATTACAAATATAAATGGAATATTTTAGAAATATCTCAATTTAATCACTTAAAAAGGAAAGCATAGTGATTTTTAAATTCAAGCTAATTAAATATCTATATCTGAAAAATGATTCAGAGTTTCTAACTAGACATTAAACTAGGAGCCAGAGGCTCAGAGTTCAATCTTGCAATTTCCAAGACAACACCTATAAAATGTCTGCAATAAATCCTACCACAGTGTTAACTGGAAGGACAAAATGAGATTATGTATGTGGAAGTGATTAAAAATAATAAAGCACCATAGAAATGTAAGGTTTAACTGCTACTGTTATTACTGTCTGGGTCAGCCACAAGGTTCTGAAATTTCAATATACTTCTACTACGTAAGATGTTGCATTTGAGTAGAGATGAATTTGAGAGAGTAATATAAGTGCTACCACTCAAAACACATTGAGATTCACACTGAGTTGCCCTAATTACCAGCACAAAGGCTGCTTGAAAGTCCATATAGTTTCTTAAGTGAAAATGGAAAGTTAAATGGGACTTGTAATAGCATATAAAGCTCAATTCTACATTAAAACATTGCCTGAAGGAGGAAAGCCTCGGGGCACACAGTTCTTTTCTGATAAGAAAAAAAAAAAAATAATAATAAGCACTTGAGATCCGGAGAGAAACAAAATTAAGAAGCGATCTCCCCTTGATTTATAATACATATAATTATACACAGAACATTTCTGGTCTAAAAATAATGCATTGCACAAATGCATTTATATTTACAAACGGTTACCGGCATTTAAGGGCTAGTTCCACATGACAAAATTTCTGAAAAAGTTATCTTCTGACCAAATGGCCTTAACATTCATTCCCCTCAATTTGGTTGAACTTTGGAAAGGTTTCTTCATAACTGTAGGCCCCTGACCTTCCTTTTCTTAGAGCATTTGCTTTAGAAAACTTGCATTTGTAAATTCTTTCTCTGCACCTTTGAGATGTAAATCTCCTACAACCCAGGGCTGTTTTTCTCCAGGACCCGGGAGCCTTCCATGAAATGTAATCATGGAGAAAGACAGTACTCCTGTCCCCTAGTCTCTTTGCGAAGGTAGGAGCCTAACTTTAATAAGTGCTAATTAGTAAACAGACCAATGTCCCCTCTAATGTCCCTCAGCATTTTCCATTAGATCACGGCAGTACTTAAAATCCCTCCCACCTTTTGTTTTGGAGGTGTTGGGTTCAATTTTTCCCTTGTATCGCAAAAGCCTTGACTTCTGTGGCAACAGTCCTGATTAAAATCTTCCTTGTCTGTTTAAATTACCTGGTGCAATTTTTCAATGACACTCTCTTCTAAAGTTAGAATTTTGCACTTGATCAAAAGCCCACTGGAGCCACAGGGGGGCAATATCATTACTTGACTAAGTGGTTATTTAACATAACTTTCAAATATAAGAATTGTTACCCAATGGCTGCAATATGGCAACAAAGTCCATTTTATTAAGAAAACTGGAACTTAAAATGGAGATACAAATATCATTCATACCGCAGCATGTCTAAACATCTTCACCCACCATGCATAGCAGGGCTGGATCCCATCCATGCAAATATGTTGCCTGTCTCTTTCTAGCATCTTCATCAGACCATCTCTTCACTGTATCACTAATGAGATCTTCCTTCCTGTCTCTACCTCTCAAGTAGCCACCCTGTCCTGGAAGTCGCTTTACTCCCCTCCAGCTTATGTTTTACTTGCACCAGACAGCCTTCCTTGCTTATTCCAGCCCTTATTGTCTTTCCTCTCCCACTTTTAGGACTCCTGTGCTCTGCACCACAAAATATGGCGATTAAAAATCTGCCACATTGACTGTCCATTCCTTGAATCTGGGACCACATTTGTGCCACCTCTGTATATGCACCAATGCATATGAACAATGAATTTGTGGTAAGTTGATAACATTGGGAGGCAATAATATCCATGATAATTATAATAGCATGGGATCTAACATGTATTAAACACCTTACTTCATTATCTTTCTTAACCTTTCAACAAACCTATGATGTAGGTACTTTTTTATTATACCCAATTTTCAGATTAAATGCTTTACGCCTAATCACACTGTAAAATTTGGTAAAACTAGAACGTAAATCTAGGCAATCTGATTCCATAGCCCTTATTCATAGCTAGAACTCTATACTCACGATTTTGTAATATTTTAAACACTGGATATCATCAAACTTATATCTGATTTTGTCTTAGACGTATATTATGCCTTTATTAAAAAATCACACGTGACTACACTTTTTAAAAAGCTTTATTGAGATATAATAAGATATAACTTACAATTTAACCATTTAAAATATACAAGTGATTTTTAATATACTCATAGATAAGTACAACCATCACTCCAGTTTTAGAACATTTTTATCACCTCAAAGGGAAACCCTGTACCTCTTCACTATCCCTCCCCTTATCACTCCATCCAGCCCAGCTCCAAACAATGATTAATCTTGCCATCTCTATTAATTTGCTTATTCTGGACATTACATATAAATAGATTCACATAGTATGTCGTCTTTTGTGACTAGCTTCTCTCACTCAGCATAATGATTTCACGGTTCATTTATGCCATAGCATGTATCGGTAATTCATATTTCATTCCTGTTTATTGCTGAATAGTATTCTCCTGTATGGATAGACTACATTTTAAAATCATTTGTAGGTAGCTATCCTGCTGTCCCAGCTTTGTTTTTTGAAAAAGACCATTCTCGCCCCGTTGAATTGTCTTGGTACCATTCTCAAATCAATTAAACTTAGACTCATGGGTTTATTTCTGGAAACTCCACTCTATTTCATGGCACTATATATCTATCTTTACACCAGCACCATGCTTTCTTGGTTACTGTTGCTTTGTAGCAAGTTTCAAAAATGGGAAGTAAGAGTCTTTCCTCTTTGTTCTCTCTTGTCAAGCCTGCTTTGGTTCTTCTAGGTCCACATGAAATTCTGGGGCATCCATTTATGCAAAACAGGCCTTTCAGGTTTTGAATGAGATTGCACTGAATCTGTTGATTGCTTTGAGAAATGTTGTCCTCGTAACAGTTGAACTTTCCAACCCATGAAAATGGCCTATCTTTCCACTTATTTCAGTCTTTAATTTCTTTCAAGAACTTTTTTCAGAATATCGTTTTTATAGTATAAAGTTTGCACTTTGTTATGTTTATTTCTAAGTATTATATTCCTTTTAATACTACTGTAAATGGAATTTTCTTAATTTCATTTTCAGACTGTTAACTGGAAGTGTATAGAAAAAGACCTTATTTTTATATATTGGTATTTTATCCTTCAATCTTGCTAAGCTCATTTGTTAGTTTTAATAGATTTTTAGTGAATTCTTTGGGATTTTATATATATATATATATATATATATGATTATGTCATCTGCAAATAGAAATAGTTTTACTTCCTTCTTTTCAATCTGGGTATTTATTTCTTTTTCTTGACTAATTGCTATGACTACAACTTCCAGTACAATGTTGAATAGAAGTGGCAAAAGCAGACATCCTTGCCCTATTTCTCATTTTAGGGGGAATGCATTAAGCTATGTTAGGTATGGGTTTTTCATATTTTCCCTTCATCAGATTAGAAAGTCAACTTCTATTCCTAGTTTGTTAAGTGTTTTTATCCTGAAAATGTGTTGGACTTTGCAAAATGCTTTTTTTCTGCACCAATTGACAGGACCATGTGATATTTACATTTTCTTCTATTGACATGGTAAGTTATTTGATTTTTGAATATTAAGCCAACGCTGCATTCCTGAGATAAATTTTACTTCCTCAGGGTGTATAATTTTCTTTTTATGTTGCTGGATTCAACTTGGTAGTGTTTAATTGAGGATTGTTATATCCATATCCATAAAACATATTGATCTTTAGTTATTCTTTTCTTTGTCTAGTTTTGGCATCAAGGTAATACTAACTTCATATGTTGAGTTGGGAGGTTTTCTCTCCTCTTATATTTTTCGGAGGAGTTTGTGAAGAATTTATATCAGTTCTTCTTTGGTAGAATTCACCAGTGAAGTTTATCTGGACCTGGACCCAGATAAACTTTGTGGATAATTTTTTTATTACGAATTCAATCTCTTATTATAGGTCTATTCAGATGGTATCTTTTTAAGTCAGTTTCAAGAGTTTGTGTCTTATTATTCAATAGATTTTTGCTCTTCTAGTTGTTATGCTAATATTCATCAGTGAACAAAAGCTAGTATTTTAAACCACTTAGACTTTAGGTTTTATTTCTGTATTTCATATTTTACTGAATAAAATACATGAATAAAAATAATTAACTTGAAGTCAAAGTGTTGGAGAATATACTTAACATGTAAACAAAGGTGAGTTAAATTAGATTTCGATCTACTCATCTCTGTTCTTAACTCTAGTATTAACAAGCCAAGATGTAGTTAGTAAAATGATTTTCTGGATATGAGTTTCCTCATTTGAATAAGAGGATGGGTTGGAGTAAACGATCTCTAAGGTTCTTCCTTACCTAAAAATTCTATTACTTTGTGAAATGTGACTCAAAGTGCAAGAAATGTGAGGTAAAGAGAAAATAATGTGAGAGCCATAAGCACAATAAGTAATTTGGGGAAAAAACTGATAAATATAACTGACTGCAAAACCTGGTAAAAATTAAACAATGAGATTCATGTTCTTATGATACATAATAACTCAATTCAAATGATCTGTTTCATACAACGGTACTTCAAAATAAAATTTTAAAAAAAGTTCATTATCTTTTCTTTCTTGAAATGTTTGATAAACAAATTATGAATATCTATGCATGGGATATTCTATGATAATACCCCTCATTTAAATACAAATGTGTTAAAATGAGTAATTCTTAAAAATAGTCAAATAAAAATGAAGTGAGTTGCATAGAGTACATGATTTGAATTACATTTATGTATATTAATACACACAAAAGTACTAAAAGTGAAGATAATTCAACACACTTCAGCATTATAATTATGTATGAAGACAAAGGGAGGGTCGAAGAAATGGGGCCAAAATACACAATGGGCTTAACTAGATCTCAGATTTTCTTTTTAAAAATATCGGAAACAAAAATTATAGTAGTTCAATATTTACTAAATTTGAATGGGAGTGTTAGGCCTTTTTTTTTATATTTCTTCTAGTCATTTGTATACCTAATTATTTCATTATAGTAAAAAGAAAAGAAACATGACCTGAATTTTATATGACACACTTCAGAAGTAAATATAGGAATAAAATATCTAACCTCATGAAGATAAATCTTTACATTTCAATTAATTGCTGATATTTTGTACTAGTGATAGTCATAATACTCACCATTTGATGCTGTAAAATCAATAGCCACTGTGAAATTGATTTGCGTTCTAGAATATAAGTAAATAAGAATCATTAATAATTAATCTCATAGAAAAGAGTTTGATTTCCACTTGTGTTATCAAATTTTTTAACATCATTAAATTTCCTAAATGTTATTATTAGCAGGGATATTCAGTAAACACTGGATAGCATCAGGACAGGCAGTTTTAGAAGGTAAAAATTGGGCAAGATATCTTTACAATCATACAATTGTAAAATAAGAAACAAAGTGTCAGGAATGAAAATAGCTCCTATTTGGGAACACAATAACTAAGTGAGGGGCTCATAATAAAGAAGTCAGTCAAACTGCAAATAATGATTTGCCAGTCTCCAATGTCAGCATTTATTATCAATTTGCTTTTAAAACCATTCTGTAGTCATTGTTGAATCATTATACCCTTAGAAGTGTGGCAGAGCTAAAATCATCTCTAATCATATCATTCCTTAAACTAATTCTTTTCACAACACTGAACACACAGGATTTTCTCCTGCTTTCTTCAGAAATGAAGTATTTCAGATACTAATCTATCCCTCAGTACTCAGAACATTCCTGTGTGTGTGAATTTATAGACATAGATAAATATTTATATAGCTGATGTTGGTTTTATATAATATAAATTTTCAGCACATGGTAGTTACCCAAAATTATTTTACTGGGTTAGTTCTTTTATCTTCTTTTTTATTTTCTAATAGAAACCAAAGAGGTGGTATTTGCATAAAATATTCACTCCTTTGGATACATTTCCAACTCCTATATGTAATTTTACCTCTTTCTTACAAAAGAAAGCAAAAAAACAAAAATAAACAACAATGATATTACTGGGATAACCTGCAATCATATCTAATTTTAAAAAAATTTAAAAAGTAAGTCATTTGAAAACATGAGTACTATAAATCACCTTATTTTTAGAAACATTACTTTTGGCACATTGCACAACTTATTTCACACTTTAAAGTTTGGAACTGCTGTTTAAATGGTGTCGTTGATGATGATGATGACGATGATGGGTACTACAGCATAGGATTCCTTATAGTTCTCTTAGTATAAATTATAGTAATATTTCCTTCTTTTTCTAAAAATTCAGTTTTAAAATTCCTAAATACTACTCAGGTATTGAAACAAATTCACACATTTTTTTTTCCTAAGGAATGAACAACCTTTTGGGCTTTACATTTAATAAAAACTAATATAGATTCTCTTTATAGCTATAAGGCAGTTTTTTTTCCTCACAGGAGAAATTAGGTTTATAGGCTAAGAATATAGGCTAATTTGGAGCATACCACTAACCAGTATGAACCAGAAGGAGTTAAAAACTTTTAGAAAAAGAATATAATGAGACATTTGGGAGAACACTTTGAAATAATAAGTCCCTTTGAGGAATTGAAAAGAACAGTCACCAACAGCACATTGCTTCGTCATTCTACTGCTAGGGAAAGAAGTGACTGGAATACAGGGTGGTAAGATGTATCAGAAAGGGTACAGCTTTTGAGTCTGAAAAAACAGGGTTTAAATTACAGCAACTCAGTTGCTGACATTAGCCAAGTTTCAAAATTCTCAGAGGTCAGGTGCCTGGCACACAACAATAACAAGAACTAACAGAGAAACTAAATGAAACATGATATCTCTCTATATTTATATATGTGTATATATGTAACGCATTATATATATATTATGTATAAGCATATAAAACGTGCTTTTACATAGCTTTTATCAACTAACTTCGTAATTTTTTAAAGATACTGTTATTCTCCTTTTATAGACAATGAAAACTATGCTCACAAAACTTAGTAACTTTTGACATGAGTAATAAATGCCAGTATTGAAATTTGAATTCACAAACCTCAAAGACCATATTCATAAACACCATACTACTCTATTTCTACAATTAAGTATTTGTAAACTGCTTGACTATAATAACATAATAAAAGATAGTAATTATTATGTCACAAACATAAAAATGATACTATGCAAATATCCTCAATGATAAGAATGTCAGGGCACATTCTTCTGCTTGGGCAAATAAGCCGTTATATCAAGTATGTTGTTAAATATATAAATCACAAAATTATCAGCACAAATTCCTTTTTATGTAACTTTTTCCAAATGACACCTCTTTAGAAATGAAAACTCTGAGCTGCAAGAACATATGTTTTAGCACATTATAGAGGTCAATTTAGGAGTTGAGTCTTCGGTTTGATCTCCGTCAGGTTGTAGGAATAGATACCTTGTCTTGATTCAACTGTCTCTTGCAACAGGGTCTGCAAAATGCTTTGCCAATATTGGAACCTCACTGTATTTACTGGGTGAATGAATGCATTCAACTTATGATTGCTTCTAATATGTTGTCCAGGACAGCCCAAGATGGGTAGCATAACCACCAACTTCTTAGAAGCATTAGTTGCAGGTAAACAATTTCAATAATCAGGAGATACAATGGTCCTTTCAAAGCCAAAGTTCTGCCTAGCAAAACTATAAGGAAAAGGCATGGCTACCAACTAAAGAACTATACTGTACATAAGAATAAAAAAGAGGAGGGGCGCCTGGGTGGCTCAGTCGTTAAGCATCTGCCTTCAGCTCAGGTCATGATCCCAGGGTCCTGGGATTGAGCCCCGCATCGGGCTCCCTGCTACGCGGGAAGCCTGCTTCTCCCTCTCCTCTCCCACTCCCCCTGCTTGTGTTCCTGCTCTCGCTGTCTTTCTCTCTGAGTCAAATAAATAAAATCTTTAAAAAAAATAAAAAAGAGGAGATATATATTATTAAACTGCCTTATTGAAACCTCTAGCTAACAAAATGTCTAGCTAGCTAAATAAGCTAAATTAGGTACCAAAAAATAATGAAGTGTTAAAAAGAAAAGAAAATTTTAAAAAAGGAAGAAAAGAAGGAAGGAAAAAAGAAAGGGGGAGCCTCTTACCACACCATTGGGGTTTTCCATTTAAAAAATTACAATTCAACATTTATAGAGTATCTTCTGATTGCCAGGCACTGGGTTAAGAAAATAGGAGCCCACCAAAACGATCCTTGAACCTCTAGGAGCTTACAATTCCAGCTTTCTACTATTAAAAGCAATGACAAAAAACAGTACAGTGGTTTATCACTGAATTCACAATCAATAGTGTAACTTAAAACTCAACTGTGCATTTACTGTGGGTAACAGCTTATTCATTCCCATGATTCCCAAGTTTCCATTCATATTATAATGTATACTTGCTATACCAAGTGTCACATTCTACGTTATTTTGAAAATATTAACAAGTAAGTTTTGTTGTTGTTGTTGTTGTTTTTTTTTAGAGAGAGAGTGCACCTGTGCACAAGCAGGGGCAGGAGTGGGGTGGGGCAGAGAATCTTAAGCAGGCTCCACACCCAGTGCAGAACCCCACATAGGGCTGATCTCACAACCCTGAGATCACGACCTGAGCTGAAATCAAGAGTCAGTGCTTAACCAACTGAGCCATCTAGGCACCCCACTAATAAAAATTTTAAAGAAAGTTGCTAGCAATACTATAACTTTAGGCTATTAAGACAGATTTCTTGTAGACTTTGATAAATGATTTGTGTCATAAAAGTAAACCAAACAAAACATCTTCATCGGTAATCCTATTACCCTTTTTCATTCTTCAATATTGCATGAAGGCTAATGTTAGAAAAAAAAAATCAATCACACATCAAAGTAAAAAATCTGAATTCACACAAGATGACTCCTGGCAGAATATTCATAAAATGATCACATATAAATCCTTGAAACATTCTGCTTAGAAAGTGTTACTTTAGTTGTCATTTTGCATTTTAGAAGCAGACAAGAAGAAGCAGGATTTCAAGAAACCTAGACAGGAGTAGTATACTCTAGAGTATAAAAAAGGGATGCCTGCCAAATTTCATGAGTTAGTAGTAACATCTCATAAGACTTCCTGACGCATATGTCCTAGTACTGCTAAAATACATACTTGAAAAATGTCCTTTTTTTACTCTGCCACCTTTCCAAAAGCTGTAAATGACAAATCAGATGTGAAGATGGAAGATTTAGCCAGCACAGCAAAGATCCATAGAAAACAAGTTTATATGTGTACGTCAGAGAATACTACACATCCGCCTGTGTATCAGCGCGCGCACGCGCGCGCACACACACACACACACACACACACACAGTAATCCCATCTTAGACAACTTTTCTGTGGTTGTCATTACGTATTTATTATTGAGAACTAACAACTGTGATGGGGGTGTGCAGAAGGACTGTTTTACTTTCTTCCCAATTTCAAATTCCGTTCAGCTGCACAAACTGAACCGTATCAGTATGAAAGATGAACTGGCAGCCATCCTTCTTTAAATTAATCTTGACAAACTTAGGTTCAGATCCACTGGCTGTTGGAATTTAGAACCTCTAAATGAAACTGAGATGCCCACTTAGCTCTAAGATTCCTCTTATTCTTGCCACACTGGCGGCACCAAGACTACGCTTCTTCCTCTATATACTGACATGCATTCTTGTTCTCACTTTGGTTCTGGAATCTACCCTGAATCCCTGGTTCACTTGCCACAGGAACCATTATCCAGCCCAATCCTTCCTACCCCTAGATCACCATGGGCTAAATCTTACCCCCTTTCGTTTCTTACCTTTTCTCTTTTTCTTAAAGGTAGTTCACCTATCTAAATGACAATAAAGACAATTGCCTGATCCAAATTTCACTGCATCTTCAAAATTCCTGCTTCCCATGCTCATAAACTACTCACAGGTTTAACTGCCCTCAGCAAGTAAGATCTAGAATGACGGCAAGCTTTGATATACACAAATGCAAATTCAAATATAAACACTTTCACCTACTTGCAACATATTCTTGGGAAAGCTATTCAACCTCCCTGCAGCTCCTTTATAGTAAGTTTAGGATAATAAAACCTTCCTTGGATTGTTGTTTTGAGGACAAGCACCTGTCCTTTAGTAGGCACTCAATGAGCAGTTGTTATGCTTGTTATCATCATTATTGATGCTACCTAGCTTTTTGGGATCTGAGTTAGCATACTTCTTTGAAAACTGGAGTGCATCGCGCTTCTCAAATTTCTGGACCTGCCAGAATTTCAGGTTATTTCTGAGAACCTGACCCTCCCATGTCAGATTTCCTTCCCTTCACACCAGCTGCTAAAGGTCTCAACCTGCCCAACCCAAAACTGTAGCACAAATGATCTAGCCTTGTTAGGAGGTGTTATCTGGATACTTCCTCAAACAAATTCCCTTGGAATGAAGTAATTGTAAGCTTTGACCCCTGCCTTGTTTTCTTTTCTATCCTTCCAAACAGTCTGGATTTCTGATGGCTCAGTGAAATGTCAGAAGTCAGAGTAAAAAAATAATGAGACCAACGATGTGGTTCTTCAACTATTTACACTAATATTCTTGGTCCTTACTAAATCTAGTTTTCATCAATTACCAAACCTTTGTGCTTTCTCTGGACTTTGAAGACTGAGTTCAGTATCTTTTTTTTTTTTTTTTTTAACACAGTAAGAGTGTTCCAAAGTTCAACTTCACAAGGCCTTGTAGTTCAAGAGCTTCTTATCAAGAAAGGTATGCAAAGTGACCAACTTTTTTCAAATCACTGGTTTAGAAAATATCTTACAAGTGACATAATCAAAATAAACAAAACATCACCCAAACAAAAAAATGCAAGCACTATCCAACAGTCCCACTTAAAGTGAGGTAGATGCTGACGAGGTAATCATCCCTAGTAGAAAGATTTTGGAACTTCTGAATCATAGATTGGAGTTGGAAACCTTGGCAAAATTTCCAAGTCTCTAAGCCCTAGTTTTCTCAAATGATAAACAGGTAACTGCTACACTGACGAAGTCCTCTAATCAATAAAAATAAAACCCTGAAGTACCTGCTCATTAACAAATATTCTACATGTTGGAGGACAAATTTCCTGAGCAATCCATGTCATCCTTTCCTTGCTCAAATTAATCCTTTCCTCTGTTGGGTCAGAAAAGACAGTTCTCTCTTAACATGAACACATACTTCTCTTTCATTAATTCTTCCCATAGTGTTGGTCAGTGGCATATCAAGGATGGGGTAATAAACTCCCAACCAGTGTAGGCAGTAAGAAGTGCGTTGTCTCTAGATGACTTAAAACCAATAATGCAATCTTTTAATACTCAGTCTACATTTTATTATAACCATAAACCAGCAATTCTAAGCGATATAAGTGATAAAATGCTCCTGCTCTACTACAACCTGCCCACCAGGTCTAAGCGCCCACTGAAACTATTTTAGAGATAGTGTGGCTGGAAATGCACACTCTGATCATAAAACATAACTAAGAAACTGCCTGATACAAAACAGATTGTCAATATTTGGGCTAAATTAGTGCTAGTTCTGATGATGAAGCCTACATGCAGTTTTCTTGGACTCTGAAATAAATGGCTCTGAAGAAAATCATCTGAAAAATAACATCAGCTGTCAATGAAACCACACTTAAAAAGACGCCACTGGACATGTCTAGCCTTTTCAAGCATGCATTTAAACATGCATAAAAATTAGTATCATGCATTAACCAAAACAAAGTTTGAGTCTTCATATTTGTAAAAGTTTCCTTTCTAAATCTTAGTTTAGTTTAGTTCATATATAATACTCTATGTGAATGTATTTATAGAAGGCAGAATGGCTTTGTTTTTTTATTAGATTTAGCCCCATTCAGCACTGCAGGGTTTAGCTCTCCACTGATTTGATGAATGCCGAACACTTGGGTGCCACAACAAGAAACACCATAAAAAATCTTAGACATGTATATTCAGTTTTCAAATAAGAAATTGGGTTAGAAAAAAAAACAAACCCCTCACAATATTGCATGTCCTGGCAAGATGTGCTTCCTGAGGCAACCTATACAACACAAAGCTGCCAATTTTATAAAAGTAAGGGAAACATTTGACAACATCATCACACTTGCTTCAAGTATTTTTAAGGGAAAGAAATCCTTATGGAGCTTGTTAATAACAGGACTTAACTGATATTCAACTTACCCTTAAAATAAGCAGTATCAAGAAGCCTACTTTATCCTTTAAAATTAGCTTAGGATAGGTAGGTACCTCCCTCTTCCCCCCCCAAGACTTCTTACTTCAAAAGTGGAATTAAACTTTTTATCTCTTAATTTCAGACAAGTTGTAGAATCAGGGTCAAGGGTTTGGGTTGAGACTGGAATGGAAGGAATGTCTTGGCATCCCTCCATAGAGAAGTGAACTATAAAAAAATTAACATTTATTGACTTCGTAAAGTTGAATATATCTTTTTTTCTCTCCAAGTCTCTGATAACTAGGACAATTACCACCAACAATATTATGAAGACCAAATGAGATAAGACACATTGGAACTTTAAACAAATTCAAATTATTCAGAAAAATGGTAGCTAGCATTTATTGAGTGTTAACTCATTTAATCCACATAGCCATTCCATGGGATAGGCACTATTTTATTCCTATTTCATATAAAGGGAAACAGGTTATGATAAGAAGAGGCAGATCTAAGATTTGAACTAGGCAGCTCATGCCAGAACCTAAATTCTTGGTCACTACTATGCACTGCCTCAGTTATCAGCAACTGCATCTTTGCAATTACTTGACTCTGGCCAAATATTTACCTATTAATTTCCCAGAACTTGCCCAGTGAGCATCTTGCCTATTACCCTCTCTCTTGTGGTCCCTTTCTGCTAAGATGTGAGGGAAATAAACAGTCCTGTGCTGCTGCTTCTTTTTTTTTTTTCCTAAGATTTTATTTATTTACTTGAGAGAGGAAGTGAGAGAGAGAGAGCAAGAGAGCGAGCGTGCGCCCATGAGTGGGGGGGAGGGGCAGAGGCAGAGGGAGAAGCAGACTCCCCGCTGAGCAGGGAGCCTGCAGCTGGGTTCAATCCCAGGACCCTGGGACTGTGACCTGAACGGAAGGCAGACGCTTAACTGACTGAGCCACCCAGGCGCCCCCAGTTTCATGCTTCTAATCTTGATCTTGTCTTTCCTCCAAGTCACTACAAACCCAGAGATGAGTTAAATGGAGGTAACTTCTGGCAGAGGCAACATAAAAACATTTTTTCCTTATCCCAGAAAGCGTGGTTCATCTGTTTTATTTGGTGATTGTGGTATGCATTGTGGAAAGAGGAATGTCACAAGATGATAAATTCTCAGAGAGACAGAAGGGTATATCACCTAATTCAATGAATTGTCACACTCTGTTTAAAAGTCCTATTTGTTACAATGTTTCATTATGCTAAGAGATTCGGGGGAAAGGGTGGTAACTCAGGTTTAAAATGGCTTTCTCATCAGTCTGGATTTATTCAGTGGCTACTTGGCATTCAGCTCTATAAAAATATTTTAAAATTGCCAGTCTTTGAGAAGACAAGTCATATAACATAAGGGACAGATTAAAATAACACCAACGAAACTAGCAAACCACTCAATATAAGTGGTAGGGACTTCTGTAACTCATTGGAATCAGTTGCATGAGAGTTCAGGCTTTCTTCAGAGGAAGAAAAGGGCAGTCTGTAGTCCTGCAAGTTTCTAATACATTTAATAGTCTGATAAAAAGCATGGACTAGGGTTCCATGTTGACGTGAAATTCTGGTAACTTAGAGGGACTCAGTACGCAGAATTTGTGATGTTTCCCCCTTCATCTGCCAGTCAAAGAGGTGGGTAAAACTTTATAGATATTTGTTCTTGGACATGTTGGTGGTGGAGTGAAGAGTTTCATGAAGACTTAAGATACATGGAGGGCTTAACCAAACTGATATTTATGATTCTGCCCTGAGATACTTATAGTGTATCTGTATAGTGTATAGAGCCATTGGAAATGTAGAAACATATATTTTACAGATCTGTAGAAGTGAGTAAACCCATTTTACAGATAATAATAATTATAATAATGATAATGTTACTCTAAAGCAGAATCTTAGATTTCAGAACAGTCTGTGACTTTATATGAATCTGACATTGTCCTTATTAAGAGTTATTAGGTATTCAAGGCCATAGATTAAAGATTACTCAGTAAATATCTTTAGTTCCCAATTATATCAGATTTTTAATATTCAAAATTATTTCTTTTTTTTTAAAGATTTTATCCATTTATTTGAGAAAGAGAATGAGAGATAGAGAGCACAAGAGGGAAGAGGGTCAGAGGGAGAAGCAGACTCCCTGCTGAGCAGGGAGCCCGATGCAGGACTCGATCCTGGAACTCCAGGATCATGACCTGAGCCGACGGCAGTCGCTCAACCAACTGAGCCACCCAGGCGCCCTATTCAAATTATTTCTTAATAAGCAAACAGAAATAACATAATCCCTGGGATAAATGTACAGAGTATAATTTTAAAAAATGACCCCAGGGTCAACAATCCAGAGGGGACAATCAGTTTTTATTACTATACTTTAAGACATCCTTTGTAGATATTATTCTTCTATTTAGAAAATAAAGTTCTTTATGACTTCAAGTCAAAAAAATATATCTTATGCTCCAGGAAAAGCACGGTACTGCTTAACCAAAAAAAAGTCCTAAAAATTAGATTTTTATTTCAGAGAATATTTGCATAAAAATTGGAGCTTGGCTGATTTAGAATGCCTCTGTCTCATCTGCTCACTGTATACCTGAATTCTTAAACCTGATGATTGCAGCCAAACAGAGTGTTTTAGCAACCGAGACTGTGAATGAAAAGTAACAAGCTAACAATATGGTTTCACAAACAATCAGGGTTATATTTTCATGTAAATATCTACATCAATAACAACTAAAGTAATGGAAGCCTAGAATATCCAAAACTAGAAATTAGGTCTATAATGTTCCTTTGAATGGGGAGATATTAAAGGACTATGAAAACAATTTTGTTTGGTATTTAAATGTGTTCATTCTTAACTCTGCATAATTTCTACTTGGATTCATGAGAAAACAAATAACATTTTTATAATTTTCTATTGAACTATTTTTTTGTGAGCTGAAACAAGAAGAGAGATGAAATTTTAAAGGCAATTCAAGAATTTCTTTCTAAGAGTTTAATCACAAGCTGTTAGTCCTACATATTCTACAACAGTCACCTGTTTGCCCCCTTTCTCTTTTCTCATGCTCCCACACATCCGAGTGTAAGGGAAATTGTTTTACAAAATTAATGCAGAGCACAAAATGAATGCAGGAAAATCTCAACTAACTTTCTTTTGGAAAGCCCAGAGCTAGCCCAAAGTATCAATTGCTACTCATATTTTATATGTTGATTTTTTTACCTTTTTTGAAGACCTCTACCTAAGTCAGCTCAGGTTCAGCATGATCATAAGTTAACAATAGTTTCTCCTAGATTAGAAAGGATATGGTGAATAGGTCCCTGAATTGATGCCATCCAGATTAGCAACAATGATGCTAACCCAAGTTAGCAACAAAACAATCCACAAAAATTGGTAACAAATACTGATTATTTTAGTATCTTAAGTTAAAAGTGAGTAGTTACTACAATATGTTATAAAAACAAAGTGGAATTGAACACCTTGCTCCAATCACTTCCAAAATATCATACTTATTTGGAAATATGGTAGAGCATTCTCTTCAAAAAAAGCTAAACTTGATAATCCCACAAATCTTCAAATGTACAAATATGACCTCCCAAATACTACTTTGGGGTTGCTTGGTTGATGGCAGCCCAAAGTGTCAGCTTATTTCATTGATCTTCTCCAACGTAATCACAGGACAAAAGGCAAGAACTGATGGCTAAATTAAGAGTCTCATTAGATGTGTGCTGAAGAGGAGGTCTAGCAAAGGCCAAGATGTGAATATTGGGGAAGTTTAGCTGATATGCTGACCACACTATAAGGATGTAGCTGCCAGCTACCTTTCGTCTTCTGTCCTCAGTTAAAAATACTCAATTCTTTTAGGTGGAACTAGGGGAAGAAGGAGCAGAAGAAAAGCAAAAAAAAAAAAAAAGTTTCTGAAACCTAGGTTTCCAAAGATATGAGCTTTTACCAAAGATCACAATAGCTAATAAACAGGTTTCACAGATAAAAACTGACAGTGACTTATACCATTTATTAAATTAGCAAAAGTATAAAAGGAGTGGCACTGTTTAACAAGGTAAGGATATAGTAAACTTTGATATACAAATGAAAGTGTTAGAGGAGTGTAAATTATTATTATTACTACCCTCTCAGCAACACAACTTAGAGATATCTAACAAATTATAAAATACACATACCATTTCATCCAACATTATTTCTAGGAAATGACCCTGTAGACATGCTTAATGACATGCTGAGAAAGTATGCACCAGGGTTTTACCATTGCAGCCTTGTTTATAATAGGAATATAAAATGGATGCAACTAAAGTATATCTCACAGAAAATTTTTAACTAAATTATGTACATCCAAACAATGGAAAACTGTTAAAATAAAGTAGACACATAAGTAATGATACAGAAATATATATACACAATATATTTAATGAGCAAAATATACGTTATACAACATTATGCAGTGTGATCCCAATGTTACAAAAAAAATTGTGTGTTTCAGAACAAACAAACATGTAACTATGATTATCTCTAGGAGGTGTGATTACAAAGGTCGTAGCTTCATAAATTATGTTCACTTTGCCTAACTCTTCTTTTTACCATTTCACATTTTATGTTTATAATGTGAAACACAAATAAAGATTTTTATGTTTAAAATGTGGGAGACCTAACACTTCTTTCTCCCAAATGTGAATATAAAACACTAATAAAATAAGATAAAAGAAAAGTATTTTATTATTTTTGAAAAAAAATGAAGAATATGAAATATAACCAAGGTGTTTAACAGTTTTCAGAATTTTTTAAATTGTAAGAGGCCAGGAATTCACAAGAGTCAGTAGCCATTTATTGAAACTGTACATAATGAATTGCCAATTATTACAATTAATTCTAATCTGAAATGAGTGCAGCTCATTATATTCTATTTTGCTATTATTCAGAAATTTTGTATAATTATGTGTCTGCTTTTTATATGATTTTCCATCACTACAGTGCCTTTATCTACTTGGAGGTTGAGATTTTTTAATAGCAAGGGCAGAAAGCCCAAAATGTTACAATGTCTAAACAGATGAAAAAAAAAAAAAACTGATAGAAAATCTATCAAGAAAAATAAAAATAATATACTGAAATATCTGGATTAGATGTTTGTAGCTACGCTTCCACCTTGGTTTTCATATTGATGTTCTCCTTTCAAATTGCTATAACGTTATTTTTATACCAACAGAGATTTTTAAGAAAGATAGAACATAAAAATCTACTCTTCATTTCTTTAATCAGAACCCAAGTATCCTATGAAGTAAATATTCTGATCAATCTCTGTAACTCACAGTTAATTAAAGTTTAAATCTTCATAAATATCTAATAATAAAATTCTTAGATACTCTGCATGCCAAGGCATCACTTTCCGTTAGGCTATGTAAATTACTGTATTTTTTTTAAACTGTATTTTTGACTGGCAGCAATTAGATGGTAAATATTAGATATATAAAGACTAGAAGTTAATTAAATGAGCTTCTTTTTAATTATTTTTGGGAAAAGAGAAAATTGTCAATGAAAATATTACTCATGATAGAAAGAAGGAGGAGAAAGTGGGTGAGCATAAAGGGAAAGAGGCCAATGGAGAGATGGGTAAAGTTAATTCCCATGAGGCATTTAGCTCAGGGCCTGACACATAAGTGGTCAGAAGATGTTAACTACAATTATGTGCAAATTACACTGTATAGTAAATTGATAGGTTAGAGTAAGCCTTTTGTAAGAATACAAACAATAACTTCAGAATGCTGAAAAATAAGTATCATTAAGGCCATGAAAGAGTTGGAAAATCTAGTTGAATGACATAATTTTTCAGGTACACTGTAGAACTAGAGACTCATGTGAACTACAGGAAACTGAAATTTAGATATATCAACTTATTTGCCTGCCATTATACAGCATGAGGAGTGTCATGATAAAGCCACCTCACAATATCATTAATAAAAATCAGAATTGAAATTCTTTGCTCAATTGCTTAACAAATCTTTAAGAGCAAAGACACATAAATACACATACAGAATAGAATAATTATTTTGTCTGTCAATCTGCATGTCATTATCAAAAGAAACAGTATATTAATAACTCTGTATTATACAAAGTACAAATAATAGGTAAATGTGTAATTGCTTTATATTTAAAAGATGATACATTTATTATAAACACCTTCATATAAAGATAATGTATTATAGGTAAATGATACTTTTATGTTCTGTTCAGATAATATGTTCATATAGAAATTAATATTAAGTCCAGTTAGATTAAGTATGTAGTAAAATAAAAAATGGGTTCTTATTAAAGTCTCAGGAAGACAGGATTAGACAAAGTATACCGCATAGCTTGGGGCTCCATTTATATACAGACTTCTGACAGAAAAATGTCACTAGTATTTCTTCCAGCATAGGGAGTACTGTAAGTAGGAAGTGTGTAAGATAAAAAAAAAAAAATCTTGGGAGGTTGTAAGCAGCAGAAAAATATGGAAGTATGATACAGTCAAGACCATCTTTACTCTAGATATTGTAGAAAACCCATTTGGTCTAATTAGCCCAAGAATCCTTAAAAGGAGAATGTGTACAACCAACAAAACTGATTTATTGGTAACAGATTCTGAAAATGTCCTTTACTAATAAACTCAAATCAAAATATTACTAGATTTGCGGGGCACCTGTTAAGTGTCCAACTCTTGATTTTGGCTCAGGTCATGATCTCTGGGTTGTGAGATCAAGGCCCCCTTCAGGCTCTGCACTGGGCATGGAGCCTGCTTAGGATTCTCTCTCTCCCTTGGCCTCTCCCCTGTCTTTCTCTGAAAAAGAAAATTACTAGATTTGCACTGTTAACAAAACATACAGGGTACTTCTTTCATACACACACGTTTCATATGCTCATGAAGTAAAACAAAAAACAAACAAAAACCAAAAGGAAACTTTAGCATTTTAAAACTTCAAATAATTGGTCTACGGCCATACCACCCTGAATGCGTCCAATCTCGTCTGATCTCGGAAGCTAAGCAGGGTCAGGTCTGGTTGGTACTTGGATGGGAAAACTTCAAATAATTATTTCAATACAAATTATAGCAAGATGTATCAAGCCCTTTTTTTAAAGATTTTTTTAAAATTTTATTTTATTTTATTGTGTTATGTTAGTCACCATACATTATATCATTACTTTTTGAGGTAGTGTTCCATGATTCACTGTTTTCGTATAACAGCCAGTCTCCATGCAGTACGTGCCCTCCTTAATACCCATCACCGGGCTAACCCATCCCCCCACCCCCGCCCCTCTAAAACCCTCAGTTTGTTTCTCAGAGTCTACAGTTTCTCATGGTTCATCTCCCCCTCCGGATCCCCCCCCCCCTTCATTTTTCCCTTTAAGATTTCATTTATTTATTTGACAGAGACAGAGATAGTGAGAGCAGGAACACAAGCAGGGGGAGTGGGAGAGGGAGAAGCAGGCTTCCCGCCCAGCAGGGAGCCCGATGTGGGACTCCTGAGCCAAAGGCAGATGCTTAACGAATGAGCCACCCGGGCACCCTCAAACCCTTTTTTTAATCTTATAAAGAGAATGTTAAGGAATGTCCATTGTTTTACCATCTTTCTTTATCAACTATTATCTACATCTCTTAAGGTGTTCACTTATATAAGAATCTATTTTTTATGACAAACTCAACTTTCTATTTTCCCATCTTCTAAAGATAAAAATATGCACAGACATTGGCAATGAGGAAAAAAAAGGGGTCAGGGAGGGGTTTACAACTCTGACTCCATCTTGCAACTGCCACCATTTTGTGGAGTTCCTGGAAGAGCAGCTACTTCCTGGACTCATGATAAATGTCTTGAGGTTTAGATACCTGGGAAGTTACATTCCCTGTCCTACAATATTAAGCAAAAGAGGTCAGCTAATCACCGAGCAATCAATATTAACTGAAATTTCTCCATCACTGCAGTTTTAAGTTCTAAAAACACCACCTTGCCTTGTCTTTTTCAGACAGGAACAATGAGTTGGGCTGTCCTTCCCAATTTGCAAACATAAATAAAGATCTGTCTCCCTTTTCCTTGCTCATAGTCTCACTTCTGAAGTTCTTCTTTAACAATTGTCAATGAGAATGGGATGTGGACCTTCTAGGTACCCCCTGTGAACCTCTGGACCTGCCAAAGCATGCACCAAAGCCCCTTGTTGCCGCTCGTCCTGTGGCTTCTATAATCCCAGGAAGTGACTAAAGTGTAGTCCTCTCACATCTCCAACCTCCCCCTTGGAAGAGGTCAGGAGACTTTTCTTTCAGGAGGAGATTTCCTCACTTCAGAACTGGTAGCAATTCAGGGCGGGATTCTTCCAATACAGAATGCGTACCAATCTCTCAGAAAGAGCTTTTGCTGATCCACAGTCATCTAGCACCCCAGCTGGTTTTATGTATAAAATCCATGGCCCAGGGAGCTGTATGTTTTTCTCAACCTGGGTTCAAATTACTAACGAAGATTTAAAACTTTACTTGCCCCACTGGGCACCTTTGATACCCCTAAATTGTTGTATTTAAGAGCAGAATTGTAGAGGCAAAGCTATCCTACTTCACAAAATCAATAGAAAGCTTATTTTAATTGGTACTTAGAAGCCTCTAAGAGAACCAATGCCTTAATCATAACCTCCTTAAAAGAAAAAAAAATGAAAAATTGAAGAAAGATTGAAACAGAACAATCTAACACCAAATCAAAAATTACTCTGTCCCTATCTTCCATTTCCAATTCCCTGTCCCCTACCACACGGCTTCCGCCCCCTCCATTGTATCCAGATCTTTCCAAACTTCCTTTTTGCTCCTCTGAAACGTCCCCACTTCTCCCCACCCTCCACCATCAACCCTCCCCAAACCAACATCATAGTACCTTTCAAAGTTGAAATTACTGGCCCTAATCCCGATAATCAGATCTTTCTTTCACCCCCTGGTCCAAAAGAGAACTTCTAAATCTTTCAAGAGACTTTCCTAACCCCCTCTAAAATTCAGAAGAGTTTACCTGACAACTAACACTGACTCTCACTGCCTATAATCCAGGCCCTTCTGACCTTTACCAACTGTGTGCATGCTTGTTGGACCTATACAGGCCCAAGAATGGATGAATAAAGCTGGATGGGAAGATTCCCTATGGGATTTTAAACTTCCTTATAATGGGGCCCTAGAAAAAACTTCTAAAATATCTGCAAATTTAATCAAAGTGATTCCCCATACATGGCCACTTCAAATAAATTGGAAGGCAATACAAAAGAGTACTCAAAAAAAAAAAAAAAAAAAGGAAGAACCTGTTTTAGAGCTTTTTGATAAATTCCAAAAATTCTTTGTCCAAAATTCTGGAATCTCTAGATTGGATGAAAGAACAGCCAAATTGTGTACTTCAGTATTTCTAGAGGGCCTCCTTGATTCAATCTCAACTCTGGTCAAACAACATGACCCCAACTGACAGACCAAAAGGGCCTTATGCTCTTGACACCATGGCTAAAGATTGGCAAAATCTGTTGAAGAAGAACTGAAAGAAGACCAGATAGATTTTTGAGCTGTCAAAAACAAATGACTAAGTTCATGGCTTTACAAAAAGCAAACCCCAAATCCATGTCACAAGTTAAAACATCCAGCTCAACTTGATAAAACCTGTTTCTTTTGCAAAAAACCTAGACATTTCAAACAGGACTGCCTGAAATATGAAAGGTGGCTCCCAAATCATCCACAAATCTCAAACACAATTCCCTTATCAGATTAGGGATGCTCTGAGGACAAAAAGGAGATTTTCCCTTTCTCCGAGCAAACACCGCAAGAGAAATTCCTGTAACAATTCAAAAATGAGGACCGTTTCATTCTTATAGACACTGCAACAACTTATTCAGTCCTCCGCCCCTTTCTGTTTTTTAATCTCCTGCCTTGGAATAGAAATCAGGGTTACTAAATCAGCCACGAGAAAGAAAAAGAAAAAGAAAAAGAAAAAGAGAAAGAGAAAGAAAAAGCAATGCTATCAGATCTGCCTTCTCAATCTTCAGAATTCCTCATTCTACCTATCTGCCCAAATTCCAATCAGTCCACTGCCCTCCCATTCCTAAATGTGCTCCCTGATCCATTATGGGTAACTTCCTCTACCAAGAGAGGACACATATTCTCAACTTCCCCAATAACTGTTCAAATTGCTCCACCAAAGCCCTTATTCAATATTTATTAAGCAGTATCCTTCAAGCCCTATGGCCATTAAAGGAATAACTCCTCTTATTCAAGATTTTCTCAACTAAGGATTGATCATCCCCATTACAAAACCTCGCAATACCCCCATTTTGCCAATTAAAAAGCCCGTAATAGAGGATGGCATTTCGTTCGAGACCTTAGGGCAATTAACACTATATTCATACCCCATCACCCTACATCCTGACCCCACATCCTTCAACTACTTTTTCTGTCAGGGACCTATACAGTGCCTTATGCAGCATCCCCTTTGACACCCAAAGTCAATTCTTTTTGCTTTTACAAGGAACAATCAACAATACACTTGGACAGCCCTACCTCCGAGATATATCAAAAGCCCTATTTCTCTCAAACCCTCCATGCTGACGTTAAAGATTTCAATTTCCCTGGGAAATCTATATTATTACAATATATAAACAATTTTTATATTCCCCTATATTTCCCTACCCTAAAGGCCTCTCACATTGACCCTTTTCTCCAACAATTAGCCAACAAAGGATACAAAATATCTAAAGATAAATTACGATTCTGTTCTGCCTCTATCAAATTCTTAGGCCATCTTTTAACACCAGATGGGCTAAAAATAGAACCAGACAGAACTACTATCATCACCCAGTTCCCTCAAGCCTAGACTAAAAGACAATAATGAGTTTCCTGAGCCTTACTGGATTCCGTCGCCTTTGGATTCCCAATTATTCCCTCAAAGCTCAAACCTTAAATGTCCCCCTAACTACAAAGATTACAGACCCTATCCCATGGCTTCAAGAGACCCAAGAAGCCTTCATACCCTTAAAAAACCAGCTTATCTCTTCCCCAATCTAGGACACCCTAATTGCCAACTGCCCTTCTGCTCTTTGTCCATGAACTTTCCAGTAACACCTTGGGAATCCTGACCCAAAGGCATGGAGGCCACCAATGTCCCACACGATATTATAGTCTTCAATTAGACCCTGTGGCCAAAGGTTGTCCTCTCTGCCTCCATCCCCCAGCAGCTGCCGTTATACTCCTTACTGCCACCAAAAAAATACTACTAAACTCTCCCCATAGGTATTAGTCCCACATGCAGTTAAAACTCTCTTAGATTCCCACCACACAGAACATCTATTTGCCAGTCATATCCTTGCTAGACATTTCATTCTCTTGTTGTCCACCTCTCAATCTGCTACCTTACTTCCCTTACCCCTCAAAGATTCAACTGAACACAAGTGCATCCTTATAACTCATTATTTACCCCTCAATTAGACCTTCATAAATCTCCCCTCCCAAATGCACACTTTACTGGGTTTATTGATGGATGTTACATTAAAAATGATCAAGGAAAATACAGTGCAGGATACTCTGTAGTTAGTATCCACTGAAAAAATTTTCAAAGCAGGCTCTTTGCCCTTGGCTCGTTACACCCAATAAGCTGAATTACATGTCTAACAAGTGTATGGCAACTGGCAATAAATAAAGCTCTCACCGTCTATATGCAGCATATATGCTTTTGGGGTTGTCCATGATTTTGGTATGCTCTGGAAACAGAGGGTTTCCAACATCCTCTGGACAATCCATAAAAATAAAACTTAAATATTAAAACTGCTTGACACCATTCCCTTTCCCTTCAGCTTAGATTTATAAAAATTCAAGCTCATTCCAAATTTGATATCCCTGAAGCCAAGGGCAATCATGCTGACCAGGCCACCAAAAATGTGGCACTTCATACCTCTGATTCACAAACGTCCATCTGTATGACTTTCATCCCTTAACCCTAAATTACATAAAACAAACTCAACATAATAGGACTGAAGATGTAAGGGAGAAACGGATGAAAGAGGCTCCTAGAAGGACTTCTCCAGACAACCTTTGGGTGGGACCAAATAAATCTGTACTACCAAACAGAGCTCCAAGAGCTCTTTTTAAATTTATCCATGACATGACACACTGGAGCACACATAAAATGGTCGAATGGGTGCAACAGTACTATTAGAAGCCATCCCCAACTGTTGCCCAACAAATATTTCAAAAAAATGTACTACTTGTCCCTTGCACGATCCTGCAAAACCATATCACACCGCCTTAGGTCAATTTCCTCTTCCCAACAGACCTTCTGACATCTGGCAAATTAATTTCATCCAGCTTCCCCCATTTACCACATGTAAATATGTACTGGTAATGATCTGTATGTTTTCTCACTGGATCAAGACATTTCCTTTGCAGGCAAGCCACAGCTAAAGCAGTGGTGAAAAACCTATTAGAAAAAAAATCACTTCCAATTGGAGTATTCCTCAACAGCTACACAGTAATCAAGGAACCCATTTTACTGGTCAAATTGTCCAAAAGATCTGCAAAATCTAACCCATCTTTTAATGTTTTCATTGCACCTATCATCCTTAATCCTCAAGATTAGTTGAACACAACACACTAATGGCATAATCCAAACTCAATTGGACTAACTAACCACTGTCTTTGGTCTACGCTGGCCCAAAGCCTTGCCTCATTGTCTTTTTAAATCTAAAATCTACCCACACTGGCAAGGCTCAATTGTCTCCATTCAAAATCATCACTGGGCATCCTATGAAACTAACTGAGGGTCACTTGCCCCCCACTTTGTTATAAGGAGAATTCTCCAGTACTATAAGGGACTTGTGCAGAATATATATGAAAAGGCCAAATTTGTTAAAGATTAACTTTACAGAGTGCTCCCAGGAGACAAAGAAAATACTCATGACCTTAAGCCTGGAGATCTAGTATACTTGAAGAGACATCAACTTTAAGATTCTTTACAGCCAAAATAGAAAGGACCTTATCAGGTATTGCCAACCAACTCATGCGCAGCAAAGCTACAAGGGGCTGACTCATAGATTCACATTTCTCATTTAAAAAGGGCTTTAGAGGTCCCTCAGGAAGTTGAAAACAGAACTACCCTATGACCCAGCAATTGCACTACTGGGTATTTACCCCAAAGATACAAATATAGTGATCTGAAGGGGCATGTGCACCCATAGCAGCAATGTCCACAATAGCCAAACTATGGAAAGAGCCTAGAGGTCCACCAACAGATGAATGGATAAAGAAGATGTGGTGCACATATATACACAATGGAATGTTATGCACCCATCAAAAAGACCCCACGAAATCTTGCCATCTCCAACGATGTGGATGGAACTAGAAGGTATTATTTTAAGCGAAATAAGTCAATCAGAGAAAGACAATTATCATGTGATCTCACTGATATGAGGAATTTGAGAAACAAGACAGAGGATCATAGCAGAAGGGAGGGAAAAATGAAACAAGATGAAACCAGAGAGGGTGGCAAACCATAAGAGACTCTTAATCTCAGGAAACAAACTGAGAGTTGCTGGAGTGGTGGGGGGTGGGAGGGAGGGGGTGGCTGGGTGATAGACACTGGGGAGGGTATGTGCCATGGTGAGCGCTGTGAATTGTGTAAGACTGATGAATCACAAACCCGTACCCCTGAAACAAATAATACATTATATGTTAATAAAAATAAATATAAATAAATAAATGAATGAAAAAATAAATAAATAAAAAGGATTTTGGATCCTAAAAATGGCTGGAGAGCCACCCCCATTTTAGAGAACTGAAGCAGACAATATCCAATGAAGTAGCTGATACTCAAAATCCAGGCCCAAGCCAGAACACTACTTTTACTGTAATTCTTATTTTTTCCCTTTTGTCCCATTTTCACCACCATTCTATTTCCCCCACCCAAGACTGGCTTGAAGTCATTTATGACCTCTGGCTGCCTCCTTGGTTTGAGTTCTTAAATGGAGAATTCCTTAATGACCCTTAGGCTTTCATAAGACTTGATACTCTATAGTCCCAACTCCTATGCAAATTCAAGATGAAAAACCAGTTAATAATACCCTTATTACTACATTCTATCAAAGACGGAACCTTCTCTGATTGGAATACTAACTCTACTGTTAAGCTGTCCCAAACCATAGTCCAGGGGATCCCCCTAAAAAATTGCTGGGTATGTCATAACCCACATACATTCCAAGCAAATACAAAATACTCCCTCTTAACTCCCCTCAGTTCAGTAAGATTGCCCCCACAGATTAAGATCATTAAGATCATGCACAATGCCTCTGGTCAAATATAATTGCTCCTCCCCACTCCCTCAAAGATGCCCTAACCCAATTTGCTTTAACCTCCATTCCTTGTTTTGAAGTTACTCCTGTCCACAATTTCTCTTCTTGCATTACATATGTCCACCTGGGACCTAGTCTGGTTTCTACAGATGTTAAATCTCACTTTTGCATTAGCTTATCACTATAATCTATCAAGTCGCAATTCCATTTCATTCACATACCCTAATGCTACTGCCCTCTGCCAGGTCATCAAGAACAGAAGACAAATGATGAAACTTACTATCAATATTTAGGTCCAATGAGTTCCTGGGGAATGATACATAGAAAGTCCCATCAAAGGAGTGTTTGTAAGTGGTTTTGCCATGATCAAACTAAACCCAAATTCTATCCTTTTTTTTTTTTTTAAGACATATTTATTTGAGAGAGAGAGAGAGAGTGAGAGTGGGAGGGGGGAGGGACAGAGGGAGAGGGAAAAAGAGAATCCTAAGCAGGCTCCATGCCCAGCACAGAGCCTAATTCGGGGCTCTATATCAGGACTCTGAGATCATGACCAGAGCCGAAAATAAGAGTCAGACGCTTAAGCAACTGAGCCACCCAGGTGCCCCCCAAATTCCATCCTTACTGTGATCTCAATAAACCTTACGGTACAGGACCCCTATCTTCCCTCCATACCAACTCTTCCTTTCCCATCATCAATAGCACCACTGTGAATGATAAAACAAGAGCAACTGAATCCTGGTGAGCTTCTGAAGGGTATATACTTATCAGTAGCAGCCCTCTTAATTATCTTTCCCATATGGGCAACCCTTATGGGAGAATAACTAACCAAACCTTAGCCTTCAAACGTGTTAACAATGCCTGGGTCACTGGACAATGTACCCTAGGATTCATATAACCCAATCTGTCTATCCTACCCATAAACTCCACTGCCTCTCATAGAACCCAAAGGGCTTAAGGTATAGTAATTATTAGAATTGGTCTGGCCATAGGCATGTTGGCCCCTTGGGGAAGATTTGCTTATCATAAAGCCACCCTGTGTAATCGAACAAACGTTCTAGAGGAATTATCCCACAATACTGCTTCAGCCCTACAAAGCTTACAATTATCGTTGGACTCCCTTGCTTCAGTAGTCCTAGACAATCAAATTGCACTCAACTACGGGCTGGTAGAACAAGGGCGTGTCTGTGCTCTGGCGAATACCTCTTGTTGCACCTGGATAAATACTTCCTCCAAAGTAGAATTAGAAATTTAAAAAAAAATTTCATACAGTCCTCTTGGTTTCACGGTATCAACAATCCCATCTTCAGTGAAATTTGGAATCATATTAAAAGTTATCTACCATCATCCAATCTCTTTAGTTGGTTGCCTGACAAAATAGGAAACATCCTTCAATCGGGAATACAATACTGTATTAATTTTGGGATTAAGCATCTGGTTGCTATACAAAATACTTTTTGCTTGTTTCCAGAAGCACCTCTCTTCCTCCTCCTCCGCTCCCAAGTTAATTATGACTGAAGCTTCTGTGTCTACTGCTCTAACCCTATGCCCTTCTGCCCCCTATGGAAAGATGGGATGGACCCCAAGCAGCAGGCAAGCACTTGGGCAACAAGGTACTCTACCATAATGAGTTTGCCCACCACAACTGATCATAGCAATGTTTCATACACCAATGATCAAAAAAGAGGAAATGAAGGGGAAAAGGGGCGAAGGAACAGTTGACAATTCTGACTCCACCTTGCAACTGCCATGGTTTTGTGGAGTTCAGAAAAGCACAGCCATTTCCTGGAATCGAGATCATTATCTTGAGGTGTAGACACCTGGAAAATTTCCCCCTGACCCACAGTACTGAGCAAAAGTCATCAACTAATCACTGAGCAAATGATACCAACTGAAATTTCTCCCTCGCTGTGGTTTTAAGTTTCAATAACACCACCTCCTCTCACCATTTCTGGACAAGCACATTGACTGAGTTGGGTTGTCTTTCTCGGTTTGTAACCCTAAATAAAGATATGTCTCCTTTTTCTTCACACAAAGGCTCACTTATGAAGTTTTTCTTGAACAGCTAACATTTTTTCTCCTTTAGTACATTTTCCTTTAACTTTATTGAAACAACCACCGTAGCTTCTGTGTCTGTGTCGCAGGTGGTGGGGTGCAAGATGTCCATATGTAGCATTGATTCTCCGTTTAAGCAAGTAACGTTTTGGGGTTTGTTTTTGTTTCCTTAACTAAGAGCAAAGAGGTCAAGCTCTCTGTTTTTTTGGTAAACTATCTTTGTTCCTTTAGCCTTCTCATTCTTTCATCCCTTTCTTCTGCCTCATGACATTCTACCAGTGACCTGATACTAGAAAAAAAATTGCCAAATCGTAATTAGGAAGAGGTTTACCTGAGTGCTGTCTCTGGCCGCTATTATTTGTCATGAAGTTACTAACCACATTCAAATTTACCTCTCACCATTTTTGTATATTGTAAATACAGGTAATAGCACATAAATTAGAATCTGTGGACATTTTAGATGGTATAGTAATGAACGACTGTTTTCGATATCCGGGGATGCTCGGTTATGAAAAAATAGGCACAACTAGGTTAAAAATAGAAACAAAACTGAAGAAAAAAAAAAAAACCTCCCTATTTACTCGGGTATAAGAATCCATAATATATTACCAAGACAGGCTGTGTCTGGACTCTGAAAAATTTCAAGAATGGTTACAACAACCAATTTTTTCCTGAAATATATTCCTGCCTAGAAGCATAGGGAGCAAGAAAATGACTATTCACCATCCATTTCTGCATGATGATTTTATGACAAGATACATTCTTTAATTCTGGAGCTCAAATATACATTTACAACAAGCCCTCAAGCTTTTCTTCTATTTCAAAAATAATGAAAAGTGCATATAAGAAGTCCCATATGTTAGGCAACTGAAAATATTCTCTGAAACGACATAGAATAGCTTTATCTGCAACTACTGTTGACACAATAAAATCTTTTCTCTTGGTAAAAAGAAAAGTTGCAATTTTCCCCAAAAGTAATAGCTCTTTGTATTTATCTCCTTAAGTCTGTAACAAAAATGCAAAAGGTCTGCCATCAAATTATAATAAAGATGATCACTTCAGCTGCCTATTACCTAGTGGTAGCACTTGCCAGACACACTGAAAGAAATGTTTAAGCAAGGAACCGTTTGAGAATGACTTACCCTCCTTTAATATAATCAAGGAATGAAACTTCTGTTTCTACTAAAAAAGAGAGTAAGGTTACCTGAAAAAGAAAAGAAAAACAAGGTAGAATTACCTACTAGTACTAATTGCAACCCCAAGTGGACTTTATCCTAAGTATTAGAGAGGAACTCATATTTCATATCAGAGAGGAACATCACATTTTAAAAATCAATAACATTATTCTTTATTAAAATCTGCCAGGACTGATTGTTCTTACATTTAAAATGATCAGAATGAAAGGGGCCAACAAAATTAACTCCTTTCTATGACCAGTGTACTTCCTTTGAAGAATATCATGAAAATTGTCCACAAGGACACTGTGTTACTTCCCACTTTAGATAAAAGGAAAGATGAAAGGAGCTGAAAAATGGTTAAAACTAAAAAATCAGAATCAGTGAGTTAAGCCTTATAAGAGGAAATGTGTGTTTTTCTCACAGTCCTGTAATGAGGTTATCTAATATTTTAAGTGTCTTGCAGTATAGAAATCTTTAAAAGGAAACTTGGAGAGAACTTAGATTGTGCTTATCCTAAGAGAATGTAATCTTACAATAAAATCTTCAGTATAATATAGAAGGAATGTCACGGAGGTAGAAAGTACAGCAGAGGAAATACAGCCAACAATATCGTCATAACATTGTGTGGTGACATCTGGTGACTGCACTTATCGTGGTGAAGGCGGAGTAATGTACAGAACTATTAAATCAATATGTTGTACACCTGAAACTGTAACATTGTGTGTTAGTTACATTCCAATAAAAAAAAAGCTACACCTGAATTCTCCAAAAAAGAAAAAAAAAAGGAATAGGATTTTAATTTCAAGATACTTTCATCTTTGTACCTTCGTGTACTGATTTTGCCCAGCATCCTACAAGGTTGTAAATTTTAACGCACTATGAACAGTACTTTCGCATGCCATCAGTTTTAATAGTTAAGCGTGGCCTGTAAAGAGTACAGTATTTCTTACTAACTTAAACTTTTCATACCTACTTGAGTCTCTCTAGTTTGATTCCACTGAAGGAGGATTTCTTAAGAAAACTTCAGCTTCCCTCAGAGGCCATACAATCCCGAGGACAACCTGCAGGAACCTGGGTGACTACTTTTCATAAGGTATTCTCCATTACAACCATCCCCACAGCAAAGTTCAGTTTTCTAGTATACACCTTCATACTAAAATCCTAAGTGAAAGAGCCTCGTCTTTAGTTCTAGTCTGTGTAAATGTTACACATTTTTTATTTGTTTATTTGACTCCTTACTGAATAACATAACATTTGACTTACTGTTCCCGAATTAGTATATTTTTTCTTTTTTCCTTTCTTTTTGGGATTCACCACCTTGAAAAGCAGATAAAACAATTACACTGTGTTAGGTTTTATATGGAAATTTTTACGAAATGTGCAGTTCAAACGGCTGCCTTCACCCCTGATGCCTTTATTCATTTACAAATGCCTTTGGTATGACTCCCGGACAGTCCTTCAGTCAAAACTTCTCTACAAAATTTACTGGTGGCCATCTTCTTTGTGTGTGTGTGTGACCATCTTTTTTAAAAATATATTTTTTCAATAATATTCTTCTCAATCACTTCATGCACTGATTACCCTCATCCATCTGTATCTTCTTGGTGTGAGAGAGACTTTAACATCCTAGGTCCTAAATGATAATGATTGCTTTGTAGTGAACTATAAATAGCTAAAGAAAAGAACAGGCAAGATACACAACTTTTTTGTTATTAGGTTAAAAACACTAACAGCAAATCACCCAAATATGTGCATACTCTGTTACTCTACTGCTGTTAGGGGTAGTAATTTCCACCAGATCCTGAGGCTATGTACTAATTAGTAAGGGTCTGGCTTCTGTACCGAATATTTAATTTTTGACCATTTATTCCATGAGGAAATATTATTGCACTCCTATATTGTACAACACACTGAAGAATACAGGGAATGTAAAAATGAGTAAGATCTGTCAATTTAATAGGATAAATAAAACACGTAAGTGCTTTAACAGAAAATCCTTCAGCACATTCCAACCCAAAACACACATGGAAGCATTTAGACAGGCAAAGAAAGTTAAAAGAATTTATGATTAAGTATTATTTGAACTAAACTTTATTAATTTAAACTAAGGCTACAATAAAAAGGGATGGGCATAACAGTCTAGAAAGAGGAAAAAGTAACTGGCCCAAGGTGGCTGGAGCAGAGAGCAAATACATACTGTTTCAATGAACCCGAAGGACCGCAGATACATGGAGCCAGCAGGAGACACTCCTGTCTGCATACCTGGGGATCCTGAAAGCTGTTTGCAAGCTTAGAGATCCCACAAGGGCCCTATACTCAGCTCCAGCCCATCAACAGTCCTATGGGTCCACGGTCCCAGGAGGAAACAGTCCTGTGGGCAATCATCTAGATCCTAAGACGGCCCGATACTTAGTTCCAGCTCCTTCTTGCCAGTTTGTGAGCAATCCTGCTGGCATTAAGGACCCACCAAGAGTTACTCATTCTGTACCTCAGGAGATCATGAAATATCCTTTTATTTATTTGGTCCCAGCCCCTCCGACCATGGTCAGGAAGCAATCTAGCCCACCCAGGGACCTAGTGGGGGACACACCCATCTGCACCTCCAGAATAAGTACAGACCAAAGTTTTATCTATGGCACCTGAAACAGCCATGGGACTCAGTGGCTGACCCTCTTAGGTATGGTCCAGAGACAGTCCTGCCTACTTAGGGACCCAACCAGTGATCAGAAGGCAGTCCTCCAAGAGACCTGGCAGGAGGCACATACACCTTCACATTTAGTAAGAGGCCATCTGACTGAGGACCCAACTGTTCATTCTGAAAAGGAACCCTGGTTCAGGGCCAACCTCCTGAATAAAGTCTTGGAGCCAGTCTCATCCACCCAGGGGCCAGACAGAACCCATGCCCACTCCAGCTGCTGGTAACAAGCACCCCCAACCACGGATGCTACTACAGACCTAATAACCTCAGAAGCAGCTCTGATCCAGCATGACTGCAGTTCTGGAGGTAATCCCATCAGCTCAGGAACTGACAGGAGAAGGTCTTTATCTGCCAAAACCAGTCTATAAAGCCCTGTGGTTTTTAAAAGCTCAGTTCTAGTGCTGGAGATCTAGAAGCCCGAGGGAAGGCACCTACACAAGTACCACCTGTCTTATATTACTTTCATTGCCTGTTTAGAGCCTTAACATTGCTTCCTTGGAAGACCCAGACAGAAAAATTGATCCATTACTCCATTTTTGTCATTGCTTGGGAAGTTTGATCTGTAATATCTCATACTCTACTAAGCAAAATACTATATGTAGCTGTTATCAAGACAAACTAAACATATTTCATGTGTTTATTTCCCATTAGACATGGAATTTTTTTTTTGAGAGAGAGAGAGAATCTTAAGCAGGCTCCAGCCTAGTGCAGAGCCCGATATGGGGCTCAATCCCACAACCCTGAGATCGTGACCTGAGCTGAAATCAAGAGTCGGATGCTTAACCAACTGAACCACCCAGGTGCCCCTAGACACTGAAATTTTTAATCACCTCTGTATCCCCAGGGCCTTAACAGAGAATGTGGAATGTAAAAGCCATGTAATAAATATTTTATTTCTAGGTGAATGAATGAATGAATGAATGAATGAATGGAATGCTACTGCTTTAGCTTAGTAAGAAGATGCTAGAAGAAGGAAAGTGTTCCACTAATAACTTAAAAGAGGTCAATGTTAGTGTCAACCTGGCAGGGAAAGAGTTACCATTATTGACTGATACTGAGATATTCTCCATTGCTACTGATGTTTGTTAAATAAAAAAATTAAAGAGAATGTACAGGTAACATAGCTCAAGTATCAACAGTGCCAGACATACCATGTACTCAATACATATCTGGTAGTTAACTGGCAAGGTAGGTTTAAGGCAGAAAGAGCTACTGCACTTGCTTTAATAACCTGGATTTCTTTAATGACTGAATTATACTTTGTCATCCCCTTCGATCTTCAACTAAACAACAGTGAAGATGCTCAAACATACTAAGCAGACCACAGTTCATTTTATAACACCAAGTTGACATAATGAAAATGCATATTTTTCTCTTTTTATTAAAAAGTGTTGGGGAGGAGGTTGGTAGGAAGGCAAAACATAAAGGGTGAGGTTTACGGAAAAAAATTTTTTAAATAGGCAAGAATTTTTTAATTTCTCAAAATAGAGTTAAAAGACCATGGGACTTGAAGAGAAATATATCATTCAGTCTCAGAAACAAGTCTGTTCAATAAACTTGAAGATTCTTACATATATTGGTAGTTGGTTAACCTTTGCCAATTACCCCTTGCAAAATCTACACTTTTAAAGCATAAATTTACTTCTTCCAGAGAAAAACAATAATAAAATAAAATTCCTCTCACCTCATAGACATTGAATTGCGATTGTCCTCTAGAAAGTTCCCTATAGCTTGTGGTAAATTCTCCAATGAAATCATGACTACATTTAAGAGAAGAAAAATATAGTATTAACTTTCATACATTTGTCAATTATACTTCAAAGTTTTCTGCAAATATATAGTTTAATCATGAAAAAATAGTTAATATTACTATGAGCATAACTTAATAACTTATATTTTAAGAGACCATACATAACTTCATTATTCTTTAATCCCAAATTATGTACACTCAAAATACATTTTATTAGTATTCAAATATTTCATTTATCCCACCAATATTAATATTTCAAACAGGTATTTTAGTTCTAATAACTCACATCTCAAAAACATTTCATCATCTATGCTACCAAAATGATTTATTAGGATGAAAGTTTAAGACACTCAAAAACTTATTATTTATATCAATAATTACAAATATATAAAATTCTTTAAACTTTCTTATGACCAAGAGGTAATAGGACATTATTTTTTAAGAGTATCCCATGTTAACATGTATAATAGTCACCAAGCTTTATTTTTAATAAGAATAGCTTCAAAGTACATTGTTAATATCAACATGGTTATTCAGAGTTTCTTCACCTTAAAGTAATTGTCATTGCCTTCTCAGGAAGAAGACCTTCTACAGGTGCCTTCTCAGTTTAGATGGGAAGGGATAAGGACTGAGTAAGCATGCATTAGTCCTCACTATAAAATGCTTGTCAATGTGATTACTGAAGCTTACCTAAGGAAGCTTACAGAGGAAGAAGATAAAGAAGATAAAGATTGTAGGAACTCAAGTGGTAAACACACCATAAGGGATGTCACTGCTATTTATATCATAGAATTTAAACTTGGCCCATTCACTTTGCAAATGCAAGGTGCTCATTACCATTAAATATACATTATTTCCCCAACCCCCAGGTAGGTTTAATGCTTAGTTGTGAAGATCTGATGACCGGAGACAAGCAACAAACAAGTTGCTATCGAGCCATCCAAAATACTGATTTCTAAAGATGGAATTTAGAAGAAAAACTGAGCTGCCATTAATATCAGTAGAGATTTTGCAATAAGAAATGTTTTTAATAACATTATTTAAAATTCAGTTCACTTAGATTTCCAGGCTCCCAGTTCTCCATTATCTCAAAGATCTTGTACATACATCATAATATTCTAAGTGCCTCTTTACACCAGTATCACCTTGACCTCTTCCAGATTTAACTCCCGGAAGCAGATATACACATATGAAAATGTGAAAGGAAAGGGGACTGAAAATAGTGGAAAATATATTTGTATTTATGAACCCAATCCCCTAGGACTCATTCATTGAAGTTACATGGGGAAAATTATAAAATAGTACTTTAGCACTACACATTTCCAGTAAGTGAAATAATTTTCTTTGACCTTCAGAAGCCCAAGCTCATAATCATGGTATCTTTCACTGTGATCTTAAAAACTTGAGTTTTGGAGATTATGTTTAAAATCTATTCACTTCCATTGCTGTGTGTGTTTCAAATATCTTAAGTAACAGTCATGGAAATAAAATGTTCTATTAGAGCACTTCAGGCACAATGCTTTGGTAATGGTAGTGTGGGCAAGCCTTATGTAACAGAGCTCACCACACTAGTGGTGGGAACTTAATATAGAAGGCTTAAACAAAACCTTGGATCACTTAAGCCCTTATGGTAGTTTTCTGACTATGCTAATCCTCATCTGGTTAATTGTTTCAATTCAATGTTCAGCTATTACTACGAACATTAAATTCCCACCACTCAACACTAAGCAAATACTTGGTAGAGAAAAGCAATATTACTGGTCTCAAGTAAATATAATTACTCAGTCAAGTTGCAAGAACATGTAATAACCATCCGGATAACATAAGTCCAGCAGAGTGGCAAATCTGGACCCACTGGCAATGGTCAGGTTTATCATACGGCACACTGATGCGCCCCTGTTGAAGTCATTATGGAACTCTCTTAAGAAGCAATTCTCTGATATTTGGTTCTGTTTTGCTTCAGTAAATTTGTTACTCTCTACAGAATTGAGTGATGAACAATGAGGTACAATTCTCTCTGGTCTGTGTTGTGGGTCTGAGCTTCTGTGGTTCCCACTGGTTTTTCCTATTCTGAAAGGACCCTGTTTATCATGAAATGGAGATTTTTTTTTTCCCCCTCTGAGCTAGTTGTTAGAGAGGGCTGATGGCCAAATCTATGGCCTATTTCTTGCAGGATATGTCTTCATGACACGCTGTCCTCTGCAGACTTTTCAGATTTCTTACCCTCATTTCCCCTTTCCTTCAATTTCTGATCCAGTTTATAGCTCACCGTGTCTTATTACATGTGTTTCTATAAATTATCTTGGATCCTTTCCAGAATGAAACAAGATATAAATAAAGAGTGAATAGAATACTTGCTCCTCCCCTTCTGAATCTTGTCTAAGATTATTATTTTAAATAAAACACTGAATTTGCATGTCATATAAATGTAATGCTATCCTGCGTTGTAAAGGAGAAAATGTATTGAGTCACAAATTCCATTACAGCCTCCAAGACAACATTTCTGTGAGATAAAGAAAACACATCTTTGTATCTATTCAGAGCCAGAGAAATGTATGATCACGAAGTGAGGATCTGTCAAAAGTTCATCAGAATAAGGCAGTTAAGAAGAGGTAGTCGTAAAATTGTCAACCCTAGATGCAAGGCGTTTGTCTCCAGAATAAACCTGAAGAATTTGGGTGGATAAGTGGATTGACTCCCAGGTCAATTTTGTCATAGATCTCTTGGAATACATGGACATTTTTATAGTTTCCTTTGTAACCTGTCCAACTTCAAAAACTGTTTACTAAACCACAGATAAATACTTTAAAGTATTAAATGTAATTTTCACAGGTTTATAGTTATCTTTTTCCCCCATCATCAACTACTCCTAGATTTTACTGAGATTAAAAGAAGGAAAATTTAATTTGCCCTAGTATTTTTATTTGTTCCTGATTTTCAGTACTATAATATTGAAACAATTTTCACTATACAGAGAGATATGATGGAAAGACTTTCATAATAAATCACAACCAACAATTTCCTTGTGATTCAATAATACTGCTTTGCTATTTCCTGTTAATTTAATTGCAACTAAAATAATTACTCTGTTATGTCTCTCTGACTGCATTTATAAAATAAAGTCTACTCCAGGGCTGTTGATCTGATTTGTGTCTGTTTATATCTCTAATTTATTCTCCATACTTTTTATAATGGATATATGCTACTGAGGAAAAAAATTAAAGAGATATTTAAAGCAAATTGATTACTACTATATAGCTAGTAGTCTGGCTCTAAAAACCTTGTTTGCGGAAAGTGATCAAACTGTTAAATAAAATCTGTATATTACGATCATTTGCTCTATTAATAGTGAAAAAATGGATATGATGTATATTCACACTGATATTTGAAACCTCTAGGATGGTCCTTACTTAACAAATGTGTCTACCCCCCTTCCGTTTTTGGCCCCTTCTTTCTCAGCATCACCAACTCTTATAATCTAACTATTATGTCCTCCAAGAAGCCTTTCCTGATTCATGCCACTCCCTCTTTGCTCTTAAAGAAGCCTGTATCTCTCTACCATCACAAATCCTGTATTGTATTATACCTGTTGTTTACTTAGTTCCCCTCCCAGCCTTCAGCATACTTGAAGGTAAGAAAGGTGATAAACTCATCTCCATGTTTTCGGCATCTACCTCATTGCCTGGTACACAATGGGCACTGTTGAAAGTTTGAAATAGATTCAAGTTAATATCACAGTCATTCTGTGACCTTATCTTGCCAGTAATATTAACAAATTTGTCTCAGATTATATTCAGTGTAAAGAATGGCACGAGTGCCATTCACATTAACCACTGTTACCCTCTCCACCTCCTTAAAACAACTCTGAGAGTAATGCAAACAACTGTTCTTTTTCCATGGAAGTGCAACCACACAATCACACCAAATGCATAGAAAAAAGAGGCAGGCAATATTGCCTTTTGCTGGAATTTCTGATGATCTTCCTGAAGGCCACCCTGCCTTGGGGATAATGGATGATTCTTACTTTCTTGGCTGTCATTAAACTAGTTTTGCACATAACGTATACAAATGACATGCATATACTGAACTCTCGTCTCATCCCTTTCTCCATCACTGAGTGATCTGGAGTAAGTCAGCCAACTTCGGGGTCCTAATGTCTTCACTTAAAAATTGGAGGCAATGCCTATTTACTGTACTTACTGTTTAGAAAATAAACTCAGAGAATTCATTTGATTCTTTCTGTGAAAAGTGTTTAACTGCCTGAAAAAGACACAAACTACATTTTTCCAATTATTAAGAATAGGATTCTAGATATATGTAATTTTAAGAAAGCTTTAATCAAAATTACTTATGAGGATGTAATAGGCTTATGAATGGATATACGTTGTGTTGTGTACTTTGGAGTTAACATACACACCCATGGCTTGTCCTGCTCTAGTGTAATTCCTCTCCTTTGGAGTACACCAGTGTGCCATGTTTCAGGTGTGTGCTGAAGGATCTCTGAACCAAGGATTTGTAAACAGATTGTATATTAAAGACAATTTCCCTAGGATGTTGAAAATACCTTGGCTCAAAAGTTGGCATGATCTTTCCCATGGAAACAACAGCCCCGGATATCACTGTCTCCTCCATTTGTAAGCAACATACTGATTACCCATATTCCTCTATCTTGTCTAATCTGGGCCAGTCCTGGCAAGCATAGCAATGTTTTTTAAAATAGCTAGAGATTCAGCAGTCACAAAAATGAGAGACACTTTTAACTGAAGTGCAGTTATGGTGACCCTAATTCAAGTCATAGGTTGCAAACATTCCTACTGCTTAAACCTGTGTTTGTAGGAAAAGAGCAGCAGTGTTTTTCTAGAGGTGACTAAAACCAAACCACTGACTCCATGACAGGTAAAATATGCCATAGGATTTGTGATTTCCAATGATCAACACAAAAAGTCATCTTTATGAGTCCAGATAACAGTATATCATAAATTTTGCTAATTTGCTTTTATTCTAGTCAAAGCCTTTGACTTTGACAAGACTTTTCAGCATCTAAGAATGTTTTGTTTTTTATTTTTTATTATTTTTTTAAGATTTTACTTATTTGACAGAGAGAAAGACAGCTAGAGAGGGAACACAAGCAGGGGGAGTGGGAGAGGGAGAAGCAGGCTTCCCACTGAGCAGAGAGCCCGATGTGGGGCTCCATCCCAGAACCCTGGGATCATGACCTGAGCTGAAGGCAGACACTTAATGACTGAGCCACCCAAGCACCCCTTGTTTTGTTTTTTTAAACAAAAGAATATCAGCCTACACTGATTTATTTATTTATTCGAGAGAGAAAGAGAGAGAGAGAGCAGGAGCAAGGGGAGGGGCAGGGGGAGAGGGAGAAGCAGACTCCCCACTGAGCAGCGAGCCCAACACAGGGTTCAATCCCAGGACCCTGAAATCATGACTTGAGCCAAAGTGAGACACTTGACTGAGCCACCTAGGCACTCCCAGCCTCCACTGATTCTTAAAGGAAGTATTATCTAATTTAAAATTTCAACAGAATCAAGTCCTTCTTTTCCCACGTAACTTCCTCAAATCCTGAGGGAGAATCTAGTTCACCTTAAAACATCTAGAAATATGACCTTTAAATATTCCTATATTATGAGCTTGTCTGTATGTAAATTTGCAGAACGATAATGATTCTTAATTGTCCTAGTAAACACAAATTATAAACACATCCTTACAAAAGTACTTTTTTTCCTTTGTAAAGTACTGGTTTATGTTTTTACTAGTAGAAATTATTATAAGATTTATATGAATGTATTCAATGTAGAAGTGATCATTTATCTCTAGCTTTGTTGAAATTTTAAATAATTTCAAAAGATTTACATTTTTCCTCCCTCCATAGATTACAATAATATTTCAAGAAATAATCACTCTCAAATATTAACAATTCGACAGGAAAAACAGGCTAATTTTATCAGTCTTATCCACACCTGTTCCTTGATCCATTTCTAATATAGATAGAAATTTCAAGAGATATAAATAACACATATGTGTAAAATAACTCCTATTGTCATTTTGGGTATAAATATATATAAAATATTATACAGTAATATATAATATATCTACATAATCATACAGTTTAATATGTTTGTATTTTATCTATTATTATTTACTATTAATATTTCATTTACTAACTTAATTTCCACTTATTTATTACATTTGTACAAAGATTTGGGACAAACACCACTTTCTAAGACAAAGACAACATATTTTTTTTAAAGACTTTATTTATTTGAGAGAGAGAGAGAGCAAGCACAAGCTGGGGGGGGAGGGAGGAGGGGAGGGCTAGAGGGAGAGGAGACACACAGTCCAATACAGGGCTAGATCCCAGGACCCCAGGACCATGACCCGAGCCAAAGGCAGACGCTTAAACGACTGAGCCACCCAGGTGCTCCAAGACAAAGACAATATTTTTAATGTGGCTTACACTGATATAGAAAACAATATATACCTTAATAAAGAAAATGTTATATATGATGATTTATCACATTTAAGCCCAAACTGTATGCCTACATAGCTACTCCAATTTTTTTTAATACAGGGTATAGACATATTTTTAAAGTATTTTTATAAATTTACATTATTTAAATTCCATGTGTATGTATTAGATATAATGTCAATTTTAACTACACATAAAGTCTTTTTTTTACATAATAACCTTTAATTTTTTTCCATTTCCTCTAACAAGCTTAATGCACCAAAATATCATCAAGCAAAATTTTCTCATTCATATTAAAATTTGCCTAGTTAAAGAGGAAGCAAATTGTATATAGCCAAAAATAGCAATAGTTTCACAAATGCAATTTAATTCATTGAAAGGTAGGATGAAGTTTCTTTAGCTAGCCAGGATCATTGGATACTTTTCTAGGATCATATTAATTAAAAAGTTAATTGAAAGGGGCACCTGGGTGGCTCAGTCAGTTAAGCATCTGCCTTGGGCTCAGGTCATGATCCCAGGGTTCTGGGATAAAGCCCCACATCAGGCTCCCTGCTCAGTGGAGAGCCTGCTTCTCCCTCCCCCTCTGACAGTCCCCCTCCTAGTACTCTCTCACTCTCTCTCAAATAAATAAAATCTTAAAAAAAAAGTTAACTGAGATAATGTCTGAAGTTAAGATATCCTCCAATTTCATGAACTTTTAAATATTTATGTCATCCATGTCACATACTTTTTCTTCTATAATTTCAAAGTGATTGAATTCTAGTTTTTACCTTCAGTATTAAACTCTAGAAAGGTAGATCTGTGTGATGCACTAACCTATTTCTGAAATTTAAACTATCAGCCAATGAGTGTTATTTTTTCAGACTAATCAGAATAATTGGCATTATTATAATAAGCAAAACAACAAAACAGCAGAAGCAGGATTATAATGGCCAAAAGATCAGTTTTATATTTTTTATTTTTTAAATTTTTTTCAAAAGATCTAAGTTCTAAAAAATGAGATATTACATCTCTATTCTCATATCTTCTTATTCTTTTCCTGTCATTGGTCTATAGCCATATAAATGTAATTCAAAGTAATTATTCCCTTTCCAACATATTAATAACAGATCATTCAAGAATTTTAAAATATATATACTTTAGGTATAAGAAGATAAATTCAATTCATAGTTCTAAGAAATTTTATTTTAGTAGTGCATCAGATGCTTTTATAATTGCTCATTTATATACATGGTATATATCTGGGCTAGTCACTGAATATAGATTAGTACTTGTTTATATTTTACTTTTCACTCAAAGTTGCCTGAGTTCATATATAAATCTATCTGTTCATCTATCTAGATTTCATATTATATTGCTAGTTTTGTTTATTCTCTGTAAGCCTTGACTACCACTGTATGTTATTAAGAGATAACAGAATCACCTTGTCTTGCTTTTTCACAATGATGAAGACTAGAACACAGGGATTCTATCACTTCTCTACCAAGTTCATTTTTTAATAAAAAGCACAAGGAAAAAATTCTGACAGGAGTTACACACACACACACACCACTGCCCGTCTCTCTCACACACACATACACACACCACATCTGTCTCTCATACACACACACACACACACACACAAACTGCCTGACTCTCTTACACACACACACATACACACACCCACTCTCTCTCATACAGACACACACACACATACACACACACAACTCCTAGCCCAAAGCAGCAAAAGTTGGCAAGTTGCGCACTGCAGCGCACTGCTACCCAAGGTTAGGGTCTTTTCTTTCTTTCTTTTTTTTTTTTAAAGATTTTTTTTTATTTATTCATTTGAGACACAAAGATACAGAGAGAGAGAGAGCAAGAGCAGGGTGAGAGGCAGAGGGAAGGGGAGAGGCAGGCTCTGCGCTGAGCAGGGAGCCTGATGCAGGGCTCGATCCCAGGACCCCGGGATCATGACCCAAGTCGAAGGCAGACGCCCAACCATCTGAGCCACCCAGGTTCCCCAGGTTAGGATCTTTTCATTGGCAAACAATGCCCTCTTTGCCTCTGGTATATCCTGGCTACTCTGTGTGTTGGGGCACCACTTCCCACAGTCATGCCAGAGTTGCCAACAGACATCATCAATGTTCTAGTTCTCGTGCCAACCTTGCTTGTGAAGCTGGCTACCAGTTTCCATACTCTCTCTGGCCGGCAGTCCCCATCCTGCCCATGATCTTCCTGACAGACTGAGGGACTCCAAAAGGGCAACAAGGATCAACTGCTAAAGGTGAGTACCCAATAGGAGGAGATTAAAGTACATTTGCTATTGAGATTCTTTCAAATCTATGGTTAAAATGGAGAGCTTTCTTTGGTCAGTTTCAAGGTTTTAGATTTAGTAGACTTACAAGGAAAAAAAGTGTGTACCCAGTACAAAGTCATATAAATTACTGCCACTGTAGTTTTTAATCAACATGGATAAACTATTCGGATCATTCAAGTCCAAAAAGCAGTAATTCCAGCTCCCACCAAATTGCCTAGAATATTTATCTCCAATAAAACCAAGTAATTAAAAAAATTTATTTTGTGCTGTGTAGACCAGGCATTGTTAGCAAAAAATGTACGTGTTATAAATTTTAAAAAAATAATCACCCCACTTTGGTGAAATTGCACCTTTAGAGCTGACAGAGTTCACTGTAATCCCTGACTTAGATCTCATTTGGTAGCTCAGAACTTTCAGATTTGAAAGAATTTCATCCCTGGAGATTGTGTGCTTATTTTTATATTAACACAAAAGTAGTAACTTATACTTATTGCCATTCAAGATTTATAAGATTTTCTTTGAATTCCTACATTATTACCCTTTTCATGTCTCAAAATGAAAATTATTTTCTTACACTATGGAGAAAAAAACTTTTTAGGTATTTTGAGAGGCTTTAATAATTCTTTATGTGTTTTTGAGGTACGTTCATTTTATGATAATGGTTTTAACAATGTGAATATATTCACTGAGCCTGGGTGGCTCAGTTAAGTGTCTATCTTTGGCTCAAGTCATGATTCCAGGGTCCTGAGATCAAGCCCCGCATCAGGCTCCTTGCTTAGCAGGAGCATGCTTCTCCCTCTGCCCGCCCCTCCTCCTGCTTGTACGGTCGCACACACACTCTCTCTCTCTCTCTGTCAAATAAATAAAATCTTTAAAGAAAAACAATGCGAATATCTTCTAAGTATTAAAATATGGAAATAGAATAACCCACCTCATAAAAGGTTTTTTGTGTGTTTTTAGAGGCTTGAATAAATTAATATATTTTTTAACCAAACAAGACTCCAGGAGACTATGAAGCAAAATTTCAGAATCACTGAGTTCCTAAGAGCTACAAATCTAAAACATTTAATCAAAGAATTAAAAGTACTCAGTGAATTGGTGTTTGGGTTGCTTAGATGGGAAAATACTTATGTATAGAAGCTCTTCCTTTTTAATAATAAGCATAGTAGAAACTTTGTCCTTCAAATACAGTATAAGTATCTGAATTTTCTAGTGGAAATGAAAGAAATATCTATGCAACACAATAAAAATAATGTCTGCCTACAAGTTCTACCTTTGGGATTTACTGACTTTGGGTAAATCAGTAGGCTTTCTAGTAAAATTTTTTTCACCCCTCAAAACTATAAAATACATTTTCCTATTTACTTCCCCAATAAAGTCTGGTTGATTAACTTGAACTGTTCTGAACAGAACACCCGAAATTTGTTTTGGGTTCTTGGAAGAAAAACAGTATCTTAGAAAATGGCCATAGGGGTGCCTGGGTGGCTCAGTTGGTTAAACGACTGCCTTTGCCTCGGATCATGATCCCAGGTTCCTGGGATCAAGCCCCGCACTGGGCTCCCTGCTCGGCCAGAAACCTGCTTCTCCCTCTCCCACTCCTCCTGCTTGTGTTCCCTCTCACGCTGTCTCTCTCTCTCTCTGTCAATTAAATAAATAATAAATAAAATCTTTAAAAAAAAAAAAAGAAAATAGCCATAAATGCAGCCTTAATTTCCATATATGTTAAAATCAATTTTAGAGGTTAAAATATATTTATAATACATTCCATTGGCTTATTCATTTAAGACTATTCTCTAATATATACAAATGTATTAGCATGTAATCTAAAGTACAGGTATAATTGACTTTGTCCACATATTAAATATCTTATTCTATACTTTTAAGAAAAATAACACTGAAGAACTATTTAGGTAACAATGTCTTTAGAAGGGCAATGTGAATGTGTGATTAAATATAAGGTTATTTTTCTAGAAATCTAAATAAACATTCCAATTGTGAATTCACTTTAAACATAAATGATACAGAAAATGGCACGTCAGAAATTTCTTTTTGTTTGTATGTTTATTTATCTATGTACAAAAGTCACAAATTGAGGCAAAAAATATGTTATTAAAGTTTTTATCTCTATTCTAGGGTTATAATCGTAGAATAGTGCTAGTAAACCAAAGTAGCATAATCTATGAATATTCATGTACTTTCATATGTTTTCATGTATATGTCAATCTGGCTATTTAGATTTGGTTTCTGGAAAAGGTTGCCAATAATTCTCCAACACCCCTTAGCATAGTACACACAATCGAAATGAATACATGCCGTTTGTACTACAACTATATGTATATCATCAACCTGAAAATCCAAAACTGCAGATTTTGACATCCTTAGATACTTTACATAATAAATACTAATCACAGGAGGAATTGTGACACCAAAAGTTTATCTAGTTCTTTTTAGGGACCTTATTTACTAGTCATAAAATAGTTATTGAGTACTTCCTTTAACTGAACCTCACTGCCAAATAATTACATTTAATCTGTTTAAATATATACATAGAACAGATTAGAAAAATGAAAAAGAATGGTTTATTCTCAGATATTCTTTGATGGTGTCAAATTCAGTGCAATGCCAAAAATGTAAATTTTATTTGAGGTTAGCTTAATATTAAAATGTTGCTGATTTTTAGTGACTTAACTTATAATGTAAACTATATTATCTGGTTTAAACTACAATGCAAAAATTATTCCAAGTATTATGAAATGGACACACAAAAGAAAGTCGTGTCTTTTATATCTAATAAAGTGGATAATCGAGGCAATTACTTAGATAATTCAAATATACAATTACTTGTCTATTTCAAATACAACTGTAAGGCTTTGTTTTCCCTATTCAACTTGTAGGTACAGACACAAGTTAGAAATTATGAGTACCAAAGCATGTACCCAAGCAGGCTGGAACTGAGAATATCATAGCTGAACATTAGAGTGTAAATATCAAAATTAGAGTAGAAATGATTGATGGGGAGCAGTGAATCAAACTGTTGGACATAAAATATCATTTGGGAAACTTAACTCTTACCCATAGCAGTCAGTCATTTGTTCAAAATTTTTTAAAAAATATACGAACAACACCAAGCACTCAAATATATATGAATATTTACCAAACCTAAACTACTATTGGGAGTGACAATATTCTCTTTGTCTTAATTTTTCTCCAGATCAGCAACTATGAAATTTTCCTTTCTAAACGTGATTTGAATGCAGCATGAATAAATGGCTACAATATATTTTTGTCTTGTTTTAATTCTCTCAGGTTATGTCTACAATAGTCATCATCAAATGACAGAAGAACTTATGTTTCAAAGAAAAGATCTGGAATTCTGAATATCATGTTCCATTTTTCCTACACTAAGAAGCAAAGGATGATGGGGTAGATAAAAGCAGTGCTTAGAAAGATAATTAAAGGAATAAGCAGTAATTTGGTTTGAAAACCAATGACTACTTAATAGTGATGTAAAATGGACAAATCATTTCCACATTTTGAACCTTAACTTTCATATCTGGAAAAAGAACAATGGTGATATTTCTTACTGGGAGTTATTTTTGAGAATTGAGAGGAAATATGTAAAATTGCTTGGGAGAGCAAATTAAATTTAAAACTTTTTTTTTAAAGGCGTTTTTATTTTTATTTTTTTTTAGGATTTTATTTATTTATTTGACAGAGACAGAGATAGCAAGAGCAGAAACACAAGCAGCGGGAGTGGGAGAGGGAGAGCAAGCTTCCCTCAGAGGAGGGAGCCCGATGTGGGACTCGACCCCAGGACTCTGGGATCATGACCTGAGCTGAAGGCAGACGCTTAACGACTGAGCCACCCAGGCGCCCTAAATTTAAAACTCTTATAATGAATGACCTTGAAATTGGATTACCAAGCTTTTTATGAGAGAAATTTATATAACAAAAAGATGGCACACACCACACTGTCTCTTTCTTATTCATTTTCACTCTCTCTTTCTGACTAGCCAATTTAAATTAAATATTAAAATTGTTACAAAGTAAAGGTATTTGGCAAATTCATCTCTGTAGTGAACTTCTCACTTGCTAAATTTTAATACATTGTTTTTTTCCAGGACTTAGTCATCACTAAGCTTAGTTTTATGTGTATTTGGGATACTAGTAGGTGATTAACAAACACTATACAGCTATACAACACATATAGATTACACAAAATCTCAAACTGTCTTGGTCTTTAGAATCACAGAGAAAATAATGGGTGATGATTGCCTATCAACCATCTTATTGCATAAATGATCAGCATCTTTATTATCAGAAAGTCTTCATCACTCACAACTAGAAGTTTCATTTAACTGGAAGACTTTTATGGCCAGCTCTGTAGAATTTTTCCCCAACACTCTCAGTGAGTAATCACATACACTTCTATTGTGTCAAAGAGATCTTTTAATTAGAAGATTCTCCAATTTCTGCCTTTGATTTATACTCCAGCATCTCTCCAATTCCCTAGCCTCATATTTCTAATAGCCTGATACACATTCTTCATTGTGATATAGAACTTTAAAAAGAGGAATTGGGGGGTGAAAAAAAGAAAAAGGAAATACAGTGAATGACAAAAGCAATCCTGGGGGAGATAAAGAGAAGCAGGGTAAAACTTAGCCAGGTCTTGAAAACATCTGTAGCTGTTTGAAAGATAGAGATGGGTGTTGTAGAAGAAAGCACAACACACTTAGGTTGATGTGATCTGAAATGGTTTCGTTCCTCTGGCATGAGGTCATCACGAGTTCTAGTATTGTCTGAGACCATCCACTAGGTTTACATTTGGGAGTCTCTCATCAAAACCAAGCAAAAGCTTCATCAAAATAAAAAGCTTCTACACAGCAAAGGAAACAATCAACAAAACTAAAAGGTGACTATGGAATGAGAGAAGATATTTGCAAATGACATATCTGATAAAGGGTTAGTATCCAAAATATATAAGGAACTTATAAAACCCAACACCCAAAAAATGAATAATTCAATTAAAAAATGGGCAGAAGACATGAATAGATGTTTTTCCAAAGAAGACATACGGATGGCCAACAGACACATGAAAAGATGCTCAACATCACTCATCATCAAGGAAATACAAATCAAAACTACAATGAGATGTCACCTCACACCTCTCAGAATGACTAAAATCAACAACGCAAGAAACAACAGGTATAGAAGAGGATGGGGAGAAAGGGGATCCCTCTCGCACTGTTGGTGGGCATGCAAACCAGTACAGCCACTTTGGAAAACAGTATGGAATTTCCTCAAAAAGTTAAGAAAAGAAATACACCTTATGATCCAGCAATTGCACCGGTAGATATTTACCCAAAGAATACAAAAATATTAATTCAAAGGGATACATGCACCTGCATGTTTATAGCAGCATTATCTACAATAATGCACAAACCATGAAGACATTCTGGAGCAAGAAACTTCAATTCATTTATCAGCAAAATTAGGAAGATAATAAGTAATTAATGCCTATAGGATTCTTGTAAGGATCAAATGAGAAAGTATGTGAAAAAGCACTTTGTAAACTGCAAAGCTCTATGCATATTCAAAAATGTAATTTATTGTTTTTCATGGCAAGGTATTTTTTTTTTTATTGCCTTTGCTACCAACCTAATACAGGTTTCATACTATCTCAATAACCTCCTTAACCTCCTAACTAGGTTTTGCACTTCTATCTCTCCCTGATTCCAATTCATCCTACAGATATTTTCCCATAGTGCTAATCATGCTAGAATGTCCTTGGTTCAGGAACAAAATCTCTTAATGACTCCAAAGTTCCGATGGAATTCACTACATAATCTCAACTCTCAGAGGCCTTCCATCATATGGTCTTGACCTGCCTTCATATATCTCTATTTCCCTATTAATTCCCTCTAATACATTATAACATACTCACAAACACAAGTCTAAGACAAAACCCTTCACTTACTGGGTTCACAAAATCCCTTCTTTTAAAATTCCCAATATCAGGTGAATCACCCATTATACTTTGTCATGAGCACATCTGGGTACTTCCACTCGAATATGAACTTAAGATTTCTCTGAAATTTAACACATTACACCCTTCTCAAGAAACATGCTCTGCCTACTATTTTGCTCCTGGGACTGTAATGTACACTCTGCAAGACCATATCCTTCTTCAATCCATGAGCTGAGTGTCAATCATCTTTTAATTACCCAGCAATAACTAGTATAGCGATCTGAACTTAACAGATGCTAAAAAAAATTTGTTCTGTTTAATTATATTGATCTTCATTTCCTAATCTCAGAAAAAAAAATAAGGTTTTTTGTTTTCCTGCTCTAGAGTGAGTTTCTAACAACTGTTCTCAACCCAAATCTGCATTAGGATGACCTGGGGAGCTTTTATCAAACAATTCACATTTAGACAGTTTCCCAAGCCTACTGAAGCAGTATCTGGAGAGGTATTATAGAAAGAAAAGGACCCTAGTGTTTCTCATGGAAATGGTTCATTCACAATGTTTCTGGCAATAAGTGAAAAAAATACATTTTATTCTTGATTACAGAAAAAGGTCAAGGTTTTCTATTTCATAGAATGGAGATGACACTGAAAATCATTATAGAGATGTCCAAAATATTCATCAACATAAAGCAAAGGGAAAAACCCTGATGAACATGAATCAAAAATTCTTTGGAATACAACTGATAAAACTACCTGAAGTCACAAATATGTTAAATCAAGGCAACATTTTATCCAGTATCTTAGTGGCCAAAAACAATTACCACAAATGGGGAAAAGAGGTAAGCCTTTGTGTTTTCCTCTTGGAAAACTCAACACATTTCTCATGCATGTTATAATATAAATAAGCTGTATTTTTTTTCAGACTAAAATTACAAACTGTGAAATTGTCTGAAGGGTGGCATGAGAGGATAATATGAGTGACAAAAACAAATAATGTTGTGTTGCTTCAGAGTTGAATGACTGAATATCTTGTCTACACAAGCGTCCATCTCTCAAAATGGTATTGAAAACTCTGCTTCCTTTCATTAGGAGACTGTTCTTTGGCTAAAAGCATCCTTATAAGAAATTATTCTTGAATGTTTTGAATATAATAGAAATAGAAATGTTTTAATTTTAGGAACAAAAACTAAAGACCCATGAAGATGTTAACAAGAACTTGAATCAAAACCATCAGCTGGAAAGCAGGTGGTATCTTAATTATTTGGGGGAATAAAGTGCAATTAAAAGTTTCCGTTTTGTTATTGCTCAACGTTAAAATAGGATCTAGAATCCTACATATGGAAAATACAGATTGAATTTGCATATGATTTAGATATTCTTGTCTCTGAAGCAAATAGGACAAGAGTGAACTATAGATTAATTAAATGAACGAGAAAAAAATAAGATGTGGTTTCTATAAAAACCAATTGGAAACTTGGAATAAATGGGCCTGGACAGAAAACCAGCAGGCAAAAATTAACACAGAAGTGGAAGGATATATAAAATGCATTAAAGATAACTAAAATATCGCTGTATAAAGATTAGAGATGTGTATTTTCACTAGTCTGGCAAACAGTTTAGCACATAAGAAATGTTCAATAACAATTTCTTCCATAATTAATTAATAAAGTTTCTATTAGAACATAAATAGAGACAAACAAAAATAAAAATTTGATTACCGCTTTAGGTATCAATATATAGAAATAAAATCAGTCTTCATTGAGGGTTAAGAATTGTAGATTGAAGGGAAAAGGGGACAAAAACCCCACAAACTATGTATGAGAAAAATCATTACATAAATTTGTAGGATATGGGGGGAGGGGAAGTAGTATGTCAGTAAGTAACATGTGGAGTATGAAATACTGTCTACCAACATGTTTTAAAAATCTCAAAGAAGTGGTAGGTAGTGGAACAAGAAAACAGGCTGAATCTTGTCTACTGAATACACATTTAGAACATTCAGGGTTAACTGCAAACAGGGTAATTGTTAGGGAATGATTAATTAGAATAAGTAAGGAAATTTAAAATAAATGAGACAAATACAAAAGGTCTTGCACATGCTCCTCCTAAATGAGTTGTAAATGTCTTAGACAACTTATAAGTAAGTTCTCGAGTGAAGCTCTGGACCAAGAATCACTGTTCTTTCACACCGTGATGATGCATAATTGCAGAAATAAAACATCAAGTGTGTTTATCAAATATCTTCAAAGGTAACATACAAGAAAATGAAAGCATTTATCTGGCATTTCACAGATAAATGAAGTTTGCACTTTCTTGTAATAAGTGTCACTCACTATTTAAAATGACTACATTCGATACAATGCAGAGTGCTAACGAGGAAACTTTTACTCTCCTTTCTCAGCTGACTTCAAGAGCCAAATTTTATACTGGCAGTTCACTAGTTTGAGCCTTTTCATCAAATCATGTTCTGGGAGACAGAGATCTACTCGGTGGCCCATTTACAATCAGCCCCACATTAGAGCCACATGGTTTTAATGCAGAGCTGTTCTGTTAATGCTCCCTGAATTTTAAATTAAGCTACAAAGTCAGCTGAAGCAACTCCAAGCAATTGAAGCTTTTCAAAGATACCACCACTGATTGCTTTGTAACCCAGACAAGTCAGTTTCTCAGCACTTCAGCTTTTCAATTGTTAAAATGAGGTTTAAATAGTCTTTCTTCACATCCCTTGAAGAAATGGTGGGAATTATGGAGATGATTTTAGTAAAGTGGTTTAACTTGTTGAAAACTGGTACATTTACACTGATTATTCATGCCAAGGTCAAGCAACATCTCTGCTCTCAGACCACTGCCAGTGTGTTTAAATAAAAAAGGACAAATAACTGTATTTCTTCTGTTCCAAATGAGCTCAGGACACCGATTTTAATGTCAATTGGTTACCTACTCAACAGCATTACCAGATTTTTGTATGCTTCATAGAGGCACAAGATGTTTGTTACAGAATTAATTTCAAGTTGATGAACTGAGTTAAACATACCCTTAGATTTCTGACCCAAGATCACACCACTTCCTGAAGTTCCTTATCTGTGAATATAATTATCACCTCAATTATCTGAAGTACCCTAGCTAGTAAAACAAAATGTGATTGAGCAAGTAACGCTGTCAAGCATTGTTCACTTAAATTTCTGACTGAAATCTTCTCCCTAAACTGAAAGATCAGATTACCTTATCGGTTTCCTATGGTCAAATTTACAAATAAAATAATACAGTTATCTGACCAGTTTTTCCCCACTTTATAAGGAGACACCTATAACTTCTATGAAATACAGACAAATAAAACTGATCTAAAAGTAAAACAAATAACTGATTTAAAGTTACTTATGACATATATTGTATAGATTTAATTAAACTCTACATGGTGCTATCCAGTAAGGCAGTTGCCAACCTGATACTGCAACAGGACACTTGAAATATAGCCCGCCTGAAGGCAGTATGCTGCAAGCATAAAGTATATACCAGGTTTCAAAGACTTAGTATAAAAATGTAAAATATCTCATTAATAATTTTATAATGGGGCACCTGGGTGGCTCAGTTAAGTATCTGCCTTCGGCTCAGGTCATGATCTCAGGATCCTGGGATCGAGCCCCACGTTGGGCTCCCTGCTCTGCGAGAAGGCTGCTTCTCCTTCTCTTCCCTGTTCTTGCTCTCTCTCGCTCGCTCTCTCAAATAAATAAATAAAATCTTTAAAAAAATTTATATTAATTCTATATCATAATAACATTTTGCATATATAGAATTAAATAAAATATATTATTACATCAATTTCACTGGTTTATTTTTAGTTTTTAATGCTGTTACTAGAAAATTTTAGATTACATATGTGATTTGCCTTATATTTATACTGGACAACGTCGGTATAGCTGTCAAAAAAAGGTGGGGGGGAATCCAATGAGTAATCTTCTCTAAATAGTGGAAACAAAAGTTCTCAATCTAGGCAGAGAATTTAAAAACTGATACATGTACAAGATTTATGACAAATACTAAAGATGACAAGAAAACAAAGAATAGGAAAGCTTCTGATCATTACATTTTATCATGAAATATGAGTGTCAAATCATGTTCACTCTGATTTAAGGAAAGAACATCTACATTAGGAAATCATGTCAGATAAACAAAAATGCATGTAAAAAGTATAATAGCCATATGTTATTATAAGCACATGTAACCACAAACTGGAATATCAACTTCTCTAACAATCCACATAGTAACTAATATTATTGCATTACAAAATTAGTATCTGGATTTTATGGCATTTACATATCATTGTTATTAGAGACCAATGTGCCTTTCAAATTTCATAAATTATATTACTTAGTGAAAGGGTTATCAAAAATTATTTAATCATGATTTTAATTTTGCTTTTTACACGTCATTCTCAAACATAATTTTGCTAACATTGAAAAGCCTAATTAGCACACACGGATTATACAGAATTATGCACTGAAATTTCTTACAGTAAAATATGGACCTATATTCTAGACTAAAGAAAGAGCATTTTATCCCAACATTAAAAAATTATTAAACCAGTCCTAAAATTACAATGCATTCCCTCAATTATTCTGCTAATCATATAATTTGTTTCCGAGGAATATTTAAAGTTCCCCCTAGCAATCCTTCCCCTCCCACCTTCATTCCCTTTTACTGTCAGACAGTCTTAAACTCCTCAGATGGCTTTTGAACATACTGTTAACGATGGTAGATTGAAGTGAAACTTAAAAATAAATCAACATAGGATGCACAATCACCCATCTTCCCCCTAAATAGGTGAAGATCTAATGACAAGAGTTTATAAAATCTCAACATCTAAATATTTTCTTTCCATCTAAATTCATATCTCAAAAGCAAAACATTGTATATTGAAAAAAAAAATCCCAATCTAATGACCCAAACCCTTCACTTCTTTTAACTACATTTCATAATTCCTCCTTTCTCTCTATTTCTACTCTCTCTCTTGCTCTTGTTCTCAGTCTAGCTCTTACTCTCATAATCTAACACAGCTCTTTTCTACAATTCATTGGCCCTTTCAATAGCTATCAGGATTCTTTCAAAATCTGTAATACTCACTTCTCTCTACTTAACTTCCCATTACATTAAGACTTGCTACCTAGGAATGCTTCCTCCACCTCTCTGGGTAATAGAAAATGTTAGGTAGTGACATACTTGTGTTAAAAGGTTTCTTAAGTAGTCCTTCCATTCTTCTTAATTACCACATTATCAAATACCGAAGAATCAGAGTAAGACCACTACCCAGATTGAAGGCTTTTATTTAATTGCCACAATTTACAATTATAATGTTATGGAAATAAAGCATAATAGTCATGACTGAATTGTCGGAAGCATACTGCTAGGGTTCAAGTTCTGGCTCCACCATTTGTCAGTTGTGTGACCTTAGGTACCTTACTTCTTTGCCTTGATTTCTCTATCTGTAAAATGATGTTAATATAGTACCTATTTCTTATTGTGAAAATTACAAAAGGAACAACATGAAAAATGCTTAGAGAATAACTGATACATTAAAAACATTCAATAAATCACATCCTGGATAGGAATGCTTAAAACTCCAATATCAAAAAAGAAAAAATAATAATTAAATTCCAAGATAATTCTGACCTCCAAAACTATTCAAAATTTTTGTGACTCAGAAGTACACTGGTGACAGAAGGAGAGTCATAAAATCTCACTTTTCAAAGCAGGACAATAAAATATCTACAATGTCTGCAAATTCAGGATTAAAGGTCATGGATGCAAATGAAATCTGACTTTACATCCTTTATTTCATAGTGTTCAGATCAAAACCATTTCCCCAATTTCCCAAAATTACTAGGGAAAGGCTACCACTTTTGCCCACTCTCAATTAAAATTTAAAACAGCGTATATGATATAAGGCATAAAGTCCTACTTTACTCAGATTGGCATTATTTCTTTTTCTTTTTATTCTGAGATGTGAAACTCATTTTCTCAGTGAATAAAGTTTAATGGAGCATAAGTACTATGGGAATGCGTTCTCCTATGAGAAAACATGTTTTTTTACTTCGATTTCTCAAGAATGTAGAATTCTTGTAAAGGAAACCTATATAAATAATTAATTAAATAAAGAATCTGACAAATACAAAGATCTGTAGTATAACATGGATTGTCTTTAACAGTAACTTCACATGGTGTTAGGAAACTTTAGCATAGTCATGCTTGGGATATCACATGAAGACAGAAATCAATTATTTGGTGAGAGCTGAAGTGTGGGATAGTATCTTCACCTCTCTCTCCATCCTCCCTTATCACTCCATGAAAAAAAAAAAAGAAAAGAAAAAAAGAAAAGGAGAAAATCCTAATGGGGCCAAATTCTAGGGCACAAATTAGACCATGTGTACAAATGAATGCAGGTCAGATGTCCTCTCCATGCTTGTGTGTGGCTCTCCAATTAGCCATTTTCCTATCTATGCAGCAGAAGGGATGTCCCTTCAGGACAACCCAGGCTTCTCAATTGAACTCGTTCCTATATTACCAGGAGTACTCAGGTATCCAGACACCCTCAACCCTTCGGGCTAGGCTGCAGGCTTATATAAAATGCAGTTAGAAAGGCCTTGCTTAGATCTTGACTTTCTACCTCACACTTCAACTCCTTTTTCCAGAGAACTTTGGGTTGGAGTGTAGGGCATTAGCCAAGCAAAATTGTGTCCTTTGCTCTTCCACTTGTCATTCTCCCCTGACATCTGTATATTCTGTCCCTTCAGGAATGACCTACAGAGGCAGCTCTATTGGGTAAGGTGAGATGTGAGCATTTCTGGGTTCCGTGCTTAACATCATTTAAAAACACCTCAAAACAGTGGAAACGGTGGAAAAATAAAGAAGAAAGAGAAAAAGTAGTGAGTCCCCTCTCTTTTAGGATTTAACATCTACTGTGACATGCAGAGGGAAACCATGATTTTGGAGCTCTAAACATCTATTTGTATTGGCAATCACCAGACATAATTCTAGAGTTTTGTTTTGTTTTTTGTTTGTGAGGTATGTGTCTTTTTTTTTGGGTGGGGAAGGGACTCAGGTACCCATTCAGGTTCCCATGAATGACATGGATAGAATGGTTATAAGAATCTTCAGAGAGATTATGAGGCCCAGACTTTTGAGAATCAGTACTATGAAGGTGTAATACAAAATATCTGTAAGGTGTACAATGAAAAATCATCAAGTTCTAGTTGAAAATCTTTACTACATTACTAGAAATGAGGAAGACCTCCATTTTATTCTCCAGGTTGAAAAATTACACAAATTCTTAAAATTTCATGTAAGTGCCTCAGTAACATTTGGGAAAATAAGACAAAATCTGCAATCTGAAGATTAAAATTTAAAAATGTGTTCATTTCAGTATACTTCTTAAAGCATATTAAGTTTCAAGAGCAAGAATAAAAGACATTGTCTTACCTCCCATCTCGATCCCAGTCATACACCTCTACTTTGATTGTTCTGTCCATGGGGAAAACATACACATAAAGTTGCTTAGTAAGATTAAAAAACATCACTGAGAATTAAAAAATAAGTTATAGATTTTCTTAGATGAAATGTATGCTTGCAGGCTTTTAAAAAATAGTCTGAAGTTGATTTTGCCAATCTTATTACTATATTTTGATTTATATCTTTTTTTTAAAAGATTTTATTTATTTATTTGACAGAGAGAGACACAGCGAGAGAGGGAAACAAGCAGGGGGAGTGGGAGAGGGAGAAGCAGGCTTCCCGCCGAGCAGGGACCCCCCCATGGGGGCTCGATCCCAGGACCCTGGGATCACGACCCGAGCTGAACGCAGACGCTTAATGACTGAGCCACTCAGGCGCCCCTGATTTATATCTTAAAATAGGTTTTTCAAATCTTATTCTTTGAGGGGAGTAAGGGAAAGTATATGGAGGAAGCATGTGTAATTTGACATAGCTTCTCAATGGGAAGGTATGCAGCTACTTCTCTAGAAAACCACTGTGTTAGAGCAGGATTTCTCAATCTCAGCATGGATCACAATCACATGGAGGGCTTCTCAAAATTTGAATTGTTGGACTTCAGTGCCCAGAGTTCCTGGTTCAGTGGGTTTCAGTTGGGGCCTGAGAACTTGAATTTCTACAAAGTTAACCTGGTGATGTTAATCACGAACCACATTATAGGAACCACTTTCTTAAAGAATGAGTTTAGTTAAATAAAGTTATGATCTTTTTAAATGAATAAAATGACAGTTAAGTTTTAAAGTAAATTTAGTGGCAGGCTGCTAATCAACAGTTCCTTCTATGATATTAGTTAATAGAATAAATTTGCATTTTTCTAATATTCAAGTAACAAGATAAAATAAAGAGATTGGATTTTTACTTTCTATTTATTTGCTTTCCTTTTGGGGTAAGGGCTTTTATAACTTCATAATCAACTCTCACATGAAAAAAGAAAAAAAAACTTTGATATTAAGAAATCTTTAGGTATATTGTGGGAGTATCTTCATGGTCACCTCACCCACCTATTTGTAAAACACTGTTCTACATCTACAGCACTTCTACGATTCAACAACCGTGAGAACAGTGATGCCAAATAACATTTTCAAGAGTGCATCAAAGTTGATAATATACCTACTCCTAGCCTTGTATCTTGTATATTTACTTATTCCACTCTAGAAAGATAATTCCAAATGAAAGCATTGAGGCCAAAGAAAATTCTAGAGTAATTTTTGAATAATATGTTAAAACAAACTAGTATTTAATACATTTTTAGCACTTTGCATATTTTTGGTCTTGGAAACTCAGTCAATTTAACTGAACTTTAGTCAAATTATCCCTCTTCCCCAAATCATCATGGATTTTAAAAAAAAGTTATTTAAAAATTCTGAATAAATCATCTATGCTTGGTAAATACACATTTACACAGGTAAAGAAGCCACCTTAATTTTTAAAAATTTGGCTTAGATTATTAGATACAAAGTCTATAGTAAATATTCAAAACTCTCAGAAAAGTTGTCATTTATTTTACCTGTCATAATCACCATTACATAATGCTCTGACTGAGATCTTGAATGCTTGCCATACAGGATTTAGAGTATTTTTGACAACTTCTGTTTTATGACAAATTGTAAAACTGTAAAAACAAAAGAAAAGGTTTTCAGTTATTTTCATAATTTGATTATGATATATTGCTTTAGTTAGGCATTCTTCTCTTTCTTTTTTGTATAGAACAAACGTTGTCAATCTCCCTGTGGCTGGTATATGACTTAGTAAAAAGAGATTTGTGGTTTTAGAACTTTAAAAGATAAACTCACTACAATATAAAGCAATGAGATATCACAATAAGTTTATAAAAAATAATCTTTTGCAGATTCAATAAATTGTAAAGCTGCTTTGTAAAGAATCCCTATAAAAATTGTGAGGACATATTGAAACTGAAAAATATCTATGGCTAAGAATATGAAGGTCATCAGTATCCCCAAAAATATTAGCTTGTTGTAGTGCTGGGGACAAAAACCTGGTTGGGATGGATTTAAGACAGAAGAAGAAACAGAGACAATGTGTAGAGAATATATTTGAGGAGTTCAGCTGTAAAGAGAAATTGGGGGTAGTTTCAGGGGATAGATTAGTCTACAGAAAGGTTTGTGGCTTTTGTTACTTTTCAATTTTTCTCTCCGGAAAGGAAGAAATAACAGCAAGGTTGTATGCTAAATGAAAGATCCAACAGATAGGAAACAATTTATGATGCATAAGGGAGGGGAGAAAGGCTGGAGGAATGTCCTTCAGTAGATGAAAGTGGATGGGATCCAGGGCATCAATGGAGGAGTTGGCGTTGGGACCACAGAGAGTCATTCTGCAGGAACTTTCAGGAAGGCAGAGTGCACAGGAGATTCTGTGATGAGATCACGAGAAAGTTCTCCAATTGCTTCGATTTTCTTATAAAATAGAAAGCGTGATCATCAGTAAATAAGGAAGTGGGCAGAAGTGCTGAAGTGTCTGGGAGAGAAGGAAAGTTGGTGGATTGAGCAAAACAGTAGGATTCCTGGAGGGGCCCAAGGGCCTCACTTAAGATAAACATCATGAATTTATAGTGAGACACTCAGCTTATGGTTCTTTCTTTATCTAAACCGTTGGCTCTATAGATCTAAAGAATACACAATAAGAGGTAAAATCCATGTAGTGTTAAAGTTGGTTTCCTGATTGCAATTCCAGTATTGTTTCCACCAAACCATTCAATCTCCATACATGGATCAGGTCCTGGAAATGTTCTTGCCTAATGTAAACACATGCAGCAGTTCATGAGCTATAAAATGATCTTGGTCAGAATGAAACCCAAACCCAGTCCTCACTAAGACCCTAGTAATGAAATGTTCCAAACACTGGGCCACCTGTAACAGTCGTGAACATGAGAACATTACATAAGCACCATAGTGAACATGCTGCACCTAACCCCCACAAGAAAATACTCTCATTTTGAAAAGGTTCTGAGTCCATTTTCCTCCTCTCAGGCAAGAAGAGTCTACTTCTATTAAGAGATCAAATAGAAACATAAAAGGATCAAGTATTCATTACAAGACTGGTGTCATTAGTGCCATCCCCCTCCTTGGTAGTATCCTCACCCAGTTAAACAAACTCCTGCTACTAAATTGACAGAGCTTAAGAGAATATATTGTGGTCAAATGTTCTCAGAGTTGACTTGCCCAAAACAATTTAGGGGCAAAAGCCATGAAAAGAAAGACTGAGGATAGACTGAGCAGACTCAAAAAGGGTCACTGAGATATCTAAAACAGAAGAAAAAGGAGATAAGGGAGGAGAGGCAGGGAACAAACAGAAGGAATCAAATGAGAAAAGACAGTACACAAAAATGGTTAAGAAAAATTCACGGGGACAAAATTACATATATAGTTGACCCTTGAATAATGCAGGGGTTGGGGCATGGACCTACCACACAGTAAAAAATCTGCACATAACTTTTGACTCCCCCAAAACTGAACTACTAATAGCCAGCCTACTGTGACTGGAAGCCTTACTAATAATATAAGCAGTTGACTAACACATATTTTGTTTGTTATATGTATTATATACTGTATTCTCGCAAAAAAGTAAGCTAGAGGAAAGAAAATGTTATTTTCAAAAATCTTAAGAGAAAATACATTTACAGTACTGTATCAAAAAAAAAAAAAAATCCACGTGTAAGTGGACCTGTGGAGTTTAAACCCATTTTGTATAAGGGTCAAGTGTACCGTTTTTGTTTTAGAAACAGGCTTCTGCCTCTCTTCATAATACAATACATTCTTAAAGATCTACAAAGGGGCTTTCTCTTCTTCTCTTGAATCACATTCTTATATATATCAAGCCTTTGGTGTGGTGGCAGATACAGAGAGATAGCTAGACAGATGATATCTAGATCCACAGACCCATAGGTAGTTACATAGATAGATAATGGAGCAACCAACAGACCATCTTCAAATGAACATGTTCAACAAACATTCTACTAACTTTTCGGCTTTTTTATGGTTAAATCAAAACTTCTATTATATTTCTAGAATCACCAGCCATAATAATTAAATACAATGACACTTGCAACTTTTGCTCTTAAGTGGTTCACCTTAGTGAGCTATTTATTTATTGCTGCATAAATATAACTGCATATATATTACAAATAGTATTATAGGAAAACTATTTTTATTAAGCAGCCTTATTAAAATACTTTAAATGAAGTCATTTGCCAAAAAAAACCCAGCTATTCCAAGGGAAAATTATTACCTAATTATGAATACAGTTTAAGTTACTAAATAAATGTGACAGCAAGAAAATAAGAATTTATAATCCTATATCGTTAAGGATTTTTATTAATGTTTCTAGTAAAAACTGTTTTACACTATCTTATAAAACGAGCCTCAAACACATGAGGCAACAGGCAATTTTTTAAATAGCTTTGTATTCAAATAAATGTTAAAAATAAAGCTAAAATCTTTGCAGTTAAAAAAAGAGATTTACACATAAAAAGTGAGGAGTAAAAACACAGTTACTCATTCAAAACTCATCAAAATAAAACATAAATATATACCAATACACTAATACATATACTTTAAAATATATATTTGGATATAAATGGTGACTTAGTTTTCGGTGTGGAAATGTAAGTGGAAAGTTTTCTGAAATGAGATCCACCAAATTTTAGCAACAGTTGTTTTTAAATGAGATTTTTTGATTAATTGTACTCTTTTCTTAATATTTACATTTCATTTAATGAATAAATTACTACCATTTTTACAAGCATAATTAAGTTTCCATAATATAACCCTCATCAGTAGTATTAAATGTGTGAGAGACTGAAATTCTGTAATTGCACAACAAATCTTTATAAAGAAAACTAGTAAGAATAAAAACAGAAAATTCAGAAAACAAGTAGTTCAGACAGGACAACAACATTTTTGACAAAGAAATCCTGAACCATTCTTTAGTTTTTCTCTACCCTTGAAATGACTGGCAAATGACTAGTTCCTTCATTGTCCAGTATTTTCCACATGGGTAAAAGTAGTGTTCAGATGCAAATACTACTCTGACGTTTTTTACCACCAAGATAGAAGGGAAGTACGAAAAGTGCAATAATTTGACGCCATAACACAATAACCAACAGTTGCCCAGTATTTGCATCAACAACAATCTCATAATAAGTAAAACATCATTTTATACGGCCCAGTGTATTCACTTTAAATAGCAAACTTTCTATTTTTATGTAACATTTTATATACTTATTACATAACATTAACATGTATAATTTCATTTGTAAGTGTGACAGTAGTGACAGGTTTTTTTTTTCATTCTCTTCCCTTCTTTTTTAATCTTGAAATAACATTTTCCCTTTAGCTAATATTTTATTGCATACAGTAAAGGAAAACTTATACATTAAGATTAAAAATAATAACAGCTAACATTTATATTTTATGTGTTAAGTAAGCTTCTGTTTTTTGTGCTTTAACTCATTTAATACTGTCAACAACACTGTGAAGTAGCTATGATTATTAGCTCATCTTATGGATGAGGAAATGGAGTCTCATATGGGTTAAAAAGCTTGCCTATGGTCTCATAGCTATTAAGTAGCATAGTCATGACTTAAACCTAGTCAAAATAGAACATTGGCCCATAATTTTACCACTAAACTTTCCCACAGATACTGACAGTACAGTATGAATCTCAGAAACAGTAAAATATATTTAATGGTAGAATTGTACATATTAAGTTATACTTTATAACTCATGGGTACAATTTCAAACCACATAGAAACCAGTCTAATCATGACTGCTAAAAACGTTCAAATTACTAAAATGTAATGAAAAATGTTATTGCATGTTAGACAAATATCATTGGGGGGGAAAAAACCCCAAACCCTGAAGTATAAAAAGCAACCTATAAAATCCTAATCCTTCTCTGAGAAAATGGCTTAAGACTTCAATTTTATAACCAGAAACATTAGTTTTAGCGTCTTAGATTTCCACAAAAATTTAATTCTTCCATCCTATTAAGGTAATATAATATTTAGGGAAAGTACAGAGGAAATGTTTCTTTGAAGCTGAAAATCATTCATTTTTAATATCATACAAAACATGTAAAATGCTTATAAAATTACACATTATTATTGAGAGGCAAAAATCAAATCAATTTTTAAAATACCAAAATATTTTACTGTTTATCAATTTACTGAGCTTCTCTGAGAAAAAAATAATAGTTGAAGTATGATTCTTACTATAGAGTTAAAATGCATAAAAGATAAATCTACCTGCCATCTTCATTACTTCGATAAAATACAAGAAAAGGATCTGATTTTCCAAAAAAGTCCTTCTTGTCCAATTTGTTCGCACAAAATTGCATCAGAACAGCATCCTACAAACAAAATTAATAAAATATCTCAAAACCTCGGTTATAAATAACTAGAAACTGCAGATCACAGGCAAGACTTGACAAGAAAACAAATTTACCATTTTAATGCAAATGGCCAAGTGTGCAAGAATCCCAAACAACATAAAATTGCTTTTTAAAGGATTGTGAGACTAAAAAATTGACTCTGGAAGTTTTTGTTCTAGTCACAGAACTATTACTTTTTTAAAAACCTCTAACATTTCTCCCTGGAAAAGTGATAGTAAGTAGATGACTATAGGTATTCAATATTATATAATACAAGATCTTCATTCCTATCTTTAGTTATCCAAATACACATTTTCAGAGCATTAACTGTTTTTTAATTTCTCCGGAAATCACTAAGCATCTATTACATATCTATCATGTATTAGATGTTAAGACATCTTTGCTCATTAGATAAGGTACAAGACAGATCCAGACTGACCATACAGTTTGCAATCTAGGGGGAAAAAAGGGTTCCTTTTTAATTATACACAAGTGCATCACAAAGTCTTAACAATAATTCCTATTATATTGGGCTTCAAGGAAAGTAAAGCACTTTCATGCTTATCTGTAGTGTAATTATGTATTTGGATGTTAATTATTATGCTAAACCCGTCATTTTTTTTGATGTATATATTTAAGCACTCATAAGCTACAGAGATTAGCTTATAAGTAAATAAGTTGGAGTATCATAAATTAAGGAAGTTAAACATTATTCAATTACATAGGATGAGCACCTTCAAAAAGTAGGAAATATATAGTAATTTAACAATTAAAATCAGTATTTTCGATTTGTCTGTTTTTTTTTAACTGAAAGAAGATGCTAACAATTTTGGAAAGAGATGGGGGGTTAAAGTAATTCAGATTCAATCAAGAGGTTGCAGTTTTAAATGCTATTTGGTGAAACTGTTAAGAATGACTAAAAAGGCACTCTCTTATTCACTATTTTTTACTTCGCAGAGTCCAGCAGTACTTAAACATCCAACTAAAATTTTCATTATTTCCCTTTAGCATTTCTGGAACACTATACAAGAGAACACTATCTCTCTTTTTCATGCATTCATTCATTCATTCATTCATATACTTACTTAGCAAACATTTCTGAAGCAATACTCAGGCTAGAATCTGGGAATAGAGAGATGAAGACATCTCTGCCCTTGGAGAAGTTCATAGCTCTAGATTTCTGGTTTTCAATGCATTGATATAGTGTCATTTTGCTTTTATATTTAGCACAGATGTAATTTCTACCAGAGGAACACTCATTATATAATGATTTCACTTTCTGAACAGGCATAGCGACCAACATACATTTTAAAGAAAATTAAAAAAAACACATAGGCAAGAAAAATATGGACACCACTATCACCTCAAACTTTTCAACCATGATCACTTTTCAAATTTGAGGTTGAAAGACCAAAATTTCTATACTATTCTTTAAGGAAGCAGTGAGAAAATCACCCTACAATCAAACTATAAAATCAGAGCAAAACTGAGAAAGAAGGACTGGTTTTGATTTCTTTGTTTTGGTTGGGTTTGAATACCCTTTCACCTTCACATATATTAAAATGGCCCTGAGAGAGAATGGTTTTCTAAGAACATAGGACAAGGACATTGTACTCGCTACAGAAAAAAAAAAAAAAAAAAAGGAAAAAGGAAAAACCCACTCCTGTAAGACATTTTCCCAAAGCACCTGGACCAAAACACAAACTACCAAAAAACATTCTGATATATTCAAAGTACACAACAGATTACTGAAATGTATGTATTTCAAACTGATTGTGAATAAATCTTCACAGAAATTAAATACTATTAAAACAAATTTCCATCACTGGTAAACATAATACCAAGTTGTAATTTTTCAAATTACATTCCTTAAGACTTGCAAAACAAGTAATTGATTAAAAATAAAAAATAAAGATTGCTTTCGATATACTAAATTATATAAACCTAGGGGAAATATTTTTTGCAATTATCCAAGTTAGTACCTTAGCAGGGATTCCATCTATATCTAGCACAAATGAAATCTAATTTCTACGGGGGAAAGACAAGCACTTACTTACTTATAGAAATACAGAAGCATCATTGCAAAGTTGTTTTTTTTTAATCTCTTGTGCTTAATGCCACCTGAGAGAATTTTAAGATTTTTCTTCAATACTCCAGACCAGTATAACAAACTTGCTATGGTAGAAATCCACTCAAATGCTTCACAGGCACTTCTAACTAATTCAAATCCAACTTGCTTCTCTTGCAATTTTCCCAGCTCAATTAGTGATTCGTCATCCACCCAAAGTGCTCAAGGAAGCAGTCCTTGACTCCTTTCTTTTCTTGACCCTTCATCTAAACCAAGTCTCACATCATTCCACCTCTAAGACATTTCTCAAATCTTCACTCTGGCTACACTGGCATCACCTTAGTCTAGGCCAACTTCCTCTCTCCCTGGGGCATGCACAGTAGCATTTTTCTTTCTCCCCCTTCTACTCTTGCAACCATCCAGCCCATTTTCCACTCTGCAGACACCACAATATTCTCAAAACATAAAAGAAATATTGTTCATAATTTAAAATGTTTCTAGGCTTCCTCTTGTATTTAGGATAAACACAGAATCCTTAACATGGTCTACAAAGCTCAGCACCAAATGGGCTCCGAGCAGCCTTTTCTACCTTCATCCTTCAAAGTTTTGTCTCAATCATCCCCTGGTCTTAGCCCTTTGCCACCACACACCAGACACAATTCCTTCCCTCCTCACAACCTTATGCAAGCTATGCATTCCACTAGAATTCTTCATTTAACTGGCAAACCATTCCTTAGGGCTAAGCTTAAATGTTACTTTCTCAAAGAGGTCTGCAGTGACCCCTCCCCAGTATAAACTGGATTCTCCATTATACTCTCTTATATTTGATCACTTAGTACATATCATGACACATATACCTGCACAGTCATCTAATTAATGTCTGTCTTTCCCACAAACTACTTGTTCATTAAAGACAAGGACCAGGGTTGTTTGTTGTTGTTTTTTTCTCACCATTGTATTCTAAGCATCCATTTCAGGGACTAGCACTGTGTATGTTTTGTGAATATTGTGGAATCAATCAATCAATCAATCAATCAATTAATCAGAATGAAAAATATTATTTGTGGATAATCTCAAGCTACTTTTAAAATACTGAGTGAATAAACAATCCTAATATAATTTCAAAATTACATGAATTCTTATGCTTGCACATTTGGCTAAATATATTACAAAAGTGGCATTTGAAATAAACTATGTAATACTAGGTTGAGATAATTAAAATCATCCTCTAAAAACAAATATTTGTATAAATTTATAATTTACACATTTCTCCAATGCTGCCCCCTTTTTTATTCTGCAAAGCAATGATCTGGGGAAGATATTAAGACTTCTCCATTTTACAAATGCAGAAATTAAAGCTCTAAGACTATAACCTCACTCAGCTGAATACTGAAAGAGAGAAGATTGAAATTTAGGTGTCCTGATCCCAAAGCTTACACTCAAGTTAATAACAATGTGTTTTAAAGGGGGGAAAAAAAACCCATCAATTTGTATGTCAAATGTGAAGTAAAATTACTTCCTTCAAGATTCTAAGTGATAATGCCTGATATTTTCAAACTACTTAAATGTGCATTTAAAGACACAGTCTCTTCTGAAGTAACTATGAGCATTGCTTTGAATATATTTGTTTCTTCTACTATACTAGCATAGTAATATTATTTCAAGGTTTATACATCTTAATGATGCTGATTATCAATAAGGCTGTAGCTAAGAATCATAACATACTATACACAAGTGAAGTTAGATCAAGATTTAAGCAATATTTTTTAAAATATTAGATCTATAATTGTAAAGTATAATAAATATGTGTTTACTTGTTAAAAGTTAATTCCAGATATTCTAAAATCTTTAGTAGTAGAAAGAGTGGTAAAAAAAAAATGCCTCTTAATTAGTAAGTAACAGATTCTACTTCATTTGCATGGAAACATTCCTGTTCTTTCCTGTTTTTCCAAGCAAAACAACAAAATTGAAAGTGGAAGATATTTAAGATGCAACCCGGCCATACTCAATCTATGCCCTTGGTTATCTTGGTTCTATTTTGCAATAGAACTAAAAATAATGTGTTCATTGGCATATTTACACAAAATCACCTGAATGTCAAGATTCTGACAAAATAGCATGTTAATGTCAACACAAAGAACATGTATCTTACTGACCTTGAACTTCTTTTTCTCTTCCCTCCCTCACTATATAGAACACATATTATATACACATATATAAATTTAGAGACAAGAAGTATAAAAGATGATTAGATGATATAATTCTAAGTGCCATTTTAACAAAAAAAAAGATGGTAGGTAATATTTCTGTACTGTGTTGTACTTTTTGTAATGTATTCTTAGTATACATAAAATGCTTTCATATATGTTATATTTTCAGATTTAATGTTGTGGTGGTTAATTATCAGAGCTGGGCAATTTTTAAAAATATTCTAGTGACCGGTTCATGTGTCTGTTTTTTTTCTCCCCCCCTGCAAATATGGAAAGTAAAACAGAAGGGTCAAGTAATGTGATAAGACAAAGTACAAATTCATAGCAAATCCAGAACTCAACTCCGTTTAACGGCATTCTAACTGGGAGTAGGTTTCTGGGCATTTTACACAGGAAAAAACTGAGACTGAGGTGGCCAGACCGGCCCACAGGTGCATAGACAATGGAGGAAGAAGAAGAGGGCCTCAATTTAAATGCATTTTAACTACTTAGAGTCTAAGTTTTGTTTAGTCATCTCCACAACACTGTTACTATACTTTCCTTTTGTTATCTCACCAACCACCCCCTACCCCACCGAAATCCCAGTTTCCATCATTTGTTGGCAAGTATCATACGGATTTCTGCCCATATTGCCTCAGAAATATATTATGTACCAAAAGCCATAGTAATTATCCTTAAAGAAAAAACTCTATAGAGATTAAAGTTACATACTTAGATAATAAATAATAGTTCTCTATATGGAAACTAGAGCCAATGTTAAAGCATAAAGTTTTTAGTATTCTTCAGGAACTTCTGTTCCTAAAATCATAAAGCAGAAGTTGAAAATAAAGAGCCCTAGAGATTTAACCCAGGGAAAACTTCTTTTTTCCCCCCTAGAAATAACAATTCCCAGGGATCCACTGGGCCACATTAAATAGATAATATCAACTTCAGATTCAGAGAGCTATCATTACTTCCAGTGTGGAGTGTCATAGCCATCACCTCAGTTCTTGATGACAGTAACATCAATGAACATGAGTCAACGGTTATATCAGCAAATCACAACTAAAAATAGCAGTTTTCTAAAAGTACTAAGTATGCACTCTATGTCCTCATATTCTCAGTTGGAGTGGTAGCTGGTCCCTTCCTCAAACGTGAGCTTCCCAAGCTAACAAAAGATGGGAACTTATATAAATCCTGAATTAATTCCATTAGAATTATAGAAAAAACAAGTATGTTAGGTAAAAGGACTAAAGTCAAGTGACTAGAAATACTCCTAGAAAATCACACATAAATCTTCAAAATTTTTGCAAGAACTTAGCTGATCGGTACAACTGATAATTCCTAATATTAATGCCCCCCAAATAATACTGACATTAGGTTTTATTTTATAATTTCTTTTCCTTAAAAAGACTGTTAAAATAACTGATATCCTTTTTGGACTATAAATGTAGTCCCTCTAACTATCTAAAATGACTATGTATCTAAAATGATGTTTTATAGATTAGAGAATTATATAAAGTAGTTTTACTTATTTTTTTTGCCAAAATTACTCAAAAATTAATCATTTAAATATAGTTTCAGAATATCTTTTCAAAGAAGTATTGGAATTACTTTTTAATCCAAAGAAATATTTACTTACCCTACAACAGTTTAATTCCTCTGCTGTAAGTATGATCGTACCACATTTCCTCCCTGGAATTCCTCTACAACCAAAAATATATTTATATACATTAATAGTTTATATGAATATTTATAATACAAACTAATAATATATATTTCATTTTTATGGAACCAAATAAAGAGCATGCTACTAATTGGTGGGCTCTTTTCTAACAAAATATATTCCTAGTTTCAACCTTGAGTTTATCCTATGGATCCACATTTCCTAATGAAGCTAAACTTTGATCACTTTCAACCTGTCAGACCTCTGCTCAAGAATTGTCAAGAGCTTCATATCATTTACCATATGTAATATATATAATATTATATGATATCTATAATATAATAAAATTTTTTCTATGGGTTCTAAGATTTCTATCATGTGATTAAAACCTATTCCTAATCTTGGTTTTCAATACTTCTTTCTCCTTTCATCAACATGGTTACTTATTTGTGCTTATTTCTTCTTTGTGGCCATTCCCATGCCCTGATATACCTCAGCACACTAATTGTCCCCTATTTCACCTCAAACCTTCCATATCCCCAGATAAAGTTCCATCTGTTCCAGGAAACTTCATCCTGGTCAACCTCATACAAAGTTTAGCCTTCTCTGCATTCCTATGGCACTTCAGGTCAGTAGTACAAGCTTAGCATTTAATTACCCTTAACTTGTTACAATCATGTATTTTTTCCCTTTCTTTTTTCAAGTTGATTATAACCTCTATAAGAGTAAAATTCATGACATAGACCTCTTGTAAGCCAACAGAGTTAAATGTCTACACATAGCAGGTGCTCCAAATATAATGAAAATATGTAATACATAAGCAAAACAAAAATTAAACAAAGTAAAACTCCCACACACTTTTCTTTTTACATGTGTTTGGTATATTTATGCTCATATAGATTCCAACTGACACTAAGAGCAAAGTCCACTAGGAAAATGCAAGGCGCATATAAGGTTCCTGGTTTTACATGAGGGAATACAGAGACAAGTCCATGAGAATCCTCCAAAGAATAATCCTCATGCTCCCATGGTGTTTTGTCTTTTGTCCCATTATGAGTCATAGTTCACCAACTCTTCAGTTCATCCTGGGAACTACAAGTTGTGAAATTAGAGCCCAACAAGTGTGTTTGTCCTCAAGAATAGAACTCATCTCTGACAATCAATATCAACATGTATGCATCAGATATATAATCCCCTGTGCTCCCTGGGTAAAGGGACTGGACTCTTTAGTTATCTTAACTGGGAAGAAGTTAAAATAATGAAACATTAAAATATCTGAGCTACAAATGTATCAGTATAAAATTATTGTAAAACTCCTCTTTCTTTTCTTTCTATTCTAATATTTTCTTCTCGAGGGCACCACTTGGTTTTCAGCTAAAAATGTCATCTCATAGCTTATGCAGGAAACTGCCTATCACAAAATTTTGTTTTCTCTATATCTTTGCTCCCCATTAGGGTAACTGCACATGTCAGGACCTTCCATTTTCTCCTCGTCTTTATGACTAAAAAATCAAGTAATTTCTCCTTCACGTTTTTCCTTGGAAAATTATACACATCATTTTTAGTTAGCATCCTTCCAGCAATCTTAATCAGTTCATTTTTCTAATCTAGCTGTATCTTTTGTTTTATTCTATCTATGAACCTCAAGATTCACATTTTCAATGTTATGACAAACAGCTTGACTGAACATGTACCTGAAAGTACTTTAAAATGCTGAATAAAATTTGCCAAAAAAGACTTTACAAATGCTCTGATAACCAGGCAAGAAAGTAAGGACCAATCTGAAGCTGAAGATGGAAAACCAGAAAGACAAGCAGAGGTGACCCTATAGAATTTATCTTGGGCTTGTTTTTTATGTCTCCTCAGAACACAAAAATGAGAAATAAAAAAAAAAGTGGGGTGCAGAGGGAGAGACTCAGAAGGTGGAGAACTCAATAAGTGACTAATATACAACATAAAGCTTGGATCGCAATGACTATGTTGCCTGATTATAGCATGAATTAGATACAAATATTCACTTTGGAGGGACGTGTAAAGTAAATCCCTGCCTTAAAAACTGATGATGAATAAAAGAAAAAAAAGTTCCTTAATCATTCAGACCTCAACCAGTCTTGCTGCCTTAATTTTCACTACCTGAGTAGTTATAAATAACTTCAAACCAAGAATTCAGTTTAATTGCAGTGATCGTAGGTATCTGGTCAATGTAAAACCCTTCTGAAGAGTTTGCCTTCAAACTACATCTCAAAAGATTCTTATATTAAAAGCTTAAAAAATACATATGTGTTCATTTCCAAGTATCACAAAACACTGAAGGAAAAGTGTACCATATATTAGAATCTGCAGAAGCAACAGTCTACAGAATCAAACACATACTTAGAATACTAGAAATATTATGCATAATATACAAAATGTAAGCATGAGTAACATACCTAAAACTTAAAGAGAAGAATGGAAATATGACTAATTAGCTAAGGATTATAAAAATAATCAAGAATATTTGGAGAAAAAATTTGAAAATTCTGGAAATAATAATAGAAATAGAAAACTCGGGGAATGGATTTAGCCACAGATTAGACACAGCAGAATTAGTAAGCTGAAAGATAGCTGTAAAGAAATTATCCACAATGCAGCACAGAGAGGCAGACATGGAAACTATTATAAAGAGGTTTACACACATGGAGAACAAAGGTAAAAGTTTAATACACATCTAATCAGAAGTCCAGGAAGGAGGAGAAATATTGCAAGAAGGAGATAGAATATTTGAAGAGAAAATGGCTAGGAAACTAGCCAAGCAGCATAAATAAAAGTAAATTTATAACTGTACATATGAGATGGACAAGGCAAAACACCAGAGATGAAGGAGGTATGTTCAAACAAGCCTGAGAGAAAAGGCAGATGGCCTACAGGAATACAAATACTAAACTGGGGCTGACTACTCAGAAGGAATATTGAAGCTGAAAGACAAGTGAAAATATCTTCAGTGGTTTAAAAGAACGCAACTGCCACCCTGGGAATATAGACAGTGTACATCTCTTACAAGAGAAAGCATGAACCACAAATATTGTTAAACAAGTAAGAACTGAGTGAGTGTATAGCCAAGCACCCTCGCTTGAGGCATTTCTGAAGGACTTGAAACTGAAGGAGAATGATCACAGATGGGAAGTCTGCGAAGAAAGAAGAAACAATAAAGGAAGTGGTAAAATATAAAGAAATCTTAATAAATATTGACTATAAGACAAGATACAAATGTTAAAAACTAAATAACAAATACGTATGATAGGATTCATCAGGAGGGTGAGAATTTAAGTTCAATCTTCTGATGTTCTTTGATTGTTCAGGAAGAAAGTAAAAGATGCTTTAAAGTGAACAGAATTTGATAAAGTAAGTAAGTATATGTAAAAACTTCCACAACACTACAGTTTTTAAAGGACTTCATAACCTGAAGTTTAGAAAAGGAGAATTCTGGAATAGTGTTTAAAAATATAACCAATTCAAAGGAAACTAAAGGGAAAAAAGGGTGAAGCATATAAAAAGCACTAAAGAGGTGAGGGAAATAAATCCAGAGGGATAGTTACTAAAGCACATCATAATGAAATAAATGTTCCAGATTAAAATTATATTATCACACTGTATAAAAAAAATAAAAATTCATCCATGAGCTATGTACAATAAAATAAAAATTTAAGGATTTAGAAAGTGCAAAAGAAAAGATGCAAAGATATACTAAGGGGAAAAAAAACTAAACCCAATGAAAACCAGTGGCCCTACATTAATAGCAAACAAATAGATTTTAAATTTAAAAAGACTGCTAGAAATAGTTCTTATGTAATCAATAAAAGTTGCAATTAATTAGGAAGATATAATAATCTCAAGACTCTATGCATCTAACATTATAGCTCCAGAACATATTAAAAAACTCACCATCCTACAAAAGGATATGTGTACCATATGTTGACCGTTTTAACCTGGCAAACACTACCCTGGCCAGTTAATACAGTTAACATCACCAGCAATAGGTCATGTTGCTATCATGTACTACTGACATAATGTAATGGGAGTACCTCACCTATGTGGCCTTTCCTTCCAGACCTAATCAAGTCTAATCATGAAAAAAACATTAGAAAAAAATCCCAAATTGAGGGGCTTTCTACAAAATATCTGCTAATACATCCCCAAACCGTCAAGGTCATCCCAAACATGGAAAGACTAAGAAATTGTCACGAAATAAAAGATACTAGGAGATAGGGGGCACCTGGTTGGCTCAGTTGTTAAGGTCTGCCTTCGGCTCAGGTCATAATCCCAGGGGTCCTGGGATCGAGTCTCGCATAGGGCACTTGCTCAGCGAGAAGCCTGCTTCTCCCTCTCCTACTCCCCCTGCTTGTGTTCCCTCTCTCGCTGTCTCTCTCTGTAAAATAAATAAAATCTTTAAAAAAAGATACTAGAAGACAGGATAACTAAATGCAATGTGGTTTCCTAAACTGAACTGTGTAAGAGAAAAGGAACATTAGTGGAAAAAACAAGACTAAAATTCAAATAAAGACTCGAGTTAGTTAACTATAATGTATCAATGTTGGTTTACCGGTTGCGACAAATGTACATTGGTAATGTAATATGTTACTGATAGGAAAAACTGGGTGAGGAACGTATAAGAACTCCCTGTACAGCCTTTGTAACTTTTCTGTAAATCTAAAGCTATTCTAAAATAAAAAGATAATTAAAAACAATGTGAGAAAGAAAAGACAGGCTGAGGAACTGTTCCAGGTTAAAAGACACTAAAATCAGGACAATTAAATTCAATGTATGATTCTTGACTAAATTTTAGATTGGGGGAAAATAGCTACAATGGATATTATTGAGACAACTGTTGAAATTTTAATATGGAGTATGGATTAGATAACATCATTGTACCATAGTGAAGTTTCCCGATTTTGATCAACTCCTTATTAAGAAATACACACTCGAGAGGGTGGAGCAAGATGGCAGAGGAGTAGGAGACCTGGATTTCGTCTGGTCTCAGGAATTCAGCTGGATAGGGATCAAACCATTCTGAACACCTACGAACTCAACAGGAGATCGAAGAAGAGAGTAGCGACAACTCTCTGAACAGAGAAGCGACCACTTACTGGAAGGTAGGACGTGCGGAGAAGTGAATCCGCGGCGATATTCGGGAGGATAGACGGTGGGGGAGGGGCCTCCGTCTGCCGCTTCTGGCAAGTGATAGAGCCGCGGAGCACAAAATCGGAACTTTTAGAAGTTGGCTCCGCTGAGGGATGTCGCTCCAGTGGCTAAGCGGGGGGTGGAACCCTCGTGGGACAGTGTGGTCTCAGGACCCTCGGGGTCACAGAAAGACCAGGGGTGCCTGAGTGCAGCAGAGCTCCCAGGTATCGGAGCGGGAAAGCCAGCTGTCAAGACGGAGCCAAAGCGTGGGCTCTCAGCTTGGGGTTGCCATAGACGCTGATCCACAACACAGTCAGGCCACTGCTCCTCCAGCAGGGATCCAACAAGCGGCAGAGCCAGGGAGATTCCACTTCCTCCACCAGGAGGCGTGGCGCCGGAGTGTACTGCAGGGATCTGCTGGGTTTGGAGACCCCACACCGAGTAGGATACCAGAGATAGAAACGCTCAGTCACAAGCCAGGTGAGCACAGAGTGCAGTCAGAGACCGGAGACACGGGAGTGATTGCTTTTCTCTGGGGGCGCACTGAGGAGTGGGGCCCTGAGTTCCCGGCTCCCCCGGGGCAGAGATTGGGAGGCCGCCATTTTCACTCTCATCCTCCAAAGCTGTACGGAAAGCTTGCAGGGAACAAAAGCTCCCAAGAGCAAACCCGAGCAGATTACTTAGCCTGAACCAGGCGAGGGCGGGGCAATTCCACCTCCCGCAAAGACATTTGAGAAACATTGCAACAGGCCCCTCCCCCAGAAGATCATCAAGAACCGCCAGCCGGGACCAAGTTTACCCATCAATGAGAACGGCAGAAGTCCAATGCTAGGGGAATACTGCACAAAGAATCCATGGCTTTTTTACCATGATTCCTTAGTCTTTCAAAGTTGTTTTAACTGTCTTTTTTTTTTTGAATTTTTCTTTTTCTCTTTCTCAACCAACATTTTATCAATCCCTTTTTTAAAAAAGATTTTTATTTTTCATTTTTAGAGTCCTATTCTATCCCTTTGTAGTAGTTACTCTTATTTTTGACATATATATATATATAAGTTGTTCTCTCTTAAAAATTTTGAGATGCAGTTTCTTCTAACAGATCAAACTATACCCTAAATCTACAGTGTATGGCTTTGTCCTAGTCTCCTGCCTGATCACATTCTCTCTCCTTTTCTTTCTTCTTCTTTTTTTAATCCTATTCTTTCTTTTTTTAAACAACTTCTTATCTTATCAATTCCTTTTATAAAATTTGTTGTAATTTTCATCTTTACATTCATATTCCATCCCTTCATCGTATCAACCCTTATTTTTGTACATATATAAGTTTTACTTTCTTTAAAATTATGGGAGACACTTTCTTCTAACAGACCAAAATACACCCAAAATCTAGTGTATGGCACTGATCTATGCACCAGCCTGATCATATTTGATTGTATTGTTTTTTTGTTTTGTTCTGTTTTTGTTTTTATCTTTTTGTTTTTTTTTTCTTTTTCTTTTTTCATTTCTTCCCTTTCTTTTCCCCTGGTTTCAGGTCTTTTCTGATTTGTTTAGAGTATATATTCTGGGGACATTGTTACCCTGTTAGCATTTTGTTCTCTCATTCATCTATTCTCCTCTGGACAAAATGACAAGATGGAAAAAATCACCTCAACAAAAAGAACAAGAGGTGGTACCGACTGCCAGGGACCTACTCAATACGGACATTAGTATGATGTCGACCTAGAGTTCAGAAACATGATTTTAAAGATACTAGCTAGGCTTGAAAAGACTATGAAAGTTATTAGAGAAAACCTTTCTGGAGAAATAAAAGAACTAAAATCTAACCAAGTTGAAAAAAAAATGGCTATTACTGAGGTGCAATAAAAAACGGGGGCACTAACTGCTAGGATACATGAGGCAGAAGAGAAAATCAGTGATATAGAAGACCAAATGATGGAAAATAAAGAATTTGAGAAAAAGAGAGATAAACAACTACTGGATCTCGAGGGCACAATTTGAAAGATAAGTGATACCATAAGATGAAACATCGTTAGAATAACTGGAATCCCAGAAGAAGAAGAAAGAGAGAGAGGGGCAGAAGGTATATTGAAGCAAATTATAAGAGAACTTCCCTAATTTGGGGAAGGAAACGGGCATCAAAATCCAGGAAGCACAGAGAACCCCTCTCAAAATCAATAGAAACAGGTAAACGCTCCGACATCTAATAGTAAAACTTACGAGTCTCAGGCACAAAGAAAAAATCCTGAAAGCAGCTTGGGAGAAGAGATATGTAACCTACACTGATAGAAACATTAGATAGGCAACAGACCTATCCACAGAGACCTGGCAGGCCAGAAAGGACTGGCATGATATGTTCAGAGCACTAAATGAGAAAAATATGAAGCCAAGAATACTATATCCAGCTAGGCTGTCACTGAAAATTGAAGGAGAGATAAAAAGCTTCCAGGACAAACAAAAACTAAAGGAATTTGCAAACACGAAACTAGCCCTACAACAAATATTGAGAGGGGTCCTCTAAGCATAGAGAGAGCCTAAAAGCAACATACACCAGAAAGGAACACAGCCAATATACAGTTAACAGTCACCTTACAGGCAGTACAATGGGACTAAATTCATATCTTTCAAGTTACCCTGAATGTAAATGGGCTAAATGTCCCAATCAAAAGACACAGGGTATCATATTGGATAAAAAAACAAGACCCATCGATATGCTGCCTGCAAGAGACATTTTAGACCGAAAGACACCCCGAGATTGAAAGTGAGAGGGTGGAAAACTATTTACCATGCTAATGGACATCAAAAGAGAGGTGGGGTGGCAATCCTTATATCAGACAAATTATAGATTTTAAACCAAAGACTATAATAAGAGATGAGGAAGGACACTATATCCTACTTAAAGGGTCTATCCAACAAGAAGGTCAAACAATTGTAAATACGTATGCCTCTAACAAGGGAGCAGCCAATTATATAAGCCAATTAATAACAAAAGCAAAGAAACACATCAACAACAATACAATAATACTGGGGGACTTTATCACCCCCCTAACTGAAATGGACAGATCATCTAAGCAAAAGATCAACAAGGAAATAAAGACTTTAAATGACACACTGGGCCAAATGGACTTCACAGATATATTCAGAACATTCCATCCTAAAGCAACAGAATACACATTCTTCTCTAGTGCCCATGGAACATTCTCCAGAAGAGATCACATCCTAGGTCACAAATCAGGTCTCAACTGGTGCCAAAACACTGGGATCATTCCCTGCATATTTTCAGACCACAATGCTTTGAAACTAGAACTCAATCACAAGAGGAAAGTCGGAAAGAACTGAAATACATGGAGGCTAAGGAGCATCCTACTAAAGAATGAATGGGTCAACCAGGAAATTAAAGAAGAATTAAAAAAAATTCATGGAAACCAATGAAAATGAAAACACAACTGTTCAAAATCTTTGGGATACAGCAAAGGCAGTCCTAAGAGGAATGTATATAGCAATACAAGCCTTTCTCAAGAAACAAGAAAGGTCTCAAATACACAACCTAACCCTACAGCTAAAGGAGCTGGAGAAAGAGCAGCAAATAAAGCCTAAACCCAGCAGGAGAAGAGAAATAATAAAGATCAGAGCAGAAATCAATGAAACAGAAACCAAAAGAACAGTAGAACAGATCAACAAAACTAGGAGCTGGTTCTTCGAAAGAATTAACAAGATTGATAAACCCCTGGCCAGACTTATCAAAAAGAGAAGAGAAATGACCCAAGTCAACAAAATCATGAATGAAAGAGGAGAGATCACAACCAACACCAAAGAAGTACAAACAATTATAACAACATATTATGAGCAGCTATATGCCAGCAAATTAGATAACCTGGAAGAAATGGGTGCATTCCTAGAGGTGTACCAACTACCAAAACTGAACCAGGAAGAAAAAGAAAACCTGAACAAACATATAACCACTAAGGAATTTGAAGCAGTCATCAAAAATCTCCCAAGAAACAAAAGCCCGGGTCCAGATGGCTTCCCAGGGGAATTCTACCAAACATTTAAAGAAGAACTAATACCTATCCTTCTGTATCTGTTCAAAAAAATAGAAATGGAAGGAAAACTTACAAACTCGCTTTATGAAGACACCATTACCTGGATCCCCAAACCAGACAAAGACCCCATCAAAAAGGAGAATTACAGACCAATATCCAATGAGCATGGATGCAAAAATTCTCAACAAAATACTAGCCAATAGGATCCAACAGTACATTAAAAGGATTATTCACCACGACCAAGTGGGATTTATCCCTGGGCTGCAAGGATGGTTCAACATCTGCAAGTCAATCAATGTGATACAACACATTAACAAAAGAAAGAACAAGAATCATATGATCCTCTCAATAGATGTAGAAAAAGCATTTGACAAAGTACAGCATTCTTTCTTGATCAAAACTCTTCAGAGTATAGGGATAGAGGGTACATACCTCAATATCATAAAAGCCATCTATGAAAAACCTACAGCGAATATCATTCTCAATGGGGAAAAACTGAGAGCTTTCCCCCTAAGGTCAGGAACACGGCAAGGATGTCCACTATCACCACTACTATTAAAAATAGTATTAGAAGTCCTAGCCATAGCAATCAGACAACAAAAAGAAATCAAAGGCATCCAAATCAGCAAAGAAGAAGTCAAACTCTCACTCTTTGCAGATGATATGATACTTTATGTGGAAAACCCAAAAGACTCCACCGCAAAACTGCTAGAACTCATACAGGAATTCAGTTAAGTGGCAGGATATAAAATCAATGCACAGAAATCAGTGGCATTCCTCCAACAACAAGATAGAAGAGAGAGAAATTAAGGACTCGATCCCATGTACAATTGCACCCAAAACCATAACATACCTAGGAATAAATCTAACCAAAGAGCCAAAGGATCTGTACTCAGAAAACTACATAATACTCATGAAAGAAACTGAGGAAGACACAAAGAAATGGAAAAACGTTCCATGCTCATGGACTGGAAGAACAAATATTGTGAAGATGTCAATGCTACCTAGAGCAATCTACACATTTAAAGCAATCCCTATCAAAATACTATCCACTTTTTTCAAAGAAATGGAACAAATACTCCTAAAATTTGTATGGAACCAGAAAAGACCCCGAATAGGCAGAGGAATGTTGAAAAAGAAAAGCAAAGCTGGCGGCATCCCAATTCCAGACTTCCGGCTCTATTACAAAGCTGTCATCATCAAGACAGTATGGTACTGGCACAAAAATAGACACATAGATCAATGGAACAGAACAGAGAGCCCAGAAATGGACGCTCAACTCTATGGTCAACTCATCTTCGACAAAGCAGGAAAGAATGTCCAAAGGAAAAAAGACCGTCTCTTCAACAAATGGTGTTGGGAAAATTGGACAGCCACGTGCAGAAGAATGAAACTGGACCATTTCCTTGCACCACACACAAAAATAGACTCAGAATGTTTGAAAGACCTAAATGTGAGACAGGACTCCATCAAAATCCTAAAGGAGAACACAGGCAGCAACCTCTTCGACCTCAGCCACAGGAACTTCTTCCTAGAAACATCGCCAAAGGCAAGGGAAGCAAGGGCAAAAATGAACTATTAGGATTTCATCAAGATAAAAAGCTTTTGCATAGCAAAAGAAAGTCCACAAAACAAAAGACAACTGACAGAATGGGAGAAGATATTTGCAAATTACATTATCACATAAAGGGCTAGTATCCAAAATCCATAAAGAACTTATCAAACTCAACACCCAAAGAACAAATAATCCAATCAAGAAATGGGTAGAAGACATGAATAGATAATTTTCTAAAGAAGACATCCAAATGGCCAACAGACACAAAGAAAGTGCTCAAAATCGCTTGGAATCAGGGAAATTCAAATCAAAACCTCGATGAGATACCACCTCACACCAGTCAGAATGGCGAAAATTAATAAGTCAGGAAACAACAGATATTGGCGGGGATGCGGAGAAAGGGGAACCCTCCTACAGTGTTGGTGGGAATGCAAGCTGGTGCAGCCACTCTGGAAAACAGTATGGAGGTTCCTCAAAAAGTTGAAAATAGAGCTACCCTATGATCCAGCAATTGCACTACTGGGTATTTACCCCAAAGATACAAATGTAGGGATCTGAAGGGGTACAAACACCCCGATGTTTATAGCAGCAATGTCCACAATAGCCAAACTGTGGAAAAAGCCAAGATGTCCATCGACAGATGAATGGATAAAGAAGACGTGGTATACACACACACACACACACACACACACACACACACACACACACACACACACACACACACAATGGAATATTATACAGCCAATAAAAGGAATGAAATCTTGCCATTTCCAATGAAGTGGATGGAACTGGAGGATGTTATGCTGAGTGAAATAAGGCAATCAGAGAAAGACATGTATCATATGACCTCACTGATATCAAGAATTCTTAATCTCCGGAAACAAACTGAGGGTTTCTGGAGTGGGGGTGGGGTGGGAGGGATGGGGTGGCTGGGTGATAGACATTGGGGAGCGTATGTGCTATGGTGAGTGCTGTGAATTGTGCAAGACTGCTGAATCACAGATCTGTACTCTGAAACAAATAATGCAATATCTGTTAAGAAAAAAAAAAAGAAGATAGCAGGAGGGAAAGAATGAAGGAGGGGAAACTGGAGGGGGAGACAAACCATGAGAGACGATGGGCTCTGAAAAACAAACTGAGGGTTCTAGAGGGGAGGGGGGTGGGGGGATGGGTTAGCCTGGTGATGGGTATTAAGGAGGGCACGTTCTGAATGGAGCACTGGATATTATGCACAAAGAATGAATCATGGAACACTACATCAAAAACTAATTGTGTAATGTATGATGATTAACATAACAATAAAAAAATTTAAAGACAAAAAAAAAATACACACTGAAGAATTTATAAGAAAGGGTACACAATGTCTCCAATGTCTCCAACTTACTCTCAGAACTAGAATATGGGAGAGGGGGATGAGAGGGAAGAAGGTGGGGGAGAAAATGATAAAGCACTTGGGACAAAGTTAAAATCTGTTGAAAGTAAAAGTTCTGGGTAAAGGGCATCCAGGCATTTCTGGTCGTATTCTAGCCAATTTTCTGTATAACTGAAATTACATCAAAAAAGGAAGTTACCCACAAAAGCCAATTTTGAAAACAGTTTCACATACTCATATTCTTCTATTATATTTTGCAACCCATGATAATAAGAATAGGACTCATCACCAAGAAGCTGAAGACACATCTCAACAGAATTATTAAAGATGAATAATCCTTGGGGGGAGGAGCAAGAGGGCAGAGGAGTAGGAGACCTAAATTTCATCTGGTCCCAGGAATTTAGCTAGATAGGTATCAAACCATTCTGAACACCTACAAACTCAATAGGAGATCAAAAAAAAAAAAAAAAAAAATACCAGCAACTCCATGAACAGAAAAGCGACCACTTCCTGGAAGGTAGGACGTGGGGAGAAGTGAATCTTAGGCGATAATGGGAAGATAGACCATGGGGGCGGGGGAGGGGGAAGGAGCCTCTGTCAGCCGCTACCAGCAGATGATTCTTTAGTCTTTCCAAGTTAATTTTTAAAATTTTCTTTATTTCGTCTTCTAGGTCTTTTTAAAAATTTTTCTTCTTTCCTTTTTCAACCAACATCGTATCAATTCCTTTTCTAAAATATTTTTTAATTTTCATTTTTAGTCATATTCTATCGCTTAATTGTATTTAACCTTATTTTTTGTGTATATATAAATATATATACATATATATATATATATATAAGTTTTTCTTTCTTCAAAATTTGGGGATACAGTTTCTTCTAAGAAACCAAAATATACTCTAAATCTAGTGTATCACTTTGTTCTAATCTCCCGCCTGATCACATTCTCTCCTTTTTTTTTATTTTTAATTTTTTTCTTTCTTTTTTCAACCAACTTCTTATCAGTCCTTTTTAAAAATCTTTTAAAAATTTTCATCTTTATATTCATATTCCATCCCTTCATCATATTTACCCTTATTTTTGTATATATATGTATGTTTTTCTTTCTTTAAAATTTTGGGAGGCAGTTTCTTCTAACAGACCAAAATACACCCAAAATCTAGTGTGTGGCTCTGTTCTATTCACCAGCCTGATCATATTCCTTTTTTTCCCCTTTCTTTTCCCTCTGGTTTCGGGTCTCTTCTGATTTGTTTAGTGTATATTTTTCTGGGGTCGTTGTTACCCTTTTAGCATTTTGTTCTCTCATTCATCTATTCTCCTCTGGACAAAATGACAAGATGAAAAAACTCATCTCAAAAAAAAAGAACAAGACACAAAACCGACTGCCAGGGACCTAATCGATATGGACATTAGTAAGATGTCGGAACTAGAGTTCAGAATGACGGTTATAAGGATACTAGCTGAGCTTGAAAAAAGCATGGAAGAAACTAGGGAATCCCTTTTTGGAGAAATCAAAGAACTAAAATCTAACCAAGTTGAAATAAAAAAGGCTATTAATGAGATGCAATAAAAAATGGAGACTCTAACTGTCAGGATAAATGAGGCAGAAGAGAGAATTAGTGATATAGAAGACCAAATGATGGAGAATAAAGAAGCTGAGAAAAAGAGAGATAAACAACTACTGGATCACAAAGGCAGAATTCAAGAGATAAGTGATACCATAAGACGAAACAATATTAGAATAACTGGGATCCCAGAAGAAGAGAGAGAGGGGCAGAAGGTTTATTAGAACAAATTATAGTGGAGAACTTCCCTAATTTGGGGAAGGAAACAGGCATCAAAATCCAGGAGGCACAGAGAAACCCCCTCAAAATCAATAAAAATAGGTCAACACCCCGACATCTAATAGTAAAACTTAAAAGTCTCAGAGACAAAGAGAAAGCAACTCGGGACAGGTCTGTAACCTACAACAGTAGAAACATTAGATTGGCAGCAGACGTATCCACAGAGACCTGGCAGGCCAGAAAGGACTGGCATGATATATTCAGATCACTAAGTGAGAAAAATAAGCAGCCAAGAATACTATATCCAGCTAGGCTGTCATTGAAAATAGAAGGAGAGATAAAAAGCTTCCAGGACAAACAAAAACTAAAAGAATTTGCAAACACCAAACCAGCCCTCCAAGAAATATTGAAAGGGGTCCTCTAAGCAAAGAGAAAGCCTAAAAGTAACATAGACCAGAAAGGAACGGAGACAATATACAGTAACAGTCACCCTTACAGGCAATACAATGGCACTAAATTCATATCTTTCAATAGTTACTCTGAATGTAAATGGGCTAAATGCCCCAATCAAAAGACATAGGGTATCAGATTGGATAAAACAGCAAGACCCATCGATACGCTATCTGCAAGAGATTCATTTTAGACCCAAAGACACCCCCAGATTGAAAGTGAGGGGGTGGAAAACCATTTACCATGCTAATGGACACCAAAAGAAAGCTGGGGTGGCAATCCTTTTATCAGACAAATTCGATTTTAAACCAGACTTTAATAAGAGATGAGGAAGGACACTACATCATACTTAAAGGGTCTATCCAGCAAGAGGATCTAACAATTGTAAATATTTATGCCCCCAACATGGGAGCAGCCAATTATATAAGGCAATTAATAACAAAAGCAAAGAAACACATCGACAACAATACAGTAACAGTAGGGGACTTTAACACCCCGCTCACTGAAATGGACAGATCATCTAAGCAAAAGATCAACAAGGAAATAAAGGCTTTAAATGACACACTGGGCCAAATGAACTTCACAGATATATTCAGAACATTCCATCCCAAAGCAACAGAATACACATTCTTCTCTAGTGCCCATGGAACATTCTCCAGAATAGATCACATCCTGGGTCACAAATCATGTCTCAACTGGTACCAGAAGACTGGGATCATTCCCTGCATATTTTCAGACCACAATGCTTTGAAACTAGAACTCAATCACAAGAGGAAAGTTGGAAAAACTCAAATACATGCAGGCTAAAGAGCATCCTACTAAAGAATGAATGGGTCAACCAGGAAGTTAAAGAAGAATTAAAAAAAATTCATGGAAACCAATGAAAATGAAAACACAACTGTTCAAAATCTTGGGGATACAGCAAAGGCAGTCCTAAGAGGAAAGTATATAGCAATACAAGCCTTTCTCAAGAAACAAGAAAGGTCTCAAATACACAACCTAACCCTACAGCTACAGGAGCTGGAGAAAGAGCAGCAAATAAAGCCTAAACCCAGCAGGAGAAGAGAAATAAAGATCTGAGCACAACTCAATGAAATAGAAACCAAAAGAACAGCAGAATAGACCAATGAAACAAGGAGCTGGTTCTTTGAAAGAATTAATAAGATTGATAAACCCCTGGGCAGACTTATCAAAAAGAAAAGAGAAAGGACCCAAATTAATAAAATCATGAATGAAAGAGGAGAGATCACAATAAACACCAAAAAAATACAAACAATTATAAGAACATATTATGAGCAGGAGTGAGGGGCAGATGGAGAGGGAGAAGCAGGCTTCCTACTGAGCAGCGAGCCTGGTATGGGGGCTCGATCCCAGGACCCTGAGATTGTGACCTGAACCAAAGGCAGACGCTTAACTGACTGAGCCACCAATATGCCCCTGACAAAAGGTAATTTTTAAGACATTTTTGAAAACTCATTATTAAAAGATGGAATAAGGCACAAGAAAGAATACTTGGAATTGCACAATAATAAAAATAACACCTGTGGGATTCTACTAGTTTAGTATTTTGTATGCAAAAAAATAAACAAAATAGTATTAAACAAAAATCCAGCAGTGTGTTAATAAAAGATATTACAACAGCAACACACTAATAGTAGGAAACTTTAGGGGCGCCTGGGTGGCTCAGTTGGTTGAGCGACTGCCTTCGGCTCAGGTCATGATCCTGGAGTCCCTGGATCGAGTCCCGTATCGGGCTCCCTGCTCGGCGGGGAGTCTGCTTCTCCCTCTGACCCTCCCCCCTCTCATGTGCTCTCTCTCTCTCTCATTCTCTCTCTTTCAAATAAATAAATAAATAAATCTTTAAAAAAAATATACATTCTAATAGTAGGAAACTTTAACAGTCTACTTTCGATAATGCAGAGAACAACTCGACAAATGATCAATAAAGAAAGAGAGGACTTGGACACCATTAAGACCAGTTGGACCTAATGGACCTAAAGAGTAACTCCATCCGATAACAACAGAACATTCTTCTTCTCAAGTGCACATGGAACATGCACATTCTCCAGGAGAGATGACATATCAGTTCACAAAACAAGTCTTAACAAATTCAAGCAGCTTGAAATTATACAAAGTATATTTTCCAATGACAATGGATTGAAATTCAAAATCAATAGTGGAAGGAAAATTGGGAAATAAACAAATGCGTAGAAATTAAACAACATATCCTTAAACAACCAATGGGTCAAAGAAAAAGTCACAAAGGAAATTAGAAAATACCTTGAAACAATGAAAATGAAAAAGCAACAAACTAAACATATGGGATGCAATGAAAGCAGTGCCAAGAGGAAAGTTTATAAATGGAAATGCATAAATTAAAAAAAAAAAGACTAAAAATGAACAACCTAACTTTATACCTGAAAGAACTAGAAAAGGAAGGACAAACTAAACTCAAAGCTACCAGAAGTAAGGAAATACAAAGATTTGATCAGGGATAAAGAAAATGGAGAATAGGGAAAACACACACACAAAAAAGAGTTGCTTGTTTTGAAAAGTTCAATAGCTCCATCAGCTCATCTCTCTCACTTCCTGTTCTGATTTTTGCCTCTGTTTTTGTTTTTATTTTTATTTTTCCTTTTTTTGGCTTCTGTTTTTCAAGGCTCAAGTGATTATATTGACTCTACTTAGATAATTCATGATAATTTTCATATCTTAAGGTCAGCTGATTACTAATTTTAACTACATCTGCAAAATTCTCTTGCCACATAAGTAATACGACCAAAGGTGTGACACTAGACAGCAAATGTCATGGGGCCAAAATTCTCCCTTTCATACTGTACCTACCTTATGACCCCAGAATTTCATTCCTAGGCATATAGTAAGAAGGCATACAATAACTTTTATATGCAAGTAATTTTATATTTTATAAACAATTAGGAGACAGAATAATTTTTATTGTAGCACTGCTTATATAGAAAAAAAAACTAGAAGCTACAAAAAGCCCACTGACTTAATCTATTTATAATTCATAAATTTGATACAGTAATGAAATAAATGAGTACAGTATATCATCACACATCCACACATCACACATTATATAGATGGTTATCACAAACAATTCTGAGCAAAAAAATCAAGTCATAGGAAAGTATACACAGTATAATTTCAGTTCTGTAAGTTGAAAACATGAGAAATGAAACATCACGCTTAATGACATTATGAAGGAGCTGCTATCAGGCTTAATATTTTTTCTGAAAATTAATCTGCTTACGCTGAGCTGAAAGTAATAAGTCATATCACTAAAGAGGTATGTCTTTAGTAATTTAAAATGCTTCCTGCCTTAAGATATCTCCTTCATCAGCCCTTCTCAATGTATAAACTTTTTAGGATCTCTTCTTATTCATCTTTAGATTGTTTACCTGGTGAACACTTCATTTTTCAAAGCCCAACTCAAATGCTTCCTCTTTGACTCCCACTAGAGTGGATTCCTCCTTCCTCTCTACCTTGTAGATACTCCTGCTGTAATACAATGAGACCCTAGACATAGGCACTGCATTTGAAGCATTCCACAAAGCTGAGTTTACATCCCAGGCACATCAAGTAATAACTGTGACCTTAAACAAGTTGTTTAATCTTTTTGAAACTCAGTCTCCTTATCTGAGAAATCAAGATAATAATGCAGTTTTAATATATGTGTCTAAACATAGCACAGAGCAAGTATCCAATACATTATCGTTATTTTTTTTATTTTTATTCTTTTTAAAGTTTTTATTTCTTTATTTGACAGAGAAAGAGAGCACAAGCAGGGGGAGTGGCAGGCAGAGGGAGAAGCAGGCTCCCTTGCGCAAGGAGACCAATGTGGGACTGATTCCAGGACCCCGGGATCATGACCTGAGCCGAAGGCAGATGCTTAACAGACTGAGCCACCCAGGAGTCCCTGCATAGACTAGTCTTAACTGTAGTAATAATTCCCCAAATTTGAAGGGGTTGGAGAAAGGACACAGGCTCTAATAAGAGCCAGTTCTTAATGGGATAAAGGATAAATAACACCTTTTTCCATATTAAGCAAATCTATTTCAATCGGAACAAGAACAACTCAAACAGAATTAACTCTTTTTAAAAAAATTAAATTAAAAAAATAATATAATACTCGAAATTACCCAGTCACAATGAGGTATTTATGTGATATTACATTAAAATTTGGCAACACTTAAATTATTCATATATGAGAGTTCTGTTAACACTTGAATTGTGAGAGAGAAATGACTTAGAGCTTAGGGGGGAAGAATTATACAAATAATTGACTGCCACTTGCCGCTGTAGTGAAATGCAAAAAATATGGTGCAGAAATAAACATGTAAAAATTCATTTGTTATTTATCAATATTAATGGTTTTAATATAGGAAGTCAACCTAACACAAAACTGTTTTTTCTTTATTAATAGAGGAATAATTCTTTAATCCCAAAATGAATTATTCATACGGTCATATTTTTTAATCTTATGGTACTAATATATGAGAATGACAGTCAAACTGGCCTCCTGCATTTCATATTATTTACAGGTCCAAAGAGCAAAATAACTACAGATAGATGATGTATGTAGCTTTGCAAAACATAATTGCTTTATAAACAGAGTATCACTGATTTGCTTACTTATGCAACAAATATTTGTAGAGTTATCTACTTATATGCAAAGCATGGCAACTAGCACTCTCTAGAGTTCTGTAATACTATCATTGTAAAAAGATGTATTGAGTACTTACCCCTTTACAGGCATTGTGCTAGGTAGTCAAGACAAAGATACAGTTGAAGTAGAAACAGACCTTAGCCTAGAGGGGCTCAGTAGGAAGAAAAACAGTAAAGATGCCATAACTGATACAGATACTGATGCAGTAACAATAAAGGGTGGTGCGTACTATAACTGAAGTAAGCAGGTGCTACACTAACTATGGGTACCAATCCTAAGTCTGGCAGAGACCAGGGAGATTTCACAGAGAAGGTGACAGGAACTGTGGCTAACCAGGTGGGTGCAAACCGGCAAGTGGGGCAAAGTGCATAAATGCCTTCCAGACACAGGAATCAGAGTGATGTAAGACTATGGCCTACTGAAGGTAATTCAAGTCACTCAGAGCATAAAGTGTGTTTGGGAAAATTCAAGTACACTGGCTGGGTCTCAAGTGTCATTGCAGAGTTGCGTTTTCTCCCCCAAAGGTTATGGGGAAGAACTGAGGAAGGGGCTGAATTTTAGATCTGACTCCACAAAGGTCAGTAGGAGCTAGTGCATGCAGATGGGACCGATGCACACAGTAATTACAGAAATCAAGGCCAGTCGGGAAGAGCTGTACAGTGAAGTAAGAAGGGTTGCTGCAAAAGAGTAGTGGAAGTGTAGATGGATAGCTTGGTTGCTGAGAAAGGAAGGAGAGAGGGAGAAAGAATAAAAGGACTCCTGCTACTTGCTTAGAAAACTGCCCAGTGGTGGTATCACAGAGAAAAGACACAGAAGGAGGAGTTTGGATGGATTAAGTGATAAACTCGCTTTGGGGGCATATTCAATTTGAGGCTTCCTGGAGACATCTGTGTTCAGTAGGCAGTTGTACATATGCATCTAGAGCCAACAAAAGAAACATGGTTGATATGAGATGTGGGCATCAGTGGTATGTAAGTGACAGCTGAACTCAGGGACAGCTAAGACACCATGCAGAGTAACATACCCCGTAGGGTGTCGGTCTTAAACTTTGTTGAGTCACAGACACACATGAGACTCTAATAAAAGCCAGAGACATTTTCAGGAGAAAAATGTCACCCAGCAATTTTGTGCACAATTTGAGGTCATTCGTGGGCCTATGAAGCAGGGTAAGAGGACAATCCAGGGAGTCACGAGGGGAAACGAGGAGAGAGCGTGTCACGGAAGCAAAGGGACAGGAGTTTCAAGGAAGAAGTGGTCAACAGCACCAAATGCCATGACCAAATGCCACAAAGAGGCCAGGTAAGGGAGAAACGGCAAGCCCCTGTGGATTGGGCACACTGGCACACCTGGGCCCAGGGAAGCCATGAAGAGCGTGTTCAAGAGGTAGTGGTAGTTGAGAAGCTGTACAAGAAGGGTCTTTGAAGATTATTTGCCATGATGGGAAGAACGGCGGCAGAGCCACAGCACAAGGCAGAGGCAGAGTTGTGTTGTCTGGGGGACGGCAGGGAGGATGCTGAAGTTATGAGCACGGTCTCTAAGGAAGCCCGTGTGGAGTACAGTCCAGGCTTAGATGGAGGCAGTTGTTCAGGTAGAGAAAAGAAACATATGCTCAACTAAACCAAGAGGGGAGAAGATGAACTAAATCTCCCCCTCCTCTTCAGTAAACCAAAAACTGAAAAATGATTCAGGGGTCAGACTTGATTTTTACAAAGCTGTTCAGCTCCTGGCTTCTTTCCTCTCCAGACTCTGGGCAAGGTATTTGACTTATCGAAGCCTCATTTGTTCATCTGCAAAATATAACTAATAATCTCTGTTTGGCTAGGCTGAAGAAAGAATCAATGCTATAATGTATGTAAAGCTCTTGGTGCAGGCTGATAGAATGTCAGAGAACAAACACAGCAACTAACATGATTTGTGGCATTATTTTCTCTGAGAGTAAAAAGGTAAAGTTGTAAAAGTAAAAGGCTGAGAGGGAGGAGGAGAAAGGTTACGTGACAGAGGACTTGAAGGAAGTTATTTACGGCCTTTGTGAAAAGCTGCTAAGGAGAGAGGGAAAATGTACCCACAAGAGTCACAGAGCATTGAAGGTTGAAGCCGGGCTGGAGGTCAGGGGTCAGTGGTGTCACCGGACCATTTGGTTCTGTACTGGGACACTGAGGTGCTCAGACCACAGGGGTGTAGATGCAGAGAAGGTAAATAGCTGGGGTTGATGACATCAGATACCAAATGTTTCTGGTTAAACAAAGAAAAATCAAAGCCACATAAATAGCTCGATAAATGGAAACTTTTTAACACGAATGTTCAAGTAGAAAGAAACATACTTTTAATTAGTGTTCTTTTGAAATCTAATTACATGAGGAAAATATGTCATTTCCAAAGGCAAAAACAAAAGATCCATGCAGGTAGTTTTTCAAAACTAATGATTCATTTAATTTAAATCTCATGCATTTATCTTTCCATGCAATATGTTTTGTCTCTAAAATATTTACAAGACGTCATTTCTAAGGTTTTACTATATGGGTTATCACAAAAGAAAACATACTGCTTTCACTGTTAAAATACGTCAAATGCCAGAAAACTGCAACCGAAACTTTTAACATCTTAAACACTGTGCTCAAGAAATCCATCTGCTACCCTGTAATTTGTTAACATTATAATTAAGTGTGATCTTGTTTTTTAGTCAGAATGTAAATGTTGACATTAAAAGAAAAGCAAGACAGTTGTTATCATGGTAGAGAATCATAATGAGTATACAATCGATGGTTTGATATACAGTTTTTCAGTAATAAAAACAAAGTAAACTGTTCATAATCTCTGGAGACTAAGATCTTCTTTAAAAGTAATTATTGACAAGAATGATGTGATCCTAGCACTTAAATACCTCATATGTCAAAAATTTTTTAAGCAATTACTTTACTTGGGCTGTGATAAACTAGATCTATCCATCTATCTACAGAAATATTAGCTTGTTAATGTTACTGAAAGCACACTTTGCATATTGTAATGTAGTAAAATACATATGTAGCAAACATTATTATAATCTAAAAATTCTGTTCCAAAGTGCAAAGTTATATGTGCAGGAGAGACATTTAGTGTACTTAACAAAAAAATAAATAAATAAATGTGACTATTATTCTGGAAAATTCAGTTCAATAAACATACTGAATCTTAATATTTACAAGGCACAAAAACAGGTCTCTACAATACAGAGGCTATAATGTTTTCTTTTTAAGTCTTTTCACAATTGTTAAAAGAAAGGATGGAGGAAAAGCATTCAGGATCTTGACTGAATTTTAGGAGGCTGTTCAGGTGCTTTGCTCCAGCATGCTGTGGAACCCAAGTATGTCGTGGTGAACAGAAGAATTAATAAGGACAGAGCAGGAACATCTACTGTGTATTCCTTTGATTATTTTTTAAGTGGACCTGCTTAAGAAAGGACAATAGGGAACTTAAAACAAACAAAAATAGTATGAAAGGAAGAGGGTAAGAAACTTTAATAAAATGTTGGGAGAAGCTAACAATTTAGTTAGCTAAAAGCGGTATGTTTATACTAAAGAAACTGAATACATTCACGAAAATGACTAAAAATATATGTTGGAATGTAGATGTATTTGAAAATGTCAGTTTACTAAACTGTTCTCCATGCTTAAGAGTCTTTCATCAAAGTTAACTCAAACTGGGAAAGAGTTGAGATTCAATCAATTTATCTCCATGATTACTGGGAGGGTCTAATCAATACTGGTATCAAAACAGGCAGTGAGTTGCAAAGATTACTGAGGTTTTTCACTTACTAGAATTTATTTCCAGAGCAGCCGGTATTGCAAGATTCTGCATTGCAAGGATCTGCCTGTATCTAAAATGGCACCATGGGCCAATCAAGGCTAATTATTCAGGAACGTTTTTTAAAATACATACATACATATAGACATACATACATACATAAATAATTAAAACCACTAACAATATGTTTAATCTCTCCTCCCTGAACTTTCAAAGAGAAGAAAGCACCAGAGAAGCTTGTTTTTAGAAATGGAAGCATGTTATCCTGCATTGCCAAATGGAAGAAATGACCAGAAAGGATGAGTACATGGTGCTCTTTACTTGTCAACACACTATGAATTCAGAATGATGATTTTCTAGAAGATGAGGAAAAAGAATCTGATGTACTTATTTACCTCTTTCCAAAACTAGATATGGATTTATTTTAAAAATTCCTTCCAATAGTTTTCCTATTTAGACTGTGTTGGCTCTAGAAAATTTAATGCTACCCCTGGAGAAGAGTGTGTCATCCTAGTTGACCACGGGGAGAATGGGTGCAGTCCCCCTAGAATGGAGACTGGCTAGCACAGGAAAGCCATCCTTCTTCTCACTTCCAGGCCTGCTGTTTTCCTCTTAGTAATCACAGGAAACACAAGAGTTAAGAGCACACCCTACGGAGGCCCGGTGTAGCCCAAAGAAGCTAAGTCTTCATGACCCAAGATGGAAGCAAGAAACAGAAACTTTTCTGGAGATGACCCCTATATACCTCAGGAAAACAGTTTTACCTTGGACTGCGTTTGCATAAGAGTTGTGTGGGCAAGAGAGAGTGCAAAGGAACTGCATCCTTGAAATGACCTAGGTCAAGATGGGTCTCTTAAAAGTTCTTATCCTCCAGAGATGTTCTTGACTTTTAAGTAAATACTTTTTAAAAAGAAATAAAATTTAAAAATTAAATTTCCTTCAAAGCCATACATAAATATATTCATTTGTGAAGGCAATATAATGCTGTAGTTAAGCACATTTGAAGCTTGGTTTCTCCAGAATCCTTGTTTTAGTTTCTTTCTCTGATGAATGGGGATAATTAGTATCTACTTCATAATGGTGCTGCAAGGATTAAAGAAGTCATTAGGTGTAAAGCAGGTATTACAGTGACTGACACATTATAAGGATTCAGTCAAGTTAGCCACTGGTATTATTTTTTAAAAGTTCACTGCTCCCTTTCAATTGTTTTGAAGACAAGAACTAATTGAGTTATGTACAGGAGCAGAGGCAATCTCCAAATGTTTGTTCCAAATATTCATCTCATCAGGGGGTTAGAGCTCAACCAAGATGCTCATTCCAAGTTTGGCCTATAAAGGTCTTTCTTCACCTACTAGTTTGCTTAACTATAGAACTAATATTCCTAGCCTGCCTCCTGAGTCCCAGAATCAGCAAATTATGCTAAACCTAAGAGGGGAGAAAGAAGAAAGGAACAATGAATTTCACTGTAGAGAAACCTGTAATTTCTCTGAAAGATTTTATCCAACATAATTTCTAAACATTGTCTATACAAAGGGAAACCCTTTAGAAACTTATCTGATATTAAAACTAAGTGACACTAGGAATGTTGATTCAACAAAGGTAGGTGCTATTTAATTAGAAGCCATCCTCCAAAATAACACAGATCATATCTTATCACTTCCTGTCTTCAGTTAAGATTTTCCATCAGTTTTCAATCCAACTCAATGAGGTTAGACAAATATAAATAAAAATACTGTTCCAAATGTTTACACTCAGCAATACAAAGATAGAATGACTCATCTCTTCCTAAAACACTGTTCACTTGTGGAAAGCCCAGAAATGGATGATCTTCCCCTTGTCAGAAAATGATAAATCCATCCATTAGTTACTTGTGCAAGAAATCTGAAGGTCTTCCTTGAGATCTTTTTCATCAAGACTATCAGCCTATCACTAATCCTTGTGAAATGGATCTTAAAAACATATTTTAATCAGCTTACTCCTCCTCATCTTCTTAGTTCAAACTCCTGTCTTCTCTGAACTACATTATTTCAACAGTAATTAACCTACTAATCTTTCTGGTAACTACACACAACCATTCTGCACACAGAAGTGAAGGAACTCTCTGAACAAAAATCATGATTTTTCTCACTGCATTTATGATAAAATCCGAATACTAAAAAGACCTATATATTCTGGTCTAAGCCAGTCTCTAATTTTCACAGGGCTTATATCAATATGCAATTATATTTATTTGTGTGATTATTCATTTAATGAATAGATGATTAACTCCATGAAGACAGGAACAACTCTGTGTTTTCATAATTGCATGCTTAGTCCCTAATCGTTTCTGGTCCATTATGTATTCCCAGTAAAGATTTGTGGAATAAATGAATTAAAAGAAGAAAAAAAAAGAATCCTTAATCCTTGCAGCACCAGGTTGAGGCTGTGTCTGATAGAAAAATAAGCGAATCCAGGCAATAAATGTAGTCTATATAATAAGCACTGACATAAAATGATTTTGCCTTTTGTTTTTCTTTTTTAAATTTGGATGCCTGAAGGAGTTACTTGTACACAAGCTTCGAACAGGGAAATATAACATCCAAATCAGAACAACAGATAACCAATCTGGGGCTTGTCTCTGATGATGATATTAAGGACAATTTTGAGAAAAATGTATTTACCTTACCCATATCTCTCATGACTGGCCATATCCTTTGCAAGCCTATCTATCCAGATTAGTTCTTCATTTATATGTCTTTACCTATAACTACTGGAATTTCTGAGTAGAGCAGAGAAGTGTGGGAGCTTGCAGCTGTATACACAGTCTGCTCTTTTGGGTTAAACAATTATATCTCTGCAGATTTTTTCCAGAGCATGAGCTCAGATCCACAAATGAATGTAAGAAAGTGGGCCAGTTGAACATTTACTAAGTTTCTGTTATATGGAAGACTCATAATCTTGTGCAAGATATGTAAGGAAATGTACTAAAACTGCTTCTACTTTTGGTCTTAAGAGAACACACCATTTTTTCATATAGACTCTCCTCTTATCAGAGGTTGATAAGTTCTTTATACCAGATCCATGAAGCATTCAACATCTCTCTAAGATGCAATCAGTGGTTCAATTTTTAATGTGTTAGAAGCGTATAAAAATTACTAATATGTATACACATCAATGGAATCTTTGCAAATGAGAGAAAAATAATTTTTAACTGATACTGTACTCTAGATTACATTTTGCAATTTCATATGAACATGGGCAATGCTCTAAAAATTCAGGACATTTCCAGCAAAATAACACTATCTTGTAAAACCCAAACTAATGAGAAGCAGAAATTTAACTCCCCCATAATTTGACTTTTCAGCTCTATACTGAGAATAGACAAAATAATTTTTAATATTTATATTTGGTTGACATTTAACAATTTACATAAATGTAATCAAGTTTGGCTCAAAATTGTCTTTTATCTAACCTTGCTGAATTCCTAGCTAAACGCTTCTATAAGGAAAATAAATACACAAAAGCAAAAAGACAGAAAGATAGGAAGGAAGAAAGGAAAGGAAGAAAAAAGGGAGGGAGGGAGGGAGGGAGAGATGGGAGAGATTATTCGGTGATTCCATTTAAGAAGTCTTTCCTAAAAGACACCGGCTATATTTAATAGCAACAATAACAATAATAACCACAATTTGGGTGCTTATTAAATTCCAGTGTCCTCCATGACAAAAATATATAAAGTATTTCTAGTTCTCACAACAACTCTCTTAAAAGTATATTATTCATATGTTTCAGATGAGGAAACTAGAGCTCAGGAATTTAAACCAATTTTCTCAAATTATATACCCAATAAATTATGATCCCAGATTTGACTGCCCCCAAAGCTCATGTACCACCAACTCTGTTACAGTGGCTATTTATCTCTAGACTATGTTCTTCATACTACAGATATAAAAGTATAATACAGATGTACAAATTTTGTCATGTTACCTAGCAAGTTAGCAGCAGAGATGGTACTAAAAGTATCATATTCTGATTCCCAGCCCAGTGTTCTTTCCAATAAAATAAATCAGGGAGTATAACAATATCAATCTAATTTGCAAGGAAGTTAATAAAGTCAAGATGACTTTGAAGGTCAAAATTTCCCCCAAAGTTGGCTATATTTTCATATACAAAAAGTTGCATGATAAGGCATGCTCTGCTTAATTGTAAGTTTACGTTTCTCACCTTCAAGACTAATCATTTTTCCTATTCTTCTTCCTCCTCCCATTCCTTCTCTCACCGACTTGATCTAAATGCACCCACAGCCACAGCATAGCTTTCAGAATCAGGCCACATCTGAATCAGATCTTTAAGGCAAACCTTTAAGGCTCTGCCTCAAGTCCCCTACAAGCCCTCTGCTTCTGCCTTATTCCCCAGCTTCCTTTCTGCTCCGTTCTCCCCACATTTCTCTTGTTGAACTTCTGCACCCACTATGCTGTGTCCTTGAGCCCTATGTCAGAGCTGGGATCCTGGTGTCCATCAGTCAACTGCAAGCTGGTCTTCCATTTATCACCTGCCTCTGAGTCCCTGTCCCTGTACTCTTTTCAAGGTACTGTTCACTAATCTCTCTTGGGTGCGTCTCTCCCTTTATCCTACCCATTACTGACTGCCTAGATCACAAGCGGCTATAGCCACCCGACAAAGAACATAATCTTTCCCTTAGCCAAAACAGTTGTCGGTTCAGTTACCCCTGGAGGTCCCCCCACCTCCTCTCCAGGGTAAGAATCTTCCTTCTAATCACAACCAGTCCCTGCTTCCTCACCCCATCCTTTTATACAGAACCAGTCATGCCTGGATGTGCGAAACAGGAACAAACAGGTCTATTACTTGATGAACATAATAAATGCTTTCCTCCCGGAGGAGAGAATGGCAATCTTTCTTAAACTGGTGCTGATTCTAGCATTTTGGAAGGCTTTACTGAATCCATCACTAAGCTGCCTAAAGATAGAAGAAGTAAGACTTTCTGACAGCATCATGCAGAAAATTGGATACAATCTCCCAGCATGAGAAAACACACCACTGAGTGGGTATAATGGTAAATAATAACGGGACGATCTAAAGAGTGGAGCTGGTGAGTCATGGGAAGACACAGTAAATGTTGCAGACAAATTAAATAGCACAAGACTCATTTTAGGAGGGTTCAGGGAAAAGACCAAAATGTTGGATGGAATTAAGATATGAAAAATGTGTTTGCTCAAAACCGGAATCCAAATTTGCTTAGAACTTGAATTTGACAGAACAGACTATTAGAAATTATGAAAATCTTAAGCTGTTATTAAAAAGTAAATTAAAAATTCTTGAACATCAGTTCCAAAAAAGTCACCTAAGTTCCTACAAAATATTAAAAAATAATTTTTATTCTCATAATAAAATAAGAAAATCTATTTTTTAAAGTGACAATAACTGAAGCACAGAAAATAAGACTTGATTTTAAATTCAAATTCTGTATTTAACAGAGCATGAGACTATGTAGTAGAAATCCATTTTCCTTTGTAATAAATATAACTTAATTTTCAAAGGCTTGGTTAGTAATAAATAATTTAAAGCTCTAGTATATCTGCTTTAAATCTCCAAATTTTACTGTTACCATCATTTTTAAAAGCTTACCTCTGAGGAGATATTAGGCCTTTTAAAGGGAAGAAAACAATGGAATCTTTTGAATAACTTAAAATTTAAATGGAAAATGGATTGGAAAATAAATCTCTCATCTAAAACAAATTGGTAAATAAGCCCTAAATCACTTGGATAATGCTATTTAAGATAAATAACATTTGGGACACAGGGAGACTTTTTAAATTCGGGATGCGTCAATTTTGTTGATTGCAGATGGATTATCTACCTCAGGAGGTGTCCTGTGCTCCAATTCCAAAGCCTAGACCCATCCAGATAGGAAAAATCCTCCAACTCCTTAACACTGGCTAAAGTAATGGCTGCAACAGGAGAGTGTACAAATTCTGTTTCTATCTCCAGCTACGAGGAACCAACCAGTCAAAACAGTGTGATGTTTAGTGACCATTTATCTTACAATGTTATCTTTAACTAGATAGCTAAGCCCTGACCAGGGCAGGTTCACTGGATGGGAGTGGGGGAGGGGATGGGGCAGGAAGAGGCAGAGGGGACTGTGAGAAATAGATGTTAAGAGCTAGCTGTTAAATACCATTATTTCCCAATTTGAAGTTCATTGTTTCTGCCATGCTTTGATATATTCCACCATATTAAAAACAAAACAAAACAAAAAATATATTCCACTATATTTACATATTATGTATGGTATCTTCCTTTAGAAGTTATGTTTGTCATCAAGTTTCCTGTGAGAAAACACTTCCCTGATCTTGTATCATCTCTGATATTCTCCCTGACTCTGTCTTTTCTTCCAAAACCATTCTCTCCTCCACTGAAGTATCCCATGCCTTCCAACCTCCCCATCTCTCCCCACCATCTGTCTATTAGATTGGTTTAAAAAATCAAGTACATGGGAAAAAATGTCATTGAACAGGGATGCATGTGGAATCTGAAAGTATCCATCTAGTGGACCAGCTGATTTGAAGGGCTACTCTGACATTATGGGCAGATAAAACTTCCATGCAAACATTTCACTCTCTTCCTCAACCACACTACACTTTTAAACAAAAATGATAAATAAGTTTCATTGCTTTTCATTTTGAGGTTTAGGTAGGGGAGTAAAATGCCATTTGAACAGAAGATGCACCTTCTCTCCAAGCACTTGAACTTCCAAGAGCCCAAGACAGCATGCTCAGCCCAATGGACCTTGTTCTTTCATCTACATGTTCTCCCTTCTCTAAACACTTGACTCTCTCAAAGTTGGTGTTTTTAATGAAAGGTAATATTTTCTCAAACAAGATGGTGGGTGGGTTACAACAAAATGTATTTTTTTCCCATTGTTCACCTGGGATGGAGTGACTGCTCAGGTGAGAGCACATGAGTATTATTACTGGGTGCTTTAATAAATAAAAAATATCATTCCACTGGCAAGGTTGTTATATTCAATTTTACTCTCCTATTTTTGATTAGTCTCACCTATTTGATTTCCCTCTCTCATCTCTTTCCTCTTTTCTCTTCATCTCAGGTATCTAACTGGGTTTCCCTCATGTAATTGGCCAACACACTGCAGTTCTTACAGTTTTATTCTTCGCTTCTTTCATTGCCAATCTTTTTGCTACACTGAAGCTCTACATTTCATTTCCCATTTAATACTAACACATGCCCGCCTAGTTAAATTTACTTTAAAATTAAAAAAAAAATACCCCACCCTCTCACTGCTCAAACAGTAAGCCTACCTTTTAACCCTTTTCTTAATATTTATTTGCCTGAGAGGATTGCCCAGTAAGGTCAAAGGTTGAATAAAACATTAGTTACATATACTTTAAAAAACTGAATGAATTCTGCCTTTGTCAATAAGACAGATACAATATCAACACTTTCAATAAACTTGCTTAAATTACAAAAGACCCTACAGATGAAGCAAAGCAGGTAGTTAGAACAGCTTCATGTGGCCTAAACAGGCTTTATCTCAATTATGCCACCCCATCCTCAGCAGGAATGAGGAAAAATCTAAAGGGCATCTCATCTTTCCTGATTATGTAAGATGATCATAAATCAACTGCCAGCAAATACTCCCAGCGTTTGCATAATCATGACTCTAGATATCTTCACCCCTTACCCTGAGTGTGTTTTTGTTGGTCTTGTCTAGTGGGAATTGTTGAATCAGCTGAACAACAACCACATCTCACACTATATTCTATTTACCACACACCCCAACCAATATAATGTCAATTTTTCAACATGTTTCAAGATTAACATAAAAATAATTTTCTACTGGAAAAAAAAATCTATGTAATTTAGGAGTTTCTGAAATTAGAGTTATAATTTCCCTTTATGGAGAAAATAACACCAGATAAAAATAACCAGTAAAATGACCAATTTAAAAATATGAGTGCAAATTCCATAAAAATCTCTATATTCTGTTGCTCTGAAATAAGAATTCTATATTTTAATTGTTTTTGTTTTCTCTCAAAGACTATTCAAGGCATCTTTAAGGTGGTATTGTATATATGATTGATTTGTTTTTCAGCAAAAAGAGTGATTTAGTGATCTTCCAAGAATTTTCATGGGCCTAAATCATTAGACTCAACAATACAATAACAATTATATATACTTAATAAAATATTTGCATTTTCTTTACGGATTACTCATTACTCACATATTAAAGTGAGCATAAACATATTTGAATCATAAGCTTACAAATCCTACAATGATATGAAAACAAATTACACATGAAAGAAATGTTAAAAAGGCATTGATATGCGAAAGTCTTCAAACTGGCACTCAGTAATAATTTTCTAAGAAAATCAAGTTAAATAAAAGAAGTGAGAATTCATAGACTTATTAGCCTAAGAAGAACACTCTAAGCATAAAGTTCAATTTTATACAGATAATGTGACAAACGATGCCTTGGACATTTCAAGTATTTGAATGTCAAAGGTGAATAGATTTAGAGAGTTTTGACACATTTATTTTATGAGTCTGAGATTCTTAAAAGAATGTTGAAGATATACACTTCAAAATTCACCAAGCGTTTGGATATTGTGGTTAGCACCGCAATTTTCTCAGTATTCTTCCTAGATCATTTGATTTTTATGAACAGTTAATTGAATCCAAATAATTGAGATGGGGTGAGCAGAAGAAGGAGGAGGACAGTGAGGGGTAAGATTTAAGAAAAAATATCTGGAATTAGTTTTCTGTCTTATTTGGAACTGGAGACAATAGGATCACTCCACGCAACTGATCTGAAAATGAAACATGATCCCAGTGATTGAAAGTGAAGGAAGAATACATAATTCTGAGATACGGCCTTCTCTTAACATTTATACACTTACTTTCTTTTTTACAGGCCAATTTTGTAATAAAAATCATTATTAAAATCTCAATCACTAAAAATGCATTTATTAAGCATATGGTATAAAGAATGGTGCTCCATATAGTCCCTGGCCCAAAGAAGGAAAGTCTCTTTTTCAAAACGTTTAATTCTTAAAACCTAAGAAGTAATACTATACCCAAAAGGAAAACAATACATTTGCTTTTTTGAATCTCATTTCATTTTGTGAACATTTTTGTGACAGCTGAAATATAAACGATTCTTTACAAACATGTCAAAACTATTTGTTAGAAGAGAAAACTCAGTGAGATTTTCAAACCCACTTTTGGTCTCCAACCATGTATTCATCAATTCCAAACTACCAAAATGAAAACTGAAGAGTTAACATTTCTTTTTCTGGATTAAAAAATACTTACACTATTGGCTTTTCCAGGCGACTTCCCTGAGAACCAACAATCTCCCCCAATGTACAAAACACTTGTCCCAGAAAGTCCTAAAATAGATAAGAGGATTAAAGCTCATAAGTTCTCAAACTGTCTTTACACTACATATTTTGTACATCATATTTACATTGGTTTCATTGCTGAAATATCGAGTTCTCTCACCTCTAACAGTAAGTAAAAGAAGCTCAATATGCATTCATTTTAGCATGTGATTTTCCTGCAAGTATGCAAAGCCCTTTGTCCTTTTTATCACGGCAGGCCTGTTATTGCAAGTAAGCAAGACATTGCTTTTCTTTTCTTTTTCTTTTTGAAATTACAACAAACATGGAATGAAGTTCCAGGATTTGAATTCACAGTTGGCTTGATTTTGGATGCTTCTGAACCTAGTAAACTTTGGGCTGAGGAGGCAAACTGTGAAAGCACAGAGCAGTGGTGGTTAGCCAACACCAGCTCAGAGAGGCTGTGAGATGTGGCCACAGGACGGGTCCCAAGCCACATGGCCAGGTGTCTATTCCATGACTGCCACTGATTACCTGGGACTGGGCAATTAATTAAGCTCTCCCATTTCCTCACTGCTAGCATGTACTAGTCCTCCTCACAGAGTAGTTTTGAGGATGAATGAGTTATTGCTTTAGTTAATATTAGCATATATTAAGCATCTAAAAATAGGTTAAGTATATTAGATTATAAAGTTCACTGATGTACAGCTAGATGAATCTTATTTTCAAGTATAATCTTACACTTATTTTCAGGACTCAGAATAACCTTGCAAAATGAAAGGTCTGTTATTTAAAAAAAAAAAAGAAAAGAAAGGTCTGTTATTAATCTCCATTTCACATATAAAGAAACTCCTAATCATATAGGAGGTTGATCTTTTCATGTTTTAAGCAGTCAGTAAGTAGCGGAGTCAGGAATAGCCCAGATGTTCCAATTCTAGATTACTATGCTCCCTAGGAATTTAAATATAAATACAATGCAATTTCACATGCCAATAAAATAAGAGTTCCAACATCATCTGGATATATGAGTCAAGAAAATATGGAAGTATTTCAGGAAGAGACACACCCTCTAGTTCAGTCTGTATATGATTCGAATCCCCTAAAAGAAAAGGTGAAAGATCTCCCTAAATTGAACAGTGAACCAGTCCACGAGAAGCTCTAAGAAGGATGGACAGAAATGAAGGCCAACAAAATGTTGTTTAAAGTTTTTAATAAATAAAATTTTCAAATGCCCAACAAGTCACAAATGTAAAAACTGTGTATTCCATTTAAAAAAATAAAAGAAGGGGAGAGTGCTGTAAGTCTCATGAAGGAAAAAAAAAGCCCACACTGGAGAGTAGGATAGTCAGGGTAACATTTCCCAAAGGCAGTAAGCCTTGACAGCCAAGTAGGAACCCGATCATGGAGAGAAGAGAGTTGGATGTTCTGTTAGCCAGGATGCAATGAGAAGTTACTCAGATCTGAGGGCTAAAATCTATGAAGAGAAGGGTAGAGAGGGGAGAGGGACAAAAGCAGGGAAGGAGTATGTTTTGTTTTGCAAAAAAACAGCCATTCCCACCAAAGGGACACCCAGCTGTAGCGGCCACTTTTAGGCAAACAGACTAGAGCAAAGGAATGTAGAAAGGGCCCTCAGATCCCACCAGGCTGAATAGACAGGCCCATCAGGAGCCCTACCTCCCAATATCCATAGGCCCTAACTGGGCTACTTACAACCAGGCACAGTTATCAAAAAAGGCAGAATTCCATATGTCGCCATACCTCCTCATCTTCCCCCTTGAAAAACAGCCCCCATCTACTGGCTTGTTGCAGATAACCTCTCTTCTCTCTGGTCACTGCTCCCTTGCAATGTATTCGATAAACTTCTATCTCCTTTGTCCTGCTTCAGGTGAATTCTTGCACCTCCGAAGCCACCAGCTTCCGCCCAGTAGTCAGCCCACGTTTCGGGGCCCCCATCCAATCAAGAGATTCCCCATTTAGATACCACACCAGCTAGGGGTTTCATCTGTTGGCCCTTTAGTAGGTGTTTCTTTCACCTGATAGCCTTATCTGAGCCATTTTGGAGCTGAAGACCTGCAGAAGCCCCCCCGAAGTTGTCCTGTAGTTACCTTTAGTTCATTATAAAACTCAGATCTACTCCTATAGGTGGGGTTTTCTGCCATTTTTTGAACACAGATACATGTATTAGCATGTTGACATGCTAGGCACGTGCAATTGAACCAAAGTGCCTAAATAAGAGAATACATATAACTCCTTAATGTGTATGTAGTACATATGCAAGCTGCCTCCCCCACCCCCAATACACTGAATAAAAGCTTCCAGTACTCACCCCAGGGGGAGACAGTGCTTTGACAGCTGTCTCCAGCTCCTCACTTGCAACAAGTAATAAAAAGTTCTTCACTTTCAACACTTCTTTGGGTTGTGTTCAATTTAATGCACCCCAGGCAGTGAAGCCCTTGAGTTCAGTTACAATTCCAGTGAAAGAACAGAATTGGCTCTGTTGACCCCAAGATATGCCTCTTTGGCAGAAGGATTATTTTAGAGAAGCAGCCAACTCAGGAGAAGCTCTGAAAACCACGCTAGAAGTTACCCCTTTGTAGGAGACATTTACATTTATAAGAAAAATTTCCATTTGTAAGGATACAGGAAGTATAGGGGGGGTACTAAATCTCTAGGAATTCTTCTTAGTGGAGAAGGCAGAGACTTCAATCTGCATAAACCATGCCCTCTTTAACATGGTTTGCCTGAAAACCTCCCTCCCATAACTGGTTCCCCACCCACCAATATTTTTTGTCTTTAGCTAGACATGGTATAAGGTTTGGACCATTTCAGGGAGTTACTCATTTTTTTCTTGGCATTTTACAAGAGATATACCATGTTATTAAATTTTCATTTGTTTTTCTACTGTTACTCTGTCTTTTTCATTACAGAGGGTTGTCAGCCAAGAACCCTGAAGGGTAGAGGGAGAATTATTTTTCCTTCCTGACACAGTACTAGAGAACAGATCAGGCAAGAATGTAATGAGAAAAGAGTGGGCCTCAAGTAAGGGGCAGAACTGAAGATGAAGAGCCAGGATGGTGAAAGGTCCAGTTGGCTGGGCAAAAACAAACACACAAAAAAGTTGCCTTAGGGTAATCAGAAGCAACCGGGAGCCTTTTAGCAATGCAGGGATACCATTAGAATAGTGCATTCATGAATAGAGAAAGGATGGGACTTTTAGGTAGGGAAAGAATGGGGGCCCCAACTAGGCTCTGAAGGTATTTCAGGTATGCAGACACTGAAACAGAACAAAGGCAGAGATCAGGAAAATTTAGACCACCTTATCCCAGTTACTAGGGTTGAAATGTTTTTCTACAAATTAAATTATAACCACAGAAAATAAAAATAACCACAAAAACTAATCAGGCCTCAAAGGGAAAGTTTGCCATGAAGATTAACCAGACCTAGCAATACGTATCTATAGATCATAGATGTCACAGAAACAAAGACTCTCACACAATATACAAACGTCATGTTTAGTTCCAGGCCACTGCCCTAACCACCAGCAAGTTTCCTGGAAAGTCCTAATAAAAGGCCAGAGATGAAAAGTCCTCACTGGCAACCTGGTTGGGAGCCCTCGTACTCGTGAAAGCTTTTTCTGTATCCTTGCTTAATAAAACTCTTATCTTTTTGCTCACTCTCCTTTGTCCGCGAGATTCATTCTTTGATTCTGTGAAACAAGAACCTTGCTCCCCTGCTTCATTCAGATTACTCAGGTACCAGTGTGCAGAATGGACTGAGGGATGAGGAAAAATCTGGAACCTGGATCAATCAGAAGACTCTAATGGTTAATAAGAAGCCAAGTGTTAAGACTCAAACTACAGTTGTAGCAAGTGGTAGGAACAGTGCTGAGAAAAGTGACAGGATTTGGTGTAAACTATACTTGCACATGGAGGTCATGTGGGAACAAAGGCAGAAAAGAAATTACTAAATTTCCTTACTACTTACAGCCCACTGACAAGTCCTTGAAACAGGCAGAGTGACATTCCTCTAGGGACACAGCTGCCTCGATGTTAATACTTTGCTAAGGGCAAAAGGCAATCTTAGCCGGACTCCCAGGATACTGTAAGTCCACTTTAACATATACAAATTCCTTTGGAAATTTCCTTTATCTCTAGCCCCCAGGATACATGCTGGCAGTCATCTGCCAAGCATATGACCCAGCAATTACATCTGCAGGGTCTCATGACTCAGGTTTTAGTAGACAGCAATAAATGACCTTTTCCCAACAATAGCCAGCCTTCTTAAGGTCCCGGGAACCTCGCTTCCAAAATTCCTTAGAGACTTCCGCTATCTCTAACCCCCTCCCAGCTTGAAAGTATATAATGGGCCACTGCTCATGACCCCAGTGCAGCTCTTTCTGCCCACGGGTCCTGTCCCGGTGCTTTCATAAAACCACCTTTTTGCACCAAGGTATCTCAAGAATTCTTTCTTGGCCATCAGCTTCGAACCCTACTGTCTTTCCTACATCAGCATAGGGTGTGCGGGGGGCGGGGGGTGAAGTGGAGATAGGAAGAGACAGAAAATAACTCTAGATCTGAAACTTGATGGCTTACAGAATGACAACGTCACCAGCTAAACCCAAGACCTGACCTTTACTGCTCACCTGCTTGTACTCATTGACCTTTGTCCCACATTTTTCCTTAAGTTCTTTCTAGCTTCTCTCTCACTTAACGCAGGCCAAAAAGACCCAACAGGCATAGCATCCCCTGATGGAAACCGAAACTACACCCTCAAGCTTTCATGACTGCCCTGGCGAAGAGCTCTGGAGGCCCAGACCACGCACACCAGTTTTAGCTTAACCAAGGACTCACACATGTGCAAATCCACCATGTAGTGAAGGACAGTAACCTCTATCTCATTATCATGCTAAAATATCCGCCCAAGGAGGAACACAACAAGCCTCATTAACATAACACACAATGTATGTATAGGCAGGTTTCCTTAAGGTGCCTGCAACCTTATGCCCACCTCTACATATGATGACAAGGTTCTCCTTTCTAAATATTCACCGGAACCCTAAATAAAAGGAATCCATCCACCCTGACTTTTGCTGGGGAGTCACGACTTTAGAAGTTACTCCCCATGATCTCCGCGTTTGCTGTAAATAAAGTTTCCTTTGTGTGACAACTCCACTTGTTGTATCTGTGACTCACCAAAGAGCGAACTCTCATTGGTTCAATTACAACATCATCATAAAAGTGCAAATCATTTTCAGTTTTGCTTCCAAGTAATAAATCCAGGCATGTTTCCACAGCTTTAACACATAGACCAAATCTAGTTTAGTGTCTGGCAGTTCAGAAATGCTTCAATTCATTCAATCCCATTCACTATTAGGCTTTCCCCCAAATGACCAACAGATTAATGAACATTAGCCAAATCAGTTAATTATTTTATAATCTAAATAATAACAGACAGAACTTAGTTTTGAAATCTATTTAAATGTACATAAACCACGTTGTCAGTATATAGGGTACATTTTACCACTCTTTAAAAGTATCCAAATATGACCCTGAATGCAGTGTATTGTTAAAGCTGAAAGATCTAGCAATACAAACTAAAGGACACAAGAAAAGAGCAGAAAGCACAGCACACAAAGCATTGTAACAAGTAATGGGAGTTTTGCATTGCATAGTAGTTCAAACAGTTATAGGCCCGTCAGAGGGAGTCTTTGGATTATTCCCATTAACTACCTAAATCCAATTTTATTACTAATATAATGCAGCTCAAACTCCAAGAAAGCATTGCTATACCATCAGATTGTAGCTGATTATTATACAAATATACAGTTGACTCTTGAACATGGGTCTAAACTGTGCAGTTATACATGGATTTTTTTCAATAAATACAGTATAGTACTATAAATTTTCTCCTCCTTATGATTTTCTTAATAACATACTCTTTTCTCTAGCCTACTTTATTGTAAAATACAGTATGTAATACATATAACATACAAAATATGTATTAATTGATTGTTTATGTTATCAGTAAGGCTTCCAGTCAACAGAAGGCTATTAGCTGTTAAGTTTTTGGGGAGTCAGAAGTTATAAAGATTTTCAACTGTGGGAGGGTTAGCACCTCTAACCCCATATTGTTCAGGGGTCAACTGTATTTCTCTTCTTTTTCTTTTTAATATTCAGTAAAGTGTCCTTAACTGCACACTTGAGCATAATATTCTAATTCTTTCAAACTTATTACTTCATTATTTCTTCATACCATTTTTTACTGATTAATTCCTCTAACTACATTTTATATTATATTGTGGTTACCTACTTATCTATATTCATAAAAGTTGCATTAATGCTATGTACTTTTTAAATTTTTTGTTATGTTAATCACCGTACATTACATCATTAGTTTTTGATATAGTGTTCCATGATTCATTGTTTGTGCATAACACCCAGTGCTCCACGCAGAATGTGCCCTCTTTAATACCCATCACCAGGCTAACCCATCCCCCCACCCCCTCCCCTCTAGAACCCTCTGTTTTTCAGAGTCCATCGTCTCTCATGGTTCCTCTCCCTCTCCGACTTACTCCCCTTCATTCTTCCCCTCTTGCTATCTTCTTCTTTTATTCTTAACATATATTGCATTATTTGTTTCAGAAGTACAGATCTGTGATTCAAAAGTCTTGCACAATTCACAGCGCTCACCATTGCACAAACCCTCCCCAGTGTCTATCACCCAGCCACCCCATCCCTCCCACCCCCCACCACTCCAGCAACCCTCAGTTTGTTTCCTGAGATTAAGAATTCCTCATATCAGTGAGGTCATATGATACATGTCTTTCTCTGATTGACTTATTTCACTCAGCATAACACCCTCCAGTTCCACCCACATCGTTGCAAATGTAAGATCTCATTCCTTTTGATGGCTGCATAAAATTCCATTGTGTATATATACCACATCTTCTTTATCCATTCATCTGTCGATGGACATCTTGGCTCTTTCCACAGTTTGGCTATTGTGGACATTGCTGCTATAAACATTGGGGTGCACGTACCCCTTCAGATCTCTACATTTGTATCTTTGTAGTAAATAACCAGTAGTGCAATTGCTGGATCGTAGGGTAGTTCTATTTTCAACTGTTTGAGGAACCTCCATATTGTTTTCCAGAGTGGTTGCACCAACTTGCATTCCCACCAAGAGTGTAGGGGGGTTCCCCTTTCTCTGCATCCGTGCCAACAGCTGCTCGTTTCCTGACTTGTTAATTTTTGCCATTCTGACGGGTGTGAGGTGGTATCTCATTGAGGTTTTGATTTGGATTTCCCTGATGCTGAGCGATGTTGAGCACTTTTTCATGTGTCTGTTGGCCATTTGGATGTCTTCTTTGGAAAAATGTCTGTTCATGTCTTCTGCCCATTTCTTGATTGGATTATTTGTTCTTTGGGTGTTGAATTTGATAAGTTCTTTATAGATTTTGGATACTACCCTTTATGTGATATGTCATTTGCAAATATCTTCTCCCATTCTGTCGGTTGTCTTTTGTTTTGTGGACTTTCTTTTGCTATGCAAAAGCTTTTTATCTTGATGAAATCCCAATAGTTCATTTTTGCCCTTGCTTCCCTTGCCTTTGGCGATGTTTCTAGGAAGAAGTTGCTGAGGCTGAGGTCGAAGAGGTTGCTGCCTGTGTTCTCCTTTAGGATTTTGACGGACTCCTGTCTCACGTTTAGGTCTTTCAACCATTTGGAGTCTGTTTTTGTGTGTGGTGTAAGGAAATGGTCCAGTTTCACTCTTCTGCATGTGACTGTCCAATTTTCCCAACATCATTTGTTGAAGAGACTGTCTTTTTGCCATTGGACATTCTTTCCTGCTTTGTTGCAGATGAGTTGACCATAGAGTTGAGGGTCCATTTCTGGGCTCTCTATTCTGTTCCATTGATCGATGTGTCTGTTTTTGTGCCAGTATCATACTGTCTTGATGATGACAGCTTTGTAATAGAGCTGGAAGTCCAGAATTGTGATGCCGCCAGCTTTGCTCTTCTTTTTCAACATTCCTCTGGCTATTCGGGGTCTCTTCTGGTTCCATACAAATTTTAGGAGTATTTGTTCCATTTCTTTGAAAAAAGTGGATGTTATTTTGATGGGGATTGCATTGAATGTGTAGATGGCTCTAGGTAGCATCGACATCTTCACAATGTTTGTTCTTCCAATCCATGAGCATGGAACGTTTTTCCATTTCTTTGTGTCTTCCTCAATTTCTTTCATGAGTATTTTATAGTTTTCTGAGTACAGATCTTTTGCCTCTTTGGTTAAATTTATTCCTAGGTATCTTATGGTTTTGGTTGCAATTGTAAATGGGATCGACTCCTTGATTTGTCACTCTTCTGTCTTGTTGTTGCTGTATAGGAATGCCACTGATTTCTGTGCATTGATTTTATATTCTGCCACTTAAGTGAATTCCTGTATGAGTTCTAGCAGTTTTGGGGTGGAGTCTTTCGGGTTTTCCACATACAGTATCATATCATCTGCAAAGAGTGAGAGTTTGACTTCCTCCTTGCCGATTTGGATGCCTTTGACTTCTTTTTGTTGTCTGACTGCTGTGGCTAGGACTTTTAATACTATGTTGAATAGCAGTGGTGATAGTGGACATCCCTGCCGCGTTCCTGACCTTAGGGGGAAAGCTCTCAGCTTTTCCCCATTGAGAATGATATTTCTGTAGGTTTTTCATAGATGGCTTTTATGATATTGAGGTATGGACCCTCTATCCCTATACTCTGAAGAGTTTTGATCAAGAAAGGATGCTGTATTTTGTCAAATGCTTATTCTGCATCTATTGAGAGGATCATATGATTCTTGTTCTTTCTTTTGTTAATGTATTGTATCACATTGATTGATTTGTGGATGTTGAACCAACCTGGCAGCCCAGGGATAAATCCCACTTGGTCATGGTGAATAATCCTTTTAATATACTGTTGGAACCTATTGGCTGTATTTTGGTGAGAATTTTTGCATCCATGTTCATCAAGGATATTGGTCTGTAATTCTCCTTTATGATGCGGTCTTTGTCTGGTTTGGGGATCAAGGTAATGGTGGCCTCATAAAACAAGTTTGGAAATTTTCCTTCCATTTCTATTTTTTGGAACAGTTTCAGGAGAATAGGTATTAATTCTTCTTTAAATGTTTGGTAGAATTCACCTGGGAAGCCATCTGGCCCTGGGCTTTTGTTTGTTGGGAGATTTTTGATGACTGCTTCAATTTCCTTAGGGGTTCTAGGTCTGTTCAGGTTTTCTATTTCTTCCTGGTTCAATTTTGGTAGTTGATACATCTCTAGGAATGCACCCATTTCTTCCAGGTTGTCTAATTTGCTGGCATAGTGCTGCTCATAATATGTTCTTAAAATTGTTTGTATTTCTTTGGTGTTGGTTGTGATCTCTCCTCTTTCATTCATGATTTTGTTGACTTGGGTCATTTCTCTTTTCTTTTTGATCAGTCTGGCCAGGGGTTTATCAATCTTGTTAATTCTTTTGAAGAACCAGCTCCTAGTTTCATTGATCTGTTCTACTGTTCTTTCGGTTTCTATTTCATTGATTTCTGCTCTGATCTTTATGATTTCTCTTCTCCTGCTGGGTTTAGGCTTTATTTGCTGTTCTTTCTCCAGCTCCTTTAGGTGTAGGGTTAGGTTGTGTATTTCAGCTCTTTCTTGTTTCTTGAGAACGCCTTGTATTGCTCTATACTTTCCTCTTAGGACTGCCTTTGCTGTATCCCAAAGATTTTGAACAGTTGTGTTTTCATTTTCATGGGTTTCCATGAATTTTTTAAATTCTTCCTTAATTTCCTGGTTGACCCATTCATTCTTTAGTAGGATGCTCTTTCGCCTCCATGTATTTGAGTTCTTTCTGACTTTCCTCTTGTGATTGAGTTCTAGTTTCAAAGCACTGTGGTCTGAAAATATGCAGGGAATAATCCCAGTCTTTTGGTACCAGTTGAGACCTGATTTGTGACCTAGGATGTGATCAATTCTGGAGAATGTTCCATGGGCACTAGAGAAGAATGTGTATTCCGTGGTTTTGGGATGGAATGTTCTGAATATGTCTGTGAAGTCCATTTGGTCCAGTGTGTCATTTAAAGTCTTTATTTCCTTGTTGATCTTTTGCTTAGATGATCTGTCCATTTCAGTCGGGGGTGTTAAAGTCCCCCACTATTATTGTATTGTTAACAATGTGTTTCTTTCCTTTTGTTAATAATTGCCTTATATAATTGGCTGCTCCCATGTTAGGGGCATAGATATTTACAATGGTTAGATCTTCTTGTTGGATAGACCCTTTAAGTAGGATATAGTGTTCTTCCTCATCTCTTATCACAGTCTTTGTTTTAAAATCTAATTTGTCTGATATAAGGATTGCCACCCCAGCTTTCTTTTGGTGTCCATTAGCATGGTAAATGGTTTTCCACCCCCTCACTTTCAAATGGGGGTGTCTTTGGGTCTAAAATGAGTCTCTTGCAGACAGCATATTGATGGGTCTTGTTTTTTAATCCAATCTGATAGCCTGTGTCTTTTGATTGGGGCACTGAGCCCATTTACATTCAGGGTAAGTATTGAAAGATATGAATTCAGTGCCATTGTATTGCCTGTAAGGTGACTGTTACTGTATATTGTCTGTGTTCCTTTCTGATCTATACTGCTTTTAGGGTCTCTCTTTGCTTAGAGGACCCCTTTCAATATTTCTTGGAGGGCTGGTTTTGTGCTTGCAAATTCCTTTAGTTTTTGTTTGTCCTGGAAGCTTTTGATCTCTCCTTCAATTTTCAATGACAGCCTAGCTGGATATAGTATTCTTGGCTGCATATTTTTCTCGTTTAGTGCTCTGAAGATATCTTGCCAGTCCTTTCTGGCCTGCCAGGTCTCTGTGGATAGGTCTGTTGCCAATATAATGTTTCTACCATTGTAGGTTACATATCTCTTCTCCCGAGTTGCTTTCAGGATTTTCTCTTTGTCTCTGAGACTCGAAAGTTTTACTATTAGATGTCGGGGTGTTGACCTATTTTTATTGATTTTGAGAGGGGTTCTCTGTGCCTCCTGGATTTTGATGCCTGTTTCCTTCCCCACATTAGGGAAGTTCTCTGCTATAATTTGCTCCAATATACCTTCTGCCCCCTCTCTCTTTCTTCTTCTTCTGGGATCCCAATTATTCTAATGTTCTTTCGTCTTATCGTATCGCTTATCTCTCGAATTCTGCCCTCGTGATCCTGTAGTTGTTTCTCTCTCTTTTTCTCAGCCTCTTTATTTTCCATCATTTGGTCTTCTATATCGCTGATTCTCTCTTCTGCCTCATTTATCCTAGCAGTTAGTGCCCCCATTTTTGATTGCACCTCATTAATAGCCTTTTTGGTTTCAACTTGGTTAGATTTTAGTTTTTTTATTTCTCCAGAAACAGTTTTTCTAATAACTTCCACACTTTTTTCAAGCCCAGCTAGTATCTTTAAGGTCATGATACTGAACTCTAGGTCTGACATCGTACTAATGTCCGTATTGAGTAGGTCCCTGGCAGATGGTACTACCTCTCGTTCTTTTTGCTGGGGTGATTTTTTTCGTCTTGTCATTTTGTCCAGAGGAGAATAGATGAATGAGAGAACAAAATGTTAACAGGTTAACAACATCCCCAGCAAATATACTCTATACAAAAAGACCTGAAACCAGGGTAAAAGAAAGAGAAAGAAAGAAAAAAATAAAGAGGAAAAAAAAAGAAAAAGAAAAAGATAAAAACAAACAAAAACAGAACAAAACAAAAAAAAACAGAATATGATCAAATGTGATCAGACTAGTGCATAGATCAGTGCCACACACTAGCTTTTGGGCGTATTTTGGTCTCTTAGAAGAAAGTGCCTCCTAAAATTTTAAAGGAAGAAAGACTTAAATATGTACAAAATAAGGGTTGATACAATGAAGGGATGGAAGATGACTGTAAAGATGAAAATTATGAAAGATTTTATAAAAGGAATTGATAAGATAAGAAGTTGTTTGAAAAAAGAAAGGAGATTTAAAAAAAAAGAAAAGAAAAAAAAGGGAGAGAATGTGATCAGGCAGGAGACTAGAACAAATCCGTACGCTAGTGATTTAGGGTATATTTTGATCCGTTAGAAGAAACTGTATCTCAAAATTTTAAAGAGAGAACAACTTATATATATATGTCAAAAATAAGGGTAACTACGATGAAGGGATAAAGTATGACTCTAAAAATGAAAAATAAAAAAAAAATTTTTAAAAAAGGGATTGATAAGATGTTGGTTGGAAAAGGGAAAAAGAAATATTCAAAAAAAAAAACAGCTAAAAAAATATTAACTTTGAAAAACTAATGAATCATGGTAAAAAAGTCATGAATTGTATGTGCAGTATTCCCTTAGCGCTGGAGTTCTCCCGTTCTCCTTGATCGGTAAACTTGTTCTTGGCTTGCTGGCTGTTCCTGCTGATCATAAGCAAGCTGCTCAGGTTTGCTCTCAGGAGCTTTTGTTCCCTGCAAGCTCTCGGTACAGCTTTGGAGGACTAGAGTGAAAATTGTGGCCTTCCAACCTCTGCCTGGAGGAGCTGAGAACTCGGGGCCCCACTCCTCAGTGCACCCCCAGAGAAAAGCAGTCAGTCACTCCGTGTCCCCAGTCTCCAGCCGCACTCCGCGCTCACCCAGCCTGTGCCCGAGCGTTTATCTCTGGCACCCGACCCCGTGTGGAGTCTCCAAACCCAGCAGATCTCTGCAGTGCGCTCCGGCACCGCTCCTCCCCGGGGAGGAAGGGGAGTCTCCCCGGATCTGCCGTTTGTTGGGTCCCTGCTGGAGGAGCAGTGGCCCGACTGGGCCGCGGATCACAGTTTATGGCAACCCCGAGCTGAGAGCCCGTGCCTCGGCTCCATCTCTGCAGCCGGCTTCCCCGCTCTGATAACCTGGGAGCTCTGCTGCACTCAGGCACCCCCGGTCTTTCTGTGAGCCCGAGGGTCCTGAGACCACACTGTCCCGCGAGGGTTCCACCCTCAGCTTAGCCACTGGAGCGACGTCCCTCAGCGGAGCCGACTTCTAAAAGTTCCGATTTTGTGCTCCGTGGCTCTATCCCTTGCCAGAAGTGGCCGACGGAGGTCCCCTCCCCCGCCGTCTATCTTCCCGAATATCGCCTTGGTTTCACTTCTCCGCACGTCCTACCTTCCAGTAAGTGGTCGCTTCTCTGTTCAGAGAGTTGTTGCTATTCTTCTCTTCTATCTCCTGTTGAGTTCGTAGGTGTTCAGAATGGTTTGATCCCTATTCAGCTGAATTCCTGAGACCAGACGAAATCCAAGTCTCCTACTCCTCCGCCATCTTGCTCCAATGCTATGTACTTTAATAATTCCACACATATTAATAAGTTTGCTTTGCATAAAGGAACTGGTTTTGTTTGTTGGTTTATTTGCTTGCTTGCTAGTTATCAGTATTAATTCTGATATATCCTTTTTAAAAGACCTTTTACAAACATGCATGCATGCATACATTTATTTATTTATTTAGCAAAGCAGTATGACATACTCCTTAAGAGTGAAAAATATGAGTGTCTGTATTGCTTATGTTTATATTCTGGCTGAACACTGACTCATATAAATCTTACTAATGACCACTGATTAATATTGTCTTACTAATGACTCTATGTCTCGGTATCTTGATCTATAAAATAGACATAATAAATAATGCCTACATATTAAGTTGTTGAAGCAATAAATAAGATGATATATGCAAAGCACTTAATAAGATAGTATATGCAGATAATGCATGAAAAGCACTTAGAACAGATGCTTGAAACATGGTAAGCATTTAATAAAGATATGCTTCTTTTCTCCTCCCTACTTCCCTAGGGTTAGAAGGATATTACTATATACTCAAAATTTATCCCTTGCCACTAGATTCCAGTACTGCAGATACTATAATTACTTGAATAAAATAATATATTTTATATCCCCTTTACACTTACGGCCAATTCAAATGCTCAATTTAAGTTTCATTATAAAATACGAATGTGTCTTATATACCAACTCATCTTAACATTGTTAAGTAGTATGTATATAAACATGCTCATGTAAAAGGATGACATTTTTAAAACAATGGTATAGTGACCAGGAGGCATTAAAGGAAAGTGAAATTTTTGATTTCTATACTATCACAAAGTGAATCAACTGTAGTTGATCATTAGCATCATCATAAAAAATTTCATAAGAATTCAATAGTGTGGCATATTTCTCCTAAAAGGTCTACAAAAGTAATCTATAAATGGCTTTCCTGTTTTATGAAGTGATCAAGGAGCATCTGAAAATATAGTATCTCTAATTAATAGATAATTTAGATTAAAAGACATTAAACAGACTTACTGACAGCTAAGTTTTGACACAGTACAGTTAATTGGGTGCAGTCAACTGTTCAGTTCTTGATAAGACAGACTCATGATTTACTTCCTTTTATTGCTTGTACCCATTTGGTGATCATTTAACTGACTTAAGCACATTCATGCTAACTAAACCAGTAAGAGAAAGAGAAATTAAGTGATACAAAATTTCCTGCTTTTACAATATTTTGACCATTGTGGAAAAAAATTGATGAGGAAAGCTTATATTACCTGTGAAACTTTATTGTTGGCATTATCTATTTTATTGCTGATACTCCTTGTTAATACTGCTGACTTCCTTCGTATTTAATTAATTCATACTAATCACATCCACTATAAGGATTGAGGTGTGACTTAGTTTTGATATTCACTATATCCTAAAATGGCAATCATTTATAATAATCCAGCATAGTGCTTCTGTGCTCCAATAATGACTTCCATTTTCTTTATGGTTGTTAGTACATCTCTATGCTATTTTGGAAGTAAGGCAAACTCAACATGAAACAATTGGACTCGATATTTTAGTAGAAACAATTTGTCACATTTTAACATAATACAACTTTCTTTTAAGCAAGGATTTGGTTTTTTTTAAGGATGGATCCATCTACAAATCAAAAATGCTAATCTACCTCCATGAGATTAATAAAATTCCTAAACTTAGACATCAGTGGTTAAGTCACAAATATAATTTCAAAATTATACTCTAAAGCTGAATGTATTTAGTTCTTTTCCCCCAGCACAAATGTTGATTTTCAAAATAGTCTTTGTTTGCTAAGTGTCCAAATGAAAGCAGTTCAGTAAGTCACTGAATAAAAATAGAAGCTTTCAACAATGAGTGGATGGTCATTGATCTAAATTAACCAATTTTTAAAAATTATCCACAACATATATTATTTAGTAATTGCAAACCATATTATATACAGATTAAAAAATAAAGCTATATTATTCAAAGAAAAGACAAATCTATGGAAAATATTTACCTTTTGGGAACACATCACTTTATGTAGAATATTAGTTCTCATCAGCAAAGAAGTGAGAAATATGATATGCTTACAGAAACTAAGTTAAATATTCTCACTGCCAGTAATCATGGTTAAACAGTTGATAGGCCAAATAATGAGAAATCTTACTACATATTGCTAATAAATGATATGAAGTGTATTATAGCATTTTTAGATAATTAGATATTAGATAATAGTATTAATACTGAATCCCACCTGAATAAGGGCCAGTTTTGCATGCAAACAATCACACCTAATATAACTTAATGAGTGCTGAAGATATTGTCATCAAACCTAACTCAGTCATTGTCCCTATCTCTGTCTTAAAGTCTAAGATTCACAAGACCCTACTGAAAATGCAAATGGAAACATAATCCATTTATAAAACATCAGTCATAAATACTTTATCTTGAATATGCTTATAAGGCTAGTTCTCATCATCTATTGAGGACCTGAAAGCATGTTTACGTAGAAAAAGAAAGCTATTATTGAAAAGGCTTCTCAGTAGGTGACAATTTAGTAGAAATCTAAATAATGTGAGAAAAAGAACCATGTTGAGTATTTGGCATGAAAGCATCCCAGGTTAGAGAAAAAAGCAAAAACAAAGTCTCTGAGACGAGAATGAGTGGGGTGTTCAAGGAAAAGCAAGACGGCCAGTGGGGCTGGAGCAGAATGAGCAAGGCAGAGAATGGAAAGAGAGGAGGGAACCAGGGGCCCCTGGAGGACTGTGAATTCCATCATGAGTATAGAGTGTAGAGAACCCATTGGAGGGTTTGAATTGGAAAGTGACATGTCCTGACCAGCTTCTAAAAATAATTCTGGCTAATGTTCTTCCCCTAAATTTCTAAATGCTTCAGTTCACCAAAGTTTCTAGTTTCTGTTCTATTCTCTTCCCCATCTATGTATTTTTTGTCATATACAGATAGGCAGATACATATATACAGGTATATATGTATGTATACATGTATGTTTATGTATATACATACATGTATATGTATATATGTACATCTATCTATCTACCTATATATATAATTTCTTAGGTAACTTTACTGAGTTCCAATATAAATTTTTTTCACATATAGGTATATATATGTGTGTGTTTGTGTGTGTGTGTGTGTGTGTATATATATATATATATATATAAATTTTTTAGGTGACTTTACTGAGTTCTAACTCTATAGGCTGATGGTTCCCAAAACCATCTTTCTATTCTCCAGTTGGATGCTTATTGGGGTCTCAAAAAACATAATCTTGCCTTGACCACTGAGTTGTCTATCTTTGCCCCACCACCTCAATCTCTTCTTCCCCAATGTGCCCCTTGCGATTAGCTAAATACCATTTATCCTGTGGCTCTTGCCAATAACCTAAGAGTCATTCTAACTTCTTCTCTTATATTCTTGCTGGACATCCAATTCATCAGCAATCATATCACCAAAATCTGACCACTTCTTAGCCCTTCAAGGGTGATACCCACCATCTAGTCAAATTGCAGCAGCCTTACAAAGACTTACTAGTCTTTTTTGGTTCACAATCAGGGGAGTTCCCCAGGTGAAATCTAAAACTGGCCCCCATACATGGAGGGTAAGGAAAGACTGAAGAGAAAGGCAAAGCCACTCCAGACTGGTAGGTGGCAAGTTTAATAAGCAAGGGAGTCTACATATGAGGCTTGTCTTGGGGGCTGCAAGGTGAATAGCTCTCCACACCTGCCTGCCAGAATCTGAAGACTTTTTTATAGAGGCCTGAATAGGGTTGAGTCATATATTCAGTCCAGATGGTCTCAATAACACATTACTCTCTCAAGGCTATGTCCTTGAAACAGGACAGTGGGCACAATAGTGGGAAGAACATACATGTCAAGGTCAGGGGAAGAAGGGATCAGGTTCAGCTCCTGGGTCAACCAGTGGTCATGTCCTCTCAATGACCTCCTCTAACAGTCTCCTTAATTCCAATTTTGCTTCCCAACCCCATCCTCCACTTCAGCTACCAGTTGTTATTTAAATATATAAATCAGATTACATCATCCTGCAGCAAAATCCATTAAAAACTTTTTTTGTAAGCCTTGGCCTACAGATGTCCACATCATCTAAATTCGGTGTATTTTTTCAAACGATTTCATTCCACCCTCATCATTCACAGTACTCTATAGATGGTAGCTATCTTTCAGTCACATCAACATTCCAAGTTCTTTTCCTGACTTAAGGTCCTTGCACTGCTGTTCCTTTTGCCTGGAATGCTCTTCCTCTAGATTTTCAATAGTACCCTCCTTCTCTTCTGCAAGTATACCCAGGATGAGAACTGGTGCAGAATCTCTCCTGTATGAGGGAAACAAAAGCTTCTAGCTAGGGTTCATTGGCCACTCTCTCTCAGTATCAGTAGCTTATAACTGTATAGAAAAACAAGTTATCTTAATCATTTTTGCATTAGTTTCTATTAAATAAATCTGCCCACTCCACTTCCCCAATTCCAAAGTGTACACTATTTTAGGACAGGGACCTTGTTTGTCTTATACACTGCTACATTCCTCAGCACTTGAACAGCACCTGAAATACATTCATTGCTCGCCTGATTTTATGAAAATGCATCAGAATTCAGTTCAGTTATATATGGGTTAAATGGGCTTTTTTCTAATGAAAAAAAAATTGTGCCCCACTTATAAATCTCTTTCTATGAGAAAATGCACTTCATGGTTCAAACAATTATCTTTCAAATGAAATTTTCAAATACAACTGATCTACATGTGGAAGCTTATATAGATGATACATAGAAAACATATTAAAGAAGATACACATCTTCACTAAAGGCTGGTATTTCATGGCCAAAATAATCCAGTGAGCCATTAACATGTCTAAAACAAAAACTGTAGTGGGTACCTTCTGGAATCAACCACATGAATAAATGCATTTTGGATTGCCTAGTGGGTATGAAAATTTAGTACACAAAGTACAGTTTTGTTGTCATCTGGTCCAGAACACCAAGCAGAATCCTAGATTCACCAATTATGGTCCTGTTATTAATCTTTTCATTAATGATTTGGCTGGTGCAATTAAATTATGCAAATGAAAGTATGCTACGTAGTTCCACTAATGGCATTAAGATGAGTGGGTTCAACAGCAACTTAAGAGAACAAAGCTGGAATTCAAAATGCCAGATTCTGTTCACAGGATCTCACACTTCGGGGGGTGGATAATATTTCAGTAATTTCCTCAGAGAATCATAAAATGGATAAATCCTGCAAAGGAAATTGTCCCTGGATTCCGTAAGTCAGCCTGGAGCATAATGTTTCTCCACTAAGAACTTTTCCACCACTAATAAAATCAATTAAAAGGATACTGATCCTTTATCCACTCACCTTGTATTCATTTGCAATGTTAGAAATCTAAGGTAAAATTCTGTATTATATCACCATTTTCCCTACTAGTTCCAAAAATTTAAGAATTTGACCCAAGACCCTTAAGTACTGGAAATCAAATAAAGTCATCCTGAAAGGGGTTTCTGCCAAACTTATCAGAAATGAGAATGGGGAAAAAAAAAGATTTTCTTACTGTTGACTCATGGAGTCTCCCTTGCTACCAAATGCCCTTTGTGAAAGGTAAGTGCCTGTTCTCCACATGCAAGCCCAGGCACTTTGCAGTCTCTCCTAAAAGGTTCCAGTTTTTCTTTCACTTTGCAAAATTGGCAGGTAGACAACCACACTTTAAAACAATTGTATCCTCAGGGAGTAGACCTACTTTGTTTATTGGCTCCTCTGATCTAAATGCCTCCTGAACTCGTTTTGTGTTGAATGAGTTATATGCTCTTTCACCTAAAAGCTGTACTTGGATGCTTTCAAATTAGGAAGGTCTTTGGTTGTTAATTTCTAACAGAAATTCAGGACAGTAATCTCTAACAATTCAAAAACACATTTCCTCCCTCTTCTGGAATGCTTCAACCATTTACAAACTCACGCACTTATTAACAAATTTGTATTGCTTACTAAATATTTTTAAGAAATTTAACATGGAGAGTAATGTAAAGACTACCTTAAAATATAAAGTAATACAAATCACAGGAACTATAGGAAGCTATGTGATAATTCAGGAGAAAGGTGATGAGAATCTGAATTAAGTAACAGTTAAGAAAGGAAGAAGACAAAAGAGAACTAATACTTCATTAGAATGAACAGGATTTGGTCATTCACAAGGTATGGTATGTGAGACAGAAAGCAGTTAACGACACAACCAAGTGTTCTAAGTACACTGTGTTGATGATAATTCTGGCAATAGATAATACAAGCAGAGAAGCAAAACTGGAACGGAAAAGGTCATACATTTTTGATATATTTGCGTTTTAGGCTTCTGCAGAATATCTACCAGGCAATATCTAACAAGCAGCTAGAAACTTGCATTTGCTGAGGTACACAGAGGGACAGACACTTGGGAGTCATCAGGGTAAGGCATGGAAATGGCTGAGATCGCCCAAGGAGAACTGATACAGTGAGATGAGATGAAACTGAAAACAAAACCAGGAAAAACACTGATATTAAGGGATAGGAAGAGAAACTAAAAAAAAAAAAAAAAAAAGATAGATAATGAGTAAACACAGAGGTAGGAAAAGAAGCAAGAGACATTTCCTTTTTTTTTTTTTAAGATTTATTTATTTGAGAGAGAGAAAGAGAGAGTGCACAGGAGGAGGGGCAGAGGGAGAGAGAGGGAGAGAAGCAGACTCCCCACTGAGCAGGAGCCCAACGCAGGACTCCAGGACCCTGCGCTCATGACCCAAGCCAGATCAAGAGCTGAACGCTCAACCAACTGAGCCACCCAGGCGCCCCAGGAAGGGAGGCATTTCTGTGGAAGTCAGAGGAGATGAGGATTTCAAGAACAGAGCAGTCAATTTTGTCCAAGATGATGGGGAATTCAAGTAAAATAGAAAGTGAAGAGAGCCCACGAAATTTTTCTCTAACCTATGTCAGGATAGTTCAAGCAGAAATGAAAACCAGAACACAGTAAAGTAAGATGGTAAAAACCCAGGCTGTTCTGAAAAGAACTATGGTGATAAGAAGGTGGTAAAGGAGATAGCATGAGGGTGGAGCAGAGTCAAGACATCAGGAAGACGACATGAAGTGTTTCTTAGGGAAAAATACAAAACGCTATTCTGCAAAAGAAAAGTTTTAAAAGGTATGTACATGCAGGGCTTCTATAGTATATATCTTATATAATAATAATTACAGATTACTTAAGGGAAATATAGTTAATCATGTTTGAGGTACCTTCCTATCCCATATACTACTCTCTGCCCTGGACTCAAAGCAACGACATTGGTTAAGGACCACATGTTACCACCTTCACACTCACCCCCAAAATATCCAACCCCATGGAAGTGTCCTTAACTGCCCAGTTATCATGCCCTCTAAAAAAGGAGTTTGAACTGAGAAACAAAGAAACTATATTCAGGGAGAGTGGGCACTTGAAAATCTATGTCCACTCAGGGTTTGGGGAGTTCATTTTTCCTACGTGCACAAAGATGAACAAACAGAGAGACTTGGTCTTCGGAGAGAAACAGAAGCTCAGAGAAGAATCATAATGGAAAGAATATGTGGCCTCAGAGGGAGAGAAATCGAGAAAATAGCTGTCTCAGTCCCAGCCCACACACCTGTTTCTAGCTGCAGTTCCTATAAGGGCAAGCTACTCATCACATTTATGAGATGCTTCTAAATCTCTTTAATATTAACCACCTACACGTGAGGTAAATGAATGCATTTTCTTTCCTTGCAATGAAATTTTGACTAGAAAACAGAATCTTTTTCTGATTCGTCCAGTGGAATTTGGAAAACTTCCAATACAAAGCTATGCAATAAGTTTTAAATGTCCAGCCACAATGCTATAAATCTTATGAGGAGCAGGAAGGTGGCATGGCAACTGCAATGAACTGTACTTATGGGGAATAATGAGCTTATTACAGTATTCATTTTCATTTTGTAGAAAAGTCAGTCAGAAAGACTATTCTTTGGGGGCTCCTGGGTGGCTCAGCGGGTTAAGCATCTGCTCAGGTCATGAGCTCCAGGTACTGGGATGGAGCCCCGTGTCAACCTGGCTTCCTGCTCAGCAGGGAGTCTGCTTCTCCCTCTTCCTCTGCCCCTCCCCTTTGTGTGCTCTCTCTCTCTCTCTCAAATAAATAAAAAATAAAATAAAATCTTTAAAAAAAAAGGAAAGACTTTTCTTTGAACGCTTCTTCAGTGATTCTGCCCTATGCTTCATAACAAAAATGAGTATCACAGCTTCCTTACAATGAAGGACAAGAACAGTAAATTGTGATTTTTTACCAGCTTTCCAGTTTCCCCAAATCACCCTCTTAGCCTGGAATAACGTTAACTCTCTTCTCTGAATCATGACATTACCCCTCTCCAAACTATATTGGAAATCATATATCTCCATCTATTCTAATCAATAGGCTACAACAATGGAGAAGTGAAAATTCTCACCCCCCTGACCTTCTGGGCACGACTCTGATTCCATGCAGCCTCTCACCTCTCAACCCTGGCACGACTGCCAATTCTACCTCCAGGTACTCAGATTCCACTTGGAACCTGGTTAAACTCCTTTCCGAATGCTGTTTTCAGCCCTGGTGCAGCCCTTCCTCCTAGTTTGGCCTAATTCCATTCCCACAGTTCAAGCAACAGGCTGATCAGATCATCAGTGCTCGGCCAGAGAATCTCGCCCTCATCCCTTCCTCCAGAACTCCTGAACCTGGGAATGTCCCCAGGGAACAGTTGTGGCCTGGGAGTAGAGCTCTTGAGACAAGAGCAGTGGGTAGAGGGAGGGACGATCAGAACCCAAAAGGAAGAAAAAGACACCGTAGGTGACCTTGAGGACAGACTCTATATGTCCACCTTGCTCATACTGTACCCTCAGGAACTGACATGATGCCAGCAAGAGGAGGCACTTAGAAAATATCACTGAACGAATGGACCACAAGGACAGCCAAAGTAGCAAGTCACTCTGCCTACACCAAGAACTTCTCATTCTCTCGGAAGGGAAGCCTCTCCAAATGACACGGGCTCACTATTCCATCTTGCTTAACCCGATCCAACTCCAAACTCTGCAGGGAACTGGCAGCATGTCTTTAAAAAATATATAAGTAAATAATAAAAAAGATTAATCCATTTCACCTACGAAAGATATCTTTGCTTTAATATGTTCCTCCAAATGTTATTCTGGGTCCTTGAAAAATGCTATTTATTTTCTATGACAATTATTACATGAAAAGTTAGGGACATATATCTTTAATATTAATATACCAACATAAATACCAATCGTAAATCATGATATTGTAATTTCTATTATGGAATCATCATTAAAACATAAAGTATAAACTTACATGTTTGGACAGGTTGGGGCTCTTGGAATCAACATCATACCTACAAGATTAAAACAGAAAACTCAAATTATTTCCACAAAATAGAGCTACAGAAAAATATCCAGTATTTTACAAAAAAAACCCCATAAATAATATAAATAGACTCAATCAAATCAATCATGAAAAACTAGCAAATTTAGAAGTTTCTTATAATCTGTCATATATACGACAATGGTAGAATTGACAATCTCTGGGTCCTTTTATTTCTGCAACCTAAGCAGAGGTCCTGATATTTTCAGTGAACAATTCTGCCGCTTGATAAGAAAGTTTAAAACTTCTCTTTTGTACCATTGTTAAAAAAGTTTATAAAGTAAAAATAAAACAAAACAAAAAAGAGCCTTCTCGTTTGTGTGAATCAATAGTATCCTAATACTGCTCAAAATTCCCCAACAACTGCAATTCCTCTCCACTGGATACCATTAAAAAATAAGCAGGTTAACAGGCTGTCATTTGTGTTCATTTTAATTTTTATTTAGTATTTTAAATGCTACCATTAACTTTGAAATTTGGCTAAAGTAATGAGACATTACTTTTCCCCAATCACTGGACTTAGGGAAACCGTGTGTTTTACAGAAAGAGAAATACATGCATAGAGGACTATTTTCTGTTCTGTTTTTGACCCGTGGGTAATGGAAATAAATGTTTCCTAGAATGATCCTGGGAAAACATCACTCACTATCACTTTAGCCCCTCATTTTAAAGAATTTGTAGAAAAAGTTAAGATTGCTAATAGTCAAAACAACCCCAAATCGCTGAAGTCTTAAGTAGGAAAATATTTGTACTGGCTCCAGTGTTTCTTCCAAATCAGATTCCTTTCACACTCCTTGTGCATAGCTTCCTACCAAAACTTAAGTGCCTTTTTTTAAGGTTAATTCAAGCCTTCACTCTCACATAATAAGAATGTTTTTACAGAGAAACAAAGGATCTCAATCAATAAAAGGCAAAGAAACAGAGTTCGCAGGAGGTACCAATGCTGAGCAGAGGTTCACTTACTCCTTAAGCAAAGCATGTTCACCACAGACCGGCTTCAAAATTGTGTGATGCAAAAACACCTGCCTGGGAAGAATTACAAATTACTCTCCTTCCCATCAGGGCATTTGGATCACTCCGAACAGTTGTAACCTAGAATTTTCAATCAGCTCATTGCCAACATCTACTGAAAACCTACAGATGTTAGTACAAAGAAATATTTTTTATTCAAGACAATTTTTTAAAGAGTAAGACTGAAATTAGCAACTACAGCAATATCAAAGGTGAAAAATAACTGTGCTGGCTTCTTCCCAAGAATCGGAAACCGTTTTCTATAAAGGGTATACTGTGGATCGGGCAGAAATAACATGGTGTGCTCAGTTTTGTTAAAGGAAGCAAAAAGAAAAGGAGTTTATGTTTTCATCACCAAGAGTTTAAGTATCTTCAAATACAATCCCCTTTCACAAAGCTTTTTTAATGCTAACATCTCAAAACTATGCAATTGACAGCATACTTCTGAGGGCTTTAGGTAATAAGTCGGATTATAATGCATTTGAAATTATCATGAGTTTTCCTTCCATGGAATTTTCCTTCTAACTTTTCTAAAAGTATCAAGACCACTCTGGGCCTCACCCTCAGAGGTCAGACACAAACACTACATCCGAGATAGTTAAAATGTATGTGTGTGATGATGTGTATGAGTGCCATACTTTCATTAAGGAGAAGAGAGTATATGGAAAGCAGGAAGCTAAGTAGTTTACCCCTAAGAGGGTGCATCCCCACTGCCTGAATTTACTCAGGCCAATTCTGTAAACTTGAAGCTGCTACTGAAATATTATTACCAGAGTACTGAACTGGGTAGATCCTAAGGATCACGTTTGCAATTAGAGGTAACAGATATTGACTAGAGTTTTTCCTGTACTTCTGAAATTCCAACGAAGGCCCCAACTGAAAACCAAAGATGCTAAGTATCCCCTCATGCTTGGCTCAGAGGTGCTCAAGAGTCACTCTCATTAGAGTCAGACCCTTCTCCACAAACTGACTCATAAAGTGACAGGCTATTCCTACTTCTTGGGCGGCAAGAGGAGGTTCCTTCCACTCCCCAAAGTCAAGAAGGGGAACTCCAAAATCTGAGGTGCCTGAAGAAGGAGAAGATAGCATCTGTTTTCCCAGTCAGATGCTGCTGAGCTGCAGAACCTACCTACGAGTCCGGCCTGTGGCTGCCAATAAAAGACAATCTCAGGTGACAGTCCTAAGAAATGCCTTCTGAGAACAGAGGAAGAAGCACAGTGAGTGACTTGTGCTACCTTTAAGGTTTAGATTCTTCAGAAGATAAGAGACCCACACCTCGGCCCCAGCTCATCTACCTTTCCCTCTTCCACCCCTGCTCCCCTGCAAGTAGCTGAAACAATAGCTCCAACTGAAGGGAGAGGAAGTGAAGAGTTTTGAAGTAAGTTTGAGATTAAAGTTTTAAAGTGAAGAGTACATATGATTAACAAAATAAGATGGTTCTAATAAACAGAAGTGACTGAAAACTCTCAAAATTAGACCTTGACATTGTTAAGGGAGTCCTTAACCAATGGGAAAAACTGGAATTAACAGTATTGGGAAGAAATTTTAAAAAACTTACTTTCCTCAAAGTCTGAGATCCTTCAAAAATAAAATACAATAACATTATACATTCCACAAATATCACCATTTGATTTATCAAGAAGAAAAATAATTTGCTAGGTAAGACAAATCTAGACTCCTAACCATCTTGTTGCTGTTCCAGTCTAAGTGAAAAAACAAGAGTGAAAAAGACTGTATCTCATTTCTCCTCTTCTCTGGCTCATGTTATATAGTGATGTAACTACCCACACCTCTTGCTCAAAGGCATTTTTGTGTAGTTTTTCTGCCAATAATAGTTTTCAATTGTGACAAAAAAGAGATTTATGAAGTACCAATACCATTATCAGTGTGATAATTGTAACAAAATCAATAGATGCCAGAGTTTATGACTTTATCTGTGATATATACACAGCATGATGAGAGACCATGTCTCTTAAATGAAGAAGTACACATCAAATCAAATAAGCAGGAGAATTTTAGAACTCAGTAGATAAACTAATCTTAAATATATATCTCAGGCATATTAAAGTAACAATAATAATTACTATGGATTAATCAGAACTTACAGGAATTTGGTCCAGTTGTGAAAGGAAGACATATTCATTCTGTCTCTCCCTCTCTTTCTCTGTCATTACAACTTTCTATCAGCATTGAAAGTTAAATTAAAAAAGGCTCCTGAAAACCTTTTCTCAAACCTTCCATAATAGGCAATTCTTTACATCACACATTTTCCCACCTTCTTTTTAATTGTTTTTTTAGAATTTTATGAAATCAATGGACAGATTAAATAAAACACAATTCTGAAAAACATTTACATCTGTCTGTTGGCCAATTCAGACTACTGTATTCTTCAACATCGCTGTTCCCTCATTTATGACATGTTGTCATAAATGCATTGGAGTATCGCTGTAGTTCTCTGGGAGATGCAGGTTGGGGTTACAAATGATTTTATCGCCTAGTTTATCCTGTTTTTATTTTCCAAATAGCCTACAATGAATATTTCTTCCTAGGAATTGCACATTGCTAAGACAAAATTTAAAAACCAATTATACCCAGTAATGCAATCACTGGGTATTTACCCAGATACAAATGTAGGGATCCGAAGGGGTACATGCACCCCGATGTTTATAGCAGCAATGTCCACAATAGCCAAACTATGGAAAGAGCCAAGATGTCCATCGACAGAAGAATGGATAAAGAAGACATGGTGTATATATCTATACAATGGAATATTATGCAGACATCAAAAGGAATGAAAGCTTGCCATTTGCAATGACGTGGATGGAACTGGAGGGTATTATGCTGAGCGAAATAAGTCAATCAGAGAAAGACATGTATCATATGACCTCACTAATATGAGGAATTCTTAATTTCAGGCAACAAACTGAGGGTTGCTGGAGTGGTGGGGGGTGGGAGGGATGGGGTGGCTGGGTGATCGACATTGGGGAGGGTGTGTGCTATGGTGAGCGCTGTGAATTGTGTAAGACTGTTGAATCACAGACCTGTACCTCTGAAATAAATAATACATTATATGTTAAAAAAAAAGAAGAAGAAGAAGAAGAAGAAGATAGCAGGAAGGGAAGAATGAAGGGGGGAAATCGGAGGGGGAGATGAACCATGAGAGACGATGGACTCTGAGAAACAAACTGAGGGTTCTAGAGGGGAGGGGGGTGGGGGGATGGGTTAGCCTGGTGATGGGTTTTAAAGAGGGCACATATTGAACGCAGCACTAGGGTGTTATATGCAAACAGTGAATCATGGAACACTACATCAAAAACTAATGATGTAATGTATGGTGATTAACATAATAAAAAAAACCTTACCTAATTGTAAAATTTAAACAAGTATAATTTATCATATGCCAATTATCCCTCAATAAAGAAAAAAACAATTATAATTAGGTATACTAATGAATAAATAGATACACATAACTAGTGAAAACATACGGTGTTTTCCATACTTATTTAGGTAGATATGCTGGAAAAAAATCACAAAGAAAAAGAAAAAGAGAGAAAGAAAGAAAGAAAGAAAGAAAGAAAAGAAAGAAAAGAAAGAAAGAAAGAAAGAAAGAAAGAAAGAAAGAAAGAAAGAGAAAGAAAGAAGAAAGAAAGAGGGAAAGAAACAAAGAAGAGAAAAAGAAAACCTGCTCAGGTTAAGGCTTTATGTGAGATTTTCTCATGGTACATGGTAAATAAAAAGGAATTAATTAAAGTTATATCAAAAATACTACATGAACTAAGAATATACTTGTTGCTTTTCTTGATAATCAGGTATCCCTTTCTCTGGCCCTAATTGTTTGAATTTTTCAGAGATGCCATACAATTGAAATAAAGCTCTTTGAATCAAATAGCTGAAATTAACCAAAAGCATTCAAAAGATAAAATGATACATAATTTAATTTTGCAATATGCTTTCACATTTCTTTAAAGATTTTATTTATTTATTTGAAAGAGAGAATGAGAGCGAGCGAGCATGAGGGGGGGAGGGTCAGAGGGAGAAGCAGACTCCCTGCTGAGCAGGGAGCCAGATGCGGGACTCGATCCTGAGACTCCAGGATCATGACCTGAGCCGAAGGCAGTTGCTTAACCAACTGAGCCACCCAGGCACCCATGCTTTCACATTTTGAACATTACATAATTTCTGTGAAAATTACTATAATTTTTAGAAGAGAAAGCTGAAGAAGTTAAAACATATCAATTTACCTACACTAATTTTTGTCACTCTATTTCTTCTTGTCACACAGATGAAATGATGTAACATGCTCCCATTCCTATCAAACATAACGATTTCCTAGACAGTCTTACTTTTGTTTATTTAGATAGATTAAATATATTCTATCATATTATTATATTCAATGTGCAGAATACTTTAAACATATACTTTCATCAGTATTAGATAACCAAGACAAAATAAAGATAACCCAGTTTAGACTTCATAAAATTTTAGAAATTCAGGTTTTGTAGCATTTCATTATGAACTATTTTCGGCAAAATCTGATCCTTTGAACATATTACACTTTCTGAGCCTTGGTTTTCTCATTTACAAAAATGGATGAATTCCACCTCAGAAATCTGTTGGGTGGATTAGTTATATATGCGTATGATTCTATTACAAACTGTGAATAAGAGTAGTAGTATTACTAACAAAAATAACCTCTTTTTGTCTGTGCGTATAAAACTTATATACTAACTCTCAAACTCCATGAGCTTCTGTAACTATTTCATTTAGTTTATAAATGGAAGATATTTGTAACAACCATATTAAACCATTTTATCACTCCTTCCTTCTGAATTTCTGCCAGTGAATGTATTGGTTCTGTTTTCCTTTTTTTTTTTAATTCCCTGAAACACATATAAGTTAAACAATATTATTGATTTATCATCAAATACTAGGGAAGTATAGGATGTTCTAGCAATGCCCTAACTGCCTCCTACCTTTAAGTCTTCCGTTGTTCGCGCTAAGTATATCTAGTAAGCTTACAAACATGACATAAGTATCAAGTGCCTCCTTAACCTAATATATTCTCATTTGGACTCCCTTAACCTAATATATTCTCATTTGGACTCACTAGTTTGTCAGAGTGATTGTTGAAAAGCTACCTGTTTAAAGAGACATAATATTTGAAGACTAACCAGCACTGAGTTCAGTGGAATTACATTTCTTGCACTGGACACTTTTTAAAACCCACTAGCTTCCATAGCCTCATCTTCAGTGGAGATGAGAATGTGATCACTAGCCTCTGTGTATAGGTAAATCATTCTTTACCTTCTTTTCCTCTCCAAAATGGTTAGCCCAGCTCTTAATTTTTGCTCCTTGATCTACTGACTAACAAACATTTGATTGTTGTCCTCCTTTTGAAAGCACCCTTCTTTTCATTCCGCTTGTGAAATTCTGTAATAGCCACAGTTATGACATAGGTGATAAAGGATGAGTAGGACATAGGCTTAAGAAACTAGGACCATTGCTGCTATAAACATTGGGGTACACGTACCCCTTCGGGTCCCTACATTTGTATCTTTGTGGTAAATATCCAGTAGTGCAATTGCTGGATCGAAGGGTAGCTCTAATTTCAACTGTTTGAGGCAATGTCCACCATAGCCAAACTGTGGAAAGAGCCAAGATGCCCATTGACAGACGAATGGATAAAGAAGATGTGGTATATATACACAATGGAATATTATGCAGCCATCAAAAGGAATGAGATCTTGCCATTTGCAACGACGTGGATGGAACTGGAGGGTGTTATGCTGAGTGAAATAAGTCAATCAGAGAAAGACATGTATCACATGACCTCACTGATATGAGGAATTCTTAATCTCAGGAAAGAAACTGAGTGTTACTGGAGTGGTTGGGGGTGGGAGGGATGGGGTGGCTGGGTGATAGATATTGGGGAGGGTATGTGCTACGGTGAGCGCTGTGAATTGTGCAAGACTGTTGAATCACAGATCTGTACTTCTGAAACAAATAATGCAACATATTTTGAGAAAAAAGAAAAAGAAGAAGATAACAGGAGAGGAAGAAAAGGGGAGTATGTCAGAGGGGGAGACGAACCATGAGAGATGATGGACTCTGAAAAACAAACTGAGGGTTCTAGAGGGGAGGGGGGTAGGGGGATGGGTTAGCCTGGTGATGGGCATTGAGGAGGGCACGTTCTGCATGGAGCACTGGGTGTTATGAACAAACAATGAATCATGGAACACTGCACCAAAAACTAATGATGTAATATATGGTGATTAACATAACAATAAAAAATAAAAAAAATTAAAAAAAAAGAAACTAGGACCAAGTAGGGACAGTGGTGATATAGTCGCCTGGTAGCAGCTGTTTGTGATGGTGCCCGGGGCCTTTGGGCAGACGAAACAAAATAGAAATGGTTCTGAAAATCAGAGCTAAAACACGGGCAACGAGTTCAGAGAACAATGCATATAGGACCTTGGCTTTACAGGCAAATTCTACCGAACTTTAAAGAAGAATGAATACCTATACTTCTTAAACTATTCCAAAAAAATAGAAGGGGAAGGAAAACCTCCAAATTCAGTCTATGAGGTGAGCATTACCCTGATATCAAAACCAGATAAACACCACATCAGAAGAGAGAACTACAAGCCAAAATCCCTGATGAACATAGATACAAAAATTCTCAACAAAATACTGGCAAACTGAATTCAACAATACATTAAAAAAATCATTCACCACGATCAACTGGGATTTGTTCCTGGGTTGCAAGGGTGGTTTGGTATTTGCACATCCATCAGTGTGAAACATCACATTTCAATAGATGCAGAAAAAGCATTTGACAAAGTACAACAACGATTCATGATAAAAACCTTCAACAAAGTAGGTTTGAAGGGAACATACTTCAACATAGTAAAGGCCATATATGAAAAAACCCACACCTAACATGATCCTTAATGGGGAAAAACTGAGAGCTTTTCCCCTAAGGTCAGGAAAAACACAAGGATGTCCACTCTTACCACTATTATTCAGCATAGCACTGGAAGCCCTAGGCACAACAATCAGAGAAAAAGAAGATATAAAGGGCATCCAAACTGGTAAGGAAGAAGTAAAACTTTCACTTTTTGCAGATGACAGGATACTGTATTATACAGAAAACCCAAAAGGCTCCACCAAAAAACTGCTAGAACTGATAAACGAATTCAGTAAAGTCACAGGATACAAAAATCAATGTGCTGAAATCTTGCATTTCTACACATCAATAATGAAGCAGCCAAAAAAGAAATTAAGAAAACAATCCCATTTATAATTGCACCCAAAATAATAAGATACCTAAGAATAAACCTAACCAAAGAGGTGAAAGACCTGTACTCTGAAAACTATAAAACAGTGATGAAAAAAATCGACGATGACACAAAGAAATACAAAGATATTCCACGCTCATGGACTGGAAGAGCAAATATTGTTAAAATGTCTGTAGTACCCAAAGCAATCTACATATTTAATGCAATCCTTATTAGAATACAGCACTTTTCACAAACTAGAACAAAGAATCCTAAAATTTTTATGGAACGACAAAAGATCCCAAATAACCAAAGCCATCTTATAAAGGAAAAGTAAAGCTGGAGGCATCACAATTCTGGACTTCAAGTTATATTACAAAGCTGTAGTAATCAAAACAGTGTGGAACTGACACAAAAACAGACACATAAATCAATGTAACAGAATAGAAAACCCAGAAATAAACCCATAATTATATGGCCAATTAATCTTTGACAAAGCAGGAAAGAATATGCAATGGAAAAGAGTCAGTCTCTTCAACAAATGGTGTCGGGAAAACTGGACAGCCACATGCAAAATAATGAAACTGGATGGCTTTCTTACTCCATAGACAAAAATAAACTCAAAATGAATTAAAGACCTAAATGTGAGACCTGAAACCATAAAGAACTAGAAGAGAACATAGGCAGTAACTTCTTTGACATCAGACTTTGACATAGCAACTTCTTTCTAGATATGTCTCCTGAGGCAAGGGAAACAAAAGCAAAAATAAACTATTGGGACTACATCAAAATAAAAAGCTTCTGCACAGCAAAAGAAACAATCAACAAAACTAAAAGGCAACCTATTAAATAGAACGTATTTGCAAATGACATATCCAATAAAGGGTTAATATGCAAAGTAAGTAAAGAACTTATAAAACTCAACACCACCCCCCAATGATCCAATTAAAAATGGGCACAAGACATGAAGAGATATTTATCCAAAGAAGACATCCTGATGGCCAACAGACACATGAAAAGATGTTGTTCATTATCATTTACCATCAGGGAAATGTAAATCAAAACTACAATGAGGTATCACCTCACTTCTGTCAGCATGACTAAAATCAATAATACAAGAAGCAATAGGTGTTGACAAGGTTGTGAAGAGAAAGGAACCCTCATGCATTGTTGGTGGGAATGCAAACTGGTACAGCCACGGGAGAAAACAGTATGGAGGTTCCTCAAAAAGTTAAAAATAGAACTCTTATGATCTAGCAATCCCACTACTGGGTCTTTACCCAAGAATACAAGAGCACTGATTCAAAGGGATACATGCACCCCTGTGTTTATAGTAGCATTATTTACAATAGCTAAATTATGGAAGCAGCCGAAGTGTCCATCGATTGATGAATGGATAAAGAAGATATATACATATATTATATGTGTGTATAATATATATATATAATGTTATCTTATTCAGCCATAAAAAAAGAATGAAATCTTGCCATTTGCAACAACATGGATGGAGCTAGAGAGTATAATGCTAAGTGAAATAAGCCAGTCAGAGAAAGACAAATACCATACAATTTCACTTATACGTGGGATTTAAGAAACAATACAACGAGCTAAGGGAAAAAAAATAAGAAAGAGAGGGAGACAAATCAAAAAACAGACTCTTAATTATAGAGAACAACTGATGGTTACCAGAGGGGAGGTGCGTGGGAGGATGGGTTAAATGGATAATGGAGACTAAGGAGTGCACTAGTTGTAATGAGCACAGGGTGATGTATGGAAGTGTTGAATTAAAATAAAACTTAAAAAGTGTATGGGATCTCTTAAGTTGGTCTCAAAGATTAGAATCAGGAATGAGTACTCTTGTCCACATCTTTTCATCCTAAAATTTGACTATGAATTATTTATACTCTGAAAATTAAAAAAAAAAAGTAAGAAATTTACATACCAGGATATTTGCTGTAGGATTACATGTAATAGTAAAAATAGAACAATCCAAAATGTCCATCAGTAGATGTTCGGCTACATAAATTGTGTTTCATCAAGCAATGAAAATTATGCAGCATTAAAATAAATGAAACATCTATATAATATAGTGGCATAAAAAGATATCTGAAAAATTCAAGTAATAGGAAAATATTTGTGATTTTTCTAAATATTGAGACTCCCATATGTTTGCGTATCTTTAAAAAAAAAAGATCTGCAAGTATATACATCCAGTCATTTACATTTTTGTTGTTTGTGGGTTGAGGTTTTTTTTTGGTATTGAACTAACAGGAAATTTTCACTTTTAAATGCCTATATTATTTAAAGTTTATAATAAATATTTACTACTTTTAAATGAGAGAAAAGAATGCAAGTGAACAAACAATACAAATGGCCGGTTTAAGATAAAGTTGAGTCTACAAGCAGAGGGAAAAAATTAAGCAGGTACCATGCTGGTGTGAGAGAGAATTCTTAAAAACGGCTGCTATGAAGCCCTAAACAATGGGAGAATCATATTCAACATGATTTATATGTGGCTTTTAAATAATGCAATCTCCATGATAAACATGGTCAGGAAATCATTATATTCCTCTTTAGGATTTTTTCTCAGAAGTATCATTTTTATTATTTGAAAAGGGGTTTCAAGGACACAAAAAGCAAATGGGTTATAATAAATTTTGCTTGATAAATATAATGAATACTTAGAACTCCTATAACTCTTGAAGGAAAGGGCCTGGTATAAGGGTCTCCTTTTTTAAACAGAAGGGTATTTTACTGCACACATTTTAGAAGAAAACGAGAAAGGCTGTTCATGGTAAATAACTTTGTTTTTACATTAGGAAGCAATCTAGGACTTTTTCAAATAAGATATTGATAGCTTTTATCAAAAAATATTTACAAATTGTGACAGCCTGGTGCGTTTTATTGTTTCCAACTATTTAAAGACGTTTCTATTTTTAAAGACTTACGATGTTCATAAACTCTCTTTTAAGTACATACTATATGTTATACTTTTCCCTCTCAATAGATTTCCTTTGAACAATATCCAGATACTTCAACAACCATCAGAGTTTATATCTGTGAAACAAAAACTCAGTAATGAATAATATCTTACAAACAGACCCCAGATTCTCTGCAGACAAGAAGTTGAATTTAACGATAATATTTTGATATGCCTAATTCAGCATCAAAATCACAAGAGTATTAAAAATATCAAAAACTCTGGCTCCAGCATCTTGGGTCTTGGAAAGATGAGGCCATGAAGAGATAAAAGGAAGCAACAGTGGTGATTAACATAATAAAAAAAAAAGGAAGCAATAGTTAGGCAGAGATCCATATAGTATACAAAGAAGCAGCTGACAGAAACTTCAAGATCTGAGGGATACCAGCCATGGAGTAAATGAGATCACCTTGGAGTATATGTGGAACTTGTAAAGAAACCACTGAGGCTGAAGATGGTTTGAAAGGATGTCCATATATACCACCCAGCATTTTGGCATAGTTAAATTGCTCACTAATTTTTTCAATAAACATAGAGCCAAAAACCTATAAAATACAAAGTAGTGCCAGGAATAGTGCTCAGGCCACACTCAGTAGAATTAATCTGGTTTCCTGCCAATATAATCTAGTATTTGTGCAACCAGACCCAGCCATATGTTACAAAATTTGCCTTTAAAAGTCCATTTTTTAACAATGCAAGTTATACCAGAACTTACAAGTCAAAACGAAGGTTCTCTCTTTCTTCAAAAAAGTAGTCCAGGATAAATTTTCGTACAAAATCAGGATTTAAAGTATTATCAATCACTTCAGTCCTTCCAAACTGTAGAGCAAAAGAGAGAGAGGTTAAAATCAAGCCTTGCATGGTTACCTATTATAGTGTAGTACCTAGTATTAATATAGTTCCTTGAAAACATAAGCTATAAATATCCAAATGACTGGATAAAGTAAAGTCCTGCAGAAAAGTTTCTGGAGACAAAATCACTCCCACTTAGTCATACAGGGATATCTGAAAATAAGCAGTGAGTTCATTCAAATTAACAGCAGCTTCTGCAAATTCATATAACAAGCTGTTAACACTTTCTCCCCTCTTTTCCCCACTTGAAAGCCAAATCCCATTCTAGTCAAAAGAAGTTATTTTTCCCTTAAATTTTAACGTATCACAAATATTTTTCCTAACCTAGTGTATAACTAGCAACATATATTCTTATGACTGGAGGGGTCCAAGTATTCATAATCACGAAGTCCTCTACACGAAACAGTTTATTAGCCATGTTTTGGGGAGAACTTTCTTATAATCTATTACTTCAGTCATTGGGTTTTCTTTTGTTTTGTTTTGCTTTGCTTGAATTCTTATGGTATCTAGACAGCCTAAAACAGGACCTATAACACTTACTGTTTTTAAGCTAGTGAGTTGCACTTTTGCTTAAAAAAAGTAAGTTTCTCCATCTTAGGGGAAGTGGAAACCAAGAAATAAAACTTTCTAGTCAGCAAGGCCACCAGGCTCTGCTTCCAAAGTCAGAGCAGAAACATAAATAAATTTTACAACTCTTTATTTTTGTATTCAGCTTACATTCTTCCCCTCCTACTCCCATGGAATTCTAATAAGGGAATTTTAACCTTTGGTTCTGAACAGCATTATGCATGCCATCTTATCAGAGAATGAACTTTTATTAAGGCTCACAGAAATACTATTTTTAAATAGGAATAAGAAAACTGCGCTAATCCACTAAAAAGTGAAGGTCATGCTTACATAAATTTTAATAATAAAACTATGGTACAAAATACTGATGACAAAGGATTTACTATGGCTATTGCTAACTAATTATCCAAAAAAGAACTAGTTTGCAGAGGCTTATGTATCTGACAATGTTTTATATCATGGACCAATATCATACAGACAAATCACAACTTAGGTCATTAATTCAACACTTCCAAACTAGTGAACATTTACTTTAAATAATAATAGTAATTACAGCCACCACTTACTTAGTACTTACTTTGTTTCAAGTACTTTTCACACATTACTTTGAATCTTTGCCATAACCATGAAAGGTAGGTATTATTAGTCCCACTTTAAAGATGAGAAATCTTTAAAAATAAATAAATATTTTTGAGGATTCACAATCTTTGGCTACAAAATCTACATTCACTTTGGCTACAAAATCTACATTCTTTCTAGGACTCTCCTTTATTTCATGTGAGGCCTTGAGAAGATCCAACAATGAGCCTATCCATGGTTTCTAATTTTTAAAAAAGTGGGATTGTACCAAATAACCATGTGCTGGCAGTACCCATGCACCCCAAAAGAGCAGGGCAGAGGTCAAGAAGCTTAAGTCTGAACCAGACACAGGCTGGGCCCTCCCAGCCTTTCCACTCTGCCTGGAAGCTCCCCAGGCCACAGCAGAGAGCACCAAACCAGCAAATGCACAACACTCTTGAATAGAAATTCAGCCAGGATCCATATTCCCTGGCACCCAAATCCCTCTTATAGACTTGAACCCAACTCACACTCAGAGGAAAGAAGACAGAGTGAAATTTCCCAGTGTGAGCCCCACTGAGTTGCAAGCCAACAATTTTCCAGGGCCTATGAGCCATTAAAACATCCATAGGCCTGTTTGCTAGGGGCGGCTGGCTTGTCAGCAATATGGGTAGCTGCATATACTCCGCTATCTCAAGTGAAGATTAACAGGCAGCCATTAAAATTTTAGCTAATCATCTACATATTATGAACACTTATTACAATATGCCTTCCCACACATAGTCCCGATGCCTTCGACCATATCACCAGTAACCTTCACATTGCAAAATCCAGCAGTCACTCTTCGGGCCTACTCACACTAGACTGCTCAGCAGCATGGGGCATGGCTGTCTACTCTTTCCTTTCTGAAGCAGTCTTTTCTTGCTTTTGACACCACACTCCTGTCTCTCTTCCCTTCCTAGATTCTCAGGCATGCAATCTCTCATTGTCAGAGCACAGTTCTAGGCCCTCTTCATCTGTCAATCTTCACTCTTCTGTTAAGATTATTTTATCTGTTCCTCTGACTTTAAATCCCATCCACATGATGGTAACGTCCAAATGCAGAAGTGAGTCTGGGCTGATGCATACAACTGCCTTCTTGGCTTATACATGTAGTTGTCTAACAGGCTCCTCAGAATTATTATCGAACTTTAAATACTTATTTTATACCACAACCAGCACCCCAATCCTGGTGTTACCAAATCTATGCCTTGTCAATAAATGACACCATCCTCCTCTCGGTTCCTTTGGCCATAAATGGGAGTCATCCTTCTGAACTCCTCCTTTTTAACCCACCAACTCCTACTCATCACCACTTCAGAAACTGGCAGTTCCAACCTCAAACACATCTCCCAGCTGTCTCCTTCTCTCTGGATCTCCTGTCCACAGCTTACGTCAAGCTTTTCAGCTTTCTCATGGACCACCTCAGGGCCCTCCTAATTCACATCTCTGTGTCTTCTTGTTCTCCCTCCAATTCTTCCTCCATATAACATCCAGAATAATCTTTTGAAAAGTGTAAATACAGTCATGCATTTTCACCTCCCAAAAGGTCTCTCATGGTTTCACATAATACCTCAAATAAAATCTCTTTTTTCTTTTGTCTGCGGAACTGGCTCCTTTCTACCTCTGGGATTTCATCATAGGCCAGCATCTCCTCTTTCTCTTCACCGCAGCCAGCTGGACTTCTTTTAGATCCCTTTACTCACCAAATCTTTTCCATCCTATGGCCTTTGCACCTATGCGAGTAACCCCACTCTTGCTTGGCTTTTTCTCATCTTTTAAGCCTCTACTTAAATGTCAGCATTCTGGCTCTAAGTACTCATGCTAATGTTGGCCCCCTACCCCTAAAATTATTCTCTTTCATAGCACCTGTTTTTTCCTTCATAAAACTTATATTTTGTAATTATACCTTTATTTGTTTTATATTTCCCTCACTAGACAGTATGATCCATGAAGGCACAAGACATACATACCTGTTTGATTTACACCTGTACAAAACTGAACAAATGATTAACTAAAGGACATCTATATTGTTCAAAGAAAAAAGAATCAAAGATCATGTATAGTAGAATACAAATTTTGATGAAAATATGTTTATATAGAGAGAGATAAAAATAGAGGAAGGTATACCAGAATGCACAAATTATCTTCTAATTTTTCTTATTTTGTATTTCTGGGTTTTGCCAATTTCTTGCAATGAGTATGTTTTACTTTTAAAATCAGAAATAGGGGCACCTGGGTGGCTCAGTTGGTTGGGCGTCTCCTCTTGGTTTTGGCTAGGGTCATGGTCTCAGGATCATGGGATGAGGCCCCACACAAGTCTCTGTGCTCATTGCAGAGTCTGCTTGAGATTCTCTCTCCCTCTCACTCTCCCTCCCCCTCTGTCCCTCCCTCCTGCTTGTGCACACTGTCTCTCTCTTTCTCTCTCAAATAAATAAAATCTTTAAAAAAAATTAAAAATATAAAACTTTAAGCAGTGTTACTGTTTTTTAATTCATTCTATTATGAAAAGTGAAAACTGGTAATAATAAGGAATCACAGGATACATTATGACTAGTTTAGCTCATGGGAAATATGTTGGTTCTTTCCCAGAGGCTGGAATATATTAGCTATCAACCAAGTGATTAATCTTTTTGACTTGAAATGAAATTTGTCTCAGCTAATGCGTTACACTACCAAATAAGAAATTTCTAATTCCTTAGAAAATGGACAGTTGCATATAATTCTATGTAGATCAGAGGGGATTAAAATTTCAAGGAAAGACAATTATTAATAACATTTATCAATGGTATATACCGAGAAACAGCTGCATCTGAAAGAACTGCAAGTTGAATCCTACAAAGTCTTCTTCTGAGTATCAACTATCTGGACTGTCAGAAGTACCTACAAAGCTAATTACAGTAATCTCTGGCACAATGAACATATCCAAATATGTGGACAGTCAAGCCCTTTTACATAATTACACAGTATTAGGTTTCATCATCCCATAATGAGAAAAATGTGAGGAAAATGTTCTTTTACTCAACAAGTGTGAAAGTTTCAGTCATTTGAAAAAAGCATGTGAACTGTTAATTTTATTGGAACATAAAACACTGTTTCTTGTAAAACTTTAAAAAAAATAAGAAACAATTCACAATCAAGTCTTTGAGAGTTTTGTTTTATGCTTGAGCTAATCAGATAAATACCTACTTTTCCAATTTAGGAACAAATCCTGCAGAAAATGACAGAATGGAAATATTCCCGATTTCTAAATCAACTAATTGTTATACTGCTTCAGAGGAGAAGTACTAGAAGAACATTCATTTATTTATGGCACCAGGCAGATGAACTCTGTTTTGATAAAAATGTTCAGAAAGTTTTAATATATTATGAAGGCCCAGAACAGCCACCCAGGTCATATTCATGTGTCAACTGAAGTGAAAGTGATGAAGAAAAATATCATCTGGACAAGTGCACATTTGTAATTTGGTTATTATATAAGAATTATATCTTAGTGCTGGTGTTATACAGAGCATGGTCTCCAGAAAGTAGACAAGAAGACTAGATAAACTGAGTATTACAAAGAGACTATTAAGATAAATTCAATAAAAAAGCTCAGTTTAGTACTATACATATCCAACTTGCATAAAGGATACAAAGCACAAGCACACACCCATACACACAACACCATTTGTACACATTTCCTCCTGAAAATTAAACACTTGGATTACCAGAAAAATCCATGGACCTCCTCCTCTGAGGGAAAGAGATACAGTTTTGTCATGTAACTCATTACCCAAGACTTTTTTTTTCTTTTTTTACGTATCAAAGATCTGAAATTCACTTAATTATAAAAAGACAAGTGGAAAATCTGAAAGCTTTATCTAGGTCTTAAATTATTATGGGTCACTGAGATGTCACTATAGATGTAGATGTGAATGTAAATTCACACACAGAAAGAAAAAGGATATTTCACATACGTGGCTTTTATTCACTTTTTAGGATCTTCTGTTTTTATGAATGAACATAAATCATTAACCAACAAAAAAAGGACACCTTGATCACATCCCTATAATGGTCACACATAAAATGCAGAAAGGATTGGGATGCCTGGGTGGCTCAGTCTGTTAAACAACTGCCTTCGGTTCAGGTCATGGATCCCAGGGTCCTGGGATCTAGCCCCACATAGGGCTCCCTGCTCAGCGAGAGCTCCCTCTGCCTGCCGCTCCCCCTGCTTGTGCTCGCTTGCTTGCTTTCTGACAAATAAATGAATTTTTAAAAAATCTTTAAAAAATAATTTAAAAATTTAAAAGAAAAGAAAAGAAAATACTGAAAGGACTAAACTCCATCAATTTTAAAATTATAGTGCTTTAAAACCTTGGTTAAAACATTTTAATATAATATCATACTCTAAAAAATAATAATATTTTAGGATATTACTATTAATTCTGTGATTAACTGACATGTTTTACCATGTGAAGGAAAAAAAATGGACTCAATTTATCGGGGAGGTCCTTACTGGGGAATATGGGTTAATTTTTGTCATGTATCAGTTAGGTTTTCATTTATGTGACAAAAAAATATTTTTTAAATGAACTGAGTAGATTATTATTTTAATCTACTTTATTATTTTAAATTAGATTGTTTTATTTAGGTTATTATCTAAAGTCAATTGAAAATAAACTTAGAAATGTATTCACATCAACCCTGAAGTCTCTGAATACTTAAAAGCAGTTCTATCCACAGATGCACAATAAATGTTGTTGATGTACATTCATTAGAAAGTCGGCAATTATTAATTTCATATACTCAAAACTAACTTTAGGTCATTATCTTTAAAATCCTCCAAAGGAATAATTCCTAGTTTTTTTTTTAAGAATTACTACATTCTATTACTGCCTTTCATAAGATTTTGCAACATACTTTGTCCCCTTCCTAAAATCATTCTATACAATAGACCGTTAGGCATAGGTTTAGCACTGAGATTCTTAAATTCTCAATGTTTGTTTTTGTGAGCTTTATTCACTTTTTTTTTTTTTTGAGAACTTGGCAGGAAAACAGAAACATTATAAAGCTAAATCTGGGAATTATTTTCATTCAAAAATGATCAGAACAAACTTGCTTCTGTCAATGGCAAATTAGGTTGTTTCAGACCAACTTTTCCCCTGAGAACAACTAGAAAAATCTGAAAAAACATAAAATAATCTTTTTGGAGGCACCAGAGAGCTAACAAAAAGTTATACACGTGAAACCAAAAACCTGGAGAAAAGAGAAGCCAAAAGAGGTGCCCTGTATTTGAAAAAGGTGATGGGTATTAATGAGGGCACATACTGCATGGAGCACTGGGTGTTATACGAAAACAATGAATCATGGATCACTACATCAAAAACTAATGATGTATTGTATGGTGACTAACGTAATATAATAAAATTAAATTAAATAAAAAAAAGAAAATATAATAATGTAAAAGCAAAAATGGCTTAAAAGATTGCATATTCAATATGAAAATTTTGTTTAAAATATTTTTTCAATGTTTAAAATAAATACATTGTAGTAGGCAAAAAAAAAAAAAAAGAAGAAGAAAAGAAAAAGAAGCAAACCAAACTGATTTCCATGGTCTCATCAAACTGTGGGAGACAATGGAGTTTTTAAAAATCATCAAAGGGGCTATATTCATGCTCACTCTATATTTCTTTCCACTCGTCAATATGTTTAAGTTGTTTTTAATTGAGGGATTAAAAAAATAAGGTTTGAGTTGGGACCCTAAGAGGCTACACCGGATGAATCAGAAAGCACTCCTCAATAAGAATGAAGTTCAGCTCAGAGGGAGTCAAATCTTTAACTGACTTAAGATAAACTTTTCCCAGCCTAGTTATCTCCCCAGAAGCAAAAGTAAACCCACTCTGGAGAAATATAAAATCATCCAAACCCTTAAGTATATCACTAAATTTTCTTATGCAATATTCAGCAATAATTAACAGGCATGAAGGCTTCTGCCTCCAGCTCCAAAGCAGTCACTTGTAACAGACCAACATTCCAGTGGAGAACCAGAAAAGGTAGTGGATAAAACACAAAACTTTATTGTTTGATACTATCGTAGAGATGCAAAGGCACCCAAGAGCTGAAAGGCCCAATGCTAGAGAGAAGGGAAGTTAATTAATGAGAGTCCAACTTTTGCTTGGAACAAGCAGTGACAAAGAAAAAAAGCAAGTCCACATAAAAATGGGGAGAGAAGCAAAGCCAGGAAATCTCAGCAACAATGAGCCATACTTTTGAAGACAACACAACCGAATAGAAGTAGGAGCTTAGTGAAGTTAGAAAAGCTATCTGAACCCAGATTTCATTAAAATTTCAGGAAAATTAAAGGTGTCAAGGCCTAATTACATGCAAAGTTACCATTAAAAAAAGAGAGATTAGAGAGCAGAATAATATCTCTACAAGACATGAAAGTATGCCAAAAGATACAATCAAATACCAAATTAAAACTGTAGTATTTCAAATAGAGCCAAAACACATACAGACATGAAAGGATTGCAGAAATCAGAATTAGCAATACAGAGAAAGGAGGTGATATAAATCAAAGAGGAAATAGAGGTAAAGTAAATAAAACAGCATCTTAGAAATGGAATAAACTAGTAAGGACACAAGAATAATCACAATAGATAAAACCTTAACAGAAATTGGAAAGAAATATTTTTGTTTTTAAGAATCAGAAAGAAGTGGGGAAAAAAAAGGAGAGAAAGTAGCAAATACTCAATACAGGCAAAGTGGATCCATCATATAACAGAAGTCCACAAAGAAGAAAATCATCACAAAGAACAGACAAGTATTAAAAACTGCAATTCATTAGCTCATCACTTAAAGAAAGATAAAATTAGATTTTCTTCAGAGTTTTTGACAGAAATGTGTTATGACAGAACAAATGAATAACATTTAATATACCTAAGGAAAGAAAATGTAAGCAAAAGATTTTATATTCTTCATATTCAAAGGGCACAAATTGTTGTTGACGTAAAAAAAAAAAACAGATGAATATCGTTCCCATGAGCTCTTCTAAAAAATCTGCTAGCAACTGAGCTTTAGATAACCAAAATTACTACAGAAATATTGACATACAGAGTGGTGGTGAGCATTACTTATAGAACTAAGACTCACTTAGGTCTAAGAGAGAGAAAATAAAGCATGCAATGTCAATATGATCTGATAATGTTGATAGAATGCAACATTATTCCAACTAACAAGTAGAAAAACCCCAAAGATCCAAGCACTAAGCATCAATGGTTGCTAACAGAAAAAAGAGGGAAAATACATCATTTGCCTCCCACTGAAAGTTCACACCACCACCAACAGATTTGCCAAAGGAATTGAACCCATGTCTTATCAACCTTCTGATACAATCTGTCAAATTGTAGAAATACAAAGAATAGAAAAACACATGATGAACTGTGCCTTAAGCACATAGTCAATAAGATCCTGTGGAACTATAGACGTCAAACGGCCCAGTTTCTGTAAGATAAGTTGTAAGAAAAACAAAGGAATGGAGGTAAAGCTGTAGACCAAAAGAAACAGAAAATACCACAACATTTTTTTGAAGTGTGCAAGACTAAACTATAATGTTGAGAAGTGCATACTTGGATAATAAAACCATAAACACACACACACACACACACACACACACACAGACACACACACACACACACACACACATACCCTTACTCTTTGAAAACAGAGTGATCTGATTGGGAAAGTCCCTGGAAACAAATTCTGGGGTGCTGGCAAAGTTCTATTTCTTGACCTTGTTAATGGTAGATGGGTGTTTGCCTTCTAATAATTCACCAAGGTTTTCATTTTTTGTATTTGTTTCCAATAAACAAAAAAGTGAATGCCAAATAAGAGCATCTCCTTATAAAAACAATTGAGACAATTATTGACAACAAAACTGCAAAATTGCACCAACATAAATTTTAAAGGGAATTCTTCATACAGAATTAAAATGCATATAGCATACAAATGCACAAAGAAATGAAGAGCACCTAATAGAGTACACATATGGAAAATAAAAAAGAATATTGATGACATAAAATAATAATGAACTATCGTGTTTATATTATATACAAATTATATTATATTGATGGTATAAAATAATATAAACTATCATGTTTATATTATATACAAAATATAATATTTTGTGGGTTTATATTATATACAAAATTAACATTCATAACGACACCAAACATGGGAGGAGAGATAAGTTAAAATGTTTTAGGACTAAAGCATTTTCTGGAAAGTTGTAACAAAACTAACTTACCAGATTCTAAAATATCAAGAAACTTCTATGCATATGTTGAACTCTTTCGGGTAACGAATAATAATAGTAAAAGAAAGTAAAACTAACAAGCTAATATCAGGAAAAACAAGGAATGCTAAAAAAATTACTGTCAAATCCAAAGAAGAAAAGAAATGAGAGATAAGGAATTTAAAATATATGAATAAAATTAAAAAAAAAAGAAACAGTAAAATGATTTAAACTGAAATATATTGGCAATTCCATTAATTGTAAATAACCTAAACACTTCAAAGAAGATAAATATTATCGACGTAGATGTATTTTTAAGCCCAAGTGTCTGCTGCTTACAAGAAACACACTTTAAATACAAAAACATAAGAAAATTAAAAGTAAGTCCAGGAGAAAAAAGACTGTACAAACATCAAAGAAAAGAAAGCCAGATTAACTATTCAATATCATGCAAAGTAGAATTTAAGAAATATTTCCAGAAAAAGAGTAAAAGCCCTAAACATCTTGCCTCCAGAAGTAAGGAACTGCTAAAAGAATGACAGGGGCACTTTTATTTATTTGTTTTTTAAGTAGACTTATTTTTTTTTCTTAGTTTCAGAGGTAGAATGTAGTGATTCATCAGTTGCATATAACACCCAGTGCTCATTCCATCAAGTGCCCTCCTTCATGTCCATCACCCAGTTACCCTAACCCCTCACCCATCTCCCCTCCAGCAACCCTCAGTTTGTTTCCTAGAGTTCAGCATCTCTTATGGTTTACCTCCCTCCCAATTTTCATCTCATTTTTTTTCCTTCCCTCCCCTATATTCATCTGTTTTGTTTATTCGATTCCACATACGAGTGAAATCATGTGGTATTTGTCTTTCTCTGACTGACTTATTTTACTTAGTATACTGCCCTCTAGTTCCACCCACACCATTGCAAATGGCAAGATTTCATTCTTTTTGATGGCTGAGTAATATTCCATTGTAGATATACACACATATATATACATCTTCTTTATCCATTCATCTGTCGATGTACATCTTGACTATTACCACATCTTGGCTATTGTGGACCTTGCTGCTATAAACATGGGGTGCATGTGCCCCTTAGAATCACTATGTTTGTGTTCTTTGGATAAATACCCAGTAATGCAACTGCTGGATTGTAGGGTAGCTCTATTTTCAACTTCTTGAGGAACCTCCATACTGTTTTCCAGAGTGGCTGTAGCAGTTTGCATTCCCACTAACAGTGTTAAGAGGGTTCCCCTTTCTCCGTACCCTCTCCAACACCTGTTGTTTCCTGAGTTGTTAATTTTAGGCATTCTAACCAGTGTGAGGTGGTATCTCATTGTGGTTTTGATTTGTATTTTGACAGCGGCATTTTTAAAAGACACAGAAGCCAACTTGAAGGTGCTCCCATTTGTCAAATTTGTGAAAATTTGAGCCCCAAAATAAACAATAGTAACATATAAAACCACTGAAAAAGAAGAAACCATGAGTCTACACTTGTAAAATAAATGAATAAATTAAAAGTCTAGTGATGAAACATATTTATATACTCTCAAAGCATCTCCCATTAACTACCTTCCCAACATAATTCCCACGGTCTCCTCCCAAAAGATTAACTACAAAAAAAGGAGTGTAACCTTTGGTGGAGAAGGCTAACAGACATTAGACTTTAATCAAGTGATCAAAATTAACCTAACCAAAACTGGAACAAATCAAAACCCTGTGCCACCAGATGGGCTACAACAAGAAGAACACACAGTATCACCTCTGTAATATTTCATCCAAAGTTACACACGAGGGAAAATATCACACAAAATCAAAATGAGAGAAATTTTATAATGTAGCTGACATTTCATTTTCAAAAGTGTCAAGGTCATCAAAGGAAAGACTGAGGAAGTATTCAAGATCAAAAAAGACCCCCAAAAATGACAACTAGGGCAACACATAATTCTGAATGGAATCCATCTGCTTTAAAACATATTATTGGGACAACTGGTGAAAACTGAATAGGGTCTTAGGATTTGATGGTAGAAACATATCAGTGTTAATTCCCTAAGTCTCAGTATTATATTATGGCTATGGAGGAGAATGTCCTTTGTGCAATAAAGTATTCAAGGGCTATTGGGTCATCATGTTGGCAACCTATTCTCAAATGGTTCAAAGGAAAAAAATTATTTCTATATGTACAGCTTTTCTGTAAATATAAGATAGTTTCAGAATTAAAAAAAAAATACTTTGAATCTCAAAGTTAACAAAAGTACAACATACCAAAACTTGTTGATACAGTTAAAGCTCCTCTAAAATAAATATATATATTATATATATACTACATATGTATATAATATATATATATATATTATATATATATGGCCTAAAATGCATATAGTAGAAAAGACAAATGACTAGAGGGGCGCCTGGGTGGCTCAGTTGTTAGCCATCTGCCTTCGGCTCGGGTCATGATCCCAGGGTCCTGGGATTGAGCCCCGCATCAGGCTCTCTGCTCAATGGGAAGCCTGCTTCTCCCTCTCCACTCCCTCTGCTTGCGTTTCCTCTCTCGCCATGTCTCTCTCTGTCAAATAAATAAATAAAACTTAAAAACAAAAAAAAGACAAATGACTAGAAATAAATGTTGTTGTCTAAATCAAGAATTTAGAAACAGAACAAATTAAAGCCCCAAAGTGTGGGGAAAAGTAACAAAATAATTGCAATAATCAATAAAATTTTAAAAAACTAAATTAAATAACCAATAAAGGCAAGTATCAATTCTTTGAGATGACTAGTAAAACTGATAAACCTTTACCAAGATGGATCAAGGGGGGGAAAAAGAGGGAAAATGCAAATTATTAATACCAGAAAGTAAAAAGAGCATCATTATAGATCATACAGAAATTAAACACATCATAAAAGTATATTGCAAGAAAATTTATGCCAATAAACTTGAGAATTTGGGCAAAGCTAATAAATTCTTAGAAGAACATAGCACACAAAACTGACAGAAGAGGAAACTGAAATCTTGAGTAAACATACATATAAGAAAGGAAGGAAATGAATCTGAAGTTAAAATATCCACAAAGAAATATCCAGGCTAAGAATACTTTAGCAGCAAAATTTTCTAAACATTTTAATTAAGATATGACATTAACCTTTCATACGTTCTCTCAGAGAACAGAAAAAGTGGAAATACTTCCAAGCACATTTATTGAGGCCTGCCTAACCTAAACAACAAAATCTGAAGTCTATGACAAGAAAAAAATTTATAGATCAGTATCACTCATAACATAAATTCAAAATTCTAAGAAGTATTAGTAAAGCATAGCAACCAATATATTTAAAAGATAACACATTATGAATCAGTTGGTTTAATTCCAGAAATATATTTATTTTAACTGAAAACCCAACATGTAATTCACCACATTGACAAAATAAAGAAAAATAATATAATCATCTCACTGGATGCAAACATGAAAACTTTACCCTTAAGACCAGGAACAAAACAAGGATGCTTTCTATCACCACCTTTATTCTACATTGTACAAAACTTGTCAGCACAAAAAATACCATGATTAGATAGGAAAAAATAAAACTCTAATGTGCAGATCAGCATAGTTTATGCAGAAAATTTTTAAAACTCCACAAACCATTATTAGTAAGTTGAGCAATGTCACTTCAGTTATTATCCAAAAACTAAATTATATTCTATATATCACAATAAAAAATAAAAATGAAAAAATGATGAGTTACATTAAAATACAAAATACTAAATCACTAAAGTTAAATCCAACTAAAGATATGCAAGAGCTCTACATAAAAAACTATAATGTTAAAAGGAACTAAAGAAAACTTAAATAATTAGAGGGGCACCCATATTCATAGATTTTAAGGCATACTATTTTACATATTTCAATTCTCTGAAATTGAGCTACAGTTTCAACACCATCTCAGATCTCATACTGTGTCTGTGTGTGCATGTGCATATATATATGTATATGTGTAAAGTAGCAAATAAATTCCAAAAATTCTGTGGAAAAGTAAAAACCTAAGAATATCCTAGAACAGGGTTCAGAAAATTACAGTCCCTGAGCCAAATCTGGCCTGCTGCCTATTTCATAAATTTAAGATTCACTGGGGCATAGCCATCATCTAGCGTTCATGTATTGTCCATGGCTGCTTCATGCTACAATGGCTAGAGAGACCACAGGGCCACCTTGCCTAAAATATTTATGCAGCCCTTATTTATATCTGGTCCTGTACAAGAAAAAAAGATCCTAACCTTTGGCCTTGAAAATCTTGAAGAAAAAAAAAAAAACTACAAAGCACAAACAACCAGATTTAGTTATTAAAACAGAGTTATTAAAACAAAGTATACCACAGTAGAAACCTAACAAGGCCCTCACATATACAGTCATGTCATCTATGATAATGGTGATATGACTGAGCAGTAGAGAAAGAAAATCTCTTTAATAAATGCTCCTGGGTCAATTAGATGCCATATGGAATCAAAGTAAATTTTACCTCAAGCCATACCCAAAAATTAATCTCAGAGGAAGTATAAATCTAAATATGAATGTTAAAACAATAAAGCTTCTAGAATATAACCTTGAGAACATCTTCATGACCTTCAAAATAAGAAAGTTTCCTTAAACAAAAGCATAGCTCATAAAGGAATAGACAGCTTTGTTGACCTAAATTAAAATTCAGAATCTGTTCACCAAAATACACAGTTCAGAGAGTAAAAAAACATACTACAAAAGGAGACAAGACATTTGCAAGACATATAAACAACAAAAATTCTTATCCTAAAGATACAAATAACGCCTAAAAATCAATAATAGGAAAAACAGTTGAACATGCACATCATAAAAGATAGCCAAATGGTCATTAGGCCTACCGAAGGATTCTCAGCCACATTATCAGGAAGTTAAAATCCAAACAAGTTACCTTTGCACACTTAACCAGAATGGAAAACTTTAAAAAGACTTATAATAGAAAGCATTAACAAGAATGCTCTGCAATGAGAATGGCAGATGGGAAATTCTGGAAAATGATTTGGCAGTATGTACTGAAAATGAAAATATGCACACCAATGGAGGCATCACAATCCCTGATTTCAAACTATATTACCAAGCTACAGTAATCAAAATAGTATAGTATTGGCATAAAAATAGATAAAAAATCAATAGATCAGAATAAGGAGCCTAGGAATAAACCTATGCACATCAATTAATTTACAATAAAAGAGCCAAGAATAAACAATGGGGAAAGGACTGTCTCTCCAGTAAATGGTGGGAAAACTGGACTGCCAAATGCAAAAGAATGAAACTCTTATACCATATGCAAAAACTAATTCAAAATGGATTAAAGACTTGAATGTAAGACCTGAAACCATAAAATTCCTAGAAAAAAACATAAGCCGTAAGCAACGAACATAGGTCTTGGTGATAATTTTTTCAATAACATCAAAAGTAAAAGCAACAAAAGCAAAAATAAATAGGAATGCATCAAACTTAAAAGCTTCTACACAGCAAAGGAAACCATCAAGAAAATGAAAAGGCAAGTTACTGAATGGGAGCAAATATCTGCAAATCATGTATCTGATAAGGGGTTAGTATCCAAAATATATAAAGAAGTCATTTAACTCAACAGTAAAAAAAAAAAAAAAAAAAAAATCAATCCAATTAAAAAATAGGGAGAAGATCTGAACATTTTTCCAAAGAAGACACACAGATGGCTAATAGGTGCATAAAAGGTACCCAACAACACTAATCATCAGGGAGAAGCAAATAAAAACTAGTGAGATATCACCTGTTAGAATGGCTTTTATCAAAAAGACAAGAAATCCCTAGTGTCAGTGAGGATGTGGAAAAAGGGGAACGTTTGTACACTGTTGGTAGGAATGTAAACTGGTGCAACCACTGTGGAAGACAGTATGGAGGGTCCTCAAGAAATTAAAAATAGAACTATCATATGATGTAGCAATTCCATTTCTGGATATCTACCCAAAGAAAACAAAAATGCCAACTCAAAAAATATAGGCACCCCCATGTTCATTGCAGTGTTATTTACAATAGCCAAGATATGGATACAACCTAAGTGTTCATCAATGAACGAATGGATAAAGAGGTGATACATATATATGAAATATATTCTAATATTCTATACATAATATTCTATATATAAATAACATTCTATATCCAATATTCTAATATTCTATATAGATATACATATGCATCCATATATAGTCTAATATATATGTATTAGAATATTATTCAGCCATAAAAAAAGAAGGAAATCCTGCCATTTGTGACAAAATTAGTGGACCATGGAGGCATTATGCTAAGTAAAATAAATCTGACAAAGACAAATATTGTATGATCTCACTTATATGTAGAAGATTTAAAAAATAAATAATAAATTTCAAAAGCTCATAGGTACAGAGGGCACACTGGTGGTTGCTACCAGAGGCAAGAGTGGGGAGTGAAAAATACGAATGAAGAAGGTCAAAAGGTACAAACTTCCAGTTATAGAATAAATACCATGGGGATATAATGCACAGCACGGTGACTATAGTTAGTAACGACGGAATGTATATTTGAAAGTTGCTAAAAGAATAAAGCTAAAAAGGTCTTATCACAAGGAAAAAAATTGTAACTATGTGTGGTGATAGATGTTAATGAGATTTATCATGGTAATCATGTCACAACATATATGACTATAGAACCATTATGTTGTATCTGAAACTAATATAATATTATATGTCAATTATACCTCAATGTTTTAAAAATGAAAATATGTATAACCTATGGCTTAGAAATTTTACTCCTCCATATACAAACAATAAGAATAATAAATATATAAAGATAAGTACAAGAATGTTCTAATCAGTTAACCATAATATTCAACAACTGGGAACCCAAATGTCTATCCAGAGTAGCATGGATAAATCAATTGGGGTATATTCATAAATAGAAAACCATGCAGCAAAAAATATGAACAAACTATTACCACATTCATGGATAGACTTCCAAAGCAGAACTGTGAGTTATGAAACTAGACACAAATAAATATATACTGTATCATTCTATCTATATAAGGTTTAAGAATAGAAGAAATTATCCTATAGTGCTAGAAGTCAGGATAGTTGCTTAATTTGGGAGGAGAGAAGGCCACAATCAGAATTGCTGGATTGTAGAAGGTTCTATTTGTGATGTGGTGGTAGTTACATGGGTGTGTTCACATCTAATAAATTACTGTGCTGTATTATTTTCCCCTTTGTTTGGGTATGTTTTATTTCAATAAAAAGGTATATTAAAAACAGAACAGAAATTCAGCCATAATAAAAAGGAAATTAATTCTGCCATTTGCAAGACAACATAGATGAAATTTGAGGGCATTATGCTAAGTGAAATAAGTCAGCCAGAAAAAGACAAATACTATATGATCTCATTTATATGTGGAATCTAAAAAAATCAAACTCATAGAAACAGAACAGACTAGCAGTTGCCAGGGGTGGCGGGAATGGGCAAAAGTGGTCAAAGGATACAAACTTCCACTCCCAAGATGAGTAAGTTCTGAAGATGTGATGTACAACATAGTGACTATAGTTAACAATACCATATTTATGTATCTGAAAGCTGCTAAGAGAGTAGATTTTTAAAATTCTCACCACAACACACAAACACACACACACACACACACACACACACACACACACACACACACACAATCATATAGAGATGATAGATGTGTTAACTCGCCTTATTTTGGTAATCATTTTGCAAAATATATATATAAATTATTATATTGTATGTTCTAAACTTACATAATGTTATATATCAATTAGATCTCAATAAAGCTGGAAAAAATAAAAAATAAGAACAGGAAAAAAAATAACTCAAGAGACCAAAATTACTCTGGATTTGTTTTTCTAGTAATAATCAGCAAAGTTCTATTGAAACTATGATTCTCATTCAGTTGGTCACAGAATATTCAGAGTTAAAAGACTTTAACTGAGCCATATAAAGAAAAGACAACTTAAATTAAGCCACAGCTTCTAACCATCTGTAGCTAGGAATATTTGCAAAACTACTTCATGTCCTTTTCTAAACAAAAAAATTTCAAGGCTCATAGGTCTCTTTCCAAAACCGGGATGGTTGACCTTGGGAATTCAAATGTATAGAGGATTTTCCTGAGGGGCACACAAAATATTTTTGCTAAAATAGTAATGCCTTAAGACTGACTATACATACCATAGAAGATATTGGTATTACAATTCTTTTTTTCTTTTTTTTATTATTATGTTATGTTAATCACCATACATTACATCATTGGTTATTGATGTAGTGTTCCATGATTCATTGTTTGCATATAACACCCAGTGCTCCAAGCAGAACATGCCCTCTTTAATACCCACCACCAGGCTAACCCATCCCCCCACCCCCCACCCCTCTAGAACCCTCAGTTTGTTTTTCAGAGTCCATAGTCTTTCATGGTTCGTCTCCCGCTCCGATTTCAACCACATACCACACAAGTGTTCTTGGAAGAGAACTTCCAATGTCTTCTGTTACAATCCCCTCAATGAATCACGTTGGAGAAGTCGTGATGCACATTGTGAGAATCCTTCAAATGTCTATGAGAAGAATATAATCTCTGCAGACTGAATGTTTAGCAGCATTCTGTCATTAAGATCTTTTTTAAAAAAGAGAAAAGAGGAACGCCTGGGTGGCTTAGTTGTTAAGCGTCTGCCTTTGGCTCAGGTCATGATCCCAGGGTCCTGGGATCAAGTCCCGCATCTGTCTCTCTGCTCAGCGGGGAGCCTGCTTCTCCTTCTCCCTCTGACTGCCTCTCTGCCTACTTGTGCTCTCTTCCTCTGTCAAATAAGTAAATGAAATCTTTTAAGAAAATAAAAGAGAAAAGAAAACTGAACACAACAGAAATGTTCAGTTGCTCTGCAGCATGAATCCAATAGTGAAGGCAGTATCAGTAGCCACACAAGACCCTCCTCAGGGCCTCAGCAACAGGGCCTGCCTAAAGATTGTGGGGAGCTTCCTGTTCTGTATCAATAACTGTAGCTGGGTCATTCTAGTATTTCTACAGGACAAAAAGGAGAGAATGAAACTAGTATCCCCTAAGCTTCAAGAGGTATATATGTTTTCAACAGATGCTGTAATTCAAATTACAAAATATGTAATTAAAGTTATGACAGGGAGCAGCAGAACAAGCACTGGGATCTCATAATGAGTTAGCATACCACACAAATGTTCTCATCTGAAAAATGGGAACTTCATACCAAATGATCTAAAGGGGTTCTTCCAACTCGTAAGTTTTGAAACCATGAGAGTTATGTGTGTGCCTATATTTGAGGGTATTCAGCAAATATTAACTGAGCACTTTCTAAGAGCAGAGCCCTATCCTAAATGCCATAGTGCAGAAGGCTGACCTTTAAGGAGCACTGAGTTAAAAAGTGAAGCTGAGCTATATAAGAGAGTAAGTTCACAAAAAAGACCTTGATGTTTATTGAATGATATAAAATGGGAGGTAACAAGGACCATGAGAAAGATATAGAAATTATGGGATTTTAATGGTGCAAGGTGGAAATTCTAGTTAAGTTTAGAAAAGTCCAATAGGTAAGGTACCATTCATGAACAATATTCTCATCCATTCTGAATGTTTGTGTGTTTATATATTATACATATATGATTCAGTATGGAGATGAATAAATGTGAAAACAGCTCAGTGTCAGAGGAATGGTTCAGAAGCAGAGACAACATTAAACTATAGTAATCAACATGTGGCAGTAGATTATCATCAAACTATGATCGCTGTGGATTATATAAACTTCAGTTTGCTTTTTTTCATCATGTACTAACTTAGGGAATCTGAAACCAATTCTATAATTTTAAATGTTTAAGAGTAATTCACAAAAGAGATTACCAATGGATAACTAAAATTTAACTCAAATAAATTAATTGCAACATTTTCAGAACCTCTCAAAGTTAAGTGTGCATCCTCAGGGATAATACTTTGCCATTTCCACTTGCCACTAAGAGGTTTTCATATTTTCATCATTCATGACACTTTATCATTTTTAGCTCCAAAATTGTTATGCACTGAAATATAATTTTAGTTTTAAAATATCAATTACTTCAAGAGCTCTTGATAATTCACAATCATTAGAACTTATAGAAGACATGCAGTTAATTCTGTGCCAGATACAATTTTTAAATTGCAGATTTCAACTACAAATCAATTTTAAATATTTTTTTCTATCTCTTTATTTGGAGCATTTGTTTCAACATAGTTTAAGTTCTTTTTCTTTTTTTTATTACTCCTAACTATCTAAAGGTAACTCATCCCAGAACATAGAATCATATAGCTTGTAACTACATACTTTTCCAGACTACAATTAAATTCAAAAACAAATACAACCACTATATTACTGGCACAGTGTTGATACCTCAATCAGTACAGTGATAGTAAGACACACTGGAGTTGCTGGTAAAATTCTCCAACCATACTGTATGCTCCTTGAAGCAGAATACTGTCTATTTTAAAATCTTATCCACCACTGCAGCTACAAAACAGGCACTCAAAAATATGTCAAATTGATAAATGGGTGGATATATTTAAAGTTATTAATAAAGCATCAATAATATTGTTTTCCTTGTCTGATTCCAAATATCCTGATCCCAAAAATTCCAAAAAACCAGAGTGGTTTTTGCTGTTATTTTGTAAAATAATGTTCAATACTTAAAAGTTAATTAGAAGAGCTGAAAAAATGACTAGAAAACTCTTTTGAACTCTCTAGTCTCATAAAAAAAGCAGACTTGTAAGGAAATTAGAACTAACTCAGTCCAATTTCATTCCTGATGAATTAGTCCAGCCCCTGTTTAAATACTTCCAGAAACAGGACATCCACTAGAGCGCCATCATACAGTTCTAGGAAACCCATTCCACTGTGGGATACTCTGTGTTACAAAGGTCTTCCTCATAGGGGTGCCTGTGTGCCTCAGTCGGTTAAGCGGCTGCCTTCGGCTGGGGTCATGAACCCAAAGTCCCAGGATCGAGCCTCAGGATGGGCTCCCTGCTCAGCAGGGAGTCTGCTTCTCCCTCTCCCTCTGCCCCTCCCCCTGCTTGTGTTCTGTTTCTCTCGCTCTCTCTCAAATAAATAAATAAAATCTTAAAAAAAAAAGTCTTCCTCACAGTGGCTTAAACAATGTCTCTTTGTCTCTCCATCCTCTGAACCAAATTTTTTGCTTCTTCCTTTTTTGTTTCAATATCAAGTAAGTGTACTCCCGTTTCTAAATGAAAATACTTTTAAGAGTTTGAAGACATTTATTATGACTAGTCAGGGTCTTTGCAATTTTTAGATTCAACATTCTTTATTCATATGGCATAGTTTCTATCCCTTTCTTGAAGATGGTAGCCCTCCTAAAATACATAGTGGGCATTTTGATGGTCTCAGATGGAGAGCTAGAAAGTAACACTCCAGATCTCCTCCCACCAGAGCAAAATACAATAGTATTTGATTCAATCACATGAAATTGCCAACACTCAACCATTTTTGACCTACAAAAATGACAATTTCATGTAGTTCACCATAATAGCATTATCTTCTTTGATGTAAGCACTGCACATCCATCAAATGCGTCCTCAGATTATATTAGCTTTTTAGCAGCTGTGTAACACCACTGCTTCATATTAGGTTTGAGGCCAAGTAAATCCCGTAGGTCATTTCCCCATCAACTGCTGGGCTTGTGCAATGAATTTTACAGAATTTTATAATGCAGGAATTTACTTACCTGCCACTTACTAGTTTTGTTATCCTTATAAAAGTTTTTTATCTCTTAGGGTCCCAATGTATCCTGAATCATATGTTTCCTATGCACCAGACACTGTTATCAGTGGTTCACATTTGATCTTCACAACCACTATATGAGCTAGAACCATTATCATTTCCCACATCACAGAAGAGTAAACAGACACTGAGAGGTCAAGTGCACACCCCTAATCACTACATCACCTGACTCTCAAAATAAGGAAAATGTCTTTCTCAAACGGTTCTGTAGCGATTTAATAATATATATAATGTATTTAATTTTTTCACACCTTTCCTTTATCCAGCAAGTTCAATCAGCCACTAAATACAATGGATTTTAGCTCCTAATTGCTTGTCTCTTGCATCTGGCACTTCCTTTCTATTCTTCCACACTATTCTCCAGTTACTAACACTTTTAATTCTTCTGAAATGCTGTCTATTAAAATTGCCTCTTAACTGGTTTCTCTTCATCTTCACCCATCTGCTCCTATCCACACTATGTAACTCTGGGTCCTATTTCTCATCACTTTCTCAATTTCTACTTTGTTTTCATACCCCCTTTGAGTATTACTTCCTCTTACTAACTCTTTTTATTCCTTCAAGGAGAAAAAAATAAACAAGCAGAATATTGTTTTCTGCCTTATTTTATTACTATGCTATTTTCCCTGAAGAGTAGGCCTTCTTTCCTATTTGTGTCTCATTCAGAGGCAAGCTTAAATAAATAAGAATAAAGCCCAAAAATCTATTTATAGAATTTCCTTTCATTAACAAAACAAGAATGTGAATGTTGGGATCAGGTCAGGATTCTGCAAAGCAAGGTGGTCTAACAGCAGAGGCTCTGGAGCTAGATGGCCAGGGCTGAAATCCCTACTATGTAACTTTCGTCCTGTCGAGCTTTCTGTGCTTTAGTTTCCTCATGTGTAAAATAAGGATTATAATAGCATCACTTCTTAAGGTTATTGTGCAAACAATAAATTAGCCAATATATCTAAAGGGCTGAGAATGGTAGTTAGTATGAAAGATCTTGTATAGGCAACAGGAAAGCCTCATCACTAGGGATCTGCATTGGCCCAGATGCCTAGCCCTGCACCTTATGAATATTTATCTCAGTTCCTTTATTGGTCTCTCAAGTAATGTTATTTTCTGAACACTCCTGGTAAGTGCTCATCCCCAGCCAGCTTGACTCTTATGGTCAGTCAGCAGTTCCACTGGATTGCCCCAGGCCTTTGAGAAAGGGAACTCTAGAGCAAATGACAAGAGACAGCCTATCTTTTTGGAAAATAATCAAAGAAATAATTAGAGGAACAAGAAAGAGGAGCATGGACTCAGGAGAATGTTCTAACATACAAGACAAAAGATAACATAGGTCTGGATGAAGGAGGTGACTCATTTGAGACTTTTTTCTTCTTTTTTTTTTTTTAACAAAAGAGAATTCACACCACTGGATAACTGATAAATAAAGAAGGTGTGGGAAGGAAAGTCAAGATGGCTGCAAAACTCGGAGTCTGGTATTTTGGCTGGTAATGTTATCAGCTACATGTGGAGCAAAGACGCAGCAGCGATAGGGTAGGGCTGAGGAAATTACCATCGGGTATGTAGAGCTTGAGATAAAGCTCAAATAACCACATGGAAATGTCTAGAACCAGTTAAATATGAAAACCTGGTGCTCAGCATCCCGCTGACCCCCTGTCAGTGGGTCAATTTGTGGGTCAACAGGAACAATTTTTGAATTGGCTTATTCTGCCAGTTTTGAGATTAAATTACAATGACCTATTCTTATCTTCTATCTCACAGTTGAGAGACACTGGTAAAATGGCTGACTGCAAAGCAATCTATGGCAACAAATAGCACAAATCTCACTAGGGAAATCTCACCAGAAACTGTAACCTAATTAAGACAATGCACTAACTTCCTAGGATAACCAGCAACTACAAGCAGATAGAAATGCCTTTTATTTTAAATAAAATAAAATATGATCCCCTCCAGTGATCATCCTTCCATTTGAACATGGAGATACTCTAGAATACAAATTAACTGAAACAATAATTCTGCCTCCGTGCTTTTATTTCATTAAACAAAGTATGTTTGTGTTGTGACGAGCACTGGGTGTTACATGCAACTAATGAATTGTTGAACACTACATCAAAAATTAATGATGTACTATATGCTGGCTAACTGAACATAACAATAAATAAACAACAAAGTATGCTTGTATTAGGAAACTGAGTTTCTACTTTATTTTCAAATAAGAAGTTACTAACTGGCAAAGCGCAGGTGATAGTTGATATCAAACACCACACTTAAAACCCTTTAAAGTATATTTTATAACAATCAGCAGCTGATCTCTCAAAGTGAGACTACGTCTAGTCTTCAATTATGTAAGGATTGCAACACATTAAATTTACTTTACACTGAGGAAAATACAAGTTTTAAGGCTAGAATATTCTACAGGAAGGTCAAATCAGACAAACATTGAATAAAAACAAACACAAAGATTACTCTCACAAATTAAAAAAATGCAATCTTTGGGTTGAAGAAGACTTAAAATAGCTAAAATCAGGGAAGTATCATCTTGACCAAATTGTAACTTAGACCATACTTTCCAGCACAATGATATTTTAAAAACTGTTAATGCTTACCTCTCTCCATTCTTTATTTCCAACTCCTTGCACATATAAGACACAAACTGTAAGAGAAGAAAAAGTAAATATATAAATGTGTTTCAGAAATATATGAATGTATACAAATTATTCCTGGCCTTACTCTTTGTAAGAAAATTGCTAGTAAAACATCAAATGACTAAAAACTTTTGTGAAGAAACAGAAAGCTGTATCAGATCTTTAGAACCTAACATGCATAGACCGAGGCACAAAAGCACACAATAATTATTTGCTAGTGTCTTCATCTACATTATACTACAGACACACGTAAGTTTTTAAACTATAGTTTAACAGTTTGAAATATTTCAGTAAGTTACTAGACATCAGTCAAGATCTTCCTAAAATACCCATAATGCTCAACACCATCACAGGAAGGACAATCTGGAGCACATCATCCTCTACATTTAATATTTGCAACTCCCACCCTCAATATCTATGAACAGGTAAGAAATCTTGTCAACCACAAAAGGAAGTCACAAAAAGAGAAATGAAGTGTTTGGGGTAAAGATTAAGGGAAAAAAAAAAAGAGTCCCACTCCTCTGTCAGGTGAGCCCCAGAAATTTTTAATACCCACAAACTGTAATGCCTTTTTCCCCAATGACTACCTCAAAAATTCTAACATCTCACAAAACCTACCCCCTGTAGTTAAACCACATTTGCCCACATATTTGTAGAGATGGAGAGTTGCAGGATATAAATTTCTAACTACTGCAAGAATGGAAACACTTGTTGATTTATACATTAATGTTGCTCTTTTCTAATTTAAATTTTCTCATTTTACAAGTTATCTCCAATTTTTTAATATACATAATTAGGAATCAAAAAATTGTGTTCATCCAAAACAATGTTATATATTTCTCTTGGTTAAGCATGCCTTTACATGCTCTTTTTATTTACAAAAAAGAAGGAAAAGTATTACTCTGGGACTAAATCACTTAAAATTATGGTCCATTGTGGTCACCTTTCAAATATAATTTGTATCATATGCCATACCATGAGGTTTGGGTTTTTTTTTTTAAGATTTTATTTATTTATTTGACAGAGAGAGAGAGACAGTGAGCACAAGCAGGGGGAGGGGCAGGCAGAGGGAGAGGGAGAAGCGGGCTCCCTGCTGAACAGGGAGCCCAATGTGGGGCTGGATCTCAGGACCCTGGGATCAAGACCTGAGCGGACCAACCGAGCCACCCAGGCGCCCCTGGTTTTAATTTCAAAGTGAACTATCTTTTTTTTTTTAAGATTTTATTTATTTATTTGAGAGAGAGAAGGAGAGGTAGAGAGCATGAGAGGGATGAGGGTCAGAGGGAGAGGCAGACTCCCTGCTCAGCAGGGAGCCTGATGCGGGACTCGATCCCAGGACTCCAGGATCATGACCTGAGCCGAAGGCAGTCGCTTAACCAACTGAGCCACGCAGGCGCCCCCAAAGTGAACTATCTTACATTTGCATTTTCATCTTATTTTCAAAGTGCTAAGCAACTCCCTCTCTTTAGCCAGACTACTGCCCAGGTAGATGAGAATGCAGGGCTTGACACCATCCCCCTTCTTGCTTTCTGTGCTTTAAAACAAATATTTAAACAAGAACTGTAAGTTTCATACAATTTTTGCAAAATCAAGTTAGAAAAATAAGTAGACTGCTTCAAAAAACAAGTAATAGACACTTACTTGGATCAGATTTAGAGAATGTATCTCTGTCAAGAAGATTTCTGTTGAATAAAAGAAAATGTTAGATGAATATACAGCCAAAACATTTATATGAATACATAAATGTATATAAATATATAAACTTTTTATATATTATATGTAATATATGTGTACAGCACATATTATATCTGTGATATATATCTGCATTATGTATTATATATGTATATTATATATATATACATGACTAAATAAAAATTTGCTAAATATGTGCTTGTACTTATTCAAAGTAAACATCACTTAAGTTCAGGAAGCCGGGGTAAGGGAGGCTTATTTGCTCAGCCTGGTACTGTAGCTTGTCCATGACAAGAATTTCCACATTCTAAGATTAAATTTTGAGTGATTTAACTGTTTCAAGTTTCCTTTTATCCCTTCATTAATCAGTATACAGATGGTCAGAAATGTTTCCTGAATTGAATTATTAGTTATTAATGATGCAAAATTGTTTGGGATTCAGAGCACATGATCACATTAGTCCACACAATTAGAAGGCAACAGTGAAGCGCCATCTATTGACATTTCTGTGACATCAATTCAGAGGAGTTTTATGTTGCTACTCTGGTTTGGGAATTTAAGATGAATGTATTGATGTCTACAGAAGATTTTTTCAGCGGAAAAAAAAAATTTTAAAGGTTGACAAGGCCATTATTAGCATCTATTTCTTCTTACTTACAGATATTTCCATATCTAAACAAGAATAAAAGTGGAAAATCAGAAACTGTGAGTCTGGATTCCTCTAGTTTGGGGCTATCCCATTTACCTTTAGTGGTAGTAATGCAGTCTTATACTTTATGCTCATAACAATAACCCTGAGTAATCAAAAAAATTAATTCAGTGTGCCCTGGTTAATAAGACAATTGGAAAAATTTCCATCTAAAACCGATTATTTTCCTAAAAATGATAATTTGAAGCTATACCCTTGTATGAAAAAATCTGGCTACCTAGAATGATGACTTGAATGTTCCAAAAGTTAAATCTGTCCTTCTTATTTATCCTTTCTTAATTGGTAATAATTTGTAAGAACAAATTACATTTTTATGCTTAATACTCATACTAAAAATCTCATGTTTAAACTCTCTTATTCCTCCACCCAAGACTACTACTCATGTGCATTTATCTGTACTGCCATGGTATTTGAAAGGCCTTTTTAAATTTCAATGATATCCTTTCTTATTTCAGGTTCTCAAAAGTTACTGCTTCTATGGAATCACTGTACAATAAGAAAATAAAAACATAGTCAACATAACAATGCAGCACAGACCAAAATAAAATAACATTATGTCTTGAAATATTCCTAAAAAGAGAAAATATCAGACATATTTATATTTGGAATTAAGTCAGCTTCAAAGACCACTAGTCAGAAATCAAATTAAAATAATCCTTCTGTACCATAAGCAGACAATGGGACTCCAGCAATGGTTAGCAAACAGTAAATTAAAACATTTCCACTTGAAAAATTACTGTGATGTATATTTACAAAGGTGGTTCTCCACTTAAGTGGAAGTTCTTCAGCCCCTCCCGTATCTCCAGCCTTTCGCTCATTAGTGTCCTTAAAAAATATAATTCAGCTCTTTCTTACAGAATTCATGATAATCTAGGAGAGATAACTGCAAAATATTGCAACGTGGTTGGGATTCAAAACTATGTTATACACATATTTAAAAGAACATAATGTGATTTCACTGTCTCTTTAAGAAAAAAAAAACTACAACTTTTAACACCAAATATAAAATAATGGATTTCTAACAACAATAAAAATAAATATCTTTAACCATAGATTCTTTTCTTCTAAACATTATGATCCATAATATACATGCTAAGATCAAATAAACAAAGAAACAAAAAAATCTTGTATCCTTTATATAAGAAATAAAATTCCATAATCTTTGTATATATTAGCCCCTGAAATTAGCAACTTAACTTTCCCATTGCTGTTGGACAATAAATTTCATCAATAAAATTCACACATATACAATGCCAAAAGTTTGGAAAAGGCAAATATTCTTTTTTTTTTTAAGGCAAATATTCTTAAATAGTATGTATACTATAAAAGACCAGTGATTATCAAAATTCATCATAAAGTTTGGGTTGGTGATAGAAATGAAGATTTTTACCTTTTCAACATCCTCTTAGAAATAAATCATGTTCACATTAAGTAAAAAAAGATCAGTATCGGTCTTATTGTGAAGGCTGTTTTATAAACAAGAGACTAAGCGGAGGCTCAGAGAGACTGAATAAATGAGTAAGAATACACACAGCCCAGTATCATCCAGTGGAGTCAGCCCTCTGAATCTGACTTCTCTGTTCTTCACAAAATGCCATACTGTCTGGAGAAGTCCAGAAGAAACAACTTATTTACCTATAAGTTTTGGAAATATGGAAGGCCCCCCATTACACCTATTGGTTGAGCCACTGGAGTATAAAATAAAATAAATTCCTGTCCAAAGACCAATATGAAGAGCAATCCTGACTACAGAATCGAGACAAATAGGAGACCAAACATAACTGTATTTATTCATAGAAAAATATCTTTGCTTCTTATATGAGGCACTGTAAAAAAAAAATAATAATACACACACCACTCATTAGCTTTTATGTGGGAGAGTTACACTTCCTTCCATAGTGTTAGGAGGACTATAATTTTATGCCTATAAATTTATAATGTGAGGTTGCACTTCAACAGTAGGCTAAAAATCCTGAATGTATCTTTCTATTCTGTAAATCTAGATGTTAGCCAAAACAAGGAAGAGAGCAAAGTCCTGAAAAGAAATTATGGAAAAATATAGTATATGAGTAAGAAAACTTACACAAAGAAATAGTCTAAACAAAATTATAATCTGTGAATTGCCTGAGTTGTTCTAGTAACCACTCATCCTTAAATTTCAATTAAGATTCCTGGACTTAAAAGAATACAATTGAAATAGCATCACTAAAGCTGAGGCCCAATCAATTAAACCCTAACCTGCAGGAAGAAATACCAGGTTAATGGAAGAGGCATATTTTGCACAAAACCTGAAATAAGAGAGTAGATAAAGCAAGAATAGTAACACCTTTCCAGGACCATCCAGGAGAAAGGCTTCCCTGGCTCCCCCTTTAACTATTTAATCCTCATAGGTATTGATCCCTTATAACCCTTATAATAGACTGATGCATCAAGCTACCCTCCCTTGATGACAATAGTCAGTTAGTTCATCCTATAACCCTGCCTGCTCTGATTTTATGCCCAAGTCACCTTCTGATTTTAAGGTAGTTCTCATACCCTTAATTAGCACAGAACTGTACTGAATGGCCAACATGAATATTAGTTTTCTTCGCGATTGTAGTTTTTTTTTCTCAAAACTACTCTCATTGTAGTTTTTATTCTCATTCCAAGACCCATACTGAAAAGCTGGTTAGCCCCTTAAAATGACCTCTAAGCTAAAGACTCTTGTCTTTCTCTAACTGGAAAATAGCAACTGCCTTTAAACTTCAGTGTAATTCTGCAAGTATTTCTCAAGCAAATACTCTATGCCCAAGACATAATTAAACACGACCAAAGATAGAGTAAATATTAAAGACATGTTCCCTTATTTGAAGAAGCCTGAATTGTACTAGGGAGACAAACTCACAGAAATAACTAAATAGCAGGGGCACCTGGGTGGCTCAGCCAGTTAAGTGTCTAACTTGGTTTCAGTTCAGGTCATGATCTCACAGTTGTGAGGTCGAGCCTGGCATTGGGCTCCACACTGGGCATGCAGCCTGCTTAAGATTCTCTCTCTCTCTCTCTCTCTCTGTCTCTCCCTCTCAAAAAAAAAAAAATCTAAATAGCAATATTGGACTGCATACAAAATAACAGTTTGTTATGGGGAGAAAGAATAGTCCTAAAAATAGAGTCAGATTGATTAAGATACAATGTTAAAAAAAATTAGGTACAATGGTTAGCTCTTATCCCAACTATTTTTAAAACTATACTAGAGAAAGAAACAATTTATCAGTATGTCATACAATTAAAAATTCAACAAATGAATATCTTGATATAAGTACCTTATTTTTCAAAAGTTCAAGTATCTTTCTCTATTATATTTATATATAATCAAGCTTTATGAGTGGAATATTAAAGGTTCTAACTCTTCGTGTCTACAGTGAGCATACAATAACATGATCTATTAAGGTAAAAGGTAAGTTAACCTAAAAGTTGTAGGCCTGCTGCTCTCTCTTTCCCAATCACCTAATAAATATTCTTCTTTGGCAGTGTGGTAAATGCTGAATTTTTTTAAAAAAAATTCTTCAAAAAGGAAACAAATATCATTATCCTAACACAGATGCATTCTGGAGAAGAAAATCTACTTGATGTATTATGAATTTTAAAGTTAATAGTGCCACAGTAAAAACAACTTCATTATTTGTGACCCTTTAAAGTGCTGACTTAACAAAACGATGATTTAACAAAACGAACGCGAGAGGTGCTTTAGGGAATAAATCTTCAAATTGAAGACACGAAGTGAATTCCAAAAAGCATGCTACTTGGGTGGCCAACAAAGCTTCAGCAGGTAAAGGGAGTCTACTGCTGTCCCTGATCGGAACTGTTCGATTTATTTCTAGTAAGAACAAAAAGAAAGCTTACAAATCAAGCCAAATGAGATGCTGTTCCGTTTCATTTTCCACAGGAGCAAAAATAATGCTTCATCATTTTACAGAGCCCAGCATAAATTGTCCACAGGTGGACAGAAAACCACATCCCTGCATCATGCAGTCTCCCCCTCAAAGTTGCTCTGTTTCTATAAACAGAATGACTCTGGGTTTAAGATTTAGGAACTTATTGGGAGCTTTTTATTTACCTGTCTTCAGCATAGTGTGGGCATCGCTGACTGCCTGCAAGCTCTCTAGGAACTAGTGCTGAGACAGCTGTGGTACCTGGCACAGAAACAAGGCTCAAGCAGCGGCCACCGAATGAACAAACGGTTTTAGTATCCAGCCAAAAGCATCGGCTTTTTTCACTGTAGATACGGTGAGGCGTCTTATTATGAAAAGAACAGAAGAGGCGGCATTTCGGGCCTTTGCCCTAAGAAGTAATACATTAACTGAAAAAACACCAGCCTGACTGCTTTACTGGCATCATAAGCATGCTCCATGTCACTAGGCCAGGCCCAGGGTCCTTCCTGTGGGCATTATATTGTCTTATAGACTAGAAGGAGGCAATTCTTGGGGGATATATATATAAATATACATATATACTTATATATATATATATAAATTTATATATTTTAATGAGCATACACACAAAATGGTTTTCAGAGGTTTTTATATATAAAGACAAGGAAATCAAAACTTTGAGCAACTGAAAGGAAATTTATCTCATCTCTGAAGTGATGTGAATGTAATATTTAATCATCTCTGACTCGTGTATTCAATCTTTTTTATTATCAACATCCTTCATTGAACAAATATTATCTCTGTGAATTCAGCACAGAAATTTAAGGAAAAAAAAACACATTTTTCCTGAAACTACAATTTCTATGGCAAAGGGGAAACCGATTACGCATAGGCAAAAGTAAAGCTTTCAGAAATGAAAAAATGAAGTATTTTGAAACTGAGGCTTACTGTAAAGTCGAAGTCAGCTAGAATCTAAGATACCAAGTAATTCTGAAGGATGGGGTCATTGGAAAGTACTTAACAAGACTATCTGGCTTTCAAGAAAATAAGAATAGACTTTCAGGTTTGAAATTGTGCAAATGGACTACAAATTCAGCTCAATAGCTGCATCTCATAGCCTGAGCAACCAAGGAGAACTCTAGCATACCTGACACACATTACCCCACAAAAACTGGAAATAAAATAAACTTTAGGTTGTTTTTCAGTTTTGCCGAAATTGGTTGTTTAAAGTATTTATATATTAGTACTGCAGAGTTGAAAGGATCAGTGATAAAAATATATTTTCTTTTTTTTAAAGATTTTATTTATTTATTTGAGAGACAGTGCAGGAAAGAGCACGAGTGGGGTGGGGGAGGGGGCGGCACAGGGAGAAGCTCACTCCCTGCCGAGCAGGGAGCCCGACGTGGGGCTCGACCCCAGGACCCCAGGACCAGGACCGGAGCCAAAGGCAGATGCTCAACCCACTGACACACCCAGCTGCCCCAAAATATATTTTCAATCCTTGCATGGGTTGAATTCAGTTTAGATATTAAAAGAAATTATAGGGGCAGATCATTAACGGTGAAAACTTTTATGTTTCTCTAAAGGTATTGAGTATGACTGATATTCTTGGAAATCCCTTAAAAGAAAACCCAGGCTTTTTCAGAATGGGACAGGTCAGAGCTCTGGTTTGCCTGAGCTAAGGTAAACAGAAGAACCCACTGGTCTGAAGTAATGTAAGCTTAACTCAGTAATACAAGCTTTCAGAAAAAGGTACAAAACCCAATCCCTGCTTTAAGCTGGGGAAGAGATACATAACATTTAACAAAAGTGGACAGGATAAAGACACTGAGAACAGGATATGGGGCTTCTTTAAAACCGAAAGCTCACATACAAAACGAATGTCATTATATTTTCCCCAATCTTGCAGCTCCGTTCCATATCTCAGTAAGTGGCAACCACAGAAGGCAGAATAATGCCCCCTCCCAAACATATCAGGCAGGTCCTCATCCCCAGAACCTAAATGTGACCTTATTAGGGGGGAGAAAAAAGTTCTGCGCAGATGTGATTAAATGATGGATCCTGAGATGGGGGGATTATCCTGGATTATGTGGGTGAGCCCTGAACACAATCACATATATCCTTATAAGAAGCCAGAGGGAGAGTTGACACAGACAGGAGACAATGACGTGAACAAAGCAGAGAGAAATGAGAAAACTCTGGCCTTGGAGACCGAAGGGATGCAGCCACAAGCCAGGGCATGCCAGCAGCCACCAGAAGTTGGAAAAGGCAAGGAATGGATTCTCCGTCACAGCCCCAGAGGGAGAGCAGCCTGGCCAGCATCTCGGTTTCTGCTACTGACTTCACACTTCTGGCCTCCAGAACTGTGAGAGAATACATTTCTGTTGTTGCAAGCCAACAAGTTGGTGGGCATTTGTTACAACAGCTGTGGGATCCTCACACAGCAACATGGTCCAACCCACCTCTCTTTCTCTTCCAGAGTCATCCTCCCCAAACCCTCAGTTCCCTATTCCTCTCTCCCCTGATGCTCCGCTCCACCTTGGCTTCTGCGCACAAGTCCCAACTACTTCCCAGACCTTAGAGCTCTTAGGTGATCTTCCTGCCTCCTGTGTCCCAGTTCATTCGTCAAGATGCCTCCAAGAGCAACAGAGATACTGTAGAGATACAAGAATCCTAATCTAATCAAATGGCCCCATGGCATAAAACCCATGACCTACAGAATCTCCAAACTCCTTAACGTAGAACTAAATACCTGCTACATTCTGACCCTGCCTTTATCTCCGGCTGCACCTCTATCCATCTTCCATATCATAGACTCTGCTCCAGATATTTCAGATTTTTTGCAGTCCCTTAAACTAATATTGCCTCACATTTCTGTATTCACGTTTTACCCACAGCATCCCCTTTCCCGAAATTTCCTCACCGACCTCATTCCTGGTGAGGAATGTGAATTCCTCTCTCAGCCTCTTCCCACTGCTGTGTTCTGGGATGGTACCACTGATTATTCCCTCCTGTGTGCGCCATTATACCCAGCTTGAACCTCTATCACAAATTCTGCACCTGTTATTTATTTAATGAACAGGGTGCCAGGCTCTGTGCTGAGCATTTTCAATAAATCATTTCATTTAACCCTCAACACAATCTTAAAAACGTAGCAATTATTATCAGACTCCATATTCCAGAGGAGAGAACAATATTCAGAGATGTTAAATAAAGTGCTAAAAGTCACAAGAATAGTTAAGTGCTTACGGTACATTTTTGTAAATTTTTTATTGATTTATAATTTTCATTTTGATTTTTTGTTTTTGTATTGGTTATATTGACTGTCTCTATTCCTGAGAACAAAATGAAATGAAAGGCAACTACTGTTATCATTCATCACTTTAGAAGCTCTGGGGAATAAGAGACAAAGTGAAAATGAGACATAGTATTGTAAATTATCATTACATGCAGAGTTAATTTTGAACCTAGAAAAAAAACCAAGAGAATTAATTAATAAAATCTTTCAAAATTAATAAGATAATTCAGTAAAGCAATTGGAGGCATGATGAATACATAAAAGTCAATAATTGTCCTAGGTATCAACTGTTAATAATTCTCCTATCCCTTGTGGACTATTTGGTAGTGACCTGTTCTTCAGTTACTGAAGTAATGTGCAGGCTTTGCAGCTCTTACAGTACACTATAACCTTGCTACCAAGTCTCAGACCAAATTCTGCCCAAAAAACACTTGTTACCAAACAGTCACACAATATGCTCTACACGTTTAACCAAGTTCCAGCTCTCTTGCTTTCAGGAATTCCAAACAGCACTGCCAGGCTTATGTGATAATATTCTGGTAGCAAGATTTATCTAACCTTCTGGTCAAATCAGGCTAGAAAATCCTCTAAACATTCTGCACCCGTGACCAGTTAAGTCCTTAGGCCTAGAGCACTACTACAAATGGCAGAATCACAGGATTCGCCAGGTCTCTACGACCTGTTCACTTGCACAATATTTCTAGCTAATATACATATCTTTCTTTTATGACAGCTTTACTCAGATATAATTATCATACTGTAAAGTTCACCCTTTCAAAGTGCACAATTCAGTGGTTTATAGTATATTTCAGAGTTGTGCAATCACCTTTCCTATCTAATGTTAAAACACTGGCACCACCCACACCCCCACCTCCCGAGAAACCTCTACCCATTAGTCAGTCCCTATCCCACCTCCCACGGGCCCTGGAACCACTAATCCATTTTTTGTCTCCATGTATTTGGCTATTCTGGACATTTCATATAAATGGAATCATACAGTATATGGTCTTTTCTGACTAGTTTATTTCACTTAGCCTAATGTTTTTCAGGTTCACCCATGTTGTAGCAAGTATCAGTGCTTTATTCCTTTTTAATTCCAAATTATATTCCATTGTACAGACATACCACATGCTCATTAGATAATACACATTTGGGCTGTTTCCACTTTTTGGCTATTATCAACAATGCTGCCATGAATATTTGCATATGAGCTTTTGTGTGGACACATGATTTCATTTCTCTTGGCTATATACTTAAGAGTGGAATTTCTAGCTTACAGGGTAACTCTATTTTTAACATTTGGAGAACTGCCAAGCTATTTTTCAAAGTGGCTGTACCACTTTACATTCCCACCAGCAATGCATGAGGGTTCCAGTTTCTCCATATCCTCTCCAGTGCTTATTATTGTCTGTCTTTTTTATTATAATCATCTAGTGGTGTAAAGCGGTCAGTCCACAAAGCTGATCACCATACATATAACCTAGTAAAAAAAAGTCATTTCTGACGTCCATAGTAATTACAAAATCCTCTGGCGTTGACCACAATAAAGATAGTATGACAGTCCAGAGTAGGCATTTCTGGAGTGTGGACTTCTGATTAATTTCAAATACTCATAGATCCCATCCAAATATGTAGTTCCAAGATATTTTAGATTTAACTCTACAATGTAACTCTACAATGTAACACACACATCTCTATGATGCTAAGAAATATTTTAGATTATGGAAATATATATTTATTTATAAATACAAAAATATATTTATTTATATATTTTAAAATAATATTTAAATTATGGAAAATATAACATCAGCCAGAATCACTTAGAAAAGATTGGAAAAAATGTAACATACTATTTTTTAAATCTTGGCATGAAGAATACTTTCCAAGCTTTACACAAAGCTCAGAGAAAAGATTAACTTATTTGATAATGAATGCATTTTAAAACTTCTATACAGAAATGATACAATAATTAAAATACAACGTTTGTTACATATATGCTGGATAAAATGTTAAAGCTATAAATATGCAAAGCATTCTCTAAATAATGGGCTAAAGAAGGGAATAGGCATTTATTCATTGAACGTATTGAATGAAGTTCATACTCAATAGTAATCAGTGACATGCAAATAAAATAAACAAGATACTGTTCTGTGATACAGATAAATAAATATTCGCTGCATGAGTTATGGCTCATTTGGTTCTAAGTGACATAAAAGAGGGAAATGCATGATGAAAATATGGAGATGTTTTATGGAACCCAGAGTCAGGAATGTAACTGACCCTACGGAAAGAACTAAAACAAGAACAGAACCACAAAGCCCTGACAAATCAACAGAGACCAGCACCATGAGTCAAGGAGCAGGACTCCAGGGTTAAACAGGCAGCAAGACCACATGCCAGGCCCTGCAGCAAAAGAGCATACTGCAGTTTCCCAGTGGCCTGTGAACAGCAGAATTGTAACAATAGCAGAGAGGGCTCTGTGCAGGTGGCAGAGAAGGAAAAGGGGTTAAATGGGATGGCACCTGAGGTCATTCACTTGGAGAGGCATGCTCTGAGCTCCTGCCCTCTAGGCAGGGGGGACCACATTTGGACCATATCTGAACCCACAAAGGAAGTCGGGTTCAGATATTTATATCCGGAAGGGAAAATCCAAGAACAAACTGGACCACCATCTTGTGAAAGGCATCATAACATGGATATTAATGGATATATGCCTTAAATACATCTCAATAAAGGCACAAAGAGATTTGTTCTGGTTGATATGCTCTATCACAGGGTGGAATCTGGGGTGATTTGTACATTCTCCTTTGTTCTTTCCAGTGCTGCTTGGTTTTGTGCATGTGTGTGCACCTATGTGTGAGTGTGTTTTTACATGAGCATATAACACTTTTTTAAAACTTAAGAGATTTTTTTTTAGAGAGCCTTCGCTATCTTCATGAGGTAATCCACTGTTTTCCAACTATTCCTGTTGAATGCCAGTATAAGAATAAGAGTTCCTTGGGGCGCTTGGGTGGCTCAGTCAGTTAAGTATCTGCCGTCAGCTCAGGTCATGATCCCAGGGTTCTGGGATGGAGCCCCGAGTCATGCTACCTGCTCAGCGGGGAGTCTGCTTCTCTCTCTCCCTCTGCCTGCCATTCCCCCTGCTTGTGCTCTCTCTCTCTCTCTGACAAATAAATAAAATCTTTAAAAAAAAAAAAAAGAGTTCTTTGCTAAGTGACAAGAACTTTCTACATACTTTAATGATTTTATATACCCATACAATCCTCATAGCAACTATTTGAAAAGGAGCTTCTCTCCTCATTTATAAACCAAAGCAGAGAGAGATTAACTTATCTAAACTTAGCTGGCAAAATATGAGCTCTGCTCCTTAATACATGACACCATTTCCCTTATTATGTTACAACACTTGAGACTGTGTATCCTCATTTTCCTCAATCCCTCCTCCTGCCTGCTCTACACACCAATAGCTGCTTTCAGCTCACTTGCTAACAGCTAGGTGGGAAATGACCTTGCACATATTTTAAACAATTTTCAGGCTTTATTACTTCTCCCGGAGCCACTGCATGAAGCATGTTTGCAGGTGACAATCACTTGTCCAAACACCAAAAGCTAGTGACTGTGACAGGTCCACAAATCACCACCAAGTAGAAAGCTGAAGGCTAACACTACATCAGCTCAGAGGTAGCTGCCTTCCACACCACTTCAAAAGTATATTGGTCACATGACTACATTTTCTAACTCTCTGTTTCTTTGTCTGTTAGTTGTTGAGCAACATACTGCTTCTATACGGTAAAAAGTAATGTGTCTTCAGGCTCAACATTTCAAAACAAAAAAAATCTTTATATGCAAGGTTGTCTTGAGTCAGCTCTCTTTAAGACTTAAGCAACCAAGGCATAGGCTATGCCAATGAGAAAAAATAACATGCTATGAAGGTAAGGTTAGGTTGGCTCAGTTTGGTTTTGATTGGTTCTCCAGATTTTAAGGAACATCTTCTGTAATTTCTTTAGATCACTGATCATTGGACAATTGAAAGGTCCTTAAGAGCAATCTAAGAATTAGCAACAGAGTTTAAAGAGAAGGAATTAAGCTGGAAAGGAAATTTGTCTGTAAACATAAACGACCAGGGGAGATAGGGAGACTAAAAATAATTTTCTAATATGTATCTGTTATCCTTGTCACAAATGATTAGACCAGGAATTTGCCCCAACTCAAAAACACTCATCTAGGGTCTAGAAAATAAGCAAATAAACAAATAAAGCTCATTAGCAACTATGAAGCCATGCTACCTACAATATTTTACCAATCCTAGAAAATAACAGAATGAAACAAATATAGGCAATGGTTCAGCCATGTCTCCCTGTTCCTGCCTTTATACAACTGATTTTTTTCTCAAATCAATTGATGTTACACTCTTCCCTGTACTTACGCCTTCCAGTCATGGTTCCCATTCATCTGGGATGCTCTACTTTCCTCTCTTCAACTGTACATTGAAAAAATAATTATTAAACACTATATGCAAAAGATTGGTCTAGATACTAACTGGATACAAAGGTGAGTAAGAGGGGCGCCTGGGTGGCTCAGTTGGTTAAGCGTCTTTCGGTTCAGGTCATGATCCCTGGGTCCTGGGATCAAGTCCCGCATCGGGCTCCCTGCTCGGCGGGAAGCCTGCTTCTCCCTCTCCCTCTGCCTACCGCTCCCCCTGCTTGTGCTCTCTCTGTCAAAGAAAAAAATAAATCTTTTAAGAAAAGGTGAGTAAGACACAGTTCCTGTCCTACAGGAATTTATAATTTAACAGTTGTCTAATACTCTTTCAAATGTTTATTCGACAAGCACTAAGTTATTAAGTGACAGAAAAAGGATTTGTTTTTGGAGACTGTGATAAGAACACATGGGCTCCTGACTCTAGATTATTTGTATTCTATTAAGGGGACAAATCTGTAAACAAATACGTGTAGCAGAATGAGGAATGTGTATAATAAATTCGTTACAGATGACAGAAAGGGAGGAATAGTCAATTCTATCCGAAGGATCAGGGAAAGTAGTCCGAGTTTATGGAGTGAGATAACGAAGTGAGGCAGAACTATTCCCACGAGAACGAGGCTTGAGTATCATAGTTCTCTCAGGAAATGCAGGTGGTCTGAAATGACTTTGAGTTTAGGAGAGAGTTTTTAGAGGCCAGTGGGGAGCAAGAGGGTGGTGGGACATGGAGAGAAACAGATGAGGCTGAAAAGCTAGGTCAGGGTTTGTAAGGTTCTCATGGACTTCATACAGAGGCAATTAAAGGTTTTTAAACAAGAGAGTAAGAGTATGATGGTATTTGCTTTCTGAACGGGCCTCCAGCAGTTCAATGTGCAGGATAAATGGCAGGAAGAAGGATGGCCAGAGCAAGATGTGAGGAGGGGAGAGGCAAGGAACTTTTGCCATGATGTCCATTGGAGTCAGACAGGCCTGGACCCGCTCAGAGGCAGAGAGGTCAGCCATGTTAAAGAGGCAAGAGATCAAGGCTTGAGGCTCACCTGGCAGAAATCCTACAGGGCTTGGGGAAATAGAGAAAATGGTGGGAAGGACATATTCCCTTGAGGGAAGCAAACTGGAATTCTCACGAGTGCCTGTACATAGTTTGAAAAATCCCTGAAGCAATTCTGATGATGATAACCCTCATTTAGAACAGCTGGGGGAAACCATGCCGCCAAAATGAAAGTGATACAACCACCCAATAATTTCATTTTTTTAAATCACAGTTGTTTTTACATGTGCTAGAAATGTTCCTCGATCATCATTACCATATCACCATGTATTGAACTAATTCATCCATGTACAGCCCTCACTGAAACAAAGTAGCTTTTTTTTAAGGATTTTATTTATTTATTTGAGAGAGAGAGAATGAGAGAGAGAGAGCACGAGAGGGAAGAGGGTCAGAGGGAGAAGCAGACTCCCTGTCGGGCAGGGAGCCCGATGGGGGACTCAATCCCGGGACTCCAGGATCATGACCTGAGCCGAAGGCAGTCGCTTAACCAACCGAGCCACCCAGGCGCCCCTGAAACAAAGTAGTTTTATAACTTTTCTTTTTCTAGGAAGAACGGCTATTGAGGTCAGCGTCTCTGGAAAGATTCAATGTAATCAGGCAGGATATAACATTTTAGGCAAAATATAATCAATTGAACACTTAGATACTTCAGCTGTATCACAAGCACTTTGGGAGTTCTTTAGCCCATCCAACAAAACTTTATAACCAGACAAGTGCAGGAAAAAACATGACTTATGGATAGTGACTTAAGTAAACACGCTCATTTTTTACTTGTGCACATAAAAAGAAGTTCTGTGGGGTTTTCCTCCCCTTTTCTATAGAAAGTATGATTTCCTCTTCATCTTCCCATTAACACTTTTTTTTAGTTGAATTTAGACTTTTCTAAAATTTTGTTTTTCCCTTTTATGACAAAAATTAAAATTGGTGGGGAAAAAAACAAAACAAACAAACAAACAAAAAACCACAGGGTCTGGCAGAAAGTACAGTAGCAGGTAAGAAACCTAATGCTTCTTGAAGAAGCCAGGTCACCGAACAGTTCTTCTTAACCTTGATTCTACCCAAGTGAAACCATCATGTCCTGCTGCACTTTATCAGTTCACCACATAATTTACTAGAAACATCTCTCCCCAAGACAAAATCTTCCTTGGGTTAAAGATATGCTCATTCATTTTCTTATTTAGATATGTTATACAGGATCTCATCATATATATAAATTCTATCATTTCTCTTTCTTTGCATATTATTCATCCCAGATTAAATAAGCAAATCATCTGCTACTGTTTAAAAGTAGTAAGTGTTTACTTCTAAAACTAGTTTTCTTATTTGGAGGCAAAGTCAGTTCATTTAAAATTTTTACTTGTCTCTCATTTGTTCACAAATAAAACTTTATGGGATGTTTTATATAAACTAGGTAATATTGAGTAATTATAAGCTTTTATTAAATTGTACTGGTAAAATGAGTCATTTTAATGCTCTTACTGTATATACAAACCAGTATTTTAAAAAGTTTAGACACAGACAAATTCATGTGTGTTCAGATTCATTTTTCCAATCTGTCCATAAGGCAGCAAATGTTTATTGAAAGCCTCCCAATGTGCAAAGCAGATAGGTTTTTGAAAATCAAAGATAAGACAAATATGCACTCAAAGTTGGTAGAGGAGACAAACATGCAAAAAAACCTAAATAATTACATCAAAATAAAATAAAAGTACAAGAAATGCAGTGTAGGAACTCAAAGGAAGAAATGATTAATCCCAGTTCAAGAATCTAATAAAACATTATAGGGTTGCTACAAGGGAGGTATATAGGCATACCAAACTTTATTTTGATTTGCTTTACTGTGGTTCACAGATAACTGTGCTTTTTTACAAATTTAAGGTTGTGGCAACCCCATATTGAGCAAGTCAATCGGTGCTATTTTCTCAGCAGCATTTTCTCACTTTGTGTCCATGTCACATTTTGGTAATTCTCGTAATATTTCAAACATTTTCACTGTTAGTATATTATCAGTGATCTTTGATGTTACTACTGTACCAACCTAGTTGTTTGATGGCACCACATACCACATCCATTCAAGATGGCAAACTTAACTGATAAATGTGTGTGTTCTGGTAACTGTACTGACCTACTGTTCCTCTGTTTCTCTCCCTCTCCTCAGGCCTCTCTAGTCCCTGAGACTCAACAATACTGAAATTATTGTTCAAGTGAAAGGAAGAGTTGTGCATCGCTCACCTTATGTCAAAAGCTAGAAATGATTAAGCTTAGTCAGGAAGGCATGTCAAAAGCCAAGACAGGCCAAAAGCTAGGCCTCTCTGAAGCCAGTTAGCCAAGCTGTGAATGCAAGGAAAAAGTTCTTGAAGGAAATTAGAAGTGCTACTCCAGTGAACACACAAATGATAAGAAAGAATAAAAGCCACATTGCTGATATGGAGAAAGTTTGAGAGGTCTGGATAGAAAATCAAACCAGCTACATTTCCTTAAGCCAAAGCCTAATCCAGAACAAGGCCCTAACTCTCCTCAATTCTATGAAGGCTCAGAGAAAAGATGAAGCTGAAGAAGAAAAGTTGGAGGTTAGCAGAGGTTGATTCATGAAGAAAGAAGCCATCTCCATAACATAAAAAGTGCAAGGTGAACTAGCAAGTGCTGATGGAAAAGCTGCAACAAGTTATCCAGAAGATCTGGCTAAGATCATACACGAAGGTGGTTATACTAAACAACAGATTTTTGATGTAGATCAAACAGCCTTCTATTAGAAGATGCTACCCTGGGCTTTCATAGGTAGAGAGAAGTCATTGCCTGGCTTGAAAACTCCAAAGGACAGGCTGATGCTCTTGCTAGGGTCTTAATGCAGCTGGTGACTTGAAGTTGAAGCCAATGTCCATGGACCGTTCCCTAAATCCTAGGGCCCTTAAGAATTATGTTAAATCTACTCTGCCTGTGCTCTATTTAAGGAACAACAAAGCCTGGATGACTGTACATGTATTCACAACATGGTTTACTGAATATTTCAAGCCCGCTGTTGAGACTTACTGCTCAGAAAATAAGATTTCTTTCAAAATACTACTGCTCATTGACAGTGCGTCCGGTCATGCAAGAGCTCCGATGGAGATGTACAATGAGATTAACATGGTTTTCATGCCCGCTAACACAACACCCGTTCATCAGAGAGTGATCTTGACTTTCAAGAATCATTATTTAAGGAATACACTTCATAAGGCAATAGTGGCCACAGACAGTGATGGATCTGGGTAAAGGAAATTGAAAACCTTCTTGAAAGGATTCACCATTCTAGACCATTAAGAACATTTGTGATTCATGAAAAGAGATTAAAATATTAACATGAACAAGAGTTTGGAAGAAGTTGATTCCAACTCTCATGGATGACTTTGAGGTGTTCAAGACTTCGGTGTGGAAATAACTGCAGATGTGGTGGAAATGGTAACTAGAATTAGAAGTGGAGCCTGAAGATATGACTGAATTGCAGTAATCTCATGATAAAAGTTGAATGGATGAGGAGTTGCTTGTCATGGATGAGCAAAGAAAGTGGCTTCTTGAGATGGCATCTACTCCTAGTGAAGATATGGTGAAGATTGTTAAAATGACAACAAATGATTTAGAATATTACATAAATTTGGTTAATAAAGTAGTGGCAGGGTTTGAGAAGATTGCCTCCAATTTTTAAAGAAGTTCTACTGTGGATAAAATGCTATCAAACAGCAGCACATGCTACAGAGAAACTGTTGATGAAGGAAGAGTTACTCGATGCGGCCAAATTCACTGTTGTCTTATTTTAAGAAATTGCTAGAGCTACCCCAGTCTTCAGCAATCACCACCCTGATCGGTCAGCAGCCATCAGCATCAAGGCAAGACCCTCCACCAGCAGAGATGATGACTTCCTACAATCTCAGATGATCTTAGTATTTTTTAGCAATAAAGGATTTTTAACTAAGATGTGTACATTTTGTTAGACCTGATGCTATTGCATACTTAAGAGACCGCAGTATAGTATAAACATAACTTTTATATGCACTGAGAAACCAAAAAGTCTATTTGACTCATTTTAATGCAATATTCCCATCACTGCAGGGTCTGGACCTGAACCTACAATGTCTCTGAGGTGTACCTTCAAACCAAGGATAGGCATGGGTTGGAGGGAGGGGAGGCTTTTCAGTCTGAAGGAAAGGACCAAAAATGGTGAGAGATAAAAAGTATACACAAACGATCTGGAGATTGGCAAGTACTCCACTTTGGCTAAAGTCCATGTCTGAGATGTGACTGTCAGGAGATGGATATCCGTCCAGGATGAGGGAAGACCCTCAACACCATGTTAAAGCCGCTCGGATTCTCTTTTGTGAGAAAAGGAAAAAGACTGAAAGTTTCTGCAAAAGGAAAATCACACAATTCAACCTTTATTTAGGAAGCTAACTACACAACATGTGAAGAATAGACCAAAAATGTGAATGCTGGAGTCACAGAGAATAGTTCAGAGAATATTTTAATATTCTGGGGCGCCTAGGTGGCTCAGTTGGTTAAGCGACTGCCTTCGGCTCAGGTCATGATCCTGGAGTCCCGGGATCGAGTCCCACATCGGGCTCCCTGCTCGGCGGGGAGTCTGCTTCTCCCTCTGACCCTCTTCCCTCTCGTGCTCTCTATCTCTTATTCTCTCTCTCTCTCTCAAATAAATAAATAAAATCTTTTTAAAAAAAAGAATATTTTAATATTCTGGGGAAAAATACAACTTCCTGAACAAGAAGTTTGGCAGCAAGAATGGAAAAGGAAGTGACAAAACACTTTGGAGAGCCAAGCCAAATAGAAAGTGTCATTGACTGATCAGACACTGTTAAGTAGGTTAAAGGTTATAATGATAGAAAACTAATAGGATACAAGTCACTTGGTATTAGTTTACTTTATTTCAAAAGTCAAATATAGCATGCTTTCCCACAAAACCCAGATTTTCCTTAAGAAACTTTCCAGGTGCTACTTCAGGCAGCCAGCACTTAAGTAACAACTAATCAGTAAACAAAAAATTGAACCCATTTGCCATCTCCACTAGAAGCTCTGTATTTGCTAAGATATAAATGGTGGGAGGGGGGAAGTAACATATTACAGAAGTGAATTGGAAGAAAGGCATGGATATTTTTAATATCAAACATTATTCATTTTCAAGATAAAGAAAGCCAGCTATAGATCTCTATTGAGAGGAAAAACTAGAACAGCAATAGTAGAGCTTGACATCCCTTTGGGAGAGTATTAAGTGAAATGAGGACTTTGAAGTAGGAAGTGGCTGGCATTAGAAATAGTCTACCTTAATATCCCTTTGAAAACTCAAACACTAGAATTAGGGTCTAAGTTTTCAAATGGGCACTGACGATCATAAGATTTTCTTAAATCTAAGCATGTTTACATTGTATTTCAAGGTCCTACTTCAGTGTCATTGAATTAACAAGCTCTGAGTGACATCCCAGGTCAGTTAGACCAGGGACTGAACCTTTCATAGGAAGTGATGCCCAGAAGAACTGGTAGAATTGTCAAAGGTCACAGAGCCAGTGTCACAAACAGGATGAAAGCTTGGGGATTTCCATTATATTTGACTGGCACATACCACAAGGAAGAAAGAAGTCACATAAATGACATTCAAATGACAAAATGACCTAAGTAAAGCAAAGAAATTACAACCATTTAACTTAAATTGTGAGACAAATCTTGAGGTGAAAATCAATCATCTTTTCGCTAGTATACTTCAAACTTTTCTCCAAAAATAATTTTAAATTCACTAATTTAAATTAAGAGAATTAAGAGAAATTAAGAGAAACATTCACTATCAGCTTAATATTGATTAGGCTTCCTTTTCCCAACGCCTACAGAGAGGCTTTAGATGAAACCTCTAACGTAAAAATCAATTGCAATCAACTTTCTAGTATTTCTGCTTCCACAATTAATTTGAAAGTTGAGATATCCAGATAAGTCAGACAATGAGCCATGTCCAAAATTCACTCACTCACTCTCTCTCTCTCTGTCTCTCTTATTCTTTGCTTTATAGCTGGGAAACATGAAAACCTATTGAAGACATTAAAGAAGAATGATTGAGCTTTCAATTACCTAGACAACCATAAATAATGTGATATTCCCATTACAGGAGTACATTTAGATAAAAAAAGATTTGTAAGAATGCCCACAGCGTTATACATACTGAGAGGACAGAATAATAAGGATCTGTGGGCACTGAGAAACAAATTTCTCAAAATGATTCTAAAACCACTATTATACTAACTAAGGCTGAGAAATGTTTTGGTTTCAACCAGGTATGACAATTATAATCATATCTGGTTGACTGCACTCTCTGGCATTTGAGATTTTTCCTAATAAAATTAATGTGTCACTTGCGATATGTATATATAGATATATGAAGACAGCAGCTAATTAGCAAAGTAGAAAATACTGACTTTTACAAAGTCACGTCACAATTCAGTTAGTCAGAATACTGTGCTGACATTTTCAATATCTAAATAATTATTCTGCTTATATGGAATTCTGAAGAGCATATTTGCTATGAAAGGGGACCCTGGAATTTATTATTGAAAAGCTAGCAAGTTAAGTGGTGACTTCCTCGTTATTAAGAAAGCAGAGGACTGACATGACAGAGCTTGCAGTCGGTTCTCAACTCCTGTGGTAAGTATGAATGTCACATAGTCGATTCAATTAATTTCCCTCTACTTTTCATTTGCCTGGTCCATCACCTTTGTCCAGCATTTAGCTTTCATCTCACCCTGCCTGCTGATTTCTAGTTAAATAGTCTGCTCATTACTTAATTTCCCACAGCTTCATTACTTCAATTTCCCTCAGCAGCAGCAAAGAGGTAAGAATCAATACTTGGAAATTAAACATCAAATGGTTAAGGTTCATGCCACTAATCTGAACTGTTCTACCCACAGCTCTCACCAACGGGGGACAGAAAAGGCACTGAAGAATTCCGTATCCCCTTTGTGATGGTACAGATAACGTCTGTTATAACTGTGTCTCTCAGCTCTGTCATTTCTCTTCAGTCACCGACACATCAATACCGATAGAAAAGAATCCCACCCTTAAAGCCTGAAATATGTAACTTATGGAAGAATGCCAGAATACTTCTGGTGCACAAAAGTATATACCTAAGAATTAGACATATATGGATTGGGAACTCAAGCTTGCCACCCCCTAAGTGTGTGACTTAGGCCAAATTACTTAAACTCTCTCTGAACCTCAATCTTCTCACCTAAAAATAGGACATAAATCACCTGTTTCACAGAATTGTTGTGAGGACTGAGTGAATTAGCAGATGTAAAGTGTTTTCCACATTGTCTCACGTAGGTTTAGATTTCGACTTTAAATAAAATATATAGCAAATGTCGAGAGCCTTCCTGTTTCTTGACTTCATTAGTACAGCTTATAACTGAATAGTTCCACCAATAAACAGAAGTACTTACTTCCCAGGGACTATCACCGATATTTTGTTTCTTCAGAGTTTCACAAAGTTAACTGATAATTCCCTCAGTGTTTGGAGTATTATTCTTTGTAGAATAAACTTGACAAAATGTCTCATAACTTGAACGAGAATACCCGAGAGCTAGTGTCCCTGGCTGAAGAGGCATTAACATTGATGGTGGTCACAAGTTTGGAAATATTAAGGTATTGCACGTCAGGCTGTGAACAATGGCCCTTCGGGCAAGGCACCTTTTAAATACATCTCACTTTATTGTTGATGATAAAATCTTCATCCTCCTTCAGCCTGTGTTGTCATCTACTCGGAAATGTTTTATCACATGTCCAACACGAAAGAACTGTCTAAATGTCAGTCCATTGATTTTATTGGCAGGATACAAGAACGTGGCAGAATGTGCTTTCCTTCTAAAACTTTGTTGTTAAACACTACTTTCTATCTGTCAAATCCCATTGGGTCCACATGTCTAATTGTGTGTGTTGGTGTGGGGAGAGCCATGGAGTAGAATCCGCAGAAATGTCCTATGCACTTCCAAATCCACACTCTTCTGACCACTTTTTTTCTATACGTCCTCCACATTTAGGTATTATGAGCTGGGTTATCATTATCACCTTGAACATGAAGTTTTATGTCACCTTGCATTTCATGTTTCTTTGACTCCCCTAATTGATTATAAATCTGTCCAAAATACAGGTACCTGTCTTCTATGTTGCTTTATTCCACCTAGTAATATATTCATAAGAAAACGAGATAAGACTAACAGCTATTAACTGCTTTTCTTGTTAAAGGCACAATCCCGTGCACTTTATAGACTTTATTTCATTTACCTCTCCAATAATCCTATAAATTTGGTTTTTAAATCATTTCTGTATTACTGATTAGGAAATGAAATTCCAAAAGTTGAAATAAGTTACCCGAAATAACATTCCAAAAAGGGATAAAAATGGGATTTAAAGACATCTGTCTGACTCCTAATTCCATTTTCTTGCTGCTATACTCTGCTGCCCCAAATTCTCATTAATCTTTTAATGCAACTTTCTCGTGGGAATAGAAGTATTTAGAAAGGTGCAGCCAGTAGTTTAGGACTTGAGTCTGCTTATTTAAAGAGGAGTAGGGGGGTAAACAACCAAAATAAGCTATTTAAATCCCCTTGAGAAGATAGCTTATTAATAACTTCAGGTCTAGAAAACTATCCCCGGGAAAAAAATAATCATAGCTGTTGTCAAGTGTTCATGAATAAAAATGCTCATTAGCATTATGCTGAATAGTAACTTTATGAAATAAATTTTGGAAAATAAGAGATAAGTTAAATAAATATAGTATGCCCATAAAATAGACTACGTCACAGACATGGAGGGTTATTTTTCTCAAAACCTAATGACAGTAACATATACATGATATAAAACAAACCGAATGGTACAGAAGATAAATTGTATAGAATATAGTATGATCCCTTTATATAATGTGTGTGAGCATATGCACACACACGTACACACGAGGGAAAGAGACTATAAAGGTGACGTTATAAATAAGAGAGAAATGAGCTAAATGTTCATGGTTTGATGGAACAGTGGGTGATTTTTATTTGGTATGCATATCCACCTGTAATTTTGAGTGCTTAACTAATATGAAAAGCAGTATTTTCACTCATATAAATGTATTAACTTACTAAACCCTCAAAACAAATAAAAGACATAGGAGCTATTATTCTCCCCACTTTACAGATGAGGAAATTGAGGAGCAGAGAGATTAAGTAACTTTCCAAGGCTTCACAGCTAGTAGTGGTAGAACTGGTCTAGTTCCACACCCGTGCTCTTCAAGACGAAGTAAAACTGGCTCAAATAAGCAAATGTTATTAGTTCCAAAACAGGCTAACAACTGAATAAAACCCCTTTCAGAAGGACTGTTTTTCTTCCCTGCCTTGAGTAAACATAAATAGGGAATGCAGGCTATGCCACAGAAAACTGCCTAAAAGAGAACAGCCTTGACACCCTCTCTCTCGGGGCCTCGCTTTGTGAATTGCTTCCAGACTCACATTCTCCACATCCCAGGGCTGTTTTAGAACAACCCAGGCCCCAGATGCTACACACACACACACACACACACACACACACACACACACACACACACACAAAAGAAAAAAAACAGAAACACCACAGGGCAGACCAAAATATTGGTGGAACACCACAAGGAAGGCTTTCGCAACTCCCACGTAGAGACTTTAAGATCACTGTCCAGAAAAGCCCTCGTACAAATATTCCTGAAACTCTGGGGCTAAGCCAAACCCACAAGGCTGAGAAAAGCACAGTGGGGTCACTACATCTTTGAACCACGAGTCCTCAGGAACTACAGGGACAGAGGAATACGATGTTAAGGCCATGCCACACTTGGCCCTCAGTTTACCTGTTATTTAACACAGTAACAAGCATTCTGGCTTCCCCTAGCTTAAAGTAACGTTATTAATTTTTAAGTTAACAACATCATTTGAAACCTATTTACACATTAAGTCCAAACTTCTTGTCTTTTTAAAGAAGGGTAGAGTATGTCTAAGAGCTAAACCAACAGGGACTGGAGTGGAAACCCCCACTGCTGTGTTTGAACTCTTTCCTTCTTTCACCATAGATAATCGGAACAGCGAACGCATCTCCTTCAAACTGGGCCAATCCCCACTAGACCAAGCAGATTCTCTCTCTTGCAATATCCATTTGCTTTCCCAGGTGGTCTGGAACTGGAACTGTAACATGTAAACTTGCAAAATATAGGCATGCCACCAGTGGATGGAGGAACAGAAAAAAAAAAAAAGTCTTCAAAGTAAGAGGGAATAAGGAAGACGTGAAAAGAAACACGTGAAAAGGAGAAGAAAGGGAAAAGCACACAGAGCTTCAGTTATCTACCTGTTTCATTCACAATACACTTGCGAGCTCTCACAACCTTTCACGGACTGTGAAACCACAAGCCTCACTTACTCCAAGTAGAGAAGCAAAATCACAATAGTGCTGACCTTGACACTACCGTTTCTAAAAGCAACAGTCCAACAGCAGCAAACTTTTTCCTTTGTATAATCTTTTACAAAAGGCCTGTAAACAGCGATGTGTATGTAAGCAACATATGTTTAACAATGAGCTCTCCAAAAAAAATGCTGAATGCAGAGATATGTGTGTGTGCATGTGTGTATTTACATAATTCGTTATAAATTTTACTGACATAAAGTATGTGTAGCTGAGCACACAACTTCAAGATAATAAAAGTGTATTTCCATAGGGCCAACTGATTCCCACAGAATGTCTTAAGTGCAGACAACAACAAAACAAGCCCTGATTTGCAGTATTTCCCGCTTTCCATGGTGTAAATATTCCCACTACGGCCAACTTCAACCTACCAATGTGATGTCACTGAACAGGGATGGAAGAGATGAGCAGTAGCACGGGATGCATAATAGTGTCACCTCACTGATTAAAAAGATAGAGAACAGGTGACAGTAAAGAGTATAGATAACAGTAAAATGTAGTAAAATCACTAAGAAGTGATAACTTTTGAGTATGTCTTAACTTTGTTTTAAAATATAATGTACTCAATTTTAGGTTTATATGATTTAATGTTTAGTAATTGCTTTATTTAACAACTGGTGCACAAACTCCTGTCTCAGTCCCATTCAGGTCAGATCCAGCACACATCCCTGGAAAGTATCTCCCAATATCTGAGAAGGACAGGTATTGCTAATCCAGATCAAGTGACTACAGCCAGTCATTTCCTCATCAAACAGGTAAACATTTTAATGTGTATTATCAGCACATGATAAACCTGTGAACAGTCCAGATTCCTGGGCCCCAGTGCCAGAGATTTTGAGAGTAGATCTGGCATGGGGACCCAGAAGTCTGTATTTTAATAGGCAAGCAACCCTCTCCAGGCCAGACGATTTATTCAGAGAATGTCAGCATCCAACATTTGTCAACTATATTCTATGCCAGGCTCAGAAACCATGGACATGAAAGGAACAAAACTTGTCTTCAAGGTGAATACAGAAACCAAGAGTTATAATGGAACTCTAATACCGATACCTACCACTTTGGGAGAGGAATCCTGAGAGAAATGATGTTTGACCTAAGTCTTGAAGAAGGGGCACCAGCTAATCAAAATGACAAGGGGGAAGGGAGGAGGGGTGTTCAGGGCAGAGAGACGGGCAGGTGCACAGAGGACTCAGTCCACTAGGACACCAGCATGTGCTTTGGGGACTGTATCACTGATAAATGTTTTGCAGCCACATTTATCTCTCATCAGCTTTAGCACAGAGTAAGCACATATTAGTTAGACTATGTCTAGTCACGGTGTTCATGAGAGGAGCAGCGGCAAATGAGGCAGAAGAGTCATGGCCAGGTCGGGTGGGACTTTACAGAACACCTGGTACAAAGTAGGTGCTCCCATTTTGTATTCTTCCTTCAACGTGAGTGTTTAAAATTGGTCTTATCGCCAGTATAAGATTATTGCTGTGAAAGAAGTTACATGTGGTGGCTAACTTACAAAGTCTAGAAACACAGAAGGCTCTCACAGCTTTTTTAATGGATAAGCTACCTTCTCAATCGGAGAAAATGACTGAGGCTATGGGTTAGAAATAGTTCACCGAACCGAAGTTCCAGAGAAATGGGTGATTACTACGTATTATTTTTCCCATTGGTTTTACCTTGTTCTAATTCATCTGTTTTAGAATCCAATGGGAATGCCATAAATGTTATTTTACGTTTCTAAGGTTGTATCATTTCAGCTATTGGCATTTTAATTAGGTAACCCAATTAACTTTAAAAATCTATGAAGTAACGGAATGAAGAAAAATGAATGCGAGTACTACACAATGGGTTAAAGGGAAGTCGTAGAGTAGGAGCTTCTCTACCTAAACAGCTAGAAGAGTGAACTTGTCACCCTAACACACCAAGTCTGTGGCCACCTCCATGTCATACTGTCCCTTCTCTAATGCAAACCATGCCCATCCATCTCACCTCCCCTCAAGCCCCATCTCCTCCTTGTAGAATATTCCAAGCAATCCACTGCACAGTGATCTCGTCCCTCTCCGTGCATGATCCTCATCTTCAGATGTAGTCCTACGTGATCATGTATTATGGAATACCCATCTCCCAACCAGACTTTACATTTTCAGAGAACTTCTCTTGCATGTGTCATGGAGCAGGGCATAATGCTAAACATATAAAAGACACTAAACACTTGGTGAGTGAAGAGACCAAATGATCTCCATGAATTATAAACATAGTATTGAAGCTTCAAGCTTCAATTGTTGATTTTCTCACCTCCCCCAAAATGAAGATTAAAACATCATAAAGATTTTTAAAGGTCTCAGACTGGGGACAAAGAAAGGAGGTTATCAAAATGGATTCCATTCTTGAGTTGTTTTTTAAGTGTCAGCAAAGCCACAGAAGCATCTATGTCTCTAACATAGAAAGGCAAAGGAAATTCCTTGCTCTGCTTGCCCATAGTACAACTGAGGGGCCTACAATTGAGCCTTGTTGCTAAATGAAATCCCCCCCCAAAACATCCTAGAATATAAGCTCTTTATACTCATCAAAGAAGAAAGAGAACAGGGATCCCCAGGCTGGCTCTATCCCTGCCTTCTTTACCAATTTACTGAAGTACACAAGAGAAGGACTATTTACAGAATTCCAAACTGAAGCATATCTAATACATTTATTCAGTAAATACTATTTCCAGTATCATAATAGCTAACATATTTTAACACCTTTTGTGTCCTACAGTGTGTAAGCACTTTTCTGACACCATCTTATCAAACTCTGATATCATTCTATATGAGATAAATAACCATAATTTTCCTCATTTTAGAGATGAGGAAGCTCAGCTTAAGTAACAACTCCAAGGTAACAATGTAAGTCACAGAGCCAGAATCTGTAACAGGGTCTCTTATGCCAAAGCCCAAAGGACACCATCTATGTTTACAAGATTCAATTCCCAACAATGTAAGTACTCTAAATACTTGGGTTCTATTTCAGGACTTTTGTTTTTTAATTTGAAAACTTAAAAGTTATTATTTTTTTAAAGATTTTATTTATTTATTTGACAGAGAGATAGAGCACAAGTAGGCAGAGGGGCAAGGCAGAGTGGCAGGCAGAGGGAGAGGGAGAAGCAGGCTCTCCACCGAGCAGGGAGCCAGACGTGGGGCTCGATCCCAGGACCCCAGGATCATGACCTGAGCCAAAGGCAGACGCTTAACCGACTGAGCCACCCAGGCACCCCTGAAAACTTAAAAATTAAAAAACAAGATACCAAATCAATGGTATGAAGAAAAGGCTAGAACAAGGGGATGTCCAGGGCCTGCGGTACCAAGTTTAAACAAACTGGCTTAAAGCCAATTAACTAGAAGATTCCACACACACACACACACACAGTGGTTAACTGTGGATCCCATGGGCAGATAGACCCATGAAGGTATCATTTCCCCATCAGTCCTAAAGAGCTTTTGGGAAATTTGGATTTAATTTATAACATTTTAATATTCATTCCAGGCACAGACCACATGCCATGCAGGCTTTGTAGGATGTTCAGCAGAGGAGAACTCTAGAAAATGCTTTTATTGTAGGACTTTTGGCCTTGCATTATGTGTGTATACTAATGACCTCCCTTGAGCATCCAAAGGCAGCTTCAGAGAACAGAAAAAGGCCTAGCAATTAATGTCTGAAAAGTGTTTTCCATATAGCTTCACCTGTTCACTTAAAGCAAAGAACACAGTAAGGCAAGAGCCAAGCTTAGCTGTCATTAACAGCATTGTTTCCACAGTCTGAGGTCAGCCTTAAGAGGAAGCTAGCAATCACGGGATATAGTTTCAGGGATAGCTGAAGGCTATTCCCTATCCCCTAATTAACACTTCTACTGGTTGTTGGTGCTTAAATTTCCACAAAAAAAGAAAATCCATTTCTTTGGCTTTAACCCAGTCTTCTGAAAATGCAAAACCGAATACTCCTGGGGTGACAGCATTTTAAGTTTCAGGGTTTATTTACATCCAAGATTTCCCAGGTTTGTTAGATTCCTTCAAGGCAAATTTTGCTAAGGAAAGGAATGTGAGGGGGTGGCAATTTAGGGCACTGAAAACAACCTGGGTGCCAAAGTGGTCAGGAGAGAAGAGAGTTTTCCACTGAGAGAGATCCTAGTATGGAAACATGGGAGTGGGCTCCAAAGTCGTTATGATGCCAATTCTCCCTCTCCTGTTGCCATTATCAATTTAGTATAGTCTGCCCCATCTCCTTCTCAAAATCTTCTGCGATACAGCAATTATGCGGCTTTATTTACAGGAAAACTGACCCAAACAACGTCAGGCAAAGGAGTTGAAATTTACAGTCCTTGGGCAGCTGCTACAAGCACTCAAACCGTGTCTACTCGCAGGCAGAAAGTCGTGACTTCCCAGATTTTAGGTAAGGCACACATTTGTCTGCAAAGAGAGCTGGAGCCGAAATCTCTACCTATCAGGCATAAGGCAAGAAGCCCGGAGGGGCGGGGGTGGGGGTGGGGAGCAAGCTGGATGGCTCCAGGAAGTGGGTGGGGAGGAAGCTGCGAGGTTTGGAGCCAACTGTAGCAATAGCAGGTTTGCACACGCCTAGCGAAGGGAGTCCCGGGCCACTGCGTGCATTGGTCACAAGCGCTTTTGGCAATGCTGTCCCCTTTGATTCCCGTCATCACCCAACCACACAGCTCGGGTTTGGGGCGTAAAAAGGGCTTGCAAAGTGGGCGGCGGCCGGGGTTCCCGCCGCTGAGTCACAGCCCAGGCAACTTTTACTGCATTTCCCAGAAAGAAAATTAAGAAAGTCTCAGTTCCGTAGCCCACCACTCGCTTCCAGTTCGCGCTCTCCGCTCTGTGTCATTGGAGCTGGGGGGTGACTCAGACCCACAACTGGGGTGTTTCCCACTCGTCTCGCAACTTCTCACCCCAGCAAAGCCTCGGGGTACCCCGAGCGCTTGGCAAGCGCTACCCAACAGGCAGATGGGAGAGCAGGAGGAGGGAGAGCAGGAGGAGGGAAGGGAAGGGCTGCGTCCTCACCTGCAGGACACGGACACCTCCACCCGCGTGGCCGGGATGGCCGCGCTCAGCTGGTTCAAGTCCCCGATGCCCGCAGTGCTGGTGTAGCGGCTGTCCATCTTGGGTGGAGGCGCCGCGGACTTGTCCGGCGCCCACATCCAGAGCTCGGGCAGACTAAGAGCTCCGAGCCCAGCTCCCGACAGCCGGGGATGGGGGTGGAGGGTGGAGGCAGAGGAAGGAGGGCGGAGGCAGCTCGCGGGAAGGGGGAGGGAGAGGGAGGGGGAGGCGGACCCGAGCAAAGCCGCGAGGGAACCGCGAGCCAGTCCTGGCCCAGGCCGAGGCCGCCTGGGAAGTGGCGCACGGGGCTCCCGGCTTCCCTGCCCCCTCCTTGCAGGCAGCAGCCCCAGCAGGGGATAACTTCGTGATCCTTGCCAGGCTCCGGGTGCCAGGCTCTGAGGAGCCACCGGGACACCTGACGAGGTAGGGGGCACGAGACCCAGACCCCAACCGTCTAGGAGAGCAAGCCCTGGCCGGCTGGGCGCGCGGCTAGGGTTTTGTCTCCGCCTTTACACACCCCCTCCCGCCTCCTGGGCCGCGACTCCCTCCTCCTGTCAATGAGGTGTGGACGGGAATGTCACGCAGTTCGCTTGCCTGGGCTGGAAGCTGGAGGTGTGGGCGCCCCTGCCTGTTCCTAACTCCCCCCATCGTAGGTCCGTCCCTCCTCACCCCGCGCGGGTCCTCACCGAAGCCCTTGGAGGTCCCTCCCACCTTGCCTTCGGGCAGGTGAGCCGGGTCCCCGTTTCTGGACTGCCCACTCTCGGCCATTTGAGGGTTGGGGACAAGGGGCATGAGGACGATCTCCAGTGTTGCGTATGCGGTGGTAAAGTGACGGATCGAGATCTGGGACAAGGTGGGAACAGGAGGGACTCTAATGTGGAGGGAGGGGGACTATTTGGGGCTTAAGGGGACCATTTGGTTTCCCTCTTCCCTCAGTTCCTCGAAATATGGGGGTCTAATTGTGACAATTCTCCTGTAGTCAGGACTCTTCTGCGGCCCCTCGCTTCCAAATGCTTGGAAGTTCTGCCCTGAAACCTGGAGGTCACAACCCTTTAACGCAGCTCCCTTACCCCGACTCCCACCGGTAAGACCCGAATGAAACTGGACGGACGGAAGCAGAGAGAAGCCGGACTGAGCTCCGCATCTGGGAAACTGGATTCTGGGGCAGCCATACTGGTGTCAGAATGCCGAGGCGGCCAACGTCTGGGGAGGTACCCGCGACTCCCCTCCATTGCAGCGACCAATTGGCGGCACCTTGCCTCCGGCCTCACCCGTGCGCCTGCGGGTCCCCAGGCGCTAGCCAGCAGGGGGCGACCGAGAACTGGACGCGGCGTTCCGCCAAGAAGCGTGGAGAACCGACCCGTGTCGGTCCGCCTTCTCTTAACGCGCCAACCACTGAGTTTCCAGCCGGCAGGACTAACTCAGAGAGGAGCTGTTTTCGTGATTGAGAACCTGTCATACGTTGTAACATTTTAATCCACTTGGAGCCACCTGCCTAGAGAATCTGTAGAGTTGCCCGTGAGAACGTGTAGGCACTGTCTTGCCTCTTCCCCTGCCAAGATCCTCCCGGTATTTCATCCTTGGTTTCCTTTCCTGATCTCCCAGCCCACCCCTTGTCATCCCTTAAATCCAGAGGTTCTGTTTCTTTTTTTCCGTCGCTGATTAACCTGTAGTTTATTACTTTTTGGAAATGTCCTAAAACTCCGGACATTTCTCTTATGCTGCCCAAAATTAATTTGGGGGACTAGACCTACGTGTACTTTTTTAAAGTTATTTCATAGAAGCCTACTGAAGAAATAAAAATTGAGAACTTTAAAATAGTACCCAGCCCATAAATCCTTTACTTCTTAATTTTTCCGTTTTATTGAGCTACAATTGATACGTAATAAACTGCACATATTTAAAGTGTGCCATTTAATAAATTTTGATACATATATACTCCTGTGAAGCCATCACCCTAATCAAAATAATCAGCCATTCCATCACCCCACAAGTTTTCTCAGTCCCTCCTTTCGCCACTAAAAACAATCCTCCAGACAACCACTGGTCTTTATATCACTGCAGAGAAGTTTGCATTTTCTGTAATTACATATGTATGGAATCATATAACATGTACTCTTTTCTGTGTGGCTTCTTCCACTAAGCAAAATTCTTTTGAGATTTATCCCCACATTGTTGAGCACATCAATAGTACATTTCTTTTTTGGGGCCATAAGGAGTGTGAATGTTTAGCTTTTTAAGAAACTATTAAAATATTTTCCAAAATAGTTTTACTATTTTCCATTCCCACAGCATTTATATGAGTTTCAGTTGCTTTGTATCCTCATCAGCACTATTTTGTTACTCTTTTAAACTTAGGCAATGCAATAGACGTGTTGAGAGTAGGTTAATGACTAATAATGTTGTCATTATGAGTCTCAGTGTGGATTAATGACATTTTTATGTGCTTATTTGCTATCTGTATATCTTCTTTGGTAAAGTGTCTATTCAAATCTTTTGCCCATTTTTATTGGGTTATTAGTTTTATTATTCCTTAGTTTTTAGAGTTCTTTATATATTCTGTATACAAGTCCTTTATCACATACAATTTATAAAATAAGTTCTGCCAGCCTGTGGCTTGTATTTTCATTTTCTTAATAGTCTACCAAAGAGTTGAAGTTCCTAATTTTGATGAATCCGGTTACTCAACTTTACCTATTATTGATTATAATGTTGGTGTTGAATCAAAGAAATTTTTGCCTAATCTGAGGTCACAGAAATGATCTTATATGTTTTCTTCTAGAAATTTTATACTTTCAGGTTTTGCATTTAAGCCTATGATTAATTTGTTTTTTTATCAAAGTTCTCTTTTTTGCACATCAAGATCAAATTTTTCTAGCACCTTTGTTAAAAAGACCAACCTTTCTCCATGACTCGTCTTTGTCCTTTTGTCAAAAAGCAATTTGTCATAAATGAGTCCATTTTTTCACTCTATCCTATTTCATTGATCTGTGTTTCTTTAAACCAATACCACAGTCTTAATTACTACAGCTTTTAAAATAACTTTTGAAATCAGGTAGTATAACTTATCCAACTTTGATCTTTTTAAAAATTCTTTTGTCATTTTTGATTCTTTGCATTTCCATGTAAATTTTAGAATCGGCTGGGCAATGTCTACCAAAAAAAATCTTATCAAGATTTTGATTGGGATTGCATTGATTCAATAGACCACTTAAAGAAGAGTAGATAAAATTAGTCTTCTGATCCATGAACATTATATGTCTTTCCGTTTATTTAGGTCTTCTTTAATGTCTATCAGTAATGGACTGGTGTCCTTAAAAGAGAAAGATTTGGAGACACACAGCCACACAGGGAAGAAAGCCATGTAAAGACAGAGACAGAGATTGGAATTATGCTGCCACAAACCAAGGAATGTCAAGGATTGTTGATAACCATCAGAAGCTAGAAGAGTTCGAGAAGGAATCTTCCCTAGAGCCTTTGGGAAGAGCATGGTCCTGCCAACACCTTGATCCCAAAACCGTGAAAGAATAAATTTCTGTTTTTTTAAGCCAACTGGTTTGTGGTATTTTGTTACAGCAGCCCTAAGAAAACTAACGCATGATGATAACACTAATTATTTCAATTTTGCTAATTTTTTTCAAGTTCAGTACTTGTAAATTCATCATATTGAAGTAAGCTTTAAATGACAAAACTTTTAAAGTATATTCAGACTCTATTAATATAGTCAGCACAGTACATAAAGAACTACAACTTTTAAAAACGATTTTAATAACCAAATATCATGAATTATGGCATGTCTATTTCCTTAAACTTTTTATTGTGGAGAATTTTTAATAAAAAGCTTATATTTATTGAAATGCATTTAAATAATATGAATGACTTTAGAATTGCCAGAAGCCAAAGGTAAATTTCATTTACTAAAATTTATAAGCAGCCATTATTCACCAAGTCAGTGATTCAGTAAATATTAGTTGAATGTTTACTATGTGCTAGGCACTGGGCTAGATCTAGGAGGTAAAGCTTATTCTGGCAAGGAGATGCATGACTGCATAGAGATATTACTGAATGAATCATTAAGTTCTTTTCATTTCTGGGATTTCATTATTCTACAAAATTAGGGAAGACCTCACTTTGTAAATTAAATTGTCATTGTACCTTATTTTTAAGAAGCATTTATTTAGGGGTGCCTGGGTGGCTCAGATGGTTAAGTGTCTGCCTTCGGCTCAGGTCATGATCCCAGGGTCCTGGGATCGAGTCCTGCATCGGGCTCCCTGCTCCTTGGGAGCCTGCTTCTCTCTCTCTCTCTCTCTCTCTCTCTGTCTCTCTGTTTGTCATGAATAAAGAAATAAAAATCTTAAAAAAAGGAAGCATTTATTTATAAAATAGCATAAAAAGAATCAGGTATCCTGAAAGAGCATATTTTCATAATAATAAGACAAAGTTCATTTACCTCATCCAGCAAGTGGTGTACCATCTCTCATAGAAGTACTGGACAGAGCAGTTCTTGACACAATAGCTAAGTGGAAAATTTGCTCCATCAGACTCAACAAACTATTCCACCCCAGGATAAGTCAGAAATACCAGCATTAATGGGGCGCCTGGGTGGCTCAGTCAGTTAAGCATCCAGTTCTTGATTTCGGCTCAGGTCATGAGCTCAGGGTCGGGCTCTGAGCTCAGCGCGGAGTCTGCTTGTCCCTCTCCCTCTACTCCTCCCCCAGCTAATTCTCTCTCTCTCTCTCTCATATAAATAAATGAAATATTAAAAAAAAAGTACCAGCATTACCACATGCTCACCTTCAAAATGTCCTTGGGAAATTGAAGAAAATAGATAGCTATGTCATCACTTAACCTATGTGGATAACTGTGTAATCACTTTGGCCACTTGACCTGCTCTATGAAAGTACAGCTTAAAAAATAAACATATAATAGCAAAGAATTGACTAATTATGGAAAAATGGCAGCTCAGGGAAGACATTATGATAAGAGGCCAAAATGTGTTCTCTGAGTACCTACCTTTTCTCTGACCTGCTAACCATTTGAAGATGATTTACTCAAAGTGATTCAAATCTGCAGATAATTCAAATTATTTCAGACATTAAGACAATATTACCATCTTTAACTTGAAGTTACCTTTGTGACTAAAGATCAATATCTCACCAGTCTTATAAATATCACCTTTTCAATGGTTAAGGCACTTAGAAAAATACCACTTTTAAAATCTTACAAATAATACAAAATTAAGATATGTCATGAATAAGTGTCCAGAAACATTAAACCCAATATTTCAGTCAAGTAACACCTTTATAAGGGATCTTGGATTTAAGTAAACCTATTCTCAAACAAAAAAAAATTTTTTTTAAGGCTTTAGTTATTTATTTGAGAAAGAGAGCACACACAAGTGGAGGGGAGGAGGGGCAAAGGCAGAGGAAGAAGCAGACTCCCCACTGAACAGGGAACCCCATGTGGGCCTCCTCAATCCCAGGACCCCAGGATCATGACCTGAGCTGAAGGCAGACGTTTAACCAACTGAGCCACCCAGGCGCTCCCCAAGCAAAAATTTTTCCTTGTGTTTGATAAATAAATTTTACACTCAAGAGAGCACTTAGAATACAGGATACTTTCAATTTCAGAATTTCACAGTTAACATTTTTTCTTTTTTTATTTAAACTCTATTAGCCAATATATAGTACATACTTAGTTTTCAATGTAGTGTTCAATAATTTATCAGTTGCATATAACACCCAGTGCTCATCACATCACATGCCCTCCTTAATGCCCATCACCCAGTTACCCCATCCGCCACCCACCTCCTCTCCAGCAACCCTCAGTTTGTCTCCTAGAGTTAAGAGTCTCTCATGGTGAAAGGGGAACCCTCCTACACTGTTGGTGGGAATGCAAGCTGGTGCAGCCACTCTGGAAAACAGTATGGAGGTTCCTCAAACAGTTGAAAATAGAGCTACCATATGATCCAGCAATTGCACTACTGGGTATTTACCCCAAAGACACAAATATAGGGATCCGAAGGGGTACGTGCACCCCAATGTTTATAGCAGCAATGTCCACAATAGCCAAACTGTGGAAAGAGCCAAGATGTCCATCAACAGATGAATGGATAAAGAAGAGGTGGTATATATACACAATGGAATATTATGCAGCCATCAAAAGGAATGAGATCTTGCCATTTGCAACGACGTGGATGGAACTGGAGGGTGTTATGCTGAGCGAAATAAGTCAATCAGAGAAAGACATGTATCATATGACCTCACTGATATGAGGAATTCTTAATCTCAGGAAACAAACTGAGGGTTGCTGGAGTGGTGGGGGGTGGGAGGGATGGGGTGGCTGGGTGATAGACATTGGGGAGGGTATGTGCTATGGTGAGCACTGTGAATTGTGCGAGACTGTTGAATCACAGATCTGTACCTCTGAAACAAATAATGCAATATATGTTAAGAAAAAAAAAAGAAGATAGCAGGAGGGGAAGAATGAAGGGGAGTAAGTCGGAGGGGGAGACGAACCATGAGAGACGATGGACTCTGAAAAACAAACTGAGGGTTCTAGAGGGGAGGGGGGTGGGGGGATGGGTTAGCCTGGTGATGGGTATTAAAGAGGGCACATTCTGCATGGAGCACTGGGTGTTATGCACAAACAATGAATCATGGAACACTACATCCAAAACTAATGATGTAATGTATGGTGATTAACATAACAATAAAAAATTTTAAAAAAAAAGAGTCTCTCATGGTTTGTCTCCATCTCTGATGACTTCCCAGTTTTCCCTTCCTTCTCCTATGTTCCTCTGTGCTGTTTTTTATATTCCACATATGAGTGAAACCATATGATAGTCTTTCTCTGACTGACTTATTTCACTTAGCATAATACCCTCCAGTTCCATCCATGTTGATGTGAATGGTGGGGATTCATCCTAATACAATGGAAATATTCCATTGTATAGATGAACCACATCTCCTTTATCTATTCATCTGTTGAAGGGTATCTCGGCTCTTCCCACAGTGTGGCTATTGTGGACTTTGCTGCTATGAACATTGGGGTGCAGGTGCCCCTCCTTTTCCCTACATCTGTATCTTTGGAGTAAATACCTAGTAGTGCAATTGCTGGGTCATAGGGGAGCTCTATTTTTAAACTTCTTGAGGAACCATACCATTTTCCAGAGTGCCTGTACCAGCTTACATTCCCACCAACAGTCCCACTTAATATTTAAACACACAGAAGAACACATTTCAAATTCTGTGTGGAAAGTCTCAGGTTGGTTTGGATAATATTTGGTTCTCCATTATCACAAAGTAATTTGACTCATACCTTGCCTAGTCCTTAAAGAGATGCCCTAAACTTGGGAGTGAAGGGAGGGTTGGATCAGGAAAGTGATCAAACTGGGGTTAGTTATCTTACTATGATGGAATCTTCTACTTTTTAAATGATAGTATTTCAGTTATTTACTGCTGTGTAACAAGCCAGTCCAAAACTCAACCACTCAGAACAACAGTGGTTGTCGTAGTTTTCATGCTTCTGTGGGTCAGCAATTAGGGTAGGCCTCAGTCAGGCAGTTCTGCTCCATGTCGTGTCAGTTTGGGTCATGCACACGGGCTGCATTCAGCTAGAGGCTGGCTGGCCTGGAAAACCCAAGAAGGCTTCATTACCATTCCTGGCAGCTCAGTGCCCTTCCTCCATGGGGCTGCTCTGTGGTTTCTCCTCATTCAGTAGTCTAGCCCAAACTGCACAGCATGGTGACTGGCTTTTCTATAGCCAAAGTGGAAGCTGCCAGGGTTCTGATAGGCTAGTCCTGGAACTAGCACATTGCACTGGTTTCTGTTTGTGAAAGCAAGTCAGGAGGCCAGCCCAGGTTCAAAGGGAGCAGGGGAGGTAGCTGGGTGACACAAAGGATGGAGGAGCATGCACACATTGGGAGGGAAGGAATTGACAGCAGTCATCTTTGGGGACTACCCACTAAAAAGAGTCAATTCGGGTAAGGCTCAAATAATCATATATCTCTCATTTAGAAAAAACAAACACCAATCTCATTGGGAGGGAAGGAATTGACAGCAGTCATCTTTGGGGATACCCACTAAAAAGAGTCAATTCGGGTAAGGCTTAAATAATCATATATCTCTCATTTAGAAAAAGCAAACACCAATCTAGTTTTTTCACCACTTTAAATTTGTTTTGTTTGAAAAAAATAAATCTATATAAGGAACCAGAAATCTCACAGCATGCTTGGTAATGAATAGAATCACAGTAGTAAGCAAGAATTTGTCTTCAAGAATGACTGTGGGGGCGCCTGGGACTCAGTTGTTTAAGTGTCTGACTCTTAATTTCAGCTCAGGTCTTGATCTCAGAATTATGAGATCGAGTCCCACATTGGGCTCCTCACTGGGCATGGGGCTTGCTTAAGATTCTCTCCCTCTCTCCCTCTCTCCCGCTCTAAAAACAAACAAACAAACAAACAAACAAAAAAACAATGCCTTTGCTAACTACATAATAAACAGGTAGAGAAGTAAATATGGGAAATATGAAGAATATGTTCCTTGCTTTCAGGCATCTTTACTTAATATGAGATCGGCATCAACTCATCACATCAATAAAAAATACGAAAGAGCCAGAAATAAGCAGTGACTTGTCATGAGGTCATGTGGTATAGGCCAACATGACTGATGCTCAAGGGAGGACATATTAATGAGAAAGAATAACCATTAAAACTTCCCTGGAAAAATGGGGCTTGAAAAGAAGAAGACATAGCAATATAGGTGAGGGTGGAAATATGAGCAACTCTAGAGGTAAAAATAAATATCGCTTATTTTTGTAGGGTAGTGAGAAGACCCAACACCTCAGAGAGGAAGAATGCAAATTTAGATAGAGTGAGGTTATCTTAAAAGACCTTGTAATTAGAGGATATGTAAAAGGATAGGAAGCTAAAGTTATCTAATCCTACCCTGTCCAATAGAGTAGCCTTAAGTCACAAGTGGCTATTTAAAGTTAATTAATATTAAATAAAATTTAAAATGCAGTTTTTCAGTTGCATTAGTTACATTTCAAAAGCTCAATGGCCACATATAACTAGTGGCCACCCTATTGGTCAGTGCAAATGATAGAACATTTCCTTCACACCACAGTGGTCTATGGGACAATGCTGACAACCTGTTATATTTCCTAATATTTCTGAAATCTTTTCAACTTTCACTTTCCTTCTGCCATTATCGGTAATTCAGTTTACTATCCTCTTTTACCCGGGATAACACAACACTCTCCTACTTTGTCTCCCTATTTCCAGTCATGCCCCATTCTGAAGCTGAAATGCACTTTATAAAACATTAATCTGGTCTTGTGAAATTCCTGCTGTAACCATTTGTGCCATTCTCTTTGCCCGGAATATTCCTCTGTGCCTCTTTTTTTAGCTCACACTTAGTCTTGAGGTGCCAAGTGAGATGTCACTTCCTCAACCAGGCCTTCTCAAATACCTCTGAGTCTCAGTATTCTCATCTTTAAAATGATACTTTGATCTATGATATATGGTTGGTGAAAATTAAAGATAATGTATATAATAATGTAGTGCTTAGCACTCAAAATGCATCTACTGATAATGTTTGTGGTGATGATAATAATTTGGTAATGATGGTTTTAAGCTCTCTAGTTCTATTTTCTCACGTAAGCTACCCAGAGTAGCATTCCAAGAGGTGTCTCCCAGCTGTCCAGTAATAATTTAAAATTACTTACATAGCTCATATGACTGAGAGGATTCCACGATCACTATAATTCAATCACATGGCCTTTCCTGAACCATCCTAACCTACTATGCTCTTCTTTTCCTTGAAGTTTTTTTATTATATATACACACATATATCTTAACTTCATCTTTACTTGGTCAAACTCCTATTCATCCCTCATGGCTTATCTAAAATGTCATTTCCTCATAGAAGTATCCTGTAAATATCTTTGCATTGCTTTTAAATAACTATTCTAGGGGTGACTGGGTGGCTCAGTTGGTTGAGCATCAGCTCTTGGTTTCGGCTTAGGTCATGATCTCATGAGTCATGATATAGAGCCCTGCGTCAGGCTCTGTGCTCAGCACAGAGTCTGCTGGAGATTCTCTCCCTATGCCCCTCCCCCCTTGCTCTCTCTTTCTCTCTCTCAAATAAATCTTAAAATAATAAAAATAAATAAGTAAATATTCTAATAGGACTTTATGCATAGAGGACAGACAAAGATGAAATTCTAAGATTCTTTTATCTAATAAGGAAAATGGTAGTTTACGTTTCTTCTAGAGTTACAGGTGTTCATTTGAATATGATTATCTAATGATAACCAGTTAACATTAAGAACTCTCATAAAATAAACTTACACTCCTTGAGATACAGATATGTTTAAAGGGAGTCTGTTATTTTACAAGGACACACTTTCATGGTTACTGAATACAGAACAGGTCTTACTTTTTATTAATGTTCTCAGCCTCCAAATTTAAAGTTTCTTCCAAGAAGCTTTCCGTTAAATCTGTTAATTCAGAGAGTGATTTTTCAAGGCTTCAGGAAGAAATCCATTTGTAAGAATGAATCAGAAAGGGCAACCCTAAAGGGTTCTGAAACTTATCAAAAGAATACAGGGCAGGAAACCGTCTTACAAAAGGACTATAAAGCCTGAAATATTTTGCTCCTACAGGAGTGTCCCCAAATGCCCCAAGTAGGCTTAGGTCATACCACCTTTTACCTTTAACTATCACAATTAGAATAATTATTGCATGACAACTTGCTCAATGCCTATTTCTCCTGCTAGACGCTGAGCTTCAAGAGCTTAAGTCCGCATCTACCTTCTCCACCGATTATCTCCGGCACCCAGCATGCAGGCTTATGTAAGGCAGGTGCTGTGTGGCCATGACTATTGAAAAGTGTCTACATTTGTTTTGATGTATTGAGTTCAGGTGAGAGCTGGGCACTCAGGTGGAATGACCAACAGGCATTGGGGGCTCTGGTGAGGAGACAGGATTGTCAGGTTGAAATCAGTAGCTTAGAGTTAGCAGTTGAAGCCAAGCATTTGCATAAACACTCCAGGGAAAAAGGAAAAAGGAATAAAAGTAAGAATCAAGTCTGATGAGTTTCTGTCTAATGGAAAGGTATACAGAAACAAAGGGTCCCACTAAAGAAACTGGTGGGGAAGAGCCACTTGGACAAATAGGGGAGACAAGCTCCAGGATCAAGATACTAAGGACAAGGAAGAAGAGGCTTTTAAGGAGAAAGAGGCCAGTGGGATCACTGCATCCAATGCTGCAGAGGCCACATCACAGCCTTGTTTTGTGGTCTCTGTGTCTTGTCTTACTCTCTTCCTTGGACAGTTACCGACATTACAGAAACCTGTAAAGATTTGCAGTTATCTTTCCAGGTCTGTCTTTCAGACTCTTCTGCTGAAATGCCCCTGGCAGATCACACCTAGCTCCACTTTACTACCTTGAGCGTGCAGCCCACCGTCCTCCAGAAGCCATCAGTGCTAAAAACAAGTCTCCAGCAAGCAGCTTCTTCACGCAGGAACAGCCCCTGTGGGCACTTTATGGCCATGATGTGTGAGGAACTAATGCCTTACTTCCAAGCCCGATTTAGATCGCTCCTTGGGCAGGGCAGATAAGCATTAATTAGTATGTGGTCAGAGTTAACTCTGGTTTCTTTCCTGCTTGGACAATTAAAATGTGCAACCATGCAAAAGAATAAAAGTTTGTTGGAAACTAGAGAGACATACACAGAGAAAAGAACATAAATCTTGAGTATTTCGTAACTTGGTAAAATTAACGTTCTTCGGAGGATAACCGAGTCTTTGGGTATATCTGAAAATAGCTATTTGAATGTGAAAATGCTAAAATTTTTCAGGCCCTTTCTCTAACTGTCCAAGAGATTTGGGCAGAACTTTGTAACTCACAAAATTGTTTTTCATAACCATGATAATTGCTGTTAAATTTACCATGATTTGTCACAGTAAATGGAGTATTTTCTATTCATGCTCAAATAATCAAATCATTGTTTCTCAAGTGAGTCTCTTGGAATGTTGGTGGGTTCATAGAAATAAATTGAGTTTTGGCGGCAGGGGGGATAGAGGAGGTTGTTTTTGTTTTTCTGGTTTTTAGATGTTGAGGAAAAGTTTTCACAGTCACTGAGAGTAGTAACTTTGGTTTAGAAGAAAGGGCTTCAGTTATTCATTCTAACAGCATCTGTTGAGGTTTAGTATCTGCTTTAATAAAAGGACAATTTATTAAGCTCTTCTTTATTTAAAACTCATCCACCAAGAGCTGTCCAAGGAACAATTATCTTTAAGTTTCAATATCATAAATCTTCCTATTTTTGCCTGTTGATGTTGAGGGACCAAACAAACCCCCATGGATGACACTTTTGCTAAATAGCACTGATGTTGCCAATGAAAGACACTGTAGGAAATTCTTCTGTTGAAGACAGAATGTTTTATTGACTGAAGCCAAATTTTTGTATTATGTGGTCTTGTTTTGCAAAAATAGACAGTAAAAGAAAATAAAACATTTAGTCTATTTAAGTCAAAACAGCTTATTTACATGGCCTCACCATGTCTCCGGACTTTTCAAATGCTCATCTAGTCAGTGTGTATGATTAAAAATTATCTTTGATGAATTAGGAAACTTAAAGTCCCACATTTGACGCAGCAGTAGTTTTCTAATAGAGTATTATGAGACTTGCTTTAAAAACACTATTTTGTTGTGTTAAAAATTCAATTTTTTTTATAAACTCAGTGTTCATGTGTTACACTCTCAAAGGTATTTTTTAAAGCAATCAAATAGAATTCAACACTTTAAATTAATTTCCTGAAACAGAAAAATGACCAACAACCAAATAGAAAATAAAAAAGAGGAAATAGTTCACAGAAATGCAAATAGCTCTAAAATATATGATATGGGGGCACCTTGCTGGCTCAGTTGGCCAAGCATGTGACTCTTGATCTCAGGGTTGTGAGTTTGGCACTGGGCATAGACATTACTTAAAAAAATAAAAGTAATTAAAATATATGAAATGATGCTCAATCTCACCTATAATTTTAAAAAACAGTTTAGCAGTAGATGAAGATGCTACTTTTTCCCAGTAGATAAGTGTTATATGCGACTATAAGAGACATGCTCATACATTGCGCCTAGATGTGTAAAATGGTTTACACTTAAAAAGAACAATCTGGTAATGTTTATCAAAGTTATAAACAGTTCAGTTGGATATCCATTTGAAATGAACTTTCACCCATATCTTATACCATGTACAAAAATTTACCCAAAATGTGTCATAAACCTCAATGTAAAACCTAAAATTATAAAACATAGAGAAGAAAATATAGGAGAAAAATTTTATGACCTTGGGTTAGGCAAAGATTTCATACATATGAGACCAAAAGAATGATTCAGAAAAGAACAAATTGATACATTTTATATCAATTAAATTAAAAATTTCTATTGTTTAAAAAAATATGTGCCAAAAATGAAAAGAAAAGCACCTGCTAGGGGAAATATTTTGCAAAACATGTATCTGACCAATGACTTGTATCCAGTATATATGGAGAATACTCAAGGGGCCTCTGCATGGCTCTGTCAGTTAAGCATCTGATTCTTGATTTCAGCTCAGGTCATGATCTCCGGGTTGTGAGATCAATCCCCAGTTCAGGCCCCGGCTGGGCATGGAGGCTGCTTAAGACTCTATCTCTCCTTCTCCCACTGCCCCTCCTTCCCTGCCTCCCTTTCTAAAGAAAAAGAAAAAAAAAAAGAATACTCAAAACTCAATAAGAAAACTAACAACTTTACCAAAGAAGATCTACAAATAGCAAATAAATGCATGAAAAAATGCTCAACATCATTCGTGGTTAGAAAAGTATAGATTAAAACCACAATGAAACAGCACTACATATTTATTAGGATGGCTGAAATTAAAGAGATTCACCCTATCAAATGTTGACAAAGATCTAGAGCACCTGGAACTCTCATACACTGCTGGTGGGAATGTGAAATGATAAAGTCACTTCGGAAAACAGTTTGGCAGTTTCTTAAACGTTAAACGTACACTGACCATATGATCCAGCTATTCTGCTAGTAGGTATTTTCCCAAGATAAATAAAGCATGCATCAATATATAGATGTATATGTGGCGATTCATACCAGTTTTATTTGTAAGAGCCAAAAATCAGAAACAAAATGGATGGATGAACAAATTGTGATACATCCACACAATGAAATATTAGTCAACAAAATTGAAGTGAACACCTTGTTTTCCATTTCAGATCTCACTCAAGAGTTCTTCTATACCCATAAGACTTATTTTCAGTCTAAGAAGAATGATTTTCAGTGGTTCTGTTGAACATGCAATTCTCATGCAAGTATTTCTATAATTATCCTGTTTCAGTTATAATATAGTAGGACTTTCATTGTATTGCCATTTCTGTTATAATAGAGGTTTTGTTACGGAAAATTATGCTAGAGCCATTCTTATAATTCTGAAGTTTTTATTTCAAATTGCCCATAGGATGGAAGTTCTTTCTCCCAACTAGTTTTTACTTTAATATAGCTCTGGATTTTGGAGGTTTTTTTGGAATTTTGGTCTGTTTGAAATTTTATTCAATGGCAGAATATTTTCTTTGGCTCCAGTACATATAGTGGTTGAAAAATTAGCCATGGAATTTGTTTGTTAGCCTATAGTACACATAATAAAACAAAAAATTTGAATAATCAACTATTGATACAAGCAAGAGCTTGGATGAATCTCAAAATAATTATGCTTAGTGAAAAAAGTCAGAGAAAATATTACATACAATGTGATTCCATTTATATAACATTAGAAAATGTAAACTAACCCTTAGTGAAATTCAGCAGAAATCAAGAAGTAAGATAAGGTTAAGGAGAGGCAAGAAGGAGAGATTACAAAGGGGCACAAAGAAATCTGGGGAAGATATGTTCATAATCTTGATTGTGGTGATGATTTCACAGTTATATACATATGTCAAAACTTATCAAATTGAACATTTTAATTAAGTGTAGTTTGTTGTATGTCAATTGTATTTCAATAAAGCTGCCTTAAAAATGCATATACCACTTGGCCTGATAATTTCAATTCAGGAATTTTATTCCATAGAAATATTTGCAAGTGTGTAAAATTGTATTTGTCCATGATTATTTATTGCACCATAATTATAATAGCAAAAAACTGAATGCTCATCAGTAGGGAACTTAAGTAAATTGTACTTCACAAATGAATATTAGGCAGGCATGATAAAAAATAAGTTCTTCATCTACAGCTGGGGGACTATCTCTAATATATTGAGTAACAAAAACCAGATGCAGAAATGTGTATATCATGCTAAGTTTTGTATTTAAAAAATTAAGCGTGTGTTGTCATATTTGCATATATGCATACGTATATTTATATTTTTAAAAAATACCTAGGAGAGGGTCCAGATAAAATTGATACTAGCCATTTGTTCCTAGTCCAGAATGTGGATGGTTTGGAGAGAGAAGCATGAGAGAGACTTTTCATAGTGTACCCATTGGTTTTTCTTGAATTTTGCTCATTCCTTTTTCAGTGCTACGTTGGTATAATGCTTAATCTGGCCATTGCATTTTATCCCCTTTTATGTAACTTTACTTCTTGTTATATTGCATACCACTACTAAAATGCAAAGGGCTGAAGATTAGGAGAACTTTCATTAGTATTGCTTTAAATCTTATTTATAATACTTTTCCTGCACACTCACCTGGTTAAACAAATCTCTTGGTATAAGTAGACTCTAGTTAAATAAAGTAGTAGCTGAGATTATCCAAGAAAAAAAACAACATCATCAATAACCGAAAGAAAAGTAGATTTAGGTCGCCTACAAACTTGATAAAATGGAGAAAGACTTCTATGGCATCAGGAAATCACATCTTCCAAGGCTTAAATATAGTAATGACTATTATGTGACCTTGTCACTCAATTAAAGGACGATAGCTTTTAGCCCCAAACCTTCATTGTGAAGCACATATTTAGCTAAAACTTTTGATTCTTTAAATATTTAGTAGATATTTCTTAGATATTTCGGAAGATATTCAAACAATTCAACTGACATCCTTTCCAACTCGGCTGACCACAAACTAACCACAAAAGCAAGTTGCTTGGAGGTATGTGTTCTCTAATTTCCCTTCTAGCCATTCTTTTCTTTCTGCCTCCTTCTGTTTGATTTTCATAAATAATTAGTGCCACACTCTGCCACAGGAATTTTAGTGGCCTGTATTTTGGATGTAGTAGTAGCTCTTCATAGTGTAGTGAGTAATACCACTACGATTCCTATTCATTCTATCTGGTATTTATAGGGTTGCAAAGCTTTATGTACCTCTCTTACGAACTTTTAAAATTAGTACAAGTAAACTCACGCTTATCCTAATAATGTCAACAGACATACAACAAAGATTAACATTTTAATTTGTGTACTGGTTGACTCCACGTGTAGTTTGGAATGACTTACCTTTAACGGGGTGCCATGAAAAACGTTTTCCATTAAATCTTAGGTTTTCTTGTTTATGGTGGTAGTGGTGGTTGATGTGCTGATTTTAAGAAGCATTTGTAGTGTAATTCATGGTATGAGCTGGGCAGTTAATTGTTCTCATTACCAAGTGACAGCTACATTGGGTTTATAAAATAAAAAATACATTCTGGTATGTTTTCCTTCTTGAAAAAGTACTAACATTTAAAGAACTGCAAATGGGAAGGACACAATTTTCATATTCTTTTTAAGGGACTTCCCCCTGTTACGTTGTTTTTATGACGGCTCTTGCCCCAAATAGCAGGATATTATGTAATCTCAACAATGGGAATGTTAGACGTTTCGTCAGTGTGAATCCCTTTTCATAAACTTGGTTTTTGTCACTCATTTTGTAGCTCTGTGACTCTAGCGTTTACAAGTAAATGCTGAAATTTCTCATGGTTATTTAACAACCATGTAAAAGGTCCTCATGAATAGATTTACTTAAAGAAGCAAACAGTTGCACGTGGTCCAATACACAAAATCAAACCAGTGGAAGAAAAAAATGACGGCATCTAATAGTTTAAATAAGCCCTCTTTCTCTTCATTGAAATTGATCTCCACACTGACCCTCACAACTGCAAAAACAAAACATTTCACCCAAAACAAAATGGCCCACAAAAAAATTACTAAACCAGCCTCCCAGCAACTGTGCCTGCCTATCAAACAGCTGAGAATGAGTCAAGACATTTGACCGCTGAGCCCAGGGCCTGGCACAGAGCACACAGTTATTTATGGTAACTACGTATTGAATGAGTTACAAATGGGAGATTTTTTTTTTTTAATGTGGAATGAAACAAAAATCAAAACACCTGACAGAGTTAAGTAGGAGACGGTATGATATTTCAGATCCAGAGTTTTCAAACTCTAGATTTCTAACCATAAAGGTATTCTGTATCCCCTTGTACATATGTATCACAGACTACAGAATGGCATTCTAGAGAGTACACATTAAGCATTTCAGAGTCTTGAATGATACTTACTATATCAGAGTACTCCAAGGAAATGAAAGTCCACGTTAAAACATACTAAATAATGCTAACAATTAATATCATTTAATCCTCACCAAAACCTTGTGAAGTAAGTATTATTTAAAATGGATATTACTTATTCCTTTTATAAAGTAAGAAAATTTTGCTTTAGGGTGGCATAGTGACCTATCTAGGTCACCTACCCAGAATACGTGGCAGATGGCTTCAGCCAGATAACTCCGAATGTTGGATTCTTCTCACTGAACAACATTATCTTCTCTTCCCTCATAGTTAATCTGCTCCTCCTCTGAATTCCCCTGGCATTCATTATTGCTCATTATCATTTAGCTCTGCTGATACTACATGTTTTGTGTGTCATGTTATATTTCTTATCCTATTAATTTCCATTCTTATTTTTATTGTGGGCTTATATGTCTTTTGCCTTTACTCTGTTTACATTTTTCTGATTTATTAAATTTAATGTTTAGCTTATTTATTATTTCAGTATTATAATAAATTTTAAAGCTATAAATTTCCCTCTAGCACTACTTTAGCTGCATCTCACAAGTACTGATATTGATATTTGTTGTTCAAAACCCAAATACTTTAAAATTTCATTTTACATCTATAAACAGTTGATTATTTAGGAACCATTTTTTTCTGCAAAGAGATTTTGACATTTTTATTATTGATTAGTAATTTAATTGCAATGTTACCAGACAACATGGAGTATATTATAACAGTTTAGAGTTCCTGAAGACTTCTTTTATGGCCTTGTACATGGTCATTTCAAGAAGCTATCTTGATAGGCTATTTAGTCTATATTCCACCTCAGACCATTATGGATAAATAGATGAGTCTTCTTCCAAGGATTATTTCTATAACTCAGTTGAAAATTCCCCTATAATAAATCTACTTTGATGGAAAGGGAGATGCAGCAAATAGGAAAAACAACATCAAAACTAGAGTTTATGTTTTTGCAGTAAGTGAATGCCAGTTCAGATATGTAACTGTCCAAATATGTAACCAAAAATAACAAATATGTAACATTATTGCTTCATAAATTAAACCAACAGGTGTTGAAAGTCTGATTGGAAGGATATGCTACAATATAATACCTCCTTTTAGAACAGTAAACAAAAACAAACACAAAAAACAAAGAACCAAACAATGACCACTCCCAAGAGGATTTGCTTAAAAGAATTTATCTCCACTCTTTGGACTCTGACTCTTGTCTGTACCATAATGGGAATATGTAGAGCTCCAACTATCTCACCAGCAGGTGGCATATGCCTACCTGCAAGTGAGCACAAATAATCAGTCACCAATATATCTGCCAGGGCCTTCCCTTCTTGCTGTGACTGATCAGATTCAGATTTTTAAACTACTACGGTTTTCCTAAAGATATTTTCCCTTTATTCTACTTAAAGTCGTACTTGAGTCAAATAGAAATAAGATTCTGTTCCTAAAATAATAATGGCATTGTTTCTTCAATGTATTATGTTTCCCCAAACTTCCCCAAACTCTAGCTAGCCCATGTAACAGAATTTGTATTGAATAAAGTTAATTTTAAATTCTAAAGAAGCAATTAAATCTATGGTGTAATAATGTAAACTGACAAATTAATTGGCAGAAAATTTGAGTAAATTTTTTTGTAGGGTATTTAGAGTAGAAGAGAAATTTTTAAATATGATAGCCAAGGACCCTAACAAAGAGTTAATGGATGGACTTCAAGGGGCCCGTGAATCCTATACAATTATGTACAAAATATTGTTTTGAGGACTATTTTCTCTAAGAGAGGTATAGCTTTTTTTATGAAATTCTCCAGAGAATATAAACTAAAAAAAAAAAAAATTGATGTAGCAGTATATATATTTTCTTTAAATTACTGTTAATCCTTACATAAACATAAATAGCAGACATTTTCTATTATTTTCTCTTGCACATTTCTTGTTCCTCTCTAAAATATATTTTTTAAATCTTTCACTAAATTATTTTATTTTAGAACCAAGTTAATTTAAGAAGCATGAAGTACTTAACATTTTCCAATCTTGGGTTGATATAACTGATGCCTCATGTAACAAATATACAGTAGTTTAACTTTTTAAACTGATGTTAAATTTAGTCATCTCTAAATTTCCAAGCACACAGCATTTAATTAAAGGTCTTTCCCCAGTTTTATTTAAATAGTCTTCTTGCTTTTTGCTATTTCACACTGAGCCAAAATCTTGATTAAAAATAAGAGTTCATAAGCCATTTAGGACAAAAAAGACGCCCAACAGAAAACCCCCAGAAAATAGCATATAAGAAAATTTACACTTAAGGTGGGGAAAAAGCCAATCTAGTACTTAGGGAAGTAATTTAATGTACTCCTAAATGATAATTTTTTTAATGTTATAATAGACAGGTTCCTTGTAGGTTTAATCTAGATGTGGGAAAGAAATTCCAAGGCTCATATTCAAAGGAAGAATATAATCAGGGAAGAATGAATAAATCCTTGTTGTTGGAAAAACTGACAAAACCTCTCCCTGACCCCACATATCTCTCTCTCTCAGAGGAAGGCTTTAAATCAACAAGTCCTATGGGTCAACCTATTTAATTGTAAGCAACCAAAGCTGGCTCTGATTGATTTAAGCAGAAAATTAACTAATTAATTAAATAATTGGATAGTGTGTAGCTCCCAGGATCACTGCGAACTCAAGAGAATGCGTCTCAAAGGCAATGAAGTTAGAAACGATGCCCATAAATCACATCTTACACTGGGTATAAGTATACCATTACTTCTACCGATGAATACTGGATGTTGCCCTTGCATTGTCTAGTATTAACATACCTATTTGATACTACCCCTAGTCCCACTTGACTGTCTCTGGAAAACTGACCTGCTTGCAACACCCTAGCTCAAACTGTCACCTTTGCTACCATTGTCACCACCTCTTCCACATCTGCTGTCTCAACTTCACCATTGCTCCTGCCACCTACACTACTTATACCACGGCCACCACTAGCAAAAAGAGATGATCTCACTCTCTTTGACTTGAAGCTACTAAGCCAAGAAAAGGGGTCCTTTCATTAAATGCAAGAGAGGCTGAGAAAATCAGTATCCAGTTTATTAGCATTTATATTGAGAAACGGGCTATGTCACCCACCCAAACTCACAAAGTGAAAATAATCCAAATATAGAAAGGAATGATGGCACGGAGCAGTGAGGTTCTTCTCCTATTAGAACTTCTAAATATTTATTTGTGTGATACACCTATGTGTGTGATCACATATAACACAGCATAACTATGCCTTGCACATCAAATACACATTCATTCCCTCCTTGAAGACTTATTGTTTATTACATCCCATCTCAAGATCTCTAGAAGATGCCTATTCCTTTTCTTATTCCAAAAAAATCCTGTCTCAATTATCTTTAAAAGTATGGACCAACATAAAATACTAGGAGAGAGAGAGAGAGAAAAGAAAGAAAATGAAAATGAATTTGTAGTGTGAATATACACACATGACCCTGGAAGAACAATAATGTGGGTAGACCCAACTTTGTATCTATAAGGAGTTGTAAGGCTAGAGTTGGCACTTATGACTTCCATATCTCACTAATCATCACACATACTCATTCCCCTTTCCTTCAGCCAGCACTTAACCCGGGCTGAGTTCTTTGCCTTCATTTTTGGCCTAAATCCTCATTTCTTAGAAACCACGCCCTGGAAGCCCTGCCTCTATTATATTGCTTTCTATTCCATTTAATGGATATGGATGTATCAAAGACCTCCAGGGTTCTATCTATACTCCTTTCTGTCCCCATTGTGTAGCAGCCAATCTGTTTCCTTTTGAAACTTGGACTAAATCATCCATGCCAATTGAGTATTTTTGTATAACTGGCAATAGTAGCCTAAAATTGCCAGGCAGCAATCTCAGCTTCCAATTCAATGGAACTTTAATAGTATTTCCAGGGAAAGCATTCTTCCTGGGGTATAGTCAAAACTGTAAATGAGAGGAACATAGAGTTATATTCATAAGAAGCAAATACTATGACTATGAGAAAACACACCATTTGATGAATTCAGAGCATATAAACCATCCTCTAGGAGAGCACAACAACCTCAGCAAGACTTTGTTTCCCAGCTGGCACTGTAACTGAAACTTCTATGGTTTTATAAAACAAACTCTTTCTCAATCTTAAGGTAAAGGGTAAACCCAAGAAATCCCATGAAAATCAGCCCACTGTACCACAAGTATTTTGAATATTAACTCACTGAATAGCCTCCAAAGCCAAATAAGAAACATTGGTCCAGCTTGTAGTCATAGCTTCTAATTCAACAGAAGGAGCATGACTGTGTTGACTAGTTGAAAGCATTCGTTGAACACTAATATATCCAAACCTGAATCACTGCCATTGAATAACAAATGACATGCTTCTGTCCAAGGAACTTATCTTACAGTAAATTAAATAATGAAGTAAAGGCCAGAGACACAGGGACAAGAATTGAATGTGAATGGATTCTTAGTTTTAACAGTAACAGCATTCAACTGTTTGGATTTTGGACCTGTGTTGTCATGAATGCTATGAAAGCCTGAAGAAAATTAAATGGCAACCTAGAGAGAGAATGGGAAGAGAATACAATACATTGATTGAGTTTACCCTAAATTTGCAAGATTAAGTTTCCACTACCGAGTAGAACAGGGACCTGGACCAAAAGATCAGTTATAGAAAATCTAAAGTTGTTTTGGGGAACATGAGTTTTGTAGAATGAGAAATTTGTTTCTTTTTTGAACTAGTAGCTTAGAATATACTTTTTAACAGACAAAATTACCCCCATCATGCTGATTTATATAGTTAGTGGCAAACATCAAACTTGAATAATAATTAAAAATCTCCCCCTATACGCAGGAATGATATTTAACTCTCACTTGACTCTATTTATTTCTGGAAACAGGGATCATGTCCTATTCACTTTTCTACTTACTCTTAGCACCTTTGATAGTACCCTTAGCACAGAATAAATACTCAGAAGTGTTAAGTGAATGAATAAAGTAAGGAAGAAACACATTAGGAGAATGATTCTGTTAGTCATACAACAGCAACACTAATGAATTATTCCACCCACCCCATTATCTTACACACATACGTTTACTCAGTGAAAACCATTGACTAGAATTAAGAACACTTCTAAAATTAAACCAAAGTCAGTAGACTCCCTTTTCCCCGGTTCCTAAGTCACTCATTTGATAACAAGACTGAAATTTAGACCAGAAAACATAACCCCATATCCCACTAGGCAGAAAAAACTAGTAAAACAAGTTCAGTGTTCTGAAATGATTATCAGATGACCCATAAATGCTGAGTGAAGCCAGAGACCACCCACGGCTTATCTTCCTTACAAAATGAAATGCCATTTCTTACTTCCTACTTTTATTTTTTTGTATTCAGTAGTACTGTGCAACTATGCCTAAAATTAGATGGAAAGAATGAGCCTTTATTCCAAGACCTGCTTTTATTGCAAGATAGTGACTTTAAAAAGTTTCATTCATTTTTACCCTTTTGTGTAGGTCCTACCAAGAAATTGTAGGAAATAACACAAGACATTCTCTTTATTTTGAAAGACAGGAAATGTTAACACAGAGCATGTGTCTTTAGAAAAATATGTTTCTTACTATATTCCATGTTATGACACTTCCTCCAGAGGGCCCAAGCATTTGACTCAAGGAACCTTAACAAATGAGGAGGGAATTGAGCTAAACTCAATTTTTAAATCAAAAGAGATATTTTTACATGAACATGTGTTTCTATAGTAACGCACTAAACAGGACTTAGAGAAACATTGTGTAAGTGCAGTAGTGGTAGCCGTAGATGACAAGGCATCACCACAAACAATAGACTCAAAATACTGAGTTCTCACCTACCTTAAAACACAAAGGGCTTTCTCCCCCAGAGCCTGTAAGCAACCTACAATTCTCCAGAATAAGTAGACACAGAACATTTAAGAATATGAGAAGTTGGTCTTTAAGGCATTGCATTGTTCCAGATTTCAATGATATAACTGAACTCAAGTACCACAGGACGTAAATATCAATCACTCCCCCACAACCTACTTCTTCTTTTCCATTGGAAGTCATTAATTAACACATCTTGGAGATCTTTTATGACTCAGAATCTAAGGAGAGCCCTAAAAACTATTATTTGGTGGAAGGGCCAGGAAAATCCAACAGTTGTCATGGCAAGAAAGATTAGTAATCTATCCATTTATGGAAAAAAAATTTAAACAATAAATTTAAGTCTTGCCATTAAAGCATTGCAAACTTATGACAAAAATCAGCCTATAATATTAGCAGAAAATTGTTACTTCTCTAATCACAAAATTGCCATATTCAAAAAATATTCCTAAGGTATTGTAGGTGAATTTAAGTATAGGAGTATCTACATGAAACCAAAAAGTCTAACATTTTTCTTCATAACAAGATCTCGTGCGAGAGATGCAACAGGAGACCCATATTTAGGAGAGCCATTAAAATGGGAGATCCTCTGCCTAAAGCTTTTAGGCACTCTTTTAATATTAGCTATCAGATTACCCTTTGGTGCAAGTTCAATATTTATCTCTACTCTCATTTGGCTTGTGTCATTTCTTTCACTTAAACTGCCTATGTCCGTAGGCCAAAATCTTACTATCCTTTTATCTCCCATCTCAAATGCAACCTCCTCCATATCTTCCCCAGTGGTCTACTAGAGACTCAGACACAAGCACATTGTAAAAGTGTACTCTCAGCTCTTCAAACATTCTCCTTTTACACCTCACATAATAATTATCATGCTTCCTGTCTTGAATTTTAGTTATTTGGAAAATGTCTTCAAGCCTTCTTTCAAATCAGGGGTTCTCAAACTTTACCACGTGGATTAAGAATCACCTGGATAACTTATAAAAGATTCAGATTGTCACTCCCACAAATTCTGAGTTCAAAGGTCCACGGTGGAGGCCTTGGAATCTGTCCTTTCAACGTATTCTCTATATTCTAAGTTTTATTCTCCTTGGTGTTAAAAAATGTTCCCTATTCACCTATAGCCAAGTCACAAGCTCTCTCTTTAAAACATTTTGGCTAGGGACACCTGGGTGGCTCAGTTGGTGTATGTGCTGCCGAAGTGAGCACTGGGTGGCTCAGTTGGTTAAGCATCTGCCTTCAGCTCAGGTCATGATCCCAGGGTCCTGGGATCAAGTCCTGCATCGGGCTCCTTGCTCCGGGGGAGCCTGCTTCTCCCTCTGCTGCTCCCCCTGCTTGTGCTCTCTCTCTCTGACAAATAAATAAAATCTAAAAAAACAAAACAAAACAAAATTTTGTCTATATGCCAGTGGATTAGAAAATTTCCCTAGGTTCCCCATTCTACCACTTATCATTTTGGCCATATTTGAATATCAATAAGATCAAACAGGCTGCAGCCACAAATAAACCCTCATATCTCAGTGACTTAACACAACAAAGTTTTATCTCTCTTCATATCATATACCTGTGCAAACCAGGTATCCCACCTCCAGAATTTAGCCATGACATATGAAACATTACCTACAAGTTAGTTTTAGTATGGACTATATATCACTTCTCTTATTTCACTAGCTAGAACGAATCATCTGACCCCAAACTTACTGCAAGAGAGATGAGAAAATATAGGATGTTTGGCATGCATTAAGAGTCTTTGCACAAATGTCAATTGCTTGGCTCTTAATAATATCCTATAGCAACTCCAACTCAAGATGTCCAGAAGAAGACTTACCAGCATGATAATAATTATGATAGCTATCATTCCTTAGGCACTTACTACATTTTTCTGGTAAGTGCAGTGCAAGACTAACTTAATTCTTTTTTTTTTTTTTAAAGTACCTCTACACCTAATGTAGGGCTTGAACTCATGACCCTGAGATCAAGAGTCACATGCTCTACTGACTGAGCTAGCCAGGCGCCACAGGACTAACTTAATTCTTACAAAACCCATGAGGTGGGTTTTATTAGCTACAATTTTTGAAAGGCATTGAAATTTCAGAAGGAGTGGTAATACAATTTGCCCTAAAACTGCTGCGTGTATGTTGTAGAGCCAGCTATCAAACCAAGCCTATATCTCCAAAGCTTATTCTCTTAAAGCAATGCTTTATATTTCCTTGAAAACCACTTATTCAAAGTAATTTTTATAAGCCACAATTATTACTCCCCATTGATTGTAGAATACAGTCCAAAATGTCTTAGCATTGCACATAAAGCCTTTCCTGATCTATTTTTGTTAATTCTCTGGCCTACTCTATCAAAATTGTACCTGTTTAAAAATTCTTTCAGCCATATTAACAATGCACCTTTTCATACTAGCCCAGATTTTTTTTCTCACTTGGTCACTCTTCTGGCTATGCTCCTTATCTTATCTAGCTGATTCTCATCTATATGTCAGGTCCTACCTTAGATGTCTCACTTATGTAAAAATATGAAGATATATAAAAAAAGATTTGTAAAAATTTAGGGAAAATCAACATTGTGAAAGAGAATCACTGAATTTGGTCAACAATACAACGAACATCTCAAGGAAAAGAAATGAATGAGCAGAATACATTAAAACACAGTGAAATAAAAATAATGTTGTCAAAGAAACAAAAAGCTATGACATCCATAAAACATTAATGCACTTGTAGGAGAGATGCTTTGTGGAAATGAATATAAAAAATGTTAAAATATAAAAAAATATAAATATAGCTAAAGATTACATAACTGAGCTGCAAAATAAAGGAATTCCCCAAAATGCAGTTTAAACATAACTTCAATTTCATTATACCATTGAAAAGTAACAATAATTTCTTTGTATGATCATCCATCCAGTCAGTTCACACTTAACCATTGGTTTTTAGTGTTCTCTTTAGTTTATTGGATCAGAAAACAAAGCAGGCATACATTTTAGTTTTTTGATAAGTCTCTTAAGTCTGTATTCTATAGTTTTCTCCTCCATATTTTTCTTTTCTTTTCTTTTCTTTTCTTTTCTTTTTCTTTCTTTTTTTTTTCTTGGTGGCGGGGGAGGTGTTGCTATATTTTAAAGAATTGGGTTGTCTTTGTCCTATAGAGTTTATCACAGTTTTTGTTTTGCTGAGAGCGTCTCTGCTTTATCTAGTAACATGTTCTTCTGTTCCCTGTATTGTTTAGAAATTGGTAGTTAGATCTAGTGGTTTAATTAGATTCAGTGTCCTTTTTTTCATGGGCAGGTGTACATGGTAATGTAGACTTCTACCAAGATGTAGGTAATACCTATTTGTCCTTATATAATGTTAGCAACCATTGATTCTGATTGCCAAGATGCACTTAATTAAGATGTTTCAAAATGGCAATGAATCTTTGGTTATCTGGAATGCTTCTGTAAAAGGAAACATCCCCTCATCAAATATTTCATTACCCTGAGGTACAGTTTATATAGGAAAGGCATGATCACTATTTGATTTTTTCCTTTGTTTGTCAATTTTCCAAACAATGAGTTCCTTAGCAATCTTTAAGGTTAACAAATGATTTTTTAGTGCCACTTTGAACATATGGATTTAAACATATTGTTTCAAACCATTGCAACTACTTATATTGATAACCTCTTTTTCTCATCTTTAGCCTGGGAATTTATATAACTTGGCTTCTGAGTCTTTTTTAACAGGACTCTATTAGTCTTTTATAGTTTCATGCTTTGTGGTATGAAAAGATGTTTTAGGTTCATCTTATATACTTCCTTGTCCCAGAACTAGAATAAACGTAAGAACTATTTAATACCCCTGGGAATAAAACAACCAAATTTGAACGGCATAAAAGAAGCCTCAACTATATAGATATATTTTACTTTTGCCAATAAATTAAAACCAAACTTCTGAAATTATTCTATAAACTCAATGTAATTATGGTAAAATGCCAGCAAGGATTTGGAATTCTAAAATTCAAACAAAACGAAACAAAACAAAACAGGAAATGTGCAGGAATAGTCAAATCTCTGAAAAATTGTTCATAAAATGTATATTATTTATATTATTGTTTTACATGTAACAAAATATATATATTTTTTCAAGATTTTATTTATTTATTTGAGGAGAGAGAGAATGAGAGAGAGAGAAAGCACATGAGGGGGGGGGAGGGTCAGAGGGAGAAGCAGACTCCCTGCCGAGCAGGGAGCCCAACGCAGGACTCGATCCAGGGACTCCAGGATCATGACCTGAGCCGAAGGCAGTCACTTAACCAACTGAGCCACCCAGGCGCCCTCAAAATATATATTTTTGATACATACCAATAATATCTTAAATAATGAAAGGCTATGCTAATTAAAACACACAAAAAAATACCACTGTGTTGCCAAAAGAATTGGTAAAAAGATAAAAAAGAAACTTTCAATGGAAATATATTTTATGATAAAACTGACAATTCAAAAGAATAGAAGGATGGGGCACCTGGGTGACTCAGTCTGTTAAGCATCTGCCTTTGGTTCAGGTCATGATATCAGGGTCCTGGGGTGGAGCCCCAAGTAGGGCCCCCCACTCAGCGGGGAGTCTGCTTCTCCCTCTCCCTCTGCCCTTTCCTCCCTCTTGTGCTCTCTCTCTCTCTCTCCTTCAAATAAACAAATAAAATCTCTAAAGTAAAAAATTAAAAAAGTAAAACAAAAGGATAGAAGAATAGTTTATTTAATAAATGTTAAGACAATAACAATCAAGTTGGAAAAAATTCTTACCTCACACCCTATTAAAAAAATGTCAAATGGATTATGAGTCAAAATATATAAAACAAGTCTATAATACTACTAGAAGAAAACATTAAGCAATCAAAGTACACATATACATATTTTTCATTTTGATGTTTAGGAGGACTTTCTTAGCAAGAAATAACACTACATACACTAAAAAGTTGCACAAAAATTAAAACTTCCCTGTGTCAAAGGATATCACAATCAAAGACAAGCAAAGGACTGAGAGAGAATATCTGAAATTAAGAGAAAAAAATATATATATCTATTGTAGAGTGTCTACAAAAAAATTTTAATAGGCAAAGAATAAAGAGAATAATTTAGAAAAGAAGTAGAAACAGTCCATAAACCTGTAAATGACATTCAAACTGATTAGGAATCAGAAAAATGTGAGTTACTACTTTTTACATAAAATTGAATTAAATTAAGTGGATTGATTATAACTATTATTACCATTGATGTAGGGAAATGGGCCCTGAAATTCATTGCTGGTGAGAAAGTAATTTGTATGGCTTTTTGGAGGGCAATTCAGTAGTACTGAATACAATTTTAAAGAAAACCATTGATCCAGTAATTCTATTTTTGGGAATTTATCCTACAAAAAAAGGCATTTATCCTACAGAAATACATTCACATGCCAACAAAGTTACATGTTCAGGATGTGAAACACAATACTGTGTAATACAAACACTAGAAACAAATATCTCTCAGTACGGGAGCAGTTAAATTATAGTGCATCCATAACTATTTATTAAAATAAAGCAGTTAAAGAGAATAAGGAAATCTATATGAGCTTGCAGATGATTATTAAGGGGAAAAAGCAGACCACAGGAAAATAAAATATAGAATACTGTCATTTATGTATTTTAAAACACACACACACACACACACACACACACACACACACACACACATATATATGCAAATATACATAAAGATGTCAACCCAGAGAAAAGTCTGAATAGATACACACTAAACTGTGAACAATGGACATTTTGAAAGAGAATAGTTTCTGGAGAAGTAGGATTTCTTCTTTAGTTCTTTACACGTACTGAGTTTGTTTTTTTGTGTGTATTTTTTTTGTTGTGCATGTGTGTGTTTACAAGGACTATTCAGCTATTTCTCAAGTAATTAGGAAAAAAAACAACCTTGTTTTCCTCATGATAAAATTGCTCTGAGATGAAGCTTTCAATTATTTTGCAGCTGAAATTAGGCCAAGACTGAAGGTAGAAGAAGGTGTTTACTTTATCATTTATAGTTAATCAAATAGAAATTATTTGGAAGCACAAACTGATCATTTAATGAAAATTTAAAAAGTAAAAGAATAGAATATCAGTTTTCTGTCCTCATCAGAGTCTGCATCCATATTTATTCTCAAAAAAATCTGCATGCACATCAGATTCTTTTGAGAGTTCTAGGAAAAGAAAGGATCTTTTTCCGGGGGGGTGGGATACACAAGGGGATGGACACACACACACACACACACACACACACACACACACACACACACACACACAGTCACATAGATATTTCTTGCAGGGATGTGAATTTAATGATCACCATTCCAGAAACTGTTAGTTTGGAGATTAATGAGCCTTAAATGAATCACTTAATCTCTCCCAACCTCCATTTCCTCATTAAAAAGAGAAAGAGGGGGAGGCAAAGAAAGTATGATCGAAGAAGGGAGCAGGGGGAGGAAGAGGAGGAAGAAAAAGAAAAAGGAAAAGAATTGTTTCTTTCCTTCAGGGATTTTTTTTTTAAGATTTATTTATTTATTTGAGAGAGAGAGAGAGCGAGAGCAAGCATGAGTGGGGGGTGTGGCAGAGGGAGATGGAAAGGGAGAAAGAATCTCAAGCAGACTCCCCACTGAGCACAGAGCTTGACTGGACTTAGGGCTTGATCTCCCAACCCTGAGATCATGACCTGAGTCCTAACCAAGGACAGACGCTTAACATACCGAGCCACCCAGGTGACCCAGGGATTATTTTTAAATCGGATGTTTTATTACAAAATTTTCAAATACATAAAGGTATACAGAATAGTTTAATAAAATCCCATGTAGCCATCACCTAGCTTATACAATTACCTACTCAAAGCTAATCTTGTTTCATCTATACCTGACTCCTTTCCACCCTTCCTCTGGATTATTTTGAAGCAGATCCCAGACATCATATTATTCCATATACAAATACTTCAGCATGTAGCTCTAAAAGAAAAGAATTCCTGTTTAAAAAATATGATCATAAAACCAACATGACACCAAAAAAGTTAACCACAGCTCCTCATTATTATTATTAAGTATCCAATCAGTACTCACATTTCTCCAATAGTTTTGTTTTCCACATTTTTTGACGTTTATTTGCTTGAATCAGGATCAAAATTAACTACACGCATTGCAATTTGTTAGTATTATATTTATTTTAATGTAGAGTCCCCTCCAATTAACCTCCTCCCATCCTTGCAATTTATTTATGGTAGAAACTTTTGTTTCTACCTTTTGTCTTGTAGAATTTTCCAGTCTGAATTTTACTGATTACATCTCTGTTGTGTCATTTAACATGCTCCTCTGTCCCCTGTATTTCTTGTAAACTGATTAGCCCCAAAGCCTTGCTCAGACTCAGATTCAGTTGCTGTGAAAAGCTACTATATACATGGTGTTGTGTGCTGCTATCAGGTATATAGTTTCTAGTTGTCTGTCTTGTGATTTGGGTAGTCATTAATCTTAACTGCCTAGACTCTTATTAGAGATGTACAGTTTTGAAAAGAGCTTTTATGTTGTAAAGTTTGTTCTCACAAGCCGACAGGCTTGGTACTAGTTTCTCCAATTTACTGAGGAAACAGCTATGACTCAGATGTGAGAAGAATAAACCAGGATGAACCCAAACAACTTCATCCAGCTTACTAAAACACCAGAAAGATAGTTTAGCCCATTGTATTCTATTCCTTCATACACATTTTTTTTTTTTTAGAAAAAAAAAATTTGCCTTCATTTAGAGATGAGGAATTTTATGTCTCATCCCCAAACTAATTTCCTGGTGGGGTGGTGGTAGGAGCAGTGGAAAAAGATAGAAAAAGATGCACAGGTCATTTCTGTTGTGCATATATATGTGTCTACTTTTATATCCTTTTATGCCATGTATATCAGACACACCAATAAATTTAAGAGACAAAATAAAAAGAAGAAAAATATCCCACAACTGTTCTTTTCCAATCAAACCATGTTGGAACTGGGGCACCTGGGTGGCTCAGTTATTAAGCGTCTGCCTTTGGCTCAGGTCATGATCCCAGGGTCCTGGGATCTAGTCCCTCACTGGGCTCCCTGCTCGGCGGGAAGCCTGCTTCTCCCTCTCCCACTCCCCCTGCTTGTGTTCCCTCTCTTGTTCTCTCACTCTCTGTCAAATAAATAAATAAAATCTTAAAAAAATGTATAAAAATCCATGTTGGAACTAACACATAGAAAAAGACTTGTTCAGATCTGCCATTCATTAGAACAATGTGGTAAGTGTGATTACTCTCTTTTCATTTTTGTTTTAAATTTGCATTCATTTATTCAGTAATTTACCAAATAAACATGTATTGAGTGTCTACTATTGTAGTAGACATTTTTCCAGGAAATTTAAGTATATAATAAGCAAAATTAATCTAGAAAGTAAAACAATCAAATAACAACACAGATAAATGTTAAATTACAAGAAGTACATGACATTATAACAGAATATAATAGGGGGACTTGACCTAAACAGAAGGACCAGGGACTGCTTTCCTGGATGAGAGAGAAGCCACCTTGGCACAGATTTTGGAGTAAATAGAAAATAAGGAAAAATGAGCATCTCTTTTCAAAGGTTTGGTTGTGAAGGGAAGGAGAGAGTAGAGAAGTCTGAGTTGGGAGATGAAAGATGATTTGACAAGGTAATATGGCAAGGGACAAGAAGAAGTGGGTTCCAGTGAGTGAAAATACTCGGTGAAAGCCTTAGGTCAGCAAAGAGGAAACATGACTGAAGTTGGAATATTTTTATTTGATGGGGATGGAATGTGAGATGAGACTAGAGAGTTAGAGAGTGTGACCGGATCAATAGGACATCTGACTATATGTCTCAGGTTTATGTAAGTTGTCCTAATGTATTTATTAATAGTTTCCCCTTTTGTTTTTAAAAGTGGCCCATTTTGGACAATAAAGTATATTCCCCCTAACTTTATACGCCATCCTACAAAATGAATCCCAGGAAAAAATGAATACGAGTTTTTAAACAAAAAAGCAGGATGATCAGTTTTGATTGTAAAAAGTGTCACTCTGGTCTCATCAATGAGACTATGTTATACTGGTGCAATATTGTAAAAGACTAGTTAGAGGTTCTTGAAGAGATTAGACAAGAGTTGAAAATGACTAACAAGGGTGGTGACTTACCCATAAAGAAGTGGATTCATTTGAGATATATTTAGATGTTGAGAACTTGATGATATATGACAAAGGAGTATCAGAGATGAAGGAAAGGAGGTCTTAAGCATGATACCCAGGTTTTTCTATGCTATGTGTTGGGTGATGGCACAAAGTTTTGGCATAGAAATAGAGAAAGTCGAGAATGGGATCATTTAGACTTGCATTTTTGCCAGATTAGCGAGATTTAAACCTACTAAAGAACTACAGCGTTACAGATGTTATCATGACTGTCACTTAATAAGAAACTGTAAAATCAAATCTGGATAAGGATGACAGTAAACAAGAGAGAAGGCTGGTGGATCAGGAATGAGCACAGGAACCAGTGGTCTGGAGGCCCTGATGATGCCAAACAAAGATCATAATTGAACAAATTGATCAAGGAAGCCAGAATGTCATGAACTTTTGGTTGTAGAGCAGAAGTTTTGGCTTAACAATAACAAGGTAGGGGTGTACTCCTCCACTTTCTCATTCTGATCTAAGACTCCACCATTTCTCTCCTGGCCTGAAGTAACACTCCAGCTATTTTCCTTGCTTCCACTCATCATTTTTTATTCCTTTTATCAGAGAAAAGTCTATTTTCTGCACTTGAACCAGAGTTGTCCTTTTCAGATGAGAATCAGCTATCTTCTGTTATTCGAATTTCCAAAGGATTTTTAGGATTAAATTTAAAATTGCTTCCACCTAAAGGCCATGTGTATCTGACTTCTAGCTTCTGGCTACCTCTCCAAGTTCAGGTTCTGACACTCTTTTCCTCTGCTCCAGGAGTAGGCTTCTTGCTCTTTCTCAAACATAAGCAAGCTTGGCCTCAGGCACAATATTCTTGCTGTTTCATTAGTTCCTTCCCAAGATGTTGGATCAACCATTTAGGTCACTGAAATCTTTGCTTAAATGTCTTTCCTCAGAGTCCTTTCCCAACTGCTCTTTCTGAAGTAGTTTTCTCTGTCTTTATATTTCATCCCACATCACTTAACTACCTGAAATTATATTAGTTATTTTATTATATTATTTTCAAGTCCTTTCCAGTGGAATGTAAGCTCTTTAAAGGCGGAAAATTTTTAGTTCACTACAAATAAAAACTAGGAGCTTGACATTCACTGTATATAACCGTGAGTAGGAATTAAGATCAGTAACTCAGCAGCCAGGTTTCAAATGGGTGACCACAGGCATGTTGAGGTTTCCCAAACTGGACAAAATTTTCAGGTATGTAAAGCATGACACGGAAGTATATAAAAGTCAGCAATTTGGGAAGGAAAATTTTCATATTCACGTGTGCTATTGGTTCAGTAGTTCAGTAGTCAAGCTAAATTTTGTCGACTCTCACGCTTTATATTTTCCTCCTACAAGTGATTCAGGCTTTTGTACAGAATTAGTAAGTATGAATATATATTTATCTTAAGTATGATTTATTATACATCTTCAAATGGAATTCTTCATATGGAGTTCTTTAAATATTATTAAGGACATTTGCATAAAAAAGGAAGTGTCTCTCAAAAGGACTACTTGTCTCAAAAAAAAGCTGTAGGTATTTCCTGAATAGAATTTAAAACCCTTCAAACATTACTGTCACTGAGGTTATCTTCTATTACATTCACACTTTGTGTTTTATATCAACACATAAAATACTTCCCCTTCTTTTATAAAAAATGTATTCACCTTACCCCTGCCAAGTTTTATTTATTTTATTTTTTTAATGAACATATAGTCTATTATTTAAGTTGCAGAGGTAGAGTTCAGTGATTCATCAGTCTTATATAATACCCAGTGCTCATTACATCATGCGCCCTCCTTATTGTCCATCACCCAGTTACCTCATCCCTCCCCCTACCTCCAGCAACCCTCATTTGTTTCCAATGATTAAGAGTCTCTTATGATTTGTCTCCCTCTCTGATTTCATCTTGTTTTATTTTTCCCCTCCTTCCCCCATGATCCTCTGTTTTGTTTCTTAAATTCCACATATGAGTGAGATCATATGGTAATTGTATCTCTCTGATTGACTTATTTTTCTTAGCATAATACCTTCTAGTTCCATCCACACTGTTGTAAATGGCAAGATTTCTTTTTTTCTTTCTCGATGGCTGAGTAGTATTCCATTGTAATATATATACCACATCTTCTTTATCCATTCATCTTTCCATACATCTGGGCTCTTTCCATAGTTTGGCTATTGTGGAAATTGCTGCTATAAACATTGGGGTGCAGGTGCCCCTTCAGATCACTACATTTGTATCTTTGGAGTAAATACCTAGCATTGCAATTGCTGGGTCATAAGGTAGCTCTATTTTCAACTTTCTGAGGAAACTCCATACTCTTTTCCAGTTGGCTGTACCAGCTTGCATTCCCAGTGTAAGAGGGTTCCCCTTTCTCCACATCCTCGCCATCATCTTTTGTTTCCTGACTTGTTAATTTTAGCCAGTCTGACTGGTGTGAGGCAATATCTCATTGTGGTTTTGATTTGTATTTCCCTGATGCCGAGTGATGTGAAGCATTTTTTTCATGTGTCTATTGGTCATTTGAATGTGTTCTTTGGAGAAATGTCTGTTCATGTCTTCTGCCCATTTCTTGATTGGATTATTTGTTCTTTGGGTGTTGAGTTTGATAAGTTCTTTATAGATTTTGGATACTAGCCCTTTATATGATAAGACATTTGCAAATATCTCCTCCCATTCTGTTGGTTGTCTTTTGGTTTTGTCAACTGTTTCCTTTGTGGTGCAAAAGCTTTTTATCTTGGTGAAGTCCCAGTAGTTCATTTTTGCCTTTGGAGACATGTCTAGCAAAAAGTTGCTGTGACCAAGGTCAGAGAGTTTGCTGCCTGTGTTTTCCTCTAGGATTTGGATGTATTCCTGTCTCACATTTAGGTCTTTCATACATTTTGAGTCCATTTTTTGTATGGTGTAAGGAAATGGTCCAGTTTCATCCTTCTGTATGTGGCTGTCCAATTTTCCCAACAGCATTTGTTGAAGAGAATGTCTTTTTTCCATTGGATATTCTTTCCTGCTTTGTCAAAGATTAGTTGATCATACAGTTGACGGTCCATTTCTGGGCTCTCTATTCTCTTTCATTGATCTATGTGTCTTTTTTGTGCCAGTATCATAGTGTCTTGATGATCACAGCTTTGTAATATAGCTTGAAGTCCAGAATTGTGATGCCACCAGCTTCAGTTTTTTGGGGTTTTTTTTTGGTTTTTTGTTTTTTTTTAACATCCCTTTGTCTATTCAGGGTCATTTCTGGTACCATACAAATTTTAAGGTTATTTGTTCCACCTCTGTGAAAAAAATTGATGGTATTTTGAAAGGAATTGCACTGAATGCATAAACTGCTCTGGGTAGCATAGACATTTTAACAATATTTGTTCTTCCAATCCATGAGCATGGAATCGTTTTCCATCTCTTTGTGTCTTCCTCAATTTCTTTCATGAGTGTTCTACAGTTTTCAAGGTAGAGATCCTTTGCCTCTTTGGTTAGGTTTATTCCTAGGTATCTTATGGTTTTTGGTGCAATTATAAATGGGATTGACTCCTTAATTTCTCTCTCTTTTGTCTCGTGAGTGTATAGAAATGCCACTGATTTCTGTGGATTGATTTTATATCCTGCCACTTTGCTGAATTCCTGTATGAGTTGCAGCAATTTTGGGGTGGAGTCTTTTGGGTTTTCCACATAAAGTATCATGTCATCTTCAAAGAGTGAGAGTTTGACTTCTTCTTTGCTGATTTGAATGCCTTTTATTTCTTTTTGCTGTCTGATTGCTGAAGCTAGGGCTTCTAGTACTGTGTTGAACAGCAGTGGTAATAGTGGGCATCCCTTCTATATTCCGGACCTTGAGGGAAAAGCTTTCACTTTTTCCCCATTGAGATATTCACTGTGGGTTTTTCGTAAATGGCTTTTTATAATATTGAGGTATGTACCTTCTATCCCTACACTCTGAAGAGTTTTAATCAAGAAATGATGCTGTACTTTGTCAAATGCTTTTTCTGCATCTATTGAGAGGTTCATATGGTTCTTGTCCTTTATTCTATTAATGTAGTGTGTCACATTGATTGATTTGCAGATGTTGAAGCATGCTTGTGGCCCAGGAATAAATCCCACTTGGTTGTGGTGAATAATCTTTTTAATGTACTGCTGGATCCTATTGATAGTGTCTTGGTGAGAATTTTGCATCCATGTTCAACAGGGATATTGGTCTGTAATTCTCCATTTTGATGGGGGCTTTGTCTGGTTTGGGGATCAAGGTAATGTTGGCCTCATAGAAAGAGTTTGGAAGTTTCCCTTCCATTTCTATTTTTTGAAACAGCTTCAGAAGATAGGTATTAATTCTTCTTTAAATGTTTGGTAGAATTCCCCTGGGAATACATCTGGTGCTGGATTCCTGTTTGTTGGGAGATTTTTGATTACTACTTCAACTTCCTTGCTGGTTATGGGTCTATTTCTTCCTGCTACAGTTTTGGTAGTTTAAAAGTTTCCAGGAATGCATCCATTTCTTCCAGATTGCCTAATTTGTTGGCAAATAGTTGCTCATAATATGTCCTTATAATTGTTTGTATTTCTTCAATGTTAGCTGTGATCTCTCCTCTTTCATTCATGATTTTATTTATTTGGGTCCTTTCTCTTTTCTTTTTGATGTCTGGCCAGGGGTTTATCAATCTTATTAATTCTTTCAAAGAACCAGCTCCTAGTTTCATTGATCTGTTCTACTGTTCTTTTGGTTTCCATTTCATTGATTTCTGCTCTGATCTTTATCATTCCTCTTCTTCTGCTGGATTTAGGCTTCATTAGCTGTTCTCTCTCCAGCTCCTTTAGGTGTAGGGTTAGGTTGAGTATTTGAGACACCTCTTGTTTCTTGAGAAAGGCTTGTATTGCTATATACTTCCCTCTTAGGATCGCCCTTGCTGCATCCCAAAGGTTTTGAGCAGCTGTGTGTTCATTTTCATTTGTTTCCATGAATTTTCTAATTCTTCTTTAATTTCCTGGTTGACCCATTCATTCTTTAGTAGGATGCTCTTTAGCCTCCATGTATTTGAGTTCTTTCCAAATTTCCTCTTGTGATTGAGTTCCAGTTTCAAAGCATTGTGGATTGAAAATATGCAAGGAATTATCCCAATCTTTTGGTACTGGTTGAGACCTGATTTGTGACCCAGTATGTGATCTATTCTGGAGAATACTCCATGTGCATTTGAGAAGAATGTGCATTCTCTTGCTTTAGGATGGAATGCTCTGAATATAACTGTGAAGTCCATCTGCTCCAGTGTGTCATTCAAAGCCCTTGTTTCCCAGTTGATCTGCTTAGATGATCTGTCCATTGCAGTGAGTGGGCTGTTAAAGTCCCCTACTATTTCTATATTATTATCAATGTTTCTTTAATTTTGTTATTAATTGTTTTGTATAATTGGCTGCTCCCATGTTAGGGGCATACATATTTACAACTGTTTGATCTTGTTGGATAGACCCCTTTAATTATGATATAGTGTCCTTCTTCATCTCTTATTACAGTCTTTGGTTTAAAATCTAATTTGTCTGACATAAGGATTGCTACCCCAGCTTTCTTTTGATGTCCATTACCATGATAAATGGTTTTCCACCCTCTCACTTTCAATCTGGAGGTGTCTTTCGGTCTAAAATGAGTCTCTTGCAGACAGCATATCAATAGGTCTTGCTTTTTTATCCAATTTGATACCTTGTGTCTTTTGATTGGGGCATTTAGCCCATTTACATTCAGAGTAACTATCGAAAGATATGAATTTAGTGCCATTTTATTACCTGTAAAGCCACTGTTTCTGTATATTGTCTCTGTTCATTTCTGGTCTATGTTACTTTGAGGCTCTCTCTTCACTTAAAGGATCCCCTTTAATATTTCTTGCAGGGCTGGTTTAGTGATAACAAATTCTTTTAGTTTCTGTTTGTCCTGGAAGCATTTTTATTTTTTATTTTATTTTTTTTATTTCTCCTTCTATTTTGAATCAGCCTTCCTGGATAAAGTGTTCTTGGTTGCATATTTTTCTCATTTAGCACACTGAATATAACATGCCAGTCCTTTCTGGCCTGCCAAGCCTCTGTGGATAGGTCTGCTGACAATCTAATGTTTCTACCCTTGTAGGTTAAAGATCTCTTGTCCCAAGCTGCTTTCAGGATTTTCTCTTTGAGTCTGAAATTTGCAAGCTTCACTATTATATGTCAAGGTGTTGACATATTTTTATTGATTTTAAGGGGGGTTCTCTATGCCTCCAGGACTTGAATGCCTGTTTCCTTCCCCAGATTAGGAAAGTTTTCAGCTATAATTTGCCCAAATATGCCTTCTGCCCACCCCCCCCCATCCCTTTCCTCTTCTTCTGGGATCCCAATTATTCTAATATTGTTTTGCTTTATGGTATCACTTATCTTTCGAATTCTCCCCTCATGATCCAGTAGTTGTTTATCTCTCTTTTTCTCTGCTTCTTTTTTCTCCATCATTTTGTCTTCTATATTGCTAATTCTTTCTTCTGCTTCATTTATCCTAGCAGTTAGAGCCTCCATTTTTTATTGCATCTCATTGATAGCCTTTTTTATTTCGACTTGATTAGATTTTATTTCTTTTATTTCTCCAGAAAGGGATTCTCTAGTGTCTTCTATGCGTTTTTCAAGTCCAGCTAGTATCTTTATAATCATTATTCTGGACTCTAGCTCTGACATCTTACTTATATCCATACTGATTAGGTCCCTGACAGTTAGTACTGCCTCTTGTTCTCTTTTTTGAGGTGAGTTTTTCTGTCTTATCATTCTTGCAGAAAGTGGTTGCTTTTCTATTTGTAGAATTGCAGCAATTCTTTATTTTATTTTTTTTTTAATTTTTTTATTGTTATGTTAATCACCATATATTACATCATTAGTTTTTGGTGCAGTGTTCCATGATTCATTGTTTGTTCATAACACCCAGTGCTCCATGCAGAACGTGCCCTCCTCAATACCCATCACCAGGCTAACCCATCCCCCTACCCCCCTCCCCTCTAGAACCCTCAGTTTGTTTTTCAGAGTCCATCATCTCTCATGGTTCGTCTCCCCCTCTGACATACTCCCCTTTTCTTCCTCTCCTGTTATCTTCTTCTTTTTCTTTTTTCTTAAAATATGTTGCATTATTTGTTTCAGAAGTACAGATCTGTGATTCAACAGTCTTGCCCAATTCACAGCACTCACCGTAGCACATACCCTCCCCAATATCTATCACCCAGCCACCCCATCCCTCCCACCCCCAACCACTCCAGTAACACTCAGTTTCTTTCCTGAGATTAAGAATTCCTCATATCAGTGAGGTCATGTGATACATGTCTTTCTCTGATTGACTTATTTCACTCAGCATAACACCCTCCAGTTCCATCCACGTCGTTGCAAATGGCAAGATCTCATTCCTTTTGATGGCTGCATAATATTCCATTGTGTATATATACCACATCTTCTTTATCCATTCATCTGTCGATGGGCATCTTGGCTCTTTCCACAGTTTGGCTATGGTGGACATTGCTGCTACAAACATTGGGGTACACGTACCCCTTCGGGTCCCTACATTTGTATCTTTGTGGTAAATACCCAGTAGTGCAATTGCTGGATCGAACGGTAGCTCTAATTTCAACTGTTTGAGGAACCTCCATACTGTTTTCCAGAGGGGTTGCACCAGCTTGCATTCCCACCAACAGTGTAGGAGGGTTCCCCTTTCTCCACATCCCCGCCAACATCTGTCGTTCCCTGACTTGTTAATTTTAGCCATTCTGACGGGTGTGAGGTGGTATCTCATTGAGGTTTTGATTTGGATTTCCCTGATGCCAAGCGATGTTGAGCACTTTTTCATGTGCCTGTTGGCCATTTGGATGTCTTCTTTGGAGAAATGTCTGTTCGTGTCTTCTGCCCATTTCTTGATTGGATTATTTGTTCTTTGGGTGTTGAGTTTGATAAGTTCTTTATAGATTTTGGATACTAGCCCTTTATCTGATATGTCATTTGCAAATATTTTCTCCCATTCTGTCGGTTGTCTTTTGGTTTTGTGGACTGTTTCTTTTGCTGTGCAGAAGCTTTTTATCTTGATGAAATCCCAATAGTTCATTTTTGCCCTGGCTTCCCGTGCCTTTGGCGATGTTTCTAGGAAGAAGTTGCTGCGGCTGAGGTCGAAGAGGTTGCTACCTGTGTTCTCCTTTAGGATTTTGATGGACTCCTGTCTCACGTTTAGGTCTTTCAACCATTTGGAGTCTATTTTTGTGTGTGGTGTAAGGAAATGGTCCAGTTTCATTCTTCTGCATGTGGCTGTCCAATTTTCCCAACACCATTTGTTGAAGAGACTGTCTTTTTGCCATTGGACATTCTTTCCTGCTTTGTCAAAAATAAGTTGACCATAGAGTTGAGGGTCCATTTCTGGGCTCTCAATTCTGTTCCATTGATCTATGTGTCTGTTTTTGTGCCAGTACCATACTGTCTTGATGATGACAGCTTTGTAATAGAGCTGGAAGTCCGGAATTGTGATGCCGCCAGCTTTGCTTTTCTTTTTCAGTATTCCTCTGGCTATTCTGGGTCTCTTCTGGTTCCATACAAATTTTAGGATTATTTGTTCCATTTCTTTGAAAAAAGTGGATGGTATTTTGATGGGGATTGCATTGAATGTGTAGATTGCTCTAGGTAGCATTGACATCTTCACAATGTTGATTCTCCCAATCCATGAGCATGGAACGTTTTTCCATTTCTTTGTGTCTTCTTCAATTTCTTTCCTGAGTATTTTATAGTTTTCTGAGTACAGATCCTTTGCCTCTTTGGTTAGATTTATTCCTAGGTATCTAATGGTTTTGGGTGCAATTGTAAATGGGATAGACTCCTTGATTTGTCTCTCTTCTGTCTTGTTGTTGGTGTATAGGAATGCCACTGATTTCTGTGCATTGATTTTATATCCTGCTACTTTACTGAATTCCTGTATGAGTTCTAGCAGTTTTGGGGTGGAGTCTTTTGGGTTTTCCACATACAGTATCATATCATCTGCAAAGAGTGAGAGTTTGACTTCCTCTTTGCCGATTTGGATGCCTTTGATTTCTTTTTGTTGTCTGATTGCTGTGGCTAGGACTTCTAATACTATGTTGAATAGCAGTGGTGAGAGTGGACATCCCTGCCGCGTTCCTGACCTTAGGGGAAAAGCTCTCAGCCTTTCCCCATTGAGAATGATATTCGCTGTAGGTTTTTCATAGATGGCTTTTATGATATTGAGGTATGTACCCTCTATCCCTATACTCTGAAGAGTTTTGATCAAGAAAGGATGTTGTACTTTGTCAAATGCTTTTTCTGCATCTATTGAGAGGATCATATGATTCTTGTTCTTTCTTTTGTTAATGTATTGTATCACGTTGATTGATTTGCGGATGTTGAACCAGCCTTGCAGCCCGGGAATAAATCCCACTTGGTCGTGGTGAATAATCCTTTTAATGTACTGTTGGATCCTATTGGCTAGTATTTTGGTGAGAATTTTTGCATCCATGTTCATCAAGGATATTGGTCTGTAATTCTCTTTTTTGATGGGGTCTTTGTCTGGTTTTGGGATCAAGGTAATGCTGGCCTCATAAAATGAGTTTGGAAGTTTCCCTTCCATTTCTATTTTTTGGAACAGTTTCAGGAGAATAGGTATTAATTCTTCTTGAAATGTCTGATAGAATTCCCCTGGGAAGCCATCTGGCCCTGGGCTTTTGTTTCTTGGGAGATTTTTGATGACTGTTTCAATTTCCTTAGTGGTTATAGGTCTGTTCAGGTTTTCTATTTCTTCCTGGTTCAATTTTGGTAGTTGATACATCTCTAGGAATGCACCCATTTCTTCCAGGTTATCTAATTTGCTGGCATAGAGTTGCTCATAATATGTTCTTATAATTGTTTGTATTTCTTTGGTGTTGCTTGTGATCTCTCCTCTTTCATTCATGATTTTGTTGATTTGGGTCATTTCTCTTTTCTTTTTGATCAGTCTGGCCAGGGGTTTATCAATCTTGTTAATTCTTTCAAAGAACCAGCTCCTAGTTTCGTTGATCTGTTCTACTGTTCTTTTGGTTTCTAGTTCATTGATTTCTGCTCTGATCTTTATGATTTCTCTTCTCCTGCTAGGTTTAGGCTTTCTTTGCTGTTCTTTCTCCAGCTCCTTTAGGTGTAGGGTTAGGTTGTGTATTTGAGACCTTTCTTGTTTCTTGAGAAAGGCTTGTATTGCTATATACTTTCCTCTCAGGACTGCCTTTGCTGTATCCCAAAGATTTTGAACAGTTGTGTTTTCATTTTCATTGGTTTCCATGAATTTTTTTAATTCTTCTTTAATTTCTTGGTTGACCCATTCATTCTTTAGTAGGATGCTCTTTAGCCTCCATGTATTTGAGTTCTTTCCGACTTTCCTCTTGTGGTTGAGTTCTAGTTTCAAAGCATTGTGGTCTGAAAATATGCAGGGAATGATCCCAATCTTTTGGTACCGATTGAGACCTGATTTGTGACCTAGGATGTGATCAATTCTGGAGAATGTTCCATGGGCACTAGAGAAGAATGTGTATTCTGTTGCTTTGGGATGGAATGTTCTGAATATGTCTGTGAAGTCCATTTGGTCCAGTGTGTCATTTAAAGTCTTTATTTCCTTGTTGATCTTTTGCTTAGATGATCTGTCCATTTCAGTTAGGGGGGTGTTAAAGTCCCCCACTATTATTGTATTGTTGTCAATGTGTTTCTTTGCTTTTGTTATTAATTGCCTTATATAATTGGCTGCTCCCATGTTCGGGGCATAGATATTTACAATTGTTAGATCTTCTTGTTGGATAGACCCTTTAAGTAGGATATAGTGTCCTTCCTCATCTCTTATTACAGTCTTTGTTTTAAAATCTAGTTTGTCTGATATAAGGATTGCCACCCCAGCTTTCTTTTGGTGTCCATTAGCATGGTAAATGGTTTTCCACCCCCTCACTTTCAATCTGGGGGTGTCTTTGGGTGTAAAATGAGTCTCTTGCAGACAGCATATTGATGGGTCTTGTTTTTTAATCCAATCTGATAGCCTGTGTCTTTTGATTGGGGCATTTAGCCCATTTACATTCAGGGTAACTATTGAAAGGTATGAATTTAGTGCCATTGTATTACCTGTAAGGTGACTGTTAACTGTCTGTTGTCTGTGTTCGTTTCTGCTCTTTGCTGTTTTTAGGTTCTCTCTTTGCTTAGAGGACCCCTCTCAATATTTCTTGGAGGGCTGGTTTCGTGTTTGCAAATTCCTTTAGTTTTTGTTTGTTCTGGAAGCTTTTTATCTCTCCTTCTATTTTCAGTGATAGCCTAGCTGGATATAGTATTCTTGGCTGCATATTTTTCTCGTTTAGTGCTCTGAAGATATCTTGCCAGTCCTTTCTGGCCTGCCAGGTCTCTGTGGATAGGTCTGTTGCCAATCTAATGTTTCTACCATTGTAGGTTACATATCTCTTCTCCCGAGCTGCTTTCAGGATTTTCTCTTTGTCTCTGAGACTCGTAAATTTTACTATTAGATGTCGGGGTGTTGACCTATTTTTATTGATTTTGAGAGGGGTTCTCTGTGCCTCCTGGATTTTAATGCCTGTTTCCTTCCTCACATTAGGGAAGTTCTCTGCTATAATTTGCTCCAATATACCTTCTGCCCCTCTCTCTCTCTCTTCTTCTTCTGGGATCCCAATTATTCTAATGTTGTTTCATCTTATCGTATCACTTATCTCTCGAATTCTGCCCTCGTGATCCTGTAGTTGTTTCTCTCTCTTTTTCTCAGCCTCTTTATTTTCCATCATTTGGTCTTCTATATCGCTGATTCTCTCTTCTGTCTCATTTATCCTAGCATTTAGTGCCCCCATTTTTGATTGCACCTCATCAATAGCCTTTTTGATTTCGATTTGGTTAGATTTTAGTTCTTTTATTTCTCCAGAAAGGGTTTCTCTAATAACTTCCACGCTTTTTTCAAGCCCAGCTAGTATCTTTAAAGTCATGATTCTGAACTCTAGGTCCGACATCGTACTAATGTCCGTATTGAGTAGGTCCCTGGCTGACGGTCCTACCTCTTGTTCTTTTTGCTGAGGTGATTTCTTTCGTCTTGTCATTTTGTCCAGAGGAGAATAGATGAATGAGAGAACAAAAGGCTAACAGGTTTACAACGTCCCCAGCAAATATACTGTATAAAAATCAGAAAAGACCTGAAACCAGGGGAAAAGAAAGGGAAAGAAAGAAAAAAGAAAGAGAAAAAGAAAAAAAAAGAAAAAAAAGATAAAAACAAAAACAAAACAATTCAAAAAAGGCAGAATATGATCAAATATGATCAGGCTAGTGCATAGATCAGTGCCACACACTAGATTTTGGGCGTATTTTGGTCTGTTAGAAAAAAGTGCCTCCTAAAATTTTAAAGGAAGAAAGACATATATGTACAAAATAAGGGTTGATACAATGAAGGGATGGAAGATGACTGTAAAGATGAAAATTATAAAAGATTTTATAAAAGGACTTGGTAAGATAAGTTGTTTGAAAAAAGAAAGAAGATTTAAGGAAAAAAAAAAGGGGGGGGAAAGGGAGAGAATGTGATCAGGCAGGAGACTAGAACAAAGCCATACACTAGTGGTTTAGGGTATATTTTGATCTGTTAGAAGAAACTGTACCTCAAAATTTTAAAGAGAGAACAACTTATATATATATATGCCAAAAACAAGGATAACTACTATGAAGGGATAAAATATGACTCTAAAAATGAAAAAAAAATAAAAGTTTTTTTTTTAAAAAAAGGGATTTATAAGATGTTGGTTGAAAAAGGGAAAAAGAAAAATAAAAAAAAGTCAACAAAAATTAACTTTGATGAAATAATGAATCATGGTTAAAAAAAAAAAAAAAAAAAGAAGCCATGAATCTATGTGCAGTATTCCCCTAGCGCTGGAGTTCTCCTATTCTCCTTGATCGATCAACTTGGTCTTGGCTTGCTGGCTGTTTGTGTTGATCTTCTGGGGGAGGGGCCTGTTGCTGTGGTTTCCAAATGTCTTTGCCGGAGGCAGAATTGCCCCGCCCTTGTCGGTCCGGGCTAAGGAAGCTGCTCCAGTTTGCTCTCAGGAGCTTTTGTTCCCTGCAAGCTCTCGGTACAGCTTTGGAGGACCAGGGCGAAAATGGCGGCCTCCCAGTCTCCGCCCGGAGGAGCCGAGAACTCGGGGCCCCACTCCTCAGTGCGCCCCCAGAGAAAAGCAGTCACTCCCGTGTCCCCGGTCTCTGGCCGCACTCCGTGCTCACCCGGCCTGTGATTGAGCGTTGCTATCTCTGGCACCCGACCCCGCTCGGAGTCTCCAAACCCAGCAGATCCCTGCAGTGCGTTCCCGCACCGCTCCTCCCTGGGAAGGAAGGGGAGTCTCCCCGGATCTGCTGCTTGTTGGGTCCTTGCTGGGGGAGCCGTGCCCCGACTGGGCTGCAGATCACAGTTTATGGCAACCCCGAGCTGAGAGCCCGCGACTCTGCTCCGTATCTGCAGCCGGCTTCCCCGCCCCGACACCTGGGAGCTCTGCCGCACTCAGGCACCCCCGGTCTCTCTGTGACCCCAAGGGTCCTGAGACCACACTGTCCCGGGAGGATTCCACCCCCCGCTTAGCCACTGCAGCGACGTCCCTCCGCCAAGCCAACTTTTAAAAGGTCCGATTTTGTGCTCCGCGGCTCTAGCACTTGCCAGAAGCGGCCGGCGGAGGCCCCTCCCCCGCCGTCTATCCTCCCGAATATCGCCTCGGATTCACTTCTCCGCACGTCCTACCTTCCAGTAAGTGGTCGCTTCTCTGTTCAGAGAGTTGTTGCTACTCTCCTGTTCGATCTCCTGTTGAGTTCGTAGGTGTTCAGAATGGTTTGATCCCTATTCAGCTGAATTCCTGAGACCAGACAAAATCTAGGTCTCCTACTCCTCCGCCATCTTGCTCCGCCCCCCCGAATTGCAGCAATTCTTTTCTTAGAACTCCAGTTGAATTCACAGGTGTTCAGAATGATTTGATAGCTATCTAGGTAAATTCCTGAGACCAGACAAAACTAAGGTCTCCTACTCCTCCACCATCTTGGAAACTTCCCACCCTATGTATTTTTAGATAGTTGGTTAAATCAGTTACGACTCTTTTTGACTGCCAGGAGCAGAACACTCAATCATTTGGTTTAAACAGAAAGAAAATTTATTAAATCAAAAACTGAAAAGTCTTGGGGCACCTGGGTGGCTCAGTCAGTTAAGCATCTGCCTTCAGCTCAGGTCATGATCCTGGAGTCCTGGGATTGAGCCCCCATCGGGCTCCCTGCTCAGTGGGGAGTCTGCTTCTCCCTCTGTCCCTCACCCCACCCATGCTTTCTCTCTCTCTCACTCTCTCTGTTCCTCTCTCAAATAAATAAATAAAATCTTAAAAAAAAAACCCTGAAAAATCTCAGTAATAATGTACCCCAATGTTTATAGGAGCAATGTCCACAATAACCAAAATATGGAAAGAGCCCAGATGTCCATCAAAGGATGAATGGATACAGAAGATGTGGCATATTTTAAATCATATTTTAAAAGCGTGGCTTGACCCAGGAGTTCACTGTGGTTCTCCTCTTCCTTTCTTTTGGTTTCATTATCAGACTCCTAGTCTGTTCTAGCCTCACATCATTATGAATACTGAAATCACAATGGAGAAGACAACTTAACTCTCTCAGTGATCCTGGTAGAAATCTATCACAGTACATTTTGTTAGGTCTGATAGGGATCCATGCAGAACCTTGATCCAATCACAATGGCCTGGAGATGTGATGCTCTTATTGGTTAGCCACACCCCAACTTTTCAATCCCTCTCCCCATTTCATGGACACTCCTGGAGTCCAGAATAGCCAATGTATCAAAATACCTGGAATGAGAATGGAGAAATGGAGTAGAGGTTGTTCCTGAAGGAAAATGGCAGTACTATTATGAAAATGCAGGGAGGAGTGGATCTGAAAAGCAAAAACCACAGCCCATTAGAAAGTCTTCCAAACATACTTTTCATCTGGCAATAATATCATACTCTTTTAATAAAAAGAACCTTTAATATGTTACCTTCGGATTCCTTACATTAAAGATTTGGGGTTAAATTGAAGAGATTCTGTTGGTCAGTGAAAAAGTATTCATTAATCTGCTTTGTGATAGAAATGTATACAATTTTTAAACTTTCTTTTTTAAAGATTTTATTTTTAAACAATCTCTACACACAATGTGGGGCTCAAACTCATAATCCTGAGATCAAGAGTCGCATACTCTACCAACTGAGCCAGCCAGGTGCCCCTACAAAATTTGAACTTTTATTATGATAGAATAAATGAACTTTGAATGATAGAACTAAATGCACTTTGAGTAGTTGGATCTGGTCTTATCCCCTCTGTTCTGATGCCTCTTTAACTCAGACAGACCAGAGTTTCCTCTCTTCCTAGATGCTTAGATGATTTACTCCTCAGCTATAATTCCACTTTTCAGTGCTCTGATTCTTTGTTCATGCTGTTGGAATTTTGATAAACACTATATTAAAGCTTTAATCTAATTTAGAAAGAACTTAAGTATTTATGTCATTAAGTTATACCACCCAAGGGCTCTATATTTCTCTTCATTTATTCAATCCTTCCATACCTGGTAATAAGAATGTTTAGTTTTTGTCATGCAGTTCTCCTTCTTAATTTAAATTAATTTCTAGATGTTTTGTGATTAACTTATCTTTAGTTTTGAGTTTTTTTTCTTTAAAGATTTTATTTGTTTATTTGACAGAGAGAGAGATAGCGAGAGCAGGAACCCAAGCACGGGGAGTGGGAGAGGGAGAAGCAGGCCTCCTGCCGAGCAGGGAGCCTGATGCGGGGCTCGATCCCAGGACCCTGGGATCATGACCTGAGCTGAAGGCAGACGCTTAATGACTGAGCCACCCAGGTGCCCCAGTTTTGAGTTGTTCTTAAGTAAGTGTTTTCAACTGGTTATTACTGATACATAGGAGAATTAGTAATTTTTGTATATAATATACTTTTCTAGTCACTTTAATGGACTTCTAGCAACTGTAATGTTTTCAGGGAATTCTCTAGGATATTTTTGGAATATAATTGTGTGTTATGGAAATAATAATAACTTTACCAACACTTTGTATTATCTCTGCTTTGTATCTTATTGTCTTGCCTAGAAGCATTTCTAAAAACAATAGTGTCTATCAGGGTTTGGTTAGGAAAACACAACTAATTTGAGTAGAAAGAGATTTAGCACATTCATACCTGCCTATTAAAAGACAATTCTCCATATGTTTCTGAATATCTTATGTAAGATCTTGTTCTTACAGACTACCTTTCCAAGGATATTTATAGCAAACAGCCTTGGAAGATAGAGATAGGATCTCCTTCTGGGGACAGAGTGGATTTGTTTCCTGACCAGGATAATAAAGATGTCTTCCCTTCAACAAAGATTGGACAAGTTGGCTAGCTATCTTCTTGTAAAATTGGAGGTCTCCTAAATTCAGGATTTCTTACCTGCAACACAAAGTTACTTTGTGTGCAGCATCTACCTATGTGGCTCAACATCATTCCCATGGGAATTTCACTTTGGTAAAACTGAAAGTGGAAGTATGTGAATATGAAGCTTGTGCTGCCTGGGGTGCCATGCGTAAGAAAGTTCTTGTCTCTGACCCAGAAGTCTCATGTCTGCCAGCATTTATGAAACTTTAGCAGGATAATTTAGTGCAAGCAGGGTAAAATTTCACACCCTTCACAGCTGTTGACACTGTTATCTATTGATATCCATGAGTATTCTTACAGTTGCTGCTGGAGATTGTTTTTTCTTCTCTCCTTAAGAATTACTTATGATTATCTCTCATCATATAATCTAACCAGAACCCTGCAAGCAAAGGAAATGCAAATTCCAATAAGACACCATATCCTTCCACAGAGAATGGTCAAAGCACAGTCACAATCTCTTCTGATAACTTATAAGTCAACTTCACAGGGCGCCTGAGTGGCTCAGTCAGTTAAGTGGCTGATACTTGATTTCAGCTCTGGTCATGATCTCAGAGTCCAGGGATGGAGCTCCAGGTGGAGCTCTGCATTCATGGGGGAGTCTGCTTCTTCCTCTCCCTCTGTCTCTCCCCCTGCTTTCTTTCTCTCTCTCTCTCTCTCTCTAAAATAAATAAATAAATCTTAAAAAAAAACTTCAGAATTAAAAGTGTAAAAAAATCACCAACACACCCCACATAAAATTGGGGGAGTGGAAAAGAAAATGTTACTATATATAAAAATATACATAAAACAAGAAAGAAAATATGCATAGCTAATACTGTCCTTATTTCTGTAACCAGTCATGAAGCCATTTTGATATTCATTATTTTTTTCTTCTAATACCTATTACCTGGTTCCTCATTTGGTCATAACTTTGTTTAGTTTATTTACCCAAATTTTTATTCCTGAAGGATCTAAACAAACCATTAGTGTTCTTAACTGCATCAAGTTGATTTAGTAGCCTTCTCTTCTTCTATCACTGTATATGAAAATACTAAGAGGTGCCCCAGAGAATCCTCTGGGTCCTACACTTCTCCTGATCTCCATGTGTAGCAACAGCTTTCTTTTTTCCACTGATAACTGGAACCAGTCACTTTATCCAGTACAAGTACTCCCTTCCTTTCCTTGTCTCACTCAGAAACATACTTCGAAACTAACAGGGCTCAGACTTGAGGGTATTAGAAGCACCACCCTTAATCCTTGGATCCGTATAGTCTGGATATGGAATAAAAAGCACCATAAACTGGATACTGGTTTAGGATATCTAGTGAATCATATGGGACAGCATATCAATACCTCTATAGCTGGTTACTGAATCTGTAGGTTAAGTTCATTTTTAGTGTATCATTGCACAGTTCTGTCATGTCAGCTGCTTCTGTTGACAGCATGTGTGGTAGACTTGTTACTGTCATGGATATGAGCCTAAATGAAGACCTTCACTTGTCTTGCTATAAAATGAGTTCTTTGGTCAGAAGCAATGTTGTCATTATTGAATATCATGATGTTGAATAAAGCATTCACTAAATCTTTAGATTATAATACTGCCTCAAATATTGTGAGCAGGGAAAACAAATCTGTGTTTTTAGTGTCTGGTCCAGGGACATCAAACTGCTGCCTCTTCCATAATGGAAAAAAAGTGGTTAGATGATTCTCTAGGAAATGCCATTTCAGATACTCCCTGTTGGTATTTGCTAATAATGAGTATGTTATTTAGCAAGTGCTGAGTTATCTATCCCAATTATGAATTCAGGAACTTGGTAAATAACTTTAGGGTAGACTCATAGGTCTAGGTGTCTCCTTCTAAAGGAATAAAACTTCGTATCTCCTGGCCTCCATTAGTCCACACACTGCCTAATGAAGCATGAAGCCATTTTACGTCCTCTGGGATTCCTGTCAGTTCAGGGCCAGTGTTCTGTCATCCTTCTGCATTGTAGCCATCTGAAATTCCTTCTGTACTACACAAGAACTTTGATAAATAACTATACTTCTTTTGATGAAGGCTAAGAAGACTTTACTGTCACCACCATTGAAAGGTACTTCCTCAAATAGATTTGGCCTTCTAGTTATTCAAGATAAAGTCATTGAATTCTGGATTCTGCCAACAAAACATATCTGTAGAAGTCTTGGATGTGGGAATGTGCATTATGTGGCCACAGTTATATTCAGGAAAGTTGATTTTCTGGCTGGTGTCTTCAGGCACTTGTTTGTTAGAGGTACCAATACTGTAAGTTCTAATGTCCAATTCTGAGTATCATAGAAATCAAGCTGCAATGAGGATGACATTTTAGCTAGAACAGTCCTGAAATATGGTTGGACATTGTTTCTGGCTTCTTTGCTTCTCTATTTCACCAAGAGATTCTATGTCTTACCCAATATCTCTTAAATAAATTCTTTCTCTCGGAAGTGGTGGGAGTAAATTGTGTTTGAACAAAACAGAACAAAACTGATGGAACCCTTGTATAGAACACAGTAGGAATTATAAGTGTTCAAGAATATCTAAAGTAGAGATCAGTCCATTTCTGAATGAGTATTCCCCATAAGTACAGGAAGATTAGAAAGACAAAATGATCAATACAGAATAATTTTTCAGCCTAGGGAAAAACCAAAGATTTATTATCTCTGTTGACAAGTGCAGTTACTAAGTAAGCATCAAAATCAATGTCACCATGCCATCAGTGGAGAGTGACAGCTGAATGAAAGCTGCAGATCTGAGTTTAAATCATGATCCTAAACACTTATTAGCTGTGAAACCTTTGAAAAATTGCTTAATCTCTTTTAGGCAATTTTCCCATCTGTCAAGTAGGGATAGTAATACTTGACTTGCAGAGTCATTAGGAAGAGTTAATGAGAAAATGGAAGTGCCCATCATAATGTTTGATATACAATAGGTGTTCTATAAATATGAATTTCTTCACTCCATTTTCTTTTGCTCCCAAGAAAGACCACAATCTTAAAACTTGACATCGTTAGTGATGGTAAGGCTTTTATGAAAGGAATGATAGATATACAAATTTTATTCATTGCAGTATGAGTTATTTCTTTTGACTTTAAAAACCTAGAATGAATTCATCACATTGTATAAAACACAGAAATATTTCTAGCTGGAAGCTGTTAATCCATTCACTGTATCAATTCTGACTAATTAGTAAGTCATATAGTTTCTAAAATGAGGAATGTGATCAGATCATGGTAATCAACATATTCTAAGTAAACTCAAAGACAAAGAACCTCAGTACATGCTAAAAGAATAGTTCTAATTTTGTGAACCTAATTTAAGCTAATATCATAAGTCAATAACTTCAACAAAGTACAGACATCCTCCACATAATATCTTCCCAGCTAATACTTTTTTTAATAATAGTTTAAGACTCATAAGAATTTGTGAAAAAATAGTAGAGTTCTCAACTACCTCCGCCCTGCTTCCCCCACTAAAGATATCTTAGATAGCCATAATAATAGTCAAAACCAGGAAATTTATGTTGTAAATAGTAAATAATACTACTAACTCAACTACAAACCTTATTAATACTTTACTAGTTTCTTCATGCTTTTTAGTTTTTAATACCCAGATGTAAAGAATGTAAGTTGCTATCAATTTATGCTTTATTGGTCAGTGTTTATATGGAAAAAGTATATTAATTTCCTCCAAATGCAATACAAAATATTTAAAAAGGAAGTGTAAAAAAATTACATTCTGTATACCACTGGGTAAACTGGGTAGATCATCAGAACAAAGTGCTAAACATTTTGAAAACCATACTAAGTAAATGTGTATTTAAATTCTCCTCCATCCACAACTTTCAAGTTCTGTCTCCACTTTACTCAGTAAGTAGAGTGTATTATAGGAAATGTCCTTGTTTTTAATTGCTGCTTTTTGTCTGCCTTATGTATAACAAATTTATTTATTACTGGAGTTTTATTTCTGTGTGTTTTTCATGATATTTCATGCAAATTCAACACGTTACTGCTTAAAAAGCAACTGTTGTGTTTTTTTTTTTTTTTTTTAAAGATTTTTTATTTATTTATTTGAGAGAGAGAGAATGAGAGCCAGAGAGCACGAGAGGGAAGAGGGTCAGAGGGAGAAGCAGACCCCCCGCTGAGCAGGGAGCCCAATGTGGGACTCGATCCCGGGACTCCAGGATCATGACCTGAGCCGAAGGCAGTTGCTTAACCAACTGAGCCACCCAGGCGCCCGCAACTGTTGTGTTTTTTAAAAGATAATCACTGGTGATCAGGAAGCTATGTTTAAAGCATTGTAAATCCTAACATTGCAGTACGCTATTTGTAGATCCTAACATTACGGTATGCTATTTACTGGCTTTTAGTTTAATCCTGGAAATTTGTTGGGGGAATTTGAGATGATATATAATGCACTGTGATTTTCCTCTTTTAAAATAATGGGTTATAGGCTCTTGGTTAGAGTTGTCATACAAAACTTCTGATTTTCAGCAACAGATTACTGATATTAAGTGAGAGATGTCAGTATACAGATTTGATAACATGGAGATACCCTGGAGCAGATAAATCAATGGAATATGATCATTCAGCTATCCCATAGGATGAACTCTTCCATCTAAGAATTTAAAATATGACCAAAGTAATGCCAAAAAATCAGTGGGGAATCAAAGATATATTCAATAAAATGATGATGAGAAAAAACTGACAAACTGGAAACAAACATTTTAAAAACTCTACTTCATAAATCTTTGTTTCTCCTCATTCTCTTCCCTTCCCTGGAAATCCCACTGTTCCTGTTCTCTAACTTTTAGCAATCTACTTTGCACTCAAAGAATGATCCCCCTGGCTCTTTTCCAGGACATATCCTGCTCACTACTACAGGTAACCGTTGGCCTACATTTAACTGAATCTTTGCATCTTCTATTGGACAAGTCTTAGTTCTGCCCTATTGCCAAGAAGATGTAAATAAAATACCTTTATTATTTCTGCAACAACACATTGCTTTTACAGTTCATCCAAGCTTAAAGGTGGGAGCAAATGTTGTATTTGTGTTTGATGCTATGACAAACATCAAGGGTCCGAGGAAGAAAAGGTTTTATTTACAGATTATTCTGATCCTATGATTTGTCTCTGACTAGTAGCATTTAAATCAAAAGATTACATATGAATGAGGTGTTATAGTTCTTTTTCAATAATATTCTTGCCTTAAGGAAATTCTGATTAGGTTATCATCCATTATAACACTCAACTTAAAATTCATGCTTCAAAATTTGCAATCAAGGAATTTTACTCAGACCTTGGCAACTGCAATATATGAATGTGCAATAATCTCTTTTGATTATCCATCTTTTCAATAGAGATTAACAAATTTTCATGTGTTACTATCATATTAATTCCATCTGCTCAGTATTACCTTCATACTTTTCACTTAGTATTGGTTACAAGAACTATTCGAAAGTTCCCTATTTACCAAGAAAATCTATGTGGGAGAAATCTGGCATCTTTGTGTGTATGTGTGTAGAATCTGATGAAAATAAATGACCTGTTACTCAAGAAACAATAGAAGCTTAAAATATTCTGGCTTCCAAATGTGTTTATTTCCTTCAAATAAATTCAATATTTTTAGGCTTTGCCAGAATTTGTCAAAAATTCTCTTCTAGGGGCGCCTGGGTGGCTCAGTCATTAAGCGTCTACCTTCAGCTCAGGTCCTGGGATTGAGCCCCGCGTCAGGCTTCTCCCTCTTCCACTCCCCCTGCTTGTGTTCCCTCCCTTGCTGTCTCTTTCTCTGTCAAATAAATAAATAAAATCTTTAAAAAAAAATTCTCTTCTAGCCATTTGTTTTTCCCAAATGAAGACTGTGGGAATACTTGGTGTTGACTTAATTATGAGTTTGGTCACATTGATTCATACTTAATATTTTGAAGTGCACATTCTGTAATGGCCATAATTCAGTCATTTGGCTCTTAGGACACCCCATCAGAGAGGTTGTTGAACTCCATGCAAAAAAAGGGATGAGAAGTATGTATGACAGCTTATCTTTCCATGGAGGGAACAAAATTTATTCACATGCAGGCGTTTCCTGCCCTCCCTCTTTCCTCCTCCACCAACGCAGCTTAGGAGTCTGTCTCAGCCCGCTCAGCTACTCTTCCTTAAGCAGAATGGTAAGGGACACCAGCTGCCAGGCTTGTGCAATAGACAATGTGGAGAAAGGCAGGGAAAATCTAGAGGGTTGGGCAATGGGGGAGAAGAAGAAGGGGGCAGCAGAGCAAAGCCCAGGACCACTTTTACCTCATGCTGAGATTTTGGAGTTAAAGACAGGGGAGACAACAAAGTTGTACCCCAGGTCAGCTGTGGGGAGTGACAGAATTAGTTTCTAAGGAAATACTATTGTGGATTAGAAATTATACCTTTTAGGGCCACCTGGGTGATTCAGTAGGTTAAGTGTCTGACAGTTCAGTTCAGTTCATGATTTCGGTGTCCTGGGATCAAGCCCTAGGTTGGGCTCTAAGCTCCGCAGAGAGTCTGCTTCTCCTTCTCCCCCTGCTCATGCTCTCTCCCCCTCCATCTTTGTCTCTCTCTCTCAAATAAGTAAATAAGATCTTTAAAAAATATGAAATTATACCTTTTAATAGTATTTAAAGACAGAAGTATTTTAGAATTTGGTAAGAACTAGTCAGTGGATTAGATTTGTAGATTAGTAGTTTACAACTCAGTTTCCAAAAGGATACTTGATTTCTTTGATTCTAACAATCTTAGGCTGCCTTTTTTCAGGAGTACAAGACAGCTCTCCCCTCTCTGGTCCTCCGCCCTATAACTTCTAGTTGCCTTTGCCTCCCACTCCACACTGGGTCTCTTGACTGCGGAGTAAGCTGGGCTGTGCCTCAGTCCCCTCTGAACCATGGCCAGTCCCCTCTGAACCTATGTCTCACCTCTTTTGTTTCCCATCTTTCAGTGATCAGTGTCCTGTTTTGTGTCTACCTGAATACCATTGTTTCACATATTTTGTCTTTTTTTTTTTTTCCAGTTATTCAAGGGCAGGGGCATGGAGGAGTAGTCCCTCATGTCCACGAACATGCAATCTTCTTTTTTATTCACCTTTAGTAGAGAGGAATGCCTTCAGTGCTATTCTAATCTTTAAAATTTAAAGATTTAATTGGGATGCCTGGGTGGCTCAGTCGGTTAAGTGCGGTTAAGCGTCTGCCTTCGGCTCAGGTTATGATCTCGGGGTAATGGGATCGAGTCCCGCATCGGGCTCCTTGCTCAGCAGGGAGTCTTCCTCTCTCTGCCTGCCACTCCCCCTGCTTGTACTTTCTCTCTCTCTCTCTGGCAAATAAATAAAGACTATTTAAAAATAATAAAATAAAATTTAAATATTTAAAATTACCTCTTCAGAGGCAACATTTACCAGGATCAAATGACGGGCTCATTGCTTAATTCATAGGCTTGTTGTATGCTGTGATGTTTCTTCACCAGGATGCCGCTTTGAGCATAGCAAGAGGGCACTTTTGGGTATCTCCCTAAATTCTATTTTCTGTAATACTTTCCTTTGTGCTCTGTTTATATGGTCATACCCACATTATCTTTCTTAAAGAATCCACAAGTTGAAAGTACACAATATTTATTTAGCCACCCAAGACTTATCACTGAATATCCACATTTGTGTGTTTCTGTGTGGGAGGAGAAGTGGATGTATGTGCATATCTCTATACCCCCACATAAGCACAAAGACGAACACATACTTCCACATCCTAGAACCATGAGCAATAACATGCACTATTTTGTGATGTTTGTCCAGCTACAATAATTTCTTTGCCTATCACTGTGGGGTGTTGTTTCTGTCCCCATCTTTGTTCTCCATGATCCTTCATCATGCTCAGCATCACAGTGAGTTTTGATACCAAGAAGTTTAACTCATCAACTCTTAAGTCAGTTAGTACTTTTTCCATTTCATTATAAATAATGTATAACTTTCTCTTCATCTGACTTAAAACCATTTGAGTCATCCTGAACTCCTCATTTCCTTGTTCTTCCCTACGTTAAGCCACTTTCCTTCCTTCTAGAAAGATTTCCAAAATTTTCTACTTCAAAAGTGCTTTCTGCCTTCCTCTTCGTGTCCCCTCCAAATTCCTTCCTTAGGTGCAATAAGATCACTTTCTTTCTTCATGTGAAACCTTCTGAAATTCTTCTTATATACAAGATCTTTTACCATCCAGAGAAGCCACTTATTTTAACATGAGTTCCCACAAATGCCATTATGTTTACCCAAGAAACATGATCTGTACTATACTGCTGTGCAATATGAGCAGTTCATTTCATAGATGTTTGTTCAGCATTTGCGATACTTTCTGCTCATAAGTCTGTAAGTCGCCTACAAATCCATCTATAAAATGTCTGAGGATGTAGGATGTGCTACTGACATTATTATGTCTGCCTAGCTCTGAACACTTTACTACCAGTTATAAGAAAGCACTTAAAGAGTAAAACAGTAAAGCCCTTGGTGATAATCATCCATTCACAGTTGGATTTTCTCTTGTACATAATTAACACCTCAAGAAATGATCTATTTTAACACATACAGAATTCTCTCAGAGGAAAAAAAAGACAGATGGAATGGGGAACGCGAGTGGAAAAATGTGATGGTACAATGAACACCCCAAAATGCATTTTACATAATTCACACAAATCTGTTCCAATTGGTGAGCCAGAATAAAAATAGCACAATTTGTCAAATAAAAGTTAAAACTCTGTTGAAAATGATAAGCCTTGATTTATACATCCCATTGTTAGGGTGGCCATTATGAAGCACACCATCAGGGCAGCGGGCTAAGTATAAACATGCTCTCTTTTGCAGCTGTACAATGGTCTTAATTGGCACTAATTTCCCTCCAATTGCAGTATCATTTGTTTTCCTTGGTTTGGAAAAGCAGAGTGAGTTCACTTTCTGTATCAATACACTGGGGAAAATAAGCAGAGGGCCTTGTTTTGCTTGCAAATAAGGGAAATTGATTCACAATCAATATGCGAAGTACATTTTATATAGCCTCCATCTTGCTCACTTCATGACATATACAAGGGCTGGAAGCAGACCTAGGTGATATTATGTTGATATTTTGATATATATATATATATTTTTTTTTTCTTGAAGGTTCACATGTGTTTAATGTATATAAAGGCAAGGAAAGGATAGTCCCGGATTCAAGAGCAGTATTCTGTACAATGCATATGGTGGCGCTGAGGGGGAAGGACAAACATAGAACCCACACCTGAACATGTACAAAAATAACTTACACGGTGACCCCCACCAGCAAGGATGTGGAGCTCTCCCCAGCCCCCAAGGCCAGGGGGCACATTCTAGAAAACAGCACGAGGGGACACATTCATTTGAATTCACATTTTCTGTGGGTTAGGAATAGGCAGTAATTGGCCTTCAGAATATATTTGAAATATTTGAAAATAAATTAATCCCACATTCCCTGTGTATGGTTAAGCTCAACAACCAGAATGTCTCCATGGAACTTTGTTTTTGTTGAACATTGTTCACTTCTATTAAAGTAAATATACTAGTGTTATATACCATGTAGAACCCAATAGCCAAAGAAACCATCTAGACTTTTATTGATGGATGCTGCATGAAGGATTTTGTGACTTAGTCCTAAGTGATCTCAGGTTTTAAAAAATTCAGGGAGATTGGTTTAGGAAAGTGTCAGAACAGCTCAAGGAACATTTTAAAGATGATAGTCAACTGATTCATCTCAATATGTTTTAAAATCATTCTCTTTATAAAGTCACATTTTTTTGGAAATTGCAACGTGAAGGAACTTTGATATTCTCAAAGAGCTAAGAATTCAGTGGAGTCACTTGAAAGATCCTTACAGCAGAAAATCCTCATTCAAGAAGACAGTCATGATGCGACGTTTTGACGGGAGATGGCATACTGCCATGAGGTATGGTCTGTCTCTCCTGAAGAGAAACATTTATTTTATATAGTTCTGTAAAAGTTCCTTCTGGAAATTTCAGACATCTCTGGGGGTCAGTTTATAGGATAAAATGTTCTTTAACATTGAGAAATGTTTGATGCCTTTTCCCTTGGTCATCAGAGCACAGTTTTATGAACTCCCCCTGTTTCTCCTCATCTGAAGGAGTCCCCTATAAGTGGCTTTGGGAAATTTTATTCTGTCCCAAGTTCGTCTGGACCTGGGTATCTGGACTCAGTCCCAGCGTTGGGACCTTTAAAGAGTTTGGCAAGATGCTCGGTCTCTGCCATAAGTTCCATTTCTTTTCCAGTGGCCTGGTCCAGGCTTCTTCAAGAGAAGGTAAATGTACTAGAATAGAGACCTGAGAGATGTATCTCCCCTTCATTTCCCCAGCCGTTAGCACAATCTTGTCATAACAGCTCTCATAAGTAAATGAGTTTATTTATTCCATGCTGACAATACTAGGAGTCACAAACTGTGAGTATCATTAAGTATATGCACACCATACTTATTACATCTCTGTTATCCTGGGTCAAACATAAATTTAATACTGAAACAATCTGGATTCCAATAACAGTTTCATTAGACTAGTGTAAACAGCTAGAAGCTCTTGACATTAAAAAGATAATTATATTTCCATAATTGTTTTACACTGTGTACATGCTTAAGATAACCAGCCACTTTGTTACAAGTGCCATATTGGTGTCACAGCAACTTTGAAGTTATAATGAATGGGAAGCTGAAATGGTGATGACCTGAAGAGATAATTTAACAGTGACTACAGTGACTCCTGCTGGGAAGTCAATGTCAAATTTCTGGCAAATATGTGAATTCTTGTGAAGCTCCATGTTTTCTTTTTCATAAAATAAAATTATTTTTAATAGTTTTTTAAAGAATTAAAATTTTTTTTAATTTCAAGCAGGCTCCACATGCAATATGAGGCTTGAACTCATGACCCTGGGATTGAGAGCTATATGGTCCACTGACTGAGCCAGCCAGGTGTCCCTAAACTTTATTATTTTAAAAGTAAATATTTACAGAAAAGTTTCAATGATAGTGCAGAGAGTTTCCATATTCCTTGTATCGAGTTTCTCCTATTCTTAGCATCTTTTATTAATATGGTACATTTGGTCATAATTAATTAACCAATGTTAATACATTGTTATTAACTAAACTCAATGCTTTATCAGGTTTCATTAGATTTCCCCTAGCAGTCTTTTTCTTTTTTCTTTATTTTTAAAAAATTTTTTATTTAAATTCAATTTAATTAACATATACTATATTATTAATTTCAGAGGTAGAATTCAATGATTCATCAGTTGCATATAACACCCAGTGTTCATTACTTCAAGTGCCCTCCTTAATGCCCAACACCCAGTTACCCCATCCCCCCACCTACCTCCCCTCCAGCAACCCTGTTTGTTCCCTATAATGAAGAGTCTCTTATGGTTTGCCTCCTTCTCTGTTTTTGTCTAGTTTTATTTTTCCTTCCCTTCCCCTATGTTCATCTGTTTTGCTTCCTAAATTCCAGATATGAATGAAATCATATGGTATTTGTCTTTTTCTGACTGACTTATTTCACTTAGCATAATGCCCTCTAGTTCCATCCACATCATTGCAAATGGCAAGATTTTATTCTTTTTGATGGCTGAGTAATATTCCATTGTATAAATATCTTCTTTACCTAATCATCTGTTGATGGACTTCTGGGTTCTTTCTATACTTTGGCAATTGTGAACATTGCTGCTATAAACATTGGGGTGCATGTGCCCCTTTGAATCACTATGTTTGTATCCTTTAGATAAATACCTAGTAGTGTAATTGCTGAGTCATAGGGTAGCTCTATTTTCAACTTTTTGAGGAACCTCCAAACTGTTTTCCAGATATATATATATATATATATATATATATACAATATTATATATACAATGGAATATTACACAGCCATCAAAAAGAACGATGTGGATGGAGCTAGAGTGTACTATGCTAAGTGAAATAAGTCAATCAGAGAAAGACAAATATCATATGATTTCACTCATATGTGGAATTTAAGAAACAAAACAGATGAACATGGGAGAAAAGAAGAGAGAGGCAAACCATAAGACAGGCTCTTAACTATACAGAATAAACTGAAGGTTGATGGAGGGAGGTGGGCAGGGATGGGCTAAATGGGTGATGGGGATTAAGGAGGGCACTTGTGATGAGTGCTGGGTGTTATATGTAAGTGATGAATCACTAAATCCTATACCTGAAGCTAATATTACACTGTATATTAACTAACTACAATGTAAATTTTAAAAATTGATACATACACACCAGTTGCATCAGTTTGCATTCCCACCAACAGTGGAATAGGGTTCCCCTCTCTCCTCATCCTCAACAGACAACATCTCTTGTTTCCTGACTTGATAATCTTAGCCATTCTGACTGGTGTGAGGTGGTATCTTATTATGGTTTTGATTTGTATTTCCCTGATGCTGAGTGATGTTGAACATTTTTTTCATGTGTCTGTCAACCATTTGGATGTCTTTGGAGAAATGCCTGTTCATGTCTCTGCCCTTTTCTTGCTTGGATTTTTTGCTTTTTGGGTGTTGAGTTTGCTAAGTTTTTTATAGACTTTGGACACTAGCCCTTTATCTGATAAGACATTTGCAAATATCTTTTCCCATTCTGTTGGTTGTCTTTTGGTTTTGTCGACTGTTTCCTTTTTTGTGCAAAAGCTTTTTATCTTGATGAATTCCCAATAGTTCATTTGTGCTTTTGTTTCCCTTGCCTCTGGAGGCATCTAGCAAGAAGTTGCTCTGGCCAAGGTCACAGAGGTTGATGCCTGCATTCTCCTCTAGGATTTGGATGTATTCCTGTCTCACATTTAGGTCTTTCATCCATTTTGAGTTTATTTTTGTGTATGGTGTAAGGAAATGGTCCAGTTTCATCGTTCTGCATGTGGCTGTCCAATTTTCCCAACAGCATTTTTTGAAGAGACTGTCTTTCTTCCATTGGATATTCTTTCCTGTTTTGTTAAAGATTAGTTGACCATAGAGTTGAGGGTCTATTTCTGGGCTCTCTATACTGTTTCATTCTATGTGTCTGTTTTTGTGCCAGTACCATAGTGTCTTGATGATTACAGCTTTGTAATACAGCTTGAAGTCTGGAATTGTGATGCCTCCAGCTTTGATTTTCTTTTCTGTTCCAACATATCACATTACATTTGTCTTCACTGTTTCTGTAGGTTCCTCTGGACTGTGATAATTTCTCACACTTTTCTTGGTTTTAATGATCTTGTCAGTTTTGAAGAGTACTGGTCAGGTATTTTGTAGAATATCCCTCAATTTGGGTTTGTCTGATGTTTTCCTCAGAGTTAGAGTGGGATTACAGGTTTCCAGGAGGAAGTTCACAGAGGGTAAAATGTCGTATTCAACACAACATATCCAAAGAATATACAACATCACTTATCACTAATGTTACTAACCTTGATCACCTCGTTGAGGTACTGTCATCAGGTGTCTTCTCTATATAGTTATTTTTTTAATACTCCCCCCCTTTTTCTTAATATACTCTGGAAGGAAGTCACTAGGAAGAGTCCACAGTTGAGGGGGAAGTTCTTCATAAATTATCTTGAATCCTCTCTGAAAGATTCACTCATTCAGTTATATCAGTGTAGACCCACAGATATTTATTTTATACTTAAGGTTAAAATCCAATACAATGTTACTAATTTTTGTCACTCAAATTGTTCCAGTCTTGGACTCTGGAAGCTTTTTAAGTTGGCACTGTGTCCCTTTGACATACTCTCATCATTTTTTTTTTTCTTTTTTCAGAAGTTCCTTACTTACTGGCACCACATTATGCTCCAGATTCATCTTGTATATTTCCTGTCCCAGCCCTAGAAACAGCCTTTTCTCCAAGGACACCTGGTTCCTTTTATTGAGGGATGTTACTAAAAACCAAGATTTCAATCTTGGCTATATATATATTCACCAATTGAAGGACATCTTGGTTTCTTCTAGTTTTTGGTGATTATGAATAAAACTGTTATAAACATTTGTGTGCAGGTTTTTATATGGACAGAAACTCAAATCCATTGAGTAAATAGCTGGGGCATAATTGCTGGGTCATGTGGAAAGTCTATATTTTAGCTTTATTAGAAACTGCTAAACTAGCTTTCAAAATGACTTTACCATTTTGAATTCCTGAATTATAGTTCTTGTCACTCTGCATCCTCATCAGTACTTGGTTTTACCAGTTTTTAGAAGATTTTAGCCATTCTAATAGGTATGTAGTGACTTTTGTTGTATGGATTTGTTTCTTACTCAGTCTTAAGATTAAACACAGCGTACGTCGAAATACAGATTTTAGACATCACCAAATCATTGCCTATAGTTTGTTTTTAAATCATACATAAAAAAAACAAATGCACATACAAAACACATCTGTGACCAGTATTTACTTGATGCTGGCCATATAAAGTTAGTTTCAAGAAATTTCTCCTACTGCCAACTTCCCAATTCCTTCTCTCTCCAACAATTCCTCCAGCTCAATGGGAAATCTGACCTATTGACCATATCCATTTTTTTTTCCTGTACCTCACATTCTGCATGTCATTTCTTTCCTTATCAAGCTCAGACTCCATGATCCATCATTATAATCATTCTCTATTATTCTTCATTTCTTACCCTTCTCTCCCTCCTTTTTTATTCCCCTGGCAAAATTCCCACTTCAGTTAAATTCTATCCCCCTACCAATTCCTATCTGTACCCGAGCAGCTGGATTTGAGTAGAGAAATCACAAACCACACTGACTGGTCTAACTTCACATGAGATCTTAATGCTAAGTAGCAATCCCATTACACCTCCTTCATAATTTACCTTTCCTCTCCCTCCCACCTTCTCTCTCCTCAAATTTCCAACACCTTTTTGCCTACCTTGTTCTCAGCTGATGGCATTACTTTTTAGTTAATCAAGAAAATAGAAGCCATTAAAAAAAACTTCCATATATTTCCACCACCAAATCCACAAATCAGCCCATATCTCCACCAACACACATGCTGTCTTCCATTCTATGGGGATGAATGAACTCTCTGTGTCTTATCCCAATGCCAAATCTTCCATTTGGTCATTAGACTCCAACCACGCACTTCTTTAAGGACTTATCTCCTGAAGTTTTCCTCTCTCTTTCCCTGTTAACAGTTTTTTTCTATCATATCATTTCTCTAATCATTCATGCTGGAAAAGCTCCCATCTTAAAAAAGCAACAACGCTGTACCCACATTTCCTCTAACCACTGCCTAATCTTTGCTGCCCCTTACAACTGTGCGCATCTGAAAATTTATCTATACTTAATCCCCCTTCCCCTTCTCTTAGGCAGACTCTAGTCCACCTGATACCCGCTTGTCATATTCACCAACGACATGCACTTTGACCAACCCAATAGTTGCTTCTCGGTGCTCATTTACTTGACCTCAATACCCTAGTCACTATTGAGTAACAAGCTTGATGAAGTAGACAGTTATTCCACTGCTTTAAAAAGTTGAATAAACAGTTTCTTGAAATGCTTGACTTCCACTGTAAATTTGAGCTCAGAGATTCCTTCAGGTCATAAAAACCAAAAATTGTACTATATTATTTTACTCTAAGAAAATGTTCAAATAATCTAAAATAAAAATCAAATATATGTTCCCAATTAAAAACAAACAAACTTTTTCTCCTGAAAAGTTAGGGCTTACAAAAATTTATCTTTTGCTAAAAACCTAGTCTCATTGGTCCCTAAGGCTTCTGCTCAACTAGAAACTCCACAGTGGATTTTCCAAAGATTTGCTTTGAGGACCAGAAAACATAATCTTACTTATCAGCTCATCAATTCAACATATATCAATCTTTATAAGGTGGAAGGAGTTTTATCCAGTATTCTGTCTAGCTTCTATAAGAGACACTGTCAGAGAATTTGAGTAATACAGAAAACATATAAGATTGAAATATATAATTATATTGCTATTTAAATTAAACTACAATTTCCATATTGTTCAAATAACCTTTAACAGTTGTAAGTAATGATTGTGGATAACTTTTTATTATTGTTGTTTAGGTTAGGTTTTTATTTCTTAAATTTTTTCAATACTTGAATAAAATGGTCAGCTCCTGGAAAAAGGGTGCAAATAGCCATAAAGTGATTTTGTGTAACAGATGAGAAGGGAATTAAATTAGCAAAAGTAAATCAATGTAAAATTTAGTTGTAATTGCAGTCATCAGAATTAACTTATGATGTTATAGAGATAATTAAATGTTATCAAGTGTTAAGCAATAACTTTTACATATTTCCATGTAATAATGTGTAATATACATAAAGGGGTAAATTGCAGTTATTAAATGATTTGCAGACTCTAACAATATAAGTCTATGGAGTCCTCCAATTAAACAACTTATTTTAGTCAAAAGAAATCTTTGTATCCTACAGAACTTTATCATGCTCTTCTCTTTTTTTTTCTTAATCAAGATCAGCCATGCACATATATGAAACCAAAGTCTGTGAAACAAATTTTCCAGTGAAGATGTTTTTGTTTTCTTGACCCAATCAATCACTTTTAGTTTATTAGGGTCTTAGAAAAGAGAGCACACAGATAAAAGGAAGGGTAGCTCAGGTTTCCTGCCCCTCTGTTACTACCTGTATGGTCATTCTAAGGTATTATTTCATCCTCTCTAATATCTGGTTGATAATGTTGACCATTCAGATCTATTACCCAGGCTATGGTAGGAACCAAAGGGAGTCATGCTGTTACAAGTACTTTGTAAATTGTAACAGTTCAAGAATTACTATTATGATTAAGATACCAAACAACTTACTCAACAAATTTCCCCAAAGAGAAAATTCATTCAATTAGAAAGAGGTAAGTTTTGAATAGATGATTATTCAAATGATCTTGTAATCAATTATTTCTTAATTTAGAAAAAGGAAACAAAAATTCGGTGTCTTGAGCTCTGTGTCACTGCTCTGCATTAGAATTAAAGACCATTATGTTGTATTGTGTGATAAGGTATTAGAAATGCACAGAGCATCTGGGTGGCTCAGTCAGTTAAGTGTCCGACTCTTGATTTTGGCTCAGGTCATGATTTCAGGGTCGTGAGATTGATCCCCGTGTCCAGCTCTGCACTGGGCGTGGAGCCTGCTTAAGATTCTCTCTTTCCCTCTGTCCCTCCCTGCTCACACACACATTCTCTCGAAAAAAAGAAAGAAAGAAAGAAAGAAAGAAAGAAAGAAAGAAAGAAAGAAAGAAAGAAAGAAAGAAAGAAAGAAAGAAAGAAAGAAAAAAAGAAAGAAAAAAATGCACTTCAGAGGTTCTAAATTCTCTAGATGCCTCCTCCTATTATAGAACTTCAGTGTCTATTCCACCTGATATTAAATTCTTCAGGGATAGGGACAACATCTTATGTACAAGCATGTATTTATAGCAGATAGATACTTTCAAGAGCTCAGTAAGAACTCAGTAAGTAAATGTTCAATTTCCAAATGGAACAGAGTAGAAGGAAAGAGCTGTGAAATGTCAGGAGTTTCAAGGTCAAGGCTCAGTTCTGTCAATTATTAAGTACATGTCTTTGATAAGTAACTTCACCTCCCTGGATGCTCAGTTTTCTCATCTGCTAAATGAAGGAATTAGAATAGAGTCCCTCCAGAACCTTCCACTACACTTTTATTCTCAGGGAGCCTGAGTGGCTCAGTTGGTTAAGTGTCTGCCTTCAGCTCAGATCATGATCCAGAGTCCCGGGATCAAGCCCCACATGGGGGTCCCTGCTCAGCGGAGAGCCTCCTTCTCCCTCTGCCCCTCATCCCGCTTGTGCTCTCACTCTCTCTCAGTCTCGCTCTCTCAAATAGATAAGTAAATCTTTTAAAAAACTTTTATTCTCATTTATTTTCCCGCCTATGTATCCTTCCTTTATGTTATATTTGCTAAGCAACACACCAACCTTGCATGACATCACCTGTGACATTTAATCGAACAAAGTTCCCAGCCCTGACATAAGCACACTTTTATCTAGAAATATAACTCTATGTTAATTGTTCTTCCTTGAACTTCAGAAACATGCAAGGTATTATTTTAGAAATGTGATCTGTGGTTTTTGCAAAGAAGCAACATTCAGGGAAAATTCAATTATTAGCACTTGAGATATAACAAAAGAGATTTTGCCTTTTAATTCAATAATCATGTTCAAACCTTACCCTATTGGAATGATGCTATATTTTGTTGCTTGAGATGGTTTCTCCATTCATTAAAAATAACATTTGGCTTTGAAGTGAAACCAAGGATCTGAATAGGACCATATGCCAGAGTAGCAAATTCATGGTAGCCATTTTTAATCACAGTTGCTTCCAGAACTTTCTGTCACGGAGGAGAGAAAAGAATTTTAAATTCCTGTTTTAATTATGACAATACACAGTGCAATGTGGTTTGGAGAATTGCCAATACCTTTAAATACTTCTTATTTTTAAAGTCCCGTAGAAGATATTTTTCCTCATAAAAATGAACTGTTATGTTATTGCAAATACTGAATAAACTGTAAGTTTAATGTAATTATTGAATTTGTATCTGACATAGAAGTACTCTTCCCTTTCAATAAAATCTGCAAAAAAGTATTAACATTAGAAAATAAATGTCAAATTATCTTTTATTATTTTTTAAATTCAAATTCTGATCAGCTAGTCTCCAAGTCCAGAAGGTCTTGACCTAAGCCTTATACCTGGAATCCTCTAAATGACCTGGAAATTACTGGACAAAAAATCATTGAATAATCAATCACTGGCCTCAAATTTTTTCATGATACTCTTTGGAAAATAAAAAATAACTAACCTCTTGAAGTAGGCCCCATCATCTTACCCACTTTTCCCTCACTTTCCATCTTTATTTTATATGGGAAAACAGGAAGGAAGCAGCTTTCTTTTAGACATGTTTTCAACACTTCAGTAATGAAGAATATAGCATAACAACCTTTTAGACAACCTTCTCCCACATCTCTCTATTGTCCATATACACAAGCACACAACCACAGGCGGACATATCCATCTTTCTCCTTGGCTTCCAATATTCTTTTTTTTTTTTTATTATGTGATGTTAATCACCATACATTCCATCATTAGTCTTTGACGTAGTGTTCCATGATTCATTGTTTGCGGATAACACCCAGTGCTAGTGCTCCAATATTCTTCTGATTTCAATCCCCTCCTCTAAAATTCAAAAACAATCTTTTTCACAAGTTAGAAACTTAATCAATGTCTCTTGAGGTAATTCATTAAAAAAAAGAAAACGGAAAACTGAAAAGAGATGCAGAAGAATGCTGGTTATTATGAGAATACAGGCATTGGCAGCTTTTATATCTTCTCTTAATTTCTACCATAGAAGCAACCAGCCATATTGTCTATATGTAAGATTAGAAGTGTATTTTCCCATTGACCTTCACATTCTTTTTCACATTCTCTTTTTCTACCTTTTCCTCTTCCTTATGACAATGATTGTTCTTCTTCCCTGTCTTTCTTTCAGATGAAAGAGAGGCAAGGAAAGAAACATGAATGTGAAGTCAACTAATAAAGGACAGAAGAAATGTTCTTAGCAGTAACCTCACATGCATTATCATCTCGGTGGTATAGTGCCCATTTCCTTGGAAATCCATTTCTGATTTTTAAAATGTGGCTGCTTTGATAGGTCCTTTTAATAGGTACCTTTCTTAACATAGCAGTAACTTCTATTGTTCCAAGGAAAGCCTTTTCTATAGTTTGCTGATCTATGAGATTAGACTGAAGGAGAAAATGGGGGTAATAAGAGATAGATGAATAAACAAAAACAACTGATATTATGCCTTAGCCAGCTAAGTCTTGACCTGTTTTCTCAATTCAGGCTATACCTTTTCCTCTACTATACATCATTTTTCAGACTATGGTCCTCAGCAAAGAATCTCAGCAATTCTTCCTTCCTCCAGCCTAGCAGCTATGCTACCAAAGCCAAGTTCCCACAAATTTTCATTGAAGATGTGATTCCTTAAGACTGGAATCTTCGTTCCTTCCAAAGTGAGATTAATGAAAAATTTTTATTTTAGCATATGAATAAGATAAACACTCTTGTCTCAAGTAAACATAGTGGGTTTTTTTGTTTTGTTTTGTTTTGTTTTGTTTGGTAACATAGTGGTTTTTGTTAGCACTTTCCTGGATATAATAGTTTCACCTGTGTTGCTCAGCCAAGAGGAGTGGCCAGATTTAAGGAAAATTTCAACTTCCTGGACAGTAATGTTGGGGGGAAACCGAATCTTGCCATGGTGTCCATTATTCATACTTACTTTGTTGGTCTAGGTCTCTAGTCTTTAATTTTAAGTAAAGTCATTGGAATACAGAACATTTCAACTGTTGTACATGTTGGTCTGCTTATCAAAGGAGTTACCACCATCCCAGAAAAAGGAGCCAGATGTTTCTCCCTGTTCATCTAGAGTAATTATGAAGCCAAAGGATTCAGATGGCTGTAGAAAAAGAGTGAAAATTGTATTTTCAGAGTTAGAAGGACTTAACTCCAACTCTCTCATAGAACTACCTAGAAAAGTGGTGAGTCCTCTCTTAAATATTTTTATCAAATGTATACTTAGTTTACTCTTGAATACCTCCAGTAACAGAAACTTAAAACATTCTTAAGCAACCTATTTCTGCTCTGAACTGCTCGATCTGGGGTGGAAAAAGTGAGGGCAATAGCATAGACCTCTCAAATGCTTTTCACTGGAAAAGAAAGTAAATGTTTTTATAATTAATAAAGTGATAAAATAATTATTATACCATGCTAATTGAAGGTGCACCCCTCAGTCTCTTTGGCTTGTCTGCAACAAAGAGAAAGTTAAAACAAAATTGTCAAAGTCATTGGATCTGGGAACCTGGGAACTGGTTTTAAAGTATGACCAATGGGATTCCAGGGAAATGAAGCTTGAATAGTAATTTATAGAGTCTGCTCTGCTGGGAGTTTTATCTCAGGAACAAGTATGCTAGAATCCATGAGCCCCATTTTTGTGATTTCACAATGAAGACAGAACTCAAAGATTTGATCTTAATTACTTAGTGAGAGAAAATTGCATAATAAAAAAAAGGACTACACAATGCAAGTGGAGAGGTTGACTTATGGTGAGAATTTCTTAAGAGAAATATTTTGGTTTCATATGAAATACACTTATTTCATGAAACTGGAAATTTTTTCCTATTGAGATGAAAAGTTAAACATGAGACCCTCTCTTCTTTCTTGGCAATGAGCAATATACTAACTTGAAATCCAAATGGGTCTATTATTCAAGTTAGTTCTTGGAAAATATGGATAGTATCTAGTTCAAAACTATGGATAGTATCTAGTTCAAAGGATCCTCAGGGACTTTTCCATATTTCAAAAATGTCTAGCCAAACTTCCCTCTAATAATGATGTGTATTTTTAGCTGATTTTACTTTCAATTAATACTGGCTAGAAGTTCTGATTTGCTATTATGAATCTTTTATGTAAAATAGAAATATGGACTAATTATTACTGTTTAAAAATCTGTTTGTTGGGGCGCCTGGGTGGCTCAGTTGGTTAAGCGTCTGCCTTCGGCTCAGGTCATGATCCCAGGGTCCTGGGATCGAGCCCCACATCGGGCTCCCTGCTCAGCGGGAAGCCTGCTTCTCCCTCTCCCACTCCCCCTGCTTGTGTTCCCTCTCTCACTGTGTCTCTATCTGTCAAATAAATAAATAAAATCTTAAAAAAAATAAAAATCTGCTTGTTTACTAGACAAAATCTTTGATTACATGACATCAATGGAGAAAGTGACTAATTAAATATAATCTAACTTGATAAAAGCTTGAAGACCCTGACCATTCATATAAACCCTAGGAGAGAATTCATGAATCAAAAATCACTAGCTGTCTTAAAAATAATAATAGGAGGGGTGCCTGGGTGGTTCAGTCATTAAGCATCTGCCTTCAGCTCCGGTCATGATCCTGGGGTCCTGGGATCGAGCTCTGCTCCGCGGGAAGCCTGCTTCTCCCTTTCCCACTCCCCCTGCTTGTGTTCCCTCTCTTGCTATGTCTCGCTCTGTCAAATAAATAAATAAAATCTTTAAAAAATAATAATAATAATAGGAAGATACCTAGGGCAGGAAAGCTTGGAACTGTATCCAATGCTCAAGCACCATATAATCACTCATCTCTCTCATTCTCTTTTCCTCCCTTCCTTCTCTCTTTTTCTTTCCCTTCTGTCTCCCTTCTCTCTTCCTCCCTCTCCCTGCTTCTCCCTCTCCCTCCCCGTCTCCCTCTTCCTGCACATGCACACACTGAGTCTCACATTCACACGTACAAACACACACATAGACCAGTAATTGTGTCACTGATTGACCATGCCCCTGTCACTAGCTTCTCATTCACAACAGCCCTCCTCAGATACTCCCCAAGCAGGAATTTCAACCAACACAGGAAGGTGGAGTCCCCAGCTCAGTCTCCTGACAGGATGTGCCTATTACCTCAGCACTGTTCTGGCTAGAAACTGTGGTGGCAGAATATATCCTCTATGAATGAAAAGACTTAACATCCAGAGGAGCAGGAACTTCAACAAACTTCTGCAAAGGAGGTGGTACTTGATCCTGCCGGCATAGAACAAGCTAGAATTAAACACTCAAATTACATAACTGGTAACAATACATTTCAAGAGACAGAGGAAGTTGACATCCAAACTTCTGTTTAAATTCCACAAAACATCCATGGAACTCACTAATAGGAAGGATGAGTTAAATGTCTAATTCAGTGTTTAAAAAAGAAAAAACCTACATAAACTTCAGTATATAAAAAGCATAAAAACAGCATTCATTAGTCTGTACTTATTTCAGAAGTGTGACTCTATAACCATATTTACTTAAAAACAAACAAAAAGGATATAAGTTAATATGATGTTGAACTCCAAAGTGTGAAAATTTGATAAAATAACACTTTTGTGTATACATTTTTATTATTCTCTTTTTAAAAGCTTAATTTTATTAAAAAAGAAATTCAAAGCAAATACTTATGGAAATTTATGAAGTACCTCTAGAGAACGTAGTTTGAATTGTTTGAGACATTATAATAATCTGACTACAAGAATGGAGAATTTTTAATACCCCTTCCCCTAGTCCCAAATAACTGATAATTTAAAAATAGATCACATTTCCTTTTTTCCAATTTAGGATTAGTCCTACGTTTATAGTCAAAACATACTCCCATAAAGACTTCTTGAAGACTGGGCAAGATTAGCCAATGCTCATGAAAGCATACTAAAAATTTGGGAGAAGTGGACTCAGTTAAAATAACTGCTCTACCGTAGAAATATCTATTGCTTCCCTCATATTCCACCACTGTCCCACACCATTGAGACTGCCTGGGAGACTAGGTATCGCTCGGTGGAAAAGATGAATTACATCAATGATATTATATTTCTTGAGGCACTGAACTATAATACATGGAAAGAGCCTGCCATTTATCACAGAAGTACAAAAGATATATAAAAAATATGTCTCTTGCTGGGGCCAGGGAGTCTATTACAAGCTGAGGCCCTTTGGAAGCCAGTTACCAGGAAAACAAAAAAAAATCCTATGGAATGCTGAGCCCTGTTAACAGTACAACACTGGGCTGAAATTTCACAAACTTTTGCAATTGAATTCTGAATTCCCCCCAAGAAATCCATTGTTATTACAATTGCTATTCTTAGATTTCCATGAGATTTCCCTTGTCAGTTTATATGTATCCCCTTAATAAACCCATACTTGAGCTAGCTTGAATGAGTTTCCGTTTCTTGCAAGAAAAAGTACCTGATTCATGGATTATAATCTCTACTACATTCTACAATAAACAAAAACCACTCTGGAGTCATTTGCTTTTTAAGAATTTAAATGTTTGGGGCGCCTGGGTGGCTCAGTTGGTTAAGCAACTGCCTTCGGCTCAGGTCATGATCCTGGAGTCCCAGGATCGAGTCCCGCATCGGGCTCCCTGCTCAGCAGGGAGTCTGCTTCTCCCTCTGCCCCTCCCCCCTCTCATGTGCTCTCTCTCTCTCATTCTCTCTCTCAAATAAATAAAATCTTAAAAAAAAGAATTTAAATGTTTGCATAAAATTAATGTCTACTATGCTCCTAAAAATAAACATTCATCCCATCCCTCATCTTAAATATTTGTCCATCTACATATGGTTCAGTTCTTCTATTCCGAGAAGAGCAAACAATTCTAAACAAAAGAGTCTCACAAAGAACCCAGCTACAGTTATAAACTCCAAGGCTCTAGAAGTCATATAAAAATGGTGAAAAAGATACCATATAAATCTCTGAGTTCATGGATTTATATTTTTTCCATAAAATGTCCAAAACACTGTATAAAAGTTGAACAAGGATGCTTCAGGAAAGCGCACACACAGATCTTGCTCCCTTTGGAAAAAAGAAAACATTTGACTTTTCAAAATATTTTGTTTTATGTGCACTTGAAAAGACTGTGTATTCTGTTGTTTTTGGATGAAACATTTTGTATATAACTGTTAATGTCCACCTGATCCCATAGTCATTCAAAACATTGTTTCTTTTTTGATTTTCTGTCTGGATGATCTATCCATTGATGTAGCAGATGTGAGTGTAAAAGTCCCCCACTGTTATTGTGTTATCAATTTCTCTTTATATTTATTAATATTTGCTTTATCTATTTAGGTGCTTCAGTGGTGGTTACGTAGAAATTTACAATTGTTATATCCTCTTGCTGGATTGATCACTTTATCGTTATGTAATGCCCTTCATTATCTCTTATTACAGTCTTTGTTTTAAAGTCTATTTTGTCTGATATAAGTATTGCTATCTCAGCTTTTGTTTTGCTTCTGTTTACATGGTGAATGTTTTTCCATCCCTTCACTTTCAATCTGTGTGCATCTTTAGGTCTGAGGTGAGTTTCTTGCAGGCAGCATATAGATGAGTCTTGATTTTTTTATCCATTCCGCCGCCCTATGTCTCCTGATTGGAGCATTTAGGCTACTTACCTTTAAAGTGATTATTGATAGGTATGTACTTATTGCCATTTTTAAATTTGCTTTCTGATTGTTCTTGTAGTTCTCTGTCCCTTTCTTCCTCTCTTGCACTCTGTGGTTGATGAGTTTGTAGTGTTATGGCTGGCGTTCTTCCTCTTTATTTTTTGTGTATCATAGCTTTGGGGTTTGTGATTACTATGAGGCTCATATAGAACATCCTAAGTAAATAGAAGTCTATATTAATTTGATGGTCATTTAGGTTTAAACACATTTTAAAAGAACATAGAAAAAGAAAAAAAAGACGGGGGGCACCTGCATGGCTCAGTCGGTTAAGTGGCTGCCTTCGGCTCAGGTCATGATCCCGGGGTCCTGGGATTGAGCCCCACATCGTGCTCCCTGCTCAGCGGAGAGCCTGCTTTCCCTCTCCCTCTGCAGCTCCCGCTGCTTATGCGCTCTCTCTATCTGTGTCAAATAAATAAATGAAATCTTAAAAAATAAGGTTTTCCCTTTCTCTTCCCTTTTTACTCCCTTTTCCATGTGTTATGTATATGTTATCATATTTTACATCTTTTTATTCATAATTTTCTTATGTCTAATTATGGCCACTTCTTTTCTACTTAAAAAAGTCCCTTTAACATGTCTTATAAAGCTGTTGTAGTGGTGATAAACTCCTTTATCTTTTGTGTGTCTGGGAAACCTATTATCTTTCCTTCAAATCTGAATGATAACCTTGTGGGGTAGAGCATTCTTGGTTATATAAGGTTTATTCCCTTTCAGCACTTTGAATATATCATGCCACTCCCTTCTGGCCTGCTAAAGAATCAGTTGGTAGCCTTATAGGTTTTCCCTTGTAGGTAATTCTTTGTTTATCTTGCTGATTTTAAGATTTGGTTGAATTAAAATATTCCAGTAAAAATACATTCAGCTCTCTGGATACTGAATCCCACATTATTTAGCATTAAAAACAGGTGTTAGTCCACTTATATATGGTTATACAATAGAGCTAAAGAATCTTCATGAAACACTCATGATCTATCAGAAAATATATTTCATGCCTAGATTATGGAATTTTAATGTATATTGTTCATAATGTTTTCTTAAAAGCCTAGTTGGTTTTGCCATATATCAAAATATGAATGTCCCACCACAATGTAAATATGTACTCTATCACCAACCTTGCAATTACTTTGTGGCATTTTAGCTCCATGACAATTGTCATAGTTATGAAAAAATGTAAAGAACTTTTTTATTTAAGAACATTTTTCAGTTCTTATTAAGTATAGGTCACCTGTACTTGCGTGTGTGTGTGTGTGTGTATATATATATATATTTAAGGTAGACCTGTGGTGAGGTCAAGAACCAGATAGAAATACAGAAAATAGTTATTTTGAAGAATCCCGTAAAGGCCCAACTTCAGTTCTTGTGTAGCTGTGATAAGTTTATCAAAACTAGAGAAATTCAACATAATCAACAGGCAGCCTTAAGAGTATTTTTTTCTACCTCTGGGCATCGTAATATTTGGTCCTGAAAATTTGTACAGATTTATTGGCAAGTCATCCTCATGACACCCTCCTGCCAACTCTCCTGCATACGTGGCTTTAAAGTATGGGCAAGACAGCTATCTAGGGGTGGAAGAAAAAATGGATTCAAATCAGGAATTTTATAAAAAGATTTTATTTATTTATTTCACAGAGAGAGAGAGACAGCGAGAGAGGGAACACAAGCAGTGGGAGTGGCAGAGGGAGAAGCAGGCTTCCCACTGAGCAGGGAGCCTGACGTGGGACTCGATCCCAGGACCCTGGGATCATGACCTGAACTGAAAGCAGACACTTAACGACTGGGCCACCCCAGTGCCCCAGATCAAATCAGGAATTTTTTTTCTAAAAGGCTAATGAAGTAACTAGTGTTCTTAGAAAAGGCTTCCTTGCTATTACATTAGCATAGTTGAAAAAGGGATTTTACTCTTTTTAATGAAGCATATATTGGGTGGCTCAGTCGTTAAGCGTCTGCCTTCGGCTCAGGTCATGATCCTAGGGTCCGGGGATCGAGCCCCGCATCGGGCTCTCTGCTCCGCGGGAAGCCTGCTTCTCCCTCTCCCACTCTCCCTGCTTGTGTTCCCTCTCTCGCTGTGTCTCTCTCTGTCAAATAAATAAATAAAATCTTTAAAAAAAAAAAAAAAGAAAAAAAAAAGAAAAGGCTTCCTTGCTATTACATTAGCATAGTTGAAAAAGGGATTTTACTCTTTTTAATGAAGCATATATTTGGGGGGTCAATATCTAAACTTCTGCAAATTATCTTGAGACCTATTTCAGAATCTCCGAATAGCAGAAACATATATTTCAGGTTTGTTCAGATTTACTTAACATGAGCTATATTCTATATAGGGTAAAATAAACACATAAATATATTATTTTCAAATATAAGAATGAAAATGATGTACAAAAAATAGGAGATTATGGCAAACTCGCACTGGTTGTATCAGATGCACTGGTGTAAACTGCTGTAAATAACTATATTGTACTCCCATAAAATTCTAGCACTTACCTTCTCAAGAAGCAGAGCAATCATGCAAGTGGGCCCCCAAAGGAATGCTCTGTCAGTCTCATGAGCCTGAGGTTCTGATGTAAATCTTTAGTTAGACTAAAGTCTTACTCAGTTACCTCAGGTTTTTGGTGATCAACACCAAGAAGACGAAAAAAGATAAAAAAACACTAAGAGCCTTAGGGTATAAACAGTTCTTAAGGAATAAAAATCCAATCATCCAGGAGACAATAGGGATCAGTTCTCTTCCCTGACCAAGAGATAAATGGGCATTAACTCTAAAGTCAAATTTTGCCAAGTAATCACATCGTCTACATTTTTGTTGTTGTTCCTTTTTGCATCCTAAACAGACTTCAAGGATCTACCATCAATCCTACCTCCTTCACAAAGCTGTAGGCACAGCTTTTATTTTATTTTTATTATATTTATTTTATATATATATTATAAATATATATTATATATAGTTATATATATATTTAATATATATTTATATATTTAAATATAAATATATATTTATATTTATAGCTTTTATTATATTTATTTCACATGGACCTTGCCTTTCTTTGAATGTTTCCCTCACTTTCTAGCCTATGCCACACAAACAGGACAGAAATATGCAATGTTCTACGCTATACTCGATTTCTTCCAAATATTAGTTGTTATCTTCTCAGTTCTCTGCGGGCAGGGACCATGTTTCATCCTTTATCTATATTCCACACTATTTACACAGCAAGACACAGATTTTGCTTTTTGTTAATTGATTGAAAGTATTTCCTTAACTAAATTCTTCAAATTTGTAAATTATTTCCAATCACAGTTAGTGGGGGAAAACCTGATTTGCCTATTGCATTATCCCCCAAATAATTCCCTTAGTAGAAAAGCCAGGCTTCTAGGATCTCTATGGTAGAAAATCTAAGACTAGAACAATTATTAAATGTTACTTACTCATGCATCAATCCTGGGACCACTGTATTTCCACTCACAAGAGAAAGGTAGAAGAGGTTGTGTAAGTAAGGCAGCAATAAGTATTTTTAATGCAGAGCAGGAAATTACAGCAAACTTTTCCAAACACCCCACGGCCTCATTCCTGTAAAAGAGAAACATTGCAATAGACATTATTAGCTGAAGTGAGAATTTTTTTTAGTGGTTTCTTTTTTCAGGGAGAGGGCAGTTTAGAGAGAAGCAGACCATTTATAAATATTATTTCTGTCTACTTGAAAGTCTTTCTTAAGTGGTAAGTTATTGCAAGATTTTCTCTTAAATACAGTCTATAAAGTTTACATATTGTAGTATGTAGTATAGTTTGCATGCCCATCTAACAGCAGAGTTTCAAATCATTTCTAGACAAAAGATCATTACTATGCCTTCTCCTTGAGAGAGGATGGCTTCACAGCCATTTGACTAAGGAACGATTTTGCCTTCAGCCTAGGAATCGTAGATGGTACTATATCTGCCTGCCACCAAAACAAAAACCTGAAATTAGGTAGATTACTGAGCTACTAAGGAAGGATAACTCCAAATATCATAGGTTTGTCTGCTACAACCTTGTATGATAAAGGCAAAATTTGTTTACAGGTTATTTTAATTGATGCAATGCATTCCCTTTTTAGAAATTATAAACAATGCATGTTCAAGAACAACTTAGAAAAACTATTTCTCAGAGGGGGGTTTCGTTAGCCCCGTGATGGGTATCAAGGAGGGCACGTACTGCGTGGAGCACTGGGTGTTATACGAAAACAATGGATCGTGGATCACCACATCAAAAACTAAAGATGTATTGTATTGTGACCAACATAACATAATAAAATTAAAAAAAAAACTATTTTTACAACACTTATTTCTTGTTATTCCTTCACAGTTCTTGATAAAGTCAATAATATGTACATTTTTTAAAAACCTAATCACAATTTCAACATCTATGTTGAGCAGTTTGATTTTTGATGCACACTTTTATGATTTTATATATGTACATATATATATATATATTCTAACCCCAGTTTCTAATTACAGGTTAATATTGAATATAGTAGTTATTTTAAATTAACTTTCACTCGCCTTATTTCCAATTGCATTATGGTTTCTGAAGAAGGGATAAAATGCCCCAAGCTGCATCCTATGCAAAGTTCATAAGTTATCTTTTTATGAAAACTGCATATATCAACTCCCATCTGGGGACAGATTTTCTTGACTTTAAAATATATCACTTATTAATTTTGCTGTAAAACACATACTAAAATATTTCAGATTGTATTATATTTAATGACAAACATGTTTAAGACCACAAAGATATTTTCATGCTGTGGAATCTAAAGTATAAATGTGCCCTTTGAGACGAGCATATGGAATAAATAGTGACCAGTTCCTCTTGTCCAGTTTTTATTAAGAAAACCATGGGATCTATCATGGTATAAGCAAGTAGTCTTTTGGGTAATCCACTGTAAATTAAAAAAAAAATTTAATGTAGTACTATAAGTTTCCTGTCTCAATATGAGAAGTTATACAGAGTATTCACAATACATTTAGCTAATCCAAGAGACTTAGTGGCTTAACCATTCAGGCTAGAACAAAAGGCCCCAGGATTATTACATATGACTATGCTCTCCTCTTAATCATAAATTATAGATAGTTTGCTTCCTGACATCTAATGAAGGCCTCTGTTGGTCTCCAAATTGTTTTATTCTAGAGTTCCTCTTGTTCTCTCAGAAATAAATCTTTAACTCCAAAGCTTCAATTAGCATCAAAGTTTATAGGGTAAAAAGTAATGAAGAAGTAAAGCATGGAGTCATAAAACATGTCAATTGTAATAAACATGTCAGTTCCCCAAACCATGAAAGTTGTAATCTACATTCTATTAAATCTATAAAATCTTTGTAGAGAAAGATCTCTCTCTTCCTCTGAGGCTACTTATAAGTTTTGCCTCTGTCAACTCTGGGCCAGATAAAACTTGACATTATAATTCTTTTCCAATATTTATTTAGCAATTCTTCTTTGAATGTGCCTAATCTATCATTTGAACAACAGCAAATGCAATTCTCACTAAATTTGAGAGTTTACGACAGTTTAATTTGCAGCTTCCCCAAATAAGGCAAATATTGCTTTATATTTTTTCTTGTAAAAAGTCACTGGTATATGTCAACTATACTTCAATAATAAAATTTTTAAAAAAGTCATTGGGATGTAGTGAATCCACTACAATAAATTTATGAACACAACAACAAATTCTTTAATAGCTAAATTTTTTTCTTTATCACCTAGGCTCAGATAAGAGGAAATATTTTGCCGGCTTAATTTCACTTCCTCTCTTCATAGAAAATGAAAACCCCTACATCTGAGTGAACATTCTATATGCCCCCTTCCAAATTATCTCTCTTATTATTTTTTCCCCATTATCTGTAGAGCTCATAATAATAGGTTTGTAGAAGAGGGGCACCTGGGTGGCTCAGTTGGTTGAGCATCTGCCTCTTGGTTTCAGTTCAGGTTATGGTCTTGCTCAGGTCATGGTTTCAGGGTTGTGAGATGAAGCCCGGTATGGGGCTCTGCACTCAGTATCTGCTTGAGATTCTCTCCCTCTCCTCCTTCCCCTCCCCCCATCTCGTGCACTCTCTTTGTAAAATAATAAATGAATCTTAAAAATGTAGGTTTGTAGAAGAGCTGTGGATGAGGTAAAAGTAGAGGTGAATGACAGAGAGAATAAACTTTCCAGTTTAACCATGACCAGTGCTTTAGTGACATAAAACAAGCAGAAAAAAAATAATAACAAATGTGGTTCTTTTGAGATCTGCATAGGTCAAGGGCAATTCGATAGTGGCTAAATGAGTGTATTATTTGTAATGTCCTGAAAACAACTTGAGCGCATTTTATCTTCATAGAAGTACATTTGCACTGCCAGATAATATTGATTAATCTATAGACCGTAATGTAATTAATTGTTTAATATTAAAATTTGCAGAATTCCAGAGAGAGAAAATTCTAGCATTCTAATGATTGACACATGCATCTCTCTCCAACATGGAAAATTATCACCCAACCAATGTCCAGTGTATTTTCCACTCCCAAGAAATGTTGAATGACTTAAATGCTTGCTTTTTTGTAGTCTTCTGATGAGCATTGGGAAAAACATAGGAAAAACTTTCTTCAGTATTATTCTAGATAGATCCTTTTTTTTTTCAAAAACACACACAATCTTAAAATATATGAACAATTCTCAATTTCATAGAGTTCAAATATTTTATCAAAGGTGTACCTCTGTGTGAACAGAAAAATGGAGGGAATGATGAGGAAAAAAATTACCATATATCAACTATTGTACACATTTCATGAAAAGATAATTTAATACAAAATTTTTCTACTCTAAACTCTTCTTATGAATTATACTATATCATAAATAGTGCAGAGTTTCTTAACCTTGGCTGTATATTAGAAACTTCTGGGAGCCTTAAAAGAAAGAAAGAAAGAGACAGCAATGCCAAGGCACCATCCTTGATCAATCAAACCAGACTATCTAGGAATGGGAACATTCCTAGATATCAGCATTTTAAAAAATCCTCTGTGATTCTAGCATGCAGCCATGGTGGTTTTTATACCAACATTGAAAATGTCAGTAATTTTCTTTTGATAATTGATTATATTTCCTTAGTAAAGTCTTGCATGTATATGAAAAAATATGTATTAGATTTTTAGCAGCACTATTGTAAAATTTTGCCTCGGTTATTCTTTTGTTTGAATTTAACTCATATTTTTAACCATTTTTTAATCAAACCTTTAAATAAAAAATCAACTGAAATAGGCATTGCAATCAAACAGATAGAGTTTAAACTTCATTCAACTCTTCCATTTAAATATGTAAAACTTTGAGCATGTTACTTAACTACTATAAAATAGAACAAAAAATGCTCAACTTCAAAGGGGTGTTACAATGTTTAAATGAAAAAAAATTATATATCTAGGAAAGCTTTCACCTTTCACAACAGCTAACATATGACAAGTGCTTCGTAAAGGCTTATTTTCTTCCTGTCCTTGCCAACTGAGTTTAGCAGTTACAGCCCCAGATCAGCTTCACCCTGCTTAGCTTGAATCTCGGTTTTAGCCATTATTTACCTAGAACTTCAGGATGAATCATGTTGTCCCTCGAGGGTAAAATAATAAGTTAAAAAAGTTGAATTGTCATATTAAATTGAATGATAAAAGCTCTAATAATAAATTCAGTAAACTGTCTTTATGCCTTGTCTAGGTGAATCTTGCTAATGCTTCCACTTAAAACTATTTTTTATGCCTTCTGGGAAGTAATTTTCATTGTTTGAATTTCATTAAGCTCAGAATTTGGAAGTGCTGTGTTCACTTTGTACCTGAGACATGAAAAGTGTTCAGAAATACAATTTTCAGCACTGAAAAGGAATGTACGTCTAAGTTTACTTCTTCTCTTCCTCCTTCTCCTCCTCTTTCACCTTCTTCCTGCCTAAATTCCTTTATGAGTTAAACACAACTAGCAATTTCTTGGGCAACCTAGGTATGAGTGGTATGTTCTAAAATCTAAAGAAATGATTCCTTGCCCTTCCAATACGAATTTGAAATGGCCTGTTGAAATAGGATAAATAAACCTGAAACAATTGTAAGCCACTTAACTTCTACTTTATATCAGTAATATATGATTCTATTTTTTTATGTTATTTAAAAGTAACCTCTTGGGGCACCTGGGTGGCTCAGTTGGTAAAGTGTCTGCCTTCAGCTCAGGCCATGATCCCAGGGTCCTGGGATCAATCCGAGGAGTCCCATGTTGGGCTCCCTGCTCAGCGGGAAGCCTGCTTCTCCCTCCCTCTCCCTCTGCCCCCCACCCCAACTTGTGCTGGCTCTCTCTCTCTCTAGTGCTCTCTCTCTCAAATAAATAAATAAAATCTTTAAAAAAATAAAAGTAACCTATTTTTTGCTTAAGAGTATTTAATTAGCCATGTTTTTAAAATATATATTCAGAATATTGCCTATTAAGACTACTATAGGTTTATTTCTTTTCGGTCAAATCAAGACCTAAGAATTTTTCAGTAGGAGGTAAGAAAGAGTGTGGTTAAATGACCTTTATGTTCATCTTTAGCTCTGTTATTCTCTACTAGTTTCACTAAATTTCACTAAGTCCCCTGAACTCATAACTCTAGAAAAATGGCTCTAACTCAAGGCATAAAAACAGAATATATTTGTACATGACTAAAATAATCAGTTCTATCTTGATCCTCACATCTTAAAACCAGTATTTTTGAGAGTTTAGTTTATAAAGCACACAGAGTAACTCTATGAGAGTCATATAAATTTTGCCCATATTTATGGCAAATTGTTAAAGTACTACAATAAACCAGAATAGAAATGAAAACCTGTTTTAGGCAGACAAGGATGCAGTAAATGAAAATGGTGTTCTATACCTGAATCCATAAATCTAATTCTGACCCATAAATCTAGTGCAGGCAAAGAAAATCTCCCAATAGACACCCACAGAAAAAAGCATTTAAAAAATCCTCTGTGATTCTAGCATGCAGCCATGGTGGTTTTTATACCAACATTGAAAATGTCAGTAAATTTCTTTTGATAATTGATTATATTTCCTTAGTAAAGTCTTGCATGTATATGAAAAAATATGTATTAGATTTTTAGCAGCACTATTGTAAAATTTGTAAAATTTTGCCTCGGTTATTCTTTTGTTTGAATTTAACTCATATTTTTAACCATTTTTTAATCAAACCTTTAAATCAAAAATCAACTGAAATAGGCATTGCAATCGAACAGATAGAGTTTAAACTTCATTCAACTCTTCCATTTAAATATGTAAAACTTTGAGCATGTTACTTAACTACTATAAAATAGAACAAATAATGTAACACAGCAAGAGGAACAGCATGAATCAGGTGGTCACTGAGAGGTTGCTTCAAGATGCGGGATTAACTCCAGGAGAGAAAAGGTTTGTCTGTCAAGCTTGCAGCATATTGCACTTAGTGTAAGGGCATACGCAAATCCTGATTTATGCTTCTAATGGTGGGGGTTTTCCCATTCATATTTAACCAGGCTTAAAAGTGGCTCTATTAAGATCAAGGTAAGATACATACACCCCACAGTAGAGTGTATTAAAAATTACTTCCTACATGATAAAATTGTCCCAAAATTGTTTACCCTAGCATTTACCTGAAATCAAGATTTTAGTTTTGCCTGCCTTCAATAAGTTTTTATGCCTCTACTAAGGCCCTTCTGCTCTGCTTTTGTGCTGTTCCAACAGGTGATCAAAAATACTTGTAAAATCAATGAGAACATTTAATAAAATAATAAATCAGTAAGATAATAGCTTAAAAGAGGAAGTTTATTAGTCTTTGAAAAAATTAAGAAACAATATAATAAAATGTAACATCTGCTTTTAAACAGATTTTCCCCCTTTTTAAAGGTATTCTAATAATTTATGGATAGTAAAACAACACATTTCAAAAATAGTGTCAAAAATATAAAGAACGTAAAAATGACATTAACCAAATAAGTCTAAAACTTCATAAAGATATTATAAAATTTTATGACAAATAATTTTAAAAAACAAAGTGTTAAAAATATCATTATCAATAAGCCTGTACATATTATAAAGACATCAATTATTTCCAAACTGCTATATCCATTTAATGCTCAGCCATAGCAAAAAATACTCTTGAAGAAAGCCAAGGTGGGAAAGACTATTTCCCACATTATTCCAAGGCTTATTGTAAATCAATAGAAATTAAGACCATGTCAAATTGGTGAAGAGGAAAAAAATAAACTATTGGAACAGAAAAAGCAGTCTAGCAACAGTGTATAGTATATTCAGATCTCTATCGTAAGAAAAAGTAAGTATTGCAGATCAGTGTGGGGAGAGAATTAGTTTGGGGACAATTCCTTCTCCATATAGAAAAAAAAAATGAAGTTACACTGTTACCTTTTACTGTTCAAAATCAACTCCAAGTAAATTAATGATGAAAATGTGAAAGGGCAAAACTATATAAATTTTTTAAAACAGTGTGTGTTTATGATTTCATGTTCAAAAGTATTTCTTTAGTTATAAATTGATAAAGAAAATTATTGGTAAATTTGACAATAGTTTAGTTAGGAACTTGTGTTCAATAAAAGATACTAAAAAGACAGTGAAAAGATAGGTCAGAAATTTGTAGATCTATTTGTAACACATATAACTGAAAAATCAGTACTATAAAGCTAATGGCCCAAGAGAAAAATGGGAAAAAAACATTGAACAGATCAATACACCTTGAAAAGCCAAAGAAGAGGAAAAATGCTTCATCTTGTTTTTAATCAGAGACACACAAATAAAATACGTAATGAACTGATAATTCACTCACCAGATTGACAAAAATTAAGATGACCGAGGAACCGGTTGTATTTTCTTGTGAAGCGCTGGCCAATTCAGTAAAATGCCACTCTGTATTGGCTTTCCTTCCTTCCCTGCCTCATTTGTTTCTCCTTACCCTTCTTGCCTTGAGATTGCTTCCCCCCCACCCCATCCCCAAACAACACCTTCACCAGGTAAGTTTTGCCTCGGGTTCTTTTTCCTAGGCAATCTCAGCTAGAACATCCTTTGCCACTTTCGAAGATAATGGCATAAGACTGAATTCCCTTTCCTTTGCTGTTTATTACCACTAACATTCTCTACCTGCTGTAAGGCTTTGCCTTGGCTCATGCACAGAAGGGGTAAGTCTCACTTGATGGCAGAAATCTGAGCTTTTGGAAAGGAAAGATCAGAACAGGAAGGGATTCTTCCCTCCGAATTAACTCAGTGTTGAAACAAATAAAACAGAGTGAAAGTTGAGTTTCGTAGAGAGGAAATGAAATTAACCTTTGTTTTCTAAAAGGTATTCACAGGAAGTACTAGCCCACCCTCTTCCGTTTTCCCATTTTTTCAAACAGCTTTATTGAGGTGCAGCTGATATACCCAAATCCACACATATTTAATGCATGCAATTTGGTGACTTTGGACATATGCATATACCCCTGAAATCATCACCACAATCACACATATCCATCCCTGCCAAAAGTTCCTCATGTCCTTTTTTAAAATTTTTGTGGTAAGAACACTTAACATGAGATTTATCCTCTTGAAAAAATTTTAAGTTCACAATACAATATTGTTAACTATAGGCAATATGATGCACAAGAGATCTCCAGAACTTATTCTTCTTGTATAACTGAAACTTTATCCGTTTCTTTCAGAGGTGACAGAGATGTAAATAATCAGTAGTACCTTGCACCCTGTAGGGACCCCCCAAATATATCTTTGTGTCATATCATACCAAGTGACAAAACAATACTCATCTTTGAAATGTATTTGGATCACATAGCTTAAGTGAGATCAGTAAAAAAAAAAAAAAAAAAAAAAAAATTGCTGCATAAAGTCTAAAATTTGAAAAGAGAATAACTCAGAATAGTTATTAAAAGATATACTCTCTAAAGATAGACTCTTCAAAGTGCTTGTAAAAAGGAGAGTTTTTCTTTAAAGTAGCAACTTTTATCATTTTATTTAAGTTTGGAAACAATTTGCCTTCAATTGAAAATTTATTTTTTCCCAGGCCTTGGGCTGTATGGAATATTGACTTGACAACAGTTACTGTAAAGGGAATTATGAAAAGGATTTGCCTTTTTGTCCTGCGCTATAACCTTCTGCATTATTTGAGAAAAATGACAATAAATTTGAGAAGTTTTCCAACTGACAAGAGATTACAGAAGTGAGCAAGACCGACGTGGGTGTGTGTACCTGTCTGCCTGCTTGCACCAAATTCTGTCAAACGCCAAAGATGAAAGCCCAGTTTCTAGGGCCAGCTTCAAACCTAAACGCTTCCTGCTACATGACAATCCTGCACACACTGGACCTCCAGGTAGAAATGTTCTGACGCATGCCTTTTCACCATGAAGAAGCATAGAGTGGTAGTAAAGTAGCCCAGAGCTGGAAACAAATCGACCTGGGCTCAAATAATGGCACGGCTACTTACTTACCCCATGACCTTGAGTAAGGTCCTTCACTATGCTGAGTCTCAGTTTCTTCATCTGGAAGATGGGAATAATACATTTTTTAATAAACCTTATGAAAGAAAGCCTTCTCCTTATTTCATTGTCCAAAGGTCGTTACTACACCTTAGAACACTATGTGACACCATGGAGATGTTTAACAGATTTTTTAATTAACAGTAATTCTCATTTCATTGGTACGTTGTGAGAATTAAATGAAATAATATAAATAATAAGTTTTAATATTTTTATTAATTAACATTTTAATTATTGTATTAATGATAAATATTATTACTAAGATTTATGAGAAATATTTACAATAATAAGTATAAAAATTACTACTAATTGTTATTGTTTCATATAAAATCAGAATATTTCCTATTTTACATGTTCTCCTCGTACAGTTTAGACATTTTAAGTCTAGTCTCAACTTCCTCCTAGGACTATATGTCTATTTGTTTAACTGACAATTATAGAATCTAATGTCAGGTATTTGTTGCAACTTGGGGTGAAGCTGCTGTGTACATCTAGCTGAAGAACTAATGAGATCAGCCCGAAAGACCGAGGTCGGTACTATCAAGTAAAGTGCAGCACGGGGGAACCACCAATCAAGTTATCATGTTTTATGTTAGCAATATTTTTCTCCCTATTGTTTCAAGATGGTGCCATTTATTTCAACAGATGTTTTAAAAGCTTTCTGAAAAGCAGTAGTTCGCAGGAGACAAATTTACTTCCAAGTTTTGCCTCCAGAAATGAAAGGAAATTATGTGAAGGGGCAAGAAAAAAAGGTATCTGCATATTAGGAGGTATTAATTTTTCAAAATGGTAGGAAGGGACAGAGCCTTGGTGTTCTACTTTTGGTCCTCCCTCTAACAGTGCCCTAGAGGAGAGAAAGATGTTTGAAGGGACGTGGGCGTGGGAAGCACCTCAGGAGGCTATTCGGATCTGTAGAATCCAACGTTCTCAAGTTCTGCCAAGACTTCCCAGGTACACGCAGAGCAACAACAGAAGGAGCAGACCTCTCACGGACACCAGGCTTGGACAACTGGGCTTGTATCTTAGCAGCTGCCAAAGGCAAAAAGATCTTCCTCAAAAAGTTTTTCTCTGCCTAAGACCACTAGGATCTTTCCATAACACTGAAAGTAGAGAGGAGAGTAGTCCAGTAATGACTGAGAAAGATTTTTTCCTACCGGGGCAGGTTAAGATGGAGGCTAAGAAACATCTGATTTGTTTTAAAGGCAATAAAGTAATGTAATCTTTCCTGTATATCCATGACTTAAATTAGGATGGAATCTCATGAAACCCAGAGAATTTGACAAGTACAAAAGTTATCAGGCTTGGTAGGAAAAGACAGAGGAGGGGTTTTGTAAAAATGATCAAGCCCAAGAAGTGTGATAATATGATTGAGAAGAGATTTGTGTACAGTTGAGTACCAAGATAGGGAGAAAGTCAATTGAATCTAATATTAGCAAAAGAAGGCTAGACAGTAAAAAAGCTTGGGCTCATGAAGTGGCGGACAGAACAATGGTTCCCCAAAATTGTCCTTTTCCTAACCCTCCAGTATACTTTGGAATATGTGGTCTTACATTTCAAAAGGGACTTTGCGGATGTAATTAAGGTTAAGGAGCTTCACATGGGAATATTGGCCTGGATTATCTAGGTGGATCCAATCTAATGACATGATTCCTTAAATCTGTGTTCCGAAAGATTCGAAAATGGAAGGAGGGTCAGAGAAAAATGCAACACTGCTGGCCTTGAAGATGGAGGAAAGGGACCCTGAGCCAAGGAATAGGAAGAAGCAAGCACCTAGAAGCTGGAAGGTAGAGACACTGCCTTAGAGCTTCTAGAAAGGAACATATCTCTGCCAACACCTTGGTTTTAACCCAGTGAGCCCCATATCAGATTTCTAACCTACAGAGCTGTAAGTTAATAAATTCGCATTGTTTTTTGGCCACTAAATTTGTGGTGGCTCCTTATGCCAGCAACAGAAAACCAATCCACACGGCTAGAGTTCTAAGTATTCCTGCTAAAGGGATGGTATCAATTATAGGGCAATTGAGAGGTAACTTATGATTGCCATCTCTCTGAGTTGGGGGGCACTCATCTCAAATAAAAAGAAATATCTTCACATTTAGTACAACTTCTTTCAAAACCGTTAGCTAAACATACAAATATGTACTATTCCTCTGGTACATAATCCTATTGCCTTATATTTTACTACTTTTTAGTGTATGTCCAGTCCCTCCTACTGCTGTACTTTTTTTGAAGTTGAGATGCAGCTACTCTTCAAAATAACTCCCCACTCCCTGACTCTATCGCCGTGTTAGACACCTGGGATACATGAATCAGTGTATGGTTTCGATTATACGTGGACTAACCCATATTCTCTGTAATCTTAACCATACTATTAGCATCCTACTAAAACATATGGTCCTAAAATATGAAGGCCTTTCTTATCATACATTCTTAAGAGTTCCCCAAAGTAGTATGGGTATAAAAACCTATAACGTGGGGGAGACTGTGAAAGGACCAGGGTGGAAAGGATGGGTTACACAGTGAAAGTCATGCAGCCCTGAGGTGCAATTGCAACACCTGGTCAAACACTTGTCTTTCAACAGACCCTCTCTGACTTTTGCAGTGGAAGGGGTGGACAGGAATGTGTGGCTGCAGGGAATATGGCTCCAACAGTGGTGCTGCTAGGACAGCATGAGGCATGGAGAGGTTCCTAAAAGGGGAACAAGAGGGTTGGCTTTCCAAAATCCTCATCTGCATCCAGTAGGCATCGCAAAGGCTGAACTCAAAACAAGTCTGCTCAGTTCTTTCTACAGCAGCTTTAATGGGGTTCCTTTGTAGGGATCCACTCTCTGAGTTGCCGTACCCTTATTTTTTTCTGTAGCGTCTTGGATTTTTCCCCTAGAATCATTAATTTTAGCTTTTACGACTTTCTAAAATGCATTTTGTTCAACATGGCGACAAGGACGGAGGGAGTCTGAGGCATACGGAAATCCAGTTCTAATCCAGGTTCTGCTGTCTTGAAATGTTTGCCTCTCTTGGGGTTCTTCAAAATTGAGATGTTAATATCATTTTAAAGCGGTCTTTATGATTTATTGCACATACACAAGATCACAAATACTGAAAGGCTTTGGTCTCCCTGGAAAGAAGATGGGAGGGAGGGAGAGAATCATGTCCATTTAAAGCATTTCTGTTTCTACCACAAACTTTTCCCCCTACCTGTTATTATTTTGAAGAGAACATGTTCCTAAAGTGATGTAGAGCCTCTTGCCATTTAATTTCCAAATCTGCACACTTGAGAATAAGTCTAATGAAACTTTTAGTGACTTTTTGATGATATAAAGCACCCTGAACTACCTTACCTCAGCCACGACATCCTTAGCTCTGCTCATGTGAAAGCCACCTGTAGCACATGTAAAACAGTAACAGGAAGCTAGACATCGTGTAATAATTTTCTTATCCCCTGCCGATGAAGGCAGCAGCCTGATCATATTCTTTCACTCCTAAGAGAACATTTTAAGCACCAACTATATTATAATAGAGCCAGTCTTCTCAGCCACAAGGAAAAAAAAATGTAACAAATGTAGATAATTACCCACCGAAATACAGTGGGTAATTATAGGACTCCTGTACTTTAACCAGAATATAACTCCCAATTATCTCAAAAGTGTAACTTTATACAATCAGAAACAGTTACCAATCAAAGAGGTTACAAAAGAAAAAATGGTAAAACCTTACATGGTTGAATTGGAAGTAGATAAAAAGAAATTTATTATTGGTTAAAAATAACACCGGGAACAAGAATATTCATCTGATGCCACGTGGGGTCGTTAGTCTTTAGGCTGTGTCTTGGTAACATTAGCCCTGACTGCAAACCGATTTCTTTTCAGTACTTTTTACAGTCATCTATTTTTAAGAAAGACTGCAGCTGAGAGCTTAACTGGCCTTGTTTCTTTCTTGCAGGTCCCACATTGGTATGAACAGTTTCTTTCTTCTCGGATTCACACTCTTTCCTTTTTTTTAAGTTCCACACAGTGATAAACTTGTTCTTTAAAAGGATATAAACCGGGAATTAGATAGGTAAGCATTAGGTACCTGTCATGAAAGAATGATCCCTGTCACGGTAAAAATGGGGACTCTTTTAACTAATTCTGGCTTCATACCCTGGGGCGAGGAAGAGGATGGAAAATTGTTGTCATAATAGTCATCACCTCTATCGATTGCTTATTTGTAGTATTTGGCAAAGCGTTTGGAGTTAAGTTGAAGCCCTCCCGAGTTGTTTGTAATAGATACAAGAGGGGCCCTCTTTGGCACACCCTCTGTAGGTCACTCACCTGCTTAACATATAATATTTGAGTCTTTAACATAAAATATTGGTATTCATATCCCCATTTTCCAGTCAAAGGAAGGTTCACAGGCCTGGAAAGGGCCTGTGATTTGGAGCCAGCGTGACACTACAGCCCAGGCTCACGCTTTGCACCATTGCTTGTCCTCCAGAGAGCTGCCCTCCTGGGCAAGTGCTCACACACCTGGGCAGAGGGGGACACAGGCGTCTTGTTGCTGGAATTACTGTGTGTGAGTCCACTGACTGCCTGATCTTTTCATTCTCCCTCTTCTTCCTCATCCTTTGCTTCAAGAACACGAACCACAAATGAATTCTCAGGACTGCCTGGGACTCCCACCATGCTCCTGTCATAAATTCACTTTGCCACTGTCTGAAATGCCTGTGGCGTACCTTCTCTCTCTTCCAAGTTCCTGCTCCCCACCTTCAATCCCATTTCCCCTATCACTCCTACTGATGAACAAATCATTAAAATAGAAGTTTTTCTTACGGGCAGATCTTCAGCCTCCCACCACCTAACCCATAAATCTGTGCATATCTCTTCGTAGGTTCTTCTTCCTCAGCAACAGTAAGATGTCCCTGCTCTTTTAAAGCCCATCCCTTCCCCATTAATGCTATCCTAGCCTTTCGTCTCAATGACTTCAACCCTTGGATTACTGCCTTTTGCATTAGCCATCTTGTCCAGTCTTCCGGCTCATTTCCTAACAGCAAACGAACACACTCTCGTATCTCTCATTTCTTAAAAAAACAAAGACAATAAAACAATACCCTCCTATACTCACATTCTTCTCAGCTACAGCACCATTTCTCTACTCCTTCCAATTTCTCTACTGCTTCAGCCAAACCTGCCAAAGATCTAACACTCTGTCTCTACTCCCTCATTTCCCTTTCACTCTTTCACTGAGTTTAGTGTGATGCCCATTCCCACTACCCCCCGGGAATGAATGCTCTTGGTATTGTCAGTCTCCATATTGCTGAACTCTGGACACACTCATCTTATCTGACTTGGGGCAGCATCTGATGGAACTGACCATGTCACTCTTCTTAAAACAGTCTCCTCAGCTGGGACACAAGACATCACTCCTTCCTGCTTATCCAATTGTTTCCATTTGGTTTTCTTAGCTGAATCTTTTCTTCTATACAATGCTAAATATTGTGAGTGGATCCAGTCAGGATTTAGGGTTGGAGGGCCCATTTGTCAAGTTCATTTTTTTACACTCTTTCAGTCTCAATACCTTGTCTCATCCCTCCCTGTGGGTTTAAGCATCATTTGTATGCATATAATTCCCAGGGGTTTTTAAAATCTCAAACCCAGATTGCTTCTCTCCATTTTATACATCTTGCTGCCTCCTTGATCTTTTCATTTAGATATTTCACAGAATAATGAGGAGGGAGTAACTTCTGCACACCAGTTCTTCTGCCCAGCAAGTACCATGTGGAAGGAGATCAGTATCTCGAGGATTCAAGGAAGGTGAGTGAGACTCTAAGGTTTTTAGATCTTGAAAAGTGGGTTTTATCTCAGTTTTGCTTTTTTGCCTTCATTCCAATTTCACTGGGAACTGAATCACTGCACATGCAAATGGCTTTAATTTCAAAGGAAATGTAAATGAAGTGCTATGATCACTCAAACTAGAAGTCTGCAGTCAAGGATAAGCCAAGTTTATCTTCGTCTGCCTGCAAACCTCGATTTCTCAATTAAATCTTCACAACTTTTTCATCTCATAGCATTTTCAATCGTACATGATTAGTTACAGGAATAGCCAAAACTGTGGAAACTATTAAGTTGAACAAACCTTGTAACCGAAGGAAAGAACTCAGTCATCCAGCTGCAACACTAGACCAACAAATCCAGCTCCCTGCCTCCTCATAAGGATAGTCAGGACAGAGAGTATCTGCATCCTCCCTAGACAAGTGAGAGCACAACTCACAAACATTCCCAAACCTTACCACCAAAGTATAGCAGGTACATGTATACGTTCTGAGTTTTCTGATTTAGTCCCAGATTGTTGAGTTATGAAAGGAAATGTATACTTTCCTAAGACAAACTGCTAGCATTAAAGAGACTTTTCCCCCATGAGATGTAAAAATGTTTCAAAATCGTTTGCATTTTCGGTGTACTTGTCACGCACACAGGGTAGGTAGTTTATTCTCTTCACATCCTGGCTGCTGGACTGTTTCCCAAAACTGGCTAGTTCGTTCATGTCCTTACATAAAAATGGGAACCGTATGAGTAATAATGGGCATAGTTTTCTTACTTTCCAGTGGGGGAACAAAACACATCAAGATCATTCATTCATTCAAAATTTTGAGTACCACAACGTGTAAGATGGTAAACTAGGAGCTCTGTGAGGCCTAGCAACAAACAAGATGGTGTCCTCGGTCTCAAAGAGTATACAGTGGTAAATCAGCAACAGCTTCACAGACGTCTAGATGCCATAGAACAAAAATAGATACCACCTATTTCTGTTTTGCAAGTGCAAATTCCAATCTTCCAATGGCTGTGGACATGATCATTCTTTTTTTTTTTACACCAAGTATGTTTATAGCATATGATGGTGTCCATAAATAAATAACTTACTTCATAGTATTTTCAAGCTGGTTGAAACAACAAAACAGAGAGGGAATGACCATTAGAAATCTTGGATTAAATTTTTTTAATTTCTTAATCTTTCCCTTATAGCTCACATCTAATCTGTCAACCAGTCCTGTCAACTTCATCTTCAGAATATATGCATAACGTGACCATGCCTTATTCGCTGTATTGCCACAATCCCAGGCTACATGACCATTGTCTCTTACCTGGATTGTCACAATTGCTTCTTAACTGGTCTCTCTCTTTCATATCAGCCCAGAGGTAGATTTATCTGGAACCTAAAGAAACTTGAGTTTCATGGTCCCTTTGTGCATGACCCCATTGACACTTTTACACCTAAAACTCTAGTTGTTGTAATGTTTTGTAACTTTTCTTAAAGCACCTGATTTAAACTCCAAACTCATTTAAGTTCCCAAATATCCTACCCCACTGTATTGGTCTGAACGCTTGTGTCTCCTCAAAATATAGGTGTTGGAATCCAAACCCCTATCGGTGATGGTACCAGGAGGGGGGCCTTTGGAAGGGGTCATACGGATGGGAGCCCTCCTGAACGGGATTAGAGCCCTTATACAAAGAGGCCAGAGAGCCAGCTAAATCTCTTTCTTCCATGTGAGGATACAACTAGAAGTCTGCAACTTGGAAGACAGTCCTCACCTAACCATGCTGGACCTTGACCACAAACTTCCAGCCTCCCAAACTATAAGAAATAATTTTTGGGGGGCGCCTGGGTGGCTCAGTTGGTTAAGCGACTGCCTTCGGCTCAGGTCATGATCCTGGAGTCCCAGGATCGAGTCCCACATGGGGCTCCCTGCTTGGCAGGGAGTCAGCTTCTCCCTCTGACCGTCCTCCCTCTCATGCTCTCTATCTCTCATTCTCTCCCTCTCAAATAAATAAATAAAATCTTTTTAAAAAGGGCATCTGGGTGGCTCAGATGGTTAAGCATCTGCCTTGGGCTCAGGTCATGATCCCAGGGTCCTGGGATCGAGTCCCGCATCGGGCTCCCTGCTCCTTGGGAGCCTGCTTCTCCCTCTGCTTCTCTCTCTCTCTCTCTCTCCCTCTCTCTCTCCCTCTGTCTCTCATGAATAAATAAATAAAATATTTAAAAAAACTTTAAAAAAAATAATTTTTTGTTGTTTAAGCCATCCAATCTATGGCATTTTGTTACTGCAGCCTGTGAAGACTAATACAGTAATTGGTACCAAGAAGTGGGGTGCTGCTGAAACAAATACCTAAAAATGTGGAACTGACTTTGAAACTGGGTAATGGGTAGAGGCTGGAAGAGTCTTGAGGTGCATGCTCAAAAAAGCCAAGATGGTTGTAAAGAGACTACTAAAGGTGATTCTGGTGAGAGCTCAGAAAGAAAAGAGAGCTGGAGAGAAAGTTTCCATGTTCTTAGAGAATACCTAAATAATGGTGAACAGAATGTTCATGGAAATATGGACAGTGAAGGCCATTCTGATGAGATTTCAGATGGAAATGAGGAACATGTTATCAGGCAATGGAGAAAAGGCAATCCTTGTTATAAAGTGGCAAAGAACTTGACTGATCTGTGTTCTAGTGTTTTGTGGAAGGTGGAACTTGTGAGTGATGAAACCGAATTTTTGGCTGAGGACATTTCTAAGTAAAGTGTTGAAGGGATGGCGTGGTTCCTTCTGACTACTCATGGTAAAATATAAGAAGAGAGAAATGAATTAAAGAAGCAACCAGAACTTAGATATTTGGAAAATTCTCAGTCTGTCCATTTGCAAAAAATGAGAAAGTTTGTTCTGAAGAGAACATTAAGGATATGGCTGAGCAATCATTTAATAAGGAGACTATGAGTGTGGCTCAGCCATTTAAGCAGACCAGGAATAGAGATGGGACTATACCAGCAAAGACACTGCCAGTTTGAACTAAAGCAGACAGAGAATGTAGGATGGAATAAAGAAAGTCTGGCAGACCTCTTAGATTCTACAAGACAGGCCCATAAAGCTATTCAGCTGCTAACTGTGCTATTGTTCAAGAAAAGGAAAGAAGGACCCCAAAGGCGACTCAGAGATCATCACTGCTACCACTTCTAGCACAGGCCCAGTAGGCATAGGCCTGGGTGGTGGGGGGGGGGGGGCAAGGCGGCTTCCATCTTGGTTTCAAAGAGCAGGACCACCATCCAGCAGAGCCCTGTCATCAAGACTCCTGCAGAGTAGAAGTGTGAGTGGTGCCCTGGAAGAGAGGCACATAGTGGAGGAGGTGGCCACCACCGAGAACTGTGTAAGCAGTGCCACGCTGAACCAAAAGGAGGGTCACCTGCCAAACAGTGGGGGTGACATTGCTAACCCAGTGGGCCTGGAGGGCAAAGCACCTAAGCAAAGAATATTATTCTCCTGCCTTAGGAGCTAATGAGATTTGTCTTGTTAGGTGCTGGACTTACATGGGAACCAACCCTTCTTCCTTCCAATTTCTCCCTTTTGGAATGGGATCATCTCTCTCTCCAATGTTTGTCCTACTACCAAATTTCAGAAGCACATACTTGTCTGGCTTCACAGGTTCACAGCTGGAGAGGAGTTTTGTCTCAGGATGAATCATACCTTGAGTCTCACCCATACCTGATTTGTATGATATTTAGATAAGACTTTGGACTTTAGACTTCAAAGTTGATGCTGGAATGTGTTACTTTTGGAGTAACTGGGATGGAATATAAGTATTTTGCATGTAGGGACATGAATCCCAGCAATGAAATTCCTATCTGACAGCATACACAAAACTAAAGCAGACACATTCATGATTTAAATGTTTTAAAAACTTTAAAATTCTTTAAGAATATATAGAGATCTCTTCTTAGAAATTTCAGTTTAAAAAGGCTTTTGAAACACACCAGAGATAGAAACCACGAAGAAAAAATAAAGAAGATTTGATTACAAACAAAGCTTAAAACTAGCTGGTAAAAGACACAATAAATAGATTAAAAGACAAAGAGTCTAGGAAACATATTTGGAATGACACACAGAAAAGAATTCATATTTTACAATTCAAAAAGAAAAAGAAAAACTCTTCAGTAAGAAAATGGCAAGCAATATATACTGGTTTCATCACAGAGAAATAGAAGTAGCAAAGAAAAAGATGCTACACCTCACTCAACGAAAGAACTGAAGTTTTTGTTGTTTTCTTGTTTTTCTTGTTATCAAAATTTTCTTGTCACTACAAGAAAATACCTTTCAGCTTCTTGGTTGCCTTGTGTTGGTGAATGCATTGAGAAGTCAATTTGGTAAGAGGTACAAACATTTTGAGGGCATCGGGATTATATGTATAAAAATTTGAGATGTGCATTTTTAGATGTAATAATCTGATTTTAAAAACTTACATGGAGGGGCACCTGGGTGGCTCAGTCAGTTAAGTGTCTGCCTCTCACCAATGATCCCAGGGTCCTGGGATTGAGCCCCACATTGAGCTCTCTGCTTAGCGGAAAGCCTGCTTCTCCCGCTCCCACTCCCCCTGCTTGTGTTCCCTCTCTCGCTGTGTCTCTCTCTGTCAAATAAATCAATAAAATCTTTAAAAAAAAACTTACATGGAAATAATGAGGCAAGTAGATATAACACTATGTTCTATCATGTTTATTGCAGCATTGTTTATAATATTAAGGTAGTAGAAACAAGAAAATGTTTATCCTTAGGGATTGGTCAAACTAATTTCCTCACATGGGAACAATGGAACATAACTATTCAAAAAGATAAGTTAGTTTGATAGGAATTAATATAGAAGAAATATCCAACATTGTTATAGTTTTTAAAATATTTTGTATTTTGTATTTCCCATGGATGTAGAAAGATAGCTACATGTTTTTAAAAATCTGGAAGAATATACAATGAAATGATAAAATTTATATTTGGGAGATAAAGAAGGACTGTGACTTTCTACTTCTTAGAAATCAGTATTGCATAATTTTTTATGATGATGTACTACTTTGAAAATCAACAAAATCACTAAAGATACTTCCATTATGTAAAAGAAAAAAAGTGAGGAATTTCCTTTCACTTAAGAAATATATGTCTTCACATATATGTGTTCTTCTATCCATATAAACCTAATTTTCCAATAAAATCTCAATTAACATCTATAATTTGTTATAATTATTAAAATGTGTTTTTCAGAATGTTACACTATGTATTAATATATCCTTTGAATTTCTCACCAATTCTATGGGACTTAAATGATTTCTTAAAAAGTTATATTATCTAGGCCAATGCTCCAAATACTCAGAAGTCCACATAGCTGGAGAAGCTGCACATATTTTTTTAAAACTGAGCTCAGGTAATACCGTTCCCTGATGCCATATGAATTGTAACATAGAAGGAAATTTTCATTGATTCTTCTTCAAGGTGCTTACCTTGCCAATTGCTGGTATAATGTAAACTTTCCAAAAATTGTTGAAATAAGAATCTCCAATATTCATAAAAACAGTGTTTTATATTACATATATTAAGATATTCCCACCCATTAAGTACGGTTACAAGTATAAGAACTGTCTATTTCCATCAATTGTTAGTGCTGCAACATGTCAACCCAAGCAACGGCAATTTAATAACATGATCAGTTGCTTCTAATTAAAATCTCTAATTTTCTTTACTTGAAAAGGTACAATAAGTAGATCAATCTAATACCCATGCTACTTTGGCAAACAACCTTCCCTATGTTTTTTTGTTTGTTGCCTTTTATATGAGAGAAGGCTGTGAAATGGTGGAAAAACCCCTGGATGGGGCAATCAAGAAATTTGGATTCTACTCTCAATAGTTACAAAAAGCCAGGATAATGCATTTAATTGGATGGGGGCCCAAGTTTCTGTTCGATAGAATGAAGTGTTATAATCAGTAAATTCTTACTCACTGCCCCTCTTAAAAATCAAGTCTTGAAATGATTCAAGGGGAAAAAATGTCTATGATTCTACATCCTGTCTTTTCTACAAATACTTAATGACCCAACACCAAATCTCTTTCCCTTGCTGAACTTTTTACTATTATATTTATATTTAAATATTTTTTATACATTCCTGTTAAATTATGTCATTTAGGTAATAAATTTCTTGATTTGATATAAGCTAGTCTTAAAAAAAAACTTTGTCCATAAGCCTCTAGCATCATTAAGTCATATACAAATTATATTATATGGTGACATGTTCAAATAATAAAGACTATGGCTTTACTTTCTACATTTAACACTTTACCTTTTGGAAATTTTGATGTGTGGAGTAATAAAAAATTTATTCCATAAAAACAAAAGCAAAAACAAAAAAACAATATATAGTGACATGTTCTATCATTACATTAAGAAAATAGAAACATTATTTTATAAAATTTAAAATCTCTCTCATCTGCAAACATTTCATTGTGAAACAAATTTCCTGTGAGAAAAGAGAATGAAAATGATTCTTTTATTGGAAACTGAAAAAATAATACACAAAAATGATGCCAGTTCCATGACCTGTGTGTATGTGTGTATCTGTGTGTGTTACAGTATAATCACTATACTTTCTAATCTTCTTGTTCCTTTCCATTCTCACCATATCATTTAAGGTACACTTAGGAATATCATACTTTTTTTTTCAGCACATCTGTGCTATTATATCCCCATTGACACAGTTGAAATCCCAGAGACCAGTATGAAGGCATAGAGGGATGTCTAATAGCCTGTTTTAAAAAAAAAAAAAAGAAAGTTATTAAATGCAAAAAAAGTTAAGTGCTCACAAGTGCAGGTCTTCAGGACTGCATAACATAATGCTCTAGTCTGCAAACAGTTTAAAATTCCTATATATTGAGCATCTAACGTTGCAAGTTGTCCCCTGGTAGCACCCAAAGAAACAATGGTAAAAACTGGGGGGCTCAAGAACTCCTTTGAGAATATAATTAAATCATGGAATTTCCTCCCAAAGCATATACGGACAAATGTAATTCTTTCAAATTTGAGAGTGGGGGATTATGCTCCCCAGCCCCCTTCCCCCTCCTTGCCCTTAATCCATTCGACCAGGAAGTAATATAATAGAGGTGTAAAGGCTCCCAAGTCAGAAAAACTTGAGTTCACATCTCAGTTCTGCCTTTTAATATCTGTGACATTAGGAAAATCACGTAATTTTTATAGCCTTAGTTTCCTCATTTTTAAAAATTTTTTATTGTTATGTTAATCACCATATATTACATCATTAGTTTTGGATGTAGTGTTCCATGATTCATTGTTTGTGCATAACACCCAGTGCTCCACGCAGAACGTGCCCTCTTTAATACCCATCACCAGGCTAACCCATCCCCCACCCCCCTCCCCTCTAGAACCCTCAGTTTGTTTTTCAGAGTCCATCGTCTCTCATGGTTCATCTAGTTTCCTCATTTTTAAAATGAGGTAAACAACAATGTCCACTTCATCCATTTACAAGTATTTGTTAAGTACCCACTATACATTGTTTTAGATCCCTCATGGAGCTTTAATTCTAATAGAAGAAAACCAACAATAAACATGTAAACAAGGTAGCATAACTTTTAAAAACAGAGTATGTGAAGGTGGGGGCGGGGATGGTCAGGGAAAACCTCTCTGGCAGTAAAACCAAAATAAGTCACGGTGTAGAGTACATCAGGCAGAGGGACTAGAAGGCGTACAGGCTTAAGTGTTCAGGGAGAGAAAGAAGGCAGATAGGACTGAACAAACAAAAGGGAGAATGGAATACAAGATCACCGAAGAAGGCAGATATTCAACCATATAAGGCCATAACAAAGAACTGAAAAAATTTTCATTGTCTTTTTTTTTAATTTATATTATGAAAACTGTCAAACATACAAAAGTAGAGAATATAGTATACTTTCATGTGAACAGAATCAACAATTATGATTTTGCCACACATCTTTATCTTTTCTTTTTTTCTTTCTTTTTTACAGGGATGGGATACTATAGCATTTTAAAGGAAGTTCCTGAAATCATGTTATTTCACCCATAAATTTATCTAAAAATAAGGTCAATCTCTTCCATAACCAAAATGCCTAACACCTAACAAAATTAACCATAATCCTTTAATATTCTCAAGCGCTCATCCACATTTCCTCAATTTTCTCCAAAATGTCTTTTTAAAAATTGATTTGTTTGAAAGGAGATAGATTATATTGAAATTGCAGTTGAAGCCATTAAAGTGAGTTAATAAGCTGTGATTTTTTAAAAAATCATTCTGGCAACTCTGGAAAATAATTTACAGAAAAGCAAAAGTCGTTGCCATGAAACTATTTAGGAGGCTGGTGCAGTGTCCAGAAAAAGATGAGAGTGGCTTGAGCCAAGGAGTCATAGGTGACACTGAAAGAATCAAACCGGAAGACACTGCTAACAGAACTTTCTAATCCATTTCATGTGGTAGGATTCATTCCTAGGAAAAAAGGAATTGAGGGGTGGCATTTAGTTTTGGAATTGAAGGGCAGGGCCAATTAATTCCATGAACTAAAAGGGGAAAGACTGAAGAGGAGCAAGAACAGGTTTGAGGGGAGAAAGCACCAGGCATAAGAAAGGTAGATGTAGGGCGCCTGGGTGGCTCAGTTGGTTAAGTGACTGCTTTCGGCTCAGGTCATGATGCCAGAGTCCAGGGATCGAGTCCCACATCGGGCTCCCTGCTCATCACGGAGTGTGCTTCTTCCTCTGACCCTACCCCCTCTTGGGCTCTCTCTCTCTCTCTCACTCTCTCGTTCTCAAATAAATAAATAAAATATTAAAAAAAAAAAAGAAAGAAAGGCAGATGTATGCACTTGAGGGGTTATCCCCTAAGAAATGCATTTAAAGTCATGGAACCAGAAGCTATGACGAGAGAGAGTTCAGTTAGAGACCAAAAAGGAGACTAGGACTCACCTCTGGGAGATTCATCATTTAAAATGTCAGCAAAGTAGACTGGAAACAAGCAATTAGTCATAGAGCAGCATAGCCAAGGACAACATGGTGTCAGGCACACTAAGAGGAGACTGTTTCTAAGAGTGGCCACCTGTGTCAAATCCCATCTGGGGGCTGACTTAGACGAGAACAGAGACTTGATAACTATCTTGTGACTTTGATGTTTCTAGACAGGTGGGGATAAAAGATTGGGAGCAAAGACAGTAAAGACAACCCAGACAGACAGTTTTAAGGAGTTCTATCGAGTACAGGAGTGGAGAGATGGGGTGAATAGCTGGAGGAAGATGCAGGTTCCTAGGAGGATAGTCTTGTTTAGTTTTGTTCAGGTACTACTAATGCAGGTTTGTTGATGGGAAAGACCTGACAGGAATAAATTGATGATATGGCTGAGTGTGGAGACAGCTAAACTGTTTCCATAGCTAAGAGCACAGTGGATTCAGAACACGAGAATTGTTATGCTTACGTATGAGCAGGAACAACCTTAAGAAGAAAGGCAAAACATATTAGAGTGCATGCAGGTAAATTGATAGATTTGGTACTTGGGAAACAATGCATTCCCTTCTTAATTGCTTCTATTTTCTGCCTCTATTTTTCTGTGTGAAATAATAAGCCACATCAACAGCTGAACATTGTGTGGGGTGGTGTTGAAGGTTTTAGAAGAAAAAGCATAAAATAACAGTCTCTGTGAGTGGGACTCTAAATACACTAGTATAGGACATTTAGTGGGATTGCCAGACAGGGTAGTGTGCTTGGAGATTAAATTAAAGGGAGACTTGTCAGCGCCATCATGGGATTATGTGCCAGAAGCTTTCAGCAGCTCAGGTGCAGGAACTGATTTAATCAATCAATTAGAACAGCGTTCCTGTCTGCTCTGTACAGAAAGTTGGTTTCCAAAACTGTTCAGGTTTGCAGTTTTAAAGTTTTCTTACTCTAAACCCCTTTATAGTGGATACTGTGACTCATCTCTCTCTTTGACCCTATTATAACATCCAACACAGAATATGACTTTCATCAGTGTTTATGACATGAATGAATGAATGAATGAATGGTTACCGATATCATCCATGTTTCACAGATAGGGACACTGAGTCAAAAAGGAGATTTTATGGCTCAGTCGGTTAAGAGTGGGACTCTCGATTTTGGCTCAGGTCATGATCTCAGGGTCGTGAGACCCCGCCCCGCCCCCAGCTCCAGCTGTGTGTGGAGCCTGCTTAAGATTCTGTCTCCCTCTCCCATCCCCCCAGCCCCTTAAAAAAAAAAAAAAAAAAAGGAGATTCTGTGACTTTTTTTTTGATTTGGTAACACATAAAAGACTAAAACCAGCAGTGATTAGAACTATGAATCTTAAACCTGACTGACCCTGAAAATCATGAGGACGACTTTTAAAAATATGTGCTCTTGCGGGAGCCATTGAGGAGCAGCCGCCATGGCTCTGCGCTACCCTATGGCCGTGGGCCTTAACAAGGGCCACAAGGAGACTAAGAACGTGAGCAAGCCGAAGCACAGCCGCCGCCGCGGGCGCCTCACCAAGCCCACCTAGTTTGTGCGGGACATGATCCGAGAGGTGTGCGGCTTCGCCCCCAACGAGCGGCGGGCCACCGAGCTGCTCAAGGTCTCCAAGGACAAGCGCGCCCTCAAGTTCATCAAGAAAAGGGTGGGGACACACATCCGAGCCAAGAGGAAGAGAGAGGAGCTGAGCAATGTCCTGGCCGCCATTAGGAAAGCCGCAGCCAAGAAGGACTGAACCCCTTCCCCTCCATGTAATAAAGCCTTTTAGGAAAAAAAATAAATAAAAATAAAAATATGTGCTCTATCCAGCAACCACCCTCAATCAGTTGAATCAGAATAATTCAAGCAGAATTTCTCAGGGTAGACCCCAGGCATCTGTATTTTAAGGCTTCTAGGTGACAGGTACAGAGCGAGATTTAAGGATTACTACCCTCATAATGAGTCCTTGGGGAGCAGAGACTGTGTCTATTCATTGTAACTCCATCACCAGAGGCAGATTAGTCTAGTCTTCTGTGCACACCAAAGCCCTTGTTGGCTGACTCTCCTAGCCCTGAGCCAAGTGATTTTTGTATGAGCACATTTAATGTTAGTCTCTTCCGCTATCTTTTAAATGTATTTTCTTTCATTCTCACCTTGTAATAACCAGAGAAGGTTTTATTTGCACCCCCTCAGTAGCACAGCAAACACCTCCCCTAACAGAGTGAAGAAATGAGAAGGGAGCTGTCAGGCTACAAAGCTGTCAGAACAACAGGATATGCTTCAAGGCCTACAAACCGGAGCCTCGGAGACCACGGGGTTCCGACTGGTGGCAAGGCTCAAATAAAAATGAAAAAAGTCAGGGCGCCTGGGTGGCTCAGTTGTTAAGCGTCTGCCTTTGGCTCAGGTCGTGATCCCAGGGTCCAGGGATCGAGCCCCACATCGGGCTCCCTGCTCAGCGGAAAGCCTGCTTCTCCCTCTCCCACTCCCCCTGCTTGTGTTCCCTCCCTCACTGTGTCCCTCTCTGTCCCCCAAATAAATAAATAAAATCTTCTTAAAAAAATGAAAAATGTCAGAGTACACAGAACAGTAAGAAACAGTACAGAGTATCTAAGGAAGTAAGGAAATCTGGTTTTTACTATTCCATAGTAGCTGAAATTCTATGTGACCACATCCCTGTACCATTAGCGCTAACATGTCATGAACCTTCCTCATACTGAAGGAAGAGCATCAGAGCTACCACCCCCTATACTCTTCCAGAATTCTCTAGGCACCTCGGCCTGAAATCTAGGCCTAAATATGGAACAGTTTCACTATAAATAACATGTAATTATTATAGATAACATTATATACATGGTATAAAATATTATAAATAACATTAAATAAAAAGCACTAGATCCGTTAGCCATATGCAGTAAATGCCGACTCTACAAATAACAGTATGTCACAAAGTAAATTCAAGTATTTATTTTGAGGCATATTCCAGTTCCTGAGTTCTATATTTTTTTCTTACTTGTTAGTTTAGTAGTAGGAACTAAACCAATGTTAGTTTAGTGCTGGAGTATGTACTGCCACTCTTGTCTCTACATGCATGGCAGTATATGCCTGTGTAGCATTTTAACATATTATTTAATATTCCCTGCAATACTATGTGATAAACAGAAACAAATGTAATCATCCTTATTTTATATTGGAGGAATCCATAGTCCAAGACTGTAAAGGGTTAGTACTGGGTTGAAAAACGGGGCAAAACTGTAGCTCAAAGTTAGATGTTCTGATTCCAAGTCTAGTAACTTCCACTACCCTCCCACCCCAAATACCACTGAAGTCATTCTGTATTTTTAAATATTTCTTTAGGAATGTTTGATGTGAGTTGCTGAGAAGGTAAAGTATCTTCTTCATCAGCATCTCCCTTATGGTGTATACATAGCTCCAAGCTCTTAAAATGCCTTAATGTAAGAATAAGTTTTATTAAATATATATATATTTTAATTTTATTTATTTGCCAGAGAGAGAGAGAGAGCACACGCAGCAGAGGGAGCGGCCAGCAAAGGGAGAAGCAGGCTCCCCGCTGAGCAGGGAGCCCGATGCAGGACTCAATCCCAGGACCCTGGGACCATGACCTGAGCCAAAGGAAGACACTTACCCCACTGAGCCACCCAGGTGTCCCTATTAAATCTATTTCTATCTTAACCAAATTTTAGATTTGTTTCCCTAGAATAGAATGGCTCTCCTAGAATAGATAGTGTTGACAAAAAGGGAGGCATTTAAGTTCATCCTCATGGCTTAAAAGGCCATACAAGCACAACATTTCTTCACTGGGCCCATGAAACAAGCCCCCTGTGGATTACAAATTGCCTCTTTCACTCATTTATAGTATAGAGCTGGAATAATTTTCCTTGCTCTTATTAGTTTCTGCTACAAACAATTGCAATTTCTGCAGCTTGGAGAGTAAAAGGAAAAAAAAATAAAAAGTCTTATGTAAGGAAGTTTCATCCATTTCCCCTAATTGCATTTGCTTTTCATTTGGCTTCAGGCTCTTGGCCATACACAAATAAAGCGGCTTTGCACAGGAATGGCAAGGACAAGAAAAGTGCGTGTTCAGAAATAGCAGCCTCCTGTCTGAACACAGGACTTTCCACCTGCTTACTGCTCACCAGGTGCTTTTCTGCCTGCTGTCCACTGGACTCGAAATCAATCAGCCCAGAGTGAGAGCAGAAAGTTCATGTCCGCATTGGGGATTTAGAATTCATAGACTTGAAAAATCAGTGAGGTATCAAAAATGTATCTTAGTGTCTCTATGTTCCCCTTCTGGCAAGGTGCTGTCAGAAATTTCATTTGAACAAAATAGGGTCAAAGCTATTAAGCACTGTTTTTCAAGTAAAAGCAAAAAAATGTTTACAAAATAATGGTGAACATTCTACTGTTAATAATAATTATTATAATTTAGTGAGCAATTACTGTGTCCCAGACACTGTGCTAAGAGCTTTACATATGTTATCTCAACTAACCTCCTAGCAATCCTAGGAAATAGGTATGATTGTCCTCATTTTGTGTAGGAGGAAATGTAGGTTAAGTTCACTCATTAGCAGGTCACTGAGCCAGCATTTCAACTCCCCCAGCTGTCAAATTTTGAATATCCTAAAGCATTGGATTATATTGCCCAATATAATAACAAGGTATATACATGTGATTTATACTAATATATGGTTTATTGATCATTATTTTCAGAGGCAATATTTTGTTTAACATTTGCCAATTTGTATTATTAATTGTTCCAATGGTTGATTTTTTCTAAACCACATTTAAAAAAAAAATCAATTGAAAGAAACTTGAGGTAGATTGAGGCACTTTATGTTGTTTTTTTAATCCCTAAAGGCCTAAAGAAAGTATTTAAATCTCAAACCACATGTGGTGGCTTTGTCATGTGTCAACTTGGCTAGGCTGAACTACATCTCCCAGAATTTCTTTTTTTGTATGTTTGCAGTTAGAGTGGACCACAACTGAGATTCTTAAGAGGTATTTGGAGGGCCAACCAGTTCACACATAGATTAAAACCTTATAACACGAGTATCTCCTACTGGTTCTGCTTCTCTGACTTAACCCTAATGGATACAGTAAAGTTAGATAAACACAATGGGTTGAATTTCTTAAGTTATTTCATTATTTATAAGAACTAGAGCTCTATTAACAGGTTCCATTTCATTTCACCAAAGATGACTCATAGTTGAAACAAAACTTTGGTTAACAAATCCAAATAAATAATAAATTCATAATAAATGGTCAGTATCAGAGAGAGATGATACAAGCCTTTTGTTGAATTAATTATTTTAATTTTCTCATATGCCAATAAGTAGCATCAAAGATTGGGATTATGATTTTTTATAGCATTTAAACTATTTTATCTTGAATAAAATAATTTTAACATTCCTATTTTTCCCTTTCTCTTGAATCAGAAAAAAGATTCAAGAGACAATATAGTGGGGTGGGGAAGAGGAGAATAAAGATATTTTGAATCCATTTTTTGGTATTCAGTTATAAAAAAGGGGATTCTGGCTATTAGTCTATATATTTCTTAATCTGTACTCCCACTGGTTGCTCTCAAAATAGAACATTCATAGTAGGAAAAAGGGCCCAGTGGAGGAGCCATCTCTACCTTGTACCCACAGTCACAAGGCCATGGCCCCTCAGTAAGTCTGTAGATTCTCATCTGGACACCATAAAATCCCTGTAATAATACTTGACACCTATTTTCAAAGGACTTTATTTCTAAAATTGAGCTGTTTTGTGCTAAATTAATTCAGGAGGGCATGAGGGAACACAGGATGCACTAAGGAACTGCCATTGCTATAGCAACTGAAAGGAGAATTATAATTAATTACTTTTAACCCATATGTATATTTTATAGGAACATTTGAAAGGAAGGAAGTAGAACTCAGGAAGCTAAGCAATAGATTGGGAACTACATGTGATTTGAAAACTTTCTTCCGAACTGTGTTACTAATCTGATAAATACTTCACTGTCACCCTCCTTCTGACCAACAGTGGCGAAATGTCCTGGCCTAATGTGTGGGATTCCTATGGGGAAATACTAATGGGCTGCAAGAGAAAGCTTTCTGCAAACTGAGGTCTCTCACAAAATGCTTCACAGTAAAAATGGGTCTTGTTCTCATACTCTGTAAACTCATCAAGGTCTTGAACTTGATGGCCAAATCTTCTGTGCTGTTTCAAGACATTCTCTTAGAAAAAAAAAAGATCTTATAGACACTGAATCCTAAGTAAATGGAGGACCCACAGCTTGAAACTCTGCTTTCTGCTCCCCTAACAGATACTATCACCCTTGCCCAGTTCTGAGTCCAATCAGAATTTAATAAAACATTTTATTTCACCCTCTAATGACAGAGAAAAGTAGAGGAAAGACCTTATAAATTTACATCAAAACTAGTAGAAGCTAAGTCTTGAATTAACTTATTATGACTCTCTGTGAACTCTCTGAATAAAATTGTGTTGTCTTTCCTAGCCTCAGCCTGCATATATTAGCCTATCCAGAACTGGTATTTCTGATAAGTTATTTGAATTTCAATCATTTGTTCACATCCTCAGGTCAGGTTCTCATTAAAAATTCATTTGAAAGCAACTGGTTATATTGGCAACCTCAATGTATACTTCCAACTTTTAACGAGAAACTAAAAACCAGTGATGACTCTCCTACAGAATACCATTTAGGTCTGTTGGTGAAAAGACAGAAATCTGTTTTCCACAACTTTTGTACAACATACAAATTCAAGTAATTATCATTCTCTCGTATGTAAATGTGTACCAATAAACTCAAAAAGAAATAGTCATTATAACTTATATACCCTGAGCAAACCAATTTTCCCCACTGCATTGTATAAGCTTATTATAGCCAGTTGGGTGAAGATAGCCTTGCCAATGTGTGCAGTAATCATATCTAAGATCAAGAGATTAGAATTATAAAAACTCTGAGCTTTTGTAGCATGATGCTACTTGCTCCCACTGTAGATGTATGTATCTCTCTGCTCTCCAAACACTTGAAGGTTGAATCTCCACTCTGATTTTTGCTCTGATGAGGGCCCACCTACTGGATCCAACCCATAATAATGGCCTGTTTAGCCTTTGGAGAGTGAGAGAGGATCTATATCTAAAAGACAAGTAATGGATCATCAGAGACACTCAAATTCTTCTGTCCCTACCCCCAAAATGTGTGTATGGGTATGCATATTAATAACACAAATTAATTTGATTAAATAGTTTTATGTTGGGTATTCTTTTGTTATGTTCAATAATTATAGAAATAAGTAGTTTGAAAAGGTCATTTCCACTTATTAATGGAAAAAATATAACATTGCTCACTGGTCTTAGGACCTTACCTTTACCCCACCCCCACAGAGTAAGTCTTATTTCTCAAATTCATCTTTTAATTATTCCCTTCAAATAAGATGCAGTTGTATAGGTTAAAAAAAAATGAAAAATATACATGACTAGTCACCATACCTTAACTAACAATTCAATGATACTAAATGACTTGCCTTCCTAAACTTTATCAGGTTTTCCCTTCCTTCATGCTCAGGCAAATGGCCTAATTTTTGAGGCAAAGCCAATGGTGATCCTTTAATAGAATACCCATATTCTATATTTATACCATGTGCCAATGTCAAGTGAGAACAAAACTGTGTATCTTCAGTTCCACACTTATAAAATGTCCACAGCCAAACTAGAAATGTTCTAATGTCACTTCTCCCTTAACAGTGAGGTCTGGGACAAGCCCGCATCCAACTGGAGAGATCATTAGTCTCAACCTCTTTATCATTTTAAGGATCTAGAAGTGTTTCTTTTGAATTATCTTTCCTTGAGTTTTTCCTTAATATTGAGTAAAAATCTCAAACAGAGGTTAATAGGTCTGTACTTTCTTGGTGGTATTGCCAAAGAAGCTATGAATAGAACGGCCATGTGAGTGAACTATGCTGACATAGAGTCTTCAAGAGACCCAAACAGAAACTATATGGAGAATCTTCACAAAGAATTAAAAAGCTCTATAACTTAAGAGATTCTCTGCCTGTGGTCCTGAGAAGCTTCATTACTTTCAGCTATTTCCCTTGCATATCTTGGGTCACAGGTACCATACGCCATATACGTCACAAATTTGCTGTTCTAATATTCCCAAATACAATGTTTCCTTTTCCTAAAAGGCCTCTTTACCCAATATCAACATATTCAAATACTTTGCATCTTTCAAAGGCCAGTTCATATGTGGCTTCCTCTACAGAATCCTATCTTCCTAATCTTCTTTCCCTGCCCCCGCTTTATTGAAGTGTAATTGACAAATAAGATTGTATATATTTAAGGTGTACAATGTGATGATTTGTTATACATATACATTGTGAAATGGTTACTATAATCAAGTTAATTAACACACCCATCAGCTCACATAGTTCGTTCTCTCTCTCTCTCCCCCCTCTGTGTGTGTGTGTGTGTATGTGTGTGGTGAGAACAAGTTAAGATCCTACTCTCATTTCTGCAGTATTGTTTTTTAAAATTTTTATTTAAATTCCAGTTAGTTAACATACAGTGTAATATTAGTTTCAAGTGTACAATATAGTGATTCAACACTTCCATACAATACCCTGTGCTCATCACAGGTGCACTCCTTACTCCCCATCACCTCTTTCACCCATCTCTCTGCCCACGTTCCCTCTGCTAACGCTCAGTTTGTTCTCTTTAGTTAAGAGTCTGTTTTCTGGTTTGCCTCTCTTTTTTTCCCCTTGGCTTGTTTGTTTTGTTTCTTATTCCACATATGAGATCATATGGTATTTGTCTTTCTCTGACTGACTTATTTCACTTAGCACAATACCCTTTAGCTCCATCCATGTTGTTACAAATGGCAAAATTTCACTTTTTAATGTCTGAATAATATTCCATTATATATATATATATATATATAATATATATGTATATATATACTCTCTATATAAATATATACATAAATATATACCTCCTCTTCTTTATCTATTCATCAGTCAATGGACACATGGGCTGTTTCCATAACTTGGCTATTGTAGATAATGCTTCTATAAACATCAGGGTGCTTGTAACACTTTAAACCAGTATTTTTGTATTCTTTGGGTAAATACCTAATAGTCCAATTGCTGGATCACAGGGTAGTTCTATTTTTAAATCTTTGAGGAAACTCCATATTGTTTTCCAGAATAGCTGCACCAGTTTGCATTCCCATCAACAGCACAAGAGGTTTCCCCTTTCTGCACATCCTTGCCAACGCCCATTGTTTCTTGTGTTGTTGACTTTAGCCATTCTGACAGGTGTTAGGTGATACCTCATTGTAGTTTTGATTTGTATTTCCCTGATGATCTGTGATGTTGAGCATCTTTTCATGTGTCTGTTGGTCATTTATACGTTTTCTTTGGAAAAATTCATGTTTTTACCCATTTTTTAATTGGGTTGTTTTTTGGGGTATTGAGTTGTATGAGTTCTTTATAGATTTTGGATACCAAACCTTTTTTCTGAGATGTCATTCACAAATATCTTCTCCCATTCCATAGGTTGCCTTTTAGTTTTGTTGATTGTTTCCTTTGCTGTGCAAAGCTTTTTATTTTGATGAAGTCCCAATACTTTATTCTAGCTTTTGTTTCCCTTGCTTCAGGAGACATATCTAGAAAAAAATTGCTATGGCCAATGTCAAAGATGTTACCGACTCTGTTCTCTTCTAGAATTTTAATGGTTTCTGTTCTCATATTTAGGTCTTTAATCCATCTTGAACTTATTTTTGTGTATGGTGTAAGAAAGTGGTCCAGTTTCATTCTTTTGCACGTGGCTGTCCAGTTTTCCCAACACCATTTGTTGAAGTGATTGTGTTTTTCCCATCAGATATTCTTTCCTGCTTTGTTAAAGATTAACTGGTCATGTAATTGTGGGTTCATTTCTGGGTCTTCTATTCTGTTCTATTGATCTATGTGACTATTTTTGTGCCAACACCATACTGTTTTGATCACTACAGGCTTGTAATATAGCTTGAAGTCTGGAATTGTGATGTCTCCAGCTTTGTTTTTCCTTTTCAAGGCTGCTTTAGCTGTTTGCAGTCTTTTGTGGTTCCACACAAATTTTAGGATTGTTTGTTCTAGTTCTGTGAAAGATGTTAGTATTTTGATAGGGATTGCATTAAATGTGTAGATTTCTTTGGGTAGAATAGACATTTTAACAATATGTGTTCTTCCAATCCATGAGCATGGAATGTTTCTCCATTTTTTTGTGTCATCTTCAATTTCTTTTATCAATGTTTTATGGTTTTCAGTGTACAGGTCTTTCACCTCTTCGTTTAGGTTTATTCCTGGGTATCTTCCTGGTTTGGGTGCAATTGTAAATGAGATTGATTCTTGAATTTCTTTTTTTTCTGCTTCATTACTGGTGTATAGAAATATAATAGATTGCTGTATGTTGATTTTGTAGCCATGAATTTACTGAATTCATTTATAGGTTCTGGCAGCTTTTTGGTGGAGTCTTTTGGATTTTCTATATAGAGTATCGTGTCATCTGCAAATAGTGAAAGTTTGACTTCTTCCTTGTCAATTTGGCTGCCTTTTATTTCTTTTTGTTGTCTGACTGCTGTGGTTAGGATTTCCAGTACTCTGTTCAATAAAAGTGGTGAGAGTGGACATCCCTGTCTTGTTCCTGATCTTATAGAGAAAAATTCTCAGTTTTTCCCCACTGAGGATGATATTAGCTGTGGTTTTGTCATATATGACCTTTATTATGTTGAGGTATGTTCCCTCTAAATCTACTTTGTTGAGGGTTTTTATCATGAATGGATGTTGTACTTTGTCAAAAGCTTTTTCTGCATCTACTGAAATGATCATATGGTTCTTATCCTTTCTTTTATTAATGTGATGTACCATGTTGATTGATTTGTGAATATTGAACCACCCTTGCAAACCAGGAATAAATTCCACTTGATGGTGGAGAATGACTTTTTAAATATATTATTAACTATAGTCATCATGCCATACATTAGATCCCCAGAACATACTCATCTTATAAGTGAAAGTTTGAATCCTTTGACCAAGATCTCCCCCATTCTCTTCCTACTCTTAAAACCTCAACCCCACTGCCAAATTAGGTAGTAATTTCTTCTTCATCTTTACTCCTTTGTTAATCTATAAATTTTCTGTGGCTTTTTCCACTTTATACTCTGACTTCAATTTATTTATGTCAATATTTTACCTTTTTTAGACTCCTCTTTTTAAGGTGGAGGCCATGTTTAGTATGTGATAAATGTATATTTAGGATGGAGCTCACAGAACAGAGTTTTAAAAATCATTTCTACAGAAGTATGTATCTTAATACAGATTTTCAGAAGCCAGCCTTCTTAATGGAAAGGAGTTAATCTCCCATGTTAAGATTTTGGGCAAAAGAAAGGGGAGATCAATAATGAAAAAGACCAGTCTTGTTTTCAACATACATCACAGGCTATGGAACCCTTTCCAAGGTTTACAAAGACATTCTGCTCCTGATCAGTAATTCTGTAGACAGCTACACCTAATAGGTCTACCTTCTGCGATAACCTGCTCACTCCCCACCCAGCACAAGACACCCTCTTATATCTAATACCGAAGCATCTTTGAGAAGTTGTTACCAATATCCATGTTTCAAAAACTTATAGCTCTGGTTTCTTTCTATTATTTTATAACAGCTTGGTTAAATTTAGAATTTTGACTGTATGGTTTCAAAGGTCCTGGGCAATCCATAATTTTCAAAAACTAAACAAGTAGTATTTTTAACAACTTTCAGCTCACAGACCCTTTGATTATTTGATAAAAGCCATGGGTCCTGCCTCTTGAAGAATGCAAAATCAATATAGAGTGATGAAGTTCACAAAGGTTCTAAAACTCAGGCATAGACCCAAGGTTACAAATCCTTGGTCATATTCATTGCATAAGCTGAATAAGCCTTGAGTTAGGAATGACTCTAACAGAACCTGATGAATTTTTGTCTCTGGAACACTATATTTCCAGACTTGGATATATAAAAATAAGGTTCCCAATGCCTTAACATTTCTTTGGCTTATATTTTCCTGGGCCGAAACTGAAAATTAGAGTGATCCAAAATTCATCATTCTTGGATCACCAACACTGTTAACACTAGAGAAATACAAAAATTTATAGGAGCTTTTCAAATAATCCATTATAAAACATGAGATATTTTGGTGAAACCTAGTTGGAAGGCACAACTAACGTTTATTGAGTATCTACTATGGACCCGTTTCCTGTCATTCACTGTGTAATGAAATCCTTATAAAGTATCTTTCCAGTTTTACTAATGACAAAACTGAAGCTCGGGGAGGAAAGGTAACTTGCCCCCAACACACATATAAAAAGTAGAGACCGACACCGGAAACGAACACAGAATTTTCAGTTCACATTCTTCTCCTAAATCATGAAGTTAGTAATTTTTTGTCCTGAACTGTAAGACCAGGGTTTGTTTGTTTGTTTTCATTTATCAACATGATAGGATTTTGGCAATAATAACAATTTACAACTGCTTCCATAAATAAAGTGCCTGTTGCTCATAAAAGTAAAAGAAGAAAAAAAGAATCCCCCCTTTCTAGATAAATGGGCTATAGCAGAGCGTAGAGAAAGGTCAGAAAATGAAGCTTGTCTGGGTGCAACAGCTTAGAGAAAAATAAGATGATGGGATGTAATTATAGATGGAAGTATTTAATGGAGGCAGTAAAGTTAATATCTTTTAGTTATATAAAAAGAAATTGCTCAGAATAGCTGTTTCCTCAATTTTACCACTTTCTAAAGAGGTGTATCAGCAACAGTCCAAATTCTTACAGTGCTCCTGGAATTTGCTCAAAAAAAAACTGTGGTTAGGGCATTACCAATCATTCTTCTAAGATCTACAGATCGTCCTTTCAAGTCTTAAACACAGGGTTGACTCCACCTGAGTCTGTTCAGATTGTGAAATTGATAGAAAATCTAAAAGTCAAAGGTCTCTAATGCCTTCAGATTCAAATACCTCATAAGAACAGAATTTTTTTAAAAAGTTAAAAATCAATCTATTATTTTAAAAGGCAAGAGAAAAAAAAGTGGATTATAGATTTACATTTTAATTCACTTTGACCTACCTATGTTCTAACGGAATCTCAAAATATGAAGGTGAGTATGCCACTTCTACAGACTGTGTCTAGTACAGGCGTGGATAAGTCTACCTTCACTCTTGGCCTGCAGCATGTGATTGTACAAATGACATCACTGCTTCTCTGTATGGAAAATATTAAACCCATATTACAGTTAGCTGATTAAGTTAAAAAATGCATTTAGAAATCTCTCTGGAATTTTGAAATAACAAAGACGGAGTATATCTTGTTCCCACAACTAGGTACCTGCAGTTTTAGGCATCGTTCATTTGTCCTTCAAGTAAGAGATCATGTAAGCAAGGAAGACTATAAAAAGTTCAATGATTATATAAGATAAGAGCATAGAGAGTGACATTTAATCCTTCCATAACTTTGTGAGATATTATGGTTTCCATTTTATGGATGGAACAATCAAGTTTTAGAGGATGTCAGAAACTTGAAGTTATGTGAAAATGGAGAAAATATGGAAGGTACCCATGTAAATTGCCTAGCATAGTGCCTGGCACAGTAGGCAAGTAATAAAGATCATGTGACAAGTAGAGAGAAGATACAAAGGAGGGACGCAGGAAGAAAAGAAGCAAAGTGGGCATAAAATCTTTATTTTCTTATGACATAATTACTTCTAGTAAGAGGTAAGAAGATTCTCATTTCCAGATGCTGACAGAGAGCTTATTTATTATTGCATATTAACATATTTTCAAATATTGAAAATAAATAAGAAATGGAATTGCAATAAGAAATATCCAGGGGTGCCTGGGTGGCTCAGTTGGTTAAGTGACCGACTCTTGGTTTCTGCTCATCTCTCGGGGTCATGAGATGGCGCCCCATGTTGGTCTTTGTGCTCATCAGGGAGTCTTCTTGAGATTCTGTCTCTCTCTCTCCCTCTGTCCTTCCTGCCCTGAGCTCACTCACTCTCTCTCTCAAATAAGTAAATCTTAAAAACATCCAGATTTTTGATATACAGTTGTATTCTTACTCAGTTCACTAAAAATAGTAAGTATTAATTAAATATATAGTATGGATTCCTGCCCTCAATGTGTTTGCTAGGAGGGAGAGTAAAGATTTATATACACCATACAAATACTGAATTCTATGGTCAGAAGGTAATCATGTGCCAAAATGCCTGAAACAGATAGAAAGTGCCATAGAGTGGAGATTTAAAAAAGAGAGAGAGAGAAGACTAGAGTAGGCTAGAGTAAGCTGAAAAATGTCATAGAAGAACTGAGAAGTAGAACTTTCCTTAGGTAGATGGGTAGCAAACAGAAACATGTGTAAAGAACAAACAAGAATGAGTAAGATACATGCCAGAGGACAGGGTTGATTGGAGTAGAGAATTTATGCTGGAAATTAGGAGATCGATTTGGACTGGAGGCATGGACATTGAGGTCATGTTTAGAACAGATCTAATAAGGAGAGAGACCATTACAATTCTATTACCTGAGCATATGCAACATGTATGGGGCCAGCTGTGTGATTGATTCACTGCATTCTGCATGCTTTTGTTGCAAAGGAATACTGCCAACAAGTCACCTTGGGTACCAGCAGATCAGCTTTTGCTGTTAGCTAAGCTGTACTGATGTTGGTTTTATTTCTTCTGAGCCTAATTTTCCTTTAAATTTCTTTTAGTTTTCTGAGATTTAATTTTCATATTTTCTTTTGAAAAGTACTTTTTTTAAAAAGATTTTATTTATTTATTTATTTGAGAGAGAGAGAGAGAGAGACAGAGACAGAGATAGCAACAGAGAGAGTGCATGAGTGGGGAGGAGAGGGAGAAGCAGTTTCCCCACTGAGCAGGGAGCCCGATGCAGGGTTTATCCCAGGACCCTGGGATCATGACCTGAGCCGAAGGCAGACGCTTAACCTACTGAGCCACCCAGGTGCCCCTAAAGAAGTATTTTCTGACTTTTTTTCAAATGTTTATTTTAGGTTTGCTTTGAAGAAAGCTTTTGGAAATTTGATCATTGTTACTAATCATGTATACCTGAACCTAAGTTAAGTGACTTTCATTTCTTACTCGAGATCTGAATCTTTTCCTTTTGATCTGTTCAACAGCACTCATAGAACTCACATCAGCCAAGATGTTTAATTAAAGCCAAAATTTAATAGACACCAGCCTGGCTAACAAAATATAATTACATTATGAATTTTAACCTTAATAGAACTTCATTAAAAGAAAACATTAAAATATTCTGAGGAGTAAAAAAGAAAGTTGAAAGCTTGCCTTCACTACCTACTTGATCTCAACCCTATCTGGCTTTTCTTACTTCATCTTACATCAAGTTAAATTTTTTATATTAGAATAACTTTTCATTTATTGATTGCTTATGCACTAGATCCTGTTATATCTTTTCAAAAACCTTCTTTCATGCAATCATCTGAGCAACTCTGTCAATAAGAATTTTTACCTCAGTTGAACAGATGAGAAACTGAAGCTCAGCAAACTTCTAGAACTTTCCCAAGATTTCTCAGTCAGCTGGTTGGGTCAGCTGCTCCAGTTCCAAATCCACAACTCTGTTCAGTGCCCCATGATGCTTCTGTCATAGGAGATTATAGTGTGATTTCAAATTTATTACCAATTAGCTTCGAGTAACTTCTTAATATTATCTTTAAACTGGAAAGGCATTCCCACATTAATAATTTGTCTTTTCTAAAGAAGTAGAAGTAAAAATTACCTTCAAAATAATCCTCCAACATGTTTAGAAAAATTCTTATATGCAAACTGCTGTGGGCCCAATCTATAAATAAATGGTAAATAAGGAGTTGAGGGCTACCAAAGATTAACTGCTCATCAGTTATGCACATTCTCCATTGACTGAGGTCTGTTTGACTCTCATAATTTTGGATGTATTAATTAGAGAGAAAAAAAATTTCCTTGTCAACCAAAAAGTTTATTAGTACTGAGCACAGACTTGGGTACTGAACAAAAAGACATGGCTAATTCTCTTTAGTCTTAAACAAATAATCAGATTCTTTATTCTACCCAAAGTCATTTAATTAGAAAGATGCACTTAACACAGAGGTTAAAGAAATTAGTTCTGAGAAGTAGGAAGAATTAATTTGCTTATCATAAATTAAATTTATTTTCAAGTTGGCACTTCTCAACATAACTGTTTGCTGAGATGGAGGAGTTTTCTTTTCCTCTAATTCAATTTGATAACAATTTGAAAGGTTTGATTGCATTTTGCCATTTGTGTTTGGCCTTCAAAAAGCCTAAATTTCACAGCAGAAAGCAGATTTATTTACACCTCCATTGATTGACATTTCCTGAGTCATCAAACAGACCAGAATCAATTGGAAAATGAAGTTTCCAAACGGGCAAAATTCTTGCCTTTCTTAGGCTTTCTCAAAGCTTGTCACATGGAGCAGGAAAGAACTTAGGTGGGCTCCATGAAGTAATAGAAAAGGCACTGTTCTGTACTGAACACCTGTACTCTGACTCCAGCTTTCCACCCAAGGGCCAGCTGTATGACTTTAAGAAAGCCAGCAAGTGTCTCGAAGGCCTCATTTTCCCATTCAATCAACAAACAGGCTGGACAGGGTTCTCACTGAATTCCCTTCTCCTCTATGACTGGCTACAGTGAGCCACTTACCAGTTGCATGCAGACTTTGGAAATGCCATGCCTTTTAATTCAAAGCTCAAAAGCTGAGTAAGTGGTTTCCACTTTTGCAGCCTGATAAGCTTCCTGGGGGGATTGTCTCTGGATTCACCCTGAAGTTCCCTTTGAAATTCAAGGACTTCTCATGAGACACATACCTCATGACTCAAGATGTGATATTTGCCTAAATTTTTTTCTTAGTAACAAACGTAGGAGGGAGCTATAAAAAGCTGAGTGGGAGAAACAGTCTTAAATTAGCTGCAGTAGTGGTGTTGGTTAGTCACAGGAAACCTAAATGACATGGAAACTTGAAGCAACACTATACATTTGTCAAAACTGGACAGAGCAGCTACACAAGGCTGATTGCTTTCTCACTGTCTGATGTAAACCATAGCCTCAGAAATTGAAAGTGCAGGAGTCAAACTAAAAAAGGACCAGAATTTGGGAAGAAAACAGAAAATGAGTTTATAATTTCTTTTGAGCCAGAAAAAAATATCTATGAGGGGAAAAAAAGATAAGTAGAAAACTCAAGGATTTCAGACTAAAATACTTAATCAAAGAACTCAGCTCCTACCAATATTCTTTTAAATATTTCTTAACTCTGGCAAGCTTATAATATCAACTAATCAATGATAGAAGAAATCGGGATTAAAGAGACTAAATCTCTTACAGGCATCTATGTTCCGCTTTAGCTAAAATAACTAACAGTTCAACCAGTTTAACCTGCCAGGGGAAGCACCTGTATGAGGTGACCACTTACCTGATAACAGGATTAACAGACTTGTTAGCTGTCAAGTGTTAAGACATGTAAAATCTACTACTACTACTATTTCACATTCAATCGTATTTCAGAACTTCCCAGAAAATGTTTTATGTATTTTCTTATGAGATGCGCACAGGAAGTCTGTGACCAGGCAGTCCTGGTGTCAAGGTCCCTCCCTGCACGTGAGAAGGGGAAGGCCAGTAAGGCTTATGCGACCTCGCCAAATGCCTACAATCAGAGAGAGGAGAGGCGGGACTACAGCTCATGCCCTCTGAGTAGACTCCCAAAAATGACTTAGTGCTTTCCTCCCCTTCACAAAAGACCCTATTACATGCAGCGTCTGATCCCGCAGTGGTGAGCCCAGCAACAATTCTGGTTCAGGGAAAGAATCATAAAAATGTATCTTCCAACTACTGAGCAAGGAGACGCCACAAAAATCAACTTCCTAGTAACTGGCCTATAAGAAGTGAAGCAGGGGCTACCCTTGCTGCTTTACTCCCTGAAATTTTCATGAGCCTGGTTTTCCCCTGACCACTGTGGTTGTTCCTAGCAGTGTCTGTATGTCATTGTTGATGTGATCATTTGGGAGGGTTTAGTTTCATGGGGTAAACTCCCCAGTCTAGGTAACAAAATTAAAGGATTGACTGGGACCGCGGGTCTGTGCCCTGCCTGGTCACTGGGGTAGGAGGTGAAAAGATAAGGCCACGGATGTTCCCACACTCCATCACATGCAGCTTATTTCCTAGGAAACTCCCAGGCAAGAAAAGGAAGCAGCTTATTAGAGATGGGCAAATGCTTGCTGTTTAGATGAGAGTCTTCTAATCCTTTCCTTTTCTCCCATTCCTGACTTCAAAACCACTGGCAAGCATTGATTATAAAATGTCACTGGCACTCTCCTAATAATCTATTTGATAATGTCTATTTGGGGCTCCTGCTTTTGAGCACTTTGGGGTAAGTACACAACTAACTTTTTAAAATATCTTACTTAAAATCTACCTTGAGAGGCAAATAAAAAGAGCAAGCTAATTAAGTAGGTCGAGTCTCAACGTGATCTCTAGGCAGGAGTCAAGGGCAGAACTGACACTGAACGGCACGGAAGTTATACTGCACAGGTGATGGATATGTGACTGCTGCCGTGATCTGATTTGGCTGGCTAGTCTGGTAATTCCTGGGATCTGACCAGCAGGACGGCTCCACCACCGCCCGCTGCCAAGATCAGACGGGATCTCTGAGTGCACTTGAATGGAAGCTTAACACACCTCAGCTCACGTTCACAGAGATAACAACTGTACAGTTAGAAGGTCCACCCTTATTATGCATGCAAAACCTACAAGAGAACAAGAAGGAAAAGAGAAAGGCAGGGCCTATTTCGCCAATTTCAGTTGGGTCCATAAGAAAGAGTGGTAAAAAATTTTTAAAAACAGTGCAGCAAGATATTGAAATGAGCATCCACATTTCCCTTTCCTCTGTACTCAAATTCCAGTAAAATTACAATAAGAAAGCTCAGAAAGGAATCTAATCACTAATGGTGCTGAGAAATAGGGGTGCCACATCAGCAAGCTCACGATTTAAAACACTTACATAATGTGGGAAGCAGACGGGATTTTATTCATGAAGAGTTGAGAGAGACATCACCCACATCAGAATGATCTAGTAGGACCAGAGATTTTCCTCTGGCTGGGTTCTTAGTGACTCAACCTCAAGGTAGGCAGCTATAAAATGGAGGAGTGTGATGGGACAGATATCAAAGTATTTATTCAAGAACAGTTCATGCAAAAGTTGCTCAGTTTTAGCTGTCTCTGCTCCATCTTCCTTTCGTGAGTAGCAACAGAGTTTGCACCAGGCCAACACAGAATTACTCTCTAAAGAAATGGAGCTAGCCTCCAGGACAAAAACTCTCAGAACTTTTGGACCATTGCGTGCCACGAAGGGTTATGGGTAGGGCGACAGTATGACTTATCGTTCAAACCAGAACACCGGGACAACGGGGGTAAACTGGGACTGTTGACAAACGCATACATACAGTCACTCTAGCTACGTTTACCTTCAGATACTGATCCTCTCAGTGCCTGGGAAGCCAAGGGGGTCTGAGGTCTCAGCCTGTTGGCCCCAGTGTGTCACCAAATACTGTTGTTTTCTATGTTTGTTATGTCCAAAAATATATATATACTGGGATCACTGGTTTGAAGCAAAATCACAAACCCATGGCCTCAAAGTGCATTTCCTGTGGCTGTGAAGAGTTTTGAAAAGATCGGCTCAAGATTTAGCCATCAGGAAGTTGCATATAAACATCTGAATTTTTCATTCTTCCTGGAAAGGCAAAAAAAGAGTATCTGTTCGTGCTATCTCCACATTCCATCCTAGAAACAATCTAATGGGGCAAAATTCTGTCCTCGGGAAGCTCCACTTATTTATCTCACCTGTGCATCCCAGAAAGGTCCTTTAAATGCGTTTCTACTGGTAGTAGGCACCTCGGAGGAAATCCCTCCCCAATTCTAAGATGAACAAGCAAATCAACCAGATCCACCTCACCTCCTTTCCACACTGTTCCTAAGTATCATTTTCTTCATGGCACTTCCACCCTCTAAAATTACCCAGCTTATTTATTTGTTTGTATATTGACTATTTCCTCAGTAGAAACTTCTCTCCACAAGAAGAAAGATTATTTTAAAATTTATTTATTTATTTATTTATTTATTTATTTAAGAAAGAGAGCGAGAGAGAGAGAGAGAGAGATCACAAGCAGGGGGAGGGGAGAGGCAGAAGGAGAAGCAGACTCCCCACCAAGCAGGGAGCCCGATGCGGAACTCGATCCCAGGACCCTGGGATCATGATCTGAACCAAAGGCAGACGCTTAATCGACAGGTACCCTGAGAAGAATGATTTTACACTGTTGGTCATCTCTAGATACCTTGCACCTAATACAGAGCCTAATACAGAGGAAACACTTTGTAAATGTATTTTTGTGGCAGGGAAACAATCGCTAGACTTGAAATACCAGCAGGAATGGTTAAAATGGTTAAAAGTGCCTCTCTCAGCATAGGGAGACCAGAGATATGGATTAAGGATGGTCTTCTATAGCTATTAATTTTTAAACAAATGCATACAACTTTGATTTTTATTATTGTATGCATATAGTATTTTTATAAAAAAATTGAAAACCAAAGAATGGAAAGAAACTATTCACTGGGTTAAAACAACCATTGTTTCCTAAGCTTGGAATTTTTCTTTAATGTAAAACCCGAAATGTACATTTCTAAGGAAACCAGAGCTTTTACCTAAATCACCTAAGTAATTATTTGTGGACTTGTTTGTTTACAGATTTGGCCTTGACCTCTTCCATCTGGCTACAAAGTAGACCAGTTGCAAGTATGGATTCTGGAGTCAGACAGCCCTGGATTCAAATCCTTGCTCTGCCACCTGTCACTTGTATGTCCTCAGTTCTCTGTTCATTAGTTAGTCCTCAACCATAAAATGAGGTCATATGAAAAGGAATTAACTCTGTATGCCTGGCACATTAAGTGTTCAATAAACAGCAGCTACTCTAATAATTATATATCTTTCTAAGCTTCTATATGTTGCAATAATTTAAATCTCTGAAAGAAGGGATAGTTCATCATCTTTCCTATGACCATTAATTGAGAACCAGTTACATACCAGTAGCTGTAATGAATTCTGGGGAAACAAATAAAAATAAGACAAAAATGTGACTGTGAACCTAAGATGTTTAGATCTACATTTTTCTATGATCTCAGATTTCCAAAGGTGGCAAATAACTAGAGCTGCTCTGAGTACTCACCGGTCACCTTCCTCCACACAACTCTGGAATTCCACTAATATGCAACCCTCCCAATCTCCACTATTTTTTTTTTTGAACATGTGAATTTTAAGATTAGTCACTGAACACTTTTGCATCAGCATGTAGACATAAATTAATATTAAATTAATATTAAAATATTAGTCCCACATTCTCCTTCTGAGAGATCTTAGGCACTCAAGTAGGATAAGCATAAGGGGAAAAAATCAATAAAGAAGTTGCTGAGAGATTATTGTAAAATGTCCAATGCCAAGAAGAGCAGTTAAAGGAAAAGGTCATCTACAAAATTAGGAGCTTCCTAGAAGTAAATGGTTTCTTGTGCTATACCAAAATAGTCTATAGTCTATAGGCATTAGCTACAGTAAAAGGAAGGAAGGATTAAAAGAAGATGCTAGTTCCATACTCAGCATATTTCTATTCTTTAATAATTTGACTGTCTTTTATAAAATAGAAACAGATGAACTTTAAATCAAGATGTCACACTTCCTGCAACCTCTATAGACAGTGGGGTATAATGATAAAAATAACCAAATTTGAGAGATAAAAGTCATGATTTGGGGTCTCTCCTCTGTCATATGTTTCCAGGGCAAGTCAACTCAACTGCTTCAAGCTTCACTTTCTTCACTTTTAAAATGGGGATAGAAGGACGGCCGGGTGGTTCAGCCAGTCAAGCGTCTGCCTTCGGCTCAGGTCGTGATCCCAGGGTCCTGGGATCGAGCCCCGCATCGGGCTCCCTGCTCAGCGGGGAGTCCGCTTCTCCCTCTGCCCGTAGTTCTCCCTGCTTGTGCTCATGCTCTCTCTCTCTCTGACAAATAAATAAATAAAATCTATAAATAAATAAAAAAAATAAAATGGGGATAATAATGTCTGGTGTCCTTGGGATATATTTAAAAGACTTTTTTCCCTTTTCCCCAAACTGCCACTTCTACTCAAGAGAGTGTCTCTTGCCATGACACAGTTATATAATTATACATTTACTGAATACCTAGAAGGTGCCAGGATGAATACATAACTTACATAGCCTTTCTATATGTCAGGAACTGTGTTCTAGAGTCTTCACATGTACTAATTCATTTAATATTTACAATAGTTTTCTAAGGCAGATACCATGAATAATCCATTTTACAGGTGAGGAAACTGGGGCCAAGAGATTTAAAAACTTGGCCAATGTCTTACAAATAGTAAGAGACAGAAACAGGATTTACATTTAGAGAGTTGGCTCAAGAGTCAGGCTCCTCAATTAAACTGCCTCTCTCATGTACAGTGCAGTGTCCTTCAGCCAAAAAAATACAAACTCAGTATCTTCTGCATTTCTGACAAACTTGAGCTACCTCCTAATAAGAATGACAGCTACCACTCATTGACCTGTTACATATATAACCCTAGCTAGACACTGGTAGAAATCCTTAATTTTGAGAAGAACTATGTATGACAGAGTTATAACCCTGATTCTAAAGATGAAGAAAGCTGAAGCTTGAATAGTAATATAAATTGACCAAATACAGGTGAGTCACATATAGGACAGCAAACATGCAACAATCAAGGTGTCCATGAGCTCAACAAATGCCTAGAATTTGCCTTCTAAGAAAATTCCAAACACTCATGGCAAGCTCATACGAAACAGAATTATGGGAGACTCAAGTTTTCTTGAGCCATATACATACTGAATAATTTGAACAATGAAGAATACAGAGATATTAGCATACAAACTATAAATAACTCAGAAAATCTCACCCCCAGTAGGTGTATGTCCATGTATGATCACATCCTCTTTAAAGCAAAGTTCAAAAGGGACTGGGGAGTATAATTTAATTAAAACTCTAGTTTTAGAGTTTTAGAACCTTAATTTTCCAAGCTCATAGCCTGTAAGCAGAAAAAATACCCCAAACCAAAAATCCTTGGGCTCCAAACTGACATACTGTCAGATTCTTTACTTTTGGTTTTCCAAAGTCTGCATCATGTCCTTAACCATTTTCTTGGTGACCACTGAGTAAAGTGGATCATTTCAAACAATCCCTTTAAGAGTTTTTCCTTTGTGGGGCACTTGGGTGGCTCAGTCCATTAAGCGTCCCACTCAACTCATGATTTCAGCTCAGGTCATGATCTCATGGGTGCTGAGATCAGGCTCTGCGATCAGTGGAGAGTCTGCTTGAGATTCTCCCTCACTCTCCCTCTGCCGCTTCCCCTACTCGCACATGCTCTCTCTCTCCCTCTCAAATACATAAATAAATCTTAAAAAAAAAAAAAAAGCTTTTCCTTCATGTCACAAAATTCAGCTATTTTGTGAGCCTTCAAGTCATTACACAAATGTGAACTATAGTTCGCTTTTATAATGCTAGGTAATTTTTAAAACTATAAAATTAGTACCAAAGATAATAAGGTTAAAGTTCTCCCTGAACTATGTGTTTTGTGCCTTTTCTCAATTCCCAGTTAAAGAGATATTGAAGGAAGAGGGAAGAACAGCAAAAAATGAATGTCACGGGCAGAGAACTTATACCTTTTTTCATCTATATCTTCTTAGAACATAACAGAAAGAACAGGTAAACAAAACCCTGAAGTGATTAAGATAAAAATCATTAAAATTTCAAATTTCAACTTTTACAAAGTAATGTACTCATTATCTAACAAAAAGATTTCAGGGGCACCTGGGTGGCTCAGTCGTTAAGCATCTGCCTTTGGCTCAGGTCATAATCCCAGGGTCCTGGGATCGAGCCCCGCATCAGGCTCCCTGCTCAGCGGGAAGTCTGCTTCTCCCTCTCCCACTCCCCCTGCTTGTGTTCCCTCTCTTGCTGTGTATTTCTCTGTCAAATAAATAAACAAAATCTTTAAAAAACAAAGGAGATTTCATTCACAGATTTCCTTGGCAGATACATTTTGAATAAATCCTATACTCCTGTAAATTTGTTCTTAGGAAATTTTGCCTTCTGGCTTTTCCATTGCTAGGAAATAGGACTGACTACTAAGAAAAATGGTGTTTAAAATTCCTAGCAGATTGGTTCAATATTATGCTACTCTGCTTCTCAAATTCTCCCTTGGAATAAAAACTTTATGAAAGAGAGGCCATCTGATGCTCTAAGATTCAAAGTCATATGATTCTTTTTTTCTCTTTGGAGAGATCAGTGAATTTCTCTCCACACTCATTACATTCTTCACCGAGGAAGTCAGTGATTTCATAGCAAGCTTTAGGCATAGGAGAGGATTCTTTGAGAATAGTATTCTCCTTTGCAGTTTTAAACTTATTTTAGAAAGCAGAAAAATGTTTTGATACATTTACCTTGGCATTATAGCAGGGAAATAAAGAGGTAACAGAGGACATTAGGTTGGCAATAATGTCTCCAAGGTGGTTGACTCTATCTTATGGGGGAAAAATTTCCTATGGTCATAAGAAATGGAAATTACCCCCTCCCCTCTAATCAGTATCCTGGATCTTAATAGTCTGTAAATGCACAGGCAGTATCAGAGAGCTTGCCTAAGCCGATGGCACACAAGCGTGGCCCAACAGAAATGTAATGCAACCACAAACATGAGCCATGTATGTAATTTTAAATTTTCTAGTGCCACACTTTAAAAAGTAAAGCAAAACAAGTAAAGTTAATTTTAGTAATATATTTTAACTCAATATATCCAAAATATCATTTTAACATGCAATTCCTGAAATAAAATTTTATGAACACGTTAGTTATTAATACAATGCCAATAATGGTTTTATTAATATAATATTAAATTTATGTGTGCTATGTAATATTAAAGATGATATTAATAATACATTAATTATTAATATTACTGCCCTTTTTTTGTCTACATCTCTGAGCATGTCTCAGGTTGATCCCAGCATGTTGCAAATGTTCAGTGGCACATGGAGCTTGTGGCTACCATATTGGGTAGCATAAGACTAGAACTCTGGTTCTCTGAGCTGTGCATTCGAATCAGTGAAAGAAACTTTAAAAATCCTGATGACAGGCTAGTCCCTAGATCAATTAAATCAGAAGCTTTGGGAGTCCCCTGAATGCCCCACCTTATGCCAATCTTTTTCAAAACGAGGAAATCCAATGGATAGCAAGAGTGAAGAGCCAGTGGCCTAGAAAACACCACAGACTGGCATCACTCGACAATCTCCTCAGTGTCAGAATTCTGGCTTGAATATCCTTTCATTTTGTTTCTCCTTTGAAATAAGTATTTGAAAGGGAGTAAGAAAATAGAAATAGCTGACCCTCTAATCGCTTTCTTACTTTTCCAGCAAAACCTGGAATTAGGTTCACCTGAGCCATCGATTTCATCTCCACCACCTCACAGTACCCTTGTGTTTAAACCAAACAAACGTTTACATTGATAATGATATTAATGTTGGTAAAAGACAGTGTTAACTGGAGTCACTGACTGAAACCTATTCTGGCACAAGTGTGGGAAATAAAACTCTTTTATTATGGAAAATCTCCACCTGTGAATACTGAGAAACAGGTTAGTCTGGCAACACAGCATTTTTTTGTCCAGAATGCTTGTCAAGTGGATTTGTTGCACATCTTGGCCCTGCTCCTCTCTTTCTAACTGAGCGTCTGCCGCCTGCCTGGAATCACTCCCAGCCTCAGATACTCAGCCAAAAGCAGGGGTCTGAGCCAAAGCAGCATTCAGGCTGCAAACCCCAAATGCAGTGCTGGCTTCTGAGAATCTGAGTGGGTCCTGGAGGTCTTAACTTCTCTCTGAGTTTGGCTCCATTCTAAAGGAATTTAGGCAAGTGAAAGATTTAGCACATTTAGAAATGCAGGCTTCATAAAGTGCATGGTAAGTGTGTTCAATTCTGCTACATGTTTGAAAGCCAAGGCTAGAAACTATATCCACCAGCATTTTTGTGAGGTAGCTTGTTAAAGGACCCCGTGAGGCAGGAAGGTCAAATGATTCATGCCATGTCACAGAGCTAATTAGAGCATCAGAAAACGGAATAGGAGCCAGTTCTTCCAGTGCCTAACCCAGTGCTCTTGTCACCAACAAATTGCAGTGTCTTAAAGTCTTGTTTCTATTCTTTATCCTCTAGATGCAAATGGAAACAAGTAGTCTTTGTGGGGGGAGGTGGAATTAGCAATATCTAACAAAATTTTAAACTGGCATATTCTTGGCTCATTCATTTCACCTATAGGAATGTATCCTATAGAATATACACATGCCCAGCAACATTTGAACAAGGATGTTTGTTGCTGTATTCTTTGTGATAGTGAAATGTTGAAATCCATTTAAATGTCAATCAATACAGGTTTTAAAAAGAATGACAAAGGGGGAGATAATGTACAATATGGCACTATAGTTAATAATACTGTATTGTATATTTTAAAGTTGCTTGGAGAGTAGATCTTAAAAGTTCTGATCATAAGAAAAATATTTGTAACTGTATGGCGATGCATGTTAACTAGATTTAATGTGGTGATCATTTTGCAATACCTACAAATATGGGATCATTGTGTTGTACACCTGAAACTAATATAATCTTATATGTCAATTATATCCCAATTAAAAAAAAAGAATGGCAAATACAACACCAAAGACACAATCTATGAAAGAAAGAGTTGCAAGAATTGATAAAGCTGGACTGCGTTAAAATTAAAAACTTGTGCTCTGTGAAAGACAATGCCAAGAGAATTAGAAAACAATCCACAGACTGGAAGAAATATTTGCAAAAGACACAGCTAATAAAGGACTGTAACTCAAAATACACGAAGAATTCTTCAAACTTAACAATAAGAAAATAAACAACCCAATTAAAAAAATGATCCAAATACCTTTACAGACACCTCACCAAAGAAAATACACAGATAAGCATCTGAAATGATGTTCCAATCATATACCAGGGAAATGAAAACTAAAACAACAACAAGATATCACTACACACCTATTGGAATGGTCAAAATCTGGAACACTGACAACACCAAATGCTAGCAAAGATGTGGAACAACAGAAATCCTCATTCATTGTTGGTGGAAATGCAAAACGGTGCAGCCACTTTGGTAGACACTCTGGCAGTTTCTCACAAAACGAAACATACTCTTATCATGTGATCCAGCAATTGTGCTCCTTGGTACTTACCCAAAGGAGCTGAAAACTATGTCCACACAAAAATCTGCACATGGATGTTTATTGCAGCTTTATTCATAATTGCTAAAACCTGGAAACTATCAATATGCCTTTCAGTAGGTGAATGGATAAACTCTAGTACATTCAGACAATGGCATATTATTCAAGGCTAAAAAGAAATAAGCTACCAGGGGCGGAGCAAGATGGCAGAGGAGTAGGAGACCTGGATTTCATAGGTCTCAGGAATTCAGCTGAATAAGGATCAAACCATTCTGAACACCTACGAACTCAACAGGAGATTGAAGAGAAGAATAGCAACAACTCTCTGAACAGAAAAGCGACCACTTTCTGGAAGGTAGGACGTGCGGAGAAGTGAATCCGAGGCGATATTCGGGAGGATAGGCGGCGGGGGAAGGGGCCTCCGTCGGCCGCTTCTGGCAAGTGATAGAGACGCGGAGCACAAAATTGGAACTTTTAGAAGCCAGCCCCGCTGAGGGATGTCACTCCAGTGGCTAAGCAGGGGGTGGAAACCTCACGGGACAGTGTGGTCTCAGGACCCTCAGGGTCACAGAGAGACCGGGGGTGCCTGAGTGCGGCAGAGCTCCCAGGTATCGGAGCGGGGAAGCCGGCTGCAGAGACGGAGCCGAGGCTCGGGGTCTCAGCTCGGGGTTACCATAAACTGTGATCTGCGGCCCAGTCGGGCCACTGCTCCTCCAGCAGGGAACCAACAAGCGGCAGAGCTGGGGAGACTCCCCTTCCTCCCCTGGGAGGAGCGGTGCGGGAGCGCACCGCAGGGATCTGCTGGGTTTGGAGATTCCACACGGGGTCGGATGCCAGAGATAGAAACGCTCGGTCACAGGCCGGGTGAGCGGGGAGTGCGGCCAGAGACCAGGGAGACGGGAGTGACTGACTGCTTTTCTCTGGGGGTGCACTGAGGACCAGGGCCTCGAGTTCTCAGCTCCTCCAGGCGGAGATTGGGAGGACACCATTTTCACTCTCCTCCTCCAAAGCTGTACCGAGAGCTTGCAAGGAACAAAAGCTCCCGAGAGCAAACCCAAGCAGATTGCTTAGCCCGGACCGACAAGGGCGGGGCAATTCCGCCTCCGGCAAAGATATTTGGGAACCATGGCAACAGGCCCCTCCCCCAGAAGATCAGCATGAAAAGCCAGCAAGCCAAGACCAAGTTTACCGATCAGGGAGAACGGGAGAACTCCAGCGCTAGGGGAATACTGTAAATAGAATTCATGGCTCTTTTACCATGATTCATTAGTTTTTCAAAGTTAATTTTTTTAACTGTTTTTATTTTGGAATTCTTCTTTTTCCCTTTTTCAAACAACATCTTATCAATCCCTTTTTGAAAAAAAAACTTTTTTATTTTTCATTTTTAGAGTCATATTCTATCCCTTCATAGTAGATACACTTATTTTTGGCATATATATATATAAGTTGTTCTCTCTTTAAAATTTTGAGATACAGTTTCTTCTAACAGATCAAAACATACCCTAAATCACTAGTGTATGGCTTTGTTCTAGTCTCCTGCCTGATGACATTCTCTCCTTTCTTTTTCTTTTTTTTTAATCTTCTTCTTTCTTTTTTCAAACAACTTCTTATCTTATCAATTCCTTTTATAAAAGCTTTTATAATTTTCATCTTTACAGTCATCTTCCATCCATTCATTGTATCAACCCTTATTTTATACATATATAAGTCTTTCATTCTTTAAAATTTTAATAGGCACTTTCTTCTAACAAACCAAAATACACCCAAAATCTAGTGTGTGGCACTGATCTATGCACTTACCTGATCATATTTCATCATATTCAGGTTTTTTTGTTTTGTTCTGTTTTTGTTTGTTTTTATCTTTTTCTTTTTTTTCCTCTTTCTTTTTTCTTTCTTTCCCTTTCTTTTCCCCTGATTTCAGGTCTTTTCTGATTTGTTTAGAGTATATTTGCTGGGGATGTTGTTAACCTGTTAGCATTTTGTTCTCTCATTCATCTATTCTCCTCTGGACAAAATGACAAGATGAAAAAAATCACCTCAGCAAAAAGAACAAGAGGTAGTACCATCTGCCAGGGATCTACTCAATACGGACATTAGTACGATGTTGGACCTAGAGTTCAGAATCATGATTTTAAAGATACTAGCTGGGCTTGAAAAAAGCATGGAAGTTATTAGAGAAACGCTTCCTGGAGAAATAAAGAACTAAAATCTAACCAAATCGAAATCAAAAAGGCTATTAATGAAGTCCAATCAAAAATGGGGGCACTAACTGCTAGGATAAATGAGGCAGAAGAGAGAATCAGCAATATAGAAGACCAAATGATGGAAAATAAAGAAGCTGAGAAAAAGAGAGATAAACAACGACTGGATCACGAGGGTAGAATTCAAGAGATAAGCAATACGATAAGACGAAACAACATTAGAATAATTGGGATCCCAGAAGAAGAAGAAAGAGAGAGAGGGGCAGAAGGTATATTGGAGCAAATTATAGCAGAGAACTTCCCTAATGTGGGGAAGGAAACAGGCATCAAAATCCAGGAGGCACAGAGAACCCCTCTCAAAATCAATAAAAATAGGTCAACACCCCGACATTGAATAGTAAAACTTATGAGTCTCAGAGACAAAGAGAAAATCTTGAAAGCAGCTCGGGAGAAGAGATATGTAACCTCCAATAGTAGAAACATTAGACTGGCAACAGACCTATCCACAGAGACCTGGCAGGCCAGAAAGGACTGGCATGATATCTTCAGAGCACTAAACGAGAAAAATATGCAGCCAAGAATACTATATCCAGCTAGGCTGTCATTGAAAATTGAAGGAGAGATAAAAAGCTTCCAGGGCAAACAAAAACTAAAGGAATTTGCAAACATGAAACCAGCCCTCCAAGATATATTGAAAGGGGTCCTCTAAGCAAAGAGAGAGCCTAAAAGCAGCATAGACCAGAAAGGAACACATACAATATACAGTAACAGTCACCTTACAGGCAATGCAATGGCACTAAATTCATATCTTTCAATAGTTACCCTGAATGTAAATGGGCTAAATGCCCCAATCAAAAGACACAGGCTATCAGAATGGATTAAAAAACAAGACCCATCGATATGCTGTCTGCAAGAGACTCATTTTAGGCCCAAAGATACCACCACATTGAAAGTGAGGGGGTGGAAAACCATTTACCATGCTAATGGACACCAAAAGAAAGCTGGGGTGGCAATCCTTATATCAGACAAATTAGATTTTAAAACAAAGACTGTGATAAGAGATGAGGAAGGACACTATATCCTACTTAAAGGGTCTATCCAACAAGAAGATCTAACCATTGTAAATATCTATGCCCCTAACATGGGAGCAGACAGTTATATAAGGCAATTAATAACAAAAGCGAAGAAACACATTGACAACAATACGATAATAGTGGGGGACTTTAACACCCCCCTGAGTGAAATGGACCGATCATCTAGGCAAAAGATCAACAAGGAAATAAAGACTTTAAGTGACACACTGGACCAAATGGACTTCACAGACATATTCAGAACATTCCATCCCAAAGCAATGGAATACACATTCTTCTCTAGTGCCCATGGAATAGATCACATCCTAGGTCACAAATCAGGTCTCAACTGGTACCAAAAAATTGGGATTATTCACTGCATATTTTCAAACCACAGTGCTTTGAAACTAGAACTCAATCACAAGAGGAAAGTTGGAAAGAACTCAAATACATGGAGGCTAAAGAGCATCCTACTAAAGAATGAATGGGTCAACCAGGAAATTAAGAAGAATTAAAAAAAATCATAGAAACCAATGAAAATGAAAACACAACTGTTCAAAATCTCTGGGATGCAGCAAAGGCAGTACTGAGAGGAAAATATATAGCAATACAAGCCTTTCTCAAGAAACAAGAAAGGTCTCAAGTACACAACCTAACCCTACACCTAAAGGAGCTAGAGAAAAAACAGCAAATAAAGCCTAAACCCAGCAGGAGAAGAGAAATAATAAAGATCAGAGCAGAAATCAATGAAATAGAAACCGAAAGAACAGTAGAACAGATGAACGAAACTAGGAGCTTGTTCTTTGAAAGAATTAACAAGATTGATAAACCCCTGGCCAGACTTATCAAAAGGAAAAGAGAAATGACCTAAATCAACAAAATCATGAATGAAAGAGGAGAGATCACAACCAACACCAAAAAATACAAACAATTATAAGAACATATTATGAGCAACTCTATGCCAGCAAATTAGATAACCTGGAAGAAATGGATGCATTCCTAGAGATGCATCAACTACCAAAATTGAACCAGGAAGAAATAGAAAACCTAAACAGACCTATAACCACTAAGGAAATTGAAACAGTCATCAAAAATCTCCCAACAAACAAAAGCCCAGGGCCACATGGCTTCCCAGGGGAATTCTATCAGACATTTCAAGAAGAATTAATACCTATTCTCCTGAAACTGTTCCAAAAAATAGAAATGGAAGGAAAACTTCCAAACTTGTTTTATGAAGCCACCATTACCTTGATCCCAAAACCAGACAAAGACCGCATCATAAAGGAGAATTACAGACCAATATCCTTGATGAACATGGATGCAAAAATTCTCACCAAAATACTAACCAATAGGATCCAACAGTACATTAAAAGGATTATTCACCATGACCAAGTGGGATTTATCCCTGGGCTGCAAGGTTGGTTCAACATCCGCAAATCAATCAATGTGATACAATATATTAACAAAAGAAAAAACAAGAATCATATGATCCTCTCAATAGATGCAGAAAAAGCATTTGACCAAGTACAGCATCTGTTCTTGATCAAAACTCTTCAGAGTATAGGGATAGAGGCTACATACCTCAGTATCATAAAAGCCATCTATGAAAAACCTACAGCGAATATCATTCTCAATGAGGAAAAGCTGAGAACTTTCCCCCTAAGGTCAGGAATGCGGCAGCGTTGTCCACTATCACCACTACTATTCAACATAGTATTAGAAGTCCTAGCTACAGCAATCAGACAACAAAAAGAAATCAAAGGCATCCAAATCGGCAAAGAGGAAGTCAAACTCTCACTCTTTGCAGATGATATGATACTTTATGTGGAAAACCTAAAAGACTCCACCCCAAAACTGCTAGAACTCATACAGGAATTCAGTCAAGTGGCAGGATATAAAATCAATGCACAGAAATCAGTGGCATTCCTATACACCAACAACAAGACAGAAGAGAGACAAATTAAGGAGTCGATCCCATGTACAATAGCACCCAAAACCATAAGATACCTAGGAATAAATCTAACCAAAGAGGCAAAGGACCTGTACTCAGAAAACTATAAAATACTCATGAAAGAAATTGAGGAAGACACAAAGAAATGGAAACACGTTCCATGCTCATGGATTGGAAGAACAAACATTGTGAAGATGTCAATGCTACCTAGAGCAATCTACACATTCAATGCAATTCCCATCAAAATACCATCCACTTCTTTCAAAGAAATGGAACAAAGAATCCTAAAATTTGTCTGGAACCAGAAGAGACCCCGAATAGCGAGAGGAATGTTGAAAACGAAAAGCAAAGCTGGCGGCATCACGATCCCGGACTTCCAGCTCTATTACAAAGTGGTCATAATCAAGACAGTATGGTACTGGCACAAAAACAGACACATCGATCAATGGAACAGAATAGAGAGCCCAGAAGTGGACCCTCAACTCTATGGTCAACTCATCTTTGACAAAGCAGGAATGTCCAATGGCAAAAAGACAGTCTCTTCAACAAATGGTGTTGGGAAAATTGGACAGCCACATGCAGAAGAATGAAACTGGACCATTTCCTTACACCACACACAAAAATAGACTCCAAATGGTGGAAAGACCTAAACGTGAGAAAGGAGTCCATCAAAATCCCAAAGGAGAACACAGGCAGCAACCTCTTCGACCTCAGCCGCAGCAACTTCTTCTTAGAAACATCGCCAAAGGCAAGGGAAGCCAGGGCAAAAATGAACTATTGGGATTTCATCAAGATAAAAAGCTTTTGCACAGCAAAAGAAACAGTCCAGAAAACCAAAAGACAACCGACAGAATGGGAGAAAATATTTGCAAATGACATTTCAGATAAAGGGCTAGTATCCAAAATCTATAAAGAACTTACCAAATTCAACACCCAAAGAACAAATGATCCAATCAAGAAATGGGCAGAAGGCATGAACAGACATTTTTCCAAAGAAGACATCCAAATGGCCAACAGACACATGAAAAAGTGCTCAACATCGCTCGGCATCAGGGAAATCCAAATCAAAACCTCAATGAGATACCACCTCACACCAGTCAGAATGGCTAAAATTAACAAGTCAGGAAACGACAGACGTTGGCGGGGATGCGGAGAAAGGGGAACCCTCCTACACTGTTGGTGGGAATGTAAGTTGGTGCAACCACTCTGGAAAATAGTATGGAGGTTCCTCAAACAGTTGAAAATAGAGCTACCCTATGATCCAGCAATTGCACTACTGGGTATTTACCCCAAAGATACAAATGTAGGGATCTGAAGGGGTACGTGCACCCCAGTGTTTATAGCAGCAATGTCCACAATAGCCAAACTGTGGAAAGAGCCAAGATGTCCATCGACAGATGAATGGATAAAGAAGAGGTGGTATATATACACAATGGAATATTATGCAGCCATCAAAAGGAATGAGATCTTGCCATTTGCAATGACGTGGATGGAACTGGAGGGTGTTATGCTGAGTGAAAGAAGTCAATCAGAGAAAGACATGTATCATATGACCTCACTGATACGAGGAATTCTTAATCTCAGGAAACAAACTGAGGGTTGCTGGAGTGGTGGGGGGGTGGGAGGGATGGGGTGGCTGGGTGGTAGACACTGGGGAGGGTATGTGCTATGGCGAGTGCTGTGAATTGTGCTAGACTGTTGAATCACAGTCCTGTACCTCTGAAACAGATAATGCAGTATATGTTAAGAAAAAAAAAAAAAGAAGAAGATAACAGGAGGGGAAGAATGAAGGGGGCGAAATCAGAGTGGGAGACGAACCATGAGATACGATGGAGTCTGAAAAACAAACTGAGGGTTCTAGAGGGGAGGGGGCTGGGGGAATGGGTTAGCCTGGTGATGGGTATTAAAGAGGGCACGTTCTGTGTGGAGCACTGGGTGTTATGCACAAACAATGAATCATGGAACACTACATCCAAAACTAATGATGTAATGTATGGTGATTAACATAACAATAAAAAATTAAAAAAAAATAAAAGAAAGAAGCTACCAAGCCATGAAAAGACATGGAGAACCTTAAATACATATTACTAAGTGAAAGAAATGAATCTGAAAAAGGCTACATACATACTGTATGATTCCAAATATATGGCATTCTGGAAAAGGCTAAATCATGGCTGCAGAAAAAAAAAATCAATGGTTGCTGATAGTCAAGGGGAGGATGAACAGGCAGAACACAGAGGATTTTCAGGCAACAAGACTCCTCTGTATGATATTGCAATGATAGCTATAAGTCAATATACATCTATCCAAACTCATAGAGTGTACGATACCAAGAGTGAACCCTAAGGTAAACTATTGGCTTTGGATGTTTACAGTGTGTCACTGTGGGTTCATCCCTGGTAACAAACATACCATTGTAGTGAGTGATATTGCTAATGGGGGAAGCTCTTCATATGTGGGGACAGAGGGCATATGGAAAATCTCTGTTCCTTCCTCCCAATTTTGTTGTGAACCTAACCTTCCTTTAAAAAAGAAAAAAAGCCTTAAAAATGGTGCAGATTTGTATGGAAGTGTTGAATCACTATATTCTACACCTGAAACTAATATTACACTGTATGTTAACTAACTGGAATTTAAGTAAAAACTTAAAAAAAAATAAGAAAAAAATGATGTAGATTCATATGTACTGATATGGAAAGATCTCCAACACCATGGTAAATTAAAAATTCAAGTCACAAAAAAATTCTAAAATTATCTTATTTATACAGAAGAGGAAAACAGAAATGTATGTGTATAGATTTATAGTAAACTTCTAGAAGGATATTTGGAAAAACTGCTAGAAGTGGTTGTTTCTCATAAAGGCAGGAGGATTTGGAGATATACTTCTGCATCATTAGATACTGTTACGTGGAGGACAAATTTCCATAGTACATATGTAATTGAAAATAAACATATTCAGAAAAATATTCCTGGACCTCACTGTAAACAATCCAGTATACTCACAAAGGGCATGTTTATTTAGAAATGTAGATGTTCTTTTTCATAATATAAATGCAGACTTCAAAATGCCCCACCCAGTATTCTTTAAACTTGTTATACGAGTCATTTGCGTTACAGCTAAAGAATAAAGAAAAACTAATTAAAATAAAGAATGATTAGTGAATTAATTAATTAAAACTCCACAGTCTCCTTTTCTCAAGAAATGTTGAGATTTTAGTATTATAAAAGAAATATATAACAGCTATAAATATTATAATTTCATGGGGCTTTGAATGTTTATGTTAGAAAAAAAGCAGGCTTGCAAATTATAGCCAAAATAATAGAAATAGTTTGCTTGGAACACAAGTGAAAGCAATAAAATAAAAAATTGATTCAATTTTTTGCCTCTTCCTTATGCCAAGCAAGGATAAATTCCACTATACCTGATTTCCCAGGATTGGAGAGCAGACCAGTGGTTGATTGGCTAGTTAGGCACCAGATAAGGATAGCTGCTGTTTATTTGTGTGTGAACCTGGATGTGTGCAAGCACAGTGGTCGTCTGGGTCTTCAGCAGTAGTAGAGAGATTTCAGAGAGGGTGATGTAAAAAGTAAGCAGATCACAGAGTAGATGAAATGGGGTGCTCTTCCAAGCAAAGGGAAAGAATGTATAAGCAGAAAGGGTTAGGGGTCCCCAGGAAAAGAAAGACAGACATAGCTTCCATGACCCAAGAGAAGTCATTGTCGGTCCCCAGCTATTTTCCATGATCTGTGCCCTGATTGTGAGAGCACACTTCTTGCAGAACTTCCTAGGAGGTGTCAGAATTACAAAGATATCCAAAAACCGCACTAGTTAAGGATTTTCAGGGAACAAAGGGAATGCAAACACTAACAGTCTCTACCAGGCCAGGAAACAGCCTAACTGGATCAGAGACAATAAATATCTGGTAAAACTCCCAGTGTGGTTTCAAAAGTAACGAAGGACCTGCACTCCTTCCCCAAGATAGCACACCCAAGACCCCCATGTAGCTTACACCGGCTCCAGGAGCATGCCCATAGCCCTTGCTCCTGGTCTGCCGGTTACCTCTGCTTCATTATAATGTTAAAATCTCCCCTGTAGGAGGAGCACAAACTTCATGAACATGACATAGGATGAATGTAGAGGCAGGTTTTCTAAGTACTTGCATAACCTTATGCCTGCCTTTACATGCAAAACGACAAAGCTCCCCTTTCTGAATATTCATCCCAACCCTAAATAAAAATAACCTAATCACCCCTGCTCAGGGAGTCACAGCTTTGGAAGTTATTCCCTGTGATCTCCATATTTGTTAGAAATAAAGTTTCCCTTGTATGACGAGTCTACCTGAGGTAGTCTCTATCGGTAACTCACCAAGGAGCAAACTCACATTAGTTTGGTTACAAATGGATGCCAAAAACATAGAAGTCTTGAAATTTTTCAGTAGAACTGGAATACAGAGTTCGTAAAGAAACCAGTGGGAATGACGCTGTGGATAGATGTAGGATAGAAGCAGATAATCAGGGCCCTTCACAAGCCATGCATATTAATTTGGATGTTTTATCTTTTACTCCAGTGTGGACCAGAATGGGAGCCACCAGCTACATGTGAGTACTTAAGATGTGGCTAGCTCAAAGTCAGACGTTCTGTAACTGTAAAACAGTACACACCAGATGTCAAAGAATTAGTATGAAAAAAATTTTTTTAAATACCTCATTATTATTTTTAACTGATTACATGTTGAAGTGGTAATGTTTTGAATATATTGGGCAAAATTAAAAATCTATAATTGAAATGAATTTCACCTCTCTTTGGTTTTTAATTGGCTAGTAAAATTCTTTCTATTACATATGTGTCTAATGTTATGTTTCTACTGACAATGTTGCTTTAGATAATAGTTAGATGTTTAACAGAGGAGTGAAGGATGGGATTTGCATTTTAAAAGTATCCCCTGGCAAAAGTGTGAAGAATGGTTTGTAGCAAAGCCAATTCCTCAGCTATTATAACAGTCCAAGGAGAAAAGATGAAGCTTATTAAGGCAAGAGTGCTGGAGACAAAATAACAGGACAGATTCAACCCATGGGCTATCGAGAGTGAAGGATTGAGAAGATAAGCTTTAAATTTCTTGTTCTGATGGCTGGGTTCTTGATGATTCCATTAACTCAGAAGATAATAATAAGAAGACCTATTTTGAGTAAGAAGTTTAGAAAGAAAGCATTAATTCTGCATAGAATATGTCATGATGCTTGAGGGACCTGAAGTATCCATTTGCAATAGACAAAAAGAAATATGCTGGAGTTCTGGGAAAAGCTCTGGACTGGAGACAGGGACATGTGCTCATCAGTGCATGCATAGAGGATGATTCACTGTTAGGAAACTGTCCTTTATGAAAACAGTACAGAACCCTGAGGGTGAAGAAACTGTTTGCCAAGAGATTAGGAAAAGAAGCCAGAGGGATTAGAAGAGAACCAGGAAATACTGTTTCAAAAGCTCAGCAAGTGGAAATCAAGAGGCAGAGAGGGACCTGCGGTATGGGATTTTTATCAGCCCCTTGTGGGTGAGTTACATGCATTTTATGTTACACACTTAGTTCTCAAGCAACCCTATCAAATCCTATAATTCTCTGCGTGTTACAGATGAGGCAAATGAGAAGCAAGGGAAGTTTAAGTAACCTGCCTGAGGTCACAGATCACAACAGTGGTCAACAGGACTCAAACGCAGGCCACCTGCTACAGGTCTTCTTATTCAAAATCCCGGCTATTCGATGTATATAACCAGGTCATCTTTACCCCTAAAATACTAAGTGGGCTAAGGCAAATTTGTATTATCAACAACAGGATGAAAATAAGATGGAGGAAAAAAGTTAGGCTCTCTGTTGAATCGCAGACTTGTACCTCTGAAACAAATAATACATTATATGGTAAAAAAAAAAAGAAAAAGAAAAAGAAAAAGAAGATAGCAGGAAGGGAAGAATGAAGGGGGGAAATCAGAGGGGGAGATGAACCATGAGAGACTATGGACTCTGAGAAACAAACAGAGGGTTCTGTGGGGGGGGGATGGGTTAGCCTGGTGATGGGTATTTAAAGAGGGCACGTAATGCATGGAGCACTGGGTGTTACACGCAATGAATCATGGAACACTACATCAAAAACTAATGATGTAATGTATGGTGATTAACATAACATAATAAAAAACAAACAAAAAAAAGTTAGACTCTCAGCTTTGGGTCAGTTCTTCAGGGAAGTGGATTGACCAAGAGACCGGGTCAGTGGGCATAAATTCTGCGTGATTTTCCTCACCACCTTTGCTAGCTATTTTGACAGCTTCTAGAATCAGACCACACCTGTTCTAGGTGGAGGCACTAGTGGGTGGGGTCCCCGATCCAGTCCCCCGGTCCCCTGTGGTAGGTTCAGCTGGAATCTGGAAGGCCTGAGATTAGAAAGCAGCAGGAGACTGGAGGAAGGGTAACCCTTTCAGCTTTAGATAATTCTCTCCTCAAGCCCTTTTTATCTCCATTCTCAATCCTATCTTTTCTAAACCCCACGGAGAAGCTGCTGGAGACTTTAGGAAAGAGAAGCGATGCATTCTTTACAGGATCTGTTGAAGACAGAAAATTCGCTATAGGCTTGTTGCCAAGCTTGGCCCTGCAGCCTCTATCAGCACCCTGCCTCAAAGAGAACTGACAGAGCTCCTGGTAGGAAAGGTCCCTTTTCTCTTCACATGATCATCACAGCAAAGCTTTTTGTCATTATGTGTTGCATTGCCCGCTGGTCAGATTCATAACAGTCCTAACAAAAGGTGTTCTGATGATTATTGTTTAAACAGCTCTGTGGAAGCCCCACTCTGGCCCAAAACATCTATTCTACCTTTCTCATCCACCTAGTATAAACCTACAACTATTTTGTTAGATAGGTATTCATTTAAGTGAGCATCCTATTCATCCATTCATCAAGCATCCTATTTGGAACCGCAGACATCCCCGTGAATTCTGGTATTTGACTAGTTCACCCTAGACAAAAGAGATCACTTGAAGGGGGACAAGCAACAAATTGACAGTGTGTCTCTGGTGCTATCTGTGTACCTAATGCTCAGGAGATGTAGGGGAGAGGGACAGAGGTGGAGTGCCTCCACCTCGACAATCTAGAAAGGAAAGGTCTAGAAGAAGCACAAAAAGAAAGGAGAGTATGGATGATTAAACCAAGGTCACGACTATATAATTTTTCATGAGTTCCATCCTATCAGGAGGATCTCCTCCGAGCATGGACTCCTCGAAACCGAGTTCTAATGGGCCTGCTGAACCAAGTGGCTGGAGGTGAATAATTTTAGACTCTCAAGTACCACAGGGCATGATAGACCAGATGTAATGGAACTGAGATATTTGGCTGTGACAAGAGGGAAAAACAAAACAACGAAGAAAACAACCTCAAGCTAGAAGTCTAGAATATTTATGGAAGGTGTAATTGTATTTCAAGGAAATTCTAGCTAAATTATTCCAAGGCTTTGTTTTCTTCAAAGGGTCAAGCACAGCACCTTGATAGAAAAAAAAAAAAAATATCACCCTTATTGAAGAAAACTGCAATCCAATCAGAGGCCTGTGCCTAAATGTACAAACAATTAGCCATAAGCTTGAAAGACTAAGGGACTGGTGATTCACAGATATGCTACTTGCTCACACATTCCGTCCTCCCTTTCCCCCCATCTCAGGGCAATGAACCCTTGAGCGGGATTTGCAGTATGGCACACGTCTCCGTGGACTGCTGGACAACATTTTTGGGAGTGGGGCCACGACATCTAGAAATCAAGCACTCCTCCAAAGGTCTGGAATTTACAGAAGGATAGAAGCTCAGAGGGACTTCTGGGGAGAACAAAGCAAACTACAGAGCTAAGTACTAATCAAATAAGTGGTAGAGATTACTGTTTTAATGTTTTTACCAGTTAGATGCTACCTGGGCCAGTTATCTAATTATATTAGGCACTCTCGGTAGCTCTGATGGTGCCTAAGGCTCCGCCAAGCTTTCCCAGTTCTGTGCGCTCACAGTTTTCTGAAGAGTTCATCAGGTTAGTTATATATTGCATTTATACCACACACAAAAGAGAAAGACAGTTGGAACCCCAAGCACACAATTAAGGGAAGCTGCTGCAGAGGTAACACATTTCAAATATTTCTGAACTGATTTAAGGCAGAAAGGAGGCCTTGGCAATGTTTACATTGCTGAGATGATATGGTAGATCCAGCGACACTGTGTTACCTTGAAATGCTCACATTGCTTGTTCGAAGGGCTTCTGGTTTCTTGAGTTATGTGTCTTTAGTACTGTGTGTCTTAATAGTATTTTGCAAGATGTTAGGAGGACTGTATATGTTTCACAAAATGTTTTCCATTTTGAAACAAAATATTAAATTGTAGACAATCTCTCTTACTCTATTTTATTTAACTAGTAAGTATTTTTTTAAGGGAGAAAAAGCAAAATTAGCATTAAATTGTGCATTTGCTTCTTTATAATTTAATGAGACAATCATATTACCTGGGGCATTGGAATTCAAGAGAACACCATGAGCATTAAAATCATTCTCTATGCACATATAAAAAAAGATGAACTCCATAGAGATTGCTAAAATACCTACAATAGCAAAAAGAAATATTATTTTTATGGTTTATTATTCTATCTCAATGGGATCCAGTAGCAATTAATGACATGCCAAAATAGAAAAAAATATATGATATATATTATGAGATTAAAAGACAAACTGATGAAAACCTGAGTAGATATAAAAATTCAAACTTGCCTTTATAACCAATTAAGTATAAACCAAATGGCATTTGAGAGTAAATTTATAGCACCTCACAGAAAATCATTCTTATTATTCATGGTCTCTTTTTGTTTCAATAAACAGATTCCTGGCATTAAGAATCTATATCACACATTACCACTGGCAATTGATCTCTGGAAAATATGCCATATTTCACAAAATTTATGCCATGCTTAATGGATGGTTGTTAATGTTCACCAAACCCATAGATTAAAGTAAATGGAAGAGAGCTCATTGTTTATACAAACCTGTTAGAAAAAAACTAGGCCTCCAAGAGTTCTTTCCCAGCTGTGCAGACAGAGAAGCAGAAAGACAGTGACTTGTGGGTATTAATAAGGTACCCTTTTGGGGACATCTGGATGGCTCAGTAGGGAGTCCAAGGGTCGTGAGTTCAAGCCCCACACTGGGTGTGGAGCCAAATAAATACATACATACATACATACATACATACATACATAAATAAATAAGGTAGGTAGGTACTCTTAAAAATTCTCCCTAAATTCTAGTTTAAAAAGAAAATCCTGTAAAGTTGGCTTAAATGAGGGATAAGAAAATACACAGGATGTGAGGGGCTCTGATGGAATGGTAAGAAATTCACGTTTATGAAGTATTCACTAAATGCTGGCCCTGTGTGGAGGTGTAATATACCAGGTATTTCATTTAATTCTCACAATAAGCCCAGGGGAAAACACTATTATTCCATTTTATAAACAAAGAAACTGAGACTCAGGAGGGCCAATGTTTCATAACTTGCCTAAAATTATAGCCAAATATAAGTGCCAGGATGCAGTTTTGCCTGCTCAAGGTTTTTGTGCAGCATTTCATCAGTTGAGATGGAAGTAGGTCTTTCTTGAAATAAAAGTAGTCCGTGTTCCAAGAATACTTAAGGAATTGCTGGGTTACCTGAACCTAGCTAGATTTCTTTCCTGTAGGATTTGTTCAGAGGTTTGGTTTTTTGTTTGTTTGTTTAAGATTTTATTTGTTTTACAGAGAGAGAGACAGCGAGAGAGGGAACACAAGCAGGGGCAGAGGGGGAGGGAGAAGCAGGCTTCCAGCTGAGCAGGGAGCCCGATGCAGGGCTTGATCCCAGGACCCTGGGATCATGACCTGAGCTGAAGGCAGACGCTTAACCGACTGAGCCACCCAGGCGTCCCTGTTCAGAGTTTTCAATAAGGCACAATGCATAATGAATCTGCAAGAGGTGACTACTGCATATGGCATTTTTCAAAGGCAATTGTAGAAACCTTTTGTCCTAGAACATCTGATTACATTATAAAAGCCGGGGCGAAATCCTCTGAGGGGAAGGAGGGAGTGGCGGTGGAGGTGGTGAGAGAGCCCTCACACCCCCGCACCGTGTGACCCCATCACATCCTCCATGGCTTTCTCGTTCCTGGCGTGATTCCGCAGAAGAGGCAGGTGCTCCTAGGTCCTCTGCCAGAAAAGAGTTTCTCACCCACTGGAGGAGACGGCTGCAAGCAGAAAAACTTTCTCTATTTGGTGGAAATTATTGCCCTTTGAGTGTTTCTCTCCTCTACCCACCCTGCCTCTTCTCTCCTGCCAGGATTGTTTCCAATGCCCAGCACTGTCCCTCTTCCACAGAGGAAGAGAGCAGGAACAGCCGGGTAATTTCCACAAATGGGAGGCGTGGAGATCAACAAGCCCGCATTTGACAGTTGCAGAACAGGAGCACAGATCACCAGAGAAGGTTGAGGGATTAAGGCAAGCTATTATGAGCACGTAAGGAATTGTATGGGAAAAGTAACAGTATGTATCAACTCTGTTCCCCACAGGAAAAAGCTTTTATTATCTTTTTCTGGTGTTCTTAGTTGGATACAGGTTTTTCTGACTCTAATAAACAAGAAGACATGTTTAATTTTTCAAGCCATCAGAAGCCTCAGAGCAAGATTTCTTTCATTTTTTTCTCTCACAAGTATCAAAGCCTCAATATATAACTTCCTGAACATTCATTAAGTTTCACTTAGCCACAAAGACCTAAAATAAAGCCTAAAATGTTACCATCACGCTTTCTGATTGATAATATCAATAGTAATCATTTGCCTCAAAGATCATATAATATTAATGAGAGGAAGAAATGTGCTCTTATTTGGACTTTTAAGCATCTGCCTCAAAGATTTTTAAAGACTATCAATAGTACTTAAGAAATTACCCAGAGTTAGAACTCCAAAGAACTCTTTTAGAAAAAAATGTATGAAACGATTGTATTTAAAATATTTTAAAAACAGCTCAGCACATATTGACCAGTCTGGCTTAGATCCAGCCTAAGCACAGTCCTAAATACCCAGAGATGACAGAAATCAGCCATTTGCTAGAACTCAGGGAGATCTGAGGGGTCCTGGTGGAGGGGCTGAGGAGGGTGACCGCATAGTAGGAGGGACACAGGACCAACTCAGAGAACAGCTACTGACCAACTATTATGGAAGCATTTGAGTATTTCAACAACAGCTATGCCCATAATGGCGCCTATCTGTAAGGTACAGTCACCATTCCTTAGAGATAAGGAATGATTTTCTATCTCAATTTGCCATTAACCTTAAAGGTAACTTAACCTGTTGGAAAATGTCATTTAAGAAAAACCCTTCAGCGAAACGCCTAAGCGGCTCAGTCGGTTAAGTGTCTGCCTTCGGCTCAGGTCATGATCCAGGGTCCTCCTGGGATCCAGCCCTGTGTCAGGCTCTCTGCTCAATGAGAAGTCTTCTCCCTCTCCCTCTCCCTCTGTTATCTCTCTCTCACTCTCTCTCAAATAAATAAATAAAATCTTAAAATAAAAAAAGGAAAAGGAAAACCCTTTGGCTTTGATTTGTCTATGTAAAGAATGGTATCATTTAAGCCTTAGTGGTATACTACTGCAGATTCTTCAAAGAGTAGTCTATGTTACTCTTTATAGGAGAACCTGGTTTTCTTGGATTTATCTAAGGTGTCATTTATTTATCTTAGGCAAACAGAACCAAGAGCAAACTGCTACAGGACTCATTAGTTCTAACCACAAACCTGAGATGCAACCTTCTCTATATATTCTATTAAGTGCACACTTTTGGCTCCTTTTTCCTTAGCCAAAAAATCTAATCATTGCCCATAGAATTTACATATCAGTTGTTTTGAAACAGCCAATTGCCATAAGTTTCCAGCATATTGTGACTTGTTACTGCCAGTTCACTAGGACTAGACTAATTGATGGGAGAGGCAATAAGCCTGTCCTCTCTCCTCCTCTTGTTACAACTCCCAATGTTCTCCAAGAGTTGGCACCATTACAGAGAGGCTGCAGTCTTTTGAGATTTTCATAAGCATATTACCAAATATTCTTTCCTTTCCTCATTCCCCTTCATGAACACTGATTATATATATATGTATATATAAAGTCACATATGTTATATATATTTATATTTGTAAAATAAGGCAAAGGAAAGGAAAAACTTTCTGAATAAAGGAAAAATTTTCATTGTTTATTTAGAAATTACTTACATTAAACATTAAAATGAGGACTTTATCAGTCCACCAACTAGACTTTAATAAGTAAAAAAAAAAAGAAAAAGAGTATTATGTCAACGTATTGATTGAGTTTCAAAATAATATTCAAATACAGTATTCTCATTGTTCAACTGAAACTGAAACAATTTGAGTGCAATTAAAATGGTACCAGATAGAAATAAAATAAAACCACATTACTTTCCTCTTAAATATTTTATAAATGAAAGAAAAATAAGTAGGTTACATGAAAATCAAAGTTCACTGATGCAAATCAAAATCACAATCAGATGTCACCTCACACCAGTCAGAATGGCTAGTTAACCAAAAAGACAAGAAATAACATGCTGGCGAAGATGTGAAGAAAAGGGAGCCCTTGTGCACTGTTGGTGGGAATGTAAATTGGTGTAGCCACTGCAGAAAATGGTATGAAGATTCCTCAAATAGTTAAAATTAAAATTACCATATGATCCAGTAATTCCACTACTGAGTATTTACCCAAAGAAAATAAAAACACTAACTCAAAAAGATATATGCACCCCTATGTTTAATGCAGCATTATTTACAATAGCCAAGATATGAAGGCAACCCGTGTCCACTGATAGATGAATGGATAAAGAAGATGTGGTGTATATAAACAATAGAATATCACTCAGCCATAAATAAGGATGAGACCTTGCCATTTGCAACAACAGGATGGAGATAGACAACATTATGCTAAGTGAAGTAAGACAGAAAGATAATTTTCTAACTCAAGATTTACACAATAAAATGGGAATAAGCCTTCTTTGTCACTAACAAGCCATTAAAATTGTTGTGTATCTCTTAGAAAAATGAATGTCGTTATACAGTAAGTATCAAATAAATATCCAAAGGAGGGAAAGAGGACTTCTTGAATATAGCACCCTGGAGGGAAAATGAAAATAGGATGTTTCTACAGAGTTAGATTCACAGAGTGACTGCAAGACCAGTATTTGATGAGTCAGTCATGATTAAGGAAAACAAGGCAACAGGGCATGTAGGATCCTTAACCACCTCTACTTCCATATTTCTTTATGATGGGGTTCAGAATACGCTACCACAAAATATGGCTCCTTGGCATACTGAATATCTTAAGCTGAATTTGAGAAAATGGCAGAAGTAGGAAGGTCACACTAACCTTCTCCCCACTGCCCTTCTTCCCTGAAATGGGTCATAAATCTCCTATATGAAACATACCTTTTACCAGGGGGTACCTACTGTACCAGGAGGAATGCAGACATTTTTATCACCAGAGACAGGGAATTTGGGGTCAAGAAGTCTATATAAACAAACCCTGTTAAACTGACCCTTATCTTCTCAGCTTCTTTACCATTCACTAACCCTATACCCAACCCCTTTGTCTTATCAATCTTCACAAATTTATTGATTATCTAAAAGGTATAAAAGCTTCCTGCTCTGGTAACTTCTTCATGTGTTCATTGTCTTGTAAAGATTCCTTATACATGTAAACATTCTGTAAAATGTGTAGACTTTTCTCCTGTCACTCTGTTTTTGTCAGTTTAATTTTCAGACCCACCCAAGGACCTTAAGAGGGTTGAGGAAAACTTTTTTCTCCATTTCATTATCACATGAGCTATGTACTGATAGGAATTATGAAACCATTTCATAATTCCTCCTTGTACTTCCTGTCATAAGAGGCTTCCATAACCAGTAGATATCCAGAGTCTTTGTATTCTTCTGGGCCTTTCCTGGTAGTTCCCTAAACTAAAGAGGCCTCACTGCAACCTGCTCCTCCCTGAAGTTTCATGTAATTCTTCCTGTCAGAATTTAAATCTCCTTTTGTGTTCCTCACAACTTCATTTGGCAGCTCTTCATTCCCTCAGCTGTCCTGGTCGGCCCTTTTGAGAGCAGGTACTACGTCCTTTGTTCCTCCTTATTCCCAACAAAACACATGAACTGAATGTTGAGAAAGTATCATTTTCTTCATGTACTTGAAGAAAACAGAAGGTGTGACAAAATGTATTGAATATGTATTGTGGGAAAGGCTTTACACAGAGTAATAGGAGACTCAATCATTTCACTCTCCCTTTGGATGCTAACTCAAAAATCCCTGGAGGAAGCCCTACAAAGCTGTCCAACAGGAGACCAAGGATTCATTTACCACAGACTCGTGAACTACAGCCCACACAGGAGCACTGGGCGTCAGGGCAAGCCAAATGTCACTTTAAACAATGCCATACAGGGAAGTTCTGTCTGAACAGACAGTGAGCTCATCTGAGTTCTAATCCCCCCCCCTTTTTTTTTTTAAGATTTTATTTGAGAGAGAGAATGAGAGACAGAGAGCACGAGAGGGAAGAGGGTCAGAGAGAGAGGCAGACTCCCCGCTAAGCAGGGAGCCCGATGCGGGACTCGATCCCAGGACTCCAGGATCATGACCTGAGCCGAAGGCAGTCGCCCAACCAACTGAGCCACCCAGGCGCCCTCTAATCCCCTTTTTATTCTTCATTGATACAGACAAGTTTCTTTAGGTTTCTGGGATCTGTTTCTACAAAATGTCAAGGCTAAACAGGATAGACCCTGACTGCTCTTTTTAGCCCTTCCGTCTAAACATACAGGCCCCCCAGCATGTGTGGCTAAGAAATTTCAAAAGAATTTCACTGAAACCTAGATCAGCCTCCAAGTCGACTGTTCCCATGCTGGGTCCTCTGCCATGGCCTCCCCAGCTGTTACCACAGATGAAGTGCCGGGCTCCTCACATCAACGCCTCCAGAGATTCAGTGCCCTCCAGCCTTTCTCCCTCTTTTTCTTATACCATTTTTCAGATCATCTTATAAACTAGCCATTATTTTTCTCATCTTAAGAAAAAATAAACTTTTCCCTCTCCTGACATCATTTCCCTCCATTTCTCTCTCCTTTAGAATCTGTTTTCCCAGAAGAGTTGTTTACCGCCAGCCTTTCCAATTTCACACTCCACTCTCACTTGAAGAGACTCCTCTCAGGCACTAAGCTCCACAAAACTCTACTAGAACTGCTCTTGCCAAGCCACACTATGAGCTCCTGAGATCTGCTGTACAATATTGTACCTATAGTCAACACTAACATATTCCACGTTTAAGACTCCATTAAGGGGGTAGATATCATGTTAAATGTTCTTACCACAATAAACAAAAAATTTTTGAAAAGAGCCATTTGATGGAACGTATCATACCCTCCTTCCTGAAACACTTTTTTTTTTTTTTAAAGATTTTATTTATTTATTTGACAGAGAGAGACACAGCAAGAGGGGGAACACAAGCAGGGGGAGTGGGAGAGGGAGAAGCAGGCTTCCCACAGAGCGGGGAGCCCGATGCTGGGCTCGATCCCAGGACCCTGGGATCATGACCTGAGCCAAAGGCAGACGCCTGATGACTGAGCCACCCAGGTGCCCCCTGAAACACTTTTTACTGTCTTTTCAGTTTAGGTGAAGAAACACTGTATTTCCCTAATTTCAGTCCAACTGTGTCTTGCTGTATCTTTGCATCTCTAAAATACACATGTAAGATAATAAGTATTCACTAATATTTACTTGTTGAGAATTTACTACATGCTTGAATATGTGCATCTTGCTAAAATGAACTAGATATTGATTCTGCCCCCAAAGAGACTAAATCCAGAGGGAAATATAAGATAGGAAGATGAATGCACATCATGCAAAATACAGATGTAAGATTTTAAAGAAAAGTACAGATGTGGAGCGACAAGTGTTAAGAGGGCTTATTTCCATGTATGATGATCAGGCAAACTTCATGAGAGCGTAGATTACCCATGGAAAGAATTCTGATAAGCAGAGGCAGGAGAGAAAAGTATCCAAGAAAGAGGAAATAGGTTGGATAAATGTGGAAAGGAAGAAAAGTAGAGCATAGGTCCCAAAGATAGCAAGTCAGTAGTCCAGTTTGGCTGGAGGTAGGAAGTACAAAGAAGAACATGGGAAATTTGGGTGGGGTGGGGAGGCATGGATTAAATTTTGGACACTGTAAAGTTGAAGGACTAATGGAACCATGAAGTTCCTATTGTTCAAGAGGAAGCTGAAAGTATGGAATTGGAGTGAGTCAAAGCTTGCAATGGAGATTTAGGGGTCTGCAGAATAGAAGTGACCAGAAAAGCCACAGCATTTTCAAGGAGGAAAGTGCAGATGAAAGAGATAAGGAGTAAAGGTGAAATTATTGAAGACTGTTTTTGTATGTGGCTTTCTCAGTAAATATAAGTAGCAAAATTTCAATATATCCAAGTTCGTAATCATTGAGTTGACAAATATTTATTGGGTGCCAATTTTTCTATGTGTTGGGGATGCTGAAGGGAAATAAATAGATGGAGTTTCTACCCTCAAGGATCATCTGCTCCAGTAAAAGATAATAAATACATAAAACAAACACATTCATGAAAAAAAATTTCAAGTATTGATGAGAAGACAAAATATGTACCTGTGATACAGGGTGAAGGAGAGTGATAGTCTGCTTTTTAATTATCTATTAAATAAAAACTACCATTTATGGAGAACACAGCTTTGCCTATATTATTTCATCCAAGCCTTGGTAAAAAACCTAATCTTACAGAAAAAGGAGCAAGGCTTAGAGAATTTAACTTTCCCAAGTTCACCTAGAACCCAAGTGGCAAAATAGAGATGTGGACCCAGATTCATCTGACCCAAAGACTGGACTATGGTGAATTTCTCCTTCCTGCACATTTAGTATATCCTGAGGTTATACTTCCACTTACAGGTCCTATAAGGCATGTGCTTGGAGCTTGTTTCCATCCGTAATTGTGAGCTTATGACTCACCACATTCTCTTTCACCCTAGCAATTTACAGGTCCAACCCAGAGTCCAGGTAGGGTGAATTAGATTCAAACACTTGATGAGAGTCACTGAAAAGGATTTGTAACTGTTTTTTATCCAGTATTGATTATCCTCTGGCCACAATTACTTACCTTCCACCCACATGCAAATATAGTTGCCTCCTCCTGAGAACCTCAAAAGGCTCAGCCCATTATAATATTTGACCAAATATCCATAATCTCATGATCACGATAAGCCTCCTCAGGTGCAGTTTCTTGGGTGCAATCATCTTATTCCAAAGACAAATTACCTACCCCCCCCACACACACCCAGGATACAATGGTTGAACAGGACAGAAGAATTGCAATAATCATTCTTAACCAAAAAAAGAAAGAATGGGAGGCACATAGCAATCTCTGGTCCATAGCAATTCTGAAATCCACCCAGGTACAGGTTGTCAGGGTTCCCTACTACGGACATAGGAAATGTTCCTTGGTTAGGGTCCAGTTCTACTCATTAAGAATTGGTCCCAAATTCATTGTTCTGCAATTCTTGGGTCCCCCTCAAGACTCCTGGTTTCATACTTTAAGAGACTCTTCCTTCTTCATAAAAATGGCCCATGTTTATAGCTCAACAGCTGCCTAATCCTACTTACTGGCCATGGAAAATCAATTCTCAGAAAAATATTTTCATATTAAATAGTTTCTGACTCTTCTAGTCCAACTGATATAATGCCCTTAAAACCTCTGTGAGTTTTCTATAAATATGATTGGAGTCTACTCTATGCCCCAAAAGCCATCCTTATAGTTATTTTTGAGAGAGATCCCTCTTTACCGTGGGTTGGCATGGTAAGAAAATGCCTCTAAGATTGTTAGAAGCCCTTTTGTCTAGTTGAAAGGATCTATCATGCACAATGTTTAACCTTTCCACGGTCTCAACAAAGGCTTTATAGTTACACACCTGTCAATCTTTACCTAAGGCCACTTCTTTCTTTGGGAATCTTTTGCTGGCTAGACAGACTGAGGATGAGAAACAGTTTTATATTCCAATCAGCAAATCCAGGGCTCTCTATATTTTTTCTAAATCCTGCTTATAAACTGCATTGTTCCTTGTTTAGTTTATTTCTCTCCTCCTGTAACATTATACACAGTCAAAAAAGAGATCAGTTAATATTTTTCAAGTTATATCCAGAAATCTCCTTTGCCAGATAACACAGGTTTATCAGATACATCTCTCAGCTTCCATATTATTGTAGGCAAAAATACAAAACATATGTAGCCATCTTTTCAGCTTCTGTTAACAGTTAACATCCCAGTTAACATCCCAGCAGCCTTTGCTAATATAAACTTCTCACCATTTTTCCAGCCCCTACCTATTATTGGGTCCCAAAATGATAAGTGATTTATGTTTTTGTTACCAATGGCACTCCATCTCCAGGGAGCGCCACTTTAACAAATACTCTCTATTAGTTACCAATTTCTACATACCAAAGCACCTCAAAATTTAGTATCTTATTATTTCTCATGATTCTGTGGGTTGACTGGGCAATGATTCTGGTCTTACCTCTAAGAGAGGCATAAATTTGGATTGGCTCACTTTGTGTTCAAAAAGGAATCCTTTGTCAGCTTAGATGTGGTTGCAAGGTATAAGAGGGCCTCACTCATAGGACTGGGGACTCACCTGAAATGTCTGGGCCTCTCTTTCTATGAAGACTTTCACCATGTGATGGCAGAAATAGTCCAAGAGGGTGAAAGAGGAAGCTGCAAGGCTTCTTGAGGCCAGATCCTAGAAGTCACATGTCATTTTCCTTGCATTTTATTGGTCAAAAGATGACATGGGACGAGCCCATAATCAAGAGGTGAAGAATTAGAGTCCACCTTTTTCAGGGAGGAGCTGCAAACTATTTGTGGACATTTTCTATCCACCAGTTAGGAACTCAGTATGGCCCCATGGAATAGAGATGGCTAAGTGCACTGTAGGAAAGCAGTGGCATTATTAGAACCAGAAGCTGAACATATGAGTTATTGAACCAAAGATAGCTTTACTTTCTATATGGACAAAACCATACTGTAAATAATGGTAACTCAAAGCCACATATTGAAAGGAATCGAATGGTCAAGATTACTAGATGTAGTTGGAAATCCAAAGCAAAATTTGGCACTACAGTTGACTCGTGAACAATGAATAGTGCAGGTTTACTTATAAGTGGATTTTTTTTTTTATAAATATAGTATGGTACTTTAATTGTATTTTCTCTTCCTTATGATTTTCTTAATATCATTTTCTTTTCTCTAGCTTACTTTATTGTAAGAATATAGTATGTAACACATATAGCACATACATATAACATACAAAATGTATGTTAATCAACTATTTTTGTTACTGGTAAGGCCTCCAGTCACCAATAGGCTATTAGTAGTAAAGTATGGTGGGAGTCAATAATTTCCACACAGATTTTCCACTGCACAGGGCAGTTGGCACTCTTAACCTCACATTGTTCAGGGTCAACTATATATTCTTTTGTATAAAAATGACAACATGGCCTAAATTAACAGAAAATAAAATTTCTTTGGATGATTATGTTTTGGGTGATAATGATGCTCAAAAATAACATCATTGATTAATTGTAAAAAGAGATAATAACAGCCGATATTAATCGAATATGTACCACTACCATTTCAATAAAATTCAAATTTTGAAAAGGAACCCAGAATTTTAAAACTGTGAATAGCAGTCATTCTTACAATTTAATTCTCTTGAATACAGCGTTTTAACGGGAGGGCAAATGAAAAATTTTTCCTACCCTATGCATAGATAAACTACTAGTATTTCTAATATTCTAAGCTTGCTAATTTTAATTGTCCATAACTTCTCCAGCATGTTATGTTGGAGAATATGTTGTTTCTAAAGATAAAACTAAGAGCATATTAATGTGACTATTACTTATAATACTGTTCTTGTCTTCTCTCTTTGTAGTCTGAATTGAAGACGTGTGTCATTTTATAAATTCAATGTCATTGTTGAAGTCAGCCAAATTGGAGGAAGAATCAATATTTTTCAATAACTTTTAAAATTTGAGTAGAGTTGACACAAACTCTTACATTAGTTTCAGGTGTACAACATAGTGATTCCACTTCTCTATACTCTGTGCTGTGCTCACCACAAGCATTGGTACCATCTGTCACCACACAACACTATTGCAATATCACTGACTATATGCCCTATGCTGTGCCTTTTATTCTCATGATTTATTCATTCCATAACTGGAAGCATCTATCTCCTATTCCCTTCACCTATCTTCCCCATCCCTCCACCCTCCTTTCCTCTGGCAACCATCAGCTTATTCTCTGTATTCATATATCTGATAGGAAGAATCAATATTGCGAGGAACTTCAAATCATTTATTATTAGGATCATAAATCTAAAACAGGTTAGCTAAAGAGTATATTAATTTTTTTAAATGATCTAATTCCAATGTTACCAATAAGTGAAATGGGAAATTATAGTTACCTCCAGAACAAGATATCATGAGGTACTTAATCAAATGATGTTAAGACATTTAAAACCTTCCATTAATAAACACTATATTCATGAAAAACACAGACCATCAGTTATACCTACTTTAAATCAGAGCTGATTCTTAGTATGAAATTCTATATCCATCACAATTGAGGAAATATCATTTCCAAACAGGGATATAGTGTCACATTTCTTTAATATTAACCTTAAATATTAAATGAATTTATTAACCCAAATGAAGCATATTTATTTTTATAAATAAGTAGAACTCCTCAGGTAAAAAGAATGTTGATAAACAGGGCAATAAATAACTTATTCCACCAAGGAAAAGAAAATTAAGGTAAGAAATGTCTTACTAAGAGGAGAAACACTGAAGAGTAGGTATTAAACATTGGAATGGTGATAAAGAAAACCACTGTTTCCTTCCCAATACATCTCTAAGAATAGAAAGAACTGCAACAATTAAAAAAAAAAGGTCACCTCACCTAATTCATATTGATACAATCTACCCTGTAGTAGAATGAAATCATGAACCCCAAGTTTTCCTCTTGTCACAGTTAGTCAGGATGGGCTGTTAATGAAGTCTAAAATCTAGGCTTAGAAGAAAACAATGGGTAGCCATACACCCAAAGCTCAGGGCACAGCCTCTCTCTTCCCAGTTCTGTCCTCCTTTCTCACCCCACACAATGTGTGTGAAACTCCCGCACACTTCCCAGCTCCTTGAATCCCCAATGCAACACCATCATCAGCACCATCACCACTATCACCCACTCCAACCAAGCTTTTCAATGTCAGATTCAGAGAGAGAGGCCTATGACCTCAAGTAATTTCTTGGTTAGGTCCACCAGTTTTGGTCAAGTATGGGAAAGAATGACTTACATTGTTTATCTGTGGACCATTCTTTCTTGATTTACAAAGAACCCGTTAATATTTGAGGAGCTGTCTAAATGCAGCAAGCAAACTAATCTGATAGTCCAACTGAGACATAATGAGATCTCTCAGGCCCACAGTTAAGTGCAGGGCTAAGCACACATTAACAAGTAAACCAAAGGCAGCCCAGACGGTGAAGACACTGATGTCTGGAGTCCTTGTGAGTTGTCTCCCATGCTCCTGCTTCTCCTATAATTCCCTTTTCCATATAATCTCTGTTCCTAGCCAGAATTTAATTTAGTTATAATTTAATTTTTCTGATTTTTATTTATTTTATTCAATTTTATGGTTCACTGCTCTTACTCACCCTGAGCTCTTTTTTATTTAATTTAAGATTTTAATCTGTATTCAAAACATCTCCCAGGAACATCTCTGCTAAAATCTATAAAAACTCAAACCAAGGGCACATTTAGAATAACAGAAAATAGCATATAATATAAGTGAGCCCAATCAAGTTCTATTTTTGAGCCCGTAAAATAGGCTGGTTCTTCAATGCAGAGCACTTTCAAGGTCCAGAAGCAATAAAAACAAAATGTAATGATATTTTTCTTCTCTTCTTTCAATTTGGAACTCATTATATTTCTGAGACTACCCTGTCCCACCCTGCCACAAATCAGTTCCTTTCAGCCCAGGCCTCACCCTTCTGCTTCTAGCCAGTGTCTTCATAGTCATTTTGTCTTTGTCCTCAAAGAGATGGTCCCCTAAGTCCCTACTTCTAAGCATCATTATTAAATTTTGCCTTACTTTCTGGTAAGAAATGTAACTGGAAAACACATTTTGACACAGTTTTTGAGCCCTGGTATTGCACTGTAAAGAGGAAATAGCTCATAGATTCCAAATGGAAATTGAGACAAGTCAGCCTTCCTAACACTCTGCTGAGCTCCAGCTAACTAAATGTTCTAATTTTACACATTCCATACATTTCTCAGAGAATTATCTTTTTTTTTTTTAAGAATTTATTTATTTATTTGACAGAGAGAGAGACAGCGAGAGAGGGAACACAAGCAGGGGGAGTGAGAGAGGGAGAAGCAGGCTTCCTGACAAGCAGGGAGCCCGATGTGGGCCTCGATCTCAGGACCCCGGGATCATGACCTGAGCCGAAGGCAGACGCTTAACAACTGAGCCACCCAGGCGCCCCAGAGAAATATCTTTGAAATTAAGATCCAGTATCTAAAAATTAGTGCATGTTATCCATGCACTAACTAAAGTCAGGTTTGACCCATTAAATCTGGCTTTTCTCTTCAGAATCTTCATTAAAGGAAAATGACTATTTATCCCTTTTACCTTATAAAAGTCAAGCATATCATTTTTAATTGAGTTAATTTTGCACTTATTAATTAGAGTAAGTCCTCTGATGACTCTAAAGTATAATTTCTGGTGCTATGAAATACTCACTGTTCAGGGCAACTTTTCATCCTGTTTCTATGACATTTCACTAAAAATTAAGTGCTGTGTCATGCTTTATGAAAGATATGCAATAAAAAGAAGGAGCTTCCTTCTAAAAGATTTACATAATAGTATAAAAGACAAGAGCTTTACCTTAGCCCAACCTGATTGCAGCAAATCATCCCAGCACACAAAATAATAAGTAATTTCTGGTTATTTCACAGGGCCTGCACAACTGATTGAGAAGCAAGAAAGAGAGGTGTAACCTCTTCCACAGGGGAGTTGTGACAGTGATTTAGAAGTAAAAATGATTAGGAAGCAACAAGCCATGTGTGTTAGGCTTTTTGATTCACCATGAAGGCTCAGAGTTCTCGGCATATAGCAAATAAAAATAGAATGCAATCTCGGAGGTGATGTGTACCAAACAAATCCATGAGGGTGGGCCAGGAATTTCAGGTGGTAGAGGGGCTTATTAAAAGTTCTAGAGCCATCTTTTGAGGTAGATCTTTTATAATGTAGCCCTGTGGCCTATCAGCTGGGTAGAAGCAGCAGCAAAGATTAGAACACCAGAAACAGCCTCTAGCTGCACAAATTTCTTGAGAAGCTTCTGATTGAGGGTAGCAATCAATGTGTTTCTGAATGGGAAATCTCTTGGAACATGTAGCCCTTGTTTGGAGTTACAGAAGCAACAGGAAGCAGTGGTGTTCACAAAGGCACACCACTGACATCAAAGTTCATACGGGCAACTTCCTTTGCCCCGACTCTGGATGACAGTCAGTTTGTTCAGAGGCAGCTACTACAAAACAAGAATCAACCTTCTCAAAACACCAGGGATTTCTGGGGTTTTCCATGGAGACCAGCAGCAATTCCTGGCCAGATAAATGGCTTTGGAAGCTCCAGGATCAGGGTGATGTTCCTGTTGGAGCTGGGGGTCTAGAGATGTTGAGCAGGAACTTGAACTAGGCTGGGCTAGAACTGAACAAGGAAGGAAAACAAGGCAAAGTAAAAGAAAAGATATCTATAAGATGTCATCAAGATGCTCTGGTAGAACTTAAAAAGAAAATCTCTCAAAATGCTAAGACAATGAGTGGAACAGTTGGTAGATATTAAACAGTGGTATAAAGTTTTCCACCTAGGTGAAATGAAGCAAAGCAAAAACCTATCCCTTAAAAATGGAACACTAAGATTTTACTTTATCATTCCTAATGTTCTCAGTATGCATATCCTTTATTGTCCCCACAATCTTTGGTGTCTACCCATTATTACCTTCTAAATGTTACCAAATGGATTATATGAAAGTCCATATGATAGCTCTTTTCTGTTTGGTATACCTTCCTTCATTTATAAACTAGATACCGGTTGTCAGGCCTCTAATAATAAGAGTGCAGAAATGTCTACTCATGGTTTCTCTAAACTAACAAGTATCAGACCTCCAAAAGTGCCATAATACTGTCTCATCCTTTTTCTTTTGTGGCTTCCTCTTTTTAAAAATCCTCAGTTTGGCTGCAGATGGTGATGCTTTCCTCACCTTTGGTATTTGGGAGAGTTTCATCACACGAATACAATCGATTTCATGGATTGCTAATCTTGGTTGCCCATAAATTGGATAAATACAGAAACATTCACCTCTTCAACTCCAAAATCAAATTGAACACAGTCATGGTTTAGTCAATTTTTTAATGGCAGTCACAAGCAGCATTCTGATTTTTATTTTATCATAAATAATTTCTAAACTATGTTTTTGCAAGTAAGACCCGTGGAACATCTGCCTCAGAATTGCCTACCAAATTGGTAAACATGTTTTTTTGGGAAATGAGCACTCTCATCTGTACATGGCGAGTGAGGATGCAAAACTGCACAGTTCCTATTGCAGAGAGTTTGAAAATATTGACCAAATTACATATGGTTTCACTCTTTAACCACAAATACTATTTCCAGGAATTTATTCCAAAGATACAAAAGATCTTGAGTGAAGCATTATTTGTAATGGAAAGTAATATACAACAATATCCTTCAATAGAGGACTGATTGAATAAAGTATGGGCTGGGAAGTCATAAGATGAAGAAACTTCTAGATACTAAATGGAGTTATCTTCACGACATAGTAGGTAAGAAAAACAAAATGCAAACAGTGTTTCTGAATGCTACCTTTTCTGTAAGAAAGGGATGGGGGATGATATCAATATATATTTATAATTCTTTATGATTTCATATAGAAACAATGAAAGGATAAACCAAAAATTAACAAAAATAGTTACATATTGAGGGAAGGAGGGAACAAGATGAAGAAGACAGGGATCAGTTGTTAGTTGTATCTTATTATATACTTTTTTACTTTGAAATCATGTCAATGTTGTTATCTAATTTTAAAAAATTGATTTTAAAAGGCATATTTTAAAAAAACCAGTTGCTATAAAACTGAATACACACTGAAACAGATACACCTGTTGATCACGTTGGTAACATGTCCACACACAAAAAAGGAATGACCCAAATGACTTTACATCAAATATTTGACTGTATATCTCTAACGGCATATATTCAAAGGTTAAACCACAAGAAAATCTTACCATGGATCCAGTGGTCTTATTTTTAATATTGGTATTTTCATTTTGAAACTATTGTGAATATATTGTAGTATAAAGCAAATAAATAATGTTTGTTTTTAAGAAATAATATTTCAGCATGAGAGAAAAAACATAGCCATAAAATTTTTAAAAATAGTTTCAAACCCTGTAATCTTAATTTGATTTGAAAATATTAGCATGTAATAATGATTAATCATACTCTTATAAACACGCATATTTTCTAACTCTCCTGAAAAGAACCGGAAGTAACAACAACACTAGCAATGAGCTCCTCTAGCATCAACACTGCCATTCCTCATGAGAAGGAAAGGACTCCATGGAGAAAATTACTGATTCTCAACGTAGGGTAAAAAATGGTTAAGAGTTGCTTAGGACATTTTTATATTCAAGGAATGAAGAAAAGCATCAACCGTACTAGCACCAACTTGAAGTGATTCTCAATAGCATTCAATGGAACAATTTGAGCATCCAAAGATAAATGACTGACTTTAACGGACGGAGAGACACACAGATAAATAGTGTGCAGGTGTGTGTTTGCCAAGGCAAAAACTGAATATTGATTACACTGAAAACTAATAACTGAAGAAAAAGAATCACATATTATCCTGTTTTTCTTATATAAACTCTATTACAAGATTACCAAGTAGTTGATGATGAAAAGTTGGGGTTTTTTTTTTTTAAGATTTTATTTTCAAGTAATCTCTACACCCAACATGGGGCTCAAGCCCACAACCCCAAAATCAAGAGTCACATGCTCCACAGAGCCAGGCATTCCAAAAAGTTGTTTTTTAATAATTAAATCCCAGCTGGTAAATACTTAAGAAGTTATAGAATTAGACCCCATTTTGCAACTTTTACTGAAATAATCTATACAGATGATTATCAATGAGTAGTCAAACTGCAAGATGAAAGTTGATGCAGACATTTATAATGAAGGATCAGCCTGCCAACCATGATCCCACTGATAAATCTTAACACACTGAAAGTACAAAAAGAAGAGATATTCTGTGCCTCTTTGTGTGATGCAATAGGAAATTCTCAGTATCACCTGTGAAGTATTCTTGTCAAAAAACTGAACACAAACCTAGAAGTCTCTAGAAGAAATGTCCATTTATAGGAAGTAAATGAAACAGAAGAAATTTGGGGGATAGAAGAACGTTTAAATGACATGAACATGAGGAAGTAATCAGTAAAATATGGAATGTGGGACTTTCTTCAAAACGAATAATCTGATTTCTCCAACATATCAATGGCATGAAAGGGAAGACTGTTGTAGAATAAGAGACTTAAGAGCCTGAACAACCAAATACAATGAGGAGATCTATGAACGAATGGAAAATAATTACATCTATCTTCACTACTTCTAACTAAAATTTAGCATTTCTTTCAATTATGAAAGTAGGCAACAAACCATACCAGTATTCACAGTCCACATCACTTTATCACAACTAGAAATCACCTATTTCAGATATATTTCTATCACATTATAGTTATTGTATTTATCTCATTATATTGTTTAAATTTACCATAACTTTGAAATTCTACTAATTATGAAACCTGATGTTATTTAATGTATTAATCTTGTTATTTAATGCATTAATAAATACATTGGTATATCACAAATTTGTTTTTTAAATATTTTGATAAGAATTTTTCAAGGGGGCGGAGCAAGATGGCGGAGGAGTAGGAGACCTAGATTTCGTCTGGTCTCAGGAATTCAGCTGAATAGGGATCAAACCATTCTGAACACCTACGAACTCAACAGGAGATCGAACAGGAGAGTAGCAACAACTCTCTGAACAGAGAAGCGACCACTTACTGGAAGGTAGGGCGTGCGGAGAAGTGAATCCGAGGTGATATTCGGGAGGATAGATGGCGGGGGAGGGGCCTCCGCCGGCCGCTTCTGGCAAGTGCTAGAGCCGCGGAGCACAAAATCGGACCTTTTAGAAGTTGGCTCGGCAGAGGGACGTCACTGCAGTGTCTAAGCGGGGGGTGGAATCCTCCCGGGACACTGTGGTCTCAGGACCCTTGGGGTCACAGAGAGACCGGGGGTGCCTGAGTGCGCCAGAGCTCCCAGGTATCAGAGCAGGGAAGCCGGCTGCAGAGACGGAGCAGAGTCGCGGGCTCTCAGCTCGGGGTTGCCATAAACTGTGATCTGCGGCCCAGTTGGGGCACGGCTCCCCCAGCAGGGACCCAACAAGCAGCAGATCCGGGGAGACTCCCCTTCCTTCCCAGGGAGGAGCGGTGCGGGAACGCACTGCAAGGATCTGCTGGGTTTGGAGACTCCGTGCGGGGTCGGGTGCCAGAGATAGCAACGCTCGATCACAGGCCGGGTGAGCACGGAGTGCGGCCGGAGACCGGGGACACGGAAGTGACTGCTTTTCTCTGGGGGCGCACTGAGGAGCGGGGCCCCGAGTTCTCAGCTCCTCCGGGCGGAGATTGGGAGGCCGCCATTTCTGCCCTGGTCCTCCAAAGCTGTACCGAGAGCTTGCAGGGAACAAAAGCTCCTGAGAGCAAACCAGAGCAGCTTCCTTAGCCCGGACCGACAAGGGCGGGGCAATTCCGCCTCCGGCAAAGACATTTGGAAACCACAGCAACAGGCCCCTCCCCCAGAAGATCAGCACAAACAGCCAGCAAGCCAAGACCAAGTTGATCGATCAAGGAGAATGGGAGAACTCCAGCGCTAGGGGAATACTGCACATAGATTCATGGCTTTTTTTTTTTTTACCATGATTCATTATTTCATCAAAGTTAATTTTTGTTGACTGTTTTTTTTATTTTTCTTTTTCCCTTTTTCAACCAACATCTTATCAATCCCTTTTTAAAAAAAAAAAACAACATTTTTTATTTTTTCATTTTTAGAGTCATATTTTATCCCTTCATAGTAGTTACCCTTATTTTTGGCATATATATATAAGTTGTTCTCTCTTTAAAATTTTGAGGTACAGTTTCTTCTAAAAGATCAAAATATACCCTAAATCACTAGTGTATGGCTTTGTTCTAGTCTCCTGCCTGATCACATTCTCTCCCTTTTTCCTTTTTTTTTTCTTTTTTTTCTTAAATCTTCTTTCTTTTTTCAAACAACTTATCTTACCAAGTCCTTTTATAAAATCTTTTATAATTTTCATCTTTACAATCATCTTCCATCCCTTCATTGTATCAACCCTTATTTTGTACATATATGTCTTTCTTCCTTTAAAATTTTAGGAGGCACTTTTTTCTAACAGACCAAAATACGCCCAAAATCTAGTGTGTGGCACTGATCTATGCAACTAGCCTGATCATATTTGATCATATTCTGCTTTTTTTGTATTGTTTTCTTTTTGTTTTTATCTTTTTTTTTCTTTTCTTTTCTTTTTTCTCTTTCTTTTTTCTTTCTTTCCCTTTCTTTTCCCCCGGTTTCAGGTCTTTTCTGATTTGTATACAGTATATTTGCTGGGGACATTGTAAACCTGTTAGCATTTTGTTCTCTCATTCATCTATTCTCCTCTGGACAAAATGACAAGACGAAAGAAATCACCTCAGCAAAAAGAACAAGAGGTAGTACCGTCAGCCAGGGACCTACTCAATACGGACATTAGTACGATGTCGGACCTAGAGTTCAGAATCATGACTTTAAAGATACTAGCTGGGCTTGAAAAAAGCGTGGAAGTTATTAGAGAAACCCTTTCTGGAGAAATAAAAGAGCTAAAATCTAACCAAATCGAAATCAAAAAGGCTATTGATGAGGTGCAATCAAAAATGGGGGTACTAAATGCTAGGATAAATGAGGCAGAAGAGAGAATCAGCGATACAGAAAACCAAATGATGGAAAATAAAGAGGCTGAGAAAAAGAGAGAGAAACAACTACAGGATCACGAGGGCAGAATTCGAGAGATAAGCGATACGATTAGATGAAACAACATTAGAATAATTGGGATCCCAGAAGAAGAAGAAAGAGAGAGAGGGGCAGAAGGTATATTGGAGCAAATTATAGCAGAGAACTTCCCTAATGTGAGGAAGGAAACAGGCATTAAAATCCAGAAGGCACAGAGAACCCCTCTCAAAATCAATAATAATAGGTCAACACCCCAACATCTAATAGTAAAATTTACGAGTCTCAGAGACAAAGAGAAAATCCTGAAAGCAGCTCGGGAGAAGAGATATGTAACCTACAATGGTAGAAACATTAGATTGGCAACAGACCTATCCACAGAGACCTGGCAGGCCAGAAAGGACTGGCAAGATATCTTCAGAGCACTAAACGAGAAAAATATGCAGCCAAGAATACTATATCCAGCTAGGCTATCACTGAAAATAGAAGGAGAGATAAAAAGCTTCCAGAACAAACAAAAACTAAAGGAATTTGAAAACACGAAACCAGCCCTCCAAGAAATATTGAAAGGGGTCCTCTAAGCAAAGAGAGAACCTAAAAGCAGCAAAGAGCAGAAACGAACACAGACAACAGACAGTTAACAGTCACCTTACAGGTAATACAATGGCACTAAATTCATACCTTTCAATAGTTACCCTGAATGTAAATGGGCTAAATGCCCCAATCAAAAGACACAGGCTATCAGATTGGATTAAAAAACAAGACCCATCCATATGCTGTCTGCAAGAGACTCATTTTAGACCCAAAGACACCCCCAGATTGAAAGTGAAGGGGTGGAAAACAATTTACCATGCTAATGGACACCAAAAGAAAGCTGGGGTGGCAATCCTTATATCAGACAAACTAGATTTTAAAACAAAGACTGTAATAAGAGATGAGGAAGGACACTATATCCTACTTAAAGGGTCTATCCAACAAGAAGATCTAACCATTGTAAATATCTATGCCCCGAACATGGGAGCAGCGTTATATAAGGCAATTAATAACAAAAGCAAAGAAACACATTGACAACAATACAATAATAGTGGGGGACTTTAACACCCCCCTGACTGAAATGGACAGATCATCTAAGCAAAAGATCAACAAGGAAATAAAGACTTTAAATGACACACTGGACCAAATGGACTTCACAGACATATTCAGGACATTCCATCCCAAAGCAACGGAATACACATTCTTCTCTAGTGCCCATGGAACATTCTCCAGAATTGATCACATCCTAGGTCACAAATCAGGTCTCAATCGGTACCAAAAGATTGGGATCATTCCCTGCATATTTTCAGACCACAATGCTTTGAAACTAGAACTCAACCACAAGAGGAAAGTCGGAAAGAACTCAAATACATGGAGGCTAAAGAGCATCCTACTAAAGAATGAATGGGTCAATGACGAAATTAAAGAAGAATTAAAAAAATTCATGGAAACCAATGAAATGAAAACACAACTGTTCAAAATCTTTGGGATACAGCAAAGGCAGTCCTGAGAGGAAAGTATATACCAATACAAGCCTTTCTCAAGAAACAAGAAAGGTCTCAAGTACACAACCTAACCCTACACCTAAAGGAGCTGGAGAAAGAACAGCAAATAAAGCCTAAACCCAGCAGGAGAAGAGAAATCATAAAGATCAGAGCAGAAATCAATGAACTAGAAACCAAAAGAACAGTAGAACAGATCAATGAAACTAGGAGCTGGTTCTTTGAAAGAATTAACAAGATTGATAAACCCCTGGACAGACTGATCAAAAAGAAAAGAGAAATGACCTAAATCAACAAAATCATGAATGAAAGAGGAGAGATCACAGCCAACACCAAAGAAATACAAACAATTATAAGAACATATTATGAGCAACTCTATGCCAGCAAATTAGATAACCTGGAAGAAATGGGTGCATTCCTAGAGATGTATCAACTACCAAAACTGAACCAGGAAGAAATAGAAAACCTGAACAGACCTATAACCACTAAGGAAATTGAAGCAGTCATCAAAAATCTCCCAAGAAACAAAAGCCGAGGGCCAGATGGCTTCCCAGGGGAATTCTATCAGACATTTCAAGAAGAATTAATACCTATTCTCCTGAAACTGTTCCAAAAAATAGAAATGGAAGGGAAACTTCCAAACTCATTTTATGAGGCCAGCATTACCTTGATCCCAAAACCAGACAAAGACCCCATCAAAAAAGAGAATTACAGACCAATATCCTTGATGAACATGGATGCAAAAATTCTCACCAAAATACTAGCCAATAGGATCCAACAGTACATTAAAAGGATTATTCACCATGACCAAGTGGGATTTATTCCTGGGCTGCAAGGCTGGTTCAACATCCACAAATCAATCAACGTGATACAATACATTAACAAAAGAAAGAGCAAGAATCATATGATCCTCTCAATAGATGCAGAAAAAGCATTTGACAAGGTACAACATCCTTTCTTGATCAAAACTCTTCAGAGTATAGGGATAGAGGGTACATACCTCAATATCATAAAAGCCATCTATGAAAAACCTACAGTGAATATCATTCTCAATGGGGAAAGGCTGAGAGCTTTTCCCCTAAGGTCAGGAACGCGGCAGGGATGTCCACTCTCACCACTGCTATTCAACATAGTATTAGAAGTCCTAGCCATAGCAATCAGACAACAAAAAGAAATCAAAGGCATCCAAATCGGCAAAGAGGAAGTCAAACTCTCACTCTTTGCAGATGATATGATACTGTATGTGGAAAACCCAAAAGACTCCACCCCAAAACTGCTAGAACTCATACAGGAATTCAGTAAAGTAGCAGGATATAAAATCAATGCACAGAAATCAGTGGCATTCCTATACACCAACAACAAGACAGAAGAGAGACAAATCAAGGAGTCTATCCCATTCACAATTGCACCCAAAACCATTAGATACCTAGGAATAAATCTAACCAAAGAGGCAAAGGATCTGTACTCAGAAAACTATAAAATACTCATGAAAGAAATTGAAGAAGACACAAAGAAATGGAAAAACGTTCCATGCTCATGGATTGGGAGAATCAACATTGTGAAGATGTCAATGCTACCTAGAGCAATCTACACATTCAATGCAATCCCCATCAAAATACCATCCACTTTTTTCAAAGAAATGGAACAAATAATCCTAAAATTTGTATGGAACCAGAAGAGACCCAGAATAGCCAGAGGAATACTGAAAAAGAAAAGCAAAGCTGGCGGCATCACAATTCCGGACTTCCAGCTCTATGACAAAGCTGTCATCATCAAGACAGTATGGTACTGGCACAAAAACAGACACATAGATCAATGGAACAGAATCGAGAGCCCAGAAATGGACCCTCAACTCTATGGTCAACTTATATTTGACAAAGCAGGAAAGAATGTCCAATGGCAAAAAGACAGTCTCTTCAACAAATGGTGTTGGGAAAATTGGACAGCCACATGCAGAAGAATGAAACCGGACCATTTCCTTACACCACACACAAAAATAGACTCCAAATGGTTGAAAGACCGAAACGTGAGACAGGAGTCCATCCAAATCCTAAAGGAGAACACAGGTAGCAACCTTTTCGACCTTAGCCGCAGCAACTTCTTCCTAGAAACATCGCCAAAGGCACGGGAAGCCAGGGCAAAAATGAACTATTGGGATTTCATCAAGATAAAAAGCTTCTGCACAGCAAAAGAAACAGTCCACAAAACCAAAAGACAACCGACAGTATGGGAGAAAATATTTGCAAACGACATATCAGATAAAGGGCTAGTATCCAAAATCTATAAAGAACTTATCAAACTCAACACCCAAAGAACAAATAATCCAATCAAGAAATGGGCAGAAGACACGAACAGACATTTCTCCAAAGAAGACATCCAAATGGCCAACAGGCACATGAAAAAGTGCTCAACATCGCTCGGCATCAGGGAAATCCAAATCAAAACCTCAATGAGATACCACCTCACACCCATCAAAATGGCTAAAATTAACAAGTCAGGGAACGACAGATGTTGGCGGGGATGTGGAGAAAGGGGAACCCTCCTACACTGTTGGTGGGAATGCAAGCTGGTGCAACCACTCTGGAAAACAGTATGGTGGTTCCTCAAACAGTTGAAATTAGAGCTACCGTTTGATCCAGCAATTGCACTACTGGGTATTTACCACAAAGATACAAATGTAGGGACCCGAAGGGGTACGTGTACCCCAATGTTTATAGCAGCAATGTCCACAATAGCCAAACTGTGGAAAGAGCCAAGATGCCCATCGACAGATGAATGGATAAAGAAGAGGTGGTATATATACACAATGGAATATTATGCAGCCATCAAAAGGAATGAGATCTTGCCATTTGCAACGACGTGGATGGAACTGGAGGGTGTTATGCTGAGTGAAATAAGTCAATCAGAGAAAGACAGGTATCACATGACCTCACTGATATGAGGAATTCTTAATCTCAGGAAACAAACTGAGTGTTACTGGAGTGGTTGGGGGTGGGAGGGATGGGGTGGCTGGGTGATAGACATTGGGGAGGGTATGTGCTACGGTGAGCGCTGTGAATTGTGCAAGACTGTTGAATCACAGATCTGTACTTCTGAAACAAATAACGCAACATATTTTAAGACAAAAGAAAAAGAAGAAGATAACAGGAGAGGAAGAAAAGGGGAGTATGTCAGAGGGGGAGACGAATCATGAGAGATGATGGACTCTGAAAAACAAACTGAGGGTTTTAGAAGTGAGGGGGTAGGGGAATGGGTTAGCCTGGTGATGGGTATTGAGGAGGGCACGTTCTGCATGGAGCACTGGGTGTTATGAACAAACAATGAATCATGGAACACTGCACCAAAAACTAATGATGTAATATATGGTGATTAACATAACAATAAAAAAATTTAAAAAAAAGAAATTTTCAATATAATGAATTTCTTTTGCAATCCTATGTATTTATTTTATGCATTTAAGAACTCTTCTAAAAAGAGTTGCTACATTTCTTCAGGCTGCACATAGCTACACACAGGCACATGCCCACATGAACACACACACATATGTACACATATGCACACATGTTCAGAACCCCTCCAAAACTATGTGTACCCACCAACTACCAGGAAAAATATCATACATGCCCAGGAGTATAGAAATTGCTGTGAAAAGGCCACTTCTCCATATTACATAATTGAATTGGAAATGCTTATCCATATAATTTTCCATAATATCAAATGCCAATTCCAACAAATAGAAAACTCCACTCTCTTACTTTTGTATCTCAAAATTCAAGCCAAGCAAATATCATTAAATGAACAATGTCACACACACACAACTAGGTACAACCTAACTTGCCCTCTTTGGTGTATCAGTTCAGTCTGTACTCAGATTATTATTTCATCTATCCGTGTGTCCCTGAGCTTTCCATTCAATTTCTCCTGCTTGTCGTTAAAAGTCTTGTCACTGCCCTATTGCCCATTCTCAGTTCTCTTTCCTTATTCTGCACCAACTGTAGGGATTTGCTCCTAGGGTCAACCATGGCTCTGGTATTTATGAGCTTTATGACTTTAGATAAGTTACTCAAACTTTCTAAGCTTTTGTTCCATGATATTTCAAATAGCAATGAGAAAGCTTAGTTCACGCATTTGTTAAGATTACTGTCTAAATTAAAGTAGAGTATATAGTAATATACAATATGTAGATAATATGGTTAACAGCTTGGACCCTAGAACCACATTAACCATGCTTAAATTTCAGTTCTAATGATTACTAGCTATGTCATAGAACAAAGTACTTCTCCTCGCTCTGCTGCAGGTTTTCATCTGCAAAACAGGAGTAGAAACGGCACTTGCCTCGTGGGGTTTTGGGGTCAACTCAGCTGCTCATGTAAAGAGTTTTGATTGCAGTGAGCACATCCCTCTTGGTATGTAAGCTGTTGTTATATATATATTATATATTATATATATATATATAATATATAATATATATATAGTGCTTAATACTGGCATGAAGTAAAAATGCTTAATTTTTATTATTAATAAATAGGAAAGCCTTAATTTTTTTGGAAATTCATCAAAGATAAGAGATATTAAACACTAAAAATTGGATAGGTGACTTACCAGATTTTTAAAATTAAGTTCTGGTTACAGCCAATATCATTCTCAATGGGGAAAAACTGAGAGCTTTCCCCCTAAGGTCAGGAATGCGGCAGCGATGTCCACTATCACTACTGCTATTCAAAATAGTATTAGAAGTCCTAGCCATAGCAATCAGACAACAAAAAGAAATCAAAGGCATCCAAATCGGCAAAGAGGAAGTCAAACTCTCACTCTTTGCAGATGATATGATACTTTATGTGGAAAACCCAAAAGACTCCACCCCAAAACTGCTAGAACTCATACAGGAATTCAGTCAAGTGGCAGGATATAAAATCAATGCACAGAAATCAGTGGCATTCCTATACACCAACAACAAGACAGAAGAGAGACAAATTAAGGAGTCGATCCCATGTACAATTGCACCCAAAACCATAAGATACCTAGAAATAAATCTAACCAAAGAGGCAAAGGATCAGTACTCATAAAACTATAAAATACTCATGAAAGAAATTGAGGAAGACACAAAGAAATGGAGAAACGTTCCATGCTCATGGATTGGAAGAACAAACATTGTGAAGATGTCAATGCTACCTAGAGCAATCTACACATTCAATGCAATCCCCATCAAAATACCATCCACTTCATTCAAAGAAATGGAACAAAGAATCCTAAAATTTGTATGGAGCCAGAAGAGACCCCAAATAGCCAGAGGAATGTTGAAAAAGAAAAGCAAAGCTGGCGGCATCACGATTCTGGACTTCTAGCTCTATTACAAAGCAGTCATCATCAAGACAGTATGGTACTGGCACAAAAACAGACACATCGATCAATGGAACAGAATAGAGAGCCCAGAAATGGACCCCCAACTCTATGGTCAACTCATCTTTGACAAAGCAGGAAAGAATGTCCAATGGCAAAAAGACAGTCTCTTCAACAAATGGTGTTGGGAAAATTGGACAGTCACATGCAGAAGAATGAAACTGGACCATTTCCTTACACCACACACAAAAATAGACTCCAAATGGTGGAAAGACCTAAACGTGAGACAGGAGTCCATCAAAATCCTAAAGGAGAACACAGGCAGCAACCTCTTCGACCTCAGCCGCAGCAACTTCTTCCTAGAAACATTGCCAAAGGCAAGGGAAGCCAGGGCAAAAATGAACTATTGGGATTTCATCAAGATAAAAAGCTTTTGCACAGCAAAAGAAACAGTCCAGAAAACCAAAAGACAACCGACAGAATGGGAGAAAATATTTGCAAATGACATTTCAGATAAAGGCCTAGTGTCCAAAATCTATAAAGAACTTATCAAACTCAACACCCAAAGAACAAATAATCCAATCAAGAAATGGGCAGAAGGCATGAACAGACATTTTTCTAAAGAAGACATCCAAATGGCCAACAGACACATGAAAAAGTGCTCAACATCGCTCGGCATCAGGGAAATCCAAATCAAAACCTCAATGAGATGTCACCTCACACCAGTCAGAATGGCTAAAATTAACAAGACAGGAAACGACAGATGTTGGCGGGGATGTGGAGAAAGGGGAACCCTCCTACACTGTTGGTGGGAATGCAAGTTGGTGCAACCACTCTGGAAAATAGTATGGTGGTTCCTCAAACAGTTGAAAATAGAGCTACCTTATGATCCAGCAATTGCACTATTGGGTATTTACCCCAAAGATACAAATGCAGGGATCCGAAGGGGTACGTGCACCCCAATGTTTATAGCAGCAATGTCCACAATAGCCAAACTATGGAAAGAGCCAAGATGCCCATCGACAGATGAATGGATAAAGAAGAGGTGGTATATATACACAATGGAATATTATGCAGCCATCAAAAGGAATGAGATCTTGCCATTTGCAACGACGTGGATGGAACTGGAGGGTGTTATGCTGAGTGAAAGAAGTCAATCAAAGAAAGACATGTATCATATGACCTCACTGATATGAGGAATTCTTAATCTCAGGAAACAAACTGAGGGTTGCTGGAGTGGTGGTGGGGGGGAGGGATGGGGTGGCTGGGTGATAGACATTGGGGAAGGTATGTGCTATGGCAAGTGCTGTGAATTGTGCAAGACTGTTGAATCACAGATCTGTACCTCTGAAACAAATAATGCAATATATGTTAAAAAAAAAAAAAAGAAGAAGAAGAAGATAGCAGGAGGGGAAGAATGAAGCAGGGGAAATCGGAGCGGGAGACCAACCATGAGAGACAATGGACTCTGAAAAACAAACTGAGGGTTCTAGAGGGGAGGGGGGTGGGGGGATGGGTTAGCCTGGTGATGGGTATTAAAGAGGGCACGTTCTGCGTGGAGCACTGGGTGTTATGCACAAACAATGAATCATGGAACACTACATCCAAAACTAATGATGTAATGTATGGTGATTAACATAACAATAAAAAAATTAAAAATAAAAAAAATTAAGTTCTGGTTAAAAACTTGTTAAAGAGAAAACCGCCAGAACCATGAAACAATAATGGAGGAGTCTTATGGCCTGCATGGTCCCAGAAAAGTGACATTTGTTCATGGTTATGTGATGTATCTATATGGAACTATTCAAATAAATTGTTTCTGCCTGACTTTTTTCTACAGAGCCATAAGGCCAATAACCACCCACTGAAAGTCTTCCAACAAAATTACCAATGGTGGCACTACCATGTAATGGAAAGTCATGTGATAAGCATGCAGGTGGCCTAGAGTTTAATATGGTTCTCCATTGGCTATGCTAGCATGGATGTGTCATTTAACCTCTATGAGTCTTCATCTGTAAAATGGATAAAATATGTGCCCTGTCTGTTTCATGGGGTTGGAAGGAAGATCACAGTTATAATATTACCATAAAGTGGCAAATATTAATGAGAAATCAGGTACTATCCCATCTGCATGACCTACTAAAGGAATTAAGAACCAGGTGAGAGAAGCTGCAAATGGATATTGTTTTCTTTCAAAACTGTGAAACTTCCAGTTGTATAGGTATTTTAAACTATTTCCAGTTGACCAAAAATTTCAATCACTGAACTTTGGGAGCCAGCACAGTAGGGTTGAGAGAAAAAGTTTAATAGACAGCTCAAGTTATCCAAAGTCACAAGATAATCATTTTTGATCCATCAATATTCAGTGATGGATAATCATCCTATACATAACCAAACGAGCAACTCTATATGTGGTAAAATTTAGGAAGGTATCTTCCAAGTGTTCTTCCCCCGCACTAATAAACCACAGCATGAGAATTTTTCTCCCAACCAGAAAGTCTCAGCCTTTGGATTAGAAGAGCTTGGAGTTGTATTTTTCCTGGAAGTAATTTTAAATTAAGAAAGTAGAAAAGAAAAGGTTTTTTTTTTTTCCTTTTTTTTTTAAGTGGAAAGGAAGAATCCAGGGAGGAGAAATCAAAGGAACTTCCATTAGTCCATTTATACTAATTGATGGGATTAGTTCATTATCAGCAGGAGAAGCCTAGAATCTAGTAATGAGGGAGGAAAAGGGGGCAGTTGACATCAAATAATGAAAAGCACAAAAGAGGAAAAAGCAAAGACAAACTTGCTGTCTCTTACACCTTTACAGAAGAATACCTTAATCACCTGAAATGGGAAGCTCAATCTGTTGGCAAATATAGTGATACTTCCATTGGTAGCTTCCCAAGAATACAATTCCTTGTCATAAGTCTTGCCTGGACACCGTGGAGTTCAGAATAGAATAAAGAAGTTCAGAAACCCAGCCCCAAACAGCAGGGTCCAGATCTGAACCAAAGCTGAACCACACCCCGTGATTTAAATGGGGCTGCTGAAGTGTGGGTAGGAAGAAATCTGTGTTTTTCTACTTTATAGTATTGTCTTTCCTTTTCTAATTCAAGCTGGCAAGAAAAAGCCCTGAGAACACTGAGTCATTGGTTACACTGACAGGAGTATATGGCCCAACATGAGGACATATGTTCTAGCTTCTCTGAAGGAATTATGTGTCCCCCAGGATAGAGACATTAAAAAATCCAGTGAGTATAGCATCCACAGATGCTTCTGTTGGTAAACCAATCATACTTGTTTTTTCATCTGAGATAGACTGAACCAGGGCCCTTGAGAACAGTGGCCCACATGTTTATCATATACTTTCTACTCAGAGCATTACTTTCTGTATGGATAATATAACATGTCCGTGTACATAATACAAATGAAGTAAAGGAGCTTGAATGTTAACCACTTTTCAGTTACATTAATTGGGAAATACAATTAATTAGGATTAATGCCTTTATTAGGAAACTGTTAATATGAAAAAAATTTCTACACATTAAAAAATCTGCCAAGCTCTTATATATCTATAGCACTCACACTTATAAATCAAAAATGGGACATATATAAACAAATTTTCCTTTATAGGGAAAATAAGATAGAATATTTAAAATCCAGACACTGATTAAAGTTTTGCTAATACATTAAAAAGCTGTCAAAAACAAAACAAAACAAAAAATCCAGACACAATGGAAAAAATCTTATAGACACAATCTTAGACTTGATTTATGCTCAGTGTGACAAAGTAGGAAATGGTCAGGAACATTAACTATACATTTATTCACAGCACATATTTTATTAAAATTTTAAAGATGTGCTAAGGTCAAATTCAGTGTATTTTCAAAAAAGAATTTTTGAAATCTGCGTTATTCGTTGGAAATTCAGGAATATGTCCAGAAATGCTATTTGCATATATGGTATTACATATATACAAATTTTAACTAAGTTTTTTTAGAAAAACAAAATAATGGGTGACTTCTAATAAGGGTGTTTATTCAAATGTAAAATTCCCTTAACTATTTAGCTCATACGATATTTTCTTTTGGAGAGCAAAAACTGTAGGTACACATATATTAATTTATCTTTGTCACAGAGGTAGACTTAAAATTCCCAGCTGTATTTACATATTATAATTATTTATTTCTATTTGCTTCATGCATTCAAGGGAAGGAACATATGTGTAAAAAGAAATTTATGCTATGATCATCTTAATTAGTTTCAATAACCTAATTCCTTAAGATAAAGAATTGTAGTTTGCAAGCTTTGCAGACCATGTTAAATCACTGTTTTGATATGAAAGCCTAAGGACAAATCAGATCCCTCTCCAAAAGTTTATCAAAATAATTTATCCTAAAATTCCAATTAAAATAAAAATTTAATATCTTAAATATTTACAGTGGTATATATTTACTAACTTGATTATAATTACGCCTTTCTGAAAATCTCATCAACAGATGATGCAGATTATATAAAGTACCATATTTTTTTTGTAGGAGTTAGCAGTGAATTGCTATTTTAAGCCTCTATAAGCAGAAATCCTAATATGCTCCATCTCTCATTTTTCACATTGACATATAGATCAGAAACATCCATCACTTTCTAGGTTCAGCATAGTTAAGTAGGAAAACCTGCTTGTGAGAGCATTCTGTATATTAAATCTAAATAAGAAAGATATTGAAATGGAATAATCAGGAGCTAGTCTAATGAGGAAAATAGCCGGGTCTCATAATACAACAGACATTGGGAAAGAAGGTCAAAGCTAAATCAGTAATTGCTTCAAACTTTATCTTTAATATACCTGTGATTTGGTGATAGAAAAATGAGAAAGCAGACGGGTGACAGCTTTTTTTTTATCATGTGCCTATGAATGATATAATCAATTTGAGATATATTTTTTTCTCTCTTTTCCAGACCCTTACAAAACACAAAAATCTTCATCAAATTTATGCATAGCTTCCATTATAAATATTTCCTAAGGGCATGTTTTCTGCTCACAAAACAAATTTCTGAAAGGTACATTCAAGAGAATTTATTGACTCAATAAATATTTACTGAGCACTTACTATGTATGGGCCAGATGCTGCCTCCATAACTGTGAGCAGGACAGACACAAATCTTGTCCTCACAGACCAAGCAGGGTGGGAAGTGCTATGGATGGGAACTTCCAAGGAACAGCAGAAAGGCATAAGTGACTTCCCCCATCCAAAAGGCACAGCTCTGTCCAGTAACACTCAGGGGGATTAACTGGGTTACAGTGACATGAAATCAATATATTTCTGGACAGACCTCAAGTTTTATTTCTTCCTTCTTGTTTTCCTACTACCTTTATGTCTATTATAAAAGTAGGCTAAAGCGGTTGACAGTGTTTGTAGATTCACTGAATTCTCTTCAAAAAGTGTTAATTATTTTAGCAATAAAAGAAAATGACTGACGGAACATAAACTGGCAACCTTTATCAAGTCCTAGTGAAAGAAGGTACTATTTTACTAACATGAATTACAAATCCCACTCCAAATTTCCAATGCAGGGAAAAAGGGGAGTGGAATAGATATAATGGAACATGATGATAAGAACGTACAAATGCAGATCTAAAGGAGCTCATATTTGTATTACATTGATCTGATGAGGAGGCACCACTGAGCAGAAGAGATAAACCACAAAATCTAACTTTTAGCAAAGAATCCACTACAACAGCTCTTTTATTTTTTAAAAACACTTTTTCCTGAAGTATATCCTAAGTCAGTTACCCTCATACTTTCTAAGGAGAGAGCATAACCCGACGAAAAGTGCACGGATCTGGCAGTCATGAATAAATACAGCAAGAGAGAAAGAAAGCTCAAACTTCCGAAAGCCCCACAAGTACTTAGACTCCTGAAGAGAACCATCCCACAAGGTCCCATTCAACATGTTTTACTTTATTTCACCAAACTCACCAAAGACCCTTCTAGTCCTATCTTTTAATCTACTGCCCACCTTTCTCAGGCCAGTTAATTTTTCCTAAGGAATTCTACTCCTAAGGCACAGAAATCAAAAATAAACTTTGCTGAGCTCTAGTCAAACTTTAGCCGACAATCCAGATATTCCTGTTTTCTAAGTCAAATCATTCACAGGGCTCATTTGGGGTCCATTCTCCAAAGAATACTTTATATAACAGGAAGTCAAATGCTTTTTTTTGAGTCCCAATGTATTTGGTGTACTTGGTGACACCAGAAACAAGAAGCTAAGAGAAAATTAAGCCTATTTAGCAAGATTCCTCCCACCAAAGCCACGTTGCAGCTTACCCATCTTATCATCTAAATGTTTACAAACATTTTTATTCATTTTCATGGGAAGGTAACACTTGACAAGCCAAACAAATATTTACTTTCACCTGCAGCGTGACTAAGCTTAAAAATTAATCAGGGCCATTATATTCCTAACATACAATATTGAGAGTTACTAATGTTCAATTAAAAGTTTACTTGGCTTTCCGCCATCTACCTCATTGTTGTTAAATCTGATCATTAAAGATACAGTTGATTCTTGAACAACACAGGGGTTAGGGGTACCAACCCCACACTCAGTTTAAAATCCATGTATAACTTTTCACTTTCCCCAGACTTCACTACTAATAGCCTACTGTTGACTGGATGCCTTACCAATAACAGAAAGCGTTGATTAACATATATTTTGTATGTTATATGTATTATATACAGTATTCTTACAATAAAGTAAGCTAGAGAAAATAAAATGTTAAGAAAATCATAAGGAAGAGAAAATACATTTACAGTACTGTATCATATTTATGGGAAAAAATCCACAATAAGTATAGGTTATACTTATAGATGTTGTTCAAAGATGTCCCTCTGGTCCTCCACTTTCAGTTACTGACTCCTTTGTCTCCTCAAATCCTCACCTTGGAAGCTTAATTGCTCCATCTACCTTAGGATAGTCAATATTTGAGAATTTCCTTCAATCACAATGACCAATTCTACGCCCTGCTGCTTCATTCCTAGTAAGTAGTAGCAAGAGCTACTTTGCTAAATGAATTCTCGCCAAATCATGAATGAGTCTGAATGAGTATGTGTGTTACTTTGTTCAGCAATGTTTTGCCTTACACCAAAAAAGTACTAGCCCCAAAGTATAACCACAATGACAGTCGAAAACACAGCCCCCTCCCATTTTCATCAATACCATACATTGCAACTGTCCACTTCAGTAAAGGGGCCATCAATAAATGCTTTCATTTTTTATTACATTAACTATGAGAGTAAAAACTGAAATTACCAAATATCCAATAACAGGGGAATAGCCAAATAAATTATGGTACATTAATAAAAGACCATTTTACTGTTAAAATCATATTGTTGAACATTTGTTAATAATACAGGAAAATATTTATAATACAACTGTACAAACAGCAGGATGGGAAATATTTTACAATATCCCAAATTTGTAAATTTGTGTGTGATTGTCTCTGAATGTACATTTTAAAAAATATATAAATATATTTCTAACTACAAAATTAGAAAAGACTTTTATTGAAAAAGTTACTTTTAGTATTTCTTTTACGACCATTGGTTAGAAATCTTAGAAACAGTATAACTGTCAGTATATACAAGTTACAATTGGAATAAATTGAAAAAAATCCTTGTTAAAAAATAGGACTCAACAAAGACTTTTATGTCGGTGACCTTTGGCCAGAAACTATAAAGGCAAAGACTTCTAAAAGGTGGACTTACTAGGTAAGGAGAAAGTTGCAATGGAAAAAAGTAAGATTATTTTCTAATCTGGTAGAAGGTCTAACAGCATTCCATGTTTTACAAAAAGAAATTGCCATTGGCAGCTTCATTAATTAGGTGCTTTATTAGTTCCAGTGAGAACTTGATACTTCAGGGGACATTGCTCAGTGAAATTTCTCACTAGGGTAAGCCCTTGTTAGAAAATTAAAGCTGTGGCAATTCACACATATATGTGAAAGGCAAATTTGTCACTGTTTAATGAGGAGAAAGCAGAATTACAATAAACTGAGAAGACCTCAACTCAAACAAAAGACATTAGTTTAGCTAAGAAAATACAGACACCATAGAAGTTGAATCTAGTGGTCAAAATAGTATATGCCTTGTTAGAAAAGCTGGAAACTCATCACAATGCATGCTATGATTGTAAGTTGCTGCTCGTGTAGAGATTTCTTTTTTCCATAATGTTTAGTGTATCATATCTGAACACTCCAGAGAATTGGTTATCTTAAAATACCTTAAAAAATGTTTAATGTAATTTTCTTCAAATAAAAGTATATTATTAGATTTTATTATTTATATACATACGTGGATTTACATAGATTATATATAATGCAGGGGGAAAATCATAAAAAGCAAGGCAATTGGAAGAGCAAGATTTTACAGACCTTGTTAAAGATAGTTACTGATGGATCTTCATTCTTCCAACTAAACTTTGCAATGTGGTTATGAATTTCAAAAATCCGGCTGGAAATTTCATAGGGATTTGCCCTAATTTATATATTAATTTGGGGGAGAAGTGATGTTTTGTGTCCAAACAAAAACTTGCACATGGATGTTTATGGAAGCTTTATTCATAATTGCCCAAATTTGGAAACAACTAAGACGCCCTTCAATTAATGAATAAATAACCTGTAGCACATCCATACAATGGAACGTCATTCAATGCTAAAAAGAAATGAGCTACCAAGCCATAAAAAACCTGGAGAAACCTTAAATACACACTTCTTAGTGAAAGAAGCCAATCTGAAACGACTACATACTACATGATTCCTACTATATGACATTCTGGAAAAGGCAAAACTATTAAGTTAGAAAAAATGATCAGTGGTTGCCAGAGGTTTGGGAAGAGAGAAGGAAAAATAGGCAGAGCACAGAGGATTTTTAAGACAGTGAAACTATTCACTTTCTAATGAGGGATACATGTCATTAAACATTTGTCAAAACCCAGGACACCGAATACCAATAGTGAACCCTAATGTAAACAGTAGACTTTGATAATAAGGCATCAGTGTGGGTTTCATGGATTGTATCAAATGCACCACCCTGGTGTGGGATGCTGATTGTGGGGCAGACTGTGTGCAGTGTAGTGGGGAAGAGAAGGAGGGAAGGAAATACATGGGAACATTCTGTACTTTCTATTAATTTTGCTATGAACCTAAAACTGTTCTAAAAAAGAAAATCTGTTAATTGAAAAAGGAAAAGCAATGGGCTGACCTACAAAACCAAAGCCTGTAAAGTAGATACAGGACATGGTGTGCGTGGACACACTGGCTAACACGCCCCTCGACAAAGGGGTCTGACAGCTGCATGCAATACACTTACGCCGGTGACTGAAAGCAAATCAGCAGACAGCAAACACATACCGAGGGTTTCATTCTTAATGTCATTAAATATTATAGATACACAAAACCAAAACCACAAAAAAAGTATTTAATGTGTTAACAAGCTATACATAAAAACCAGAAATAAAGTGAAGAAGGGAAAGAGCAAACCAGATTAAATTCAATTCATAAAATCAATACCTACCATAAAGAAGAGGTGACAATGCTTTTGCATTTTAATTCTAATTTCTGTTGGGGTGTCCCACTGCTCTCTATTGATTGGGGAGAATATCAGACAGAAATAGAAATTTTTGTTGGCCAAAAATAGATCCCATTTACCTCAACTCAGGACATTTTAAAAATAAAGATGAGGGGGCTTTTTCTTACATGAAAAGGCAAATTTTATTTTCTCTGTAAGACTGTTGATGGCCTTTATTTTTCATGTAGTTTCACTTGATTCAGCCACACCAAACAACGCCCCTGGGCTCGACTTTTCCAACTTTTCTTTTCTAGGAAAAGGAAAGTCCATGCTGATTCTTAGTCATAGCTTTGAATTCACACTTGTATTCTTCCTGTATATCCCTTGGAGCATATAGGAAACTTTTCTATTTCTTTGGGGAAAAAGAAAAATCCATTAACAATTTTCTAAGCCAGAATCTTCAAACAGGCAGCAAAGCTGTATTGAAAGTAGAAGAGGACAAAGGAGAGACAAATAAAAAAGATAAAATCAATTAAAGAAATTCTAAATAAAAATGTGGAACATAAAAGTAGTCAATGTAATTTCAACAAGCATTTTATTCAAGGCTTAAAAAAGAAAAAAAGAAAGAAAAGCCTTTGACTGGCCAATCTAGACAGAAAAATGTGCTCTGGCACTAAAGGATAAAAGAAGGAATTGTCATTGCTTTGGGAATTTATGGAACTTTTAAGATGTTAAACCAATACAAGTCAGGTCTTTGAAATTAACAAGGGCTTATGGAGGCCACAAAAGAGACTAGAGACTCACTGCACTGAAGAAGATGCATAAAGAACAAATGTATTCACTCAGCAAATGACTTCTGGAGCATCTTCCATGTATCAGGCCCTTACAGTTGATCACTGATAAGAAGAGACCCCTGCACCCCTGCAAAAAAAACAAAAACAGAAAACAAAAAAAGAAAAAAATCCCTGCCATGGTAGTTATGTTCTATTTGGAAGAAGGCACAAAATGAATACTAAAGATAACAAATAGTTACAGGTCAGAAGTTGAAGCTATAGGAAAAAATGGAGTAGGGTAAGGGTAACTGAGGTACAGGTATTAGGATGGGAAGAGAGAATTACAATTTACATAAGCGTGTCCATGGCAGGGCCCCTAGAATGGGACATTTGGGGTTGGGGGGGTTACGGTTTCCTCTGATTTTTTTTATTATGGTAAAATACACATAAAATGAAACTTACTATCTTAATCATTTTAAGCGTACAGTTCAGTGCTACTAAGTACATTCATATTGTTGTGCAACCATCACCACCACCCATCTCTAAAACTCTTTTCTTCTTGCAAAACTAAAATTCTGTAACGATCAGTAACTTCCATGACTCCCACCTCTCAATGCCTGGCAACCACCATTCCACTTCCTTTCTTTTCTTCTTTATTTTTTCTTGAAAATGTGGTATACATAAAATAGAATATTATTCGCTCTTAAAAGGGAAGGAAATCCTGCCATCAGGATGAGCCCAGAGGACACCATGCCAAGTGGCATAAGCCAGACAGAAAGACAAACACCATACATCTCACTTAGATATGGAATCTAAAATCTTTTAAAAAGCCAAACTCATAGTAAGAGAGAATAGAATGGTGCTTACCATAGGCTGAGGTGTGGGAGAAGAGGAATGATTAAAAAAAAAAAAAATGTTAACTCTGTGTTGATGGATAAAGAAGGAAACATTTCAACAAACATCTGAAGCAAGGAGGGAGGGAGTCTTTGGAAACAGCCCGTGCAAGGGTGGGAGGTTAGAATATGCCTGATGTGCACTGGGAGAGTCCCAGATCAGGAAGTTTGCAGTTATCGGGAAGCCCAGAATACACACCCTGAAGACAAGAGATAAACCAAGTCCCAGATACAAAACCAACAACGATCAAGTTTCAAAAAGAATGAACTATGATAACTCTCAGAGGATTTCTGAACACACTGGGGAAGAGATGAGAGTTTAAATGGACCCTGAAATGTTTCTAAGGTTTTCTTCCCACTGCAATAAAATCAATGATCATAAGCACAAAAGCTACAAAGCAGTTAAAATGATGAGAGATCATATCTTACCAAATGTTTAAAAACAAGACTGTTAGGTAATTCTCAAATCTCTTGCATTCTAAAATAATTCAGCCCTCTTGCGTGCAGCCTTCTCAAGTGATTGACCCAACCATCTCTTCCAGAAAGTGGAATCAACTTCACTCTTCTTTTCCACTCTTCCTTGACATGCCTTAATCCACTGAAAACTGGCTTAACTCCCACAGCTCCATGAAAACTGTTTTGTGATCTTGCTTGCATATCCAATGTATAGCTTTCAGTTATTTTATTTGCTTACCTTTTGTATTTGATAGCATTAAACATGGCCACTTTGCAATTTGCTCCTTCTTTGGTTTGTCTCCTGCTTCACTCCTCTTAGCATTTTTTTCCTTTCTTCCTCCATCAGCTCCATACCACTGGGCTATGTTCTCAGCTCTGTTTTCCTTAGTACTGTCTCCAACACCTCTTCTTCCATTCTTTCTTAAGGCCACTCAAATCAGAGTTTCACTCTACTGTTCCACCTAACTTACTAGTTAGCCACCAGTGCCGTTTCCCCCAAACAACCTGAGTTTGCTCCAATTGTCACAACTTAACAATGATAAATTCCTTTTTCATTTTCACATGTGTTATCCCTTATTGGACAATAAAATATATGATCTCCCTATCTATGACTCCCACTGAAAAATCCAGTTGTCATTTTTTAGTATTTCAGTTCTCCTACTGTGCTCCAAGGCTCCCTAAAGCACCACAAAAAACTCACAAGGCCTTACAAGGCATTTTAAAAAAATTTCAAGGGAAACATGTCTGTTAAATACAGCACAAACTACCAGCTTAAGTTGGTTCACAGTTTCAAGGTTAGATTACGCTGAGGTCCTTTCAATGATGTCATATCTTTGCAAAGCTGGGTTTGGGGTGTTTTCTATGATAAAAAGCAAAAAGAGGGGCACCTGGGTGGCTCAGTCAGTTAAGCTTCCAACTCTTGATTTCGGCTCAGGTCATGATCTCAGGGTCCTGGGATCAAAACCCACGTTGGGTCCAGGCTGGGCATGGAGCCTGCTTAAGTTTCTCTCTCTCCCTCTCCCTCTGTCCCTTCTCCCACCTCGTGTGAGCTCTCTCGCTCTCTCTCTCAAAAAAAAAAAAAAGAAAGAAACTACAAAAGTCAATGTGGAACAGGACTTGATTGAGGTGGTGGCCAAAAAGATTCCAAGATTCAAAAGTTGTGCAATGCCCAACAGGTACACACATACCATTAGAGTAATTGTGGTTATTTAAGAATGAAATTAAATATTAGTATTTGTTCTTTTGTGGTGATAGGTTTTCAAATGGCTACTAAGTTAACAGGACACAAATATTTATTAAGTTGTCTAGGCAAGACCACTTAGTAAACAAAGCTGTTAGGCACTTCTTTTGGCCTAGGACAGTCATAAAAATGTACTGAGACACTAAGGATGATGTGAACCAAGAAAGTCTGGGAGCCTCTGTTTCTGTTCTTATGGTAACTGACCTATCAGCATTTGACATAATCAATCACTTCCTCCTCCTTCTTATGCTTCCTTCAGTCAGCTTCCAGGACCCACACTTTCTTGGCTTTCCTTCTATCTCACTGGATATAGCTTCTCAGTCTCCTTTGCTGTTTTACTTTTCTCCTCGAACTCTTGCCCTTAGGGCACCCCAGGACTCATGCCTCAGCCCTCTTTGTTTCTCAACCTATAATTTCTCCTTTAGTGGCCTCCTCCAGTCTCCTGGTTTCAAATATCATCTACGGGGGAACCTGGGTGGCTCCGTTGGTTATGCATCTACCTCTTAATTTTGGCCCAGGTCATGATCTCAGGGTCATGAGATTGAGCCCCACCTCAGGCTCTGTGCTGAGCATGGATCCTGCTTAAGAGTCTCTCTCTCGAAAGGGGAACCCTCCTACACTGTTGGTGGGAATGCAAGCTGGTGCAGCCACTCTGGAAAACAGTATGGAGGCTCCTCAAAAAGTTGAAAATAGAGCTACCCTATGACCCAACAATTGCACTACTGGGTATTTACCCCAAAGATACAAATGTAGTGATCCGAAGGGGCACCTGCACCCCAATGTTTATAGGAGCAATGTCCACAATAGCCAAGCTATGGAAAGAGCCAAGATGTCCATCAACAGATGAATGGATAAAGAAGATGTGGTATATATATATACAATGGAATATTATACAACCATCAAAAAATGAAATCTTGCCATTTGCAACAACGTGGATGGAACTAGAGGGTATTATGCTAAGCAAAATAAGTCAATCAGAGAAAGACAAGTATCATATGATATCACTGATGTGAGGAATTTGAGAAACAAGACTGAGGATCATAGGGGAAGGGAGGGAAAAATGAAACAAGATGAAACCAGAGAGGGAGACAAACCATAAGAGACTCTTAATCTCAGGAAACAACCTGAGGGTTGCTGGAGTGGAGGGGGATGGGTGGGGTGGGGTGGCTGGGTGATGGACATTGATGAGGGTATGTGCTATGGTGAGCACTGTGAATTGTGTAGGACTGATGAATCACAGACCGGTACCCTGAAACAAATAATACATTATATGTTAATAAAAAAAAAATTTTTTTTAAAAGAGTCTCTCTCTCTCTCTCTCTCTCTCCCTTTGCCCCTCCCCTGCTCACATTTTCTCTCTCTCTCAAAAATAAATAAAAATAAATAAGGAAATCTGTAAATAAATAAATACCATCTATATATTGACAACTTCTAAATTCATAACTACAGAACAGTCTTCTTCCCTGACTTCAAACTCAAATAATCCAACTACCTTCAACCATATTTGCAATCTGCATTTGGGGGTGGAATGCACACTTCAAACTTACCAAGTCCAAAAAATGCCTCATCTCTCCCTATTCCCTCCTCCCCCCCCACACAAAAGAAACCCCAAAACTAAAAAACAAAAAATAAAAATCCTCCTCCATTTCAGTGCAGGGTAACTCCACCCTTCTTGATGCTAATGCTGTTTTAAACTTTGGGGTCATCTTTGATTCCTCCCTTTCTCTTAAACATTACCAATCCAGCAACAAATTCTGTTGGCTCTGCCTTCAAAATATATTCAAAGTTCAGTTACTTGGAACTCTGAAAAAACCTCCTAACCAGTCTTCCTGCTTCATCACATGACCTACTACAATATATGTTCTCAACAAGGTAGCCAGAGTGATCTTTTAAGACGTTGTGTCAGATCATTGCTCTCTACTTAAAATCCCCAATGACATTACATTTGACTTAGAGTCAAAGTCAAAGTCCTTGGCCGACTTAGGACTTTGATCTTTGAACACCTTCCCCAGCCCAAATATTCTGGCTTCACCTTGCTATCATTCTTACTTACTCCACTCAAGCCACACTGGCCTACCTAGTGATCCTTGAACACATCCCTGCCTTAAACTCTTCCATCACCTGTTCCTTCTGCTTGGGACACTTTCCACCTATAAAAGCACTTGCTGTCTCTCCACTCCTTCAAATCACTTTTATCTGACTATCTTGTAAAATACTGCAACCTGCACCTTACCCCAACCCAACATTCCCAATCCCACTTACCCAGGTCTACTTTATCTTCTTCCATAGCATCTATGATCTTCTAACATTCTATAGAATTTACTTTCATAACATAGTTATTGTTATTGTTTTTCTTTAAGATCTAGAGGCTCAGGGATCACTGTTCTGTTCATTTTATTTCTAAGTGCATGAAGAAATTCTTGGAATATGTAAAATACTAATTATTTATTGAATGGATGAATGGATGGATGAATGAATGAGTCAGCATATTAACGTGGGAGTCAACTCATCCATTTTCAAAGCTTTAGCTACTATATATATTCCCCAATGATCCCCAAATTTCTATCTGCAAATCAGAACCCTCCCCAGACTCAAACAGCTATATTCCTCTGCTTAGCAGAGATCCTCCTTAGTTGTTCCAAAAGAACTTCAGATTGATTCATGTTTCAGAAAGGAACCTCTTACCATCACTAATCACCAGGGAAATGCAGATCAAAACCACAACGAGGTATCATCTCACACCTGTTTGAATGGCTATTTCCAAAAAGACAAGAAATAACAACTATTGGCAAAGATGTGGGCAAACGGGAAGCCTTGTGCACTGTTGGTGGGCATGTAAATTGGTGCAACCAATATGGAAAACAGTATAGAGGTTCCTCAAAAACTTAAAAATAGAACTACCCTATGATCCAGCAATTCCACTCCTGGGTATGTATCTGAAGAAAACAGAGGTACTAATTTGAAAAGATATATGCACCCCCGTGTTCGTTGCAGCATTATTTACAATAGTCAAGATATGGAAATAATTTAAGTGTCCATCAATGGATGAATGGATAAAGATGATGTGAGATACACACACACACACACACACAAAATGGACTATTATTCAACAAAAAGAAAAGAGAAGAAAATCTGCAACATGTATGGACCTGAGGGCATTACATTAAGTGAAATGAGCCAGACAGAGAACAACAAATACCATGTGATCTCACTTATATGTGGAATCTAAAAACAAACAAACAAAACCCCCAAGCTTATCAATATAGAGAACAGACTGAAGATGACCAGAGGTGGGGGTGGGGGAACTGGTGAAATGGGTGCAGGGAGTCAAAAGGTACCAACTCCCAGTTATGAAAGAAATAAGTCGCAGGATATAATGGACAGCACAGAGACTGTAGTTAATCATATCATGCTGCATATTTGGAAGTTGCTAAGAGAGTAGATCTTAAAAGTCTTCATCACCAGAAAAAGAAATTTGTAACTACGTATGGTGATGGATGTTAACCAGACACATTAACACACTACTTCCTAAGGAGAAGTTCAATCTCAGTCTCACCTACAAAGTCTTGTTACCTTCTCCACCCTTCCCTCCTGGCACCCTCTTTCTCTTCTCACTTTGTACTTCAAGCAAACCAAATTGCTTGCAGTTTCCCAAACACCCAGTGCTTCCTGTCTTAACCCAGCACTGTTCATACTACTTTATCAGTGTTGGACGCCCTCGCCGGTCTACAAAAGTCCCGTCAGTCCTCTCATTATCAGCCCATCCTATATGGAGCATCCCTATCTTTCCCAAGAAGGGTCAGGTGTTTGTTCTTTGTCCAAGGCACCTTGTACTAGCTCTGTTAGAGACATTAACTATTGTATTATAATTGCCTGTTTGCATATCTACTCCCACTGACTCCAACCATAAATGCCTTGAGGCCTGGACTCCTGTGTTATTGATCTTTGTATTGCCAGGGCCGAGCACAGAGCTGTCAGCCTCAATACAAGTCTATTCATGACTGAATAAATAAATGACTAAATGAATGAATTGAGTCCACGGAGTTCACTCTGGAAATGTTCTCTGCTAACAAATGTTCTAGCAAATCTGTAAGTCCTTTATTCTACTTTCTTAAGAATAGAAAGTTAAGTAACATTAAGTATAATTTCCAGTGTTTTTCAGTTTTTCTGTTTTTTACTTCTTCACATAATAACCTCATAGGACTGTTGAAGAACTACCTAAAAAAAAAATAATCCAAACCCTATATTTTCCCAAAATTCAGCTCAGTGAATTTTCAAATAATCACATCTACCAGTGAAAGGCGAGTAATCAGTGATAATATGAAAGACACTCCTAAAAAATTATAAATCTCAAGTTTAAAAAAATGAATGCATTTCTGAGTATGTGTTGGCTCAATATTTTTAAATCAATTTTGGAAAGTCCTAAGCATATAGTGTTAAGCATGCATCACTGATTTTGAACTTAATATACACTAAAGAGCTTATTAAAAATGTGAGTTTCAGAGTGTTTAGGTATTCAATCAAAAATTGTACACATCACTGAATGTTCACTTAATCAGAGTTTTAAAAGTTGTAAGAAGGATTTAAAATGGCTAACTTGTAAGAACTCTAAACAAAGTATAAAGAAAGACTAAAGAAACATTTTAGGAGAGATCAAATAGGTCACCAGACTAAAAGAAACACTAAAACAATAGAGAGTACAAATGGGTAGAGAAAAATGATTACAACCAAGAAGACCAAAGTACTGTGTGTAGTACAAATAAAATAAAAGCATAAGGTTAAAATAAATAAGCTAATCCAATAATATATGTAAACATATAGGAAACGTGTTAGATCGCTGAGTCCTACAATGAGCGATCACACATTCCCACAGCCACAATCACTCCATTTTAAATGTGTTTTTCATACCAGAAGAAAACCAGTTTTATATATTAATTTTTTCAATGTATTAAGTCACAAGGACAGACTCTGACTGATACTTTTTGTACTAGTCAGGGTAGACTTATAAAAACAAACAGCCACTACCAAATCTCTGCGGCTTAAGAAATAAGTTTATTTCTCTCACACAGGTCACAGTCCAAAGTAGGTCACAAATATATTGGAGCATTTGCACATAATAGGCAATGGACATGTGTTAAAAGATTGGATGAATAAACAGAAGGAAATGAGAAAGAAGGAAAGAAGAAAGAAAGGAAGGAAGGTAGGTCCTGTTTGACTTTACTCAAACTATGGAAAGCATCTTGGCCTCAGTTATCCCATCTGTAATGGTGCCCCACCTCACCTGGTGGCTACAGTGATGAAAGTGTAGCAATACAGGTACAGTGTACAATGAAACAATCTATTATTGAAGGTAAGAATTGATTCTTATAATCAGGACAGGTTAAAGGCACAACTCAAATTTTCCTCTGCTATCTAACTTCTTACCTTGTCTCTTCTTTTTTCTCTTTCTTGCCTCCCTCACAAATGTCACGCTTGCAGATTCCCATTAAATCTACTCTCAGTTGGCTTCCGATCAGGAAGAAACTTGCTTCCTTGCCAGGTGAAGGAAAATTCAGCCAAACAGAATGGAGACAGTATTTGAACTTGACTTTGAAAGAAAGGTATGGACAGCTAGCAGAATGGGTTGAGTCATCTATGTTCCTAGATGACCGGCTTCTCACTGTATCCTTACACAGTGGAAGAGGCAAGGAGCTCTCTGGGGTCAGGACACCAATCTTATTTATGAGGGCTCTGCCCATGTGACCTAATCACCTCCCAAAGGCCCCACCTCCAATACCATCATACTGATGGTTAGGATTTAACGTATGAATTTGGGGGCTGGGGCACAAACATCCAGTCAGTGGCAGCAAACAGAAGAGAATATAGTGAATGAGGGAAATTAGGTGAGAAAAAAATCGAGACCAAATTACTATTAACAAAAATATTACTATTGATAAGAAATGGATGTGTTTGATAACATCAGCATTGATTATACTCTATAGATGTTAGTATCTTACTAATTATAGGAGACACCTGGCAATAGTACATGGCAAGATTGGCATGTGGCGCCAAAGTAGACTGAGTACTGGATTAAGTACTAGAATTGAGATCTGAATTCCAGCTCTGCTACTAACTTACTTGTGTAATTTTCAGCAAGTTACTTAACACACTTAGTCTTCACATTCCACATATGTAAAATGAGTAGGTGGGCCTAGGTCATTCTTTTATTTTTTTTTCAAGATTTTATCTATTTATTTATTTGAGAGACAGAATGAGAGAGAGAGAGAGAGAGAGAGAGAGCATGAGAGGAGGGAGGGTCAGAGGGAGAAGCAGACTCCCCACTGAGCAGGGAGCCCGATGTGGGACTCAATTCCGGGACTCCAGGATCATGACCTGAGCCAAAGACAGTCGCTTAACCAACTGAGCCACCCAGGCACCCTAGGTCATTCTTTTAACTACTTAATTTTCAAAAAAGGATATCCATCATTACTGTAGGGCAGAACTATTGTTTAGAATTCTGAAAGCTAGGAAGACCAAGATCGAGGTACTGCTAGAGAGCCATTTGCAGAACACTGTATCAGTGGAGAGGTAGAGAGCTCTTGTCTCCTTCTACAATTCCATCATGAGATCCTCACCCTCATGATCTCATCTAAACTTCCATCACTCCCCAAAGGTCCCACCTCCAGGGTCTTCCGCAGCCCTTCTGGTACAGAGCACATCCATAATGGAGTGGGTATAAAGAGCTGATCAGCTCTGTGTAACACAGGACACTGAGGGGTAATTCTTACACTAGAGCTCCTGGTGAGGTGGTCAAGGCTTGGTCAGGCCTATATCACAGTTTAACTTCATGCTCTGCCCAGTTTTGCTTTCTCCTCCTTCCTTTCACAGGTGTTGATCCCTAATAAACATTTTGCACCTCAGATTCCATCTTAGTGTCGAATTCCATTAAGTCAGTGCAATGGTGGAATGAGAGACAAGTGCAATTAGAGAAGACAAGAACCAAACTCCATGTCATAGGACAAAGTAATTTGGACATTTGAGCTCTCCAAAAGGAATGCCATAGCCTTACTTCTTTTTTTGGCCTGAAAGATGATCTCCTTATTGTCCCATGGGACACAAAGATCTTACCAATTTTCAAGTCTCAGTGAAGGCTGTTGATGGCACCTCCAGGATTAACTGTACTCAGAGTTTTGGCTACCATCCCAATTCAATAAATATGGCAATTTTATTATTCTATTTGTACTTTGATTTAAAACATTTGTCGCTACTCTGTCTTCTATTGGGCGTTGGTACCAAATCCACCCTTTTGTTCAAGTGTAGATGGGTTAATCACTCTCAGATTCATCAGACTAATGACTTCATGCACCATCGCCAGACATAGTAGAGGATATTACTGCCCTCTGGTGGAAATACTCAAGATTATTCTAAAACTGTCACCTGAAGAAGGGATTTTTCTCAGGGGGGCTCACAATAGAGCTTGAGGAGTAAAAATATGAATCCAGAAAACTATCTTCATTTCTGAGTCTTGACCTTCACTTGGCTATGCAATTGCTTAAATTTCCATTTTCTTTCCTGCTTTCTTATCTTTATCACAGAGTCTGCCATCCTGAAATCTTTAAAACATTGGTCCACTAAGAGACAGACCTCATCCTCCAATATATTTAACAACAAAGCTTTCAATCTCCTTTTCAGATAAGACAAAAAGGGAAAAAAAACTAAAAACAACAAAGTATTAAAAAATAAGTTGTGTAGACAACTATTTCTACTTTAGTTCTTCAAATAAATTCTATTTCCTGGGGATCTGCCAATAGGCAAGTATTTGAACTGCTATTGCTTTGTCTCCTCTGTACTGGATAATTCCATTAAAATAGGGAATTAGGATAAATAATTTACATGCCTGCTTTGTGTAAGTGTCTGAGTGCATATATTTTCTTCATGTGTGGGTGAAATAGCATAGAAGGTCACACTGATAATTCAATTTTTAAGAACCTCTGTTGACTTCAATCTACTCTGCTTCTTAGTATACAGAGAAGAATATCAAGCAACCATCCCTTGAATTACAGACAAACAGTATACAAAAATAGTCAAATCATACTACAGACCAAGGAGACAAACAGGTTTCAACCTTGACTCTGGTCCTTAACTTCTCTGAGTCTTGACCTCCTTTTGCAAAATAGGAACAATTATACTTTAAAAAGTTGTAGTGGGGAGCAAATGAGATAATATACACAGAGCTTAAGCACAGTACAATTACATATTAAATGCTGAGAAATTCGCTATTTTTATTTCTAGTCAACTGAAAAGGAATGCATTTATTTTATATAAGTTAAAAAATTCTAACTTCATTGGTCTAGGCAAAATTTACCCTAATTAGTCATCTATTAAAAGGTCCTAAATAGGTTATTTTTCCAAAGAGATCCTCAATCTGCTCCAGTTCTTCTTTCACTTCTGAAACTAGCTGTTGTCAAGTCCTTGGGGCTCAGGCCTGTTCTCACTTCCAAGCCCCACCTCAAGCCTGACCGCTCAGATTCCCCGGGCCTTTTCCTTGATCTCCCCAGCTCTTGCGAATATGCACTTGTTTCCCACCACACTTTACACTCTGGTGGTCCAACTCCCTCTAACTGAGAATTGTTTAAGAGTGAATATTGTGTCCATATTCATGAATAGATGGACACAATATTGCATAATTGTCATTTCCTATTAAGTGAAGAATGAATGAATGAATTGTCATTTCCTATTAAGTGAAAATATTTCCATAAACCTCTCCCTTGTCAATTAGGTGACAAAAATCCCTGAAGGATTGGAAGAGAACTTGACCTCTTCTGAGTCACTGAAACTCCTCTTTCTATAAAAAGACGAAGGGAGTAATCTCATCTAAAAAAAATCAGAATGATAATTTAGTCAACTTGACCAGGTGTATTCCAATCAGAACCAAAGGCACCTTGAGGGAGGCAATCCCATCCTTAGAGATTCTGAAACTTTGGTTCACCAGGTTTTCGTAGCTTGATTTACTCAACGAAAAAACCATAGGTATAACATACCAATTTTATCACAAGTTTATCTATGTCATAGTTAACTACAATCAACACCTACCATAATCACATATATTTCTACAACATATCAGAGTTTGGAAAGTAATACTCTTTAAATAAATAATTATTAAAAATAAGGTTAAAATAACTATTTAAAGTAACCTATTACAATATTAGTAAATATCAAATCTTTAAAGGTTTCTGAATACTTGGGAATACTCTGTATTGAATATTCATTCAATACTTCTGTACCAAAACACAATAGGCCTTTAGATTATCATTATTACTAATGATATAAATTCTGCTTTTTATCAAATAAAAAATGAATTTTGTTGATGACATATACTGAAATATTAAAAGGAGGCTTAGGTAATAATTCCTAGAGCTCTAGCAATAAAAGAGGGGAGGAAATTTTTTAAGGGAAGTAAAAGTAACAAAATTATTCATGATCTTCCTTCTCCTAAAATAAAATATACTTTCTTGGTTTCTATTCTTTAGCCTAATTTATATAGTAACTAAATATTCTTTCTGAAATGAACTTAGTAGATCTGAAGTTTTCTCTTGTTTATTTATTTTTAAGAAAAAAATATCTGGGGTGCCTGGGTGGCTCAGTTGGTTAAGCATCCGACTCTTGGTTTCGGCTCAAGTCATGATCTCCGGGTCATGAGATCAGCCTTGCCTCCGGCTCCATGCTCAGCACAGAGTCTGCTTGAGATTCTTTCTCCCTCTGCCCCCTCCCGCTCATGCTCTATCTCTCTCTCTCTTTCTCTAAAATAAATAAACAAATCTTTTTAAAAAATCCAACTTAAAGCAAAACACATTTGATTTTGAAAAGCTGTAAGAGAATAAAGCTACCACTTCGTGAGTACTTTGTAGATGTCAAGAATTGTGCCAAATATTTTACAGCATTGTTTGATTTTAAAGTCTACAGGTATTATTTTATTTACTCCTCAAAACAGGATTACTGTTGCTATATTCCCTTCACTATCTCAAGGAAGATAATAACACCCAAAGTATCATAAAAATTTTGTAGCTGGACTCAAACCAATTTGATTTTCAATCTTTCTTTTAGTTGGAATGTAGAGCTTCCAATAGTTCAAGCTTCATGCCAAACAATCCACAAACTATACAAATAACCAATGACCCAACATTAATATCCATCCCATTTTCCCCCTCTACTGGCCCTGAGTTACTCATTTTCGAACAACAAACTATGCATTTCTTATCACTTTGATTTATACATTTTATGGGAAGAAAAAAAAAACCCTCTAAGTCTCAATTCAAAATTATTTCCTGAAGAAGCTTCCATTTAAGATCACAACTTCTTGGGGCTCCTGGGTGGCTTAAGCCTCCGACTCTTGGTTTTGGCTCAGGTCATGATCTCAGGGTTCTGGGACTGAGCTCCATGTTGGGCTCCGCACTCAGCAAGGAGCCTGCTTGAGGATTCTCTCCCTCTGTCCTTGCCCCACTTGCTCTCTCAGATAAATAAATCTTAAAAAAAAAAAAAATCACTTCTTTTCAAATAATATTCAATATGCAGGTAAAGATAGAATTTGAAATATAGACTTCCCATATCCCCCACCTCCTTCCCAGTGTTGCCAAATTTTACAAACAAGAATACTCAGTTAAATTTGAATTTCAGGTAAATAAGGAATAATGTTTTAGTGTAAGTATGTTTCACACATACTCATATGCATACGTACTAATACTAAAACAATCATTTGTTGTTTATTTGAAACTCAAATTGAACTGGGAATCCTGCATTTTATCTGGCAACCTACCTCTATGCTACCCTCAGCCTCACATCAAATTGCTCAGCAGAGCCCTCCACATGTAACTAGGGTCTCATTTGGTAATGAGTCTTACCTCATGATTTTTTTCCTTCTTCCATCAGTAATAAAGGGGATGTTCTGAGAAACATCTGGGAAGACAATGACGATCTATTCACTGACTTACACAGCAGAAGTAATGCATGGGGGTCGCCTGGGTGGCTCAGTCGTTAAGTGTCTGCCTTCGGCTCAGGTCATGGTCCCAGGGTCCTGGGATCGAGCCCTGCATTGGGCTCCCTGCTCTGCGGGAAGCCTGCCTCTCCCTCTCCACTCCCCCTGCTTGTGTTCCCTCTCTCTGTGTGTCTCTCTCTGTCAAATAAATAAAATCTTTAAAAAAAAAAAAAGAGAGAGAGAGAGAGAACTAATGCATGGAGAGGCATGGGAACCCTCCCCCCCACTCCACCCCCGCCACCGCGGGATCTCATTGGTAAACTCTAGTAAGACAAAAGCTATTTTTGTGATATTTAAGTTGAACGTATATGTTTTACTATCACATTTCACCACAAATATAATAAAAAAAAACAAAATGGCACCTGGGTGGCTCAGTCTGTTGAGTGTCTGCTTTTGGCTTGGGTCATGACCCCAGGGTCCTGGGATGGAGCCCCGCGTGTTCAGGCTCCCTGCTCGTCGGGGAGCCTGCTTCTCCCTCTCCCCCACTTGTGCTCTCTCTTTCTCTAGCTCTTTCTCTCGAATAAATAAAATCTTAAAAAAAAATTAAAAAATAAAAATAAATAAAATAAACCCAAAACTAGTCTTATCAGAAAATAAAGAAAAAAAGATTCAGTACATAGTCTAAGCTACTCATATTTTTAAAAGCAGTCTTTTAAACATAGATATCAATGGAAGTTTCTAAAAAAAAATCGCTGCAATGTTGCCCAACACCGGAAGTTGCCATTTTACCTTACACTAGTGAAATGGTCATCTTGTATTTTATCGGGCTTTGTTGGGTAACAGTACGTAAATACTCATCAAATGTAAATTTTTTAAAAACGACCAAAACTGACATGATTTGTTTATTGAAGGAAAGGCAATTTTGGTTTTGGAAGATAATATAAATTTAGATTTTTCTCTTAGTGGTAAACAGTTCCCAAAGGAATCAAATTTCCTAAGTAAATGTCAAGTGTGCTCTCTAAAGCACCATTAATCAAATTATGTAATTAAATATGTGCTACACTTTGATATATTGGATTTTGGACCATTTTACAAAGCGAAGCTTTCCTCCTGTGGAATATAAATGAGTTAATCAGTGTGAATGCAAAGTAACAAGACTGTTTTGATGTGGCTCAATGGAAGTGTTCTCATTGTTTTGGGGGGGGTCTCCAGTAACCTATCACTTTTCATGTTACGTATGGGTCCATGCCAGTCGACCAGGGATAGTGGAGGATCTCAGAGAGGCTTCCATCAGCAAGTAAGCTATGATGTGAACCACAGCAGATGTCCTAAAGTCAGGATGGGCTGCTATAACAAAATAGCATCGACTGGGTAGCTTAAATAACCAACATTTATTTCTCATAGTTCTGGAGGCTGGAAGTCTGAGATCAGGGTGCTAGCATGGTCAAGTCCTTGGTGAGTGCCCCTTTCCTGGTTTACAGATGGTCATCTTATGGCTGTGTTCTCACATGACAGGGAGAGCTAGCTAGCTCTTTGGCCTTTTCTTCTAAGAGCCCTAATCTCTTCTTGGGTGCTCTGCCCTCATTACCTAATCTCCAAATGCCATCAGAATGAGGATTATGGTTTCAACATAGGAATTTGCAGGGTGTCAGGGATGGAGAGGAAGACACACAAACATGTAGTCCATAATAGCAGGTGAGTTATGCGCACTATAATCTAAAATACTTTAGCAAAAATGTGATATTTAGCATAACTGTGATCACATATGTGATATTCTTCACATCTTAGTTTAAGTAGCATTCTACGAATAGTTTATTGTCCTAACAAGGAAGTCACACACCAGGTCCGATCAGCCAGATTTTGATCAGAAATATCTATACTCCTGAGGTTGCTACTACAAGATTTTCTGCTACCATAATCTCCAGCTGATACCCAAGGTTTGGTTAATTCATATAATAAATTCTAGGAAAAATTTTGGTGAAAATTTGTGGGCTGTTAATCAGATACCAGATATTCAAAATAGAGTTCTCAGTGATGAAATCAAAATACATGAATTGGCTAGATGAATTCACATCTATTTCAGCCCTCAAGTAAATGTGAGAATCTAGTGGCTCCCAAAGATTGATTTTATAACAGAAGTGGGTCCAGCCACTTAGTTAAGAGTCTGGTTGGCTGATGCTGATTATAAATCTAACTGACTTTTGCCTTTAAAATATTGTCACATTTGCCTTGAGTAAATATTTCATGCTCAGTCTCATCAGAACACACCAAAGAACAGAGAGCTCAGAATTCATTAAGTGTACAGAACAGATAATATGAATCATTTCATATCTGCTTGTTAATAAATGTTTGTTTAGTGCATGTCTGTATGCATGACAGCATTTGATCTAAAGTTTACTTTCTTTATAACTTGATAGGGAGGTTGGGAGGTGAAGGGTGTAGTTAACCCTGACCACTTCTAAATACTAGTAGCTACTGTTATTTACCAAAGAGGATCTCATGATTGTACTTGACCAAATTGCTTAGGCCAAGTCATAGCAATAGACATGCACAGGGATAGGATCTGTGCACTCAAATTTCTGGGGTACAAAGAGATCCTAATCCAAACTACCAGCTTCCTTCTTTTCCCATGAGCCCTGATTATGTCTTTGGACTGTAACCAAAATATCCCCTAGCTTCTGCTGGACTTTCCCAAAAGCTAAAAAACAAACAAAACCATGAAGTTTTAAAGTCAGTGTAGATTCAATTCTCCCTAAGGCAATACAGTGTGAAAAAAACAGAGCCAGGGCATGGGAAAGGTTTACAGGTAAGAATCATCACTTTCCCTCTCTATAATCCATTGTTCAATGTTCCATAGGATTTTGTCACCTTTTTTCTTGTTTACTTAGAGTTTGTAAACTCCTTCTGTTAACATTTCTCCATATTTTATATCTCTTCATTTAAAATAACAAGGGAAAGGGGGCTCCTGGGTGGCTCAGATGGTTAAGTGGTCATGATCTCAGCGTGGTGGGATGGAGCCGGTGTCCGGCTATGCACTCAGCGTTGAGTCTGCTTGAGATTCTCTCATTCTCCCTCTGCCCCTCCCCATGGCTCACACACACACTCTCTCTCTCTAAAATAAATAAGTCTTGGGGCGCCTGGGTGGCTCAGGCAGATTAAGCATCTGCCTTCGGCTCAGGTCATGATCCCAGGGTCCTGGGATCGAGCCCCGCATCGGGCTCCCTGCTCGGCGGGAGGCATGCTTCTCCCTCTCCCACTCCCCCTGTTTGTGTTCCTGCTTTCATGATCTCTCTCTCTCTCTCTCTCTCTGTGTCAAATAAATAAATAAAATCTTTAAAAAAATAAAATAAAATAAAAAGTCTTTAAAAAAAAAAAAGGAGAGGAAGGGAAGGGAAAACAACAAAAGGTCTCAGTTATCCATACTGAGTAGTAAAGCCTTACTTAGACATAAAGAGCAAGGTGATTATGAGAAAATCCTGAATTTTCTAGTATTCTTCCTCAAAATGTCATTTTACCCCCTAGAGTACTTCCCCTTCCTACAGATCCCTTTAGAAGGCTCAGGGAAAGAGGTGAATTACACTGCAATTTGCTCCCTTCAGTTCTGTTCTTAAATGGATATAATTTGGTAAAGCAAATAAATAAATAAATAAAATCAAAGCAGCTTTGGAAAGGAACGGAGGTCTGCACAGCTATATCACAGGGCAAAAGGAAGGAAAGGGTGCTGTCTGTCTGGCTAAGACAGGACAAGAGACGGTGCTGAACCCTTCTAGTCCTATCCTTCCTTCTGTTTTTTTCAGTGGGGGTTGGGGTAGGTGAAGAGAAGAAGAGTGTATCACAATGCAAGTATTTTATTTATTCCTGTCACCCTCTTCCCCTACACAGAGATGATCACTTATCTGCTGATGACTGCCACAATTAATTCTGCTCCAAGCTAGCTGAAGTACAAACCAGTATACCCAGTTAACCCCTGGACAAGTCATTCCTAATTTAGCGCCCTTCAGTAATTTTTCAAGGATTTACACGGTCTTAAGAATAAAGTTTTAATTCCTTAATTCAGCACTCAAAGCCCTTCATGATTTGGACCCTGACTCCCATTCTAGTCCCGGCCTCTACGCCGCTCTTCTTGTCGTGACTCCTCCCCCACCGTAACATAGTACCCTTTGGTCCAGCCATGCTGACCCACCTACAGGTACCTAAGAATCGCACTGCTGGACCCCTCTTTGCCCTTATGCATGGGCTTGTGTCCTCTGCTTGCAAGGCCTTCATTTTTTTCCTATAGCCCTTTGTTCTATATTTACAAATTTATGTGACCCCAAGTAATGGAATTTTGATTCTCAAGTCTTTCTTGGACATTTGTACTAACTCTGAATCCACATTTGTGGATAATATGTGATAAATACAGGTAAACTCTAATCTTTTAATCCTTATTTTACCATGTGATAAAAATGGGGGAAAGGTGAAGAAGGTGTATGAGCCATCAAGCACAATTTATCTCCCTACTACCTTAACCACAAACGTGAGAAGAGTTAAGTGCCTTGTTACCATCCCAGACACCCCCTTCCATATAGTGCTGTCAACACCCTCCATCCCCCAGATTATGAAATAAAATCTCAAACCCACTTCTCCAGCAGCCTCACTTCATCCCAGACTGTGAGACCTGGGATGACCTTAGAGACCATCTAGTCTAACTTCTTAAATGAAATTGTGATTTATGTCCCTTAATACTCTTTTAGGGGAATCTCATAGTAAATGCAAATCTCATAGTAAATATTGTGGTACTCAAAAGTTGGACAATTCCTAATAAAAATAAAAAAATCTTGGAAGTCAGATTTTCTTGGGCAAAGGGAAACGACTGTCATTTTCTGAACGATCCTATTTAATAACAAAAGCTCTAGCCTTACATGTGAAGATATCTTAGAGTTCACTGCTCTCTCTCCTAAGAATCATTCCAACAGGCCTGAGATTTGCAAGCCAGGATCAAGCTTAAGGTAGAGAAGCTCTCCTTGCTACCCAGGAGGGTCTTGCTGTAAAGCCTTTTTTAAATGAGTTAGATTATAAATAAAGTGGGCACTTAAGCACACAGAGGGACTCACAGTACCTGGAGTGTTGCTGAGCTCTTCCAGATATTCCAGGTTATCAGAAGCCCTCTTCATTCCAGCATCAGGAACATGCTTCCAGAGTGTGTTCTTACTCTGAGGAGTCTGCCTGTCAGGTCCCAGCAGCAGTTTACTTCCAGATCATTGTGTGGGGATGGGTTAAGGGAGGAGGAAGGGAGAGAAAGAAAAATCACTGGACCAAGCACTCAGACAGGGAAGGAATTCACCTCAAGGCTTTTCTGGTTATGGTCAAAGCAGCTGAAAATCACATCTCAAACTTTCTTAACCATGTTTCATTTCTCCCTTTTGAAGCGAAGTTTCCCCATTGTTTACTTTGAATTATGTAATATATTTGGTAAATACTCTTCATGGAAGGTGTAAAAAAATAGTGCACATGTGTGTGTGCATGCTCACTTATAGGCTAGCATTTACATAAGTCACTACTTCTGAGCATAAATTATAAACTGTCAAATATTCAGAGATTTCCAGAACTAGGCCTCTGAGAAAGAAAATGGTGACCTATAAAGCCCTTACTAGTGCCTGACCTCATTTAGCCTTATCCATTGAGAGTAATCCAGAAGCTGCCTGCTCATGGATGTCAGCAAAGAACAGGGAATGCTTTAAGGCTGGGCTTCCCTATGATTATGCTCACTTCCATCTCCCCCCATCCAATACCCATACACAATCACATCCATAACATACAACTACATATTCGTTTGTGTTAGATTCCATTAGGGTTGTTCTCAAACTTGTTCTCAAAGGCATCTTCCACATTAATATTAGAGACTGTGTCTACTTTGTTCACCATTTTACCCCAGGGACCTCCCACAATATCCTCTGCCCATGAAAATTTATTGAATAAATGAATGAATAAGGGAATACATTGATTGCTATATCAGAATTCTAATCCTTTGTATTTTATTTCTCCTTTTCTATGTTGTGCTATTCATGATGGATTTATTCGTCTTTGGGGAGTAATCAGTACTTTTAAGCTGCATTGTTTTTATAAAAGTAATATGCATTTATTGTAAAAAAAAATTCAAACAAAACAAAACATACAGAGAAGACAGTTTAAAATAACGTGGCATCCATCAAACCAGGTCTCTTGGTGAGCATTTTTCCAGACATCTCTCTATGGAAGTACATAAATATGCCATATGTTTTATATACATGTTGTAGGCATGTCTCTACATATATAAAAATATAATGGATCAGTGACCATTTTTCTAGATACCTCTTTATAGAAAATATGTAAATATAAAACATGAATTGTAAGGCACCTGGGTGGCTCAGTTGGTTAAGCGACTGCCTTCGGCTCAGGTCATGATCCCGGGGTCCTGGGATCGAGCCCCACATTGGGCTCCTTGCACAGTGGGGAGCCTGCTTCTCCCTCTTCCTCTGCCTGCCGCTCCCCCTGCTTGTGCTCTCTCTCTGTCAAATAAATAAATTAATTCTTTAAAAAAATGAATTGTATAAATATACATGTTTGTCTAGATATCTTTTTATGGAACTGTATAAATATGTAAATATAAAAAATACTATTTTATATCAACAAGATTCTTCCACTTCATACATTTGTTATCTATGTTTTTCTCAACAGTATGTACTGGGTGTATTTCCATGTCAATAAACATGGCTTGTGTGATGCAATCTGTTAGAACACATCTCTGTCTTAGTTCAGGCTGCTATAACAAAGTACCACAGACTAGGTGGCTTATAGATGACAGAAATTGATTTTTTATGGTTCTGGAGGCTGGAAGTCTGAATCTGGGTGCTGGTGAGAACTCCCTTCTGTATTACCAACTTCGGTGTGCTTCCATGGTAGAAGAAGCAAAAGGGCTCTCTGAGATCTCTTTTATGGAGCATTAACTCCATTCATGAGAACGGCCCCCTCATGCCTTAATCACTTCCCAAGGGCTCCACCTCCTAATACCATCTTCATGGGGAGTCAGGGTTTCAACATATAAATTTATGAATTTGGGGAGCACACATTCAGTCCATTGCACTGCCCTAAAAGACTTGCAAAAACAGCTGAGGGGCCCAGGGTTGGTTTTAATCCCTCTGTGACCAAGTGTCCTAACTAGGAAACAGAGCAGTGGCAGTGTCTACCTCATAGGATTTTTGTGAAAATCAAATGACCTAATTCATAAAGTTTCTAGTAGGATGCCTCACACACAGTTTTAACTAAAAAAAAAAAAAAAAAAAAAAAAAAAATTTGTTAGCCTGCAATTTTTTAAAGGAATTAATGGCATCACAATAATCTTCCAGGTTGGTTCTCATGTTGCAATTTTAATGTTTACAGATTTGAATTCTCAGCTATCAGTATCCTACAGGAGGCCAAATCTCATGCCTAATTCTGTAGCTAGAAAATAGAAAGCTTTGATAATGGTATTAACTATGAAATATGATAGAATTTTGAAGTTAGGATATTTGGTTGAAAATAGGAAACATCCAATCCTAACTGGAAGAAGATGAGGGGATTCTTGGTTCATGTGACTGATAAGATCTCCATTTTCTGTCTTGCTTTACTCTTTGCTGTAAAAAGGAGAAATGGAGAGCTGGCTATCAATAATTCTAGGTGTAGATCATCCTTACAACTAACCATCCCAGGAAAGAGGAGGTATCTAGGAAGCTTAGTATAGTTCATGTATCAGTCTCCTGGAAGGGTGTATATGAGTGTTTGTTGGGCAAAAGGACAGACTAACCTAAACCATAATGACTGGCCTACAAATGGAAGAGAGTTGGTTCCCCAAAGAGATACTGGACAGACAAAAACCTACTCACTTCTACCCAATAGGGGTAGGTCTACCCAATGCTAATACACCTTAAAATCTGGATGACAGACATTATGAGATAACTAGGTGTATGTGTGTATTATTTTTAATAAAATAAAAATGCAAGAGACCAAATAAAAGAGGTAAAAGTTATGAGACACTCGACATGTGTCATGTCGGACACTGCTCTAGGAGTTTACTTATAGTAAGCAAGAAGTAAGTTTCCATTTTTGAGATGGGAAAATTGAGACACAAAGAGATTAAGTAAAGTGACAAAGCTGGGATTTGAATCTAGACAGTCTGATGTCAGATGCATGTTCTTAACTGTTGTGCTATTTATTACTCCTTTCCAGAGGTTGATAGGAAATTCTTCAATGAAATTACCGAGATGACATTTAACCATATCTGAATTAACAGCTCCAGGTAGTGGGCTCTTCCCACTGACCCCTCCCCTTGCTCCTTCAGGCCTAGAAATAACAACTTCTTGCTGGTACTAGCCTCAAAGTAGTTCACTGTCCCTTGCTGATGTGCCTCCTGCTGTCCCACAGCTCTGGAGAGTCCCTTTATGAAGCTCCTCATTACTAATCCTGATAGCACCATCTCTTCCTTCCTATTTCCTGGCTGATAGAACCCAACAAAATTCTGTGAATACTTACTTGAATTTGGAAGAGAACAGCCATTAAAGAACTCAAGTACACAGCTTTTCTCTTTGAATGGAAAGATAAATCATTTTTATATAAGATGGAAAAAAACTAATTTTAAGACTACAAATCACAAGTTTGTTGCAGGAATTATTTTACTACTTTTGGATGGGTTCCTTGGGGTTAATAAATATCTTTTTCAAAATACAACTCTCTCTTTGGTGGGGTTTCTACATGGACAAACTAATTTAAACCACATATCATACTGAAACCTATGACACTAATATTTTATGGTCACATAAAAGAATGAAATGGATTCTTCTAAATTTTGTGTTTTGGTAAATTGTAAGAATGGACAATTCTAAGAACAATCTTGGGAACTAACTTAAAGCAGTTGGTCATGTACAATGTTCAGGTTCTGGGACAGAGAGCGCTACCTGTCCACCAAAGATTTCGGTTCCCCATCCACAGGGTGTCTGGCAACTGGAGGAGGCAACTGGCAATTGAAGGTTCCTTCTTGGCGAGGGATCACATTACTGTAGCCCTCTTATATCCATTTAACTTAATTCTGGTCATGAAATACAGATGGAGGTTATGTTTGGCATTAAAAACCTCCCACATAATTCTTCTTTTTACTCACTAAATGTTGACACCCGGAACAACCTTGAAAGCCTCATGCTTTCACACCCTAGATGCTTGATTGTGTGGAGTAGGAGCTCCTTCCACCACTAACTAGCATTTGTACTTTACATGAAAGAGAAATAAACTCCTAGTGTGTTAACTCCCTGACATTTCTAAGTTAATATGCCAAGTCAGTTAGTGTTACTCTTAACTCATACCAATTCTTTTTTTTTTTAAAGATTTTATTTATTTATCTGACAGACAGAGAGAGAGAGAGAGAGAGCACAAGCAGGGGGAGCAGCAGAGAGAGAGGAAGAAGCAGGCTTCCCGCTGAGCAGGGAGCCCGATGAAGGGCTCGATCCCAGGACCCTGGGATCATGACCTGAGCCGAAGGCAGACGCTTAACAGACTGAGCCAGTCAGGCACCCCAACTCATGCCAATTCTTTTCAGAAGATAATGGTAGTTGCTGGAGAATGAGCTACTGCTCCATAACCTTGCTGCTAGGTTACCAGGAAAGCAAATCTCAGATCAAATTCTGCCACATTTATTAAACCAAAGCAGGAACAAAAATAATTCATATAACCTGTTTGGTAAGCTCAGTAGATGCCAGGTCTCTTTACATATTCCAACCACCACTTCTCATGAAAGTTTTACTGAAGGCAGTCACAACAACATTCCACAGCACGACTCTTTTTCCCTTTGGGGGAGCCACATCAGATAACCAGAAATCCTGTGTATCAGTAGCTGGACACAGGACCATGCAGAGTTCAAACCTCCTAATGTCTAGATTTGCTGCATTATTACCCTCTTCACGCACGAGTATATCAAAAATATCTTAGCCAATCCTCACATCTTAAATACATTTAACTCCAACAATTAGAGCCCATTTACAACATTTATCTTGCTAGTTATCGAGTCATCAATTTCACCAATCAAAACCCATTTCTGACGTTAGTATGCAAATTAGCAAAGCTTCCAACGTCAGTCAACGTGACTGATCAACATCTCTAAAGTGTGGCCTTTCTGATATCATGTTGGCTGACCAGACTTGGACTGAGCCTTCAAGTTTTGAAGGGGGTGTAGCTTAGCCTAAGTATTCCACACAAGATAGCCATTGTATAAAGGCTTTCTAAGTAAACTGCAGATACCCTAACAGCAATATAATAAGCCTGAAGACGGAGTGTAAGTGTGGATTCAGTGTCTGCCACAGACCCTCTTCTAGCACACTGTATTCACCCCAGCATAATGCTTATGAGGCTATGTCACTATTGTGTAAGTACGACTTTCCCACTAGGCTGGAGAGAAAACAAACTCTGTGTCTATGGTGTTCATGATTGTTCTCCAGGACCTAGGGTAACACCTGGCACATAGGATTTACTCAGTAAATACTGGTGGAAATGTTTAATGAAATTTCTGTGAACTGAACTAATACAGAACGTCTTCCTTCTAAGAAAGGGAGAAGTTAGGAGAATGTGCACTTCTCTTTCCCTAAAATGTGTCTTCCCTCTAGTTTTTCTTCATAAAGGGGATACAGTAAAAAGAATACCAGCCCATTGCCTAAGCCTGGTAATTGTTTGATAAATATTTAATGAAAGAATAAAATGCACTTGCCTCTGTTTTCTGACAGCACTCTCCTTGAACCTTTATTAAAACGAAGCTCCCATGTTACAGCCCACTCCAGTGTGCAGAGAATATGAGGAGGTGGTGTGGCACTGGCCTTGAAACTCCCACTTCCTGTGGTCTGGGGTCTCCACTGCTCCCCTCCTCTCAGCACTTCTGCAAGCTTCCAGGGAGAGCAAAGGGCACTTCTCCATTTGTGGGCCCTGGAGCGGGAATAGAGCCTCAGGCCCCTATATTCAGTCTCTCTCCTCCTCCAATCTGCACTCTCACTACATTAATGTTGGATGTGGTGCTGTGCTGAATGCACAATTCTCCTGCCAGCCTGCAGCTCCCCCCAGGCGATGCTTGGGAAAATGGACCATCGCTTCTCGTGTTCCTGACTCGCAGGGCCCATCTGACGTTGCTACCACAATCAAACCCATTCAAAGTGGGAGCCGTGAGGGGGAAGGGCTGCAGGTGGGATCTGCCCTCGTGCCCTCTCGCCCTGCTGGGAAAGTAAAGCTGTTCTCTCTCACAATGATATACTGAGTTTGCTCTGTCCTGTGTTCCTTTCCGAACTCACTGTTTCTCCCGGACTCATTTTCAGCACCATCCTCTGGGAAAATTTTGAAAAGACAAAGTGGGCAAAAAATTACCGGATGGCCTTTTGATGTAATGCTGGGCTCATGCATTCGCTCACGCCCTTGTCTGGCTATTTTACAACTCTGTAAGCTGAAGAAAGCCAAGAATAACCGTTTTGTCCATAGACTCACAAATTCATTTTGAGCAGTGCAATTTCCACCCTATAGAAGCAATTCTTCCAAACATCATACGTTATATAGGATAAGTTTCACATCTACTAGTAAATTCATTTCAGCATTCCCAACTACCTATGTCTTCAGTAAGCCTTTGAACAATAGTAACATCTTACTGTTTTATCTAACAAGTTAGTAGGTTAAATGAGCTTATGAGTTAACTGAAATCTTTAACATGTGTTTATTTTATAGCCACATGGGAATAATTTTACCTGTGGAAAATTGTATTTTAGCATCATTTCTCACTTTTGTCATATAAGTCAGCAGCCTTGGTGTCTTCAACTCCCAAATTCAGTGAGTCATCAAGGCCAAACAAATCTGCATTTATAGTACTTTCGGATACATTGCTGGCCTATATTATCCATTTTCACTGCTATATTGTTAATTCTAGCCCTCATCTTCTGTGTTTAATGATGTTTATCTTCCCACTCCAATCTTTCTCTTAAATATCTAAATTTCTTGGGGCACCTGGGTGGCTTAGTCAGTTAAGCATCCGACTCTTGGTTTAGGCTCAGATCATGATCTCCCGGTTATGAGATCGAGCCCCAAGTAAGCCTCTGCCCTCAGGGCAGAGTCTGCTTCAGATTCTCTCTCCCTCCCCCTCTACCCCTCTCCCTGCTCTCTTTCTCTCTCTAAAATAAATAAATAAAATCTTTAAAAATCCAAATGTCTCACAACCACTGGAGTGATCAATTTTTTTTAAAGATTTTATTTATTCATGAGAGAGAGAGAAGCAGGCTCCCCAAGGAGCACAGAGCCCGATATGGGACTTGATCCCAGAACTCTGGGATCATGACCTGAGCCAAAGGCAGACATTTAACAATCTGAGCCACTCAGGCGCCCTCAATTTATTTATTTTTACATAGGCTCCACGCTGGGCTTGAACATAAGGCTTGAACTCAGATGAGTTGAACTGAGATGAAGACCTGAGCTGGGATCAAGAGTCAGATGCTTGACTGACTGAGACACCCAGGTGCCCCTAAAGTGATCAATTTAATACACAATTTAGGGGCACCTGGGTAGCTCAGTCAGTTAAGCAGCCGACTCTTGATTTTTGGCTCAGGTCCTGATCTCAGGGTCTTTGGATCGAGCCCCATGTCAGGCTCTGGGCTCAGTGGAGAGTCTGTTTGTCCCTCTGTCCCTCACCCCCCACTTGTGCACTCTCTCTCTCTCTCAAATAAATAAATAAAATTTTTAAAAATACACAAATTAGTTTCTACTACTCTGATGCTTGAAACACTTCATTGTTTCCCATTACTCCAAAGTAAGTAAGGTTACTAGCAAGGATCACAAAGCTTTCCCTGATTTGCTCTTGAATTTGCTTCCCTCAGAGCTTTTTCTCTCCTGAGATCAACAACACTGAATTACTTTCATTTCTCTAGAAATTAACCCATAAGCTTCCCCCAGTACAACTTCTACTATCCTCTACTTCAAGAAACTGTTTTATTTGTCTAGGTCACCTATGAGACTGTAAACATCAGAAATCAATACTTAGATATATATTTGTATCCATTTTCTGTTGTTGTGTAACAAATTGCTGCAAACTTAGCAGCTTAAAATGACACCTTTTTTATCTCACAGTTTCTGTGGGTCAGGTGTCCCAGCTTGACTTAACTAGATCCTCTGCTGATGGGCTCATAAGGCTGCAATCAAGGTAGGAGCCGTGTCCCCTTACGTTGTTGACAGAACTCATTTTCTAGGATTCATGGCAGCTTGCTTCTTCAAAGCCAGCGAAGGAGGGACAGCTTCTGCATGGACTCGTCTGGCTAGATGCAGTGTCATATAACATAAGTAAAATAATCACCGTATTCTACTCTCTTGGAGCAAGTCTTTTAAAGGGAACTGATTTTTTCCTAGGTGAATTTTTGGCTGAAGATTGTCCAAGGGAAGGGCAGGTGGTAGGAATGATGGGTCCAAGAATGACTTGGACTTCTGTTTGTTTCTAGACACTTTCTTCAGTACTCTCTCCCAAGGCTATTACTCAGCACCTAACAGAAATTCTCACCGACTCGAAGTGAGGCCCCTTGTTTATGAGACGGGTCTGTGTGTTTTGATGTTGCAGCTGGCCAGCATCACTGGCTGCACCACCCAGACTTTTCGCGGCAATCTGTCATACCAGTAGTTTAACTGGGGGGTTGAGGGAACTCGCTACTCATTTCCTCATTCATCTGCCTCATCAGCCAGTCCATCAAAGTGCCAAGTGGAGCTCAAGAATACTCTCACAGTCCTTCCACATTCCACTACCTGCCTATTTCAAAGGAAGTATTGTTGAAATAGTCCCTGAGGTTATGCAAACAATTTTTGGCATCTGCCAAGGTACATCTACTCTTAGCTACCTGCCTCAACGTAGCTGTGTTGAGAAGCCCTTCTTTACAGGTTATAATGGAGCTCAATTATTAAAGCAGCATAGAGATGCCTTTACTCTGCTTTCTTTAACTGGAAGTCATCCCAAATATTTTTCTGAACACATGCTGCTACACTGATTGACATGCAACGGGCTTGTCTCGGTTTCACACAGTCTTTTCAAGACCTACTCACCACCCATAAGCCACATCTCTCTTCACTGCCCCAAACAGATCCTTGCTCCGACACAGAATGTATTTTAATTTACATATTGATATCTCACTTCCATTTTTAATAGGTATTTGATTGTACGGAACTACTTGCCAATGCTTGAATGTCTGATGCTATTCTCACTTCCCTGCCCACATATTGCTTCTGCCTAGAATGTCTTTCTCCTGTCCCTACAAACTGACCACAAGACTCAGCTCAAGTGTTACCATCTTTGGGAATTCCTTTTTCCATTCCCTCAACTCAGGCTAATAAATCTTAAAAATAATATTCTCTTAAGATAATTACTAGTTTATGCATTTGTCTTCCCTAACACACAATAAGCTCCTTGAGGGAGGGGGATTCATCTAGTATTCTTTCTATCAGCGGAGCCTAGAATAGTGCTTGCCCATAAATGTTCTGAGTAAAAAATTGTTGAATTATTCTCTTCATTGAAAACACTTAAAAAAGCAATGTTTCTCAGCACAAAGACAGGTTTTTTTTAGGGTACACTACTAGAAACCTCACTCCAGACTGCCATCAGATTATTCAAATTAACAATTTACCAAAAGCGTTGTCACTCACACATAGTTTATTCAGAAGGATATTGTGGGACTTTGCTAAATAATTTGATGAAAAAAAGAGTTATCTGAGCCATCTCTGGTTAACTCTACCAGTAAGGAAATTAAGTTAATATGGAATGATTTTTCACATTGCAGCCAGATTGAGTCCATTGTAAAAGTTGCCATGTGATAGCTTTCTCTGCCTAGCATCACTTTCTACCTTCTTCTGGGAAGAGCTCTCCCTTTTCTTTGGTAGTAAGTTCTCCTCCTACTCCAAGCATGTTTTTCTGAGGGAGATAGCCAATATTATTCTGCCCCTGCCATGTACTTGTCCTGGGATGGGTCCATGTCACCACACAGAGCAATCCTAATGCCCAGTCATATGATAGCTTGATCAGTCACCAGCCTTCCCCAGGATTCTTTGATAGGAACTGGCTGAAATGAGGCTGTCCTTCTGGATCATGATTCTGGCCATGTGGAGAAGCCCAGATGAAGCCTGCAAACAGAAAGAAAATGAGAACAACTAGGGCACCTGAGTGGCTCAGTCAATTAAGCGTCTGCCCTCGGCTCAGGTCATGATCTCAGGGTCCTGGGATCGAGCCCCATGTGGGGCTCCCTGCTCAGCGGGGAGTCTGCTTCTCCCTCTGCCCCTCCCCACTACTCATGATCTCTCTTTCTCTCTCTCAATTAAATAAATAAAATCTTAAAAAAGAAGAATAGAAAAGAAAATGAGAAGAAGAATAAGAGTAACATTTCGCTTTTCACTTTGCGTTGCCGCAATCCAGGTCATTGCCCTGGTTCTAGCGAGCTTTTCTTTCTTTCCGTGAGCCAACCTCTTGTCCTTATTAAAACAGAAAAAAAAAGAGAGAGAGAGAGAGAGAGAGAAAGAAATCCATGTTTTGCTCAGGCTAGTACACGCTGGATTGCTGTCATTAGCAATTAAATATTTCCCGGAGGGGCTTTACCAAGGAAGCAGCAGCGGAATCATTTTCTCGGATTTCTCTTCTGCAGCCTGCCAGAAATCATCTCTAATGTACTTAAGTCTTCTCTAACCACAGCTGAGATTCACAGCATTTTAAAGTTTGAGGAATACAGACCAAGATCAAAATATGTATAGTGACTTCAAAAGTGCATAGAGGTACTCCAAATCAATGAAAAACCTTAATATATTAGCAAATAAGGTTGAGAATTAAGGTTTATAGTACAAATAGTGCATTGATCTTACAAAATTATTATCATTAACAAATGGTTTCTTTGCATAATGGTTTTCTGTAGATATATTTAAAATGTAATTTAGCTAATTCAAACTTTTCAGAAATATTTGAATATGTTAAATAAGCACAGAATGGGGCACGGGGGTGCCTCAGTCAGTTGAGCATCACACTCTTGGCTTTGGCTCAGGTCATGATCTCTGGGTCATTAGATCGAGCCCCGCCTCAGGCTCATACTCACCACGGCATCTGCTTGAGATTCCCTCTGTCTCTGTCCCTTCCCCTACCTCTCCCTCTCTTAGAAAAAATAAAAATAAAAAGCACAGGAGGACACCCATGAATTGCTAGATAAGAACATTTGCCTTTCCTTATATCATTCACAGGTAAAACAACATTTTATAGATGCTAAACTCTCTAACCATGATCATACAGCCAGAAGTAAAACAAAAACAGAGATATCATACTGACATATTTATTTAAGCCATAATATAATTTCAGGGTCCAACAATTATTTCAGACCAAAAAAATGCAATATTTCCAAATGTTCATAGTCTACATAAAAATGTAATTTTGTAGAATTTATAAAACAATGTTCTAAATAGGTGGCAAAATTGAACATCTTGTTTCAAAATGTACTCTTATTGATAAGCTACCTATTTACATAGTTTTTTCCACTATTAGTGACAATTTAAAAGCACAAATTATAGCGTGTTTAAAATGTGTTTGAAGCATCTGAAGAAGTTAAATAGGAAGAAAAGTACATCCTTCCATTAAATAAAAATGAAATTTAAAGATAAAACAGAAACAACTCTTTTGGAAAAAAAGGTTATATTTCTATGAGGATATTAAAACTATTCTTAGTACTAATTCATAACACTGAAAATTAATTATTAATTAACAACATTTTAGCATAGAATATAGACAACTGCACAAGTTTGAAAATCTGAGTTAAAAACTGTTTTTCTCTGACAGCAAATTAAAGCTAATTTCATTTTAAGAACATTACCAATTAAATACCCAAAAACCTGTCTTATCTCAATTTATTTTTGCAATACTTTGCAAAGGAACTTTTAGTATCAAGGACCTATTTAAGGTTGGTTTAAATGCTAGACAAGTGGACTAGAATTTGACCACTATTCTCAAGCTATTACAATATGCAAATCATCTGAGCAAACTCTGTGAAAGGAACCAGTGCTTTACGCTGTACTCCATCTTTTTTCACAGAGAGTAGACATCTTGTAGTTCAAAAATTAAAAATACTTCTGACAAAGACATATCTAAAAACAACAAAAGTGAGAGGCAAGTGGTATACAAAGAGTTAGATGTAGATTTAAAACCATTCATTCAAATTAAGAATAGTGTTGTGAACAAGTATACCAGATTATCATTTATATTCAAATACATTTTTTATTTATGCATTCATGACAGCCTAATGAGTAGAGCAAAATGAAAACCACCTACGCAACAATTACACAGGGTCAAATACTGGAAGGACTCACAAGTCTCCACAGACTGTATTCAGGTGAGCCTTCCTTAAAGCTAAAGGATATTGTACAGCAGGGGAAACAAGGCCTAAGCAATTCAGAGAGGTTCAGACTTGCAGGCCAGCCCCCTCAGGGCCCTTTCTCAGTAAACACAACATTATCTTGATTTTGGGGAGGCTTAGGTGCAAGTTTACAATGGGATCTTTTTTTTTAAAAAAAATTCATTGTTATGTTAATCACCATACATTACATCATTAGTTTCTGATGTAGTGTTCCATGATTCATTGTTTGCGTATAACACACAGTGCTCCATGCAGTCTGTGTCCTCCTTAATACCCATCACTGGGCTAACCCATCCCCCCACCCCTCTCCCCTCTAGAACCCTCAGTTTGTTTCTCAGAGTCCATAGTCTCTCGTAGTTCCTCTCCCCCTCCGATTTCTCCCCCTTCATTCTTCCCCTCCTGCTATCTACAATGGGGTCTTTTATACCCTACTGGTCACATGGCCAACCCAGGCTGTGCAATGATCACACTAGGTGTAAACCATGAATTCATACATCCGTCGACAACAGATAAGCCAGCCTTGGTGCCTCCAGCGCTGTTTTGAGCATCAAACAGTGTATTATAAATCACTAACTACATAGCTCCTTCTTCTCTTGCCCAGGTATCTGTGCCAGGCTTCCAGACGTTCCTGGAGATAAGCGTAGTCTCAGTCCAGCTACAAACTCAGCCAATCCTACACAACACGCGTAGAATATTATCATAGTAGTCAGGATTACTTTCTTTTGAGCGTACTTAATATGCATATCTTCACTTGTACCTCTTATGATAGAGGTTTGAACAAACAGTGAGCTTTCCAAATTTTAGAGTTGGCCCTTCAAACAAGTTATTAAGGATTCAAATATAAGCAGATAAGGCAGCATCAATCAATCAATCAATCAATCCTATTCGGAAAAATCTAAGTCTCAGCAACTGGCACATTTTACAGGAAGTGACAATTGTCACTTTTAGAATAATTTTCAATATCACCATCCCATGGCTTATACAATTTCTTCCTAAACTGACAATTTTTTCCAATATTTGATTTTCACCTCTCTTCATCATTGATTTCTAATACATAATATACAGGACATACTTCAAAAGACAAAATGAAAGAACATAAATCTCTCTTTAAAAATTTTGGTTATGAATAACATGAATTGTTTTTCCTATTTTCTTGCTTTTCTAAATTAATGTACATGTCCTATCCTTACCAAAAAAGAGAAAAGAGAAGAAAGCAAATCAGGGAGACAGTTGTGTAATAAGCATTGTGCTGGACGCATAGAGGTTAACTACTTGCTGATGAGTTTTTGTACCATATGCTATTACTGCAGATAAATCAAATTTGGCCATTTACCACTCACAGACTTGAGTTTTTTAATGTTATCAGACATGTCCCAAATATAGCTCTTCCTACACTTGCCCTGGAATAAGATGCAGTGCTCCAGAGTCATCCATGGAAGTATAGGCTGAGGCAAATAATTCTGTGTGTTCCATACTCCCAGTTCCACCCATCACATTTTTAGACCAGTGAGGTCATGCTTAACACAAAGAGAATTTAGACAAGTAATCACAGACAGGCACTCCAAAACTGGGTGTATGAATAAGAGACAAGGAACAGTCTGACTCAGTGGTTGCAAGTGAAAAAACCACGAACCCTGGAGATCTGTAAAAAATGATGGTCAGGCCGCTGCTTCTAGCTGCACAGTTGTGCACTGCACAACTTCAAGGGGGCACCATGCATATAATTATGATGTGAACAGAATCCCAGGGAGTTGTGAGACATAGCGGTCTCACTGGGCCCCACTAGTAAATTGCTGGAAATGGTCCTGTGGTTTTAAAAAAGATGATTCTAGTACACAGCCAGAGTTGAGAACTACTGGTCTAAACCACTTTTCCCCCTAAGCTAATTATATGCCTTTGAGACTCATGTTGAGACTATTATTGTTTTCAATATATGCCTGCTGAGCAGCTTCTTTCTTCTCCATTAATAACCTTAGGAATTTCTTTTTTTTTAAAATATGTCTAACAATAATCTTTCCTCTATAGTACAAGAACATTTGCTTTTGTTCCTACTTTCACTTACCCTATTCCATCAGCCTCAGTGTTTGGAGAACCTAGTTGAACTGCACACTCCTTTATGTAATTATTTAATTTTTAATTTAATAACAATATTAGTAATAATTATGCGATTTTTTTACATCCATGTGGATGCCATTTTTCTGGATCTGCACATCTCAACAGTTCTATTTAGGAAATTAACACACTTGTAAAAGAAAATTATCTTCTAAGCATTATATGACCTGTGTATTTTTAAAACTATTTCAGCCTGCTAAAGAAGAAGAAAAAGGAGAAGGAGGGGGAAGGAAACCTATAGGAATTGCCAAATCATTTGTTAGTGGGTAATCTGGGTGTTTGTGTGTTGGGTCTGCCCTCACAGCCCTTCTCGGGGGACATGATCTGTCCCCGTATCATGTGTGGCTGCAGGAGTTGCCCAACGCAGGACCATTCTCCTGCCACTCCTCTAGAATGTTTGGTTCAGTAGGTCTGGGGTGGTGGCTGAGAACTGGCAGGTCTAGCAAGTTCTTAGACAATGCTGAGGAAGCTTGTCCAGGGACCACACTTTGAGAACCATGAATCTATTCAACAGAAAAGTTTCTCAGATAGTGATGGGAAGAGCATGATACCTTATGGAATTCCTTAAAATCTCCTCAAAAAAAAATTCTTGAAGCAAATGAAGAATAAAAAGCACAGTATGTCTTGTAATTTGAAATCAAATATGATGTAATAGGATGGGCGACATGACAGACATCATGTGGAGTCACTGACATTGATGGTTGGTTGAGAGGAAATGAGGCTAGAGGCCCCGTGAAAGAGTAACTAAATGTGTAGCAGGAAATTGCTGCGATGAAGTACCTGTCAGCCACATCATTGATTGGTGTCCTTGAAACCCTGCTCAGCTGGTCTGTTTTCTGCCAAAAGAATTATGAAAACAAAACAAAACCACCCACATGTCGACTCTACCACCTGTGTCACTTAAAACAGCTGAGCTCTAAGTCAGGCTATTGATTTTATTGATCTAATACAGGGAGGAAACTCCATTCTAAAACTTTGTTGATACAAACTGCCTCTAATTTGTCAAGCTGTTAAACCCAACACGTATGTTATAGAAAAGAAAGAAATACATGGAACTTAGTTTAGCATCCAGAAACCCATTTTTTTTTCTGATTACTCTTTTATTTTACATTCCCTTGCCATTTCTATGTTTTGATCTATACCATACCGTATCCATATATGTTGCTTTACAATTTATCTCCTTCATGTATATTTCCACAAACTGATCAAAAGCTATCCCAAAGCAGTGATCTCCTCTATCTTGTATCCCCTCATAGCATTACTTTATTGCTAAAAGGAATATTGAGGGAAAATATTGAGGAGGAAAATATCCAAACAGAGCCAGGTTCCAAGGGGACTATTAACAAACACTTTACTTAGAATGAACCACTTGCTACATTTATTTTCTTTATCAAGAATTAATGAAGATTATAAAGATAGGCCATTTGACTTTTAAAAAGTCTATAAATAAAAATGTAGGTCATTATTATTTGAGGAAAAGTTACTTTTGATTGGACAAAGAACACATCTATTAAGAAAAAGAAACAGCAAAAAAGTTTACCAAAAAAAAAAAAAAAAAAGGCTGTGGAGGAGTGAAAAGAACGAGTAGGAACCTGTCTGCAATACACTTCCAAGAAAACGCTCTGACCCAACTCTCACCGTCACCCAAACACGCCATGCTTAGCGCCACACCTCTTCCCATCCACCTCTCACCCCCCACCCTGTTTCCCCTTGCTTGGATCAATTTCTATCGCACACATCCTTCCTGTCCTCCTGCAGTTCATATTTTAATCTGTTTAGTAATTTCTCAAAGCACCCCAGTTCGTTGTAAAATTAAAGGAAATCTTTTTTAAAATGTAGTCTGGGTGGCCAGAAGGGGGAGCCCTTATGCCCTACCACATGTCAATTGCCGACCCCAACAAAAAGAGATGTGCCTTGTATTCCCAGCCTGGAAAAGCCTACTTTGCTACTCCAGTAAGGAGGAAGGAGCCCAGCAACAAGCTCAGCCAATAAGAAAATAGCACACCTCAGCCAATAAGAAACCATCACCACCCTTAACGCTCACTTTCCTCCACTCCCTCCATTTTCATTTTCCTCTTAATCTTCTCCATTTGACAGAAGACTGCTTTTCTTTTTATCTAATATCCTAATCGCCATTGTTGAGCATGGAATTAAGTTGGTTTTGCAATATTAAAGAAAAAAAAAAGCAGCGCCTCCCAACTTCCCCCTTTTTTCCTATCATGTTCCTCCCCTTTGTTCTCTGGACTTGCCTATGGCTTTTGTCATAGCTTGCTTATCCTGAATTGCAATTCCTCTGCTATTCCTAAATAAACCCATTTTGCTGGTAAAATAACTGGCCGTTTTACTTTTAAGGTCAATACCATCATAATCTCTTTCTTCCTGCCTGTCATACTAATCTTTGTAATTACAAACTCACCTGCTTTTTAATGGTTTCCAGGGGGCAACTCAGCCAGATTCCGTTTTCTGCGAAAGGATCTTCAGTTGCATCTCCCACAGATTATGAGAAAGATGATTCAAAATGAAGTAAGCATTGCAAAGAGAGTCACTCAAAATAGAGAGAAACACACATTGAGGGAGTAAGTCCTATTCACCTATCCTGTTTCAATTCTGGTAACAAAGTCAACTTCTAACTTTTGTTCTCTGCAAGGGGCCCACCTCCAAGAACACATCCTTCTACACTGGACTGAAATGACATAATGTAGCACCTGTTGGCTAAGTAGCCAATGCTGTTAGGTGGTTTAAACTCTACCAGCACCAATCATAATTCTTTCAAAACACGTTCCATTTCCATCACCTCCGTTTCCTGGATTGCAGTTTTCATTGCTTTACAGCCTTTTCTTCTTAATCAACAACTGCACTATAGACAAGTCATTGCAATGCTCAGACAGTACATACATACTTTTAAATATTCACCGGGAATAATTTTTTTAGTTGGAGGATTCAAATTATCAGTTGTTTATAGATCCATAAAGTTGGAGATAAAGTCACATAACTTTATTTTTTTTATTTATTTTTTGTGATAAGAACACTTAACATTGGGGTAAATACCCAGTAGAGCAAATGCTAGATCATAGGGTAGCTCTATTTTTAACTGTTTGAGGAACCTCCATACTGTTTTCCAGAGTGGCTGCACCAGCTGGCATTCCCACCAACAGTGTAGAAGGGTTCTCCTTTCTATGCATCCTCTCCAACATCTGCCGTTTCCTGACTTGTTAATTTTAGCCATTATGACTGGTGTGAGGTGGTATCTCATCAAGGTTTTCATTTGGATTTCCCTGATGCCGAGTGATGTTGAGCACTTTTTCTTATGTCTGTTGGCCATTTGGATGTCTTCTTTGGAAAAATGTCTGTTCATGTCTTCTGCCCATTTCTTGATTGGATTATTGTTCTTTGGGTGTTGAGTTTGATAAGTTCTTTATAGATGTTGGATACTAGCCCTTTATCTGATATGTCATTTGCAAATATCTTCTCCCATTCTCTCAGTCATCTTTTGGTTTTGTTAACTATTTCCTTTGCTCTGCAAAAGCTTTTTATCTTGATGAAGTCCCAATAGTTCATTTTTACCCTTGCTTCCCTTGCCTTTGGCAATGTTTCTAGGAAGAAGTTGCTGCGGCTGAGGTCGAAGAGGTTGCTGCCTGTGTTCTCCTCTAGGATTTTGATGGAGTCCTCTCTCACATTTAGGTCTTCAACCATTTTGAATCTATTTTTTGTGTGTGGTGTAAGGAAATGGTCCAGTTTCATTCTTCTGCTTGTGGCTGGCTGTCTGATTTTCCCAACACCATTTGTTGAAGAGACTGTCTTTTTGCCATTGGACATTCTTTCCTGCTTTGTCAAAGATGAGTTGACCATAGAGTTGAGGGTCCACTTCTGGGCTCTCTATTCTGTTCCATTGATCTATGTGTCTGTTTTTGTGCCAGTACCATACTGTCTTGGTGATGACAGCTTTGTAATAGACCTTGAAGTCCAGAACCGTGATGCCACCAGTGTTGCTTTTCTTTCTCAGCATTCCTCTGGCTATTCAGGGTCTTTTCTGGTTCCATACAAATTTTAGGATTATTTGTTCCATTTCTTTGAAAAAAGTTGATGGTATTTTGATAGGGATTGCATTAAATGGGTATTTACCCCAAAGATACAAATGTAGTGATCCTAAGGGGTACGTGCACCCCAATGTTTATAGCAGCAATGTCCACAATAGCCAAACTATGCAAAGAGCCAAGATGTCCATCAACAGATGAATGGATAAAGAAGATGTGGTATATATATACAATGGAATATTATGCAGCCATCAAAAAAAGAAATCTTGCCATTTGCAACGACGTGGATGGAACTAGAGGGTACTATGCTAAGCGAAATAAGTCAATCAGAGAAAGACATGTATCATATGATCTCACTGATATGAGGGATTCTTAATCTCAGGAAACAAACTGAGGGTTGCTGGAGTGGTGGGGGGGATGGGGTGGCTGGATGATAGACATTGGGGAGGGTATGTGCTATGGTGAGTGCTGTGAATTGTGTAAGACTGATGAATCACAGACCTGTACCTCTGAAACAAATAATACATTATATGTTAAAAAAAAAAAGAAGAAGAAGAAGATAGGAGGAAGGGAAAAATGAAGGAGGGGAAATCGGAGGGGGAGATGAACCATGAGAGACTATGGACTCTGAGAAACAAACTGAGGGTTCTAGAGGGGAGGGGGTGGGGGGATGTGTTAGCCTGGTGATGGATATTAAAGAGGGCATGTACTGCATGGAGCACTGGGTGTTATATGCAAACAATGAATCATGGAACACTACATCAAAAACTAATGATGTAATGTATGGTGATTAACATAACATAATAATTTTTAAAAATTAGGCAAAATACTTGAATAGATATTTTCCCAAAGAAAACAAATGGCCAACAAGTAGATGAAAAGATGCACAAGTTCATTAATCATCAAGAAAATGCAAGTGAAAACCACTTTATACTTTATACTTCTTACTTTATACCTGTTAGGATGGCCATTATCCCCCCCTCCAAAAAAGCCAGAAAAAATTTTTTAAAAAATTAAATTTAATTTAAAAACAAAGAAAATAAGTGTTGGCAAGGATGGGGAGAAATGGGACCCATGTTCACTCTTGGTGGGAATGTAGACTGGTAGATCTGCTATATGGAAAATAGTATGGAGGTTACTCAAAAAATTAGAAACAGAACTACCTTGTGATCCAGCAATCCCCCTTCTGGGTATTTATCCAAAATAATTAAAATCAGGATCTCAAAGAGGTATTTATACTATCATGTTCATTGCAGCATTATTCCTTATAGCCGAAAGGTGGTAAGAACCTAAATGTCTGTTGATGGATGAACAGATAAACAAAATGTTTAAATACAGTACAAATATAATGGAAGATTATTCAGCCTAAAAAAAGAAAAAATTGTGTCATAAGCTAAAACATGGGTAAACTTGGAAGACATTATGCTAAGTGAAATAAGCTGGTCACAGAAGGACAAACATTGCATGATTCCACTTAGATAAGGTATCTAAAGTAGTGAAACTCATAGAAGCAGAAAATAGAATGGCGGTTTCCAGGGTCAGGGGGTGGGAATTGGCTACCCAATGGGTACAGAGTTTCAGTCGTGCAAAATGACAAAGTCTAGAGATGTGCTATACAATATGGTGCTTGTAGTTAACAATACTGTTCTGTACACTTAAAAATCCATTAGGAGGGTAGATCTCATTATGTATTTTTTGCTACAGTAAAGCATACATGCAAGGGTCTCTGGAAAAAGTTGTCCAAAAGCAGTCACTGCACTTACTGCAACTCTATCTTCACCTTCTTCATAGTTGCCTTGGCCAAAGCCACCTGTTTGTCTCCAAGTTAGAAGCATTCAGCAAACAACGGCAAAGCAGAGGCATCAGAAAGGTACAACTTTACAAATAATGCTTTCTTAGCTGATGGAGCCACTTTCTGTTTTGCTGTATGGACATATTTAGCAACACAAACTGGAAGAGAATAGACCCTGGCCCCTGTTGGCAAAAATCATCCAAAGGAGTGGAGAGACCAGTAATCGTCCTAGCTGGTGTGATACTGAATTCTTTCAAAACCAACTCAGTTGATGCCAAGTAAAAGCACTGTGTACCCATTAAAATGTGACATATTGAACAAATAAAGTACATTTTAAAACATTTTTTTTAAGTTTGCAAAGGAAAAGCGTATTAGAAAAAAATGAACTTTAGGGTTTTTTGGTTTGGTTTTGTTTTTATACTTGATATATATTAGTTTCAAGTGTACAACATGTTGATTTGATACTTGCATATATTGTGAAATGATTATCACAATTAAGTCTAGTTAACACATGTCACTATACATAGTTCTAAAAAGATATTTTCTTGTGATGAGGACTTTTAAGATTTGTTCTCTTAGCAACTTTTGAACATGCAATATACATTATTAACTACAGACACTGTGCAGTACAAAAACTCTTAACTTTGAGTCAAAAGCTGAGTCTTATCAAGTGACTCTTGTCAAGAAATTTAATCCCTCTATATTTAGTGCCTTGAATCAGTCAACTTGTCCTCCAGCCTCAATGTTAAGAGTCTCTGGCTTTGCTCAGCTGACCTCTCTACCTGGGATGCCTTAACTTCACTCCATGATAAGTATCCTACCCAGTCGTTAAGATTTCTCACTGCTTCCCCAAGGCAGAATTGGTTAACAATCTCAGATTTCAAGGTGTTTGGCCACATCTGTACGATTTCATTAAACTTGAAGAGAAAGTATAAACTCGAATTCTCACAGTTTGCCTTAGGAAAGGTCAGCCTCTTCTGAAAATAAGCTGAATGCCATTTTTACATTTAACCCATGGAATCAAACACGACCTATGTATTCAAGTCACAGCTAAAATTATGATCACAGAATTCACCATACTGAAATTTTTAAGAGGATTAAAAACAAAAACAAAACAAAACAAAACAGAATCAAGAATCAGACATTAAGTAGGAATATGCTTTAGATTGACCAAAGAGGTGGTTGATGATTTTCGCTTTCATTTCTTATTGGGGATCAGGGCAGAGATCAAATCGAACACTAAAGTGAAATGGAAGCTCTCCATTAATCCATAGTACAGGACAAGACATGGGCCTGGGCTTTCTCAGTCTGAGACTAATCCAGTGAAAACCAAGGGACTGATTCAGTGAAGGACCAGATATACTGGTTGATGTGTGTTCACACGAGACAAACATCACCAGATGTGCTGGGTTCTATCTATGACATTCCCATTTAAGCTCCACATGTGAAGAGTTTCCAGTCTTTTGTTGTTTTTCCTGGTGTAGTCCTATCTCTTCTATGACCTGGTCCCTTATTGATGCTCAATAAATATTGGTTCAATAAATGAATAGATAACTTGCCAATAAGGTTTGAATTTTGGCACTTTTTTTTGTGATGGACCAATGCTGACATAATCACAAGAGAGAGGAGAGGGCCCCCTGTTCTCTGGAGAGCCAGAACCAAGATCTCCAAGATTAAACTTAACAGTGTCTCAGAGGCTGTCACTGGTGTCCCTGGGATGCATCCAGCCTATAGACATGTTGTCTTTGACCAGAACATTTTATAATACAATTGTACCTTAATTTAACACTATAGGACTTCCCATACAAATCTGGATTTGCAGGACCCCTTTTTGGCATTGGAGTTGGGCCAGCTGGCTTCCTCTGTCTCAGTTCTTCTAATGTCAGGGGGCTCTGTTTTTTTTCCCAAGGGCTGACATGGAGTGTTCTGGAAGCAAACAAACTTTCTCCCTCTGTTCAATAGCATCAACCTTGAGATGAACACTCTGCATGTGAGTTACAGGATTCCTTCAAGTCACATTTGCCACAGTCCAAATTCCTGCAGGAGTATGGATGGTCCAATACATCCTCTGTGCTCTTTCCTGGTGTTCATTGGACAGTATGTGTCCCACAGACATCTCAAACCAATCCAACTAGCTGGGATTGCAGAGGCCCCTGCATGTGCTCTCTGCTTGTAGAAGGCACTGGCAGTAGTGATTTTTCTGGCTATGGACATGATTACCTTACCTCACTGCAGGAATGATCTTGTAGCAAGAACAATCAGCCAGTCATGGGATTCCATTCCAGTAGGTCGTTTTCCAGCTGTGCGACTTGAAGCATGTGACCTGACCTTTCTGAATCTGTTTCCACTTCTGTGAAATCGAGAGAATGATACTTCACAGGGGTGTTGGGAAGATTCAACCAAACACCGGCACCTCAAGCCCGGTGCCTGCCACACAGTAAGTGTTCAATACATGTTAGCAATCTTCCTGCTAACATTTCTTTTTTTTTTTCTTTTTACATTTTGACTCCTTTCACCCATGTTTTCTATCCCCTACCTCTTGCCTCTGGCAGCCACTAATCTGTTTCCTGTATCTATAAACTTGGCTTGGGTTTGGGTTTTTTTGTTTTTTACATTGCACATATAAGAGAAATCATACAGTATTTGTCTTTCTCTGTCTGACTTACTTCACTTAGCGTAATGCTTTCAAGGTCCATCCGTGTTACTGCCAATGGCAAGATGTTATTATTTTTCATGGCTGAATAATATTCCATTGTATATATTAATACGTAGATATAGCACAATTTCTTTATCCACTCATCCATTGATGGACACTGATTCAGTTTACATATCTTGGCTATTGTAAATAATGCTACAATGAACATGGAGGTGCACATATCTTTTTGAGTTAGTGCTTTTGTTTTCTTTGTATAAATACCTAGAAGTAGAATTGCTGAATCATATGGTAGTTCTACTTTGAATTTCTTGAGGATCCTCTGTACTGTCTTCCATAGTGGCTGAACCAATATAGACTTCCACCAACAGTGCACAAGCTTTCCTTTTCCTTCATATCCTTGCTATTATACCTGTTATTTCTTGTCTTTTTTTGATAATAGCCATTTTGACAGATGTGAGGTGATTTCCCACTGTGGTTTTGATTTGCATTCCCTGATGATTAATGATGTTGAGTATCTTTTCATGTACCTATTGGTCATCTCTATGTCTTCTTTGGAAAAAATATCTGTTCGGATCCTCTGCCTACTTTTTATTAGATTTTTGTTGCAGGTATTGAGTTATGCAAGTTCTTTATATATTTTGTATGTTAGCCCCTTACCAGATATACGATTTGCAAATATTTTCTCTCATCCAGTAAGTTGCCTTTTCTTTTTGTTGATGATTTCCTTTGCTGGGAAGAAGCTTTTTAGTTTGATGTAGTCCCATTTGTTTATCTTTCCTTTTGTTGCTTTTGCTTTTGATGTCAGAATCAAAAAATCACTGCCAAGACCTAGGTCAAGAAGCTTATTTCCTATGTTTTCTTCTAGTAATTTTATGGTTTTAGGTCTTGCATTCAAGTCTTTAATCCATTTTCAGTTAATTTCTGTGTATGATGTAAGAACATTGGCTCTTAATAGGTGTGTTCCTTCGATTAATTGCTTAATCTCTGAAGCCTTGAGTCCCATATCCTTGAAAGGGGAATTATAGCTCTCAGATGCATGTGAGGTTGAGATAAGAAATTTACACACCTAGCAGAATGCATGGCATGTAAGAATTGTTGAGTAGAATTTGTTTATTTGCCTTTTTCACCTAAATTTATTGTTTTAATTATGGCCACTATTATTTAAAGCACTACTATGGGGTTTTGAAAATACAAAAGCTGTTCTTTTTTCTTTAATTTTTTTTTAAGGATTTTATTTATTTATTTGACACAGAGAGAACCAGAGAGAGAGAGACATACAGACAGACAGAGAGCAAGCACAAGCAGGGGGAACAGCAGGCAGGGGAGAAGCAGGCTCCCTGCTGAGCAAAGAGCTTGATGTGGGGCTCGATCCCAGGGCCCTGGGATCATGACCTGAGCCGAAGGCAGCCGCTCAACCAACTGAGCCACCCAAGCACCCCCCAAAGCCATTCTTTTTAATGGTATTCTGCTTAAAGCAGTGAAAAATTCTTCAAATTCTGTCCTAAAAAATCTGAGAAACAAACTGAGGATTCTAGAGGGGAGGGGGGTGGAGGGATGGGTTAGCCTGGTGGTGGGTATTAAGGAGGGCACGTTCTGCATGGAGCACTGGGTGTTATGTGCAAACAATGAATCATGGAATGCTACATCAAAAACTAATGATGTAATGTATGGTGATTAACATAACATAATAATAAAAAAAAGAAAAAAATGAGTATCAGTTTTGGGAAATTTTAATAATTAATTTACTTATTTTTTAAAGAAAAATCAATTATACTTTTCCAGGTAACGATTCTTTTCTTGCTGTTTAGTTCTTTAGCATTATTTTTTAATCCTTTGAATCCCTTACAGAAACCTTCTTAATAGTAAATCATTCTTAGGACAAATCCAAGACACCCAATGGCTTCTTCTGGCCAACAGTTTAAGCATAGGATTCCAGAGTTATCTTCATTCTCAAATGAATCTAAATTTACCTATATATGCATATGTCTAAGTCACCTACAAACTTATCCTTGCCAGTGGCAACCATAACAGAATTCAGGATTACTGACAATTATTTTGTCTGTATGGCAGCTAACACTATGTAAGTGTGTACTTACAAAGTAATACATGGAAGCTTCAATGACAATGATGAATTCACAGCTGTTTCCTCTTGTACATAATTAGAGCCTCAAGAAATAATCTATTTTAACATGAACAAGATTCTCTTTGCAAGGAAAGACAGATGGAGCCAAGAAGGCAAATAAGAATAGTGTGATTTTGGCAATGATCATTTCAACATGGATTATAAAAAATTTACACAAATCTTTCCCAGTTTGAGATGTAAAAGAGCCATGTATACCACATTGAAAAGTTAATCCTCCACATTTTCCACACCAAAAATTAGTTTTGCATATTTTAAAATTAAAAAAAAATTTTTGTTCAAGCTATTAATAAACATAATGATAGTTATCCTAAGTATCACTGCTCTGCCAATTACGATTTTGTCTACACAGTGCTACCACCTCTCATACTTAGATAGTAAAGGGACCCTCCCTTCTTCCCTGCATAGGTGAAGATGTGCCTGAGCTAAGCATTGCATCTTTATTTTTTAGCTCATTGACTGGCTCAGGTGTGGTTGATAACAAGTTGAGCAAATCAGAGGCTATTTCTTGGCCCTTTCCTAAATGGAATTAGCCAAGTCTCCTTTCCTTGTTGGGACATAGGTGTAGCCTCAAAGCTCCTGGTTGTCATATTCCCATCCATGATATGGCACAATTGGAGGATAAAAAGTGGAGAATCCTGGCAGTCAACTCCGACGTTCAAGTCCTAAGTTTCTCCAGTGTTGTGGGGTTCCAGGAGCTCTTCCCTGAACTGCATGAGTTATCCCAGTATTACTCTAATAAATACTCCATTTTGCTGAAACAAATTTGAGTTGAATTTCAGTTCTTACTAATGGAAGACTATGTAAAAACTCTACACCTGTGCGCTGGTTTTTGGTACCAGTTACCATCAAATGAATGAGTTATTTTGTATTTATTGGTTTGAAAACTAAAGTGTGGTTGCTTTCTGATTTAGCACACAGAAGGAAAGCACACCATGCTTTGTTTTGCCAGGCAAATGAAGAAAATTGATTTGAAATATTTTTCCCATAGAGGAGATCATTTGAAATTTATCATGCATTACAGGAAATGAGACTAGAAATAACTCCGGTTGATGTCATCTTCATGTAATTTTCATTTCTGTTCACATTTCTCTATATAATATATCAAGAAAAGAGAATGATTGCAATCTTTCAAAATACAACAAAAAGAGTGGTATATTTTTGTTTTAATATACAATCCCCTTCTGGTTTCTAAAGTGAGTTGACCCTGGATAGGATGCCTAGCTTGCTGAACTGGCTGGTATATGGGAGTACACAACAGAGAAGAAACTAAAGAGTGGTAGCACAAGAGCATATCTACTGGAATTAAAAAATGGCTGGGAGACAATGGGTACAGAGGTGGTTGAAATGGATTTTAGCTGAAGAAGAATTCCTAAAGAAGGAGTGTGGAAATGTTTAATGGGGATTTTAACCACATATTGTTAAGTGGGCTATAATATCATACCTTTCTCCTCTATCAATAATATGCTCAGTAACCCATATTCCTTGCTAATGTTTTGTGGATTTGGATTTGCTTTTGCAGGCTGTGACAGAGTGTCATTTCTTGATTCAGTGTGGTCACAGGGCAAAATGTCCCCCCAAGAGATTTCCCATGAGGACATGGTCACATCTCTTTTCAATTATAAATAATAATAGTTATTCATAATGTATTATTAACTGCATAAGTCTGATCATTAGAAATTGGACACTTCCATTTTAATCTCAGAATTTTGGAACTGTTTGCATTAAGTACTGTGATTTTTTTCAAGACTTTATTTTTTAAGAAGTACAGATCTGTGATTCAACAGTCTGAAACAAATAACGCAACATATTTTAAGAAAAAAGAAAAAGAAGAAGATAACAGAAGAGGAAGAAAAGGGGAGTATGTCAGAGGGGGAGACGAACCATGAGAGATGATGGACTCTGAAAAAGAAACTGAGGGTTCTAGAGGGGAGGGGGGTAGGGGGATGGGTTAGCCTGGTGATGGGTATTGAGTAGGGCACGTTCTGCATGGAGCACTGGGTGTTATGAACAAACAATGAATCATGGAACACTGCACCAAAAACTAATGATGTAATATATGGTGATTAACATAACAATAAAAATTAAAAAAAAAAAAGACTTTATTTTTTAAATTATTTTTTAGTAATGGGAATATTATCTCATTTTCTGCATACATTTTTATTTAATAAATTTGGCCTGTTACATTTTATAAATTGAAGGTGTACAGTGTATTACTTTGATACATTTAGGTATTGTAATATGATTGCAATTGAAACAATATTTATTACATTATATTATAGTACAATATTATTGTCTATATTCATTATACTGTGCATTAGATCTCTATGGCTTATTTACTACTCCTCACAAGTTTGTATCTTATTTTTTTTTTTAAGATTGTATTTATTTATTTCAGAGGGAGAGAGAGTGCATGCAAGCATGAGCCAGGGGGCGGGGCAGAGGGAGAAGCAGACACCCTGCTGAGCAGGGAGCCTGATTCTGGGTAGGATCCCAGGACCCTGGGATCATGACCTGAATGGAAAGCAGACACTTAACCAACTGAGCCAACCAGGTGCCCCACAAGTTTGTATCTTAAACACCATTAATCTTATCCCCTCCATCCTACCCCCAACTCCTGATAACCACCATTTTAGTCCCTTGTTTTTTACAGGCGTGACTTCTTTAACAACCAAACATGCTGACTGCACCACAGAGATGCTTAGGTTTGACTTTTTTGGATCCCACATATAAGTGGTATCATACAGTCTCATCTTTCTCTGACTTATCTTGCTTAGCCTAATGTGCTCAAGGACCATCCATGTTGTCTCAGATGACAGGATGTCCTCGTTTCTCATGGCTGTATTGTATGTATATACCACATCTTTTTTTATCCATTTATCCATTGATGGGTATTTGGATTGTTTCCATATCTTGGCTATTATGAATAATACTGCAATAAACATAGGTGTGCATGTATCTCTTTGAAATACATTTTTCACTTCCACCCAGAAATGGAATACTGGATCATATGGTAGATCTATTTTTAATTTTCTGTGGAACCTTCACATTGTTTTCCACAGCGGCTGGACTAATTTACATTCCTACCAACAATGTATGAAGATTCTCTTTTAACCACATACCAGCGCTTCTCTCTTATCTCCTTCATGACAGCCATTCTAACAGGTATAAAGTGGTATCTCATTATAGTTTTTATTTGCATCTCCCTGATGATTAGTGATGTTGAGCATCTTTTCATGTGGTCATTATGATATCCTCTTTGGAAAATGTCTACTTAGTTCTGCCCATTTTTAAATCAGATTGTTTGGGGTTTTTTGTTATTAAGTTGTGTTAGTTCTTCATATTTTTTGGGTATCAACCCTTATCCAATACATGATTTGCAAAATTTTTTCCCATTCTCTAGGCTACTGTTCTATTTTTTAAAATTGTTTCTCTTGCTATGAAGAACTTTCTGAGTTTAATGTATCCCATTTGTTGATTTTTGCTTTTGTTGTTTCCACTTTTGGCATCATGTCCAGAAAATCATTGCCAAAGCCCATAACTATGAGCTTCTTTCCTATGTTTTCTTCTAGGACTTTTATGATATCAGGTCTTACATTAGGTCTTTGATCCATTTTAATAGTTGTGAGTAGTGTGAGATAGGGGTCCAGTTTCACTATTCTGCATGTGTTTCTCCAGTTTTCCCAGCACCATTTGTTGAAGAGACTATCTTTCCCCCATTGAGTGTTCTTAACTCTGTTACTGAATATTAGTTGACCATTTATGTCAGATTTTATTCTGGGGTCTCTATTCTGTTCTATTGGTCTATGTGTTTGTTTTTGTTCCATTACCACACTGTTTTATTACTATGACTTTATAGTATAGTTTGAAATCAGGAAGTGTGATACCTCCAGCTTTGTCCTTTTTTCTCAGGATTTCTTTGGCTATTCGGGGTCTTTTGTGGTTCCAAACAAATTTTAAGATTGTTTATTCTATTTCAGTGAAAAAAATGTCTTTTGTATTTTGATGGGGATTATGTTGTATTTGTAGATGGCTTTGGGTAGTATAGCAAACTTAACAGTAGTTATTCTTCCAATCGATGAATATACAATGTCTTTCCATTTGTGCTATCTCCAATTCCTTTCAGCAAAGTCTCTGTAGTTTTCATTGTATAGGTCTTTCACTTCCTTGATTAAATTTATTCCTAAGTATTTTACTATTTTTGATGTCATTGTTGTTAGAATACTTTTCTTTATTTCTTTTTCCAATGCCTCAACATTAGTGTAAAGGAATGCCACTGATTTCTGTAAGTTGATTTTGTAACCTACCACATTACTATAAATAACTGATTAATTTCAACAGTTCTTTGATTGACTCTTTAGGTTTTCTATATATAAGATCACACATCAGCCAATACCAACAATTTTACTTCTCCCTTCCCAACCTGGATGTTTTTTATTTCTTGTCTTGCTCAATTGCTCTCGCTAGGACTTCCGGGACTATATTGAATAGGAGTGGTAAGAGCAGGCAAATTTGTCTTGTTCCTGACGTCAAGGAAAATGCTTTCAATTTTTCTCTATTGGATTAATGATAGCTGTGGATCTGTTGTATATTGCCTTTATTATACTGTGGTATGTTTCTTCTATACCCAATCTATTAAGGGTTTTTATTATGGAAGATGCTAGTCAAAGTCTTTTTCTACATCTATTGACATTATCATGTGGTTTTTATCTTTCATTTTATTGGTGACAAATTAAATTTATTAATTTGTATATGTTAAACCATCTTGCATCCCAGGGATAAATTCCACTTGGTCATGATGTATAATCCTTTTAATGTGCTCTTGAATTCAATTTGTTAATATTTTGTTGACAATTTTTGCATCTATATTCATCAGCGATATTGACCTATGCAGTAGTCCTGCTTTATCCACAATTTTGCTTTCTGTGGCTTCAGTTATGTATGGTCAACTGCAGTCCAGAAACACATGATTCTCCTTCTGACATACCGTCAGAAGGTCAACAGTAACCTAAGTCACAATGCCTACATTATTCACCTCACTCCATCTAATCATGTAGGCATTTTATCATTTCACATCACCACAAGAAGGGTGAGTACAGTACAAGAAGATATTTTGAGAGATAGAGACCACATTCCCATAAATTTTATTACAGCATATTGTTATAATTGTTCTATTTTATTATTAGTTGTTAATTTCTTACTGTGCCTCATTTAAAAATTATTTATAAAAGGCATGTACGAGGGCGCCTGGGTGGCTCAGTCGTTAAGCGTCTGCCTTCAGCTCAGGTCATGATCCCAGGGTCCTGGGATCGAGTCCCACATCAGGCTCTCTGCTCAGCAGGAAGCCTGCTTCTCCCTCTCCCACTACCCCTGCTTGTGTTCCTGCTCTCGCTGTCTCTCTCTGTCCAATAAATAAATAAAAAAAATCTTTAAAAAAAAAAAAGGCATGTACGGACAGAAAGAAAACCATAGTCTATATAGGGCTCAGTACTATTCCACAGCTTCAGGCGTCCACTGGGGGTCCTGGAACATATCCCCCATGGATAAGGGGGAGTACCGTAGTTTTCTTTTTTGGTGATATCTTTATCTGGTTTTGGTATCAAGGTAAAGATAGCTTTGTAGAATAAGTTTGGAAGTTTTCTCTCTTCCTCGATAATATGGAATAGTTTGAGGAAGATTGGTGTTAATTCTTTAAATGTTTGGTAGAATTTGCCAGTGAAGCTGTCTGGTCCTGGAGTTTTCTTGGCTGGGAGGTTGGGGGTTTTTTGTTTGTTTGTTTCTTTGTTGTTGTTTTGTTTATTACTGACTCAATCTCTAGACTTGTTATTGATCTGCTCAGATTTTCTATTTCTTCCTGATTCAGTCTTTGTAGGTTTTGTGTTTCTAGCAATGTATCCATTTCTCCTAGGTTATGAAATTTGTTGGCATATAATTATTCCTAGTCATCTCACAATTCCCTATATTTCTGTAGTATCATTGTAATACCTGCTCTTTCATTTCTAATTTCATTTATTTGAGTCATCTCTCTTTTTTTCTTTGTTTGGCTAGCTAAATGTTTGTCAATTTTCTTATCTTTTCAAAGAACCAGCTTTAGTTTCATTGATCCTTTCTATTGTTTTGTGGGGGTTTTTTGGTCTCTGATTTTTATTTATATTTTTTTCTGTTAACTTTAGGTTTAACTTGTTCCTCTCTTTCTAATTCCTTGAGGTGTAAAGTTAGGTTTGAGATCTTTCTATTTTCTTAGTACATGTGTTTATTGCTATAAACTTTCCTCACAGAACTGCTTTTGCTGCATCTCATGAAATTTGATATGTTGTATTTTCATCTTTCTTTCAAGATAGTTTTTTTCCCTTTTGATTTCTTTTTTGACCTATTAGTTGTTTGGACATGTGTTGTTTAGTTTCCACATATGTGAAGATCTATTCACTTTCCTTTCACTGTTAATTTCTAGTTTCATTCCCTGTGGTCAGAGATGATACTGGTAGATTTCAATCTTCTTAAGTTTACTAAGATTAGTTTTGTGATATGATAGTGGCCTATCATATGATGTATACTGGAGAATTCTTAATGTGCACTTGAGAAGAATGTGTGTTCTGCTGTTGTTGGACAGAATGTTCTATATATGCCTATTAAGTTTATTTGTTCTAAAGTGTGGTTCAATTCTGACATTTCTCTGTTAATTTTCCATCTAGATAATATAGCCATTGCTGATAGTGAGATGTGGAAGTTTCCTAATACTATAGTATTGTTGTCTATTTCTCCCTTAAGATCTGTTAGTATTTGTTTAATAGATTTTGGTGCTCAGATGTTGGAAGAATATATATTTATGATTGTTATATCTTCTTGATGTATGAACCCCTTTATCATTATATAATGACCTTTGTCTCTTCTTATCATTTTTGGCTTGAAGTCTATTTTATCTGATATAACTATGGCTACACCTACTTTCTTTTGGTTACCATTTGCTTGCTCTATCATCTTCCACCCCTTCCCTGTGAGTCTATGTTTGTCTTTGTTGCTGAGATGAGTTTCCTGAAGGCAGCATATATTTGGATCTTGTTTCTTCATCCATCCAGCCACCCAGTGCCTTTTGATTGGTGAGTTCAATTCATTTACATTCAAGTGATTATTGATATGTGAGTACTTACTACTGCCATTTTGTCCTTTGTTTTCTGGTTGTTTTTATCTCCATTGTTTCTTTTGTGTGTGTGTTTCTGTATACCTTTTTAGATTGGTAGTCTTCTATGATGATTTGCTCAGTTTCTCTCTCTCTCTCTTTTTTTTTTTTTAATGTTTTGTGTCTTTGCTCTAGATTTTTGTTTTGTGGTTACCATGAGATTTGCATAAAATGTCTTATAGATGAAAGAGTCCTTTTTACTGCTGATAGCAACTTATCCTCATTTGTCTAAATAGGTTCCACCATTTTCCTCCTTCCCCTTTGTACTTCTATTGTCACAAATTATCCCTCTTTATACTGGGAGTTTGTTACCAAATAGCAGTAGTTATTTTTAATGTTTTTTTTCCTTTAACTTTAATGCCATAATTCAGTTTTTAACACCCTATTTTAAAATATAGCTTAAATTTTCCAAATCTGTATATCTATTTATTACTTTACTAAAGGCTTTGGGTACTTTTGTCTTTTCATTTCAGGTAGACTAGCTCCTTTCAACATTTCTTGCAAGGCATTTCTGGTTGTGGTAAACTCCCTCAGCTCTTGTTTGTGTGGGACAGCCTTTATTTCTCCTTCATATCTTAAGGGTAACTTTGCTGGATAGAATATTCTTGGCCAGTAATTTTTATCTTTCAATACTGTGAATATGCCATTCCAATCTCTCCTGCCTTGTAGAGTTTTTGTTGGGAAATCTGCTGAGAGTCTAAAGAGGGTTCCTTTGTAAATTAGTTTCTTTTTTTTCCCTGGATGCCCTTAAGATTCTTCATCATTGACTCATGACAACTTCATTATAATGTGTCTTGGAGAGGGTCTTTTTGCATTGAGAAAATAAGCTGATCATTAGCTTCATGGATTTGTATATCTAGTTCTTTCCCTGGGTTTGCGAAGTTCTCAGCTGTTATTTCTCTAAATACCCTCTCTGGCCCCCTTCTCTTTCTGGCATACCCTTTATTCTTATGTTGGCTCTCCTAATGGAATCTAATAGCTCTCAAAAGATTCTTCACTTTTAAAAAATCTTAAATCTCTCCCATTCCACCTGAATCATTCCTAGATTATGTCTTTCAGATCAGTCTTCCATCTGATGTACTCTGTTTCCAATGCATTCTTTATCTCATTTATTCAGTTCAGCTTCAGAATTTCTATTTGGTTCTTTTTTAGAATTTTAATCTCTTTGGTAAAGTATTCCTTCTGTTCGTTAATTTTACTCCTGAGTCCACTGAATTGCCTTTCTGAGCTTTTTTTTTTTTTTTTTTTTTGTAGTTTGTTGAATTTCTTCATAACAGATATTTTGAATTCTCTCTCAGTTAGATTCCAATCTTCTGTGACTTTGAATTTGGTTGCTGGTGAATTGTCATTTTCTTTTTTGTGATACCATATTATCATGATTTTTCATGGTCTTTGATGAAATGTGCCTCTGATAGTGCATTTGAAGTAATAAGTACCTTCCTTATTTGGGAGAAGCTTTGCTTGATTTTAACAGTTCAACAGTTGGGAATTAATAGCCTTTTCTTTTATTTTCCAGCAGGTGGTGACATAGCACAAATGTTTTATTTCTCTTACTGGAACGGTCTGGTATCTATATTTGGGAGTGCATACTTTCCAATTTCCACCTGCTCTACCAGAGGGGTCACCAGCGCTACCATTGTTGCTTGTGCCACAGGGGTCACAGGGGTAGCCACTGCCATTGTTACCCTGGTTCCGCCACTGCTCTCTCAGTTCACCACCTCCACAAGGTCCAACCCACCCAACCTCAGATGCACAGATGTGTGGATCCCTCTGTTGTCCTAGCCTGCCCTGGCAAGGAACCCTTGATGGGATATGGATGCCCCATTGGCTATAAACTGAAGGTGCAAGATGAAGGAAAGATTCATGCTTCCATGATGTTGATGTAACTCCTAAGTACCACTGATTTTTGAAGAGAGGAAAATGAAGTGATTGTCCCTAGGTACTTTAAAGTTGGAAAACAAACATGTGGAAGACACCATTTACAATCCTTAAATAAGGAGTAACTTATGAGGGATTTTATCTTGGAAATTTTGTCAAATGCTGCATTTCTTATGGACACAAATTTAAATGGTCATTATATTAAATATATATAATTATATATTAGTTACACACTATTGTTAGAACAAGTTTGGGCTATTTATAAGATCACCACTATGAAGGTATGGGGTTTTTTCCTCCTATTTCCCAGGAACTTAGAACACATTTCACATGGACATTTTCCTTCTAAACCTTCTCCAGTACAAAGCGGTTTTGTAAAGTTGCAAGGAATAATTGTATGGCCTTATCCTAGAAGTGAATGGTTTAACCAATGAAGAACTTGAAAACTTCCCTCAGAATCAGGATCTTGGTCTGAGAAATTAAAATAAGATTCTTGGTCTTTGCTACAAACCTTTATTTCTCCCCTATTTTTCTCTGTTTTATTTCACAAACTGGGGAAAATAAAGAACTAAACCAAAAACATCCCAGAGGATAGAATGACAACTTGATTACCATCTTATCTTTATATATTAGGAATACTTCAACTACTATCCGAGTAAACAAACATGGTAGTAATTCAGTAGTAATGACTCTAGGAACTATCCTCCATGCTACTCAAATTAAAAGATGGACATATAGAGATGGAATGAGAGAGGCTCATAATTTATATTATGAGTTGTGTACAGAAAGCTTTAGATTTGGTTGATTTCTCTTTGGAAATCCTAATCACCCTCTTTGAGAAGTTTAAATATTTTTCTCTTTTCTCTTTTATTTGCCACAATTAAAATATACCATTACCTGCATGGTAAAAGTACTAGGTTCTAAGTTACAATAAATTATTTGAATACTAAGCATTCTCTATGCTGTATATTTATAGGATATGTACATCCTTGGCTCAAATAATTCAATCCTGGAAGCAATCTGGATTTCAATAAGTTTATTACAATTATGTAAACAGTTAGAAGCTCTTGAAATTCAATAGATAATGATATTTCTACAAGTGCTCCATATTGCTTATAGGCTTAGTCTCAACCAGCCACTTTGTTACAAGTACCATGCTGTTATCATTGCAACTTTGGAGAAGGCCATAATGAATAGGAAACTGAATTGGTGATGACCTATAGAGATAATTTAACAATAACTGTAGTGATGCCTGCTGGGAAGACAACATCAAAAATCTGGGGACTGTGCTAATTTTCCAGAAACTCCATATGGTATGTTTTTTAGGGATTAATCTTTTCAAGTTAAAACAGAATGTATATGAGCACAGACTCATTTCCTTCACTCCGTTATTACCTGTAACATTGTGTTAAAGAACAGTATTTCTAAGGCAGGAATGTGAATAATATAAACTACATTTCTACACTCTCAATGACCTTTTTTGTTTGTTTTGCTTTGTTTTCTTTCAAATTTGGAGCCATATGTGTATGTTTCATATTTATAGTTACTGGCCTAGAGAAAACCCATATTTTTCATTTATAGCAAAAAAAAAAAAACTCCACTGAAACAATTATCTTACATGTAGCACATGGGCACTGAGCACAGAGTAACTTTCCAATGTGTTTCTTTATTACCTAAGAAATTGAATATACTTTAATTTCTTTTCTTAATGTGGAGATCTGAGTGTGAATATCATTGTAAGTTTGAAATTTGAGACACGAGAATTTCATTTGGAAATTTATCTAAAGATCCTATTATGATTCTTAACCAGGTTAAAATCTCTAAACTCAGACCTGTGTTCTTTCAAAGTTTAACATCTATCTCTCTCTAATTATTTGCAATTATCTATACTGCTATGAAAAATTTAGATAACTCTAGGGGAATAATTAAAGCAGTTGGAAATTTCTCAACATGCTTCAATATTTCTGGACATTGTAAGAGGCCAAGGAATAGTCTTCCATCTTTATTACCATCCCCAGCAAAAACTTACTCCAAGAGAAGAAGTTTTGCCTATAAAAAAGAATATGCCAGACATGAATTTAATCATAGCTTTGCCACTAATGAGACAGCTGTTTTTAGATGTTATATAACAACCTTCTAGCCTATTTCCCCATATATATGATAGAAATGATACTTACCTTACATGATTATGGAAAGGAGAAAATATATTTAAATTTTCTTAAGTCAAATAATGAACCCAAACAAACAGGAAAAGCGCACTTCATGATAGCTATTAAAAAGTCATTAATTATTTATTGATGTTCCATTTTGTAACTATATAATTAAGTGAAGTAGGTAACAAATTTTCTAATGAGAAAAGTAAATGAACATGTCTCACTCCCAAACAATATTGACTGGCAAAGACTGCCATAGACATTTCTCTTAAATCAGCAAATAAATCATACCTCAGCCAATGTTCAATACCCTTCTTTCTTATTTTAAGGTATCTATCCTAAAACTCAAATCAAGATAAATTGTCAATTTAAAAAAAATCAAAACTCAATTCTTAACCAAAAAAAGAAAGAGCTGTCTTTAACAGTGATCCTTTTAAAGGAAGCTAAGATCTAATTCAGGAAAACAGTCCTAAGTCTTCAGAAGACAGGTAGGCAGCAGGCATAGCTAAACTACTGATTCAGATTGGTGTGGGATAGCAAATTACTCAGGAACGGTGTTATCCAGGGAAAAATAAAGTGAAGCAAATAGCATAATTTACAGCCTAGAAATAATTGATGACATGAAGCTTTTTTTAGGTAGAAGGAAGGGAATTAAGAAAAATAAAATAAGATAAAAACAGAGAGGGAAGCAAACCATGAGAGACTTTTAACTATAGAGAGAACAAACTTGGGGTTCCTGGAGGGGGTGGGGGATGGACTAAATGGGTGATGGGCATTAAGGAGGGCATGGGTTGTGATGAGCACTGGGTGTTATTGTGGAAGTGGTGAATCACTAAATTCTACCCCTGAAACCAATAATACACTATATGTTAACTAACTTGAATTTAAATAAAATCTTGGAAGAAAAATAAAAATAAATAAATAAACAAATAAAATTTTTAAATAAATAAAAATAAAATATAGGTAATATCTGTTGAAAGAAAGAAGGAGATTAGAAATTCCTCCATTGAGAGTGTGCTGAACCATCATGAGAGTTATGGTTCAACACAAAGCAAACAAAATTAGGACTTTTAAGCATGTGGTAAAATATAAGAAAAGAGAATCTATTTGACCTTGCTAGGACTGGGCCAGTAGTGAAAGGAATATAACACTAATGCACTGCTTAGGCTAGATAACAATATTTACATAGTCATTAATAAATAAAATGCCATTTACAAACTGTCAACTTTTTAAGTTCACTAAATGGACAAAGCATGAAGGTCTCTCCTAGAGTAGGAGAATATGATGTAAATGTTAACAATTTTTAAGATGAAATACTGAAATTATAGCTGTTAGAAAGAGGCAGGTGGAAGGGAGGGGGGGCAGAACAGAAGCAAGGACAGGTACATTGCATTTATATTCTCCATAGAGCGAGAGAGTCAAGATACAGACCATGAAGGATGGAACGATAAGAAGTATGTGATTTAAAGTTAACAAAACTAACCAATATAAGAGCTAAAAATAAGCTAGCTCTGAAACACTGAGCAGAAGAGAGGAAGAGTGAAGATGTAATACAAATAATCTACAGTTTTATTTTTGTACTGTGGAAGAATCAATAGACAAGTTCAAAAAAATAGAAGTATTTTTAGTTAAGGAAGAAATCACTAGAAACTTAAAAGAATAGAAGGTTTTGGGTTTGTTTGTTTTTTTGTTTTGTTTTGATTTTTGATGTTGATGGTAAGGATGGGAATGGAGACAAGGAATGGCCAGGAAACTAATTTATTACCATAAGGATTCTGAATTATTTGATTTTCATAATATGTATGTCTTTATTTTTAAAAAATTTGGAGAATATGGAATTAAAGTCACAGATGTATTTCCAACCTAAAAAGAAAATCTTCTGAGGTAAAGGTAAGTTTTGAAGCTACATTTTTATCAGAGATTAACTCTTCATTGATTGGTTTCAAAAGGCTTCTCATTGGCTAGAATTTAATTTATTCTTAAGTGTTAGAGGAAATATACTTATAGACTGGCTTTACAAAGAAAGAAGGCATAATAATTCTCATCTTCACATTTCTTTCAAAGGCATTAGCCCCTTCAAAGAGTGAGGCTTTGGGCTAATCTCCTCCCACTAAAGCCTTAAAAAGTAACAATGCCAGAGAATTTGAGCAATACCTAAAAGATGAGCAAAATTGAGATGAATACTTAAATATATACAAATACTAGCCCACAACTGTGAGGTTGTTTCCTTGCCGGGTTTTGTGGGTTTTTTTAAACAATTTTTTCACGAGAAATGTTCAGCTTCTGAGAAATGGGTGCACAGGCCCAAAATATTTCTGTGACAGATTAGAAAAGAAAAAGAGAAAGTAAATCCACATGTAAGAATATGGCTTTGCATAAAGTGTGATCCCAAACAAAAACATTACATTTAACCTATAGTGTTGCCATAAAATACTATTAAGTAGAAAAACCTTATCGGTATGTGTTACATGATGCATATAATCTAACACTGTAAGTGTAATATTAAGGATTGGAAGATTGAAATTTTCCCATTACATGTAGTTTTTTAATGTTTTAACTAAAAAGAGATTTTGGTTTCCTGTAGTGGTACATCAAAATCTCTCTTTTTTTCTTATTCAGAATCAGCTATACATACAAATACAAACTTCTCAATGCACATTTTTCAAAGACCAGTTTCTGTGTCCTTAACATGACCAACACTTTGTTTAAGAGTCTTAAGTAGTAAGAGAAGCACCAGGCTAAAAATCAGAAGGGCTCTTCACTCCTGTCCATCACCAGTCTGGTGAATTTACCTCCATCACTTAACCTTTCTAACTTGCAGTTCCAACTTCTGAAAATAAGTTTAACATCTGTTTTTCTCTACCTCCCAAAATTCTTCTCAGGATGAAACGATGTTTGCCTAAGAGCTTTGAAAATAATAAAATGCCATGTAAACAGTGTAAGTGTTGTTTTGATTTCTAAGAGCTTACTTAGCTTATAAGAAATAATTACCCAGGGGTCCTTGCCAAGCATTGATTAAAACAGGCATTTGAGAAATCTATTATGAAAAGTTCAGCACTTGTAAATCCTAGGTGATCTTCATTATAATATTAAAGCATCAACTTTCTGTCATACAAAAAGACAATGGAAAACCAGTGCATATTCCTAAAGGCTATGTTATTCCTGTCCTCTCCTGCCAGGTAGGCAGGAATGAAGTCCTGTGACAATCAGGCTATCAGAGAGGTAGTGACAGATGAGATGTTCACTCACTCCAATTTTCTCTGATAAATGGGCAGTCAAAATCTGACCATGGAAATTGTTTCTTGTCCATTGGATTCTGTGCTAGGCTATGTAAATTTTAATATAACAAGTCTTAAAATAGAATGCTGTAGCCTAGGCTAGTGGAATAGGCAATCTACTTAGAAACTGGGCATGTTATAACTCCATTTCTTTGCATGCTTACTCTAAAAATTTGAACATGCAAATATAACTTATCAATATTCAAATTTATGAAGAGTTTTCACTGATCCCTGAACAAAGATCTTTAATTCTGATGACTCCCTCTCCATAGACTCAGAAGGAATGATAATAAAAGAAAATAACAGTAATTCTAAATAATCATTATATAAGATAATAGCAATTATGTTTTATAAATTAAAACAAACAAGTTAAAACAAAAGTACTTAACAAAATAGCATATATATGGAGAGGGAGGCATCAGAATTAAAGGGGTGTTTGACTCTTGAATTTTGGCTCTCAGAGTTGTGAGATCAAGCTCCACGTTGGGCTCTGTGCTGGCCATGGAGCTTGCTTAAGATTCTCTGTTTCCCTCTCCATCTGCCCCTGCCCACCCCCCCTTTCAAAAAAAAAAGTTGGAATTTCTTCCGAGAAGATATATATTTTTTTCTGCCAGGTGACTGTGGGCTCTACCAGCCACAAACTCTAATTTTAAGGTATTCTTTTTATATTTTTTTTTTAGATTTTATTTATTTATTTATTTATTTGAGAGAGAGTGTACACCCAAGTGGGGAGAGGGGCAGAGGGGGAGAGAATCCCAGACTCCAGCACCGAGCATGAACCCATCACAGGGCTTGATCTCACAACCCTGAGATCATGACCTGAGCTGAAATCAAGAGTCGGATACTCAACTGACTGAGCCACCCAGGTACCCCAAGTTTTAAGGTATTCTTAATGTTTTTTTAACCACCCAAATAGTGTGAATTTGGGGCAGCAAGCCCAACTGGGAAGGAGTTATAATTATGCATTCTCAGAGATAATTTTCTCCCATTTATCTTAGAGTCAAGTTTCAAGACAGGTCCTTTTGCTTTCAGTTACCTGGTTTGGGGTTTAGCAGACTTATTTCTAGTTCACTTTTATACTAGGCATGTAGCCACTTGAAGTCCTATATTTGTGCAAGGGAGTCTTGAACACTGATCCTCCATAGTGGGTGGACTTATGTCTTTGTTTCATTTCCTTCATGACCACCAGGCGAGGTGAAGTTAAATTCCATTTCACTCAGTTTCAGAAAATGCTCCAGGGTAAGTCAGCTTTACAACTATATTCACTTTTCTAGGTTTTCACCTTCTTGAATACTCATTACACAAAAATGATACATGGAACTCCAATGTATAAAACTGATGATACAGTTATTCCTAACAACAATATATCATTACTTCAATAATGAGATATGTGGTGATCATTTTGCAATATATACAAATATCAATTCATTACATTGTACACCTGAAACTAATATAATGTTATGCCAATTATATCTCCTTGAGAACAAAGATTTGTCTTGTTTCATTTTCTGTCCTATTTCTAGGACCAGAAAATTCCTGTTATGTGATAGACTCTTAATATATATTTGATGAATAATGAATTAATTAATAATGAGCCAACTCCACTTAGTGGCTATTGCCTACCTCACGTCCTTCTTCCTTAATATCTGGGTCTTCATTTGGAAGGGAGAATTTGGGGACAGAAATGTGCCCAGTAAAAGCACTCCGCTCCCCAGTCATCTCTGTATCGAGTGAAAGCCTGTTGAGAGTTTAGCTAAGCCACTCTATGGTATCAGTGCCTTGGCATCCATTTTATTTGGCTAAGCAGACTGCGGAGACCTTAAACTGATACTAGCCCCTTCTGCAAGTGCACGCCCTAGAGAGCATGCAGACTCGTAGGCAAATGCACGTTCCTCACATGACTTCCCAACGGCTTTGTGATCACAGTCTTCCCCACCTTCCAGTGTCTGTCTGCCTTATGCTCCCCTTGCATAAGACCTCCTATGAGTCTCATCAAAATCACGCTCTTCTGGTCTGAACTGGCCAATATGGCCTTGGCCTGGAAACCCAAAAGCCCTCCAACCCCGGACTCTAATAAAGGCAGTGACCCAGGTCTTGCCTCCCTCTCTCGTCTGTAGTCTGCTGTGACCTGCTATGTGGCCCCTTGAGGTATGTCAGATACTTCTTCCAGGCCCTGTGAGTAACAAACTTCTCTATTTCAATTTCTCTTATGATGTGTTGTTGAACCATGGCTCGCCATCTGGCACCCTGTGCTCCACTTAACAAATGTTAATTAACAAAGCCATAACAGTGTCATAGCAAAGAGTTATAAATGGAAGTTACTCAGTGGTGCTTGCAGGAAAACTTTTTTAAAGACATCCACTCATCAGTATGTTTTACCATTTGCTCTTCTCTCTTCCTACAGACAAGGCCAGCCATCCTGTGTTTATAAGGCAATAAACACAATAACAGAACACTTTGCATTAAGATTATTGGCATAAAAACATGGAAAGAGTTGGGGTCTCTGACACTATTGTTCAGCCACCAGATCAACCCTGGACCACCCATCTTAGGACCTCCTGCTTTGTGAGACGAGATCTAATCCTTAGAGAAGGATAAAACACTCTAAACAGAAAATGTCACTTAGAATCAAAAAACCTAAATTATTATACCCATAAGAACAGCAGAGTCATTTAAAACACAGTGAGAGAGACACCAAATAAATCTTAGAATTGTATTTATATTTTATTTCTGCCATAGAGTGGCTAAAGTACATATTATATGGAAATTAAATTTATATAGAAATTCAGGCAATTACATCTTCTTAGACTTTGTTGTCTTCATAAATTTGTATTGTTTTCTTAAATAGATGTTCCACACAGATTGTCAAAATACAGAATGTATACAAGACTTCACAGTAAAAGGTAACTCCCCCTGCCTCCCCTGTCCCTCTCCAGAATCAACCAGTGTTACCAGTTTCTGAGCATCATTCTCCAGAGGTAGTCCCTGAATTTACAGACATGTACATGAAAGGGTTTCAGGAAAAGAAGAGTAAAAGTGCCACTGCTGAGAGAGAGTAAGTTGATGATGGCAAAGCGCTCATTCGCTTTGGAGACATGAAAGCCACCGGTGACCCTGACAAGAGGCACTTCAAGAGAGTGTGGGAGGTGGACAGCAGATCAGAGAGAGTGTTGGAAAAGGACAGAGCAGGTTTTCTAAATGGCTTGGATGGAGTAATTAATTGATAACTTACACTTACTAAATGTATTTCAAATATATTTGTAATAGCAACTTGTCATTATGAAATTAAATAATTAGTAATTCATTTTCAGAAAGAACTTTCTGAAGCTTCAAGCTTTTCCACACAGGGCACATCAAGAAATTCCTCTTAGGATGTCAATGAGCTTGTGAGAAAAGTAATTAACACTCAAGGGATTAAAAAATTAAAACAGATAAAATAATCATGAAAGAAATTGAGGAAGACACAAAGAAATGGAAAAACGTTCCATGCTCATGGATTGGAAGAACAAACATTGTGAAGATGTCAATGCTACCTAGAACAATCTACACATTCAAAGCAATCCCCATCAAAATACTGTCCACTTTTTTCAAAGAAATGGAACAAAGAATCTTAAAATTTGTCTGGAACCAGAAGAGACCCTGAATAGCCAGAGGAATGTTGAAAAAGAAAAGCAAAGCTGGCAGATTCCGGACTTCCAGCTCTATCACAAAGCTGTCATCATCAAGACAGTATGGTACTGGCACAAAAACAGACACATCGATCAATGGAACAGAATAGAGAGCCCAGAAGTGGACCCTCAACTCTATGGTCAACTCATCTTTGACAAAGCAGGAAAGAATGTCCAATGGCAAAAAGACAGTCTCTTCAACAAATGGTGTTGGAAAAATTGGACAGCCACATGCAGAAGAATGAAACTGGACCATTTCCTTACACCACACACAAAAATAGACTCCAAATGGTTGAAAGACCTAAACATGAGAAAGGAGTCCGTCAAAATCCTAAAGGAGAACACAGGCAGCAACCTCTTCGACCTCAGCTGCAGCAACTTCTTCCTAGAAACATTGCCAAAGGCAAGGGAAGCAAGGGCAAAAATGAACTATTGGGACTTCATCAAGATAAAAAGCTTTTGCACAGCAAAGGAAACAGTCCACAAAACCAAAAGACAACTGACAGAATGGGAGAAAATATTTGCAAATGACATTTCAGATAAAGGGCTAGTATCCAAAATCTATAAAGAACTTATCAAACTCAACACCCAAAGAACAAATAATCCAATCAAGAAATGGGCAGAAGGCATGAACAGACATTTTTCCAAAGAAGACATCCAAATGGCCAGCAGACACATGAAAAAGTGCTCAACATCGCTCGGCATCAGGTAAATCCAAATCAAAACCTCAATGAGATGCCACCTCACACCAGTCAGAATGGCTAAAATTAACAAAACAGGAAACGACAGATGTTGGCGGGGATGTGGAGAAAGGGGAACCCTCCTACACTGTTAGTGGGAATGCAAGCTGGTGCAACCACTCTGGGAAATAGTATGGAGGTTCCTCAAACAGTTGAAAATAGAGCTACCCTACAATCCAGCAATTACACTACTGGGTATTTACTACAAAGATACAAATGTAGGGATCCAAAGGGGTACGTGCACCCCAGTGTTTACAGCAGCAATGTCCACAATAGCCAAACTGTGGAAAGAGCCAAGATGTCCATGGACAGATGAATGGATAAAGAAGATGTGGTATATATACAGAATGGAATATTATGCAGCCATCAAAAGGAATGAGATCTTGCCATTTGCAACGACGTGGATGGAACTGGAGGGTGTTATGCTGAGTGAAATAAGTCAATCAGAGAAAGACATGTATCACATGACCTCACTGATATGAGGAATTATTAATCTCAGGAAAGAAACTGAGTGTTACTGGAGTGGTTGGGGGGGTGGGAGGGATGGGGAGGCTGGGTGATGGACATTGGGGAGGGTATGTGCTACGGTGAGCGCTGTGAATTGTGCAAGACTGTTGAATCACAGATCTGTACTTCTGAAACAAATAATGCAACATATTTTAAGAAAAAAGAAAAAGAAGAAGATAACAGGAGAGGAAGAAAAGGGGAGTATGTCAGAGGGGGAGACGAACCATGAGAGATGATGGACTCTGAAAAACAAACTGAGGGTTCTAGAGGGGAGGGGGGTAGGGGGATGGGTTAGCCTGGTGATGGGTATTGAGGAGGGCACGTTCTGCATGGAGCACTGGGTGTTATGAACAAACAATGAATCATGGAACACTGCACCAAAAACTAATGATGTAATATATGGTGATTAACATAACAATAAAAAATTAAAAAAAAAAAAAAAAAAAAAAGAATTGTTTGGTAGACTGGGGCGCCTGGGTGACTCAGTCGTTAAGCGTCTGCCTTCAGCTCAGGTCACGATCCCAGGGTGCTGGGATCAAGTGCCACATTGGGCTCCCTGCTCAGCAGGAAGCCTGCTTCTCCCTCTCCCACTCCCCCTGCTTGTGTTCCTTCTCTCGCTTTGTCTCTCTCTGTCAAATAAATAAATAAAATCTTAAAAAAAAATGGTAGACATTGTTATTTTGTCCCATATTTATATGCCTATAAATTCAATATGTATATACCACTGAACTTGTTTCTCCATCTAACCTGGTGTCTCATCCTTATTCCATAGCTTCATGAGTTACACCACCGTCCATCCAGTTGTCCAGAAACCTGGAAGCTAGCTTTGACTCTTCCTTTTCCTTTACCCCACTTATCCAAAAGCCATTACCAAAATGTGTTAATTCTATCTCCCGAATATCTCTCAAGTCAGTCTTGTGTAAATACAGAGCACTCTCTCCTCCTTGATAACTAGCCTAAGTCTTCATTTCTGACCTGGATAACAAAAATCACTTCCATTATTGGACTTTTAAAGTCATTCTTAATACTGATCGCTGAATGGGGCACCTGGTGGCTCAGTCGTTAAGCGTCTGCCTTCAGCTCAGATCATGATTCCAGGGTCCTGGGATCGAGCCCCACATCGGGCTCCCTGCTCAGCGGGGAACCTGCTTCTCCCTCTCCCACTCCCCCTGCTTGTGTTCCCTCTCTCGCTGTCTCTCTCTCTGTCAAATAAATAAATAAAGTCTTTAAAAAAATTTAAAAATTAAAAAAATTACTGATGGCTGAATAATTTTTCTAGGACAAGCCTGATCATGTACTTGGATTCTCAAAAGGCTTCATTGCTGCCAAGTCACATGGCACGGGGTGGGACAGCCCCTCCACATCTGGCCCTTCCACACGAGTTTATCTCCCATGGCTTCACATTTGGACACACACCCACCATCTCATTCCTCCTCATCCCTTTATCTGCCCGGCATGTGGCCCTCTACTCTTGTGGCACTGCTGGTGAAATATTTCTAATATAATCCCTACAAGTACCAATACTTTTCTCAGAGAAAATGTACGGATTTGACAGCATAATGTACGTGGTAAGAACTCTGTAAACACAAAAACACCATGAAAATATGCTTGATTATTTTTACTAAAAGTTTTGATGAGAGTATTAAACCAGCATTGTCCATAGTTAAGCATTTACTCATCGTTTCCTTTAAAAACAGTTTACTCTTGGGCACCTGGGCGGCTCAGTTGGTTAAGCGACAGCCTTCGGCTTGGGTCATGATCCTGGAGTCCCTGGATCCAGTCCCACATTGGGCTCCCTGCTCAGCAGGGAGTCTGCTTCTCCCTCAGACACTACCCCCTCTCATGTGCTTTCTCTCTCTCAATCTCTCTCTCTCAAATAAATAAATAAAATCTTTAAAAAAAGAAACAAAAACAAAACAATTTGTCTTTCATAGCATGATTAATTCAAACAACCAACAGTTCAAATCACCTTATCTCAGGAAGACAAGAGTCAGTAATAACCTCAGACACATGAAATTGGTTGTGCCGCGCCCCCACCAAAGGCCTGATGTCAGGTCCAGGATGTCAGTACTGATAAGCTTTTTCAAAACAAAGTGGATTGCAATAGGATTCTGTGGCAATTCAGCCATGAAAATATTTTTTAGAGCTTCAGGGAATTCTAACACTTACTCACCAAAATCTTTATAGATCTGTCAGCAGTTCCGACTTGTAAAGCTTTCCTCTCTATTTTGGGGCACCGGTGGGTTGGGGGGACATTAATAGTACAAAAGGTGTGTCTCCACTTGCCCACATCCTTTGTATCCAGGTTGCATTTGCACAGTCCCCTAAATTCTGTTTAGAGGCCTGTAAGATGATTATAAGGAGCAAGAGAACCAAGTAGATTTGAGCCATGGTTGTTCAAGGTTTGCTCAGAAAAGACCAGATGAAGCAGTTGAAACATTTGTAGACGTGGCTTTCTTGTTGCTTAAAGATATAAATAATCCAAATGGCCTGTAGATATTTATTCCTTAATACAAAATGTTACTTCTTTTTTTTTTTTAAAGATTTTATTTATTTATTTGAGAGACAGAACATGAGACGGAAGAGGGTCAGAGAGAGAAGCAGACTCCCTGCTGAGCAGGGAGCCCGACGTGGGACTCGATCGCAGGACTCCAGGATCATGACCTGAGCTGAAGGCAGTCGCCTAACCAACTGAGCCACCCAGGCACCCTACAAAATGTTACTTCTTTAAAATTATTTTGTGGTTATTTCAGAACCTAAATATATTTTTCATCTATTTGGATATGTTGATCATAGGAAGAAGTAAATTATAATTATAGAAATATGACCTCTTCAAAAGTGAATATCAAGTATAAAAAGTAAATTTAGCCATGATATCTCTGGATTCATTTTAAGTATAAAATGAAAATAAATTTAAACTGCCCTAGGCACCTGAGTGACTCAGTCATTAAGGGTCTGCCTTCGGCTTAGGTCATGATCCCACAGTCCTGGGATAGAGCCCCGCATCAGGCTCCCTGCTCAGTGGGAAGCCTGCTTCTCCCTCTCCCACTCCCCCTGCTTGTGTTTCCTCTCTCACTGTGTCTCTGTCAAATAAATAAAATCTTTAAAAAAATAAAATAAACTGTTCTAAAAGATAAAGCCATATCATTGCAACATCAAAATATAGAATGTTCCTCTTCTTTGATGCTTATTGCTCTTCCCCAAAGACATGTTCTGTCTGTTCCATAACTCTGAGGATCTTAAGCAACTCTAGTTTTGAATGTGAGAAATCACTGGTTTTAATAAAAAACTTTCATAACCTTAACTAGCTCTTCTTAAGCTTTATTCATGCTGCTCAACAGGAATTGAAGCCAAGTGGACAAAAGGTGAAATTACATTAGGTGCAATAAATGTTTTGGTAATAATGGGTAATCATTAATTAAATCATTAAATCATTAATTAAATAAACTGGCATTAAAAATGAAAATGTTCATTTTTTCAAATGAAATAATTGAAGCAGTGCCTATACTAAGAAACTTTACAAAGACTTGAATATAATACAAGCATTTTATGAATGATGATGTTGCCAAAAATTTTCTATCTGAACATATAAATAAGTAAGTTACTATATGACAAAAATTGTGGATTCCCTGACAATATATAAATTTGTATTTTTACATCTGGCCAAAGCAGTGTTGGATAATTAAATTGACTATTTTTTTTCTCTACCAAACTAAATTCTAAACAAACTTCAGATCCAGTTCTAGTCTGCTTTCCTTCTAAACATTCCCCTCTCAGCCCCCAGTGATCTCTCCCTTCTGTGAATTTCTACACTATTTGCTGTCTATATTAGTGATCTATAATTTAGCTATACTGTTCTTTATTGGTTTCCAATTCTTCATGTTATTTTAATTTCTCCATTTTGTAGATTTTAGACTATCTAATACTTCTATTTTATCCTATACACTACTTACCATATTGTTTTTCATAGTATAATTACTCAATAAGTACTCATTCTTTGTGAAGTGTATTTAGTCACTTTCACAAATAAATGTCTTCTAATTGGCCGGTGTCCCATCTTCAAATGACTGTATAGATTAATCAAGGCCATCCAGATCTATTTTATAGAAAGCCAAATGGGCTAGAATGAAATCAATAGGATACTTACTAAGACATGAATAAGCTCTTGTATTTCTTGTGTTGTAAAAGTGACAGAGTAAAGTATCAAAGAGTATCTAATATCTAGTATTGAATGAAAAATAATAGCAACGTTTCTTTTCCTTTTAAAAGGGAGGAATTTTTGAAATATTTAAACGGGAGACTTCATTGGCTGAAGTGAAATTTATTATGTCATTTTTTTCCTCAATTTTTTCCTGAAGCATACAACTGTTGAATATTTTTCTCTATATATTTTAATTATTGACACAATAGTGGATCATTGCAAAAAAATATTAGATGGCAACAATGTATTACTAACAATTCTTTTGCATCACTACAAGACTAGAAATTACTCTCATTTAATAAGGTCCATAAAGTTGTTGAATCACAGTGGACAATCCATATGCCAAGGAATCCCAGAAATACTTCAGATTATTTCAAGAAGACTGATAATTTCCATAGCCTGTTTTTTCCTTCCCTGATAGGGTTAGACCACAAAGTCTGGGCAAGCTGGTCAGAGACATCACAACTAGCTCTGCTTCAGCCAAGAAGAAAGATAACTTCTTACTGGTCCATTCTATAAACTACCAGTATACAAATTCAACATTTGGTAGCAATGGTAAATGCCTATTTAGAATTATTAAATATAATATGGTTTGTCTGCTGCTGCCATATGTTTTGCTAAAAATTGGTTTACAGATTAATTTACCTATTAGGAGTTACACAAAATTTGTAACAACACACAAACTTAGGAAACATCCTTGTCTAATAATTTTGTTTATTATTTTTGTCATTTTCTGCAGCTTCTGATAATAACAGCAAATGAAACCTTTCTTTTCCAGTTGAATTTAAAAATACATTAAATTTCAACTCTTTATATTTCTGTGTAAGCACAGGGGGTGTGTGTGTGTGTGTATAATTATTCTCTCATTGAGAAAATATGGTGATAATCTGTATAATTTCAAAGGCATTTTTTTCCTTGACTTGCAACCTATTTCACATTTTGGTCCCTGAAAAAGGGATAAAATGCCATGGTATGAATCCAGTGCAATATCCCTAAGTAAGCTTTGCATATAACCCCTAAATATCAGCTCAAATCTTCATATTTGTTTATGTAAATATCAAGCTGTATCACATAACAATTTCACTTTTATTTGTGTAAATATAGATGCCTTCCTCTAATGTAGTATATAATGAAAACTTCATTATTACTGAAACAACCTAATTGCCACAATTATGCTGTAAATTCATATGAGGAACATATTCATATTTATTTTTATAATTCTTACATGCATTTAACTTTAATGCTAGCAGCATGTCATGGTTGTAGTTGCTAACACAAATGAGTTTTATCATTATATCTTTGGTAAAATACCAAGATGCAATATATCAGCAATACTTCCTATATTATTAACCTACCACCATAAGTTTTGCAAATAAATGTTATGGGGTTTTATTATTTGCTTATTTTTTGCCTTTAATCACAGGACTTCAGCAAAAAGAGCACAGGGCGCTTTCACTTTTGGCAATTTAAATTTTACCCTCATACTTCAAAACAGATAATTAAGTACTGTGGATTTTACCCTCTCCATCCAAAATTCCTTTTTTTCATCACCCTAAATTCTGAGAAGTTTTATGATTGTGACTAGCTGTTGACAGAGGAAATAATCTGTTCCATCTTTCCCCTTCCCATGTCCTAATTTATCATGACCAATTGTTTCACTTCACTTTTTAAAAAATCAGTGCGTCTCAAGATAATCACAGTACTCCTGTGACCTCCACAGGCTAAGGACATTTCTAAAGAAATCAGAAGAAAATTGTTGTTTCATAATGAAATTGCTAGAATTTCATAAATTTATTTCCACACATATAATGGAGAATGCCAGTAGATTATTCAGTGTACTTTTTAAAAAAATACATAGTGCAATTTATCTTCCCAGAAATAAAAAAATTGATGTCTAAAACTTATATAGATGGTTATGAAATGTGTAAGAAAGGTTACATATGGAAGTCCAGTGTTGCATTTCCTTGACAGTGAAGCTAACACAAAGCTAATAGGTAGGTATTTTTTTCTCCTAATTGATGTAATACTACTCAAGAAAATGCTAGGTCTCAAAAAAAAGAAAAAAGAAAAAGATACCAGGAGGGGAAGAATGAAGCGGGGGAAATCAGAAGGGGAGATGAACTATGAGAGATGATGGACTCTGAAAAACAAACTGAGGGTTCTAGAGGGGAGGGGGTGGGGGGATGGGTTAGCCTGGTGATGGGTATTAAAGAGGGCATGTACTGCATGGAGCACTGGGTGTTATACACGAACAATGAATCATGGAACACTACATCAGAAACTAATAATGTAATGTATGGTGATTAACATAACATAATAATAATACTACTACTAATAATAATAATAAAAGATAAATGCTAGGTCTCTTATATGGCATTCACAGAAGCACTGGGGAATGGGGAAGAATGAATCCTTCAGTACTTTTGTAGTAAAGGTGCCATATTTTTCCATAAAATTTTATGGAAAACTTAATATTCTCAGGATAAACAATTCTTCCTCTGGATCATGTGTTTCAAAATACATAACAAATCAGAAACATTGCTACTACACAACAACGATGTCATGAGAGAGAGAAGTACAAAAATAGCAATACAGGCAAGGGAAACTATTGGGATTATATCAAAATAAAAAGCTTCTGCACAGCAAAGGATATATTCAACAAAACAAAACACAACCTACTGAACAGGGGAAGATATTTGCAAATGACATATTCTATAAAGAGTTAGTATACAAAATACATAAAGAACTTGTACAACTCAACACCCAAAAAACAAATAATCCAATTAAAAATTGGACAGAAGACATGAACAGATGTTTCTCCAAAGAAGACATCCAGATGGCCAACAGACATGAAAACATCACTCATCATCAAGGAAATGCAAATCAAAACTACAATGAGATATCACCTCACACCTGTCAGAACAGATAAAATCAGAAAGTATTAGAGAGGATGTGGAGAAACAGAAACCACTGTCCAATGTTGGTGGGAGTAGAAACTGGTGTAGCCACTGGGGAAAACAGTATAGAGGTTCCTCAAAAAGTTAAAAATGGAATGACTCTATTATCCAGTAATCACAGTACTGGATATCTACCCCCAAAATACGAGAACACTAATTCAAAGGGATACACGCATTCATGTGTTTATAGCAGCATTATTTAAAATAGCCAAATAAAGGAAGCAGCCTTTATTAATGAAGTTTTATTAACTTCATTATTAATTGAATTAAATGAATTCTTATTATATAAATTGATTAATTTAATTAAATTATTTTATTAATTAAATTAATTTGATTAATTAATTAATTGATTGATGATGAATTAATTAAATGAAGTCTTAGGGTGAGTCCTAATCCAATATGCTTGGTGTCCTCATTAGAGGAAGACACTGGCACATATAGAAAGAAGACAATGTGGGCGCCTGGGTGGCTCAGTTGGTTAAGCGACTGCCTTCGGCTCAGGTCATGGTCCCGGAGTCCTGGGATCGAGTCCCACATCGGGCTCCCAGCTCAGCGGGGAGCCTGCTTCTCCCTCTGACCCTCTCCCCTCTCATGCTGTTTCTCTCTCTCTCTCTTTCAAATGAATAAATAAAATCTTAAAAAAAAAAAAAAAGAAAGAAAGAAGACAATGTGACAATCAGGGAGAAGATGACCATCCGCAAGCCAAGGAGAAAGGCCTCAGAAGAAACCACCTCTACAGTCACAGTGATCTCAGACTTGCAGCCTGCAGAACAGTGAGAAAATAAATTTTTGTTCTTAAGCCACCCAGTTTGTGGTACTTTGTTAGGGCAGCTCTAGCAAGTGAATATACTTGGTAAAGACTTTTTTGCTTTTTGAAGATGGATCCAATTTTTATGTCTTCCAATAAACAATTTTCATAATTTTAATTTCATTAACTCCAGATTTTGAAAGTAGTGTTATTCTTACCCTTAAGTTATGAAAAAATTTGGAATTATACGTCTTCATATTGAAAAAAAATCTGTATCTAAAGAAACTTTTTATTCTTATTTAAGGACTCCAACTGGCAACATAATTCAGATGCAGTTAGTTAAGTTCTTGGAAAGCATAGATGTGGGTGGTGGTGTCTACAGGCAGGCTTTTCAATGCTGAGTTGGAACTAAAAATAGAAGTCTTGTACTTTTATTGCAAAATGGGAGACGGCCTATTAATAGAGTAATATTGAAATAATTTGGGAAGTTAAAGCTTTTTTGTTTTATGTGAATAGCATAAGAGTTTTAATTTATTTCCAAGTGGCAAATCTTTCAAATAAATAAAGTCATTTGCTCCCCAAAAACTACAGTTGACAGATCTATTTCTAGAGACATATATTTTTTTGACTGTTCAGAATATTATTAAGTTTATAATTATTCTGTCTCCAGATAAATCAAAGCCAAATAAATGAAACAAAGTAAAATGTAAAACTGTTAAAAAATTTGGTGATAGGGATGGCAGTCAGTTTCCATGATCATGTTTTATGCTCTATTTCTTTTGTGCTGATTTTTAAAAAATGAGTTTTTGAAGTTCTCCAAACATATAACTCTAGATAAATGGTTCTACACAAAAGTCATGATTATATAACAATGAATTCTGATTGGTATGCCCCAAATCAGTTCCATCTTATTTACTATAACTCATTAATATGGCACCACAACCAATATGTGTGGTTCCCTGCATATGTCAATGAAAATGTCTAACTCTAACCACCACATATTATTCAGCTATGTTAATGTACCTGGCCAGGGAAAGCCTCCTCCATACACTTCTGATCCCCACAGCCCTCCCATGAGATCAGAAGTTTATCTCTATGCCCAGGGACTCCAGGCAACATTTAGAACAGAAACGAAGTGGCAAGCTAAAAACAAGGGAATTGAGAGAATATTTCCATAATGAACAGTGAGTATCTCAGCCTCCTTCCTCAGACCTGCTCCCAGAATAACTAACTGAGTGCAGGAGACTGGATAGTTCTGTTTTGTTTTGTTTTGTTTTTATTTAAATTCAATTAATTAACATATAGTGTATTATGAGTTTCGGAGGTTGAGTTCAGTGATTCATCAGTCTTATATAACACCCAGTGCTCAGTACATGACGTGCCCTCCTTAAATGCCCATCACCCAGTTACCCCATCCTCTCACCCACCTCCTCTCCAGCAACCCTCAGTTTGTTTCCTATCTTTAAGAGTCTCTTATGGTTTGTCTCCCTCTCTGATTTTGTCTTGTTTTATTTTTTGGAGAAACTGAACCTCAGAGAGAAGCTAGTCTCCCAAGGTTGGCAAACCTCTTGACCACCAATGACCAATGAATGACCAATGACCACCAACGAAGGGCTGCCAGTCAACAAACCCCACCTCCATTCACAGATCTTCCACAGTGATTTTAAGACTTCACTCTTCAAAAAAATTATCACTAAATTTTTTAACAGTTTTACATTAAATATGAACGGATAGCCAAGGAACCACCAAAGAGACACTTGGAGAAAGACTTCAACTTAAGGGAGAAGGGCCAAAACAAAGAGAAAAAAAAGGGGGGGCACCTAAAGGAAATAATAACAATGAATACAGGAGAGGACATTTCAGCAACAGAAAAGCCTATAATCATAGCTTTGGAGAAATAAGAGAAGGTATCATTCCCATAAAACCAGAACAGGGATGAATGAAAAAGAAACAGGCAAGAAGGAACAATGGTTTCGTAAAATATGAAAAACAAAACAAATATTTCAATAGAAAGATAAAAATGTAAGATCAAGAAAATCACCAACAGAGAAAAGTAAGGAAAATTGGAAAATTATACAAGAGGGGCAACATCTAAATAAGAATTCCAGAATAGGAATAAAAGGAGAAAAGTTATCAAAAATAAGAAACAAGAATAATTTTCCAGGGCCAAAAGATATATTTTCATATTGAGAAGCCCACTGAATGCCACCTCTTTGACAAAAAAAAAAGACCCATACAAACACACTCTGAAATTTCAGAACAAGGTTAAAGAAAAGGTCCACAAAGCAGATGGGGAGAGGAGATTCATATACAAAGAAATAGGAATTAAAATGGCAGCAGATGTTGAATACCAACATTGAACAACAGAAGACAGTAAAGACAATAATTGCAAAATTTTAAGAGAACATTTTCCAATTTACAACTCTATCCAGACTAAGAAGTGTGAGGAGACAATAATGGTAGTTTCAAACAGTCAAGAAGTCAGAAAAATGTATTCCCTTGCATACTTTTCTAGGAAGCTACAAAGAGATGTGTTTTGGCAACATGAGGAAATGAACCAAGAAAGGGGAGGACATGGAATCCAGGTTAAAGATGACAAACAGAAGATTGTGCAGAGCGGGACTGAGTTTGAGAATTCTGCACCAAACGCAGAGCAACGCGTCCAGATCAGAGCATAGACAAAAGCCTCCAGGAAAGAGGCCTCCGGTTGCAGGGCTGGAGGGGTGTTAGGTTATTTGGTGTGTTTGAGCATTTGAAAAAAAATTCATGAATGTATAAAAGGTTTGGTGGAGCATTAAGAAAAAAACTCAGGCATATAGAAAACTAATCGAATGAATAATAGGCACAATTACCTCAGGGGGGAGAGGAAAGAATATTTTAAGAGCACAAAAGTGTGATCACAGTTCGGTGCTAAGTTATCAATGAGCAGTGTTTACTGTCATAAAAGGGTAAACATTATAATTAAAAATATGATATAATTATTTTGGGAAACTGGGAAGAAGGAAATGAGGGCGAGATCCAGTGGGAGGGTAAATCCTCAATTACCAGAAAGAAGCCAATGATTCAGAAATGTAAATATCCTAGACAACTTCTGTTCACTAGTATGGACTGGAAATTTTATTTTTAAGCCATATGTATATATTAATTTGATTAGTATAAAAATGGCATCAGTGCTAACAGAAATTATAATTGCAGCATTTGAGGTAGTTAGAACTTGAGAAGGTAGGTCTCTGGAAAGAAATGATTGAAAAACAGAAACCACCACTGTTGAGACGATTGTGACTGTGGCCTCAGACCTAGACTGGCCACCCCACATACTTCCCAGTGACCTTGGTCCAGTTGTTTTACCTCTAGGTACCTCAGTTTGCCTCTGTAAAATGGGAACAATGACAATGCTCATCTGATGGGGTTGGTATAAGGATTCTTACATGGTGCTGGCATGCAGTAACCATCCAAAGACAGTGACACAACACATAGATCCCTGCATCTTGCTGGTGCCGGGGAAGACAGCCCCCTGATGCTGATCTAACCAGGTCGTCTACTTTGGACCCAGATGAGAGGCTGACAATGTGTATGCCTACAGCATCATGTAAAAGCCTTGCTTGATTAAGAGGGAGGGATGTTCAAAAACTAATGATGTAGGCAAGCTCTGTGTAAACGACAGGGCTTGCGAAAACAGACGCCTCCTGAAAGGAACAAATTTCTCAGCTACATCACGTTGCAACAATAAGGAAATATAAGACATCTGTACCAGATTAACCTATTTTTTAGATCACCTGATTTTCACATCATGTGACTTGAAGTCATAACAAATTTACAAAACATTAGGCAAGCCAAACAAAGTCCGTCTTCAGCTGTGTGTAGTCCCCAGCTCCCCAGTTAGCAGTATCTGAGGGTACGTGACCTCGAACAGAGACTGTATCCATAATCTTGCTCTGTATGGCACTCAGGAAAAATGCTGTGCCGAGGTCATTGCTTGTCACTGTCCATGGGAAGGGCTATAACATATCCTCTTATTTATTGGTGCATAAAAATAGCTCTAGTTGAAGCTGATGGTGTTACAGAGGGACACATAGAGTAATTTTAAAATTTTTAAAGCACAAATATTTTTTTTAATATTCCAAGCACTACTGAATGCCTTTTAATAACTGAAGAGGTCACTGATAATTTTCTCCTTGTTATACTTTTTCTCAGTAATTCTGACATTTACTAAAAAGCAAGATTTTAGCTTCTATAATCATAGATAAGCTTTTAAATCCTCTAGTAAGGTCATTTTAATATGTTTTTGAAATGCTGCAGCTAGTTGTTGAAAATACTGAGTCACAGGCAATATGTATAATGTAGTAAATAAAGTAAAATATTGGAGAGGAAAATCATTCTCCTTTGACCTTGTAAATTTAACATAGAATAAGTAAGAAAATTTGACATCTATCTAAAAGCAATAAATTACAACACGGTATGTGCTATGGTGAGTGCTGTGAATTGTGTAAGACTGTTGAATCACAGACCTGTACCTCTGAAACAAATAATACATTATATGTTAAAAAAAAAGAAGAAGAAGAAGATAGCAGGAAGGGAAAAATGAAGGGGGGGAAATCAGAGGGGGAGATGAACCATGAGAGACTATAGACTCTGAGAAACAAACTGAGGGTTCTAGAGGGGAGAGCGTGGGGGGATGGGTTAGCCTGGTGATGGGTATTAAAGAGGGCACGTTCTGCGTGGAGCACTGGGTGTTATACACAAACAATGAATCATGGAACACTACATCAAAAACTAATGATGTAATGTATGGTGATTAACATAACATAATAAAAAAAAACTACCACTTCTCTGTCCACCATCATAAATAAAGAAACAAAAATAATCAAAATATATTGAAGATAAATTATAAAGACTACACTCTAAAAAACAGTTTTGTCTGTGACTAGAAAAAAATAAAAAGTTTCTTAACCTTCCAAGCAAACCCTGGACATAATGTCAGTACAGACAAATATTTATCAGTGATAGCTAAGGATGAAATGAAAGTGGATACCCATTCCAAAAATTTTCAAGTGTGTAAATTAGTATGCAAAGTATTACATAGACATGAAAAATATCTCTGAAATCTTAAAAGTATATAACCTAAAAACACAAGATAACTGAACATTAACTGTGAACTAGTCTCTAAAATTCTAAGTGTAATCATTAAAATCGGTCTTCTAGCATTTTTTTAAAAAAAGTTATCATCACTAAATATGGCCACCTGTTTCTATTCTACCCCATGTATATTCCATTCACATTGACTTTTCAGAACAGAGGTTGGCAACCTACAGCCTGCAGACCAATTCTGGCCATTCCCATTTGCTTACTATTGTCTAAAAAATACTTCTCATAAAACCACAGCAGAAGTGAGTAGTTGTGACAAAGACCATATGAGCCACAAAGACTAAAATATTTACTATCTGGTCCTTTACATTAAAAACTGCTGACTCCTGGGGCACCTGGATGGCTCAGTTGGCCTCCAACTCTTGATTTTGGCTCGGGTCGTGATCTCAGGGTCATGGGATCAAGCCTCACGTTCAGCTTTGGACTCAACAGAGTCATCTTGTTCTGCTCCCTCTACTCCTTCCTCTGCTCTCTCTCTCTCTCTTAACAAATCTTTTAAAAAAATGCTGACTTCTGTTTTAAAAGCATATATACAGCAAAAATTATTATTCAGTTTGTCCCTCTTGGTACGTATATGCATAAGGAAAGTCCCCATTTTACTTCTTTCATATGAATCCATATATTAATTACTGGAACAATAACAATCTCTTTTTTATGACAAAATGAAACTGCTAGGTAAATGGGAAAGGACTACTGTCATCTGTCTATGGCAAATATTTTTAAAAATGTTTTTCATATGAAATACTATAATGATCTGGGGAAGTATGATCTGTATTAGTGGGTTTCAGTTTTCCTACTGTAGATTTCTTTTATCTTAAGTAAAATCTTACTATGAAATTCCAGTTTACAAAACAGATAAGAGCAATATACAGGTTCTGCCATGGCGTGGCAGGGGAAAAAAATCTCCAGAGAGTATTCGAGTGTTAGATAACATAGTTTGCAATGGTCTAGAATTGCTGACTTATTATGGACATAAAATTGGATCATAACCAGAGTAAAATAATCAGTGACTGTTTTTATTTTATTTTATTATGTTATGTTAATCACCATACATTACATCATTAGGTTTTGAGGCAGTGTTTCATGATTCATTGTTTGCGTATAACACCCAGTGTTCCATTCAGTACATGTCCTCTTTAATACCCATCACCAGGCTAACCCATCCCCCCACCCCCCACCCCCCTCCCCTCTAGAACCCTCCGTTTGTTTCTCAGAGTCCATCGTCTCTCATGGTTCCTCTCCCCCTGCGATTACCCCCATTCGTTTTTGCCTTCTTATTATCTTCTCTTTTTTTCTTTTTTTTAACATATAATGTATTATTTGTGTCAGAGATACAAGTCTGTGATTCATCAGTCTTACACAATTCACAGCGCTCACCGTAGCACATACCCTCCCCAGTGTCTATCACCCAGCCACCCCATCCCTCCCACCCCCCACCACTCCAGCAACCCTCAGTTTGTTTCCTGAGATTAAGAATTCCTCATATCAGTGAGATCATATGAAACATGTCTTTCTCTGATTGACTGATTTCACTTAGCATAATATCCTCTAGTTCCATCCACATCATTGCAAATGGCAACTTTTCGTGGGTTTTTTTGATGGCTGCATAATATTCCATTATATATATCTCACATCTCCTTTATCCATTCATCTGTTGATGGATATCTTGCCTCTTTCCATAGTTTGGTTAATGTGGACATTGCTGCTATAAACATTGGGGTGCACATACCCCTTCAGATCACTATATTTGTATCTTTGGGGTAAATACCCGGTAGTGCAATTGCTAGGTCATAGGTAGCTCTATTTTCAACTTTTTGAGGAACCTCCATACTGTTTTCCAGAGTGGCTCCACCAGCTTGCATTCCCAACAACAGTGTATGAGGGTTCTCCTTTCTCCGATCCCTGCCAATATCTGTCGTTTCCTGTCTAGTTAATTTTAGCCATTCTGACTGGTGTGAGGTGGTATCTCATTGAGGTTTTCATTTGGATTTCCCTGATGCCGAGCAATGTGGGGCACCTTTTCATGTGTCTGTTGGCCATTTGGATGTCTTCTTTGGAAAAATGTCTGTTCATGCCTTCTGCCCATTTCTTGATTGGATTATTTGTTCTTTGGGTGTTGTGTTTGATAAGTTCATTATAGATTTTGGATACTAGCCTTTTATCTGATATGTCATTTGCAAATATCTTCTTCCATTCCGTCAGTCGTCTTAGGTTTTGTAGACTGTTTCCTTTGTTGTGCAAAAGCTTTTTATCTTGATGAAGTCCCAATAGTTCATTTTTGCCCTTGCTTCCCTTGCCTTTGGCAATGTTTCTAGGAAGAAGTTGCTGCAGCTGAGGTCGAAGAGGTTGCTGCCTGTGTTCTCATTAAGGATTTTGATGGATTCCGGTCTCACATTTAGGTCTTTGAACCATTTTTAGTCTATTTTTGTCTGTGGTGTAAGGAAATGGTCCAGTTTCATTCTTCTGCATGTGGCTGGCTTTCCCAACACCATTTGTTGAAGAGACTGTCTTTTTGTCATTGGACATTCTTTCCTGCTTTGTCAAAGATGAGTTGACCGTACAGTTGAGGGTCCATTTCTGGGCTCTCTATTCTGTTCCATTGATCTATGTGTCTGTTTTTGTGCCAGTACCATACTGTCTTGAAGATGACAGCTTTGTAATAGAGCTGGAAGTCTGGGATCGTGATGCCACCGGCTTTGCGTTTCTTTTTCAACATTCCTCTGGCTATTCGGGGTCTTTTATGGTTCCACATACATTTTAGGATTATTTGTTCTATTTCTTTGAAAAAAGTTGATGGTATTTTGATAGGGATTGCATTAAATGTATAGATTGCTCTAGGTAGCATTGGCATCTTCATAATATTTGTTCTTTCAATCCATGAGCATGGAATGTTTTTCCATTTCTTTGTGTCTTCCTCAATTTCTTTCATGAGTATTCTGTAGTTTTCTGAGTACAGATCCTTTGCCTCTTTGATTAAATTTATTCCTAGGTATCTTATGGTTTTGGGTGCAATTGTAAATGGGATCGACTCCTTAATTTCTCTTGCTTCTGCCTCGTTGTTTTTGTATAGGAATGCCACTGATTTCTGTACATTGATTTTATATCCTGCCACTTGACTGAATTCCTGTATGAGGTCTAGCAGTTTTGGGGTGGAGTCTTTTGGGTTTTCCACTTAAAGTATCATATCCTCTGCAAAGAGTGAGAGTTTGACTTCCTCTTTCCTGTTTTGATTGCCTTTGATTTCTTTTTGTTGTCTGATTGCTGTAGCTAGGACTTCTAATACTATGTTGAATAGCAGTGGTGAGAGTGGACATCCCTGCCGCGTTCCTGACCTTAGGGGAAAAGCTCTCAGCTTTTCCCCATTGAGAATGATATTCGCTGTAGGTTTTTCGTAGACGGCTTTTATGATATTGAGGTATGTACCCTCTATCCCTATACTCTGAAGAGTTTTGATCAAGAACGGATGCTGTACTTTGTCAAATGCTTTTTGTGCATCTATTGAGAGGATCATATGATTCTTGTTCTTTCTTTTGTTAATGTATTGTATCACGTTGATTGATTTGTGGATGTTGAACCAAACTTGCAGCCCAGGGATAAATCCCACTTGGTCATGGTGAATAATCCTTTTAATGTACTGTTGGAACCTATTGGCTAGTATTCTGGTGAGAATTTTTGCATCCATGTTCATCAAGTATATTGGTCTGTAATTCTCCTTTTTGATGGGGTCTTTGTCTGGTTTTGGGATCAAGGTAATGATGGCCTCATAAAACGAGTTTGGAAGTTTTCCTTCCATTTCTATTTTTTGGAAGAGTTTCAGGAGAATAGGTATTGATTCTTCTTTAAATGTTTGGTAGAATTCCCCTGGGAAACCACCTGGCCCTGGGCTTTTGTTTCTTGGGAGATTTTTGATGACTGCTTCAATTTCCTTAGTGGTTATAGGTCTGTTCAGGTTTTCTATTTCTTCCTGGTTCAATTTTGGTAGTTGATACATCTCTAGGAATGCATCCATTTCTTCCAGGTTATCTAATTTGCTGGCATAGAGTTGCTCATAATATGTTCCTATAATTGTTTCTATTTCTTTGGTGTTGGTTGTGATCTCTCCTTTTTCATTCATGATTTTGTTGATTTGGGTCATTTCTCTTTTCTTTTCATAAGTCTGGCCAAAGGTTTATCAATCTTGTTAATTCTTTCAAAGAACCAGCTCCTAGTTTCGTTGATCTGTTCTACTGTTCTTTTGGTTTCTATTTCATTGATTTCTGCTCTGATCTTTATTATTTCTCTTCTCCTGCTGGGTTTAGGCTTTATTTGCTGTTTTTTCTCTAGCTCCTTTGGGCGTAGGGTTAGGTTGTGTATTTGAGACCTTTCTTGTTTCTTGAGAAAGTCTTGTATTGCTATATACTTTCCTCTTAGGACTGCCTTTGCTGTATCCCAAAGATTTTGAACAGTTGTGTTTTCATTTTCATTGGTTTCCATGAATTTTTTAAATTCTTCTTTAATTTCCTGGTTGACCCATTCATTCTTTAGTAGGATGCTCTTTAGTCTCCATGTTTTTGAGTTCTTTCTGACTTTCCTCTTGTGATTGAGTTCTAGTTTCAAAGCACTGTGGTCTGAAAATACGCAGGGAATAATCCCAATCTTTTGGTACCAGTTGAGACCTGATTTGTGACCTAGGATGTGATCTATTCTGGAGGATGTTCCATGGGCACTAGAGAAGAATGTGTATTCCGTTGCTTTGGGATGGAATGTTCTGAATATGTCTGTGAAGTCCATTTGGTCCAGTGTGTCATTTAAAGTCTTTATTTCCTTGTTGATCTTTTGCTTAGATGATCTGTCCATTTCAGTCAGGGGGGTGTTAAAGTCCCCCACTATTACTGTATTGTTGTCAATGTGTTTCTTCACTTTTGTTATTAATTGCCTTATATAATTGGCTGCTCCCATGTTCGGGGCATAGATATTTACAATGGTTAGATCTTCTTGTTGGATAGACCCTTTAAGTAGGATATAGTGTCCTTCCTCATCTCTTATCACAGTCTTTGGTTTAAAATCTAATTTGTCTGATATAAGGATTGCCACCCCAGCTTTCTTTTGGTGTCCATTAGCATGGTAAATGGTTTTCCACCACCTCACTTTCAATGTGGTGGTGTCTTTGGGCCTAAAATGAGTCTCTTGCAGACAGCATATTGATGGGTCTTGTTTTTTAATCCAATCTGATTGCCTGTGTCTTTTGATTGGGGCATTTAGCCCATTTACATTCAGGGTAACTATTGAAAGATATGAATTTAGTGCCATTGTATTGCCTGTAAGGTGACTGTTACTGTATATTGTCTGTGTTCCTTTCTAGTCTATGCTGCTTTTAGGCTCTCTCTTTACTTAGAGGACCCCTTTCAATATTTCTTGGAGGGTTGGTTTCGTGTTTGCAAATTCCTTAAGTTTTTGTTTGTCCTGGAAGCTTTTTATCTCTCCTTAAATTTTCAATGACAGCCTAGCTGGATATAGCATTCTTAGCTGCATATTTTTCTCGTTTAGTGCTCTGAAGATATCATGCCAGTCCTTTCTGGCCTGCCAGGTCTCTGTGGATAGGTCTGTTGCCAGTCTAATGTTTCTACTATTGGAGGTTACATATCTCTTCTCCCGAGCTGCTTTCAAGATTTTCTCTTTGTCACTGAGACTTGTAAGTTTTACTATTCGATATCGGGGTGTTGACCTATTTTTATTGATTTTGAGAGGGGTCTCTGTGCCTCCTGGATTTTGATGCCTGTTCCTTCCCCACATTAGGGAGGCTCTCTGCTATAATTTGCTCCAATATACCTTCTGCCCCTCTCTCTTTCTTCTTCTTCTGGGATCCCAATTATTCTCATGTTGTTTCATCTTATCGTATCGTTTATCTCTCGAATTCTGCCCTCGTGATCCAGTCGTTGTTTATCTCTCTTTTTCTCAGCTTCTTTATTTTCCATCATTTGATTATCTATATCGCTGATTCTCTCTTCTGCCTCATTTATCCTAGCAGTTAGTGCCCCCATTTTTGATTTCACCTCATTAATAGCCTTTATGATTTCGATCTGGTTAGATTTTAGTTCTTTTATTTCTCCAGGAAGGGTTTCTATAATAACTTCCATGCTTTTTTCAAGCCCAGCTAGTATCTTTAAAATCATGATTCTGAACTCTAGTTCCGACATCATACTAATGTCCATATTGAGTAGGTCACTGGCAGATGGTACTACCTCTTGTTCTTTTTGCTGAGGTGATTTTTTTCATCTTGTCATTTTGTCCAGAGGAGAATAGATGAATGAGAGAACAAAATGCTAACAGGTTAACAATGTCACCAGCAAATATACTCTAAACAAATCAGAAAAGACCTGAAACCAGAGGAAAAGAAAGGGAAAGAAAGAAAAAAGAAGGAGAAAAAAAAAAAAGAAAAAGAAAAAGGTAAAAACAAACAAAAACAGAACAAGACAAAAAAAACTGAATATGATCACATATGATCAGGCTGATGCATAGATCAGTGCCACACACTAGATTTTGGGTGTATTTTGGTCTGTTAGAAGAAAGTGCTTCCTAAAACTTTAAAGAAAGGAAAACTTATATATGTACAAAATAAGGTTGATACAATGAAGGGATGGAAGATGACTGTAAAGATGAAAATTATAAAAGATTTTATAAAAGGAATTGATAAGATAATAAGTTGTTTGAAAAAAGAAAGATTTAAAAAAAAATAGGAAAAAAAGGGAGAGAATGTGATCAGACAGGAGAGTAGAACAAAGCCATACACTAGTGATTTAGGGTATAAATGATCTGTTAGAAGAAACTGTATCTCAAAATTTTAAAGACAGAACAACATATATATATATGCCAAAAATAAGGGTAACTACTATGAAGGGATAGAATATGACTCTAACAATGAATCATGGAACACTACATCCAAAACTAATGATGTAATGTATGGTGATTAACATAACAATAAAAAATTAAAAAAAGAATATGACTCTAAAAATGAAAAATAAAAAAATTTTTTTTAAAAAGGGATTGATAAGATGTTGGTTGAAAAAGGGAAAAAGAAAAATTAAAAAAAAAACAGTTAAAAAATTAACTTTGAAAAACTAATGAATCATGGTAAAAAAGCCATGAATTCTATGTGCAGTATTCCCCTAGCGCTGGAGTTCTCCTGTTCTCCTTGATCGGCAAACTGGGTCGTGGCTGGCTGGCTGTTCGGGCTGATCTTCTGGGGGAGGGGCCTGTTGCCGTGGTTCCCAAATGTCTTTGCTGGAGGCGGAATTGCCCTGCCCTTGTCAGTCCGGGCTAAGCAATCTGCTTGGGTTTGCTCTCGGGAGCTTTTGTTGTTCCCTGCAAGCTCTCGGTACAGCTTTGGAGGACGAGAGTGAAAATGGTGGCCTCCCAATCTTCGCCTTGAGGAGCCGAGATCTCGAGGCCCCACTCCTCAGTGAGCCCCCAGAGAAAAGCAGTCACTCCCATCTCCCTGGTCTCCGGCCTCACTCCGTGCTCACCCGGCCTGTGACCGAGCACTTCTATCTCTGGCACCCGACCCCGTGTGGAGTCTCCAAACCCAGCAGATCCCTGCGGTGTGCTCCCGCGCCACTCCTCCCAGGGGAAGAAGGGGAGTCTCCCCGGCTCTGCCACTTGTTGGGTCCCTGCTGGAGGAGCAGTGGCCCGACTGGGCCGCAGATCACAGTTTATGGCAACCCCGAGCTGAGAGCCCGCGCCTCGGCCCCGTCTTGCAGCCGGCTTCCCTGCTCCAATACCTGGGGGCTCTGCTGCACTCAGGCACCCCTAGTCTTTCTGTGACCCCGAGGGTCCTGAGACCACACTGTCCCGCGAGGGTTCCACCCCCCGCTTAGCCACTGGAGCGACGTCCCTCAGCGGAGCCGACTTCTAAAAGTTCTGATTTTGTGCTCCGCGGCTCTATCACTTGCCAGAAGCGGCCGACGGAGGCCCCCTCCCCCGCTGTCTATCCTCCCGAATATCGCCTCGGATTCACTTCTCCGCACGTCCTACCTTCCAGAAAGTGGTCGCTTTTCTGTTCAGAGAGTTGTTGCTATTCTTCTCTTCGATCTCCTGTTGAGTTCGTAGGTGTTCAGAATGGTTTGATCCCTATTCAGCTGAATTCCTGAGACCTATGAAATCCAGGTTCTCCTACTCCTCTGCCATCTTGCTCTGCCCCTGGTAGCTTATTTCTTTTTAGCCTTGAATAATATGCCATTGTCTGAATGTACTAGAGTTTATCCATTCACCTACTGAAAGGCATCTTGATAGTTTCCAGGTTTTAGCAATTATGAATAAAGCTGCAATAAATATCCATGTGCAGATTTTTGTGTGGACATAGTTTTCAGCTCCTTTGGGTAAATACCAAGGAGCACAATTGCTGGATCACATGATAAGAGTATGTTTCGTTTTGTGAGAAACTGCCAGAGTGTCTACCAAAGTGGCTGCACCGTTTTGCATTTCCACCAACAATGAATGAGGATTTCTGTTGTTCCACATCTTTGCTAGCATTTGGTGTTGTCAGTGTTCCAGATTTTGACCATTCCAATAGGTGTGTAGTGATATCTTGTTGTTGTTTTAGTTTTCATTTCCCTGGTATATGATTGGAACATCATTTCAGATGCTTATCTGTGTATTTTCTTTGGTGAGGTGTCTGTAAAGGTATTTGGATCATTTTTTTAATTGGGTTGTTTACTTTCTTATTGTTAAGTTTGAAGAAGGTTCAGAATGTTTTTATCCCTATTCAGCTGAATTCCTGAGACCAGACGAAATCCAGGTCTCCTGCTCCTCCACCATCTTGCTCTGCTCTAGAGCCTCCTTTTTTTTTTTTTTAATCACCATATATTACATAATTTGTTTTGGTGTACTGTTCCATGATTCATTGTTTGTTCATAACACCCAGTGCTCCATGCAGAATGTGCCCTCTTTAATACCCATCACCAGGCTAACCCATCCCCCCACCCTCCTCCCCTCCAGAACCCTCAGTTTTTTTTTCAGAGTCCATCATCTCTCCTGGTTCGTCTCCCCCTCTGACTTACTCCCCTTCATTCTGCCTCTCCTGCTATCTTCTTCTTTTTCTTTTTTCTTAAAATATGTTGCGTTATTTGTTTCAGAAGTACAGATCTGTGATTCAACAGTCTTACACAATTCACAGCACTCACTGTAGCACATATCTTCCCCAATGTCCATCACCCAGCCACCCATCCCTCCCACCCCCGACCACTCCAGCAACCCTCAGTTTGTTCCTGAGATTAAGAATTCCTCATATCAGTGAGGTCATATGATACATGTCTTTCTCTGATTGACTTATTTCACTCAGCATAACACCCTCCAGTTCCATCCACGTCGTTGCAAATGGCAAGATCTCATTCCTTTTGATGGCTGCATAATATTCCATTGTGTATATATACCACCTCTTCTTTATCCATTCATCTGTCGATGGACATCTTGGCTCTTTCCACAGTTTGGCTATTGTGGACATTGCTGCTATAAACATTGGGGTGCACGTACCCCTTCGGGTCCCTACATTTGTATCTTTACCCATTAGTGCAATTGCTGGATCGAATGGTAGCTCTAATTTCAACTGTTTGAGGAACCTCCATACTGTTTTCCAGAGTGGTTGCACCAGCTTGCATTCCCACCAACAGTGTAGGAGGGTTCCCCTTTCTCCACATCCCCGCCAACATCTGTCGTTCCCTGACTTGTTAATTTTAGCCATTCTGACGGGTGTGAGGTGGTATCTCATTGAGGTTTTGATTTGGATTTCCCTGATGCTGAGCAATGTTGAGCACTTTTTCATGTGCCTGTTGGCCATTTGGATGTCTTCTTTGGAAAAATGTCTGTTCATGTCTTCTGCCCCTTTCTTGATTGGATTATTTGTTCTTTGGGTGTTGAGTTTGATAAGTTCTTTATAGATTTTGGATACTAGCCCTTTATCTGATATGTCATTTGCAAATATTTTCTCCCATTCTGTCTGTTGTCTTTGGTTTTGTGGATAAAAAGCAAAAGCTTTTTATCTTGATGAAATCCCAATAGTTCATTTTTGCCCTGGCTTCCCGTGCCTTTGGTGATGTTTCTAGGAAGAAGTTGCTGCGGCTGAGGTCGAAGAGGTTGCTACCTGTGTTCTCCTTTAGGATTTGGATGGACTCCTGTCTCATGTTTAGGTCTTTCAACCATTTGGAGTCTATTTTTGTGTGTGGTGTAAGGAAATGGTCCAGTTTCATTCTTCTGCATGTGGCTGTCCAATTTTCCCAACACCATTTGTTGAAGAGACTGTCTTTTTTCTACTGGACATTCTTTCCTGCTTTGTCAAAGATAAGTTGACCATAGAGTTGAGGGTCCATTTCTGGGCTCTCTATTCTGTTCCATTGATCTATGTGTCTGTTTTTGTGCCAGTACCATACTGTCTTGATGATAACAGCTTTGTAATAGAGCTGGAAGTCGGGAATTGTGATGCCACCAGCTTTGCTTTTCTTTTTCAATATTCCTCTGGCTATTCAGGGTCTCTTCTGGTTCCATACAAATTTTAGGATTATTTGTTCCATTTCTTTGAAAAAAGTGGATGGTATTTTGATGGGGATTGCATTGAATGTGTAGATTGCTCTAGGTAGCATTGACATCTTCACAATGTTGGTTCTTCCAATCCATGAGCATGGAACGTTTTTCCACTTCTTTGTGTCTTCTTCAATTTCTTTCCTGAGTATTTTATAGTTTTCTGAGTACAGATCCTTTGCCTCTTTGGTTAAATTTATTCCTAGGTATCTTATGGTTTTGGGTGCAATTGTGAATGGGATCGACTCCTTGATTTGTCTCTCTTCTGTCTTGTTGTTGGTGTATAGGAATGCCACTGATTTTTGTGCATTGATTTTATAGCCTGCCACTTGACTGAATTCCTGTATGAGTTCTAGCAGTTTTGGGGTGGAGTCTTTTGGGTTTTCCACATAAAGTATCATATCATCTGCAAAGAGTGAGAGTTTGACTTCCTCTTTGCTGATTTGGATGCCTTTGATTTCTTTGTGTTTTCTGATTGCTGTGGCTAGGACTTCTAATACTATGTTGAATAGCAGTGGTGAGAGTGGACATCCCTGCCGCGTTCCTGACCTTAGGGGAAAAGCTCTCAGCTTTTCCCCATTGAGAATGATATTAGCTGTAAGTTTTTCGTAGATGGCTTTTATGATATTGAGGTATGTACCCTCTATCCCTATACTCTGAAGAATTTTGATCAAGAAAGGATGCTGTACTTTGTCAAATGCTTTTTCTGCATCTATTGAGAGGATCATATGATTCTTGTTCTTTCTTTTGTTAATGTATTGTATCACGTTGATTGATTTGCGGATGTTGAACCAAACTTGCAGCCCAGGGATAAATCCCACTTGGTCATGGTGAATAATCCTTTTAATGTACTGTTGGATCCTATTGGCTAGGATTTTGGTGAGAATTTTTGCATCCATGTTCATCAAGGATATTGGTCTGTAATTCTCCTTTTTGATGGGATCTTTGTCTGGTTTTGGGATCAAGGTAATGGTGGCCTCATAAAATGAGTTTGGAAGTTTTCCTTCCATTTCTATTTTTTGGAACAGTTTCAGGAGAATAGGTATTAATTCTTCTTGAAATGTCTGATAGAATTCCCCTGGGAAGCCATCTGGCCCTGGGCTTTTGTTTCTTGGGAAATTTTTGATGACTGCTTCAATTTCCTTAGTGGTTATAGGTCTGTTCAGGTTTTCTATTTCTTCCTGGTTCAGTTTTGGTAGTTGATACATCTCTAGGAATGCACCCATTTCTTCCAGGTTATCTAATTTGCTGGCATAGAGTTGCTCATAATATGTTCTTATAATTGTTTGTATTTCTTTGGTGTTGGTTGTGATCTCTCCTCTTTCATTCATGATTTTGTTGATTTTGGTCATTTCTCTTTTCTTTTTGATCAGTCTGGCCAGGGGTTTATCAATCTTGTTAATTCTTTCAAAGAACCAGCTCCTAGTTTCGTTGATCTGTTCTACTGTTCTTTTGGTTTCTATTTCATTGATTTCTGCTCTGATCTTTATGATTTCTCTTCTCCTGCTGGGTTTAGGCTTTATTTGTTGTTCTTTCTCTAGCTCCTTCAGGTGTAGGGTTAGATTGTGTATTTGAGACCTTTCTTGTTTCTTGAGAAAGGCTTGTATTGCTATATACTTTCCTCTCAGGACTGCCTTTGCTGTATCCCAAAGATTTTGGACAGTTGTGTTTTCATTTCATTGGTTTCCATGAATTTTTTAAATTCTTCTTTAATTTCCTGGTTGACCCATTCATTCTTTAGTAGGATGCGCTTTAGCCTCCATATATTTGTTCTTTCCGACTTTCCTCTTGTGATTGAGTTCTAGTTTCAAAGCATTGTGGTCTGAAAATATGCAGGGAATGATCCCAATCTTTTGGTACCGGTTGAGACCTGATTTGTGACCTAGGATGTGATCTATTCTGGAGAATGTTCCATGGGCACTAGAGAAGAATGTGTATTCCGTTGCTTTGGGATGGAATGTTCTGAATATGTCTGTGAAGTCCATTTGGTCCAATGTGTCATTTAAAGTCTTTATTTCCTTGTTGATCTTTTGCTTAGATGATCTGTCCATTTCAGTCAGGGGGGTGTTAAAGTCCCCCACTATTATTGTATTGTTGTCAATGTGTTTCTTCACTTTTGTTATTAATTGCCTTATATAATTGGCTGCTCCCATGTTCGGGGCATAGATATTTACAATGGTTAGATCTTCTTGTTGGATAGACCCTTTAAGTAGGATATAGTGTCCTCCTCATCTCTTATTACAGTCTTTGTTTTAAAATCTAGTTTGTCTGATATAAGGATTGCCACCCCAGCTTTCTTTTGGTGTCCATTAGCATGGTAAATGGTTTTCCACCCCCTCACTTTCAATCTGGGGGTGTCTTTGGGTCTAAAATGAGTCTCTTGCAGACAGCATATCGATGGGTCTTGTTTTTTAATACAATCTGATTGCCTGTGTCTTTTGATTGGGGCATTGAGCCCATTTACATTCAGGGTAACTATTGAAAGGTATGAATTTAGTGCCATTGTATTGCATGTAGGGTGACTGTTACTGTATGTTGTCTGTGTTCCTTTCTGATCTTTGCTGCTTTTAGGCTCTCTCTTTGCTTAGAGGACCCCTTTCAATATTTCTTGGAGGGCTGGTTTCATGTTTGCAAATTCCTTTAGTTTTTGTTTGTCCTGGAAGCTTTTTATCTCTCCTTCTATTTTCAATGACAGCCTAGCTGGATATAGTATTCTTGGCTGCATATTTTTCTCGTTCAGTGCTCTGAAGATATCTTGCCAGTCTTTTCTGGCCTGCCAGGTCTCTGTGGATAGGTCTGTTGCCAATCTAATATTTTTACCATTGTAGGTTACATATCTCTTTTCCCGAGCTGCTTTCAGGATTTTCTCTTTGTCTCTGAGGCTCGTAAGTTTTACTCTTAGATGTCGGGGTGTTGACCTATTTTTATTGATTTTGAGAGGGGTTCTCTGTGCCTCCTGGATTTTGATGCCTGTTTCCTTCCCCACATTAGGGAAGTTCTCTGCTATTATTTGCTCCAATATACCTTCTGCCCCTCTCTCTCTTTCTTCTTCTTCTGGGATCCCAATTATTCTAATGTTGTTTCGTCTCATCAAATCACTTATCTCTCGAATTCTGCCCTTGTGATCCTGTAGTTGTTTCTCCCTCTTTTTCTCAGCCTCTTTACTTTCCATCATTTCGTCTTCTATATCACTGATTCTCTCTTCTGCCTCATTTATCCTTGCAGTTAGTGCCCCCATTTTTTATTGTACCTCATCAATAGCCTTTTTGATTTCAACTTGGTTAGATTTTAGTTCTTTTATTTCTCCAGAAAGGGTTTCTCTAATAACTTCCATGCTTTTTTCAAGCCCAGCTAGTATCTTTAAAGTCATGATTCTGAACTCTAGGTCTGACATCGTACTAATGTCCGTATTGAGTAGGTCCCTGGCTGACGGTACTACCTCTTGTTCTTTTTGCTGAGGTGATTTTTTTCGTCTTGTCATTTTGTCCAGAGGAGAATAGATGAATGAGAGAACAAAATGCTAACAGGTTTACAACGTCCCCAGCAAATATACTCTATACAAATCAGAAAAGACCTGAAACCAGGGGGAAAGAAAGGGAAAGAAAGAAAAAAGAAAGAGAAAAAAAAAAGAAAAAAAAGATAAAAACAAAAACAGAACAATACAAAAAAAGCAGAATGTGATCAAATATGATCAGGCTAGTGCATAGATCAGTGCCACACACTAGATTTTGGGCGTATTTTGGTCTGTTAGAAAAAACTGCCTCCTAAAATTTTAAAGGAAGAAAGACATATATGTACAAAATAAGGGTTGATACAATGAAGGGATAGAAGATGAATGTAAAGATGAAAATTATAAAAGATTTTATAAAAGGACTTGATAAGATAAGAAGTTGTTTGAAAAAAGAAAGAAGATTTAAAAAAAAAAGAAAAAAGGGAGAGAATGTGATCAGGCAGGAGACTAGAACAGAACCATACACTAGTGATTTAGGGTATATTTTTATCTGTTAGAAGAAAGTGTATCTCAAAATTTTAAAGAGAGAACAACTTATATATATATATGCCAAAAATAAGGGTAACTACTATGAAGGGATAAAATATGACTCTAAAAATGAAAAATAAAAAACGTTTTTTTTTTTAAAAAAGAGATTGATAAGATGTTGGTTGAAAAAGGGAAAAAGAAAAAGAAAAAAAAAACAGTTAACAAAAATTAACTTTGATGAACTAATGAATCATGGTAAAAAAAAAGCCATGAATTCTATGTGCAGTATTCCCTTAGCGCTGGAGTTCCGTTCTCCTTGATCGGTAAACTTGGTCTTGGCTTGCTGGCTGTTCGTGCTGATCTTCTGGGGGAGGGGCCTGTTGCTGTGGTTTCCAAATGTCTTTGCCGGAGGCTGAATTGCCCCGCCCTTGTCGGTCCGGGCTAAGCAAGCTGCTCGGGTTTGATCTCAGGAGCTTCTGTTCCCTGCAAGCTCTCTGTACAGCCTTGGAGGACCAGGGCAAAAATGGTGGCCTCCCAATCTCCACCCGGAGGAGCTGAGAACTCGGGGCCCCGCTCCTCAGTGTGCCCCCAGAGAAAAGCAGTCACTCCCTTGTCCCTGGTCTCTGGCCGCACTCTGTGCTCACCTGGCCTGTGACCGAGCGTTTGTATCTCTGGCACCCGACACTGTGTGGAGTCTCCAAACCCAGCAGATCCCTGCGGTGCGTTCCCGCGCCGCTCCTCCCCGGGAAGGAAGGGGAGTCTCCCCAGATCTGCCGCCTGTTGGGTCCCTGCTGCAGGAGCAGTGGCCCTACTGGGCCGCGGATCACAGTTTATGGCAACCCCAAGCTGAGAGCCCGTGCCTCGGCTCTGTCTCTGCAGCTGGCTTCCCCACTCCGATACCTGGGAGCTCTGGCGCACTCAGGCTCCCCCGGTCTTTCTGTGACCCCGAGAGTCCTGAGACCCCACTGTCCCACGAGGGTTCCACCCCCGCTTAGCCACTGGAGCGACGTCCCTCAGCGGAGCCAACTTCTCAAAGTTCCTATTTTGTGCTCTGCGGCTCTATCACTTGCCAGAAGCGGCCGACGGAGGCCCCTCCCCCGCCGTCTATCCTCCCAAATATCGCCTCGAATTCACTTCTCCGCACGTCCTACCTTCCAGTAAGTGGTCGCTTCTCTGTTCAGAGAGTTGTTGCTACTCTCCTCTTCGATCTCCTGTTGAGTTCGTAGGTTTTCAGAATGGTTTGATCCCTATTCAGCTGAATTCCTGAGACCAGACGAAATCTAGGTTTCCTACTCCTCCGCCATCTTGCTCCTATAGAGCCTCCATTTTTTATTGCACCTCATTAATAGCCTTTTTTGTTTTCGACTTGGTTCGATTTTAGTTCTTTTATTTCTCCAGAAAGGGATTCTCTAGTATTTTCCTTGCTTTTTTCAAGCCCAGCTGGTATCTTTATAATTGTCATTCTGAATTCTAGTTCTGATATCTTACTAATGTCCGTATTGATTAGGTCCCTGGCAGTCAGTACTGCCTCCTGTTCTTTTTTTTTTTTTTTGAGATGAGTTTTTCCGTCTTGTCATTTTGTCCAGAGGAGAACAGATGAATGAGAGAACAAAATGCAAACAGGGCAATAACAACCCCAGAAAAATATACACTAAACAAATCAGAAGAGACCTTCCAGAAAGTGGTCGCTTTTCTGTTCAGAGTTGCTGCTATTCTTTTCTTCAATCTCCTGTTTAGTTCGTAGGTGTTCAAAATGGTTTGATACCTATCTAGCTTAGTTCCTGGGACCAGACGAAATTTAGGTCTCCTACTCCACTGCCATCTTGCTCCTCCTCCATAATCAATGACTTTTATTTCATTCATTTCCCTTTAATGAGCCTTCATAGGAGAGACTATCATAGAAGGATGCAGTATATTATAAAGGACATTGTCATGGAGCTCAGTGCACCTCCCACTAACAAGGATATGACTGTGAAGGCTAATGTGACCAAATCATTTCTGTCTACATTCGACCTATCCATGAGTAGGTCCCAACATTTTACAACTTAACTAGGCTGTATTTAGTGATGACAGTATATTCTAGTCATCATCAGAGAAGATACCCATATTTGGTTTAGTGTTTGAAGTAAACTTCATAAGCTAAATAGTCACAGAAATGCTCAAGATTTGAAGAGTAGTAAAATGCTGACTGATTATCACAAGGGCAATCTTCCTATAAATTGGCTCCTCAAAGTAATCACAAAAATAATTATTTAGGGGAACTCTTTTTATCATTAAACTAATTTTAATTTAAATGTCATTAGCTTTTGAAAATTGTATTCTTCCTGTGCCTCAAGTTATACTTAGTGCTAACCCAAATGCACCAAGTGCTATGTGATTAGGATGCATAGTGTGTGTCCTGTTTTCCCTGAAATATTTGAGTGAAAATGTAATATTTAAAAGAAGCTCTCAATTTGTAAGGGGAAAATAAATGTTTGTGTTAGATAGAAGACAAATGTGCTTTAATTGTATAAAGTCCACTGGATTTTGCAACACATGCCCCAGCCTTACACCCTGTTTCCTTCACCCAGCCTAGGTTTCTAGATATTGACCTGACACATCCTCTGACTGTAGGATGTATGATGTACTCTGGAGTCAGACTTAGATTTGAATCTTGGCTCTGCCCTGGAGAAGCTATGGTACATTATGCTTCATGATCTTTATGTTGCTCATGATCAAGATGGAGTTTATAAGAGAACCTTTCTCATAAATGAGGAGAGGGTTTGATGGTACAATGTATATAAAGTATTTAACATGATGCTTGGTAAGATGGACAAAAAGATGGAGGTGAACATCTTTTCATGGACTCCTCTGTCCAACTTGCATTATGAATGTCAGGCCTGGCCACCTTCAGGGCTCTGGCTCTGTCCTGCAGTTTGCCTGACCACCTGGAGCCTGGCTACTCACCTCTCCAAGCAAAGCTGCTAATCACATTTAGCCAGGAAAGTGTCAAGACCTGTTGTGGAGAGAAAAGTGACTTAGAAGAACAAATAAACACTCAACTGGGTTTCCATGATGTTCTGGGACTTCTGTGAGGTAGAATCCCAAGTAAGAGACTCATTCTGCCTTGGAATGAATAGATTGAAAAGATACTTTATCAAAATGATGGGACCCTAGACAGCGATAAGCAGAGTCCATCATTATTGGATAAAGCAAAATGGGCAAACAGAGGAGGAAAAGCAGCAGATGACTTGGGGAGATAAAATGGAGTGTTAAGTCCTTAGTTACACTCAGAGTGAAAGGCAGACCCTCATCTCTGCCCTTCTGAATTGAGTTGCTTCCACAGCACAGGGGAAAAATGCCTTCTTCACAGACATTATAACTCTTTAACACTATTTGCTCTAACATGCAGCACATATTTGCTATTTAATCAGTACTTGAGAGTGGGAGTCAGAACTTTCCCTCCCCTCCCCCTTCCCTCTCCACTTCTCCAACTTATTACAGTAGTAAACACTCAGAATAAAAAGATACTTATTAAGTTGAACATGGAGTTCTTTAAATTCAGGCACAGGTATAAAAAGGATGGGTATAAAATCTGAAATGTGTAGTATGAGGGAACACACCAGGGGAAAGACTGTGTTATAATCAGAGAAGTACAAATCTAAATATCTTCTTGTAGTAGAAGAGCAGGAAGAGTCAAGCACAGACATGTCTTTCCAGGCCTATACTTTTTACTCAGGTATAATTGACACATAACATTATATTAGTTCAGGTATGCAACATAATGATTTGATATTTGTATATATTACAATATGACCCCCATGATAAGTTAACGTCTGTCACCATATATGGTTACAAAATTTTTTTCTTGTGATGCTTCCATGGCTATTTTGACCCTTACACTGATCAAAATTCAACAGTACCTGGCACCAACTCCACAGCCATCTATACAGTGCTGATTCTGGGAACTATGAGACTGATTTGTCATTTTGATGCTTGAGGAAGAGTGTCAAAATTCTAAGTTACAGGGGCACCTGGGTGGCTCAGTTGGTTAAGCAACCAACTCTTGATTTTGGTTCAGGTCATGATCTCATGTGTCCGGCTCTGTGCACAGTGGGGAGTCTGCTTGAGATTCTCTCTCCCTCTCCCTCTGCTCCTTCCCCTACCCCATGTGCACATGTGCTCTCAGTCTCAAATAAATAAATAAACCTTTAAAAAAATTCTAAATTACACATAAAGGCAAAGTGGAAGACAAGACAGCATGGAACCCTTCCTTTATCCTACAGATCAAATCATTTTTCTCAACACTTAAGACTTGATATGTCAACTCCTTCAAAATGGGTTTTGAAAATCTCATTAATAACTGGGATTTATGCTTTCCCATACTTCTTTTTTAAACCTTTTTTTTTAACTTCTCTCTAGACTAAGGGTTCTAAATTCTGGCTGCATGTTAGCATCATTGGGGGATCCTTTTAAAATACTAACATCAATGTCCACCCCCAGGAGATGACCTGAGGATTGGGCCTAAGCTTCAGAATTTTTTAAAGCTCCCTAAATCATTCTAATATGCAACTAAGGGTTGAGGATTTCTGCTCCAGCCAATCTCATTTATACCCAGAGCTTCATTTACTATTTTGTATTAACTCCAGAACTGAAAAAGCTTCCAATCCATGTTAATTTGGCTTCTCTTGCCCTGCCAGAGCACAAGGTCCATGAGGATGAGAACCGGGCTGTTTTCCTGCTTGCCCCCTTTACTCCAACACCAATCAATGCTTGAAACATAGAAGATGCTTAATTAATATTTTTGGTTAATTTATTCAACTTATTGACAATCTTTTTTAAAAAACTTTTTTATTTATTCATTTGAGACAGAGAGAGAGCATGAGCAGGGGAAAGAAGCAGAGGGAAAGGGAGAAGCAGGGAGCCTGATGCAGGGCTTGATCCCAGGATGCTGGGATCATGACCTGAGCAAAAGGCAGATGCTTAACCATCTGAGCCACCCAGGCAACCCTAACTTCTTGACGATCTTATAGAATCAAGAGAGTTAATGACTTCTAAAAGAAGAAGAAGAAGAAGAAGAGGAAGAAGAAGAAGAAACAAATAAAAAACAAAACCTCAACTTTAGTTGTACCAACTTCCTTCAGTAACAAAAAAAAAGTGAGATAACCAGAAGGATCCAGGGCACAAATGTATGTAAACTGAGTCTGAATCTGGTGCTAGAGTAAATTTTTTCTCCTTCTACACATTCAAGTTTGAGATAGTAATGGAATTTCTCTAGTTGTGTCCCAAACAAGCTTTGATGTTGATCATCCCATTTATACAAAATTGCTTTGAACTACTTAGGAAAGGAGTGCTGTGTCATATTAATTGCAAACTTTACTGAAACTACTTCAAGATTATCTGCAAAGAAAATGGGTTGCTCTAACTAGTTAGATTTTCAAGAGAAGTTGTTTCTGAAAAATCAAAGATTAACCTATTTTTCAAAACTACCCACTCAAGGAAATATAACACTTAACATTTTTTATGTGTGAAACATTGCCTTAGCACAAGTGTCTTTTTTTTTACTAAAATTTTCACCTGCTCACAAAATCTTCAACTCAAGTTAAAGCCACTTGCAGGATATGCGCAAAAAGGGCAAACAATGACGGAGTAATCTAGACATTCTGTATTAATCTTCTACCCCCTGCAAAGAACAGGAGCATGTCTCATCATAGCCACTCCCTCCTGAGAAAACATTTTAAGCACTTACTATATCATAATAAGGCCGGCTGGCTCTCTGCACAGGGGAAAAATGCACAAGTGTAGGTAATTACCATGGAATGCAATGGGTAATTGTAGGACCCCTGTACTTTAACCAGAATAGAACTCCTAATTATGTCAAAAGCCTAGCTTTATAAAATCAGAAACAGTTTCCAAAGAAATTCCACAAAGTGATAAAACCTTAGACTGTTGAAATGCAAAAGAGATACAAAGAATTTTTGTTAACAGGGAAAAATAGCCATTGAGAATCTGGAAACTCCTTTGTTGCTTCATTGTGTCTATTTCTCAGGATGTCAGCACCACTGTCTGACTGCATGTAAATTTCTCTAATGCATTGTACATTGAGTCATTTGAAGAACATATCTAAAATCCTAGCCACTTTAATTTTTTCTCTTAAAAAGTAACCAAGGTGATATTAATTGTTAAAATTCTCTTTTGTTTGATTCGTACTTTTTTTCTCTGACTCTATGTTGTACTCTTAGACAAGAAAAAAAAAAGAAAGAAGAGAGAAAGAAAGAAAGAAAGAAAGAAAGCAAGCAAGCAAGCAAGCAAGCAAGCAAGCAAGCCAGCCAGCCAGCCAAAAATCCTCAGGTAGCTAAACAATCACTCATTTTTAGGTGGATCCAATGATGTATATAAAAATGCAAACTTCTTTAGCTAAGTCTTGTTATTATCACACCTAATAGAAACATCCCTGGCATAATGCTCATTGGCTTAAGCTGGCAAAGCATTTGAAGCTGATTAAATGGGGTATATTAGTACCATTTATTGAACCCCTATGTGTGCTCTATGTGTGCCAAGCACTGTGCTATATCCTTTACACATACTATTTATAATCAAAGCCACAAGTGTGTAATCAGGTACCTGAAACTCAGAAATAAAGCAGCTTGCCCTAGCCCCTTGTTTCTTAAGAAGTGGTTGACCCATCAGCAGCATTGGCATTTTTAGGAGCTTATTAGAAATGTGAAACATTGAGCCCCACCAACAGACTTACTGAGTCAGAATCTGCATTTTAACCAAGTCCCCAGGTGATGTGTATACACTCTAACTTTTGAGAAGCCTGTTCTGCCTCAAACATCCTTGGAAATGACTAAGGCAAAAACGTAACCCATGTATGTCTGTCTCCAAAGCTTGTGCTTTTTCCTTTATGTTGCTCTCCACCCTCCTACTGGAAGCCTCTTCTTAGAAGGGTGCTGGAGGTACCTGGTAAATCTCATCTACCCCCAGGGGGCTATAAGCACATTGCTTTAGAGAGCAAAGCCGACTTTCCATCTCTACTGGCCCTCATTTCCAGTGCTCTGTACTCTCCATCATGATTTGCTTTGGGAAGGCACAGTGTAGCTTTCATATTCTATTTCCTGTTGCCTGGTATCATCTGATGAGAAGACATGAGCATCCTTGGGCCTCCAAAAGCCTGAGAGAAACATGGTGGCTTACCATTTTTAGAATTTTCCTTTTGTTCTTTTCATTTTTAGTTTCCATTTTGTCATGATTCCGTGGGAACTGAATCACTGCACATGCAAATGGCTATAATTGCTTGGGAAATGTAAAGAGCTATAATTACTCAAACTAAATAGTGAAAACAATTTTACAAGGAGAAACCTCTCTTTATTTGTATAAAAATTTTTATTTCTCTATTTGATGACCATGACTTTTTACCTCTTGCAGTAACTGTCTTTGAATTTGATTAGTTGTAAAAATAGCAAAATTTGGAGGAATAAGAAGCTGAGCATGCATACTGGTTGTTCAGACAAAGTTAGTCATCCAAGAGTCATCCTTAATGTAATGTTGGGAAGTGTTAATTTCTGCTCTATCCTAGTCTTTAAAAATAGAATAATTCCTTAGCTGAAAGAGATGTTTTGGGGAATGCCCACCATAAAGAGACCAAATTAAATACAAATAAATCATCTGGAACTTTTCTTTCTTAAAGCAAAATTAGCAAAATTAGAAGGTGAAGCTACCTATTATAGGTGTTGGGAGCAAAGAAAATGTATTTGATAAGGAGGAAAAAGCCCCGGTTAGAAAAATAACAAACATATAGTAGGAAAATGAAAATTTCCTATACATTTATTAATATAATTTCAGGGAACAATTTGATGATAACTTATAGAATAAATAAGAAGAGATTAAATGAAAACTTGTTTTTAGGGGTGCCTGGGTGGCTCAGTCGTTAAGCGTCTGCCTTCGGCTCAGGTCATGATCCCAGGGTCCTGGGATCGAGCCCCGCATCGGGCTCCCTGCTCCGCGGGAAGCCTGCTTCTCCCTCTCCCACTCCCTCTGCTTGTGTTCCCTCTCTCGCTGTGTCTCTGTCAAATAAACAAATAAAATCTTAAAAAAAAAAAAAAGGAAAGAAAACTTGTTTTTATCTAATAAGGCACAATGTATAGACTAATTACATAGGATCTAAGGCCCAGAAGAAAAAAAAATTATGGTTCAGAGCCTGAGAACACTAAATATGTATCAGAACAGGACATGGGAAATATAATTTAAGATCCTACACTTACTTGAAATAAAGTGGTTGGTTGATATGACAGCTATAAGTTGAAGGCTGAATTATACCAGCCACCTGCATGCATGGGACCCAGAATCGATGCAAGGCCGGGTCCTCCGGTAGGAAGCAACAATGTCAATGTTTCAGAAGAACTGGACTCTATGAAAACATTTTAGGAACACCAATTTATTCCACTTATGTTTTCCAATTTTTATATGTGCACAAGAGTGATATATGACCAAAGGAAAGTGGGAGGAGTCTAAATAAGCCTAGATCTGTACTTCCCATAAGTACAAAGTACAAATTCAAAACAACGAGGCACTGTGATGTGGTTTAATTGGCATTTTTGTTTCTTTCTTAATGATATGTAAAATAAGGATGCAGGTTACAATGTATGGAATTTTAATTATGCTAAAATTAAATGTTAATGGAGGCTGTACCTCCCAGGATTATGCTAAGGATAAAAGAGATGATGTGAAAGGCCAAGCACAGTACCTAGTACACAGAGTCCTAAACCAGTATTAGTTATTATCAGTGATTTTCTATGGAAAGTAATATAAATTAAAGGACAGCTTAACAAAGTTATGCTTCCTTACAGTCTTATAATTGATTTTATAAAACTGAGACCTCTTTAATTTGACTATTATGGTACTTTATTTTTTTAAGTTTTTATTTAAGTTTTTGTTTGAATTCCAGTTAGTTAACATACAGTGTAATATTAGTTTCAGGTGTACAACATAGTGATTCCACACTTCCACACAACACCCGGTGCTCATCACAACAAGTGCCTCCTTAATCCCCATCACCTGTTTCCCGCATCCTCCCACCCACCTCCCCTCTGGCAGCCAGCAGTTTGTTCTCTTTAATTAACAGTCTGTTTCTTGGTTTGCCTCTCTCTTTTCTTCCACTTTGCTCATTTGTTTTCTTTCTTAATTTCCACATACGAGTTAAATCATATGGTATTTGCCTTCCTCTGACCGACTTACTTCATTTAGCACAATACTTTCTAGCTCCATTCATGTTGTTACAAATGACAAGATTTCATTCTTTCTTATGGCTGAGTAATATGCCATTGTGGTACTTTAAAAATATGTCCACAATTTCCTTGAAATTCCTCCCTTCAAAAGGTGGAGCTAAATTTACCCCCCCTTGAGTGTTGGCTTTACCTAGTGACTGGTTTCTATGAATAGAGTATTCCGGAGTGACAGTATACGACTTGCAAGACTAAACTGTAAAAAGCCTTGAAATGCCCTCCTTGCTCTCTATCTCTCTCCTCTGGAGCACTTGCTCTTGGAAGACTACTGCCATGCCATGAAAACTTTCTAACAGTATGATAGAGAGATCCATGTGGTAAGGAACTAGAGTTCTTACCAATAACCATCAAGGAACTCATATCTTCTGCCCAATAGGCATGTGAATGAGCCATCTTGAAAGTAAATCTGCCAGTCTCCAACAAGCCTCAGATGACCGCAGTCCTGGCCAATGTCTTGAGTGCAACCTCATGAGAAATGCAGAATCAGACCACCCAGATAAACTTCTCCCAGATTCCTGATTCTTAGAAACTGCATGAGATAATGAATGTTTGTTGTTTGTTTTTTTTCCCCCCTTTTTAAGAAGCTAGGTTTGGGGACAATTTAGTTCATAGTAATAAATTAAAAATTACTTTTATTCCCTTTAAATCAAAACAGCAAGGGAAAGTACCTGATATCATTAAATTGACAATTATGTTTCAAAGAAGTCAGTCGCATTTTATAGATATACTGTATCCATAAAATGAGGGTTACTACTAAATCTTTTACTCAAGAAAATATATTCTCCATCTTGTCAGTCTCACTTTTCCATTTTGAATGGGAGGCTAAGTCTTTCTGGTTCTTTCTGGCAAGGATATTATAAAATACTCTCTTCCATAGCTAATATTTTAAACAAACTTTACTCTAAGATCTGCATTTCAGAAAGTAATAAATGTCATCAATCCTTTTCAGAATCTCAAACTGCCCTCCAGAACATTCACTTAACTCCTTTTTTGATCTCACAATCTTGGATTTGAATATTTCTTGGTTTTCACAGCTTTCAAATGAATGCTGACAACAGAGGAAAAGCCACTGCAGACACTCTAATCATTCTTCTCACCTCTCCAGCCAAGACAGGCAGGAGGCCACGCTGAGTGGGTGATTGCCTCCCTATGTCTCACACCCTCAACATATTTAAGCCAAGAAAACATTTACAAAGGTGACAGTGATAGCGATAAAACCAGCAATAACCAAAGTACTCACTGCCACTGCTGAAATCTGTCACAGCTCAATCTGGAAAAAAAAACAAAACAAAACACTCCATCTGTGAGTATTAAACAAAAGAGTATGGACTACAATACAACATCTCCCAACACTTTTGTCAGCTGGATTTGTCACTCAACATTTGTATCCTCTGCTTGCTAGCCTCTGATTGTCACCTGACTAGGATCAACATAGAGGTCAGATCTTCAGCCAAAATCTACAATCCTTGAAGCCCAATTAGCACTCAACTGCCTTCCTGGAATCTGAATGAGTTAGAGAACTCAGTCAATTGTAACATGAGAGCAGAGAAAGTATGTATTAGAATATTCGTAACTGGGCTGTTCAATGTTAGAGGGACCTGGAAGCATCTAGATTACATTATTAGAAACTTGTGGTCCAGAAAGTTCTAGTAATTCACCCAGTGTCACAAGGTGCTCAGTGGTGATTTATCTTAAGGTTGTAACTCTCTGGTTTCTGAACCAGTGCACGTCCTACAGTATAACTATGTCACATGATTCTGATAGTCCTATTTTGTTGATTTTGATTTTGTTCCTTTTATTATAGTTTTTATTAAAAGAGTTATGGTTCTCATGAGAAACAATTCAAAAATAAATATGTGACCCCATTCATGTAAAATTGTAAAACAAAACCAACATATATTTTAAGGTTCCCTATGCAATGAACCTATAAAAATATGGATGTGAAAAATTCATACCTCAGGAGAGGTACCTCAGGACTGGGATTAAAAAGGGGTTTAAAAGAAGGTTCAATTGTTTCATCAACATGATGTATGTTCAGGGAAAAAATCTGAAGCAAATATGTCCCCCAAAACACCCTTCTTATATATGAGAGGTTCATTTTCTTTATTATATGCTCTACTCAATTCTGTATATTTGAAATATTTCTTGATTATAACAAAAACAAATGTTGTTACCATCTGGATGGTACCATAAAAGAAAACATCCCTCCTACCTCAGATCCTCACTGCCCCTCCTCAGATGTAATCTCTAATTAAGTTCCTTATACACTCTTTCAGAAATTTTCTTTGTATAAATACATTTCCTTGAAAACATGCAAATGGAGCCATATTATATACAGTTCTTCACTTTGTTTTTATTTATTTAAACAGCATATCTTACAGGTTTCCCCATTTCTGACCTCATTCTTTTAATGGATGCAAAATATTCAATTGAATTGATGTATCTCAATTTAATCTATGTTATCTGAAGCCTTGCTATTCAAAGTGTGGTCCATGGACTCAACATCCAGATCACCTAGGAGTTTGTTAGAAATGAAGAGTCTGCATTTTAATACGATCTCTATTTGATTCCTATGAAAATTAAATTTTGAAAAAGACTGGCATAAATAGCAATAGAACATGCTCAGTGAACTCACTTGAAATAATCCAGACTATTCATATTGTATACATATTTATAAAAACGTAGATCTATTTTTAAAGTAAATGTTCTTCATTATAAAATGACTAAAATATGATCTAGTATATAACAATCTCAAGTATAATGAGTGTATTAAATGGATAGAGAGTGAATACAAGAAAAGTGAGTGGGAAATGATTAAGGCATAATTACTTACATTTCTTCACAGTTGTCTTCTACTTAGTCTATTTATTGGATTGACCATTTTAGAAAAGTAATGAAGAATAATTCAGCTTCAGGAGGCTTCAAAACATTACCATAGAAACAAAGCAAACCAACAAAACTAGGCTTGAAAAGTATATCCAAAATAATAAAAGCTTCATGTGGGTAAAACCAAGGAAATAAAAGTCTAGTTTTCTTTATCCCTGTACCAACCATAATATATTTCTCATATCTAATTTTCCAGGATGGAAAAAACTTCCCATATAAATATGTTCATTTCATTACTACTTTATTTGTAGTGTCCTAGATTCTAGGGTCTAAGAGCTAACTGCAATAAGACCAGGGAGGTTAAAAGAAGACATCCAGATGGCCAACAGACACATGAAAAGATGCTCAATGTCACTCATAATCCGGGAAATACAAATCAAAACAACGATGAGATAGCACCTCACACTTTTCAGCGTGGCTAAAATTAACAACACAAGAAACAACAGGTATTGGCGAGGATGCAGAGAAAGGGGAAACCCCTTGCACTGTTGGTGGGAATACAAACTAGTGCAGCCACACTGGAGAACAGTATGGAGGTTCCTCAAAAATTAAAAATAGAACTACCTTATGGCCCAGCAATTGCACTACTAAGTATTTACCCAAAGGACATCAAAATACAGATTTCAAGGGGTGCATGCACCACGATGTTTACAGCAGCATTATTAACAATAGCCAAACTATGGAAAGAATCCAAATGTCCTTTTACTGATGAATGGATAAAGAAGATGTAGTGTGTGTGTGTGTGTGTGTGTGTGTGTGTGTGTGTGTGTGTGTGTATAATGGAATATCACTCAGCCATTTGCAATGGATGGAGCTAGAGTGTATTATACAAAGTGAAATAAGTCAAAGGAAGACAAATACTATATGATTTCATTCATATGCGGAATTTAAGAAGGAAAGAAGGAAAACAGATGAACATATGGGAAGGGAGGAAAAAGGGGAGAAAGGGAAACAAACCATAGGAGACTCTTAATGATAGAAAACAAACTGAGGGTTGTTGGAGGGAGGTGGTTGAGAGATGAGCTGGATGGGTGATGAGGATATTAAAAAGGGCACTTGTTGTGATGAGCACTGGGTGCTGTATATAAGTGATGAATCACTGAATTCTACTCCAGAAACCAATACTGCACTGTATGTTAACTAAGCAAAATTTCAAAAATAAATAAATAAAAGACCAGGGATGCTAGACCCCAAAGAAACTAGATAGAAATGCCGGCATCACTGTCCAGCCCTGGTGTAGAAATAACTTCACCTTCAACCTCCCTTAACTTCTTTTGTACTAGGATACTTCTTAATACCTGTTGTTGGTACTCTGCTCTTCTCATCCTAGATACTGTCTCCAGACAATCTCACTGACGTCTATGGTCAGCTACCACCCACGTGCTGGTCACTCCAAAATCTCCCACTTAAGGCTTGCTCCAGTGCTCCAAACATTTATTTTCAACAAACTACCAAAAATGTATACATGGATGAACCATAGATTATTCCAATATGGTGGTTCTCAATCTGAGAGTGTCTCAGAATCTCCTTCAGAGCTTGTAAAACTGAGATTGCTGAGCTCATCCCCAGAGTTTATGATTCAGTAGGTCTATTATGGGACCAAGAATCTGTTTCTAAAAAGTTCCTAGGTGATGCTGATGCTGCTTGTCTAGAGACCACACTTTAAGAATCACTGTTCTAACAAAGAATATTCAAAATAAAATTCATTTTCTTCCCCCAAATTCTTCCTTTTTTAAAAGATTTATTTATTTATTTGAGAGAGAGGGGGGAGGAAAGGAAATGAAATCAGGATCTCAAAGAGATATCTGCACCTCCATGTTCATTGCAGCCTTATTTATGGTAGCCAAGACATGGAAACAACCTTTGTGTCCATCAGTGGATGAATAGAAAAGAAAATGTGGCATATATTTATACAATGGAATATTATTTGGCCATAAAAAAGGAGGAAATTCTACCATTTGTGATACCATCAGTGAATCTTGAGGACATTATGCTAAATGAAATAAGTCACACAGAGACCAACAAATACTATACACTCTCACTTGTATGTGGAATCTAAAACATCGAACTCATAGAAAGAGATAGTAAATTGTTGGTTGCCGGGGCAAGGGATTGGGCAAATGGGTAAAGGTGGTACAAATTTCCAATTACAAGATGAATAAGTTCTAGGGATCTGATGTATGCCATGATGATTATAGTTAACCATATTGTGTTGTATATGTTGTATACTTGAAAGTTGCTAAGAAAGTAGATCTTAAAAGTTCTCACCATGTACACACACACACACACTGGTAACTATGTGAGGTGATGGATGTGTTAACTGATCTTATTGCGGTAATTTTGCAATATATACATGTACCATACGGTCACATTATACACCTCAAACTTACACAATGCTGTATGTCAATTATAGCTCAACAAACTGGGATAAAGTTTAACTTGAGACTCAAGGGCTAGAACACAACTCATGAATTTGCAAAGTGTTCGTCCTTACTCTATATTTTAATATAATGGGACATTTTAGCAGCATTAAGACAATTTAAACTCAAATTACATAAATATATTTACATGTGTGCATTGCTGGACAATACTTTCAGATGTGACACCACAAAACATGTAAAAGAAAAGGACATCTTCAATAGTCAAAAACGTCAAAGGAAGGTATAGGCAGTGGTGACAGTAAAAAATAATCTAAATACAAGTACAAATAATCAGCAACACTAATTCACATATTTTAAGTACTCTATTATTCACATGTTAACTAAGTGATTGATTTACTAACACTGAATACCAATCCCAACATCTCTGGTGTCCAGGAATCTACTGACACTTGACCGTACAGTAATGTTAAAGCTTTCCTACCAAAGGGTTTCACTGAGTCACTTATAAATGACAATACGAAATTAGATTCATCCTATATGTTTACACAATGCCACATGCATAAGCATGCAAAGCTTTGTCAAGCACGGGTAAGGAAACCTACAAAGGAAATAAATTACATGAAGGCCTGTTCTATTCACCTCACAGATGCAAATGTTATATTAACACAAATGTGTGACCATGGCGACCTTGCTGACTAGGCACCAAATATTAAAGTAGGGACAAATACTGAATTACTGTGTGCTTCCAAAGAGATAGATATATTCCGGTGGCTGCTATTTTCCCTAGCCTTTGGTTATTTTTAAGGAATTCGTCCATTTCATCTAAGTTATCAAGCCTGTGGGCCTAGAGTTGTTCATAACATTCCTTTATTATCCTTTAATGGCAATGGGATCAGTAATAATGGGTCTCTTTCATTTATTATATTATAATTTATGTCTTCTCTATTTTTCCCTTGGTTATTTTAGCTAGAAGTCTTACAGGTTATTTTCAAGGAGAAGAAAATTATAACATTTTAAATATGTAGCTACCTTCATTCAGGTGTTTTACTGAAAAAGCCTCCTTTTCAAAATGAAATCCAACCTTTAAATAATTTTAAATTTCTGTGTTCTAATTAATAAAACTATAGATGGGGAAAAGTTAAAATTAACATATAAATTTGCTTTCTTTTTACATTTTTACAAGGCAATTATATCACTCAGTATTGCTGTTCAAGAGAAGAACACATGCATATTAAAATCTCACTCGTGTGCATATAAAATGGAAGAGCTATCAAATATCTGCAACACCTATATAAGATAATACTTGAGGGTTTATTATCATTTAAATATCCATCTAAATAAGATCCAGTATCAATTCCAAAAACTGAAAGCATCTATTTGAGTACCAGCTCTTAGTAGTACATGAAGAGCATAACTGTATGACCTGCGTAAAGGACAGACTGGTGGAAAACATCAGTGGAATTTCTAAAATTTTTACCATGGCTGATTAAATTCAAATACACTTAAGCAAAACGCCTCCTGGCATTAAATTCCTGGCACCTTTTATGAACACATTTTTATTATTCATGCTGTATGCAGTTATCTTGTTTTGCTTTTGCATCGAGAGAGAAAATTGATCAAAGATGTCTAGAACTACAAGCACCCTTATTGTTTGAGAAATCTGAAGATGATTCCATGGCTTAAGGAAACATTGGTTCTTTCTATTTTTCTATTCTGCCACTTTTAATCTTGTTGGCTGTTGTGCTGTAATGGCAAAATGTTCACTGAAGGTGAAGATAAAATGTCTTCAAATCACAGCGTCCCAGGCAGGAAGGACAAGGCAAGGGCAAAGGAGTTTCTCCTTGCACAGCTTACACCTTTAGTGAGGAAAAAAAAAGTCTTTCTCAGAAGTACTTAGTAAGCTTCCTCTGACAGATTACAGGCTAAAACATGGTCACATGCCCATCCCTCTCAGTCACTGGCAAAGAGGCATGAGATTGGCATATTACCCCTCAAACAAAATGGAGTTCTCTTCACAAGGATGAATAAACAATGATGTATGCCATATTTGATCTTGTTAAAAGTGAAATTTGAAAAGTAGAGTTCCACTACAAAGCTCTCTACTAAACACATAACAATTGGTGGTTAATTGCCGAAAAATTCTACATCTAATAAGATCCATAGCTTGCTTAAATAATAAACATTTATGTTCATCAAATTCATATAAAAATCATCCAATAAATGTACCAAGTGCAAAAACAATAACTGATCATGTGAATCTCAAAAATGAATCTTGAGACACACCAGTCCTAAAGTAAACACCTAGATTAGTCAAGTTTGAGAACACCAGGCTTGGTTCAAAAAATCCTTTTGGACAGATTCAAAGAATCCTTTTGAACAGATAATCAGAGAGATGAGTAGAGAGAGAACTAGTATTTTGAGCACCTTTCAGCACTAGTTATTGTATTTGGCTCTTTTTTTTTTTCAAATTTTATTTATTTATTTATTTGAGAGAGTGAGCAAGTTGAGAGAGCACAAGCAGAGGGAGAAGGAGAAGCAGACTCCCCACTGAGCAGGGAGCCCGATATGGGGCTTGACCCCAGGACCCTAAGATCATGACCTGAGCCAAAGGCATATACTTAGTCAACTGAGCCACCCAGGTGCCCCTGTGTTTGGCTCTTAACATGTGGTACTCTTTTAATCATCATCATAATTCAATGAACTAGTAGTATCTCTTTTTGTAAAAAAGAAAGCTCAGGTTCAGAAACATTAAATAATTTATTCAAGGTCATTAATAAATATGAAGCAAGAACTCAAAGCTAGTTTTCTATCTGCCACCCTACCCCAACACATATGTAAAGGTTGCAATAGCTAGAGCAGTGTTTCTTTTGTTAAGTCTTGATGAGATGATAACAGGTCTCTGTATTAGAGTTTGTAACAAATCAACCCCAAATTGTACAATGGCCTCGTCAAAGAATAAAACAAATATCACCAGAACTATAAATAAACAAGCTGAGTTAAAATAAATATACCCAAAATTGAATCTGCTAACTTACCAAGCAAGTAATTCCATGCCAGTGAAGAAATTTGCTGAATAGTTCATTCAAGAAGGAAAGTCAGGAAGTTTTGAGGTCTAGAAAGGCGCATTCATGATAGCTAGAGTAATTAAGCATGAAAGCTAGCACTCTAGATAGGAGAGAATAAATCTTTAAGTCTGTATGTAGTTGGTTAAAATAGGATCCATTACTTATGGATCAAGAAAGAGTCCTCAGGGCCAGTAAGAGTCTTCCCTCCCTCTATCTAAGAGTTCATCATCTTTTATCAAGTTAGAACTAGTGGTAATGAAACACAGCACTTAGTCTTACATCTCCTAGGCAAGTACTATTATAGATGGAAATTTTCCCACTTATAGCTCAGACATAATAGAAGTGCATTTCTCACTCAAACAATCCAAGGCAATTCCACTGGGGTGATGGGATGGGATCTCCAGAGTCATTTGAAGACCTGGACTTACAGAGATAATACGATCTTCAACATGTGTCTCCTAAAACTGCTCAGGGCACTGGTCAAAGGGAAAAAAAGCAGGGGAGATCTTCCATAAAGGTATTGGGGCACCAGGCCTATGAGTGGTACATACCACTTCCACCAACGTTTCACTGGATGAACCCAGTCACACAGTCATAACTCACTCCAGGACGGCTAGGTAACATCAACTCCTTTGTGGTTTCTGTGTCCAGATAATGTTAGGAAACAGAAATGCTAGGTTTATCAGTCTTCCTACTACAGAATGCTTTGCCTTTAATTTGCTAATGAACTCTGCAGTTTTTCAATGTGATATAAATTTGTAGCATGACTCAAATGTATTTGGACATGGTAACCATTTTAGAATATTTATAAGTAGTGTCTCTCAACTGTAGCATGCATCAGAATCACTTGGCTTATTAAAAGACTGATTGCTAGGTCCCATGCCTAGAGCTTCTGACTTGGTGGGTTTGGGAAGGGGCCTGAGAATTTGCATTTCCAGCAAACTCTCAGGTGATAATAATGCTACTGATCCAGGGACCACACTTTGAGAACCCGTAATCTACGGGATCACTTAAGAGAAAAGGGAAATCCAAAGTGATGGGAATGAGGATGTGTGCCTGCTGGATGCAAGTATTGAATTGCCACTTCTGTAGCCTTTATTGCTTTCCCAAATCCAGTCCTCTCCCTCAGGAGAAGCCATGGTTCTATGGTGTATCCTGGAGAATATCATCCACATCAAGGAGGTACTTGCTGCTAAGAAATACTGCACCCAGGAAAATAGAATAGAACTAGAATGAGAGAGTCAGACTATGTGGGGGAAACCATGATAATCATTTCTTGGCACAGTGAACAAGTCCTCCAACACTACTCCCTCATCTTTCCATCCTCTAACATTTTTGGCACATACCTAGCTGAGTAAGAAAAGGTGCCTTCACTTTCAGAGATCACAGCCTTATTTAAAAGCAAGCAGAGAGATGTGTCTTGGAAATACACAGAAAAAGATGAATTCCAGCCTAGCCCCAAGGATGTGGGGTCACAGAAACCTTCTTCAAACAGGTAAGTTCTCATCGTGTTTGAGTATATATCATTCTACTTGCTTCCTGTATTGACATTTTCCCTCAACCCAATCAAAAATGTATTAATATTTCCCCCTTGGATTTTTAACAACTTTCTAAAAATGTAAATAGATGCTAAGACTTAAGTTTAATTATTTTTCCTCTGATTATTGAAAGGGTTTCTTATGACTTCTCTCTCAGATTATCAAAACCTGCCCTTATCGCCCCTTGATAGTTATTTAAAACATGCCATATAGCCACTGGCCATTACTATGAATTATAACACAAAGACAGAGCATACGTGATTATAGTATTCCATTACTAATTTAGCTCAATGTCAATAGGAAAATCTCAGCAGTGTTGTGGCTTCAGTTCCACATTACCACCAGAAAATGAATATAACAATAAAGTGGGTCAAATTAATTTTTCTGTTTCCCAGTACATATAAAACTTATGTTTACACTAGCCATGGTCTATTAAGTGTGCAATAGAATTATGTCTAATAAAAACAATGTGTATCCCTTAATTTAAAAATACTTTTTTTCTCTGAAAACTACTAACATCATCTGAGCTTTCAGTGAGTCATAATCTCTTGCTTGTGCAGAAGCCTCCCTCAGTGTTCATGGCTGCTGACCAGTCAGGGTGGTGGAGGCTGAAGGTTGAGGTGGCTGGTGCAATTTCTTAAAATAAGACAACAAGGAAGTTTTCTGCATCAGTCAACTCTTCCTTTCACTAACAATTTCTCCATAGCATGTGATGCTCTTTGGTAGCATTTTACCCACAATAGAACTTCTTTCAAAATTGGAGTCAATCCACTCAACCCTGCCACTGTTTTATCAACTAAGTTGGTGTAATGTTCTAAATCCTTTGTTGTCATTTCCACAGTCTTCACAGCATCTTCACCAAGAATAAATTCCGTGTCAAGAAACCACTTTCTTTGCTCATCCAGAAGAAGCAACTCCTTGTCTATTAAAGTTTTATCACGAGATTGCAGCAAGTAAGTCACAACTTCAGGCTCCACTTCTAGTTCTGGTTCTCCAGCTTTTACACCTGCTTCCTTCCTCTTCCATGAGGCTTGGAATCCACTTCTTCCAAACTCCTGTTCATTATGATATTTTGACCTCTTTCCATGAATCATGAATGTTCTTACTGTCATTGACAATGGCGAATCCTTTCTGGAAGGTTTTCAATGTTCTTTGCCCAGATCCAGCAGAGGAAGCACTATCTATGGCAGCTATTGCCTTATGAAAAATATTTTTAAATAATAATTCTTGAAAGTCAAAATTACTGTCTCTGATCCATGAGCTGCAGAATGGGTATCGTGTTAGCGGGCATGAAAACCACTTTAATCTCATTGTACACCTTCATCAGACCTCTTGGGGAACCACGTGCATTACCAATGAGCAGTAATATTTTGGAAGAAATATTTTTTCTGAGCAGGTCTCAATGATGGGTTTAATATACTCAGGAAACCATGTGGTAAACAGATGCTCTGTTATCTAGGCCTTGTTCCATGGATAGAACACAGGCAGAGCAGATTTAACATAATTTTTAGGGGTCCTAGGATTTTTTTAAAAGATATTTATTTATTTATTTATTTATTTATTTATTTATTTATTTAGAGACCGTGCAAGTGGTGGGAGAGGCAGAGGGAGAGGAAGAGAGAGAATCTTAAGGAGGCTTCAAGCCCAGTGTGGAGCCTGACATGGGGCTCAATCTCACAACACTTAGATCATGACCTGAGCTGAAATCAAGAGTTGGATGCTTAACCAAATGAGCCACTCAGGCGTCCCAAGGGGTCCTAGAATTTTTGCAACAGTCCATGAGCATTGGCTTTAACTTCAAGTCAGCACATGCATTAAACTCCTAATAAGAGAGTCAGCCTGTCCTTTGAAGCGTCAATGGACTTCATCTCTCAACCTATGAAAGTCCTATATGGCATCTTCTTCCAATAGAAGGCTGATTTATCTACATTAAAAATGTGTTGTTTAGTGTAGCCACCTCCATTAATTATCTTAACTAGATCTACTGGGTAATGTACAGCTTCACCTTACACTTTTATGTTATGGAGATGGCTTCTTTCCTTAAACTTCATGAACCAACCTCTGCTAGCTTCACACTTTTCTCAGTTTCCTCACCTCTCTCAGTCTTCACGTAATTGAAGAGAGTCAGGGCCTTGATCTGGATTAGGCTTTGTTGTGGCTTGTTTGATCATCTATCCAGACCACTGAAACTTTCTCCATATCAGCAATAAGGCTGTTTGGCTTTCTTATCATTCATATGTTCACTGTAGTAACACTTTTAATTTCCTTCAAGAACTTTCCTTTTGCTTTCACGTCTTGGCTAACTGGTGTAAGAGGTCTGGCTTTTGGCCTGTCTCAGCTTTCAACATGCCTTCCTGACTAAGCTTAATCATTTCTAGCTTTTGATTTAAAAAGAAAGACGTGCAACTCTTCCTTTCACTTGAACACTTAGAGGCCATTGTAAGGTGATTAATTGGCCTACTTGAAATTGCTGCTGTGTATGGGTGTGGTTCATGGCACCCCAAAATGATTATAATGTTATAGTAGCATCAAAGATCACTGATCATAGATCACCATAACAAATATAGCAAGAATGGGAAAGTTTGGAATATTGCTAGGATTACTAAAATGAGACACAGAGACATGAAGTAAGCAAATGCTCTTGGAAAAAATGATGTCGATAGATTTGCTTAACCAGGGATGCCACAAACCTTCAATTTGTAAAATCCATAATATCTGTGAATCACAAATAAAGCAAAGCTCAATAAAATGAGACATGCCAATATTAAACTTTTGCCTAAAACGTGACGGGAAAATATTTATGAAGGGGTAAATGGGCACTATTTTGACTCTTAAGTGTGAATGGAGCACTTACAAAATTAGTGTTTTATTCCTTATCTCTCTTAAATGTTAGGCTTGATTCTGAAATCCAAAGATCTGTCTAAAACAATTTGCTAAGCTATATAATTTTACATTGGCTTGCTTAAAAAATTGGAGATATATCAGAAAGAATTTTAAGATCCCTTTTATGTTTATCAAACATCACTGACTTTGAACAATGCTCCGTTATGCTCTGATAAGATGCTAAAAGAGATCCATGGTTTTCTATGCTTTCATTCTAATACAGAGGGTAGGGTAGAGAAGAGACAATATTATCTATGAGTTTTGTAATTGTTGAGGCTGGATGACGAGAAGGTAGTGGAATCATTGTGCTATTCTGCCTCGCTTTGTATATATTTAAATTTATTCCTTAAAAATATTTTTTCTCTAAAAATCAGTGTTTGATGGTCTTACCTGCCTAATCAGTTCTACTGGTAATTTCATGAAAGATAAGACAATGTTTAAGAAATTTTACTTTCTTACCAAAATCAGCAGATGCCTCCAAAAATCTCTTCCCAAAATGTGCACGTGTGACTACAAAATGTTGAGATAGTATATTGTCATTTGCAAGACTCCATTTCTTTTACTGAAGAGTTATCTACACCTCACAAAGAAAAATCCATTTCTAAATATTAGCAAGACTCTTATTAAAACAATCTGATTTCATATTTTCTTTCATAAAATAATTGAAATTTTCTCAGTCTCTAATAAGCCAGGCCAAATATTGTGTACTAATTAGTGAATGACTTAAAACTATATCTTGAGAGAAATTTCTGCAAGTATTTGATATGTTTGACCCATATAAAGGCTGAAAGTTTACATTTTACAGTGCATAACTCTTCTAAATCACTCTTTTTGCCAGTATTGTACTGGTAAATGTTTAACTAGCTCTCCAAAACAAAAATGCATATATAAATCTACATACCTAGTTTATTTTAAATTCTACTGATACAAAGGGATATAATACACAATTTGCAAATATTGTTATACGATTTGTTTATAAATTCTTTTTTTAATCATTTCTTTCTTTTTATTTTTATTTATTTATTTGACAGAGGGAGACACAGCGAGAGAGGGAGTACAAGCAGTGGGAGTGGGAGAAGGAGAAGCAGGCTTCCCGCTGAGCAGGGAGCCCGCTGTGGGGTTCGATCCCAGGACCCTGGAATCATGACCTGAGCCGAAGGCAGATGCTTAACGACTGAGCCACCCAGGCACCCCAATTTGTTTATAAATTCTCTATGGCCATTTGACTCTTAGAGAATGTTCTGTTGACTTTTGCTAAAATCTAGATTCCATAGCTAGCCTATATTTGTTTCTTTGCTGAATTGAACTATAGTTTTCAAAAGCTGGGAGAATATTTCCTCAATTTTTGTGCTATTCACAACACAATAGTAGATACAGACACAACACACTTTTACATTTAGTCTGCACGAGTAACATTTTATCTAATACATTCTTAAGTCTAGATGGACAAAACAATAAATCAAGCCCCAATTTTAGCTTTGCCAGGTTCCATGATGGATTTTAAGCTACCAACATGCTATCACGGAAAATGGAATTGGGAAGAGGTGCACTGTAACTTACCATCACACTGTGTTTCCACCAGATAGACATAACTTCAGAAATATGGATACTTGCAAGATGCAAATAGCTTCAGAAGTATGGATACTTGCAAGATGTAGTAAAATCATTAAGAATTGATACATCTTGAGTATATACTACCTTTGTTCCTACTATAAATCGCTTAATTATAAGTTAACATACTTTTTAATAAGGCCTATGTTTCACAACTGGCTAAGAAAACTCCCAAAAACTGAACAATCACTTCTTATGAGCCAGAATAGAAGCTCAACCACACCACTGCCTCTCTCATATATGTGAGCTGATCTAGGGAATGTATGTATTGTGTGTGTGTGTGTGTGTGTGTGTGTGTGTGATAAAACTATCTTTATAATTCCTCCCCCAACTTGCCACACTGGCCTTATTGCCCTTTTCTCAAAAAAAAAAAAAATGCAACTTTCTGCTTAATGGAATATTTCCCCAAACTGAAATGAGCTCCATAACTCTTTGTAGCCATTTTCAAACTCCAGGGCCTCCCAGCTCCAGTACCTCCACCACTCTGAAGGTTTTCTTGATCCTCTCTTCACAGTGAATCCTTTTTTCCTTCCTTCGAGCTATCAAAGCATATTTTACATCCTCTACCTGAAGTTTTCTTAATTCTATCCCATGTTAGAGTTAGCTTTTTGAGAGCAGGAACCGTATATAGGCTTTGACCTTATTCTTCATAGCAAGCACTCAGTATGTGTTCCGGAATCTAATCTTTCTTTACACATTTGATGGAAACATAAAGGTGCAACCAGTGTTGGTGAGGTTACTTCCATGAGGACAGACCTATCTGTAGTATATCAGAAACCCAGTTCTTCCATCTATGATTGTGGTGAGTGGGTAATCGCAAATATGTGGGAAAAAGCCTCCAAATCTTACAATTTGGAAGGGGATGGTATCAACAACAATATCTCTGGCATGTGCTCTTGAACACCATGACAGCACATGGACACTCAACCCCAATACAAACATGGCTCAAGACCAATTTACCAAAGAAGTTGGCAGCACCTGGCTGCTGAAATACATGTGCTCAACTAGGACGTTCTTCAAAGGTCATATGGCAGCTGAGGCCATATGGAAGTTCTTTCAATACTGGAAGTTAGGCGGCTGCAATCCTAGACTTGTTTCAACAGTTCACTAATTAGACCAGGTCTGTTAGTGCTTCTGGGGCCTGGTGTTTATGTCTATAACCCGAGGTGGCTGAATGAGATGGCCTCTAAAGGGAGCTCGCCAGCCATAATTCTCTATGATTCTAAGGCTCTAACACATACATTCGAGCAACACAGAGGCTTCTATCTCCATTGTGTACTAGAAACCCAATTCAAACATCAAGTTACCAAATGGTAGGCAAGGGTGTTTTTATTTCATTCGCTAATTCTAGATTGTTCTCTAAAGGGAATCACCTTGAACTTTAGAATGATGGAGAAAGAAATTTAATCAGCAATATTATATAGCTGGGGAGTACCAAGACCACGGAGGAGTAGGAGATCTAAATTTCATCTGGTCCCAGGAATTCAGCTAGATAGTTATCAAATCATTCAGAACACCTACAAGCTCAACAGAAGATCAAAGAAAAAAATAGCAGCAACTCCATGAAGAGAAAAGCAACCACTTTCTGGAAGGTAGGACATGCGGAGAAGTGAATCCGAGGGGATATTCGGGAAGATAGACGGCGGGGGAGGGGGCCTCCGTCAGCCACTTCTGGCAAGTGACAAAGCAGAGCACAAAATCAGAACTTTTAGAAGTCGGCTCCGCTGAGGGACCTCGCTCCGGTGGCTAAATGAGAGGTGGAACCCTCGCGGGACAGCGTGGTCTCAAGACCCTCGGGCTCACAGAGAGACTGGGGGTGCCTGAGTGCGGCAGAGCTCCCAGGTATCGGAGCAGGGAAGCCAGCTGCAAAGACAGAGCCAAGGAGTGGGCTCTCAGCTCGGGGTTGCCATAAACCGTGATCGGCGACACAGTCGGGCCACTGCTCCTCCAGCGGGGACCCAACAAGTGGCAGATCCGGGGAGACTCCCCTTCCTCCCCCAGGAGGAGTGGTGCGGGAGTGCACCGCATGGATCTGCTGGGTTTGGAGACTCCACACCAGGTCGTGAGCCAGAGATGGAAACGCTCGGTCACAGGCCGGGTGAACACAGAGTGCGGCCAGAGACCAGGGAGACGGGAGTGATTGCTTTTCTCTGGGGGCACACTGAGGAGTGGGGCCCCGGGGTTCTCGGCTTCTCGGGGTGGAGATTGGGAGGCAGCCATTTTCACTCTCATCCTCAAAAGCTGTATGGAAAGCTTGCAGGGAACAAAAGCTCCTGAGAGCAAATCCGAGCAGATTATTTAGCCCGGACCTGGCAAAGATGGGCCATTCCGCCTCCGGCAAAGACATTTGAGAAACATGGCAAGAGGACCCTCCTCCAGAAGATCAGCAAGAACAGCCAGCCAAGACCAAGTTTACCGATCAATAAGAATGGCAGAACGCCAGGGGAATACAGCACATAGAATTCATGGCTTTTTCCCCCCTCGTTCTTTAGTCTGTCAAAGTTAATTTTTAAAATTTTCTTTATTTTTTCTTTTTCTATTTTTTAGTTGAATTTTTCTCTTTCCTTTCCCAAACTACATCTTATCAATTCCTTTTTAAAATCTTTTTTAATTTTTCATTTTTACAGTCATATTCTACATCCTTATTGTATTTAACCTTATATTTTTGTATATATATATATATATATGTATATGTTATATATATATATATCTTTCTTTCTTCAAAATTTTGGGATACAGTTTCTTCTAACACACCAAATGTACCCCAAATCTAGTGTATGACGCTGTCCAATCTCCCACCTGATCACATTCTTTTTTTTTAATTTTTTTCATTCTTTTTTCAACCAATTTATCTTATCAATTCCTTTTCTAAAATCTTTAATTTTCATCTTTACATATTCCGTCCCTTCATTGTATTTACCCTTATTTGTGTGTGTATATGTGTGTGTGTGTGTGTGTGTGTGTGTGTTTGTGTTTCTTTCTTTAAAATTTTGGGAGGCAATTTCTCCTAACAGGCCAAAATATCCCAAAATCTAGTGTGTGGCTCTGTTCTATTCACCAGCCTTATCATATTCTTTCCACCTCCCTTTCTTTTTCCCCCAGTTTCAAGTCTCTTCTGATTTGTTTAGTGTAAATTTTTCTGGGGTCGTTGTTACCCGTTTAGCATTTTTTTAGCATTTTGTTCTTTCATTCCTCTATTCTCCTCTGGACAAAATGACAAGATGGAAACACTCACCTCAAAAAAAAGAACAGGAGGCAGTACCAACTGCCAGGGACCTAATCAATATGGACATTAGTAAGATATCAGAACTAGAGTTCAGAATGACAATTATAAAGATACTAGCTGGGCTTAAGAAAGGCAGAGAAGATACTAGAGAATCTCTTTCTGGAGAAATAAAAGAACTAAAATCTAACCAAGTCGAAATTAAAAAAGGCTATTAATGAGGTGCAATAAAAAATGGAGGCTCTAACTGCTAGGATAAATGAGGCAGAAAAGAAAATTAGTAATACAGAAGACCAAATGATGGAGAATAAAGACGCTAAGAAAAAGAGACCTTAAACAACTACTGGATCACGAGGGCAGAATTCGAGAGATAAGCGATACCATAAAGAGAAACATTAGAATAATTGGGATCCCAGAAGAAGACGAAAGAGAAAGAGGGGCAGAAGGTATATTGGAGCAAATTATAGTGGAGAACTTCCCTAATTTGGGGAAGGAAACAGGCATCAAAATCCAGGAGGCACAGAGAACCCCCCTCAAAATCAATAAATATAGGTCAACAACCCGACATCTAATAGTAAAACTCACAAGTCTCAGGGACAAAGAGAAAATCCTGAAAGCAGCTTGCGAGAAGAGATCTGTAACCTACAACGGTAGAAACATTAGATTGGCAACAGACCTATCCACAGAGACCTCACAGGCCAGAAAGGACTGGCATGATATATTTAGAGCACTAAATGAGAAAAATATGCAGCCAAGAATACTATACCCAGCTAGGCTGTCATTGAAAATAGAAGGAGAGATAAAAAGCTTCCAGGACAAACAAAAACTAAAGAAATTTGCGAACATCAAACCAACCCTACAGAAATATTGAAAGGGGTCCTCTAAGCAAAGAAAGAGCCTAAAAGTAACATAGACAACATACAGTAACAGTCACCTTACAGGCAATACAATGGCACTAAATTCATAACTTTCAATAGTTACCCTGAATGTAAATGGGCTAAATGCCCCAATCAAAAGACACAGGCTATCAGACTGGATAAAAAAAAAAAAAAGAAGACCCATCGATATGCTGTCTGCAAGAGACTCATTTTAGACCCAAAGACACCTCCAGACTGAAAGTGAGGGGGTGGAAAACCATTTACTATGCTAATGGACACCAAAAGAAAGCTGGGGTGGCAATCCTTTTATCAGACAATTTAGATTTTAAATAAAAGACTATAATAAGAGATGAGGAAGGACACTACATCATACTTAAAGGGTCTATCCAACAAGAATATCTAACAATTTTAAACATTTATTCCCCTAACATGGGAGCAGTCAATTATATAAGCCAATTAATAACAAAATCAAAGAAACACATTGACAATAATACAATAATAGTAGGGGACTTTAACACCTCCCTCACTGAAATGGACAATTCATCTAAGCAAAAGATCAACAAGGAAATAAAGGTTTTAAAAGGCACACTACACCAGATTGACTGCACAGATATATTTAGAACATTCCATCCCAAAGCAACAGAATACACATTCTTCTCTAGTGCCCATGGAACATTCTCCAGAATAGATCACATCCTGGATCACAAATCATGTCTCAACTGGTACCAAAAGATTGGGATCATTCCCTGCATATTTTCAGACCACAATGCTTTGAAACTAGAACTCAATCACAAGAGGAAAGTCAGAAAGAACTCAAAAACATGGAGGCTAAAGAGCATCCTACTAAAGAATGAATGGGTCAACCAGGAAATTAAAGAAGAGTTAAAAAAATTAATGGAAACAAATGAAAATGAAAACACAACTATTCAAAATCTTTGGGATGCAACAAAGGTGGTCCTAAGAGGAAAGTATAGAGCAATACAAGCCTTTCTCAAGAAACAAGAAAGGTCTCAAATACACAATCTAACCCTACACCTAAAGGAGCTGGAGAAAGAACAGCAAATAAAGCCTAAACCCAGCAGGAGAAGAGAAATAATAAAGATCAGAGCAGAAATCAATGAAATAGAAACCAAAAGAACAGTAGAACAGATCAGCGAAACTAGGAGCTGGTTCTTTGAAAGAATTAACAAGATTGATAAACCCCTGGCCAGACTTAACAAAAAGAGAAAGAAAGGACCCAAATAAATAAAAGCATGAATGAAAGAGGAGAGATCACAACCAACACCAAAGAAATAAAAACAATTATAAGAACATATTATGAGCGACTATATGCCAGCAAATTAGATAATCTGGGAGAAATGGATGCATTCCTAGAGATGTATAAACTACCAAAACTGAACCAGGAAGAAATAGAAAACCTGAACAGACCCATAACCACTAAGGAAATTGAAGCAGTAATAAAAAAAAAATCTCCCAACAAAAGCCCAGGGACAGATGGCTTCCCAGGGGAATTCTACCAAACATTTCAAGAAGAATTAATACTTATTCTTCTGAAGCTCTTTCAAAGAATAGAAATGGAAGGACAACTTCCAAACTCATTTTATGAGGCCACCATTACCTTGATCCCAAAACCAAAGACCCCATCAAAAAAGGAAATTACAGACCAATATCCTTGATGAACATGGATGCAAAAATTCTCACCAAAATACTAGCCAATAGGATCCAACCATACATTAAAAGGAATATTCACCACAACCAAGTGGGATTTATTCCTAGGCTGCAGGTTGGAACAACATCTGCAAATCAATCAATGTGATACAATACATTAATAAAAGAAAGAACAAGAACCATATGTTCCTCTCAATAGATGCAGAAAAAGCATTTGACAAAGTACAGCATTCTTTCTTGATTAAAACTCTTCAGAGTGTAGGGATAGAGGGTACATACCTCAATATCATAAAAGCCATCTATGAAAAACACACAGAAAATATCATTCTCAATGGGGAAAAACTGAAAACTTTCCTCCTAAGGTCAGGAACACGGCAAGGATGTTCACTATCACCACTGTTGTTCAACATAGTACTAGAAGTCCTAGCCACAGCAATCAGACAACAAAAAGAAGTAAAAGGCATCTGAATTGGCAAAGAAGAAGTCAAACTCTCACTCTTCAAAGATGATATGATACTTTATGTGGAAAACCCAAAAGACTCCACCCCAAAACTGCTAGAACTCATACAGGAATTCAGTCAAGTGGCAGGATATAAAATCAATGCACAGAAATCAGTTACATTCCTATACAACAACAACGAGGCAGAAGCAAGAGAAATTAAGGGGTCAATCCCATTTACAACTGCACCCAAAACCATAAGATACCTAGGAATAAATCTAACCAAAGAGGCAAAGCAACTGTACTCAGAAAACTATAGAATAGTCATGAAAGAAATTGAGGAAGACACAAAGAAATGGAAAAACATTCCATGCTCATGGATTGGAAAAACAAATATTGTGAAGATGTCAATGCTACCTAGAGCAATCTACATATTTAATGCAATCCCTATCAAAATACCATTAACTTTTTTCAAAGAAATGGAACAAATAACTCTAAAATTTGTATGGAACCAGAAAAGACCCCGAATAGCCAGAGGAATGTTGAGAAAGAAAAGCAAAGCTGGTGACATCACATTTCGGGACTTCTAGCTCTATTACAAAGCTGTCATCATCAAGACAGTATGGTACTGGCACAAAAACAGACACATAGATCAATGGAACAGAATAGAGAGCCCAGAAGTGGACCCTCAACTCTATGGTCAATTTATCTTCGACAAAGCAGGAATGAATGCCCAATGGAAAGAAGACAGTCTCTTCAACAAATGGTGTTGGAAAAATTGGACAGCCACATGCAGAAGAATGAAACTGGACCATTTCCTTACACCACACACAAAAATCGACTCAAAATGGATGAAAGACCTAAATGTGAGACAGGAATCCATCAAAATCCTAAAGGAGAACACAGGCAGCAACCTCTTCGACCTCCGCCACAGCAACTTCTTCCTAGAAACATCGCCAAAGGCAAGGGAAGCAAGGGCAAAGATGAACTACTGGGACTTCATCAAGATAAAAAGCTTTTGCACAGCAAAGGAAACAGTCCAAAAAACCAAAAGACAACCAACAGAATGGGAGAAAATATTTGCAAATGACATATCAGAAGAAGGGCTAGTATCCAAAATCTATAAAAAACTTATCAAACTCAACACCCAAAGAACAAATAATCCAATCAAGAAATGGGCAGAAGACATGAATAGATATTTTTCCAAAGAAGACATCCAAAAGGCCAACAGACACATGAAAAAGTGCTCAACATCGCTCGGCATCAGGGAAATCCAAATGAAAACCTCGATGAGATACCACCTCACACCAGTCAGAATGGCTAAAATGAACAAGACAGGAAACGACAGATGTTGGCAGGGATGTGGAGAAAGGGGAACCCTCCTACACTGTTGGTGGGAATGCAAGCTGCTATAGCCACTCTTGAAAACAGTATGCAGTTCCTCAAAAAGTTGAAAATAGAGCTACCGTATGACCCAGCAATTGCACTACCAGGTATCTCCCCCAAAGATGAAAATGTAGGGATCCAAAGGGATACGAACACCCCAATGTTTATAGCAGCAATGTCCACAATAGCCAACCTTTGGAAGGAGCCTAGATGTCCATCAACAGATGAATGGATAAAGAAGATGTGGTATGTATATATACAATGGAATATTATGCAGCCAACAAAAAAATGAAATCTTGCCATTTACAACAACGTGGATGGAACTAGAGGGTATTATGCTGAGCGAAATAAGTCAATCAGAGAAAGACATGTTTCATATGATCTCACTGATATGAGGATTTTGAGAAACAAGACAGAGGATCATAGGGGAAGGGAGGGAAAAACCAAACAAGATGAAACCAGAGAGGGAGACAAACCATAAGAGACTCTTAATCTCAGGAAACAAACTGAGGGTTGCTGGAGTTGGGAGCAGGGAGGGATGGGGTGGCTGGGTGATGGACATTGGGGAGGGTATGTACTATGGTGAGCACTGATGAATCACAGACCTGTAGCCCTGAAACAAATAATACATTATCTGTTAATTAAAAACTTAAAAATAAAAGCAAAAAAATAAAATAATAATATATAGCTTATAATTTATAGCTGCATTGTGGCAGAATAGTTTTATAGCTCTATTATAAACCCACACTTCAATTGAAATATTGAATTACTCTTGAAAAATTTTAGTTTTCCCAATAAAAAATGTTTTTGCTATAAATGAAGGGTTTTTTTTTTGTTGTTGTTAACTATAGGTTCTACATGAAAGTGCTGGCTGCCATGGAGACCAAAGGACAAAAATATCAAGGAAAATCTAAGTCAACAATTTGTAATTCCTGTTGGGAATGATATTAATCTTTTCTCTATAAAGAGTCATTTTCTACGTTTAGCAGTGGGGAAAGCAAGGTTCATAAAGCTGATGATGCAAACATGTCCCTCTGTGAGTTTCAGAGTATGGAGTATAAGTCTGCCCTCCAACCCAGCAAGGTAAGAAGGTGGCTATTACAGAAGAAAATCTGCATCACTGGGGACAGCAGGTGGGGGTTTTTGCTTCTGTACTGACCTCATCTACAGGAATAATTGGTCCTGTGGAATTTGAAAGAATTAAGGAGGTGGAAATTCAATTGAAAAAAACAGTGTGGTGGCACTTACTATGTTGTAGATGCCATGCAATTCAGGTTTTCTCCTGACGTTCCCCCCCCACACACACATTATTTGTTCTTCAGTTTCTGTTAAGCCCAAGGAAGAATAAATTTCCAAATTTTCTCTCCCCTCAGATATTTCAATAGAGCAAATGGCCTGAATTAAAGAATTTGCCAACCTTTCTCTCTCAATCCAGGGGGAATGAGGGAAGAGAAAGTGTGCCAATACTCATGTCCTATAATTGTTGCTTTTTAAACTTAAAGTGGAGTTCCCAACTCTGGCATCTCAAGTATATGTCTGTTGTTCTTTAGCATCTCTTAAACAAATATCTGATATAGCTACATGTTTATTAAATATCTAATATACAAGACATTCTGTTAGCTTCTTTGTGGGTGAAAAGATTAAATTCAAATTAACTAGATATCTTGTATCTTATTTGACCAGCCTGGGAGCAACTAGAATTTGGGAAATGATGTCAGTTCTCTTAAATAACAGATTTTCATTAGCCCAGGGTTAATAACAAAGTAAGCAGGCAATAAATGAGGCATAGATGAATAAAAAAGAATGAACAAATGAATGGATAATATATTATAAAAGGCACTATAGAACAACCTTAATCTAGCCATTTTTATATATATTTTTTAAAGATTTTATTTATTTATTTGAGAGAGAGAGAATGAGAGATAGAGAGCACGAGAGGGAAGAGGGTCAGAGGGAGAAGCAGACTCCGCGCTGAGCAGGGAGGCCAATGTGGGACTCGATCCCGGGACTCCAGGATCATGACCTGAGCCGAAGGCAGTCGCTTAACCAACTGAGCCACCCAGGCGCCCTAGCCATTTTTATATTAAAGATATTATTATTCTGATAAGTTTTGGGTGTTAGGATATTTAGTAATATGGGGTAAAATATCCACTTAAGTTTCTCAAATATCAATGAAAATATTAACACACTCATTTTAACTAAGATTTCAGAAAGAAAAATTGCCACTACCGAAACCATCTGCATATATAGAGCTAATTTAAGATGTTCTACTAATTTAACCTAATTGAAAAATAAAATGCATATTTTAATGGCTCTGTTATTCTGACAATATGTTTCTCCAGACATATGATACAGCCAATGGCCAAATCAAGAACATAATAATGTAGATATTTTAAAGAAAGAAATAATAATTTAAATGCACAACATTATTCTTCAGTTCTTACTTCCAATTCTCAGTTGATGAAATAAGCCATTTAAAAACTCATTGTCTGGCACAAAAACACATAGATCAACGGAACAGAATAGAAAGTCCAGGAATAGACCCACATTTATATGGTCAATTAATCTATGACAAAGGAGGCAAGAATATATGAAGAGAAAAAGTCTCTTCAACAAATGGTATTGGGAAAATTGGACAACTACATGCAAAAGAAAGTAACTGGACCACTTTCTTACACCGTGTACAAAAATAAACTCAAAATGGATTTTAGACTTAAATATAAGACCTGAAATACACACACACACACACACACACACACACACACACACACACACTGGAATATTACTCAGCCATAAAAAAGAATGAAATCTTGCCATTTGTGACAACATGGGTGAACCTAGAGGGTATTATAATAAATAAAATAAGTCACACAGAGAAAGATAAATACTGTATGACTTCACTTACGTGTGAAACATAAAAAACAAAACAAACAAAACAAAACAGAAACAGACCCACAGATACAGAGAAGATATTGATGGCTTCCAGAGGGGAGGGGTGGCAGGATGTATGAAATAGGTGAAGAGAATTAAGAGGTGCAATCTTCCAATTATAAAATAAATAAGACACAAGGATGTAATGTATAGCATACAGAATATCATCAATAATATTGTAACAACTTTGTACCCTGACAGAATGTATATAAATATTAAATCACTATGTTGTACACCTGGAACTAATACAATATTGTATGCCAATTATTTTTCATTCAAAAAGAATAAGAAAAAAAACACCTCTTATTTGGGGTCAGCGGCTGCAATTGAAGGAAATTTTAAATGGAATTTCAAACCACTGATCATTAGTATACAAATCTAAAACAAATCAGAAAGGTATATTATGAGTTCATTGATATGACAAGACTCTCAACCTGCTGTTCAGTGAAATGAGAATTGTATTTAACTTTAGAACAAGAGATTAAGAGGTATTTAGTCAATGAGTACTATGACAATTAAAGCTTGCCATTAATAAGCATTGTATTTATGAAAATTACCAAGACCATTGATTACACACATTTTCAGATCAGAATCTGTCCTTGAACTATTTTTTTACATTGCAATTAGAGATTGGTTATTTCCAAACAAGATATGGTTACCGAGCAACCTGAAAAGATGTTAGTTTTGAATGGGGCCTGAACAAGAAGAGGCTCTGCAACAGGTCCAGGTTAGCATGCAAGATGCCCTGCTACTTGGGCCACATGATCCAGCAGAGGCAATGGTGCTTAAAGAGCCAGTGGCAGGTAGGGATACTGTTTAGAGCTTTTGCCAGGCCCCTGGAGGTGAATCAGAGCCCCCAGAATGAATCGAATGTCAATCATATGTCTATATATCACATAGGAAAAATATTTGTTCTTTTGAAGATTCCTTAAATGAACTAAGATTCCTTAAATGAACACCAGAGTCATAAATCAAATAGCACTTATTGTTTATATTAATTTTATGTATCTGTATATTTTCAGAATCTAGACTTTTTTCCAGGAGAATTTGTATTTATTTCTGGTTTGCAATGAAACACCTCATTGGGGTGCCTGGGTGGCTCAGTCAGTTAAGCGACTGCCTTCGGCTCAGGTCATGATCCCAGGGTCCTAGGATCAAGCCCTACACTGGGCTCCTTGCTTGGTGGGGAGCCTGATTCTCCCCCTCCCTCAGCCTCTCTCCCTGCTCATGCTCCCTCTCTCTCTCTCTATCTCTGTATCTCTGTGTCTCAAATGAATAAATAAAATCTTTTAAAAAAAAGAAAAGAAACACCTCATTGTACAAAATGATAAGTATATCTGTATATCAGGCAGGGGACCTTACAACTGATGGGCCTTCTGGTCAACTGTTGAATTTTGATCAAGTGATTAAGATATAAAAATGAAAGAGTGGAGAAAAAAACACTTTTTTTTCTTTTTGAGTGACCACAACAGAAATAAAAATACAAAGTAAAACAAAATTATATGAATACAACACAGGCTGACATCAAAAATGTTACAAGGAAAAAATTCTTTATACAAATTCTGAAAACAATTCATTTAGAAAATTGCAGGGCTGGCCCTTTGAGGCAGTCATCTCAGCCATCTGCTGGGAAGAAGCCCTGAGACCCACTGGCCAGCATTTACAACCCACTCTCTAACTGCGCATGTTTCTTGACAGGCTCCTAGATAAGGATGCTAATCAGTACACTTCTGTGAAGAAAATCTACTGGTATCCACCACCTTATCTTTGAACTGACAGAAAAACACAAATGGAACATGTGATTATCACACAGCAGTTTTTCCAGGCAGCTTTGCATGTTTCTGGTTCAGGGTAACAGTTTGCTTGGAGACAACTGCTCTATCCATCAACTGTGTCAAAGTAGCAAGGACTTTCTGGAAGTTTAGGTAAAGAGCAGCATCAATTTCTAACTGGGTAGTTAGCAGGTGTGGCTTGAAATAAAAATTGGGGGCAAAACACAATCTCTATTGTCCACATTAACTTTAAGAAGGGGGAATAAAAATCCTCTGCTCTGGCCATGTTGAAAGGACAGAGATCAAACATACGCTCCCACCTAAAACAATCAGGAAACAGAGAATATATGAGAAGGTAAGCCCTACAACTACATCAACTGACTCCTGGAGTCAGTTTACAAGCCACGGAACAAAAGGAAGAAACTCAAGCAGAGCCCAATAAATCCTGCTGAATTGAAGAAACAGAGATCAGAGCTCAGAGAGCTCAGGGCAGCTAGAATTTATGGACAATGAAAGAGAGAGGAGGGAAACTCAGGGAAGAAGACCTAGAGACCTGCAGAGGGCCTCCCCCTTCTTCTGACCTGTGTATGAATAAGAAGAAACTACCTGAAGCCAAGGAAAGAATCACTAAAAAGGAGTAGGCAGAACATTTCTAGGAGCCTGTACAGGACCAGACACTGGTATTATCCTAAAAACTATATAGCTTTAGTAATGGTGCTAAATTGGCCCTAGACTAAAGACTTCCCTGGACTTACCTTAACAAGGCTTTAAAGTCTTGAGAGGATATAACTGATTCTAATTAACTTAAATTGCTCCCTGGGGGGAGAAAACACAAACATAAAAAAACCCAACACTATATTTAATAGAATATAAGAAAATATAGCAATCAATACTTTAAAACCTACAATGTCTACCATTCAATTTGAAAATGATTATAAGGTAAGAGAATATGGCCCATAAATGGGGGATCAATCAACAGAAATATATCCAGAAATTATAGTAATTATGAAATTAGCAGAGAAGGATATATTTATTTTAATGTCTTTAAAAGAAAGTTTAATACCTACCAAATACAAGCCATAATCAGAAAAACATATGCTTAAAAAAACAAATGGATAAATGATGCTCATTTTGTTTGTTGGGCTTTAGGAAAGGCATTTTTCCAATGGGGAGAAGACATGGTATACGGTATGAATGCTTCTAGAGAGATGTTACATTTATTAATAGATAAATTTAAATTCCACCCCCACTACCTACAAAAGTTCTCCCTCCCATAGAACCAGGAAACCTAATATTTCATAGTCTAAGTACAAGAAGGAATGTCCCTAAACAGTACAGTTTGTGAAGGGAGAGGGATGAGAATGTGGTCTCTGATTTTATTTTTTTAAAGATTTTATTTATTTATTTGACAGAGAGAAAGATAGCGAGAGAGGGAACACAAGCAGGAGGAGTGGGAGAGGGAGAAGCAGACTTCCCGCTGAGCAGGGAGCCCGATGGTGGGCTTGATCCCAGGGTCCCGGGATCATGACCTGAGCTGAAGGCAGATGCTTATCGGCTGAGCCACCCAGGCGCCCCGGTCTCTAATTTTAGTATCCTCCTTGACATCCATCTGATTATGATTCCTGGACACTATAGCTGCACAAAGTAATAAGTAAAAAATTAAAAACAAAGACTGGCTAATACAGTCCAAGAAATTTTCCAAGACACGTAGCAACAAGACAAAGTGACAGGTAATATGAAGAAAGCAGATATAGGATTTGACAAGGAGTTCCAAACACTGACTAAGGGAAGTCCCAGAAAAAAAAACAGCAAAAAGAAGGGGAGAGATTTTTCAAAGAAATAACAGGAATATGGGCACCTGGGTGACTCAGTTGGTTAAATGCCGGGCTCTGGATTTCGACTCACGTCATGATCTCAAGGTTGTGGGATTGAGCCCCGCAACAGGCTCTGCATTCAGCAGGGGGTCTGCTTGAGATCCTCTCCCTACCCCTGCTCATGCACTCTCTCTCTCTCTCTCAAATAAATAAATAGATCTTTAAAAAAAAGAAAGAACAGGGGCGCCTGGGTGGCTCAGTCATTAGGCGTCTGCCTTCGGCTCAGGTCATGATCCGAGGGTCCTGGGATCGAGCCTCACATCGGGCTCCCTACTCGGCGGGAAGCCTGCTTCTCCCTCTCCCGCTCCGTCTGTTTGTGTTCCCTCTCTCGCTGTGTCTCTGTCTGTCAAATAAATAAATAAGATCTTAAAAAAAATAAATAAATAGATAAAAGAACAGGAATATTCCAGAGCTAAAGACAAGACACTTTTACTCTAAAATAGACTCTGATTAGAAATGGAAGGGTATAAACACATTTTAAAGACATTTCAGAGTATCAAGAATAAAGTGAACATTCAAAGAAAATACAGGTTGTCTCCAGTGACAGAAACTAAACAGACATTATATTTCTTGTCAGCAATAAAATAAGAAGACGATACTTTCAAAATACTGAGAAAAAAATATTTCGACTAAAACTTCTATACCACATTCATTCAATAATCAAGTGTCATGGCACTTGATAGCCATGGTTAGAACAGACTAAGAAAATTTACTTTCTATCCACCTTTTCTTAAAAACTTACTTGAGGATTTACTCTAGCCAACAAATATAGGAAAGCAATAAATGAAAAGATACAGGATGCAAGAAAACTGGAAACAAATAGGAAGGCTAGAGGGGGAAAGTCCCAAGATGACAAGACACCTAAAGAGCTGCCAGTCTATTTGGGGGAAGGAGTGAGAGGGCTGTCAGAGGGAGGACTCAGAAACAGAGTTGCCATAAACTATAACTGAGAGGCTGGATACTATTAAGCATAAGACAAAGGGAAATGCAAGGGAAAAAGAACATTTAGAAACATCACAAAAAATGGGGGGGGGACACACTACAAAAATGTCAAGGTCCAAATACAAAACAAAATTAAAATGCATTGTTTTAAATATTTGGGACCACATCTTTGTCACAAAAGAGAAGAAATGTAATTCTTAGCAACCTCTAGTCACGAATTGAATTTTATTTATGTTGTTATAAATATTTTCTGCATCATTGTTCAGCATTAGATTTAACATAAGGACAAAACATGGAAGACTTGGGTGTGGTTTCTGAGCAGAAAGTACATTTTAATAACCTCGACAATATAAAAACAAAATCCTACTTGACACAAAGTAGACCATCGAGGAGGAAAGAAGATCAAACCAAAGGAGGAGGATGCTGATGTTTTCATCTTACCTAGTGGGACATCAAGACACCCTACGAAAGGCAAATAGAACAGGAAACAGTGAATTCAAGTTACTATTTAAAGTTACAAAGTTGGGAGCGCCTGGGTGGCTCAGTCGTTGAGCGTCTGCCTTCGGCTCAGGTCATGGTCCCAGGGTCCCGGGATCGAGACCCACATCGGGCTCCCTGCTCTGCAGGAAGCCTGCTTCTCCCTCTCCCACTCCCCCTGCTTGTGTTCCCTCTCTCGGTGTGTCTCTCTGTCAAATAAATAAATAAATGATAAACAAATAAATAAATAAATAAAGTTACAAAGTTGGGCCCCTGGGTGGCTCAGTCAGTTAAGCGGCTGCCTTTGGCTCAGGTCATGATCCCAGGGCCTGGGATCGAGCAGGGAGCCCACTTCTCCCTCTTCCTCTGCCGCTCCCCCTGCTTGTGTACTCTCTCGTTCGCTCACTCTCTCTCAAATAAATAAAATCTTTTAAAAAAATAAAGTTACAAAGTTAAGGAATTAAGGAACTGAGAGAAATACAACCATCGGACACAGGCAGGAGGAAAAGGTAAACCAGAACAAATGAGCCAAAGCCTCAACTTTCACAGTGGAGACCCAATCATTGTTATCAATTTACACTTACATCTAAATTGATAAATATCTATTGATAAAGGAAAAATAGAGATGTAATCATATTTTCTGGTTTGTTGAGGTAGTCACCAAAATATAAAAACAGAAATTATCCAAGAGTTTGCCTCTAAGGTATATGTTTAGAGAATAGGCAGGGGCGAACAATTTATTGCTTTTCATTATTTAAGAATTCTCAAGTCAGTCAAAAGGAGAAAAGAAAATGTAAATAAATTGAGGAAATAAATGAGCAAACCAAAGGTAAATGTACTTCTTAAATATATCTGTGTTTTCTATGGAGTAGATGACACAGTTTTTACGTTTAGTGCTAATTTCTTTAAGAGTTTCCTGGTGATTTCTAGTGATTGTTAGAAATATCAGTCTGAAGTGAAAAATGATGATGATGAAAATAAACCTTGCTTACTTCAACTTCAAGATATTTTGGGAATAAAGATGCAGGTTCTTTTCTTCACTTGAAAGAACGAAATCCATGTGCTCCATGGGATTATTGACAGCTTTTCTTCTCCCATGTGGCTTTCATTTCATGAAGCATCACGAAACTGTAATTCTGAGGTCTAGTTTTCTATCTTTATTTTCTTCTTTCTTTCTTTGGAAAAAAAAATACATGCTGATTTTTAGTCAGAGATTGACTTCCTACTTGGGGTTCCCTCTACTCCTTGGAGAACAGCTTTTTTAATTTCATTTGAGGGATGTAATGGATTTCTAGTATCCAGAGCATATTATGAAACTACAGCACAGCACACACAGATGGGGTATTAGAAACATGAAAAAATAAAAGAATAGACAAAAAAGATAAAAGCCAATTAAGCTCTGTAGTGAAAATATTATAGACCATGAAATCAGTCTGATCATATGTTAGTATGCATCTTGATACTTCAAGGTTTAGAAAATGACTTTTAATGACCAATATGGAGGCGGGGCAGTATATTTTGGCACAGGATATTGAAAAGCAACTGTCAAAAGGTAATGGATTTTATATTTTTTAAAAATTTAGGTTTTTAATCAATCCAAGTCAAGTCCTTCAGTTTAACAAAGATGTCTAGGGGCAATTCACTGGAGCCCTGACCAAGAGAAACACCAAAGGAACATGAGAAGGAACTTGAGGAGCTAAATGTTATTGAGAAGATGATACTTACATGCTGACAAAATTGAAGGACACTCAAAGACTAAAATACTAAAATGAACACAAGCTTCAAAATGCATGGGACACATGAATGTATTTCTGACTCAACATGAAATAGGAGCGAGATGGGCCCTGAAAGCACTCAGGGGTTCCACCCTACCTCATCTTACCACAGGTAAAATGTTGGAGAATTTGGGCAATGATAAAAACCAGCACACTCAGAGCACCTGGGTGGCTCAGTTAAGTTTAAGCATCTGACTTAGGCTCAGGTCCTGATCTCAGGGTCCTGGGATTGAGCCCTCATAAGACTCCCTGCTCAGCAGGGAGTCTGCTTGTCTCTCTGCCCCTCCCCCGACCCATGCTCAGGCCCTCTCTCATTCTCTCAAATAAATAAATAAAATCTTAAAAAAAAAAATCAGCACGCTCAGGACTGAGAAACCACATCTCACACATTCAGAAAACATTAAGACCTCAAGTCTCTCTTGTCTTGTTCTAGTCAACAACTTCCATCTCTTGCCCTAACTGCCCAGCTTGATTCACAGGCTCGAATAACCTTCACCTTCTCCACTCTCATTAAGATTTCTACTGGACAAACCCTAAAATCTACATTTCAGTCCTTAGTTGATATTTCTGTTCACTTGAGATTATCAGCCACTCTTTCCTTGAAAACGAATTTTCCTTGAAATGGTTTCTCATGCTGGCTCCCTACCTCTATGTTCATTCCTTTGGAAGATCATTATTGAAGTTCTATTATGTGCCAGGCACTTTTACGGGCTCTGTGGATACAACAGTAAATGAAACAGTCGATCCTTAATCTCATGGAATTTACATAATAAAGGGGGACAAAGGAAAAATAAATAAAATATTTAGAATACTGGAAAACAACTGCTAGGAAAAAGAAAAATAAAGCAGGGAAGGTGAGATACAGAGTTAAAGGAGTTTGGGTTATAATTTTAGAGAAACTAGCCAGAAAAGTTGATACTGGATATTGATTAAAAACCTAAAGGAAGTAAGGGAGTAAACCATGTGGATTTCTTTCTTTTTTTTTTTTTTTTACCCATGTGGATTTCTGAGGGAGTATCAATCCAGGAAAGGGGAATGGTAATTTCAAATTTTCAAAGACCCCCAAACAGGAATCTGCAGGGTATATTAGAAGAACTTCAAGAAGACCAGGGTGATTGGTACCAAATAATCATGGGTGAGAGAAGTAGAAACTGACTAGAGAAGTAACTGGATCACAAAGGACCTTGTATGCCATTGGAAGGAGCTTGGCTTTTACCCCAGCTGAGGTGAGAACCCATTGAGGTGTTTTAGCAAAGAAGTGACATGACAAGACTTGTATTTTTTTTTTTATTGTTATGTTAGTCACCATACAGTACATCACTAGTTTTTGATGCAGTATTCCACGATTCATTATTCACGTATAACACCCAGTGCTCATTGCAACATGTGCCCTCCTTTCCCATCACTGGGCAACACCATCCCCCCCACCCCCCTCCCCTCTGAAACCCTCAGGTTGTTTCTCAGAGTCCATAGTCTCTCATGGTTTGTCTCCCTCTCTGATTCCTGCCCCCCGCCCCCGGGCTTCAATTTTCCCTTCCTTCCCTTAATGTACTCCGTGCTATTCCTTATGCTAAGCGAAATAAGTCAAGCAGAGAAAGACAATTATCATATGGTTTCACTTATTTGTGGAACATAAGGAATAGCACAGAAGACTTGTATTTTAACAGGATAACTCTGGCTTCTCTACTGAAATATAATGGAGTTCATGGATTAAAGTAAGAAGGCCAGTTAAGAGGCCATTGCAATATTCCAGATGAAGAATGTTAGTGGTCTTGATCAAGGTGGTAGCAGTGACGTGATAAGTAATTAGATTCTGGTTGTGTTTTTTAGGTGGAGCTGGCAAGACCGAACTGATTTTTGGCCACAGCAACTGGAAGAATGGAGCTGTCATTTGTGGGGGTGGGGAAGACTCAGGCGAGGTAGGGTTAAGTGAGAGAGGATCACAGAATGTCAGAAACTTGCTTTTGGTCAAGTTCAACAGGAGATGCCCATCAGGCATACATGTGTGCATGGCGGTTGGGTGAGAGGCAGTAGGGCACTGTCATGAGTCTGAAATTCAAGGAGGAAGTCTGAACTAGAGATACAAATTTAGGGTTCATAAGACATACATGGTATTTCAAGCTATGAAACTGATCACAAAGTAAATAAAGATAGAGAAGAGAAACACCCCAAGACTGAGCTCTGTGTCACTCTAATGTTTAAAGTTCTTCTCCTTTTACCAATCTAGTATGCAAGGGCAATGTCAAGATTGTTTTCACTCTCTTCTTCTCCAGCACCAAGGATTGAGTTCCTTTGAACAAAGGACCATCTATTTATCCTTTCAGCTTGACTTCCTCCCAGCCACAGGCTTGGGTGACCAATGTGACTTCTATTTCTTTCCCATACCATCTTTGATCTTCACATGAACCACATTTCCTCTATAGCGCTTACATAATTTGTATTTGTTATATTTACATGCCTTTTTGGTGTAAAAGCATACATACAACCTGCTTGCTTCACTGTACTGAACCTATCATGAGCACAGAGACCAGTGTGTTGTTAACCCCAGCACCTAGCACAAGGCTGGACATATTGAAGGAAAATATTTATATCTGTTGAAAGAATGCATATGAGCCATTCACTGATGACCCCCTGATATGTAATCCCAATCTGATTTCTTTCCTAAGCTTCAGAATTCACCAAACTGGCCATGAGGTTTCAATTTAGATGTCCCACAGACACCTCAAACTCAATATATGCAGGAAGTATTCCTGATAATTGCTTTGTAAACCAGTGTTAACCCCTCATTTCAATGAATGGGAAAATCATTTACTTAGCCATCCAAATCAGCAATCTGGAAGTCGTCCTAAACTCCTTTTTCTTATGTACCTATACCTATTGGTCCCACCAAATCTTGCCAATTCCTCTAAATGTCCCTCTGCCTCATCCCTGCTACCTTTGCTTTACCTCAGCTCCTAAATTTTTATTTCAAAAGCCTCATAATTACTCTTCTTGATTCTATCCTATCTTCCTTCAATTTATTCTGCTTATTGTTTCCAGAATAATCTTTTTAAAAAGCAAAACTGATCAGCAACTCTATTAAGATTTCCTGTGGCCCCTTTCACTCCCACACAGGAATCAGAAACCAGAGACCAATCCAGATGATTGGCCCACTTATTTGTTAAGTAAATTTGAATTTGTTTCCAAGATTAAAATGGGAATATTTTGTATACAAATTTAACTTTATGGCTCAGCTTGAAAAATCCAAAGCTCTGGTAACATTGCATACAAATTTCTACATTCAGCAACCACATGGAGCTGAATGCCACCTACTTCCTGTGGAGTAGAGATGTCCTGGACTGGGGATCACCACAGTCCACCACCGCTCACATCACTCACATTGGCTATATGACTGGTTCTGCTGGCCTAAAGGGTAAACATCAAATTCCTTAATGTGACATATAAAGCCATCTGGATATGCTCCTATGGGCAACCTTTCTGGAATCTCCCCTTCCAGATGCCCCTCACCTTCTGAGGCCCGTCTCCCACCAGCCTCACATATAATCATGACAATATAGCTGCAGTTCTCTAAACACACCATAATCTCTGGTTTCCCCCGAGTTATGTACACTGTTCCCTCTATCAGGAATGTCCTTGAGCCCCTTTACACTCCTACTCATCCATCCAAAAACAGACAGACCTTGATGGGCCTGCAGGCTCACTTCCTCCCCTTCAGATAGATTAACAGAAAGCTGGCTCAGCAGGGCTGAGTGAACGTAAAAAAATCTGGATGATACCAGATGCTAGGCTTTGGAGACTCCGTCCTTTCTCACTGTATCCTTTTCTTACCCACTGTTACATAGTCACAGGCATGTCCCCTGTTCCTCTGACCCTACAAATATGTACTGTTACAAGAACCCCTTTCAAATGGAACACTGGCCATCACATATGCAGCCTAGCATTGAAATAAACAGGGGGTCAGTGAGAAAGCAGGAGATTGTGTGTGCTTTACAAATTCTCTGCTTGTAAGTTTTCCTGCAATAAAGCCTTTTAAATACCTGCTTCATGCAGTGCTATAGGTGGGTGTCCGTGACCCCTCGGCACAATAGCTTCAATTTCCTGCCCAAGGCTTCCTTGATTTATAAAGCTTTTCCTGCCCTCCTCCGGAAGACTCAGATCTTTGTTCAGGTCCCCCTGCCATCGTGCTCATTCTTAGTTCACCCTGACGTTTAGAAGATTTATCAACTCTGCTGCAGTTCTTGGTGTGACTTCATACTTTATTCATCTCTCTAAACCACACCGGGCAAAGGTAGAAGCTCAATAAACGTTCACATGAATTAGCTGAGCAGTATCAGTAGAGTCGTTCTGATAACTTCTAGCAGTTATTCACAAGACAAAGGACTGAATCTTTCCACCTCATTTAGTAGTACGGAAATAAATGACATTAGGCTTCATTTTCCTTCATTTCTTAGCATATCTATTTTTATTCTTTATAAAACGATCTCAAGGAATTGTTTTGAAGATTAATTTCAGTAAGATACCTACAAGGTGCCTAGCAAAGAGTGGGTGCTGAACAAAAGTACACTATACCAGGGAGGCAGTGCTGGGAGTGGTTGAACACAAGGGCTTTAGAATTCCAATTGAAGAGCCTACTCCTGGATGGAAACAGTGCATAGCACAGAGCCAGCACTGAGTATTTGTTGAATGAGAGAATGAATGCGTCCGTGAATGAGCAAATCCAGGCTCTGCCCATTATTCTTGGGTTGCCTCCAAGTCTTTGCACTCACTGTTCTCTATATGTAAAACAATCTTCCCCCACGTGTCTTCCTGAGGGTTCTGTTCAAACGTCTTCATATTGAGAGGCCTTTCCAGAAAACCTAGATGAAATGGAACCCTTGCACTCCCCTTGCCCTTCTACTTTGCCCTCCGATTTCTCACTATCCACAACACTGTACACTTGGCTCTTCTCCAGCTCAAATTTAAGCTCCAGAGAGCAGGAACTCTGCTTTGTTTGCTTCTGTATCTCCACCCAGAATAGTGTCTGCATGAATGAATCTTGAAGACTCTTGGCACGACTCCTCTTCTTCATTTGTAAAGAAATGGGGTGGAAATAAATGTACTAATGCCTTCTAGATGAACCTTTATATCATCCATTTCTCCCAGCTCTTTGCCCATTGAATACAGAAAGGAGCCTCCATGTTTTATGACTGAAATTCAATGTCTGTGCTGCCCCATACAGTTGGTAGAGGGTCCCCCCACTTCACATCCATACTGAAAAACCTCTTTCAGTCCAGATGGTAGCTAAATCCTACAGTGGGAATGTATTTGTCTTTCATAGAATTTAAAATTTTATAGCTGTGATGATTCTAAAAGCTTACCTGGACCAACGGATTCATTTTATAGAATATGGACTGTGAAGACCAGAGCGGCCAAGTGACTTAGTCAAGATTACACAGTAGCAGAGCCAGGAAACACACACACACACACACACAGAGATTGTATGATCCGAATCCACACCTGTTATAGTAAGTGATGGTCCTCTAACATTAAAAGGGCCTCACCAGGATTCAAATATCTCTCTCTGATTCTGAGTCCAGTGTTCTTTCTACCATAACACTGTGATTACTCCTCAGTCTTGCTAAAGGCCATGCCCATGAACCTTACCCCAGTGGAAACACAGGTTCATTCTTCCAGCAGCTGAGTCACTCCTACAAGCTCAGGTGGACTTAGTGACAGACAGAGCCTGAATTCATTGAGAGTATGTGAGTTCTTCAGAAGCAATTTTCCCCTCTCCTCGGTTGTTAAACTTTTGTTCCTTGGGGTTTCATGGGTCCCGTAATTCTTGCCAGAGCTGAGTCCTAAGGCTACCAGACAGGAGCTTCAAGAATAATGAATTTTCAGAGTCTTAAGATAGCTACTCAATTTAACCAAGGGTGGCAACTGATTTAATCAAGTAGTCACTCTGGTTTAAAAGACTCTGTAGTTCTACGGATGCTATTTAACTTCCCTGCTCTGTCTTCTGCTAGAATTTTGGCTTCAAATCCACCCTAATGACCAGGGGCAGTCAGAATTAATCAGCTCTTCCTACTCACACCCACTTCAAGTCCAAAAAAAGAATGATAAATTTTCTTATCGACAATCACCAACATTATAGAGGACATCACTGCCCCCTGGTGGAAATACTAAAAACTATTACTGAGGATGATGCTGTAAAGATCAAAATCTTCACAGGACAAGAACATTCTGCAAGCTTATCAAGCCAAAAAGCTTAACTCCCTAGAAACTTGCAAGTTAAAAGGTCATGGGATCTGGTTGACTGTGTTATTATCCTACTTCATTTCCCCATCCCTAATCTCTCAACCTCTGGCTCAAACAGCCTCAGGCACCTAGAATTCCTCATCAGATGGTCTTCAGGACAGTAACCCTGAAAGACTGAAATTTCTCAGTTAATATGGGCTTAGACAGGGGCATCTGGGTGGCTCAGTCGTTAAGCGTCTGCCTTCGGCTCAGGTCATGATCCCAGGGTCTTGGGATCGAGCCCCGCATCGGGGTCCCTGCTCGGCGGGGGGCCTGCTTCTCCCTCTCCCACTCCCCCTGCTTGTGTTCCCTCTCTCGCTGTGTCTCTGTCAAACAAATAAATAAAATCTTTTAAATAATAATAATAATAATAATGATAATAATAATAATAATATGGGCTTAGACAAAACACCAGTGATCACTTTAGGACAAAGCAAAAGTCTGTATTCATAAAGTAAAATTAGCACACTATTAGAATTCTATGGGAGCTCTAATTCACGAATCTACACAAAGCTGGCTTCTGCACAAATTCAGCCAACTTGTACATCACCTCTTCGTTCCTTCCTGAGAGCCTTAGGGCCTTTATTCCACTCTGCCATGTGGCCGTAAGTGAAAAGAGTAGAAGAACCACTTGCACAGAAGAAGACTCCTCCAACGACTCTGATGTGACTTCCTGGAATGTCAAGAATTTTTTTCCCCCGGCCTGTGGATGCCAATCCTGGCTGCTCATCAGAATCATGTGGAGAGTCTGTTGTTGTTACTGCCTCATACAGATTGCCAGGCACCATCCATACTTCCTGAATTGGGATTTCAGAGAATGAAGAATCAAACATTTCATGAGTGAGTGAAGTCACTGAGTAAACTTTAAATTTTTGAGAACAGATTTCTTTTGTATTTCTTACATAACTGACGTTAAAAATTAACTCCCTTTTCTCTTCCCTAATTGGCACCACTGTCACTCCTGCACCTCCATTCCCTTGAGCCTGGGCTGTGACACTGGGCATGGTGCATTATGGGAACAGATCTATTTCCCATCCTTCTTCTCTTCTACTTTCAGAGTGATATTTCTAGATACCAGTTAGATCCTCTCACTCCCCGGCATACAACTTTTGGTTGGCTCCTGCACTAGACATGATAAAAGCCTTGCTTCCCGGCATGACACGCAAAAGCCCTCAGGTTCTGTAAGAGCTTGATTCAGTTCAAGCTCTGAGTAAATTTAACCATTAATTAATGAATCATCAACATATCACTTAATTGTATCATAATTATATTTTGCTGTTTAATTATAACTGTCACACGACCCTCTGATGGGTAAACTAATTTTATTTATAAACCTATACTACTCTAAGAAGGAACTAAGAATCAAAATAAATATTTTTGAGCATTCAACATCAAATAATTATACTATTACTACTACTACTGATGATGATGATGATGATGAACTTTGCCCTCTGTTTCCTAAATACATGGGAACATAATGCATTTATATTGACATACAATTGCGTACATGTGTGCTCATTATTAAAAGATAAATTCAGTTTTTCATCCTGTAGGTAATCAGTCTTCAGCAGCGAGGTATATTGCAATAATTGAAAAGTAGATCAAGAAAAGCTTAACAGCCCTCTCTCCCTTGGGGAAAAAAAAAAGGATCAATACAGGCAGGCAGAAAATGCAGTTGTTTTTCTTCATCCACAACTGGAATATTTCTCTGCTCTCTCTATTCCTCAAATAACTTCTGCAGTAAATCATATAATTTCCACTTTCTATGATACAACTAGATCTAGATTTCAGTTACAAAGAAGAAAAAATGGAGCGTGCCTGGGTGGCTCAGTCGGTTAAGCGTCTGCCTTCAGCTCAGGTCAGGACGCCGGGGTCCTGGGATGGAGCCCCGCATCGGGCTCCCTTCAGCGGGGCGCCTGCTTCTCCCTCTCCCTCTGCCTGACTCTCTGCCTATTTGCACTCTCTCTCTCTCTCTCTCTCTCTGTCAAATAAATAAAATCTTAAAAATAAAAAACAAAGAGGAAAAAATGGAAAGAGGGAAGAAGGAAGAACATTTATATGCCCAACTAACTGACTTTGAAGTACAAAGCCATCTATTTAATTAAAAAACAAAACACAATTGTGTAATGAGCACACCCCCTGCCCATCTGCACAAGCACCTTGTGGGAGGGGCCTGATAGTCTCCTTACACTGGTACAGACCCATTGACTGCCCCAGTGGCCCAGGTCAGACTGAATTCCCTCAAATTCCACTGCCTTCTTCATGAAAAAAGGAGTAGGAAACTTCATCTCTCATCTTTTTAGGTTAGTTTGTGGAAAAAAAAATTTTTTTTTCGTAAAACATAAATTCCCACTTCCGGGCCCATAAACGAGGAATCTACTCCCAGAGGAATTAATTCAAGGTCACCACTACTTACAATTTTGCTGTCTTGATACCAGAGCCACTAGCTGGGTGTGTTAAGCACTTGAAATATGGTAAGTGCAACTGAGGAACTGAATTTTTTATTTTAGTTAATTTAAATTTAAACCAAAAAACTGATACGGAATCCAATGGAAAACTTTTAAGTAAGTTTGGAACAAGTTGGAGATATGAATTTACTTTTTCAACTGTAAGTTTTATGAAATCTAAATGCACATAAAATATCTCCAATGAAAATTTAAAATCTGAATTGAGATGTGCTGTTGGTATAAATATTTCTGATTTTTAAAACAGCATAAAAAAGAAATGCAATATATCTCATTAATTGTCATAATGATTACACACTAAAATATTTTGGATACATTGTGTTAAATAAAATACATTATTAAACTTAATTTTACCTATTTCTTTTTACTTTTTTAATGTGGCTACTAGAAAATTCTGTATTATATATGTGGCTCACCTCATATGTCTATCAGACAGCATTGGCTTTGAAGAATCTCCAGAAGATGAATGAATTAAACCAGACCTCTCTCAGATTTTACCTACTTCCCCACCTGACCCCACCCCAGAAGAACTTTCCATACAGAGATCAGATCTGTATAACTGCCTTGTTTCCCATCAACATCACAGAGTTCTCCTGCGGCATGTTTACATGTACAGTTAAGGTCCTTATTGAATATAAGTAGCAGGGCTACAACACGGGGAAGAATAAAATGCCTTAAGGAAAATAACAAGCTCTGAGGAAGGATCTCTTGCCATTTTTCCCTACAGATACAATAATGCAATGCCTACCGCATCTTAGTGGCAGAATTTAACAGGTAAATACTTGGCATTCTCAAATGTTAATATAAATAATATACAAACCCAAAATTAATGATAAAGTCTGTCCTATATACAGAGATGCCATTTTATCACTCTAGTCATCTTGTGTCATAATCTTTATGACAAAACAACAGCATTCTTTGTTGTATTTTTTTTAAAGATTTTATCTATTTATTTTTGAGAGAGAAAGACAGAGAGTGCACACGAGCAGGGGGAAGGCAAAGGGAGAGGGACAAGGAGACTCCCCGCTGAGCAGGGAGGCTGAGGGACTCAGAGCTCAATCCCAGGACCCTGGGATCATGACCAGAGCCCAAGGCAGACGCTTAATGACTGAACCACCCAGGCACCCCTCTTTACTATCTTTAAAAACAGAAAAACTGCAAAATATATATAATTGGTAGATTTTCCCAAGGGACTATTTGATTTTGCTAAAAAGAAAGTTGATAGGAATATATATTTCTGTGCTACATGGCTCTCAAGGGTATCAAATTTCACAGGTGAATGTCAAGTACATTTTCTGGATAATGTTAAATTATGTCACTTGTAATTGCCTTGCATATTGACATTTTAATATTTTGATGACTTCATGAGACTATAAATTAACAAACCATTTTTAAAAGTGTGGTTTAGTGAGAGTATTTTCATTATTGCCCAGTGGCATAGATATCATATGACTTTGCACTAAAATCCTCATTGGTGCAAATTATAGTGGGAAATCTTGTAAGAGCATGTGGTCTCAACTCAGCTCCCACAGATTGGAAGGTCATGATCTGGGCCTCGGGTGGCTGTCTCTAAGCCAGAGAGCTGAAAATCCTCATTTCCCCAGATCCATCAACAATAAGTTCTCTGATCTGGTGTCCTGCTTCTCCCAGGTAATCTGATTTCTATCCTTGGTTCTATCCACTAGCTAGTATCCTCTAGCCCGGAGTTCAACAAAATTTCTGATCATGACCCACTGTAAGAAATACCTTTCACATATCTCCTCTACCCAGACACAAACACACATACACATATGTAATACTTTATAAAAAAAAAATTACCTTTACTAAGAAAGATGCTCTCTGATGTTTTCTCTGCTAGCATATATTATCTTTCTAAAAAAAAAAATAAACTGTTTCAAGCCACTGAAATGACTTCAGAACCAACGAAGTGTTGGGATCCACTGTTTGAAAACCCCAGCTCTAGTTTCTGCTGGGCTACCCCAATAGCCAAGAGAACTTTTGAACATAGGAGTAAGATGGCCCTCCAAAGAATACTGTTTAAACATACCTTGTTCATTATTTGATACTATTATTAATCTTTTCAATTAAATATGAAAACTTTTATTATAATCTCATGATAGGATGTGTATTTTTCAGATATATTTGAAAATTTAAATGAGTTCTTGCTTAAACTACAAAAAAATGAAATTAATCATATTAAAGCTTAGGAAGGAAACACCACAAACATATAATTTTTATTAAAAGCGTTCGCTAAGGATTTTTAGTGTTACTCTATAGTATTTAGCTAACATTAAAGACACTGCTTTAGAAATCTATCACTCTCATTTGTATCATATTAACTAAGATGATTAGATTTGAAGATATATATGAACTTTTTTAAAGATTTTATTTATTTATTCAACAAAGAGAAAGCGCACAATCAGGGGAGGGGCAGAGGGAAAAGCAGACTCCCCACTGATCAGGGAGCCCCACAGGGGACTCCATCCCAGGACCTGGGGCTCATGAGCTGATCTGAAGACAGCTGCTTAACCTGAGCCACCCAGGTGCCCTGAGATCTATATGAACTTTAAAAGCCCCATAGCATATAAGTGAAATAAGTCAGTCAGAGAAAGACAAATACCATATGATTTTACTCATATGTGGAATTTAAGAAACAAAACAAATGAACAAAGGGAAAGAGAGAGAGAGAGAAACTAAGAAACAGACTCTTAACTATAAAGAACTCATGGTTATGGGGGGGGGAGGGTGAAACAGGTGAAGGGAATTAAGAATACACTTCTCTGATGAGCACTGAGTAATGTATAGAATTATTGAATCACTATATTTTACGTCTGAATCTAATGTAGCACTGTATGTTAACTATACTGGAATTAAAATTAAAAACTTAGTAAAATTTTTAAAAACCCAATAGCATAATACACTCATTTGAAACCAATACTCAAAATACTGGCCAATATTTGCAGGAAGATTTAATAATCTTGAGGCCAAAGCACAATATGATTATCATTATATAAGATTTTGCATCCAATTTAGACTTTGTAACCACTTGTTTGGAAGGAAGTCCAATTACTTTTTACAGAATTAATAACTACATGCTGTAGTTACAAAGGCTTTCAGTGAAGTAGTACAGTTATGAGAAAAGTTATAAAATCAATAGAAAATACCAATTGCAACCTGTTCTGCTACAGCTTGTATTCCTTAAATGTGCATTATCTCCTATCTGGTGGGCCGTGGAGAATGGTGACAGCGTAGCAAGGAAGTGGTGTTCACGGTTCACACATATATTTTACAATTAATTTCCCACAATGAAAGAGACTTTAGCAATATATAAAGACTTCAGATAAAAACTGCACACTCTTCAGCAGGGCCTCCCTTTGGTGTAAATAGTGGCTGATTTTCTGGCTTCAAGAATCAGAACCCTTTTCACTGGCTACCTGATGAAGCTGGAGGCATAAAATATGTTGCCAGGACATTCTCCATGCTATTTTAAAAACTTTATGAGAAAGCTACATTTTGAATCAGTTTTTTATAGTTTTGATGAAGTTGCTCTCTGTTAAAAGCAAAAGCCCTAAAGTTCACACCTCTCAAAAGAGGAGTCAAGAGCACCAGAGTATAATGTTGCAAATGTTTGATTAAGGGGAATGCTGGGGGCAATGCTAAAAAAAAAAAAAAAAAAAGGTCTTTGGGCTTCTGTTGGTTAATAGGATTATAATTGTTTTAGTTATTGCTTTAGTTACAAAGCCCTATGGGTTTAAAGTAGTCTATCTCACCCTTAAGTCCTATTGTTTTCACTGTGTAATTTTGTAGAACGTCAAAAAATGCACAGATGATGGCCACTGAAAAACAAAAACAGAAACAAAAATTACAAGTATTGGCAAGGTTGTGGAGAAAAGGGAATGCTGTGCACTGTCGGTAAGGATGTAAAATGGTGTAGCCACTATGGACAGTAGTAAGGCGGTTCCTCAAAATATTCAAAATGGTACTAACATACGATCGAACAATTCCAATTCTGGGGGGAATGGTTGAAACAAACGGAACAAAAGCACTAATCTGAAAAGATAGATGCACCCCTCTGTTCACTGCAGTATTATTTACAATACCCAAAATATGGAAGCAACCTAAGTGTCCACTGATAGACGAATGGGGAGAGAAGATGTGGGATCCACACACACACACACACACACAGTGGAATATTACTCAGCCATTAAAAAGTATGAAATCTTGCCATTTGTGACAACATGGATGGACCTAGAGGGCACTATGCTAAGTGAAATAAGTCAGGTAAGGAAGACAAATATACATGATTTCATTTATATGTGGAATCTGAAAGACAAAATAAACAAAACAGAAATAGACTCATAAATACAGGGAACAAATTGGTGGCCGCCACAGGGGAGGGAGGTAGAGGGATGTGTGAAATAAGTGAAGGGATCAAGAGGTACAAATTTCCAGTTATAAAATAAGTAAGTCATGAGGATGTAACCTACAGCACAGGGAATAGAGTCAATAATATTGTAATAACTACATATGGTGACAGATGGTAACTAGACTTGAACATTTTGTAATGTATATAAATGTCAAATCACTATGTTGTAATCTGAAACTAATATAATATTGTATGTCAACTATATTCCAATAAAAATATTTTATAGAATTGACATCTTGTATGTATATTTTTAGGCAGAATTACATGAATTTATATTGTTAAAATTACATATTGATTTTTTTTAAATCTTAGTTACTTATTTATTTTTAATCTTTCAGTCCTTACAGATCTACCATATAACTTCTCCAATCACCTTTTTTTTCAATCCATTTTCTATCCCCCATTATTTAGCAAAGGATATGATCTCCAAAAATTTTTTTAAATTTTTATTATTTTATTATGTTATGTTAATCACCATACATTACATCATTAGTTTTTGATGTAGTGTTCCATGATTCATTGTTTCCGTATTTGAGAGAGAGAGAGCATGAGAAGGGTGGGGAGGGGCAGAGGGAGAAGCAGACTCCCCACTGAGCAAGGATCCCGAAGTGGGACTCGATTCCAGAACCCTGAGATCATGACCTGAGCCGACGGCAGACACTGAACTGACTGAGCCACCCACACGCCCCTGATCTCCAAAATATTTAAAGAATTTCAGACTGAATATCTACTTCATCACGCGGTGGGACTTCCATATAGTGGTTATGTTTTAGATACTGTTTCATCATTAGCCATTCCACTTTATAACATAGAAAATTATTTTGGCACTAATCAATAGCACACGAGTCATCTGTGAGAATATTTTTTCTTCCTCACTGTCACTGTAAAGTCTATTAATAGCACTGCTAAAATGATATTCTCTGATTTGTGGAAATTTCACTAAAATCCTTGATGATTAACTGTTGACAATCCCTTTGCCAACCTTACCTAGTGCTGCTTGTGTTGTCCGAGCCATGAGTTTGACAAAGAAAACATTTTTTTCTAAAATGACTTTTAAAGATTTCAAATGTTGACAACCCTTTTTATATCCATTGTCCGTAATGTTACAGTAATATTTCCTCACTGGCTTTTTAATTTCTTATGAATATTACATGAGCAAACAGGGAAACATCTTTTCATGATCCTTTTATCCTGTGGTAATCATTCTCTTGATAACTTGACATCCTCATCATCTCCTTGATGGTTCTCAAAATCCAAACTAAACTTAATGGAATAGAAGAAATTAATTCATTTGAAGTTCTCCCCATCGTTGCCCTAATAACTTCTAGTATAGAGGATAAGATTATTTTTTTCTTCTTTCCTGTTTGGCTTATCATATTTTGAAATCATTTATGCAATTCTTTGGAAATATGACTTTTTCCTTATATTTTTAAACATTTCAGTGACAGAAGTACAGTGTTTAAACCTCCCTTTACATTTAAGAAGTATGAAATATCTGACTTTATCAACATGTTTCTTTGTAAAATATTCAGTTAATCTTGATGTTTTCATGACTTCAATAAAAAAAAAAAATCTCGCTGGCCAATTAGGCTAACAGCTAACTGGTCACTTGTGAGCAAAGCTATGAAGCCCAGTTTCAAATATTCAATTGAACATTATCAACTTTTTTCCTCATTTTTTGACATTTTAAATCTGCCCTCTTGTAAAACTATCTGCTAGACATGACTTTGGGTTTCCTGCAGGTATCTCAGTCTCTAATAACCAAAAGAAAACTCATACTCTTGTTCCCAAAATGAGTTCATTCTTTCATCCAACAAATATTCATTGAGCTCCAATTATGTGGCAGGCACTGGGTTGAATCTGGAAGATACAAGGTGAACAAGATCAGATAGATCTTTTGCTCAAAAAAGCTAGAAGTCAAGAAGGGAAGGCACACAAATCAAACACAATAGGTAATTACAAATTCACATAAGTTATGTGAAGAAAGGGGTACAGCTCTTTGTTGTAAACGGATTTGTTCTGCATTCAGGAATCACGACATCCTAATAAATTCAAGCATGAAATAAAATTTGGTGGATGGGCTGGAATTAATTGAGCAAACGGAGGACACACCATGTGCAAAGGTTTGGTACATGGTCAAACAAAGGCCAACGTGTATGGAGACCTAGTCATAGCCCCAAATCCCTTGGTCTTTGTCCAGAGAATCATGGAAATCCTCTTAACTATTCTAAGCAGAATTTGACCGAAGCAAAATCTTATCTGGAAAACGTCACTCTGGAGAGCAATTTGGAAGGGTAGTCAGAGTGGAGGAGAAGAAACCAAAGAGCAGGGTATGGCAGAAACCTAGGTCAGAGAGATGATGGTGGGTAGCAGCAGAAGAGAGGGAGGAACACTGAGGTATGAGGGACTGGGTGCAAGAGCAGATGTGACACACAAGGGAGAAGTTTCTACTCGACCCACTCCGCAAATTCCTTCAAACTGCCTGTTAATTAACTGCATGTATGGAGACATCTCTCCTGGATAACACTCTTTCCGTTAGGGTGTTTTCAAGGGCTGGGAAAGAAACCCCTGCTCAGACACATTTATCAGTAAGAGTATTTATCATCTCGCACAATGGGGAGTCCCAGGTTTTGGCGGGCCTGTGGTCAGCCCGCTCTGACATTCATAACACTGTAGTCATTCCAAAGCTGGATTCCCTCAGGCTCAAAGATGGCTTCCAGCACAGGTGAAGTTACAGGCTTGCTAAATCGCACCAGCCGGAGTGCGGGGAACCTCTGCAGTCATGGCATATTAATCTTTCCCCTCAACAGACCCAGGAACAAGGTCAGCAGTCCTTACCTACATCCATAACCACTGCCAGGGGAATGCCAGGTTTTGCTCTGTCTAACCCAGGTTCCTGAACCACTACAAAAAATAACATCAACTTAGACCAGTGCTTCTCAAAGTGTGAGCGCCTCACCAGCAGCATCACTATCTTCTGTGAACTTGTTAGAAATGCAAATTCTTTTGCATCAGAAACTCTGGGGATGGGACCAGGCAATCTGCGCCTTAACAAGCCCTCCAGGTGATTCTGATGTGTGCCCTCTAAAGAAGCAGCAACGGCTCAGGCTGATCAGAACAAGTCATGAGGTTTCCCTGAATCACATAGACTCTGCAGGGTAAAATTAACTCCTGATTAGAGTTTGAGAAAAACATGTGTGTGGCTTAGAGTCTGCCCAGTATGAGAATACCTCTCCTCTTTAAGTTAGGTTATACTTAAAATTTTTTTTAACTTAATAAAACAAACTTTTCAGGACACTAAGAGAGACTAGCCAAGTAGTTTTCAAGCGCCCACGATTCCTTATCAAATGCAATGCACAACAATTTCTAGATATTACACTTTTTTCCTTCAGATAGGAAAAATTTGAATTATTCAAATGAGCTGTCATGATATTGTTGCTCACACAAGTGCTGGGGGCAGTTGCTATTTCTCACCCTACTCCATAGACAGCCCCTACATGGACCAGAACTTATTCCAGTAAACAGAGAGAGTGTCTCAGTCTATGAAACACTTTCCATAAGACAGAAATGTGCTCAAGGAGAAATCCAGTTACAACTTTTGGGATACAAAAGGACAAGATTTTCCTCACCTATTTATGGAAAACTGAATTATCAACTATTGCAAACAAGCAACAAATAAATAAAGGCGCTTAGGCAAGAGATCATAAATGCATTTATTCTCAAACTCTGCAGCTAGCTATCTAGGAAAGGACACAGTGATCTTGACATGCTTTGCTTAAATAGTCAAAACATATTAATAATCCATGAGGTATAAAAACATTTATTATTGAAGGACCTGGAATCTCAGACCCCTTCCGGAGATTTTCCTGTGAGTCTCTCATTGGAATATGAAATAGATAAGGCTACTTTAATCAGAGAGTTGCTTAAACTGAATTTGTCAGGAAAAGGAAAATGGTTTACAGTTATTTGTTCTCTGTTTCTGACATCTGTGCCAATTCCAGAGTGTAGAAACTCAGTTTCCAAGAGATCATCATTTGTTTTGGGCTATGATCTCGTTTATAAGTAGAGGTTCTTAGCTGCAAATCATCGCAATGAACTCTGCTAATAGTTCAAAAGAAAAGGAATATACTGGAGATTATAAGGTAATGTGCACAATTCCCAGGGGAGTCAGAGAAGGAATGGTGGCTATGCAACCAGGAACAATGTCCAGAATCATACCTCACAACTGGTTGCTTTTTTCTTGAGTGGGCACAAACCCCATGGCTTGTATCATTGACACTAACACTCAAACTTCTTCCACTGCTTCCGTGGAAAATGGCATTCGCCCCCACTACCTCCATCACAGGGATTCGGTGAGCTACCAACTCTTTTGGGTCAGTAGCTTCCAATTCAAAGTCTGTTGCCAGTGGCTTTAAGGGGCCAAGTCTAAGTCACATGCCACCCTGGCCACAAAGGGAGGTAAGGGGAATGACTCACTGGTATCTAAAGTGAGAAGGAATTCATAAGGTGGGAATATCCTAACACAGAAAATTGTTCAAAGGTGCCAAGAAATCCAAAAGAATGGCAAATATCCACCAGATTCAGACTTAGGATGCTTTCTATGTTTACACTCTGCTTTCCTTCTACTTTTTGCCATCAGTTACGGGTGAAGCTGGCAAATAAGTACAGCAGTCACACACTGTCCACACTTGTAGACTTCTTATCTTAGTGGATGGAAATGACAGAAAGCAAGCACCGTGCTATGCCCAATGCTGCCAGGCTGCCCCACTGAACCCAGGACAACATAAGAAAATCTCTATGATAGCAAAGTTCTTAACAGAGATCTCAATTATTCATAAAATAATGGGTTATTAGTGCTAGAGAAAATGTTAATACATCATCTTGTCCAAATCTTTCCATTTAATAAGTTGACAATTTTTTATCATGTTTATTTTTAAAAAGGCATATGTGACAGAAAACATTGTGGCACTTAAAATTTGGAATTTTTAATGAAAACTTACATGAAGCCAGAGTTTCCTGAGCAATCAATATTTTTAAGTGAAGAAATTCACTTTTTTTTTCTTTTTTAGAGAGAGAAAGCAAGTGGAGGGGGGAGGGACAGAGGAAGAGGGAGAGAGAGAATCTTAAGCAGGCTCCACACTCAGCATGGAGCCTGATGCGGGGATCAGTTTCATGATCGTGAGGTCATGACCTGAGCCAAAATCAAGAGTCAGACACTTATCCAACTAAGCAACACAGGTGTCCCAGAAATTCATTATTTTTAAATTGACCTTACTCAATAAAAAATGTATTAACCTAGGGCAATAGAGATCAAATAGTTAATCACCAGGGTTGGCTATTAGTAGGCCACAGACACCTTTGTTCAAATTAGAAAAACTGTCTTCCTAAATACATTTTCTTACTTCCATATGCTGAAAATTATCATTGTATTCTTAAATCCTTAAGAACAAAATGATTTACTGCCCTCCACCCTAAATTTGTTGTACAAATATATAAATTTATAATGTCTAAAATAGTGAATGTTATCTTTTTGGGTTGTGCAGTACACAACATGCACAACCATGCATGATAGCCCTGGTAGCAACCCCTCTCTGCAGAAAATCCGTTCTAGAGCATACTTTGTTAAATCATTAAGTACATGGATATACATGCCATACAGAGAGACTGCTTTAAAAAAAGATCTTAAAATTCAGTGGCTCAAAAAAAAAAAGTTAACCTACTCCTATGTAACAATCTCAAGCAGAGTTTGGCAAATTATAGTCTTTGGGCCAAATTCAGTGCCCAGCCTGTTTTGCATTGGTCCTCAAGTTAGGAAAGGTTCTTACAAATTTAAATCGTTGTTTAAAAAAAGAAAGAACGTGTGACAGTTTCAATATGTGGCCTGAAAAGCCTGAAATATTATTATTTCTTTACCAAAAAAAAATTTGCCGACCCCTGGCATAAAGGCTGATCTGTGGTCCAAGAGCAAAGCTCTGTGCCACAAGGCCATCAAGGACATAGGTTCATTCTATCATGTTGTTCTACCATCACTCACCCAGGATGTTGTCTTCATCTGCACGGTCAAGGTTTGCTCATCATCACCACTTCCACATCCTAGTTGGTGGAAAGGGGGAAAGCCAAAGTGAAGGCCAAGCACTTCTATTTTTAAAAAATCTAAGACCAGTACATCACTTCCCTTAGATCACATGACAGAATCATAGCATATTGTCATGGTTAACTGCAAGATCAGGTGGGAAATGTTATATCTGGCTGGGCAGCCATGTGCTCAGCTGAAATCCTCAGGTTTTTATTGCTAAGAGCAAGAGGGGAGTGACTGGTACTAGGAGAAATTAGAAATCTGTGCCACATATACTACACAGAATCCTCCTGATTTCCTCGGTTGACGCTGAGCTATTTCAAAAGGTTAAGATCTCCCATCATGCCCACACCACATATCAGGATAATTCCCATGGAGCGAATTTCCACAGTGGGGATTCCTGTCAACAATCAACACAGCTTTCTCTCTCTCACACACACACACACACTCACACACACACACAGACACACTCACACAAATAAGCAAATGTGAGGGAAGAAGGAGAGGAAGGCCCAGGGAAAAGGAGACAGGAACAGGATGGGGTAAGGCACTCATCAGATAAAGTAGGAATTTCAGGATCTTCCAGTTAACGGCCAAAGTAGCTGAAAATTATATTGTCCTCAGCCACTTACTGTCTTCCCTGAGGCTGGCGAAGACACTCCTAGTTGCCTGCCTCAGGCAGAGACTACTAAATATAAAAATGGTCTCAGTCTAATCTGAGGATAATAAACACTAGTCGGATTCCTGATGGGCGCAGGTGAATCCAGGTCTTACTGACATCAGGCATCCCATCAGCCGGTGTTTATTTGTTGGATATTTTGAGTGATGGTGTTACATGTTTACAACAGGTGAGGACCCACAAAACGGTCTCTCAGGTACCCTCTGCTTCTGTCCTCAAGTAAAACACCAGGCAGGTCTGAAAGCCTGAAGAACCTGTCTTAATTGCGTTTTCGGAGACCTTAGGAAAACTGTGGATCCCCACCCCTCCTTGGAGGATGAACAACCCCTGTGAATGCCTGCGGCCCTGGGAGGTGAGAGGCACCCTAAATCTTCCAGGCCTCGCCGACCTGGGACAGCTCAGACAACAGCACTTGAGGAGATTCCATTAAAACATAAAGCCTCTAGCCAACCAAAAAGTATTGTTTTCAAAGTAAAAAACAATTACACATCTTAATGAGAAAAGGGTATGGTCATTTTTGAGAATTGAATGAGTGTCCAGAAAAAAAAAAAAATGGAAGAAGTATCTTAAAACCCCGACAGAGACCACTGTAACTGGTTTAAGCAGAAAGGGATTTCAGAGAGGGGCGTGGCTGCTTACAAAATCTTGAGTAGGTGCTAGATCCCCACCCCCAGAACTAGCCCACGCAGTTTGGCCTCCGCCACAATCAGGAAGATAAGGAATCATCCACTGCCCCCGCTGCAGACGCCAGGAACCGCCTCAGCCGGAGCCACCAAAGACCGGTGCCCTGTGCCCTGCTTCTCAACACCCACAGCTGGTGCCAGATGCTGGGGCCCCATCACAGCTGCCACAGGAAAACAAGGGTTTCTACGACTTTACTGCAGAAGCACCGATTCCTCCTCACTCCACCTCATGCCTGGGTTCACATGCTTGGTGGGAGCCACGTTAAATGTGGAACCCAAGCTGAAAGCCTGAGAAATGTAGAGACTGCTTTTCCCAAATCCAACACACACACAAACATTAAAAGGGGTTTGGAGTCATATTATAGATGATGTAGTGCACATTTGTCACTATTTTTGTCTGCTGGCAGAAATCCCCCACAATACTGTATTTCACAATTTCTAGGATGCGCACTGTTTTTTCACAATTAAATATCTCTGAAATCAGATGCTTCTGACGCTCCCTGGCTTCTTAGATGCCCCCCTTTTCAGAGACACCCAAAGGGGAAAGTAAATGCTCGGCAAATGTTGGCTATTACAATCATTAACCTCATTAAAAAGAGGGGAGATTAATGGCAGTTGTGACATTTTACAATTGGTTCAGCATCTCATTATAGTTAGAAAATAGGATAGATAACTCTCATTTTTGTACCATGATACTCATACAGAGCAATCTGTACATTTTATATCTATGATTTACAAATACCAACTCCCAGTCATCAGTAACTGCACACTAACTGGCCAATCAAATCCCCAACAACACAGCAATAATACAACCCATTCTGAGGGTAAAAAGAATTTGAGCTGATTCTGAAGTAAGGCATAGGCATTGCTTAGGAAAAATTACAAACAACAGCACAGAACGATGTGTTACACATTGACAACTTCAGTTTAAGTTTCTATAAGATTCCGTATCAGCTGGGAAATAAACAAATGTGTACATAATTAATATGCAAAACATTGTCATTACTCTTTAGCTAAAGTGCGAAGATTTGGATGTGAAAGAAGAAAGAAATGTTATCTTCCCAAAAAAGAAGACCTCATTCTCAGGGGACATGGCATATATTTAATACATAGTGAGGAGTAATCCATTTTCGAATTTTAGAAGCACTATTTTAACTGTTTTAAGAGTTATGATTGGGGTGCCTGGGACGCTCAGTTAAGCCTCCCACTCTTGATCTCAGCTCGGTTCTTAATCTCAGGGCTGTGAATTCAAGCCCTGCATTGGGCTCCCCTGGGTGTGGAGCCTACTTCAAAAAAAAAAAAAAAAAAAGTCACTGTAAACCTTTCTGGATGAGATCTTTGAAGATGAACAGTATTTTTTGCTGGTTGGCAAACTAGCCCCCGTACAAGGAGAGCAAGGAGGGACAGACGGAAGAGGCAGGCCACTCCAGATCGGATTGGTAGGTGGCAGGTTTAATAAGCAAGGGGATTTATTTACGAGGCTAGTCTCCCACGGCCGCAAGGCAAGTAATCTCCACACCTGCCTGCCAGAGCGATAACAGTTTACACAGAGGCCTTACCTGGGTTCAGTCTCCAATACCATGTAGATAGTCTCAACAACACATTACTCCCTCAAGGCGAGGTCCTTGAAACAAAGAGACAGCTCTGGCTGTGGGGACGTGGGCAGAACATACATTCCAAGGGCTGGGGAACTGGTGAGCAGCCTCTGATTGCCCGAATCCAGCTCCTGGGTCAACTGGAGGTCACGTCCTCTCAGTGACTTTCCCCAACATCTTTCAAGATGTAAATCTTTAAAGGGGACTGCCTCTTTTACATGTTCATTTGAATTATTTGAATCAGATCAACTCTAGCTGAGCCTCCAGCCTTTTAAAAAGATAAAACAGACACCAGGCTTTGTGTTCTATGCAAGTAAACACAGAGCTCAGGACTGTGTAACAGACCTCTGATTGGACTCGCAGTCAGGGTCAGATGCCTCCAAGAGGGGTGAAGACTTCCCAGATCTTCCCTGTCAGAGCACTGACCAATCCATAATGAAAGTGCTGGATTTATTCTTTCTCTCTCCACTCAGAGGGCAAGTGTAAACCCAGTCTTGTTGCTTTTTCTGTCCCTAGTACCTGGCCTCGGGGATACTCAATAAACATTCATTAAATAAATTATCAAATGAGTGGTTGAGAAATAGTCCCGCGGAAAAAAACACTCCAGGAGCGTTGAAATTCAAAATGGTCCTAAAAATGTCTCTCAGGTCTCATCATAGTATTTTCCTCCAGGAAAGGAGAAAAAATTATAAAACAGCTGAATTCCTCTTTACAGGAAAATCCCTTTCTAAAAATTAAAAGAAATCCAAATTTCATTCTGAAATATAGCACACATACATAAAGTAAGAGAAATATATGAACAGTTTAACTTAGGACCCAGGTGTTGAACTAGAACATTTCTAGGACCCCAGAAGCATGGCCACACCCCGTCTACACTCTCAACTCACCTTCTGCCAACATCTGCCAGTCACCACCCCTCTATTTCTTCTTCAATAACCAATGTCACTATTGTCCTAACATTTGTGGGAATAATTTTTGTTTTACCACCTATGTTCAAATGCCTAAATTATAAGGTTTGCTTTGATTCCCTAAATAGTGACTTTCCTTGGTTCATCAAGATTAGGTTATGATTCAAACTTTTCAAGATTATTTCATGTCTAGGGAGCAAAAACAGGAATGCATATGAAGTGCTGGATAACAAAAAAAAAATGTCTTTCATTATATCACACACAAATAAAAAGTTTTACAAACACTAACCTTTTCATACAATTAGAAAAATAACGAGAATGAAAACAATTCAGAGCAACACGTTTATTGAAGCTCTCGCTAAGCTTTCATTTACAAGCAAATATACTCGGAAAAAAAAATCACAAGACAATATTTTAAAGTGTTATACCATCTACATAAAAATTAAACTTGCAGAATTTACAAATTAATATTCTGAGCAAACAGATAAATTATACATCCTTTTGCAAAATCCAATCTACAGCATTTAAAAATTCTGTTACAATGTAAGACAGTCTCTCTTTACAATCTACTTATTTACATAGCTTTTCCCACTGCAGATGATATAGTTCTCACCATAACTACCAAGGTTTGCAAACATAGTGTATTTAAAATATATTTAGCAGCATATAAAAAAAATTAGATAAAAGGGTAAGGAAATACTACTATTAAATAAAAATGAAATTAAAAGGTGATAATAGAAACAACTCCATAGGAAAATAGATCAAAATATATTTCTGTTAGGACATCAAAAATGTTTCCCATCACAGAATGTACGCACAGCACTAATAAAACAATTTAACAGCATTTTAGTCCTGAGCACAGAATATAGCACAGCTGTAAAACTTTGGTCAATACAAGTAAACATCAACATTTAACACAAACTGTTTAACATTCTTTGTTAGTAGATAAAGGTCATCAATTCCACCTTAGGAAAAATCATCAATAATATTCTCCTAATCTTATTTTTTTCCCGTTATATTAAAAGAGCTTTGAAATTTGGGAACCTTCTATAGACTGATATAAATACCAGACAAACGGACCACAATTTGACTAACATTCCCAATATGTTTAAATATATAAATCATCTAAACAGACTATACGACGAGTTACCAGTGGGTTGCATTGTATTCCAGGTGTTTTCTGACTATCACAAAAGCAGACATCTTATAATTCAAATAATTTTAAAGTGTTTTTTTATAGCTAGGCACAAAAATCCAGCCACAATAAAAGTGTGAATCAAGCAGTATACCAATTAAAGGATATATATGTATTGGCAGATATTAAAATTAAGCGCACAGGCTAGTACACAGTTTTATTAGAATACCATTTATATTCAGCAGTTGGATTCAGATATATTTTCCAGTTAATCCCATTCATAAGCTTTTGCCTAATAAATACAGGGCAACATTTCATAATGAACGTACAGAGTATTATCACAGTATTCAGTTTATGACTATCTTCATTCATGTTTAATTACTGGCAATATCTTCCCCCAGATCTCCTATGTCAGAGATCTGGCCATCTTGCAAATTGCGAGCCTTCCAAATTCTCACAGTTCGATCACTACAAAACAAATTAAAAATGAACATGTGAAAAGAGGCAGAAAGACAAAGAAATAGCTCTTAGAATCGTGTACTGTGAAGACATTTTCTGAAGAGGACTTCAATAGAGGTAAGCAAAAATATACATTGTCCCATACGTATATCAAACAGATACCCATAATAATGATATTAAAAATAGCTCATATTGTTGAGGGCTTACTATATGGCAGGCATTGTTACTATGTGCCCTTTAAATATAAATACATTCAATTCTCTTTAACTACCATAGAGATAGTAATGCTATTACCCCCCTTTGTATTGATGAGTAAATTGAGATCCAGAGAGGTTAAGTAATTTGCTCAGTATCACAAAGTACGTGTGTGATAGAACCGAGATTTCAACCTAGGCAGTCTGGTTCCAGGGCCCCACCTCCCAATCACCACACTGGATCTGCACTCATTGTTTCAAAAAACAACTCATGATACAACATTGGTCAGAGATCTTCAGGCACAACAGCTCGCAGTAAGGTTACACTAAGGCTTCTGGGAAGGGAGGAGATCAGGGAAGGGATTCCAGGGAGTTGGTGGATCTGGCAACAGTCAGAAGAGTTACCCTCAGGTGAAACCAGCATAAGCCCACAGGAAAAGCAGGAAGCTACTGAGAAGTGGACTGATACTCCAATATCATAGAACATAGAAGATTCAAAGTGTTTCTGAGAAAACTTGTTTTTGTTCACCCAGCCTGTGGGTACTGGGGAGTGGTCATTAAACCATCATGTTTCTTACTGTGTCTCTCATAGCTTGAAGGGAGTGTTACTTTTCTCCAATTATCTAGTAAACTCAAAGCCAAAAGAAAGTTTCCATAGAATTTCAGAGTTAAAAGGCACTTCAGAGATTATGCAATCCATTTCAAGGATAGAGAGAGTTTAGTTACGTGTCCAGTGTAACATAGTAAAGGGCAGAGGTGAGCCTAGGGTCTAGGCTTTCTAGTTTCTAATCAGCAATCTCTGTTCTCCCTAAGAGTTCTCATCACAAGCAAACAAGAAATGTTTTTTTCTTCTTTTTGTATCTATTTGAGATGACAGATGTTAACTAAACTTATTGTGGTAATCATTTCACAATATATATAAGTCAAATCATTACGCTGTATGCCTTAAACTTATACAATGCCATATGTCAATTATATCTCCATAAACTCACACAGCATATGTACACTGAAACAGCAAGGGGATATGTTCATTCATGCACCTACTCATACACCCATTCATTTATTCAACCGTCCATTTAACAAATGTTTATTGAGAACCTGCTGTGTTCCAGGTACTATTCAGGTGCTTGGGACAATTTAAAGACAAACAAGCAAACAAACAAATAAATAACAAAACCCTCTCCCAATGTAGATTATACATTCTAACAAGAGGAGACAGTGCCTGGAAAGCACTTAGAACAATGCATGGCAAATACTAAGCTCTATACAAGGGTGTGTTAATTGACAAATAAATAAAGTAGAATTTGAAAATAGGCCTTCTGATTTTATTGGCCATTTCCCTGATTTTTAAGTTTTACATAGGAAATACATTTGCATCTGGTGCACCATGGGTAAACTGAGAAACAGTTCAGTTCTTCAAAAATAAGACTATACCATGGAAGAGAGGTGTTACAGTAATACACTTCACCCACCAGATCTCAGTGACATACAATACTTTCAGAGTCTTATATGAGTGTCCCACATCTTTGAGGGGTATTATTTCCAGTAAACTATCAAGGACACAGCAAGTTTCCAAGAGAATAAACAGAAGTGGTGAGTCTTAAGAAAGTAATACATCTTGGAAATAACATCAATGAAGCACCAAAGGTAAGCACCTTAGAAAAACACAAAACAAATCAGCTTTGAAGTACTTTAGAGATATGAGAAAGTAAATCTAAGTGAAAAGAGGGATTCAATGAAAATAGCACAAATAATAAGAGATGCCACAGAAATATAGCAGAGGTTTCAAAATAAAGTCAGGGTAATCGTGCATTTAGGATAGATGAATCAAGAATGTGCTCTGATTAAATTAAATGTAAAAATGACAAAAGGAGATTTTCAAGGTAGATATTCATGAGACATTTTATTTTATTTGAATGAGACCAAGACCTCACTTTAGGGTATATATGCTTTCCTTGCCAAAGTACTTATATACATATGATGTCATTTTTATGGTCACAACATCTCTCCACTTCCTTCAATCATCGTAAACGTCACTTCCTCAGTGAGGCCTTCACCAACCATCCTATTGTGTGACCTCCTCCCCATGATATTCTCTTCCCTGTTCCCTGCTTTATTTTTCTCCATAGCACCTATCACTATGTAACATATTTTAGTTATTTATTTTCTTTTCTTCTCCTTAGAATGAAACTGGGGGTCTGATCTGTTTTGTTCACAGCTCTTCCCAAGAGTCTGGAACAGTGCCTGACATATAGGGGATTCATCATGAATGAAAAATAAGCAAATGAATCCATCAATCCAGCTTCCCTAAGAGGGAGGAAGCAGATATTATTATTAAGTACTTATTCAGCTGACCCTCAAACAACACAGGTTTGAACCACGAGGGTCCACTTTCACATGGATTTTTCGATAAACAGCACAGCACTGTAAATGTATTTTCTCTTCCTTATGATTTTCTTAATAACATTTTCCTTCCTCTAGCTTCCTTTATTGTAAGAATACATATATAATACATATAACATACAAAATATGTGTTAATTGACTATATTATCAGTAAGGCTTCCGGCCAACAGTAAGCTATTAGCAGTTTAGTTTTGGGGGGAGTCAAAATTATACCTGGATTTTCAACTATGCATGGGTCAGTGGCCCTAAGCCTGCATGGTCCAAGGGTCAACTGTACTTTACAGAGAGGAAGAAGAGGAAAAAAGAGATTTTTTAAATTATTTATTCTAAATGTGAAGAATGATAAGTTTGTTGTCTTTTGGGAAAAAAAAACTTTAGAATTAGTCACCTATAAATGATTTTTTAAATTAAAATTACCAGGGGAAGATCTGGCAGCAGACTTCCCATATAAGCAGAGTCCAGATACAGAAGTAACATATTCTCATGTAGTCTGGGGATTAAACTCAGTGTCCAAAGTGCACATCAGAAAATATAAATAAGAGATCTTAAATAGAACGATTGTAATAAAAGAAGGGTTTTTATATGTTCTACATTTCCAGACATTTACAACTTATAATATTTATTAAATCTGAACACAAACAACCAATACAGAGAAAAATCACACGGGAAAACTTACTCGGCTGCAGTAAAAATGTGGGTGGAATTAACACATATGGCATTGATAGGACTATCATGACCCTTCATCTCTCCGACTGGCACAAAAGTATCCACGTTCCACAGCTTCAGAATGCCCCCTCTGCAGCCACTGAGCAGAACCGGGTGCCCTGGCACCACTCCTAGGGCACAGACCCAATCCTTATGTGCATTTGGAACTTGCTGAGAGAAAGAAAGAGAAATCAGCAGCTTAAGAGGAGCCCTCCAAAATGACATTTTCACAGCAAAGTAAGTTACAAACATTTTTGTTGACAAAACAATATTTGGAATACTGAATGGCCTGGAAACTATAAAAATCATTTTCTACGCAATCATTCTTAGTGACTTACAGAAATAAATCTGCAATTTGCTTCCAATTTGCCTCAATTATTATTAGTGTTATCAATATTAAAGAACTATAATGTTAAAAATCTTACAGAATCTAAAAGACCCAGAAAGTATACAGAATTTTTCACATCACATTCTCTTCATGGGAGTTAATATGAATTTAATTCAACAAGTTTGAAAACTACAACCCGGTATGTAGACTATAAAGAATGCCTCATAGTCACTGCCTTCAATCTTTGGTAGAAAACATGGAGGCTTAAGGCTTTTTGGAGAAGACCAGAGCTAACAAACATTTCATAATGAGTAAACAATAATTCTAAGCTCAAACTATATGACTATATTTGAGTGTAAATATATTTATATGAATAATATAAAAGTCACAACCATGAATGTATATCTATAAAGGATTTTGAATGCAATAAATGCATCTGTTGCCAAGTTTGTTCCATTGACATGCTACTTGTTCATTTTGTTTTCATCTATTCTTACCTAGAAGGTATTATTAATATTTGAATGTTGCCCTTCTCATAATTAGTAACTCTGGTGGCTGAAGATGAAACACTCTTTAAGAGGCTCTTCAAGTTCTTACATAGACTAGTGGTGGCTCTGAAGAACCCATACCCACTCCATCCCATGAAAGGTTTTGCATTACCTGTAGAAGGTCTTTTTGAGCTAAGTCCCATTTCTTGATTCCATTATCTCTGGACCCACTAAATAGGTTATCCCCTTGTATGGTTAGCGCTTCAATGCCGTCATAATGAGGGGGCTCAAAATTGTGGGTGGGACTCACAGTTCCCAGAGCCCCTTCAGTTACATCAAACATCTAAAAAAGAAACAGAGAGAAAGCAGACATCCTTTTTAACTTACAAATAAACACCTATATGTGTGTTCATACCTACAAACACATATACGTGTATATTAACCAGATGTGACTTGTTTTGTTCCAATATTTTACTAAGTTAACTAGATTAACCTGGTATGAATGACTCAGGATGAACCCGGGCCCTATTTTCACATTACTTTTGCTTACATGTCACATGCTTATGTGTCTATAGGCTTTTAAGAAAGGCAACCAATTTTTTCATGTCTGAGTGTACAAATGGTTTGTTTAATAATACAAATACTACATATCAATCCACTTGAAAGTCAGAAAAATGACTTTAAAATTATTTAAACATTATTAGATTGTTCTGCAATCCTGGTGGTCATCTCAAATTTCCCAAAGTTGCTATTCAAAACCTCCCACCCCCTTCAGTTGCCCTCATCTGTGTTGACCTTGTAATTTCCTGAAAAGGCTAGCATGATCAAAAATAAACTTTTTGGATTCTTCCCTCCATTCCAAAAGTTTCCTTTTATCTTCAAACATTCTCTTACCCTTCCCTTTTTTTCAGATGCTAAAGTGTGCTTACTGCTTCCCAAGGTTCACATCACTGATGTGGTTCTAACTGTTGCTACCACCTTCATCAGTTACCACCACTTCCCTCTTCACACTCTCCCTCTCCACCAGGGCCTGCTTCCTAAGCAGACATGCATACCCGAGTCTACCAAATACAAAATCCTCTTGCTTTAACCATTCTATTTTCATGTCACTAACCCATTTCTCATCTCTTAATCTCAGATTCTAAAAAGAGTACTTATTCTTTTCTTATCTCTCTGTTACTGTATCCGCTTTTTATTCCTAATTGGTTCTTACAGGAATTCTCAAAGCTGAGTCCTGGCAACCTCTTTCTCCTTTGGCCATGTCTGCTACTCTAACCCCTCGAACATCTGCTTCTATTCGAATGGCTCCCAAACCTGCATGTCTAGTCAGAACTTACATTGAACTCTAGACTTGCCTTTCAAATGGTCTACTCGCCTACATGAAGATGACTTCTATTACTTAGTATCTCAAAGTAACATTTCCAGAACCAAACTGTGCATCTTCCCTTATCTACTAATTTCATTAAGATCTGAAGATCATAATAAATTCAGTATAAAAGATGGTGACAGTGAGAATTATGCATTAGTTGGACGACTGAATCAAAGATCTTTAAAATCCCTCCCAAAGTATTTTCTATGAAAAATGAGAATACATGATTGAATAGTAAGACAATAAAATCAAAAACTATGAGTGAGGAAAAGATCACGAAGAAAAAGTAAAGGATAGAAATGGAAAAAAAGAAAACTGATTAAGAGAAAAGAGCTCTAGGTGCATCTGAACACTTCATATCTATCATTTAATAGGAGAATATAATTTAACTCTATCATACACACTTTGATGTAATGATCCTTGGAGCCAGTGACGATTAGATCTTGTCCATTTGAAATCTGATCTACAGTAAGGCACATAACAGGGCCTAGGTGTCCTGTTAACTTTCCGGTAGACTGAAACCTTTAAAAAGAAAGAAAATAATTTTGTTTGAAAATATTTCTTAATGTACTGAGGCTAAGCCTCAACATAAATAATCTATATTCTTTGATGAAACTCTTCACTAATTTTCTTTTTTATTTTAGCTCCACCTCTTTGCAACTTTCTTCAAGTTCAGAGTTCAAAAATGGCCAAACTAACCTATTCTATGATTGAAGTGTGAGGATTCCTAAGTTATTCCGAAGTGACTAATGTCATTCAGACAGTAAACTTAAAAAGGCAGCAAAACTTGCTAAAGATTGATTTTAATCCAACCTAAGTCCAGGTAAATCTTAATCTGTTAAACGTCCAAATATGTTATAAATATATGACCAAGGTCCAATTTGGAATTTGATTAAAACAACTGTTATCACTTATATAACTACACAATCAGCAACAATATGGAAAAAGACTACTTTATAACAAACACATATATTCTCACATATACACATACACATGTATGTACACCCATCATATAGCCATGTACACACATGTATACACCTTGCACACAAACATGTGTATATGTGTGTCAGAAAGTAGGCGGTCTATTTCATCAGTTATTATAAAGATTGGAAATGACCAGGATATATAACTAACTGGTAGAAAAATGTATGACATCAATTGTCAGGAGTAACAACAAACCTTTGTCTCATAGTCCTACCTCAATCAAGCTGCTGAAATACAGAGATATATTTAACTTGTAGAATATTAGTTTCTTGAAAACTATTCTCTTAGTTACTTTGTTACATCTACATTTAATCATGTTGCTGCAATCAAACAGGTTTCAAAGGACCTAACTTTTCAGGAAAAATAGAAAGTGTAAAGATTTTCAAAAGCTGCTATCTTTTCTGCCTCATGTCATGACTTTGAGTGTCTTCCTCCATGGTGCTCTGACTACGAGGCAAGTTTTAATATCTTCAAGAATAAACCAAGTACTCACCTCTTTTCTCATTTTCTTAAGCACTGTGTTCAATTTTCTACATTCTATTTCTAAAACAGTACTCAGGACTGTGTTTCTTCTCTCTTTCATCTATTTACCTGTAAATTATGTTTATTATACTTTCTCAGTCATGTGTTAAAATGTTACAAGTTATAACTAGTCATTTTCAGTTTCCAAAATATCCGTCACTCAGTATCCTTTAATGGCCTGTTTAGTGGCCATTATCCTCCATTACAACAGAGCCCTAAGAAGGCAGATACCACATTTGTCTCGCTCAGTCTTTATTCCCAGCACTTACCACAGTCTTGGTGCAGTGCCTCCCAGAATTGATGTTGAAAAAATACTTAACTAAGAAATGAATATTCCCTTGCTGCCAAAATTTTCAAGAACTAGAAAAGAAGCTAAAATAAACACTCATCTGAAGGATAAAAGCTCATATTTCAAGGCAAATAAAAACCAAATCAGAGATGTAATGCTTTAGATTTCAACTTATCATTTTTTTTACCCATTTTGATCTTCTTAATACTTTATCTTTTCTATATATTTTATACTCACAAAAACCCTGTAAGGATTTATGCCCAAATTTGTTAAATTAAGTTTATAAATTAAAAATTTTGAAATATAAGATGTTTAAACGATGCTGCCCCAAAAATAACTCTTTCAAAGGTCCTGGTGGAACTAGAATGAGAATCTTGATCTCTTCCTAGTAAACAACATGAATTGTAGACAAATATTAAGAGAGGCTATTTTTCTTCATATACTTTTTTTCTATCAATGGAGATTAAAAGAAAGGAAAATTCTGAGTTTGCTAATGATGACAGAAGAGACATCTAGGGATACTGGGCCAAACAGAAAAGCCTATGATTTTATATTAACTTCTGGCTTATAAAAATTAGATTTCATATGCACCAATATGTTATTAATATCTGAAAACTGTATTTGCCATATATAAGAAATACAGTTTCTTAAAAATTCTACCTTTTAAGATCCCACATTCTGACAGCATTTCCAGAAGCTGCATAGAGGAAAGTGCCAGTTGGGTTTAGAGCAATTTGATTTATCTGGTTTTCTCCAGAAGGAATAGCCACTGTCCGGCTGGTACTTGCAGAACAGGCATCTCCAAGAGTAACTTGACCTGAAGATCTTAACAGAGACAAAACAAAAAGAAAAAGTCACATTTCTGGGCAAGAGTTCAGCTTAGGGTTGCTTGAATTCCTAGGAAACTGGCTGTAGGCACAACAAGCTCTGGGTCCTTTGGTCACTGTGTCAACCGTACCACACACAGAACCTCACACACACATACCTGGCACTTATAAACACACTTGATGAGGAAGTGAATAAATGAATGACTAAAACAAGATGATATGGCTTAAAATTCTTAATTTGTAAGTCTCGTATAATGCTAGGAATTCCAGGCCCTGAGTTAGGGATGACCAGAACATCATTCAAAAAAGATTAGATGTCAAAGATTAAAAAAAAAAAAAAGACAACAAATGATACAGTGCCAAAGGTAATTCATTTTCCTGCAGCTTCCAGAAACGTCCCCCCACCCCTGAGGGGCCAGGCCTTCCAACACTCCTTTTGTCCATAAGAATTGCTTTTTGAATTAAAGGCACTGAGGATTTTTCAAACCACTTTCAGTTTTAGTTTACTCTAACTCAATCATACATGGAGTATTTACCATGTGCTAAAGACTTAAACATAACTTATTTCTATTTCCTCAGATAAATTCTAAGTGATATATTCTTAAATTTTGAAACATTTTCTCAGTTAACACCCAAAATATCAAGTTAAATTAATCCTTTTAAATTTGACTTTAGTCAGTCAGCTGGACTGGCAGATTTCTAAGATACAGTGTTCCTTTTTCTATAAAATTTTCCTCACAAGACTTGTATTCAGTACAGTAAATAATGAATAGTTATCAAAATACAAATTAGGACTTATGTTAATAATCCCTACTTTAGGGGCGCCTGGGTGGCTTAGTCGGTTAAGCATCTGCCTTCGGCTCGGGTCATGATCCCAGGATCCTGGGATCGAGCCCCACATCGGGCTCCCTGCTCCACAGGAAACCTGCTTCTCCCTCTCCCACTCCCCCTGCCTGTGTTCCCTCTCTCGCTGTGTCTCTCCCTGTCAAATAAATAAATAAAATTAAAAAAAATAAAATCCCTACTCTAAAAACTATAAAAAATAACCTTTCCTATGTTCCCTTTGTAATTAAAACAAGAGTTCACCCCTATTTTAATTATGTAAAAGAGTTCATCCATTTTATAGCAAAAAGAATCATTATTTGCTCTATATTTTAAAGACATATATGATGACACACACAGAAAACAAACTCATCCTCCAATTGTCCAACCTAACCCACAGTTATGAAATTTGTGCTCACACAAAAGCAGTCTAGGTCCTAAAACAAACAAAAAAACTCTCAATTATTCAATACCTGCTAATTAAATGTTACAAGTACTTCTTAACTGTCTACTATGGTGATTTTAGCCATTTTTCCAAGGAGTGGTATTCATTTGAAGCAAGTAATGTAAATCATTTAACTACATCAAGTAAAAAATACTATGAACATGCAATACCTTAGTATTTAAGAGGGAGGAAATATTAAATGTATACTTAGTCACAGACCAAATATGATTCATTCCTTCCTATTTAATACCAGGCCCTTTTTAAAATTTAAATTCAATTAGCCAACATATGGTACATCATTAGTTTCAGATGTAGAGTCAGTTATTCATCAGTTGCTTTTAACACCCAGTGCTCATCACATCACGTGCCCTCCTTAATGCCCATCACCCAATTACCCAATTCCCCCACCCACCTCCCCTCCAGCAACCCTCAGTTTGTTTCCTAGAGTTAAGAGTCTCTCATGGTTTGTCTCCCTCTCCATTACTTCGCATTCAGTTTTCCCTCCCTTCCCTCTGCACTTTCTTATATTCTACATATGAGTGAAACCATGTAATTGTCTTTCTCTGATTGACTTATTTTGCTCAGCATAATACTGTTCAGTTCCATCCATGTCAATGTAAATGGTAAGTATTCATCCTTTCTGATGGCTGAGCAATATTCCATTGTATATATGGACCACATCTTCTTTATCCACTCATCTGTCAATGGACATCTCAATTCTTTCCATAGTTTGGCTATTGTGGACATTGCTGGTATAAACATTGGAGGGCATGTACCCCTTCAGATCATTACATTTGTATGGTTGGGATAAACAGCTAGTAGTGCAATTGCTGGGTCATAGGGTAGCTCTATTTTTAACTTCTTGAGGAATCTCCATACTGTTTTCCAAAGTGGCTGCACCAGCTTGCATGCCCACCAACAGTGTAGGAGGGTTCCCCTTTCTCCACACCCCCACCAACATTTGTTGTTTCCTGATTTGTTAATTTTAGCTATTCTGACTGGTGTGAGGTGGTATCTTATTGTGGTTTTGATTTGTATTTCCCTGATGCCAAGGGATGTTGAGCATTTTTTCCTGTTTGTTGGCCATTTGTATGTCTTCTTTGCAGAAATATTTGTTCGTATCTTCTGCCTATTTCTTGACAGGATTATTGGTTTTGGAGGTGTTGAGTTTGGTAAGTTCTTTATAGATTTTGGATACTAGCCTTTATCTGATATGTCATTTGCAAATATCTTCTCTTTCTGTAGGTTGCCTTTTAGTTTTGTTGACTCTTTCCTTTGCTGTGCAGAAGCTTTTTATCTTGATGAAGTCTGAATAGTTCATTTTTGCTTTTGTTTCCTTGCCTTTGGAGATGAATCTAGCAAGAAATTGCTGCAGTCGAAGTCACAAGTTGTTGTCTATGTTCTACTCTAGGATTTTGATGGATTACTGTCTCACATTTAGATCTTTCATCCATTTTGAGTTTGTGTATGATGTAAGAGAATGGTCCAGTTTCATTCTTCTGTATGTGGCTGTCCAATTTTCCCAACACCATTTGTTGAAGAGACTGTCTTTTTTCCACTGGGCATTCATTCCTGCCTTGTCAAAGATAAGTTGACCATAGAGTTGAGGGGTCCATTTCTGGGCTCTCTCTTCTGTTCCATTGATCTATGTGTCTGTTTTTGTGCCAGTACCATACTGTCTTGATGATCACAGCTTTGTAATATAGCTTGATGTCCAGGATTGTGATGCCACAAGCTTTGGTTTTCTTTTTCAACATTCCTCTGGCTATTCAGGGTCTTTTCTGGTTCCATACAAATTTTAGGATTATTTGTTCCAGCTCTGTGAAAAATGTCAATGGTATTTTGATAGGGATTGCATTGAATGTGTAGACTTTCTGAGAAGCATAGAAATTTTAACAATATTTATTCATCCAATGCACGAGCATTGAATGTTTTTCCATTTCTTTGTGTCTTCCTCAATTTCTTTCACAAGTGTCTGTAGTTTTTAGAGTACAGATCCCTTACCTCTTTGGTTAGGTTTATTCCTAGGTATCTTATGATTTTTGGTGCAATTATAAATGGGATCAATTCCTTAATTTTTCTTTCTTCTTTTGCATTGTTAGTGTATAGAAATGCAACTAATTTCTGTGCATTGATTTTATATACTGCCACATTGCTGAATTCCTGTATGAGTTCTAGCAATTGTGGGGTGGAGTATGTTGGGTTTTCCACAAAAAGTATCATGCCATCTGTGAAGAGTGGGAGTTTGACTTCTTCTTTGCCAATTTGGATGCCTTTTATTTCCTTTTGTTGTCTGATTGCTGAGACTAGGACTTCTAGTACTATGTTGAACAACAGTGGTGAGAGTGGACATCCCTATCGTGTTCCTGACCTTAAGGGAAAAGTTCTCAGTTTTTCCCCTTTGAGAATGATATTCACTGTAGGCTTTTTATAGATGGCTTTTATGATATTGAGGTATGTTGCTTCTATCCCTATACTTTGAAGAGTTTTAATCAAGAAAGAATGCTTTTTCTGCATCAATTGAGAGGATCACATGGTTCTTGTCTTTTCTTTTACTAATGTGATCTATCATGTTGATTGATTTGCAAACGTTGAACCACCCCTGCATCCCAGAAATAAATCCCAACTGGTCATGGTGAAGAATCCTCTTAATGTACTGTTAGATCCTATTGGCTAGTATCTTTGTATTTTGGCATCTAATTTCATCAGGGATATTGGTAACTCTCCTTTTTGGTGGGGTCTTTGTACGGTTTGGGGATAAGATAATGTTGGCCTCATAGAACAAGTTTGGAAGTTTTCCTTCCATTTCTATTTTTTGAAACAGCTTCAGAAGAACAGGTATTAATTCTTCTTTAAATATTTGGTAGAATTCCCCTGGAAGCCATCCGGCCCTGGACTCTTGTTTGTTGGGAGATTTTTGATTACTACTTCAATTCTTTGCTGGTTATGGGTCTGTTCAGGTTTTTTATTTCTTCCTGCTACAATTTTGGTAGTTTATAAGTTTTTAGGAATGCATCCTTTTTTTTCCAGATTGCCTAATTTGTTGGCATATAGTTGCTCATAATATGTTCTTTGTTATTTCCTTGGTGTTGGTCATTATCTCTCCTCTTTCATTCATGATTTTATTAATTTGGGTCCTTTCTCTTTTCTTTTTGATAAGTCTGGCTAGGGGTTTATTGATCTTATTAATCCTTTCAAAGAACCAGCTTGTAGTTTCATTGATCTCTTCTACTGTTCTTTTGTTTTCCATTTCATTGATTTCTGCTCTAATCTTTATTATTTCTTTTCTCCTGCTTGGTTTGGGCTCTGTTTGCTGTTCTTTCTCCTGCTCCTTTAGGTGTAAGGTTAGCTTGTGTATTTGAAACATTTCTAGTTTCTTGAGAAAGACTTGTATTGCTATGTACTTCCCTCTTAGGACTGCCTTTGCTGCATCCCAAAGGTTTTGAACAGTTGTGTTTTCATTTTCATTTGTTTCCATGAATTTTTAAATTCTTCTTTAATTTTCTGGTTGACCCATTCATTCTTTAGTAGGATGCTCTTCAACCTCCAAGTATTTTATGTTCCTTCCAAGTTTCCTCTTGTGATTGAGTTCAAGTTTCAAAGCATTGTGGTCTGAAAATATGCAGGGAATGATCCCAATCTTTTGGTACTGGTTGAGACCTGATTTGTGACCCAGTACGTGATCTATTCTGGAAAATGTTCTATGGGCACTTAAGAAGAATGTGCATTCTGTTGCTTTAGGATGGAATGCTCTAAACATATCTGTGAAGTCCATCTGGTCCTGTGTGTCATTCAAAGCCCTTGTTTCCTTGTTGATCTTCTGCTTAGATGATCTGTCTATTGCTGTGATTGGGCTGTTTAAAGTCCCCTACTATTACTCTATTATTAATTATTCATGGGTTTAATTTTTTTATTGATTTATATAATTGGCTGCTCCCAAGTTAGGAGCATAAATACTTATAATTGTTAGATTTTCTTGTTGGATAGACCCTTTAAGTATGATATATTGTCCTCTTCATCCCTTACTACAGTCTTTGGTTTAAAATCTAATTTGTCTGATATAAGGATTGCTACCCCAGCTTTCTTTTGATGTCCATTAACATGATAGATGGTTCTTCACCCCCTCATTTTCAGTCTGGAGGTGTCTTTGGGTATAAAATGTGTCTCTTGTAGATTGCATATTGATGGGTCTTGCTTTTTTATCCAATCTGATACCCTGTGTCTTTTGATTAGAGCCTTTAGTCCATTTACATTCAGAGTAACTATTGAAAGATATGAATTTAGTGCCATTGTATTACCTGTAAAATCACTGTTTCTGTGTATTGTTTCTGTTCCTTTCAGACCTATGTTACTTTTGGGCTATCTCTTTGTTTACAGGATCCCCTTTAATATTTCCTGCAGGGCTGGTTTAGTGACCACAAATTCTTTTAGTTTCTGTTTGTCCTAGAAGCTCTTTATCTCTCCTTCCATTCTGAATGACAGTCTTGCTGGATAAAGTATTCTTGGCTGCATGTTTTTCTCATTTAGTACCCTCAGCATAACATGTCAGCCCTTTCTGGCCTGCCAGTCTCTGTGAATAGGTCTTCTACCCTCATAGGTCTAATGTTCCTACCCTTGTAGGTCAAGGACTTCTTGTCTCAAGCTGCTTTCAGGATTTTCTCTTTGTCTCTGAAATTTGCAAGCTTCACTATTATATGTCAGGCTGTTGACCTATTTTTATTGATTTTAAGGGGGGTTCTCTGTGCCTCCTGGACTTGAATGCCTGTTTCCTTCCCCAGATTAGGGAAGTTCTCAGCTGTAGCTCAAATATACCTTTGCCCCCCCTTTTCTCTTCTTCTGGGACCCCAATAATTCTAATATTGTTTCACTTTATGGTTTCACTGATCTCTGGAATCCTCCCCTCATAGTCCAGTAATTGTTTATCTCTCTTTTGCTCAGTTTCCTTATTCTCCATAGTTTTATCTCCTATATCACTTATTCTCTCTTCTGCCTCATTTATCCTAGCAGTAAGAGCCTCCATTGTTGATTGTACCTCCACAATACCCTTTTTGATTTCAACTGGTTAGACCTTAGTTCTTTTATTTCTCCAGAAAAGGATTCTCTAGTGTTTTCTATGTTTTTTCCAAGCCCAGCTAGTATCTTTATAATCATTGTTCTGAATTCTAGCTCCAAGATTTCACCAACATCCATATTTATTAAGTCTCTAGCATTGAGTACTGCCTCTTGTTCTTTTTTCTGGGAATTTTTCCTTCTGGTCATTTTGTCCAGAGAAGAAGAGATGAAAGAGAGAACAAAAAAGAAATAAAAAATAAAAATATCAACCACAACCCCAGCAAAATATACACTAGACAAATCAGAAGAGATCAGAAACCAAAAAAGAAAAATAAAGGGAAAAAAGAATATAATTAAACAGGTAGACAGAACAGGGTGATACACTTGACCTAGGGGTATTTTGGTCTGTTAGAAGACACTTGATCCCAATATTGTAAAGAAAGAAAAACTTTATATATATTACAGTGAAAGAAAGCCAAAAATGAAGAATATATCAATAAAATGTAAATGTAAAAATGAAAATTAAAGAAAGACTTAAAAAAAGAGTTGGTAAAATAAGAAACTAGTTGAAAAGGAAAAAAGAGAAAAAGAGAAAGAAAATTTTAGACTGTAAGACCAAAGAATCATGAGAAAAGACCTCGAATTCTACATACTATTTTCCCCTAGCACTGGAGTTTTTTAGTTCTGTGTGATCCATAAACTTGTTTTTAGCCTGATGTTCCTGCTGGTCTTCTGAGGGAGGAGCCTGCTGCACTGATTCTCAGGTGTCTTTGCCTGGGCAGAGTTGCACCACCCTGGCCAGGGGTCCAGGCTCAGTGTAAGTTGCTTCAGGCTGCTCTATGTGGCTTTTGTTCCCTGACAGCTTTCTGCACCACTTTAGAGGATGAAAATAAAAAGGGCAGCATCCCGATCTCCAGCCCTGGAGCTGAAAGTTCATGGGCCCCACTCTTCAGTGAACCCTCAGGGAAAAGCCGTCAATCACTTTTTTGTGTGTCAAACTCTGCAGACTTCTGTGGTAGGCACCCTCCCAGATCCTCCCAGGGGAAGAAGTAGGGTCACCCAGGTTCTGCCATTTGCAAGTTCCCTGCTAGGAGAGCGGTTGCCCAATTGTGCCGTGGTTCATAGTTTATGGCAAACTGAGCAGAGAGCCCACTCCCGGGCTTGCCCACCGTTACTGGCTTCCCTGCTCCAGTGCTTGGGAACTCTGCTGGCTCAGGCACCCCTGCTCTTTCTGTGACCCCAGGGATCCTAAGACCACACTTTTCACCCCCTGAGCAACTTTCAAGCCAGGAAGTCCATCATGGGAGCAGACTTCTAAAAGTTCTGACTTTGTGTGCTCTGTAACTGGCTTATGGAGGCTCTCTCCCTGGTTTATCTTAGGATATAGCCCCTCAGATTCATTTCTCCACACCTCCTACCTTGCAAAAAGTGGTTGCTTTTCTATTTGCAGAATTGCAGCAATTCTCTTCTTAGATCTCAGGTTGAATTCACAGGTGTTCAGAATGATTTGATAGATAACTAGCTGAATTCAAGGGACCAGATGAAACAAGGTCCCTTACTCTTTTGCCATCTTCCCTCCTTCTTGCATTTCTACCAGGCTCTTATATTACATTTTCTCAGTAGGTTTTCCCCCTTATATTATCTACATTCTTACTTTAACATCCTTTCAGAAGCAGACAGGTATAAATAAAAATACATTCACAGTCCTATCTTTTCATATATGTTGTACATAAGAACTATTTGCCCCTTATGCTATTTGTCTTTAAATTACTTACGTCAGCGTTCGAATGCACTTTGCTGAATCTCTGATATCCCACACCTTAATATAAGATGTGGACACAGTGAAGACCAAACTTGTATAATTACAGTATTTTACAGATACGACATTGTTGGGATGACTCCCCAGTGACATTATCTCCTGCCCAGTCACCAGATTCCATACTTTACAAGTACGATCTACAACAAATAAGAAAGGAAAATACTGTCAATATGAACTACTCTTAACAATAAAAATTATCTAAACCGTTTTTCTCCTATAAGAGTGAAATGAAATAAGAAAAAAGTAATTATTCCACTAACCTGAGACAGACATCCTACCTCCATCCTTGACCTTCTGCTTCAGGTTCAAGGGCAAAGTACATATAAAGGATTAGATGAAAGCCAGGTATGTCTGGTGTATGTATTATGAGGTATTAAAAAAATAATTATATAAAATTTTGTAATAGTCATATCACAAGAATCTTGCCTCATATTGCCCCTGAATTTAAAATGGCATTCCCAAATCAGCCTCTTCAAAATATTCTGCTTTGTTCATTCTTACCTCCTCAAAGCACTCCACATTCATAAACACATACACCTTTCTTTTCTAAGTGTCACTGATTGATGGATTTTATTTTTGACCACAAAACAAATTATAAACTAATTATTTTGTTTTTCTGACATGTCAAATATGTGATTATTCTGGAGATAAATTTAATTTGAATTAGAAAAGTACATTTCCACAGTGTAGATTCTTTAATTGGATAATGGTTTGTCATTCACAATTTGTAAGTTCTAGCTAGACTGGTATACTTCCTTAGATACGATGAGCAATACATTCTTGTTGATTGAGTCCTGTAATGTCCCTAAATGCTAAAAAACTTTTACTAGCTCCCCAAATTCCTGTACATGTTTCCTTCCTACCTTTCTAGCCCTATTGCCCATCACTTCCCTTACAATTACAGTTAACACTTGAACAACATGGGTTTGAATGGGTCCATTTATATGCAAATTTTTTGATAAATACAGTACAGTAGTACAGTACTAAAAATGTATTCTTAAGACTTCCTTATGATTTTCTTAGTAACATTTTTTTCTCCAGCTTACTTTATTATAAGAACACAGTATATAATACATATAACATACAAAATATGTGTTAATCGACTATTTATGTTATTGTTATGTGTTAATCGACTATTTATGTTATTGGTAGTTCAATTTTGGGGGAAAGCTATTAGTAGTTCAGTTTTGGAGGAGTCAAAAATTATATGCAGATTTTCTTTTTTTTTAAGATTTTACTTATTTATTTGACAGAGAGTACAAAGCAGGGGGAGAAGCAGGGAGAGGGAGAAGCAGGCTCCTGCTGAGCAGAGAGCCCAACATGGGGCTTGATCCCAGGACCATGTCCTGGGATCATGACCTGAGCCAAAGGCAGATGCTTAACTAACTGAGCCACCCAGGCGCCCCATATGCAGATTTGACTGTGTCAGCACCCCTAACCCCCAATTTGTTCAAGGTCAACTGTATTCTACTTTTCAACCCAATTAGATTTAGTTTCCAAACATACCCCACTTTTAGCTCTATGTCTCTGCTTATGTTGTTCTATAATCTTGGTTGTCAATTTTACCTGTCAATATCCAAACCATCCTGTAAGGTTCATCCTAAATGCCTCCATGTCAAAGCCTTCCTTATTTCTCACAGGTTGGCATAACCTCTCCCTTTTGAGGAAAACCCAAAATGCTTTAGTCCTTAACTCTTCAGAGCATTTATAGTTGATTTCTAGTTGCCTGCAATTGTACCAAAGGGGTTAAGAGTGCAGGTTTAGAGATGAGTAGACATGGGTTTCCAATCATGGTTCTTCCACTTACTACTAAATTTATCTGGGAAAATTATTTCATTTCTTGAATCCTCAGTTTCTTCATCTGTAAAACTAGGATGCAACATGTATCTCACTGGGGTTACCATAAGAATTAAATGAGATGTAATTTGGATAGTATTTAGCATAGTCTCTGACATATAGTTAAGTGCTCAAGAAATGGTGGTTACTACATCTTATTCTCTTTACCACAGTGTACATTGTAATGACCTTTTGTCAATTTTTATATAACCTGCATTGCTTGCTCAGGGCCTTTTGCATGCATTAAGTGCTCAGTTATTGAAGGGAAATGTATCCTCTCAACATTCTATTCATATAACATCAACAGAGGTCTTACTTTCTTTCCAACTATGCAATGATTTTATATAATTCAGGAGTTGAACCAGATTATCTCTCAGGTTCTTATGGGTCTTAAGCAGTTTGACTGTTTTTTAAAGCCTGTTAAAAATGTAATCATTTTTTTTTAAAATCTGTTAACTATCCACATGAAACAACTACTGGCACCTTTTGATCCAGTGAAGAGGAGATCATCAGTAGAATCCACACAGAGCACAGCTTTTGTGTGCCCTTCAGCTATGTGAATACACTGCAGTGGAGAAGTTCTGATTCCTTTTGAAGCAGGAAATGGGTTGATTATGCCCCTGAGGTGGGGGAAAAAACAAGATTTATTTCAGTAGCTATATCATGGGACTAATTTTATTTTCCCCCTGACTTTAAGAAGTCTTTCTAAGTAATTAATAATAAAATTCAGACTGCTCCCTTATCTCTTTTTAAAGGAAAAGGACACAGAGACAAAATGTGAATTAGTAATAGTAGTGATGGGGTACATCAACTAATTAGGCATCAGCCAGCAGGTGCATTCTACAAAGAATAAAGCATATAGTACATTGGATCTTCTCACTAACAAGTTCTTCTCTTCAAAGTTTAATTAAGCAATATTGGGAGGTGTTTGATTATAGTAAATTCTGACAAATAAGAAAGGATAAATGATGGACAACTGGAAGGTGTGACTCTCTGTCATGCTGGAATGTGACTCTAGGTCAAAAAGAACGTTCTGGGGAAAGTATAACACATATCACCTAAAATACTGAAAAAACAAATTTCAAATGAATTTGAAAAAAGATAGGAATGATCACATACACAGAAATTCTGAAGGGAGAATAGCTCCAAACTATCAAAAAATTAAAGCAAAAAACTCCAACAGTCTCAAAGATTTTAAAAAGGAATGAGACTTTAAAAGTACAATGAGGCTCCTTAGGGAGCTTTCTCAAGTTTAATATTTCTAGACATTCTGCTTTATGCCAGTAGACTATGTACTATGGAAATATAAAGGAGTTTAAGATAGGATTTGAATTGAAATAGTTGTGTTGAGAAGACTAAATCAATGTATCTTTGCTCACAGAAGGAAGAAAAGTTACCATGTTGGAATATGTTCATTATATAAGATAGATGGCAATAGTATCAAAACAAATAATAGGGATAAAATAAAACTGTTTAAATCTTGAGGGGGAGGGGCAGAGGGAGATGGAGAATCTTAAGCAGGCTCCATGCCCAGTGCAGAGCCCAATGTGGGTCTCAATCTCACAACCCTGAGATCATGACCTGAGCTGAAATCTAGAGTTGGACGCTTAACGACTGAGCCACCCAGGGCCCTTCTATCTTCTTAATGAAAAAGAACAATCTTCAAGATGCAATGGGCAGAAATGATAAGGAAGAAATGTAAACCCCAGACAAGTTAGAACTGACAATAGAGAGTTATCCAATGGATTCAAGTATTTCTGTTTTTAAGTCATTATATCACAGGGTTTTAAAAGAATACACCATTGTGGAGGTAAAAATCACTGTGGGTACACTAAGACTGATAAACGGGACAAAACATGGAGACCCAAATTTCCAAAAAGCAGGGGGGAAATTGTGGATTTCAGAAATTACAGATGGGTAAAACTTCTTGTTGAGTCTCACAAAGGAAAATATTAAACAAATCATTATAAACACTTAAAAATAAATGCTCATCAGTAAGAGAGAACACTAATCTCACAGGGGAAGTTCTTTGTAGACTTAATAGCAAATTAGGGGAATGTCATATTCACAATACATGTTGATTCCAAAAAGATCCATACAATAAGATTTTCAAATGATATCCTTGTGGATATGGTAGGTAAGTACAGAACTGTTATAGTAAGGTAGTTCCATTCAATGTTCCTGTCAATTTGGAAGGACATCTTTAATATCAATGTTTCCTTAGCACTGAAGACAGAGATGGCATATTTATTAAGCTGATATATTAAAGAGCTAGATAGTGTATTGTATTGCCTAGGAAAATGACAAACAAAATTTATTTACTTTAAGTACCTACTTAACACTAAAATAACCACTGGATACAATTTAAAGATAAAATTTAAGTAGAAGAAAGAACAGAAGGTTCCAAAAGGGAAAAGACTTAATAGTAGCTTAGATTTAAAGGTGCTGGGGTGGCTCAGCTGGTTTAGCGTTTACCTTTGGCTCAGGTCATGTTCCCAGGGTCCTGGGATCAAGCCCCACATCGGGCTCTGTGCTCAGCCCAGAGTCTGTGTCTCCCTCTCCCTCAGCCCCTCCTCCCTACTTGTGTACATTCTCTCTCTCTCTCTCCCCCAAATAAATAAACAAAATCTTAAAAAAAAAATAGTAGCCTAGATTTAAAAAGCTAAAGAGGTCATTATGCTAAGTGAAATAAGACAGAGAAAGATAAATGCTATATGATCTCCCCTATACGTGCAATCTAAAAAATATGTATTAAAAAAAAAAAAGCTCACAGATACAGAGAACAGACTGGTAAGTGCCAGAGGTGGGGGGGGTAGGGGATAGGAGAAATGACTGAATTGTTTCCTGGGTTTATTTTAGTTTAAATAAATTGAAATAAATAAATACATAAATAGCTAAAGAGATTTTTTAATTGAATACAAGATCAATGAATCAACAATTTATGGTTCCTCTACCAACACTTTCAAATAACTTGTTCAATAGTAAATATATATATATTTTATATTTATTTATTATTATATGTTATATATATTATATATATAACATATATAATATTGTTATATATATTATATATATAACATATATAATATTGTTATATATTCTGTTATATATTATATATGTTATATATTATATATATAAGTATATAAATAAATATAAATAAATAGTAAATATTTCAGGAGAAAGAATGTAATAGAGCTACTATATTCTGCCAAGGCCACATCTGGAAGGAGGGTGAGTTCTAGATGTTAGATTTTAGGAACATTGAAAAATTGGAGACTTTCCAAAGCAGAGGAAGCAAAACGAAGGATCTATAGGCTATATCATATAAGGAGCAGATGATGAAACTAGACCTACTGAGCTGAAAAGAAAATATTCATTGGAGAGAGGATACAAGAGCAGGTTAAGGGCTGAATATTTAAAGAGTTGTCATATACACACAAAAAGAGGTGTGTGGATTAATTCAATTAATTAATCCCAGAAGATTAATTCTGGCAGAGCTCAAGAGGGCTGATGAATAGAAATGTAAATTTAAGCTCAGGACTAAAAAAACAAACTTTATTTTTAGAGTTTAGTTATATTGATTTCAAAAAGTGAAAGTTGTTCATCATCACTAGAAATGACACCAGGAATTATTATCACTGGATATATAATTATAAAGTCCAAAGCGTATTTGCATACATGTGTCAATGTGACATTCTTGGAATTCATGCTCAGTAACTTGTTTATAATCTAAGAAGTTAATCAATTAAAACTGAAATGGAAGCCAAACCTCCCCAAAAGTCTGAATCTCCATTTTGAAATCCTTTTGATGTGAGGTCACATCTATGAACTGAAGCCACAGAGTTAGAACTATAGCTTCAAATGTTCAAGAGAGTGACCTAACACACAGTCAACTGCTACTGGTACCTCTCAAACAGAAAATAGGCATGTATATTCCAACAAGCTGATCATAAAGAAAAAAATCATGTTAAGAGCCTTAAGACATAACAGTCTGTCATGGCAAAGGTTGAAATATTACCGAAGTGAATATTTGCCTCCAGTGACTTATGTATGGCACTGCCACTGTGAGAAGCCTCTTTTTCATTTTTGTTTTAATATCATTGATTATTCAGACTTCTGAAGAAAAATAATCTCAACATTAAATACAGCATTTTACTAAGATACTGAAAAATACTCTCCAGTCACAAAATTAGGACTAATATTTTATAGAGATTACCTTACACCAAAGATAATTTTTAAAATCAGAAATTGAAAACATACATCCATGGTATTTCTTTCACTATTAAAATTAATCTATTCACATTCTGAAATATAGAAATCAACCTAAAAATAGTTTAAGGTCAAATATTGCAAAGTTGTACAACAAACCGGCCTGAAGGAAAAAAAATGCTTATTTTTGTTCCATGCAAATCAGTAAAATCTTGTAATACTATAAATGAGATTAATTTCCTCTGCCTACCTTCTGGAGGATCTACTGATGATCAGCAAAATGGCCATAACAGGGGAAACAAGTGCAAAAAGAGAGGAGACAAAATGATAAGTGGAAAGAGGAAATGATAGAAAGAGAGAAATTAAGGGTCCAAAAAAAAAAAAAAAACCCATTAACATGAAAAAATTCAACATTGTTATTTTTAAAACAGCATCTATCAGAAGAAAATATTTATTATTTTAGAAAAACTCCTTTGCTTTCTATTTCTTCTTATATTTTAGGTATCATAGTATCTTTTCCCCTCCTAGCATATCTTTTTTTCAGGTTTTCACAAAACCTTCCATAAACTTTTTACTTATAATCACTAAACCAACCAAAAAAAAAAAAAAAAAAACTTATTTACCTCCCACACTTTGAAGGACTGAAAACATTTAATCACTAAGGAACAATGAAATCAATATTCGTAGAACTTAATTTCTTTCAAATAAAAGATTTATAGACAGAAAACAAACATCCCAACTTTCTGTGTTATGATACAAAAAAAGTTTGCCACTGCTTTGTCTAAAAGGTATGACAAAAACATATTAAAATTAATATGTTTAAAAATATTAGTGTGTTTATATGGTTTATAACAAGTTATGCATACAAAAATGAGATATGCCTATAGTTTCTAGGAAGGCATCTTAGAACATCAACGAAATGCCAGAATGTAGGAAAGATAGAAAGTACCTGTGTACCTCCGACAGAGAGGAATCACTTTCATCAGACCTACAGTGAAAGAGTTAGAATTATGAGGAGAAAGAACACAGAGGTCAATAGGTAAAGACACTGAGATTGAACTGAAAACCAACAGTATGAATAATAGAAATATAGCAAACATTTCCTTTATAGTGAATGCCCTGCTTTTCTATTTGCACTGAATATCTGCAAATTCAATGTATAGCTACATCTAGTAACATATTTTATTCTTATGTTTTCTACTAAGACTTTGAGGCAAAATTTTCTATTACTGATCTACAGAAAACCTATCAATCCTCACTTCTAACGTTTGGGCCCTGAAGAGGAAATATAGCAAGTAAGTAAAATACATCACTTCAATATTCTTCCTATTTATTTTGATTAGTACTAGAAATTTTTTCTCATTTAAACAGCTATTAATGAATTTTGTCCATCTTGATAATTACTTTGGATTTAGATTCTAATGTTTGCATGCAAAGCAAATTACCCAAAAAGCAATAACCTTTGATTTTAATTTATCTCAAAAACATGGAGGTCTCCTGATGAGGGAATCCCTCAGTAATACAGGACTTTAGTAGGATTTTAAAAATAGGTGAGCCACTCCTATCAGTCCTACCCTGAAACCTCCAAGACTGGCAGTAAGTCTGGTTATCGTGAAAATCTATCAATTTGTTGCTTGGGAAAGAGAACAGAGTGAATGCTGACATGGAATATAACCAGAAACAATGTGTGGGATCTGCTTCTAGCTGAGATGTTCTATTATCAAAAAAGAGTACGAAAGAAAAATGATTCAAAAGGTAGGTGAGTCTTTGAAAGTGTAGTCAGTTATTCTGAGTTTTAGCGTATAGAGATGATGACAGAGTCAAATTATTGGTAGCTTATAAAATATGTCTCTGGAAAATATAAAACTATGACTAGGATTGTCAAGATTATCAAGACTGACAGAAAATGTTATGCCTGTGAATGTAAGGCAGACAAAATTTAATAATTCTTCATATCATTAGTGAAAACAGACTTCTCAAGGACATTCCTAATGTTCTACTCTTTTCTCAATTAAATGGGAGCTCTGACTTAACAATGTTAAAAGTTGTTTTTCAATAACACATGATATTTATCTATCTAGATCATTTTAAAGGACATGTCATCTACTGATTAAACTATATTAAAATCTAATCAAGAAATTTATCCATAAATTAGGCAGATTAAAAATTCTTTCAAAATGTGTGCTTCTCTAAGTCTATAGAGCCATCTAGCATGATCTCAAGACGCCAGACAGATCTTAAACAGCATCCTATAAATCTCAGAAGTTGTTGATCTACACAGTGAGATTATAGCATAGAAAACAAGTAACAGGGATGGGAGACTGGATATGAAGTACATACATCCACAATGTTACATTCAAAATCAAAGCAGGTAAGTCAGAGTTAATAAATATCTTACAGCAGCATTGTTAGTATTGAATTCTTGCAAGAGAGATTCTGGCTCAATGTGGGAATGCTTTTTCACTTCAAATTTAATGCAAATTGTATTTCCCACACCCCTCTAACTTCTCTTCCTCCACAACCCACCTTCAGTCCTAACCCCCTCCACCTATAAAGGAACTGTCTTTTATTATTTTATTTTATTACTAAAGTTTTGTGATAGATTTGTGTCAAACAACCAAATGGTAACATGTTACACATATGACAATGGTCTTTGTAAACTGTTATGTGCATGGAAGGTAAAATAATTTGCCTCTTTTCAACTCACGCTATACGGATTAGAGGCTTTTGTGGGCTCCGAGAAGCTGAAGAATCGAAGAAATGTAAATTTCAAGTGGCCTCAAAGATATTTCAATTCTAATTTACTTAGAAAAGAAAAGGCAAGACAAATGCTGAAAGTATAGCAGTGCAAATCTACAACAGGGAATAATGTTCAGCAGGAAAACAATTTTCTCTCATCTTTTCTATATGGTTCATTTCCCATTGGAAAAACATAATCAAATATGACAAGAGTTCACAAGTCAGACTTCATCTCCCACACAAAGAGATGGCTAAATGTTTTCTACCATATTGAAAGGCTCAGAATACTTAATAAACAGAGGGGCTCTTTTCCATAAAGACTTACTTATCCTGCTGAACGGATGTGTTTCCCTGAGAAACAGTAAGACGGTTAAAAACATTCAGTTCATTACGGGGCCGGCTTGGTGGGGAAGAAGGAGGTGAAAGACTAGCCTCTGAGGTTCCAGAATCTGAGCTACAAGAAAAAAAGAGCATTAAAATAGGTGGCTTTAATTGGTTATGATTTGTTAGGAATGTTGTAAGAAACATGCTTTTTTAAAAAAGCTTTTCATTAGAGAATTCCTTCCATCGTTCCTCTCTTCCCTTTTTTGTAAGATAAAATACACTCTGAACAGGGGCACCTGGGTGGCTCAGTCAGTTAAGGGGCTGCCTTCGGTTCAGGTCATGATCCCAGGGTCCTGGGATCGAGCCCCGCATTGGGCTCCCTGCTCGGCGGAGAGCCTGCTTCTCCCTCTCCCTCTGTCTGCTGCTCTGCCTACTTGTGCTCTATCTCTGTTAAATAAATAAAAAATCTTTAAAAAAAAAAATACACTCTGAACAATTTAACTAAAAAAAAAAAAACAAAACCTTTTTCACTGGATTTTGTTACGTTGCCCACAAGATGGCACTAAAGAAAATGTTCGGTCTGCTGAAATCTAAAGTCATTACAAATAAAGCAAGCCAAATTTATTTTAGAGTTAAAACCCAGCTACTCACTTGACAGATGGGGAAAGAGAGCCAGAGTGTTTAAGAGCGATTTGCTTTTTCAACGATTCACTTACTTTTATTTTTATATTACTTATTTGCTCCATCCCCTACCTCCCAGTTATCCTTGAGACATTCAATCCAGTAGAAACAGGCAAATTACATCTTTCGATACAGGAAGCAAGGATGATTAGAAGGATAATTTCCATGATATTCAAGTCAGCCAAACCAGTGTTCAAAGTAGAGTGTGTTGGCACAGGGGAGGGGATGGTATAAGACTGTCCACTTGGGTACAGAAAATATATGAAAACTCCTTTTTATGTTTATTTTTATGTTAAAAAATTTGCTCTACTAATATTTAAATGTAGCCTGGCACTGATACTCTCCCTCAAGACCATGTCACAGTTCTACCCGTCACATGCAGCACCTCAGGTGACCTGAGGGAGGAGTGGGTGAGCCATGGGGTAGAGAGGTGACAGGGGCTCTCACCCCCTTCATTCAACTCTCCACACATTGTGATATTGCAATTTACAAATGCCCATTTAAGTGGATCATCAGATTATACTACGTACTGTTAAGTAAATAACGCTCACAAAACAAAGTTCCTAAAAGATTTCAGCAAAACACAATTTAAACATAAAAGAACAGCAAGAGAATGGCACAACTAACACACCCTATGACTAACACTATTTCTGTCAGCTACTTTAAAGAGGTAAAGTCAGTGGAAGTTTCATCAGTCAAAATCAATTTCAAATTTTTCTAGAAGACTATCTGAAATACAGATTCACTAACCTTCATCTCAACTGTATATGAACTTTTACAATGATATGCACAAATAATTGAAAAATAAATAAGAGTACAGGAATCGGGGCAAGCGTTCAAATATTTTTACAGGTTTGTGTGTGACCGAGAAACATTTAGCCGAGCCAACAGCTGACTTGACTGTCCTGATTAGCCAATCAGTCATAACCATAGAGCCAGCCTACATTTGGAAAATAACTTCACCATTGTCCTTTAGCATTTAAGTGCAACAGACATTTTATGCAATCCAGTCGATAAAAAGGATGAGTCACTTACTGTTTTTGTTCCTTGGACTTTGATTTTTCTGCTTTTTCATATGCTTTTCTCCTGGTTATAGGGGAAGGCTCTGGTAGTTTCTTTTCTGATAGAGATGACTGTCTGGAACTAAAATAGAAAAAAGACTCTTTAATCATCAAATTTTAAATATATACATACAACTTTGTTTGGCAGATATTCAATCTAAAATTTTTAATAGATTAATAACCGGAACTTGAGAAAGTATTACTTGGGAACAAAAAACAAAACTAGGATAGGAATATATTATATGAGTAATTAGTTGATGGAAGCCTGACACCTATATATTTAACTTGTAAATTGGCAATCTTATTAAATATATGAAACCTATTATTTTTGAATATAAATATCAATCCTATATTGCCAAATAGTTCAAATCATTTATTTGAAACATAAATGATTACGTTGATTAGAACTGTTTCAGTTGAAAAAAAGGTGTCTTTATAGTCTTACAAGAACAAAAATATTAGAATATCAGAATATGAAAAACAATGAGATTTAATGAATTAATTTGAAGACAGAGTCAAAAACAGACACACAAATAACACAATAATTTTACCTAACTAGTATTTAGATATTAGTAGCTATATAAATTTTAGTAATAAAGACATTCTTATTATAAACTTTAAATGTTGGATAGTGCCTATGTAATCAACACTTTAAAACCATTATTTTTGCGTATGGTGGTAAATTCTTCTAATTTTTCTAATCAAAATTAGAAAAAATATCTTTTGCTATTTTTTTTGCTGTTGTTGGCTAGTTATATTAATAAGAAAACACACTAAGGAATTAGAAAGCAATATTACCAGAATGGGTTTACATGATTCCTATTTGAAAGTGAAAGCTAAATATTTAAACTTCATGTGCCTGACTTTCTAATCAAAACAAATCACATTTCAAAAATCCTCAACAAGTTAAATCATGGGGGCCACCTGAGTAAATTATTTTACATCATGCAGTAAGTCATGCAATAATGACTTATTAAGAGTTACCACACCAACCATGTCTATCTCTTAAATTTTTACAGGATGACACAAGCACCTGAATTTACGAAAACCTGAAAACAGATCCTGTGAAGTGATAGAGTCTAAAACATATATTTTATAATCTGTCAAAAAGGATACACTTTAAAAATGAAAAAAAGCGGGGGAGGGCAAAAAGAAGGTATTACCTGAATCTGGTTTCCAAGCCATAGATTTAGTCTTGAAGTTCCAAAAGTCTCAACTCAAATCTGTTCCTAAAATCTAGTCTGTTTATATCACTACCTTCACCAAAAGCATTTCTTCAACAGTCATCTTATCAAAAAAGCACTGAAGCCATTAGCTATACTGGTTAGCAATCTCTATTAGCAAATCCAATAGTTAATTTAGTTAATTACATAGGCCACATCAAGCACATGCAAGAAAGTTGCCATCATTAAAATTAAATTTGGATCGAAAGGTAGCAGATGGGCTTACTGAATGGAAGATGACAGAAATATTTTCATGAAATGAAGGAAGTTTTAAAAAAGCTTAAAAAAAAGGGAGTTATGGGAAACAGATACTCAGAGGGGGAAAGTTTGTTATATTTTATTATTTGCAGAGTCATGTAGTATGTGCCATTTTTTGGCAATATTCCTCAATATTTCTCAGTGCAGTAATGTATTCATTCCATAAATCATTTGCTAGATCATATGTGAGGGTTACTTGAAGAAAATGTCATTAAAAATCTTTACCAGTGAATAACTGATCTGATATATAATCTGATATAATTATCAAAACACACAAAGACACATAGCATATACAAACATACCAGCTTGGGTAGAGAAATCTTTGTCCTCAAGACAGTAGTGAAAATTCTAAATAAGTTTTGTTTTGAACAGAATGTCTTTTGTTCATATTATCATAAATGGGAGAGAGAATATTCCCTCCTTCAAATCTTTAATAATACCAATAAAAATATCTTGTGCATTTATCCCAGATATGCAATGCAATGTGCTTCAAGGCAAAAAATTAGGAAAGCTTAAAATGATTAAGTTTGTAATTGATATTTCTTTTTCTTTATAGGGTTAGCAAAGGTTTGCTATCCTGACCAGACTCTTAGAACGAGGACATACATTAATTTAGAGCAAATTTGAGACTTTAAAGCTTCTGTTTTCTATAATGGTTTTATTGACATAACTACCTGAGATCCTAAATAAATTTTGTCTGTAATTCATAACTCAGCCTTTGTGAAAATTATAACCCTTAAAAATGACCTTTAAACTTAGAAACAACCAATGCAATTGAACAGAGAATATCTCATCTTAAATGATTTCAAATGTCAAAAAAATTAGAGGAGATAATACCTAACAGAAATTCCTTTGAAAACCAGATATTTTATTTACATAATTTTTAAAAATAGAAATAAGAAATTAGCAACATGCACATAAAAAATTAAAAAAGAAAGAAAACGAAAAAGAAAAGCCAAAAGAAAGGAAGTTAGTGTAGCTGGGCCAGACTTACATGCTGCCTATCTTAGAAGGGAAGCCAGATGGGGGAGGGAGCTCTTTTTCCCTAGCAGAAGTACCACTTGTCTCTGTATTCATTCCAATCTCTTGCCCTTCTGCAACAGGTGTAAGAGGGCCAGGCAAGGAGGCATCTCCTGTACTAGTATCTGAGGCTAGTTCACTGCTATCTGCATACAGCAATTCCATTTGAGTGGTGGTTCTCCTTCGGGCCTAGTCAGAGAATGGAAGGAAAAGCAATCAGGAGCAAACTTCTGCAGAGATGATTAGGGAATAGAGATTTAATATTAGTTTGAAATAGGTAAAAACATTGAGCATGTCATTTCCTAGCAAGTGTGTCAAACATAGCATGTAAGATAGTGACAAGCCAGAGCTATAGCCAGATAAGACCTTTAGAGGCCATAATAACAGCCAACATTTTATATTGTACTTACTGTATGCCAGGCATTGTTCAAACACCTTATTATATTAGCATGTACTATCATTATCCCAATTCACAAATGAGGAAACTAAGGCACAGAGAAGCTAAGTAATTGACCCAAAATCACACAACTGGTAAGTGGCAAAGCCAGATTCAAAAACAAGCAATTTGCCACCCTGCCACTCATGGGCAGCTCCCTCAACACAGAATTTTTTTAAAAAATGAAAGAAGAAAGAAATTAAACCAAAAGTTAACTGCAGGGAAGCTCAACTAAATTCTGATTTTTCTTATGTTTAAATGCTTTTTTAAATATCACTTTTAAATTTTATTTTAATATCGCTTTTTAAATCTGCTTCTCAGTTTTTGGGACCTTGTCCTCCTGATGCCTTGGCTGTGTTTTTAACCTGCCTGCTAGGTAATTCAACACCAGCCTGCACCAGCTCTCAGCAGCACGGTGAGGCAGGGGAAGGTTATTTTCCTAGAATCTAAACTCACTACACACATTCCTTACCTTACTCTTGAAAACTGACTACCCTGTTGTTGCTCAGTTGTTATTATCACTAAGGTATTAAAGGATAAGCAAGGTATTTATCAGATTATAAGCCTCTAAAGAGCAAACACCCTGTTTTATTCAACTTTATATCCCCTATACTCAGCATAGTGCTGGTACATACCTATTTAACATATACAGTCAACTTTATTTTTTCAGTGATGAAAAATAGATGATATGAGCTCCTTTCAGGTATCTCTGCAATTCAAAAGGAGTAGTAGGTAGCACCTCAGAAAATTTCTGGGAAAAGGAAAGCCCTCCGACCAGTTTTTTACCTGCTCAGTTCTCCTCACTGCCAACAGACCAAGGCAGAGAGGAATCATGTTCTTAGGAATCCCTAAGTACACTGGTTCCTTCAGGAGATTACTTTTAGGGCCCAACTTCACACCTCTCTGGCAGCCCAGCAGGGCATGAATAACTAGGCTTTCACGGGGCCTAAAAGACATTCAGGACCTTAACAGATTCTCTCCTCCACTTAAGATCGGATCCAAACCATACTAGGATGTTTTCTTTGAGTTTGGGTAACTTCTGTTTAGTCACTCAGAAAAATAAAACACAAACCACATGTTGCAAGGATCATACATAGAGCCTGGCAACATTTTTTTTGGGGGGGGGGATTGGTTTGACCAGTGTTTTAAAGATCAGGAAATCCTACATAAAAATCTATATTTAAGGCTTCTTTGGAAAAAACAGAATATCTAGAAGTCTCAGGCTTATATTCCTCATGACAAAAATGAGCGAGAGTTAAGTGGTGGTTATTTGCTTAGAAGAGGCATGTCCTCTTCAGGTAATCATGACTCCTACTCATTATTTTACAGCTAGCCAAATTACTCATTTATATTACCTGACTGTTCACTACGGGCCTTCAATCTGTCCGATTTCATTTGCACAGTGTTATTCTTTCAGGTTCTGATTCTCTCCTTTCATTTATCAAATATTTACTAAGCACTACAAGAATTCTTTGTTTTTAAACATCTTAAGATAATGGTTAGTTAATTCATCCACTATCAAATGCTACCAACTCTCAATCTGAAACGTACTATGTGTATCTTACACATTTAACAGCATGTGTCACCGATATTTTTTTAAACCTTACAAATACGCATTATAGCCTCATTGTTTTTTAATACAACATGATGATTAAGAGTTGGCTTATCATTCAAACCACCTCAGGATACTAGTGTAACAAAATAAATATGAAACACTATGACATACTAGAATGTTAAAACTTCAAAAGTTTCCTGTTAATTTAAAAATTTTGCAAATTCATGCTGTTTGCCACTACACAGTCTACAATCTCCTATATTATTAGGAAACTTAGGTGACTTTAATAAATTAGCACATTACTTCCTTAATGGGTAATAAAACTTTTAGGAAAAACCTGGAGAAAAAAAGAATTGGTCTCCACCATCATATCTTCTCTAGTAGAAAAAGTGCAATAATGTGCTAAAGCACAAGTTCCGCGAAGCAGAAATGTTTCAATATAATTTTTCCCAAAGGAGAATATGGTAATATAGAACTAAATTTCTTACACATGGGAGCTCTGGTAAAAGTATGCCAATTTGCTAACCTACTAAGGGTCTGAAACCTATGTGTGTGTTTGTTTATTTCTTTATTTTTGAGAGAGAGAGCGTGCAAGCGTGGGGAGATGGGGAGAGGAGGTGGAGAGGCAGAAGGAGAGAGAGAATGTTAAGCAGGCTCCACACCCAGCACAGAGCCAGGCACAGGGCTCGATCTCATGACCCTGAGATCATGACCTGAGCCAAAATCAACAGTTGAACACTTAACCAGCTGAGCCACCCAGGCACCCCTGAAACCTATGTGTTTAATAGTGATAACAAAAAACAGTGGGAAAGGATGCTTACCTGCTATTTTCAATTCTCCTTACCTTGCTTTTAGGTTTCACTTCACCACAAAGTTTCATAAGGTCTGAAGATAGTGTGCTATACACAAATAAATAATTAACCACAGATTAAAGGGGAACTTATAGAAAACTGTATGTCTTCTATGCTTATAACTATAGAAAACATCTTACATGTCTATGGGTAAGAAAAGACAATACTTAAAATCAAAATGAACTAATTAAAAAATAATTCATTTTCTTTCTTTAAATATCCTGGTAAATTTTATTTTAAAAATTTGTGGTGGTTAAATATGGCTTAATTTGGTTTCCATAATACTGTTTTTAGTGCTATTCACTTAGCCATAAAATTCAAATCAGTTGTTTTATGGTAATTGTTTGAAGCAACAAGATAAAAGTATTTAAAATATTACAGAAACAAGTAAAATCTATTAAGTTTCTAAAGGCTCTCTTACCTTCCTTCTGATCCTGGGCTGTTTAAAGGTACATCTTCATCAGTACTATCCTCTACATTTTCTAAAAAAAAAAAATGTCCAAAACCTAAGTATTATCCACATGTCATAATTTGAATGATTGAAATCTCCATGCCATAATCAACATCAGCCCAACGTCTCAATATAGGCAGTTTGGTTTTAGTTACTGAATCTGACTAGAAATGTAGAAAAATATTTCTAAGAAACCCCTCTGAGTGTCCTAAAATGAGAAAAAGTGTTCAAAATAAGAAAAATCACAAGTTCGAATCATAAAACATAGAAGAACGACATTCATAGGATGGAAAAGAGATATGTATTTATCAGAGTATGTGTAATTGTATATATTTTTCAGAGTATGTATTTATCCCACGCCATCCAAACATATGAAAAACCACTGAGTAAAATATAAGATTAAAATAAATGTTGCACGAGCTCCCTTTAATGTATTAAGCCAATTTCAAAAACTACGTAAGTGTAAACATACATGCTATATTTTAATCAGTATGCCGACTTACTTAAATAGTTTCCTTTATTTTTATTCTTGTTTTCAAGTAGAGAGTAAGAGTGTGTGCGTGTGTGAAGGTATTCAGAAGTTACACATCAGCATGCAGCTCATTCACACGTACATAAAAGACAAAAACAATACGTTTGCATGCAACGGTTTTGTAACTGAATACAAGTAAAATCACCACTATTTCAGAACAACTGTAACAGACTAGTAAAAGAGAGGAGGAAAAAGCAAACAAGGAAACTAGTAGGAAGTCAATAAATCAAAGAGCCATTGAAAGTAAACTATGTAAAATGTCAGTGAGCCCATAACATAGGTGCAGGTTTTTAAAACATACACATTTTATTATAAAACCAACCCACAAAAGTAACATTATAAATTACATATATTAATGAAAATTATGTATGATTCATCCCCTTTCAACTTTTAATTTTATACATGTGGATTGTGGACAACTAATTCCTTTCTCTGATGCTCCCTTTCTTCTTCACTGGTTAGCAGATACTTTGTTAGAAATTCAGTAATGCTTGATATGTGATAGTATTATCTAAAATGGAGCCCATCTAGGACCCATTCAAAGGGAATTTATTTTCTGAAGTGAAGAAAATGGTGGTCTTGAAGGCAATGTGTATCTGAAAGCCCAGCACTGGAGGGAGGCTCAAGAACTTACTTCACAGACAGGATAACTGAGTGCCAAGGTGACTGCCTTAGTTAATAATAGAGAACATGAGGTTATAAAGAAATGACAAACTAGTCTCTATTTCCCCATGTATAAAAGCGGGCTAAGATTGGCTAGTATTTTTCTTGTAGAAACCAGTTAGTATGAAACCAGTTAGTATGTTAAACATCATGTGAGTGCTTAGTAAAAACTTAACTCCTGCTGAAGCATGTATGGTTAATTAGAGATAATTACGGTTTGACATAACCAAACTGGCAAAAGGGTAGAGGCCCCCCATGCAGAAAGTCACCAGATCAAACTCCTCTTCAGGACTGAGCTTGGTCTGAGCACTATAGTCTTCTGGGCAACCAGTCACACCATCAGCCCACTGTTGTACTCCTAACTTTGAGAACACACATCCAGGCCACTGCCAACTTCGTTTCTCATCACCACAGAATTAAAGCTAAAGGCAGAGACTTGCAACTCCCGGATGCCTTAAAGTTCATCTTTATCAGTTAAATTTGCACAGTCTCACTTCACTGGAAGTTAACCAAGCATTTTTAAGTCTTTAAGTTATTTAAAAAAAAAGTCATAAAAATAGTATATAGAAAAGGGTTAACATAGCAGCCTAAAGACCACTATCCTAAGAAAGGCCCTGCTTGCAAAGTTGGACTTTGTCTGGCCTCTGGAAACTTGACTCGCAGAGTGTCCCCAGTCACTAGTCAACTACTGAAGGTACTTGAAGGTACTTAGAATGTTTGTGCAAACGATACGGTCTATGCTAAACTCCTGGGAGTCTTGAATCCTGGTACATACTACATAGATGGTATGTATGTGACCAGTCCCCAGGAAAAACTTCAGGTTCTAAGTGTATGGACTTCCCTGGGCATAAACGTTGTACACATGCTGCTGCATTTTCATTCCAGAGGGAAAGGAACATTCTGTGTTAACTCCCCAGGAGAGAGCATAGGGAAAACCAGACCTGGATTCCTCTAGGCTACATCTGTGTTTTTTTTACCCTTATGATCCAGCTGTGTATCCTTCCTACACTGCTCTCATGAATCTTTGCCATGAATACAACCATATGCTGAGCCCCACGAGTCTTCATAGCAAGTCTCTGAAGATAGAGATGATCTTAGGGACCCTAACACAGTTAGGGAAAAAAGAAAAGGATAATAAAAATGTTCTTCAAAGGCTATAAAAGTACACACACATTAACAAGGCCTACCCTCTAACCTTATGTTCCATCATTCTAGGCCATGTACTTGTTGCTCAGGGCACCAACCTGCCTGAAGGCCCCATGCACACAATACTGTGACTGAGTCTCTGCATTTTAGTTTAGTCATTGCCTGGAGTGACTCCTCTCTGTCCCCCTTTCACCTTGTCTTTTGCCTAGCTAACTCTTTTTCTTCTTTTGTGTTGCTCAAATGTCACGTCCTCCAAAAAGCTTTTATCAACTCCTCCCTTCCTACTGGCTGGCCCCACTCTGTGTTCCTATAACTCCCTATATATATCTCAATCACTGCCCTCAATGAATGTATCATACTCTGTTCATGGTCTGTCACCCTCTGCAAGGAATCAAGTCGAAGAGGGCAAGATTTTGTGTCTTATTTGAATCCCAGCACTCAGCCCAAGGCTTGAGGTAAAATTGGAGTTCAGTACAGTTCTCTGGCTTCTGAGGACTTAACTTCCATTTTTTTTCCCTCCAAGCACCTCTAGGCTAGATTATGGCCCCCTCTAGAGCACAGATTTCAGTCACAGAGACAGGTTACATCAGCTGAATGGGTTTCCACTCTGGGCTTCGAACCCTTTTTCAGCCAAAGATAAATGAAAGTTGTTTGAAAGTTATGAAAAAGTAGCACTGCCCATCAAATTAGCAGGTGAATGTCTTCTGCACAAAAGGACATTAAGAAGGACATTTGCATTTTCTTCCAAGTTAAAAGAGACAATGAACTTAAGCAAGGATTTACTTATTACTAGAGGTTGGGCCGCAAAGAACAAAGACAAGGAGTAGGAGAGGGAGGGGGGAAGAACAGGAAGAAAGGAAACGTGGAATATCAAAAATTCTAGTTATAATCCAGGAATTTGGGCAATCTGGATTAGGAAATAACCAATCCTGCTTTTTTTCCCTGTACTTGTTATAGCTTGAGCAGATTAAAAGTAGTAGCTTTTCCATACCCTAAATTATGCAGTGGATCTCAAGGAAATACTACGTTGAGATTAACATGTGATATAAACATCTAAAAAAAATCAAATAGCTCATGTGTTTTATTTGTGTAACAGCTTACTTAAAACAAATTTAGATGTATAGATTGTGTTTATTCTAATGACACAGACAGGTAAGTACATTTACTCTTTCAGTTACAGTCCTTTCCTTTAAGTATAAAAACTTTGGGCAGCTGTGTACTTAGAAAAAGAAAAGTTCAGATGAGAATTTGAAATAATTTTAATTAAATAAAAACTGTTCCAACATAATCATTCAGAAAAATGGCAACTAATAAAATTGCCCTGATATACCTGGTCCTTCGTGTGTATAATCACTATGAGGATTGGGTGTAGTTGATGTGAATGTTGTAATGACAAGAGAAAGAGGTTGAAAATTTGTATACATGGTGATCTCTAAAGCCCATTCTAATCTGAAAATATTATAATTATAAATATTGTTTCAATCTGTTCATATAAAATGCTCTGAAGTTTTATTCAATTTATAATGTTAAAATGTATGTTGAATTTTACAAAAATTAAGAATAGCTGAGAATCTACAAAATATATACCAAAGATATATGCTAAGGACAGTTAATTATGAGGTTAAAACAACAGATGCAAGTTAACAGATATACTTAAAAATTAAAAAGAAATGTGTACTCCATTTTTTTCCTATAAGAAAGAGAAAGAAGGGCTTATGAAACTGGAGCCACAGCTGGAGGTCAAAAAATAAAAGAGAAAATTAACTAAAGCCTACTTCTTTAAATATCTAATAGTTTTTAAATCAAGAATGTATAGGAAAGACAAAAGACTTAGTATGTTTGTGATCATGGATACATTTCAAAAAAGATCATGCAAAAACCAGTTGGCTGCCAATAAAAATTTTAAACATAAGATGTACCACAATTAGTGTACATGAACAATTAGTAATTCATGCAGCTGTAGGGTACACAGAAAGCTAAACATACTTACCTAAAGGTATGCTATCTAGATCTGTGTAAATAACAGCAAAAAGGAAACAAAAAGCAATACTCCAATCAAAACAGATCCAATGTTAAGAATTCCCACATAAAACAAGATTATGTACCATTTATAAGATATGTAGAATAGATGCCATAGAAAACATTATTTTTCAAGGCAGTTAGATATGCAGAGTAAAGTAATGAAACTTGGTTAATGTTTTAAATAACCAATTCAGAAACTTGGTTGACCCACAAAAACTAATTGCTTAATAAGGTTAAATAAGCCTTTTTAAGTTGGTAATCGTTTCTTGGAATGACAATAATTACATCCCCCCAAATTTATACATGCAAATTAAAGAAGAAATAATTATTAAAAGCATAAGTAAATATAGCATCTATTCAGTCAAGCAATAGGGGAAAGAGGTATAGTATAGCATTCTCGAAGAGCAAAGCTACCATGCAATTCATTTAACTGAAATTTAGTCCAAATTACCTTGTAAAGCATGCCCTAGTAAAGCATCTAGCTCAGGATTTAATTCTGCTTTCTCTTTCAACATATGGAATAGGAGCTGGTTTTGTGTAGCACTGGTTATTTCAGTTTGTTTAAGCCGACCTTCAAGTACTTTAATTTGAGCCTCTTTCTGGGCAGCCTGAAGACCCTGTAATTAGACAGAAACATAACAACAACACCAACAATTATCTTAAGTCATACAAAACAGAATCTACTTAAAGATCTGTATCAAACAGCAAATGTATATAATACGTGGACTTTCAAATCAGATAGACATTGATTCATCAAAGCTCCTCCACTTACTGGCCTGGTGACCTTGAGCTAATTACCTTATCTTCCTGATTCAGTCTCCTTGTATGTATAATGATAGGAATGATACCTACTTCCTAGCACACTGTAAAGATTAAGTGGGAGAACATAAAATAAAGGGTCTAGCACAGTCCCAAAGTGGTAAAAAAAAAAAAAAAAAAGGTGACTCCGAAATCATTATCACCTTCAACAATTAGGTATAAGTTTCCTACAGGTGACAGGTTAATAATACATTTACATTCAAAGAGGAGGGAAGTGCCACTGTATTTTTTTTCCTTTCTGATTTTCTTTTGAGCTGTAAAGAATCAATATAGGGGCGCCTGGATGGTTCAGTCGTTAAGGGTCTGCCTTCAGCTCAGGGATTGATCCCCGCATCGGGCTCCCTGCTCCGCCGGAAGCCTGCTTTTCCCTCTGCCACTCCCCTTGCTTGTGTTCCCTCTCTCGCTATGTCTCTCTCTGTCAAATAAATAAATAAAATGTTTAAAAGAAAAAACTTCTTTAAAAAAATAATCAATATTAAACCAAAGTTATGATACCAAATTTGTTTGCACCCCAAGAGATTTTCCTTTTCATTTTTCCTTTGTTAAAGCAAAAGATGAATTATTTCTTGTTTAAGTTGTTTATCTCTTCTAATACACAAGCACAATGGATGACAAGCTAATGGAATTGATCGAAATAGTGCTGACTTTTCTTAACTCTAAAGAAAGATAAAAGAATGCTTTTCAATTTAAAAAAATCTTACTTATTACAGAGGAAAGGGTCACTGGAGAAAGATAAACAAAATAAATTAATCAAAACTTAGGTTTTCCATAATGGTGTAGTTAGATCATACCTTATTGATACCCATTGACAGGAAGTGATCTAGCAGGTATCGGGCTTCTGTAAGCGTGCAAGCATTAATGACTGCAGTGACATCCAATGTTTCTCCTTCTTCCTACATCAAACGAGCATATGATGAAAATTATTTTGAGCTGAATGTATTCAAACAGAGGCAAAAGCCTATTATTCCATTTATTTATTTGGTAGTGTCGGGTTAGTTAATAAGACTCCTTAGAAAAATGTAAAATATGATCTCTACCCCAAGAAATATATGTGCTAGTTGAAAAGAAAAAACACACTTGAGCAGTTAAGAATTCAAGATGGATTAATAAATGATATACATTTTTAAACATTTTTGATTTTACAAACAATAAATAATATCACAAAATCAACAAAGAAATCTGGAGAGCAGGCAGGGAGTTATATCAATGCAAAATCTAAGAATCATATTAAACCAATAAATAAAAAATTCCTTGATATAAAAATTCAAAGTGCTTTTCATGATAAATATGAAAATATCTTCCTTAAGCCATTAACCACATGTTTTTACAATTACAAACCTTTGCTTCTTCCATCTGCATGATGTTGGCTTGACAATCAGAGATACTGTCATTGATGTAATCTATATTAGCAGTTAATGACTCCATCTCCTCATTGATGTTAACCACATTTTTATCTCCCTCTCCACTCTCCTTGACTATCTTTTCCCGTCTTTTTGAAAGTTTCTCTCGTCTTTTTGTGAGATCTTCCCGTTGCTATTGAGAAAACAGACTGGATTTCAAGAAATAATATTGATCCAGGACATTATGCTAAGTGAAATAAGTGAGTCACAAAGGGACAAATACTGCAAGATTCCATTCATATGAGGTATCTAAAATAGTCAAACTCATAGATGCACTAAATAAAATGGCAGTTGCCAGGGGCTGGGGGAGGTGCTGTTCAATGGGTTTGAAGTATCAGTTACGTAAGATGAGTAAGTTCTAGAGATCCGCTGTACAACACTGTGCCTATAGTTAACAACACTGTGCTGTACACTTAAAAATGTGTTAAGAAGGCTGATCTCATGCTGTCTGTTCTTCCCATAATTAAAACAAAGCAAAACAAAAAAAGAAATGATATTCATCTATTCAAACACATTACAATCAAAACTCACCAAAAAAAAAGAAAAAAAATTGGTGAGTATTAATTTACCCAGAGCTCAAATTTGGAAAACTAAAATTAACAGCCAGCTAAGGAAGAGCATATCTATGCTCTATTTTCCACACCTTGAGGAGTCTATTCATATCCGCCTCCATATTGGAAATAGTCATTTTCTGCATGATGATGTCTGTGACCCTGCGCTCAAGAAGCTGCCACTTCATGCGAGCTGTCTTGGAAGTAAACACTCGGCCAGTCAGTCCTTTCCTCTGATATTTTTTTCTATAATCACATAAAAACAGACAAACATAATTACTTATGTGCAATCAATTACTAGATTGTATACTGCCAAATAATGAGCTGTTTTCCATTGAAGTCCAACATTTAATAATAATGCCACAAAGATTATGTCAGAAGGAATAGAAGAATTGTACTGACCTGGTTCCATTTGTTGTGGGCGTTGGTAAGGCCTGGACTCTTGCCACAGGAATTCTCATTTTCTGCTGGGCTCCTGCCCTTGATACATCTGCTTCTACAGCAGCTGCACTGGAACCCGCGTCCTGGGGGGTATCAGATGAGCTCAGCTTCCGAGTGACTTTCCCAGCCACTCTATCTGACATGGGCCTCACTTGCCTACGAAGAGCTGTAACCTGAAAGAGCAAGAGAGATTGGCTTATTCTCCTCATCTACAGAAATATATCATTTACCTCAAAGCCAGAATGTTTCCCCCAAATGATTGACTTGCCTCTTCAGTTTTGCGTCGAAGAACCACTTCTTGGTTTCTTTTTTGGGCTTCCAGAAGTCTAAGTTGATGCTATAAGATAATAACAAATAAGTTAAAATGGTAAACTGAAAGATATGATGCTTTCTACTCCTGCATTAATATAGTCCCCCATCCCATTGTGAACTATAACAGTTCTTAGCAGAATATGAGCTAACAACAACCTTGCATCCATTACTACAAATAAGGATATTTTATTCCCATAAATAAAAATGCATACTGATACAGCCACCTTTTTCTAAAAAATGAAGTTATCTCTGTGACATACTTTTATTTAAGATACAATATATAATACTTACTATACACAAGTACTTTTCTAAATCCTTTTAAATATTATATCATTTCATTTTTGCTAGACATTTTGTTTTGCTAGCTGAGGCATGAACAGGAAGAAATACAGCTTAGAATATTTTCAATAAAGTCACTTTATAATATATACAGTAATTATTAACTCTGTTTTAAATATAGGGAAAACATAATAATTATATTAACACTTTATAATAACTTTGAAAATATTATGTTGGGTAAAGTGAATGAACAATAAAACATGTCAGTATTGGCTGCCAATTTGTTTCTAGGTACTTTATATGATAAAGACAATTTATTATAAATTACTCTGAGCCTTTTTGTAAGGCTATAATTTAGGAAAGAATTTTGGGGCTAAAAAAGAACAGAGATCCTAGTTCTAGTTCTGTCATTTATTCAACTGTGATCTTGGGCAAAGCTTAGGAATTGGGCTTAATCACAAATATCCCTTCTGGGACTTAAATTCTGTGATCTACTAAATAACCCTTTATGTTTTGTATCACTAATTCAAACAGATCATTCATCTCATGTTTATGCATATTCCTGTGTCATCAGATGAGAATTCTTGGAGAAACAGACTCTATCTTAATCACTGCCATATCTTCATTACTTACAACAATGATTGACATAGAGGCAAAGTTAACAAGTATTTTTAAATGAATGAACTACCAAAAATTAAAATTAACATATAGTTCGAAGCTTGTTACTACTACATTAAGTTTTTTCCATTCTAAGTTAAAATCTCAAGTTCATTCATATTATTTGTATTGTGTACAAATATACAAAGGGTTAAAAGATGAATAGGACGTGAAAAAACTTAGAAAGGGGTTCAATATGCACACACACCGCAAGAAGTAAAAGGGTGAGGGAGTCTGAATGTTAGCTTTGTATGTGATTAGCCACCATCACAACTATATAACAGAATATTCTATCATATATGATCCTATGTTGTGAAATAAGATTCAAAAGTTCCATCCCAGGAGTTAGTTGTTCAATATTGACCTCTATGTCTCATATGAATTAGTTACAAAGAAATAAGTAGTGAATATTGTAAGAAAATTATTCCTGTCATCCCAAAGTTTGGATTAAAAACAAAATAAATGTGGTTTTGTCTTTCTCTGACTTATTTCACCTAGCATAATATTCTCTAGCTCCATCCATATTATTGCACATGGCAAGATTTCATTCTTTTTTATGGCTGAATAATATGCAGAATTTAAGAAACAAAACAAATGAGCAAAGGCAAAGAAAGAGAGAAAGGTGCAAACCAAGAAACAGACTCTTAACTACAGAGAACAAACTGGTGGTTACCAGAGGGGAGGGGATGGGTGAAAAAGGTGGTGGGATGAAGGAGGGCATTTGTTGTGATGAGCACTGGGTGTTGTATGGAAGTGTTGAGTCACTATATTGTACACTATACTGCACACCTGAAGCTAATATTACACTGTATGTTAACGGACTGGAATTTGAATAAAAACTTCTAAATAAATACATAAATAAATAGCCATAAAGTGGAAATAACCCAAACATCTACCAATTAAGGAATGGATAAACAAAATGTGCTCTATCCATACAATCATACAAAGGAATGAACTACCAATACATGCAATAACATAGATGAACCTTGAAAACATCATGCTAAATTTAAAAAGCCAGATAAAAAAGGCTACATATTGTATATTCCATTCATATGAAACATCCACAGTGGGCAAATCCACGGAGACAGATAGTATTCTAGAGTGGCTGTCAAGGGCCAGGGAGGGGGAAGAATGGGAGTGACTGCTAATGGGTACGGAGTTTCTTTTTGGAGTGATAAAAAATATTCTGGAATAAAACAGTAATGATTGTTGCACAATTCTGTGAAGATACTAAATCCTTAAATTGCACAGTTTAAAGGAGTGATTTTTACGGCTCGTGAATATCTGCCAATTTTTGTAAATAAGAAAAAAGAAAGAAATATAGCCTTAATACAGCAGTCATCTCATGAAAATATCTACTTTTCTCATTACTCCCTTCTATCTCCTTAAATTGTCTTTTTACCTCCCAAAGTACATGTCTACTTCCTAAAATATGCTATTTGCTCACATTTTCTTCAGGGAGGATTTAGAACAAGTTGAGCAAGAAAAAAGAACAGAGGCTGAAACCTAACCAACAATGGGAAAAAGACCATGATGGCCTCTTCTTCTGAGGAAAAAAAAATCATAAATGAAATAACCATTTTGCCAGAAATTTGGAAAGAAGAAAAAACAAACTGACTTTAACCTAAAACCTTAACACAGTTACAGTTAGCATGTTGGTATATATCCTTAAAATTTTTTCCCTCATTTTAATCAAGCATGCATATATGAAATGCTACTTTATGAGGTGCCTGGATGACTCAGTCAGTTAAGCCTCTGCCTTTGGCTCAGGTCATGATCTCCTTGTCCTGGGATGGAGCCCCACATGGGGATCCCTGCTCGGCGAGGAGTCTGCTTCTCCCTCTCCTTCTGCCTCCCCCCCGCAGCTCATGCTCTCTCTCTGTCTCAAATAAGTAAATTCTTTTAAAAAATGCTACTTTACACTTAATGTTAAATCACAGTCATTTTTCATTTTACTATAAGCAGTTTCCAAATCCTAATCTTCAATGGATGAATAATAACCTATTAAATGAGATGGGCAATAATTTAACCATTCCTCCTACTGTCAAGCATCTTTGTTGTTTTTACATTTTTCACTATTACAAATAACCCTAAAATAAAGATTTTAACTCATAACGATTTTTTTGATTTTAGATTATTTTCCTAGTCTAAGTTCATGGGAGAAGTAGGATTCTTAAGTGAAAGAATATGAAAACTTTTATAGCTCTTAGTAAAGCCTCCTCTACTGGAAGTGGGTTATTATTCCAGGAACCTTGCTAAGAATCGCTAGTGGTGAAACTGTCTGGAACCATCCTAAAATCACTATCTTACATAATACTGCAAGTAGTTCCCTGATCTCCCTAGAGATAATCAATTATCCTTTGCCATTTTCTCACATCTCATCATCTAGGAAATAAGCCTCTAATAAAACTTATAATAATATTATAGTGTTTTTTAGAACCTTGTATATTGAGTTACTATAATTCATACATACATTATAATAAATGCCATGTTATAAAATTAATGCTTAATTATGGTCTTAACCAGCACTTCATAGTTATAGTTATCAAAAAATTTTCTTCCATTTACTAAACAAGCTTGTTCAGTGTACAATATTTGTATATAACTAAAAGTTAAAGTCCACTCACATCTCTTTTACGTTGATCTTTTTTCAATTGAGCAATCTCTCTGTTTCTCCTAGACTCTGTCAATCTGGCTTTTTCTTGTTCTTCTTTCATTTGTTTCATTAGTCGAACCTAAAAAAATTAGGTAAACACATCTATTGGAGTTTTCCTATCACAACATTCATTAAATTAATCACATGTATGGAAGTAAGCAGTTAGAATTCTGAATACTTAACATGGAAACAATGGAGCTTTGCTGCACATTTTAAATGGTCAATTCTTATTTTGTGGGATTAATAGATTTCTATTTCTAATAATTTTCTAGTATGTTTCCATCAAACTGCTTAGTGCTCTATGCATTTTATATTCAGTGTTCAGTTGGTACTTATTTCTGGTACTTATTACCAGTAGCTGTGTGACCTTGAACAAATTACTTAACCTCTCTAGGTTTTCATTTCTCATATATAAAATAGAGGTAACAGCTCTATGGCATTGGACTATTATGATAATTTATTGAGTAATATCTGTATAGTGCTTATAACAATGCCTGGCATATAGTAAGCACCTAATAATTTTAGCTATTGCTGTCATCAGCAAAGACACATTATAATCTAAAATTCCTAAATCATTTTCACATTTGCTATTTCACATTTGTTATTTGACATTGATTGTCAGGCCGAATGTTAATAAGAATAATTAATTCCACAACAAAAACACAGGACAGATAAGGATTCACATACTCTCTTTTGTCAAGAGAAGACAATTTATATTTTTCTACGCATGGGAAGGATAAACACTAAATTCAAGGTAGTTGTTACCTCTGGGGGAAAAGGGAATATGATCAGAAAGGAATACATAGGTTTTGTGTATACTGTAAATGTTTAATATCTTAAATAGTGAATATAGTGTTTGTTATGTAATTATCAATTTTTTGCATGTTCATAATATATTATGTGTTTCAGGAGGAGAGTTATATCCATCAAAGAAGCCCTGTTTTTGACCACATGATTTTCAGCTACTCTGAAGAAAGGCTTTGATAATGGATGACAATAGGAAACAACTTCTAATTGCCAAAAGGAAGTGCATCATTTTTAAGACTGGGTTACCTTTTATTGAATATGGAAAGAACCACAATAATTTTTTGTCCCAAATGACACAAATATCCTCAACATCAGACTTTAATGCAAAATATAATCAATACCTTTGTCTTTTTCATTTCCATCACATCCTGCTGCAATTTCTTCAATTGCTTTTCATACTGAGACTGGTTTTTAAGCAGCCTTGCATGCTCTTTTTGGGCTGTCTGAAGTCTTTGTAGTTCTTTATTCATGGCTTGGAGTTTCTTTTCATATTCAGACCTAACTTTTTTTGCCTTTTCTTCTGAGTAAGATTCCACTGAACCTAAATGATCAGAGGGTATTTATATTTATTTCTATAAGATACAGATTTTCATTTTGCTGATTTATAACTCATGAGCTCAGAGAAAATCTTCCAAACACAAACCTCAAGAGGCCAGGGCACCTGTGAATCAGTCTCTCTTTTATTATGTATTCTCAGCTTAGTTTAACAATTATTTAAGTTTTTTTTTAATTTAAAAAATATTCCCAGCATAAATCAAGACAGTAAAACAATTAGCCACAACTTTGGACAAAATAATTAAATAGCCTAGATAGGAACCAGAATGAAAAAATAAGCAATATTTAACATAATGAGACAAACTTGCATATAATGTGGCTTCTAATGTAACTTCTTTCTTCTAAAGGCAGAAATGATAAAAACCCACTTTGGCAATTTAGTTGGAACCTTAATTAGAATTAAATGCAATTCTTACCTAAATTCTGGAGCACCTGGTCTCTCTCAAGCTGAGTGTCCCGAATTTTATGTTGCAGCATCATTAACTTCTCTTCATACTGCTTTTTCAGTGTCTGCAATCTTTTCTGGCTGTTTTCTAGTTCATCAATCAGCTTCTGCTTGATTGCAATTTCACAAGTAATGTTTGCTAAGTCTGCTTGATAATTAGCTATTTATAAAAGAAGAAAATAAACACACTGTAATAGGCCACAATACCATAATTCTAACTTTCAAGCAAGAGCATGGAAACCACCATCTACATCCAGGTATTCACTTAACAGCTATAAGGAAAATTTCCTGGATAAACCAAAAACTAAAAAAGAGGTGAACAGATAGACTGTTCACATGGATCAGTGACAACAGATACTATTTGTGCTAAGAATGGAAATCACACAATGACTAAATCCAGGAGGGGCAGAAACATGAGGCTGGGAGGGAATACACAAGTCAGCAGTCAAAAGGCTGCCCTCGTCAAGGATGAATGGAGAATGTTTTCTGCCCGTATTTTAAACAAATTCCCCAAATTAATTTTTGTCCTTGTACTAAACAGCAAGTACCTTTCTCATCTGATTCAGAATCTGATTCATCGGAGCTTTCACCCCCTTCAATGTCATCCTCTTCCTCCTCCTCCTCCTCCTCTTCTTCCTCATGATCACTCACTTCTTGACTTTCTTCCTAAAATGTGATTTATGACTGTTAATAGCACAAATATCAACCAAACAAACTGATTACCTCATTAAGAGAGATTGCTGGAGTACAAAATACAGAAGTACACAAAATTCACCTTTCAACAGTGCAAAAATCATTCCACAATGTTAGGGTTATTACATAATTTTGTCTTAAATAAAATAGTACTTCACCTCTCCTAGTATTCTACCCCCTTCCACACATACACACAATGCTCTCACATTGCACACGATTGACAGTTGCCAGTATTTTATAGCTCATATTTCTGAAGAAAAGAAGTCCTCAAGCAAACAGTTTAAAATGGATACATGATAACCATTTCTCTTTTCTACATATAAGTCTACATATAAATTAGGATAGTTATCAGCAACCATAAACAAGCTAAATTCAGGCACTGAAATATACAAGTTCATTCTTTCATACTTACCACTTCTAATTCATTGTTTTCTCTTTCTGTAATACCCTTTTCTTCTTTCTTCTCTTGGTCAGTATCTGTATTATCCTCTTTACCAGCCACACTTTAAAAAAAAGGAACAAAAGGGTACAGTATTAAAATAGAGAGGGAAATTGTTCACTTTTGCCTCCCAGATCTTAAAAATCATCAATTATTTGTGAAAACAAACTAGAAGGGTTTATCGTTTGACTGAGCAAAGTTATGTGTGATGCTTCAGAGGAAAACTGAAATTGCCATTCAAACAATAGTGATTTATATCATTGTAGAAAAGCTTATTTCCTAGAAACACTGAGGAAGAGATTATACCCTAGAGGATGAGATCTGATGAGGTAGCTATGAGGTAGTCATAGTGACAGTTAACTAGAACGTAGGTGATTTAAATTCAAAGAAAATCAAAACAAGTATTTTTCTTTTCTCATCTAAATATATGACTTTTCCCATCTAAACACAAAGATACAGAAGCTGAATTTTTATTGATGTCCTAATACGTTTAAGAATAAATTTAAAGATCCAGAATAAATCTGCTCACAGTAAGTTTGTCTACACTAGCTGTATCCATTAGTGTGGTTAGGTATCTTCTAGTAATAGCACAGGCTTTTTTCCTACGCCATACCTATGGCACAGGACTCTTAAAATTTTCTCAAAGAAATGGGTCTTTGCACATCAAAACTGTCTGAGGTTCAGCCTGACCTTCGACTGAATAGGAAATTCCAGGATCTGCTGCAAGATGGGCCATACCAAATAGAAGCCTCCTGTTTGGTCATCTGGTACTAACAGCTCTAACCACATACTGATGTCAGGTAATGCTTATAGCTAACCTAACTCAGCCCCAGTGGCCTTAAGAAGAAGACAGTGCACACTACAGTGAGCAAAGTTTTTCACACTTAATTGACTATGACTCTTCTAGGGTTCAGCAACCATGATCAATTATGCGCAGAAGTTACACATCTGTTCACTAGACTCATACATTTAATCAAACTAAATAATATTAAGAAAGTGAACTTCAAATAAATCTATATGTGAAAGATTTCTTCTTGTGCTACTGCAACATTCTGAAATCATCAATAAAAAAATACTCAAAAAGGAAATATTCTCCAAATAAAATTCCCCTAGAAAGAGCTTAAAAACTTTATCAAAATAACTTTATAACAGCTATCATATCTTTCAGGCATTCTGCTACATTAAAAAACTGCCCTAATACCTGGACTTGTTTTTAGTTTCTAGGCTAAAAATTTAATCTTCTTTAAGCTCTGTTATTATTAAACTGAAATGTTTAACCCTAGGTCCCAATCCTCACAGATACTTTTGTACTCACAGCAAGATAAATCACTTTTTCCTTGTAAGCTCTTTTCAGAGTTTATTTATGTGATCATTTCTTTAATTTCTGTCTTCCCTACTAAACTGTAAGCCTTGTTAGGGCAGGGATCATGCCTGTTTGACTCAACATTATGCCCCCCATACCCAGGGGATGTACATAATAAATATGCAGTGTTTACTAAATATATTAATCTCTATTACTGTGCATGAGCACCTGTTTGTCACCTCTATGTGTCTCGTGCACTAATTATGTTGGAGTCTAATGGCACAGGCTGAAAGATGCATAAAGATGGGTAGAAGACAGCATATCTCTAGAGTGAGAAGGAAAAACCAGTAGTAATACCAATAAAACAATCTTAACTGGAGAGAAATCAAGTAAATTATAACAGGGTGCCATGAGTGTTGTTAAATCATTTTGTTAGAAAAAAAATGATTATACTGAATGCCTCTCTTACATCACTTGTATTATATACTAGAGCTGTTGATTTTCCATCACGCAGTTCCAACTGAAACTCTAGAAAGAAACTCCCCTTCATCCATCACCCCACTCAAAGGATAGTATGGGGCACTCAAACAGACTATACTTGAGGTTTAGGACTGAGGTTAAGGTTAGGACAGGTGAATGTGTTTGGAAAGAAATTTCCCATCACCATTCCCCAGTTTCTCCCCTATGAAGTCTTCCTTCCTCACCTGTAAATTGTTGCAACACACAATTTTTGTTATTGTTGGTTGTTTCATTATTTAAGCTCCAACCCAAATTCTCTTTTACTCTGGTTTATAGCTAGATGACCACTTTATTGCAACCCTCCTACTTTCTTCAAGTCACCAGTATCCAGCAAATGTTTTCACTTACATATAAAGGTAATTCATATATTATGTGCTATTCATGCCAATTTTGATGCAGAAAGATCAACAGTTATAACTTTACATTATTAATTTACCTTTATCACTTAAAACTTAAGTTTTTAAAATACAAGTTGATACTTTATAATTATTGTACCTCAAATATTCAAGTTTTCCTCAATAAACTGAGACAAATTGATATCTAAAATAACTAAGAAGCACGAAAGATATTTAAGTTTGCATGTTACACAGAATCAGAATTTTGAAGTTGGAAGGAACACTAGTGATCATGCAGTTTAACCCCTTTGACATTTCACAACCAATGTCAACATTTTTGTTGACAACCTAAAAAGAAACTGCAGCCCGGGGAAGTATCTTGACTCCCCGGCTGGTATTCTAGAATCTTACACTTAAAGTCCAGTTCATAGACATGGGAGCATGAGCTTCACCCAGAAGCTAGTGAGATAGTCAAAATCTCAACTCCACCTCAGTTTTACTGAATCAGAATCTTCATTCTATCAAACCACTCAGGTGATCTGTATACATATTCACGTTGAGAAAGCCCTGTCCTAGAACATAACACTGCTATGCTTTTGCCATCCTTTAGGGGATGCTATAAAAACTGGAAGCCAACTTCACTCACTAAAGACAAAGGACTTGAAAATTTTAAGGTGGAAGGGTGGCTTCCATACATTACTTTAACTATGCATTTTATTTTGACCTTCTGAAGTAGAAAAAATCTCGCATTTTTAATGCTATAATTTGATTCGTATAATGTCCTAAACACATGCTAATTAGGTGAGTTCTAGTGCAAACAATCAGAATTACATTCTCATTATAGAATACTTTAAATAAGTTATAGAATTATAGAATAAAATTATAGATACTGCAGAACACTAAATAATATGTGGAATATAATTGTGGAATGTAAATTATTAAATAATTTTAAGAAAATAAAATTTTTAAGCTTTCATATTTAAAATAAGATATTACTGTAACTAATTATTGCATAGTAAAAGTTCTCAAAAGGCTTATTTTAAGTAAGAGATGAAATTTCTAAAGCGGTGCTTCTAAAATATTTAAATATTATTTTCTTAATCATTTTGATGATATAATCTGGAGGTTTAGAAAAATCTATGAAGAGAAGTTCTGATAAGAAGTAAAATCCTACTTAATCCTGGTTTAAATAACTATAATTCTGAATGACTAAAATATTAATTTTTATTATATGGAGAGTTCAGAAACATGCCTCTAAATTTTGCTCAAATTTTAAGCAAAAAAAAGAAAATACCTGTTTCTGATCCTCACCTCAAATACATTTTAAAAGCAACACTTATTTTTCTAATTCAACCTTAAAAACGCCTTATAAATCTTATCTGTAATAAGGCCACATTTTCCTGTTGCTTTGTTGCCATTTAATGTTGTTTTCCAACAACTACTAAAATATTTGTATATACAAATACGTTTGTATTGCAAATATAATATTCCAAAACTACACCAAATAAGGAAGAGAGAAGAAAAGCCACCTGTGACTTAGCATGGGCTGCAACAAAATCTCAATTCCCACCCAATTAAAAATTCCCAGTCTGCTCACAAGCTTTTGAAAGATACATTCTGAAAGTCCATGGTGGGTTTTTGAGGGGTCATTTTTAGTCTAAAATAGGTAAGTCACCATCATAATTATGCTAGTTTATTCAGAAGTCACGTGAAATTGCCTGAATTTTAATCCATGTAACTTGTGAGGGTTTTCTTCTGAAAAAGTAGTTTCTAGAAATATATTTGATGTATTTGTCAATTTTATAAAATCATCATTAATTTTAGGAGCACCAAGCTAATCTAGTCTGAAACAATCTATAATTCTATAACATATTTCCTTGTGAATGGCAACTAAGTATTTAAATGACATTTTAATAAAAAACCTGGGAAATATTCCAACCTTCTTTCTTCTCGATTGCTTTCCTCAAGTTTCTGTAGCCTTCAAAATCACGAGGCACAGTATTGGAAGGCCAAGCCAATGAAGGACAAACCAGACAGTAAAAAGCGAAAGTGATAAGAAGGTAAAAATGATACATGAGCTTGAAGACTTTAAAATAAATTTTAAAAGATATCATCAAAGGACAATACACAGTAAAAAGGCAATACATTTTGTATGAATAAAAAGTAAGTAGAAAAACAAGCAGCATTATATCTAAGAAGAGTATATAGGCTATAGTTGAAATTATTTAGCAGTAAAATGTAGAGTCTCAGTTTATATAACTTGATCAGTAGTAAGAGTGTTTGGATGCCATTGCTTTTTTTAATCTGAAATGGTTCAATTTTCTCAGTTTCCCCAAAAAAGCCCACTTTCAATGATATCCTCTTCCTTTTAAGCCTTCCCAAAAGACCTTTTTATGGCATCATTAAAAGAACTTCAAAAAGTAATGCCTTTATACCATAATATGAAAATACCATTAATACTACATACTAGAATGCTACTTCTAAAACTTGTTTTCTATTTTTAACATACTACATGTGAACATCACTAAATCTAAAAAAAAAAGTTCTATTTCAAAATTATACATGAAATGGTATTACAGTCAAATGAGTATGATTGTTATGATATCAGTGAAAAACTGTAATTTTATTAATTGAAAATAAAATCTCATAATATCACTGTTCTAATAATTAAAAACTATTAAAAGGATTAAGGCAAAGGTGGCAATAAAATGGGAAATGTAGTACTTTCCATTAGTAAGATTGTTCTTGAATCAGAAAAATATAAGAAAAACTAAAACTATGTACTTAAAGACTTTGAAATGTAATTTAAACAACATTCAATACACAGAATTAGGGATCTTTACTCAATGGAATGTACTGGATACCAATATTTATCATATAAACAAAAAGACAGATGTGCTAGGCTCTGATTAAGCATATAGCAATCTTGATATAGCACACTTGCAACGAGAATTCCAAAAATATTTTTCAGAATCATCAATATTGAAATGAAATGAAGAGACTGGGCCTTAAGTATAAATTATTTCAAGTCAGTTATTTTCATGTGTTTGCATGTGATTTTTATTTGTTGGCCTGCAACTGTTTTTCATAATCAACTTATATATTGCTATTACAAGAAGAGACTAGCAATCCTTCTGGGAAAAAAATTCTAGAGTGATATTCACCAGGGAGCAAAAGGTCCAGTATAATGGCTAGAAAAAGGAAAATAAAGCCATCACCTAAGTAATCTATGTGTTTCAAGAGTTTCACCCTGACACCACTAAACACAAGTATAATGCAGTCTGATGAATTAGTAAAATTTTTTATAATTCAAGTCATTTAAAGCTAGATATCCAAAAAATGGGGATCAATGCCTAATGTAGGCTTATACTAATGAAAATGAATTACAGTAGCTCAAAGGATATGGTTCCCTGCCAAAGATCCCAAATTTTCTATATCCAATATGCAGAATTTTTGTTTATCTAACACAAGAGAGCTCTATTAAAATGTATGGATGATATGAGCTAATAAGTAGGTAAATGTTAGATGCCTTTTCAATTGTTTCTTTAAACAACACTGCAACAAGTAGTTCAAAAAGACAGTGGGGGGGGCAGAAAAATAAACTAATAATCTGATACTTCATAACTTAAAGGAGTTCAGTTTTTATTCCATTTAGTTCCATTACATGGAGAAAGTATTAAGAGGAGAGAGAACGACAAATCTTGCCAACAATTTCAACATTTCTGTTACTGAAAAAGAGGTAATACAGTCTCTTCAATTATTTCACCTTATTTTGTTACACTCCCTTATTTTCCTATCTACAACTATGGATGATTTTACAGCTCAATAGGAAATAAGCACAGACAGGTAGAAGAATAAACCTTAAACCCCACATATTAGTTAATTTTTGTAGCTTTGATAAAGACTTTGATGTAGAAAAAGGTTCAACTTTCAAGTAAAACAGGACTTATGATGCCCTCCTTGAACATAAAAGCAGTTTCTAACATAAAATGACCCACTTGCCACTCCTCCTACCAACACTTACTTTGTCAGAGGTCCCGTAGCCACTACAACCAAAAACTAACACAAAACAAAGTAAATTAAAAGAAATGGAGCTTCTAAATAATTTGTGGCTTTAGTGGAGAGAAAAGAACACAGCTATGAGAATGAGGGCAGCTTAGGAAATCTGAACCCAAACGTGAAGCCCCAGATAGATCTTGGAAACCCTCAGCTAGCAGAAGGTAAAAATCTTCCCTACAAAACCTTGATTTTTTTTTCTTCATGAGGTCGCTGTCACTCAGTATTTGAATTAATGCTTCCTCTTTCAAAATTACAAACATCCTTAGAAAGGAGGCTTATTGGTTATAATGGGGATATATATATAGTGTGGATTCCTTTAGCCATAGATGGTTTTGCTCCCAAATTTGAATTTAAGGAGAGGACAAAAGGAAGTAGATGATTTTGGAATCAGGAATACTTTGGAATAGGGTGAATTGCATGAGAATTGACCACATAAGGGAGGAATGGACCACGACCGGCTGCATAAGGACACAGGGGGTCAGAAGATGGAATAAAAAGGATGGCTAAGGCAGAAATTCACACTTTTTCCCTGAAGGTTGGCTACATCCACGAAAGGAAAGAAAGCTTTTTTTCCCCTTTTTTTCCTTTTCCCCTTCCATTCTAAATTGCTCTTACCACCCTACAAATTGATTAAAAAAAAAAAATCACTTTATGTGAGTCAGTTGGGAAACCTGGAAAATATGTATTTATAACATTTTCTAGAGAAAAATTAGTCCCAAATTCCAAAGAATTTTTTTCTTTTTTTTTCCCCAAAGAATTTTTAAATGAACTTACTATGTATGTAAGGTTGAGGCAGAATCTAAATTTTACAATGCCTTCTCTGATGAATAAAATAAATAAATATGAGGGATATAAAACAACTCAACCAGAATCAATATACCTAAACAGGAGCTGCTGCCTCCAAAGAGTTCCAGTGGAAGACTAGACAAACTGCAGTCACTCTTTTTTTCAACCTGTAGCAAACCCTTTAGCTAAAATGGCAGCTTCCTATTTTTAAAATAGGAATTTACATTACACACAGCCTAAAAGTTATTAGGATCTACAGCAAAAAGTTAACACTGATAAATGAAATGCTTTAATCAAGCTGAGTAAAACAGTATTGATTTTCATGTTTAAATCCACAACAAGGTTTGAATAGAGTGTGGTAAGAAAAACTGTATTAAATTCTATAAATTTATACGTGGAGTAATACAGATTCATAAACTGGTTCTAAAGGCTGTCATGCAGTTTATGGTACACAAGAAAATTTTTTTCTAGGTTCACACTACATTATGTAGGTTTTAGTTCTACAGAGACATGCTATTATAGCATGTATGTGAAAATGCTTTATAAAGCATTTTTTAAAGTATCATATATGGTTATTAATTTTTAGGAAGCATTAATTTTTCTCATTTTAAGCCATCATTCACTTTTTTCAAGACGATTAAGGTTATATCTCTAAATTTACCTTATCTAGTTTGGTTTATTCCTCACCAATTTTTTTTTATTTCATATCACTTTTTGTTAAAAAATAACACGTTTTTCACTCGGGTTCTTATGTTTAAATACAGTTGTTTGGTAAGGTCTTTTTAGCATTAACATCTGCTATTATTTTTACCATAACAATTATTACATCCACCTTAATCATTGAAATAGCCAATTTTTCACTTTGAAATAACAGCTATTTAATTTTTTTACCTTAAAAGCACCAGGGACAAATGTTAATAATAATATATTTTTCCTTTAGTACTATTTACCAATCAAAATGCTTATCTCCCTGCATTGTCACAAAAATAACCTCCACCAGAGGTATTATTTTAGGGTACCTATGCTCACCATAAAAATATCAAGACAGCCTAGGTTTCTATTGGGATCCCTATTTTTCATTATTCATACCAAACAGGTGATTATGGTAACATCTATAGATTTACCTCAAAATGAAACAACAGAATCAGTTCACGACCTTGAGAAAGATACCCTTTCTTATACTTATTATTCATGAACAAAACCAAGACCTTTAAAAACAAGTCCTAATATTTGATATTTTGACCAACTACGAAACTGAATTTTACAAGAAAATAGTAAGTCGTGTGCAAAAATCTCATTTTCATTCAAGCAGTATGTTGGATCACATATAATTCTGTGATCACTGTTTCAGTTTTAACTACGCTGCATAAAAGCTAATCATTATATATCTTACTGCTGCCATAATCAGTCATCCAAGAAAAACACCTATTAAGACGTTAGTATCTTAAGAATGCAATTTCAGTTGCAATGCCTCCTAACCATAAATGTGTAACTCCTTGTTTTTAATTATTCTAATCATTCCTTTTTAACTGAAGGACACACAGCAGAATTAACTTGAAAAATTTAAATCTCCAATTACTTTAGTCAACTGGACTGTTCAAGGAAGAAATGCCTGGTTGCCTAAATAAATTTCTAAATAAACTGAGCAAAGAAGCAGGTAGACTAAATGTTAATAATAATTCTACAAAGCAAGACTCTTGTAACAAACCATTTGATAGCTGTGCCCCCTTTTGAATATCTAGCCAAAAATGCTTAAAATTAATTTGACTGGCAGGTTTAAAATATATTTAGTAAGTAATGTGACTGCACCACATAATCAATATGTAGACACATAATGAATTTGTGAATATTTAACCACTCACACATTACAAGTGGTCAAATTTTTATTTTCCTCTTCTTCGCACCCAGTTGATTTCAGAGGAAGCTATTATCAGGATGCAAGGAAAAGAAAGCCTAGAACAGTGGTAAAAAGCTGAGTAACTCCTTTTTGATTCAAAAGGTCTAAAATAACATAAATAACTTTGACATAATCAAATTAGAAGCCCTGCAGAAAATACTGAAGAGACCAAATGACATTAAATGACAGCCTGATGGATTAGTTTAGCCTTTAGTTAAACTAATCTAGACGGAATCAGATTATATCCATGAGACTACTTAATTGCATTAGAAAATGGGAAAGAAATGAAAACAGTGAGTGGTAATGGTAGAGCAAGCTTTGCAGAAAAGATGAATGGAATGCAAAAGCAGCTATTTGAAAAATAATAAAATAATTTCTAATAGTAATTTTACCTTGTCATATCTAAATAAAATCTACTACCATATTATTATAATGAACTTATTTTTCTTACATACAAGTAGAGATAAACCATTAAAAGTATATCATTATAATTTTCAGCTAATTTAAATGACATTTCCCTTATTAATATACTGTGAGACTATATATATATACTCACTGTAATTGCAAATTAAGATATCCTGAAAAGAAAGAAAAACAGGGATTCATATAGCAGTGACTTTATAACACTACCTTTTTTTCTTCTTCTTTTCTTTCCTTTTCAGCTTTTCTAAATCTTTCTTAGCTAGATCTATAATTTCAATGGTCTCTTTGTCTGAAGACAGTATAGTAGGAGAGAAAGCTGATGATCCACTAAAATACGGTGATCTTGCTGTGGCTCTTGTCAAGTTTTTTCGAAGGTTCTCATTCACTGCTTCACTTTCTAATAATTTCGCCCTAGTGAATAAAAATATATTTAAACAGGACACATTTTTTATTGTAGTAAACAATTCATAGCATACAATTTATCACCCTAACCATTTTTAAGCATATAGCTCTGCAGCACAATGTGCATCCAGACTATAGTGCAACCACGGCCACCATCCACCTCCAGAACTTTTTCATTTTCTCCAACTAAAACTCTGCACCCATTAAACATTAACTCCTCATTTCCCTCTCCTCCCAGCCCCTAGCAACCACCATGATACTTTCTGTCTCTACAAATCTGACTACTCTAGCAATAAATAGGGAACATTTTAAATATATTGTTTTGTATGCTAAAATGTTATTGAAAATGTATTTCAATGTTGCTACAGGGTAGGTTTTTTTTTTTAAATAAAGGTGCTCACAAACATTAATGTTTAGGATGTTTTTAATTCCCTGATTAAATAATTGTAAATTTGAAATCACATTTTTAGTGCTCAAACGTGCCTATGGTAATTAGATTAGTTGCATTCTGGCCAGTAGGCACTAGTGATGTTGCTTTGTAAACCCATCATTTAAACTTAAAATCCACAAGCAGCATGGTCCCCTTTCTTTCAGTTCCTCATTCATCATGCTATAATAGCATTTCCAAATCTTTGTAAGGAATACTTAGTCGAACTTGCCCCTAACTGGCTGAAAGACATCTGGCTCCTAAGCATAGCGTGGGAAAAGATGGTATCTCCAAGGAAACCTGAGTTTGATAATTGAAAACATTCTTTTGTTTGCTCAAGCAGTCCTAATAATGACAGGAGAATAATGTATGTACTGTCAGTAATATGCAAAAAAAAAAAAATAACATAGGATGACGAGGTTCTAAAAGAGGGGACTCTTGAAACAAAAAGGGATTCAGAGTCCACTAGGCTAGTCTTTTATTGCTACTTGATTTAAACCATCAAGAACACAATTATCTACTCCAATATAATAGATTTCCAAGGTCAATTTGGCAGAAGGGTGATTGAGACAGGGCCATAAGGAGAAAGTACTATCTTACTAGATCTGTCTCAAAACTATATTGCATAGCACTTCTGCTATGTCCAAGCATTTCAGAGAAAGATGTTAGAATAATTTGCAATTTATAAGCTCTAGAAGATGCAGTCAGCTCTGTGTTTTTTCACTATGAAAATTATTCATGATACTGTTGGAAGCAGCTAGAAACAGCATGTACATAAGTCAGTGAATATGTTTCAAGTCAGTATCTTATACATTCTTTAATGAAATTCTTTTATTATATGTCTGGTATCATATGTGAGCAGAATAACAATTACAGTAATTTGAAATGGTTAAGTAGCTGTGTACAAACTTCCAAGTTAAATGATTTCAACATTATTTTAAAGAAACTTCTGAGTATAATGCTGTCATTTTGTTAATCAACAGCATAACCTAGGTATAAAAACTCAGCTTAACTATAAAAACCCAAAGTCAATATTTACATTTTTCTATATTTTCAATATAGCCTGGGCACATAATAATGAATGTTAAGAATCAACAAAAATATAATAAAATAGCTATCAACAATGACCTGTTTTGTATTGGTTCATTTATATAATAACCAGACAAGTTCTTTTTTTTATTACTTGATTTAAGTTTGCATTTCATAGAGGTTTATTCAATGTTTCTTCAATGCTGGTGCTGATAAAAGCTGAAACCTTTAGGGATCAACTCCATAAAGCCCAAGATACATTAGCAGAAGTTGCTTTTTGGGCTTTTTTGATAACAACACTCTCTTTCTTTTCCCACTCACCAATCAACCCTGTTGCCTGCATTTCATTTAACAAGCGACCAAGCAGTGAATCATCAGGGGAAGGATATAAACTTCCTTAGGAAGGAGCAGACTGAGGGCTTGCATCTTAGTTCTGTCACTCACTTGTTGGCTATTAGTCTTTAAAAGCCTCTACTTTTTCCTCAGTAAAATGAGATGAAAGTACATGTTTTCCTATGACTGTTATGAGGATCAATGATATAATGAATTCAGAACTCACCAAACTGCTAATATATTTAATGAATAATAACTATCCTTATCAAAAAGTTGGAAATGATATAATTATCGAGCAGTGGACAATTAAACAAATCAATTACAACCACGAGATAGTACCACATGGAATCATGCAACAATTATGTTAGAAAAATATTTAATAACATTTAAAAATGCTCATATCTTTTTATATTTCAAAGAAAAGATAGCAAAGCAATATATATACCCTTATGTCAATTTTGCTAAAGTATGCATTGAAAAAACATTAAAGAGATATACCAAAATGTTAACATCAGTTCTAGTAATGGTAGCAATATGGTTGACTAATTTTTTTATACTTTCCTATCTTCTCAAAAATTTCTACAAAAATTTTAAGCCCCCCCCAAGAAAACAAGAATTAATTAATTAATTAGTGTCCATTATTATTTCACAATAACTAATGGGACATGTAAATTTATTAAAAGAAAACTAGTACTATTTTGCAATTAGAATAAAACTTTAAATATGAACATTCCCAAGTGGCAATATATCAACATAAATGTGCATTATGTTAAAGGAGCTATGAATAAATGCCTTCCAAAGGTGAAGTTTTGATAGAAATATGGAGTGGAGTAGGATTTAGTAGAGAAAAAAATGATATGCAAACTTGGACCTAAATAATATCACATTAGGCTGTGACATCTTGTTCTTTCATTTGAGCCCCATAATAACTCCTTGAGACTAGCAGGTATTATTACCTCATTCTTAGACATGAACAAACTTAAAGCACAGAGATATTAGGGAACTTGCCCAAGGTCACACACTTATTAATAAATAGAAAATTTAATTTCAATCCAGGTAATCCAATTTAAATTCAAAGCTCATTTATGCCTATTCTTTATGTACATTATTTTTATATTGTAAATTACAGCTTTGGGATTCTAGAAGACTACCATCAGGAGTGGGACACACCTAATTAAAGAACCATCAAAGAAGTTTTGGACAAATAGAGCAAGCCATTAACTTACACCAAGGAAGATTTGATCACTGATTGAACTCAGGGCCTAAGAGTCATCTCTGTTTTCTAAACGGCTTAAAGAATGGTCTTATATCAAGAACTTGAAAAAGAAAGATATTAGATGTTGTGGTTAGCCACTATAAGGAGTAGAAATGATTCTCGTTTGTAGGAAATAATGACACTAGTCAAGCCATTTGTCCTATAGTGAGATCAGGCTTTGATATGGCTTTAGAAGAAAAGAAATAAAGCACAAGAACCAGAGGTTAGAATGAGCCTTAAAAATTGACCAGTGCCAAAGAAATAAAAGAGATACAGAGAAGCAGCCTAAGAGGAGGAAGAGGATCTTTAAGAATTCAAAGATAGAAATATCAGTTATGTCTCAAGGAATGGTAAGAAGGGTCTACAGAGTGAGGGCAGAGAATAAGTTTTTGGCAGTAGGCAGGAAACAGCACTGTCAACACAGGATAGAAACTGTAAGTCCAGATTGGCTGCTGACAGAACCAGGACCCAATGTCCCAAAAGCCTCCACCAAAAAGGTAAAGCTTAGATATATATAGATAGATAGATACATACACATCAAATAAGGGTAACAGTTACTTGAGTAACTTAATCTGCAACCACATCAAATGTCTTATTTGTTTTCACTTCCTGAAACATTTAAGGGATCCAATGCGCCTTGTGGAGGCAGAAACAATGGAAACAATACTCATCTCTGACTCTAACACAGCTCAGTGTTGGAGGGGAAGAGCACACAAATACAAGAGAAGTGTCAGGGTGGCTATGAAAGATGATCCCCCACTTGGTTATTTTTTGCAAATGGGTAGCAAAAATGAGATCTGAGCTACTTATATGCCCCCAACGGAGCTGACTGCAGTTTTACTTCAAGAGAAAGTAGCTCAGCCATCAGGGCAGACCATGGAACCTGAAAATATAGAAATTAACTTTGTCCCTGACCTGCTTTCTAATCTGTATTACCCCAGTCTGGGCTCAGTGGTCTCCTCCACCTTCCCACACCAGGCATGGGTGTTCTTGTAACTAATTTCTATCATTCCATTTACTACATGCGACTATATATGAAAGTTGCCCCACCTAGACTGGGAATTCCTTGTTCATGTCACACTTGCGGAGTTCACGCATGGTGTTTGGCACATGGTGAGCATTTGTAGTATGTTGTATGAAATGAGTGTTGAAGGTGCCTCTGTATGTACCAGAGAGGCAGGAAAATTGGTAGGGATGCAATGAGTCTCACATAAAAAAACAGCTGGACATTTAAAAAATTAGAAATGACCCTGGGGGCTGGATGGCTCAGTTGGTTAAGTGTCCAACTCTTGAGTTCGGCTCAGATCATGGTATGAGTTGTGAGATCAAGCCCCTCATCAGGCTATACGCTCAGCAGGAAGGTCTGCTTGAGATCTCTCTCTCCCTCTCCCTCTGCCATCCCCACTCCAAAATAAACAAATCTTTAAAAAAAAGTTAGAAATGACATTAATGTTGACCATTCCCAAACGGTGGAGAAAGAGGCACAGGGAGGGAAGGCACCAAAAGTAACCTTATAGGTATCAGTTATGCCAGTCCTATACATCAGGTTAGGTAAGCTCCCAGTGAGAAGTACAGTAACTAGATTAGGAGGATAATATGGGAAGAGAAGGGAGAAAAGTAGCTTGGAATATGACATTATGGGAAAGGCAAGTACCTACTAAAATTAACCTCACCAAAGGACTGAAATATCATCGTGAACAGTTACTAAACAATAGCTCAACAAATAACAATATTACTACACTACAAAACCCAAAACATGTGCATTACATATTAAAGAACATGAACTGTACCTGAGATCTTCAATTTCTTTGATGTAACTGTGAATCATATTACTGATCTCCTCATTCCCTTCACCTGCAAGACAGAACATGAAATTAAGAATTTTCTTTAAATTAAACTTCAAAACAGAATCAAAGAAAAAAAGTTATGGAAACAAAATAATAATGCTTTAAAACACAATTCATACAGCAGATTTCCTACCCTTAGTTATATAAGCAGACAATAAAATAATATTACAGAGCTAAAGCCACATTTTGTTTCTTCAAGAATGCATTTTTTATAAATTAAGTATTTAACTTAAAATCACAGACTGTATATACACAGATTGATATTTCTACTTGAAATGTTCCAGGTAATTAATGAGCACAAAGAATGTTCCCTGCCCTCCAGGAGTTAATCCCTCACTTATCCCACTTTATACACATACCTGCTCTGGCAAGAACCTGGTTAGCCTGATCGCTAACAAGCTGTGTGATTCTGGTCCTCAATGCATCAACTGTCTCTTGCATGGCTTTAATTCTTACACGCAGGTTATTATTTTCAGTCTGTAGCATAGCATTCTCATGAAACATGTCATTGATGCTTTCCACACCCTCTTCGTCGATTATTCTTTTACCCTAGGAAAGGAAAATATTTCCTTGCTTGTTAAGGGGTCTTACATACACAAGAGTTTTGTTTAAAGATACAACACATCTTCAACAAAGGGCCCTTTTGTTTTAGTAGCCTTGAGGCAAAAGAGATCTTTTTCCCTCTACTACATCCCTCTGTGGTGCATTTGTCACTAAAGATAGGGACTAAGGAAGGCTTTTGAAACAAGAGGTTGGTCAGGTTGATAGACTGGACAATATTAAAAGTTACCCAAAAGGAAAACTAAAGAATTCGATCTCCAAAAGGAAGGAAGCTACTATTTTGACAGACAAGAGACTCTGGAGATATGTTATGTATAAGCCATCACAAGAAGGCATCACTTCTTCACAAGATACACCACAAAATGCAAAGTCAAACCCATTCACTCACTGTTTTGTACTCCATGAGCTCCATCTGAAGCCGTGTGATCTCACTACGAAGTGCATTGATTTGCTGACTAGCTCTGTCCTGATTGACCATCACCTTGTTCTTGATATTTCTAGCTCGATTGGCATATTTCAGAGTATTTAAGGTTTCCATAAAATCTCTGTCTGAAGGGCTAACACATGCTATCATGATTGTTTGGCTGAAAGTTAAAAAGAATAATTAGGTTTACAGAAAAAAAGCACATAAAATACTGAAATAAGCATTTTTAATATCCTGCCTTTTTTCTTATCTTCAAGATACTAAAAGATTGATACTACTAACTTAAAAATAAAAGCAAATTTATAAGTTCCCATGCTTTAAGACTATCTACTTAGGTGAAATTGGGGAAAATGAAATTATATTATTTTTCTTTTACCCATAATACTTTGAGAAAGTGCAAGTGCATATATTTATTTCTCATCTCTTTATAAAATATTTCTGAAGCAATGCAAACAAATAATTCTAAAATTTAACCTATCCATAGTAATGACAAACTGTATTCAAAAATCATTTCTTTCATTACCTACATAATATTTCAGTATTACACATTTATTTTCTTTTTATTTAATTATTTGTATCCTGAATTTTTTTTAGATTTTATTTATTTATTTGACAGAAAGAAAGTGAGAGAGAGAGCACAAGCAGGGGGAGCGGCAGGCAGAGGTAGAGGGAGAAGCAGACTCACTGCAGAGCAGACAGCATGACTTGGGGCTCGGTCCCAGAACCCTGAGATCATGACCTGAGCTGAAGGCAGATGCTTAACCAACTGAGCCACCCAGGCACCCCACTTGTATCCTGATTTTTTGTCAGCAAAGAAATTTACACAAAATCCTATCATCTGAACAAGAAGAATATTTAGTAAATCCACATGTTTTACATTATAAAACCTCATTTGTGACTGAGTGGTCAAAGTTCCTGAGTTTTTGGCCAGATTACACAGAAAGAAAAAAGGAAAACAGTTCTTTTTGGTCAAGATGAATTGCTTTGTCAACCAAAGAACAGGATAGCGAAATGCTTAGTATTCCCCGCTATTTTGTCAATGAAACAGACATGGAGATTGTAATCAGAATTTAACACTAACTGGAAAATGTATACGAACAGCAATTAAGGAGCTAATTTACCCACTCTTATAGGAAATTTATGCCTATTAATTCTAATCTGTAGCCTCCTAGTTGGCTTCCGCTGCCACCTTCCACTAATAATCTCCACACAGCACTCATAGTAACCCTTTTAAAAGGGGTCCCATTCAACCCATCTTTTTCCCTTAACAATGCTTGTTTTTTTAAATATATATTTTTTATTTTTTTAAAGATTTTTATTTATTTATTTGACAGAGAGAGACACAGGAAGAGAGGGAACACAAGCAAGGGGAGTAGGAGAGGGAGAAGCAGGCTTCCCGCAGAGTGGGGAGCCCAATGCGGGACTCAATCCCAGGACTCCAGGATCATGACCTGAGCGGAAGGCAGATGCTTAACGACAGCCTCGCAGGCACCCCTTAACAATGCTTGTTAATCTGTATTTACTCTTACTATTTTTCAAGATCCAACACTGGTATCATCTAGTCCAAGAATTCAAACTTCAGTTTGCCTACTCTCTTTCTTTTCCTCATATCCTCTATGTATCCCTTTTTTGTTGATTTTATTATTATTATTGTGAAAGTTTATAGACCCCAACTCTTAGACCCTAAACTCCTAGAGGATAAGGATCATCAAGTTTTATTCATCAATATACTTTGTATAACCAATACTGGAATCTAATCTAGGTCATTAGGAATTGTGATGTGTGTCACGTATATATATTTACTTATTAGAGACCCAGAAAGTTAAAATAATTCATGCAGAGGAGCCTGAGTGTCTCAGTCAGTACTCTGGCTCAGGTCATGATCTCAGGGTGCTGGAATCAAGCCCCGCATCGGCCTCTGCTCAGCAGGGAATCTGCTTGTCCCTCTCCTTCTGCCTCTGCCCCTGCTCCCTGCTTGTGCTCTCTGTCTCTCTCTCTCAAATAAATCAAATCTTTTAAAAAAATAATTCATGCATCTCTAGCTCTCTCTTTTAATGAAGAAAATAAGGTAATCAAGTGAGAGTGATGGTTATGGACACTGATTAGAGAACAGGACTACTCAAAGTATAATCCTCAGTTCAGTGCAAGTCTAATTATTTGTTACATGTTCACAATAAATACAGAAATTAAGCGTAAGCATTTTAGACGTTTACAACATTCGAACTTGCTATAATCCATGACCTCATCTCACTGAATGTAGTATAGAGCAGTTCAGTGTTTTCAAACTTACATGGTAAGTCACAAATGGGCAAGCTGAGTATAGTCATACACAGTACAAACCCACCACAAATTGGGGAGTGGGGTAGAAGAACTTGCCCTTCACAACTATTTTGAGAAGCACTGGGATCAAGTGCTAAAGGAGAATGGTGAAAGTCAGGAATGAGAGGAGCTAAGATCTATTGTATAGGGAAAAGATCACATACTAAATAAAATCCCAAAGATACAAATTTCAAGAATGGCTGTATTTATGAAAAATTCAAAGAAAACATTAAAGTTGTTTATTTTTAAAATTTATATAAAACCACAATTCTGTTTTAAAGGAAACATATTACTTAAATAGGTTATTATGTTATATATCATATATTATTTATCACGTTATACCATATGTCATATTATATCATACATTAGGGAGGAAATACATCACAATGTTAACAGTAGTTACTGTAGGTAATAGAAATATAACTGATTTTTATCTCTGCTTTACGTGTTTCTGTCTTTTTCAGAATTTTTGCTATAAATTTGTTGTAATGTTGTATTAAACATTATAAATTTGTGAAAGCCAGTTTCATTAAGAAAATAAAAGTCACTAAGTTATGCACATAGACACAGATTTTTTGCAATAATGTCTTTGATCTAATTTTTCTTTTTTTTTTAAGATTTTATTTATTTGACAGACAGAGCGAGAGAGCACAAGCACGGGGAGCAGCAGAGGGAGAAGCAGACTCCCCGCTGAGCAGGGAGCCCGACATGGGGCTCGATCCCAGGACCCTGAGATCATGACCTGAGCCGAAGCCCAGTGGAATGAGCCACCCAGGGGCCCCCTAATTTTTCTTTTAAGAGTAATTTGATACAAACTTTACAAAACGAAGGTATTCTGTTCTCTAAGATGTATACAAAGTATAATGCTTTTGAACTAGAAGTTCAATTTCAAAATTTTAAGCAGGAATTGAGGCTCATTAAGGATGGAATTAGAAGAGGTTTTTTTCTGCTGAAGAGTTACCACTCAGTAAGGAAATGGGTGAGGAACATCTGAGACTGTAGCCAATCACTATCTAGCTGTAGCCAATCTGAAACTCCAGAGGAATTCAAGACCCACAGTGCAAATATCTTAGACTGCTTATAGGGCAAGCAAACCTTCAGAAGCATTAAAGTATTCAAAAGTACTATAAAGGGAAGACATTTATCATCTCTGCTTTGTTTTATAATTAAGAAATAAATATAGGAAAGGACTACAATTTAGCAAACCTGAAAAATTTCTATTTGGCTTAAAAACAAAAATTGGTCTCATTATAGTTAAGACCCAGATTGATATTATTATCAAAATTATCAAAATTCTTTGGATAATAGTTGTTCAAAAAGGAAATCTGTAAATGTAATTACCAGATAATTTTATAGCATCTAATAATCTTTCCAATAAATGTGTCAGACCATTGAAAACACTGTAAAATAGATTCACTGTGGTTGTCTGTAACTTGTTCCATTACACTATGATTGAATTTAAATGCCAAAAATGTTTCCACTTGTAAAGCCTACATGTTGATGTTTACAAAAAGGAATGTATTTACTACTAAAAGAATGAGTTTAGCTGATGAAATATATCAGATTGATGCAAAGTATAGAAAAAGAGGAATATCAGTGATATTGACAAAGTTAATAAACAGCAAACACCCTGTATTCATTCAATTGACATTAAAAAAAGTTTTTCTGCATATAAAAAAAATGTTAAATGTTAGGAGACTTTGGGGCACCTGGGTGGCTCAGTTGGTTAAGTGTCTGCCTTCAGCTCAGATCATGATGCCAGGGTTCTGGGATCCAGCCTGAGGTTGGGCTCCTTGCTTAGCAGAGAGCCTCCCTCTCCCTCCCCCTCCCCCCACCTCATGCATATGCTCTCCCTCTCTCTCTCTGTCTCAGATAAATAAATAAAATCTTTAAAAAAAAATTTAGGAGACTTTGTAAAAAGTATCAATATTTAATTACCTTGTAATTACCTAGGAGACAGCATTTATTTTTCAACAAAATTGTATTAGGTATCTGCTATGTGCCAAGCACTAAAAGCAGAAATTATGATATAGTAGAAAAAGTACATTCACTTACAAGCTAAGTGATTTTGAATAAATTACTTAACCTCTATGGATTTCAATTTCCTTATCTGTAAAATAGCAACAATAACACCTACATCAAGGGATATTATTAAGGATTTTGTGAAATAATCACATACAAAAAGACTCACACATTTTAGGCACTTAAAAAGTATTAGTTCCTCATTCTATTAATTTGCTTTATAATAAAAACAGTTCTTAGAAATCACTTTACAAATTTACTTTAAAATTAATAAGTAAGTGAAATTCAGGAATATGGAGGATAATCACTTATGCATACCTATTACCCCCGAGGGAATCCTGTAGCAGTCTTGTCAGCTTAGAATCTCTATAGGGGACATGGGTGGCCCTCTTGCTCTTATCTCCCAGTGCACTTATTACATTGCCAAGTGCCAACTAAAAGAGAGAGAGAAGAAAGTAATAAAATTTTAGTAATTATAACACTTTTAAATAAAAAAGCTTATAAAGAATAATATGGAGACTTGACAGAATTGAGAAGATGTTTGATTTTGTTTCACATTTGTATTTTGAAGTATGAAGTATACTTCAAGTTCTTCTATATTAACTACTAAAAACTAACACCACTCAAAATGTAGTGCTATAATATACCCATAACTCACATTACCTAAAATTTCTATTCAGAGATTTTCTTTAAAAATAGAAATGTGATAAAATTGGCACCACTTAACCATCTCTAGAATTATCAGAACATCAGGTTGTATCCTCAGAAAATTGTCAATTCATGTTTCAAATTCTTCTCAACTCTATGAAGAAATAAAATGTTTAGGTAGTTTAACAAATTCATGAAGTTTTCTTACTGCAATATAGCTTCCTTGTGGAAAAACAAAATCTTCTTGAACCATAATAAAAATATCAGTATTATTTTTCTGAACAAGGTGTTCCTAACACAGGTGTAGCTATCTCTAGAAATACAATGAGTCTATGAGCTATTCATCCAATATTTAAAAAGTAGGTCAAATTACAGAACTCTCTCGTCACTCCTCCTGACACTCCTACTGTTTTTCCTACCACAGTGAACTGGCACCTAAAGCATAAGCACTATCCTAGACCTTGGTCACACTCTCCTTCAGTAATGCAAACAGATAATCACGATGTTTTTGTCAGGACCAATGGATCCTGCAAAGACTGGCATCAGCATCACATTGTGTCTTAGTGTCTTCTCCAGAGAAGCTTCAGTTTTAACCACTGGCCACACTGAAACTTTACCAGACGTATCTGAACACGTTTCAGTGGCCTAAACAAAAAAACAGACCAATGGCTTTTGTTTTTTCCTGACAGCACAAATGGAAATTCTACCGTGATTTTATCTCCTACACAAAGTCTAGGATCCAGGTCACTCCCTTTAACACTAACACTGAACCATAGTGTAAGCATCAAGATGGGTGTTGGAGTTGGGAAGTCTGGCTCTCTCTACTCAGTCCTGGTTGTTAATTTCCACCCCAAATGAGTTACAATCATCTAGGAGCAAATCCTGGACAACAGTAAAATAGGACCATCTGATTGGAGTCCCCAGCTCTAGGCAGGAAGGGAGAGCAGCAAAGCAGAAAACACAGACCCTGATGCTATCTGCATTTAGGGATGCCACTACTTTTATGCAGGAACACACATCCAATTTTATAATGAAAGTCAATAGGAAAAGATTTATTATACAAAAACTTGCCCTAAAACTTTTTTATCTATGTAACAGAAGCCTTATACTAACAAACACAAGGTGGTTTGCCATGAAAACCACCACTAAGTGGCATGGTATTAAAATTAACTCCTAACAGGAAAATTTTCAAAATTCTCATTTTAAAACGATCATTACTTTAAAAAAATTGATAATTCCCAAAATAAAATGACTGACATAAAATGTTAGCAAAAAATCTACTTTGAAAGTCATCCCATGAAATATTTAATATTAAATGCTGATTTTGACAATTTATTTTTAAAGGTGGGAAGAATTTTTAAAATCATTTCTACTATATATATTATTTTCTGCATATATCATAAAATTTAATCCAACTAAATTTATACACATGTAAAAATTTGCAATGTTTTAAAGAAAGAAAGCCTATAATGTGCATTACTCCTAAGTTTATAAGTTTATTGTAACTTTCATTTCTCAGCTCAGCACATGAAGGATTTCCACTTGGGTATTATGTGTTACAGAAGGGAAAAGCACATACAAGTCCACAGTTGATGGAAATGCCTTCTTTTGCCCTCTCGCCAGTAGCTCCAGTACGCTTCAGTCTTTCTGATCCTGCCAGATCAACAAAATGGAACTTTGCAGTCAAGGTTTCAAATTCATTCAGCTGTGATGATTCAGAAATCACCTTATTATCAGTTGCATTTTCCTGCAATTGAGGAAAATAATAAAAAATATTTTATTAATGTGACACTAAATATCCTCCAACCCCACCTTGCACTCATTATGCATATATTCAATAAATATAAACATAGCATTCAAAAATAGGCAAGTAGCCAAATAAATTTAATACAAAAAAAATCTACCGGCAATAAGAAGTTTAGGCAAAGGTAGAAAGAAACTTGCCAGTCAGAAACCAACTGTTATCAGCTGAGGCTTTGCTTATGTTGATGAAGAGAAACCTGTAATGCACAGTCCTCAAAAGCAAAGGGTCTCGGGTGACTACATCCATCACCATTAAGCCAGGGCTTGCTTTCTAGTTGCTGCAGACACATATCCATTTTTTTTATTTCAAAATCTTACATAGTTGGCCAGCTTCAGTTTAAATACAATCAGAAGCATCTCATTAAGAAAAGGAATCATTAGCCAAACTAAATTTGGCTTAAATGTACTCTCCTGGGATTTATGTGGATTTTTAGGAAAATGAAGCCTGAAAGTGTAAGAAATTAGAACTAAAGGAGCGCCTGGGTGGCTCAGTTGGCTAAGTGTCTGCTTTCAGCTCAGGTCATGATCCCAGAGTCCTGCGTCGGGCTCCCTGCTCAGCTAAATAAATAAATAAGATCGAAAGGAAGGAAGAAAGGAAGGAAGAAAGGAAGGGAGGGAGGGAGGGAGGGAGGGAAGGAGGGAGGGAGGGAGGAAGGAAGGAAGGAAGGAAGGAAGGAAGGAAGGAGAAAAGAGAAGAGAAAGAAAAAATTAGAACTAAAACTCACAGCATCTATTTGGGGACACATTCTGGTTTGACACAAATGAATGGTAAAAATGGCATGTGAACGAGAGCTCTGAACATTCATCTGGGTACTAGCAGTTGTCCGGGATAAAGCACCCAGCTTCAAACACTGCATCATCTGGAAAGGAAAAGAAAGATTTTACTTGAACAATATTTAAACAAGACACCATACAATCAGAAATCTAAGCTAATGGTCAAAACCTACCATATTAGGGGATATAAAAGATGTGGCTTTTCATATTATTTTAGTTACAGGCACTTTCTGAGCTGAACTTCTCAGTATAATAGTGTATTATTTTTTTAATAGGAGAAAACACTGAGATTCCATTGTTTGTCATTTGCTGACATTTGCAGCTTCCATTCCAAAACTGTTACAGTAGAACACTTGGGAACAAACTAAGCAACAAGTTGAATTACTGGGGCCCTTCTATATCTTCTCTTGAAATACTTTTCTGTAACTTTTCTTAATAGTTTCCCTTTAGGAACCATGCTATAGTCCTACATACGTGACAGCAAAAGGAAACCAAGGATTGGCATCTCAGCCTTCACCTTCAATGATCTAACTCTCTCTAGCTGTGAAAGAAAACTATACATACATTGCCTTAGATTCTTTTCATGCTATGATAAATGTACTGACTTTATCATAACCTTGACATTGTAGATAATAAAATCCTGATATAAAAAAATATGGGGGAAGAAGACAAGATTTTTAACTCTATATTACACATATGGATACAAATTTCATTCTTGATCTCAAGCAAACTATCAGTAAAGCTGATGATTAAATAAAGCCAAATATATTCTATTTTAACTTTAACATAAATGTCACCTCTGATTCTGTATTCACAGTACGTGTTGTGACGCCCACAGTATAAATTCCTCCAGTTGAATCTTCATGAATTCTTATATTTGATTTTTTATTTTTTGCATCAATATCACGAGTGGTATCAAATAAGTCAAGGACCTCTTCATTATATAGCTATCACAAAGAAATATTATAAGCTTAATTTTAGTAGAAATTGCCTCATGGCTATTAACATATATTGCATATTATCTTTCTAACATATCTTAAAACATTTTCAAAATAACATATTTCTTTAAAATAACACATAAAAATGAATGATAAAATTATTACTACAAATACAAATAAATGTCAGATTTCTTTATATGAGTAAGAACAGTAAATGACTTAATCATGACTAATGAGTTGAAAACTAGCTAAAATGATCTATTAATCATTTGCAAGAGATAAACAAATATTTATAAATATTAAGTAAATGCAGAAATACCAAAAGCAAACAAATCTGAAGCTTAGAGAAGATTTTAAGAATTTTTACTACTTCAGCTAAAAATATTTCCTATTGTCCTACAACCTTTCTTAATGTATCTAAAAATTAATACTTAGTATTTTTCCAAGGTCAGCAATAATATTACTGTTTCTGTATCAATAGTGGCTAAGAAGATTATACCTTAGAAGAGGATGCATACACCTATTTTTCTATCAATATGCTTATAGTCACAATGCCTAACAACATTTGGACAGTGAAAGGGAAGGCAGAAAACACTGTTTCTTTTCTTTTCCACTACTAATTACCTTTCTTTTGGTAAGAAGTACATAGTTACATTAGTCTCAGTTTTTATTAAATTGGGATGTCCACTAAAACCAGGAGTAAGATAATTGATGTTAATTTGAATTAGGTTTTCTATTTCATGCTATATAATCCTAAACAAACTATTTCATCAATGATCAAAAATGATTAGCTCAGGCAATCTAGACTAGAACACTCTTTGAACAAAGCACCCAGAATTATAATGTTGCCATCCACCTAACTGCAATATTGCTCAAATCCCAGATGTCCTCTTACTGTCATGTTCCTCCCACCAGACTAGACTGCCCTAAATTAATCCAAACCTGCCCCAACCTTTGGACATTGCATAAAACATAGGCCTATCCTTGCAGCAATACCAGTTTTTGCAACCCAACTAGTGCTATAGCCTCAATCCTATTATTCTGCACATCTCCCCTCCTTCTTAGCTGCTGAGTTCCCAGATCTTTGTGAGCCTGCCTACACTACAACAGTAATTATAAGATGGAGTCTGAAATAAACAATATTGTTTTACCCTATGGACTCCGGTCAAGTGTTTATAATTTTTAATACCAATAAGAAAGAATATTTATTATTTATTATCTATTGTTACTATGACCTATTACCTAAAATTAATTTACTCAAATGTTATTTATTAAGCACTAAGTGCCAAATACTATACTAGAAACTGGGAGTATAAAATCATAAGAGTTATGGTCTTAAGGATAAGATATAAAGGAAACTAATGACACAATTAGACTATTACCTCTAAGAATTGGGCATTCACTTTAAAATCTGGAGGAGGAAGCCCATTTTTAATTGCAGTGTGTTTTTTTTCTTCAATACTCTTGAAAAGGTGTTTAACAGCACGAGAAATAATACCCTGTTCTTCCTCGATGATGTTAACATCAAATCCTGTTCCCATTGTATATGTTTTGCCAGCTCCAGTCTGAATAAAAGAAGAGAACAAAGAAAAATGCATGCTTGATATCAATAACATAAGTTCAAGAGACAAAAAGTGCAAGTGAATTGACACTTCTGAAAAGTTACAGCTTCTATGAAAATAATTTGGTACTTACTTGTCCATAGGCAAAAACAGTAGCATTGTATCCTTCAAAACAACCTTCAATTAGTTTTTCTATACATTGAGTGTAGATCTGCTCTTGCTGAGATTCAATGTCAAACACATAATCAAAAGTAAAAGCTTTATCTTTCCCTAGGAAGACCTGAGGTTCTCCTGGTGTGACAGATGTACAAATATGGCATCCTTCAATCTTCTCTTTGGCAAGCTGTGGTCTTATTCTGTGAGAAATAGTTGGAAAAAATAAAATAAAATGACTGGAAAAAAACTGAAAGACACAAAACTTAAAAATTCCTAGCCAAATCTTTTAAAAACACTAATGTAATCTACTACTGCCTCTTCCTTTGAAAAGTTTAAATAAATTAAATTATACTGGGTCAATTTCAGTATGAGTTACTTGACAATCTCAAAAAATCATGAACAAGAATAAAATTAATCTTAAAATTAAATAATTTTGTGGGTGAATGCTTTTCCACAACTGTAACAAATTAAACACTCAGTTAAAATAAATTCTGCCACCAAAATTCTGTTTGTTGTTGTTATTTTTGTTTTAAGTTTCTTCTCTTTATTTCCAGAGATGACAATAGCCAAAAGTGAGAAATTAAGGACATATTTATCTTGATGCCCCTGACTTGCCTTTTTTGCAAATTCTTCACCAGTGGTTTCCAAACTTATTTAACCATATCCTTCTGTCAGCTTAACATCTTGAAGCACACTCTCACTATATATATATATATTTATATTTATATGTATGTATTCATTACAAATGATATGCACTCTATTGATGTGTCATGTATTATGACATACACAAAAGCAGAATTTTGTAAAGAAAGAAATTAAAAATAAAAACAAAGAGAAGTTCCAATATTTTCTCTCCAAAACCCAGTGAATCAACATGCACCCGAAAACTCAGGGGAAAATAGACTTGAATAGTACAGCTTTTATCAGTCAGCAAGGAACAATGTAACTGCCTCAATTTGTAACACTTCCCCACATTCTTTAGAAAGTTCTGGTTTGGAGCAGATGCAACTTCACAAACAAATTGTTCCTGAAAGTGAGGCACAGGTGATTCTCTTTGAACATTCTGCTTTATAATTCAGCTTAATGTTAGAGGAAAACTTCAGTGCCATGGACATGAATTCAACTGAAGCCTCCTTAAAGAATTATAAACTTTATTTGGAAATATAATGACTTATATGAGCTTAGCATTAATAAATACATGTTTGTAATAATTAAAAAAAAAGAGGGTGTCCTCTCTCTACTTGGAAAACCACAGCATTATACCCACCCTACACTCAACCCCTATCTACTCCAGATTCTCGTACTTTCCTCTTTTGCTTCTCTTCCCAATTTCAAGTCCTCTTTTTAAAGAAGGAGAGTAAACATGGTGATATGTTGCTAACAGAACAAACCAAAATCTGGTCCTATTCTATTTAATCTATAAAAAGATGATCCTGGGGTGCCTGGGTGGCTCAGTTGGTTAAGCATCTGACTCTTGATTTCAGCTCAGGTCATGATCTTGGTGTCTTTCGATCAAGCCCTGCATCTAGTCCCACTTTGAGCCAAGTCCCATGGCCCTGTAGGGCTGCACATTTGGCAGGGAGTCTGCTTGAGATTCTTTCCCTCTGCCCCTCCTCCCTCCCTGGCTTGCACTTGTGCATGCACATGTGCACTCCCTCTCTCTCAAATAAATAAATAAAATCTTTAAGGAAAAAATAAAAGGACTATCCTGGACATATACCTCACTGACTTACTGTACCTAGGTTTTTTAAAAGGTTCTTATTTGGGGGCATCTGGGTGGCTCAGATGGTTAAGCGTCTGCCTTCGGCTCAGGTCATGATATCCAGCTCCTGGGATGGAGCCCCATGTCGGGCTCCCTGCTCACTGGAGCGTCTGCTTCTCCCTCTCCCTCTGCTTCTCCCCCTGCCTGTGCTCTCTCTGTCTCTCTCTCTCTCTCTCTCTCTCAAATAAATAAAATCTTTAAAAATAATAATAAATAAACAAACAAACAAATAAATAAGAGGTTCCTATTTGCCATGAAGAAGGAGAAGCAGTTTAAGGAAGAAAGTAAAGACAACCAGTGACAGAAAACACAAAATGATAAAGACCAAAAAAAAAAATTTTAAAAGAATCTAGTCCCAAATAATTATTTTTTGAGATCTGAATTTTTTTAATGGGGTCAATAGAAGTGGAATGAGTTCATCAATTTATTAGAGATAAAGCCAAACCTAAGACCAAATTGCCTGATTTTAACCCTTTCGGGTTCATCAGGATGGAAGGTCAATGGAAGGATAGGAAAGATAATACTGAGAAGGGACTCAATTTCTGCAACCCTGGTTATCTAAAATGGAATTCTATACTACCAAAAAACTGTGTTAACAACATATTTATGCAATTTTTTCTTTCCTCTTTGATAATATCTTTCTTTAATCAAGTTTTCAATTTCACTTATCTGTTTTAATGGAAAACAATAATCAATGTGGAGCTGGCTAGGTACTGTGGAAAGAGCAACAGAGTGGCCATCAGGAGACCTGGGTTTAACTATGTCCATCACTCCACAGCTATCATGCGTCTTCTCTCAGAGCTCCAATTTCCTCACCTGTGGATAGAAACTATAATTTCCAAGGTCCTTTTAGATCTAACACTATTTGACTGCAGGATACTATATTTTAAAAAGGGGGAAAGGAAAATAATATTTATATACTGCTATAAAAATAAAACGATATCCTAACAAATAAAACAAAGGGTTTCTTACAAGAAGCCACAACCATGGACCATAGAAAGAGCTAATGGTAGTAGTAGCTTTGGCTGTCTGGTTCCACGTTTTCTTGATGAGTGAGTGGTCTTTCTCAAAATTAATATTCTCTTCCTCCCAAACTCCTTTTCTCCTATCTCACTTCATCCAATCATGAGGTGGAAACCATAACCAAACCCCCATCCTCCTTGGAAGAATCACCATCCTGACTGCTGCCAAGCTAGAAACGGGAGAGTAGACCTCAATTATTCCCTCTTCCCTATTCCATCTACTTAATTGACCTCCAAGAGCTATTATTATCTCTGAAATAGCTCAAGAGCCCACCAATTTCTTTCCTTCCCCATCAACACCACCATTATGTTACTTGGATTATTCCAAGTCTCCTCACTAGCTTGCCTGTGTCAATTCTTGCCCCCACCAATCTGTTCCATACACTGCAATATCAGTGATATTTGTAAAATATGAAGCTGATCAGGTCACTACCTTGCTTAAAATCCTTCAGTACATCCCTAAACCCCTCTGCAGTCTCTCCTCTGGCCATGCTTCATCTTTGCAATAAAGAATTTTGGTTGTTGATGGTGGGTGCATTAGTGATGGCTTACTTTGAACCAGTTTCACTAACAAGCCATGCTCTCTCTAGCCTCTATAACTTCAAATATACTGCCCTCTTACCCTGGACACTATTCCCCAACCTCTCAATTCCTAATTCCTTTTCCAGCCTGAACATCTCATGTTTTCAGTCTCTGTTTAGATTTCACTTCTTCAGAAAGCTCTAGCTAATTCTTTGCATTCCAACATAAAGTCATATCTGAACCCAGGCTTTTCTCTCTCTACCTCATGCCCCCAGGATTCTGCTCTCTCCCTTCTTTAGAGCTGCACTGTGAAGCTTAACAAATCCCATGTAATAAAACGGATAAAAATAAACTCAAATGAAAATGAGCACTGGACTACTGTTTGAAATCAGTGTCTCATTAAATTTAAGGAAATTATTATAACCATAGGCTAACTTCTTTGGCTATTAAGTATTTCTAATTTCATTTTAACATAACAAAGAAAAAGTAGATGCTATTTGAATTGCAGATATGACAGCCAATTTTAGAATGCCAATGTCATTCAGAACTTAATCTCCCAACCTCTATTCATCTGATTATTATCCTGGCTAATGGCAAGGAGGGTTGTGTTTGAAGCATGAATGATGTGCAATTCCACCCATTTCAATGGGCAGGGAGAGAGTATGGCTTTAAAAATCGGCAAGATGGGCGGAACTCTTTCATCTGGATCCAGGCAATGGTAGTTTCCCAACAGGTTTGAGAAACTCCCACCTAGAAGAAGATGGTATATGCAGATAATTGGAGATTGACTATATTTCAAAGGCTAGAGATATATTCATTCACCATTATAACTCCCCTTCAAAAATTAGTATTTTAAACTCTATAATTCCCTGAATTTATACCCAAGAATTCGCACATGAAGTTCTAACCCAAGCCAATTCATCTGCTTTAATAATGTGAAGAATCTGAAATTTACCCAGTACAAACCTCAATTTCAAAACTATAATTTGAAATTATATATAGACAAAATATATCAGCCCTTCTGGGAAATAACCAAAAATAGAATCTCAAAAAAATAATAAAAATAAAAAATAGAATCTGACATTTATGACTCTAAATATTTTTAAATATCTTCTTTCTTAGTATTTTTATGTAAAAATAAGAACATTAAACATATTCATCTAATCCCAATACTAAGAAAGAATCAGTGTTAACATTTTGGTTAACATTAACACTAAGAAATAATAACAAGGCCTTGTAGGTTTTTCAAAATGTGTAATCATGTAAATAGATATATTTGAAACTGCTTAAAGAAAAACATTTATGCATAAAACTTATGTCATAAATATTTAGGATAAGATATTCCAATATTTCATAGCAATGATATTTATATGATAAAGGCCAAGAATCATGTGGGTTCTACCTATAATATTAATTTGCTAAAAGAGATGATCTCTATTTAGATTTTTTTTTTTTTTAATGTTACATTGAAAATGAATGTAGGCTGGGTGAGGCCGTTACGGAAAAGAGTGACAGTTTTGCTGGAGAATGTGCTTTTTTTCTTAGCATGAGATAGACTTTTTATCCTTTGTGGACCATTGACCAATGGGTGGGTCTGAACCCATGAAGAGCCACACACACAAAAAAAAAAGAAAAGTAATTTGTTGTATCTAGCTTGTATAGATTGAAGGCTTGAAACAGAATATGATTCAAGCTGTTCATTATTCAGTTTTAAGATAAAAATACATGAACAAATGTTGTCTCCATTTTCTTACGTCTAAATCTTTCCCTTGCCATATAGTTACTTAGCTTCTGCTCTCACACTCTACAGAAACCGCTCAGAAAGAGGCACCAAAGAAGCACTTTTCATTTCCAAATAAAGTGGACCCTTTTAGGTCTTCATCCTACCTGACCTCTCTTCAGCATTTGACCCTATTTACAACTTAGTAGGGGAGGAAAAAACTTTTCCCTCTATCCTCTTAAGTTCTACCGGTGTGGCCCTGTAAATTAGACTGACAAAAGACAGACTAACAAAGGAAAAACAAACATAAGTTTATTCCCATGTACATCATGCATACATGTGGGAATACTCAGTGATGAATAACTCAAAGGGTGATTAGAACTTGGACTTATATAGCATATTAACAAAAGGAAAAAGAACTGAGTTTCTAGAACAGCAAACAGTGGGAAGGTAAACATAAGGAGAAATTAATGGAAGATAAGTGCTAGTTAGTAAAGTTTGTTATATAGGTTCCTCCATTTCCATTCTAGTGACTAACTTCTGTCCTTCTTGGTCCAGAGGGGAGGGGAAACACCGTTACAAATTTATGTCCTGCTTTTAGACAAATAGGAAGAGGCAGAGATCTTTCCTTGTATCTGCTTTTTAAAAAATTCCCTTCCACTCAAAATAATCCTTATGTCAAAATGGCATATTTGGGGAAGGCATATTCTGCTACCCTTCATATACCATATTTCTCAATTCTTTATCTGCAGTTGACTTTTGTGACATCACTTTTTTTTAACTGATTCTGATTTCTGAACCAATCTTTTTCTTTTATACTTCATATGCCAACTAGCCTTAAAATGTCAGCATTTCCCCCCCAAAATGTCCTAATTATTTAACATGCTATCTAACATTTTCCTAATCTGTATTCTACCTGACAGTCCATTTTCAAATCTAGTAACATCCAGCTACACCAAACCACTGGTCATTTCTTGATCACCTTATATACTTTCATTCACCATGCAATGCACGCAGTTCTCCCTCTGCTTGGAATGCCAAGCCTCCATCTTTCTGCATTGAAACCTCTTTGTAATTTTTCAAGACCTACCTTTATAAAGCTTTCCCTGACCACCCCAAGCTTGAATTAATTTATCCAATTTGTACATGGGTTTAGAATGGTAGCTATCAAAATGAATTCTTATTGCTCTACTACAAATGAATTCTTTGAGAACAGAATAGATCCTATTCAATCATAAAACAAAGTAATTCAACATTTACTGACTGAATCCTATATAAACTGCTCTAGTTAAGGGGGGGCATTCTAATACTGGGCATGTGATTATCACAATAATCTAACTTTGCTCCATCACTTTATTCTGTCACTAGAAACCTGATTTTGAACAATTATTCAACCATCCTTTGTCTCTAATTTTTCTAATTATATTTTCTAATCTATAAGATGGGGAGCCTGGATTTAATATTCCCAAGGTCCTTTCTAATTTCAAATTATATTTTAATTATTCCTTTAAGAAAGTAAAATCCTGACTTAAAAGAATTATAAACAACATTTTTTTCCTATACCCACCATTAGTTACACCACTTGTTCCTTATTTTTTCCCCTTATTTTTTATGGTTCCTATCATTTCCTTCAGTTTTATAGCAAATGTAACTGCTATAGGAACAAGGAATTTCATTTATAAAAACATAACCACAGCTCCTTGCAGTGGCAGTAGCTAGTGAAGATTAGGGGAGATTCGGAGACTGAGACCAGTAACTTTCCTAATTGGGCCCTGTTTTCTGTTCTCTGCCTTCATAATAACAATAACTGGTTTTAGTAAATGAGTATATCAAATAAGCCAAGAGCACTAGTTTCAAGATGTCCTGGATAGGACCAAAAAATAAGAAGACAAATATATGGGGGTGGGAGTGGGGGACTTACAGCTGCTACTTGCTCAGCTAAAGTTTTAGTCATCAAACTCAAAAAAATTGAGTTTTTAAAGTTTAATTCTGCCACATACTGTTGGAGGAGGCAATCTACCTTGAGATTTGAGCATCCCTGCACATTCCTGCTGGATATGCCAAGAATGCAAGACCCTGACTGCTCTTTTTAAGGATCATTTCTCAAAGTTGCATTTGCTGCAAGCATCTTTTAGGGATAATGTCTTCTACCTGACAAAGAGCTAGCTTGCTTCTGTTTACTATAAAATCAGTGAATCCCCAAGTTTTGTGTTTCTCAATGCCCCACTGCTTGCACAGCACCCATATAATTAATAGGCCTACCTGCTTTGCCTCCATGGGTTTGGGGAAGAGGGGAACTGGGAAGCAGTTCAAATCATCATGAAGCTTACAACACTTTGTCTCTAACTCAAGAAACTTGTGGCTTCTGCCACAAGAAACAGTAACAGATGAGCTTATTAATTTGTAGAGGATAAAATCTCAGACTTTTCCCAGGTTTTAACACATACTAACTATGGAGTTTGGCAAGTCACTCTCTTAGCCTCAGTTTCCTTATCTATAAAATGGTAATATTATGACTGTAATATCCACATCACAGAATGTTGAACAAATGAGATAATATGTGGCAATGAAAGCCTATGTAGGTATAACAATATTGTTATTGTTGCTACAGCACCACTTGAAAATTCTCCAACTCAGTTCCTTCATAAGGCACCTTTATCATCTTAATTCCACTGGAGCCTTCCAACATGGTATGCATGATTTATTCTTAGGCTCCCCAAATTATTGCCACATTTTTCAAAACACCCTTTGGATGCCCTGAGTCTTTAGAACAACTAATGTAGAACTATTATGTGAGGAATAGAAGTATAACAGTGAACACTACCTAGATATGTAAGTATACATATACATATAAATATACAAACATATATTGCCATGCAAAGACCATCAAGCTGAATAATGTTACACCTCCATCTGCAATGAAAAGTCATAACCCTAAAGTTAACCTTTTCATAGCAATAACCAAGCCTCATTATCCCTCTATTCATACTAAAACAAAGTACAACAGCAACCAAAATGGGAATTTTTATCCCTTTCAGTATTACCATCATTTTTACTATCTCCATATAGCCAAGAATTTTCATTCAGAAAGGAAGAGAACAAAGTTCCAGAGTAACAGGTTCTTTTAAAAAGGGGAAATAAATCATTATGACAGATGTTGTCCTTACTCTGAATTAAATTTGATTAAATGCTAGTGACAAGAATGTTGACAAATAACTAACAAATGATTTGCAGTTACTGAAGGGATGCTGATTTAAGTAAATAACACATGCCTTTATAATTTATACCCTCCTAGGACTTGTGCAGTCACCAGGGTTTTTTTTTCCTAAATTATAAGAGTAGCACTAACATCACTCATTAACCTAAGTCCAAACATGCTGGCAATCAAACCTATATTTCTATTTTTTTCTTTCAATATTTTATTTAAATTCAAGTTAGTTCAAAAAGATATTCAAGTTAGTTAACATATAGTGCAGTATTAGTTTCAGGGGTAGAATTTCGTGATTCATCACTCACATATAACACCCAGTACTCATCACAAGTGCCCCCGCCAATGCTCATTACCCATTTAACTCATCCCCCACCCACTGCCCCTCCAACAACCCTCAGCTTGTTCCCTATAGTTAAGAGTCTCTTATGGTTTGCCTTCCTCTGTTTTTATCTTATTCTATTTTTCCTTCCCTTCCCCTATGTTCATCTTTTTTTTTTTTTTAAGATTTTATTTATTTAATTGACAGAGAGAGAGAATATAAGCAAGGGGAGCAGCGGAGGGAGAGGGAAACGCAGGCTCCATGCTGAGCAGGGAGCCCAATGTGGGGCTCAGTGCTAGGACCCTGGGATAATGACCCGAGCCAAAGGCAGACACTTAACTGACTGAGCCACCCAGGTGCATCTCCTCTATGTTCATCTGTTTTATTTCTTAAATTCCACATATGAGTGAAATCATATGGTATTTGTCTTTCTCTGACTTATTTCACTTAGCATAATACTCTCTAGTTCCATCCAAACCTGAATTTTTAAACACATGTAGTTTTTAGTATCTTCCAGACTTTCTCTTATACCCTCACTTCTCCTAGCCCTCTGTCCCTGTTTTATTAAAGGCAACACAAGAAATAAACCTTTCTTTTCTAATTGGTCAAGATATTTTTATTTTTCCCCATAAACAGAAAGGAAATAACACACAAATGTCTTCCTTTTTGCATTTGGCCACTGTTAACCTCACTCTGTTAGAATACACTGTTGTCCCTAACCCACAGTTTCAAAAATGTCACAAATTTTTCCATTACCTAAATATCTTTGTAAACGGTCTCTTCTTTTTTTGCTTGAGTTATTCTGATCTCATCCCCACAAGACTGTGGTAGTTCTCCAGTTTACTCAGTAATCTGACCTGATTCCCACTTTGTGTAGCTCTTTTACTTACAGCTATCTGTAATTAGCCTACTTGGCACCTTGTTAACACCTTTGTTCTTCTTATACGACACCAATAAATCTGTCCCCTGTTCAGATCCCTTACTCTTTTTTATTTCCTCGTTTGTCAGTGTTTTGGATGATCATTATATGGATGCTACTTACTAGTGTTCAATTTGACATCTTACTGTTAATTATATCTTACTAATTTCTTCCCTTCCATTTCTTAAAAATTAGGACAGCTATCACATTGCCACCACAAATGAGTCACCAGGGTTTCTGGTCCCTTTTTTGGTCCTCCCCTAGTTCATTCCAGTTAGTAGACACATATTAAGGAAGGATCTACCCTACTTTAACCCTCTATCTTTTGTTCTAGAAGAGAGTTTCTGACACATCATAGGAACTTGTAGACCATTTGTGGCCTTGCTGAATTGTTTTCCTAAGAAATCAGGCATGGCATAAATAATAAGTAACATAAGTCTACAAAAAGAAATTCCCCTTCCTGAAATGGATCTTTAATTACAGTGATAATTTATGGGAAGAAATGTATTTCTCCAAGACATTCATGAAAGAAACACACCTCAGTAATTCCATTAAAGAGATTAATTCTGTAAAAAGCTTAAGAACAATAAAGCACAGCAGTGTGTACCTGGGACCAGGAAGTATACACTTCTATGAAGAGATGGAGAGAATTCTGTTCGCTTTTTAATCCATTAATGATGAATCACTTTTAAAAAATTACTCAGAAATCCTATCTTAATCTGTAAAATTAGCTATGTATCCTACAGTCTTCACCTCTGTGTGGTCCACCTGACTCAAGTTTATTCTCACTCAGGAACACCAAAAGATATGCATTAATGTTTGGTGCTATGATTCCTAGACTAACCTACTCAATCTCTGGTTTGCAATGCCACTTAGGACAACAAAGGTTTATTTCCCTCAAGTACAGTTCAACACTGGCTAATTAGGGAAAGAAAGGGAAGAATGATGGGACACTGACTTCCTCTGACTTCAACTTCCATGTCTCATAATTTTTCATCCCCATGATTCAACTAAGGATACAGCACACTGAAAAAAATACTCTCTGTTCATAGGGAGAAGCATCATAAGCCACTTTCTCTGTTAAGTACCAGCCAGATGTTCAGAGAACTGCATTGAAATAGTATGCACAGGCCAACCAAAAAAAAGAAAGTAGCCAAATTCTGGATCTAAAGAAAGGTCCGATCCTCTACATCACTATAATTAATACTTTTAGAAACTCTGGACTTTCTTGTTTAGACTCTCTCCCCAAAATAGAAAAACTTCTACTCCAAAAAACTGAGAGAGTAAGGAAAAGGGGTATGTTAAGTCATGACATGACCCATCCACCTATTGTCCAAAGTGGTCATCAAATTTCTGTTGTTGCTGGTGGCTGTACATGGTGGATGTGTATAACCCAAGACCATCAGAAAACCTCACTGAGTCAACAAGTCCCTACTAAATGTCAAACAGTGTGTAAAGCAAGGACTTTAAAACAAAAACAAAGACCTTGAGAAAGGAAGCCATGGGAGAGAGAAAAAAAAAAAAAAAAAAAACAGCCAGAAGAAAATTAAGTATGTTCTCAATGGAATATTATGTACAAAGGAGACATGAAATAAAGAGTAGTCAGAGGAGAATGGGATAGTTACAGGAAAAGCTTCAGCAGGAAATTATATTTGACCTAGATTTCAAAAGGTGATTAGAATTTTCCAGGCAGAGGAGAGAGAGTAAAGGTCAGTTCAGGCAAAGCATAGGCAGAGATACACGAAGTGTCTTTGTTCCTGGTTGTAACATAATTCTTTGAGAAGCACCAGGATAATAAAAGTTGCTAGAATTTAGGAATATTTTATGAATGTTATGACACCATACAAGTAGGCATCCCAACCAAAACATTATCCTCTAAAATTAACACTGTAGTCTCTGCAAGATGAAAGCTGCCACACAAAAGCCATATTGGATCTCTGCCAAAATTCTTTTCATTTTTCTCCTGTAGTTTGATTCTTCACCCATTTTCACCATACCCTATGCCCTAGGAGACTGAAGAGCTACAACAATGGGCTCCCTTCCCTTAGGCTTCCAGTGGGGCTTAGCAGAGGGAGGTGCCAGTAAGACACTGCACAGTAGGAATGAGGTCAAGGTATTCATTCTCCTGGCTCCTTCCCTGCCAGGTCCTGTTGGTGGGCCATGTCCCTTTACCAAAGGCCACAACTCCTATCAGGACATCTACATCGGTAGATTTCCCCCGTACTGCCTTATCCCTTAGAGTCTCCTTAATGTAGTCCATCCTCTACCATACTTTCCCCAATCATTTTGTCTGAATGTATTATCTGTTTCCTGCCAAGATCCTGAGCAATCAGGGTTAGTCTCTGAAAATGGCAACAACCCTTTTTTTTAGTACTACTACGTGAAACAATCCCCTTCACTCCCAGTCCTGACACCAATATTGACCTAGAATATAGAGCTGTCAAGATCCCTACAATTCTCCAGCCCTTCACAAGTAAGTCACTGACCCAATCTCTTTCCTAGGAAGAACTATGGTTTGAGATATATGTAACAGATTTTAGATATGTAATAAATATGTAAATAAACACAAAGTTTAAAAAGCATTATCTATGAATTATCTTTGAGCACTATCTTACAGAATTAGTTTTTTTATTTTATTTTTTAAAGATTTATTTATTTACTTACTTGTCAGAGAGAGAGAAAAAGAGCACAAGCAGAGGGAGCAGCAGACAGAGAAGCAGGCAGAGGAAGAAGCAGGCTCCCCGCTGAGCAAGGAGCCTCATGCAGGACTCGATCCCAGGGCCCCGATCCCGGGATCATGACCTGAGCCAAAGGCAGGCAGCGCTCAACCAACTAAGCCACGCAGGTGTCCCCAGACTTAGTTTTTTAAATTTAATCTTACAATTTAAAAGATTTAATTAACAGTTGAGTTTTGTTTTTGAAACTTGAAGAAAAGGTGGAAGATGACTCAAGAGGGTAAGACTGAAGAGAAAAAGCAATCTCAGAGTTGTGATAACCAGAAAATATTTCAACTCTCATTCTGAAATCATTAAGTTTCTATTTCTCTCATTACAGTCCACCCCAATTATATATAGAATTTTCAAGAATTTTACTAGAAAGTTCTTTCTAAATGAAACCATACAAGTTTCTGGGGAAAAGAGAGGATCTCCTTCTATGCTTGATAATACTGTATGTGTATGAAACTATTTCATCATGAGAAAAACTGTATTATGACTATAATGACAGCAATACATCCTCAATCCAAGGTGTATATTGTGTTTACAATCATTCTGTGGAAGGGAAAAAGACTTGTCACTTCAGCTCTGCTTCTAAGAAATAGAAATAATATTTTATTAAGCATACTTGAATGATGTACAAATTAAGATTCTGGTTCTGCGGGTGCCTGACTGTCTTATGGTTGGTAGAGCATGCAACTCTTGATCTTGGGATCATGAGTTCGAGCTCCACGTTGGGCATAGTTTAAATTTTTTTTAAAGATTTTATTTATTTATTTGACAGAGAGAGACACAGCGAGAGAGGGGGGCATAGTTTGCTTAAAAAAAAAAAAGATTCTGGTTCCAAACTAATGAACATAAGTGGTTGATAACAATTTTTATTATCAATAAATAGTCCTATCACAAACACTAAAATAAGCCATAATTCTGTCATCTCCCAATAAATCCAAAGTGACAGGTCACAGCCAAAACAAGGAACACATATATTTTTGTAAAGAAAGTGTGGTAGTTAGAATTTTAATATGATCCCCAATGATCCACATCCATATATAATTCCTGACCCTTAAGTGTAATGGAAACTATGAATATGAAGATTTATCACTTCCAATTTATTTACTAGCTAACTGATATGGAGTTAATCAAAGAGAAATCATCCTGGGTGGTCCTGATCTAATCAGGTAGGTGAGCCTTTAAAAAAAGGTGAAACATCAAAGAGACAGGCTCCTGCTAGAACACAGGAAGAAGGCAAATAATCATGTCATCAACTGCCTACAGAGAAGGATGCTTTTAGGAGATGATGCTTTTAGGAGGTGAGCAACCAGACAACAATTAGCAAGAAAATGGGACTCAGTTGTACAACCACAAAGAACTGAATTCTGCCCCAGCCTGAATAAGCTTAGAAGACATGAGCCCCAAATGAGGAATGCAGCTCTGTTGAGGAAAGGTCTTTTTAACCATTAATTCATCAAAAAACAGATAGATTGCCTTAGGAGGTAGGGAGGTACCCACAATGCCTACTGACAACAGACAAGGTAGTACAGGTTCTTAAACCTGGTTCATGGGAGAATCACCTGGTATGTTTCAGTGTGTTTATTTATTTTGTTATGTTTTTAATTCATATTGTAAGTCCCACCCAAGACCTATTGAATCAGAATTTCCAAAGGTGGGGAACCCAGAATCTATATTTTTAATTAAATTTCCAAATGATTCTAACATAATGCTAACCTAGCACCAAACTTTGGGAACAATGATGAGCAGTGATATTTATATTTTATTTGGAAGTAGACCCTCTCACCCTAGGGTTCTCATACACACACACATAATAATGCCATTCCTTCTATCACCTACTTTTCTCCCATACACAATTTCAGTCTTAAAGCCCAATATGCAAAACATATAAAAATGAAGTCACTCCTACTAGAGGTACCCCAGGGATTCCTCACCACTAGGCTCCCCACCCAAAGCAGCCCCTAAGGCTCCTCCATGAACTCCAGGGTTCCTCTGAGAATAGACCCATGAAAACAAAGCCCCTGCATCACTGGAAGCAAGCAGTTTCAAGATGTCCATCGTTTGTTGTAACTACTCAGAAGCAACTGCCTTTTAAAATTATGTATTCAGAGTTTGTCTCTAACATATTAAGTTCAGCTTTGTCATCCAACTTCCTAATAAATTGCCTTGGTTTTCAGTTCCTCTGCCTGAGGGTACTTCAAGTTGGTGTATGGGTATAGGGTGAAGAACTTTTTCTTTCATCATTCTCCTTAAAAGATGGCAGATTTAGCTCCTTATTTATAAGATTTTATTTTATAAAGAAAGAGGTAATTGGGGGTTCAAAAAAGTTTGAAAACCATTGTTATAGAGGAAATTCCTGCATATAGTAAGAGAGAAATTATATAATCCTAAAGTTCCCTTAAGCACCGGCTCTAAAATTCTAAAAATTTCATATTGTGATGATTCTAAGAGCTATTACAGGCAATCTGATTGCCAATAATATAAAAACAGGAGTAATGCTCGAGAGGGCAAGTCTACCAATGTCTCTAAACTTCCATTCACCTTGTAATTTGTGGTAGTTTGTGACAGCAACAACACAAAACTAGTATATGGCCTTTAGGTTGATATAAACAGTCTAGTCCTAAAAACATGAGTCATAGTTAGGATAACCATAAAATTTTACTGTCCTTGTAAAGAAAAAAAGATTACACTCCAAAGAGAAATTTTTACCAGATTCAGCAGCCTTAGATTTTTAAAATTATTTTCATACTGTAACTATGGACTGAATGGTGTCCTCCCCAAAATTCATATGTCAAAGCCCTACCCCCTAATGTGATGGTATTTGGAAGTGGGGCCCTTGGGAATTAATTAAGTTTAAATGAGGTCTGAAGGTGGAGCTCCCACAATGGGATTAGTGTCCTTCATAAGAAGAGGAAGAGAGAACAAAACTCTCTCTCTTTCTCTTTATTGACCATGTGAAGACACAGCAAAGATGGTGATCTGAAAGCCAGGAAGTGGGACTTCCACCCTTGTTCTTGGGCTTTCAAGCCTCCAGAACTATGGGCAATAAACATCTGTTGTTTAAGGCACCCAGTCTGCAGTACCTAGTTATAGCAGTCTAAACAGACTAAAATACCAGATTCACTCTACAAAATAACTCTAATGGCTTCAACTATCATGTTCACTAAGTGCTCTGAGGCAGGACTGACCATGAAGGAGTCTCACTGGGACACAGGATATAAATAGATGTTTTTTGGGGTTTTTTTAAGTAAAATTAATTAATTTTAAAAATAAAAATTTAAATATTTTTTAAATTTTTAAAAATTAAATTTAAAAATTTTAAAGATTAAAAAAATAAAGTAATTTTAGCAGCTCCCAAAAATAAACAATTAACAAACCATAGTTTTCTAAACACACACACACACACACACACACACACACACACACACACACACACACACCATACATTAGTATGTGGAATGAAATTACCTATCAATGAAATTATCTTTCCAATAGTTAAAATCTATACATTCACTTCGCTTTTTACAGATTCTTTTAGAAAGCCAGCTGAATATCATTCATAGAGCTTTATATTTTTTCATGAAGTATCAGCAATGAAGCATGCAAATAGCATTCCCCATACAGTTTTCACCAGTTTACTTATTACCTTTATTTTTTTATGGGAAAAAATTGAGAGGGCATAGAAGAGATTAGAGGGAAGTGAAAAGATCTCTGGCAAGTGGGCAAGAGCAAGTATCTAGAAAAGCTGGCTTTCTCTTAGACGTTTTAGCCCATGAATATACTAGAGATACATTAGAGAACAAAGTATCTTTGATGAATGCACAGAATGCACTTAATCCTCTTCCTGAATTGAAGATCAGAGAAAATAGTTAAATCTTATCCATTAGCATGGATACTAAAAGAGCTGGGAACTATGTTTGTGCATTCTGAGGAAACAATCTGAATGTTAGGAATTGAATAAAAATGTCATTAGAGATTTTTGAACCACAATGGAGCTCTCTAAACCATTAGATTTCCCCTCTCTGCAAAGGTCTAATATCTATAAGTAGATTAGGAAGACTCCAATTTTATCAACAAAATGGTGCCCTGAATAACAGATATGTGAAGCTAACAGTAAGAATTAAACGTTTCCATAAAACAGAAAGCCTCCTAGAATTGATTCAATTTAACATAATTTATTGTGTAAATTATTTTCTATACCTCTATATGTAAGATACATGCTAGGCACTGCAGGAGAAATAAAGATGAATAAACTTGGTTTCTGACACCTAGGATTTTATCACCTAATGCAAGAAATGAAGCAAATACAGAGGTGCCTGGGTGGCTCAGTCGTTAAGTGTCTGCCTTCGGCTCAGGTCACGATCCCAGGGTCCTGGGATCGAGCCCCACATCGGGCTCCCTGCTCAGCAGGAAGCCTGCTTCTCCCTCTCCCACTCCCTCTGCTTGTGTTTCCTCTCTTGCTGTGTGTGTCTCTCTGTCAAATAAATAAATAAAATCTTTAAAAAAAAAAAAAAAAAGAAGAAGAAGAAATGAGGCAAATACAAAAATAACTGTAATTCAACATGGTATACTATTAAATACCATAAGAGACTTACAGCAAAACTTCTCAAACTTTTATACATGAATTACAAAGAGAACTTATAAAAATACAGATTTTGATGTTGAGAGTGTGGGTGAGAGATGAAACTATTTCTAATAACTTATAAGCGATGCTGATGATGCAGGACTCTCGAGTTTCAAAGCCTTATAGCAAAATAGGTAGAAGATACCGCCCCAAGTTAGAAAAGGGAAGAAAGAGTAGTCATGACAGGGAGGGAGAATACAATATTTAAGGGGTCTCTAGAGTAGGTGGGGTTTTGATGAAAAAGAAATGTAAAATGAATGAACCAAAGAAAATGTGCTTTTCTACTAATATAGTGTTTCTTCCTTAAAATAAATCCTAATAATGATTATTAGATCTATTATTTCCAAAGAGCCATCTCGTATTACCTGTAGAGATACAACACAATTCTATTAAAGTGTCATTCCTAGTAACAGGTTTCTAGACATCGCAAAGTCAAATAGCTTCACACTACAGTACTGCAATCAGTGGTTCATGGGATGATCTCGGACAGCTTTCAGCTCACAGAAGTCAAAGATTATAAATTTGATTCTGGACTGCATTCTCCCCTCCACTATCCTTGACAAATCTGCCCCAAACACTGATAGTCATGCCCATCAGGACGGGAGGTAGGATGTGGAATGTGGATTTTTCTTTCCTCAAGCAACACAGGACTCTGAACATCTAGATTTCATTTTCTACTGCTATTTAACAAATTACTATAAATTTAAGGACTTAAGATGATACACATTTATTATCTCACAGTTTCTGTCATTCAGAAGTTCAAGCTGCTGCCTCTGCTCAAAGTCTCACCAAGCTGAAATCAAGCCATTAGCTGGTCAACATTCTCAGCTGGAATTCAGGATCCTCTTCCAAGCTCATTCACATTTTTTGGCAGAATTCAGTTGCTTACAACTGTAGGATTGAGGTTCTTGTTTTCTTGTTGCAGATGACCAGCTCTCAGTTCCTACATTCCTTAGTTCCTACCCAAGTGGTCTTCTCACAACATGACAGCTTATTGCTTCAAAACCACCAAGAGATTTTCTCACTCCAGTCTGCAAAAACCAAGTCTCACATAACATAATGCAGTCATGGGAGTGACATCCCATTGCTCTTGACAAATTCTACTGCTTAGAAGCAAATCACAGGCGCTGCCTGAACTAAAGCAGAAGGGATTACAGAAAGACATGAACATCAGGAGGCAAGGATCACTGGGTGTCACCTTAGAGTCTTTCTGCCATGGTCAAGAAAGTTCCTGCTCAGAAAATGAGACGTTTGGTTAGAGATCTGAAGAATGAGTTATCAGTTATGTGAAAGCAGAGGGCTAAGGAGACAAGCCCTGGGAATTTAGGGAAGGGAAGATGGCACAAGGAAGGAGGTAGCCATGAAAATGACTGGTACCAGCAGCCCTATTTTTTTTTAAATTTCGTCACTGATTGCTAATGAATATAAATAAAGTATTAAGTGTGAGTTTTATGATACAACTACCCAAGTCCTCAACTAGTTCATGCACACCCCAGAGGTAGGCATCAATATAAAAGACACAGAAAAAATACAGTGCAATCTTCCTGAAGTGTCAACTTTATCTTTGGTAAACTTAGTAAGTAACTTAAAAACATTTTTATATGAAAAACAAGCATATTTCTAGAATATGCACATGAAATGGAATAAAATATAGTATTTATATTAATCTTGTACATAAAACTTGAGGCCTCCCTCAAAGAAATCTTCCATTTGAAAATATATGACACATTTTCTCTCTCTGCAGCTAGGAGAACCTTGGTGGAACTGCATGACGCTCAATGTTACTTTAGGTCTACTCTGTGCTTCATACACCTCACCAAGTATTAATGAGGGGGGAAAAAAAACTCCCAGGTGAAGAAATAAATTTTTAAGCACACAGTCTCAAATGTAATGCACGTGAGCATATCCATTGTAGCCTCTGAAAGGCAAACTGCAGACTAAATTGTTATAAAGGCAGTTAAATTTACATATCATGCAGTCAGGTACGGATGCATAGGGTACTATACTTTGTAATTACCCTATCCAACTATTAATTTTTGATACAGTGGTAAAGGCTTTTGGTTTTTGCTTGGTTTGGGTTTTGTTCTTCTACTTGTTCTTTAAGATCCAAATGTATAGTCTATGTTTTGTGGCATAAACTGCTAACAGCAATCCAAAATCTATTCTCCCCCTTTTTTCCTTATTAGTGAACTGTTTTATTATTAATGAAATTTTTATCTGGATACTCAGCACATTTTAAGCATCCTTGCAGCTAGATGTGGCTGTAAGTTCTGGTTAATGTGAACAATAGGGTCTTAAATGGAAGAGATGGGCCTTCCCTTTATTCCTTCCCTTCTCAATGGCTAGAATGCAGAAGTGGTGGTGGTGCACCATCTTGGATCATGTGGACAAGGGCACTCAAAGGATGGTGGAGGACAAAATAGAAGAATCCTGGATTCCCAACACAACAGAACTTAGATTTGGTCTGCTTATGCCCAGGCTGTAATGTGGACAAGAAGTAACCCCTCTTTTGATTAACCGCTTATGATTCAGGGTCTTTGTTAGAGCACCTGTACCCATGTCCTAACTAATGTAGAACTTGATGTCCACTCCAGCAGAACCTGTGGTATATAGTACCGACTTGGAGGCTGAATAGCGGATGGTAAGGAAACAGATAGCAAGAAGAAAAGGAGCTAACTCTTGCTATGCCACAGCAAAACATTTAATCAAACTGCCACCTTCAAGGTTAGTACCTTAAAAGTACTAACCAAGGGGTGCCTGGGTGGCTCAGTGGGTTGAGTGTGTGATTCTTGGTTTTGGCTCAGGTCATGATCACGGGGTTGTGAGATCAAGCCCCGCATCAGGCTCTGCACTCAGCGGGGAGTCTGCTTGAAATTCTCTCTCTCCTTCTCCCTTTGCCCCTCCTCCCACTCTCTCTCTCTCTCTAAAATAATAAATAAATAAATCTAAAAAAAATATTAACCAAGTCTCTAGCTTGAATGAGGTGACTGGAAAAAGTAAGAATGTTAATAAGTACTGACTATTTCTTACTGCTTTCAAAAAAATCCTTTAAGAGATATAAGCTCGGCCTAAACAACAGAGTATCACAGTATGAAGCATATGTGGAAGGCAATTCAGCTCTCCAGAACAAAGTTCACACCACCTGTAGCTTGAAATCTAAATTGACTGAGTGTCTAGTAAAGTGGGGCTTCCTAGGCTTAAGAGCCAAATTATTTTATATTCCAAATAAAATCAGGTGAAACATGAGTTTTAGAAGATACAGCCTAAGCTGATATAAACCTAGGACTCAAGAGTTTGCAGCCAGACAATGAGAGCCAGCAGAGCAATCAAGATATTAAGGATACTACTTTCTTACTAAGCCTTAAGGTAGCTGTCTTTGATTTAGAAACTGTAGGATCTACAGAACACAAAAGCCAACAATTAAAATCCAGTATTCTTAGCTAGGAAACTAACAAACAGACCAAATGTACACAATTATGTCTTGATTAATGTTTGGATATGGTTACTTCCACTTGGAACTAATCAGTGCAAATAGGCAGAAAATCCAATACGTTTTTGAGGGTATCTATCACACACACATAAACACTTGGACTGTAAAAGTCTATAATTGCTCAACCCAAAAACAACCTTTTGGGCTCCTTTACCTGCACCAGCAGGAAGCCAGCTTGGAAAGCTATCCATCCCCAAGCAAAGGTATACTTTTCAATGCCCGCTTTAGCTCTGGCCATGAAGAATAACAAACAATAAAGAATCTCTCAAAGGACAAAGCCAGAAACCTTGGAGAGTAAGTGATTTCCTCCCCAAGGGCAGGGGGACAAGCTTGCCAAGAGGACTAACAAAGAACTTTTTCTACTACCGGGATAAAAATCTTCATGATTCCTACACACAGGATTTAACTGCTGCTGAGTGACTATTGGGTTTCCAATCTTCCTCTTTTCCAAATGGAGTGTCTTATCCTGCTTCTCTACAACTATCTTTGGATACATTACCCTGCCTTGACTTTACCATTGTATGTTAGATTGTTAGATGTGCATTTGGGCAGTGAGCAGATAGTAGATAAACTAGCTTTCAGATCACATGAGCCAACCACAAGAAATAATATGAGAGCTTGAGAGAAAGGACTGACTTCACATCACCCAGGTATAATAAACTACGAAATGGATGACCCTTGGAGAGGAAGTGGACATTTTTCATGGTTGGGAGAGAGAGTGCATGTGGCAAAAACTTAGTTAATCTCCCAAAAATCCATGTTTTCCTTTTTCAATAGAAACAGGAATTTTATTTTATTTTTAAGATTTTATTTATTTATTCATGAAGACAGAGGGAGAAGCAGCCTCCCAAGGAGCAAGGAGCCCGATGCGGGACTCGATCCCAGGACCCTGGGATCATGACATAAGCTGAAGGCAGACGCTTAATCATCTGAGCCACCCAGGCACCCCCTTGCAATAGGAATTTTAGCTGGAGTATATGGCATCCTACATTTCCTAGTCCCCTTTGTTACTACATATGGTGATATGACTGAGTTCTAACTAAAAAATGGGGAAAAAAACCTGATAAGTGCTATTTCAGGTCAGTCCCTTAATAAAAGCAGTTTGTCCTCCCTCTTCTGCTTCTTCCTGGGATATAAACATAGTGGTTTCCATCCAAAGGCATGAGATCAATATGCTCAAGAAAACAAAATGAAAAGATAGAAGAAGCCTGGGTCCCCAACACTGTGCAGTGTCCTTGTTAACCCTGAACTAGCATAAATATTCCTATCTTATTTAAACAACTGATGTTTTGGATCTCTGTTATAGCAGTCAAGCCTATATCCTAACTTACACATGCTTATGAAACTATGACAAGGAACTTTTCAATTTAATGTATAGCTAGGTGTAGAGATATCTTATCCTATTCCAACTAAACTGCTAACTAATTTAGATTGTGACTATGGTAATTGTGTGTTTTGTAAAACCATTTGCTACAAGATAATCATAGTAGTTAAAATACAATGCTAAATTACCACTTATTTTTTAAAAATTAGGAAAACTCTAAACATACTGAAACCTCACTGATGAAATGCATTCTCTAATGGAAATTTGTAAACACAGAAAGAATGCATTAAATTATAACATTTGGGAATTTTTAAACCAATTCATTAAGATGGCATTTCTTAATATGTAAATTTTGCATTACTACATATGTGTTTTAGAGTTGGTTAGAATTGAGACTTCATGCATTTGTTTTCAATTTAAAAAAATAACTTCACATGAAAAAAATCTATCATACAGGTTAATATTAATTTATTTACTCAATATTTAGTTACTTAATATTTATCCAGTAAATATATGTATATGTATGATATACATATTTTTTGTTTCTTGAATGTCCAAGAAGAAAAATAGTTTAAAGAGTAATGTATATGCATTTAATGTTTCATAATTCACATAATGCTTTTTATGTATCTGGCTTCCTAGCAGCTGCCCAGAGGGCTGAAGAACAGAAACCCAGTAGGGCAGGGGGCAAATGCTGACCAATGAAAGACAAAAAACAGGAAGAAGAAACAGATAAATTATTCTCTGTTCCTCTCTCCAAAAGACTGTTCTGAAATGAGTGTTTCCACATGGCTAATCCAGAGACAAACCAACCTGGTGACATGACCATATTTACAACGGAATAATGTGCACTTTTTATTTGCTACCCCGTTTTCTCCTCCTTGCTTCATTTTTTTTTTTCTCCTCACATTTGCTATCCTGGAACTGTACTCCTGGTGAAGCAATAACTCCTAGACTGCCTCAGGCTCTGTTGTCTAGGAAACACAGGCTAAGATAGGCAGCATTAAACTAATGGAGTCATCTTTTTGATACTTTCCCCAAAGGAATGAGAGAAGACACACAGCATTTTAACTATCACTGTGCTTACAGTGGAATAAAGAGAAAGGAACTGATACAGGTTGAGCATTTACAATGTGCCCGGCACTGCACTGAGTTTTCATGCTATTTCATATAATCTCATTTAATCCTCCCAGTACACCATCCAACTTTATCAATGAAAAACAAGGAAATACAGAAGTGGCTGAGCTTTTAATGTGTTAACACTGAGCCTAGCACAGCAGTACAAGCATCACAAATTGGATTCAGTATAGTAGTCAGCCAGATCCGTTCCAGTGTATTCCAGCACTGGAGTAGTTACAGTATGTAACCAATCTGCAGGAAATCCATTAGTCCTCCTTGCCTCCTCATTCTGAATGCTTGGTGTCATCTTTTTTCATTTCACCATTCAGAGGCTAATCAAAGCGCAGGGGCAGTCAAAGAGCACTTTTCCTAAGCCAATTTTTCTGTAAATATGGCACAGCCTGCAATTACAGATGTCATCTCCATGTCAAATGTCACAGTCTACTTGCCTCTTTTTTTAAGCAAAAAAACCTGCTGAATTTCAGCTAAATTCAAACTTCATTTTCTTTAACCAAATCTGTAAAGAAATTGCAAGAATTCTATACAAGCAGTCCTCCTGTTTGGTAAACCTGTTTACAAACAATTAGACATAAATAAGATATTGGCTTGCATATTGGTTAATTGTGCTTTTTCTGTATGCATTTTACAATCAAACACTATTGATATACCCTAAAAGTACTGATATACCTAAAAATCCTCAGTGCAAAATGTTAAATTTTCTTATTTAAGATATCTTAATAGCACCACTGAGGGAGGGGTGTGGGGGCCGGCAAAATAGGTGAAGGGGATTAAGAAGTACAAACTTCCAGTTATAAAATAAATAACTCATGGGGATGAAAAGTACAGCATAGGCAATGTAGTCAATAATATTGTAATAACTTTGTATAGTGACAGACAGTAACTACACTTATGGTGAGCACTGCATAACGTATAGAATTGTTGAATCACCATGTGGTATACCTGAAACTACAATATTGTATGTCAACTATACTTCAAGTAAAAAAAGTAGCATCCCATGCTTCAGGCTTGTTCTTTTTCCATTGCTTTAGAGATGTTCTGTCTTCTGCTTGAAATGCCCATCCACAGGCACCCATCCTACCCACTCCATTCTTGACCAGCATCATTTCCTCTAGGAAGTCAGTCCAGACCTCCTAAGGGTTAAGGCCCCTTTCTCTCTCTCTCTCTCTCTTTTTTTTTTTATAGCACTTTTAGCAGAGCTAACTGTCTAGCTGTAACTTTTCTCCATGATACCATGAGATCCCCAAGAGCAGGAAGGGTCTTCATCTTTTAACTTCAGTACAAAGCAATAGTCAAAACTCAATAAAAACAGAATTAAATAAATAATTCAATAACTCATCCTACTAAACAAAACTTTATATTTTTATATCCCTAAGAGGGAGACAATACTTTCCCTCAAATCATGAATTAAAATGGTAAAAGAATAGAGCAATTGTATGGATATACACATACATACACATGTGCACTAAATGATCCTATCACAAAATTTGAGAGGACCTGAAAGATTGTTTATTCTAACTCCTTCATTTTACAGAGAAGAAAATTCAAGCCAGGAGAGTCTAACAGACTTGCCCAAGATCTCAAAACTGGAAACTTATGCTAGTTCAGGAACAGGTTACTTCTGTAATTTGGTCCTTGTTTGGGGGATTTGTGCTCATTACATTTAGAATGTCACTGAGGGCCTCCTAGTTAAGTATGAGTAAGATAATAAGTACATTTTCATTTCTAATTAATAAACACAATAAGCAAGGGTTGATATGATAAAATATAAAATAATCTTAAAATAAAACAAACATTATAAAGTAGACTCTTGGAAAGTCATTATCCTGGAGACAATCCACACTCAGAGTGGAGTCTGCTTGAGATTCTCTCTCCCTCTCTCTCTCTCTCCCCCTCCCCCCACTTGCTCGCACTCTCTCTGTAATAAATAAATAAATCTTTTTTTAAATAAAGAAGTTGAATAAATGTGTTAAAATGTATTAAGCATAGAATAGTAGTAAGGAGCTTGTAAGACATGTTAAACATATAGACAGAAGTAGTTAGTAAGTAGAGCATGTGTCCCTAAACAGAAACAGGAATGGAAGGACCAAGACACCTAAATTTATGAGGCACTAAACATACAACAGGCCCTAATATTCAAGAGGCTTGAAATATAATGATACCTGATGCATTAAATATTCATGAACAGTAAATAAACATGAAACATATGAGGTACTCTATATATATGAGGTCTTAATTCAGTTATCCTACATGTTCTCTCCCCAAGAAACACAAATAAAACCCATAGTTGCGCATCAAGATAAGTGGCCAGCTACAGCTAAGTCCAGGCATGTTTGCCCCAGTGTCTCTTTGATAGAGCAAGTATGTGTCACTGGTATTACCAGAGCATCTTCTATCTGATTATCTCACTCACCTCAATTCTGGTCCTCTTTCCTGTTAAGGCAGACAGTCAGAAAAAAAAACATGAAAACCGTGTACCCCAAGATTCAGGGATTGGAGTCCTTCACTCACTTGTGCCCTATCATAAGTATATTAACTTTAGCCCACTTTTCCCCCTCCCTTCTCATAGTGTGTTTTAAATTGATTTAACAAATGGATGGTGCCTGCGTGGCTCAGTCGGTTAAGCGTCTGACTCTTGGTTTAGGCTCAGGTCATGATTTCAGGATTGTGAGATCAAGCCCCATGTCAAGTTTGTGCTGGGTGTGGAGTCTGCTTAAGATTCTCTCTCCATCTCCCTCTGCCCCTTCCCCATCCTTCTCTCTCTCTCTTTCTCCCTCTCCCTCTCTAAAAAACATAAATATAATTGATTTAATAAATCATGTATTTGAGCATCTTAATTGGCCCTGTGAGTCTTTCTGTTCCATTACTTCTGTGATAGGTGGCCTGGTGTTGCACTTGAAGACTACCATTTTCCCAAACAACAGGCCCTCAAGCTGAGTGCTCCTGGCAGCTTAGAAGGACAGTCTGGAAGCCAATGGGGCAGGGACAGAGTAAGAGAGAGAAAGGAGAGAGTAGGAGGTCAATAAATCTGTAGAGACTACATCATGTAGAACCTTGTAAGCTATCATAGAGATTTTGGCTTTTACCCTCAGTAAGACAAGAAGCTTTAGTAGGGTTTTAAGCAGAAGAGTGACATGATCCAACTCTATTTTAAAAGTTTCACTGTATAGAGAACTGTAAAGGGTAGGAAGCAGGGAGATAAATTAAAAAGGTACTATGATAATTTAAGCAAGAAATGGCAGTGACATGGGCCAGAGTAGCAACAGAGGAGGTGATGAGAAATTATTTGAATACAGTATATTTTAGAAGGTAAAACCAACAGAATTAGCTGATGGATTAGAGGTGAAATGTGACAAAGGAAAATCCAAGATTATTGTCCTGAGGAAGTAGGGAATGTATGGAATAGAAAGACACATGTCATAAAAATTAAAATAGGAAAATTTGGTCTAGTCGTGACACTACCAAATAAGAAACTATCATATCCACTGAACACACTGTCTACATAAATGGAAATAACCTTCTTTTAAAAAGAACAGGATAAAACATATCTGCTATGTTTATATATCTACTTAATTACTCTGAGTAAAAAAATATGAAAATGGAAATTATGTATATGGCACATATGTATGTGTGTTTATCTAAAATACTTAACAAAAAGTAGTATTCTCTGGGCTGGAATATGGACACTTTCTAATCTTTTTTAATTTCTTGTATTTTCATAAGATTCTATAATACATATGTATAATAACAAAAGTTATAAGAAATGAACAGAATTATACATTTTCTGTATATAATCTATGTTCCTTAGAACAAAAAATTGGTGGGAATCTTGGCTTCATAAGCTTAAGATGAAGCACCTCAATTACATGGGGCCAACAAAGATAAGCACTTGAAAGTCAGGGCAGAAGGAAACCCTACAATCATGGAGACGGCTCTCTAAAAAGGTAATTAGGCCTTTAATTACCTTAGGAGACTCTCTTAAGAAATATCCTATCAAAATCAGATGTTAACCTGCACTAAATTATCTATTCAGGAGGTAAGGAAAAGCCACAGAAAATCTAGACAGAGTCAATATGTGTGCACCAAAGAAGACACAAGCTTCATACACAGACAGTGTCAGTATAGTGAGGTAGTGAAAAACATGGACCCTGGTGTCAGATTAAATAATTAAAATTGAATCTTGGTTCTGCCACTCCATAGTTCAGTGCACCTGGGCAAGTACTTGAATCTCCCTGTATCTCAGTTTCCTTGTCTCTAAAATAAGGATAAAGGTACCTACACCTCCAGTGGTTGTCAAGAGGATTAATTACATATGCATATTCACCATTAAACAGGCTTGGATTCAGGGTCCTGGATCAGGAACAGCCTAAGGCAACACGGTAGATTTCACATTTCTGACAACTAAAGGTAAAAAGCATTTAATGGAAGTTAAAGGAATTTAAATATATTCTCATATGGCTCCACCCCAATTAATTTTTCTAAACCTTACTGGAATCAAAAGCAAAGAACAGGGATGAATGGCATCATTTATCACTTGTATTTATTGCATATACCATTTGTGCTTCCTGTGTACAGTAATGACATAAAGCTCTCTTGCTAATAAGTGACAACAGTAATACAGAAACAAAACAGATTTAATGTGATACAACAAAGTGTTCTTCCTGTTATAGTAAAAACCTGCAGCCCCAAGACTTTAAAGCTGTTCTCCAGTGTTCACAACTTTCTTTACCCCATGGCTGGATGTTCAGGCCCTACTTGAGGTGATGGAGAAGGAGAGTCCAGCATCCTTTAAATGTTAGGAGAGGGTCTTCAACTGCTGCTACTTTCTTGCAGAGCGGTTTGCTAATTGTGTCAAATACTATCACTAGGTACAGAAATAGAGAAAGCGTGATTTGGAATAAAGCTCTGAGTGTTATCATGTCCCTAAAAGAAAACAAGAGGGAAATTTACTACCAAAAATATGTAGTCCTGATGGTACATCAGAAATCAGGATCAAACATTTGCAACAACATGGATGGACCTAGAGGGTATTATGTTAAGTGAAATAAGTCACACTGAGAAAGACAAATACCATATGATTTCACTTGTATGTGGAATCTAAAAAACAAAACAAATGAATAAACAAACAAAAAGCAGAATCGGACCTGTAAATACTGAGAACAAACTGAAGGTTGAAAGGGGAAGAGATGGAGGGATAGGCAAAAGGGATGAGGGGAGAGGAAGATACAGGCTTCCAGTTATAGAATGAATAAGCCACAGAAGTAAAAGGTACAACATAGGAAATATACGCAATGGTACTGAAATAGCATTGTATGGTGACAGATGGCAGCTACACTTGTGCTGAGCACAGCATAATGTATAGAGAAGCTGAACCACTACGTTGTACACCTGACACTAATGTGTCAACTATACTCTAAAGATTTGTAAAAAGAAGAGAGAGAGAAAGAAAGAAAAAGAAAGAAAGAGAAAGAAAGAAAGAGAGAGAGAGAGAAAGAAAGTTTACCCACACTGAGCTTGCATTTCAAAGAATTCAGATGTTATTTTAAAATGCTAGATAATGGGTGCCTGGGTGGCTCAGTCGGTTAAGCGTCTGCCTTCGGCTCAGGTCATGATCCCAGGGTCCTGGGATAGAGCCCCACGTCGGGCGCCCTGCTCAGGCGGAAGCCTGCTTCTCCCTCTCCCCCTGCTTGTGCTCTCTCTCTCTCTCTGTCAAATAAATAAATGAAATCTTTAAAAAATTAATTAATTAATTAAATTAAATAAAATGCTAGATAAAAGGATAAGTACTGCAAAAGGGAATCAAAAGCATGTTCTAGAAACCCAAAGGGAACTACTGTCAAAAGGAAATCAGGAAAAGGCCAGAAAGTATAGTATGAATGGAAAAAAACAACATTTGTAAGGAATAGTTGCAAGAGTAGAAAGCTATAATTTTCAAACTAAAAGATTAGAGAATGATATGGGAAAATTAACTTGTTTCAGGGTCAAAAGAAACAAAAATAATAGATGGTAGAGTGCCAAACAAACAAAATTTTCAAAATAAATTCTTTCCTCAGTTACCCTATTTATAAAGACAATTTCTGAACATTTCTTATACTGGGGGAAAAAAAGCCTTTAGATGAAAGTTTAGTACACCAAGGATTAAAGGGTGTTCCCAATATAATGTTATCAACAACAGTAAAGCCAAGTTCCCATGATTCTACAAATACTGAAGCAACTCAAAGAACTTGAAAGTGCATGGGAGGAACACTTGGTGAAGCGCCAAATGCTTAATCAAAACCAGTGCCCAGAATATCAATCAAAAGTATGTTTTCTTAAGGAGTATTTAAAGTGTTTTCTATTCCTAAATTCTTAAATATTTTTCAAGGAAAGGTATTTTAGCAGACACTTACCTTTTGGAAATAGGATTTCAGGATTAGTAATAAATGCACATATCAATTATGTATAATATAAAAAAGGAGAACTGTACAAATACAGGAAAACCACAGTTTATCCAAAATGTCTTTTGAACTACTGATTCAATATGCTTCTTTCCCAAGCTAATTATGAGTTGCAAATAAGCAACTATGCAAATATGCAGAGAAACAGACTAAGTATATTTGACTCATTCATTCTTCCTATTACTCTTATATACAGAAAATTATAGATATATAGATAAAACAAAAGCAAAATCAAACAAAACTAGCAGCCCATAAAAACTGTATTTGGACATTCTGAATAACTGACATAAGGAATTGCCTGGTTCTAGAAAAAGAAAGGTGACTGTATCTTTTAGGAGATTTTATACACTTAGGAAGAGACACTAAAGACATTTTATGTAACACAAAAGGATCTCTATTAGACATATACCAGAATGCTGGAAAGCTTCCTGAACTATCAAAACTACTTGAGAAGAAAAGTGGGTCACTTTTTTTCTAGAAAGAAAGGCAAGGGAAAAGTTAATAATGGTAGTTTAAAGGTTCATTTGATTTAGAAACACTTTCTTTAGATATTCTCTAAGGGGTTTTGAGACATATTTCTAAAATAAAAGGAACCCCTTTTACCTCTACTGAAAATTAAGTTCTGCCCTGGTAACATATAATATGTTACTGGGAAAAAGTGCATACATGACCTAAAAACTATAAAATATCCCACAATACACTACAAAAATACATATACTACCACCTAATGATTGTTGTGCTTCTTCATGAAGTACTATTTGACAGCTGCTTGTGAGAACTGGCACTGCATAGGTGTTCATGATTCAAGAATGTGCACCATCCCCATTTAAAAATCAAGAGCCCAATAATGAATCTTTCTCATTTTAAGACAAGAATACACATCAAAAACGTTCAAACATTCCCTCTGGACACAAAAGCCTCAAGGTCATTCATTTATTCATCACTTAAATACCTAGGTACTCAGTGCAACTAAAGTAAGCTAGGCAATTAGAATACAAAGATATATAACACATAATCCATGCCCCTACCCACCTTACAGCGAAGAGTTTGTAAGATAAAACATTTACTGTCTAAGAATATGCTAAAATTTAAGCAATATGCTAACTTTTTTTTTTTTAAGATTTTATTTATTTGACAGAGAGAGAGCACAAGTAGGCAGAGGGAGAAGGAGAAGCAGGCTCTCCGCTGAGCAGGGAGCCGGACGTGGGGCTCGATCCCAGGACCCCAGGATCATGACCTGAGCCGAAGGCAGCTGCTTAACCGACTGAGCCACCCAGGCGCCCCAGTATGCTAACTTTTCTAATTAGAGAACTTTAACAATGTCTAATGATGTATATACATAATAAGTGTACACACACACTTTTTTTAAATTTTCAATTTTAGATAGCTTATATGGTGTGATATGGAAAGAGCACTGGTCTAGGAGTTGACTTATGTTCTAGTCAAGCTCAGCTGCTTATTAGCTACGTGACATAGGACAGGTCACCTAACTTTCATTAGCCTGTTTCCCAATACATAAAATGAAGATAATAATACCTGTTTTACCTACTTCACAGGCTTGTTATACAGATAAAATGGCAGAAGATGTAAGAGTGCTTATTAAATTATATCTCTATACAAATGTACAATGTTATAACCTAAAACATGAGAACTTATTATTTTAATTTCCAAAGCTATTAAAATAGCTAAAATACTTTCATGTAAGTTTTTAAAACAATCTCAGCTTTATAGCAAAGTCTCTTTTAAGACTAGAGTTGAAGATTTAATGAAAAACAAGTTAATGTTGAATTAACATTAATGGCAATTGAGTTAATGTTGAAGAATAGACAGCTGGCCAAAGTTTCTGAAAGGATCAGATACACCCTAATCATCTAGGGGCCTGTTAAACATGCTGATTTATAAATCTGAATTTCTAGGGGGCTGAGTCTGGGAACCCACAAATTTATCAAGCACTCAGGAGATTCCTACATTAAAATGTAGGAGCCACTTAACTGTAGTGAAAGATCACCTTATCCTTCTGACCTTATTAGCAAATAAGATAAGAAAAAAATGGTGTCTTAATTAGAAAATAAAACATCACATAGAATATTGCATTTCCAGCTCCTTTAAAAATATTTTTTAATTAAGAAAGGATAACATATTCTAGGTATTAGTTTCACTGCCCTGCGTAATGCTAAAAATAATCTGAGTTGTTATTCTTTTCATAACTAAAAAATAATCCAAAAACAGTTGGGAAATATGCAATAAGCATTTGGGACCATTAACATAAAAATTCTCCTTTCCCTTGAGATAACACAATTTAGCATAAATCCCCCCAACCCCTTGTGATGTAATACTACCATCATGTTTCATGATATAGGTAATAATATGAAATTATGGGGTCAATAATATACAAGTATTCTTTCTATAATTTCAATAACAAACGAGATGTCTTACATGTTCCTAAACTGAATTTTATATAAATCTAATATAAAGAAAATAGTGGAATTTTAAGAGTTCTTCTTGGCAAATTAAATATAAAATTAGAAATACCCACATACTATTTCAACAATACCTATTACTATTCCAAATAATATACATTCCCTACTGAGAAGACACAAATTTCAAATGCAGTGTTAAACAAATTCTGCCTATGTAAATTAAATTTTCATGAGGCCTTTGTTTTTTAAATTAAAGAAGTATTTAGTGGATGCCATTAAAACATGTAGTGGAGAATTTAAAGTTATTTGTGATAAAATTATAGTTAAGAATTTACTTCTTACATTGTCTTTAATATTAAATGCTATTTTAAAAAGTAAAAGATTAATTAGAAAAGTATACAGATTTGTCCAAAAAATACCTTTACCAAAAAATATCTTTACCAAAATAACTGCAACATTTTTAATGTCTATGTAAAAAAAAATTTGTTTATGTAAAAAAAATGGAGGATCTTATGTAAAATGGTTGCCATCTAATAAAACTGAAATGCAGAAAAAATTTAAATAGTAATAGTCAGATAAAGCACTGTTGAAAAGCTTCACACAGTTCTTTAAATATTCCTTACATTAACATTTAAGAAACAAAAACCTACACACACTTTTCTTTGCAGATGCTTAATAAAAGTGTATATAAAGTTCCAAAACAAACTGCTAAGAAAAGCCCCACATTATCGTCGCATGTTTCTTACTAACAGACGTTTCTCTGTTTGAAACAGAAGGCCGCCTGTTCACTGAAATGGCTGAAAACAGAGTTGGTCATTCTTAACTAGGCCCTAAGAAAAAAATATGCAATCAGAAAAATAATAAATTCACTCAATAGTGGACAAAATAGTAACAGGACAGTTGCAAACCCATCATTATATCAAATATGTCACTAATTAACATTTCATTTTGTATATAAAAAGTCTCCCCTTTAGTTAATATGTAAAGCATGTTTTTACCTAGGTCCTTCCTGGCCACCCTTCATGTTCAAGTCAAAGAAAGCTTAATACTCAAAACCCCTTCTGTAAATTCTTTTTTTTAATTTTGTTAAAGATTTTATTTATTTATTAGAAAGAGAGAGAGAACATGAGTGGGGGGGATCAGAGGGAGAGGGAAGAAGCAGGCTTCCCCGTTGAGCAAAGAGCCGGATGTAGGGCTTGATCCCAGGACCCCAGGCTCATGACCGAGTTGAAGGCAGATGCCAAACTGACTGAGCCACCCAGGTGCCCCCCCTTCTGTAAATTCTAACAGAAATTTGGAGTTACAGAAAATAGTCTATAAAAAAAATAATAATAATACATTAGTTCACTCCATAACAGCAACTCCCCCCTCAAAAAAACCTACAAATTAATATTTCTAAGTTCCAACAATTTCCAAGCAATATATTTGGTACATAAAATGAAAATGAAGATAAGTCAAAGTCATTACAATGTGACTATACTTCATTTAAGGATGACTGTAAAGCTGTAGTATCATTAGAAGAAAGTGGACACATTCATGTCTCTATCCACTCAAGTACAGAGGAAGTAGAACCCACATGCAAGGAATTCAAAGACTCTAGATTTTTAAAAAGCACAGTACTGAAACCAAAGAGATGCTACATGATTATCTTTTTGGCATCTACACACTTTAATGTCCAGTTATGCTCACCTCCCACTAAAGCCACCCACGCTGCCCCCAAGTGTTTGCTCCCTCCTTTGAAGAACAAGGCCTGTTGTCTAAGTGATCCCTCTGACATTTATCATTTGCTTACTTGTATATGTTTTTAGGTGTTTATCACTTAACTAAGCAGGTAAAGTTTGAACTTTTCAAGGGAAAAGACTGCTTTATTCCTTTCTGGCATCCCCATGTTAATTCACCTTTTATTCCTTCTCAAACATACTGAATTCCCTACACCTCCCTTTTCTCTCTTGCTTCCACAATCCACACTTCAAATTTATGATCACACTTCAAATTTATGATCACAATCTCCAAATGAGCCCTAAGCACTACCAAAAGGCTCACCCATATCCCTTATTAGTTCATTCATCCACTCTCCAAAATAACAATTTCACTGCTTCTCCTTCATTTCCAGCCCCACTCTCAGCAAATCCCTTTGTTTCTTACCTCAGTGAGAAAATACAAGCTATGGAAATAAAACTTAAGTCTCTTTCCACTCTCAAATCTATTCATACTTTGCTTTCAATACTGTTAAAGTGAATACACATTCCTGTTCCTATCAAAGGTCAATCTCTCCACTTGTAGGTTGCATTCCATCATTTCTCACCTACAGGAGACTTCCTTCTCTATGGGGATGAGTTTCAAGATGCCCAGTAGGTACCTGAAACCATGGATAGCACCGAACCCAATGTGGACTATGTTTTTTCCTGTACATACCTACCTATAATAAAGTTTAGTTTATCAATTGATAACAACCCCAAGATTAAGAGTTGCATGCTCCGCCAACCCAGCCACCCAGGCACCTTTAAAGTGTATTGTTATAATTGTTCTATTTCATTATCCTTATTAATCACTTACTGTGGGGTTGTGGGTTCGAGCGCCACATTGGGTGTGGAGATTACTTAAAATCTTAAAACAAAAACAATATACTTTAAATAAAAGATATGTGAATGTAGTGTCTCTCTCAAAATACCTTATTGTCTCACCTTTCTTGTGTTGTGAGATGATAAAATGCCAACGTGATAAGATGAAGTGCGGTGAATGGTGTAGACATTGTGACATAGTGTTAGGCTACTACTGACCTTCTGACAACACAACAGAAGGATCATCTCTGCTTCTGGATGGCAGCTGACCACAGGTAACTGAAACTGTAGAAAGTAAAACCATGGATAAGGAGGGACTACTGTACTTAATAACTTTATTCCTGGAATTATCCCTTCAGCTCCTGAATTCTTCTCTCCCTCCTAGATTATTCTCAGTGCACAAACATTTTATAATTGCATTCCTTTCTTTATGCCTCAGATTCCTCATTTTTATAATGGGGGTAAAAATAGTACCTACTTTATAGGCTTGCTGTGAAGATTACTATAATTATAATTATTATTGTTTTTTTAAAGATCTTATTTATTTATTTGAGAGAGAGAGAATGAGAGATAGCATGAGAGGGAAGAGGGTCAGGGGGAGAAGCAGACTCCCTGCTGAGCAGGGAGCCCAATGTGGGACTCGATCCCGGAACTCCAGGATCGTGACCTGAGCTGAAGGCAGTCGCTTAACCAAGTGAGCCACCCAGGTGCCCTAATTATAATTATTATTATTATCATGTCTTAAATCTATCACTTAAGCTCATGTCCCCCTCTGGCTATCACATTTTTTAAATCCCCTTAACAGCAATCTCAAAACAGTGGCCATTCTTGCTGTCTCTAATTCCTTATTCTCTCCTGAACCTCCTCCACTCGGGTGGGTTTGTCATCACCAATGCCTAAAAACCCACTTGACAAATGCACTAATGACTACCATGTAACCAGATCCAATAGTCTATTCTCAGTCCTCAAATAATGGTCAACACATATTGAACACTTACTATGCTGTCAGACATACTCATTTAATCCTCACAATAACTCTGTGGGATAGATACTGTAATCATCTCATTTTAAAGAGAAAACTGAGACACCAAGTAGTTGAGTAACTTACTCTAGGTCACACAACTTATTCAGTCTCTCAGCAAGTTCTAGAGAAAACTACACAATTTAGCTCTATTCTACCAATTACTTCAACAAACATTTCCCATCCAATTCCTTTACAAGCAATAAAGTGGTGTCCTCAGGTGCCTACTATACTTTTCACCATGATTCTCAATCTTTCCTAAGCCATGTTCCAGTCCAAAAAACAAACATCTTCTTTTACTGGTCTTTTACGTATTACATATGGCATAAAATCAATAATGTCAAAACATATGAATGTGACCAATAATCAAGAGAATAAAACAGATAATGGAGACAAATCCACAGATGATCAAGAGATTATAGTTAGCTAATAATTACTTTAAAATAACTATTGCAACTATATTAAAGAAAAGATGAGCAAAATGGATGAAAAGAAAGAATTTCAAGAGAGAATCTGAATCTACAAAAATGGATGGGGACGCCTGAGTGGCTCAGTCAGTTAAGCATCTGCCCTTTGGTGCAGGTCATGATCCCAGGGACCCTGGGATTGAGCCCCACATGAGGCTCCCCGCTTAGTGAGGAGCCTGCTTCTCCCTCTCCCTCTGCCTCTCCCCTCTGATCGTTCTCTCTCTCTCTCTCAAATAAGTACATAAAATCTTTAAAAATTTTTTTAAAAAAGAAAAATGGACGGGGCGCCTGGGTGGCTCAGACGGTTGGGTGTCTGCCTTCGGCTCAGGTCATGATCCCAGGGTCATGGGATCGAGCCCCACATCGGGCTCCTGGCTCAGCGAGGGGCCTGCTTCTCCCTCTGCCTCTCTCCCTGCTCATGCTTTCCCTCTCTGTATCTCTGTGTCTCAAATGAATAAATAAAATCTTAAAAAAAAAGAAAAATGGATGGATATTCTGGCACTGAAAAATATAGTATCTGAAATCAAGAACTAACTTAATGGGATTCATAACAGCTTGTACAAAGAAGACATGTTTGGCATTTGAAAATATCCATCTGCAGCACAGAAAGAAAAAAGAATGTAAAGCGAACAGAACATGAGGGACATGTGGGACATTCTCAACATATAACAGACATGTAATTGGAGTCCCAGAAGGAGCAGGGCAAGAAAATGAGACAAAAGTTAATACTGGAAAACATAATGGCCAAGAAATTTCCAAAAGTTTTGGAAGACATAAGCTCAGAGATTTAAGAAACTCAATGAATCCTAAGCAAACAGAGTAGAGTTTATGGCAAGAAATATTACTAAAGATAGAGAGGAATATTTAATAATGATTACAGGATTGTGATAGACAGAATAATGCCAACCCCAAAATGTCCATGTCCCAATCCCTGGAATCCTTGGAACCTGTGAAAATGTGACCTTATAGGCAAAAGGGACTTTGCAGATGTGACTAAATTACAAATCTTGGTATCAGGTATCCTGCATTATGATCTAATCACAAGAATCCTTATAAGAGAAAAGACAATGTGAAGATGAAAACAGAGATTGAAGATGCTACTCTGCTGGCTTTGAAGATGAAGGAAGGGTCATGAACCCAGGAATACAAGGACCACAGCAGTAGAAACTAGAAAAGGCAAGAAAAGGGATTCTCCTCTAGAATCTCCAGAGCACCTTGTTTTGGGCCCAGTGAAACCCATTTTGGACCTCTGGCCTCCAGAAGAGTAAGTTGATAAATTTGTGTTGTTTTAAGCTACTAAGTTCATGGCAACTGCAATATTTCGTACAGTATTGTTTCTAATACCTTGTATTGGAAAACTAACACAAGGATCAATAAAACAAGAAAATACAACAATTCTAATGCCTATAAAAAGCAAAAATTGATACAACAAAAGGAAAATCAAGAAATTAATTATCAGAGTTAGAGAATGTGAACTCGTATCTCTTAGTAACTACCAGATTTTTTAAAAAATCATTAGAGATATGGAAGATTTATGCACTACTACTAGCTATCTGGACCTAGTTGATATTTATAAAACACTAAATGAAACCATTGCAGAATACATTTTCTTTACATGCACATGAACATTTACTGAAACAGACCATATGCTGGTCCATAAAGCAACTCTCCACAAATTTCAGAAAACTGAAGTCATACTAAGTATATTATCTGACCACAGTGGAAATAAACTAGAAATAACACAAATAACTTAAAACTCCTAAACATTGTAAAATTAAGCAAATTACAGAGCTCCCTCTCTGCTCTCCCCACAAATTTCTCATACCTTAGACATTTGGTGGGGGAGGGTGAAAAAGAGAATGCTTCTCCTTGCTTTGAAATGCTACTGCCCTCATTCATACTCATCTTTGTTTTTGACATTGCTCCCCTTCTCTGTAAAGCCTTTCCTTTTACCTTTCCACCAATTCCTGCCTCCTTTCAAGGTGCAGCTTAAACCTTGCCTTTGCCATGAAGGAATCCCTAATGATCTCAACTTCCCCTCCACTTTTAGACCATATATTTTCCATGTCTATTTTAGCTCTCAATCACATCTTATCTTGAAGTATTGTTTAAATATTTTAAGTGTATAAATACTAATTCTTCAATAAGAATGTCAACTATTTCATCTATACCCTATGACTTGCTGCTCACAGACCAGCAACATGACCATCAACTGGGGAGCTCATAGAAATGCAGAGTTTCAGGCCTCACCTCAAACCCATTAAATTAAAATCTATATTTTAACATGATCTTCAAATGACTGGAATGCATACTGAAGTTTGAAATGCTCTAACTTACAGTGATTCTTTTTAATGAACCACAATAGTTGTACATAAAAGCAATTCAACAAATACCATTCAAACTGATCTAAAAATATATGCATGCTGTTATGTTTTTAATATCCAAAAAGTACACAATAAATTTAAGGATAGGGGGAAAAATATTTCAAGGAGAAAAATGATTAATGGTATGTTGGCAGATACATATAAAATCTAGGCATACTGCAACATAAAATGCCCATAAAAATCAAGGTTAATGTTTCCCCTGCCTATTTCCTAGACATTCTGCAGAAGATATTTAAATATCTGACTAGTCACTAAGAATAATAACCCATGGGATGCCTGGGTGGCTCGGTCAGTTAAGCGTCTGCCTTCAGCTCAGGTTATGTTCCCAGGGTCCTGGGATCAAGTCCCACATCGGACTCCTTGTTTAGCAGGGAGCCTGCTTCTCCCTCTCCCTCTGCCCCTCCTCCCCGCTCATGCTCTGTCTCCCACTCTCTCTCTCAAATAAATAAATAAAATCTTAAAAAAAAAAAAACCCTGATGAAAAGAGAAAACTTATTCAACCATCAATTGGATGAAAAAATTTTGTTGAAAATTAGTTGAAGATATATCTGTTATAACTACTGCATCTGCCATAATTAGAGCAATAACCCAGATACCACTTTACAAATACTTCTAAACTGCCTCAGTCCCACTTAAAGCCCTCAAGGACATGAGGTTTAATTTTAATTTTGTTATAAATGCTATCTTAGGGGGCTGCTGGGTGGCTCAGTCAGTTAAGCATCCAATTCTTGATTTTGGCTCAGGTCATGATCTCAGTCTCGTGAGACTGAGCCACACATTAGGCTCTGGGCTCATCAGGGAGTCTACTTGGGATTCTCCCTCTTCCTCTGCCCCTCCTTCCACTCCGTGTTCCTGTTCTCTCTCTCTCTCAGGTAATAAATAAATAAATCTTCAAAGATAAAATGCTACTTTGGGGCACCTGACTGGATCAGTTGCTGGAGCATGCAACTCTTGCTCATGGGGTTGTAGATTCAAGCCCCACATTGGGCATAGAGATTACTTAAAACTAAAATCTTTAAAAAAATAAAATAAAATAAAATGCTACCTTAAAACTACTTGTGGATTTTAATAAGTGTTACATAGTTTACCAGAGTGCTGAAAAATGCCCATAAATTTACAAAATGAGGAAAATAATACATTTAAAATAAACATGAATTCATCCTTCCATCATTTTGAAAGACCTATATAATGGTTTTGAAATTTGAACTTGAAAGTATTTACAAAATGTATTTCTTTGTTTCTTTTGAGACCATTAACATGGCAAATCTTTTAAGAATGCCTCTCCAATTTTTCAGGCCAAACATCAATCTTGACCTATCTAAACTTCTTTTAAAAAATTAATATGGCATCTGGGAAGGTGCCAAAAAGAATAAGCAAAATTTTATTATCTTGACCACATAATATCTAAAAATTTTTATTTCTAGTTTAAACAGATAAACTGCAAGCCCAGTTTCTTAGTCCCATTTTGGAAATAATTAGTCAATTCTTCCCTCCTACTCCCACCTACTCAATATTTTCATATAAACAAAACATCAACATCTAATCCTTGGGTCCTTTTGACCACACAGAATGCTAAAAGAGGTTCCTCAGGGACAAGAAGAAAGTGCAGTCCAGACAGATGCCTACTATCAACCTCACTTCTTGTTCTATGAGAATAATATCAGTTCTGACAAATAATAATTTTGAAGTCCTACAAAAAAGAATCACTAATTCAAATTACTTCAGAACTAATCGTGAAATAAAAACTAACAAAATCACATACACAACATATGATATAAAAATATATCCAAGCCAGGGTGCCTGGGTGGCTCAATCACTTAGCATCTGCCTTCAGCTCAGGTCATGATCCCGGGGTCCGAGCCCCACATCGGGCTCCCTGCTCAGCGGGGAGCCTGCTTCTCTCTTCCTCTCCCACTTCCCCTGCTGTGTTCCCTTTCTAGCTGTCTCTCTCTCTCTCTCTGTCAAATAAATAAATAAATAAAACCTTTAAATAAATAAAATAAAAATAAAAAATATATCTAAGACATGTCTCTTTTTTACCATAACGATAAATAAGACCACTAAATGTGATATATGCAATTAAAGCTATATTAAAATGTAAATGTCTCATAAAGGTATTTTCCCATAGGAAAATGTAATATCTGACAGTCCTGGTGAATAAGATTAACAAAATGTCATAAAACAAACATAATAAACCTATTTGTTGAAGCTAATAAAGGTGTTACACCAACACCCACAAAATGGGCATAAACATACTATATGTTTTGATTTCACAAAGGGTTTAATTAAACCTCTACTCCATAAGAGCCTTAAAAGAAAACGAACATACATAACAAATTGACAGAAATGTATAAGATTATCATTTTGTACCATCTTAAATAAAAACTTGGCATTGCTTTTGGGGCCTGGTTTGGGTAGCTCAACCTCCTTTAAAAAAAGCATGGCTATCTGACTTGACATTTTCTTTTTCTTTACATCTTAACAGAAACATTCTAAATCATTCTATACACATAAAACGTTTCACTTTGAAGATATAAACATAATTATTCTTCCGGTTGCTAGGGACAGTAATATAAAAATTATGCTTCACCAAACTGTCCTCCTATTCTCTCTTCCCCCACAGTTTATTCGATTACAAAAGTACAGTTGTGCAAAAAGCAGACAGAAAATGATCACTATGAGACTATTAACTGCTATTACATCACTATCTCTAGTACTTTATTGTTAAAAGATCTAGCTGGATATTTGGTTGACAACTAGGTACTACAAACAGAAAATTATTTTTTAAAAAATCAATTTTAAATGTCTATTAAAGAATTTTACACAGGCTTGATAAACATCTGATCCAGTTCAACATAGGACCTAAGGACCAAATAGATTCACAGGGTCTTGACAATCAGGGAGTGTCAGCAGCACCATGAAACAGGAAGAAATCCATGAAAAAGGCAGGTGAGCTTACGTAGGCCTCTCAGTAGGCAGAAAACAACATCAGGAGTATGAGGTCAAGCACAAACAAATCTAAACAGATACACTCCGCATCAGGGAAAATATGTTGGCAGGTATCAGAGACTCAATGACAAAGATTTATTTTATACACAAAATAAAGTCATTCAACAAATACTTGTTGAAGGTCTCTTCTGAATTAATCACTGTTTCAGACACTGGTGATCCAGTTATGAATAAAATAAAAAAGACTACTTACTATATACAAGGGTCTGTGCTGAACATCTGTGAATACAAGTGTTGTTTCTGTTGTTGATGTTAGTTCAAGGGAAAGTTCAATGATGAACTCAGCAGTAAACAAAGGCGGTAACCAAGACACATGGAGTAATAAGACAGAGTACAAATTATTGGAATAGTGATACAAGGCATGGCCAAAAGTTTAATTCCTGGAATCAAGCAATGGAAGTTCTAGTAATAAAAGGTTTAATTCATTCAGTAAAAAAAAAAAAAAGTTTATGCCTGGACTGCGTATGAGAAATGAAAACATAAAAAAAGAAAAACAAGCCAAACTGAACTTCTAAGCCTCTGGAGCTTCAGAATGACCCAAAATTTAAGAATAGGATCTGTCCTAGCATCTGGGAAAATGATAAATCTGCAAGTGTTAAGTAGCCAAACTTAACGATAAAGATACATAGGGGCAAGAAGACGATTAAGATAAAGATACAGGGCACCTGGGTGGCTCAGGCGTTAAGCATCTGCCTTAGGCTTAGGTCATGTTCCAGGGGCCCTGGGATCGAGCCCTGCATCGGGTTTCCTGCTCGGTGGGAAGCCTGCTTCTCCCTCTCCCACTTCCCCCTGCTTGTGTTCCCTCTCTCGCTGTCTCTCTGTCAAATAAATAAAATCTTTAAAAAAAAATAAGATAAAGATACATAAGGGCAAGAAGACAAAGAGACCTGTACAGATGTGTTCAAAGCAATGGTTTAGGAAAGAACGATCTAATAGCAATGAAACAGGTTGGAGAGGGATATAAGATAAGGCAGAGAGCATAATAAAAAGAGCATGTATTGGAAACCAGAAGACCTGGTTCCAGTCTCTGCTCTTTTACTTATTATTCTCTGATACTTTCAGAGTGTGTGTCTTGTCATCTTTAAAACAGCAATAACAACAAACTGATTAGAAGGCTCAAGTAAGAAAACATGAGGATTCACTCACTCCCTAATCTGAAAGGAACCATACAAATGTTACTTATTACCATCATTAGTGAAGAGACTTCAGCAAAGTAAATTAAGTAGTAAAGACCAAAACTAGAGTGAAGGCAATGTGAATTGCTACGGGCAGGGTGAGGAGAAAAGTGCAATATGAGGCATTAATGAGAAAGATACAGTAGGATTTGGCAACAAGTAAGGATAAATGAAAAGGAGAGAATTTTAAAAACCTAAGTACCAGAAGATACACTGTTAAGAGGGAGAGTGATGAAAAATTATTAAAGAATTAAACTGTGAAAATAAAATTAAGCACGAATATTTAATAATACTAAAACCATATAGGGACACCTGGGATGGCTCTGTAGGTTAATCATCCAATTCTTGATCTCAGCTCAAGTCTTTTTTTTTTAACTTTTCTTTTTTAAGATTTTATTTATGTATTTGACAGAGAGAGAGAGCACGAGAGAGCGTGAGAGAGCACAAACAGGGGGAGCGGCAGCAGGGAGCCCAACGTGGAGCTTTATGTCCTGGGATCATGACCCGAGCCAAAGGCAGCCACTTAACTGACCGAGCCACCCAGGCGCCCCTGACCTCAGGTCTTGATCTCAGGGTTGTGAGTTCAAGCTCCACACTGCCTACTTAAAAAAAAAAAAAAAAAGATGGAACTAGAGGGTATTATGCTAAGCAAAATAAGTCAGTCGGAGAAAGACAAATACTATATGACTCCACTCATGTGGAATTTAAGAAACAAAACAGATGAACATAGGAGAAGGGAAGGAAAAATAAGAAAACTGAGAGGGAGACAAACCATAAGAGATGCTAAACTCTAGAAAACTGAGGATTGCTGGAGGGGAGGTGGGTGAGGGAAAGGGATAATTGGGTGATGAGCTTTAAGAAGGGCACTGATGTAATGAGCACTGGCTGTTATATGCAACTAATGAATTACTGAATTCTACCTCTGAAACTAATAAAAAAGCAATTCAAAAAAATACCAAAACCACGAAAAGATGGCATAAAATTCTCAAGTGGATACAATTTTGTTCAGTCATGATTATACTTCTTAATATCAGCAACCACAGCTTTACAGATTTTACTAAATTTTCTCTATTTATATTTTGAAACAAAGAATGAAAAATGTAACAGCTATTTCTTTAACTTGTAAGGGAGAAAAAGCTGTGAAGCTCCTTTGTATTACCTTGCAAATGTAGTAGACAAGTAAAAGATATTGCTTCCTTCATCTTGTCACCTGTTGAGTTCCATAAAGGCCACAGCCAACAAAACAATCTTTAATCACTATAGATTTGATGGTCAGAACATCTTGGAAGAAAGGTTTTTTCTCTGGAATGGTGATACTGGTCTAGATCATTAATTAAAAAACAATTACAATAATTCTGGCATTGAATAACTTAAAACCTGAACCAAGGTGGTGGCAAAGGAAATGGGAAAAGATTGGGTAGATATAAAAGACAGTAACAACAACACATCTATACATAAATATGAAATGGCAAGGGCTCTCCCACTTCCCAGAGGGAATCCAATTGGACCCCTCTTCTGAGCAACATCTAACTCTATCATTTAAACGAACAAAGGATTAGCTGTAGACAGAAGAGCAACCATAAAACATTAATTTGGTAAGGTCTATCTAATCTGTATCTGGACAAAGAGGATTCATAACTTTTGAGGCCTGCCTAGTTAGTAATTCAGTAGGAATGACCCACATACATGAAGTGACATGTTGAGTGATGAAAAACATTGTTGATCAGTTTCCTCCAATAATGCAAATGCTTCTTCTTTTAAGCTGGATATTCGATATATGAAAACAATACAGAGTTTCCTGGAGTTTTCTATGAATTCATTGTCTATCGATCCTAATATTTTCCTATGATTCTTCACCTGAACATATAAACATTGGGTGTTTGGGATATACTAGAAAACTACAAAAGCAACAGAAATTATGAACAAAAGCCATTTAATTCAGAATGTTCTTCAGTAAGTGAATCTATAGCAGAATCAGTGAGAATTATCCATTAATAAGTAAAAGATCTAGTTTTGCAACAAGAGCAAGTAGCTAAATGGATGATGATGATGATGATATTACATAATTAAGTTATATTAATAAAGCACTAAGAGTACCCACAAATCACCAGGAATTTAGCAATAATATGACACAATTAGTGGAGCCCCCAGGACATGTTCAACTGGTTTAATTGCCTTTAATATTTGTTAAGCAACTACTATGTACCAGGAACTATATTTAGAATCTACATCTATAATTTTATTTGCTATTTGCTAACTAGTTTCTCAAACTGTGATTGTTTTCCCCTCTTTAATGAAAAAGGTACATTATCTACCTTGTATGTGAAATTGGTACAATGACTGGATTTATGTATATAGAGTAGTATTTGTTAAATGAATGAGCTGATGAAAAAACAAATGGATGGGATGGGATGGGATGGGATGGGATGATATGGTACTGGCTCTATTCAAAAGTTCCACTTCCATGGGTAACCTGTTAACAAGTCCTAGAGTGGTGTAGTTCTAACAGAAGGAACACCTTAGGGGCGCCTGGGTGGCTCAGTCAGTTAAGCATCTGCCTTCGGCTCAGGTCATGATCCCAGGGTCCTGGGATGGGGCCCCACATCAGGCTCCCTGCTCAGCAAGGAGTCTACTTCTCCCTCTTCCTCTGCCCCTCCCCCGGCTTGTGCTCTCTCTCACTCACTCTGTCTCTCTCAAATAAATAAAAATCGTTAGAAAGAAAGAACGCCTTGAAAACTGATTCATCAATTTTAGAGCGAGAAGGAATCTTGGAGATCCTTTGGTCTAACTCTCTCATTTTAAAGATAAGGCCATGAGAAAATATGTGATTTGCCTGACATAACTCATCTAGTTACTAATGGAAGCAGGGCTGAGCCCCAGGTCTTCAAATTCCATTCCTATAGGATAAACAGTTCCTCCTTTTTGCCACTCCCTTGGAGATTGATTGGAGCTCCAGCAATATTTACTATGAAGTTGCTCAAACTATTAATTGATATAATAAAATACTAGCCATTATAACAAGATAAGGAAGGTTACTTTTCTTGTTATCTCATAATTTCAGCTATAAAACCTCAAAAAAGTTTCTAGACACATCCCACAGCATTTACCAAGAGGTGGCCAAACTGGTCCTTCAACTAGCAATCCTTACCACTCATCTTTAGGCTGTATACGATAAGGCTAGAGATTCATGGTCAAAATACTTTTAAAAGAATTCATAAGTATAGAGAACACTGTTTTCTCATTTCATCTCCAAAGTATAGGGAAGTAAAATGCCTCTCCTCTATCAAGTCAAGTGAGGGGGCGGCCCAGGGTTTTCTTTACTTATAGAGACTGAAGAGTTATAAGAAGGGGACTGTGGCATTACATTTCTGCAGAATGCAGACTGTCCCATCTGAAAATGTCTATGTTATAGAGGACAGTCCCATTCAGACATTCAGAGCGTCTACCCAGAGAGGAGAAATGAGCGTCTCTGGGAAGATCTGATGCATGTCCTCTGGATTCCAGGTGTAAATATATAAAGTCTGAAGAGAGGAAGTAAAAAAAAAAAAAAAAAAAGAGGACAGTTACGGAGCAAGTGGCACTTTTGTTATTGACAAGTCACAGATACGTGATATTTCTCATTGACCAAGTAGACAAAAAAGAGAGTGGCCAGACTATCAGCCATTTCATAGGAATTGTGCCAGGGAATGTTGACTACCACCAGGGTAAATGGACATTCACTGTCACAGGCTATAGATACGAGATATGAGAGTAAGGAGGGAAAAGAGAGCATTCCCAAACGGTTATGCATAGAATACAGCTCCTATTACAGATGTGGCAAGAAGACTGCCCTCAGGAGGCTCTACAATGAACTTGAGGACATAATAGCCAGCTAGCCAAGAGAGCACAACAAAAGCATCAGGCAAGGAAGTACACAGAACACTAAGTAAAAAGAAATTTTGCTTTTCTTCTTTTAAATGTCTCCCACTCCCTCTTTGGAAGACCCAGAAGAGGCAGAGTGAGCATGAAAGGAGAAATGGAAGAGCAAATTGAGGCAGAATAAGGTGAGCAAAGGGGAGTTCCCCTTTCCCGCTGTAGGTTATTAAGTCTGTGGTCAGGACTGAGCTAGATGGAAAGAGAACAGAGAATTGGATGTTTTCGGTTTAGACTGGGCAGTACTTTAATTTCTGAAAATGAGACCATTCCTACAGATGAAAATAACCTGAAAGTAACAGGACCTACTCAAGAGGTTGGAAAGAAAAATTTAACAAATTTTGATTGAAGCATAAAGCAAAAGTTTCCTTGCTGGGTGCTACCAAATTCAGTCCACTTAAACAAACCAGTTATACACAGTCTTTAGGCATCAGCTTTAAGAGGAAGACTTAATGACCTAGGAAAACATTTATGAAATGGAAAATGTGAAGTGAAAAAAAAACATGATGGAAAACTGTACATGCAATAGGATTCAATTTTTGTTATATCACATAAAAAATGAGATTATATTAAAATATAATAGAAATAAGAAATAGATATAAAATGTTTTTATTTCTCAGGGTGGTGAAATTCTTATAAATTTTCAAAAATAAATAAGGAATACTTCTATCATCAGAAAAAATATACTGCTCAAAATTTTGCAAGTACCCTTGTGAAAAAAATATGACATTTTTACTATTACAATCAAAATCAACTTCTATCATTTCTTTAGTGTCATTAGTATTATTCCAAATTTTGTAGCCAAAAGCAGTTGCCTTAACAATATCAAATGATGAGAACTACAAAAATGCTTGAATCTCAGGGCCGGAAACAAACTGGTCGATACTATGTTCACTCAAGAACCTCAAACAAGCTCTCCACAAGACATTAACATGGCAGGCCAACGCTACCAGAATATAGCTCAACATCTCCTCTCAGTGGGGTTACCAGATACAAAATTTTCCTTACCCACTGTCTTTCAGCAAAACATCAAACCACAGCAAAATCAGCCATCTAAAATCTTCAAGTTGCTCTTTGCTCTAAAATACAGAAAAAGCTCATCAAACTCTAAAGTCAGCATCAGAAGTCCAAATTTCCCAGATTATCCTTTAATATAAAAATTTTAATTCAATACTCTGTAGAGCCTCTAATTTGGCCCCACCGTGTCTCTCACTTCCTTCCTAAACACCTCAACTGTGTGTTGGAAATCATGGTCCAGCAGCAGCAGTACAGGCAAGTGTTTATACCTGGAACACCATCTAGAACCAAATGTGCTGGAATTCAAATCCAGCCCTGTCACTTACAGCTGTGTGGCCCTAAGCAAATTGCTTAACTTTTCAGTTCCCTTATTCATAAAGAACAAATAATAGTGCCTAAACTATAGGATTATTGTATCATGTGAGTTAGTATGTGTTCTGAAGTCAGAACATTTGCTTCTGCCACATAGTGAGTGCTTATTAGTTCATTTATTTTGACTTGAAAACTCACCTACACCCTAGACCTAAAACCTCACCTGCCCATCCCCTGAGGACATGGCTTTTACTGAAACGCCCTCAAGTAAGGCGATTTTTTCCATCCACACAAATAAGTCATTGCCTGCAGGTGAGTTTTCTTCTTGCTCCCTAGTGCAGTTTCCAACCTGTCTCTCCTCATTCCTCTTCCAAAGATCCCATCTTCTTTGAAGCAGATGTCATCAGACCCTACCACCCCTCAACATCCTTTATTGCTGTCCTTGTCACACTGTCCCATCCATTGATCTCACCTACAGTCTACAGGATCCCCTTTACCACTACTTCTACCAGCATTCTTGGCAACTTCAAATCCCTTATGTGATACACCTAACACCATTATTTCACAGTTCTTTGACCTCCTTAAAACCATGCTCATTTTTGTGAAAAGAAAAAAAAAAAAAAAGCATCTTCATATTCCCAGATCCAAACTACATGTATCTATACCCACAAATTCTGTTTTTTTCTCTTGCTAAAGGACAAAGGTAAAAGTGTCTCTGCTTCTATCTAAAGCCACTCTTTCCACTTACTCTTTCCAATCTCATCCCTAGTCTCCTTCTCAAGGGCTTCACTCCTACAAATATCTCCTCTCTTTCTTTTACCATTAAAATTAAAAATTTTAATTCAATACTCTGTAGGGCCTCTAATTTGGCCCCACCGTGTCTCTCACTTCCTTCCTAAACACCTCAACTGTGTTTCCTCTCCTGGATGATTCCCATTAGGCATAAACATTGCTCATTATCCCCCTTTAAAACAATCCTCCCTTAACCTTGTCTTTCTCCACCTCATTTCTCTGCTCCCCTTCACAGCAACATCCTCCAAAAGCATTACTGATTTCACTGTGTCTGTTTGCTCATCTTGCATTCTTTTCTTAATCCACTCCAACCAAGCACTCCTGAAACACGTCCTATGAGTTACCAATAACTTATCTCTTACCAAATCCAATAGTCAATTTTTGCTCACCTCTTACTTGACTTCCTGGCAAGCAACATTTGAAACAGCTGACCAACTTCTAGGACAACGTACTCTCCCTGCTTTTTCTAATCTCACTGACTACTCTTCTCCAATCTCCTTGGCTAGATCTTTTTCTTTTACTGACCTCTAAATTGTAGAGTGTCCCAGAACTTTTTCCCCACAAGTCTTCTCTAATTTTTTTCTCTTCACCGATGACCTCATCCAGTCCATGCTTCAACCATCTAAATGCTGTTGCCTCTCAAAAGTTTATCTTCAACACAGACATCTAGCCTGTGATCCAAACTCATATATTTAACAACCAACTTGACATCTTTATTAGGATATCCAATGTATAGCTATTGCAACAGAGCCAAAGTAGAACTACTGACCTGCCATCCCAAAAAATCCATTTTTCCTCAAACTTTCAAACCTGAGAATCTACTTAATTCTCTTTTATCACACCCTTTATCCGCAAATCCTAACAGATTTATCTCCAAAATATACTCCAAATCTACTGTTCACCATCTGTCCTGCTACTGTTTAGTCCAAGCCACCTCCATCTCTTTTCTGGAACACGTTAACAGCTTTCTCATTGGTCTCCCCGTTCTATTAAGTCTTGTAACACAGTTCACCCTCTACATAGCAACCACTTATCTTTCTACAATGTAAATCAGATCACGTCATATCTCCACTTAAAGTTCTCTAAAGCCTTCCCACTAAAATGAAAGTTCAAAATTTCCATTCCAGATTACAAGGCCCTAAATGATCTGGCTCCTGCCTATCTCCAGGCATTATCTCCATCCTCTTTTTTATTTGCTGTATCTGGCTATACTGCTCTTCCTACAATTCCACTAACACGCCAGCTTATTTTTCAAGGGTTTTGCACTTGTTTTGCTTAGAATTCTCTTCTCTCAGATCTTCTCATAGCTCACTTCTCAGTATTCAGGTCTCAACTCAAATGTCTCCTCCCAGCCAAGGCCAATTATTATCAAGCATATCGTTGCATATTCTGCATAGTACTAATCAATATCTGAAATTACTTTTTTTATGTTTATTGTCTCTATCCTCACCCAATGTTAGCTCCTTCAAAGTGGACACCCTTATCTTGCTTACATCTACGAAGGGTACCCAACTTACCATGGTTTGACACAATTTTTCAAACTTTCGATGCTTCAAAAGCCATACACATTCAGTAGAAACTGTACTTTGAATTTTGATCTTTTCCCGGGTTAGTATTATGCAGCATGATACTCTCTTATGATGCTGGGCAGCTGTAGAAACCTGCAATTCCCAGTCAGCCACGTGACCACAATAAAGGTAAATAACCGATACACTTAAAACCGTTCTGTTTTTCACTTTCAATAGGAGACATTCAACACTTTATTACAAAATAGGCTTTGTGTTAGATGATTTTGCCAAACTATAGGCTAATATAAGTCTTCTCATGTCTAAGGCAGTCTAGGCTAAGCCATGATGTTCAGTAATTTAGGTATATTAAATGCATTTTCAACTTAATGATATTTTCAACTTATAATGGGTTTATCAGGAGGTAACCCCATCGTAACTCAAGGAAGATCTATATCTATCCTCCACACCCAGAACACCCTTCCAGCAACATCAATGGCAATCAAATATTTTTTGACAGACTGACTAAAGTTTTTATAACAATAATCAAGAGTATACTATGTTTGCTCCTCTGGTGTTAAGAACCACATTTGAGGGCGCCTGGGTGGCTCAGTTGGTTAAGCGACTGCCTTCAGCTCAGGTCATGATCCTGGAGTCCCGGGATAGAGTCCTGCATCGGGCTCCCTGCTCAGCAGGGAGTCTGCTTCTCCCTCTGACCCTACCCCTTTCATGTGCTCTCTCTCTCTCTCTCATTCTCTCTCTCAAATAAATAAAATCTTTAGTAAAAAAAAAAAAACCACATTTGCCATGCCTACTGATATAGTAAGCACTTTACAGAGCACAAAAAAGAGACAAAGTCTATCTGTGCTCTTAAATAATTCAAAACCCATTTGAGAAGGGAGGAAAAACCAACATAAACCCAAGACACTAAAGACCACTATTTACAAAGCAATCTATCATACACTACAAATTATACTTACATACACGTATATGGTAGCATTAGTCAGTAAAGGCACCCTTAGGAGAGAAGAATTCTATGAGGTACATATTATCAATACCTTTTACAGATGAGGAAATTGAGGCATAGCCAGCTTCAACAATTCACTCAAGGTTAAAAACTAGGAAAGGAATCAGGTTCAATCAAGTCTCTTAATATCACAGCCCATTCTCTGAGGAGATCGTGTCTGCCACTTCCTTATAAAAAGAGCTACCTACTATGAAAGGTACATCTAACAGAAATATGATTGGATAATAACAAATGGAGAAGTCAAGGACTCAAAGAAGTCTATACTTACACTAATATTGAATGCTCAAAGTGCCTTGGGTTTTTGATCTAGAAAGATAAAACAGATCATCAGTCTCCTAAGAAAAAACACAGCCTATTACCCACAGAACATCAGGATCAATGCAGTGGATAACAAGGAAAAGACAGACAGTTAACTAAGGGATTTAAAATTGTATCCAAACTATATTCTCAGAAATGGAATATTCTAGGGCACTCTCCATAGAAGCCTCCTGCCTCACTTAGATGCAGGTTGGCCTCTCTGAATGTCTTAAGTTATTAACTAACTGTGTGGGAAAAGATATGTGTATATGTGTGAACATGCAGGCATGTGTGCATACTCAAGTCCTTAGTTGTGTGGAGCAGATGTCAATAAATCTTTGCAATTAATATCTGATGAAAATTAGATGAAATCTCTGGGAGGGCTTTTTTTAGTGGAATGAGTATGAAAATTAGAAAAGATTAGAGAGAATAAGTACAGAGGATAAGAAAAAAAAGCAAATAAACCAATAGGACTATGTTAAAGATCAGGAAATGGGAAACATCAGATGTCATGGGACTTAAATTATTAGGAAGAGCTTACATTACTATTTTGGAAAATAAGGAGTCAGTTTTCTGTCTTAGAAAGTGAGCTATTGTGATTACAATGGCTATAGAGATAGACCACTCCAATAACTTGCACAAAATGTGTTCATCCTTCATTTTTGGCATGTTTCAGAGAGCCATCAGACCTGCAAGACTCTCAACTGGACTGAATTTCTCAAGGGCAAAACCCATATCTGATTCATTTTGGATTTCCCAGTGCCTAACAAAGTGTTTGCATTGCACTTGATTTTGGTGGAATTCAATAATTAATAATTGGGACCGAACTGAATTGAATATATTGAACTGATCTGAGCCAAACTGAATCGGAATGATCAGTGATGGCAGCTACTTACTGTCTTCACAAATTCATTTTCATTCCTCCATTTTAGATATCAAAAGATACTTAAGTAACTTCTGCTATATTTACAACAAGCTTGGAGTAATAGCTTTCATTTTACACTTTTAGTGGCTCTTTACAAAGAAGATGTAATGTACTCAGCAGAAGTATGATTCACTTTACACGTAAAGGGACTGAGTCATGGAGAGGTGCCACGTTAGTTTTCCACAGGGTTACTTTAACACCACTGCCACCTCACAGTGAGTCAATGGAATAGAAAAGAGCTGAACTCAAAGTCCAAAAGTATTACTTTCATCACCAAAGTTCATTTTAAAAGATTCAATTATAAAAGGGAAATTATGTAATGTGCAAATAAACCTACTTGGTAGTACAAAAAAAAAAAAACGACAAAGATGACTGCTTTTGGAAACAAATCCTTTTACTGCATTCTTTTTTCAGGTAAATAGCATGGTTCTCATCAGAATGTACAGAAATTAACTCAAATATATAAGCATCTGTTTTTGCAATATGAGGGAATCTGATGATTTTGAAGGGTATTTATCCTGTTATATTACTCTATTTCTACCTCTGTGATTGTTATTTTAATAGTTAACATTTGGAGGATTCTGTTTGTCAAAGACAGTAACTAGGGCTGTCTTAGTCATCTTCAATACCCCATTTAACTTTCTACCACATATTTTCTAAGTTCATCTGTCATCACACTGCTCCATTTCACAGTAAACCAACTTGTGAAAAACACAAAAAGGTGTTTATTTTACCAGTTCAAATCAAGTTTGTTTTCTAAACAGGATTTTTTAAAAAGTGAAGCTTGTTTTCAGGATTGTTTAAGTTTCAGACTCTGTTGATACCATTATCACTCAGAAACTGGTTTTACAATGCTAACAAAACTACAAAGTTTCCAGCAGCAAATATTGTATAAACAAGAAAAACCTAATTATTAAGGTCTTAAAAAGGAGTCAAAATTAATTTTTTTATTTAATTATGGTAATTAAACTAAAAAATATGCCAAATGACTTGTCTCATAATATAAACTCTAAGAAGGAAGGACAAATTAATAAAAAAAATTTTAAGTTAGCAAAAGAACTCTGTCACCTCAATCAAATCTATTAATTCTTTCATGTTAGATATGGAAATAGTGAGATGTTTTCTTAGAGCTCATATATATAAGTGTGTGTGTGTATGTGTGTGTGTGTTCAATCACTTTTGTGGTCTTAGTAAATACTCTGTTAGTACTAGTAGAATTGTGCTTGGGTTAATGATATACCAAGAAATATATTTAAGAGGTTTAAGGATTAACAAGTCAGCCAGCTCACCTTGCTAGGTAAGCAGTTGGAAATCAATAAGTATTCCCATGTCCTTAAAGATAAACAGGAAAGGAATGTCATTCCATTAGTATACATACCAAGAGAGGACAAAGATTTTAAAAAAAATTTTATTCCACCTAGTCAAGAAAGCATAATTATCTCAACCTTGACTTTCATAACTCATTATATTCATAAAGACAAACTAAGACATCCATTCTATCATAAATACAATGCTGATAACTTCAACTGGTAATATCTAGGTCAATATCATCTAATATAAATGCACTACTAGGGGCGCCTGGGTGGCTCAGTTGTTAAGCATCTGCCTTCGGCTCAGGTCATGATCCCGGGGTCCTGGGATTGAGCCCCACATCAGGCTCCCTGCTCAGTGGGGAGCCTGCTTCTCCCTCTCCAGCTCCCCCTGCTTGTGTTCCCTCTCTGTCTCTCTCTGTCAAATGAATAAAATTTTTTAAAATAAATAAATAAATGCGCTATTATTCTTTTTTATTCATCTTTACTGAGATACAATTGACAAAATCGTAAGATATGTAAAGTGTACATTGTGATGATCTGATATATGTGCACACTTTTTTTTCAGATTTTTATTTATTTATTTCAGAAAGAGAGAGCACAAGCTGGGGAGACAGGCAGAGGGAGAGGGAGAAGCAGACTCCCTGCTTGCTGAGCAAGGGAGCCTGATGTGGGGCTCAATCTCAGGACCCTGAGATCAGGACCGAAGCCGAAAGCAGATGTTTAACTGACTGAGCCACCCAAGTACCCACTATGTGCACACTTTCAAAGGATTCCCCCAACAAGTTAATTGAGACATTCATCACCACACGTTTGCCTTTCTTTTCCCCTGATAAGAACTTTCAAGTTCTACTCTCTTCGCAAATTTCAATTACACAATATAGTGTTATCAACTATAGTCACTATGTAATACATTAGATCCCCGAACTTTATTCATCTTATAACTGAAAGTTACCAACCTCTTCCTATATCTCTGTTCAAGAAATAAATTTTTGCAAGTTAATGAATACAACTAACATTTCTTAAGGCCTGCTATATGCCAAGCATTACTCTGAGTACTTTAAAATATGCCAATTAAATCCCATAACAATCCTATGAGATTAGTACTCTTATTATCTCTATATCATAGAGAAACCAAGATGATGGTGGAGGGGTTTTTTGGCTTTTGTTTTTTAAAGATTTATTTAATTATTTATGAGAGAGTGCACGCACTCAAGAAGAGTGGGGGGTGGGGATGGGGCAGAGGGAGAGAGAGAATCTCAAGCAGACTCCCCACTGAACACAGAGCCTGGTGCACAGCTTGATGCAGGGCTCAATCCCACAACCCTGAGATCATGACCTGAGCCAAAACCAAGAGTCACATGTTTAACCCACTGGGCCACCCAGGTGCCCCAAAGGTAGAGTTTTATAAACAAGAGCTCACCAAGGAAAGTATTCCTGTCTTGAAAAGAAATTGTGGGGGCACCTGAGTGACTTAGTCAGTTAATGGCTCAGGTCATGATCCCTCAACAGGGAGCCTGCTTCTCCCTCTCCCTCTGCCACTAACCCTGTTTGTGCTCTCTCACTGTCTTTGTAAAATAAATAAATAAAACCTTTAAAAAAAAGACAAGAAATTGTGGTCACTGTAAGTTTTACCTAGAAGAGGAAAAACAGAAATTTATAGATATAGATGAAGAGAGAGAAAAAAATAGGTGGTAGAAAGAGGAAGAGGAAGGAGAAAGGGAAAACTAAAAAAGAAAAAAGAATCGAAAGGCAATTCTAAAGGTAAAGCATTTACGACATTCATATAATCTTAACAACCCTATAAGATGGGTATTAACTCCATTTTACAGATGACAAAACCAAGGTTCATAAAGTTTAAGTGGCTGTCCCAAAATTCTGAACTCAAAACTTTGTGACAATCAAGTCCATGCTCTTTTCAACAAGCCATGCTGCAAAGAAAAATAAAATTATGGCAGGTTTGGGGGGAAGGGAAAAGACAAAATTAATAAGGAATGTGAAGCCAGAAAAAGAGAGATCAACTAGTGTTTAGAAGTTCCTGGGCGGATACTGGGATAAGATGGGGCACTATTGCCATAGAACCATGATGTTTTTAACTGAGAGCGCAGGGCTGCTAGGAACCACAATGGCTACTTGATTTACATTGATCCCCTCTCACATTCTTCTTCTTCCCATCCCATCTCATTGTCAGTGAAGCTGCTGTGAGAAATAGCACTTGCCAATTCACCTAGACATGCCAGTCCCATACTGAGTGATTACAGTGTACACCAATGATTTGGCCTAGCCCAACACACAGTCTATGGGCTGCTTCATCAAAACTGAGATGCTAAGCTATCATTGTGCATACATTATAAGACCACAGCAGAAGCCAACAGAAGAGAACCATTTTCATATTTTTTTAAAGATTTTTTTTTATTTGACAGAGAGAGAGAGAGAGAGAGCCAAGCAGGGGGAGTAGCAGGGAGAGGGAGAAGCAGGCTTCCCACTGAGCAGGGAGCCTGATGCAGGGCTCAATCCCAGGACCCTGGGACCATGACCCGAGCCGAAGGCAGACGCTTAACCAACTGAGCCACCCAAGTGCCCCGAAAACCATTTTCATATTAATGCATAGGTAGACATAGTTCAGGAATGACCAAATTTTCCATTTCAAAATGACAATCAAGAGAGCCACAGATGAGGACTCAAAACTTCAAAGTTTCTTGACAAACTCATATACCCCTTTTTTTTTTTAAGATTTTTTTATTTATTTTGAGAGTGAGAATGAAAGAGAGAGAGAGTACATGAGAGGGGAGAGGGTTAGAGGGAGAAGCAGGCTCCTCGCCGAGCAGGCAGCCCAATGCGGGACTTGATCCCGGGACTCGAGGATCATGACCTGAGCCTAAGGCAGTTGCTTAACCAACTGAGCCACCCAGGCACCCTCATATACCCTTTTTAACCAAAATGTCATACAGACAAGTTGACAATCTTTTCATCAACTGATATTAAAAAACAAGTATCAATTTGTCTATTAACATTAATGTATTTTATACTATATTAGCCAGATTCATGAACTCCTTAGCGGATTTTATGTTTTAATGAGTGTGTGTGTATGTTTCATGTCAATTCCATAATAAAATCGCAACTTCTTGATCAGTGAAATCTGTCTTAAAATACACTGGGGTCACCAGGCTGGCATGGGGTAGGAGGGGAAATTGGACAACTAGCCTGGCCAAAGGCCTAGATGACATGAAAATGAAGTGAGGTCCAGAAGTAACACAGGCTTGATCAGTGCCAGCATGTGTACAGAAGTGGATTCAAGTGGGCCACATGAGCTGAAGGAAAACTCACTTGAATAAAAAAGGGAACGAGTCTCCTCCTCTACAGAAAGCTTTCAATAATTTCACTTAAGTAAATTTGGACTCAAGATATGGGGAAAGGGATACAAATCAGAAAACTGAACTTAAGTCAGGTCTGGACAAATAAAATAGGAGATTACAGGGAAAGCTATGACCCCAAAAGCACAGGCACATAAGATTGGAGCAGTAAAACAAGGTTCAGACTAATCAGGTGGTGGGGCAAAGAACATGGTTTTGATTTACTTGTGGCTTTATTTAGGACTGACCCAGAAACTCAGAGGTACAAAGCAGAGAAAATAATGATAATAAAAATGACAGTAGTGTCTACTCTTCACAAAATATTTACTAAGTGCCAATAGTATAAGGGCTTTATATACATTTTCTTATTTAATTTTGATAGCAAACATATAAGCGAGGTGTTATTTTCTCTTATTGAGCCCCTGTAGACTTTGAATATAACAATATTTATCGAGCTCTTATAGATACCGAATGTAAAAATATTTTCATTCATAATGGTCTAAAAAAGGGGATGAAAATTCTGGAACTGGGGTGCCTGGGTGGCTCAGTGGGTTAAGCGTCTGCCTTAAACTCAGGTCATGATCCCAGAGTCCTGGGATCAAGCCCTGCATCGGCCCTGCATCAGGCTCCTTGCTCAGCGGGAAGCCTGCTTCTCCCTCTGCCTGTCGCTCCCCCTGCTTGTGCTCTCTCTCTCTCTCTCTTTCTCTGTGTCAAATAAATAAATAAAGTCTTTAAAAAGAAAGAAAGAAAATTCTGGAACATGGTTAGAAATCATTTTCATCAGTGTTAACTGGTATGTACTGACTCATCCTCACTAATATCTACTTGTTGCTTCTGTATTTGTTGTAATTGTAAAATTTATTTATTTATTTATTTTAAAGATTTTACTTATTTATTTGTCAGAGAGAGAGAGAGAGTGGCAGGCAGAGAGAGAAGCAGGCTTCCTGCTGAGCAGGGAGCCCAATGCAGGACTCGATCCCAGCACCCTGGGATCATGACCTGAGCCAAAGGCAGATGCTTAACCGACTGAGCTACCCAGGTGCCCCGTAATTGTAAAATTTTAAAAAAGCAGCAAAGCTAATACGCCCAGCCAGAGATAAAACTCATAATCTTAAAAACAAAACAAAACAAAAAACTCATAATCTTGGCCTTATAAGCATCACACTGAAATCAACTGAATTTACAGACTACCAATACCCACAGCACTCAGTAACACAGGATTTCTTTATTCCTATTTTTAAATAGAATGAGGTAGAATCCTACTATTGAAACATATAAAACAAGGCAACAAAATTGATGTCAAAACGTGCAAATTTTAAAGTGTGAAATCATCAGAAGTCTGAGTTACTCTATGTTGAAAGCTGCAGTCATAGAACATGTACACAAGATAAATAAAATTATCACTGGCTATACACCAAGTTAATACAAAATTAAGAACCAAAGATAACTAAAGAAACCCTATACTCAGAGGCAAGAATTGCATCTGCTACAAAGGTAACAGAAGGTCCAATTACACTTATGTAACAAAATAGATAAGAATATAATCAAGAACAGATGGAATTTGTTGCCAATCTAAGGCCAAGTTGGCAAGCTAAAATTCAAAACTATAATACTGTATTGCCTAAATGGAGACTTGGCAATATCACAGATGTCACATTTGGATTAAGGAACCTTAAATGGCAGGCCAAATAACCAGGAATGAAATCTGTAATCTCATGTTTAATCAGCAGTTGACAACTTCCATTTTAAGGCAGGACAGATGCAGACTAGTTGGCCAACAGGCTGCTCAAACAAGTGTTTTGTGTTGAACTGAGGTGAACAAAAGCAACTTAAGCACTTTAGAAATGCACTAATTTTCAAGGAACATGGAATGGTTATGGACCTGTGTTTGGTTAACCATCAGTGGCTTAGACCAATGTGCTGAACAAATATCTGTATTATCCTAATACGTTATATCTTGTTGTAGATATAGCTGAAAATTTAAAATTATAAATCAATATATCTTTTTCTAAAAAGCACCCTCAATGTCATAACATTTAACCATATATTGTGGGTGGGCAGCACTACCCTCTCCCTTCGATTCCAGGAAATGGTCATTTGTAGAGTCTACTTATCAGTGGAAATGAAAACATTACAGGAATCATAAAGCACAGCAAACTCTCAGAAAAAATTAAATTAAGATCCTTATTAGACAATAAAAGTCTGTCAATTAAATTACTGTTTGATATATGTAATTTAATATATATTGAATAGAATAATGAAATAAAGTAGATGATGCATAATATATAGCAAGTTACTCAAAATGCCCTTCTTTGATATAAAGACATGAAAAAATTCTTATGTTATACTCTAAAACGGTAAACATCAGGCTATAAAAGTATATCCACATTACAATAATTTTTTAAAATTTATGAAACAGCCTAAAAAAAATACCAAAATGCTAATAGTAACTAGTGATGAACTGTGATTGATTGTTTTTCTCATCTTTTCCTGGATACTTTTTCTAATGTGATTATATTATTTCAATAATAGAAAAAAATTGGGCGCCTGGCTGGCTCAGTCAGAGGAACATCAGACTCTTGATCTCTCGGTTTTGAGTTTGAGCCCCAAGTTGCGTGTAGAGAGTACCAAAAAAAATAAATAAACTTTAAAAAGAAAGAAGAAAATAATAATAATAATAATAATAAGTCAAATAAAAGTTACTTATGAAATGAAAAGCTGATTTTGAGATTATTAGGCCAGGTTCAAGGTCTATTTCCTGCTTCTAATTATCAGTCTTCTTTAAAATGCTTTCAGCTAAGTCTTGACAGAGCTCTGTCAATGAATACTGCAAGCACATTGTCCCATCAGCTCTAGGTGCTAGAAAAACTTTTATAGAAAATGTACATTTTTAAAATTCTGTCTTAATAGTACTTCTGGTCTTTTTCCTCAGTTTTCTCTTTATAGCACTCTTTAATCCATAGCCTGGTTTACTGCATTGTTGCCAAGACTGACAAAAGCACAAGGAAAGCATTAATAACATTTTCAAAAATCTAGTACAAGTCAATTCAAATATTCACATTTTTATTAACCAATTTAGTCAGCATCCTCTTATATTAGTTAAACAACTAGTGGAAAATGTAACTCATTACTATTGTTAATTTCACAAAGTATAAGATAGTAACTTTACAAAATACTAAAAACCATACCAACTGAAAGTCTGTGTGGGAAGAGAAAGGAAATAATTAAAATAGTAGATTTTACTAAACTATAAAAGAAGCAATTTGGTAAGATAGAGCAGAATGGTATGCAAGGGACATATTGAAAACAAAATAAAAACTAGAAGATTAGGTAAGGTAAGGTTTTTAGAAGTATTTATATATTTTTGTATCATTCATAGCGGTGCAAGTAATAGACACACTCAAAAAGCAAAAGAACAGACACAAACACCTATAAAGCACTTTACTAACTCAAGTTACGGGTTACACATTAGAGAATGACTAATCCAATTGCTAGCGTTTGAAATATAACCAACATGTCCATTGTTGATTATATCAAACTCATGTCTAATAATATTACTGCCTGTGTTGTGTAAAAACCATTTTTCAAATGCTTTCACATGGCTGGCTCTGTTGATCCTTTTTCAAGTCCACTGAGGTAGGTAGATAACTACTTATTGAAAGCCAAGTTTATCAGTGGTAAGAATCCAAACCAAAACAATTTTCTAACCACCCTATGTTCATTCTATTATATCACATTGCCTCCACTTTATGTGATTCCAGTACACAGTGGATATTTATATTTATATAATAAATGAATGAATTTTGATCTAAAAAATAAATAAGATTAGAAAGAATACAAATGAGGGTAGAGATGGCCTATGTCTCATTATACCATGTGATCAACATACCACATCATAATAATTAACTACAGATTGACCCTCTCCAAAGTTTCATGTTCTTTCTTGCTGATAGAAAAAGGCTCTCTCGGGGCACCTGCGTGGCTCAGTCAGTTAAGCATCTGCCTTCAGCTCAGGTCATGATCCCAGGATCCTGGGATCGAACCCCGCGTCGGGCTCCCTGCTCCACCAGGAGTCTGCATGTCCCTCTCCCTCTGCCCTGCTCATGCTCTCTGTCTCTCTCTCTCTCTCAAATGAATAAAATCTTTAAAAAAGAAAAAAGGCTCTCATTTAGAACAACTCCAAAATGACTGTAACTGTGCAAAGAATATGAATATCTACTCTGAAAAAAATAAGTCCTTCATCATATTCAAAGAACTACAATATCATCATGCCTAAGTGACAGACACAGCTCTCCAAAGTTGAGAATAATGTCAAATCCAATTTCAAAAACTAATATTTTACTACACTCTAAGAGATCCAAAGAGCCATCCTTGATTTAGCCCCTGTTTGGGCTCATGATGGGGCACAACCAAGTCTGAACAATTTTCTTAGTTCCTTGCTCTTACTGAAGATGCTGACTATTCACCCAAGTAGACTGACCGTGGGGCTAAATCCTAAAAGACCTTCACTCCAGTCTAGACAGGTAGATATCTGCTTGTTTCAATACCAAAACCACGATGTCCTTCAAATGTTCTATTATAATAATGCTATCAATATGTTAGCACCTTCTTTTACTTTTTTAAAGATATTATTTATTTGAGAGAGAGAGAGAGAGAGAGAGAGAGAGAGAGAGAGAGAGTGTGTGTGTGTGTGTGTGTACCTGCAAAAGAGGAGGGAGGGAGGAGGAAAGAATCTCAAGCAGACTCTGCACTCAGCTCCAGCCCTGAAATCATGACCGGAGCCAAACCAAGAGTGGGATGCTTAACCAACTAGGCCACCCAGGCACCTCAGAATCTTCTTTTAAAAAGCATTAAAATTCTCTGAGTTTTGGGAACATTTCAAGCTGAACAGTAAAAAAATCACACTGTATATATCTCATCACAATTTTAGAGGGAGAGAGAGAAAACTCATATAAGGAAGATCTATGGCCCCCAAAGGCAGAAATTTCTATGCACGGGAGTAGTTTAGAAAGGTTTCATGTAGAGGTAAGATTTAGGACATTTGTTGGCCTCCATTACGGTCAAATGTGTTGTATTCTTTATTTACTTCTAAAATAAGGAGGGGAAGGGCTAAGATATTATATAAAAGCTTAAGAACCACCTATCAAGTGAAGTATTACTCCAAAGAGGGTCTTTTTAAACCACTCAGATTTCTACTTCTATCACCAATTCCAGGTCCCAATAAATAACGTGACTCCACCCTACCTCTACCCTACCCCACCCTTCAGCCATCTTGCTCATACCAAGTCTGCCATTATTACTGAAATGTACTATAATCCTTAAGTATGTTGGAGTAAAAAGAAAAAATAAGTTTTAAGAACCAAGGGAAGGGATGGGGGAAAAGGCTATATGCCTAGCATTCACAAAATCCTCCCATTTCCATATTGAACATTATTTCCAAATTAAACTATACACACATGATACTTTAGTGGTTGTTGTTAAAGCATTACTGTGCTACCTGTGAATGTTGAAAGCAGTCCATATTATTTTTATCACCCAGTTCTGGCATTTCTTCACATTTGAATATACCAGGAACTCTAAAATACAGACCTACATTCTATTCCAGTGGTCCTTCACTCTGTGTCTCTGAGAGGTCCTTTTTAGAATCACTGTCCTGGTTTCTAGACTGAGGCCATCATAAAGCAAAAATAATGGGCACTTAAGAGTGGGGGAATTCATCTAAATGTCAAGTTAACTTTTATAAGGAGTACTTAGGGATTAAAACTACAGAAATTTATTCTATTTCTAGGATGTCTGTCAGAAAAACATGAAGACCTAGAAAAGCCACAATACTAATCAAAACAAAACTTGAGCTGCTAGCTGTGAGACCTCAAGCAATTTCCTCAATTTCTCTGGGCCTCTATTGTCTAAACTGTTGTAAAGAAGGGACCTTAACCAGCTAGTCCCTTCAGGTTCTTCCAATTTTAAAATCTGTTTTTTCAATAATTACAGAGGTACTAAAAATCATCTTCAATATATAAATATCTGATAATTTCAAAAAACGAAGGACAAAGGAACCTCATATATAATTCTTAAACTGAAACTCAGAAAGATCTCATAATAATTGTAGGTTGTCATGAAAATTGTCCCTTTGGTTTGGTTGTCATTTGCTTCAAATAAAGCCTGAGCCACAGTAAAACTATTTTAACACTCTGAGAGGATTAAATAGTTAATCCACTGGGAAACCAAGCTGAAAGACAGAATTCACAAATCCGCTTCCCAGAGAGAAGCATTGAAAATAACAAATTTGTTTTATTTTGAATAAAATTATTCTAATGATTCACTGTATACAAATACTTTCTATTATCTGGCATCCATTTTCATTCTTGTGTTTTCCTTCTTAATCTGAAGCTGAGATGAAGGTCATGTCTAACATTGGCAGAAAACAACCATTTGTAAGTCAGAGTCACTCAGGTGGGTTGTAACATATCTTGGGGGAAAACAACCATAATAATGCATATTCCAAATTCATGTCTTTGAAGATAAATTGAGAGAATTGGAAGATTGGGCAGATTATGGTATTAACTGCCAAGATAATTTCTGCTTTTATGGCTTCACAAAACTGGAATTTCTAGTGCATCATTCTCTACACCATAATTATGCATCAAAATATTAACCAATTAGCAGGTAAGACGGTAAGAACTCAAAGGGTGGTAATAATTAAACATGAAACTTGAACTTTCATGGAGTTCCAAACAACAAACAGGTCTACCACACTTCATAAATTCAATAAACCTTATCTGAGGAAAATACATCAACTCATATTTTGTAAATAAAATAATTTCACTGACTTTCAACTCACATCAGCTACTAGCTCTTCTTTCATTTTCCTTACTTCCTAATCCAACTACAAAGACATAAAAGTGGGGCAAGTATATTTTATCAAGTAGGACATGATATAAATAATATCCCCCTAATGCATAAGCTTGGAAGTTCACTTTTTATATGAAATACCTTTGGAGTCAGGGTACACTTTTTGTTTTTTAAATCACTGTTCTTAATGAATGTAGTAACTAAAAAACGCTATTAAAAAAATAAAGGAGAAATAAAAACTAAACTGCAACAATTATCTTTCATTTCTAGTTCATGCCATTGATTATAGTTTGTGTTAGTTCCAAAATATTTTGTTCATTTAAAGAGACTCATATTGCTAGGGATGTAAAAGTAGGGACCATGTATGTCATACATGCATGAGGCGCCTGGCTGGCTCAGTCTGTAGAGCATGTGACTCTTGATTTCCCTCAGGGTTGTAAGTTTAAGGCTCACTTTGGGTGTAGAGATCACTTAATAAAATCTTTAAGGGGAACCTGGGTGGCTCAGTCGGTGTGATCTCAGGGTCCCAGGATAGAGCCCCACATCAAGTTCCATTTCACGCTCAGCAAGGAGTTTGCTTCTCTGTCTCCCACTCCTTCTGCCCTCCCCCCACTTGTGCACTCCTCTCTCTCAAATAAATAAAATCTTTAATAAATAAATAAATAAAATCTTTAAGGAAAAAAAGTGTCCAGCACATAGTAGACACTTAATAGATATTTGTTGCATGAAAAAAGCAATAAACAAATGACCCAACACCAGGAAACCCTCTATTTCCATAAAATAATATTTCTAAAAGCCTCACTTACCTACTTCTATATTTTCTAAACATTAAATTGTTTCAAATAATTCATCTCACATGTATATAAGCATTTCAGCTTGAAAGATCCTTTTTACATTGAAATTAGCACATGAAATGTTTCTTTTTTTTAAAGATTTTATTTATTTATTTGAGAGAGAGAATGAGATAGAGAGAGCATGAGAGAGGGGAGGGTCAGAGGGAGAAGCAGACTCCTCACTGAGCAGGGAGCCCGATGCGGGACTCGATTCCAGGACTCCAGGATCATGACCTGAGCCAAAAGCAGTTGCTTAACCAACTAAGCCACCCAGGTGCCCACACATGAAATGTTTTGAAAACATTTGGAAATATGTTTAAGAATAGAAATAAGAAATGTTAACTAGACTTATCATGCTGATCATTTTGCAATGTATACAAATATCAAATCATTATGTTGCACACCTGAAGCTAATATAATGTTACAAATCAACTATACCTCAACTAAAACAAATGAACAAAAAACAAAAACAAAATACACAGAAATAGGTATGATAAGCCTAGGTTGAGTTCCAATTCTGGTACTTAGTAGCTGAGAAACCTTGAACAGGTCACCTAGTGCCTTTATCGCTCATTTTTTCATCTCTAAGATATAATAAGAATAATATCTATCCAGCCTACCTCATAGGGTTTTACCGTAGATTAAATAATATATTGTACGTGTGTATTATAATCAGAATGGGAAAAAGTGACCACAAAAGACTAAATGTTTCCTATTCAGTAACAAGAGTACTCAAAGTAAACACGTTGTTGGGATAGTCAAGCTTGAAATGTTAAAATACTTCCTTCCTGTCAATATAGAGCCAATAGTTTAACAGCAAAATCACATACTTAATAGACTGCATATGCAAAGTTCTTACAACTCATAGTACCCTTACATTGCCACATCAGCATGAGGAAAAAGAAATGTCCAGAAAGGTCACATTGGAAATCAGTGCCAGTGACAGACCTAAAACTAAGCTTTTGACTGTCCAACCAGTCATAAGCCTGCTGAGCAATGCCGCTTTTTAAAATTGCCTTAGTAAGGTAAAAACAGCAAATTGAAACCCAATTAGACTACATTACACACTAATCCAAATTGATTGTCAAGGATATGTACCACTCTCTGTCAAAGCCAAGCAAAGACATTTTAGCTCACAATCACAGACAATGACACAAAAACACAATGGTCCTCTCTGTATCTGCGTTTTTGTCCAGCTCTTGACATATTCTGCAAGCTAACGTTCTTGAAAAGGAAAAAAGTTTTGGGGTCCCTGGGTCGCTCAGTCAATTAAGCGTCTGCCTTTGGCCCAGGTCATGATCCCAGGGTCCCAGGATCAAGCCCCGCTCGACAGGGAGTCTGCTTGTTCCTCATCCTCTGCCCCTCTCCCCAGCTTGTTCTCTCTCTCTCTCTCAAGTAAATAAAATATTTTAAAAATAAATAAATAAATTTTTTAAAAAGGAAAAAAGTTTCAAATTTGCTAAGTCAGCATTCACAGACAGGGAAGGGAAAAAGGCACATCATCTCACAGTGTCTTAAATTAGAATTCAAAATGTTTAAATGATCTTATCATTTTGAGTTAACAGAAGAGTTCAATCCAGTATACTTAGATATTAAGAATAGAATATATATTACACTTCATTGTTCAGTTTTGTTGATGACATCTATCTAAGCCATCCATTGAACTTACCACATTTTCTAAGAATTCAGCTACCATATTGAATCCAAAATCACTCTCTTTCTACACCTATGTACCCTGAGGGGGCAGGGGGGAATGTTGCTTTTAAATCCAGTCTTGCCTCTGTGTGTGTGTGTGTGTGTGTGTGTGTGTGTGTGTATAACCACTCAAAAAAAGACACCTAGTATTTTGGCATTTTCTTGATCTAAGGGTGTGATTTATCTATGATGGGGTGGCTATGATTTGTTTCTATGTATTGACTTATCCTGCTGATAAATAGTGTAGTTTTATTCTACATTTAAATTATAGAGCAGTCTTAACCAATAGAAACTTAATGTGAGCAATATTATACCTGATTTTAAATTTTCTAGTAGCCACATTTTAAAAAAGGAAAAATAGGTGAAATTAATTTTAATATTTTATTTAACTCAATGTATCAAAATATCACTTTAATGTGTAATAATACAAAGATTATTGATATATTTGCATTCATTTTTCTTACTAAATCTTTGAAATCCAATGTATATATTACACTTACAGCGTATGTTAATTATGACACTAAATTTTTATCAGAAATACCCCATCAGTATTTAAACTTTCCAGTTGAAAAGTAGATCCATATAACCAAGCTGTTTCAAAAATATTCAAAAGTTATCCAAAAATGGGGTGCCTGGATGGCTCAGTCAGTTAGGCATCAGACTCTTGATTTTGGCTAGGGTCATGATCTCAGCATCGTGGGATCGAGCCCCTCATTGGGCTCCTCCCTCAGTTGGGAAGTCTGCTGGAGATTCTCTCTCTTCCTCTACCACTGCCTCCCCACTTCTCTCTCTAATAAATGAATAAATCTTTTTTTTAAAAAAGTTATCCAAAAACTAAATCAATGACCAGTTTTTAAGTTTAAAATTAAATTAATAAAAATTAAATAAAATGATAAATTTAGTTCCTCAGTAGCATTAATCATAATTCAAATGCCCCATAGCCCATGGGTTGAATAGTAGGGCTGTTTTCTGAATCCATATCCAACCCAAGGAAAGATACCCTGCAAAATACCTAAAATATACCCTGCCAAACGCATTTTCAGAAATTGAATAAAAGGGGTGCCTGGGTGGCTCAGGTTAAGCATCTGCCTTCGGCTCAGGTCATGATCCCAGGGTCCTGGGATCGAGTCCCACATGGGGCTCCTTGCTTGGCAGGGAGCCTGTTTCTCCCTCTGCCTGCCACTCCCCCTGCTTGTACTGTCACTCTCTCTCTCTCTCTTTCTCTAGCAAATAAACAAAATCTTAAAAAAAAAAAAAGAAATTGAATAAAAATATTCTTCCTAAATAAGAAACTTTCTTTTGAACTTCTTTTCCCCAAAGTTGTATATGACCCATGCACTTACTTTGAGAAATCTTAAGAGACTCATCAGTCTTAACAGTCTCTGCATCTAACAAAACACAAGAACCTTTAGGACACTTTCTGCATTTCACAGTAGAGTCAATCCCCTATGCCTATTATTACATTATTCACTGAAGAGGAAAAGCAGGTCAAATCCTCTGTTGATTTGTTTCAGTGTGTTGATTTACTTATCCTGCTGATGAAGCCTGTCACAAACTAGGGTAGGATTGGAGGACACTGTAAAGATTAAAAAGAATCTGAGGAAATACTTAACTAAGTTCAGGTCCTCTCTTAGTTTTATCTTTTCTAGCGATATCAAGGTATACATAACTTGTCAAAGCCACACATTTGTAAGTGAACTAGTGTAGAACCAGGAAAAAGCAATGACCTTAAGCTAAATAAAGCTTTGTGAAGTATGTTCTTGCCTTTCACCTATGTAGGTTTAATGGCTAAGAATTTGTCTGGGCTGGAACACTGGTTCCATCACTATCTACAAGTTTAACTTTAAGCAGATTATTTAATCTTTCAGTGTCTCATCTGTAAAATGGTCATAATAACAGAACCTAAATCAAAGATTGTTATGGGGGATAAATGAGATTTTACATGATATAAAACATCTTAACAGCACTGACCCTAGAACATGACGTATATCCAACAATGACTGCTCAGAATCAGAATAATCAGAGATGAGGATATACGTTCAACAAATATTTATTGTAGGGGCGCCTGGGTGGCTCGGTCGTTGAGCGTCTGCCTTCGGCTCAGGTCATGGTCCCAGGGTCCTGGGATCGAGCCCCGCATCGGGCTCCCTGCTCAGCGGGAAGCCTGCTTCTCCCTCTCCCACTCCCCCTGAGCCCTCTCTCGCTGTTGTCTCTGTCAAATAAATAAATAAAATCTTTAAAAATATATATATATATTTATTGTAAATGAAAATATATGCCTCCAAGCACTTTATAAATACCAAAGTGCCATAAAAACATAAGCTATTAGCCTATGTAAAATAAGTTTAGAGTGGATCTATTCAGTGTATTTAATAGAAAAAAGAAAAAGGAACTTTACAGTGCAGCTTACCAAATTCTGTTAATGTTTTTATAAACCTTTCCCAAACAGACCCACACTTATGACCTAAAAAGTGTAAACATAATCAAATATAAATCATTTATAAATATATTTTATTAATAAATCAAATAGAAATTATTTATCTGTCAACATCACTTTAGGGTCATTCATGACTGCTCACCTTCAGTGCAAGCAGTTATCAGATTTAATAGCATAGCAAATAAACTGCCCTATGATATTCTAGAAAATTCACAGATAAAAACTTTAAATCTTTTAAAAATGATTTCTCTCAGCCTAATTTTCAGTTTCCATTACTATTTTATGCTCCTTCTTCACCTTCTTTGACTGGATCTGCTAACAAAACTACCTCTTACTGGGTTTCTGCCATGGTACAGTCTTTAAAGAGTATCCAAAGGTCAAAAGAGAGGTAGTAGCAGTATTTAGGAGAAACAAACTAATCCAACAATTGGATAAGTAGCCCCCCAAAACCAAAAATTTAACCAAATTAAAACTTCAAAAGCTTTATAACAGGTGATTCTAAACAGTCATAAAACTGTCACCTCCGCAGGTGATCATTTCCTAATCCGTTAAAAAAAAAAAAAAAAACTTTAAAATTCATGTTATTCTGGTGCTCCTGGCTGGCTCAGTCGGAAGAGCATGGGGGGGGGGGGGGGGGAGTCGTGAGTTGGAGCCCAGTGTTGGGTGTAGACATCACTTAAATAAATAAACTTAACAAAAAATAAAATTCATGTTATTTTTTAAATTGATTAAAGATACAAAGTGTATAAAACTGCCATTTCTATGCCTAATCAAGATTCGCCACTAAAATAATAATGCTGACATGATAGGATTTTTAAAATTCCTTTCCAGAAAGGCTACATGAGTGGAGGATTTTTTTTCAATAATTTCACATTTCTCCAAAGACACAGTTTTCATAATCCTTGAAGTATGAAGAGAAGCGGATTCACAGTAGACCATCAGAGAGCTGTGAAAGCAACGCACTTATTCTATCATGAATGCTTCATTAATATTTCAGTGATGATGTTGCAATTTTCCATAAGCAACTGTCAGAGCTTTGCTTCTTGATATGTATCAAAACAGTCTAAGTTACATTCAATACGTTGACCAAAATACAATTTTGATGTATCTGGTATTTCAAAATTCACACCCAGTCATGTATAATTTTATATTGTATCCACCCTGCCTAACCTCAGGACGTTTCACCCAGTCACCCATTTAACCCTTCCACTTGCTGAAGAGTTTCTTCCTTCTACAGACTTATCACCAGGGAATATAATTCTTAAGGAGAATTCCCATTCCAACGCCTAAGAGGCCAGATGTGTCTCCTACACCCAGACGCTTGTGCTAACGTTTGTCTCTGTGATGCTTCACGCGACTTCCATTGGCACAGGCATCTAGGAGCCTCCGTTTGGAAGCGCTGTCAGTCTGATGCTTTGTCTCCTGCCTCAGAAGGCCTGAGTCGCATGTACACATGACAGACACTCTCTCAATAATAAAAAGAACACCACAGCCCAGCACGGAGTCAGCTCCTCCGGGCAAAGCCGGCCAGGCCATCGCCCAAAGCGGCCCCACCTGAGGCGATTGCTCCTCGCGTGCGAGACCAGGCGGGGGCGGGCGCCGACGGCTTCCACCCGCCGAGGAGTCTGGGCGCCCCGGAGTCCCGGCGTCGCACAGCCGCCCGCTACCTGCAAACGCCACCCGGCTGCGGGCGGCAGGGTCTCCCCGGCAGCATCCGGCCGCGCGCGCCAGCCGGCGGGGATCCGCAGCCTCAGTTTACCCAGCCGCCAGCCTCCCGTCCGACCGCCCCCTCAGATCTCCGCACCACAGCAGCCGCTGCTCCGGCCCGGAGCGCGTCCTCTCCGCGCCCTCAGCCCGCCGCCGCCGCCGCCGCCGAGTCTGTCCTCACCTGACAGCCACCCGCACCGAGCTCTCGTCCGGGGCACCCAACATGCTGGCGGCTGGAGACAGCAGGGCCCCTGGGCCTCTGCACTGCAGAGCTGAGGCACCGCCGGAGGCGCGGCGTTCGGGCGCAGCAGACTGGAGCGGCAGGGGGCGGACGGCTCACCTCCGCCGCGCTCCAGCCATGTTGGGCGACTGAATGGAAAGGTGGCGGCGGCGCTGAGGCAGGAGGAGGAGGTGATTCCCGACTGGCGGACGCCCGCCCCTTCTCCCCCGCTCACCCCCCAGATCTGGGGCGGGGACGAGGCGCGCTTGAATGGCAAGCGCGGCGGTGGCAGAGCCAGCAGGCCGCCCGCGGCTTCCTGACGGCCGGTAAGTGCGCCCTGCCCCCTCCGGTGGGGACGCGGCCTGCCGGCGGCCGGGCTAAAAACTCCACGCCCGCCTGGGCGCTCAGGGCTGCCGGCCCTGCACTGCGTCAGCGGCGGCCGCACAGCCCGGCCCCAGCTCGCCCTCCCCCGGCCTGCGCCCCGCCCTGCTCTCCGCGGGCACTGCCTGGCGCTGCTGGGCAGGGAGGCGCGAGGGGGAGGGATGCCGGCCGCGGGCTGCCCACGCCCGAGGGCGGCGAGCCCGTGCGCCCTTCCAGGTTCTTCTGTGAGAACGCAGCGGCGGGTGCTTGCCCTGCTGCCTGCGTCCTTTCTAAAATCGGAGCTTGGCTCACGAGCGCAGCGCCAGGACTCAGTCGGCTGCCACTCTGGTTCGGCTTTGTTTCCGCCCTTGGGCTTATTGTCCTCTCTCCTGCTTGGACTTTGACCCCCTTCCCCAGCCCCCCGCTGATCGCCCTCCCCCCACCGCCCCCCGCCCCCAGGAGTCAGTCAGTCGTGCTAAACCGGATCCCTGGTTTGGCCACTGTCTGGGCAGCTGGGCTGTTCTGCAGTCCATCGCCCGTTTACCAGCCCACATTGAATATGGAAACGATTTACTCCGAGACTCCTGAATGCGTTTCTGTTAAGTCATTTGTACACTGGTAAATGAACGGCACCCTGGTACTGCCAAGTGTTCCCAGAACTGAATATCCACCAAGACCTGCTCTGTAGTAAATCCTCACAAACTGATTTTTTTCCTGCCTGGCCTTCAAAAGGCACCTCCCAATCCCGGGGTTCTATCAACATTGAACCATTGTGGTTTTTGCTTGTGACTCTTGTGCTTCCACATGCCTCTAGATAGCTCTGTGGCAACAGCCTTTATTAGCTTCGCCACAGAGTATCTTTTGTGGACTGCCCCATACGTTTCTCTAAATAAACATGTGGGTTCATACAAAACAGTATAATAGATTAAACGGCACCCTCCAAAAAAAGACACAGCCCCAAGTACTGACATCCTAGATTTTGCACACCTGAGCATTCTAAACAGCAGCGATCCAGCGGCGTGGGTCGGAGAAGGCGGCACGCTCTGGGACGAACAAGAAGTGTTCGATGATCTTAAATGAAGGCCTGGTGTGATAATAACTATGTTAGTTTTAAAGGTATTTTGTCCCTGAACCCCACACCCCTTGGTCTTAACAGACATGTGGCTAGGAGATAAAGAGAGCTGAGATGGTGAGTATCCTTCTGGAGACGAAATTAGTGACAAATCTCTCCTCTGGCTGCCCTCTAGAGAGCCTGCCCTCCCCTCAGTATTTATCTGTTAACAAATCAGCACCATTTCCTCCAGCTTGACAGTCCCCATCTGGGTGGCTCTGGAATGGGCCTCCTTCCTTCTTGGATTGATAAAAGCTGCAAGGAAGGCAAATAGAGCCAAGCAAATTTATCAAGAAAATGAAAGAGAAATATATATAATTTAAGACCATTAAAAAAAAAAAAAATCTTGTTTAAAATAGCACCCGTACGTATATGTCTCAGTAAGAGTTGTCACAAACACAGATGCTACCAGGCAACAGCCAGGCAGGTAACTTAAGTGAGGCTGAGCAGGCAGAGTGAGGAAAGGTAAAATAGAGAACACGGAGCCTCTTACAAAGGCAGTGGCCATCCTCAGCCTTGGCTCGCTGGAATGCAAACCCACTGCTGCCAAGCTTTTTATTTGTATGTTTGTTATTTCTCAAGAGATAGAGAAAAATCAGATCTTTGTGTGAAAAACTCCTTAGTTCACAGCATCAACAACTAATTCAACACCACGTTACATTGCATGCAGACCAATCAAAATGTATATACACTTCGGTTCCAAGCCATTAGGTTGGAAGTTCGGAGCAAAATATTAGCACCAGTAAAAGCTGTGGCTTTGTACATGGTTTCAGGGGAAAGTAGTATAAAAATTCAGGTTCCCTTTGATGACAATAATTCTCTGCCAAGTTTCAAAATTTGTAAATTAATTATCTATTTTGCATTTCAGATTCTTTTAGAGCTGCTATAACCCGTTTTCTTGCAGCTCACCTAATTAATTGTCTTAAGTTGAGGAAAACTCCAAGGGAAGAGCTTTTTACCAAAACAGTAGTTTAAATCCTACTCCAATTATTCACTCAACAAATATTTAATAAATGCCTGCTATCTGCCAGCAATGCTGAACACTAGTGATATGGAGAGAATTAAGACTGTCAGTGTCCACAAGGAGCTTACAGTATAGTTCAAGATGACAGATTTGGAAATCCATTAGTGCAATAATAGAAATTGTAACAAGAGCATGATGAATTCTATCCGGAAGGGTGAGGAATCCTTCATGTATAGACCAGACCACTCAAGATGAGCTCCTTGAGTCCATGCTTGCCTCCACACTGCAGAAAGTGATCTTTTAAAACCTAAGTCATTTATATCATTACCCTGACTGAAACCTTCCAATAATGACCTAACAGAGAGAGAGTAAATTCTCCTAGATATTAGGACATTTCACACTCTCCCTTCTCCAGATTCTAACCTTATCTTTTTTTTTTTTTTAATTCAGTGGTTGTTGTTTTTTGTTTGTTTTGTTTTTTAGGTAATCTCAATGCCCAACATGGGGCTCTGAACTTACAAACCCTGAGATCAAGAGTCTCATGCTTTACTGACTGAGCCTGCTAGGCAGGCACTCCTAACCTTATCTTTTGCCACTCACAGTCTTAACCACTACTTTTTGGTGATACTGGCCTTCATTCTATTTCTTCAACACATACAAGTTCTTTCCTGCCTTAGGGACTTTGTACTAGCTGTTTCCTCTACCTGGAATGCTCTTTCCCCAGATTTCACCATGGTAGGCTCCTTGTGGGCTTTAAGGTATCAACTTAAATTCCTCTCCTCTCCTCAGAGAGACCTCTCCTTATCATTCAGTCTGAGGTAGCACCCCCGCAGGGGCCAGCTACATGATTTGCATGTCCTGTGCAAAATGAAAATGCAAGGAGGGTGTCTTGTTAGGAAAGCAATATAAAAAAGAAAAAGAAAAGCCATATAAAAATCCTTTTAAAGATGCTAGAATGTAAGCTTTTCAGATTCTGAACTCTCTCACTCAACTTGTCATGGTGTTTTTAATTTGCTATTTAGTGTTATTTTCCATAAAGAAAAATTAAAATTTTTAATTATTAGCGTTAATTTTATCATTCATCTTTAAATTGTGCAATGCCGGTTTTAAGTATGAATAGAAGAGCAATTAACTCATTTCTGGAATTATCAAAATGATACAATTCCTACTATGTAGTACATATATGCATGTGAATTTCATTCTTAACTGTAAAAAAATTGCACAAAACTAACTCAACTTTTTTTTTATTTCACTTCTTGATTCATCTACATACTACTAACACTTTCTACCTTTGGCTTACAGATGAGTAAGGAAGAACTGAAAGGAAGAGGAACAACCTTTGCCTGTCTTTGCCTTTCCTTTTACATCATCATTAGTGGTTAGCTACAGGGAAGTGATGACTAAGAAAGGGTAAGATAGAGTTCTTTGGTAGTGTTTTCTTAGAATGCCATTGCTTTCTTTTTTCATTTGAAGCAAGTTCTGGTTTGAGGGAAGCATAGCCTCTCCGGTGTCAGCATCCCTGCTTAGTCACACACAACACGTTTGCATTGTACTCCCACTGGCTTTGAATCTCACGGAACTCCCACACATTGTGGGTCGACCAGAGAAGTCCATGTTCACAGGGCATCACAAAAGCTATGTGACAATGGTGTGACAGGGAATGGAGGACATGGAGATTGCCCTATGTCCTCTACTTACCCACATGTACCAGTGTTTTATCAGACGTCCCTCACAAAACACAAATCCAAAGATAAAATTATTAAGCATTTCAAGACAGTGAGTGTAGAGCATTAAACTAAGAGCAGGACCCCTCTAAGTCCAGGACCCTGTGTGACTGCACTAACCTTTCACCCAGGAAGCCAGCACCATGAACCCCCACTTATTCACTATCACAGCACTATTTTATTTCTTCATAGCCCTTTTCACTAAGTGATATTTTCTTGTTAATATTTTTTGATTATTGTCTGCCTCCCTCCATTTGAATACGAGCAGAGATCTTTTCTTTTTTTTTCATTAATGTATTTGTAGCTCCTAGAACAGTGGCTGACACATAATATAGATCATTAAAGATAAGCCAAATGACTAAGTGACTTTGGGCAAGATATGGGACCTTTCTAAGTCTCAGCTTCTTATATGTAAGTAATGTATTTTTCACCTTATAGAGTTGTTTTGGAAACTGAAAAGGCTCTGCTTATCATTTGTTAATCCCAGCACTAACTCAATAAGTACTCCATAAAACTAGCTAATTTTATGGTAAATATCTCCATAATACAAAGTGTTTTAAAAAGCAGATACACACTGTACCTCTGAAACAAATAATACATTATATGTTTAAAAAAAAAGAAGAAGAAGATAGCAGGAAGGGAAAAATGAAGGGGGGGAAATCGGAGGGGAGACGAACCATGAGAGACTATGGACTCTGAGAAACAAACTGAGGGTTCTAGAGGGGAGGGGCGTGAGGGGATGGGTTAGCCTGGTGATGGGTATTAAAGAATGGAGCACTGGGTGTTATACGCAAACGATGAATCATGGAACACTACATCAAAAACTAATGATGTATGGTGATTAACATAACATAATTAAAAAATAAAAAATATATATATATAAAATTAAAAATAAATAAATAAAAAGCAGATACGGATGCTACAGCTGCACCTGTCTAAGGTATACTTGGAAGAAAGATCGATTCTAGCACACCCTAAACAGGCAGCCAAAAAGAAGCTACAACATGCATCAGGGCAACTATCTCACCAGTTTTTTCCCCTCGAGGCCCTCTACCTAGTGTTTTTCTGGTTTCCACATTCTAATCAGTCATTAAAAGTTATTTGCCTCTTCCTTTTTGCTGCTAGCAGAAAAGATTAAAAGAAAAAGTTCTGATTACAACTTTATGTGCAAACAACCAGCTTTGGAAAAGCATGCCTAGACAGCCACCTCCTCAGAAATCCTGTTTTTTTAAAAAAAGTCTCTAGGAAACTAACCCTTAATACCACAATCAGAAATATCAATTTTCCTTCAGTGATTCGTGTTGTTTTATACATTTTCCTCATTAATAACAATGGAAAGCATTTATAGGACTCTTCTACCATGCCAGTATAATGTGTGAAGTGACTATCATGCATTATTTCACGTAATTCTCTCATCTCTAGAAGTTGGGTACAATTATTACTTCCATATAACATATGAGGAAACAGAGGCCTTCCCAACAATATCTATCTGTCAAAATCTTATCTTTATTTCAGGTCTCACTCAAAAATCACCCTTTCTTCAACCCATTCCTGATTTCACTCTGCCTCTGGACCAGATGTATGATTTTTTTTCTCCTTTCAAATCTTCATCACATTTCATTAATGTCTTTGTTATTATTGTAATGATCACTTTTTAACTCCTCAACTAGACTGTAAATTATTAAAGGGCAGATTCTGTGGAAAAGTCAAGAGTGCAGCCAGCACTTATTTGTTGGACAAATAAGTGATTCCCAGAAGAAGGGCATGCTATGCTTTGATTTCAACACAGAACAAGTTTTCATTGTAGATAGTCTGCTGCCTACCAGTTATAGTTCTCAAAGAGACTATTTCCACACCATAGTGTCTCTTGAAGGTGGCATTCAAACTATCAGGAAGGAAACCAGAGCACCTGAGATTCTGTAAACCCACAAAGGTAAGCTAGGCTCCTATAATTTTGGAGATGGAGAATATTTTACAATTCTAGTCCACCCCTTTCATTTTACAGACAGGTAAACAGTTCATGAGAGGAGAATTGATCACCACCACCAGCTCCCGGCCCCCTGCCTCTACTCTCTTTCTGCCCACCTCCACCCACCCACCCCGCCCCAGTACACAGGCATACTACCCAGTTGGCAGAGCTCAATTAAAATCTACTTATTTCCACCCCCTGTTCTAGGTTCTTTGTTCTTCTCTGTTAATTGCACTATACATTGTATTCTTTAGGCTTTGAAAATCTCAGCCTACATTAAAAGTATTTGCTTGTGAAGAATATATACTGCAGACTGACACAAGGTGAGCTTAAATACTTAAAGTAGTAGTTTACCTTATGATAAAAGCAATTTGTTAACATTTTGTAAATTTATTTTTAATGACTCGTAACATTACTAGAAAAGTCAAACTTTTAACTGAATACCCATTTTCTTCACATTTTTCTCATTTATGTTTATTTTGAATATTGGTGTGAGTCATTTCTGGGTGGAAAGTAGGGTTTGAGGGATTTTTTCATTTCCTTTTGTATCTTTTTTTTTTTAATTAATTTATTTGACAGAGAGATAGAAGCACAAGCAGGCAGAGAGGCAGGCAGAGGCAGAGGGAGAAGCAGGTGCTCCGCTGAGCAGAGATCCCGATGTGGGACTTGATTCCAGGACCCAGGACCATGACCCGAGCCGAAGGCAGCTGCTCAACTGACTGAGCCACCCAGGTGCCCCACTTTTGTATCTTTTTATATTGCTTGAAATTCTTAAAATAACATCAATCGCTTTTATAAAAATAGTGAAATTCTTCTTCTGAGGGAAAATAATGGCAAGTATCTAAACTTCTCTTCATTAAAAATAAACAAGTAGATAAAAGTTAAATTTCAGGGATACCTGGGTGGCTCAGTCAGTTGGGCATCTGCCTCCTGCTCGGGTCGTGGTCTCAGGGTCCTGGGATCGAGTCTCGCGAGCCTGCTTCTCCCTCTTCCTCTGCCTGCCTCTCCCCCTGCTTGTGCTCTGTATCTTTCTGTCTCTTTCTGATAAATAAATAAATAAAATCTTTTTTTTTAAGTTAGATTTCAGTGTTCACACTTGAAATTATAGTTTTGAAATCTAAAATTTAATTTAAGGGCTTGCACTTGGATTCCAAATCTAAGGGGAATTCACAGATTAAAAATTTCTCTCCAGTGCTTTGGACTTTTGTTGAGTTTGCAGCTTATGCATATTGCACACAGCTTGATTACCCCAAAGTACTGGCCCAGTTAATTGCATTCAAATGCAAATTACAGCTATTAAGTCATGCTGGTCTTGAGCCAAAGTTTTGAGCCAAGTTTGTTAAGAGGAGTGTGTTTTTTTTTCTAACTGTGCAGGACTGAACTTGATAAGCTTTTTGGGATAGTCATTCATTCTTTTTGTTTTTTTATTTTGGAATATTGTAGAACTGAATCACTGAAAGATAATTTTATTAGTTATTTTTAATTGAGAACATTTCACCATTTACTGCCCCTCCTCTTTTATTTATTCATCAATAACACCACTTTTTTTCCTATCTCTTAACTGAATTTCGTTTTTATTTTATTTATTTGAAAGAGAGAGAGCATGAGCAGGGGTTTGTGGGAGGTGGCAGAAGGAAAGGGAGAAGCAGACTCCCAGAAGCATCTGCCTTCGGCTCAGGTCATGGTCTCAGAGTCCTGGGATCGAGCCCCACGTCGGGCTCTGCCCCGCGGGAAGCCTGCTTCTTCCTCTCCCACTCCCCCTGCTCCTGTTCCCTCTTTCGCTGTCTTTCTCTCTGTCAAAATAAATAAATATTAAAAAAAAAAAAAGAATTGAGTCTGGTTCAGATCTGTGAGATGAACTTGAGAGACTCAGTGGGGCACACATATCATACTAATTTAGTTATAACATGGTAAGGCCCTAAACAACACATCTTAATAGATCATGGTAAAAATGAAGAAGTAGGACTTATAAATGAAAGACATTCTTAACAGGATTTAGCATTATGGGAGAAGAATGATAGGGGATTAAGATATTAAACTTCCTGTCATTGAAAACATTCAGGTATAGCTAAAAAACCACTTGATGATACCATCAAAAAATGCAGGCATCAACTGGAGAGAACACAGGGAAATATGATCTAAAAGTCCTTGGAGGTTCTCTCTCTTTCTCTCTCTCTCTGACAAATAAATAAATAAAATATTTTTAAAAAAATTTTAAAAAGGGACGCCTGGGTGGCTCAGTCAGTTAAGAGTCTGCCTTCAGCTCAGGTCATGATCCCAGGGTCCTGGGATCAAGTCCTGCATCAGGCTCCTTGCTCAGCGGGGAGCCTGCCTCTCCCTCTGCCTGCCACTCCCACTTCTTGTGCCCTCTCTCTCTCTCTCTGACAAATAAATGAATAAGGTATTTAAAAAATAAAAATAAAACGTCTTGGAGGGTCCTTCCAATCAGAAATTATGAATTTATAAAGTGGTTTTCAAAAATATCTCTAAATCCAGCAAGTGAAAGAATTTTGGGTAGAATTTCTTAAGCTACTTTCATCACCTTATCTCCATTCTACCCCTTGTTTATTTGAAAAAAATTCTACCCAATCTTGAAAGTGTTCTTAGACTTTTTTTTTCTTTTTTAAGATTTTATTTTTAAGTAATCTCTACACCCAATGTGGGACTTGAACTCACAACCCCGAGATCAAGAGTCACATGCTCTACCGATTGAGCCAGCCAGGTGCCCCTAGACTCTTCTTTATGCCCTCACACTTAGGTTAGACCACGGCCCCTTTGATACACTCGCATTATACAGAGGCATTATTAAGGTTATTAATTTACTTTGAATTTATCTGTTTTAAAGATGTCTTTCCCACTAGATTGTAAGCTTTTATAAAGTAGATACCGGGACGCCTGGGTGGCTCAGTCACTTAAGCATCTGCCATCAGCTCAGGTCATGATTCAGGGTCCTGGGTTCAAGCCCCATGTCAGACTCCCTGCTCAGCAGGGAGTCTGCTTCTCCCTCTCCCTCTCCCTCTCCCTCTGCCCTTGCCCCCAGCTCCTGTTCTCTCTCTCTCTCCTCTCTCTCCCTCTCTCAAATAAAATCTTTTTTAAAAAAAAGTAGTTACCATATCTTATAATATTTTTGCATCTCCAAACAATGCATGTCATTTGATAGTCTATAAATGTTTATGGATAACCGAAAATCTCTCTTCTGGCAAAATTGCCCTTGAATTCCAAATAGCAATTAAGAGTTAACTGTGCTGTTTTTTTTTTCTGAAATACTCTCTATTTCTAGGCCACTAATTCAGATGGCCGTATTTTAGATTTCTTTACAGGCCTTCACTTCCTCATCTCTAAATCTTGAAACTCCTAAGTAATGGTGCCAGGTCCACTTTCCTTGCCTTTTTATACTTTCCCCCATGGCTTAAATTCAATCTAGATGGCACTTACTACCCATTCATGCAACCATTTATTCAACAACTCTGTGCAAACACTATTTTAGGCATTGGAATATAGCAGAAAACAAAATAGGCAAAAACTTTTGCCCTCCTAGAGCTTACATTTTTTAGGAGAGAGAAAGATAAACAATATAAGTAAAATATAATACATGCTTGATGGTGATTAATGTTATAGGAAAAAAAAAGGAGTATACACAATGCTTGGAAGGTAGGAATGTTTCATATTTTAAAGAAAACAATCAGAAAAAGTCTTAATGAATAGGCATCCCTGAGAAAGACCTGAAAGAAGTGAAGGAATGAGCCATGGGGAAACTGGAGGAAAAGCATCCCTAGCAGAGGGAAGAGCAAATGCAAAAACCTTCAGATCCAAATATGCTTGACCCTGTTTAAGGAACAACAAAGTGGGCAATATGGCTGGAGTAAAATAAGCGAGGAAGAAAACAGTGAGAGATGATGTTAGAGAGGTCAAAGGGAGGGGTGGGTAATACAAAGAAAAGGCCAGATGATTATCAGATTATCATACAAGGTAGACCTTCCAAACCATAAAATCGGGGAGTTGGGATACGATGCCATTGGGTTCTATTGAGCTAAGTAGTGACAGCTAACTGTGTTTTAATGGGATCACTCTGACCACTGGGTTGGAAATAAACTTAGGGAAGCTAGAGATGGAATGAGAGAGATGGTTAGGTGGCTATTGCCATAATCTAGGCAGGAGATGATCTGACTTGGGCCAGGCTCAGCAATAAAGGTAGTGAGAAGTGATCAAGTTCTGAAAATGCACATATACACACAATTTATATCTAATTTTTTTTTATTTTGGAATAATTTTAGACTTCCAAAAAGTAGCAAAAATAGAATAAAGAGCTCCTATGTGCTCAGTTCCCCTAATATAACAACCTATATAAATATACTAGAATTATCAAACCAGAACATTACCATTAGTTTTCATAAAGTCCTTGTTTTGTTTCAGGGGGTCCAATCCAGGATGCACATTGCATTTAGCTGTCATGTCCTCTTAGTCTTCTTCAATCTGTGATTATTTCTTTGTATTTCAAGACCTTGACACCGTTGAGGAGTACTGGCCATTTCTTTTGTAGAATATTACTCATTTTGGGTATGTGTGATATTTTCTTAAGATTTGATGGATTTTATGCATTTTTCTTTAATAATACCAAGAGAAGTAATGTTGTGGCCTCTGCAGTGCATCTTATCAAGAGGCAAATGATGCCAATATGTCTTATCACCAGGTTGAATTCATCAGTTGACTTAACAAAATATCATAGACCTGGTCGCTTAAACAGCAGACTTTTTTTTTTTTTTTTTTTTTTTTTAATGGTTCTGGAGGCTAGAAGACCCAGATCAAGGTCTGGCAGTTTCGGTTTCTGGTAAGGACTCTCTGGCTCATAAACAGCTGCCTTTGTGCTGTGTAGAGAGTAAGTTCTCTGATGTGTCTTCTTATAAGGACACTAATTCTATCAGATCAAGGCCCTATCTTAGAACTTCATTTAATCTTAATTACTTCAGTAAAGATTCTATCTCCAAATATAGTCACATTGGTTTAGAGTTCAAGATATGAATTTGTGGAGGATGCAATTCAGTCCACAGCACCAGTGACTGTTAACTTTGATCATGTGGTTGAGGTGGTGTCTGCTGAATTTCTTCACTGTAAAATTATTATTTTGTCTTTGTAATTAATAAATATGGGAAGTTGTGTTGACAATATGATCATCTTTTTTCTTATACTTTCATCCACTAATTTTAGCATCTATCAATGATTCTTATCTACAATAATTACTAGGAAATTTGCCTAATAGTGATTTTCTATTTTCATCTTTCCTTCTATTTTTATTAATTGGAATTCAACTAGAAGGAACAGCTGTCCTCATTCCCTCATTTATTTATTTCTTCCATTATTTATAATAAATATCCATGGACTCATGGACTCTATGGATTATAAACCATTAGGAAAAAAAAAAGAAGGAGGAAAGAAAGGGAAGAAAGGCAATGCTTCTCTTTCCTCAGTATATTCTTGACAGGGCAAAAATTACTGTGTTACTAATATCTGATGTATTGTAAACCATTGAAAATTACATATTAGGAGTATTCTGTTCAAAATAAGTTGTGGGGCACCTGGGTGACTCAGGTGGTTAAGCGTCTCACTCTTGATTTAGGCTCAGGTCATGATCTCAGGGTCCTGAAATCCAGCCCCACGTTAGGCTCCATGCTGGGTGTGGAGCCTGCTTAAGAGTCTCTCTTCCCTTCCCTCTGCCCCTCCCCACCCCCTGGTCTCTCTCTCTCTCTCTCTCTAAAAAAATAAAATAGGAGCACCTGGGTGACTCAGTCATTAAGCGTCTGCCTTCAGCTCAGGTCATGATCCTAGGGTCCTGGGATCGAGTCCCACGTGGGGCTCCCTGCTCCGTGGGAAGCCTGCTTCTCCCTTTCCCTCTCCCCCATTTCTCCCTCTCCCACTCCCCCTGCTTGTGTTCCCTCTCTCGCTGTGTCTCTCTCTCTGTCAAATAAATAAATAAAATCTTTAAAAAAATAAAATAATAACTTATGGTTTAAAAAAGTTTTTAAATAATCTTTATACCCAACCTGGGGCTCAAACTCACAACTCCAAGATCAAGAGTCGTATGCTCTACTGACTCAGCCAGCCAGGTGCCCCTAAAAATAAGTTATGATTTTTGAAAGCACAGAAAGCTTCAGTAAAATTTTTTAAATGCCCACATATTTTAGTCACTAAATATTAAAATATAATGATATAAACTATATAAGACATACATCAAAGAAAACTATTAACTCAAACATCAAACAATTGTCAAAACTATTGTATTTTCTTCCCAAACGGTATCTCTGACTCCAGTCTGCCTTTCTTAAATTCATCCCAGCATCAGTGTCTAAGCACCAGAACACCTACCAAATTATCTATAAATTCTTTTTATATCATTAAGATTTTGGAAATATTTATCTGAATGTTTGGTTAAAAAAACTATTTAGTAAATGTATAAAATCAAAATATTAATGTGTCATGAGCTCTATACACATGCATTTTTCTAAAAAAAATACTTCCATAACAATCTGTTTTTTATTACTTTATTAACCTGAAAAGAATTCCACAGGATAGTATGGTTTCTGAGTTAAAATCAAAGAATAGTTTGATATCTGTGTTTCTAAGACACCCTATTTGCCATCTCCATACCTGAAAGTTCTGTGTCCTTTTCAGAATTTCTTTACCCTCATAACAGTTTAAACCTTCTGCACAAATTTACTTTCACCTAGATCACATTCATAATCCTTGTTCTTTATCAAATCCATGCCTTCATTTTTTATTAAAACAAAAATTTTTTATTTTAATTCCAGCATAATTGAGCATTATATCAGTTTCAGGTGTACAAATAGTGATTCCACAATTCTTTACATTACTCAGTGCTCATCATGATAAGCGAATTCTTAATCCCCATCCCCTATTTCCCTATTTCCCCCATCCTCCCACCCACCTCCCCTCTGGTAGCCATCAGTTTGTTCTCTATAGTTAGGAGTCTTTTTTTTTGGTTTGTCTTCTTTTTTAATTTGTTCATTTGTTTTGTTTCTTAAATTCAACATATGAGTGAAATCATATAGTAAAAATTCATGTCTTCTTGACGTATTCTGTTCTTTCTTTTTTATTTGGCTGAAAATTCCACATATTCGACTGTAACCTCCAGCAAGTTATGGATCATGTATCATGTACATTGCTTTGTGCCCAATGCCTATTATGTGCAATGGCACAAAGTAGATGCTCAGTAAATATCCAAATTGGAAAAGGATCAATGAATGGTACTTTCAAATGTTAATAAACATGAACTTCAGTTAAGGAAACACTAGCTGTTCTTCATGGAACATAGCCTCATCAGTTAAGTTGCACTAGCTTTTACTGCATGTGCAGGATATGTAGATGTGCCCATGGGTTTTATTTTGATCCTGCTATGTTTAAATTTGGGAAACAATTCAGCATAACATACAAAAAAGATTTGGGAAGTTTCACCACACCAAATACCTATCATATTCTGACCTGAGAGTTTAGATTTAGAGGCAAATGCTAAATATAAATAAAATTTTATGAGTTTACACAAAAAAGAATGCTAACATGTGAACCATATTGTGTTACTATTTTTTGTTGCTCCTTAAAGCTCCCTGTAGGCCTCATTAATGCATATGTGATGCTTTCATTTGGCAACATCATACATCAATAATAGTATTTTCTAATTATTTTAATTTCTTAATGAATCTAAATACCAGATTAGTTTGTTTTGTGTTTACTGGTGGGTGGAATAATTTTAAAATGTAATATCTTTACAGGCTGGGGCCCCTCACCTCCCTGGGACTCCATGCCTGAGGTGGAGGCAAGGCCAGGATGGCAGTACCCAGACCACGTGCATGAGGCCCCTACTGTGTCACCAGAGTGCAGTATTCAGCATGAATCAGATGCTAGAGGAGATTGACACTTAGAAGGGAATCCAGTTGGTAACTTTGAATGACATGGCTGTGATGCTCCTTAATATCCCAGCCATAATGGGCACTATGCTCTATGCCATTCCTGCTAGAAAGTGGAGCCAAGTGGCAGTCCCAAATCACTAAGGTAATCACTAAGGTGATGCTGTCTACACTGGGCCAACTACAACTACACTGGGCACACTGAAATAGCACAGCTTCTACTTTCTTATGGGCTAACCTCAGGGTACGGATGATAGCAGCATCTCCAGCCTGCATGAAGTTGCTCTGACGTGTCAAGAGGCCATTCATTCCGCCCCTTTGAAATCAACCCAGCCCTGAAGGCTGTCTGAGATAGAAAGCTATGACCAACAGATGACCTACTGCTCTGTAAGAATGACTGTTATGGACTGAAAGTTTATAACCCCCACACTCCCCACCAAATTCATATGTTGAAGTCCTAGCCCCCCCCCCCCAAGTGTGATAGCATTTAGAGATGAGGACTTTGGAAGATAATTAGGTTTAGATGATGTCATGAGGGTGGGCCCCTCGTGATGGTATTAGTGTCCTTATAAGAAAAGACACCAGGGGCCCCTGGGTGGCTCAGTCAGTTAAGCGTCCAACTCTTGATCTCAACTCAGGTCTTGATCTCAGGGTCATGAGTTCAAGCCCCACTCTTGAGTTCCACACGTGGAGCCTACTTAAAAGAGAAGAGAAAAGAAAGAAAAGAAAAAAAAAAGAAAACACTAGCAAGCTTGCTGTCTGTGCACAAAGAAGTCATATGAGCATACAGCAAGAAGGCAGCCAACTACAACAGAAAGACAGTTCTCATCACGCACTCACTCAAATTGGCCAGCACCTTGATCTTGGACTTTGCAGCCTCTAGAACTGTGAGAAATAAACTTCTGTTGTTTAAACCTCCTAGTCCATGGTATTTTGTTATGGCGGCAAAGCCAAGACAATGACCTTTAAGACTTGCTTGCCTACTTAATCACCAAACTCCCATCTCCAACTGCCTTTCAGTGGTACTGAGCTGGATGTCTACAACCCTCTTCAATATCAGCTTCCATATATATGGTGGAAAACTAAAGCCAAGAAAGAGTTGATCAGATTATCTACCCTAATTTTTTAAAGAAGTCACTACAGAAGCAAGAGCTTAGATTTGGAGGGATGGGGAGTGCAAAGGCTCAAACCTAGATAGATGACCAAATTCCAGCTCATTCATGTGGAGATGCCTACCCATTTTGGGGGGGGGGGATGGGAGGGGAACTCTCCCTCTCCCCAGTCACAAAAATTAATTCCTAGGGCATTAAACACGCACATATAAAAACCAAAACTGTATAAATATTGAAGAAAATGTAAAATGTATGATATAAATAGAAAACCATGAAGGAAAAGCTTAATAAACTTAAGTACATAAAATTTTAAAACTGCAACCAAAAAGACACCATGAACAAAGTTAAAAGATAAGTAACAACTAAAGAAAAATACTGCTATATGTATTACAAAGGATTAATATACAGGATGTATTATAAAACACAAATCAATATGAAAATATAAAACAGATTTTTAAAAATGTGCAAAGGGTATGAATTGATCATTCACTGAACAGATAATACAAAGAAACAAAAACAAAAAACACAAAAAGATGCTCAACCTTACTGGTAATTAGGAAACTGCAAAATAAAATAATACTAGAGTTTTTGTTAAAATAAATTGAATAATAATTTAAAAAACAGTAAATCAACAGCATTTTATACCCATCAGGTTGTTAATAATAATAATGACATTCTGATAGAATCTCAAGTGCCAACAACGGTTTGGTGCTCTTATATAGGTCTTGCAATGTGCCAAGTACTCTTTTCAGTCCTTTATGTGTGTTAACTCGCTTAATCCTGAGGATTAACCCTGTGGGCAGCTGCTATATTGTCATTCACATTTTACAGTTGAACTGAGGGACAGCATAGTCTAGTGATTTATACCAAGGTCCCACAGTTAGTGACTCTCAAGTTAACACTTTTTTTAAAGATTTTATTTATTCATTTATTTGATAGAGCGAGCACAAGCAGGTGGAGAGGGAGAAGCAGCCTCCCCCTCTGAGCAGGGAGCCCGACGTGGAGCTCGATCCTAGGACCCTGGGATCATGACCTGAGCTGAAGGCAGATACTTAACCAACTAAACCACCCAGGCGCCCAGCCAAGTTAACACTTTTAACAATTACATTAGACTAGCTAAAAATTGGTAGCAACCTCTCTGGATGGCAGTTTGGCTGTAATGAAAATTTTTAAATGAACACAAAGACAAAAAAACTGTCAAGTCTTGAGTAATCTGGGATCTGGAATCTAAGAACACTTAGGTTGGAGTCTGAATCCACTAATTACTACTATCTAAGTATAAACAAGTCTCTTCATTTTTCTGAGTCCCAGAATTTTCATCTTTAAACTGTCTATATAATTTTTCCTGTGTAGGCGTGTTGTGCAAATTAAAAGAGATAATATATATTAAAAACACTTTGCAAACAGGAAACACAATATATTCTCATCATTTTACTGAATTTTTGTATTTTAAGGCAGCACCTCTTCCTGGTGCTTGAGTTTTTGCATTTACTGAGTAAAAATGTTTCAGTGGAAAATTAGTATTCTTTCTGAATTTGGTGAGCCCTGCAGTTTAAAAAAAACTGGTTTTAGAGCTAGTTGTCAGTATTTGTTAAGGACTAAATACAAGACTAAGGACTCACTGGAGAAAGGAACCTTCAGCCAAGAGATAAAAAGGATTCACAGTGCTTTCCCTTCAGAGTTTACCATTTCCTTGGACTTCACAACATGCATGTGGGCAAGAATTTAAATTTATTAAATAGTGCAGCAACATATAAAAGGTTTACACTGATGTATGGTAAAGTCCTTAAAAAATTATGGTAAAGTCCTTAAAAGCATAAAGCTGATGGTGTCAGACAAGACCTAATTCATAATCCTGCCTTCGTTCAGTTTTAGTAAAATAGAAATCATTCTATCTACCAGGAAGGGTTATCTTGAAGATTAATATAAGTAAAATGCTTAACACACGGAGTGTCTGGCACAAAGTACAGGCATACCTTGGAGTTATTACACATTCCAGACCACTGCAATAAAGCAAATATTGCAATAGAGCAAGTGAAATGAATTTTTTTGTTTCCCAGTACTTACAAAAGTTGTGTTTACTCTATGCCGTACTTTGTTAACTGTGCAATAGCAGTATGGCTAAAAAATATGTACATACCTTAATTTTAAAATACTTTATTGCTAAAAAATGCCAACCATCATCTCCGCTTTCATTGAGTCACACATAATCCTTTTGCTGGTGGAGAGTCTTGTCTCAATGTTGCTGCCATGTCTGCATCAGCATTTGCTGCTTTACCTTGCATTTTAATGTTAGACATGGCTTCTTTCCTTAAACTTCATGAATCAAGCTCTGCTAGCTTCCAACTTTTCTTCTGCAGCTTTTTTTTAAAGATTTTATGTCTTTATTCATTTTAGAGAGGAAGAGAGATGGCAGGGGGAGGAGCAGAGAGGGAGAAGGACAAGCAGACTATGTACGGAGCATGGAGCCCAACATGGGGCTCAATCCCATGACCCTGAGATCATGACCTCAGCCGAAATCAAGAGTTGGCCACTTAAGCAACTGAGCCACCCAGGCACCCCTCTTCTGCAGCTTCTTAACTCTCTCAGCCTTCATAGAATTGAACAGTCAGGGTCTTGCTGTGGATTAGGCTTTGGCTGAAGGAAATGTTGTGGCTGGCTTGATCTTTTGTCCAGACCACTCAAACTTTCTCCATATCAGCAATAAGGCTGTTTTACTTCTCATCATTCTCATGTTCACTGGAGTAGCACTTTTAATTTTCTTCAAGAACTTTTCCGTTGCGTTCACAACTTGGCTAACTGTTCAGCACAAGAGGCCTGGCTTTCAGCCTGTCTTGGTTTCCAACATGCCTTCTTCACTGAGCTTAATAATTTCTAGCTGCTGTAAAGTGAGAAACGTGGGACTCTTTCTTTCACTTGAACATGGAAAGGACATTGTAGGATTATTAATTGTCCTAATTTCAATTGTTTTGTCTCAGGCAATATGGAACAGTCAGAACACACACATTTATTAAGTTTGCTGTCTTATATGGGTGCAGTTTTTTGGCATCCAAAAACAATTACAATAGTAACATCAGAGATCACTAATCATAGATCACCATAACAAGTGTAATAATATAAAAGTTTGAAATATGGTTAGAATTACCAAAATGTGACACAGAGACATGAAATGAGCAAATGCTGTTGGGAAAATGGCACTATTAGTCTTGGTTGATGCAGGATTGCCACAAAGCTTCAATTTGTAAAAAATCTGTGAAGCACAATAAAGCAAGTATTCCTATAAGTGCTTTGAGCTATTATTTCTGGCTGCAAAGAGAAGTCAGAAATAAGAGAAGAGTGAGCACTATTCAGAAAGTCAGGTAGTGATTCAGTAAAGTGTAGTGTCAGAAAAGATTTTTTAGAGGAAACGTGTTTTAAAATAGGCTTTATGAGAGAAAAAGTAGAAATGACATCTTCCAAAATACTCTCTTTTAGAATGGGTATTTTTACGTACTGGAACAAATGAATCTGAGTGTGGTGATTGCACTAGCAGTCAAAATTTAAATGTGAGAATAGGACTTTTGAGGCTGAATGTATGAAAACTAAATTGTACTGCTCTAGTTGTTCATTTACATCTAGATACCAATGCAAAAGTTGTTATAAACTTTGTCACACTTTCAAAAGAGATTGGCAGCCTTTCTCGTTAAAAAAAATCAGGTTTTGCACAGAAAAAGGCAACATTGATGCTTTCTATTATTAAATTGAAGCATTTGTATCTAAAGGTGAAGCAGTAAGCAACACCTCAAGGGCAACTTAAATTCAAAGTTGCCTTTTATTTTGTTTTAATTAATTGATTTTATTTTTTGAACAGTTTTATGTTACAGAAAAATTGAGTGTAAAGTATAGAGTTCCTATATACCTCCTCCATCCTCCTCAGTTTCCCTTATTGTTAATATCTTGCATTAGTGTAGTACATTTGTTACAATCAATGAGCCAATATTGATACATTATTACTAACTAAAGTCCAGAGTTAGGGCTTACTCTTTGTATTGTACATTCTTGGTTCTGATAAATGTATAATGACATGTATCCACATGACAGTATCATTCAGAATAGATTAACTGGCCTAAAAATCCCCTTCTTCACTTATTTATCCCTCCTTTCTTCCCCCTGACCCCTGGCAACTACTGATCTTTTAAAACTGTCTCCATAGTTTTGCCTTTTCCAAAAAGTTGCTTTTATTTTTAAGGTTTACTTATTTATTTTAGAGAGAGAGCATGAGCAGGAGAGGCAGAGGGAGAGGGAGAGAGAATCTCAAGCAGACTATGTGCACTGAGTGTGGAACCTGACGCAGGGCTTAATCTCATGACTCTTGAGAACATGACCTGAGCCGAAACCAAGAGTCAGAAGCTTAACTAACTGTGCCACCCAGGTGCCCCCCAGAAAGTTGCCTTTTTTAAAGCAAATATTTATAAGTCACATCTTGGCTAAGAAACCTATAAAATCAGCTACAAGAAGCACTGAACTATTGGGAAATCATTTTATAAAGAACAAAGTTAGGGGCACCTGGGTGGCTCAGTTGGTTAAGCGACTGCCTTCAGCTCAGGTCATGATCCTGGAGTTCCAGGATCGAGTCCCACATCAGTCTCCCTGCTCAGTGGAGAGTCTGCTCTCCCTCTGACCCTCCCCTCTCTCATGCTCTCTCTCTCTCTCTCTCAAATAAATAAATAAAATCTCAAAAAAAAAAAGAACAAAGGTAGAGGTCACTTACTATCACAAGGAGAAATAATACATGGCTGAATGAAATCACTGATGTGGAGATCATTGAATGAAATTATGTGCAGAATACAAACCAAATATTGACATCTGTGCGGCACATCTGTGAGGGAGAAGGGCTTGACAATTTTATTTTGTTACAGAAAATCTATGCCATTAATGGAGATTTTCCTTTTGTTGTAGAAAAGCACCTTCAACATCTTTATGATACAGGAGGTTTACCAGTGGAAAAGAATTTTCAGTGCAGAACAGACATATTTTCTAATTTGAAATCTCAGACGCACACAATTTTTCCCATTTTCAATGCATTGGTTGGCTCCCTTAAGTTATTTATGTACAAGTCTATTTCCCCCACTAGATTATAGCTTGTCTTTGTAGGATTTATTTATCTTTACATTTCCCAGTGCTTAACACATAAGTAAATGGACAATTGCTGTCTGGCAAATGAACTTTATAAACAAAACATATGTAAAAAATTCTCCTTTCACTTCTCACAGTTCTCAATAAAACTGACCCATTACTTTATAAATATTATTTTTTAATAAATGAAGTATTTTTCTTTTTTTTTAGATTTTTATTTATTCATTTGAGAAGGAGTGAGAGAGAGAGCTGGAGGGAAAAGGAGAGAGAATCTGAATCAGACTCTGCTGAGTACAGAGCCCAACATGGGGCTCAATCTCATGACTGTAAGATCATGACCTGAGCCGAAACAAGAGTCGGACACAGCCAACTGAGCCACCCAGGTGCCCCCCACAAATCAAGTATTTTTCTAGACATTTTAAATAATAAACTTAAAAGATGCTTATGGTAAAAAAGAAAAAAATTAAACATTGTAAAATGATATAATGGAAAACAATAGCCCTTCCTTACCAACTCATTATTCCCATTTCCCAGAGATAGCCACAATTATTGTTTTGTGTTTAGCCTTTCAGAAATGTGCTATGCATATATACTCATACTATTATGTAATTTCATATATATTTTACCTTTAAAAAGGTATTCTCATGGTTCCTACTAAGGCCGGAAAGCTGAGTATCACAGGTGAAAAATATGTGTTCAAAAGAGATGTGCTATGTAGATAATGCTTAGGTCATTCCATAGCCATCTCCTATTTCCAGCCTATATATGAGAAGTCTAGAGAAATTGAAAAGTGAGGATTTCTTTTAAGAGCATTATTACTGTGTATACTTCTCTCTTGTAGCAAGCCAAATAAGAAATGCGTCAGGAAATGTATTTATTGGGGCACCTGGGTGGCTCAGTTGTTAAGCATCTGTCTTCGGCTCCGGTCATGATCCCAGGGTCCTGGGATCGAGCCCCACATCAGGCTCCCTGCTCCGCGGGAAGCCTGCTTCTCCCTCTGCCACTCCCCCTGCTTGTGTTCCCTCTCTCACTATATCTCTCTGTGTCAAATAAATAAATTAAAAAAAAAATGCATTTATTGAGAATAGGGGTGTCTGCCAGGAGAAGGACCTACATGCAATAGTGTTTTTCCCTTTCCTCCCCACCTCCCTACCTAGATACTTACTGAGCTGCAGAAACCTGCTGAACAAGTGTTACAGGACAGAAGTAGAGCTTGGTGACAGAAATGGGAGAAGTTGACTGTTGCCCACTGGGATTGATGTAAACAGAGGTAAGCATTTGATTCTTTCCTAGAAAAATTGAGTGAAGAGGATTTCTGCTTCTGGCTGTATGGTATACTAGACGTTCATTGAATCCCCCTTCTGATATATCAAACATTCTAGATAAAAACTTACATACAGATAAACACCAAAGGCATGATCCATGAAATAAATTATTGATAAGCTAGGTTGAATTAAAAATTAAAAACCTCTGCTCTGTGAAGATACTGTAAAGAAAATGAGAAAACAAGCCATAGATCAGGTGCAAACATTTGCAAAAGACACATCTGATAAAGGACTGTTATCCAAAATATACAAAGAACTCTTAAAACTCAACAGTAAGAAAACAAATAACCCAATTAAAAAAATAGTCAAAGACCTTAACAGACACCTCAACAAAGAAGGTACAGTATACAGATGGTAAATAAGCATAATGAAAAGATGATCTATGTCATATGTCATTAGGAAAATGCAAATGAAAAGAATGAGATACCACTACCCACCTAACAGAATACCCAAAATCCTGAACACTGACCACGCCAAGTGCTGGCAAGGATGTGGAGCGACAGGAACTCTCATTCATTGCTGGTGGAAGTGCAAAATGATACAGCCACTTAGGAAGACAGTCTGGTGGTGTCTTATTTTATTTTATTTTTTTAAATAATTTTTTATTGTTATGTTAATCATACATTACATCATTAGTTTTTGATGTAGTGTTCCATGATTCATTGTTTGTGCATAACACCCAGTGCTCCACGCAGAATGTGCCCTTTGACAGTCTGGTGGTGTCTTAAATCTAAACATACTTTTACTCAATCAAGCAACTGTGCTCCGTGGTATTTACCCAAAGGAGTTGAAAACTTATGTGCACACAAAAATCTGTATACAGATGTTTATAGCTGCATTATTCATAATTGCCAAAACTTGGAAGCAACCAAGATGTCTTTAAGTGGGTGAATGGATAAACAGTGGCAAATCTAGACAATGGTATATTATTCAATGCTAAAAAGAAATGAGCTATCAAGCCATGAAAAGACATGGAGGAAACTTAAATGAATGTTACTAAGTAAAGGAAGCCAATTTGAAAAGGCTACATAGTGTATATATACAACCACATGACCTTCTGGAGAAGGCAAAACTATGGAGATACTAAAGATTAGAGTTTCTGGGTGCCTGGGTGGCTCAGTCGCTAAGCATCTGCCTTCAGCTCAGGTCATGATCCCAGGGTCCTGAGATCGAGCCCCGCATCGGGCTCCCTGCTCCACAAGAGGCCTGCTTCTCCCTCTCCCATTCCCCCTGCTTGTGTTCCCTCTCTCACTGTGTCTCTCTCTGTCAAATAAATAAATAAAATCTTTAAAAAAAAAAAGATCAGAGTTTCTAGGAATTGGGGAGAGGGAGGGATGAATAGGCAGAGTACAGAGTATTTCTAGAACAGTGAATATTATAATGGTAGATATGATATATATGATATTATAATGGTATGATATGATATTATAATGGTAGATACATGTAATTATAAATTTGTCCAAACTCTTAGAATGTACAACATCAAGAGTGGACCCTAACGTGAACTACAGAATATGGGTGATTATGATGTGTCATTTTAGGTTCATCAATTATAACAAATGCCTCACTCTGATGTGGGATGTTAATACTAGGGAAACCTGTACATGTGTGAATGTAAGAGGTATATGGGAAATCTCTGTACCCCGGTTTTGCTGTGAACCTAAAGGTGCTGTAAAAAAATAAAGCCTTTTCTTAAAAACAAACAAACAAAACCCGTATTTAAAATGAAAAAATTAGGGGCGCCTGGGTGGCTCAGTCATTAAATGTCTGCCTTCGGCTCAGGTCCTGATCCCAGGGTTCTGGGATCGAGCCCCGCATTGGGCTCCCTACCCGGCGGGAAGCCTGCTTCTCCCTCTCCTATTCTCCCTGCTGTGTTCCCCCTCTCGCTGTCTCTGTCTGTCAAATAAATAAATAAAATCTTTAAAAAAAATGAAAAAATTAGGACAACCCTTTCGGGTCCCCTCCCTCTTCGGGAGTTTTGTACTATCACTTTGCTATTGCTCAATAAACTTTGCTTTGTTGCCCACCAAAAAAATTAATAATAAAATGAAAATGAAAAAATTAAATGCATTGTTGAACTTAGGCTAGAAACAACAAAGTTTGAACCTTTTGCCATAAAAGAGAGCTGGAGGTGGCCTTTGTCTGATCTGTGTATTAGTGTGGGCAGACCTGGGTTTTAGTAACCCATCTATACCAGGAACAAGAAGCAAAATCTGAGGTCTGAGAAATATCAGATAGGAGAAACCTCTGCCTAAAAGTAAGATCTGGAAAGAGTGATACCCTTAGTATGTAAACTAGGAAAAACTATACCAGACAATGTGAGATTGTAACTATATGTGCATGTTTTGTTTTGGATCTGGATAGAAGGGAAAAAATATATATCTCACCTCATATTTCCTAATCATAAGCTTGAGCTCCACCTATATGGCCCATAATACTCCAAGCCAACAATTTCAAGAGAATCAGATATGCAATGATTGCAGTTACAGAATTATCAGAAACAGAGTACAAAATAACTGTGTTTGATATACTTCAAGAATTAATAAACAGAAATAAAAATAAGAGACGGGAAAAAAAGACTACTGAAACTGGCTAATGAAATTTGAAAGGGAAAAACACAAACTCTAGAAATATATTTATAATTAAAACTGAAAACTCAGGATATAGATCAAATAGTAAGTTATACCTAGCTGAAGAAAGGAGGATAGACCTGCAAAATAGATCTAAAAGAATAACACAAATGTGCTTAGCACAGGGAAGCAAAGACATGAAATATAGTTGAAGAGATCTTAAGAGATATGAAGGATAGAGTGAAAAAGCCTTGCATATGTTCCATTCTAAGACCCAGAATGATTAGAGAGAATGAGGAAATTATGGATTGATTTCTTTTTTTAAAAAAAAAAAAGATTTATTTATTCATTTGAGACAGAGAGAGCATGAGCAGAGGGGGAGAGGCAGAGGGAGAAGCAGACTCTCTGCTGAGCCAGGAGCCCCAACGTGGGGCCCGACGTGGGCCCCAATCCAGGACCCAGAGATCCTGACCTGAGCCCAAGGCAGATGCTTAACCATCTGAGCCACCCAGGTGCCCCTGGATTGATTTTTATTTATGTTGCTTATGATCTTTTGGATTCCTCAATCTGAAAGTGTATGACTTTCAAGAATTCATGAAAATTTTCAGCCATTATCTTGACTCGTAATTTTTTTCAGTTTTTGTTTGAAATGTCTTTTTTCTTTTTTCTTCATTTAAAAGATGTTTCACTGAGATATAGAACTTTAATTTGCTAGTTATTTCCTCTCATCATTTTGAAGATGTCATTCCAATATCCTTTGGTTTTGGGACAGCAGTCAATCTAATGGTCATTCTTTGTAGGTTTGCTGGATTTTCTTTCCTCTACTTTTAATATCATCTGTTTGTCTTTGGTATTCTATAGAAACTCAGTAAATAAACTTGAGAGAGGAAAATGATCCCAGAAATTTCTGAGATACAGGAGGAATGGTGAACAAAGAAAAAAAGTAAACATAATTAAAGCTAAAAAAAACTAATAAAATGTTCAATTATTGCCATTTCAAGAAACCAAGATAGAATTAAATTATTATACCACACTTTTAAATTATGATGCAATTAAGTGAAAATAATTGCAAAATTATAATTCAAATAATCCCAAACTTTTAGAAATTAAAAAAAAATTTTCTAATGGAAATTTGGACATATTATCATTAAAAGAGAAGAATAATATAAAAACTTCTTATAAGAAAATTAGAAAATTAATTTTTCAAAAGTATTTTAATAAACATTTCTAATTTAACAAATTAGGAAAAGAATAACATAATAGGTAAAAGGAAGACTATAGTAAAGAGCAAAGAAATAAAAATAGAAAACAAAATAGTGTCAACAAAAACAAAATTGGAATTTTTTTTTAAGATTTATTTTTAAGTATCTCTACACCCAGTGTGGGGCTCAAAATCACAACCCCAAGATCAAGAGTCACATGCTCCACCAGCTGAGCCATCTGGGTGCAAAATTGGAATGATTAATACAACTGTAAACTCTAATCAAAAATATAAAGGGCCAAACAACAAAAAAGAAATAAAAGGCATCCAAATTGGCAAAGTAAAACTTTCACTATTTGCAGATGACATGATATTATATATAGAAAACCTGTAAGACTCCACCAAAAAACTGCCAGAACTGATAAATGAATTCAGTTTGATTGCAGGGTACAAAATCAACGTACAGAAATCTGTTGCATTTCTATACACCAATAATGAAGCAGCAGAAAGAGAAATTAAGAAAACAATCCCAGTTACAATTGTACCAAAAACCATAAGATACCTAGGAATAAACCTAACCAAAGAGGTAAAAAACTTGTACTCTGAAAACTATAAAAGTGATGAAAGAAATTGAAGATGATACAAAGAAATGCAAAGACATTCCTTGCTCATGGATCAGAAGTACAAATACTGTTAAAATGTTTATACCACCCAAAGCAATCTACACATTTAATTCAATCCCCATCAAAATACCAACAGCATTTTTCACAGAACTAGAACAAACATTTCTAAACTTTGTTTTGAACTACAAAAGACCCCAAATAGCCAAAGCAATCTTAAAAAAGAAAAGCAAAGCTGGTGCCATCATTATGGACTTCAAGTTATATTACAAAGCTGTAGTAATCAAAATAGTATGGTACTGCCACAAAAATAGACACATAGATCAACAGAACAGAATGGAGAGCCCAGGAATAAAACCATGATTAGATGGTCAATTAGTCTTTGACCAAGCAAGAAAACATATTCAATGGAAAAAGGACAGTCTCTTTAACAAGTTGTGTTGGGAAAACTGGACAGCTACATGCAAAAAGAATGAAACTGGACCACTTTCTTACAGCATACACAAAAATAAATTCAAAATGGATTAAAGACCTAAATGTGAGACCTGAAACCATAAAAAACTTAGAAGAGAACATAAGCAGTAAACTCTTTGACATCAGCCATAGCAACTTTTTTTCTAGATATGTCTCCTGAGGCAAGGGAAACAAAAGCAAAAATAAACTATTGGGACTACATCAGAATAAAAACTTCTTCACAGCAAAGGAAACAATCTATGAACCAAAAAGGCAACAAAACTAAAACAATCAACAAAACTACAGAATGGGAGAAAATATCTGCAAATTAGATATCCAATAAAGGGTTAGTATCCAAAATATATAAAGAACTTATTCAACTCAACACCCAAAAAACAAATATTCAAATTAAAAATGGGCAGAAGAGATGAACAGACGTTTCTCCAAAGAAGACATACAGATGCCCAAGAGGCACATGAAAAGATGTGCATCATCCCTTACCATCAGGGAAATGGAAATCAAAACCCCCAGAAGATTTCATCTCATACCTGTCAGAATGGCTAAAATCAACAACACAAGAAACAACAAGTGTTGGCAAGGATGTGGAAAAAAAGGAACCTCTTGCACTGTTGGTGCAAACTGGTACAGCCTCTGTGGAAAACACTATGGAAGTTCCTCAAAAAGTTAAAAATATAACTACCCTGTGATCCAGCAATTGCACTACTGGGTATTTAACCAAAGAATACAAAAACACTAATTCAAAGAGATACATGCACCCCTATGTTTATAGCAGCATTATTTACAATATCCAAGATATGCAAGCAGCCCAAGTATCCATCTATTGATGAATGGATAAAGAGGTGGTATATATATATATATATATAATGGAATATTATTCAGCCATAAAAAATGAAATCTTGCCATTTCCAATAAAATGGGTGGAGCTAGAGAGTATAATGCTAAGTGAAATAGTCAGAGGAAGACAAATACTGTATGATTTCATTCATATGTGGAATTTAAGAAAAAAACAAGCAAACAAAGGGGGGAAAAAGAGAGAGAGACAAACCAAAAAAGACACTTAACTATAGAGAACAGACATAGTAATCAAAGGAGAGGTTGGTGGGGTAATGGGTTAAACAGGTGATAGGATTAAGGACAGCACTTGTGATAAGCACTGGGTGTTATATGGAATCGTTGACTCACTATTTTGTACACCAGAAATGAATATAACACTGTATGTTAACTAACAGGAATAAAAATAAAAAGTTAAAAAAGTGATAAGGGGCACAACTTAAAAATATTAGGAATGAAGGGGAGTCTGGGTGGCTCAGTCAGTTAAGTGTCTGCCTTCAGCTTAGCTCATGATCTCAGTGTCCTTGGATCGAGGTGAGAGTTGGGCTCCCTGCTCAGCAGGGAGTCTGTTTCTCCCTCTCCCTCTGCCCCTCTCCACAATTCATGCTCTCTCTAGCTCTCTTTCTCTCTCTCTCAAATAAATAAAATCTTTAAAAAAATATTAAGAACGAATAAATAAACAAAAAAAAAACATGTAGCAGGTATTTTAAAACATTCTAAACAACCTTATGGCAAAGAGTGTTGAAATACATACAAAATAGACAAATCTCTAGAAAAATATAATTACCAATCTAAAATAGAAATCTGTATAGTTATATGGCAAAAAAATAGAACATGTATGATCATGTAGCAATAAAAGAAATTCAATCACTAGACCAAAATTCTCATAAAGAAAACTCTAGACCCATATAGTTTTATGTGCCCTACCAAACATTCAAGGAAATTTTGATCATTCATTTTTTTTCAGGAAGTATAAAAAAGGGGACATTCTCCAACTTCTTTAATGAAAATGGTATGAACTTAATATCAAATTCAGAGAAGAATGCAAAAAAAAGGAAATTATAGCCTGTATCTCCCTCCTAATTAACGAATCAATCTTAAATGAGATATTAGCAAATTTAGCCTACAAGGCATTATTAAAGTAGATACATCAAGTCAAAGTTTATTTTATTATAAGAATAGAAAGTTCATTTAATATTAGAATATCTAATTATCTGTATTAAAATTTTAATATAGAAAAACTTACTCATCATAATAGATTTAAAAAAGCATTGTATAACATTTAACAATCATTTTTGATAAAAGCTATTAGTAAACTAGGAATAGAAAGGAACTTCCATAATTTTATAAAAGATATCTACACATGTCTACAAAAATACACAAAATACAACAAGTATCCTACTTAATGGTGATAGATCAGAAACAGGAAAGGATGTCCATTATGGCTCCTCTTTTCAGCATGGTCCTGGAGGTCCTAGTTACTACAATCTGGCCAGAAAAAGAAATAAAATGTAATCGGGATTGGAAAGAAAGAAATAAAACTGTTATCATTTGCAACTGATCATCACTATTGAAAACAAAATAATCTATATACAAAATTGTTATTATCAATAAGGTTGCTAGCTAGAAATCATTATTAAAAAGTCAATTGCAGGGGTGCCTGGGTGGCTCAGTCGTTAAGCGTCTGCCTTTGGCTCAGGTCATGATCCCAGGGTCCTGGGATCGAGCCCCACATCGGGTTCCCTGCTCTGTGGGAAGCCTGCTTCTCTCTCTCCCACTCCCCCTGCTTGTGTTCCCTCTCTCACTGTGTCTCTCTCTGTTAAACAAATAAAATCTTAAAAAGAAAAAAAAGTCAATTGTATCTCTGTATACTGGCAATAAACAGATAAAACTTTTTGTTGAGGAGAAGGAATGATCAAAGACCTACAATCTGTAGACATTTAATCTGTGACAGAAATGGCAATGGAGATGAGTGGGAAAGGAGGAATTTTCCATAAAAGGCACTAGAAAAACTGAATAAGGAAGAATGTGAAAGTGTACCCTTACCTCACATCAAATGAAAAATAATAGAAATAAATCTACGTGTGTTAAAGACCTAAATATAAAAGGCAAAATTATAGACATTTTATAAGATAATACAGAAGATGGTATCCATGATCTCAGATAGGGAAGAATTTCTTAAACAAGATACAAAAAAGCACCAACTGGGGGTGCCTGGGTGGCTCAATTGGTTAAGCGGCTGCCTTTGGCTCAGGTCATGATCCCAGCATCCTGGGATGGAGTCCTGCATGGGGCTCCTTGCTCAGCAGGGAGCCTGATTCTCCCTCTCCCTCTGCCTGCCTATCTGCCTGCTTGTGATTTCTCTCTCTCTCTCTCTCTGTCAAATAAATAAATAAATATTTTTTTTTAAAAAGGCACTAACTGTAAAGGAAAAGATTGAGAAATTTGGTTACATTGAAACTAAGAACTTCTCTATCAAAACACACTATCAGTGAATCTACAATTATCTCAGAATGTAAAAAATTTTGCTGAGTTAAAAAAAAACACGTTATAATCAGAGAGTGAGACAAATTCTAAGAGACTCCTAACTCTAGGAAACAAACTGAGGGTTGCTGGTGGGGGGAGATGGGTGGGGGGATGGGGTAACTGGGTGATGGGCATTAAGGAGGGCACTTGATGTAATGAGCACTGGCTGTTATATACAACTGATGAATCACTGAGCTCTACCTCAAACTAGGAATACAGTATATGTTAATTAAGTGAATTTAAATAAAATAAAATAAATACACATTATCAAGAGTAAAGATGAGCAAAAACCTATGGAAATTTATCTGCTTACATAAAACTGACAATGGGTTAGTATGAAGAATACATAAAGTATTCCTACAATTTACTTAGAAAAAGCCAGAAAATGATAAATTTAAAAAGTGATCAAAGGATTTGAGTAAGTCTTAAATAACCTCAATCTGGAAACATCTCAAATATCAATGGAAGGTAGAATAGATAAATAAATTATGGTACAGTAGAATGTTATAGAGAAATTAACAAATGAACCACAACGTTGGTATAATTCATAAAGGTTAAAAAAAGATGTTAAGTAAAACATCATAGAAGTCATAGAAGAATATATACATAAACATTTTTAAACAAACAATTATTAGTGTCAGACCAAGTATTTTACAATTATTCATTTACTTAATCCTCTAAACAATTCAGTGATGTAACTGCTATTATTATCTTCAGTTTACAGATGCAGAAACTGATGTATAGAAAGATTAAGTCACTGCCCAAGATCACATCAATGGGGCGGGACCTGATTTAAAACCAGACAATCTGTCTCCAGGGTCTGGAATATACCTCCATTCATATAAAGTTCAAAAGCAGGCACAGCTAAGCAACATTATTATTTAGTAATATATGTGTATTTGGCAATAAATGTGGCAAAAACTATTATTAAATGTAAAACAAAACAAAACAGTACAAAATTTACAATTACCTGTTGTAGGGAAGGGAAGGGAATGCAACCTTAGAGGGAAACAGGATTCAAAGAAATTGGCAATGCTCTCTTTCTTAAGAGAGCATCTAGGAGGTGTGTATATAGATGTTAATTTTATTGTTGATGTTGTTATTCTGTAGTGTACATATCCATAACATGTAGCCTTTTTTTGGTATGCTATATTCCTGAATTAAAAAAAAAAAAAAAAGTTTAAAAAAGAGAGGTTAGCCTCTGAACCCTGAACAGAGGAAGAGTCCCTGCAGTGGAAGAGAAACCTGTACTCGAGAAGTTTTCTGTGATCTACATGTGTGCCAGAGAAGGTAGTTGGGCTGAATCCTCTTGAAAGGATCCTACCCCTACAGACACCCGGGGTAAGGGTATGTGGATAATATCTGAGAAGCCAGGGCCCGCCTGAGAGAGCACAGTGTAAGGGAGGGCTCTCTCTGGGGAGTAGGGATGGAGAGAGGTGTCCAGAGAGCTCACAAAAGCAGCCCAAGAGAGAAGAGCCAGCATCTGAATAACTGCACCAGAAAGCAGACATGAGAGGTAGTAGAAGGAGAAAGGATAAAATGGTAGAAGAACAAGTTAGAAGAGTGAAGGGAGAGCGGACGAGCTTTGAACTGGTTAAAATTAAATTCTTGATACTAGACTAGACTGGAGTCTCTGTTACCTATAAATGAGGCTTTTTGTTAATTTATGAAAGTGACAGGGAAAAATTAAGGGGATCTGCCTGAGATACTGTCCAAAAAAGGAAGATTTTGCAGAGCTTGTTTGAAGCCCAGTGGGGAGAACCAGTAAAGATGTTTCCCACTTGCACTTTACCAAGTTCAATAAACTAATTCAGATTATATAGTGACACTTTAAGACATGGGCTTAAATTGTGCAGGTCCACTTATATGCAGATTTTTTCCTATAAATACAGTAGCATACTGTAAATGTATTTTTTCTTTCCTATTATTTTCATAATAACATTTTCTTTTCTCTAGCTTACTTTATTGTAAGAATACAGTATATAATACATATAACATACAATATGTGTGTTAATCAAATATTTATGTAATCAGTATGGCTTCCAGTCAACAGTAGGCCTATTAGTAGTTAAGTTTTGGGGGAGTCAAGTTACACACAGGTTTTTGACTGTGTTGGGGATCAGTGCCCCTAACGCTGGCATTGTTCAAGGGTCAACTGTATACAAATGTCTATTCCTTTACCTTTTAAAAATAACTTTATTGAGATATGATTCAAATATTTTAATGTTCAGCCTTTCCAGGTACAATTCAGTGGCTTTTAGTGTATTCACAAGGTTGTAAAGTCAGCATCACTAACTTCAGAACATTTCATCACCCCAAAAGGATACCCTATACATATAATCAGTTACTCCCCATTTCCTGCTGCACTGGCAATCACTAAACTATTTTCTGGTGTCTATGAATTTGTCTGGTCTTGTCATTTCATATAAGTGGGATCAGGCCACTTGTGTCTGGCTCATTTTACTTAGCATGATGTTTTTAAATTTCATCTTTGATGTACCATGTACATTATGTTCCATCTTTCTATAGCTGTGTAGTATTCCATTGCATGGCTATATCATATTTTGTTTTTCTATTCATCAGTTGATAAACGTTTCAGTTTCTACTTTTTCCTGCATTATTCATAATGCTGCTATGAACATTCATGTACAAGGTTTTGGGTGAACATCTGCTTTCAATTCTCTCGAGTAAATACATAAGAGTGGAATTGCTATAGCGTATGGTAAACTCTAACATTTTTTTAAAGGTTTTTTTTTTTTAGGATTTTATTCATTCATGAGAGAGAGAGACAGAGAGAGACAGAGAGGCAGAGGGAGAAGCAGGCTTCCCGCTGAGCAGGGAGCCGGATGCGGGACTCAATCCCAGGACTCTGGGATTATGATCTGAGCTGAAGGCAGACACTTAACCAACTGAGCCACCCAGGTGCTCCTCTGTTTAACATTAGAAAATGTTAAACTTGGAAAAACTGTTTTCCAAGTACTGCATTATTTTACAACCTAGTCAGCAGTGTATGAGGGTTCCAATTCTCCACATCCTCACTAACACTTGTTCGCCTTTTATTTTAACCATTCTAAAGGGGGTACAAAGGAATCTCATCATGATTTTGATTTGCATTTCCCTAAAGACTAATGATGCTGAACATTGTTTTATGTATTTATTAACCATTAACTAATAACCATATCTTCTTTGGAGAAATGTCTATAGATCCTTTGCCCATTTTTAATCGGATTATTTGTCTTTTTATTGTTGAATTGGAAAAGTTCTTTATATATTCTAGATAAAGTGCCTTGTGCTATATATGATTTGCACATATTTTCTCCCATTCTACGGGTTTTTTACTTTCTTTATGATGTCTTTTGAAATACAAATTTTCTTAATTTTGAGGAAATTCTATCACTCATTTTTTTCTTTTGTTGCTTGTGCTTTTGTCTGTATCTTTTTTTATACACAAATGTAATCGTATTATACCCATGATTCCTCAACTTGCTTTTTCTTATTAATAGTTCTTGGGTATCTTTCCACATCTCTCTTTCTCTCTCTCTTCTTCTGTCTCTCTCTATCTCACACACATATAAAAACATGCACATCTATCTATCTATACTATATATTATTTTATAACAGCATAGTATCTTATTTTATGTAGGTAAATAAGAAGTTCTCCATTGATGGACATTTAGGTTTTTACAGCTTTTTGCTATTTTAGCCAGGCAAATATTCTGAGACTATATCCTCATATACATGTGTTAGTATACCAATATTGTATATTTCTAATTGTGAGAGTGTTGGGTTAAAGAGTACTTCTATTTGAAATTTTGGAGATACTACCAAATTATCTTCAGTGATGTTATATGTTTTTTATATATATTATTCCCTAATAGTGTTTGAGAATGTCTTGCATACACAGTGTACAACCAAAATTTTTAGCTTTACCCATCTGATAAGTCAAAAATGGTATTTTGTTTTGCCTTTCTTTTGTTTGAGGTTGACCATGTTTTATATGGTTATTAGACATTTGTATTTCCTTTTGTATAAACTATTCCTTTATAAACTTTGCCCATTTTTCTAGTGGATTGTCTTTTTATTGAATTTTCAGAACACTGTATTTTTAAAAATTTTGCATTTTCTCAGTTATATATGTTGTAATATTTTTCTTATTTTGTTACTTTCTTTTGAATTTCCTTATTGACTTTTTGTTGTAAAGAGGTTTAGGATGCCTTTTTAATTAAATTTCCTACTCTTTTTCTTATGAACTTCAGCAAATGTTTTTTTCCTCTTTTTTCTTAATTTTCTCTAAGGACTTTTTCCTATTCAAATTTTGAAGAACCTGACATCATTGGCTCTTCTTTTTCTTGACTTAATTATAAAAACCACTGCACATAATTCTTTGAAAACTTAATTGCCTAGAATAGGCAATATGTCATGTACATAAGCCCAGTGAATAAATATTATTGAATAATGCTTTCAAATTCATATTTAAATTTTTTACTTTTCAAGACTGTCTAAATCATTTTTTTTAATTCAAAGCTTAAAATCAAAATTGTTTGGCACATCCCTTTACCAAATAAAACCAATACAAAATAAGGTTTTAAGCATAACAAATTCTATATAACACTTGCCATTTTACCAACAAAGTTCAATGGTTTGTTCATGTTGTTCATGTTGCTGTTGCTCTTTTAATTATTGGTAGAATAACAGTTGCTTCCTGAGGGGCTGAGAAGAACAGACATTTGAGCCTTTATATTTGGAGAGAGCCTTTTGTTCAGTCCAGAAGCCCTAAAGATTCCCAAGCACCAGTCAAAAAGGGTGTTTCCCAACCCTGAGTGACACCTGAATACATGTCATCCACAACAAAAGGAGGGTTTCAATGTGTTCAGGCAGGAGATTAAACAGAGAGTCTTTTCAGAAATGAACAGAAGTGCCTAAAAGTTGCAGTTCAATTCATTTAACCTGTTACCAGAAGTCTGCTAACTTTCTTTCTTGCTTTCTGTTCCAAGCCATATCTGCAACAGTTGTGACAAGAACAAAGTAAGCCATTGTCTGCATTCTTGATCATATATCCAAACTCCTGTAATTATTCTTACAAAAATGCATAGTTTGAATTTTGTTAATAATGACATTTTGAGTTGCATAGGATGTTAGTGGTATTATTTTTCAGAGTTTTGCTTTTAAAATTAAATAAATATACTAAAGGCATATAGTTATAAAAACATTCATGGCAAAAAGACTTACAAAAGAAACTATAAGAGCTGTAGAGGCCGGCAGGAAACTCATTACCCAAAGCCTTGAGATTGAAACCAAGATCAGAATCTAATCTGTCTGACCCAAGCTAGATGATATCTGGGAACACAAATCTTATTATTTCACACCCAAGTTTAAATTTCCTTTATAATTCCTCACTGTCTAAAAAGAAAGTCCAAACCCCATAACAAAGTCCTATGAGGCCTTTCATGCGATGAACATGTTGCCTTACTATATTCGTCTCCCAACCCTAAGAAAATCTGCACTTCAGTCATTCTAAATTTGCCCCGTGCTCTGTCCATGGTATTTTCTTTTATTCCTACATATCTTTCCTGCATGGTTTGTATGTGTGTTTTCTTCATCTCAGTTAACCATTTTGCAAACTTCTATTCATCAAATTCAACCTTAATGGCTTCTCTTGGAAGGTTTTGCCGTTCCCTTAGATATAGCCTTCCCTCTTCCATTATTTTGTGACATTGTTCATTCTAGTAGTAATTATTTATGGATTTTCCTGCCCTGATACTTGGAGCTACTCAAACTGAGAGACCACTTCATATTTATGTCTGTATTTGAATTGGTTTAGAATCTAAGTCCTATGATAGAAAGAGCTATGTATTAATATTCATAACACTTCATCTTAAAAAATAAATACCTGAGAAATTGGATTAATCCATGAGAAGCTGTATTTATAATTTGGATTCTCTAGCAGTAAGCCTCAAACGCAGGACTTGCTATCTTCTGCCAGTCTAAAGGCACAATCCTCCTCATTATAAAAATCTAATTTGAAGTGATGTTATGGGCAAAATTACACAATGGAGTTGTAATTTATAATTTATTCCTTTTTTTGAGATGTAACTGACATATAACATTGTGTAAGTTTAAGGTTTACAATGTGATAATTTGATACATATGTATATTTCAAAATGTTTACCACAATAAGATTAGTTAACACATCCTTTACCTCGCATAATTACCATTTTATCGTTGTTATGATAAGAACCCTAGAGCTCTAGTCTCATAGCAACTTTTTAAAAAGATCTCTATTATTAAGATTATTGATTTGGAGGTTTATAAAATTTGTGATTATTTCTTCCAATATTGTAATGTGCAAATTATTTGAGAATATTCAATTATGGTAAAAAGGCAAGTAAACAGATGGTATGAGTAAATAAAACACATAAAAAATATAAAGCATAGATAGTAAGCTATTGATTTTTAAGTCCATAGGATATAAGTATGCATAATAAGTAAAAAGTAGCATGTCAGATACAGGCAAACTTACAACATATATGAAATATCAAGAATAAATTACTAATCTTTAACATACACCAAAGATATATAAAATTAATAGAAACGGTGATGGAGAAAAAGTGTTACTTAGAAAGAAGCATAAAGAACAATTCATGATCATGATGACCCCTGGATAATAATAACACAATTATCATCCCATTCTGGTCTCAAGTGTTCTCTTCTCAACCCAAGAAACACAAATAAAAGCCACAGTGACTCAACAGGTTAGTTTTTTTGATAGACAAATGTGTATCATTGCCCATCTGTGGGCGTCTTGTTCAAATCTCAACTATGGCTCTCGTAATCACATTATAAGCCAGGAGACCTAATATAGCAGAGAGAGACACAGGACATTTGAGCTTTGAATAAGGGATTCAGATAGTATGGTATTTTCTCTCTTAATCTAAGTGTGTTAACCTAATCAATCTCTTTTTTATGAGTTCATACTGATATCTTCAAATGATTTAATAAACTGTAGTTTAAACATATTAATTTTGTCAATAAGCCTTTCCGCTCTATGGCCCATGGGATAGCTTGCCTGGTAGTATACATGGAGACTATCATCACATCAAGGTAATTCTCCATGTGACAAGTAAAACTGTAGATTCTACTGGATTTTTTTTGGAATCACATAGCTCAAGTGAAATTACTAAATAAAAGAATAAATGACACAGGCAAGAAAATGATCTTTTCAATCAAGAACAAAACATTTATGCTAGCTAAATAATCATGAAACATTAAAAAAGTCATTGTGATTGAGGAAATAATTTCCCTGTTAAATATTAAGAGTTATGAACCCTGTTGAAAACATTCAAAATAGAAGTGATAGAGTGGAATTGGTGAAACAATAACCTGGGGAGCAAAACAAGAACTCTAATCTGGCTTCTGTCAATTCTTAGATGGCCGACTTACTTGGATTGCTTAACTTTACTGAGTTGTGGTTTCCTCACATGACAAATGAGAAAAGAAAAGAAAAAGAAAAAAACCCAAGAAGGCATTTTGTAGATATGATTAACATTTATGATCAGTTGACTTTACATAAGGAAGATTATACTTAATGGCACAAAAATAGACACATACATCAATGGAATAGGATAGAAAGCCCAGAAACAAATCCACAATTATATGGTCAATTAACTTCATCAAAAGAGGCAAGAATATGTAATAGGAAAAGGACAAACTCTTCCACAAATGGTGTTGGGAAAACTGGACAGCTACATGCAAAAGAATAAAACTGGACCACTTTCTTACACCATACACAAAAATTAAATTCAAAATAAATAAAGACCTAAATGTGAGACCTGAAACCATAAAAATGCTAGAGGAGAGCACAGGTAGTAATTTGTCTGAAATCGGCTATAGCAACATTTTTCTACATCTGTGTCCTAAGGCAAGGGAAATAAAAGCAAAAATAAACTATTGGGACTATATAAAAATAAAAAAGCTTTTGCACAATGAAGGAAACAATCAATAAAAATAAAAGACAACCTACTGAATAGGAGAAGATATTTTCAAATGATATCCAGTAAAAAGTATCCAAAATATATAAAGAACTTATACAACTCAACACCCAAAAAGAAATACTCCAAAAAAAAATGGACAGAAGACACACGAACAGACATTTCTCCAAAGATGACATACAGTTGGCCAACAGACATAATGCTCAATATCACTCATCATCAGGGAAATGCAAATCGAAACTACAATGAGGTATCACAATGAGATAGCCATCAGAATGGCTAAAATCAACAAACAAGAAATAGCAAGTTTTCGTGAGGATGTGGAGGAAAAGGAACCCTCTTGCACTGTTGGTGGGTGTGCAAACTGGTGCAGCCACTCTGGAAAACAGTATGGATGTTCCTCAAAAAATTAAATATAGAACTACCTGGTTTCCAGTAATTACACTGCTGGATATTTACCCAAAGAATATAAAAATACTAATTTGAAAGAATATATGCACCCCTATGTTTATAGCAGCATTATTTACAATAACCAAGATATGGAAGCAACCCAAGTGTCCATTAAGAGATGAATGGATAAAGAAGAGGTGGTATATTTATATATATGCAATGGAAAATTATTCAGTCATACAAAAGAATGAAATACTGCCATTTTCAACTAAATGGATGGAGCTAGAGAGTATAATGCTAAACAAAGTAGACCAGAGAAAGACAAATACCATGTGATTTCATTCATTTGTGGAATTTAAGAAATAAAACAAAGGGGGGGGGGAGAGAGAGAAAGAGAAACCAAGAAATAGACTCTTAACTATAGAAAAAATAATTGATGGTTACCAGAGAGGAGGTGGGTGGGGGATGGGTGAAATAAGTGAAGAGGTTTAAGAGTAAACTTATCATGAGCACCAAGTAATGTATAGAATTGTTTAATTATTCACTATATTGTACCCTGAGACTAATATGACACTGTATGTTAACTATACTGGAATTAAAATGAAAAACTTCTACAAAAAAAAGAAGAAGATTACACTTGATGATGTGGGTGGGCTTCACCCAGTAAGTTGAAGGCCATGAAAGTAAAAACCAAGATTTGTCTGAAAAGAAAGAATTCTACCTCAAGACATAAAAATCCTGCCTGAGTTTCCAGCCTGCCAGCTTGCCCTACCGATTTTAAGCTTGTCATCCCCCATAATTGTGTATGCCAATTTTTTAACATAAATCTACCTACATCTATCTATTTATCATCTATCTATCTATCTATCTATCATCTATCTACCATCTATCCAATCTATCCCCTACTAGTCTGTTTTTCTGGAGAACCCTAAGTAATACATCTTTCCTGCTTCTATGCCACAGAAATAGGAAAGTAATTTGAAAACTTCAAAATGCTATGCCAATTTAAGATATTATTATCCCAACAGTATTTCAAATATGTATTTTAAATTAATGTGCAAATGTATCTATTATATGTTTCTGAAAAGTTCTTGTAAAAGGATACTAGAAATGATAGTTTGAACAGAAATGCTAGTTTTCAAAAGGGAAGACAGTGGGGAGTATTTGAATGATGCTTGTGAACAATTGTTTTTTTTTTTAACATTTTATTTATTTATTTGAGAGAGAGTAGAGTGAGAGAGAGAGAGAGAGAGGAGCACAAGCAGGGAAAGGGGCAGAGGGAGAGGGTGGCTCTCCACTGAGCAGGGAGCCCGATGTGGGGCTCAATCCCAGGACACTGAGATCATGACCTGAGCCGAAGGCAGGCGCTTAACCAACTGAGCCACCCAGGCACCTCTGAACAACTGTTTTAATTATTTATTTTGTGAATCTTAATTTAATAACAAAGGTGAAAAGAGAGAACAGTGTCAAGTTCCATTTCTCCTCATCATTCAATATAATTGAGTAAATTATCTACTTTGATTTTAACAGAAAGCTTTTGTTCTCAAACCTTTCAATAAAATGAAATTTTACATTATTCATTTAATCTAAAAATACACAGAACCTTTCCCTTCACCACCATAATCCCCCATTCTTCTCTTTGCTCTTTGCCCCACTATAAAACTTACCATTTTAGTTAGTCCAGCTCAGACAAGCAGTGATTGCTCTACCTAGGTGAGTATATCCTCAAATAAAAGCTTAACTATGGATTCTACTATTTGTTCTGCTGAGTTCACCATGAACAAACTACTCAAATCTCTTCCACTGTCAGTTGGTAATTTAGCTGATTATCCACTTAGCATTAAAAGCAAATCATTGTGCAACATGCCTTTCCTATCACCACTCCTCCACTTTCCGTAAGTCTCCTATCAGAATTAGTCTTATTACTTTAGAGACATAGTTCATTTTGGATTACAAGCAATTCTTCTTGTTTAATAAGACTTGGCTCAATGATTTTAGCTTTACTCCAAAACTTAAACCACCTTCAAGGGGTAAAGTTTCACAAATAGTAAATTTTTAAAAATGCAATTCAGAATTGGATGATTATTACCAAATGAGCATTTCTAAAATTATTTGTAGCAGTAGACTCAATAGATCAAGTAATTGAGCTTGATGCTATACAGAGATTATGTGAAAGAAAATAACGTATATTGGAATGTTTATGTTCTGATAGGGTCTTTTAAGAAAAGGGAGCCTCTTAACCATACCTATTATTCATTGATTTCAAAAGAATATATATTCTTTTTGTACATTCCAGAGTCTATTGGCAGTAAGAACAGTTCATCTGTTAGGCTTGTTTATAGATGTAAAAAAAAAAAACAAAAAAAACCCCCAAAAAACACAAAAAAAACAGGGGCACCTGGGTGGCTCCGTCGGTTAAATATTAGATTTAGGCTCAGGTCATGATCTCAGTGTCCTGGGATCCAGTCATTCCCACGTGGAGCCCCATGTTGGGCTCCCTGCTCAGCAGGGAGTCTGGTTCTCCCTCTCCCTTTGCCCTTCCCCCCACCCCGCTCATGTGCTCTCTCTCTCTCTCAAATAAATGAATTTTAAAAAATCTTTAAAAAATAAAGCAAATTGTGTTCAGACTAAATATTAAATACTACATGACTGAAACTGCACAGTTACAGTTAAAATTCAATTTTCTTCTCTAGTCATTATAAAACATTGATTAACTTGGAGTTATGATAAAAAAGGAAACGTGTATTTTTTCTTTTGGGAACAATTATAAAAGACTTTTCCACAAATCTTTTTTTCTATCTTTGTTTTTGATCCTTAATTCTCAATATCCTTCCTTGAATTATCAAGCCTATTAGTGTCTCATCTCAAAAAATATCATTTTTCACTGTCAAACTTTTACCATAGAGTACATTCTTCTGAGTAAAGTTTTGATAAACCTTGAAAATCTTGCAGCAGACAGGAATTTTTAAAAAATTTTAATCTCTGGGAATTTTTATAAAGATTTTATTTATTTATGAATGAGGTTCTAGAGTTGACAGACCAAAGTTTCAACATAGCTTTGTCATTAATTACAAGTGTGACTGTGGACAAGTTACTAAACTTCCCTCAATGTTCAATTTACTCATCTGTAAAATACTAATCCCTATTCCAGAGGTGATTAAATGAGATAATTTATCTAAAATATTTAGTGCTGCCTGGCACCATAGGAATCATTCAATAAATGTTAGCCATCATCATTATTATTACTACTATAATTATATTTTAACTATAAGCTATAAGAGAGCAATAATCATTCTTTTTTTAAAATTTTTATTGTTATATTAGTCACCATACATTTCATCATTAGTTTTTGATGTAGTGTTCCATGATTCATTGTTTGTGTATAACCCCCAGTGCTCCATGCAGAACATGCCCTCTTTAATACCCATCACCAGGCTAACCCATCCTCCCAACCCCCTCCCCTCTAGAACCCTCAGTTTCTTTTTCAGTGTCCATCATCTCTCATGGTTCATCTCCCCCTCTGATTCCTCTGTTCATTCTTCCCCTCCTGCTATCTTCTTCTTTCTTTTTTTTTTAACATATATTATACTATTTGTTTCAGAGGTACAGATCTGTGATTCAACAGTCTTGCACACTTCAAAGAGCTCACCATAGCACATACACTCCCCAGTGTCTATCACCCAGCCACCCCATCCCTCCCACCCCCCACCACTCTAGAACCATCAGTTCGTTTCCTGAGATTAAGAATTCCTCATATCAGTGAGGTCATATGATACATGTCTTTCTCTGATTGACTTATTTCACTCAGCATGACACCCTCCAGTTCCATCCACGTCGTTACAAATGGCAAGATCTCATTCCTTTTGATGGCTGCATTATATTCCATTGTATATGTATATACCACATCTTCTTTATCCATTCATCTGTTGATGGACAGCTTGGCTCTTTCCACAGTTTGGCTTTTGTGGACATTGCTGCTATAAACTTCGTGGTGCACGTATCCCTTCGGATCCCTACATTTGTATCTTTGGGGTAAATACCCAGTAGTACAATTGCTGGGTCGTATGGTAGCTCTATTTTCAACTTTTTGAGGAACCTCCATACTGTTTTCCAGAGTGGCTGCACCAGCTTGCATTCCCACCAACAGTGTAGGAGGGTTCCCCTTTCTCCACATCCTCGCCAACATCTGTCGTTTCCTGATATGTTATTTTAGCCATTCTGACTGGTGTGAGGTGGTATCCCATTGAGGTTTTGATTTGGATTTCCCTGATGCCGAGCGATGTTGAGCACATTTTCACATGTCTGTTGGCCATTTGGATGTCTTCTTTGGAAAAATGTCTGTTCACGTCTTCTGCCCATTTCTTGATTGGATTATTTGTTCTTTGGGTGTTGAGTTTAAGAAGCTCTTTATACATTTTGGATACTAGCCCTTTAACTGATATGTCATTTGCAAATATCTTCTCCCATTCTGTCGGTTGTCTTTTGGTTTTGTGGACCGTTTCTTTTGCTGTGCAAAAGCTTTTTATCTTGATGAAGTCCCAATAGTTCATTTTTGCCCTTGCTTCCCTTGCCTTTGGCGATGTTTCTAGGAAGCAGTTGCTGCGGCTGAGGTCGAAGAGGTTGCTGCCTGTGTTCTCCTTTAGGATTTTGATGGACTCCTGTCTCACGTTTAGGTCTTTCAAACATTTGGAGTCTATTTTGGTGTGTGGTGTAAGGAAATGGTCCAGTTTCATTCTTCTGCATCTGCCTGTCCAATTTTCCCAACATCATTTGTTGAGGGGACTGTCTTTTTTCCATTGAACATTTTTTCCTGCTTTGTCAAAGGTGAGTTGACCATAGAGTTGAGAGTCCACTTCTGGGCTCTCTATTCTGTTCCATTGATCTATGTGTCTGTTTTTGTGCCAGTACCATACTGTCTTGATGATGACAGCTTTGTAAAAGAGCTAGAAGTCTGGAATTGTGATACCACCAGCTTTGCTTTTCTTTTTGAACATTCCTCTGGCTATTCGGGGTCTTTTCTTGTTCCATACAAATTTTAGGATTATTTGTTCCATTTCTTTGAAAAAAGTGGGTGGTAGTTTGATGGGGATTGCATTGAATGTGTAGATTGCTCTAGGTAGCATTGACATCTTCACAGTATTTGTTCTTCCAATCCATGGGCATGGAACATTTTTCCATTTCTTTGTGTCTTCCTCAATTTCTTTCATGAGTATTTTATAGTTTTCTGAGTACAGATCCTTTGGCTCTTTGGTTAGGTTTATTCCTAGGTATCTTATGGTTTTGGGTGCAATTGTACATGGGATCGACTCCTTAATTTCTCTCGCTTCTGTCTTGTTGTTGGTGTATAGGAATGCCACTGATTTCTATGCATTGATTTTATGTCCGGCCACTTTACTGAATTCCTGTTTTGGGGTGGAGTCTTTTGGGTTTTCCACATAAAGTATCATATCATCTGCAAAGAGTGAGAGTTTGACTTCCTCTTTGCCGATTTGGATGCCTTTGATTTCTTTTTGTTGTCTGATTGCTGAGGCTAGGACTTCTAATACTATGTCGAATAGCAGTGGTGATAGTGGACATCCCTGCCGCGTTCCTGACCTTAGGGGGAAAGCTCTCAGCTTTTCCCCATTGAGAATGATATTTGCTGTAGGTTTTTCATAGATGGCTTTTATGATATTGAGGTATGTACCCTCTATCCCTGTACTCTGAAGAGTTTTGATCAAGAAAGGATGCTGTACTTTGTCAAATGCTTATTCTGCATCTATTGAGAGGATCATATGATTCTTGTTCTTTCTTTTGTTAATGTATTGTATCACGTTGATTGATTTGCAGATGTTGAACCAACCTTGCAGCCCAGGGATAAATCCCACTTGGTCGTGGTGAATATTCCTTTTAATGTACTGTGGGATCCTATTGGCTAGTATTTTGGTGAGAATTTTTGCATCCATGTTCATCAAGGATATTCGTCTGTAATTCTCCTTTTTGATGGGGTCTTTGTCTGCTTTGGGGATCAAGGTAATGGTGACCTCATAAAACGAGTTTGGAAGTTTTCCTTCCATTTCTATTTTTTGGAACAGTTTCAGAAGAAAAGGTATTAATTCTTCTTTAAATGTTTGGTAGAATTCCCCTGGGAAACCACCTGGCCCTGGGCTTTTGTTTTTTGGGAGATTTTTGATGACTGCTTCAATTTCCTTACTGGTTATAGGTCTGTTCAGGTTTTCTATGTCTTCCTGGTTCAGTTTTGGTAGTTGGTACATCTCTAGGAATGCATCCATTTCTTCCAGGTTATCTAATTTGCTGGTATATAGTTGTTCATAATATGTTCTTATAATTGTTTTTATTTCTTTGGTGTTGGTTGTAGTCTCTCCTCTTTCATTCATGATTTTGTTGATTTGGGTCATTTTTCTTTTTGATAGGTCTGTCCAGGGGTTTATCAATCTTGTTAATTCTTTCAAAGAACCAGCTCCTAGTTTCGTTGATCTACTGTTCTTTTAGTTTCTATTTCATTGATTTCTGCTCTGATCTTTATTATTTCTCTTCTCCTGCTGGATTAGGCTTTATTTGCTGTCCTTTCTCCAGCTCCTTTAGGTGTACGGTTAGGTTGTGTACTTGAGACCTTTCTTGATTCTTGAGAAAGGCTTGTATTGGTATATACTTTCCTCTTAGGACTGCCTTTGCTGTATCCCAAAGATTTTGAACAGTTGTGTTTTCATTTTCATTGGTTTCCATGAAATTTTTTAATTCTTCTTTAATTTCCTGGTTGACCCATTCATTCTTTAGTAGGATGCGCTTTAGCCTCCATGTATTTGAGTTCTTTCCGACTTTCCTCTTGTGATTGAGTTCTAGTTTCAAAGCATTGTGGTCTGAAAATACGCAGGGAATGATCCCAATCTTTTGGTACCGATTGAGACCTGATTTGTGACCTAGGATGTGATCTATTCTGGAGAATGTTCCATGGGCACTAGAGAAGAATGTGTATTCTGTTGCTTTGGGATGGAATGTTCTGAATATATCTGTGAAGTCCATTTGGTCCAGTGTGTCATTTAAAGTCTTTATTTCCTTGTTGATCTTTTGCTTAGATGATCTGTCCATTTCAGTGAGGGGGGTGTTAAAGTCCCCCACTATTATAGTATTGTTGTCAATGTGTTTCTTTGCTTTTGTTATTAAGTGCCTTATATTATTGGCTGCTCCCATGTTAGGGGCATAGATATTTACAATTGTTAGATCTTCTTGTTGGATAGACCCTTTAAGTAGGATATAGTGTCCTTCCTCATCTCTTATTACAGTCTTGGTTTAAAATCGAATTTGTCTGATATAAGGTTTGCTACCCCAGCTTTCTTTTGGCGTCCATTAGCATGGTAAATGGTTTTCCATGCCTCACTTTCAATCTGGGGGTGTCTTTGGGACTAAAATGAGTCTCTTGCAGATAGCATATCGATGGGTCTTGTTTTTTTATCCAATCTGATAGCCTGTGTCTTTTGATTGGGGTATTGAGCCCATTCCCACTCAGGGTAACTACTGAAAGATATGAATTTAGTGCCATTGTATTGCCTGTAAGGTGACTGTTACTGTATATTGTCTGTGTTCCTTTCTGGTCTGTGTTGCTTTTAGGCACTCTCTTTGCTTAGAGGACCCCTTTCAATATTTCTTGGAGGGCTGGTTTCATGTTTGCAAATTCCTTTAGTTTTTTTTGTCCTGGAAGCTTTTTATCCCTCCAGCCTAGCTGGATATAGTATTCTTGGCTACATATTTTTCTCATTTAGTGCTCTGAATATATCATGCCAGTCCTTTCTGGCCTGCCAGGTCTCTGTGAATAGGTCTGTTGCCAATCTTATGTTTCTACCATTGTAGGTTACATATCTCTTCTCCCGAGCTGCTTTCAGGATTTTCTTTTTGTCTCTGAGACTTGTAAGTTTTACTATTACATGTCAGGGTGTTGACCTATTTTTATTTATTTTGAGATGGGTTGTCTGTGGCTCCTGGATTTTGATGCCTGTTTCCTTCCCCAAATTACGGAAGTTCTCTGCTATAATTTGCTCCAATATACCTTCTGCCCCTCTCTCTCTTTCTTCTTCTTCTGGGATCCCAATTATTATAATGTTGTTTCATCTTATGGTATCGCTTATCTCTCGAATTGTGCCCTCATGATCCAGTAGTTGTTTATCTCTCTTTTTCTCAGCCTCTTTATTTTCCATCATTTGGTCTTCTATATCACTAATTCTCTCTTCTGCCTCATTTATCCTAGGAGTTAGAGCCTCCCTTTTTGATTGCACCTCATTAATAGCCTTTTTGATTTTGACTTGGTTAGATTTTAGCTCTTTTATTTCTCCAGAAAGGGTTTCTCTAATAACTTCCATGCCTTTTTCAAGCCCAACTAGTATCTTTAAAATCATCATTCTGAACTGTAGTTCCGACATCGTACTAATGTCCATATTGAGTAGGTCCCTCGCAGTCGGTACTGCCTCTTGTTCTTTTTGTTGAGGTGATTTTTTCCATCTTGTCATTTGTCCAAAGGAGAATAGATGAATGAAAGAACAAAATGCTAACAGGGTAACAACGTCCCCAGAACAATACACTCTAAACAAATCAGAAAAGTCCTGAAACTGGGGGGAAAAAAAGAGAAAGAAAGAAAAAAGATAAAGATAAAGATAAAAAACAAACAAAAACAGAACAAAACCTAAGTAAAAAAGGATATGATCAAATAATCAGGGTGATGCAATGATCAGTGCCACACACTAGATTTTGGGTGTATTTTGGTCTGGTAGAAGAAAGTGCCTCCCAAAATTTTAAAGAAAGTAAAACTTATATATGTACAAAAATAAGGGTTAATACGATGAAGGGATGGAATATGAGTGTAAAGATGAAAATTATAAAAAATTTTATGAAAGGAATTTATAAGATAAGTTGTTTGATAAAAGAAAGAAGAGGATTTAAAAATGAAAGTAAAAAAAAGGCGAGGATGTGATCAGGCAGGAGACTAGATCAAAGCCATACACTAGAGATTAAGGTATATTTTGATCCATTAGAAGAAACTGTATTTCAAAATTTTAAAGAGAGAACAACTTGTATATATATGCCAAAAATAACTACTATGAAGGGATAGAATATGACTCTAAAAATGAAAAATAAAAATGTTTTTTATAAAAGGGATTGATAGGACGTTGGTTGAAGAAGGGAAAAAGAAAAATTCAAAAAATAAAAAAGACAGTTAAAAAAATTAACTTTGAAAGACTAAAGAATCATGGTTAGAAAGCCATGAATTCTATGCGCAGAATTCCCCTAGCGCTGGAGTTTTGCCGTTCTCATTGATCGGTAAACTTGGTCTTGGCTGGCAGTTCTTGCAGATCTTCTAGGGGAGGGGCCTGTTGCCGTGGTTTCCAAATGTCTTTGCCGGAGGCGGAATTGCCCTGCCCTTGCTGGTCCAGGCTAGGTAATCTGCTTGGGTTTGCTCTCAGGAGCTTTTGTTCCCTGCAAGCTTTCCCTACAACTTTGGAGGACGAGAGTGAAAATGGCGTCCTCCCAATCTCCGCCCAGGAGGAGCCAAGAACTTGGGTCCCCGCTCCTCAGTGCGCCCCCAGAGAAAAGCAGTCAATCACTCCTGTCTCCCTGGTCTCCAGCGCACTCCGTGCTCACCCGGCCTGTGACCAAGCATTTCTATCTCTGGCACCCAACCTGGTGTGGAGTCTCCAAACCCAGCAGATCCCTGCAGTGCGTTTCCGCGTCGCTCCTCCCCGGGGAGGAAGGGGAGCCTTCCTGGATCTGCCGCTTGTTGGGTCCCTGCTGGAAGAGCAGTGGCCTGACTGTGCCCTGGATCATGGTTTATGGACACCCCGAGCTCAGAGCCCACTCCTTGGCTCCGTCTCTGCAGCTGGCTTCCCTGCTCTGATACCTGGGAGCTCTGCCGCACTCAGGCACCCCCAGTATATCTGTGACCCAGAGGGTCCTGAGACCACGCTGTCCCAGAGAGGGTTCCACCCCCCGCTTAGCCACTGGAGTGACGTCCCTCAGTGGAGCCGACTTCTAAAAGTTCTGATTTGTGCTCTGCTGTTCTATCACTTGCCAGAAGCGGCTGACAGAGGCCCCCTCCCCCACCGTCTATCCTCCAGAATATTGCCTCGGATTCACTTCTCTGCAGTCCTACCTTCCAGAAAGTGGTCCCTTTTCCATTCAGAGAGTTGTTGCTATTCTTTTCTTTGATCCCCTGTTGAGTTCGTAGGTGTTCAGAATGGTTTGATCCCTATCCAGCTGAATTCCTGGGACTAGAAGAAATCCAGGTCTCCTACTCCTCCACCATCTTGCTCCACCCCTTCATAATCATTCTTTTTTAAGCTTTGTGCTTCCAGTACCTAGCATAGTATTTGATACATGTTTGTTGAACTGAACCATGTTTATGATTTACAGAGAGAAATGTAAAAAGCAGATACTCTTCATTTTTCCCGATTGGGGGTGGCATATGTAAGAAGCAATATACAGTACTCTTAGCCTATGAATCATAAACAGTGATTGCCTGATGTATCTTTCTTTTTTTTAAGATTTTTATTTATTTACTTGTCAGAGAGAGAGAGCAAGCACAAGGAAGGGGAACAGCAGGCAGAGGGAGAAGCAGGCTTCCCGCTGAGCACGGAGCCCAATGTGGGATTCAATCCCAGGACTCTGGGATCATGACCTGAGTGGAAGGCAGATGCTTAACCAACTGAGCCACCCAGGAGACCTTCTTTAAAAAAAAAAAAAAAAAAGATTTATTTATTTGAGAGAGAGAGCAGGGCGGGGAGGGGGAAAGGGAGAGAGAAAGAGAGAATCTTAAGCAGACTCCCTGCTGAGTGCAGATCCCCACCCGGGGCTCTGTCTCAGGACCCTGAGATGATGACCCAAGCTGAAACCTGAGTCTGACCTTAACTGACTGAGCCACCCAGGCGCCCCAGCCTTATCTATAGTTCTCAACTAAAAATCAAATGCTCAAATTTTAAAGGAGGAGGAGGGTTGGCTTATAACTTTAAAGTGAGAAAAGTGAAATTTCAGTAAAAGCTAATAAGGATAATTGAATGTTTGTAGTCTGATTTTCCTTGCATATACTTCTTGGTTTTAGAAACAACACAGGTGGGGCCCCTGGCTGGCTCAGTTTGTAGAGCATGCAATTCTTGATCTGGGGTCGTGAGTTCAAGCCCCACATTGGACATAGAGCTTACCGAAAAAAATAAAAAATAAAAAAATAAAAACAACATGGTTAAAGAAAGAGATGACCAAAAAGAGAGGAGAGACTACCAGGGAAACAGGAAGTTTATTTACTTTATTTCACCCTATTATTAGATTGAGGGAATATTCCAGTTGTCTGTTTAGCGAAGCAATTTCCCCCACCTACATAGAAAACTTTGGTGATTCTTCAGCCATGGCTAAATGCCAATCTTTCCATTTACTTGGAAGAAGTTTCAAGGAGCCTTCCTTAAAGGAACTCACTGTGTAAATGCATGATGATAATAAGAATTTTAAGATCATTAGGGTTTCGTCCTCACTGATAATTTCTTGTTAAGTAAACCTTTATCTGTGTAACTGCATGTTTTATAGAGGACACATCTTGCCATAGTAAGCACCAGAAGTGGGGACAGATAGTGATATTTTTCATTTAGAATATACTGGAATGTTGGTTTTTCTAAATTCCTCTTGCAGCTTAAAAAAGGATTTTAAATCTCATATACAGGCCATTTTTAGTACTTCTCTCAGTGCTGTCAGCCCAGAAATCAACTGATAAAGTCATTCCACCAGACAAGGTGAGGCCTATTAAAACATTACATCATGTTATATATACCAAGCCAAGGAAGGATCTTCTCATATGGCACCTCCATGAGGAGCTTGTCCAGTGAACATTTCAGTGACTCAAGTGGTTATGATTCTATCCTTGCTTGAGAAAATATTTTGTAAGTTACTCATCCAGCTCTTAGGAAATTTAGACATATAGAGCAAGCTGCATAAAACACTTGAGATCACCAAACAAAGATCACCCTTGTTTTTGAAACTTACCCAAAATATAGTTGGTAGAAGAACTAAAACTAAAACCCAGGTCTCCTTTTCACTGTCTCACACTGATTCCTAGTTATTATTATTATTATTTTTTAAAGATGTATTTATTTGAAGGACAGTGTGTGTGCTCGAGTGGGGGGAGGAGCCGAGTGAGAGGGAGAGAGAGAATCTCAAGCAGACTTCCCAGTGAGCGTGGAGCCTGACGTGGGGCTCGATCTCACAAACCTGAGATCATGCATGCCCTGAGCCAAAATCAAGAGTCAGACGCTTACCCAACTGAGCCACATAGGCACCCCTGATTCCTAGCTATTTAATGTAAAAATAAGTAATTTTATTTTATGAGCAGTCTTCTGTTCTTTCTGTAGTATAATTAAGGAGGTATTTTCCAAGCAATTGTTCTCATGCCAGAAAGTTCTTCAATTTCATATTTATGTTCTTGTTGTTATAGTATCTATTTGGTTTTATAAAATATATGAACAAAGTATTTAGAATTTCCCTCATCCAGAGAAATTGTCACTTGGTAAATATCTATTACATTTAAGTTTTTCAAAATAGTAAAACTAAGTGAAGTTAGTGCTACACAGTGAAATGTCAGTTACTCATATTGGGAATATAGCTTAAGACCCAGATCTTATTTTCTCTTAAGATTTTTAAAATTTTACTTTTAAGTAATCTCTATACCCAACCTAAGGCTGGAAATCACAGCCCTGAGATCAAGAGTCACATGCTCTACCGACTGAGTCAGTCAGGCTCCCTAAGACCCATATTTTATTTTATTTTTTTAAAGACTTTATTTATTTGAGAGAGAGAGAATGAGCGGGGAGGGGCAGAGGGAGAGGGAGAAGCTGACTCACCACAGAGCAGGGAGCCCAATGCAGGGCTCCATCCCAGGATCTCGAGGTCATGACCTGAGCCAAAGGCAGATGCTTAACTGACTGAGCCACTCAGGCGCCCCTCCCCAAGACCCATATTTTAGAATTTTTTTTTTAAGATTTTATTTATTTATCTGACAGAGTGAGACTGAGAGGGGAACACAAGCAGGGGGAGTGGCAGAGGGAGAAGCAATGTGGGTCTCGATCCCAGGACCCTGGCATTGTGACCTGAGCCGAAGGCAGACGCTTAATGACTGAGCCACCCAGGCACCCCTCCAAGGCCCATATTTTAAAGTAAAATTTAAATGTAAAACATATGGACACTAATAAATACCTACACATTTTTAAAACATCACAAGTAACTGTTTCATTGTGCGGTAAACTAACAACCCCATCCTTTTCCAGTGCAAAAATAATTTCATTCCTCTTAACAGTTTGTGCAGCATTAGCCATTAAATGTGTTACTATGTTATTTCTCAAGATTGTTCATATAAAGTCCAATATTTTTCATGTGACTGTCATGACATGGAATTTGTGAGGGTTACGTGTCTTTCTCTGCTTGGGGGAAGCTGGACCCCCAAAGTTACTCTCTTTCTTTTGAAATCCTCTAGGACTCTTCACTTAGGAACAAAATCAGCTACTCAACCTAAGAGACAAAAATCTCACTGAATAAAACTTCCATGGAATTAATTGTCTTCTTTGGGCATAGCCATCATCAAACAAGTTTTTCTCTTAGAATAATATCAAGACCCAGACTAGCTGAGACTCCTGTAACCTAGAGACAACTACAGGGTTTTTAAACCTGGGTTTAAAACCTGACTCTGCCACTTAATAGCTCTATCACCTTGGGCAAATCAAGGAATCTTGCAGTGCCACAGTCTGCTTATGTATTAAGACAGTAATTCCTACCTTTCAGTGGTGTTGTGATGATTGGATAAAGTAATATATATATAAACTGCCTCCAGAGAATGCCTAAAACATAATAGGATCTGAATAAATGGTACTACTTACATTATTACCCTTCAAACAACAAGTCACTCCTGCCTTCTAGTTCTTCAGATACTTCCAGATTCTCGTATTTCAAATGACCAAAACTAGTGGTGATCACTAGGTGGTCACATTTTCTCAGTATAACTTCCTAGACTAATTTATCTTCCTTTTCAATTTTTGTGTGTAACCCTTAGTTATCACATTTCTGGCATGTGCTCATTATGCTAAGACTTTCCAGCTTACTGCTTTCCCTCTCTAGAAGACCAGAACCCTTAATTATGTACTTTTCCCCTAGCCACATAGCCAGGGATTTAGAACTCCTTAAGAAGATTAATTAAACCTGCTGCCATTCCTTCAGCAAAGCTTCCTTCATTTTAGACTGCTGAACTGAGGGTTAAGTGTTTTATCACAGAGCAAATCAATGGCAAATCTGGATGTGGAAGCCACCAAGCTAGATTACCAGCTCTTTGTGACACTGAAAGAACATTTCCATTGACTGATTTTCTCTTCTGTGGGGTTTCAACAATACCTTAGTGAGAATCTGCCTAGAGACAAGAACACCTTCCTGTACAGTGATATGATGCATCCGCACACTCACAGACAATTCCCCATTGATCTTAATTGTAGAAAGGGGAAGCCTGGCACACCACTTAAGAAGGGCAAGTCAACCTAATTCACTTACTCCCAGCTTTTTTACAGCAATGGTGCTTTGTCTATATTGCTTAACCATTGAATATTTATGGTGTGGGTTTCTTGCTTACAAATAACTTGGGGCGCCTGGGTGGCTCAATCACTTAGGCAACTGCCTTTGGCTCAGGTCATGATCCCAGGGTCCTGGGATCAAGTCCCGCATGGGGCTCCCTGCTCAGTGGAGAGTCTGCTTCTCCTTCTCCCTCTGCTGCTCCCCCTGCTTGTGCTCTCTTTCACTTTAATAAATAAATAAAATCTTTAAAACAAAACAAATAAGTAGCCAATATTTATACAATTTAGCTTTATTAGATAATTTAATTTTGTCTATTTTTCCAGATCATTTGTTTAATAAGTAATCTGGCTAAAATGTCAATATATTGCTCCTTGGCACTTAAATGAAAATACTTCCATATTCTTTAGTACACAGTGTTTTATTTTTTGTTTCCTCATGAAGGCTGAAAGCAAGAGAAAATATATCCTTTTATTAAAAAATGCTTTTGTGTTTTGCTTTAAAAATCAGTTTTGTGCCAAAGCCCAAAATGAAGTTACCTTATAAATCAATCTCTGAAATTATGAATTTAATGTTTTAAAAGTTGAATGTTATTAATCAGAGTGATAGAGACTTGAATAAAGAAAAATTTCTCAAAATTATCAAGTATAATATATATAACACATAACATATATATAACTATTACCTGGACTGTGTGTGTGGTGTGTGTGTGTGTGTGTGTATAAAAGACACTGCTGAGGTAAATTCTGAACTATAGCAAAATTTAATCCTAATATATAGAGTACTTATAAAGAGGGCTTACATACCATTTTTATGGCATTTGGAATTTGGGCTCTTCAATAATTAAAAATATGTTCCCTCTATGTATGAGCTCAGTTATTAAGTACATCATTTTATTTATTTTTTTGATATAGATTTTTTTAAGATTTTTATTTATTTGACAGAGAGAGAGAGAGAGACAGCGAGAGAGGGAACACAGGCAGGGGGAGTGGGAGAAGGAGAAGCAGGCTTCCCGCAGAGCAGGGAGCCTGATGCGGGGCTTGATCCCGGGACCCTGGGATCATGACCTGAGCTGAAGGCAGACGCTTAACAACTGAGCTACCCAGGCACCCCAAGTACATCATTTTAAAAATGGAAGACATAAATAGAAAAGTAAACCACAGGTTGCACTGCTGAACTATCATTATTTACTACCTCAGATCTTCAGCTTGAGCACCTTTGCTTTACAAAATCTTTCAAACCCTCTAATGTGTGTATCTTCAATTTTGGAATAAAAAGAGAAATGTAACTGAAAAATAACAGAGTTTATGCTTAGCAATTTGGAGGTTTTGAATTCCCCATTCTGATATATCGATTTCAGTTCATACTATTAGTTCATATTTAATAACAAACCTGCAGAATTCCTGTGGTGGTTTATTGTTTGTGATGAAATTCAAGAGAGATTGTACCATAAACAGTTTTCTTGATTATTCATAAATATTGAGGGTGAGAAAAAAACATTAAGTTGAAATAGAGTTCTTTACAGCTCATGTTTGTTCTCATCTGTGCTGGCAAACTATGAAAACATTACCCAAAAGCATGGTTTTCTAGCTAGTAAAACACATTCAGAAATGTTTCCCAGTTCAATACAACTACATGCATTCAGAAAAGGAAATTGCTTTGTTGATATGTCCCAGGCAGATTATTTCCTGTTTGGGAAATCACTGTGCTCAGTTAATCAGAACTGAGATGGTTCTATTCATCCTCTACAAGGGGAATTGGCCAGCTCAGTGAGAATGACTTCCAAATATTTCAGTAGAATTGAAGCTCAGATTGTAAGACTCACTAGATACCTAAATATAAAATATTTGGGTTTTTTTCCTATGAATTAAAAATGCTTATTTTTATATGCTGTGATTTTTTACTTGTTTCATACTTTTATCTTCATGCCAGAAGAACTTGGAGTTTGAATTTAAATTTCCATTTATGCTATCAATCTCATGAAATTCCTTCTGGTAAGATGAGACATAATTTTATAGTTATAGGAACTATTTTAGCTACTCACATTAGTAGAGGCACAAAGTTTTGGCAGTCACATATTAGCCAGTAACTCCATTTTTCCCAATCACATTTTCTATATAACCTGCTACTTGTAAGTAAAGTAATTGACCTAATGTTACTGTATTAATCACTTTGTACACCCAACACCCTAAATTCCTTTCCTTTGGTATGTGTACCATATTTTTTTTTTTTTGGTACAACTTTTCTCCTGGCCACCTGTTTCAAGGAGAAGCCTGTGAAGGTACTACCCAATCACCTCTAGTTCCAGTGATTAGACCAAGCCAGGCTAATAGAAGGCATTCCTCAAGATTTTTCTTAATTTAAGTAGAGAAGGGACCATATGAAAAGAGATATTTGTTTACTAGATATATTAACAAATTTGGCATTTGTTGGTGATCATTTATTATTTAAGGTTTTAATAAATTGATTTAAAAATTCCTCCTTACATAATAAAAATATAGTAACCTATTGTTATATTTGCATCTTATATTAATATGGGATTTAACATTTTTAGGTAGCCAAACATGTTTCATTCTATTGCTGCTTTTTAAAAATTATTGAAGTATAGTTGACATACAATGTTAAATTAGTTTCAGGTGTATAATATAGTGATTCAACAATTCTATACATTACTTAATGCTCACGTGTTAAGTGTAGTTACCCATACGGTGGTATTATAATATTACAATATTTTTTTGCTGCAGAAAGCTTTATTGTTTCTATTTGGTCCACCGCTTGGGAGAGGGCTCTAGAATGGTTAAAAAGCTGCCTAGTGGCTGCAGAGAGAGGCTTAGGCACAAGCCCTGGCACCAGGAGGATGCCAGAGGGCTCCCTCAAAGGCTGCTGGGCTTCAGAGCCTCCTAGAGGTGCTTGAGGGTTAGCCTTAGGAAGAGATGCTCACCCAGCTCAGCTTGGGGACCAGCCAGCCTGCGGAAGTTAGTTAGGTGATAACCCATTTTCTTGATGAGTTTCACCTCCTCATCTGGGAAGTGGTTTTCCAGGAAGTCACAGAGATGGAGGTAGGTGGGGCAGAACCCAGGCCATTCATATACAAAAGGGCCTGATTCACGTTCTTCTCCAGGAGCTTGGCGGCTTCCATGGTGTCCAGGGTTTTACCCCACTCACCTTGGGACGGCTTCTGCACATCTGGAAGAGGGTGCCGCTGCAGCGCCGGTTTTACATCTTTAAGGGACATTCAGCTCCCTTGAGCTTTCTCCCTCCAGAGCCACATGGTCCAGTGGAAATAGAAGTCCAAAGAAAGGTAAGTGTAGGAGGTCAGCAGACGCATGTTTTTGTTTTTTTTTTTTTAAGATTTTATTTATTTATTCAGGAGAGACAGAGGGAGAGAGAGAGATAGAGAAGCAGAGGGAGAAGCAGGCTTCCAAGGAGCAGGGAGCCCAATGCGGGACTCGATCCCAGGACCCTGGGATCACGACCTGAGCCGAAGGCAGATGCTTAACCATCTGAGCCACCCAGGCACCCCAGCAGACGCATGTTGATCAGGCAGTCGATGTCATTCTCCACCTCGGTGGAATAATTCTGAAGAATCTGGGAGCTCACTGGGGATCAGTAAGAAGGAGCTACCCTTAAAATAGGGTGTTGGCTGGCCCCAGAGGCAGAGTGGCCGACAACATGGCTCTGAATGTTGCAACTGGAAAAAAAGGTTGGAGGGTAGTTGGGGGCTGGTAGAAGGGGCATCCCTGGATCTGTTTGGTCCTAACACTGTTGAAGCAAGAGACAGATCCATGGGACCTTGGACACACTGCCTAATTTTATAGTATTATTGACTGTAATCCCTATGCTGTACTTTTCATTTTTATAACTTATTTATTTTATAACTGAAAGTCGATACCTCCTAATCCCCTTCACCTATTCTGCCCATCCCCCCACCCACCTCTTCTCTCTCAATCATCAGTTTGTTCTCTGTACTTAAGAGTCTGTTTTTCATTTGTTTGTTTTGTTTTTCAGATTCCACATAAAAGTGAAATCATATGGCATTTGTCTTTCTCTGTCTGATTTATTTTACTTAGCATAATACACTCTAGGTCCATCCATGTTTTTGCAAATAGCAAGATCTCATTTTTTTAGTAATATTCCATTATATATATGTGTGTGTGTGTGTGTGTGATACACACACACACACACACACACACACACACACATCTTCTTTATCCATTCATTTATCAATGGACACTTGGGTTGGCTATCTTGGGTTGGGTATCTTTTTGAATTGGTGTTTTCATTCATTCATTCATTCACAAATACCCAGTGGTGGAATTACTGGATCATATGGCATTTCTGTTTTAAATATTTTGAGGAATCATACTGTTTTCCACAGTGGTTGCCCCAATTTACATTCCTACCAACAGTGCACCAGGTTCCTTTTTCTCCACATTCTTGCCAATATTTATTATTTCATGTCTTTTTGATAATGGCCATTCTGACAGTGTAAGGTGGTATCTCATTGTGGTTTTAATTTGTATTTCCCTGATGATTAGTGATGCTAAGCATTTTTTTCACGTGTTTGTTAGCCATCTGTATGTCTTCTTCAGAAAAAAATGCCTATTCAGATCCTCTGCCCATTTTTGAGTCAGATTGTTTGGTTTTTTGGTGTTGACTTGTAAAAGTTCTTTATGTATTTTGGATTTAACATCTATCAGATATATCAGTTGCAAATATCTTCTCCTATTTGGTTGGTTGCCTTTTTGTTTTGTGGATAGTTTTTCCTTTGCTTTGCAAAAGCTTTTTATTTTGGTGTAGCCCCAATAGTTTATTTTTGCTTTTGTTTTCCTTGCCTGAGGAGACATATCCATAAATATGTTGCTAAGCTAATGCTGCTAAGTTTGCTCAAGTGTTTGATTAATGCTCTTGATAGTACATCATACAATTACTTTCCAGGTTTTGAACATTTGTTCATGTACTTTTGCCAAGTAGCAGATCATGTGCTTCAACTCTGCAATGATAGAAAATGGCAATTGTTTTTGCTGCATTAATTCTGGAATGTGACCATTCCTAATGGGCAGAATTCAATGACAAGGAGATCATTTCCTTGCTGCTTTGTTTGGTTTAAGGCTCAGGACCACCTACCAAGTGGATGGAGGTGGGAAGGCTATTTGCAATTATTTTTAAAAAGGAAGAAAGTCTGTACACCTGTTGCACAGCTGTAATGACAGCCAAACAGGGACAAAGCATGCAAGGAGGGTGCTCAGCAGTTATTTCTCTCACATGAGGTGTAAATTCTTGGCTGTTTCAGGAATTCCTATGAAAAACATCAGGCCTAACGGCATTCGCAATGAATTGTTTTGTAAGAGATTCTTCCTGCCTTTCATTTTAATTTGTGGAAAGTGATAAAGAGGAGTGTATTTCCAAAGGCAACAAAACTTTATAAAAGATCTCATAGGATGAAAAATTTTAAAAGGGAAAACTAAGAGAAAAAGATAGTTATTTTTGAGCGATTTCCATTATCCAGAAAGCCCTATTGAGCAATGTTGCTCTAGAGATCCCTATTTTATAAAAATACAGTTTCAAATAAAATTTTGGATACAATTATTAGGGTCACACCAAAGTATATTTACCTTAGGTCTTAAAGAGGCTTTATACTTTTTTGTCTATCAAAAATAGAATAACAATAACAAAAAAGTGTTATGTTCTTATATGAACAAATTATAGGGACGCCTGAGTGGCTTAGTCAGTTAAGAGTCTGCCTTCGGCTCAGGTCATGATCCCAGGGTCCTGGGATCAAGTCCCAGGTCGGGCTCCTTGCTTAGCAGGGAGCTTGCTTCTCCCTATGACTGCTACTCCCCCTGCTTGTGCTCTTACTCTCTCTCTCTCTCTGACAAATAAATAAAATAAAATCCTTTTTAAAAAATAAACAAGTTACAGGCTTATACAAGCTTGGATAAACCTTATAATCACAATGAGATACAGAAGAAAACTATTAGTATACATCCATTTATATAAAGTTCAGAAAAAGAAATGCATACACAGTTGGCAAAAAAAACTATAAAAATAAAAGGAAATTATTATCATAAAATCATAATAATGGTTATGTCTAAGGGAAAGGTAGGAGGATATGCTCTTTTGAAGGCACACATGGGCAACATGGGCAGGCTTCTATGTTGCCAGCAGTTTCTATTTCCTAACCTGTGCATTGGTAACATTTGCATTTTCCTATAAATTCTTCTCAACGTGTTATATTTTGCAATAAAAATAGGCTAAAAATCACTGTCACGGTTCATAGAATGTGCCTACATCTTTGAAAATACCAAATCCTCTTTAAACTGATAAAACTGAGTGACTATTTATAACTGCGTGGAATCTAGTCGTGAGTGTACAGATTTTTTAGTGTACAAGCTAGAGTGTTACCTTTTAGTGATGAGGGGAAACGGTTAATTGAAAAATGTTGGCAGTAGTTTATGGCAAACATACTTAAACAAAAATAACATCACTTTTTTATTCCCTGGGGGTGTGCATAAACCAGATGGTATATTTTTATTCTTTAAGTGGCCAGATATTTTAAATATCTTCGCTGCATTTCCTGTCATTTTCTTCTAGATGTCACGTCAAATAAAAGATTAATGGAGGTGTTTGTAGATTTAGAAGTTGATACTGATAGTGAAGTATTTATTAAGGACAAGTTAGCACAAACATTTTCCTACTACTACTAAATCCAAACTCCGTTCAAAAATTTCAGTTGAAAATGCTTCAAATATTCAAGACAGTCTCTTGTGCAATTATAAATTGGAAGGGTTCAGAGGCTTTATCTTCAGATTCTTGTACAGCAAAAAGGATGGCTCATACTCAATTATTCCTAGAATCTGAGATTTTTATTTATAACGTAGTGAACCTGCCATGATCTGGATCCTGACTACCCTTCCTAATTTATATCCTTTCTAATTTTTAATGTCCCTCCAACTTAATGCCCTGCTCCTCTCCAAATCTCACTATAGACTTGACGAATATTAAGCTTCTTGAGGTTTTTTATTTCCTGGCTTCGGTTGCTTGAAGACTCTTTTGGTGATGAGTTAGAAAATTCAACTCAAGCTAGGTTAACAAAAAAGGAAAAATTTGTTAAAACTTAAAAAGAATAAAAAGCTATTAAATATTTCCTGTACAATTCCAAGTCCAGAAGAAGTAGCTACTATTAAAATTTGGCTGTGGTTCAGATTTCAGATTTTATGCATACCTGCACAGATAGTTTTTTTCTTCACATGGGATGAAACCATCTGTATTGCTCTTCCAGGGTTTTTTTCATTTAATGAATAATCTTACAAGATAGTATTAAAGAGTAAGTCAGAGGGCTTCCCAATTTTGTAGTGGCTGCGTTATGTTCATTGACATTTAGAATATTTCCAATTTATTTACAAGAATTTATGGATATTATACTGGGACTATCAGTAAAATCTGTTTTACAGGATCCAAGGAAAAGCCAAACAACCATCAGCAGGAATCCTTTGACTTTCCTTCCAGAGCTTTGAGATTAATATGTCTCTCAGTTTACATTCTCCAGAGAGTATCAGATTGGTCCAGCTGGAGTCAGGTGACACGTTTGGTCCAATCAGGTTTGACCAAAGGGCCAGGGTCAGGTAGGAAAAAACATGGCTGCCAAGAACCAACAGCTGTGGTGGGATGCAGAGCCCACGTCACGTTTGATTTTGTCTTTCTGGTGCTAATACAGTGTCTTACTGTTTCCACTGGAAGAGTTGTGACAAAGTACCTCTCTGTGATAAGTTGTCCCGCTCTCACTTCCCCCCTTTACTTTAGTGTTTTACTGACATTACATGCCAAATTAAAAGATGATTTCTGTGACAGGCCCCGAAGTTCAGGTCTAGTGGGGCCAGCCCCATGGTGCTGCAATGAAGGGAAGGAAAAGAAGTCTGTGTGAGACCTGAGTACCAGATCCTTGCTTCCAGTACCCAATACACTTGCCCCCACCCTTGCTTTCTCTAGCTCCAGAACTGTATGTCCCAACCACTTACCAACAGCTACATCTAGACATCCATTGGACATGTCAAATGAGTATTTCCAACACTCAATTTACCTTCTTCATACAGACTTCTACTTGTTCTGGCTTACCTTAGTTAAAAGCATCTCACCCTGGGGCGCCTGGGTGGCTCAGTTCATGACCCCAGGGTACTGGGATCGAACCCTGCATCTGGCTCCCTGCTCAGCAGGAAGCCTTCTTCTTCCTCTCCCACTCCCCTCACTTGTGTTCCCTCTCTTGCTGTGTCTCTCCCTGTCAAATAAATAAATAAAATCTTTAAAAAAAAAATCTCACCCTCCTTTCCAGTCACCAACTTCTGTCAGCTCTTCCTTTAAGACCTCTCAAATCACTCCATTTTCTTCAAATCCATTGCCATTGCTCTGGTTTAGGCTAGCATCTTCTCTAGCCTGCACAACTGCTAACTAACTTATCAAACTTCTCTCCTTCCTCTAGTCTTACTTTCTACAGTCAGTTCTTGACCCTGCAGCCGGTGAAGGCAAAACCTTTCCTTGGAGGGGGAGAGGGCCTCGGTCGGCCACTTCTGGCAAGTGATAGAGCCCTGGAGGACAAAATTGGAACTTTGAGAAGTCAGCTCCACTGAGGGACATTGCTCCAGTGGCTAAGCGGGGGGTGGAACCCTCGCGGGACAGTGTGGTCTCAGGACCCTCGGGGTCACAGAAAGACCAGGGTTGCCTGAGTGCGGCAGAGCTCCCAGGTATCGGAGCAGGGAAGCCGGCTGCCGAGATGGAGCTGAGGTGCGGGCTCTCAGCCTGGGGTTGCCATAAACCGTGATCCGCGGGACAGTTGGCCACTGCTCCTCCAGCAGGGACCCAACAAGCGGCAGAGCCAGGGAGACTCCCCTTCCTCCGCTGAGAGGAGTGGCACAAAAGCACACCACAGGTATCTGCTGGGTTTGGAGACTCCACACGGGGTCATGAGCCAGAGATAGAAATGCTTGATCACAGGCCGGGTGAGCATGGAGTGCGCCGGAGACCGGCGAGACGGGAGTGATTGACTGCTTTTCTCTGGAGGCTCACTGAGGAGTGGGGCCTGAGTTCTCGGCTCCTCCAGGGCGGAGGTTGGGAGGCCACCATTTGCACTCTCATCCTCCAAAACTGTACAGAAAGCTTGCAGGGAACAAAAGCTCCCAAGAGCAAACCCAAGCAGATTACTTGGCCTGGACCTGGCAAGGGCAGGGCAATTCCACCTCCGGCAAAGACATTTGGAAACCACGGCAACAGGCCCCTCCCCCAGAAGATCAGCAAGAACCGCCAGCCAAGACCAAGTTTACAGATCAATGAGAACAGCAGAACTCCAGAGCTCGGGGAATACTGCACATAGAATCCATGGCTTTTTTACCATGATTCTTTAGTCTTTCAAAGTTAATTTTTTTAACTGTCTTTTTTTTTTTAATTTTTCTATTTCCCTTTTACAAACAACATCTTATCAATCCCTTTTTTATAAAAACATTTTTATTTTTCATTTTTAGAGTCGTATTCTATCCCTTGATGGTAGTTACCCTTATTTTTCGCATATATATATGTATATATATATATATATAGTCTCTCTTTAAACTTTTGAGATATAGTTTCTTCTAACAGAACAAAATATACCCTAAATCTCTAGTGTATGGCTTTGTTCTAGTCTCCTGCCTGATCACATTCTCGCCTTTTTTTTTAATCCTCTCCTTTCTTTTTGCAAACAACTTCTTATCAATTCCATTTATAAAATTTTTTATAATTTTCATCTTTACAGTCATATTCCATCCTTTCATCATATCAACCCTTATTTTTGTACATATATATGTTTTTCTTTCTTTAAAATTTTGGTAGGCACTTTCTTCTAACAGACCAAAATACACCCAAAATCTAGTGTGTGGCACTTATCTGTGAACCAGCCTGATCATATTTGATCATATTCTGTTTTTTTTGTTTTGTTCTGTTTTTGTTTGTTTTTATCTTTTTTTCTTTTTTCTTTCTTTCCCTTTCTTTTCCCCCGGTTTCAGGTCTTTTCTGATTTGTTTAGTGTATATTTTTCTGGGGTCATTGTTACCCTGTTAGCATTTTGTTCTCTCATTCAGCTATTCTCCTCTGGACAAAATAAGAAGACCGAAAAAATCACCTCAACAAAAAGAACAAGAGGCAGTACCAACTGCCAGGGACCTACTCAATATGGACATTAGTACGATGTCGGACCTAGAGTTCAGAATGATGATTTTAAAGATACTAGCTGGGCCTGAAAAAAGGATGGAAGTTATTAGAGAAACCCTTTCTGGAGAAATAAAAGAACTAAAATCTAACCAAGTCAAAATCAAAAAGGCTATTAATGAGATGCAATAAAAAATGGGGGCACTAGAAAAAATGAGGCAGAAGAGAGAATTAATAAAATAGAAGACCAAATGATGGAAAATAAAGAAGCTGAGAAAAAGAGAGGTAAACAACTACTGGATCACAAGGGCAAATTCAAGAGATAACCAATACCATAAGACAAAACAATATTAGAATAATTGGGATCCCAGAAGAAGAAGAAAGAGAGAGGGGCAGAAGGTATATTGGAGCAAACTTCCCTAATTTGGGGAAGGAAACAGGCATCAAAATCCAGGAGCCACAGAGAACCCCTCTCAAAATCAATAAAAATATGTCAACACCCCAACATCTAATAATAAAACTTACGAGTCTCAGAGACAAAGACAAAATCTTGGAAGCAGCTCAGGAGAAGAGATATGTAACCTACAATGGTAGAAACATAAGATGGCAACAGGCCTATCCACAGAGACCTGGCAGGCCAGAAAGGACTGGCATGATATATTCAGAGCAGTAAACAAGAAAAATATGCAGCCAAGAATACTATATCCAGCTAGGCTGTCATTGAAAATTGAAGGAGAGATAAAAAGCTTCCAGGACAAACAAAAACTAAAGGAATTTGCAAACATGAAACCAGCCCTACAGGAAATATTGAAAGGGGTCCTCTAAGCAAAGAGAGTGCCTAAGCAACAAAGACCAGAAAGGAACACAGACAATATACAGTAACAGTCACCTTACAGGCAATACAATGGCACTAAATTCATATCTTTCAGTAGTTACCCTGAATGGGAATGGGCTAAATACCCCAAACAAAAGACACAGGCTATCAGATTGGATTAAAAACAAGACCCATCGATATGCTGTCTGCAAGAGACTCATTTTAGACGCAAAGACACCCCCAGATTGAAAGTGAGGCGTGGAAAACCATTTACCATGCTAATGGACACCAAAAGAAAGCTGGGGTGGCAAACCTTATATCAGACAAATTCGATTTTAAACCAAGACTGTAATAAGAGATGAGGAAGGACACTATATCCTACTTAAAGGGTCTATCCAACAAGAAGATCTAACAATTGTAAATATCTATGCCCCTAACATGGGAGCAGCCAATAATATAAGGCACTTAATAACAAAAGCAAAGAAACACATTGACAACAATACTATAATAGTGGGGGACTTTAACACCCCCCTCACTGAAATGGACAGATCATCTAAGCAAAAGATCAACAAGGAAATAAAGACTTTAAATGACACACTGGACCAAATGGACTTCACAGATATATTCAGAACATTCCATCCCAAAACAACAGAATACACATTCTTCTCTAGTGCCCATGGAACATTCTCCAGAATAGATCACATCCTAGGTCACAAATCAGGTCTCAATCGGTACCAAAAGATTGGGATCATTCCCTGCGTATTTTCAGACCACAATGCTTTGAAACTAGAACTCAATCACAAGAGGAAAGTCGGAAAGAACTCAAATACATGGAGGCTAAAGCGCATCCTACTAAAGAATGAATGGGTCAACCAGGAAATTAAAGAAGAATTAAAAAATTTCATGGAAACCAATGAAAATGAAAACACAATTGTTCAAAATCTTTGGGATACAGCAAAGGCAGTCCTAAGAGGAAAGTATATAGCAATACAAGCCTTTCTCAAGAATCAAGAAAGGTCTCAAGTACACAACCTAACCCTACACCTAAAGGAGCTAGAGAAAAAACAGCAAATAAAGCCTAAACCCACCAGGAGAAGAGAAATAATAAAGATCAGAGCAGAAATCAATGAAATAGAAACCAAAAGAACAGTAGAACAGATCAACGAAACCAGGAGCTGGTTCTTTGAGCAAATTAACAAGATTGATAAGCCCCTGGACAGACTTATCAGAAAGCAAAGAGAAATGACCCAAAACAACCAAATCATGAATGAAAGAGGATAGATCACAACCAACACCAAAGAAATAAAAACAATTATAAGAACATATTATGAGCAACTCTATGCCAGCAAATTAGATAACCTGGAAGAAATGGATGTATTCCTAGAGCTGTATCAACTACCAAAACTGAACCAGGAAGAAATAGAAAACCTGAACAGACCTATAACCACTAAGCAGTCATCTAAAAATCTCCCAACAAACAAAAGCCCAGGGCCAGATGGCTTCCTAGGGGAATTCTACCAAACATTTAAAGAAGAATTAATACCTTTTCTTCTGAAACTGTTCCAAAAAATAGAAATGAAAGGAAAACTGCCAAACTCATTTTATGAGGCCACCATTACCTTGATCCCCAAATCAGACAATGACCCCATCAAAAAGGAGAATTACAGACGAATACCCTTGATGAACATGGATGCAAAAATTCTCACCAAATACTAACCAATAGGATCCCACAGTACATTAAAAGGAATATTCACCACGACCAAGTGGGATTTATCCCTGGGCTGCAAGGTTGGTTCAACATCTGCAAATCAATCAACGTGATACAATACATTAACAAAAGAAAGAACAAGAATCCTCTGGCAAGTGATAGAGCCCTGGAGGACAATAGATGCAGAAAAAGCATTTGACAAAGTACAGCATCTTTCTTGATCAAAACTCTTCAGAGTATAGGGATAGAAGGTACATACCTGAATATCTTAAAAGCCATCTATGAAAAACTTACAGCGAATATCGTTCTCAATGGGGAAAAACTGAGAGCTTTCCCCCTAAGGTCAGGAATGCAGCAGGGATGTCCACTATTACCACTGCTATTCAACATAGTATGAGAAGTCCTAGCTACAGCAATCAGACAACAAAAAGAAATCAAAGGCATCCAAATCGGCAAAGAAGTCAAACTCTTACTGTTTGCAGTTGATATGATACTTTATGTAGAAAACCCAAAAGACTCCACCCCAAAACTGCTAGAAGTCATACAGGAATTCAGTAAAGTGGCAGGATATAAAATCAATGCACAGAAATCAGTGACATTTCTCTACACCAACAAGACAGAAGCGAGAGAAATTAAGGAGTCGATCCCATTTACAATTGCACCCAAAACCATAAGATACCTAGGAATAAACCTAACCAAAGAGCCAAAGGATCTGTACTCAGAAAACTATAAAATACTCATGAAAGAAATTGAGGAAGACACAAAGAAATGGAAAAACATTCTATGCCCATGGATTGGAAGAACAAATATTGTGAAGATGTCAATGCTACCTAGGGCAATCTACACATTCAATGCAATCCCCATCAAACTACCACCCACTTTTTTCAAAGAAATGGAACAAATAATCCTAAAATTTGTATGGAACAAGAAAAGACCCCGAATAGCCAGAGGAATGTTGAAAAAGAAAAGCAAAGCTGGCGGCATCACAGTTCCGGACTTCCAGCTCTATTACAAAGCTGTCATCATCAAGACAGTATGGTACTGGCACAAAAACAGACACATAGATCAATGGAACAGAATAGAGAGCCCAGAAGTGGACCCTCAACTCTATGGTCAACTCATCTTTGACAAAGCAGGAAAGAATGTTCAATGGAAAAAAGACAGTCCCTTCAACAAATGGTGTGAAAATTGGACAGCCACGTGCAGGAGAATGAAACTGCACCATTTCCTTACACCACACAGAAAAATAGACTTAAAATGGTTGAAAGACTTAAATGCGGGACAGGAGTCCATCAAAATCCTAAAGGAGAACACAGGCAGCAACCTCTTCGACCTCAGCCACAACAACTTCTTCCTAGAAACATTGCCAAAGGCAAGGGAAGCAAGGGCAAAAATGAACTATTGGGACTTCATCAAGATAGAAAGCTTTTGCACAGCAAAAGAAACAGTCCACAAAACCAAAAGACAACCGACAGAGTGGGAGAAGATATTTGCAAATGACATATCAGATAAAGGGCTAGTATCCAAAATCTATAAAGAACTTATCAAACTCAACACCCAAAGAACAAATGATCCAATCAAGAAATGGGCAGAAGACATGAACAGACATTTTTCCAAAGAAGACATCCAAATGGCCAACAGACACATGAAAAAGTGCTCAACATCGCTCAGCATCAGGAAAATCCAAATCAAAACCTCAATGAGATGCCACCTCACACCAATCAGAATGGCTAAAATTAACAAGTCAGGAAACAACAGATTTTGGTGGCGATGCGGAAGAAGGGGAACCCTGCTATGTTTTGGTGGGAATGCAAGCTGGTGCAACCACTCTGGCAAACAGTATGGAGATTCCTCAAAACGTTGAAAATAGAGCTACCATACGACCCAGCAATTGCACTACTGGGTATTTACCCCAAAGATACAAATGTAGGGATCCGAAGGGGTATGTGCACCCCTATGTTCATAGCAGCAATGTCCACAATAGCCAACCTTTGGAAAGAGCCAAGATGTCCATCAAAAGATGAATGGATAAAGAAGATATGGTATATATATAAGGGAATATTATGCAGCCATCAAAAGGAATGAGATCTTTCCATTTGCAACAACATGGATGGAACTGGAGGGTGTTATCCTGAGCAAAATAAGTCAATCAGAGAAAGACATGTATCATATACCTCACTGATATGAGGAATTTTTAATTTCAGGAAACAAATTGAGGGTTGCTGGAGTGGTGGGGGGTGGGAGGGATGGGGTGGCTGGGTGATAGACATTGGGGAGGGTATGTGCTATGGTGAGCGCTGTGAATTGTGCAAGACTGTTGAATCACAGATTTGTACCTCTGAAACAAATAATGCAATATATGTTAAGAAAAAAAAAGAAGATAACAGGAGGGGAAAAATGAAGGGGGTGAAATCGGAGGGGGAGATGAACCAGGAGAGATGATGGACTCTGAAAAACAAACTGAGGATTCTAGAGGGGAGGGGGGTGGGAGGATGGGTTAGCCTGGTGATGGGTTTAAGGAGGGCACATTCTGCATGCAGCACCGGCTGCTATGCACAAACAATGAATCATGGAACACTACATCAAAAACTAATGATGTAATGTATGGTGATTAACATAACAATAAAAAATTAAAAAAAAAAAAACCTTTCCTTGCAGCTCTTCTCTCTTCAGAATAAAGCCGGAAGTTCTTAGCAGAGTTCCGCATAGGATAGCATTGTGCAGTGGATGAGGCATTTTATGACTTGTCCACTTCTTACATCTTAGCCTTAACCTCCTTACTCATTACCCTTTCTATTTTCTTTCAGCTCCCTGATTTCTTGCCTCCAGAGCAATGGTTCTGAACCTTGACTGCACATTAGAATCACTTGGAGGACTTTGAAAACATCCTACTAGTCTGGTTGTCCCAGACCAATGAAATCAGAACTGCTGGGGGTGGGGACCCAGGGCTAGGATTTATGTTTTTAAAGCTCCCCAGATGATTCTCACATGCAGCGAAGTTTGGGAGCCTCTGAAAATATTTGCATATGTTCATTTCCTCTCACTGACCCAATCCCCACCCCCCCTTATTTATTATTTTTATTTTTTAAGATTTTATTTATTTATTTGACAGAGAAAGAGAGATAGCAGTAACACGAGGAAGAGTGAGAAGAAAACTACCTGCTCAGCAGGGAGCCCGATGTGGGACTCAATCCCAGGACCCCGGGATCATGACCTGAGCCAAAGGCGGACTCTTAACCGAGCCATCCAGCAACCCCCCTCCCACCCCCCCCACATCCCCTCGTTATTTATTCTTGATCCCTCATCCAAGCTGCCTAGCTCATACTCATCCTACTTATCTGACAACCCACACATACAGGGAAGCCTTTCTTGACCACAGGAAATAAGTTATGTGAATAGATGCAGAGTTTTGAATAATGAGACTCTCAAGATCTCTTAATTCATATCTATAAATTATCCTTTGGACCATTTGATATCCATATAATAAACATCTTGAAGATGTAACTGTGTTTATCAGGTTAATTATATACATTCATTCATTAACTACTACTGTCAGAGTTTGTGCTGGTTGTTTGTCTAATTATCTTGTTTCATCCTTTCAGTAATCTTTAGGAAGTATTCAAATCTCATTTTACTGCTGGGAAAACTGAAGCTTTGAAAGTTTAACAAATATAGACCAAATATATACTATATTTAGTATATATTATTTAGTGTTATTTTTATATATAGTTATATAATAGATTATGTTTTAAATATAATTATTTTATATATTATAATAATATTCTATTTTAATTATAATTATATATTATTTAGTATATAGTATATATATTAATATATACACTAAATATGTAATATATACTAAAGCTTAAGTACGGATAACAGTATGAATCAAAAAAAAATCATGAAATATCCTCCAGGTTCTTTTTTTTTTTAATCAGACTACTATAATGAAAAGTTTTGAAATCCTTTAACAAGAAACTGTTTGGAAATGTATGTTTTAAATTTTTCAGATGCGGATGGAAAGAACTACTCAGCAGCATAGTAGAAGAATAATAAATAAAAATGTTGGAAATATCAACTAATGGTTTTGTGCAAACAACAGTGCTTCTGATAAGCCCATAAAGATTCAGATAAGAGAAATGGCAAATTAGTTTATTTTTTTTTAAATTGGAAAATACTTCTTTTACAATTCTCATGTATATTTAAGAGGATATATTTCAAAAGCAACAGTTAGGAACAAAAGCTTAAATGGGATTTTTAATAGTTTCAATGCTACGGAGATCTTCATATCTACTGCATGGTTGACAGATACTAAGGCTTCAGAACCAGAACATAACACCACACCCTTTTTATTCACTATCCCTTCCTCTCTTAATGTCTCTCCTCCCCTCCCCTCAAATCACAATCTCTCTTTATTTTTACAGCTTGCACAGTGTGTTCATTCACCTCCCATGTAATTACCATAAATAATCAGCAAGATAGAACCTGTGTGGTACAAATGCCACACCTTGGTTGTGTTCTGAGCAACCACTGAGTGGTGGCAACCTAAACATTTTCACACTTTTTAAAGCCACAAAGTCCCAGAGTTAAGTATTTCACAAATAAGTCTTTTAAAACCCAATAGGCAAAATATCTGAATGCCTTTCCATGTTAATACCTGACCCAAAAGTCACCTTTTGACTGGCCAAAACACTTGACTCTACATGCCTGGGATGGGTGTTGACTGCAGCTCAGAATGATTCCTTCAAATTAAAAACAAAACACAAAAAAACAATTGTTCTGCCCTATTAAGAACTGAGCGGGGGGGGGGAAAACAAAAGGCTTTGTTCAGCTATAAATCATGTAAAAGCAGGGGTATGTTACCTGCTTCTGCCAAGACTAAAGTAAAGCAATCAGCAAGATGACTTCAGGGATTGCAAAATCCCAGAAAAGGAATATTATGGAAATTTCTTGAGCCAGATATTTGTGTGAAAGGAAAAATAAAATAATCAAATTAAGTAATAAAATTAAATTAAAAATCAGAGATTCTCAATAAATAATAAGATAGGCAGGAAACGCTCCCATTATGGGTTTCTTTGGCTCATCCCCTGTCTTCACTACCAGACTCAAGCCTCCAGTAAGTATTAATTTTCCCTTTGCATGTGCTTAGTTGTGAGCTCTGTGGGTCCTCCTAGCTGCAAGACCAATTTCCATCCCATTCTTCCCAAAGAAAGTGTGAGGTTCTTTAGCATGTAATAATGAGCCTCCAGTTTTGGAGAGTTACAACACTCTGATTTCTAAATCACTAATACCACTTCCCACCCAGCCCCATACATATATGGGGCCCAAGGTGTGCAAAAACACAATTAGATGGTACTGTATGAACCAGTCAGATTCCATAACTTAGAAGTGAAGAAATTGAGAGTCAGAAAGAGAATTCTTTTTCTCAAATTCACACTAGTTATTGGCAAACTAAAATGGAATTCAGATCTCATGAGTTCTAGTCAAGTATATTTTCCTATACCTAATTTTTATCTTCATAAGTTTATTTTGCTTACAAAATTTCACAACATATGTTGAGATAGCTGGAGATACCTGGATTATCATAAAACTAAGTGTGGGATCATCACCAAAGAGAAGCATAGAACTTAATTGAAATTCCTGAAAATTCATTTTGTTTTTGTACTTAATCACAAACATCACAGACGCCAGGTTTGTTTGGTTGGCTTTTTTCAGTATCTAGGTTTTGATAGCACAATCTCCCCTGGGTAATCTGTTTATCATAATTTTGCAATGTAATTTTAACTGTTGCATTTTCCATTCATTTGTCATTGTCATCCTTTCCAATACCGACTGACCATTGCACACCGTATGGTACAACTTCTCTGGAGGACCAACTAAGAAACTTGAGATAGATTAGCTTCTTACCTAAGATAGTTACCTCTGAACTCTCTGCTTTTTATGCAGCTTTCCTTCTTGGCCTTGGTAAGTGCCCTCTGGAATAAACTCAACTGAGCCAAATCCATTCTGATGACTTGTCTTACAAGATCTTGTACCAGATTTACTTCACTCATTAGCTAAACATTAAATAAATCTCCTTTTCTCCTCTTCTTTGGGTGCTCCAGTGACCAATGGATTTAGATGTAAACTTCATGAAATCAAGACGTTAATTATTTTTACTTAGCAGCTCTTAGTTCAGTGACCTGTCCGTGATACTCCATTAAGTGTTAACTCTCTAAGTTAACTCTCACCTGTGATGAGCATTACCCAAATGCAATTCCGGGATACAATCCTAGGTTCTCCGGGCTCCAGGGCACCCAACAGGCATTACAGCATGTTACTTAGCTGCAGCCTGTGCTTTGGCCAATTATGCTACTTCTTCAATCCCAACTTGAGCTTTACATTGGAAACTATGTTTACCATTTCTCCGCACTTCTAAGTTCAGATATAACTAAAAATATTGCATGCACATCTTTCAGACTGTGAGCTCCTTACGGGCAATGACTATGAAGTATTTAACTTTGACTTCCCAGTGACTAATTGCCTAATTCTTGTGAGTATTTAATAAATGTTGAATCAATAAATTAATGGATAAATAAGAAATGAATGAATTTATTCCAAATCTTTCCCATACAAAGATAATGCTGTTAATACTATACACTAAGGCCCATTTTCTCTTTTGTGATCTATGTTTCCTTGCCCTTTCCCTAATTGCAGTTCCCTTTCTTCATCTCTGCCTTAAAAGAAAGTATCTCTTTTCTGTTACGGTCCAAGATTATAGGGAACTACAAAGCTTACAGAAGATGCTGATCTCATATATGAAAGTAATCAGATACTCATTGGCATGCCCCAATACATTATTGGATATTTACTGGAGACAAGATCAGATTCCAGTTTACAAGCAAAACTGACACCATTCATTAAGAAATTATCTGGGGCCTGAAGGTTGAAAGGGAACACACCACTTCAAAGTCAGGAGGCTAGACTGGAACTCAGCAAGGAAAGGAATTGGAAGAGTAGGAGGGAGATGTAAGACAAGCTGGTGCTAAAATAGACATGAGCTTTTTTTTTTTTTAAGATTTTATTTGTTTCTTTGACAGAGAGCACACACAAGAGGGCAGGTGTGGGGGGGAGCAGCAGAGGCAGAGGGAGAAACAGACTCCCTGCTGAGCAGGGAACTAGATGCAGGGCTCGATCCCAGGACCCTGAGACCATGACCTGAGCTAAAGGCAGATGCTTAAGCAACTGAACCACCCAGGCACCCCAACATGAGCTTCTAAATGCAACCACAGAGGCAGCTCATAGCTTCACCCCAGCCCCTGCAATGAGCCCTGGGTTGTTGACAGTTGCTCAACTACCATACTCCTTTCCACACAACCATCTCAGTTGCTCATAAAAGATTTGTGACTTTTCTTTTTTTTTTTTCCTTCCTTTTACCTCGTAGTACTCCTTTGATAGTCAGTTATTAATTACATTTCAAATGTCAGCAAATGTACTACTTGTTCTGAAATCTGAACCCTACTCAAGATCATTTGCTATGGTGAGTTCTGTGTCTCTGACCCCACAGATTAGTATAATAGCTAAGGCAGAGTATTTTAAATGTACAAATCCTTCACCACTGACTCCACTTCTAGGAATTTAACCTAAGGAAATAATCATAAACGTGCTCACATTGATCTTTCATTTATAATGTCAAAAAATTGGAAACAACTTTAAAGTTATACACAAGAGATTGTTTAAATAAATGATGATACATTCATACAATGGATACCGTCAGTTAAAAATAAGGTTGTAATGGGATGTTAGCATTATTACTATTACCCTGAAAACATGTTTATCATATATTTTTTAAAATATATGTTATTTAGCTATTTTTATGCACATCATTATGCACATAAGAAAAGTAAAATATTAACAGTGGTTATCTTTGAGTAGCAAGATTATGGTGAACTTTGTTTTATTTATGTGTGTTTTCCTTTACTTTTAAATTTTTACATACCTAGAACTTATTTATTTTATAACTGGAAGTTTGTACCTTTTGACTACCCCACCCATTTCACTCATCTCCCACTTCCCAACACTGGCAACCACCAATCGGTTTACCATATCTATGAATTTGTTTTGGGTTTTCGTTGTGTGTTTTTGTTTTATCACATTGAGGTAAATTCCTTGTATAACCACTTTTTTGAGAGTTTTTGTGATGATAGGATGTTGAATTTTGTCAATTGCTATTTCTGCAACTATTGAGATGATCATAGGATTTTTCTTTTGTTAATGTGGTATATCATGTTGATTAATTTGTGAATGTTGAACCACCCTTGCATCCCTAGAATAAATCCCACTTGATTGTAGTGTATGATCCTTTTAATGTATTGTTGAATTTGGTTTGTTAATATTTGTTGAGGATTTTTGCATCTATGTTCATCAGGGATATTGGCCTATAATTTCCTCTTTTTGGGGAGGTCTTTGGTTTCACTGGCCTTCTTTTATTTATTTATTTGTTTATTTGTTTGTTTTAGAGAGAGAGTGAATGTGAGCAGGGGGAGGGGCAGAGGTAGAGGGAGATAGAGAATCTCAAGCAGACTCTGCGCTGAGTGCAGAGCCTGATGCGGGGTGCAATCTCACAACCCAGAGATCATGACCTGAGCTGAAATCAAGAGTCAGCCACTAACAGACCGAGCTACCCAGGTGCCCTGGAAATTCTGGCCTTGTAAAATGAGTTGGAAGCACTTTTTCCTCTTCCATTTTTCGGAATAATTTGAGAAGGAAAGGTACTAATTCTTCTTAAGTGTTTAGTAGAATTCACCTGTGAAACTGTCTGGTTTTGGGTTTTTGGTTTTCAGGAATTTTAAAGTTACTAATTCAATTTTATTACTTATAATTGGTCTATTCAGATTTTCCATCTTTGTGATTCAGTCTTGGAAGTTTGTGTATTTCTAGGAATTTTTCCATTTCTTCTAGGTTTTCTAATTTGTTGGTGTATAATTGTTTGTAGTAGTCTTATAGTTCTGTGTATTTCTATGGTGTCAGTTGTAACTTCTCTTTCATTTCTGATTTTATTTATTTTGGCCTTCTTTCTTTTTTTCTTGATAAGTCTGGCTAGAGGTTTATTGATTTTGTTTATCTTTTTAAGGAACAACTTTCAGTTTCATTGATCTTTTTTCATCTCTATTTCATTTATTTCTGCTTTGATCTTAATTACTTCCTTCCTTCTAATAACTTTGCAGTATGTTTGTTCTTTTTTAAATTTCTTTAGATATAAAGTTAGATTGTGTATTTGGGATTTTTCTTGTTTCTTTTTTTTTAAGATTTTATTATTTATTTGTCAGAGAGAGAGCACACTAACAGGGGAAGGGGCAGGCAGAGCAGGCAGAGGGAGAATCAGGCTCTCCGCTGAGCAGGGAGCCCAATGCAGGACTCGATCCCAGGACCCTGGGATCATGACCTGAGCCGAAGGCAGACTGAGCCACCCAGGTGTCCTGGGATTTTTCTTATTTCTTGAGATAAGCCTGTATCAGTATGAAATTCCCTCTTAAAACTGCTTTTGCTGCATCTCATAGTCTTGGAAATTTGTCGTTCCATAGTATTTTTTTTTTATTTTATTCATTTATTTTGACAGAGAGAGAGAGACAGCAAAAGAGGGTACACAATCAGGGGTGAGTGGGAGAGCGAGAAGCAGGCTTCCCACTGAGCAGAGAGTCTGATGTAAGACTCAATCCCAGGACCCTGGGATCATGACCTGAGCCAAAGGCAGACGCTTAATGACTGAGCCACCCAGGCGCCCCATTTCAAAGATTCTTTTTTTTTTTTTTTTTAGATTTTATTTATTTATTTCACAGAGGGAGAGACAGCGAGAGCAGGAGCACAAGCAGGGGGAGTGGGAGAGGGAGAAGCAGGCTTCCCGCCAAGCAGGGAGCCTGATGTGGGACTCAATCCCAGGACTCTGGGATCATGACCTGAGCCAAAGGCAGACACTTAATGACTGAGCCACCCAGGTGCCCCGTTTCAAAGTAATTTTTGATTTCCTCTTTGATTTTTTCATTGACCCACTGGTGGTTTAGTAACATTTTTAGGCTCCATGTGTTTGTGTTTTTCTGTTTTCTTCTTGTAATTGATTTCTAGTTTTGTGGCCTAACATGTGATCTATCCTGGAGAATGTTCCATGTGTACTTGAAAAGAATGTGTATTCTGCAGTTTGGGGGTGAAATGTTCTGTATGTATCTATTAAGTCCATCTGGTCTAATGTGTCATTTTTTTAAGTGTGTATTACTTTTCATTTTTTGAGGAACCTCCATATTGGATTGCATATGCTGCCCCCATTTACAACCAATAGTGCTCAAGGATTTCCTTTTCTCCTTACCCTCACCAATGCTTGTTATGTCTTGTCTTTTAAAAAAAAATTTGTTTTATTAAGGTATAATTTTCATATAACATTATATTGCTTTCAAGTATACAACATAATGATTTTATTTTCATATACATTTGAAACGATAACTAATAAATCTAGTTAACATCTGCTACATACATAGTTAGAAATTTCTTTCTTATGATGAAAACTTTTAACATCTACTCTCTTAACAACTTTCAAATATGCAATGCAGTATTATTAACTATAGTCATCATGCTGTATTTCTTGTCTTTTTGCTAATAGCCAATCGAGTAGGTGTGAGGTGATCTCATTGTAGTTCTGATTTGCATTTCCCTCATAATTAGTGATGCTTAGTACCATTTCATGTACCTGTTGGCCATGGTATGTCTTCTTTGGAAAAATGCTATTCAGATCCTCTGCCCATTTTTAAAATCAGATTGTTTGTTTCTAATTGTATGATTTCTTTATATATTTGGATATTAATTCCTTACCAGATATACAGTTTGCAAATATTTTCTCCCATTTGGTAGGTTGCCTTTCACTTTGTTGATTACTTCCATTGCTATGCAGAAGATTTTCAGTTTGATATAGTCCCACTTGTCTATTTTTGCTTTTGTTGCCTTTTTTTTTTTTTTTTTTGGTGTCAAATCCAAAAACATCATTGCTGAAACCCATATCAAGGAGCTTATCCCCTATGTTTTCTTCTAGTAATCTTGCTAAGCATTTGTACCATAGGAAGCCAATGCTTTTAAAGCTATGTCTGTGAAATCAATATACTGGATCTTGGCTTGAATAAAAAATAAATGAAATGGAAAAGAATAGAAAATATCTGAGTTAATTCCTCCTAGTAAGGAAAGGTATTGTTTCATGGTACTTTAATTTCAGTCATGTATGTATTTACTTGGACATGAGGTAAATATTCTTTATGTAAGGATATCCATGTTTCAAATTACTTTGATAGTGTGAGCACACAGACTAGATCTTCTCCTAAAATGTGTGTTTTTCTTAAAGATTGTATTTATTTATTTGACAGAGAGACACAGAGAGAGAGCACACAAGTGGAGGCAGGGGAGAGGAGCAGAGAGAAAGCAGTCTCCCTGCTGAGCAGGGATCCCAAAGCAGTCTCAATCCTGGGACCCTGAGATCATGACCTGAGCTGAAGGCAGCCATTTAGCCAAGCCACCCAGGTGCCCCTAAAATGTGTTTTTTGATTGTGGTGGAGATATCTTTGAATGGATACTGGATGCTTCAGGTGGGTAAAAGGGAATTCCCTAGGATTTAAGGATGCAGAAAGAGAGATGAGAGCATCAAACAATCCAATTTCTTTTGTGGCTATTCTCAGCAACCCTGGGCTCCCCTGGGGAAACTTAACTGTGAGCCCCATTCAGCAGTTTCCTGGAAAAATGGAGATTCTGCTTCCATAATTGTAGTGAATAGAATTTTTGTAGTTACTAAAGTTTAGGACAACAAGATTAGTGTAATTTATGGAGCTCCTCAAGATCTTACTGTCTTTACCTAAACCAGAAATCAATTACTTGCTCTTTGGTGTAAAGTGGTATTAATCTGTACAAGCCACTAGAAGAGTATTTTATAACAACTAAATACTCACATATATTGATATATTTCCAAATAATATGGTGAAGAGATTATAGTGCCCTCTTTGACCTTCTAGAATCCAAGATTCTAAACAATTTGGGAAGTCAAAATTTATCCTTGCTTATTGATTCTATACCAATTCTTGAGTCTGCATCTTTTCTTAAATGTTCTCTGCTCCAATATAGTCCAGAACTTATTTTTTTAATTATAAACTTTTTTTTTACTTTTTATATTGACATATCACCAACACACAATGTTACACTAGTTTCAGGTGTACAGCACAGTGATTTGACAAGTGCATATGTTTTGCTGTGCTTATCACAATGTAGCTCCATCTGTCACCATACAATGCTATTACAATACCATTGACTATATTCCTTATGCTGTGCCTTTTATCCCCATGACTTTCTCATTCCATAACTGGAAGGCTATATCTGCCACTCTCTACCTGTTTTGCCCATCCCCTCACCCCCCTCCCCAACAACCATCAGCTTGTTCTTTGTATTTATGGGTCTGTTTCTGTTTTTTATTTATTTTGTTTTTTAGATTCCACATATAAGTGAAATCATATGGCATTTATCTTTCTCTGTCTATTTCACATAGCATAATACCTTCTAGGTTAGTCCAGAACTTCTTATCTGAGCAAAGGAATCTCGAAAAAAAATATGCTATGTCTTACATGACTTTATCTGTTGCCTATTCAATGAGTATTTGCATTTGAAAGAGGACCTAGTACTGTCCAGAAGAATCTTTTTTTTTTTAAGATTTTATTTATTTATTTGACAGAGAGATTGCAAGAGAGGGAACACAAACAGGGGAGTAGGAGAGGGAGAAGCAAGCTTCCTGCTGAGCAGGGAGCCCGACATGGGGCTCGATCCCAGGACTCTGAGATCATGACGGAGCTGAAGGCTGACGCTCAACAACTGAGCCACCCAGGTGCCCCGTCCAGAAGAATCTTTAACACAAAAGAATGAGTAGATCTATGACAGGCCACAAAGAGATACATAACACGTATTTCTCATATTTGGATCTTCATCGTCCTTTGACATCTTCCCCCAGTGTAAACCTCTAAGCTATAGTCAGGTAACCTCAGCTCTACTATTCACATACAACCAGGTGAGACTTTCAGTTGGAAGAGAGCAATGTGAGGAGGCAGACACCACACCATATACATTTTCTGGTGAAGATGGTTGCAGAGATGTATGGTTTTCAAGGGAGGAGTGGTAGAGTCTTTGATGTCTAGTGTCCAAGGTCAGTGATGTGGGCTGGGAGGTCTGTGCCCAGAAGGAGAGCAATGAGATCTCTGCTGGAGTGGTTCTGCAATGTGATTTGGGCTTTCTTTCTGGCTGCTTTGGTTACAAACCTGACTCTCTATCATAGAAATTCTGTGATCTTTCTAATATCTGTTAATCTGTTTCTTGCTCTTTAAATTAGTTAGAATGAGTTCTGTTGTTTGTGACTAAGAACCCCAATTGATACAGGTTCCTTCTTTCCTTCATATTATACTATATAAAAAACGATGGGAAAACCATGACACAATCATCTGGTGATGTCAGACAGTTCTTTCACATGTGTTATCTAATACCCACCTATATATACTTTCTTTTTAGGAAAGCTAGAAAACAACTGATGGAAAGCTATTTAATTTTTTTTTTTTTGGAAAGCTATTTAATTTTTACTTGAAAGTGATATTTGGCGGGCACCTGGGTTGCTCAGTGGGTTAAGCATCTGCCTTCAGCTCAGGTCATGATCCCAGGGTCCTGGGATGGAGCCCCATGTCAGGCTCCCTGCTCAGTGGGGAGTCTGCTTCTCCCTCTCCGCATCCCCCACTTGTGTTTTCTCTCTCTCTCTCTCAAATAAATAAATAAAATCTTTTTTTTTTAAGTGATATTTGGTTTGGGGTCTTAAAGATGAAATACTGAAAACCAGAATGGAGGCCTTGACATTTAAAGCAGCTCTTCCTTTGCCATTTGCTCAAATGGCTACTTTTTTTCATCTTTTGTTCTACTGGGATGAGATAGTATTATTGGATTTACATTAATTAATGGATTCCATTCCTGTGTGCAAGGAGGGACAGTCTAGACTTATAAAGTAAATAAGTAGATGGAAAAAATAAAAATATGGTATTCCTTTATCTGTTCATTATATTCCTTAACATTAAAAGCAAAATAAAAATTGCAAAGTTGTGTTCTCTTTTTATTGACCTAATTTATTTGACAGATATTACAAAAATAGAACTTAATGTAATGCTTGACACACTGATATCAATAAATACTTTTTAACCAAAAGAGTAAATATTTAGTAAGCTCCTGAGCTCTCAGGATCATGAAAGCCAGAATCAAAAGGATATCTTCCCATCTAAAAGATGTTTTCATTGATTCAGTGGGCCTTTCTATCACAGTAGCCAAACTTACTGTGCCATTTCCTTAAGAATTCTGTTGAACACACATATTGGAAGGACCACAATAAGAAACAAACATTCTAGTCATTAAAATGTTATAAAAAAAGATAAATTTAAAATTCATATTTTCTATGTATTTGTATGTGTGTGTTTCCTTTTTTAAAACGCTCGAAGTAGCATTTTGATCTCTAATTCTGAAAGATGAAGCAAAAAGTTTAAGAATTGTCATATTATCTTTTGCTTATAATATAATTTGTTAAGTGGGAAAGTTTTTTTGAGACCAGGCTTAAGCCTCCCAAGGCCCAATAGAGCAGATTAGTAAATATCAGTGACTAACATTTGAACTTTAACCATGACATGGCAGTTTAAAGTAACCTTTATTAATCATTTCTATTATAATCTCAACAGCAAAGAATCTGAGTTTTGGTGCCACTAAGGAAAAAAATATTTATTTTAGCGTCAGTGTTGACAGACAGAGAATGAAAGCATTATGTGTGTCATGAGAAGTTTTAGATACGTGTCAAATTTCAAATTAGTGTATGAATCAGTTACACTTGGAAAACTGGGCGGGGGAGGGTATTACATGGAAAACTCTAACCTAGAGTAGGCTGACAGTGAAAATAATGAAATAAAGTAAAATATACCTTGTAAACTCAAAAAACTATCTATTTCCAAGTTTTGTGACCAGTTTTCTGAGGTACAGAGCATTTAAAATTTTTTTTTAATTTATTTATTTTAGAGAGAGAGAGTAAGAGCATGGGGCATGGTGAGAGGGGGAAGGGCAAATAGAGAATCTCAAACAGACTCCATGGTGAGCATGGAGCCAAATGTGGGGCTCAGTCCCAGGACCCTGAGAACATGACCTGAGCTGAAATCAAGAGTTGGACGCTCAAAAACCTGAGCCACCCAGGCGCCCTGAGGACATTTTAAAAATTGCTTTCAACAAATGTCTTTGAAATATTTGCAAAACTTCTTGGAAAATCTAAGCTTGTGTTTGGTAAGCAAGGAGCAGGAAGGAGAAGAAGGGAGGTAGAAAGACTGCTGAAATAAAAACTTCTGAACAGAGTCAAGTATGAGGTGGTATCAAAAGAAAGAGCTTGGGTTTGAATCCTAGCTCCATTTGGCATCTGTGTAATTAAATCTCTCTATTCTTCAGTTTCCATATTGCTAAATGGTTAAAATACTTACTCTCTGTTAAAATACTTACTTTCCAGGATTTTAAGTATTAAATGAAAAGTACTTGGCATAGCACATGGCGTTTAATAAACTGCCAGTAAATGGTGATGATGGCATTAACAATGAAGATAATGATGATACTGTTTTGAGGAAAGTAGGCAAGAGTAGAGCCATGTTTTCTATAACTGGCTCATCAGTGCTCAGGCTGCACACTAGACCTACTCAAGCAGAACTTCAGGGGTTGGGATCCAGAAATATATATTTTTAGAAATCCCTGGTGACTGTATTAATAAACTGATTTTAAGGACTACTGAAATTCAGTAAAATTTGCTGGCATCTTACTAACTTTTGTGGTGTGAAGGAAACCACAATTTCATGATGTCTAAAAGTAACCAAGAAAAGAACTGTGAGTGAATTATTGTGAGCTCACATCCTTCTTTACACTTGTATGGGTCTCTAGACCTCATGTGAGACTACCCTCTGGCTACTTGTAATGCTAGGATGCTAATTTAAATAATCTCTTCAATTAAAAAAATAAGTAAATAAACAGATGTTGATATTCTCTGTAAGACATTGAAAAAGCAAACAACTATACTTATGTTGATCCATAAATAATATCTCTAACCTCTGAAGGTATCAGCTGTGGGTTGTTTGGGACTCAAGTGAGACCTGAGGCAGAATTTCCAAACCCCATTTGCCTTTATGCTCCCATTAGTGACTTTCTAATTCTATTCCAGAAAGTGAGACGTCACTATGGGGTACAACCCTAATTCTAACTCCACAGTTTTCCACTCTGGTAGGTAAGTTTGACCCATGGACATTTCTCTGTATCCTTAAGTGGGTAAGACTAACCTCTGGAGATAAGTGCTGACAAGGGTGTGGAGAAGAGAGAGCCCTTGTGCACTATTGGTGGAAATGCAAACTGGTGCAGCCACTGTGGGTAACAGTATGGAGGTTCCTCAAAAAATTAAAAATAAAACTGCCGAGGCGCCTGGGTGACTCAGTCATTAAGCGTCTGCCTTCGGCTCAGGTCATGATCCTAGGGTTCTGGGATCGAGCCCCGCTTCAGGCTCCCTGCTCGGCGGGAAGCCTGCTTCTCCCTCTCCCACTCCCCCTGCTTTGTGTTCCCTCTCTCGCTGTGTGTCTCTCTGTCAAATAAATAAAATCTTTAAAAAATAAAAATATAAAACTGCCATATGTATGATTCAGCAATCCCACTTGGGGGATACATTCACTTTGGGGAATATATCCAAAGAATATAAAAACCAGATTCAAAGAGATATCTGCACTCAGTGTTCATGGTAGCATTGTTCACAATAGCTAACATATGGAAATCACCTAAGTGTCCATAATGAATGAATAAACGAAGAAGATGTGATATATATATATATATATATATATATATATACATATAATGAAATATTACCCAGCCATGAATATTATTCAGCCATGGAGGAAATCCTGTCAGGTGCAACAATTTGGATGAAACTTGAGGGCATTATGTTAAGTGAAAAACTCAGGCAGAGAAAAACAAATACTATATGATATCACTTATATGTGGAATCTAAAAATGTCAAACTCAGAGAAACAGTAAAGTGGTGGTCACCAGGGGTTGGGTGTGAGGGAAATGGGAGATATTAGTCAAAAGGTACAAACTTCCAGTTATAAGATTATAAGTTCTGGGATCTAATGTACAGCATAGTGATTATAGCCAATAATGCTATAATATATACTTAAAAGTCTCTAGGAGAGTAAATCTTAAATGTTCTCACGACAAAATGAAATGATGTTTATGTGACAGGACAGTTATGTTAGCTAATGCTATGGCAGTGATCATTTTGCAATACATAAATGTATCAAATCAACAGGTTGTACACATTAAACTACACAATGTTATATGTCAGTTATACCTCAATAAAACTGGGGAAGAAAAGGAAAAGATGAAGCTTCAGGATACCAATGAATGTTAATTGATTGTAGGGAAATCAAATGAAATTGCGTCACTTATTAAAAATGACTAATCTATGCATTTGCTCTCCATCTTCAGTCCATGTAATGTATTTATTTTAGGTCCTTTTGCAATAATTTATATTCTCTGGACTCAAGTTAGTCACATGTTCTGAGATATCATCTATACAGGAGCATTACCTACTGTGATACACTCAAGCTTACCACTTAGGGCAAGATGGTTCCATTATATAACACAATTTTAAAAGAACCAATTTGACCTCCGGGACTGACAGGGAAATAGAGAATAACCCTTTAGCAGCATTTCTGGGAGGGTATATCAATAGCAAGACAGTAACAATAATAACAATAATGTAACATTTATGTAACACTTTATAATTTAGAAAAGGCTTAGCAAATACTGTTACATTTTTAGTTTTGAGAACCTTTATTTCATTTAGCTTGATTTTTGTAATCAAAAATAAAAGAAAAAGAGAACAACATTAAGGAATCACTTGCCCAAATATGCAGGCACTAACAGCTGGAGTTAGATATTTAATTCCAGTAGTCTATTCACTAAATGATGTCCATGACTATGTTCACTGTAAAAAGCTGATCACAATTTTTTTTTAAGATTTTATTTATTTATTTGACAGAGAGAGACACAGCGAGAGAAGGAACACAAGCAGGGGGAGTGGGAGAGGGAGAAGCAGGCTTCCTGCCAAGCAGGGAACCGGATGCGGGGCTTGATCCCAGGACCCTGAGATCATGACCTGAGCTGAAGGCAGACACTTAACGACTGAGCCACCCAGATGCCCCTTGATCACAATTTGTATGTAGTTAAGAAATACTAGCTCATTGTAATTTTTGATGTTGATTCTAAAATTAAGTACAATAGTTCCTTTCAGAAGGTGTTACTAATGGGGTCAAGGAGCTAATTTATTGAATCTTCAGGCAAAAGATGACCTCCTATCACAGTCCTTAGTCTTTCATAATATCTTCTGTGCCCACACAGAAATATTATTCATTGGTTTCAATAATCCTTCCGCAACAGGTAGTTAGAAAAAAAGAATTACGCTGCTCAGCAGGGAGCCTGCTTCTCTCTATCCTTCTGCTGTTCCCTCTGCTTGTGCTCTCTCTGATAAATAAATAAATAAATAAATTAATTAATTAAATAAATAAAATCTTTTTTAAAAAAAGAGAACTACATATTTAGCACAGAGATCTATTGCCAAGTTTCTTTTATGAGGAATAAGGTAGAGGAAATGGAAAGCCTTATGTAAAATCTGCAGCCATAATTAAAGGGGTAATAATAAAATTCTCATTGAACTACATAGGATGAGACTCAGATCCAATAATAATTGCATAGTGTGTTTTAATAACACTCTACAATCACTAATTAGATAGTCCAAACATCTTCCTTATGAGGTAGGGTGAGTATTGTCATCCCTGTCTTGCCTATGAGGAAATAAAAATGCAGATTGGTTCCATGACATGTCCAGTCATACAGGTGAGTCATGGTAAAGCTGAGATTAGAACCCACAGCTCTGTTATTCCTAGAACTTGCTATTCTTCTTTCCCAGTATAATGCTAAAATATTGTTCTTTATGGTTTAGGATTATCATTCCTGAGTAAATGTTTTCATAAGAGTAATGTCACCTCCCATTGTATTTATAGCTTTTTGGCTAATTTAAAGAACTTGGTAGAAATTCATTATGCTGTCTGTCATGATCTTATAGCCATGTGTCCATTTTCCAATAGGGATGGAGGGGAATACAGGAGATGCCGGGAGAGGTGCAGAGAAAATGAGATTTATACTATAGGATATGTATACATATATGAATGTTTGTGTGGGTATGTGTGTACCTACCCTAAATTCTGCAAACCCATATACATGTGTATACACACCCTGGGTAACCCATAATGTGTCTCAGAATGGCCATTTTGAACTGAAATTATTGGGAACTAAAATGGAGGCCCCCAAAACTATTTATAGAAATGAATTAGACAAGAGCTAGCAGCTACCTTAGCCTGAACTAGATGCAACGGAAAATCAATTTTGGTCTTGGTTCCATTGTTAGCATAGTCCTTAACCCCAACAAACTTTTCCAATACTGATATCTATCTGAAGAAAGCAACATTGTATACTTCAAGAGCACTGGTTTTGGAGTCCAAAGACTTGGTGTTTAAGTCCAACTCTACCATGTAACCTTGAGGAAACCCCTTAACCACTCATTTTCCTCAGAGGTAAAATGAAAGCAGGTTAGGGCCCCCAACAAGGTGTGTTCAGCTAAAACTCCTCACACAGGATTTATACCAACTGAAACATAACGTGGTTGCACCTGAAGCTCCTGCCAACCCACTGGGCCCAGTCTTTATTCCAACTTCCCTACTCCTTCATTGCCCCTGCAGCTACCCTGCTTACCTCATCATGTTGTATAAGGGTCAAATAGGATAATGCACAGGAATTCTTTATAGATTTAAATATGGGAAAGGGTGTTGAGAAGGGGGAATAAAGTAAGTATTTGTTGTTACCAAAGGTGAAATGGTACAAAGTAGATAAAATCTGAAAAGGATGCAAAATCATGCCCATGATGGCTGATTAGAAGCTAGTCAGCAATCACCATAATGCTTGCAACTTCTAAGATGGTACCTGTATTTTCATTAAACTTGAATGTAACTTAGCTGGAATATGTTTAAGCCTCTAGTAGATATTTGCATCTTCTAGATGCAGGACACATTATTTTCTTTAATTTTTTAAGACCTATGTTATGCTTTGTTTCTTTTTTTTTTTTTAAAGATTTTATTTATTTATTTGACAGAGAGAGAGATAGCGAGAGCAGGAACACAAGCAGGGGGAGTGGGAGAGGGAAAAGCAGGCTTCCCCCCGAGCAGGGAGCCTGATGTGGGGCTCGATCCCAGGACCCTGGGATCATGACCTGAGCTGAAGGCAGACACTTAATGACTGAGCCACTGTTATGCTTTGTTTAAAGTCTCCAGTAATACAGTGCAAAACATGTTCCTGAACATTTATCAGTTGCCACAGAATTTCCTCTGAGAATTTAACTTCTGTCTTCAATTATCAGAATAAGTGGAGAAAATTTAACTTTTTATGGCATTTCCTCTCCTATTTTTCAAGTTAGAAGAGATTGCAAACTTACAGGAAATTAATAATAATAACAATTATTCCTACCAATTGCTGTGAGCCAGGTTTTGTTTTATGCACTTTACATGGTTTGAGTCATTAGATTTTCACACTAACACTTTGGGGTAAGCATATCAGTTTTCCCCATTTTACAGGTAAGGAAAGTGAGGCCCAGGGCCACACAACTAATAAACAGCTGAACTGGGATTTGAATGCAAGTCTTTGGCTCCAGAGACTGGGTCTTGACCAGTTCACGATACCACCTACTTTTATACAAAGAGAACCTAAGCCTCAAAATCTGATACATGCTAACATTTTTCCATGTTTTCTCCAGATTACTTTCCTCTCTGGGTGGTAGTAAGCAGATGATAAACAACAGAAGCCAGTGACCCCTACCTTGTGCCCCTTCCCAAACCCATTGCCCTCTTCAGAGCCAATGTTAGTCAGGAAATTCTTGTGTTCTTCATCAGCGTGTCTTTGAAAATTCACACCTGAAAAATGCCATGAGTATATTAGAAAATTTGGTTAAAAAAAAGTTTTATTACCGATCAGATATTTAAAAAATTGTAAAAGTATTTTGCAATTCTTGGTCAATAATTTATTCTTCATCAGAGATGTTCACTTTCAGTTACAGAAGAAAAAATAGAAAGTACTGTATAGGATTCAGAACCAACTGAGCCACAATTTGTCATAATAATTTCCTTGATTCAGTTGTCTTCTTTCTAAGGTGTACATTCACTTATAGGCTTTATTGCACTGCTCAATAACAAAAGAGTGTTCAGTGTCAGTATTTTTGTATAATTTAGATAGTGGAGTTAAGCGTTTTTACATTTCAGTAATATCTCACATTTCTGAGTTAGAGAAAACTCCACATTTTTCTGACTGTCCAGCCCCTCCTTTGGAATAGGATTTTTATGGCTTTGTTGATGTCTTTCAATGTCCATTTTTCTTAGTACTTTTAAAAGTCATGTCAAAGTATTTTTAGCCCTCTCAAAAGTTAAAAGCCAAATTTTATTGGACTGTTTATGATATAACATTTACAATTCAGTGACTTCTGAGTGTGAGCTAAAGATTTCTTTTTGTAATATATATTTAAGCACCATTTTAAGTATATATATTGTCAGCTCTTTCAACAAATACAGATCAACTCCATTTTCAAGTGTTCTCTTCTGGGGCAAAACTTTGTATTTTATTGGATTTCTCTGTTATCAAAGGAGTGGTCAGCTCTGTGTTAGGTGTCCATGAAAAATGGGGTTACTTTCATACATTAAAATGAAACTACTGACTCTGTTTAGGAGCATGTGCTCATGAAATGGTATTTGAATATAGGGGATGGGCTTGCCTGAGCTGATAGTACTCTCTTTTCTAATCTGTGATTCTAAATCAGTTTTTCTCTGATGGAAGCTGCTTCATTTAGGGATCCAACCAAAAAGTAATGAGGTTAGATAAATTTAATAGCCATAATTAAAGGTCCAACTTAGATCTTCAATATTTTTTTAAAGATTTATTTATTTTTGAGAGAGAGAGAGTCCGCGCGTGTGAGTGGGGGGAGGAGCAGAGGGAGAGAATCTCAGGCAGACTCCCAGCTGAAAGCAGAGTGCAGAGCCCAATGCAGAGCTCAGTGCAGGGCACCACTTGGGGTCTGGGGCAGGGCTCCACTCAGAACTCGATTTCATGACCCGTGAGATCATGACCTGAGCCGAAACCAAGAGTTGGAGGCTTAACCAACTGAGCCACCCACATGCCCTAAATCTTTAATATTTTAAAACAGATGTCCTGTTCTCTGAGTTAAGAGAGAAGTCTACTCTGTATATTTCGCTGTAAAATAAGAATAAAACAATAGTACTTCTAATTATGTATTCCTTGGATGAGGCCTTCGAATAATTAAGATCTTCAATGGAAAGATTGTTGTACAAAGAATCTGTTAAACTGATTATCAAATGTGTAGCTGAAAAAAAAGGCACCTTTTAAAATGGGTAGTTCAGTCTTGCCATGATACATTTATAACCATGTATGTAGGTCTGTTTATTTTGTGCTAAATGTTATAGATGGTAATATAAAGAATATTAATATAAGCCAATGATTTGGGGCCCTGCAATGGAGTGAATATTTGTCTTCCTCAATCATAGCCCTCAATGTTATGGCATTATGAAGTGGAACCTCTGGGAGGTGATTAGGTCATCAGGGTAGAACCCTCATGAATGGGATTAGTGCCCCTATAAGAGAGACTCCCAGAGATACCTCTTCTGCGTGTAAGAGCACAAGACAGTTGTCTATGAACCAGAAAGTGTGTTCTCACCAGACACAGAATCTGCAGGCACCTTGATCTTAGACTTCCTAGCTTCCAGAACTGTGAGAAATAAATTTGTTATTTATAAACTACCTAGTTTGTGGCATTCTTGTTATAGCAGCCCAAACAGACTAATATAACATCTATAATAAAATTAAACATATAAATTGCCTTAAATTATTGTGCTTCTGATAGTTTTTATGAGGATATTTATGACCTGACACAGCTGTATAAGTCCTTTGTTTATACTGGTGAGGAAATATTTCACAAATTAAATATTGATTTATGTCAAAAATAATTTTTTAACATGAAGATATTTTAGTAAATATTAATGTGACTATCAGTGAAGAGTAGAGCAATTTTCTGGATAATGAAGACAAAGTCTGTACTAAGGTGAATTAGTTTAGTTTTCTCCTGAATCAGTAGAAGTCACAAAATTATTTCTCATCTTTCATGCAACTTTTCCTTTGGAGGCCTGACTAATAATTGTTCAGAATAACTGAAATGCTATTTTGAAAGTTACACTATTTGGTACTTCTCAATGTGTATAAATAACATTACATTATGTTATTATTTTCATATTGTACAGGCTTATATTCTGAAGTACAAGTTAAATTTCTCATAGCTATTTACATAAATAATATACCTGAAAGTTATTATTCCTTAGACTATTTTGAGGCTTATGTTCAGACTTTTTGAAATGTACTATCTTGGGGCATCTGGGTGGCTCAGTCGGTTAAGCATCTGCCTTCTGCTCAGGTCATGATCCCAGGGTGCTGGGATGGAGCCCCGCATTGGGCTCCCTGCTCAGTGGGAAGCCTGCTTCTCCCTCTTCCTGCTGCTCCCCCTGCTTGTGCTCTTTCTCCCTCACTCTCTCTCTGTGTCAAATAAACAAATAAATAAAATCTTTAGTAATAATAAAAAAGAAATGTACTATCTTATTTTTAGGAATTAGAAGGAAGACTGTAAATCTTTCTGAACATTGAAATCACCACATTTCAGTCTTTGAAACTTTTCCTTCTCCTTGGAGAAGCACCTTGAAGAACTCAAAAAAACAGTTAGTAAAATTTTTTAAAAACCACTCCCTATTCATTTCATTTTTAGTGATTATCATAAGTTGGAATTATTTTCTCTATTTATATATAAACTTACTGTCTGAATCCTTCACTAGGATGTAAAGTCCATGAGGGATGTGATCATGTCTATCCTATTTATCATTGTTTTCCAAATGAATTAGGAACTAATCAATAGCTGCTTGCTTTTGCATAAATTCTGCCTCTAGATTGTCAAATACTTGAAATTATGGACTAATGCACATTCATCTTTGGATTATTCCCTAATGTATAGTAAATAAATGCTAATTTAAAATCACCTGTAAATTTTGTTTAAAATATCATTTTTGTATTTTTAACTTTTTAAGATTTTATTTATTCATTTGAGACAGACAGAGAGAGAGAGCATGAGCAGGGGGGAGAGGTGAGAGAGAGGGAGAAGAAGACTCCCCACTGAGCAGAGAGACCAAAGCGGGGCTCAATCCCAGGACCTGGAGATCATGACCTGAGTGGAAGGCAGATGCTCAACCATCTGAGCCACCCAGGTGCCCTTTAAAATATAATTTTAAAGGAAAAAAGATATAAACAAAAATAGTTCTTAGATAAGAAATATCAACATTGAGGAAGTTTTGAAATAGCTAAATGCTGCCAATCATATTTTTAAATAGTATCTAGTTTATGAAGGAGTTGGGAGTTTTTTGACCCATAATCAAAACATTATTGAAAAAGTGACAGCAAAATAGGAGATCACTGTTGTCTGCCTCACAAAATGAAACATAATTACATCATTTGATAGATTAACTAGAATTACTGAACTGATAAGGCTTTCTGTGGATCATTAGTGTTGCTTTCTTCTAAATGAACACCCTGTGAAGGAAGCATGAGAGCATATTTAACACAAGTCTACTATATGTCTGGTATAGTTTTAATGACAAAAAGTACTTTTTAAGTAAAACATTTAAGTTTTAGGAATATTATATTAATATTCATATATAGGTTATTTTCCTTTTATACCAGAAATTCACTATTACTCTGATGTGACTATAACTATCACTCTTGTTTCTCAAATGCTATAATGGAGTCTATTTAAGACCATGAGCCTGAATTCAGCAGTTAAAACTTCAATGAGGGGCGCCTGGGTGGCTCAGTCGTTAAGCGTCTGCCTTTGGCTCAGGTCATGATCCCAGGGTCCTGGGATCGAGTCCCACATCGGGCTCCCTGCTCGGCGGGAGGCCTGCTTCTCCCTCTCCCACTCCCCCTGCTTGTGTTCCTGCTCTCGCTGTCTCTCTCTGTCAAATAAATAAATAAATCTTTAAAAAAAAAAAAAACTTCAATGAAAGCTGTCAGAAGATGCAATCTTAATGTTTAGGAACTACTCTGAATTACTTTCCTAAGAAATCTGTCAGTACATGGGCACAAAGTTCTAAGATTATGGCATGTTATAAAGGTTTCAGAAATCTGATGCAAAAGTTTTTAGTCTGAGCTCCATAAGTGGACTTCAGGGGTCAGCAGAACCCTATAAGTCATAAAGAAAATTTATGTACATCTGCATTCCTCTTTTTAATCAGATTATTGAGGGCATTGGATGTATTTTACCTAGGGCCGCTATTGGTATTTTACTTGGGACAATACTTCTTTGTTAGAGACTGTTCCAGATTTTGAAGGACATATAACATCCCTTGGAAGCCTGTTCATCAAATGCCAGGAACGACTTCTTAATCTTTGTGACAACCCAAAACAATCTCCATTCCTTACAACAATCCACCCCCTAGGGCTTCTTGGATTGAAAAATCACTGGATATTATATAATCCCAAGGAAGATCAAGAAGCATTGCTTTCCAAAGCTTTGATTGCCTCATTTTTGAAAAGTGCTTTCTTGCTTGTGGGATGATGATCTTACAGAGAACAGGAAGATGGGACTGAAAACCTCAGTTAGGTGAATTAACATGTATTGTGAGAATATCTGAGAAAGAGAAGCAAAAGAGTAGAAAGAAGGCAGTAGTCAGAATGAGATGTCTGAATTTAAGTTCAGAAGTTCAAGCAGTTCCAGATGATGACAAGTTCATCTGTGTCCATGGAAGTGGATGGCTCATGTGGGTGGAGGTGAATATCATTAAAGATGAAGAGGTCAATGTTGGTTCCCAGCCCTTGTGGGAGCTTTCCTGGTATAATCTGAAACCATGTCCTGTATGTGGAGGGCAGGGAGAGACCAAAGAAAGGTCTGGTAGGTGGAAGTATTAATAATAACAAAGGGAACTAACATATAAGGCTAGTCTTGGGCGGCAGCAAGACAAATGAATCCCTGCACCCACTCTCCAAACTTGAAAGTTTATAAAGAGATCCTGACAGGCTCAGTAAGGTACATACTGTGTAGGTGTTTTCAACACCACATTGCCATCTCAAGGCTATGTCCTTGGAGCAGCCTCTGGGAGCAGGTAAGGCAAGCAGAACCCACATTCCAAGGACAAGGGAGGAGGTGAGGAGCCTCTGAGTGCCCAAGTCCAGTTCACAGGTCAATCAGTGGTCATGTCTTTATGATGACATTCTTCTATAGTCAAGGAACAAAATGACCATGTTGTTGAATGAGGTATCCACATGTACTTTGAAAAGACTCAGTTAGTGGTAGGACTTACGATGAGGGGTGTTAGGTAATAGAGCTTCAAAAGGGAACCTGACATTTGACTTTTGGATAGTTTGACATCTCTAATAGTCAGGAAAAAGCAAGTCAGAAAATTATTGGATACTATTTCTCACCAGTTTGACAAATATTAAAAGACTGATAGGGCGCCTGGGTGGCTCAGTCGTTAAGCATCTGCCTTCGGCTCAGGTCATGGTCCCAGGGTCCTGGGATGGAGCCCCGCATCGGGCTCCCTGCTCAGCCAGAAGCCTGCTTCTCCCTCTCCCATTCCCCCTGCTTGTGTTCCCTCTCTCGCTGTGTCTCTCTCTGTCAAATAAATAAACAAATCTTAAAAAAAAAAAAAAGACTGATAATAGTCATCATTGGAGATTGAATAGACGAAAAGATATTTTGTATTCCTGAAGGGAATGCTACTATCTTTTTGGTTACAGATTTGGAAATATCTGTTAATTCTTCCATCCTACTCTTGAGAAGCTATTCTGTAGGGACATAACTACCAATATAGAAGGCTAAATGCACAAATCTGTTTATTGTAGTGTTGTTGGCAGTGTTAAAAAAAAAAAACTGGTAACAAAATATCTATCGATAGTGGGATAGTGCATTTATAGTATGGAATGTTTTGCTTCTACTAAAACGGAAACAAGTTAGAAATAAATGTTTCAAGAGAAAATATATGTAGAAACTTTTTCAAGTTACAAAATTATATGTGGAGTAAGCAATAAAAAGAAAAATCCTATGTTTGTTAGTATGAAAATAGAGAAAACTGTGGAAGATTACCCACCAATTTGTTCACGTGGGATATATCATAGACTAGGAATGGAAGGGAGAAGACAGAGATTACGAGTGCTTTGCTTAAACACCTTGAATTTTGTGACTAGCTTAACTAGGATTACTTTTACCATTAAAAACAAAACTACCATGATGAGCAAAATAATCTGTTAACTCAAAAGAAATTACAATTTTAAAATGGATGAGAGAAGTATGTGAATAGCATTAAGAGGCAGAACAATTCATGTGCCTTGAAAGATCAATAAATTACCTAGAAAGAGAACAATCTAAGTAAATTCTTAGATTAGAATTTTTCTCATACCTAACAATATTTTTAAGAAAAAGATCAGCCTACTCAAATTTTAAATTCAGTTAGTCACGTTACTAACCTGAATCTCTTCAGCGTACATGTGGATACCTCATTCAACAACACAGCCATTTTTACTGTAATGAGATCTAACTTATAGGAAATTTTTTTCTTTATATGTGCTGGAGGTTCATTGTTTAGAAAGTAGTAATCTCTACTTTTGTAACAACTGACAAATAACATTCAGAATTTAACAGGTAAGTACTCCCTGGCACTTGTCTTGTTTCCTTGCCTGAGACACAATGTCTCTAGACATTGCCTGGAACTAGTGTAGTGTTTTATGAAACACAGCCCATCCCTAGCCTTTGGCTATAGATACAGTATTACATGTCATAAAAATAGATAAAGAAAAATAAGAAGCAGAAGGCATATATGAAAGATGAAGGCTATTATCTCTCTTAACATCATGCTGTATGTGAATGCTGTGTTTTGCAGAACTGGGATAAAGAAACTGTTTCTTTAGCTTAAATTGTCATGGTATTGCTGTTTATCCCCCCTCCACCCATTTGAGCTAGTGCGTTATGGTTGGAGCTATGAACCTGGGCGTCATCAGTGAACTCCACCCCTTACTTCCAGTTCCACAAGAACCGTAAGTAGGTGGATAGGTGTGTGTGTGATAGGGTGGTGCCCCTGTCACATCCATCTATTATACTCCTGCTAATCTAGTTGTTGAGCCAACAGGAAGTTGCAACCCTATAAGGAATGAAGGAAAACTTCCATTCAGCTGATCTTCAGTGCTCCGAACTTTACTTGATATTTAAGAGCATGTACTTTGGAATCAAATTCCAGCTCTCTAGTTCCTAATTGTATGATTTGGCCATGTTATTTATCTTATCCTCTGAGCCTCAGTTTCTTTGCCTGTAAAATAGTGTTATACCTATAGAGTTTTTGTGAAGATAAAGTGAGAAAATACACAAAAAGTTCCTAATACCAAGTCTGCTCAGAAAATATTGATTCCTCATCTCCTCATCTACCTATTTCAAAATGTCTAACTTTGACCTCTCATTTAATTTTCCTTTCACTGTCTATCACCTACTTTCTGCCCTTCCTGGTGCTTTCCCTTCTCTAAATGGATGGTCTTCTTTCTGGAACAATTGATTCTTTTTCTTCCTTAATATTTTAATTTTTAGCCACTAGAGGGCTGTGTAGCAGGATACAATTCCACTCACCCTGACCACACTAGGAAATTAGAGAATAAAATCAAAGAACCGAAGAGGAGTCAAATAATCATAGTGTTGAGGAGACATTAGAAAACATTTAATCCAACACAAATTTAAAGATGAGGGAACTAGATATTTAAACAAATATGAACAGGTAATTGTTATGGTTTTCAAATCACTACCTCTACAAATCTAGAGTTAATAAATAAATTTCATTTTCTCTTGAAAGTTTTCTAACTTTTAAATCATTTTATGAAAGGAAAGAAGACACATGTGAGGGTGAATAAACCTCCTTTAGGAGGTTTATACAAAGCCATTTTCTTTAAATTGCCTTAATTAAATACATATGTATGTATATATATATATATATATATATATATATATATATATTTTTTTTTTTTTTTTTAAAGAGAGTGAGAGTGTGCCAGCAGGGGAGGGAGGAGCAGTGGGAGAGGGAGAGAGAGAATCTTAAGCAGGCTCCACACCCAGCATGGAGCCTGAGGTGGGGCTCGATATTGGCAACCCTAACAAAGATCATGACCTGAGCTGAAATCAAGAGTTGGGTGTTTAACTGACTGAGCTACTCAGGTTCCCCTAAATACTTTCTTTAATTCAATTCAAATAATTTAAAATGCAAAGTAAATCCACACATTTAATTAAAAATGTAAAATATCTACATTTGAAATACCTCAGGTAGGTTTTAACTTTTGCTTTGTTTAACATTCAACAAATTGAAATTAGTCTGTACTTAGATATCCAAGTAACTCCAAGCATTAAGGCAGTCTCTTAACTTTGAACACCCATTCATTCTGAAATATGTAAAAAAGATGTCAAGAAGTACTCATACCTACCTAGAAACTAATAGAAACTATGATGCTGTCATTGAAAAATAGCCTTCAGCAAATATCCTACACCTAAAAGTATAGGATATTTAAAAGTATCAACTAAAAATGCAAACAATTAAAGAAATGAAATATCCCTGTAAACTGTTCAGTCCAGATGGTACTTTTATATTTATTCATTCACTTTTCACACATATAGCCATAGTCCTTATGTCTGGGAAAGTGCTTTATATTTCTGTTTGTTATTTTTTCATTATTCTTTCATTTAAAAAAATGTTGCTCTGTACTTTTGAGCATAAGCCAGACCCCAAAGAATTCCACTACACATATGCTGGTAGCAGTGAGAGTTGTCTCTGTGCTCAGAGCTGCACTGAGCAGAACTAAATAGCCAGAAGCTCCATAATTAACATTCCATCAATATGGAAGTGTTTAAATATGTTCTCATGCTTAAGTTATATTTTAAGAAAAGGCACTTATAAATCTGTCCATAAAATGCTATCTACAATTGGCAAAATTAAAGTAACATTTTTATACATGTGGAATAAGCCAAATCCTGATTTTAAGTGAGGCTAATGAGCATGGTGACAGATTCTTGACATTTGGAAAATGGAGAAGAGAGTTTTGTTGTTGTTGTTTTAATAATCCTCTCACAAAATGATTTAGTGACTCCAACACCAATTCTTTGATACTTGGCCTTCATTCTTATAGCCCTTACACACAGTAAGGAGTAGTAATTTGATTGATTGATTCATTCATTCATTGGACAAATATTTCTTGAGTTCTTACTATAGGCCAGGCAGAAGGCTAGGGAAAAATTTAGAACTGAACCAACCAACCAACCAACCTAACAATCAGAAACAAGTTCCATAGTCCTTGTCCTCTTGAAACTGATATATATATACACACACAGTGTGTGTGTGTGTGTGTGTGTGTGTGTGTGTGTGTGTGTGGTGGAGGAGGTGCTGAGTGGATATAGATGTTAATCAAAGAAAGGTAAAATTACCAGTGTGACAAATGATAAAGACACATGTGATGTTAAAAAATTTAACCAGAGAGGAACATCAGAGGAACTTCCCTCTGGGACTGAAGACTGGGTTGAGATCTGAAGAAAAAATAAGCAAGCTAGGTAAAGAGCCAGAAGAGTAGCTCTCTGGGCACATGGAAAAAACTGTAAAAGACCCCATTATAAGAAGGAATATTTCCTGTCTCAGGAAAGGAAAGAAGGACCTGGAGCAAAAGAAGGCATGGTTTGAGAAAAGGTTCTGGAAGGAGAAAATCCTTGACTATGCAGGGTTTTGCAGGCCAAATTGAGGATTTTAGTTTTTCCCAAAAATTATTGAAAATCAACAAAAGAGTAATAGGATTAGATTTGCATTAGGAAAAGGTCACTGTAGCTGTTATGACTAAAATGGATGGGCCCAAGAGAAATGTGTGCACATTTGTAACATGAGACATGTATAACAATGTTCATAGCAGTTTGCTGTTTTTAATAGCCCTAAACTAGAAGCAGTCTCAATGTTCAATAAGAGTGGAATTAATAACTGTGCTGTAAATATACAATAGATTGCTACATAAAAATGAGAATGAGGGGCACCTGAGTGGCTCAGTCAGTTAAGCGCCCAACTCTTGATCTCAACTCAGGTCTTGATCTTGGGGTTGTGAGTTCAAGCCCCACATTGGGTTCCATGCTGGGTGTGGAGCCTATTTAAAAATAAATAAATATTGGGGTGCCTAGGTGGCTTGGTTGTTAAGCATCTGCCTTCAGCTCAGGTCATGATCCCAGACTCCTGGGATCAAGCCCTGCATCAGGCTCCCTGCTTGGCTGGAAGCCTGCTTCTCCCTCTCACACTCCCCGTACTTGTGTTCCCTTTCTCGCTGTCTCTCTCTGTCAAAAAATAAATTTAAAAATCTTTAAAAAAATAAATAAATAAAAATAAAAGTGGGAATGAGCAGACTATGATTGTACACTGCAACATGGATAAAGTTCATGCATATAATGTTAATTGAAACAAACCAGACATAGAAGGATACATACAGTATGATCCTACTTGCATAAAGTTAAAAGCCCATAAAACTAATGTGTGGTGTTAGAAGTCAGGATAATGCTTATACTAGGAGTGGGGAAAGAGGGCTGTTTGTTAGAAGGTGGTATTAAGTGGGCTTCCGAGCTGGCAGTGCCCTATTTATTAGTTGGATGGTGGTTAAACAGGTGTTCAATTTGTGAAAATGTATTGTGTATACATTGTATATTTATGTTTTATGCAGTTTTCAGTATTTGATATCACACTTAAAAACATTTTTTAAAGTTTTTGTTTGTTTTTGTTTTTAAGACTAGATTGATTGAGGGGCACCTGGCTGGCTCAGTTGGTGGATCATAGGAGTCTTGGACCTGGGGTTGTGGGTTTGAGCCCCACGCTGATTGCAGAGATTACTTAAAATCTTTTTTTTTTTTTAAAGAGAATAGATGGAGTTATTGAATGGATACAGTAAGATCAGTCAGGAAGCAATGGCAATAGCCCAAGTGGGAGATTTCTATTTGAATCTCTCTAACATGGTGAAGATGGAAAGGAGACTTATTTGAAAGTGATTATTTAGGAGATAAAATGAACAGGATTTGGTGGTGAATTGGATAGAGAGTATGAGGAATGAGGAGGTAGCAGGGTGATTCCTAGGAGCCACTGATTTAAAAAACAAAAAAAGCAGGCGTTTGTTTGTCAGCAGGGACAAGGGTAGAAAGGATGAGGCTGAGGCTAAGTTTTCATCTTTGGTAGAAGTTAAGGGGTCAGCCAGAGACGAGCTCTAAGAAAAAGAGAGGGAGGTTGGACTTGTTCAGAGAGCAGAGAAAGTAGCTGTGGAGAATGAGAAAGTGAGTGACCTAAAGAATATAGTGGGATTGTTGAGTGGTACTGAGACATCTTTTGATCATCACCAGTTTATAGTGAACGTTTTACCCTGAACAATGCCTTAAGCCAGCATCGTTCATCCCCTCTTGTCCAGGCATGAAGAGAATTGGCAATCAGGGTCACACACAATTAGAATTATGCCAAATGGGTGTTACCAGGAGTTTGGGGCATTAAAATAATTAAAAATAGACCAATAAGAGGTTGTAATAAATCTCAATTTTCCACCTTCTTCATAAAGGAGGAGGATCTTCAGCAGGCACCTGTTCTAGAGTTCCCTGTGAGTATGGAAGTTCTCCCGAGAAGGGAAGAGAGAAGATGAGGGAAGCTGGTGTGAGGAGGGTCCTGGGGCTCCACGATTACTCTCTTCTCTCTCAGCACACTTCCATTGTCACTGTCACCACAGTCACATATTACCATTTCCTCTCTTTAACTTTCTCTTTGGTGTTCTTCTTCTCCAAGTTGCTTTTGGGGATTATATGGAAGAAATAAGCACGAAATAGACACACTAAAGTTGTGTCGGGACCCTGGCAGATTTGGGACTGGAGATACTACCTTGAAAAGAAGATTAGTGTTTCAACTTTTGGACAAAACAGTTTATACATAGTTTCAGGCCACAGTAACCAATGGACCCAAAGATAGCAAGTCCATGCAGTTTCAGTGATATGCCAATTAGCATTTGGACATTGGCCAAAATTGCAGTTTTATCTTTGGCATTTGCCTATCTCCCTTTCTCTTTCTTCTGCCAATACCTCACTAATTTATTCATTCAGTCATTCAGTCCTTTGTTCCACAAACATGTTGAGTAACCACCATGCGTCATACACTGAAGCTAGTTGTCTTCTAGCAACTCACACTTGGGGTTTCTCACCCCAAAGGATCACCCCTCCCCACTAAATTAGCCCTCTATCTTCCATAACCATTCAACCATTTCTGGAAGGGTGCTGATTAGTTATTTATTTAAATAACTCATATCAATATTATGCATAAATTATAATAGCTATAAACATATGCCAAGCTCTCTTCTAAGCCCTTTATATGTGTGAATACTTCTAATCCTCACAACATACTATAAAGTAAGTACTATTATTATCTCCAAGTAAAAAACTAGAAACCTAAGGCATCGAAAGGTTAAGTAGCATGCTCAGTAGGGAGGTGGCAGAGACAGGATTCAACGAAGCAGTCTTTCTTCACAGTCTATGTTCCTAATCACTGCCCAGCATAGCCTACACCTGAGGCTTGTGGCAAGGTATTGGGGAGGAAGAATTTCAAGGTCCTTTAGCTGGGCTAAGAATCAAATTGGCATGAGACAAATTAACAGGAGAAAATAAAAGTTAATGGCATACATGTGGGGAATCCACAGACAGGGAAATTCCAAAGATGGTCAGGCAATTTGACGTGTGTGTGTTTTTGTTTTGTTCTGTTTTTTGTTTGTTTTTAGGCAATGTGATGTTTATGAGCTAAGGAGAGGGGGAGGAGTCTGAGGATACAAAGGGGAGAAAGACCATTAGCAGGAGGGTGAAAGGAGGTGTTTGGAAAACAAAGGTTGCTCTATTATGTAGATAAATTTCTTAAACAAAGAGGAATCTCTGTTAATAGCTTTCTTCCAAGTATAAGCAAGCAGTTGAGGAGGAAGTAAAAAGCTTGTCCTGAATCTGCTGGGTTTTACTTGCTTTTAACTCAAAATAACGTTCATGCGAAAGTGGCCCATCTTGGGGGCAGCCTGCCCTTGGCCCTTACAGAGGCAATAAGTGGTGATGTGTTCTTACAGGCTTTGTTATAGGTTGGAATTGAAATTTTCTTTCTGCTTTGAATTGACTCTTTTGTTCTTATCATCAGGAGTCCAGTGATCGTTAGGATAAGATTGTTCTGTTGGTATTGAATTTTATATAAACGTCAAATAAAGTAAAAGTCTATTCATGACTAATCTAAGGAAAGACTTTTTTATGGTCATTGGGATTGATAGTAATGAGGGTATAGGGTCTTTGAACCTGGGCATGCTCTACTTGACTTGTGGGGTGTTTAGACCTATCCAGGGAAGCAGAAAGAGGAAGGATGTACATTTGTGTACATTAGTGATCTCCCACAGAGATAGAAAACATGTAGCAGTTAGAGTGGTGGTCCAGTTAGACCAGTTAGTTAATGGGATATCTAATTTCTATTGAATCAGTGAATTAGAAGAAGTATTTGTGAAATTTTTATAATCAGCATGCTGGGGTACCTGAGTGGCTCAGTCGGTTAAGCATCTGACGATTGGTTTTGACTCAGGTCATGATCTCGGGGTCATGGGATCAAGCCCTGCTTTGGGCTCCACGCTCAGCAAGTAGTCTGCTTGAGATTCTCTCTCTCCCTCTCCCTCCGCCCCTCCCCCACCGTGCTCTCTCTCTAAAATAAATAAATCTTAAATAAAAAGTTATATAATAAGTATCCTTTTGGGAAGATTAAAACCAGAGTATTACCTCAATTTACTCTGGAAAGGAGGAGATAAAGCAGATGAAGCAAATACTGTGAAATCCCCAAGATGCTTAATTTTTATTTAAACAGAAAAGAAAAAAACTGCACTTTATAGTTTTACCTAGCACTGTGGGCTTAATATACAAGAATATGAAGAAAAGAGTGCACTTCTTTTTATATTTCTCCCTCAGTGATTTCATTCATCCTCATTATCATTTTAATTCTCTCATTCATATATTTGTTATTTAGCTCTATTTTTATTCATTTGTTCACTCATTTGCTAATGCACCTATTAAACAAATACTTTTTTAAAATTTATTTTTATTTATTTTTATTTTTTATTGTTATGTTAATCACCATACATTACATGATTAGTTCTTGATGTAGTGTTCCATGATTCATTGTTTGTGCATAACACCCAGTGCTCCACGCAGAATGTGCCCTCTTTAATACCCATCACCAGGCTAACCCATCCCCCCACCCTCCTCCCCTCTAGAACCCTCAGTTTGTTTTTCAGAGTCCATCGTCTCTCATGGTTTGCCTCCCCCTCCGACTTACTCCCCTTCATTCTTCCCCTCCTGCTATCTTCTTCTTTTTCTTTTTTCTTAACATATGTTGCATTATTTGTTTCAGAAGTACAGATCTGTGATTCAATAGTCTTGCACAATTCACAGCACTCACCATAGCACATACCCTACCCAATGTCTATCACCCAGCCACCCCATCCCTCCCACCCCCCACCACTCCAGCAACACTCAGTTTGTTTCCTGAGATTAAGAATTCCTCATATCAGTGAGGTCATATGATACATGTCTTTCTCTGATTGACTTATTTCACTCAGCATAACACCCTCCAGTTCCATCCACATCGTTGCAAATGGCAAGATCTCATTCCTTTTGATGGCTGCATAATATTCCATTGTTAAACAAATACTTTTAAAGTATCTACCATTTATTATTTTGGGTGCTATGAATATTGCAGTAAATAACATAAGCAAAATTCCTGCTCCACAAAGTTTACAGGCTAAGGAGGGCAGGGGTCATAGGCAGAGAGAATAAACTAGCAAATTAGTGAATAAGATAAATGGAGAAATAAGCTATATAAATAATACTGACCAATGTGATCCAGAGGGACTGGTTGAGGGCTATTTTAACTTTTTAATTTAAATTGAATTAATTAACATATAGTGTATTATTACTTTTAGAGGTCAAGTTCAGTGATTCATTAGTCTAATATAACACCCAGTGCTCATTACATCACGTGCCCTCCTTAACGCCCATCACCCATTTACCCCATCCCCCCACCCCCACCCATCCAGCAACCCTCAGTTTGTTTCCTATGATTAAGAGTCTCTTATGGTTTGTCTCGCCCCTTGATTTTGTCTTGTTTTATTTTTCCCTCCCTTCCCCTAAGTTCCTCTGTTTTGTTTCTTAAATTGAAAATATGAGTGAAATCATATAATTGTCTTTCTCTGATTGACTTATTTCACTTAGCATAATACCCTCTAGTTCCATCCATGTCATTGTAAATGATAAGATTTCCTTTTCTTTTTTTGATGGTTGAGTAATAGTCCATTGTGTGTGTGTGTGTGTGTGTGTGTGTGTGTGTGTGTGTACCACTTCTTTATCCATTCATCTGTTGATGGGCATCTGGGCTCTTTCCATAGTTTGGCTATTGTGGACATTGCTGCTATAAACATTGGGGTGCATGTGGCCCTTCAGATCACTGCTTTTTTATCTTTGGGGTAAATACCCAGTAGTGCAATTGCTGGGTCATAGGGTACCTCTACTTTTAACTTTTTGAGGAATCTCCATACTATTTTCCAGAGTGGCTGCACCAGCTTTCATTTCCACCAGCAGTCATCAGAAATGCAAATCAAAACCAAAATGAGATATCACCTCACACCCATTAAAATGGCTACTATTAAAATACATCAAATGTTGGTGAGGATGTGGAGAAATTGGAATGCTTGTGCACCGTTAGCAGGAATGTAAATTGGTATTGCCGCTATGGCAAATAGTATCAAGTTTCCTCAAGAAATTAAAAACAGCACTACCATCAATCCAGCAATACCACTTCTAGGTATATACCCAAAAGAATTAAAAGCAGGGTCTCAAAGAGATATCTGCATACCCATGTTCATAGCAGTATTATTCACAGTAGCCAAAAGGCAGACACAACCCACTCTATCAATGGAAGAATGGATAAACAAAATGTGGTATAAACATACAATGGCTTTTATTCAGCCTTAAAAAGGAAGAAAATCCTGTCACATGTCACAGTGTGGATGAACTTTGAGGCAATTATGCTAAATAAAATAAGCCAATCACAAAAGGACAAATTCTGTCCAGGTCTACTTGTGTGAAGTACCTCACACAGTCAAATTCATAGAAATGGAAAGTTGAATGATGGTTACCAGGGACTGGAGAGAGGAAGAAAAAGGAATTATTGTTTCATGAGTATGAAGTTTCCAACTTGTAAGATGATGCTCTTTCACAACAATGTGAATGTACTTAACACTACTAAACTGTACACTTGAAAATGGTTAAGACGGTAAATTTTATGTTTTTTATCACAATAGAAAATTTTTTTTGTTACTTAAGTCCTCAAAATCATTATGCTGTTTTTGTATTAAACTTCTATTTATTTTTATTTTTTTTAATTTGAGAGAGAGCGAGCGAGCAAGCAGGAGCTGGGGAGGTGGAGGGGCAGAAGGAGAGGGAGAAGCAGACTCCCCACTGAACAGGGAACCACACTTGGGTCTCCATCCCAGGACCCCGGAGTCAAGACCTCAGCCCAAGGCAGACGCTTAACCGACTGAGCCATCCAGGCACCTTTGTATTAAACTTTTAGAATTTATGTGTGTGTGCATGTGTGCATGTGTGCGTGTGTGTGTGTGTGTGTGTGTGTGTGTGTTAGGTTGCAGGAAAATATATGTATCTGCTTGGATCTATATTAACCTCACTTATCTACACCCCACCTTTGTGGATCTCAGAAAGTTGTTGCATGGAACAAGAAGCTAGCCTGAACAAGAGGGCTTTGACACTTACTTCGTCACTGTTTATCAGTCTTGAGTTATCAATATCTGCATGTTGCAAAAGGTCACTTTATAGTGGCTTTTTCTTTTTTTTTATAGTAGCTTTCCAAAAAAATGAGTCTTATTATGGGACCTCTTTTATCCCATCCTTATGTGAGTCCCAAGACACTTTTCTAGCATAAACTTTTGTAGTTTTATACATTTACATGATGTTTAGGCCCAATTCCTTTTTTTTTCCAGATAGAAATTGATTGAACTTTATTGAGCCTTGTTATGTGGCCTGAGAAGTGGTCAAATTTTGTAAATGTTCCATTTGGGATTTAAAAAAAAGTGTGTATCCTATTTTTGTATGTGTACAACTTCATATATACAAATATATTCACATTATTCACATTCATTTTATACATGTTCATTAGAATAAGCTTTTACATTTTTCAATTAGTAAGAGATTTGTAGACCCAATAAATTTTAATTACTAAATTTAATATATTCAATGGATAAAAGATAAATAATATATTTGATATATAAGGTTGCCTCCTACTTTATATGGATTAAACTAACTACAATTAAATGATTTGGCAAGTGATTATTTAGTGTTTAATATTTCATTATTTCACTGTTGCATAATCTATATTATAGGTATTAAATAACATAAGAACGCATAAGGTGATTAAATATTTAATCAATTTAATATTTATCTTCTACATTGGGTAACAAACAAGTACTGAGCTAAAGCATATGATTTTCAATGTGCTTAACTTTAGAAGCCTTGTGTATTCACTTTTATAATTACTTATTATTTATTTTAAATTTAATCTTATTTTTGCTTTTTAGAACTTTCCTGCTACAGTTATCTATATTCTGTGTAAACACTAGAGAGATACTCTTCATTGTCCAAAACTGGTTCACTTTACACGACCTGAACTTGAGAAGCTAATGCTTCTCAGGTTTCAAGGCAACATACTAAACGTACGGGAGCACCTACTGGTGAAGGGTGATACAGTCCTACAGACTGGTTTCTATTGGACCTTGTCATTTAGACCAAGTTGGAGGGCATAAGGATTATGAAGCCTTTAAATGTGTAATCAAGGCAATCCTGCTGCCAGAAAATGCTTATTGCTTAAATGTTGCAACAGAGTGGTCGTAGGCAGGAAATACAAGAGTTGAGAAGATATTACAAAACAAATATGCCATTTAGATGGGACACAACATCTAAGGGGCATACAGTTGTTTAGTATCAGGGTACTAAAATGTTTCGTGAAGACTGAGACCAGGTCTGTGCTGTTCACTTAGAATCCCTAGCACAATAAATGGTACCTTGAATGTGTCAATAAATATTTACTGGTTAACCAGTTTGGACATTTGTTCCTCAAAACATTTGAAAATTTGCCTTTTGTTCTCCTTCTCCCATATGATTGCATTCAACATTTATAATAAAAACAATGAAAATGTAACTTATGTGACAAGTTTCCCTTTTAGATGAAAAAAATGCATGTTTGGTTAACCAGAAACCTTGAGCCAGTGGAAAATATAACTGTAGAGTTTAAAACGGTTATAATGAAAATTGACCTAAACTAATTAAAAGGAAAGTGATGGGGAGTTGCATAGGCTTCATAATCAAATATTGCTAGGTTCAAATTTCAGCTCTATATCTTAGTAGCTGTATGAGGTTGGATGAATTACTTAACCTTTCTGTCCTCACTTTCCTCTTTTATTAAATTACAGTTCTGTGAAGATGTAATGAGTCAAATATATGCAATGCTTTGTGCCTTCTTGATAAATAATAAATAGTAGCTATTGACTTTTTCCTCTCAGGGTACTCATTTTCCTAATTTTCAGTGGACAGTAAAGTTCTTTGGACAAGGGCCATATTTTATTTATTCCTATAACCTATCACAGTGCCTGGCATATGCTGGTTCTTAATAAGTAAGTGTGTGTTGAATTAATAAAGAAAATAAATACTTAAGCAACTATTTGGGGACTGTTATTCATAGTACAACATAAGGTTGCACATCATACAACTTGTAAATGGGGTGTATGTAGACACATACCCAATAGTCATTTAAAATATAGAAATAGGGCATTTTCTACCCCTGGAATAATTTGTAATTCCTTTGATTGATCAAATGTTTTTGATGGTGATTAAGAAATTCACAAGAAATGTTGAGTTCAAGTAACTGCTCATTGGACAGAGACTATACTATAGAGTATTCACACATAGCCACATTCTATCTTAGCTACATAGTGATTTTTACCCTGAAGGACATTTTTCTCACTTGCTTTCATTAACACAAGCCCTGTGTATAAGTGTAGATAACTGCTTTTGGAAATTTCACAATAAAAACTGTAAAGCAGTTTAGTACTTGGTAATCAGGAAAGGCACCAACAATGGAAGAAGGGATTTGCTTTTAATAAAAATATTTTATACATCCATCTGAAAGTTCTCATGTGGCAAACATGACAAGTACAACTCTAAAACATATTTGACATACCTAAAGGTGTATCGGCAGAAATGTCAATACTGTGGGTTATATGAAAGTATTGTACATTTCTAAATGAGAATACTATTTACCCATAAAGTAATTCTATCAAAGTCATCTCTTTTAATCAATGGTTTAATAATCATTACCATTTTCTGTGTATCTCAGAAGTGTGTAACATTCTCCGGATCTAGGTTCCAGTGTGTAACAAATTTTTCTAGGCTTATGGAATCACAAAATTATTCCAAACAGATTTTACTAGGCTAAGCCTATTGCCAAATATGAAATTATACTTGGGACCAATGTCTCAAATAAAAAACTAGCATATTCATTTATACCTTTACTGGCAGAGCAGTTTGACACAAAACCCAAATTACTGTCAAGGGAAAACCATTCCTATTGGAAACAAATGTAAACTTGAGTTGAATATCAGGATATATCATTTTCCTTGAGATTCCTGGAGAGGGATTTTTTAAACATTATTGTGTTTACCAGAACACACACTATTTTAGAATCATGCTTGGCCTAACACTACATGCTGGAGAAATAAAATGCAACATTTTCATGGAATGCAACTTATTTTCCAAGTTCAAAAGTTAGCCAAAAATGCCCATTTACAAATCTAAGCTCCATTAAACTTACAGCTTACTTTGACAAAACACCAAAATCCCAGAAGTCAAAAGTATGGGCAAATAGATGGTAAGTACATGGTAAAAGTACTTTGAAAATTGAAATATTTTCTTTTTCCTTTCTGCATCCACCCTCTTTAATTTCTCAATCTTGTTCACGTTTTTTTTTGTAGAATATAAGAATTGTAAAATATGGTATACTCATTGAACCATTTTGGAATTAGTTAAATGGTACATGAATACAAATTCAAATCACAGATTTTTTCCCTCCAAGTTAGAGGATATTGGTCCTTGATGAAAATTCGGAAAATAAATAGGTACAAAAAAGCTCATGTAAAACATGTTTTTCTTAGAACTGTAACATTTAAATTACAGTGTGTATAGTTTTAGTACAGAATTTTAAACATCCTCGAATCCTGTACATTATAAATAATGAATCTTATTTATTTCAACTCACTGGTAGGATGTATCAAATAAGGAATAATTACAAATCTAATATTTGTTTTGGCATTCATTTCTAGGTTTCAAAACACAATATATCATGTCCTAAATGCTTTATTTTTCAAATTGTGAATTAAGGCATGGAAATTATGCACGTTTCAAACGAGGACTTTTCATTTCCTTCTTGTACCTTGAAAAGTTAACTTAAGACACTTGCCTCAGACTGTTCCCTACAGCAGTAGAAACTGAATAACTGCTAATATAGAAGTTAAGATTAATGGGTGATTGTTATCAAGTTTAAGTTTTGGCTCTGTGAATTTTTTTGAACCTTTGATACCTGCCTCACTTTTCTAATAGGAAGTAGCAGTACCTGACAAAAGGATATGAATACCTAAAGATACTAACAGAAAAACCTAGACAGATGTACTGATTATGATTTTATACTGCATTCCTTCATATGAGATGGTTACATTTATCCATAACTAACAATGTCTTAATTAGCATGGCAGAATTGAGAATGTGAAAATGTCATGCTGTTCAACTACAGTCATCATGAATGACTTCCAGGTACTCTACCATCTGAGAAAGCCTGGGAATCACTGACTTAGCATTGATTATGATTGTGTCTAAATATGTAAATAAATCCCCAAACCACTAACAACTGATCATTCTCATTTTTTCTGGCCTATCAACATGATGGCATAGGCAGTAGGAGATTAAAATGCCAGGTCTGGCTTGTGCACTTCCAACGTCAGGGCACACAAATAGGTAAGATTTATTTTATATGGACTATTCCATGCAGATTCTTTCTCATTATGTTCACTAAATATTAAATTTACCTATAACACAATGAATTTCCCCTTTGATTGCTGGCTGTAGAGGTACGTTAATATTGAGTATAAGTGCATAGTTGCTGAAAAATTTGCTAACTTTCTTGGCTCATTTTAAACCACAGCCCAGTGACCTTTCTTTCCACTTTGTATTTCTATTTCCACATCTTGTAAACAACCAAATAATAATACCACTAACATTACCAAATCTGTTTTCTTTTCAACGTCTCATTTAACTTTTATTGAAGTTATAGCCCAGTTAGATTTTGAGGATGATAGTGGAAAATAGAAATAGCACTGGATCAAGGAATCAGGAGAACTTCATTTGATCCTTGGATCTGTCCCTAAATAAATTGCATAATTAAGGCAAGTCTGAGTGTCAATTTTCTCAAAAGTGAATGAGGTAAATAATAGTTGCCTCAAAAGATTGCCATAAGAATTAAAATGAAATTATATAAATGAGGATTGTAAATTATAAAGTGCTTTTTCATTGTATGTTGTTACTACTGTGATTTTGAGAATCCCTATATTCTATTATAGCACTGCTATTTAAAAATGTGGTGGACTCCTCCTTTGAGCACAAAAACAAGCTGAGTATTTCTGGACAGAATTTGCAGTAGATAATGCTGCCAAGCAAAGTAACAGGCTGAGACATACATTGTTTGGATACTCCTTTTCTGTATTGGCAATTCTCATCTTAAAATGAATGACTTTATTAACAAATATGTAAGATTCTCATTAAAACTAATTTGTTATGTGCCCATAGTAAGATGCTCAAAATCTAAAATTTAAAAATATGGCATTTTATACATGTTTAGCCATCTTCTTTCAACCACTGCCATTAAAATAATTTTTTTCATATTGAAATTATCAAACTGTCAGCTATTTTGTATACAGGGTTTAGTTGATCACGAGTAATGATGAACATGAATTCTACCTATTAAACCTGATAACCATAAGTGGACTGAAACGTTACTCAAGCTTCTAATTTTATGTACCTGGTTTCAAACCATATATGTTCTTAAGTTGTTCCATCCTCAAGATATCTTCCATGTTTGTTAAGAACTTCAGGCACATCACATACACATAGTAAATCTGGTGTTCTTCATAAATTCACCTAGAAAATCCTGTTTGACAGGTGAATTAGGCTTTCACTAGGAATTAGTATAAGCCAAAATGACTAATTTCACATAACGCATTTGTTTATTTTCTTCTGAAAAGTCAGATCATATATTTCCTTGATGCTAAAATTTTATAAAACACTTCTTACTTCCTTATATTCTTTGTGCTTAGTTTAAACACAATGCATGCACTGTAACAGACTGTCTTTGAGTCTTTACCTAAAAAGTAACTTTTAAAACATGTCAAAACAAATTAGGATGTCTCATCTTCATTTTTTATTGTTTTCAGCACTGAGTCTTCTCCCAAAATTTTACATAGTTCATTGAGTCTCTGTTGCATTTTGGGAATTCCAGCTAGCTGAGATTCTAGCTTTTGTTTCTCTTCACTCAGTGTTAAACGGATAGCAGTATCCAATTGTTCAAAGCGCCAACCTCCTTCACCGTCAAACTGTAATAAATGAGTGTGGTATTTCCTGCATAATTAAAATGAAATAATATTATTAGCAATAATTGTGAAAAGCCATTTTAGGTTTATCATTCCAGTTGATATTCAAAGGCAAATTTTCAGTAAGATGCCTATTTTACATTTGATTTTCAAGAATCCCTCAAGAGGTTGAATATTGTGATTTTTTTTAACTCCAGAAGTCACTGATCTCTTGGAAATTCTATTGCTTATATTAAATTTCTTTTATATTCTGAATGTATATGAAGTACTAAGGAAGACATGCTGTTTGTATCTATTTAATTTATCTTCAAAACCACTATGACTCCTGAATAAATATCAAAGCTAAGTTAGAATGGGAATAAGGAAAGGAAGCTGAGGAAAGAAAGTAAAAATTTTAAAGGTTATACAGGAAAAAAAAAAAACCTAAGAAAAGTAAAGGAAATACAAAGGGTGGCTGGGTGGCTCAGTCAGTTGAGCATCGGACTCTTGATCTAAGCTTGGGTCTTGATCTCGGGGTTGTGAGTACCATGCAGGGTGTGGAGCATATTTTTTAAAAAAAGTTTTAAAACACTTTTTAAAAATAAACTCTTTGATAAAAAAAAACTTTTAAAGATACTTCCATGCCTTCATATAATTTAATCTACTTTCTCATGGCTCTGGTTCATAATTAGAAATTTCAGACAGGCATAGAGATTATTTTGTTGATGAGACAGGAGACAATCCATCTTGTCCTGAAGAGAGGCTGAAGTTACTCTGGTTTCTGGGATTTGTGAGGAATGTTTGGAGAGAGTAATGCTAGCAAGCCGGCCTTGCATGGCTGAGCCCCTCCATTTTGTCACTATGCTGAAGAGGCCCATGTTCCTATGTGTCCCCAGTTTTCCTGTCTTTTCCTTATAGTTTTTCTTGCTTCTTTTTTTAAAAAAGATTTTATTTATTTATTTGAGAGAGAGAGAATCAGAGAGAGAGCACACGAGAGGGGGGAGGGTCAAAGGGAGAAGCAGACTCCCTGCCAAGCAGGGAGCCTGATGTGGGACTCCATTCAGGGGCTCCAGGATCATGACCCAAGCCGAAGGCAGTCGCTTAACCAACTGAACCACCCAGGTGCCCAGTTTTTCTTGCTTCTTGATCCCTTTTAAGCTCTCATCTGTCATTATGTGCTATGATCAGTGGGTTTATTTCAAGTAGATTTACTTCCTTTTTTAAACAAGATATAATTCACATGCCATAAACTCATTCTTTTAAGTGTAAAATTCAGTGATTTTTATTTGAGTCACAAGCTCATGTAACCATCACTACTATCCAATTCCAGAATATTTTCTTTATTCCCAAAAGAAACCCCATACCTATTAGCAGTCCCTCCCCCACCCCCCAGCCCCTGCCAATCATTAGTTTCCTTTCTGTCTCTCTGGATTTGTCTTTTCTGGGCATTTCATATGCTGTAATCATATAATATGTGGCTTTTTGTGACTAACTTCTTTCACTTAAAATGATTTCAAAGTTCATCTAGTTGTAGCATGTATTAGTACTTCCTTCATTTTTATGGCTGAATAATATTACACTGCATGATTTTGCATACTTTGTTTATCTATTCTTCAACTGAAAAACCTCTGGTTTCATCTCATTTTGATTGGTTGGATCACGCTGTAAGATGGGGAAACTAACCTGTGTTAAACTATGTCTAAAAGAGTTAAAATCACTCTCAAGCTGAAGGTTGAAAGTTCATGTGTTTGATAACATATGACAGAGATGAATGATCTTGTTTTTAATATTCTTGGGCTTTCCTAACATTGGATTACAACTGGGAGCAATTTTAGAATGCAGTAGTTCTGATCTTGGGCAACTTCTGTCTTCAATGTATAATGAAGGTTTGGCTCGTCACTCCAGTCCCACAACATTATTTGATTCCTACATGGAAGGAAGAAAATGTATGGGTGTTTCATGACCTGAGATTCAGAGGTATGTTATATATAATGGGCTAAAATAATACTTCGGGGTTTGCCTTAGAGGATTTTAAAGGAAACTATTAACTGAGGCTTGTTGGAAATAATCTGTAGACTTCCTGCGCTAATAGGATCAAGCTTAGGAAAGTGGTAGGTATAAAGCTATAATTCTATCCAGGAATCAAATAATTTAATAAGCTTCTATAATTTTTGAGCTCTTTGTTTACTGATATTGATTTTAATCTTTACAATCAACAATTACCCCTTTGCTGTCATGGGGAAAATATAATACATTTTTTTCTCTCTTCTGAAATCTTTTCAGGGAAAATAAGAATTTCATCTAGGGAGAAAGGCTAATCAGAAATGATGGATCTCTTCAACCTACAATGTCTAAATTAATTTATAATGCAGAAGTAACATGACTTTTAGTTTTATGGGAAAATATACTATGAATAGCTGCAATTAAAAACATTTTTTTCTTGTTAAAAGGCATAAAGTTACAGATTTTGTTATTTGCTTTAAAATTTATTTGTCCTCTGTATACCTATTAAAATGGCCAAACATCCAATACACTGATAACACCAAATGCCAACAAGGCCGTGGAGTAGCAGAAACTCTCATTCATTGCTGGTGGGATTGCAAAATGGTACAGCCACTTGGGTAGACAATTTTGCAGTTTATTAAAAAACTAAACATACTCTTACCATATGATCCAGCAATTTGCACTCCTTGATATTTACCCAAAGGAGTTGAGAAAACTTGTGTCTACCTAAAAACCTTTATATGAATGTTTCTAGCAGGTTTATTTATAATTGCCCAAACTGGAAGTGACCAAGATGTCCTTTAGTAGGATGGATAAATAAACTGTCTACATCTAAACACTGGAATATTATTCAGTGCCTAAAAGAAATGAGCTGTTGAGCCATGAAAAGACATGGAGAAAATTTAAATGAATATTACTAAGTGAAGAAGCCAAACTGAAAAGTTTACATACTATATGATTCCAGCTATATGACATTCTGAAAGAGGCAAAATTATGGAGACATTAAAGATAGTGGTTTCTATGGCTTGAGGGAAGGGAGGAATGAAGAGGAAGAACACAGAGAATTTTTAAAACAGTAAAAATACTCTGTACAATACTGTAAAGATGGATATATGCAGCTATAAATTTGTCCAAACACATAGTTTGTACACCATCAAGAGTGAACCCTAATGTAAATTATGGACTTTGGGTCATAATGATGGGTCAATGTAGGTTCATCATTGTAACAAATATATCACTCTAGTGGAGAATGTTGATACTACGGCTATGCATGTGTGGGGGCAGAGCATATGGGATATTTCTGTTCGTTCCTCTCAATATTTCTGTGACCATAACATTGCTCTAAATAAAATCTTTAAAAACACAACAACAACAAAAACCTATTTGTTCCTTCAATTGAGAAAAAAAAAGGGTTGAACATGCTTCCAGTGACTCTTTAGGCTACTTGAATAAGGAACTGAATGACAGAATAGCATAATAAATCCATTGATAAAGTCAGAAAAAGCACCAGAACTAAGACATAACTCCATGTTATCCCAACATGTGATCAATTAAGAAGGATGTCTGGAAATGACAAGTCCATATCAGAAAGGGCTCAAGAGTTCTTCTGGCGTGGTTCTATGTCATCACTGATTCAGGGATCTATAGACAAATGTCATGTGTCATAAAGATCTAGTTCCTGTTGGTTTTTCTCCAGGGAAAAGTCAGAGGAATCACACTGATTGCCATGTACTCATCCTGGACTAGATCCAGACCGCTTCTGGAGAGATTAGTAAGTCAGGCTCTTATCACTCCAGATGCCAATTAGTTCTTAATGACAAAGACACAAACCACAAAGTTCTATAGAAAAGGTCACTTCATGAAATGCTCTATTTTCAGGTCACCTCTCTGAGGGAAAAAATTATGAAAAATTTGAATGTTTAAATGAAGAGTGAAAATAGATTATTATCGTCTCAATAGAAGTAGAACACAGAATCAAAGAATGTTGAACAATGAAAGCCTGATCTGTACTGCATACTCAGTTAACTCATAATTTTAAAATAAACATTCTCAATACAGTGAAAAGTCTAGAAGGGCTTCCAGGATTAAGTCCAATAAAGCTTGTTACTCAGCCTAGGTTGGAAGTCACGTACATGATGACAGCTTTGGCATAGAAATGTGATTAGCCACCTGCTAGAGAGAGGGGAGAAGTCCTTTCTGTCCCTTGGGAAATAGGAGGCTAATACGTATAGAGTCCACTGTAGTTACTAATATACCAAAAGAAAAGATTTTGATTGAGGAAACAGAAATATCCAAGTAGTGGAGTATACTATGAATGGACAAGTGTTTTTATGGCTTACATATATGGTGCATTTTGAGTTCCTTATAATAAGAAGAGCAGCATACTATAGTATAGAGAGTGTGATCGTGGAAGTTACTGTCCTCATTTTTCTAGTTCTCAGTTTCTTCATCTGTAAAATGGGAACAATTAGACTATCTATACTCAATATAGTGTTGTTATGCGACTTAAAGAAAATGAACCTGGAACAGAATAGGTGCTGTATCTGCAACAGCAACTATTACTATGGTGATGAATCAGTACAAAAGTAGGGGAATGGTAAAAATTGTGTTATCATTTTTTTTAAATAGGGGAAATCCCATTGAGTTTAATGAGCAGTTATTTAGAAAATATTTTCATTCATTTTTCCTTAAAACAAAACCCTTCCCCCCAAAAAGCTTTGTCCCCCTGTGTTTTCTCCAACTTAATCATTTGGGAGAATATTAAATTGTGGAATTTTTTCCTGGATTTTGTAAAAGGGGCTAAAAAGTTGATATAAAATTACATAAATATATTTTTCCCAGTACATGCTATGCATTATGAGTATTTTCAGTTAAAAAAAATCACTGGATTTTTCTATTTCTTTTCAGAATTATTGGAATGTGATAACCATTTTCAAATAGCGCATTAATCTTATAATGTTAGGTTTAGGGTATCTACACTACCAGTGTGCAATTTAACAGAAATATGGGTAGAAAATAAGTGAAATATCCTATGTTCTACAGTGAAAGTTTAGGCAAAGTTATTCTCTGAGAAATATAAAGAAAAACCATCTATTGCAAATTAACATTGGGAACACTCACCACAGAGAAGGCCTGTGTGTTATAGATAGTAAGGAAATCCCAGCCCCTTTTGCAGCCTGAAATATCTTTCCTTCAACATCAATGCTGACAGCACTGGTACATTCATCCAGCAATGCGTATTTTGGTCTTGAAAAAAATAAACACAAATAAATGAGTGATTTTCCCATCCGAATTATAAATCTTTACATGGACAATATGAGTTGTAATGTTAACTTCATTAATTTATTTTTTTAAGTACGCTCTACACCCAATGTGGGAGCTTGAACTCACAACCCCGAGATCAGGAGTCACATGCTCTACCAACTGAGCCAGCCAGGTGCCCCACAATGTTAACTTTAAAGGAGCAAAAGAGTATATCACATTATTAAAGGTGATAAATGATAAAGCAAAAGAGCAGTCATCCTCCCTCTTTGGATTAGAATATTATATTCTTCTGCAATTTTAAATAGATTTCCTGATGCCTGCTCACTATACAATAAGCTTTATTGTTATGCAGATGGGTGAATCATGGGTATGAGACATAGGAAAGATGAGGCAGGTCACTGAGTGCATTTTCCCACAGAAGGCAAGTTCATTCCTGGTGACAGGTTCTGACTAATTACATGAAAAATACATTACAGTAGCTAATTATCAAACAGGCCAAAAGCCCTGTTAGCAAAGATTTATTGAGAAGATAATTTTATCAACAATGTAAGTACCAAAGCATGATTAATGGAATTTCGTTGCTGCAAGATTCTGCAAAAGTAGTATGCCTCATCTGACAAATTTAGAGTGGGCATTTAACCTGGTAACATTGAGACCATGCTTTACAATCAAATTCTTAAGGGGAAAAAATCGGTATATATTTTTCTGATTATACTCAGTAAGTTATTTTTCTAGTTCGATTTTTACTTTTGAAATGACTGTCCACTACTGTTAGAGGCACCTAACGTTGCTACTGTTTCCTTCTGCTTATTCTCTTCCTTTCTTCTAAGCCCCCCTGCTCTTATCTTTCTTTTTTCCTTTCCCTGTCTTTGTTCAAGCCTATCTGGACTTTGGGTACGTATTTGGTACTCAGCAACATGACTTAGCTTTGTTAATGGGACCAAAGGTCAACACATGCACTGTCATCTATTATTTATTTCAGAGCTGAAAATCAGTATCAAGTATTTACCAAGACAATTTCCTCCATGAAGATACTCTGCTCTTTAAAAATAAATGACAATGAAAAGGTAAACACTAAGCCAGTAATAATTTCTCCTTCACCATACTTATTTAGCACTTTAAATTGTTTTTATAAGCTGGATTTATTTACTAGTAGGATCCTGTTACCTATCCCAGGGAGCATAGTCAAGGCTAATAGATGCAGGAGTCAAGGTAGCTTTAAGACCCCATTTGACTTTAATAACTGCTCTCCACACAAAGAAATGAAAGATCACTGGAGATTCCCCATAACATCAACAGAAATAGTGCTGGTTGGCTTTTGGTTACTGTTCTCATTAAGTATTAAGCACTACTTCTTTGTCTCAGAGTTGGTTACTATTTTGTGTGTAATTTTTTTAAGTAGAAAAAAGGGAGAAGAAAAGGAAGAATAAAAGAGAGCAATCTGAGATAATTTTTTCTTTTTCTGTGTAAATCTCTTTCTAGTAATTTAGTTATTTATTATACTGTGTCATTTTTCAGAGTGCTTTGAGCTAAATAGAGAAGAGATGCCATCTTAGACTTAGAAATAAAGTATATGTTTTATACTCAGTTGTCATGGTAATCCTTAGGCTAGCAGATGCAAGATAGATTCCATACTTTTGTTCTTTTGTTTTCTTGGTGGAACTGGTGTGTGTGTGTGTGTGTGTGTGTGTGTGTGTATGTGTATGTGTGTGTGTGTGTGTGTGTGTGTGTGTGTGTGTTTGTTGCTCATCTTCACGGATTTTTCTATAGGTCACTAAATTTTCTTTCTATTGATATGCTTATAACTTGATATTTATTTAGTCTCACATTGTATCCAAAATATTTTAGATACCAAGTATCAACTATTTATTTCAAGTTACAAGTACTTAAAAATCTGGGTTGAGATTAATGCCTCTTGCTCTTTGTTACAGGGTTTATTTTATTAATACACCAACACAGTGAGAAATTTATCATCGCATTTTACATTCCATCATATTATATTTCACCAACTATGCTGGTGATCATATTACTGAATATTTATGGACAAGGCTCAAACAGATTCAGGGGATAGTGGGTAACAGCTGGTCATAAATGTCAAACAGTAAAGTTTACTCTTGAATCTCACCACATTATCTGAGAAAGGGGCATTTTAAAATACACTGCACTAAAAATTCTGAGTTAGCAAATTTTGGGTTGTAATTTTTTAGCTTGCCATATTCGTTTTTAAAAGTTTTTATTTAAATTCTAGTTAGTTAACATACAGTGTGATATTAGTTTCAGGTGTACAATATAGTGATTCAACACTTACATACATCACCCAGTGCTCATCACAATAAATGTCCTCCTTAATCCCCTTCATCTATTTCACCCATCCCCCCACCCACCTCCCCTCTGGTAACCATCACTTTGTTCTCTATAGTTAAGAATCTCTTTCTTCGTTTGCCTCTTTTTCTCTTTTTTTCCCTTTGCTCATCTGTTTTGTTTCTTTTTTAATTATTATTATTTAAATTTAATTAACCAATATATAGTACATCATTAGTTTCAGGTATAGAGTTCAGTTATTGATTAGTTGCATATAACACCCAGTGCTCATCACATCACATGCCCTCCTTAATGCCTATCACCCAGTGTTTTGTTTCTTAAATTCCACATGAGTGAAATCATATGATACTTGTCTTTCTCGGATGGACTTATTTTGCTTAGCATAATACTCTCTAGCTCCATTCATGTCAGTGCAAATAAGCTTGCCATATTCTTGAGCTAACCATGCACATTATTATAAATACCATGTTATTTTTTCTTTAAATTTAACTTAGTTAACATACGGTGTATTATTAGCTTCAGGGGTAGAATGTAGTGCTTCATCAGTTGCACGTCACACCCAGTGCTCATTCCATCAAGTGCCCTCCAAAATGCCCATCACCCAGTTACCCCATGCCCCCATCCACATCCCCTCTAGCAACCCTCAGTTTGTTCCCTATAGTTGAGAGTCTTTTATGGTTTGCCTCCCTCTCTGTTTTATCTTATTTTATTTTTCCTTCCCTTCCCCTATGTTCATCTGTTTTGTTTCTTAAATTCCAAAATACCATGTTATTAATACAATATTTTTTCTTATTAGAAAACTCTGGCTAGACACTACATACAGGCCTAAAATGGAGTCACTTGTGCTAGGTCCATGTCACCAAACTGGGGCTTAATATCTAACCTAATTGTAGGTTCAACCTTCCCAGGAATGTAATCTGAACTGGTCAGTCTAGAATTTCCTGGTCAGCATTGGTGAGGTAATCCACCTAATAAGACCCTTTAGACTCCATGTAGGAGGTGAGTTTGTTCATGACTTCCTTGTTCTGCTTTTAAAAACTATTCCCTTGGGGCACCTGGGTGGCTCAGTCGTTAAGCATCTGCCTTCGGCTCAGGTCGTGATCCCAGGGTTCTGGGATCAAGCCTCGCATCAGGCTCCCTGCTTGGCAGGAAGCCTGCTTCTCCCTCTCCCACTCCCCCTGCTTGTGTTCCCTCTCTCGCTGTGTCTCTCTCTGTCAAATAAATAAAAAAATCTTAAAAAAAAAAAAAAACTATTCCCTTTCTGTAGACCTCTGGAGCTCCTCTCTACTTGCTAGATGGGATGCTGTCTTATTCATGAATTGTTCAATAAAGCCAATTGTTTCTTTAAAATTTACCTGAATTTTTGTTATTTAACATAGGTAATGAGATAATAGATTTTTTTTACTTATCTAAATTTTCTACTTTTATGAAATGTACATATTATTATATTTTAATAAAATTATTTAAATAATATGTTCCTTTTTCAATGATAAATATATGTTATATTCTTATTAAAAAGGCTAAATTAAAATATAATTAAGCTTTTAGCTCTAATTTCTAGTTTATAAGAAAATTAGGAGATTAAAGAAAGAGGTAAAAGATTCCATGAGGAAGTAATCAGATCTAGAATGAGCAATATTCTTATGGGACAACTAACACTTATTTCTTTTTTTTCTTATATCTTTTATTTTTTAATTTAAATTCTAGTTAGTTAACATACAGCTCAATATTGGTTTCAGGAGAAGAATTCAGTGATTCGTCATTTACATACAACATTCAGCTCATCACAAGTGATGATATCCATCACGATCTAGCTCCTCCCCCATTCACTTCCCTCCATCAACCCTCAGGTTTTTCTCTATCTCTAGTCCTATTTCTTTAGCAAATCAATGACATACAAGATTGGAGGGTGAGTGGTGGTGGGGCACGGAGTAGCAGAGACTTTAGTTTAAAAATGATTAAAAGATATAACAACAAAATTCAATATGTTTGAACAGATCAACTATAAAAAATATTTTTGAGACAATTAGTGACACTTTGAATATGAGCCTGGTATTAATGACTTTAATTTTTATCAATTTTATTAGCTATGATTATAAGGTAGTTATTATGAAAGAAAATATTCTTATATTTTCTTGATGTCACAGTTTTTAGGAAAAAATGCCATGATATTTGGGATTTGCTTTAAAATGCTTCAGAATTAAAAAAAGATAAATTAAGTGTGGTAAAATGTTGCACTTGGTGAATCAATGTGGTGGGAATGTGGGATTCAACTTACAATTTTCTCTTTGATGGAGTTTTGGTGTTTTTTCTATAATAAAAGGTTTTTAATTTTTTAATTTTTTTTAAGATTTTTTATTTATTTGTTTGACACAGAGGGAGAGAGAGTGAGAAAGAGAGCACAAGCAGGGGGAGCGGCAGGCAGGCAGAAGGAGAGGGAGAAGCAGGCTCCCCTCTGAGCAAGGAGCCTGCTTCCTGAGCAAGGAGCCCGATGCAGGGCTCCACGCGGGGCTCCATCCCAGGACCCTGGGATCATGACCTGAGCCGAAGGCAGCCACTTAACCGACTGAGCCACCCAGGCACCCCAATAAAAGTTTTTTTAAAAAATGATAGCCAACTCATCGCTAAGTGTGGGCTAACTTGTTGCTAAGTATTTAATGAGGCTTCCATGATATATATATATTTTTGCTCCTTTTATCAGTTTTTTAAAGTTCCCTACAAAAGTATTACTGCTTCTATTGCAACTCCTTCAGACTGTCACATCTGCCCCAGTTTACAACCATAAACTGTGCCATTTAGGCATTCATGTACATAACTCTTGGTCCTTTTTTCTCAGGATGGTTTATTAACACTGAGTCACATAATTCCTGATTGCCTCCTGCTTTGCATACAACTCTGATTCTCATTGCCAGAGGCCTAAGATTAAGAGAAAGAGACAGACAGAGGCAGAGAGAGATCTTTTTCAGAGAAGAATAGGACATATAAGAAGAATATTTCAGAATAGCTTTAATATTTCTTTCCAGCCTCTGGTGCTTGGTATCCTTGAAACTCAAAAGGCTATGGAGCTGATTGCAGAAAGAAAAGTTTTATCAAGAGAAATTATTTGCTGTATTTCTCTTTTTCTGAGTCCGTTAAGACCTATGCTGGTTGGTTCCTTTTTGCATTAGATAAGTGTCTGATTTTTAAGGAGGAGAGCTCTACTGCACTTAATAGACTACTGAGTACTTGAAAAGCTAATTTAGTTTGACTTTAATAATTTAATTCAGAAGTAGTATTGAATACCTACCTACTGTGTTCACCACAATATAATAGTAGTTATGTATTCATCACATTTTAAAATTAGCAATAATCTTTTCAAACTTAGGATATATTAAAATTTAATTTTGTCATCTAACATTACTCAACCTAAGAAATAGAAAAAAAGACTGGGAGATTTCCAACACATGAAAAAAATAACAAGAAAATTAAACCTGTAAATTCTAAGCATTCATTTTTCCTTTTTCTCTTTCTTTTTTATTTGAGTATAATTGACACACAGTGTTACATTAGTTTCAGGTATACAACATAGTGATTGGACAAGTTTATACATTAGGCTATGTTCACCGCAAATGTAGCTGCATCTGTCACCAGACAACACTATTACAATGTCATTGACTATATTCCTTATGCTGTGCCTTTTTTCTGTGATTTATTCATTCCATAACTGGAAGCCTGTATCTCCCACTCTCTTTCACCCATTTTGCCCATCCCTCCATTCCCCAGGAAGATATTTTTAAACTAAAGATGAGGACATCGAATCCTGTCCAAAGATTTTTTTTTAGTTACAACGATGGCATACTTACCTATGATAAAACATGCGAGCCATGCCCATTCTTTGCTTTTCCCCTCCTGATAGAACATCTTTCCAATCCATAACAGCATCCCATCCTTAAAAACATATAACAATATATATTTTTATAAGGCATTTGTTTAATCGTCACTGTTTTTACCCTGGACAATCGATTCCTGGCAAGTTTAAATTATTGACACAAAGGACCTGGTATCTTACAGAACATATGCTTGGATAAACTAGAGAGCCTCATTTATAAGCATTTTGTTTTAGATTTTATATTTTTTTATTTTTTTAAAGATTTTATTTATTCATTTGACAGAGAGAGAGACAGTGAGAGAGGGAACACAAGCAGGGGGAGTGGGAGAGGGAGAAGGAGACTTCCCACTGAGCAGGGAGCCTGATGTGGGGCTCGATCCCAGGACTCTGGGATCATGACCTGAGCCAAAGGCAGATCCTTAACAACTGAGCTACCCAGATACCCTAGATTTCATATTTTTTAATGGTAATAATTCCTTATACTGATAAAACATGTTCTAAGAATTCCAAATACGGACACTTTTAAAATTTGTTTGTTTCTGAATATCTCTAAAAAGTTGGTATACTTATGCTTATTTTGGAGGATGGTAGAACACAAGACCAACAATTTACAGAGGCCTATTGCAAAGTCTACAAAGAGTAAGACAGAAACTAACTTAAATGGCTTCCATGTGCCTGGTACTTTATATGAGTTTTCTCATCATCTATTCCACAACGTTTTGAGCTAGATCTTACTGGTTGCATTTTATAAGTGGGTAAATTGAAATCCACAGAGTAGTTGACAAGTCTAAGTTTGCACAGCTAGAGATCAGAGCTAAGATTTATATGTAGGTCTATCTTCACACCACCTCTCACAACATCTTAACTACTGACTTTCAGTTGGATATTTATACAAAAAGCAAGGCTCCTATTTTTAAAAACTTGGTTACATATATGCATACTGATGTAGAAATGTACTAGAATATTTTTTATATGAAAACCAAGCTGCAGAATTTTGTGTGTGTGTAGATATATACATGCATATACATTTATATAAATTATGATTGCATTTCTATAAACACACACACACCACAAACCCCTCCAGGAATGGAATGATGAGACCTTTACTTTCTCAATTACACATTTTTATAATATTTGAAAATTTGATGACTTTTATTATTTTTATGGCTTTATTTTGTAACAAGAAAAGCTTATGCAAAACCAAAACCATGGGACCTATGAGAGAGAGGGCGTTATCAAATATTTATCTGTGGGAATATCAGAAAATAGATCAGAGCAGGCAAAGTCTGATTTTCAAAGAGCAAAATGACTGCCAAAATTTGACACATACACTCAGGACAACAATTCCAAATCCCAAATATTCAAGGCTTAATTCTCCCATTTGGAAAAAATTCAGGCTCTTTGCCCTATTCTTTATCCCTCAACTAAATTTTCACCTTTATTAAACTTTCTAAATAAAGTTGGACAAAGGGAAAGAAAATAGGAAGTAGAGTCTTTGGTGTTTTTTGTGCACTAGATTGAAAAGATTTTCCCTATTTCTTAATAATACTCCCCAGTGGGTACCACTGTTCATTTTCTTGAGCAAACTTCCAGGAATTTTCTGTTCATTTAAAAACATATCATTACAATTTTATACTAGGAAAAAAAAATCTCAAAATGTCATCTGGTTTAAAGTTCTTGCTTCTAGTGAAAACTGTTGAAATACAATTTTCCCTATAACTGAATTTTATAGTATTTATGAAACATAAGCAAGGATTTGAAAAATAAGTTCAGATTGCTACACAATGGAGAAATAGTCTGGGCTTAATTTTTTTTTCCCCTGCCAACTGAGAAAGCACAAGAGAAAAGTATTTGGGTCAAAGGAAACTTTAGCTTTACATATTTAAATAAAATTATGTCCTCTGTTCCACTAAACGCAAAAGTTTTAGTAGGCAATATTGCTTGATCATAGAACATATAAATCAAAACTCTGAGTTATAATTTCACCTCTGATGATGATTTATTGAGCCGAGGCCAGCAAAGAAAACATTTTTCCTGCTTCCTTGAGATGTACATAATGCTCTTGTTCATGTTAACATTTGTTAACACTTTTACTCCTATTTTGTAAACTCTTTCATAGAATGAAACATAGTTTTTATTTTTTAAATTTTTTTAAATTTTATTTTATTAGGTTATGTTAATCACCATACAATTCATCATTAGTTTTTGATGTAGTGTTCCATGATTCATTGTTTGCAAATAACACCCAGTGCTCCAGCCTGGTGATGCGTATTAAGGAGGGCACATACTGCATGGAAACATAGTTTTTGTTTTGTTTTGTTTCCTTTTGTTTTTTCTCTTTCTTTTGTTTTTTTGTTTGTTTGTTTGTGTTTTTGTTTTCTAATGCCTGTAGTTTTTAAAATTTTATTATGCTATGTTAATCACCATATATTACATCATTAGGTTTTTTTGTTTGTTTGTTTGTTTTAAAGATTTTATTTATTTGACAGAGAAAGACACAGCAAGAGAGGAAACACAAGCAGGGGGAGAGGGAGAGGGAGAAGCAGGCTTCTGCTGAGCAGGGAGCCTGATGCAGGGCTCGATCCCAGGACCCTGGGATCACAACCCGAGCCCAAGGCAGACCCTTAATGACTGAGCCAACCAGGCGCCCCACATCATTAGTTTTTGATGTAGTGTTCCATGATTCATTGTTTGCGTATAACACCCAGTGCCCCATTCAGTACCTGCCTTCTTTAATACCCATCACCAGGCTAACCAATCCCCCCACCCGCCTCCCCTCTAGAACCCTCAGTTTGTTTCTCAGAGTCCATAGTCTCTCGTGGTTCATCTCCCCCTCCGATTTCCCCCTTTCCTTTTTCCCTTCCTGCTATCTTCTTTTTTTTTTTTTTAATGTATAATGTATTATTTGTTTCAGAGGTACAGGTCTGTGATTCATCAGTCTTACAGTATTCACAGCGTTAACCATAGCACATACCTTCCCCATTGTCTATCACCCAGCCACCCCATCCCTCTCACCCCCCACCACTCCAGCAACCCTCAGTTTGTTTCCTGAGATTAAGAATTCCTCATCTCAGTGAGATCAAATGATACATGTCTTTCTCTGATTGACTTATTTCGGTCAGCATAATACCCTCCAGTTCCATCTACGTCATTGCAAATGGCAAGATTTCATTCCTTTTGATGGCTGCATAATAGTCCATTGTGTGGACTTCTTTTTCTTCTTTATCCATTCATCTGTCGATGGACATCTTGGCTCTTTCCACAGTTTGGCTAGTGTGGACATTGATGCTATAAACATCAGGATGCACATACCCCTTTGGATCACTACATTTGCATCTTTGGGGTAAATACCCAGTAGTGCAATTGCTGGGTCGTATGGTAGCTCTATTTTCAACTTTCTGAGGAACCTCCATACTGTTTTCCAGAGTGGCTGCACCAGCTTGCATTCCCACCAACAGTGTAGGAGGGTTCCCCTTTTTCTATATCCCCGCCAACGTCTGTCTTTTCCTGACTTGTTAATTTTAGCCATTCTGACTGGTGTGAGGTGGTATCTCATTGAGGTTTTGATTTGGATTTCCCTGATGCCGAGCGATGTTGAGCACTTTTTCATGTGTCTGTTGGCCATATGGATGTCTTCTTTGGAAAAATGTCTGTTCACATCTTCTGCCCATTTCTTGATTGGATCATTTGTTCTTTGGGTGTTGAATTTGATAAGTTCTTTATCGATTTTGGACAATCCCTTTATCTGATATGTCATTTGCAAATATCTTCTCCCATTCTGTTGGTTGTCTTTTGGTTTTGTGGACTGTTTCCTTTGCTGTGCAAAAGCTTTTTATCTTGATGAAGTCCCAATAGTTCATTTTTGCCCTTGCTTCCCTTGCCTTTGGAAGACAAGTTGCTATGGCTGAGGTTGAAGAGGCTGCTGCCTGTGTTCTCCTTTAGGATTTTGATGGACTGTTGTCTCACATTTAGGTCTTTCAACCATTTTGAGTCTATTTTTGTGTGTGGTGTAAGGAAATGGTCCAGTTTCATCTTTCTGCATGTGGCTGTCCAATTTTCCCAACACCATTTGTTGAAGAGACTGTCTTTTATCCATTGGACATTCGTTCCTGCTTTGTCGAAGATTAGTTGACCATAGAGTTGAGGGTCCATTACTGGGCTCTCTATTCTGTTCCATTGATCTATGTGTCTGTTTTTGTGCCAGTACCATACTGTCTTGATGATGACAGCTTTGTAATAGAGCTGGAAGTCCAGAATTGTGATGCCACCGGCTTTGATTTTCTTTTTCAACATTCCTCTGGCTATTCAGAGTCTTTTCTGGTTCCATACAAATTTTAGGATTATTTGTTACATTTCTTTGAAAAAAGTGGATGGTATTTTGATAGGGATTGCATTAAATGTGTAGATTGCTCTAGGTAGTATTGACATCTTCACAGTATTTGTTCTTCCAATCCATGAGCATAGAATGTTTTTCCATTTCTTTGTGTCTTCCTCAATTTCTTTCATGAGTATTTTATAGTTTTCTGAGTACAGATCCTTTGCCTCTTTGGTTAGATTTATTCCTAGGTATCTTATGGTTTTGGGTGCAGTTGTAAATGGGATCGGCTCCTTAATTTCTCTTTCTTCTGTCTTGTTGTTGGTGTATAGGAATGCCACTGATTTCTGTGCATTGATTTTATATCCGGCCACTTTACTGAATTCCTGTATGACTTCTAGCAGTTTTGGGGTGTAGTCTTTTGGGTTTTCCACATAAAGTATCATATCATCTGCAAAGAGTGAGAGTTTGACTTCTTCTTTGCCGATTTGGATGCCTTTTATTTCTTTTTGTTGTCTGAATGCTGTGGCTAGGACTTCTAATACTATGTTGAATAGCAGTGATGATAGTGGACATCCCTGCCATGTTCCTCATCTTAGGGGGAAAGCTCTCAGTTTTTCCGCATTGAGAATGATATTGGCTATGGGTTTTTCATAGATGGCTTTTATGATATTGAGGTATATACCCTCTATCCCTATAATCTGAAGAGTTTTGATCAAGAAAGGATGCTGTACTTTGTCAAATGCTTTTCTGCATCTATTGAGAGGATCATATGATTCTTGTTCTTTCTTTTATTAATGTATTGTATCACATTGATTATTTGTGGATGTTGAACCAACCTTCCAGCCCAGGGATAAATCCCACTTGGTCGTGGTGAATAATCCTTTTAATGTACTGTGGGATCCTACTGGCTAGTATTTTGGTGAGAATTTTTGCATCCATGTTCATCAAGGGTATTGGTCTCTAATTCTCCTTTTTGATGGGTCTTTGTCTGGTTTGGGGATCAAGGTAATGGTGGCCTCATAAAATGAGTTTGGAAGTTTTCCTTCCATTTCTATTTTTTGGAACAGTTTCAGAAGAATAGGTATTAATTCTTCTTTAAATGTTTGGTAGAATTTCCCTGGGAAGCCATCTGGCCCTGGGCTTTTGTTGGGAGATTTTTGATGACTGCTTCAATTTCCTTAGTGGTTATAGGTCTGTTCAGGTTTTCTATTTCTTCCTAGTTCAGTTTTGGTAATTGATACATCTCTAGGAATGCATCCATTTCTTCCAGATTATCTAATTTGCTGGCATATAGTTGCTCATAATATGTTCTTATAATTGTTTGTATTTCTTTGGTGTTTGTTATGATCTCTCCTCTTTCATTCATGATTTTATTTATTTGGGTCATTTCTCTTTTCTTTTTCATAAGTTTGGCCAGGAGTTTATCAATCTTGTTAATTCTTTCAAAGAATCAGCTCCTAGTTTCATTGATCTGTTCTACTGTTCTTTTGGTTTCGATTTCATTGATTTCTGCACTGATCTTTATTATTTCTCTTCTGCTGTGTTTAGGCTTTCTTTGCTGTTCTTTCTCCAGCTCCTTTAGGTGTAGGGTTAGGTTGTGTAATTGAAACATTTATTGTTTCTTGAGAAAGGCTTGTATTGCTATATACTTTCCTCTTAGGACTGCCTTTTTTGCATCCCAAAGATTTTGAACAGTTGTGTTTTCATTTTCATATGTTTCCATGAATTTTTTTAACTCTTCTTTAATTTCCTGGTTGACCCATTCATTCTTTAGTAGGATGCTCTTTAGCCTCCATGTATTTGATTTCTTTCTGACTTTCCTCCTGTGATTGAGTTCTAGTTTCAAAGCATTGTGGTCTGAAAATATGCAAGGAATAATCCCAATCTTTTGGTACCAGTTGAGACCTGATATGTGACCTAGGATGTGATTTATTCTGGAGAATGTTCCATGGGCACTAGAGAAGAATGTGTATTCTGTTGCTTTGGGATGGAATGTTCTGAATATATCTGTGAAGCCCATTTGGTCCAGTGTGTCATTTAAAGTCTTTATTTCCTTGTTGATCTTTTGCTTAGATGATCTGTCCATTTCAGTGAGGGGGATGTTAAAGTCCCCTACTATTATTGTATTGTTGTCGATGTGTTTCTTTGCTTTTGTTATTAACTGCCTTATATAATGGCTGCTCCCATGTTAGGGGCATAGATATTTACAATTGTTAGATGTTCTTGCTGGATAGACACTTTAAGTATGGTATAGTCTCCTTCTTCATCTCTTATTACAGTCTTTGGTTTAAAATCGAATATGTCTGATATAAGGATTGCCACCACAGCTTTTTTTTGGTGTCCATTAGCATGGTAAATGGTTTTCCACCCCTCACTTTCAATGGAGGTGTCTTTGGGTCTAAAATGAGTTTCTTGCAGACAGCATACCGATGGGTCTTGGTTTTTTATCCAATCTGATACCCTGTGTCTTTTGATTGTGGCATTTAGCCCATTCACATTCAGGGTAACTATTGAAAGATACGAATTTAATGCCACTGTATTGCCTGTAAGGTGACTGTTACTGTATATTGTCTGTGTTTCATCCTGGTCTATGTTACTTTTAGGCTCTCTCTTTGCTTAGATGACCCCTTTCAATATTTCTTGTAGGGCTGGTTTTGTGTTTGCAAATTCTTTTAGTTTTTGTTTGTCCTGGAAGCTTTTTATCTCTCCTTCTATTTTCAATGACAACCTAGCTGGATATAGTATTCTTGGCTGCATATTTTTCTCGTTTAGTGCTCTGAATATATCATGCCAGTCCTTTCTGGCCTGCCAGGTCTCTGTGGATAGGTCTGTTGCCAATCTAATGTGTCTACCATTGTAGGTTACAGACCTCTTGTTCCGAGCTGCTTTCAGGATTTTCTTTTTGTCTCTGAGACCCATAAGTTTCACTATTAGATGTAGGGGTGTTGACCTATTTTTATTGATTTTGAGAGGGGTTCTCTGTGCCTCCTGGATTTTGTTGCCTGTTTCCTTTCCCACACTAGGGAAGTTCTCTGCTATAATTTGTTCCAATATACCTTCTGCCCCTCTCTCTCTTTCTTCTCTTCTTGGATCCCAATTATTCTAATATTGTTTCATCTTATGGTATCACTTATCTCTCGAATTCTGCCCTTGTGATCCAGTAGATGTTTATTTCTCTTTTTCTCAGCGTCTTTATTTTCCATTATTTGGTCTTCTATATCATTAATTCTCTCTTCTGCCTCATTTATCCTAGCAGTTAGAGCCTCCCTTTTTGACAGCACCTCATTAGTAGCCTTTTTGATTTCAACTTGGTTAGATTTTAATTCTTTTATTTCTCCAGAAAGGGTTTCTCTAATCTCTTCCATGCTTTTTTCAAGCCCAGCTAGTATCTTTAAAATCATCATTCTGAACTCTAGTTCCGACATTGTACTAATATCCATATTGAGTAGGTCCCTGGCAGTTGGTACTGCCTCTTGTTCTTTTTGTTGAGGTGATTTTTTCGGTCTTGTCATTTTGTCCAGAGGAGAATAGATGAATGAGAGAACAAAATGCTAACAGGGTAAAACGACCCCAGAAAAATATACACTAAACAAATCAGAAGAGACCTGAAACTGGGGGGAAAGAAAGAGAAAGAAAGAAAAAGATAAAGATAAAAAACAAACAAAGAAAAAACCAGAATATGATCAGGCTGGTTCATAGGTCAGTGCCACACACTAGATTTTGGGCATATTTTGGTCTGTTAGAAGAAAGTGCCTCCCAAAATTTTAAAGAAAGAAAAACTTACATATGTTCAAAAATAAGGGTTAATACGATGAAGGGATGGAATATGACTGTAAAGATGAAAATTATAAAAGATTTTATAAAAGGAATTGATAGGATAAGTGTTGGTTGAAAAAAAGAAAGAAGAGGATTTAAAAAAAAAAGAAAAGAAAAGAAAAAAGGGGAGAGAATGTGATCAGGCAGGAGACCAGAACAAAGCCATACACTAGAGATTTAGCATATATTTTGGTCTGTTAGAAACTGTATCCCAAAATTTTAAAGAGAGAACAACATATATATATATATATATATATATATATATACACCAAAAATAAGGTTAGCTACTATGAAGGGATAGACTATGACTCTAAAAATGAAAAATAAAAAAAAATTTTTAAAAAATGTTTTGATAAGATGTTGGTTGAAAATGGGAAAAAGAGAAATTCAAAAAAAAAAGAAAATTAAAAAAATTAACTTTGAAAGACTAAAGAATCAGGGGTAAAAAAGCCATGAATTCTATGTGCAGTTTTCCCCTAGTGCTGGAGTTCTGCTGTTCTCATTGATCTGTAAACTTGGTCTTGGCTGGCTGTTCTTGCTGATCTTCTGGAGGAGGGGCTTGTTGCTGTGGTTCCGAAATATCTTTGCTGGAGGCGGAATTGCCCTGCCTTGCCGGGGGCCAGGCTAAGTAATCTGCTCGAGTTTGCTCTTAGGAGCTTTTGTTCCCTGCAAGCTTTCTGTACAGCTTTGGAGGATGAGAGTGAAAATGGCAGCCTCCCAATCTCCGCCCTGGAGGAGCTGAGAACTTGGGGCCCCACTCCTCAGTGAGACCCCAGAGAAAAGCAGTCAATCACTCCCGTCTCCCCGGTCTCTGGCCACACTCCGTGCTGACCCAGCCTATGACCGAGCGTTTCTAGCTCTGGCTCACAACCCCGTGTGAATTCTCCAAACCGAGCAGATCCCTGTGGTGTGCTCCCATGCCGCTCCTCCCAGGGGAGGAAGGGGAATCTCCCCAGATCTGCTGCTTGTTGGGTCCCTGCTGGAAGAGCAGTGGCCCGACTGTGCCGCGGATCATGGTTTATGGCAACCCTGAGCTGAGAGCCCACTCCTCGGCTCTGTCTGTGCAGCCGGCTTCCCTGCTCTGATACCTGGGAGCTCTGTCACACTCAGGCATCCCCAGTCTTTCTGTGACCCTGAGGGTCCCGAGACCACACTGTCCCATAGAGGGTTCCACCCCTGCTTAGCCACTGGAGCGATGTTCCTCAGTGGAGCTGACTTCTCAAAGTTCCAATTTTGTGCTCCACTGCTCTATCACTTGCCAGAAGCAGCCAACAGAACCACCCCCCCACCATCTATCTTCCTGAATATAGATTCAGGCCTTGGATTCACTTCTCCGCACGTCCTACCTTCCAGAAAGTGGTCGCTTTTCTGTCCAGAGAGTTGCTGCTATTACTTTTCTTCGATCTCCTGTTGAGTTCGTAGGTGTTCAGAATGGTTTGATCCCTATCCAGCTGAATTCCTGACCCAGACGAAAATTTAGGTTTCCTACTCCTGCACCATCTTGCTCCTCCCCCCAGAAACATAGTTTTTAATTCCATCTTTAACTAAAGCAAAGCATTTCTCTAAGCAAAGTGTTAGCTAGTCTAAGTAGAACTTCAGTAGGCTTCTTCTAAAGTATGTGATGTCCTTGCAAAATTAGGTGCTTACCAGCTTTGCTTAAAAACATGAAACATGTTTCATGTTTTAAGGATTAAGTGAGTAGAGAGTAGGCTTCCTTGGAAATTTTTTTTTATGTGTAAGGATATAACTGTTCTCATTCATGTCTAAGAAGCTAGTAGATAGCATAGCACTGTGGCATAGCCTAGTATAGAACATTGACTTTCAAGTGAGATCTGTATTTGAATCCCTGTCGTAACACTTGTGGTGGGCCCCTGGGGAAGTTTCTAAACTTCTGAAATTCACCTGTGAAAGGGGGTTATTAAAATCCACATCATGAGACAGTTATAAATATTAAATAAAATGAAAATGTACATCGCTTAATGTATTCTGCAAGGTAAGCACTCAGTAAATCATAACAATTACTGTTATATTATTAAGGTTGAAACATTCTTTAAAAAAGTTCTTAAACTTCTTGATGACTTTGAAAAGAACAGAATGGCCCATGTTTATTGTAAATTTCTATTTAGATGATTGGATTTCAAATTTACCCAAAATAATTTCCCCAAGATTAACATGCAGCATTTATTCTGCCCTGGTGTTTTAGAACTGGGAAGGAGCTGACTATATGAAAAAAAAAAAAGTTGATCTGCTTTCCATATTTTTAGTATTTATGACTCATGATTATAAATATAAAAATAGAACAATACCTCTCTTGTCTGCCTTATTTGCTGATTATAAGAATCAAATGAATAATAATATGAAATTTCCATATAAAATATCAGGTACTAATCATCGCAAAAGGTAAAATATCATAGTATCAATATTATGAGTAGTAATATTGCCATTAGCTACTAATTCTTGTGCATTTACTATGTGCCATTGTTCTAAATGCTCTGCAGAGAGTCTTTTTAAAAAAGTTTTTAATTCCATTTCGTTCACATACAGTGTAATATTAGTTTCAGGTGTACATTATGGTGATTCAAGACTTCCATGCAACACCCGGTGCTCATCACAAGTGCACTCCCTACTCCCTGTCACCTGTTGAATCCAACCTACCGCTCCCCTCCCCTCTGGGAATCATCAGTTTGTTCTCTGTAATAAAGAGTCCATTTCTTGGTTTGTCTCTCTCTCTTTTTCCCTTTGCTCATTTTTTTGTTTCTTAAATTCCATGTATGAGTGAAATCATATGGTATTTGTCTTTCTCTGACTGACTTATTTTGCTTAGCATAATACTCTATAGCTCCATCCATGTCATTGTAATTGGCAAGATTTCATTCTTTTTTATGGCTGAGTAATATTCCACTGTATATAGATACACCACCTCTTCTGTATCCATTCATCAGTAGATGTACATTTGGGCTGCTGGCATATCTTGGCTATTATAAATAATGCTGCTATAAACACAGGGGTGCATCTATCCTTTCACATTAGTGCTTTTGTATTCTTTAGGTAAATACCCAGTAGTGTGATTGCTGGATCACAGGGTAGTTCTATTTTTAACTTTTTGAGGAAACTCCATACTGTTTCCCAGAGTGGCTTCACTGGTTTGGATTCCCACCAACAGTGCAAGAGGGTTTCTTTTTCTCCACATACTCACCAATGATTGCTTCTTGTGTTGATTTTAGCCATTCTGGAAGGTGTGAGTTGATACTTCCTGGTGGTTCTGATTTGCATTTCCCTGATGGTAAGTGATGATGAACATGTTTTCATATGTCTCTTGGTCATGTGGATGTCTTTTTTGAAGAAATATCTGTTCATGTCTTCTGTCTGCAAAAGCTTTTTATTTTGATGTAGTCCCAATAGTTTATTTTTGCTTTTATTTCCCTTGCCTCAGGAGACATATCTAGAAAAAATGTTGCTATGGTCGATGTCAGAGAGGTTACTGCCTATGTTACCTTCTAGGATTTTTTTATCTTGATGAAGTCCCAATAGTTCATTTAGTTATCCCCATTTTACAGTTGAAAATATAGACAATAGTGCTAATTAAGATTCTAGAACTCTGACTTCAAAGTTCACATTCTTAATCACTGTACTTCTGATAGGTAAATGGGCTAGGAAATGAAACATAAAACCTATGAAAAATTAAACCTAGAATTCTAGCTTGTTATTTCAATAGTTTTTCAAGGCTAATTATGTGTAATCAAGTTATTTGAAAGTATGACTATTAGAAAGAAGACATACAAATGGCCAACAGACACATGAAAAAATGTTCAACATCACTCAGCATCAGGGAAATACAAATCAAAACCACAATGAGATACCACCTCACACAGATCAGAATGGCTAAAATTAACAAGTCGGGAAAAAACAGATGCTGGTGAGGATGAAGAGAAAGGGGAACCCTCTCACACTGTTAGTGGGGATGCAAGCTGGTACAGCCACTCTGGAAAACAGTATGGAGATTCCTCAAAAAGTTGAAAATAGAGCTACCCTATGGCCCAGCAATTGCACTACTGGGTACTTACCCCAAATATACAAATGTAGTGATCTGAGAGGCACCTGCACCCCAATGTTTATAGCAGCAATTTTCACATTAGCCGAACTACGGAGAGCCCAGATGTCCATCGACAGATGAATAGATAATGAAGACGTGGTATACATATACAATGGACCACTTCTTGGCCATCAAAAAAAAAAAATGAAGTCTTGCCATTTGCAATGATATGGATGAAACTAGAGGGTATTATGCTAAGTGAAATAAGCCAATCAGAGAAAGATAATTATCATATGATCTCACTCATATGTGGAATTTAAGAAACAAAACAGAAGATCATAGGGGAAGAGAGGAAAAAATAAAACAAGATGAAATCAAAGAGGGAAATTAACCATAAGAGACTCTCTCTTTTTTTATTATGTTTAATTAGCCAACATATAATACACATAATTAGTTTTTGATGTAGTATTCAATGATTAATTAGTTGCTTAATCATAGGAAACAAACTGAGGGTTGCTGTAGGGAAGGGGTGTGGGGGGGATGGGGTAACTGGGTGATGGACATTAAGGAGGGCACTGATATAATGAGCACTGGGTGTTATATAAGACTGATGAATCACTGGCCTCTACCTCTGAAACCAGTAATACATTATATGTTAATTAATTGAATTTAAATAAAAAATTAATTTAAAAAAGGTTTGACTATTAGAAAGTAATTCTTTTTTAAGCTCATATGTATAACTGTTAATTCTACTCTTTCAAAAATATCTTATGAATAAAACGCGTACTATAGAAGTTTCTGTATTTTATCTGATTCTCTGTGTGCTACTTGAAAGAGGAAAAAATGTATTGGTAATACTGTGGTTCTGAAAACAAAAAAGTAATTCTGTGATACCTACTTCTTAAATTATTAGGTTTAATGTAAGCTGAGAACTTGACAGGATAATATTTCTGTCACAGACTTTACATACATCTAGATTGATGATGGCTTCAGGGACAATTGTATATTCAAATATGAAGGAAAAACTATTTTCAAATGCTAGAAGCAGACAATAAAAAGCCTAGTGTGCTGCAGGAAATATAACCCAAGCAGAAAAGAGGATGTCAATAATGGAAAAGCAATAAATGCTATAAAGTCTGTCTTCTGTGTTTATGTTCCAATAATAGCATACGTTCAAATTAAACCATGGACTATTTACCCAAGTTTGTTTTTTTGAAACAAAGTTAAATGCATTTTAAAAGTGATAGACTTTACCTCCTTCTCTTTGAACTATGTGATAGAGGTGGACATTATGTAGAATACATTCCAGATCGTGGTCTGTATAGCCTTTATCATGCATGTCATCCACTGAATCAGGATAGATGACTTGATCACGAAGACTTCCAAGAGACATGTATGGCCTATAAAACACCAAGCACACAAGAATCCTAGTACAGCGGCGCCTGGGTGGCTCAGTCAGTTAAGCATCTTCCTTTGGCTCAGGTCATGATCTCCGGGTCCTGGGATTGAGCCCCACATCAGGCTTCCTGCTCAGTGGGGATTCTGCTTCTCTCTCTCTCTCTTTCTCTTCCCCTCCCTCTGCCCCTCCCCACCACTTGTCCTCTCTCTTTCTCTGTCAAATAAATAAATAAAATTAAAAAAAAGAGAATCCTAGGACAAAGGCATTTTAGTTTACTCAGTGTGACATTCTCGTGGTCTGAAAACTCCAGAGCAGGCTTTAAACACCAGATGTCTAGGATTACATTTATTACCTGGTGATGAGTATTTCTCTCTCAGGCATGACAGGATCATACTCTGTTATGTTCATGTAAAAATTTATTGAGACATAGCCACAAGAAAAAGTTGGATATTTTCAGTGCAGAAATACATACTTTGTTTCATTGTATTTTATAAACATTGCTTCTGCATTTCGTCTAAAATTATTTGGTTTAAATATTATAAAATTTGAGGTTTTGACCCAGCGATGTGAACAAGCAAAACTTTTAAAAAATGCTATGCATGAGGCACCTGGGTGGCTCAGCAGGTTGAGCGTGGACTCTTGGTTTCAGCTCAGGTTATGATCTCATGGGTGATGGGATCCACCCGCGTCAGGCTCTGGGCTCGGGGAGTGGTGGCGGGGGGAGTCTGCTTGTCCTTCTCCCTCCCTCTCTGCCCTTCCCCCCAACTTTGTGTGGGAGCATGCTTGCGCTTGCTCTCTCTTTCTCCCTAGGGTAAACAAATAAATAAAATCTTTAAAAAATAAATAAGTAATTAAGATGCCATTAATAATAAAATGAATGCAAATTAAAACTACACCGAGTTTCTTACTTTTCAAATTGGTAAAAGTTCAAAAATTTGACAACTCAGTTAGCAAATATAGAGAAACAGGATTGGTGAAAATGCAAAAATTTACAACCTTTTGGAGGGGATTTGGCAAAGCATCATATATTCTGGCCTTTGACCCACTTCTTGCAATTTACTCTAAAGATATAACTTCCAAAAACAACAATAGGAGTGTGTAAGATCCATCGCAGCATTATCTGTAATTGTAAAATATTGAAAACAATCTAAATGTCCATAAAAAGGAGACTGAATAAACTATAGCACCTACACTATGGAGCTGTAAAACAGGATGTGGACGTTCTCTATAGAGTGATTTTCCATAATATACTTTTAAGTTGAAAAGCAAAGTGCAGAAGTAGATGTCTAGCAGGGTTTCTCAACAGCAGCATTATGGATATATGGAACTAGTCCTTCTTCGTAGTTGAGAGCCATCTTACTTACTGTAGATGTTTAGCAGCATACCTGGTCTCCACCCACCAGATGCTCCTACAGTGGTGACTCCGCCCCCAATAAAAAGTCTCCAGATATTGCCCCCTACAGGACAAAACCATCCCCATTTGAGAACCACTAATATACAGTATACTACCTTTATACAAAATGAAAGCAAAATAAGTAAGTATACATTTATCTGCTTACATTTATAAAAGGAAACACCGTACACCAGAAATTAATAAAATTGGCTACATACTGGAGATTGGAAAAACAAGGCAGAATGGACAGGGGAGGGAGTGACCTCTCTCAGTATCCTTTCTATATAGTTTTTATTTTTAGAATCATGTTAAATGTTATCATTCAAAAAAATAACATGAAACCAATAACCAGCGAAGGTAGAAACCTTAAAATTAAATACAAACAGAAACAAATGAACTGAATGGTATATCCAGTGAATAACAACCACCTAAAAGGGGGAGGAGGTGCTGGTCCAAGTAACTTGAAACTGGCCACCCAATTTCAGTTGAAGACCAAAAGAACCACAAAGAAATCTTGAACCTTATATGGCAAGTTTCTTGTTGGTAATGATATAGATGTAGCAATTCTGAAACTATTTTACCTATGTTGCAGGACTGACCAAAGAAGTAAACATTTTTTTTTTTTAAAGATTTTATTTATTTATTTGAGAGAGAGAGAGAATGAGAGATAGGAAGCATGAGAGGGAAGAGGGTCAGAGGGAGAAGCAGACTCCCTGCTGAGCAGGGAGCCCGATGTGGGACTCGATCCCGGGACTCCAGGACCATGACCTGAGCTGAAGGCAGTCGCTTAACCAACTGAGCCACCCAGGCACCCAAGAAGTAAACATTTTAATGTTAGGAGCTAGGGTGCTCCCTCTGAAGAAAGAAGATACAAACATGGCAGGTGAGAAGGCAAGAAAAACTATAATACTTCATTTGAATTCGAGTGTCAGTATGAATTCATGCTTTAAAAAAATCTATTTCCTATTCTGTCTACACTTGGTAAATCCTGACATTATCCTCTGAGAAGGACCCAACATCATTTAGGTAGTGTAGTGGGTTGAACTGTGGACCCAAGAAGATATGCCCAAGTCCTAAACCCCACGTACGTGTGAATTTGACCTTATCTGGGGGTTGGGGGGGAAGGTCTTTGCAGATATAACTAAATTAAGGATCTCCAGATGAGATCATCCTGGATTAACCAGATGGGCCCTAAATCCAGTAAGTGGCCTTATAAGAAGAGGAGAAAGGAAGGGAAGGAAGTCATGTGATGACGGAGACAGAAATTGGAGTTATGGTGTCCCAGGCCAAGGAATGCCTGGCACCACCGGAAGCTGGAAGAGGCAAGAAAAGATTCTATCCTAGAGCTTTCTTAGGAAGGATAGGCCTGTCAACAACTTAATTTTGAACTCCTGACTTCCAGAGCCATGAGAGAATACATTTCTGTTGTTTTAAACCACCAAGTTTTTGGTTACCCAGCAGATTTTGGAAATAGGTAGTATTCTTCCACCAAAAAAAAAAAAAAAAAAAAAAAAAAGCATAACCTGAATCTAGCATCAGAAAACTACCAGATAAACTTAACTTAAAGAACTTTCTTAAAATAACAACAGTTTGGGGCACCTGGGCGGCTCAGTTGGTTAAGCGACTGCCTTCGGCTCAGGTCATGATCTCAGGGTCCTGGGATCGAGCCCCGCATCGGGCTCCCTGCTCCGCGGGAAGCCTGCTTCTCCCTCTCCCACTCCCCCTGCTTGTGTTCCCTCTCTCGCTGTCTCTCTCTCTGTCAAATAAATAAATAAAATCTTAAAAAAAAAAGTAACAACAGTTCTGCACTCTATATCAATGTCATTAAAAAAAGAGAAGCTGAGGAGGTGAGATTAAAAGAAACTGGAGTGACATGACAACTAAAATCCAAATGAAAAACAAGTCATTATAAAGGATAGTATTATGACAATTGGCAATATTTAAAGATGGAAAGCTGTTGGGGTGCCTGGGTGGCTCAGTGGGTTGAGCGTCCGACTCTTGGTTTCGACTCAGGTCATGATCTCATGGGTCGTGGGATCAAATCCCGAGTGGGGCTCCATGCTCAGTGGGGAGTCTGCTTCAGGATTCTCTCCCTTTACCACTCTCCCACCTCTCATGCATGCACTCTCTCTCCCTCTCTCTAAAATAAATAAATTTTAAAACATATATTTATTAAAAAATATGGAGAATTGTTGGGGGTCATTGAGAGGACATGACTGCCAGTTGACCATGAGCTGGACTGGGACAATCAGAGGCTCCTCACCCCCTCACATGTGGTTGGAATGTATGCTCTGACCACCACTCCCATCACTGCAACTGTTTCCAAGGAAGCAACCTTGAGAGAGCAATGTGTTGTTGGGACCATCTGGATGCTATATGTGACTGAACCCAGTTAAGGCCTCTATACAAACTTAAGATTCTTGTGGGCAAGTGCAGAGATCCACTCACCTTGTAGCTGACCATGACAAACCTCATGTTAATTCCCCTGCTTCTTAAACCTGCCACCGACCAATCTGGAATAGTCTCTTCCATCTCCTTTTGCCCTCCATGTACAGAGGCCAGTTTTTGAACCAACAAAATATGTTTAAATTTTTTTTTTAAGATTTTATTTTATTTATTTGACAGAGAGAGAGACAGCGAGAGAGGGAACACAAGCAGGGGAAGTGGGAGAGGGAGAAGCAGGCTTCCTGCTGAGCAGAGAGCCTGATGTGGGGCTCGATCCCAGGACCCTGAGATCATGACCTGAGCTGAAGGCAGACACTTAACAACTGAGCCACCCAGGCACCTCAAAAGTATGTTTAGGTAATAACATTATACCAGTGTTAATATTCATGAATTTGATTATTATACTATAGTTATGCTAGAAAATATCTTGCTCTTTGGAAATACATCCTAAAGTAGTTAGGGATGAAGATTTATGATTGCTGCAACTTACTTTTAAAAGGGGAGGGGGTGGGAGAAAGAGAGAGAGTAAGTTGACGGTTTAAAAGATAAATGTTTTTGTAGATCAGTTGTCTACCTATTTTCCCATAATATGCAAATGATTCAGTTGAAGGACAGATAACACAAGGTTATTTTACAACAGGCTTAACTAATATTTGAAAATAAAAATATTTATATTTTAATGATACATATATAGTCATAAAGATTTTCAATGGGATCTTTACAAATATGGGAATCCCTGGTCATATTTTAAAATTAAGATATAGGGGCACCTGGGTGGCTCAGTTGGTTAAATATTCAACTCTTGCTTTCAGCTGGGGTCATGATCTCAGGGTCATAGGATTGAGCTCCAAGTCGGGCTCCGTACTCAGCAGGAAGTCTGCTTGAGATTCTCTCTCTTCCTCTGCCCTTCCCCTGCTCACTCTCTCTCTCTCTCAAATAAATAAATCTTTTTTAAAAATTGAGATATAATTCACATATCATAAAATCCACCCTTTTAAAGTATACAATTCAGTGATTTTTAGTATATTCACAAGCTCATGTAACATCATCTAATGTAACCACTATCTAATTCCAGAACATTTTCTTCACACCAAAAAGAAACTCTATACCCAATAGTAGACAGTCCACATTCTTCTCTCCTCCCAACCCCTGGCAACCACTAATCTACTTTCTGTCTCCATGGATTTGCCTATTCTGGACATTTAATATACATGAAATCATACAATATGTGGTCTTTTGTGATGACCTTCTTTCTGTTAGCATAATGCTTTCAGGTTCATTCATGTTGTCGCATATAATAGTATTTCATTCCTTTTAATGGCTGAAAAATAGTCCACTGTATGAATATGCCACATTTTGTTAATCCATTCATCAGTTGATGGATAGTCCAGTTGTTTTCACTATTTGGCTATTATGAACAGTGTGCGTACACCTAGGAGTGGAATTGCTGGGGCATATAACTCTTTGTTTACTTTTTGAGGAACTGCCCAACTGTTTTCTGAAGTTAACTATATCATTTCTGGTCACGTTTCCTTACCATATCCCTATATCTTCCTCTCCTGCCTTTTTCTTTCCCTTTCCCTCTCCGGTCTAACCATATTTAAAAAAAAAAAAAAAAAAGAATTAGGACACACAGTTATTTGTCTATATTATATTAAACATTCATATAATGTGACAATATCTTAAATTAATATCTGGTAATAATAATAGTAGCATAAAATAGAAATTGGCTATCAGAGTCAATGAGTAGTCTTTCAACTGGTACTCTGAGACTACTTAAAAAAGAAATACAAGGAAACCATAGTGGGCAGTACTTTTGCTAACTTCCAAAGTGATACCTGCTCCAATTTAATGTAAATTAGAAGCACAAATGCATCCTATACCTTAGTATAAACCCCAGATATAAATCAAGCTATAGAGCAGCCATGACACAATATATAATGGAGACTACAATGATTAAAATACATCTGAACATTCATTTCACAAATGTTTCTTCAGGATTCTACCATAAGACTAAATTAACTGGCAATATTTAATGAAATCATATTTTATATCTACATTTCAAGGAAGACAGTAAAGAGTCATGGTTGTGATAATAGGTTTTGGAGAGATGGTTCTGGACTGAAATTCCAATTTCACTATTTACTAACAATGTGACCCAAATTCTGAACTACAGCTACCTCATTTGTAAAATAACTTATTTTATTCCATTTGTTATGAAAACTAAATGAAGCAGTATAAATGAAGCAATTAGGTCAGAGCACTTCATAAGTATAGGTACATAGTAGGCGCTCAATAAACTGTTATAGAAACAAAAGTTCATTTCTACTTAGGCTTAAGTTTGCTACTTATGTGAAAAGGCAACATCTTAAAAAAGAACAGATGCAAAAGAATTTCTATTTAACCAGTTAAGAGACTGTGGTTTTATACCACATAGTAAATTTTTATTATTTTCATGAGATTAATAAATAACAAGTACCTAATTATATAAATTTTAGAAATTATATTCTGTTAAATGCCCAAGAAAGCATGTCAGGTTTACCTAGAAGTACTTCTTTTAGTAACTAGAGTACCACTTAGTTCACTGGAGCAATTTATAGGGCCTGAAAGGTCGGGGCACATAAGGCGGCTATATGCTTTCTTTGTAAGAACTTGGAAGAGCAAAACTTTGAAACTTCTTTAAAAGGCTAATTTATGTTATTTATGATTTCTTTATGATTTTTGAAATCTGTCAATTCTCTTTGATGAATAGATAAGGAAACATTTCATAAGGGCTTTTAAGGCAAAGTAAAATAGTTATGTTTTTGCAATGCTAAGGTTTTTATCGAGTTTATAAGTCTCATAACGTTTTGAATATGCACTCTTGAAATAAAAGTCAAGGGGCGCCTGGGTGGCTCTGTCGTTAAGCGTCTGCCTTTGGCTCAGGTCATGATCCCTGGGTCCTGGAATCGAGCCCCACATCGGGCTCCCTGCTCAGAGGGAAGCCTGCTTCTCCCTCTCCCACTCCCCCTGCTTGTGTTCCCTCTCTCGCTGTGTCTCTCTCTGTCAAATAAATAAATCTTAAAAAAAAAAGTCAAAACAAAACAAAGAAACATGGTGTTTAGCTACTAACTTTTTAAATTCAATCAGCATGAAATTTAAATAAAAATGCCAAACCATAAATATTTTATGATGCAAAATGAAGAACTGCAAATGTGTCCACATAACTTATTATATGAGCTATTGTTACTCAAAATGATATAATAGAGTATGAAAATTGCTGCTTTGAAAATTTATGTGACGGGAATGCAGATGAAATTATACAAGAAATATTTATAAAATTACAAATTTATAAGGACTCAACAAATACTGCTTTATTAGAGTCCCTTTTCCTCTCAATTGTTTTACCATCATGTAAAATGATAAAACTAACACATTCTATACATGTTTAATGTGGTACATAGCAACTAAGGGTACTTTTTTTAAGGGGGGAGGGGCAGCTGGAGAGGGATAAAGAGAGAATTTTAAGCAGGCTCCACACCCAGCACAGAGCCCAGTGCAGGGCTCCTTTTTACAGCCCTGAGATCATGACCTGAGCTGAAATCAAGAGTCGACCACTTAACCGACTGAGCCACCCAGGCGCCCCCAACTAAGGATACTTTGATAGATTTTATTAATATAAGTATTTAAAAATATTATAAAGTTAAGGTTAGCACCAAATTCTTTTGAAAAGCTATATCAAGAAAATTTGGGATGATGTTGAATTTATTTGAAAGCACAGGAAACAGATGACCCTATATCCAATGTTTATATGATTAGTTTGCGTGTGATCCTTTTCCAGCTCAAAGGCCTGGAATTTAACAGTTTAAGCTAGCTCAAGTTGCTCTAGTCTTACTAAAGTTATACATATGGGATAAGAACTTAAAGTACCCTTTACTAAGCTTTCCTTTCTAGATATATAGACCCATTCAGATTATCTTCTAAATATTTCAGGTAGATAAGTTACCATGTCAGAAAGTTATTAGCTTACTTGCTCTGGCCCATCAGAAAGGGAATCATGCAACATACCTCCTACAAGCAACAGAAGAAATATATTGCTTATAATGAGCAACTATCAGAAAAGAAACACTAACTAGTTTTAATTTACTTCTCTAAGTAAAACCCAGAATTACCTCTATTTGTTGTGGAAAAGATACGGGAATAAACTCATAGGTATCACATTACAATTTAAATTAATTATTTATTATTTAAACAATTATCATAACTGTTTTTCTTTGTAATCTGGGGTTACTTCAAACGCATCTACATTTAAAACTGTTAATAATAAGAGTAGAATTAAAGTTAGTTCAGATCAAATCTATTCCCAGTGATTATGGCTTTTTATTTTATATTACCAATGTCTCAGGGTACTTCTATAATTTGTATTCTACTCCATACTTTTCTGTGTTAACATTTAAAAATCTGACAATTTATGATTGTTTTGGTAAAATGTATTAACATATATTGTTATATTCTTCTGTACTTTTCTCTTTTTTATATTTTTATACTGTTCTGTATTTTTCTCTTTAATAGAGACAAAAGTATAAAAAAGGATAAAGCATTGAGAAATATTGGCTGTTTTTGTGCTTGTCATCTTTGGAATGATCATCCAAAATGCTAAATGTTTCATAGTCATCTAGAATTTAATTGTCAACAATGTTGGCAAAAACTTCACAGCAATATTAACTATTTTTAGCGTGAGATGTGTTAAGTTTAAGGTACAGCTAAGTACTGTTGTGTTACCATAGTAATAAGAAGTTAGCAATCAGAAAGCCATAAAATCTAACTATTAATAATTCATATAAATGTACACACTGGGACTAATCATGTCATCAGATCCTTTCATGAATACCAAAAATTAAATTTGAGGCCTCAATGCATAAGTCACTCCTAAGATTCTTAAAAAAATATGTGGCAAACAAGAAGTACTCAACTGAAAAGAGATATTAATTATCACTGCAATCATATTTTTAGGATGTTATTTCTAGGTGCCAAAACAGAGATGTGCACAGCCTCTGAAGAGCAGGGACTATATTTATTTCCAGGTAATAAGAATAATGTTAGTGGAATAATCAAAGTATCGCTAACCTAATGAGAATCCAAACTTCTTAAAAATCAACTTTTGTTAAGAGTATTTGTCATTAGATTACTGTATGAAATCCCTGTTATTTGACTTTTTTGACCTACAAAAATTCTAATTCTATGTGGTTCAACTTAATAACTGAGTCATAAAATAAGGAAAACTTTTAGACCCAAAACAAGATTTTTCACCATTATTATTTTTATAAATTAACTGATAGAAGAGTTAAATATGAAAAAAATGTATCCTAAACATTTTTCCAAGCAACAGGAAACTATAAGAAATTGTTTACATTTATAGATTCCTTTAAGAGAGTTTTAAAAAACTGAATGTACCAATTACTACACAGGAGATACCAAAATGTATAATTTACAATTCTGCCAGCCAATTGCTCAAAGATACTTATGCAGTTTACTTGCTTTGAGTCTAATAGTCAGAAAGCAAAGGAATATAGGTAAATTAGCTACAGCATATTACTGAGCCTTCTTCATGGCTAAAATAATTTCTTTTACAAGGGGCATGTTAAATGACAAATACTTATCCCCATCATAAAGAGGATTATATGACATATCTAGTGCAAGAAACAAAATAGTTTGCTTCCTAATTAGTATATGGAGCCAGACTGATTTGGCAGTAGAAACCAAATCTGTGGAGATGTTCATTCATTCATTCATTCAATCATTCATAGTATGTTCATTGCACTGTTGTAATATGCCATTCTATAGATTCTATAGATTCAGTAGGATACCACCAGTGTGGTACAGATGTGCAGATGCACTTTCTGGCTTATATTCTATGGAAATTTGTTCAACAGTGAGTCAACATGGGCAAAGTCTGTTCTAGTAACAACTCCCACTCCCTAAGATTTGTCTAATTTGGGGGCAGCAAGACCAGTGTATGTGTAACTGCGTGTGGGGCTCCATGAGTATGCCTGAATTAAGCCATATCACATTCTTCCTTTATTCCAGTGGCCCCTTCAGACCAACATTCCACTCAGGCAATGGCTCTGGGGAAGCCTGCATCTTACTTAAATAAATACACTCGTTGTCCTTCAGAGGCTCTCTCTATTGGTGTTTTTGCACCTAGAGATCCATTAAGAATCAAAAACTCCAAAATCTAGAGACCAAGAGGAAAATAGTAATCAAGCTATTTAAACTAGCATTCCCTCATATTCTTACTTAGGTCCCTTTCCAGGCCACATCCTCATTTTTTAATCTGCAATTTGAGGCAAAAAAAAAAAAAGAAAAGCAAGGATCTCACTAACAATACTTTATTGACTATGAGGGTATCCTCTCAGCTATGGAAAAAGGAGGCAAACTAGGTCTTCTAACCTCCCTTCTGATCTCATGTGCTCCTGGTTCTTTAATAGTCATTATTTGGCTTTATATGTATGGGTTAAATGATATCCTTCAGTAACATTGTTCTCCTATCCCTCCAAATAGGAAATCCTGGATTTGAAAGGTATTTATATAGAAACAATTCAAAAGGATGTTCATATTTTTAAGTATCTACAAAACTCATTAGACACATGCATATCTTAGCCTGCAGTGCAGTTGTGTAAATGTTGGTGTTATTGGTGTTACGTGTTTTGTTTATTCTGATGAACTTCTTAAACGAAAAATCTTTACTCTGTTGCAAAAGACAATCTCTTCTTTTGACAAGATAAAGGTTAAATAATGATTTTTAATGTCATAATGCATAATGAAAATTAAGATTTGTTTTATATCTCTGCAGGAAGTGTGATTTTATTTTTTTATTTTTTTATTTTCCTTAAAGATTTTATTTATTTATTTGAGAGAGAGTGAGAAAGAGAGAGAGCACAAGCTGGGGGGTGGGGGGAGGCAGAGGGAGAAGCAGACTCCCCTCTGAACGGGGAGCCTGACATGGGGCTGGACTCCAGGACCCTGGGATCATGACCTGAGCTGAAGGCAGATGCTTAACTCGCTGAGCCACCCAGGTGCCCTGGAAGTCTGATTTTAAATTAAGGGAATACTTTTAAAGATTATATAAAATTTTATAGATAAGTGGGTTTTAGAAGAATGGAAGGAATAGAGAACATATTCTAATTTGAAAGTGATTTGAACATAGTTTAAAGGAATTTCAATGTTATACAAGAATATAGCTCACTCCACATTAACATAAATGAATGATAGCCAGTAGCTATGCTAAATTTTATTTTATTTTTTTTAAGATTTTATTTATTTATTTGAGAGAGATAGGGAGAGAGAGAGAGTGAGCACAAGTACAGAAGGAGGGGCAGAGGGAGAGGGAGAGGGAGAAGCAGACTCCCCGTTGATCAGGGAGCCTGACGTGGGGCTGGACTCCAGGACTCTGGGATCATGACCTGAGCCGAAGGCAGATACCCAAGTGAGTCACACAGGCCCCCCGGCCCCCATTATGCTAAAATTGTCTTGGATTATCCTCCACCCCCAGCATTATAAGGACCTCTGCTTCCAAACAATAGCTTAATATAAGTACATATTTAGCATACCAAGCAAACAACCTTAGCTGGTGATACTTGCAAGATCAGGCAAAAGAGTAGTAAGTTTTCAGAGAAATGTGCCCTGCTGCCAACAACAACCAAGACAAAATAACTTTAGAGTCAGACTTGCCTAAGTTCAAATATTAGCTCCACTCAGCTGGATGACTTCAACCTAAGTTTTCTCATCTAAAGACAGGGATACGAACACCAACTTTTTCATACAGAAAAATTAGAAACATATGTGTAGAATAGTGAGTAATGCACAGCAATCACTTGTCACCTTGTAAAATAACAAAACAGAACAAAACAAAAACAAAGTAATAAGGCCAGAGATTTCTAGCTCTTGCTAAAGATGCTCCAGGATCCATCAATTATTTAAGAGGTCATAATATTCTCAAAATAAAAATCAGTATTAAGGGGTGCCTGGGTGGCTCAGTTGGTTAAGCGACTGCCTTCGGCTCAGGTCATGATCCTAGAGTCCCGGGATCGAGTCCCACATTGGGCTCCCTGCTCATCAGGGAGTCTGCTTCTCCCTCTGACCCTCTCATGCTCTCTCTCTCTCTATCTCATTCTCTCTCTCAAATAAATAAATAAAATCTTAAAAAAAATCAATATTAATTCATTTTATGTTAAAAATACATAGGCTGACTCTGGAAAACAGTATGGAGGTTCCTCAAAAAGTTGAAAATAGAGCTACTGTATGACGCAATTGCACTACTGGGTATTTACCCCAAAGACACAAATGTAGGGATCCAAAGGGGTACATGCACCCTGATGTTTATAGCAGCAATGTCCACAATAGCCAAACTATGGAAAGAGCCAAGATGTCCATCAACAGATGAATGGATATATAAGATGTGGTATATATATATATATATATATATATATATAATGAAATATTATGCAGCCACCAAAAAAAACCAACCCAAAATCTTGCCATTTGCAATGACGTGGATGGAACTAGAGGGTATTATGCTAAGCTAAATAAGTCAATCAGAGAAAGATTGACCTCACGGATATGAGGAATTCTTAATCTCAGGAAACAAACTGAAGGTTGCTGGAGTGGTGGGGGGTGGGAGGGATGGGGTGGCTGGGTGATAGACATTGGGGAGGGTATGTGCTATGGTGAGAGCTGTGAAGTGTGCAAGACTGTTGAATCACAGACCTGTACCTCTGAAACAAATAATACATTATATGTTAAAAAAAAAGAAAAAGAAAAAGAAGATAGTAGGAGGGGAAGAATGAAGGGGGGGAATCGGAGGGGGAGACGAACCACGAGAGACTATGGACTCTGAGAAACAAATTGAGGGTTCTAGAGGGGAGGGGCATGGGGGGATGAGTTATCCTGGTGAGGGCACGTTCTGCATGGAGCACTGGGTGTTATACGCAAACAATGAATCATGGAACACTACATCAAATAAGTAAATAAATAAATAAATAAATAGGAAAAAACTAATTAAAAACATGATGCAATATATGGTGACTAACATAGCATAATAAAATAAAATTTAAAAATAAAATAAAATACATAGGCTGGTCCACTATACTTCAATTAAAAAAAATGCATAGGCTGTATCATTAAAGGAGGGAGTAGAACTGCCAATAAAGAAAGCCTGGATTAAATGCTGGCACTGCTACAAGCTGAGATTTCATGTCGTAAGCTCTTCTGACTAAGAAAAACAATTGATGAATACAGAAATTTTTGAAAGCGAATGCGAACTATAAAAGAATCATAGTTTGTTATCTCCCATAAATTTGGGACAGTGCTAGAGAGGCTTTAATTACTATGATTGTCTGAGAAAACATTTAAGGTCAAACACTGGTTTGTTTTTTTGCTTTTCAATCACAGGTAGATGTTTTTAATATGATTATTTTATTAATCTGAAAGTAAGAGGCAGTGAATGCAGAGATCCAGAGATTTGATGAATTCCAGCCCTGGCTCTGAAATGCTGTGTAAATCAAAGTATTAAAGTCTCTAATCTCTTTGAACTCCAATTTAATTATTTAAAACATCCTATTTAGCATGACTTATGCAGAGCATAATCAATATGTACTGTTGATACATTGAAAGATAGAAGTAACATTATCTATATTTAATTTTCCTTACAACCTATTTAGTCATGCTATCATTCCTGCATACAATCAAATTTAGGATTTTCATGTTTCATTTAATTTAAAAATGTGGCTCATAACTATTTTATTTATTAAGCATTTAGTCTAGAAGATTAAACTACATGGTACTTGAATATACTATCCTGTGAATGAAGTAGTAAACAAATACTGAGCTGATAAATGAAATGTTATTTATAATTTCAGAATATCTTCTGGCAAAAGAGAATGAGATGCAATGAGTGTAAGAGAAGTTAGTGTCATCTTTTGTTATGTTTCTTGAGGGACAGTAACAGACTAAAATTTAACATATACGATTATACATATATATGATGTATATATAATAATATGCATATGAATATAAAAAAAATCTGTCATTTACTTATAGAGAGGAGATAAGTTCCTTAGGTGGAAACTGGGCAAATGGCAGACCTACAAAACACCAGATAAATTCAGAGAACTTCAGCATAAAGAGCACTTTAGCAATGCTTAATGACCTAGGGAATGGGTGCTATGATTTCCAGTACGTACCAATGGCATAATATTAACGGAGTTGAATTAATAAATATTTACCTTTCTCAGCTTGGTGTACTAGAGGAGGGTGGATAGGACAAACTTGCTTAGAAGTGTCCAAAAGCAAGAACAAAAATTGCGTGCCTACTTGACTCTGACACATTTCTGATCTATTTCGTCACTGGAGAAACATCCAATTCATGACAACTATTAAAATCCTAACTTTCAAAACCTAGATCAAAGGACACACTGTTATATCGTAGTTTTTCTCATTTTGAACATCTACAGCATTTCTTGCTTTTCTTGAAGCACTTATTCTGACTCGTATTGAAGTTGGTTGCATGTTTTTGTTTATAACCAAATTTAACATAAGCTCCACATTGAGAGTGACTGTGTCTTACTCATTGTCTATCCTCCATAGTATCTAATAGCAGGGCTTTAATAAATACTTAAAATTTAGAAAAAAGAATAGCGTATCGACAAAGAATAAAGTACATTAACGTTCCCAAGATATGAAGTATGACATCCTAGCCATTTCACCCCCTTTTTCTTGTTTTTTTCTCCTTTTAAAAAATGTTTAGTTAAACTTAATTTGACCCTTATAATACAATTCTTCTCTCACTTTACTAACCTTTTATTTCTTAAATTCCAAAGTAAAGGATGGACAGAAATTTGCACAAGTTACCTTTTCATACAAAATTATGGGAAATCTGAATCTACTTCAGATCTGTTGAATGTAAGTAAGTATTAAGGCATAAGGATGGAGTAGTAAGAAGATCATGGTAAAAATTTCTGTCCCAAGATACTTCTACCAAGGAAGGGTAGTGAGAGCAAGAGCTCTGGGAACAGAATCACATAGTGGGTTGGTGCCCAACCGGAGACTGTTGCTGAGGAGAGATATGTACACAAATGGTCCTCTGGATGATTAAGGAAAAAAAAAAAAACACAGTAATATAAAGGAACACAAGGGGGCGCCTGGGTGGCCCAGTCGTTAAACGTCTGCCCTCGGCTCACGTCATGATCCCAGGATCCTGGAATCAAGCCCCGTGTCGGGCTCCCGGCTCCATGGGAAGCCTGCTTCTTCCTCTCCCACTCCCCCTGCTTGTGTTCCTTCTCTCACTGTGTCTTTCTCTGTCAGATAAATAAAATCTTTAAAAAAAGAAAAAAAAGGAACACAAGATTTTGCTACCTTTTGCCAATAAACGACTATTTCTTATGTCTTTCTTCCCTCCTTCCTTCCCTCTCCGTTCCTCCCCACTTTCTCCTTTCCTCTCCTTACTCTCTTTGCCCCCAACCCCTATCAAGACGTTTCAAATCCTATTTTGGTGAATGTTAGCATATAATAACGTTTTGTTAGCAGGTGAGCTAAACAAATAAAAGATTGGGCTTTAGAGGCTTTAATGGCTGAAGATAGAGACATACTACCAAATTACTACGTGACTAATGGGTCATAATTAGTGGATTAGTGAATGCAAAAGCAGGAAATCACAAATCTACCCTTAGGTAGTTGGGAAGACAGGAAAAACTGCACCAAGAATTGACAAAAGAAATTCACGATCTGTATCCAACTGGAAGACTTTTTCTGAGGGTCAAGATGGCTAATGGGAAACAATGAGTTTCAATCAACAGTTTGAAGATTACATTACAGTCGCATTGCTCAGGAAATTCAGTCTTGAACAGCCTAAAATTGCCCAAATATTTTTTAAAGTCACACCTGAGCAATACTAAGCATTTACCATGTATTATTCCATAGATTTAGAGTAGCTAAATCTACATTAGAGATGAAATTTTTCTTTGCTAAAACTTATCAAATGTTCTAGTAGTTATCATACCCAATCATTAATGAAATAGAATAAAAGAAAGCTGTTTTGAAACTAATTTATCTAACACAACTTTTTATTTGTATTCTTGAACTAAGGCCCAGATTTTCGTTTATCTGGTTCTCATTATTAACATTGTTAAAGTATTAGGAAACATTAACTGGAATAATATTGAAGAGATTTCTCAATTTCTTAGGAATTCAGGCTTTCCAGCTTGCACACTGAGCCATAGCAACATTCTCTGAAGATGTGGTTTAAAATATGTGTCCTAATTTGCTTAATTACAAATTTTTTCTCTCAGTAGTTCTTTTTTCTTTTGTATATAAATGACATTACTAGAAACCCTCTTGAACAAAATCCACTCCTTTTTCCCCCATGAAAATAACAATTAATGTACATTTGATCACTGCATGGAGATCCATCCTCTATCAAGAAGTCTTTCAGTCAGAAAAAGTGAAAACAGGGAGATTACTGTAAGGTCTGTTTGTAACTTATGAAGTTTATTCTGTAGGTACATAAGACTCAATTCTGTATTCACTTTATGGGTTTTTTTTCCTGCCAAACTAGTACTTAACCAATATTCTGTTGCTATAAAGTAATGCAATAAACCATTAGATAATTCTAATTATCTAATTAGATAATATCTCATTAATGAGAATATTCAAAGAAGAAATATTTAAGAATGCCTACTGATAAATACTTTGAAAGAGGTTGTAGCAGCTTTCTTTGAAATCATAAATACTTATAAGATTATTTTCAAGTTTTCTCAAAGAAAATAGCAGCATTTAGAATATAAGAAATAAATACATTTAGACTCTCTTGGTTTACATATACATTTCAATATATTTTATGCTTTTTTGCAAGATCGGTCTTATAAAATTTTAAACATAAAAACAAATTTTCATGTTTCTAGAAGCTATATAATCAAGATAAAATTACTTTTAACAGTAATGATTTTAAAACACTTTAGCCTTAAAAAAAATAGAGTTTGCATTTTCATTTCTCCTTAACTAAGTTACGGTTGACCTTTTGCTTAGGCAACAGTAAATTTTATAAGGAGGAAAAAGTTTCCCAGTGATTTATGTTTGTTGCAAAATAACACAGGTCTCTCGAGGGCAAACACTGGAATTTATGTACTTTGTGTTTTTCCCCCACTTATAAAAAATTTGGTAAAATACACATAACATAAAATTTGCTCTACCATTTTTATATGAACAGCTTAGTGGTATTGTTTTCTTGTTTTTTTCAGCTTTATTGAGATAAAATTAACATATAACATTGTGTAAGTTTACGGTATACAACATGTTGATTTGATATACTTATATATAGCAAAATGATTATCACTGAAGTGTTACCTAATGACTTTATCACCTCACATAATTACCATGACTTTATTGTGGTAAGAATATTTTAGACTAACTCTCTCAACAACTTCCAAGTATATGATATGTTATTGCTAACTGTAACCACAATGCTGTGCATTAGATTACCAGAACTTATTCATCTTCTAACTAGAATTTTGTATTCCTGATTAACATCTCCCCATTTCCTCTACTCTCCAGCTTCTGGTAACCATCATTCTATTCTCTGTTTCTCTAGGTTTGGCTTTTTTAGATTCCATCTATAGGTGCTATCATATATTTGTCTTTCTTTTTCAGAATTATTTCACTTAGTATAATGTCCTCAAGGTCTGTTTCATGTTGTCACATGTTCTCTTGGCTGAAGAAGTTTCCATTGTGTGTGTGTGTGTATATATATATATATATATATATATTTATATATATATATACCACATCTTCTCTTTCCATTCAACTGTCAGTGGACACTGAGGTTGTTTCCACATTTTGGCTATTGTAAACAATGCTGCAATGAATATGGAAGTACAGGTATCCCTTCAAGATCCTGTTTCCATTTCCTTTAGACATATACAACCAGAAATGGTATTGCTGGATCATATGATAGTTCTATTTTTAATTTTTTGAGGAGCCTCCATACTGTTTGCCATAGTGACTGAACGAACTTACATTCCCACCAATAGTGCACAGAGGTCCTCTTTTTCTTCACATCCTTGCCAACACTTGTTATCTCTTGTCTTTTTGGTAATAGTCATTCTAACAGGTGTTAGGTGATATCTCATGTGGATTTGGTTTGCATTTCTCTAAGGATAGTGATGTTAACACCTTTTCATGTACCTGTCGGCCATTTGTCTTTGAAAAAAATGTCTATTCAATTCCTCTGCCCATTTTCAAATCAGACTGTTTGATTTTTTGCTAATGAGTTGTATATATTCTTTATATTTTTTGGATATTAAGCCCTTATTAGATACAAGATTTGCAAATATTTTCTCCCCTTCTATATGTTGATGTAGGGCCAACCTATTGATTTTTGCTTTTGTTACTTGTACTTTCAGTGTTATATCCAAAAAAAATCATTCCCCAGACAATGCCAAAGAGCTTTTCCCCTATTTTTTTCTAGGAGTTTTATAGTTTCGGGTCTCACATTCAAGTTTTCAATCTATTTCAAGTTCATTTTTGTGAATGGTGTAAGATAGGGTTCCAATTTCATTTTTCTGCATGTGCTCATCCAGTTATTCCAAAAACATTTACTAAAAAGGCTACACTTTCCTTGCTTGTGTAGTCTTGGCTCCCTTGTCAAATATTAGTTGACCATATGCATGGGTTTATTTTGGGCTTTTTTTTTTTTTTTTGAGAGAGAGAGGAAGAGAGAGAGCACGTGGGAGTGGGGAGGAGCATAGGGAGAGAGGGAATCCTAAGGAGGCTCCATGTCCAGCATGGAGCCTGATGCAGGGCTCAAGCTCATGATCCTGCAATCATGACCTGAGCTGAAGTCAAGAGTCAGATGCTTAACTGACTAAGCCATCCAAGCATCCCTATTTCTGGGCCCTTGATTCTATTCCATTGGTCTATATCTATTTTTATGCCAGCATCATACTGTTTGATGACTATACACTTATAGTATAGTTGAAATCAGAAGTGCAATGCCTCCAGCTTTGTTCTTTCTCAGGTTTGCTTTGGATCCTCAGGGCTTTTTTGTGGCTCTACACAATTTTTAGGATAGTTTTCTCTATTTCTATGAAAAATGCCATTGGGATTTTGACAGGAATTGCACTGAATCTGTAGATGGCTCTGGATAGTATAGACATTTTAGCAATATTAATTCTTCCAATCCATGAACTTGGATATCTTTCCATTTGTGTCTTCCCCATTTTCTTTCATCATAGTCTTATAGTTTTCAGTGTATAGATCTTTCACCGCCTCAGTCAAATATTCCTAAGTACTTTATTGTTTCCCATGCTATTATAAATGAGATTATTTTATTTATTTTTCAGATAGTTTGTTGGTAGTGTATAGAAATGCAGTTGATTTCTATATGTTGATTTTGTATCCTACAACTTTATTAAGTTCATTGATTTGTTTTGAATGTTTTTGTGGAATTTTCAGGGTTTTCTATATGTAAGATTATATCATCTGCTAACAAAGACAATTTACTTCTTCCCTTTTGATTTGGATGCCTTTTATTTCTATATCTTACCTAATTGCTCTGACTAGAACTTCTAGTACTATGTTGAATAAGAGTGGTCAGATTGGGTACCCTTGTCTTGCTCTTTTTTTTTTTTTTTTTGTCTTGTTCTTGATCTTAGAGAAAAAGCTTTCAATCTTTCACTGTTGAGTATTATGTTAGCTGTGGGTTTGTCATATATGGCCTTTTATAATGTTGAGGTATGTTCCTTATATACCCGCCTCATTGAGAGTTTTTGTCATGAAATCATTTGTATTTTTTTCAAGTGCTTTTTCTTCATCTATTGAAATGATCATATGATTTTTATCTTTTATTCTATTAATGGGGTGCATCACACTTATTGATTTGCATATGTTGAACCACTCTTACATCTCAGGATTAAATCTTGCTTGATCATAGTCTGATTCTTCTAATGGGCTGTTAAATTTGGTTTGCTAATATTTTGTTGAGAATTTTTGCATCTATATTTATCTAGGATATTGGTCTGTAGTTTTCTTATTTTGTAGTGTCCTCATCTGGATAAGGGTAGTGCTGGCCTCATAAAATGAGTTTGGGAGTACTTTGATTTTTTGGAAGAGTTTGAGAAGATTGTCATTAATTCTTCTTTAAATATTTGTTAGAAATTTACCAGTGAAACCAACTGGCTTGGACTTTTCTTTGCTGAGAGATTTTTCATTACTGATTCAATCTCTTTACTTGCTATTGGTCTGTTCATATTTTCTTTCTTCATGATTCAGTCTTGGTAAGTTGGGTGTTTCTAGGCAGTTATCCATTTCTTCTAGGTTGTCGAATTTGTTGGTATACAATTGTTCATAGTAGTCTTTTAAGACTCTATATATTTTTGAGGTATCAGTTGTAATGTCTCTTCTTTCATTTCTGATTTTATTTATTTGAGTCTTCTTTCTTTTTCTCTTATTTTAGCTAAAGGTTTATCTTTTGTTTATCTTTTCAAACTAGTAGCTCCTAGGTTTGTTGATCTTTTCTATCATTCTTTTTTTCTCTATTTCATTTATTTCTGCTCTGATATTTGTTATTTCCTTCCTTCTGTTAACTGTGGGCTTTATTTGTTCTTCTTTTTCTAGTTCATTGAGGTGTAAAGTTAAGTTTATTTGAAATCTTTTTTCATCTTTATATAGGCATTTACTACTATAAATGATCCTCTTAGAACGGCTATTGTAGGGGCACCTGGGTGGCTCAGTCAGTTAAGCATCTGCCTTGTGATCCCAGGGTCCTGGGATCCTGGGACCTGCTCAGGGATCCAGGGGCTCCCTGCTCAGTGGTGAGCCTGCTTCTTCCTCTTCCTCTGCCTGCCACTCCCTCTGCTTGTGCTCTCTCTCTCCCTCTCTCTCTCTGTCAAATAAATAAAATCTTTATTAAAAAAAAGAACTGCTATTGTAGCATCCCATATATTTGGTTTCCATTTTCATTTGTTTCAAGATTTTTTAAAATTCTCTTTTGATTTCTTCTTTGACCTGTTGGTTGCTCAGGAATATTATTTAATTTTCACATATTTGTAAATTTTCCAGTTTTCCTCCTATTATTGATATCTACTTTCATACCATTGTAATGGGAAAAAATACTTGGTATGACTTCAGTCTTCCTAAATTTGGTAAGACTTGTTTTGTGTCATATGATATTCCTAGAGAATGTTCCATGCATGCTTGAGAAGAATATGTATTTTGCTGCTGTTGGATAGAATGCCTGCATATGTCTGTTAGGTCAATTTAGTCTGAAGTATGGTTCAAGCTCGTTGTTTCTTGTTAATTTTCTGTCGGGATGATCTATGTGTTGTTGAAAGTAGGGTCCCCAACTATTATTGTATTGTTGTGTAACTTCCGTCAGATCTGTTAATTTTTGCTTAATATATTTAGGTGCCCCACTGTTGGGTGCATATATATTACAACTATTACATCTTCTTGACAAATTGACCACATTGTCATTATATAATGATCTTCTTTGTCTTTTGTTAACATTTTTCACTTGAAATCTATTTTGTCTGATATAAGCATAGCTATCCCTGCTTTCTTTTGGTTTCCATTTACATGGAATATCTTTTTCCATCCCTTCACTTTCAATCTATGTGTGTACTTAAAGCTGAAGTGAGTCTCTCATAGACAGCATATATTTGGGTCTTATTTTTTATCTATCTAGCCACTCTATGTTTTGACTGGAGAATTCAATCCATTTACATTTAGAGTAAGTGTTAATAGGCAAGGAGTTACTAATGCCATCTTATTGTTTCTGATTTTTTTGGCATTCTCTGGCTCCTTTCTCCCTTTCTTGCATCCTTTCTTTGTGAATTGGTGATTTTCTATAGTAGTTCTCTCTCTGATTCCTTTCTCTTTATCTATGAATCTACTATAGGTTTTTGCTTTGTGGTAACAACCTAATTTCAATTGCATACAAAAACTCTACCCTTTCACTCTCCCTCTTTTAAGTTTTCAATATCACAACTTATCTCTTTTTATATTGAAATTATACTAGTTATAGTTATTTTTAATACTTTGTCCTTTATACTAATATTTAAGTGGTTAACACGCCATCATGTTAGAATATTCTGAATTTGACTACATATTCACTTTTACTGGTATGTTTATATATTTTCATGTTACTAGTTAGCTTCATTTCAATTTCAAGAATTCCTTTCAGCATGTCTTGTAAGGCAGGTCTAGTGGCAATGCATTCCCTCAGCTTTTGTTTGTCTAGGAAAGACTTTATTTCCCCTTAATTTCTGAAGGATGATTTTGCTGGATTATGCACTTTTCTATGCCTTGGAAATATCTTGTATTGCTCAGGTCACAGCTATATTCAAGAATAATATCTTTCATATAATATAAGAAATCTAAAATAGCTAAAAATATAAAATTTATATATATGATTTTATTTCAATTAAGAGAGTAGAATTCTTTTTTTTTTAAAGATTTATTTATTATTTATTTTGAGAGGTGAGAATGAGAGAGAGAGAGTACATGAGAGGGGGGAGGGTCAGAGGGAGAAGCAGACTCCCCGCCGAGCAGGGAGCCCGATGTGGGACTCGATCCCGGGACTCCAGGATCATGACCTGAGCTGAAGGCAGTCGCTTAACCAACTGAGCCACCCAGGTGCCCAAGAGAGTAGAATTCTATGATAGAATATTTTCCTCATGATTTTATGCCTTATACCTAAATTAAAAAAATAAAATCAGTCTACTTACCACATTAATGTCTGAAACTTAAGCTTTGGCAGGATAATTTAGTTGTCAGATTCAAAAGGTTTCCCCAAAGACTTTAAAGCATACAGAGGAAGAGACAATGATTCTGGTGCCACAAAATGTTATCTATTTTATGGTAAACATAAGAATTCATGACACTGCTCACATCCAACATTTTCTTATTGCCAATGCAGTTCATTCTCCCATACTTCAAGTAGCATCTTACTACTAACATAAATCATACTTTAAAGCAAAGAGCCCCACAAACCCTCATGTGCCTAACTACAACATGTGGTCTAAAAATTAGACCAGTGGCAGGATTGTGTAAGCACTTTTTAACAAGAGAAAAGGGGAAGAGAGACATGTGATAGTACCATACTTGATGTAACTTTTATATTTGTTCTGGTTCTGTACTTTCAGCCTAAGTGCTCTATTAGGTTCCACAGAATAGTCTTCTAATACATTAGGAGCGCTCTGTGATTTCTACCTAACCCAGGGTGATGACAGATGGAAAAGATGAGCATGAGTGTGTCTCTTCTTCAAATTTCATTTTCTCTCATCCACAATAAATATTCCAAATCCTCAAGTATAACTTTGTATTTAGATGTTTCTAAATTGTTATGAGGAAAGATGGCTAAAGACTTCAGAAGAAACAATATTCTTTTAAAATATTTCTATGCTTTACACTCATTCAAAATTTTTTTAAATTAAGGTAGTTTCAAATCATTAATTAATAATATAGCATGACTGTAATAAAGACTATTTTATGGAGGCTCTTAAAACATAAGTGAACAATTTTAGAACCTATGAACATATGCAGCTTGATGAAGAGATTAGTATACTATCTAAATACAATTTTATCTGTGAGAAGAGATAATCTGAAATCTAAGGCAATCAAATTATTCCTTTGACTAGCCTGCTCTTCCTTGAGATTAACATCTATAGTCTTTGAGGGGTCATTACATCTAGATAGATGTGAAAATGAAAAGAAGTGGTCTTGTCCTGGAAACTCTTATAATCAAAGCAATAATAAAACTCTGTTGGATAACTGAATTTGTATTTCCTTAATAGTTTCTCTCAATGAAAACATGCTTGAAGATTATAAACTGAGGAGCCTAAGGAATCAAGATAATTCAAAAGCAAACTGAAATTTTCTTGTGACATAAAATATGTACCTACCTTTGTGGAATATAGAACATATGTTGGGGAGGTGGTTTGTAGAGGACTCCTTCATACACAGGCCAGAGCCCACTTAAAATTCTGAAGAGAGAACTTTTCCCACAACCATTAGGACCAGTTATCAAAAGATGCATTCCTTCTTGTACCTAAAGTAAGAAATAAAATTACAAACTGCAATATTAGAAATGATTTCATTTGGCAGCATTTAAAAGTGATTCATTTTTTAAAAACTTTCAAACACATGATAACCCAGGGTAGGCAAGGAGTCAAAAAAAAAAAAAATCAGGATGGAGAACATTAAATTTGGCTTTTGACCATACTCTGAAGCTAAAAGCATGATAAAATAATCCAACTCCAAAGGAAATGGATCTTCTTGGAATGAGTACTGCCTTTCTAAAATTTTAATTGCGGTCTCGTCATCAGATACTACACACATATGTAGAAACACAGCCACATGGGAAATAAGAAAGTATAAAATCTTTAATTAAAACATTACATTTTACTTTCTTTATATTAATATTTGGTTAAATTTATATTGAATTCAAATAAAACTTTGTTGTATTTGTCAGTTGGAGTTATTAGCTACAAAGCTATTCTAAGATCCAGCTGGGTAGCTTAATTTTACACTTCAGCAGTCTGAAATGTTACACAATCACAAAAGCCCATAATCAGACAGATGAAATGATTCTAATTCTGTTTTATTCACAGATGGAGAAAATACATTTACCAAACCAAGACAGAGGAAAGCAAGAGGATTATAATTTAGTCTTATGTCTAGGAATGAATTTAAAACCTATATATAGGGGTGCCTGGGTGGCTCAGTCATTAAGCATCTGCCTTCGGCTTGGGTCATGACTCAGTCATTAAGCATCTGCCTTCGGCTTGGGTCATGATCCCAGGGTCCTGGGATCGAGCCCTGCATTGGGCTCCCTGCTCAGCGGGAAGCCTGCTTCTCCCTCTCCCACTCCCCCTGCTTGTGTTCCCTCTCTCACTGTGTCTCTCTCTGTCAAATAAATAAATCTTTAAAATAAATAAATAAATAAAACATATATATATATATATATATATATATACACACACACACATTTATATCTTAGAATTTATTTATCCATTATCAACTGGATGCTTCTTTTTAGAATCTTTCATCTTACTTGTCATTTAAATTTAAACAGTTAAATTTCATGAGTTCCCATTCCACCCAATAGGATCAGGAAGTTGTCTTAGTATGGTATTTAAGGAGTATTGAGAGGAACAAGGGAAAGGAACATCTGTTAAAAATGTGCTCTAAGAACAATGATAACATTTCTAAGAACAAACAATATTTTATAATGGCGATTAAAAAGTGAATACAGCATCAAAATATGAGAGGCAGAAATCTACAGTATGCTTGTAGATAAAGCTTTGTATAATATGGATACAAATATCTAAGTATTAATGATATAGAATATATCATATTGAAAATTCAAAGATGAAAAACATTATATTACTTGGATTATGCCAGTATAATGGGTTAGTTCCATGTCTACACATTGTGAATAACATAAGCTGAAATCTTTTTGTTGAAAGAAGGTGGTGGAGAGAGGGAGGAAGGGAAGGAAAAGAGAAGGGTTGGGATGAAGTTAAGATAAAGGAACTAGGGATGTATAGAATAAGTACATGTAAAGCAAAAATGGTTCAGATATATATTCTGTCTAAATAATTAGACATTTCCTTGGTAAACATTGATTATTTACCATGTGCCAGACATTCTTCTAGGCACAAGGGATACCCAGGGCTACCCAAGACAAACTCTGTTCTCATGGTTTACATTCCAATGGGAAAGATGGCAGAAAAGACGTGAACAAAAATTAGGTAGTGATAAATAGTATTATAATAGCAAAATAAGAAAAATGCATTTGGGAAAGATGGTGGCATTATGAGGTTAGAGGTGGTGGTGGGGGGTGAGGAGCGCTTCTTTTGATTGGGTGGTCAGGAAAATCCTCTCTTGAGGAGGAAATATTTCACCTGAGCCTGGGCAACAAGAGAAAACCAGTCAGAGCTGGGAGGAAGAGCATTTCAGGCACTGGAGGCAGCTACCACAAGGACATAAGACAGGAGTGAGCTTGAGTCTAAACAATTTACTATAGACATTTTTTCTCCCTAATTGTAGCCAAACTGAAAACCTATTCTGATAAAATAAAGTTCAAAGAAAATCCTGGGAAGAGCCCAAAAAGAATTAATTTTGTGATTTGCTGTGCTCTTTCACTAGAGAGAGGGTTAAGGAAGTTTAATTTTGTAGAAGCATAAAAACTTCCCAAATGATTTTTTTAAAGGTATGTGCCATGGCAAAAGGCATATTCACAAAATATTTTAATAGCATCATTCTCAGGAATTCTCAGATTTTTAACACATTTTGAGTCATAATAGAAGCCTTTTCTACATTCAAATTATTTTATTGGCATAAGTGTTCTTATGTTTAGTAAACAGCAAGTGTGAAGCAAAAATAATTCCCACATTCATTGAATATTCTTCTCCAGTTTTTTTAATTCCACAATGTCTACAAAAGGATGAGAACCTTTTCCTCTAGAAACCTGTTTATTTGTCAATGCATACAGGAAACAGAACTTTTATTATATCTTAGGGAACTGACACTTTAAATAAACCGCTGAGTCAGAAAAATACCAATTATCATAAAGTGCACTATATTAACATATATCTTTGTAGAAGTTCAAAATTCATGACATTTTCATTAGATTAAGTATTTTAAAATTCATTTTTTATAAAAAATAAACCGAGCCCTGAATTTTTTTCACAGAGTGTGTGTCCACAATAATGTAGTTAGTAGGTGGCAGAATTCAAGACTTAATTCTATTTAATAAATGGAGCAATAAGAATTGATATTACAAAACCTAACCTGACAAATTCTATATAAAAAGTCATAAATTATAAATTGCTAAACGATTAATAAGTAATTAAATATTCCATGTATACCTCTTCAAGTAGTTTTATTTCAAATCTACTTAAGATTATGGTGCATCATTAGCACCTAATTGGTACTCATGATCAGATCCAAATAAGTAAATGGAAAAATAAAACCTAACCAAATTGTAGTTAAAACACAATTTCTCTTATATTTGTTAACACAGAATTTCCCTATGTTCAGTACATATCACCTTCCAGCACACTTATTCATTTGCAGACCCATCTTTAAAAATAATCCTAGACTGAGGTCCATACTAAAATCATTAGTACATGTATTATCATGCCTGTGATTCTGTTACCAAGTCCAATCATGTCTTTGTTTGAACTACACTTAGATGCCTGCATTAAAGTCATTTATCCTTATCTGCAAATTATTGTGTACTTAAATTCCAAAATGTATGTTCAATTAGGGCCTCAGGTTTGTTAAGAAATTTCTACATCTTGGTTTCTGTAATCAAGACATAGAACAATACATAACAAATATCTCTTATTCTCAACAAAATTAAAAACTAATCCACGAATCTTCTATTTTTTTCCGAATGGAAGATGAGATTATTGGAAATATAAATTAAATTTAGAAAATATTCAATAATGGGAGTAAACTTGCTAAGGACCTCTTTCCTCATATTTTAGTAAATATATTACAATATAGGCTTATATATTTTGAATAATCCTTACAAGGAAAAAATTAAAATTTACTTCCAGATATTAATTTCTGATGAATTTTTCTATTGTTCCCAAAAGTTACCTTGTATAGGCCCTCAGTGCACTGAGAAATTTTGATTTTCAACCTGGCAAAAAAGCAGTAGAAATCAAATTTCTCTTTCTCTTTGCTTTCTGAAGAAGTAACTGCTTCTGTAATTGAGCCACTGTGCATACCTTTCTTGATTTCCCCTCCTTTCCATATGCTCCTCCAAGTATTTAACATAAGGTACATGAATTCTGAGTTGTTTTGTATTAGTGTGATGGCAACAATCAGAAGATTCTTGAATATCATCTTACTTTGAAGTTTAGCCTGGAAGCCACCACTTCTCCCGTTGGTGTAATTATGGGAACATTTTCACAAATAATTCCATGATCCACATCAATAACTCTTCCTAAAAGTTAAGGAATAGTTTAAGTTATAAAAGCTATTACATGTTGCATCTACATATAAAGCAAATTTTAATGTAAATGTGGATTCTGACACATATATTTGGAAAATCTTTCTCAGAAACATGATTTTACAATAATCTAATGTCAATGTCATAATGAGAGCGTGATGGGATAAACTCGATCTGATAGACCCAGCCATATTCTTTACAATTACTTATTTCACTATTAACCTTTCCTACAGAAAAAAAAAATACAGCACTGCAAAAAGGGAATTAAGACAAGGAAGAGTACAATTTTTAAAAATGTGATAACCAAACAAGTTTAAACATTTCATAGAATCATAGACCTGTACCTCTGAAACAAATAATACATTATATGTTAAAAAAAAAAAAAAGAAGAAGATAGTAGGAAGGTAAAAATGAGGGGGGCGGAATCGGAGCGGGAGACGAACCATGAGAGACTATGGACTCTGAGAAACAAACTGAGGGTTCTGGGGGGTGGATGGGTTAGCCTGGTGATGAGTATTAAAGAGGGCACGTATTGAATGGAGCACTGGGTGTTATATACAAAAAATGAATCATGGGACACTACATCAAAAACTAATGATGTAATGTATGGTGATTAACATAACATAATAAAATTAAATTAAAAAAAACTTCATAGAAGGATGAAGAACAATAAGATGTTAGCTCTAATTCTGTCTTTGAACTTTTAAAGCAAACAATTTATTCTGCCATATGGGCAGTTTCCAAAAATAATTCTAGAAATTTGTCCTAAATACAAGTAGCATAATTTTTTTATGGTAATGTTAGTCACCACTCCTCAAATTGTGACACTAATTTTAGAAAGAACTGTTTAAATAAGCAAGTATTAGTTCTTTGTAACTGTTAAAAGCTATCTTCTAGAAATGTTTGGTTCTGTTGCTAAAGTAAACATTTAAAGGGTCTCCTGGGTGGCTCAGTCGTTAAGCGTCTGACTTCAGCTCAGGTCATGATCCCAGGGTCCTGGGATCGAGCTCCTCATCGGGCTCCCTGCTCCGGAGCCTGCTTCTCCCTCTTCCCCTGCTCATGCTCTTTCTCTCTCTCTTTCAAATAAATAAATAAAATCTTTTTTTTAAAGTAAATGTTTAAATTTAGGAAAATATAAAACATTCGATTCAATACCTTTGATCTCCAGTGCGTCACTGAGGGGTAATTCTATGTCAGCTCCATTCCTGCTGTGGCTTTCAGACTCTTGGATGAGAGCAGCTCTCTTATAAATGCCTCTTTTCACTTCATCAAAGACCCAAAACATATTGTACACTCGAGCAGTATAGCCCGCTAATTCTGTGATCTAAAACCAACACGGAGGGGTAAAATAGAGTTAATATACCCAAGATGGACTTTTTGAAAAAGATATGCAATACTATTAGTGTCCTGATTTAATGTTAAACATCTTATTTTACTATGCATGAAAAAAAATACACCTGATAACTATCACAAGTAACAGTAAAAGGCTTACTCAGAGAGCAACATAGCAAGGTGTCAATGTCAGGAATTACAAAACCTATAAAAAATTATTCATTCAAGCCAGGGTTCAAAATAAATGTAAAGATTTCAGAATGTTAGTGAGACCTAAAGATCCTTCAGTCAAATTTCTGATTTGGCTCCATTTACATAACAAATTTCATTTCCAGAAAATTAGAAATTTTGTGAAAAGCTTAAGGTCATAATGATCTTTTGTTTCGATATCTTTCTGCGATTTAAAATAGAAGATTTTAAATATAAGAAAAACATTTTTTTCTTGTTATGAAATGAATGTTTCTGAGTCAAATTGTCAACATTCCTAAGCTTTACCAAAGAAAATACCTGTCAGAAGATATCAATATTGGGAGTGAGTTCAGTGAAAAGCTACAAATCCTTTTCAGTCCAAATCCGATTCAGCTTCTTTTCAAGACAAACATGATGTACATGCTCAAAGAAAAACACTAAATATGACTTTTATTCTAGGTGAGATAATAAATGAGATCAAGCTCTGCTTTTTGTCCATAAGGCTCAGTAGAATAGGGTCTTGCTTTTATTCTGCCAGTTATCAATTTAGGTGGAATCTCCTGCTGTTTTTCTTTTAAAAGAACACCTTGTTATCAGGGTAATGTGAAAGGTGACTCATCTCCTGTCAAGACCATCTTTCTCAGTGAAAGCACAAAAACCATTCCCTTTTAGGAATATTTACTAGGAAATTGGCACCAATAAGCAAGGCATATCACTAATAAACCGTGGAATAATACAACAATGCTGACATTTGTGTAAGATTTATGTGTGTGTAAAACCTAAGCCATAAATGAGTAGGTGTTTTTATCAAAAGCCTTCCACCACATGTCTCCACTGTGTGAGAGGTCTGTCATTAGCATTGTATTTCAGTATATTAATGTTGTAACTATTTAAGGGGTAATTTTTTTTAAGATTTTTATTTATTTATTTGACAGAGAGAGAGAGACACAGCGAGAGAGGGAACACAAGCAGGGGGAGTGGGAGAGGGAGAAGCCGGCTTCCTGCTGAACAGGGAGCCCAATGCGAGGCCCAATCCCAGGACCCTGAGATCATGACCTGAGCTGAAGGCAGATGCTTAACGACTGAGTCACCCAAGTGCCCCTAAGGGTTAATTTCTAAAATGTTATCTTGAAGAATCTCTTGAGTTCCCGAGTGGAGGAAAACAGCTAAGAATTAACAAAATACAGATTCAAAAGAAACCGGGGTATATATATTTGCATTGAGAAAAATATCCAAAACTAAATGCATGTGTCAGTTAAAGAAAGGCAGGAGGCAATGAGTTAATTCACTAGGATGCATGATGGAGTGGGCAGAGTGTCTGAAAAAAACAGAACGTGACGGTGGGCAAATTACTTTGGGACACATGGCAGGGAGTTTGCCCTAGGACTCTTATTCTGAAAAGGAATCTTGTTCCCTGTGGAACTAGCAGAGAGAAGGTTTGGTGCTTTCCTGTGCTGTCACAATGGTAGTAAGATTCTTTAGAAGTGAGCATTCTATGATCCCAAGCACATTCAGGGAAAATAAAGCAAAATGCAATTATTTCTTGTATTGGATACAATGTAGAAAAACTAGTCAATATTCTTTCTGTGACTTAGATAGCAAAGTATTTTAATATGAGATGGATAAAATTTTGATGTCATTTAATTTTAATAACGGATTTATTACATCAAAAAACCTATCCCCAAAACTGTATCTACAGATTATCAAAATTACTATTTGAAAAAATTTTTTAAAGATTTATTTGTTTATTTATTTTAGAGAGAGAGAAAGAGAGCATGAGCAGGGGCAGAGGGAGAGAGAGAATCCACAAGCTAACTCCCCGGTTGAGCATGGAGCCTGACCGGGGGCTCAATCCCAGGACCCTGAGATCATGACCTGAGCTGAAACCAAGAATCAGCTGCTTAACTGACTAAGCCACCCAGGCGACCCTGAAAAAATTTTAAAAAACTGAGTTGTTTTGGTATGTGGCCCTAAAAATTGGTTTTACTTTTTAAAGAAACCCAATTCAATAAATCAATTGTTGAATGACACTGGAAATTTTGTGAACAAATCACAAACTTTGTTACTCTTTTATATGCAAGGATGATTTAATTGGCAGATGAATTTATAATGATGCTGTGGTGATTCATATTGATACAAAAGCCACAAGAGGAATTAATGGTGAAAATGACTGACCATGGGAATATCCTATAATATCTGAAATAAATAATTTCTAATTTTAACCCTCTGATATCTGCCAAGTCTTATTACCATTCTTTCAGCAAATATTTCTTGACCACATGCAATTTTCCAAGCATTAAAATGAATATTAGGAATGCAAAGATGAGTAAACTGTTGATGCTTTCTATTCAGTGTCTGGCAAGGAGATGGGCCATTATAATGCGGTATTGCACCAGAACCCAGAGAAGAAGACCCGGACTTTGCAGGGAAGGTGAGAAGAAAGTAGAATCACAAAAGGGTTTTATATGTGGTCCGTGAGGCTTGACTTGTCATGAAGGATGAGTAAAAGTTTGCAAGGTATATAAATATCATTGGCTAACAGTTATTGAATTCCTAAATATGTGTTGTTTTAAATATTCTACCTATATTAACTCACAGCAACCCTACCAAGTAATGCTATCATTATCTCCACTTTACAGATAAGGAAACAAACACAGACAGGTTAAGGAATTTGATCAAGTTCACATAATTTGTAAACACTGGACCAAGATTTTAAATTTAAGTGCTCTCGTTCCAGAATCCATACCTAATAGACTTTTTTTTCTTTTTAGTTTAAAAACAAATACGTCATACTACAGACAGAAAAAGAGGAGCTACAATTAAGAGCAATTAAGATTGTAAAAACTAGAGTATTAGGACAATATACTTGGGAGTTGCTGCCCTTTATCTTGATTATACTCTTAGGAATTTTTAGTAGAGAAAAGATATGTTTCCAAAATGCTAGGTACATCTGATGATTTACATTTTTCTTGATTTTCATATGTATTATTTTAATCAAATTGACAACAAGAAATGCCAGTACCTCTTTGTATGAAGACATAATCCGTTCAATAGCATCGGCTCCAGAGGCCAATAAATTTCGAGCAGTGGTAAAGGCTTCTGTCCGTTCACTAACCATAGCTTGTTTTTGGCCATCTTCTAGATCTAAAAGCAAATTATAAAACTATTGAGGGTTTTTTTTGGTAACTATTTTCTTTTTACAAATGGAATCGCAGCAAAAAAAAAAAAAAAAACAGATGTAAATATTTCATTAGTACCAGCAATTTCCTAGAAATTTAATGAATTACTGAAAATATAGTATTTGTACCAGATTTTATTTAAAGCTTCCTTTTGTTTTATTATTTTTCTGGGAAGACAGTTAAAACACTTAATTAACAATTAAGACTGTTTTCATTTAGCATTCTTTTAACCCTTTCCAAATTCAATTCTCTGTCCCTTTTATGGTTAGGCAATAAAATACTACTGATTTGGTCAAGAAAATACTAATAACTGGAATAAAAGCAAAATTTCTAGTGTGATTCCTTCAATAGAAGTGCAAATTAGCTGACCTTCATAATCTAGACTCAGTTTATCTGTTTCACCCAAACTGCACCTACATTCCATGGCACCTCAAACATGCAATACTCTGTTTATCCTTTGGTATTTGCATATACCATTTCTTCTGACTTTAAAATACTTCCCTTCCTTTTTTGCCTAGTTCTTTCTTCAAGAAAGTTAACTCTTTAATATACGTTTCCCTGGAAAACCTTGCCTGGTTTTTCCAATGGACTATAAATTCCTTAAAGGTCAAGACTATGTTTTGTATTCTTTATTCCCGGTACAAAGCAGAGTGTCTAGCACATAGTACTCCTCAATATATACTGAATGAATGCATGGATGAGTAAACGGATAGGTGGATGAACATCCTAAATTACTGTTAATGCAGAATTATGGTCAAGAGTAGGAGTTAGACTAGGTTTGAATCCAGGCTCTACCACTTATTGACAAATGGTAAGAGAAGTAGAACAAGCCAATTATCTTCTCTATGCCTATTTTCTCATATGTAAATGAGGAAATTAATACTACTATCTGAAACAATTCTATCTCAAAGGATTGTTGTGGGGCTTAAAGGTGAAACACAAATGAAGTATTAGCATAATCCATGGCCTATAAGTGCTCTAGATGTTAGCTAGTTATTATTATTGTGTATGTACTCAATTTAGTCTTAGTCTTCTAAATTATTCTCCCCAGTCATTACTTTAAACTTCCCATCAATATGATTCTCTATTTGGTTCTTCTATAAATTATCTCCAAATTTCTAAGTTATATACTGTAAATTAATGAAAGCATTAGAATGATATAGATAGCCATAGGCCCATTTTGATATATATTTCTCTCTGGTTTATCTCAGTGTAAAGGTTTTGTTTTGTTCATTTTGTTTTTTCTATAACAATGCAGATATTTAAGTTGTGCCCTCCTAGGACTACCAGATACTTTTACCTTTACTTGCTCATAGACAGCTCAGCTGAGTTTGAAAGGGATCCACACATAATAAAAGGTAAAATTCCCTACTCAGTAGATATTTACTGAACAACTAGATGTGCAAGAAATTAAGCAGGTGTTATAAGACATACAAGGATAAATGTAATTTTCAGACTCTTTCCTTAGGGCCCTCACAGTTTGGTAGCAGAGAGAAGACAAGTTCCTAAATAACTGCAGAGCAGCCTATGATGAGAGTTAATGTGGAAGTGTTTGCCGAAAGTAAAAATCATTTCTTGCTGCAAGAGAGAGGAAATGCTTCATGGAGGAGAATACTGTGAGGGAGGGCTTGAAGACTATGTACGATTTTAATAGACCACAAGTACAGCATAAGCAATGGCACAGAGAAAGGAAATTTCAAGCAATGCCAAATGAATGATTAACAGCCTGTTGTGTTACAGTATGGGCGGTGTCAGGCACAGATTTCACTTGAGTATCAGAATTACCATGTGTTCATGGGGACCTTTTATGAAAGTCCAATATGGTCCCTCCTAGCTCTGTTGTCAGTCACGGCCCTGAGAACTACCCTTAGTTCCCTTGAAGTTAGCTAGTTTCCCTCATAATGGGAAAAAAAAAGGCTTCGAGTGCTGGTAGAAGTGAGGATTGAAAGATATGACTGGATAAATAGACTGGGAACAGAATGTAGATATTCTTAAACACATTTAAATGTGTGATAAAATTTAGATAGCCACAAAAAAATTACCCAAGGATTCTCAGCAAGCTACCAAAATAATGAATTGCTGTATCAGTTCAAGTTCTCAGAATAGTTTTGGCTCATAGAGAATCTGGCTGATGATCTAAAATAATTATGGAATTTTATGAATTTGGGTTAAAAGGGGTTTGAGTAGCAGCTCGCATCAGCAGCCTCTGTTAAGAAGGAAAAACATGAGCCCAGATGGACTTGCATTTGATATGGCATGGTACTTTCCATGTTGCTTTGGCAGATTAATGCCTACTGGGTTTTCTTCATGCTTTTAGCAACAAAATTACAAATAGCTGTGAACAGATTTCATCTGACTTTTATTCTACTGGTTGTTTTTTGGCAGGTACTGTGAGAACAGTGCCCATAGTATTTTGTCATGCACACAATGGCCAACTGCATAACCTCTATGAAAAAGCCAGATTCCTTAATTTCAGAATATAAATGCATGACCTCAGGCACTCATTTGTTTTGTATCATAGGTCAACACATTTTATCTTTCTCACCAAATATTTTAAATATTTTGTCAAATGTTTCTCATTTGAGGATGTAATATTAAACATTGTATCTGCTCATTTTACTGCTACTTTTCAGCTCCGCTAATAAAAAGTTGTTATATTGAAAATGGTGACATCTGCTGTTATTCACTGAAAAGGTGAGAAAGCATTTAGAAACTAAGGTTAGGTCTTTATTCACTTGTCAAAACCCAAGCAAGTGTACAATACAAAGAAATAAACCCTAATGTAAACTATGCACTTCAGTTAATAATGCATGCATATTGATTCATCAGTTGTAACAAATATACCACACAAATACAAGATGTAAATAATGGGAGAAACTGTGGGGTGGAGAGGAGATATTTGGAACTCTTTGTACTTTCTGATCATTTTTTCTGTAAACCTAAAACTGCTCTAAGAAATTTAAGTCTATTAATTTTTTAAAAATGAAAAAAAATAGGTTATTCCCCTTGCTTTTTCTTTGGACTTATAACCTGAGTTTATTTCTTTTCATTTGCATTTTACCCTTATCACCTTGACAAGTCTCAAGCTTTGTGCAATGGCAGCATTCGAGGAGCGATTATTGCTAATTGAAAACTATCACCTTCACAAATCTCAGCAAAAACTTATGGTCTTCTCCTACCTCATACCACAAAGAAATATCAAATCTAATTGGATTGAAGATCCCCATGTGAAATGAAAAACCAATACATTTCTAGAAGATAAAATAGGAGAATATCTTCATGGCCTTGGATTAGGCAAGTATTTCTTAAACAGGACATAAAACCACTAACCACACACACAAAAAAATGACTGATAAATTGAACTATGTTAAAATTATGAACTCCTCTCATACAATGTTAAGAGACTGAAAAAGTAAGAATAGAGTGGGAAAACTGGTATTTGAGATCATGTGTATGTATGTCTGACGAAAGTCACATTACAGACTACATAAGAGCTTTTAAATCAATAAGAAAAAAACAGATAAGTCAATTTAAAAGTGAACAAAAAACTCATTGGTACTTCATAAGAAAAGCTATCCAAATGGCGAATAAACAAGTAAAAAGTACTTAATTTCATTAGTCTTCAAATTAAAACCACAATAATGTACCACTATGCACTCATGAGAACGCTAACAGGAAAAAGACTGACATCAAACATTGACAAATGTATGTGGAGCAACTAGAACTCTCATACATACTGTATGATATATTTGTATGAGTTTCAAACCCACCAAACACTATTGAATGGTTAGTAAAAAAGTTACCTTTCCTGCAGCATGTTGGGAGCAGGAGTAAGTAGGGATGGGATAGTGGGCTGAGGTTGGGGATAAAACTAGAAGGACATGGTGGTTCTGGGATGAAGGTATGTTTCTATTTTTTGTGAGTGGTGTTTATATGTATGTGTTAACTTTGTGGCAGTTCATTGAGTGGTACAGTAACGACTGGGTTCTTTATGGCCTGTATGTTATACTTTAAAAATTATAGCTACCTAGGATAGCTATGTAATAGGGATAGCTAATTCAGCTAAAAAGTACATCTTTCATATGTTTTGCTAATTACTGTTACAATAATTGGTCAACAGGAGAGGAAGTATATCCAAATTGACCCATAATATAAAATTATATTCCAATAATTTGACATTAGAATATGAGACACTAATACAACAGGAATTACGGATATAGTCTTGTTGGAGGTACATTCTAGAAATAAATAACATCACCCACGTAACTCGGTGAGTTTAGTTCCATTCTTAAGAGCAGTATCTCTCAGTTGCTACTTTTGATGTGCCACCTTACACTAACAGACCACCAACAGACAGACACCACTGGCAGTGCTAGTGGCTTAGATGCTTTCTTCCCTGTTACACGTCTGTGATAAGGTCTGGCAGGAGGGACCTATAAGCAGCTTTCTTTGGCCTTGCCCATAACTGTTCTTGATATGAAGAGAAGAAAAGTGGCCTATAACATTAAAAACTTGAGGTGATACTAGATGGCCAACAGACACAGAAAAGATGCTCAAGATCACTCATTGTCAGGGAAATGCAAATCAAAATTACAGTGAGGTATCACCTCATACCTGACAGAATGGCTAAAACCTAAAAGAAACAACAAGTGTTGGCAAGGACGTGGAGAAAAAGGAATCCTCTTGCACTGTTGGTAGGAATGCAAACTGGTGCAGCTACTATGGAAAACAGTGTGGAGGTTCCTCAAAAAATTAAAAATAGAACTACCATATGATCTAGTAATCTCACTATTGGGTATTTACTTAAAGAGTACAAACACACTAATTCAAAGGGATACATTCACCCTTATGTTTATAGCGGCATTACTTACTATAGCCAAAGTATGGAAGCAGCTCAAGTGTCCCCATCAATTGATAAATGGATAAAAAAGATGTGGTATACATCCACAATGGAATATACTCAGCCATAAAAAACAATGAAGTCTTGCCATTTGCAACAACATGGATAGAGGTAGAGATTACAATGCTAAGCGAGTCAGTCAGAGAAAGACAAATACCATATAATTTCACTCATGTGGCACTTAAGAAACAAAACAAATGAGCAAAGGAAAAAAAGAGAAAGAGAGAGAGACAAACCAAGAAACAAACTCTTAACTATAATGGTTATCAGAGGGGAGGTGGAGGGGGGGGATGTGTGAGGTAGGCGATGAGGATTAAGGAGTGCACTTGCCTTGATGAGCACCGGGTGATGTATGGAAGTGTTGAATCACAATATCGTACACCTGAAGCTCATATAACACTATGTTAACTAGACTGGAACTTAAAAGAAATTGAGATGCTAGCTCCCAGGTAACTGTTTTCTTCATATAATTTCAATCTCTCTCTTAATATAAAATAAAGGGGGTTATATCCTCTAAAAAACAAAACAGAAAACATACGTAATTAACTGTTTCAGTGCCTCTTTTTCAACCATTTGGTCACAAGATCACTTAGTGTCAAACTAAGTTAAATCCCTTCTAGAGCAAGTTCCAATATAGCTAATACAGAGGCAGCATGGTGAAGGGGAAAAAGGCAGTGCACTAGGAATTATATAGTGTCTTCTTTTTTTTAAATATGATAATTCTATTTAATTTTTTGAGAAATGTCCATATTGTTTTCCATATTGACTGTCCCAAATTACATTGCCCCTACCAGTGCACAAGGGTTCCCTTTTCTCCACATTCTTGCCAACACTGTTATCTTCTATCCTTAGTGCTTCCACTAACCATCTGTGTGACCGTGGGCAATTCTGGGGCTCCAGACTAGATGACTTGGAAGCTCCTCTTCTGATGTGAAAATGGCATGATTCCACATGAAATTTCATAACGTGAACTCAAATATAAACATAATCCCATCCTTACCATAAGATTTCACTTAAAGTTGTAGGTAAGTGGTATAACAAAACTATTATAGAACTATTTTTCTTTTCTCCTCCAAAAAAAAAGAAAGAAAAGAAAAATTATGCATGCTCTTCCTCCTATTGGTGTTTTTACCTCTGATTTGCTAATCATTTCCAAATGCCTCGCTCCTTTAACTACAGTAACCATGCCAGCAAATATCTATTGAGCATTTCTTATGAGGCAAGCAGTATTCTAAGTTTTACATACGTCATCTTCTTTAATCCCTGTAACTACCCTGCTATAATTTCCCCCACTTTGGAAATGAGAAAATTGAAGCACAAAAAGGTTAAATGATTTGCTCATAGTTGCAGCCTTACATAGTAAGTAAAAGAGCCAGCATTTGAACCCAGAAAATCTGACTCCTGTGCTAACATGGTAGGAATATAGTAAATATTAACAATTGCTGCCACCTAAGTTTTTACTATTTGCCAAGGACTGTTTCAAAGCACATTAAATGCTTTACATATAATTTCATAACAATTCTGTGAGATATATATTCTTATCCCTATAGTTAAGATAGGAAAACCGGGACATAAAAAGCTTATGTAACTTTCTCAAGGATGGATAAGTATTAAATAGCAGACTGAAAATCTGAACAGTGGCCTGCTTCTTTCTCTATTCTTTTCTTTCTTTTCTCTATCCTACTTTTTCTCCTTTTCTCTTTGCCATACCTCTTTTATTCATCCATTTTTTTCCATGTATTTTTGTCTTAAAATACACAGTATCATGTACTTGATTCATCTCTAACATAAAGGACAATGCAGGGCATATGTGTAAATTAAGACTGAAGACAAGATTAGAATATAGGGTATGTAATTCCAAGACCTAAAACCTCAAAGACATATCATTATCTAAAAAGATAAATAAGTAATTTTATCTGAGTAGAATGGTAACTTAATATTTTCATGTGTTAAATTATTATAGGTAAAATATATTTAGTAAAAATATGCATATAAACATTATAAGCATACATGTAGTAACTTGAGAAATTACTGAAGATATTGAAGTGTACTCTCATAATATTGACATATGAATTCACTTTTTGTCTATGTAATTGTCATATTGCTTCTCTTTATATAAAATTTTCTTCTGAAAGGAAGCTTTAAGAATTACCTTGTTTATTTGCATAAATATAATCCTTATCATAATTTCTATTTAAAATTTTAATGTTATTTCTTCACTTTAATATTTTCAGGATTTATAAGATTTATTTTTAAACATCTTATTACATCACCTACAGAAGATCGTTAGACTCTTTGCATACACTGTTTACTTCTAACTGTTCTCTGTGGGGTTAATTTGTCACCATTGTTAGCTGCATTTTCTCTGTTCTATGTTGACTACTTCAGGGTTTTCTAATAAGACCAGTGCTTCCAAGGACCAACATAACGACACCATAATCTTGTCAATGGGGTTATCTCTAATATACATCATATATGGAACTTTTATCCATAAATTTAAAGAGACTCACTATGAGTATCTGATAATTTTGTCAAGTTTCTTAGTAAAACTAATCTTAAGACCATAGGTTTTTAAGTGTCTTTTCTCTAATACTCTTTTGAAAAAGTAATTATTTCATTATGGAAGGATTAAGTCTAAAAGAATTATTACTAACTGTGCCCTTTTCAATATAAACTTACTAAAATGTTTTAAAAAATAAAATATGAAAACGTAAAATTTAGTTTTCCTAGTGGTCTAAATACACTGGCAATTAGACAGTTAAGTTGTGGAATGTATTTGGTATATGTATAGTACTCTTCACAAAGGATTGACAAATCTTAATTTACTAAAGTGAACAATTTTAGGTTAAGAATGACTCAAATTTGACAAATATTTTTGTAAGAATTGGTTAAAGCATTGAAGCACTGTTTGGATATATTAAATAAAAGGTAATTTTGTACTTGTTTTTATTAGATGACTTCAAACAAATAACTACTGATTCTCAATTCTACACCCAAAATAACTGTAATATAGTGTGAATTCTGTTACACTATTACTAGTGTTGCCTTTTGTTTTCTAGATAATAATTGTCACCATATATCAAGAACATCAAGAGTATGCTCTATACTTTATAAACATTATTTTACTAAATCCTCACAATGACTCTCTGAAGTAGCCTTTCTGATTTTCATTTTATAGATGAGGAAACTAACTTTTAGAAAGTTTAATTACTATGACTAAGAGGATACAGGCAGGAAGAGGGAAAGCCAAGAGTTGAGCAAAGCTCTGTCTCATTACAAAGCCCATGCTTTTCTCTAGCGCCTTCAACACCAAGGCCAATTTTGGTCAAGTGGTTTTTAAAGAGGAGGGAGAACATTTTATTTTGGAGGAAGAGGAGAAAATGATGCTTCTTTAATTAATTCCTCCCTGCCCTTGCCAATTACAACCCAAACTCCCATCTTAGGTTTTATACAACATTGTAATGTTGTCTTTCTTGCCCTTATCTTTTTTAGTTATTCCAAAGGATGAAAATGTTGGTAAAAACCACTGAGACAGTGATTGAATAGAATTAGATGCCTGCAACTTGCTAACCCCTACCTCCACAATGCCACTAAATCATGCTATATAAGATGTTATCTGTATTACCTATAAGTAGAGGAGACCTTGTTCCATGGCAGGAAGCATTCCCTGCAATAATATTCCTGGTTCCTTCATGTAGTCAACCAGTTCTTCAAATCACAAATCAGGGCCAATCCAGTTATAGAATATTTATAGACTAAAAGCATAGGATGTGCAGAACTGAAGTTTACAACACATGGGGAGAACTTGTATAATACTCTCTTTGAAGGTATTAATTTGTTTTGAATTTTAGTGCAAACTAGAGAATCATTGTGTGTTAGACAGAATAATTAAAATTGCTCAAGGTCAACTCCGAGCAACATTGCATCAGAGATCTCTGAAATACCTCAGAACTAGAAAAGTATTTTGAGCCACTTGTCTTTTTTTTTATATTGCTGATCTTATTATTGGATGTTGCAAGGTCTGCCATTGTTTCTGACCAATAATGACCATAGAATAATGACTGCAGACACAGTTTCACTCACACAAAACCAGCAGTGACACCTTCAAGAGAACTAATCTTAAACATATACTTGAGATTGAGCATAAATTTCATTACCACCATCTGCAAAGCCAGTTGCAGTGATAATAGGTACAGCCACCATAATTAGTCCACTGCTGCTCCAAACATACTTCATCAAGAATTGCTCAATCATGATGTACCACAAACGTTTGGATAAAATGAGGTTCATCTGATCTGCTAAAGCTTTGTAACTTTTCTGGAGTTGCTTCATTTCTACCTATGGAGGGAAAAAGAGATAAGAATTAACCTAGCATGAGCTATAAAATTAAATATTGTACATTTGAGGACTTTCTTAAAAGACAAGTACATATTATTTTGTTTTACTTAGTATAGTATTATCTATGATTCTAAGAACCAATAAATATAGATCAATATCAGGAGTAACCATTATTATCTTGTTTTGGTCACACCTGTATTATTTTTAAAAAACATAATACTCAGTCAATATAATGTTAAGTATAAAATACATATAAGTGATTTATAACTACGATTTCAAAATTATATGTATAAGATGTTAAAAATAAATAATATACTGTAAGACAGGAATAAACAATGTTAGAACCTTATCCTTTTTGATCAAACCAAAAATATCTAAAAATAAAGACAAGACACATGTGTAATTAGACTCCACTTTTGAACTAACTCAATTTATTGGATTTTGTCTTAAATGCAAGAAGCCCACAGCATACTATAATTTACATCACTGAGTTCAATGATTCAAGAGGAATGACCAATCAGTATGATTAATATAACACATAAGACCAATTTTCAAGAGGGAGTAGAAGTCCTAAATTTGCTTTAAATGTTCTTCTTCAGGTTGCTACTACTTTAAAATTTTTTTGATAATTGATGATGCTTCCAAAATTAAATAATTCTATTTGGTAATTAAAATACCATTTTCAGCTTTAGAATTCCTTAATATTTCATTGGCAAATTCACGTGTATTAAGATTTCAGATGAATCACCTTAAAAATTTCCATCATAGTTAATATTCTGAAGTTACTTTAATGCACTGCAAGCTTATGTAATTAGGCTAACTATTTTAGGGACCTACTTGAATTTGAAAATCTTTAATATTTAAAAATAACATTCTGGAACTCCTTTTCTCATCCTCATTTCTTCTCTAATCTTAGCTTTTCCCTCAAAGCTAGGCAAAATTTCATTTCACTGCTTCATTTTATCTGTCTCAAAATATGGTGCTGAACATTAACTAAGAGTAATGCAAATGCTATTTGTGAGACACATTCTCCTGCAATTCTGAGGACTGAGGTCACTCCATTGACCGGATGCACAAAATTGTCAAACTTGTCTTTCACGTAAAAGCATGGGTTTTTTCCCTTCTTGAAAAACAAAGGAACAACAACAAGAATACCATCCTAAATTTTCCATTTCAGTGGAAATGTGTTTACTGAGTTTCCAAACAAAATTTTTCTTCTAATGCTCTAGGACCAACCAGTTAGAATTTAAGTTTTAGGAAAATGCTTTGGAGAGAATACTGAGCATATCTGGGTTGCTGAGGCTAAGTAGCCTGTTTTTCAGATTGCTGAAAACCTTATCCCCATGAAACTTCAGAAAAGTTTGCACTCCACAGTTCTTTAACAGCTTGTAACTAGAAAGGTAAGGAAGCATATATTTCAATACAGGTTTAGATGTCACAGAAATCTAAAACGCTAAAGAAGTGGGTCCGTCAACAGGACAACAGATGGTATCTAGCACTGCAGTGGCAGCTGGAAGAGTCTCACATTTCACTCATCACCTTAATTTCTATCTTACCTTATGTCCTCTGTAAAAGGCAATTTCTTCGACATTGGCTATAATTCTGGAGTGCACATACCGCAAATAGCCTTTTCTGTGAGCTTCTTCAGCCACCAATTTACCAAATTTGGGAGAGCAGGCTTTCAAAACTTTAGCGGTGGCATATACCACAAGTCCTGCTAATAGGGTGGGCCCAATTGGGCTCGCTCCTCGGGAGGTAGCAGTCTGGATCAGCGTATAGGAGGTCAGGATGACATCTAAAATAGGTTTGGTCAGATTGGAATATAAGTGAGCCACAGACTGGGAGAACATCATAATATCCTCAGTAAGAGATTGGTCAGGGTTTGCCAGCCTCCCATCCATATTGATCACCTTATAATAAGTCTGATTTGTAAAATAGGTTTCATAGGCATGATCCACCAGGCGAGTTCTGAAGGCCAACGCCAATTTGCACTCCAGGTACCTGATTGCACTGTTAACAAAGGTGGCAGGGATGGCAATCATAAGCCACTTGGTTAATTTGATGATGAAAGTTCGAGGCTTCTTTTCCACAATGCTTTTCACGATTTTTCCATCCAGACCAGCCACATAGATAGACAGAAAGGTTCTTGAGATTAGAGCCACCGAGTGGAGGCAGAGCCAGCCTGTTTCAGTGGTCACAAGTTTTGGAAAGAGAATTTTCCGAAGTTCTAGTAGCTGTTTGAAAAAATCTGCATTCACTCCAGGACAAGGTTTTTTACAAGTGTTCTCGGTGCAATGCAGTATTTCTCTGTTCTCTGCCGCCGGATAAACTGCTTCTTTTTTCTTCCTGTGGCCAGATTGATTTAAACGCTTGCCAATGATGGGATAGAGTGTTTTCAGAGCATATGCGGCAGCCACTAGGCAGGCAGCCCTTTTAGCAGCACTCGATCTGGTCCATTTCACCCGATCAGCTGCTGCATTTAGCATATTTGTCATTTTCCCAGTTACCCAAACAGGCTTCAAAAGAATTGGTTTTAAAAGATCATGCTCCACGGGAATCCCCAGCAAATGTTTCAGAAAGTCCTACAGCGTTCCATAGTCTGCAGCATTTCTCCTCTTCTGGTTTTTGTTTTTTGTTTTTTGCTTTTGTTTTAATTTTGTTCTGCTGTGACAGATGCAGCAGAGCTCAGGCTGCACGGCATCTACAGGGATGAATCCCTCAGAAGCTCAAGCTGCACCAAGCCGCCCCGGGCTCCTCCCTTTCAGGCTCCTCATTGGCTGGGAGAGCGGTGGGACCTCGGAATCCTCTCTGCCTCCCTTTGAACCTTGAAAATGAGGAGAGAGCGAAACGAATTACATCTTTAAACAGGAGTTCAAAGAGTTAAATGTCTATTTTTGGAGAGGTCGAATCAGGGCAGCTGCTGGCGACAAAACCTGCCCTAGCTACTGAGCATGCTCAGCGTCACTTAGAAGCCCACAGAAGTTTCAGAATATACATCTCTTTTTCTAAGGTTTTAGTAGGTACCGCAAGGGGAAGAGTAAAAAGAAAGGGAGATTTTCAAGAGCTATAAAACGAGATGAGGGAGAAGGAACTAGAGAGATGAGGGAGGAGGGACCAGAGGGTTAACATAAAAAGAATCTGTAAAGGATATGCAATGAATCTAAAATGGAGAGAGAAGAAAGTGACAAGTTTAGAGGGCACTGGAAAGAACAAAGTATCAAATACTTAGATCTGTTTTTTTGGTGCCGCCCCCTCCCCCCATTTTATTTTTTTCTCTTTGTGATATCACATGAAGTCCTAGAACCTATCAGACAAGTTATGGTTGAGGGTTTTTTTTTATTTTTTGGTAAATAAATAGAAGTCTTCTGTATTATAAAAAATAATTATTTGCTATACTTTCATCTCTTGTTTACTTATCCTTATAATAAAAATCTTCCAGGGGCTCCTGGGTGGCTCAGTCCTTAAGCATCTGCCTTGGCTCAGGTCATGGTCCCAGGGTCCTGGGATCGAGCCCGGCATGGGGCTCCCTGCTCCGTGGGAAGCCTGCTTCTCCCTCTCCCACTCCCCCTCCTTGTGTTCCCTCTCTCGCTGTGTCTCTCTCTGTCAAATAAATAAATAAGATCTTAAAAAAAAAATCTTCCAGCCCCATAACTATTATTTTTAGCAATGGAGCATATTTATTTACAATGTGACTATTAAATAAACCAGTGCAATGTTTCACTTCTTCCATCTCCTTGTGTCCTTTATATAGTTATCACTTGGAGGTATGTGACTCTATAATCAAAAGTTAACCATTTGGGAATCCAACTGGAGTTAGATGGTGGAAATAGCTTCTCCAGAACCTTACTTATTTTTCAAGAGTTTTGTTTGTTTGTCTTTGTCTTTTTCAAGCTTTTGTTTTGTTTCTTTTGTTTAGGTTTAAAGATAATCTCCTGGTTACTTCCCATTTCCATCTTGGTTATTGGATAAAAACCACTTGTGTTAAAGAAAAATTCTGTACATCACAAATGGAGGACTTAAATTGCTAACTAGTCAAGCAAAATTCTGCATATTTAAAAAAGTAAAGGGACTTTTTTTTAAGGTAAGGATGGGTACATCCTTGAATATGCAAAAACATTTTTGCTTTCCCACCCATCCCCCTTCCCCCCATACACAGCATAAACACACATTTCTAGTCATCTGGAAGTCTGGGGAAATATGCATTAAACAGAGGTTGGCAAATTACAACCCAACCAGTGAGCGAAATTTGGCCCTTGAGCCAAGAACAGCTTTTACATTTTAAAGTTTTTGAAAATACATCAAAAAAGGTGCGCCTGGGTGACTCAGTCGGTTAAGTGTCTGCCTTGGGCTTGGGTCATGATCTCAGGGTCCTGGGATTAGCCCCCATGACGGGCTCCTTGCTTAGCCAGGAGCCTGCTTCTCCCTCTCCCCCTGAACCTCTCCTGCTTGTGCTCTTGCTGTCTTGCTCTCTCTCATAAAGAAATAAAAATCTTTAAAAAAAAAGAAAATACGTCAAAAGAGGAAGAATATTTTGTGAAATGAAACTTTTCTGAAATTTTTATTTCGGCATCCAGAAATTAAGTTTTATTGGAACATAGCCATACACATTTATTTACTTATTGTTTATGGTTTTCAAGCCACAGTGACAGAACTGAGTAGATGAAACAGAGCCTAAATATTTACTACCTGACTCCCTTAGGAAGAAGTTTGCCAACCCCTGTGATAGAATATAAAACTTGTTTCAGTGTTGAATGATCTTCATTATTTATTTGACTATGAGTAAAGAACTCTTCTGACTTTTATAAATAACAATATTCTTAAACTTTAAAAACTCTTTTCCCATGTACTTATATTAATTCCAAGAATCATCACAGGTCTCTTTTCATTTGTTTGCATTCAATTCAGCAAATTTATAATGCATGAGTGGCAAATTCCTGCAAGTCTCTTTGCTAGTTGGCCATATTAGCTGTTAGCTGGCACAATCATTTCATTAAGACTTTCTAAGTCTGTATGTAGAGATCATAGTGTTATAGTGGTTATTTTCAACATCTTTTATTCCTAATTTTATGCTTTTCATGTGTCAAAATAAGGCTGTCTGACATTTATAAATTTTAATTCTTTATGTCACATCTCCTGACTGTGACAGGACAAGTGGAAGGCCAGGGTAAACTTAAGTGGGAATGACAGGAGGATGTTCAGCCAGGCAGAACATGTTACACAGAGGGATGTGTAGGTCAGAAAGAAGCTGGCAGCCAAGGCAAGTGGCTTACATGACTGGCATAGGACAGCCATTTCATAGAAGGAGCAGTGCAGTGGGACTCTAGATGCAAAGAACATTAGAGATCCAAACAGGCCCACACTTAGTTGTAGGTTGGTCAGTTTACCAACTGATACTGAGGCTGGGGTACAGGAGCAAGCTTTTAATGTGTGGAGTGAAAGACTTGTTAGAATGAGGATGTAGGTATGAGGAAAATAAGATAGAGATTTGGTTGCTAGAATTGTATACAAGGAAAGTTGAAAGCCAGTTGCTAGAACTGGGGAAAAGGTCAATGTGAGATTTGACTTGATGTTGAGCCCCTTAAGTACAGACCTAACTAAAACCATTTAAATTCTACTCCCACCCTTCATTCCACCCTGCTCCCAAAGGTCAGATTTGGTCCTAGCATCTGAGACTATGTTCCAGCCTTCAGGAAATTCAGAGGAAGAATTCAGGTTGATAGGAAACCAGATAGGTAATTCCAGTTGGAAATATATGTCACTTAAGTAAGAAAGTAAGAATGTCAAGGTACTTCTTTCATTTTTTCTACTGGTGATAATCAGTTAAAACAAAGATAATGTTAATTGCTTTGAATTCCAAATTAGGTGAGAAAAAGGAGGTTTAAAAAATCACTTGTTACTACACTAAACATAATTCAGCCTAATTTCTACTCAAGCTTCTTTAACTTTACATATGTTTGTGTGGAAAAGTATTAAAATTTTCTTAAGAGGGGAGAAAAATCTTAGAAAATGAATGCAAATTAAAAAAATAAGTAATAGTTATCAAATTACTCTGTTCTCAAGTGTGATTTTTTTTTTTTAAGTAGGTTCCATGCCCAGGTGGAGCCCAGTTTGGGGCTTGAACTCATGACCCTGAGACTAAGACCTGAGCTGAGATCAAGAGTCAAATGCTTAACCAACTGAGCCAGCTAGGCGCCCCTTAGGTGTGATTTTCTTAATGTCAGTGTCAAAGTGAACACTACCAATATCCATGGAGGAGCCAGATTAAGTAGATTTTGTATATATTCAAGAATATATAAAACATATTAAGCCATATGTTTTATAAACTGTAAAACATCAGAAATGATTTTATAGATCTACATATACAAGCATATAAATAAAAATATATATAATGTAGATAATATATATGTTGTATGTTTAGACAGTAATCACCAGGAAGTAAATATTTTTTTAGTAATAAAGATAGATTAAGGTTTAAGAATTTTATATGGATTTCCTTTCACCAAATGCTAAGTATTCATTTGTGCTATATTCCTTTCTTAAACTGTTTCCTGACCCAAGAGATTACCTAATTGTCCTACTGGCCCTAAAATAGCATTGTGTTTGACTCATTATCTATAGATCATGTTAATCTTATTCATGTGAGGCATAAACAACACTAAAGATGAGATCTTAGGTCAACATTTCAGCTGTTACAAGTAACCACCTAATAACTACTTAATAAGGAAATGTCTTTTGCTGTGAAGGAAAAATCAGCAAATATCTTGTCCGAAGATGTGTCTCATAGATTAATTTTTTCCTTAGCCTAATTCACCACTTCTACTGCCTCTCTGTGACTGGAAGGAAAGCAGTGAGAGTTCTTGATTTCTCAGTACATTGATCAATCTCTCCTTTATTGTCCTTTCACATATAAAACATCAAAAGAGTCAGTTAATCCTTTAGTAGATTATTTCCCCCTTTTAGTTAATTTAGTCAATTTGTACCTGTTTAAAAATGTTGAAAGTAGGAAAGACTAATAACTCTGGGTCATTGCTTCTGCCTTGGCTTATAGTTTAGTTACTGAAAAATGACCAGCCACTCCATGTGGAAGACTAATTTGTTCTGAAATGCTGTATTCACCTGGTCTAATTCAAACCAATAATAGGTATACTTTGGTGAATTTTTATTATAAAAATCAGTATTTACATGATTAAACAAGATATCTACCCTGGGACATAATCCTATTTTATGTACTTCTTCCCAATGACTTAACAGAAAATATATTTGAATAGTTTAAATTCTGGAAAATAATCATGACAATGCGGGGGTTACTTTGTGCATTTATTTGGGACAAGAGACTTCTAGTTTCCAACCAAAACTATCATAGAACAGTTTATAGGATAAATGTTTTATGAGGATATACAAACATAACAGAAATGAACAGCAAAATCCAATTTTTGTTTGGAGATTTTTTCGGTAAGAATTTGAGAGTCTTTGGGCCTTTACAGCTTAAATAAAATTTTGATCACTCAGAAACTCACAAAATGTACAGAATAGTAAATCACTATGGTGCAACGTTCCTAATAAACAACTGTTTGCTGAATATTAAAACTGTATGTGAAAGATATTTAAAGGATTTGGATGCGGTGTGGTAAGTGGGAATGCCCTTTGTCTTTGCCTTCTTTTTCTCCCCCAAGTCTGATCTTTGATCTGAAAAAGAAGGCTGAGACCAATACAGGACTAAATAAAATTATGGTGGAGGTGGCTTGAAACACTAACCCTGTGGCCACAGTCCGAAACTTCATTTACTTAGGCTTCCCTTGCCTGAGAGGTTAAAACTGCTGATTCCTCTTCCCTTATGCGGACTGGCTGCTTTCCCACAGCGTCCCTTGCGGCCCTATCAGACCCCTGTCTCCGCAGAAACCGCAGAGGCTTTCGGGAGGCTCTCAAGAAGCCCTCCTGGACGCAGAGGCTGTCGGGAGGCTGGATCAGAGCGCCTGAGGGGCCGGGAAGAGGTCGGCTGAGGCTGAAGAAGCTGTGGCGTGGCAGAGAACCGTGACGTCCCGCCTTTGGGGCCTCAGAAGTTGCTGAGAGATGAATTGGGTCGGGGGATCCCGGTGAGTTGTGCTGCTGGAGCTTGAGACTGTAGGCCTTGAGTCCCTGTACATTCATTCCCGTAAATGGCGCTTCTTTCCTAAGCCCTGGAGGGGCGGGCATAGCCTGAGCTGGAGAGACCTTGCCACCAGTGGGTCTTTTCATTGGTAGCCGAGCTGGGAGACCCTAGTCACCACCTCTCTGTTATAAACCAAAAGCAAATCGGTTCTCCACACAGTCTTTCCAAAGGCTTCATGTGTGGGGCCCACCGTGGGTGAGGTTCTCTGCGCTCAGTCCCCCGTGTCCCACGTCTTCCTTCTCTACTGAGGCCTCTCAGCACCTGAGCCCTCTTCTGCCTTCTTCCCGCCTCTGCCCCTCTCTCGGGAGAAATTTTTTTCTCGGGCAATATATAGTTTCTGCATGAATTTGGAAAGTATTATGGAAGAGACCATTCTTGCTGTCCCTAAATCCATTGGGCGGGGGGCGGGAGGGGGCGGTGGCAGTATCAATCATAAATTTAATGTAGTTTGCTTTTTTAAAGGGAGGTAAAGTGAACAGTTTTTTTTTAAAGATTTGAGAGCGAGCAGGCGCGCGCATGTGAGCTCAAGCGGAGGGAGGGGCAGAGAGAATTTTCAAGCGGACTCCCTACTGAGCTGGGAGCCTGACTTGGGGCTCTATCCCAAGACCTTGAGATGATGACCTGAGCTGAAATCAAGAGTCTGTGGGTTAACCAGCTGAGCCACCTAGGTGCCCCTAAAGTGAACAGTTTTTAATTGCAATAACTTAAAATTTGCCATTTATTTTGTATTTAGCATTAATCACATAAAGCATGATGGGTTGACAGTGTAGTTTTATATAACATTTTCATTACTATTGGCCTACAGTCCATTAGGGTAGAAATAATGTGGGCCTGTAATTTCATTTGATGAAATTCCTTGATGAAAGGAATTTTTAAAATTGAAATGCTAATCTGTTAAATACAATTTTCATCCCAAGTAGACCTAGAGCAGTGGTGATATGGTTAGAATATAATACATTTACATTCTAAGGAGTTTTGTAAGGAGAAAGACAGCTTTTGTGTACACCAAGTATTGTAACTATGCCCAGTAATTTTAGCAGAAGCATTTATTCTGTTGAATATGTTAGCATTGTATTTTAGAAATGTCTCTGAATTAATTCTGGCTGGTGTTCTAGCATCACACTTCTACTTTGGAGAAAATGGAAAATTCACTTACAGGCTTCACAAGATTTAGGTGCTATGTGATTATAATTTGATGTTTTTGAATTTGACAGTCTTTAAAATGTGAATATTAAATGAGGTATGAAATCATTTTACAAATGCTTAAGTACTGTTAAAATGTAGGTGCCATTATTCTCTCATATATTTAAAACTTCTGGCTATTCAAAGAGTGATATTTTAGTTGCTGTTGGGAGGATGCAAAAGCAATATGCTGCAGGAAACTTAGTCGAGCGGTGTGTTTCTCAAAATGAGGTAGTGCTGTGCCTGGAGGTATTAGGTACCACTGGGGCTTAAGAAACCACAGAAGAAACATGACACCTCTCCCTGGAGCATCAGTTTTACTCAGGGATTAGAGGAAAAAATATTTTTAAATTTAAACAAACATGGATACATTATGGAGTAAAGTGCAAAACTCTTGAGATATTTTAAGGTAAAATCTGCAATTTTTAATATATTTTCTTAGGGGGAATGGACTCCTTAGGTTAAACCCCAGATTGTAATGAAACAATGAGTATTTCCATTTTCTACTATCACAGGAGCAAGGGTGAAAAAGATTAGTTGATCATGATATTATGATCATGAGGCCCTAAAGGGCCTCAGAATCCAAGACAGTGCTTAGTAATGACTACTAGTTGCTGATTAGAGCTATTATAGAAAAGACATTTTAATCCATATCCTAGTCCATCCTAAAGTACTTGTTTATTACCCTCCATTATTAGAGTTGTTTTTTTTTTTAAAGATTTTATTTTATTTATTTGACAGAGACACAGCGAGAGAGGGAACACAAGCAGGGGGAGAGGGAGAGAGAGAAGCAGGCTTCCTGCCGAGCAGGGAGCCCAATGCGGGGCTTGATCCCAGGACCCTGGGATCATGACCTGAGCCGAAGGCAGACGCTTAACGACTGAGCCACCCCGGCGCCCCTAGAGTTGTTTTTTGGTTGAAAATTTTGAGAACTGTTGAGAACTTAAATATAGACAAATGAAATAATTGGAGAACATTTACAAAGCTCCATCAGAACTCCCTTGGAGGAAAAAAAAAAGAACTCCCTCAGAGCATTCAACATTAATTAAACAAATAGGTTGTCACATCCCTCCCTGTTTAGGACATTGTTAATCTCTGTATGGGGTGGGGGAGGGAAATTCAGAAAAGAAAAAGATGTAATTTTGATCCACAAAAATAATCTGTGGTAGAATGGTGAGAATAGATTTAGGTAAATGACTATAATACTGAATAGTTAAATAGCACTTAATATTAAAACAAGCACTGTTATAAGTGCTTTTTACAATATTAGCTCATTTACTCTTATTAAGAATCTCATGAGCTATATACAAATGTTACCCCTATTTTAGTGATGGGGAAACTGAGGCACCGTTAAGGTTAAGTGACTTTCCCAAGGTCAGCCAGCTAATCAGTAGCAGAGTTAGGATTTGAGAACAATGTGCTTAACCACTATGCTATGCTGTGTAGAAACATGAGTATTGTAAAAGTGGCACACGTAAAGGGCTGTGGATACTTAGAGAACAGAGAAACAGGAAATTAACGAAGCCTTGAAGGCTAGTAATATTGCACAGAACCAGCACCACAGAGAAGCAATGAAGCACAGGTTCTTAAAATTTGAAAGGGAGATGAGATAAATAATTGATCAAATTGGAGACCTAGTTTTTAGCAAGGCTTAGAAGAGATGGGTTGAGAGGGGAGGTATTAAAGAAATTGAAAGGGTTATTTGTCAGACAGTAGGTGGGTCTGCATTAACACAGGAAACCAGTAAGGGGCTTTACACATTTTTGATAAGGGAATTAAAAAAGCAGGTTATAGCAGTTTATGTTTTGATCATAGCAGTCTGATTGTATACACAACATGGAAGCAGAGTATTCTTGTATATTGTAGGAACCTGATAAGTGTAATTGCAGAATCATTTGGTAGAATTTTTATTTAATTTTTTAAAAAGATTTTATTTATTTATTTTAAAGGGGGGCGGGTAAGGACAGAGGGAGAAAATCTGAAGCAGACTACCTGCTGAGCTTGTAGCCCCATGGGGGCGCGATCCTGCCACCTCCAGATCATGACCTGAGCTGAAACCAAAAATCAGATGCTTAACCGACTGAACCTCCCAGGCGCCCCAATAGGAGAATCTTTATACATGCAAAGGTCTTTACAGTTTTTCTTGGCATAAAACAAACTTGGCATTTGATTTTTTTGCTACTCTTCAGTTTGGGGACTCTTACAGTCATATATAAAGTGTCCTGTTTTTTGTGTGTGTGAAATAAAAAAGGGAAAGGATTGATGGCTAGGAAAGAAGTAAGCTTCCCTTATATTTTTCTTTTCAAAATTACTTGCTTTGGCTTTAGTGTTATAGTTTGCGGACATTTTTGCAAGATATCATAACATTTCATTTCAGTCTCATTTTGGTTCGAGATTTGGTCTAAGCTGCGAGTAATTTACATGTCTACCATAGCAGTTCCCAATCAGCTGTCTCTGAAACTTGCTAATCTTGGTAATGTCAGGTTTTTCAATTTAATAGTTTGTTCTTTCTGTTTTTCCAAGATTATATATATATTTTTTATTTTAAAATTCCCCTCCCCTTTTAAGTCCTTTCTTGACAGAGTTAAAATATCAGTCATTTGTCAGTCTTGCCAATTAAAGTTTTTTTTTTTCTTTTACTTGTCTGGGAATCATTGCTCTAGAACTCTAATTCTTGTTTTATACTTTCTCTGAGTCACTTAGACCCTGTATTTTCCTACTCAGATTGAGGTATAAATTTGAGACAGGATGGGTATAACCATTGATTTTTTAAAATTTGGACATGATTCTCTTTTATTTTCCTAGTTATTGGTCAGTGACTTGTTTCACCAAATTCATAGCCACCTCTTACATGAAGGTGTTAGGAAGATAGAAGAGGAAGGAGAGTAAAAGGATGTATCCAGTCTTTGGGCTACAATATGCGTTTTAGATGAGTTCGACTATAGATGGACTATATTGCACTATAAATGAAGTATAAGAAAAACATTTTTTTAATTAAGGGAAATTTGCAACTTTGAATAATGCAACCAGTGTCATAAGATGGACACAGATAAATTTCTGTTTAAATTTAGGTAAGGGAGAGGTTTGCATTTGTAAATGTAGGCCTAGAACGTTTGTGCAAAATATTTGTTGAGTGCAAGCACTCAACAAGCCCTGTGCCAGGTAGGAATGCAAAATAATGAAATTTAGTCTCTTTCTGAGAGATTTGTATTTTATTGGGGGTGGGGATATGACGTGCCATTAAGTTTGAAAATGTTTAAGATAGGGGACCAAAATGCATGCTTGAAGAAATAGATATTCTGAACAATAGTAGAATATAGGATAGTTTTAGCTGAAGCTTTGGCAGTCAGAAACAAGAATAAAGGATAGTTTAGATGGAGAAAACAAAGATGCAAATAAACATTACATAAGTAGTTGGAGATAAGAGTATATATTTAAATATTTAAAATGTGTATATATGTCTGCTTGATAGTGAGGTTGAAAGCCAGACTGAGAAGTTGAAATTTAGTCTATTATTGAGTCATACAAATTTGGAAGTAACACAATCAAAATTGTGTTTTATGACTGTGGTATTAGCGTTATGTAGTTTGGAAATAGTGGAGGAAAAACTTTAAGATAATATTACCAGTTAGGATTCTGCTGGGGGGAAAAAAGTTAACACTATTTTTCCATTTTCTGGTATCACTGTATATTCTCCAAATCAAATTAACACAAGTCCTAACTCGTTTTATAGGTTTCATGGGCTGTGTGATTTTGGGTTAATTATTAACCCTCTCCATACAAGGGCAGAACCTTCTGTATGGAAAAATAATGCAAAATCACAACTACAAAATTAGATACAGGGCTTGGAAGGGGCATTTTCATGTTAAGGGTCCTGAAGCTTAACCTTAATTAGCTTTACAATAAACTCTCTTTATAGTAAATGAGTCTCTGTGCATCTTTATCTGTTAAATGCACTGTGAACATTGCCCTGTTTGCCTGATGCAGTCATGATTTATGCTTGTGGTCCTAGAGGCATGCCCAGTTTAGCATGTGTCTAGGGAGTTTTTGTTTTTTAACTAAAGAAACTACCATTACTGTTTCTGTTAAAATGAGCCCAGATAGAGTCAGTGAGTGGCCTATTTTTTTTTTTAAATTTCTGCTGCCATGGTCTGTATTAGTGCATGAGCCGAGTGTGCAGTGAAGAGAGTTCTCACTTTAACATGTGGTTAGATCTATCATGCAATGATAACTCGGGAAAGACACTTCCCAGATCGAAAATAATTAACTACTCTTTTTGAAGACAGAATAGAGGGCACTAGTTGATAGGGTGTGCTGGGACATGAGCAGCTAGGGACAATTAACTTGCTGGTTGGGGTTGCAGAGGTATTAAATGCTGCCGGCCAGTTGTCCCAGCTAGTTGGGCTATAGCATGCTAAAGTCTGGGTGATTTGTATAGCTGCCATACCAGAGGGTGGGGTCAATATGAAACACGGGAAATTTTAGGTTACATGTAAGTGAAATTAGAAGAAATAGAGGCTAAGCTCCTGTCCTGTCAGAGAGCATACAAAGAGTAGTAGGAATGTTATTGCTGTAATGGTTTTTGTCAACTATTTTTTTTTTATACTGTTTGGTAATGCTTTTGTAATCTTTTTGGTAGCAGAGAACTCAAAGGAAAATTAATGCCTAAAAGTAAATTAAGTACTGATATTTTGTTTATAAGTTGATGATGAACCTCTAAGTTATGCACAAAATTTTTACTAGCATTTGGCATCTCTCCTGTTTATATCATTGACTACATGCCAAGCTGAAGACACAAATCTACTGAAAAAGCATCAGGATTTACTTTCAGTTTTAGTAGTTATTTTAAGGAGATTATAGTGGCGAACAATAATTTGACACATGTAACTGCAGAACATTGAAGATAAAAATTATATCCGCAATTATAATGTGAATACACATTTGGTGGATTATAGCGTCATGTGTTAAAGAGGGTTCTTACTAAATTATATAACCTATGTGACCAAGGTATACTTAGATTGATTGTGGTTTACACGTATTTCATAGTTGCATCCAAAGAAGCTTGATATTTTACCAAACGGAAGCGGCAGTTGTCAAAATTTCGAACAATTTTATATATGCACAGTTAATGTAACTGAATTACAGTGTTTCTGAGACAATACTAATGTTGAAAATACTTTGGCATGTCATTATAAGCTTTCTCTCTTTGCTGCCTTTCATTAATTGAATTTCATAAACATTTGAGTCTTTGAAGAATTACTTTGTAAATCAATCCATGTGTCTTACATTGTTTTGAACATTTTTGTAAGCAAGTCCTCTAAATTTTGGTGACATTTTGTTAAAAAAAACTTTATTCAAATAAATAAGTCTTTATCCCATAAATAGAGTGGAAAAACTTGAACATTTGAAGCTTTAGTGAATTAGAATTATTGAAAATAAAGTTTTTGAGATTTAATTGTGAATAGCCTGAAACATACATTCATGTTGGGGTATCATTCACTTTCTAAAATCTCTTCCACTATGTGACTCAGGAGATGGCTGCTCATGTTTATCATTATAGCCTGTAACTGTGAAATAATGTTTTCTTTGTGAAAATACTATAAAAATTCAGTCTGTAAGAACTTATGTAATTTAGACCCCGTATTTTGAGTATTAGATTTCTGCCTTGTTGATTTGACAGTTTTTTTCTCAATACCTTACCTTATGCATCAATACCTTAATTTATGCATCTCTAAAAACTTTTTTCTTGTGTTATAAGAAAAAAATTTATGTAAAAGCCATAATATTCTACATATATCGTTACTATTCCTGACACATCAGGTGGACCTGTCTTAGTTTTGTGGAAAGCCAATGTAAGTACTTTTTCTAGGCTAGTTACTGTCCTGAATCTTAATAAGTTTGCTAGGTAACAATGTTGGATTATGATGTTTTAGATTAAATTAATTTCAATGTAATACAAGCTATAAAATATTGTTTTTCGTTTGTTATTGCTCAATTTTATTTACATTTTCCGCTTAATCACACTTAAGATGCTATTATAAGATCTTAACAGTCTGGAAACAGTTTCCTTTGCATGGCACCATGCCACTAAAAAATAAACTAAGCAGCAAACTAACAAGCAAAACAAAAGAAACAAAAAACAATTCAAGACAGTTAAGACATATGATACCCATAGTATTTAATTCATATTGTAGTTTCAATATCTCCTGCATACTCCATGTAAAATATATGTTAGTGTTGTTTTTTATCTTTGTCAACCTCTTGCCTTTGTGTCTTTTTTTTTTTTAAGAAAGTATTTCTTTAGCCTTTTTCTTTAAATCTTTACTAGAAAGCATAGCAAGGGGCAGAATGCTCTGATACATTACTGTAGTCAGCATACTTTTATTTCTTCGTGTGTTTCCGTGTGTCTCTTTTCTCATCCCTTATCCTTTTTCCTCCTTCCCTCCCCCATCTCTTAACTTCTTTCCCTCCCCTAACCTTTTTACACATCTCTATTTTACTGTGTTCTTTCTTACAATGAATAATGTAACAAATATCTATATTCCTGCTTCCCAGAATTGATAACTTGTAGAGTGTTCTGTGAACAGGTTATGACCTATTACTGATTTTCTTTTAGTGTGTAGTTATAATGGCAACTAATATTGTTCATTCTTTTATTGAAAGAGATGGTTGCAATATATTTTTTTAAAAATCCATTTCCCTGAATAACGTAGTAATTGCTGTTAAAAAGATTAGCCTCATTCCCACCTCCACTCCTCTAATTATCTAGTAATTTAAATTTAAAGGCAAAATTTAGAGAAACTCTTAAAGTTATATAAGTGCATATAAATTTCATGAAGAAACTTGCATATGATTAGGGCCTTGAAGGTATTGAAAGTTTTGAATACTGAAGTGTGGTGGGAGAAGTGTCCATATAAAGAGAATAAAAGCATATACTTGATTTTGTTGGGTGTTAGAATGCATGAAGTAGAAGAATGGAAATAAGGTTGAAATCTGAGTTGTGGACAGACTATGGAAGTCATGTCCCTAAGTGATAATCAGAGCTGTGTTTATTGGGATTCCAATATAGTGAAATGTATTGGAGAACATTTGAATAAAATCCAGGAAATTCTAAAATACAATTATGGTAGTTAGCTACATAATATTGCAGTTGTCAAAGTAACAAATGACTTTTGGGGGATTCATATTATATAATGGCAAACCGTCTTAATTATGTGCACATTTTTCTTTGTCAGGTGTAAAATTCTAGTTCCCCCTTTTATTTAGGGGTTATGTTCTCCCTTTGCTATCTTATTTTTGTCTAGCTTTATTGAGGTAAAATTGACAAATTGTAAGATATTTAGAGTGCGCAACCTGATGATTTGATATTTGTATACATTGTGAAGGGATTCCCAACACCAGGTTATCACATCCATCACCGATGGTATTATTTCTTTTGGTGAGACCATTTAAAATCTATTCTCAGTAAATTTCCATTATATATTACAATGTTATCAACTATAGTTACCATGTTATACATTAGATCCTCCACCTCATTCATCTGAAAAACTTTGTAACCTTTAAAAAATCTGTTTCCCCAAACCTCCATCAATCACTTTTCTCTTCTCTGTTACTGTGAATTTGACTTTTAAAAAAAGATTCCCATGTAAGTGATACCATGTGATATTTTTCTCTGTCCACCTTATTTCATTTATCATTTTGCCCTCTAGGTTCATCCATGTTATCACAAATGTGGTTTTGATGTTTTTTCTTTCTAAAGGCTGAATGATATTCCATTGTGTGTACACACACATATACACACAATACACCACATTTTCTTGATCCATTCCTCTATTGACAGACACTTAGGTTGCTTTCATATCTTGGCTATTGTGAATAATGCTGCTGTGAACATGGGAGTAGAACTATGTCTTTGAGACACTGAATTCTCTTTGGATATGTACTCAGAAGTGGTATTGCTGGATCATATGGTAGTTCTGTTTCTAACTTTTTGAGGGAACTCCATACTGCTTTCTGTAGTGGCTGTACCAATTTACAGTCCCACCAACAGTGCAGAAGGGTTCCCTTTTCTCTACTTCCCCAGCACTTACTATTTCTTTTCCTTTTGATAAAATTCTTCCTAGGTATAAGGTGATAAATCATTGTGGTTTTGATTTGCATTTCCCTGATGATTGGTGATGTTGAACACCTTTCATGCTCTTGTTAGCCATTTGTATGTCTTCTTCGGAAAAGTGTCTGTTTAGGTTCTTTGCCTGTGTTTTAAAATTTTTATTTTTATTTATAAGTAGGCTCCATGTTCAATGCAGGCCTCAAACTCATGATCTCAAGATCGAGTTGCATGCTTTACTGACTGAGCCAGCCCGGCACCCATATGATTTTAAAGTTTTAATTCCAGTATAATTAACATAGTGTTATCTTAGTTTCAGGTGTACAATATAGTGATTCAGCAGTTCTGTACATTACTCAGTGCTCATGATGATAGTGTACAATTAATCCCTTTCACCTGTTTTACTTTCCCTACCTTCGTCCCCTCTGATAATCATCAGTTTGTTTTCTATAGTTAAGAGCCTGTTTTTGACTTTGTCTCTTAAATTCCACATATGAGTGGAATCATATGGTATTTGTCTTTCCATGACTGACTTATTTCACTTAGCATTATACTCTCTAGATGCATCCATGTCATTGCAGATGGCAAGATTTCATTATTTTTTATGATTGCATAATATTCCATTGCATGTACATTCCACCTTTCTCTTTTTGATTTTCTTTGTTTTTCATTTTTTTAAATTTAATTTTATTATGTTATGTTAGTCACAATACATCATTAGTTTTTGATATAGTGTTCCATGATTCATTGTTTTCGTATAACACCTGGTGCTCCATGCAGCACATGTCCTTAATACCCATCACCGGGCTAACCCATCTACCCAAGCCCCTCCCCTCTAAAACCCTCAGTTTGTTTCTCGGAGTCCATAGTCTCTCATGGTTCGTCTCCCCCTCCGATTTCCCCTCTTTCATTTTTCCTTCTCCTAATGTCCTCCATGCTATTCTTTATGTTCCACAAATAAGTGAAACCATATGATAATTGACTTTCTCTGCTTGACTTATTTCATTTAGCATAATCTCCTCCAGTCCCATCCATGTTGATGTAAAACTCAGCCTTTCTGATGGCTGAGTAGTATTCCATTCTATATATGGACCACCTCTTCTTTATCCATTCATCTGTTGAAGGGCATCTTGGCTCTTTCCACAGTTTGGCTATTGCGGACATTGCTGCTATGAACACTGGGGTGCATATGGCCCTTTTTCACGACATCTGTGTCTTTGGGTTAAATACCCAGTAGTACAGTTGCTGGGTCATAGGGTAGCTCTATTTTTAATTTTTTGAGGCACCTCCACACTGTTTTCCAAAGTGGCTGTACCAACTTGCATTCCCACCAACAGTGTAAGAGGGTTCCCCTTTCTCCACAACTCCTCAACATTTGTTGTTTCTTGCCTTTTAAGTTTTTGCCATTCTGACTGGTGTAAGGTGGTATCTCAATGTGGTTTTGATTTGAATTTCCCTGATGGCTAATGATGAACGTTTTTTCATGTGTCAGCCATTTGTATGTCTTCTTTGGAGAGGTGTCTTTTCATGTCTTCTGCCCATTTTTTGACTTGATTATTTGTTTTTTGGGTGTTGAGTTTGAGAAGTTCTTTATAGATCTTGGATATCAGCCTTTTGTCTGTAATGTCATTTGCAAATATCTCCTCCCATTCTGTGGGTTGCCTCTTTGTTTTGTTGACTGTTTCCTTTGTTGTGCAGAAGCTTTTTATCTTGATGAAGTCCCAAAAGTTCATTTTTGCTTTTGTTTCACTTGTCTTTGGGGATGTATCTTGAAAGAAGTTGCTGTGGCCAATGTTGAAGAGGTTACTGCCTATATTCTCCTCTAGGATTTTGATGGATTCCTGTCTCACATTGAGGTCTTTCATCCATTTTGAGTTTATCTTTGTGTATGGTGTTAGAGAATGGTCGAGTTTCATTCCTCTTTGTATATAGTTGTCCAATTTTCCCAGCACCATTTATTGAAGAGACTGTCTTTTCTCCATTGCATATTTTTTCCTGCTTTGTCGAAGATTATTTGACCATAGAGTTGAGAGTCCATATCTGGGGCCTCTGTTCTGTTCTTTTGGTCTATATGTCTGTTTTTGTGCCAGTACCATGCTGTCTTGGTGGTCACTGCTTTGTAATAAAGCTTGAAATCGGGCAACATGATGCCCCCAGCTTTGTTTTTCTTTTTCAACATTTCCTTGGTGATTTGGGGCCTTTTCTGATGCTATACAAATTTTAGGATTGTTTGTTCCAGCACTTTGAAAAATGTCATTGGAATTTTGATTGGGATGGTGATGAAGGTATAGATTGCTCTGGGCAGCATAGACATTTTAACAATGTTTATTCTTCCGATCCATGAGCATGGAATGTTTTTCCATCTTTTTGTGTCTTCTTCAGTTTCTTTCATGAGTGTTCTGTAGTTCCTAGAGTATGGCTCCTTTACCTCTTTGGTTAGGTTTATTTCGAGGTGTCGTATGGTTTTTGGTGCTATTGTAAATAGAATCGTTTCTCTAATTTCTCTTTCTGCAGTTGCGTTGTTAGTGTATAAGAAAACAACTGATTCTGTGCATTGATTTTGTATCCTGCCACATTACTGAATTGCTGTATGAGTTCTAGTAATTTGGGGGTGGAGTCGTTTGGGTTTTCCACATAAAATATCATGTCATCTGCGAAGAGAGAGAGTTTAACTTCTTCTTTGCTAATTCGAATACCTTTTATTTCTTTTTGTTGTCTTGATTGCTGTTGCTAGGACTTCTAGTACTATGTTGAACAATAGTAGTGAGAGTGGGCATCCTTGATGTGTTCCTGATGTTAAGGGAAAGGCTCTTATCTTTTCCCCATTGAGGATGATATTTGCTGTGGGTTTTTCATAGATGGATTTTATGAACTTGAGGAATGTTCCCTCTATCCCGATACTCTGAAGAGTTTTAATCAGGAAAGGATGCTGTATTTTGTCAAATCCTTTTTCTGCATCAATTGAGAGGATCATATGGTTGTTCTCTTTCCTCTTATTAATGTGTTCTATCACATTGATTGATTTGCGAATGTTGAACCATCCTTGCATCCCGGGGATAAATCCCACTTGGTTGTGGTGGATGACCCTTTTAATGTATTGTTCAATCCTATTAGCTAGGATTTTGTTGAGAATTTTGGAATCCATATTCATCAGGGATATCGGTCTGAAATTCTCCTTTTTGATGGGGTCTTTGCCTGGTTTGGGGATTAAGGTAATGCTGGCCTCATAGAATGAGTCTGGAAGCTTTCCTTCTGTTTCTGTTTTTTGAAACAGCTTCACGAGAATAGGTATTATTTCTTCTTTGAATGTTTGGTAGAATTCCCCAGGGAACCCATCAGGCCTTGGACTCTTGTTTTTTTTTGGGAGGTTTTTGATCACTGCTTCATCTCGTTACTGGTTATTGGCCTATTCAGGTTGTCAGTTTCTTCCTGTTTTAGTCTTGGGAGTTTATACATTTCCAGGAAGGCATTCATTTCTTCCGGGTTGCTCAATTTATTGGCATATAGTTGTTGATAATAATTTCTAATAATTGTTTCTATTTCCTTGGTGTTAGTCGTGCTCTTTCTCCTTTCATTCATAATTTTATTAATTTGGGTCCTTTCTCTTTTCCTTTGGCTAAGTCTGGCCAGTTTATCGATCTTACTAATTCTTTCAAAGAACCAGCTTCTAGTTTCGTTGATTTGATCTGCTGTGTTTCTGGTTTCTCATTCATTGATCTCTGCTCTAATCTTAATTATTTCTCTTCTAATGCGTGGCTTAGGCATCGTTTGTTGCTTTTTCTCTGATTATTTAAGGTGTAGAGTTAGTTGGTGAATTCGGGATTTTTCTCTTTTTTTGAATGAGGCTTGGATGGCTATGTATTTTCCCTTTAGGACCACCTTTGCTGTATCCCATAGGTTTTGGACCAATGTGTTTTCATTCTCTTTGGTTTCCGTGACTTGTTTAAGTTCTTCTTTTATTTCCTGGTTGACCCAAACATCCTTGAGCAGAGTGGTCTTTAGCTTCCAAGTGTTTGAATTTCTTCCAAGTTTTTTCTTGTGATTGAGTTCCAATTTTAAAGCATTATGGTCTGAGAATATGCAGGGAATAATCTCAATCTTTTGGTATCGGTTGAGACCTGATTTGTGACCCGGTATGTGGTCTAGTCTGGAGAAAATTCCATGTGTGCTCGAGAAGAATGAGTATTCTCTTGTTTTAGGGTGGAATGTTCTGTATATACCTATGAGGTCCATCTGGTCCAGTGTGTCATTCAAGCTCTTGTTTCCTTGTTGATTTTCTGCTTAGGTGACCTGTCCATTGCTGAAAGTGGAGTATTGAGGTCTCCTACAATTAACGTATTATTATCAATATGAATATGACTCTTTATTTTGGTTAACAGTTGGCTGCTCCTATGTTGGGGGCGTAGATACTTAGAACTGTTACATTTCCTTGTTGGATAGACCCTTTAAGAATGATACAGTGTCCTTCTGTGTCTCTAACTACAGTCTTTAGTTTAAAATCTAATTTGTCTGATATAAGCATTGCTACCCCAGCTTTCTTTTGAGGTCTGTTGGCATGGAAGATGGATCTCCATCCCTTCACTTTCAGTGTGGATGTATCTTTAGGTTCAGAATGAGTCTCTTGTAGACAGCATGTGGATGGGTCCTGTCTTTTTATCCAGTCTGCAGCCCTATGCCATTTTATGGGAGCATTTAGGCCATTCACATTGAGAGTGATTATTGAGATATATGAATTTTTTGTCATCATGTTGCCTGTGAAGTCCTTGTTTCTATAGATCATCTCTGTAAATTTCTGTTCTAGATCACTCTTGGGGTCTTTCTCTTTTTATAGAACCCCCCTTAATATTTTTTGCAGGGCTGGCTTAGTGGTCACATATTCTTTCAGTTTCTGCCGGTCTTGGAAGCTCTGCATCTCTTCATCCATTCTAAATGACAGCTTTGCTGGATAAAATATTCTTGGCTGCATGTTCTTCTCATTTAGAACCCTGAATATGTCTTGCCAGCCCTTTCTGGCTTGCCAGGTCTCTGTATAGGTCTGACGTTATTCTGATGTTCCTCCCTCTGTATGTAAGGATTCTCTTCCCCCTAACTGCCCTTAAGATGATCTCCTTGGTTCCAAGATTAGCGAATTTTACTATTACATGCCGGGGTGTTGGCCTGTTTTCCTTGATCTTGGGAGGAGTCCTCTCTGCCTCTGAGACATGAATGTTTGTTTCATTCCCCAGATTAGGACGTTCTCAGCTATGATTTGCTCAAATACATCTTCTAATCCTCTCTGTCTCTCCACCCCCTCAGGGATTCCAATAATTCTGACATTGGAACATTTCATGGTGTCACTTATTCTCTGATTCTGTTTTCGTGGATTTTAAGTTGTTTCTCCTCTTTTTCCTTCTTTTCTATTAATTGGTCTTCTAGATCACCAATTCTCTCTTCTGCCTCGTTTACCCTAGCTGTTAGATTATCTAGATTAGATTGGATCTCATTGATAGCATTTTTAACTTCTGTCAGTTCAGCTTTCATTTCTGCCCTTAGAGACCCTATGTGCTATTAATCGATTTCTCCATTCTAGCTATCGTCTTCGTAACTGTTACCATGAAATCCATTTCTGACATCTTGGCTATATCTGTATCCATTTGTAAATCTGTGGCAGAAGTCACAATCTCTGCATTTTTCCTATTTTTGGGGTTCCTCCTCCTAGTAATTCTGTTGAGGGGTGATTGAGGGAATGTACAGAGTCCAAATTCTTGACCACAATCCGAGCAAGATGCACCTGTTTTATAGAGACCTTAGGGTTGTCAGCCTCTTCTTCTCCCAGCCTGTCTTCTGGGGGAGGGGTCTGCCACACTGTTACTCAGGCAACCCTGTTTGGGCAGAGTTGCCCTGCCCCCTGTGGCAGGGGCTGGGCTCTGTGAAAACCGTTTTTTGGGGGCTTTTATTCTCTGGCGGCTTTCCGCATCTCTTCCGAGAATCAGAGCAGAAGAGATCGTTTCCAACCCTCTGCCTCAGAGCAGAGCGATCACAGTCTGTTCTTCAATGAGCTCTCCAGGCCACGCTATCTCTGTTTTTGTCTGTGTTGCTATAAACTGAAGCGTCCTGGGTTGTGCTCACCTCAGCAGTGCTCCCAGTCCTCACCTCCAGGTGGGGGCACATCTCTGCCCTTTGTGCTTCTGAAACCAGCAGCTGCCCCCAGTTCACACACGTGTCCCTGCCGCTCCAGGTTTCAGTCGGGGGGCTGCCCTAAAGTCCTTTCCTCGCCGATACCAGTCTGTGAGTCTGTGCCCTGTCCCCAACATGGGAGGCTTTTAGTCACTGGCATTGCAGGATCCCCACAGCTCCCTTCCCCTTCTGTTTATCTTCTGATATCTGTCCGTGGAATCATGGTTCCCTGCTCCAATCTCAAAACCAACCATCTACGATATTCTGTTTGTAGAGATCCAGATCTGTCTTCTTACATCTCAGGCTGATTTTGTGGGTGTTCAGAGTGTTCTGGTAGATACCCAGCTCAATTCAGGGGACCGGTTGGAATAGGGTCCCCTACTCCTCCGCCATCTCTTCCCCAATCCTACATTCCACCTCTCTTTAAAATTTATTTAAATTAAATTTAGTTAACTATATTATTAGTTTCAGGGATAGAAGTTAGTGATTCATCATTTGCATATAACACCCAGTGCTCATCACATCAAGTGCCCACCTTAATGCCCATCACCCAGTTATCCCTTCCCCCCACCAACCTCTCCTTCAGCAACCCTCAGTTTGTTTCCTAGAGTTCAGGGTCTCTTAGGGTTTGCCTCCCTCTCTATTTTCATCTTTTATTTTTCCTTCTCTTCCGTTATGTTCATCTGTTTTGTTTCTTAAATTCTACATAGGAGTGAAATCCTATGGTATTTGTCTTTCTCTGACTGATTTATTTCACTTAGCATAATACTCTCTAGTTCCATCCATGTCATTGCAGATGGCAAGATTTCATTCTTTTTGATGGCTGAGTAATATTCCATTGTGTGTGTGTGTGTGTGTGTGTGTGTGTGTGTGTGTGTGTGTGTGTGTATACAGCACATCTTTATCCATTGATGTGTTGATGGACATCTGGGTTCTTTCCATAGTTTGACTATTGTGGACATCGCTGCTATAAACATTGGGGTGCGTGTGCCCTTTTGAATCACTATGTTTTATCCTTTGGATAAATACTTAGTGCAATTGCTGGGTTGTAGGGTAGCTCTATTTTTAACTTTTTGAGGAGCCTCTATACTGTTTTCCAGAGTGGGTGCACCAGTTTGCATTCCCTCCAACAGTGTAAGAGGTTTCCTCTTTCTCCATATCATCACCAACATCTGTTGTTTCCTGAGTTGTTAGTTTTAGCCATTCTAATCAGTGAGGTGGTACATACCACCTCTTTTTTATCCATTCCTCTATTGATGGACTCTTGGGCTACTTCCATAGTTTGGCTATTGTAAATAATGCTGCTATAAACATGCATGTATCTCTTTGAAGTAGTGTTTTTGTATTTTGCGGGTAAACACCCAGTAGCGTGATTGCTGGATCGTAAGATAGTTCTAATTTTAACATTTTGAGGAACCTCCATACTGTTTTCCACAGTGGCTGTACCAGTTTCTATTCCTACCAACAGTGCAAGAGGGTTCCATTTTCTCCACATCCTTGCCAACAGTTGTCGTTTCTTGTGTTTTGGATTTTAGCCATTCTGACAGGTGTGAGGTGATACTGAAATTTTGATTTGCATTTCCCTGATGATCAGTGATGTTGAGCATCTTTTCACTTGTCTGTTGGCCATCTGTATGTTTTCTTTGGAGAAATGTCTTCTTTCGTCCATTTTTAAATTGGCTTATTTGTTTTTTAGATGTTGAGTTGCATGAGTTTTTATATATTTTGGATATCAACCCTTTATTGGATATCCAGTTTGCAGATCTCTCCCATTCAGTAGGTTATATTTTAGTTTTGTCAATTGTTTCCTTTGTTGTGCAGAAGCTTTTCATTTTGATATAGTCCCAATAGTATATTTTTGCTTTTATTTCTCTTGCCTCAGGAGACATATCTAGAAAAATGTTTTCTATGGCTGATGTCAGAGAAATTACTGCCTGAGCTCTCTTCTGGAATTTTTTATGGTTTCAGGTCTCAGATTTAGATCTTTTTTCCATTCTGAGTATATTTTTGTGTATGGTGTAAGAAGAACATGGTCAAGTTTAATTCTGCATCTAGCTATCCAGTTTAACCAACACCATTTATTGAAGTGATTGACTTTTTCCTATTGTGTATTCTTGCTCCTTTGTCATAGATTAATTTGCAGTATCAGTGTGGGTTTGTTTCTGGACTTCCTGTTGTGGTCTGTTTATCTGTGTGTCTCTTTTTGTGCCAGTACCATACTCTTTTGATTACTACAGCTTTGTGGTATAACTTGAAATCTGGGATTGTGATACCTTCATTTTTGTTCTTCTTTTTCAAGATTGCTTTGGCTATTCAGGGTTTTTTGTGGTTTCATACAAATTTTAGGGTTATTCTATTCTTTGAAAAATGCTGTTGGTATTTTGATAGGGATTGCATTAAATCTGTAGATTGCTTTGGGCAGTAGGGACATTTTAACTTTTGTTCTTCTAATTGAGGAGATGGAATCTCTTTCCATTTGTGTCATATTCAATTTCTTTTATCAGTGTTTTAGTTTTCAGAGTATAGGTCTTTCACCTCTTTGGTTAGGTTTATTCCTAGGTATCTTATTATTTTTGGTGCAATTGTAAATGGGGTTGTTTTCTTAATGTCTCTTTCTGCTGTTTCATTATTAGTATATAGAAATGCAACAGACACTTGTATATTGATATTGTATCCTGTGATCATACTGAATTCATTTGTCAGTTCTAGCAGGTTTTTGGTGGAGTCTTTAGGGTTTTCTATATATAGTATCATGTCATCTGCAAATATTGAATGGTTTACTTTTTCTTTACCAGTTTGGATGCCTTTTATTCCCTTTCCTTGTCTGATTATTGTGGCTAGGACTTCCCGTTCTATGTTGAATAAAAGTAGTAAGAGTGGACATCATTGTGTTGTTCCTGATCTTAGGGGAAAAACAGAAACTGTTTTTCACCATTGAGGATGATGTTGGTTGAGGGTTTTTCATATATGGCCTTTATTGTATTGAGATATAGTTCCCTCTAACCTTAATTTGTTGGAGGGTTTTTATCCTGAATGAAGGTTGTACTTAATCAAATGCATTTTTTGCATCTGTTGAAATGATCATATGGTTTTTATCCTTTCACTTGTTGATGTGATTTATCACGTTGATTGATTTAGAAATATTGAACCACCCTTGCATTCCAGGAGTAAATCTCACTTGATCATGGTTATTTATTTTTTTTAATGTATTTTTGGATTCAGTTTTCTGATATTTTGTTAAGGATTTTTGCAGCTATGGTTGTCAAAGATACTTGTCTGTAGTTTTCTTTTTTTGGTAGTGTCTTTATCTGGTTTTGGTATAGGGTAATGTTTGCCTCATAGAATAAATTTTGAGGCTTTCCTTTCTCTTCAATTTTTTGGTAATAGTTTGAGAAGAATAGGAATTAACTCTTCTTTAAATATTTGTTGGAATTGACCTGTGAAGCCATCTTGTCCTGGACTTTTGTTAGTTGGGAGTTTTTTGATTACTGATTCAATTTCATTGCTGGTAAATTGGTCTGTTCAATCTTCTATTTATACCTGATTCAGTTTTGGGAGGTTTTATGTTTCTAGGAATTTATTCATTTCCTTAGTTTGACCAATTTGTTGGCATATAATTTTTCAAAATACTCTCTTTTAATCCTTTATATTTCCTTTTTTTTTTTAAAGATTTTTCCATATTTAGAGCGAGTGAGCATGAGCTGGGAGAATAGAGGGGAGGGAGAGGAAGAGGGAGAAAGAATCTAAAGCAGACTCTTTGCTGAGTGTGGAGCCCGATGTGGGGCTCAATCCCATGGCCACGAGATCATGATCAGAGTTGAAACCAAGGGTCAGAGGCCCAACCAACTGCGCCAACCAGGTACCCCAATTTCCTTTTTTTTCTTTAAAGATTTATTTATTTATTTTAGAAAGAGAGTGTGTGCACACATGAGTGGGAGGGGCAGAGAGAGAGGGAGAGAGAATCTCATGCAGACTCCATGGTGAGCATGGAGCCTGACATGGGACTTGATCTTATGACCCTAAGATCATAACCTGAGCCAAAACCAAGAGTTGGATGCTTAACTGGCTGCTCCACCCAGGCACCCCTTATTCTTTGTATTTCTATGGTATTGGTTTTTTACTTTGCTTTCATTTCTGATTTTATTTGAGGTATTTCTTTTTCTCTTCAAACTTTTTTTCTAATTTTTTGATGAGACAAAGTTTATCAATTTCTTATCTTTTCAAAGCAGCAGCTCCTGGTTTCATTGATCTGTTCTACTGGTTTTGTTTGTTTTAGTTTCTATTTCTTTTATTTCTGCTCTAATCTTTGTTATTTCCTTCCTTCTGGTTTTGGGTTTTGTTTGTTCTTTTTCTAGCACTTTTAGGTGTAAGGTTAGATTTTTCTTCCTTCTTGAGGTAGGTCTATATTGCTATAAATTTTTCTCATGGAACAGTTTTTGCTGTATCCCAAAGATAATGGACTGTTGTGTTTTCATTTTCATTTGTCTCCATGTATTTTTTTGCTGTCTTTGATTTCTTGGTTGACCCATTTATTGTTTTGTAGTATGTTATATCTCCATCTATTTGTATTCTTTCCATATTTGTTCTTGTAGTTGATTTCTAGTTTCATAATGTTGTGGTCAGAAAAGATGCATGGGATGACTTCAGTTTTTTTGAATTTGTTGAGACTTGTTCTGTGGCCTAATATGTGATCTCTTCTGGAGAATGTTCTTTGTGCACTTGAAAAGAATGTGCATTCTGCTGTTTTGAGATGGAATGTTCTGAATATATCTTAGATCCATCTGGTCCAGTGTGTCATTTAAAGCCACTGTTTCCCTGTTGGTTTTCTCTTTGGATGATCTATCCATTGATGTAAGTGAGTGGTTAAAGTCCCCTACCATTGTTGTATTATGATCAATTACTTCCTTTATGTTTGTTATTAGCTGCTTTATGTATTTGGGTACTCCCATAAATACTTAACAGTTGTTATATTTTCTTTATTCCTCTTTGTGTCTTGTTGTAGTCTTTGTTTAAAGTCTCTTTTTTCCAATTAAGTATTGCTACCCCAGCTTTCTTTTCACTTCCATTTGAATGATAAATCCTTCTCCATTCCTTCACTTTCAATCTACATGTGTCTTTAAGTCTGAAATGTTAAAATGTCTTTAAGTCTGTTATAGGTAGCATATAGATGGGTCTTGCTTTTTTAACCCATTTTTTAACCCATGTCTTTTGATTGGAGTGGTTAGTGTATTTATACTCAAAGTAATTATTGATAGGTATGTACTTATTGCCATTTTGTTACTTGTTTTATGGTTGTTTTTGTAGTTTGCTGTTCATTCTCTTGCTTTCTTTTCTCATGGTTTACTGGCTTTCTTTAGTGATATCCTTGGGTTACTTTTTCTTCAGTTTTGCATATCTATTACTGGTTTTTGATTTGTGGTTATCCTTAGTTTTTTTTTTTTAAGATTTTATTTATTTTAGAGAGAGCGAGCATTCACATGCTAATGGGGGGTGGGGAGGTGCAGAGGGGGAGTGAGAGGAAGAGGAAAAGAATCCTAAGCAGTCTCTATGCTGAGTGCAGAGCCCAATGCGGGGCTTCATTCTATGACCCTTAGAACATGACCTGAGTTGAAACCAAGAGTTGGATGCCCATCCAGTTGAACCACCCAGGTGCTCCACTGTTAGGTTTTTATATAACATCTTCCATATATGGCAGTCTGTATTAAGTTGATGGTCACTTAAATTTGAACCCATTCTTTACTCCTCTCCTCCTCACATTTTAGGTACAAGGCGTCATACTTTACATCCTTCTATTTTGTGAATCCCTTGACTGGCTTTTATAGATATGTTTAATTCGAATGCTTTTGTGTTTCCTACTTACTACTGAATGTGGTCTTTTCCTTTCCATTCAAAGAATCCCCTTTAGCATTTCTCATAGAGCTGGTTAGTGGTCATAAATTCCTTTAACTTTTGTTTTTCTGGGAAACGGTCCTTATCTCTCTCTCTAGTCTGGATGATAGCCTTGCTGGGTAGATTATTCTTGGCTGCAGGTTTTTTCTTTCAGTACATTGAATATGTCATGCTAATGCTTTCAGGCCTGTGAAGTTTCTGCTGAAAAATAGCTGATAACCTATGTGATTTCCCTTGTATGCAACTGTTTTCTCTTGCTGCTTTTAAAATTGTCTTTAAATCACTACTTTTTACCGTTTTGATTGCTGTATGTCTTGGTGTGGATCTCCTTGGGTTGATTTTGTTGGGCACTCTGTGCCTCCTGGATCTGGATTTCTGTTTCCTTTCCCAAATTTGGGAAATTTTCAGCTATCATTTCTTCAAATAAATTCTCTGCACTCTTTTCTCTGTCTTCTCTTTCTGTAATGCAAATGTTATTACACTTGATGGTGTTGCCGAGTTCCCTAAGTCTATTTTCATTTTTATTATTTTTTTCTTCTCTCCTATTCAGCTTGATTGCTTTCCATTACTTTGTCTTCCAGTTTGCTGATCTGTTCTTCTGTTCCCTCTAGTATACTTTTTATTCCCTTTAATGTATTTGTAATTTTTAGTTACTGATTCTTCAGTGCTGATTGGTTTTTGTTTTCTTTTTTTTTTAAACGTACTTATCTTTTTAATTTTTAAAATATTTATTTGACAGAGAGAGAGTGCACACGAAGGTGGGGGGCAGCAGGCAGAGGGAGAAGCAGGCTCCCTCAGCAGGGAGCCTGATGCAGGACTAGATCCCAGGACCCTGGGATCATGACCTGAGCCAAAGGCAGATGCTAAACTGACTGAGCCCTCCAGGCGTCCCCTTTTTTACGTTTTCTATCTTTTTGTTAAGGATCTCACTGAGGTCCTCCACTCTTTTCTCAAGTCCAGTGTTATCTTTATGACCATTATTAAATTCTCTGTCTAGGCATATTATCTGTTTAAAATAGCTTTCTGGCTGTGATTTTGCCTTGTTCTTTCATTTGGGACATATTCCTCTGTCTCCTCATTTTGTCTAATTCCGTGTGTCTGTTTCTGTATGTTAGGAAGTAAGCTACATCTACTGCTCTTGAAAGTACTGGCCTTATGAAGAAGAGGTTTTTGTAATGCCCTGTAGTGCAGCATCCCCTGTTTAGCAGAACCTGGCACTTCAGGGGTGTCTCCTGTGTGTGTGTGTGTGTGTGTGTGTGTGTGTGTGTGTGTGTGTGTGTGTGTGTGTGTCTGTCTGTCCCTTGCTGTTATTGCAGAGCCAGTGTTTCCTTCAGTCCAGTCATCTGAAATGGCTTTCTTTGCCTATTGTGGGCAGGGTTAGGTCCCTGTGTTTTTAATGCGCCTGTCTGGTCTTGATTTGAGTCAGACCAGGCATTTGCCAGAAGTGCAGTAGCACTGAACTGCAAGGTGCTTTCCCTGGGTTGTCCCCTGAGAAACTTTTGCTGGTGGGCGGAGCCTGCTGTCAGACCAGATTCCTGTCCCCAGTCTACTGCTGGGGCCATAGTCTGACTGGTGTGTGTGGTTATCTTTCCCTCTCACTGGGGCAGGAGTCACTTTGGAGTGGTACTGGCCCCTGTTGGGGCTGCTTGCACACTGCCAGGCTTGTGGCACCACTTCGGATGGATCTGGCCAAGTGTGTATTGGAGAAGGCAGTTGGACAGGAGAAGGCAGGGGCATTTATGCTGTTGGCAAGTTAGGTAGCTAGTGTTGGCACTGTGTTGGTTTCTGCAGGTATCTAAGGGTCTAGGCTTCAGGGTTGGGGCGGGAAATGGCACCTTGCCAGACCTTTTGTTTCCAGAGAAATCTCCCAATGATCCCTACCCTTCCAGCATACACTCTGAGATTAGTAAACAAATCTCCTTCCCATATACCTCAGGTATTTTTTCAAACTGCTACTTCTATGCTGTATCATCACTGGACTGTTATGCTGTGTCTTTAAGGGTGGGGACTCAGTTTCCTGTTGCCATCCTGGCTCTCCCAGAGCTGAGCCAACTCATTTTGTAAATTCTAGGTGTTAAGCCCCCCTGACTATAAGAACTCATGAAATTATGCCCCTGTGGTTTTCAGAGTCAAATATTATGGGGCTTGTTTTTCCCAATGTTGGTCCCCCATGCCTGGGGTGCCTGGTTTGGGGTCCTTTCCTCTCTCCTCTTCTCATGGGCAGTGTCCCTCCCTTCTAGGCACAGTCCCACAGGTCCATTTAGCTCTGGGCTGCATCTCTGCCTTTCCTACCCTCTTTGATGTAGCCTCTTTTCTACATTTAACTGTCGAGAGTCTGTTCTGCTTGTCTTGCATCATTTTCTGGGTTATTTAAACTGATGTGGGTGTTATCTAGTTGTATCTGTGGAATGAAGTCAGCTAAGGGTCCTGCTACCCTGCCCATGACTGATGGGCAGGTTGAGCTGCCTCTTTGCTTCTTTTTAAATTGAGTTAATTTGTTTGGTTTTGTGTGTTACTGAGTAGTATGAGTTTTGTATAGATTGTGTATATTTACACTTTATCACATATAACATTTGTAAATATTTGCTCCCATTCCATAGGTTGCCTTTTCATTTTGTTGATTTCTTTTGCTGCGTGGAAGCTTTTCAGTTTAATGGAGTTCTATTTATTTTTCTTTTTGTTGTCTTTGTTTTTGGTTTAATCTAAATAATTTATTGCCAAAACCAACGTCAAGGAGCTTAACCCCCTGTGTTTTCTTCTAGCCTTATGTTTTCAGGTCTTAGGTTCAAGTCTTTATTTCATTTTGACTGAATTTTTGTGTATGGTGTAAGATGGGGGTCCACTTTCATTTCATTCATTTACATGTGACCATCCAGTTTTCCCTACCATTTATTTTAGGACAATTTATTACCTTTCACCATTATATTTTCTTGGCTCTTTTGTCATCAATTAACTTATGACATATATGCATGCTAGGCTCTCTATTTTATTCCAGAATCTCAGTCTGTATGTCTATATTTATGCCAGTACCATAGGTTTGTCAGTCCCTGACTGATGATGGTGTGACTTAAAATATTTTGACTTTACAATGATGCAAAAGCTGTATGCATTCAGTAGAAACCATACTTTGAATTTTGAAGTTTGATCTTTTTCTGGGCTAGTGGTATGTAGTATGATACTCTCTCAAGATGCTAGGCAATGGCAGCATGTTGTAGCTCCCAGTCAGCCATGCAGTCAGGAGGGTAAACAATGATACACTAACAACCATTCTGTATCCATACAGCCATTCTCTTGTTCACGTTTGTACAGCATATGATAAGTTACATGAGATATTCAACACTTCATTATAAAATGGGCTTTGTATTAGATTATTTTTCCCAACTGTAGGCTAATATAAAGTGTTCTGAGTATGCTTCAGGTAGGCTAGGCTAAGCTATGAAATTTGGTAGGTTAGGTGTATTAAATGCATTTTCAACTACAATATTTTCAACTTACAATGTCTTTATCAGAATGTAACCCTATTGTAAGTCAAGGAAGATCTATATAGTTTGAATCAAGTGTGATGCCTTCAGCTTTGTTCTTTTTTCTGAAGATTACCTTGGCTATTTGGGGTCTTTTATGGTCCCATACAAATTTTAATAGTTTGTTTTATTTCTGTGAAAAATTCTATTGGAATTTTGATGGGGATTGCATTGAATCTGTAGATTGTTATGAATAGTCTGGACATTTTAACCCTATGGATTCTTCCAATCCATAAGCATGAAATTTCTCACCGTTATTTGTGTATTCTTCAATTTCTTTCATCAGTGTCTTGTAGTTTTCAATATACAGATGTTTCGTCTCTTTTCTTTTTTGCTGCTATTTTAAGTAGGATTGTTTTCTTAATTTCTCATTTTGATAGATTGTTAGTGTATAGAAACACAACTGATTTTTGTATATTCATATTCTGTAACTTTACTGAATTTGTTTATTCTAACAGGTTTTTTTTGGAGTCTTTAGGGTTTTCTATATATATCATGTTATCTGAAAATTAATACAATTTTACTTGTTCTTTTTTTGTTTTGGATGTTCTTTATTTCTTTTTCTTTCCTGATTGCTCTGGTTAGGACTTCCTTGTTATGTTGAAGGAAGGTGATGTGAGTGGGCACCCTTGTTTCTGATCACAGAGGAAAAGGTTTCAGTGTTTCACCTTTGAATGTGAGATTAGCTATGGGCTCGTCATCTATGGCCTTTATTATGTTGAGGTATGTTCTTTCTGTACTCACTTTGTTAGGAGTTTTTATGATAAAAGGATGTTGAATTTTGGCAAATGCTTTTTCTGTAGCTATTGAAACGATCATATGATTTTTAAGCTTTCTTTTGTTAATGCAGTTTATCACATTGATTTGCATATGGTGAGCCATCATTGCATCCCTGGAATGAATCCAGCTTGATCATAGTGAAGGATCTTTTTGCTATTATGTTAAATTTGGTTTGCTGATATTATGTTGAAGATTTTTGCATTCATGTTTGACAGGTATATTGGCCTGTAATTTTCCTTCCTTGTGTGTCTTTGTCTGGTTTTTCTATCAGAGTAATGTTAGTCTGGTAAAATAAGTTTAGAAGTGTTTTCTCTTTTTTTGTTTTTTTGGAAAAGCTTGAGAAGGATTGATACTAGTTATTTTTTAAATGCTTGGTAGACTTCAACAGTACAGCCATCTAGTCTTTGTTCTCTATTGGTTGATTTTTGAATACTGATTCAGTCTCCTTAGTAGTATTGGTCTATTATGATTTCTTATTTTTTCATTATTCAGTTTTGGTAGATTGTATATTTCAAGAAATTATCCATTTCTTATCAGTTGTCCAATTTGTGGTTTATAATTGTTCATAGTAGCTTCTTATGATGCTTTTTATTTGTATTATGTAAGTTGTAATGTCTTTTCCATTTTTAATTTCATTCATGTCTTTTTTTGATAAATGTAGCTAATGGTTTGTTAATTTTATCTTTTCAAAAACTCAACCGCTATTTTCATTGATCTTTTCTATTGTTTTTTTAGTATCTATTTCATTTGTTTTTACTCTCTGTGCTGTAGACTTGTTTCTGCGAACTTTGTGCTTTGTTTTTGTTTTGTTTTGGCCCCTCAGGTGGAAAGTTAGGTGGTTTTCTTGAGCTCTTTCTCTTTTTCTTAATATAGGCATTTATTGCTACCAAATACTGCTTTTGCTGCATCCTGTAAGTTTTTGTATGTTGTGTTTTCATTCTCATTTGTCTCAAGATACATATTTATTTTGTTTTTGTTCTTTGACCTCTTTGTTGTTCAGGAGGATGTTGTTTAGTCTCCATATAAATGTGTTTTCCAGTTTTCTTCTTGGAAGTATTTCTAGGTTTATTTTTTGTTTTGTTTTGTTTTTTTTAAGATTTTATTTATTTATTTATTTAGAGAATATGCATGAGCAGGGAGAGGGGCAGAGGGAAAGGGAGAGAGAGAAAATCCCAAGTAGACTCCATGCTGAGCATGGAGTCTGACGAGGAGGGGGAGAGCTTGATCTCATGACCCTGAGATCATGACTTGAGCTGAAACCAAGAGTTGGATGTTAACTGACTGAGCCACCCAGGGACACTATGATTTCTAGTTTTATGCCATTGTAGTTGGAAGAGATCCTTGATATGATCTCAGTCTTCTTAAATTTAAGACTTTTGTGGATTAACATTTGAGCTGTCCTGGAGAATGATCTATGTGGGCTGTATATTTTGTCGCTGTTGGATGGAATGTTCTATAATATGTTCTGCCTATTAAGTCCGTCTCATCTAATGTATAGTTTAAGAGCAATATTTTCTTATTGATTTTATATCTGATTCTGATGTGTCTGTTCCCCCCCCCCCCCCGCCCCCACCAAGCAATTCTCCAAAAGTAGCTTGGTGTCCTACAATTAGTGGCCTACAATTAAACTCACTTATAATAGTATCTAGCTGGAGATAATGTTAGATTCCTACAAAACTGTTTCTGCCCCCTACTTCAGTCACCAATAGCAAGTCCGAGTTGTCACCTGTACTTCTGACCAACTAGCTATAGATTGGACATTCCATTGAGGCCCTCCTCGGGTTCAATGGATTTGTTAGAGGAGCTCACAGAACTCAGAGAAACATTTTATCTACTTGATTACAGTTTTATTTTAAATGGATGTAGTTCAGGAATAGCCAGATAGAAGAAATACTTAAGGCAGGACACGGGGAAAGAGCATGGAATTTCCATTTCCTTTCCATTTCCATTTCCCCAAATCTCCATGTGTTCACTAACTTGAAAGCTCTCCAAACTCAGTCCCTTTGGTTTTTATGGAGGCTTAATTATGTAGGTGTGATTGATTAAATCACTGGCTATTATTAATTCAACCTTCAGTTCCTCTCTCCTCCAGGAAGTTTATGTTAATAAAGGTACTTTATTAACGTAACAAAAGAACTTCTTTTTTTTTCTTTTTTCATTTTATTTATGTTTTATTTATTTTTTAATACGTTTTTAAATATTTTTAAGATTTAAAGTGTTTAAAGTTTGTAATTCCTAGTAGGAAAACATTATCTGAATGAATACTCTGATGGCAAACCACTAAAGAATGTTTCAGTTGCATGTGGGGCAGAGGGGTAGGGATTCTCTTCACAGCACCCCAGCTTTCTTCATGAGAAGGTCAGAGGTACACTGGTTTGTATTATTGCGACATCCATTAGGTGATCGTTGCTTCTCCTTCAGCAAGGGCTTTCTTTGTCAGAAGGGCATTATGCTTGACCTCCAAATTTGGCTGACAATTTACTGATGAGATTCATAACCTTTGGATTGGTCTGATATTTTGACATGTTCACTGGGTTCTGGGCCACATCCTGGAAGGCCACCATAACTTCTGGATCCTGCATGGCTGCAAGAACCTCTGGATCACTAAGAATTTCATTGAGCCCAGGCATTCCTGCCATTCCAGGCATCCCCCCCTGCCATTCCAGGCATTCCTCCAGGAAAATTACCAGGCATTCCCCCAGGAAAGCCACCTGGGAAAGAGCCATACTGAGCTCCTGATTGTCCTCTGGCTTCTTCCTCCCTCTGGGCTCTCTCATGTTCTTCCCGAGCCTTCTTAACTCTTTCTGTTCTTTCTTTGATCTCTCGTTCTTTACGTTTTCACTCATACTTTCTCCGATGTTCAGCAATTTTCTGGGCCCTCGGTTGAACTTCTTTCTGCATTGCACTAGCATCTTCATTGTAATCCAGTTTACAAGCAAGGGCAAGATCATGTGCTGCTTCTTCCCAATGGCCCAGAAGTCTGTGTGCTTTCCCTCGCCACTTATAAGGCTGAGCTGAATCAGGATTTATTTCAGTAGCTCTGTCACAGTCTCAAATGGCAGCATTTGGCTTCTGTAATTTGATGAAGATACTGGCTCTCGGCATACAGAATGGCCAAGCGAGGATTCAGTTTGATGGCATCTGTGAACAAGTCAATGGCTTTCTGTAGTTCATCATTTAGGATATCAGTGGCAGCCACTTTTTTATTTGCCTGATCCATCATTTCCTCGGTTATCTCTACATTTTCATCTCCCATTTCTTTTTTTTTTTTTTTTTTTTTTTTTAAAGATTTTATTTTTATTATTTATTTGAGAGAGAGAGAATGAGAGATAGAGAGCACGAGAGGGAAGAGGGTCAGAGGGAGAAGCAGACTCCCCGCAGAGCAGGGAGCCTGATGTGGGACTCAATCCCGGGACTCCAGGATCATGACCTGAGCTGAAGGCAGTTGCTTAACCAACTGAGCCACCCAGGCGCCCTCATCTCCCATTTCTTAAGGGGCATCAGTATCTGGTTCAATCACACCTTCATTGTCAATTTCTAGATCACTTTCCTCACTTGATGGTTCGTCTGTCTTTATGTTTTCCTCCGCCTTACTATCTGTTTTTTCTTCCTTGATATTGTCTTCTGATTCAGTTTTATGAGTGGCAGGTGGTATTTTACCCCCCATGCTCTCCACCCACTCTTGCAGGAAGTGCATTTCCTCAGTGTGCAGAACGCTTGGATCCTCCTTACACATTTTCACGAAGGCCCAAAGCTCGCTCACTTTGCAGGGGTCCATGGTCTAGAGGCGGTGGCAGGCGGCAGGCGCGGCTGAGCTTTTTTTTTTTTTTTTTTTTGCTCTCATTAAGAAATTCCAAGGGTTTTAGGAGCTCTGTGCCAGGATTGGGGATGAAAACCAAATATACTTTTCTTGTTATATGTCAGAGTATCATAATGATCAGTCTTTTGTTGAATGTGGATTATTGAAGTCTTGCGCTATTATTCTGTTGCTGCTGCTTGCTTCAGCTCTGTTTATATTTGCTTTATAAATTTAGATGCTCCATTATTGGGTGCATTAGTGTTTACAATTGTTATATCTTCTTGATCATTTGACCTCTTTGTCATCATGTAATAATTTTCTTTGTCTCTTGTTACAGTCTTTGGCTTAGAGTCCATTTTGCTTGATATAGGTATGCCATCCCAGCTTTCTTTTGGTTTCACTTGTATGAAATATCATTTTTCCATGTGTTCACTTTCAGTCTGTGCATGTCCTTAAAGCTAAAGTGTGTCTTTTACATGCAACTTCTAGTTGGGTTATTTAAAAAAAAAATCTAATAAGCAACTCTGTCTTTTGATTAGAGAATTGAGACCATTTACATTTAAAGAAATTATTGCTAGTTATGGACTTACTGTTGCCATTTTGTTAAGTGTTTTTTGGTTAATTCCTCTCTTCCCTTTTTTCTCTCTTGCCCTATTGCTTTGTAGTTTGATGATTTTCTGTATGGTATGCTTTGATTCCTTTTTAAAAATTTTTCTTTATAGGCTCTTACTTTGTGTTTATCCTGAGGCTTATATAAAACATTACAGTCCGTTTTGAGCTGATAACTAACTTGAGATGTACATCAAAGCTCTCCCACTTCCGTGTGTGTGTGTGTGTGTGTGTGTGTGTGTGTGTGTGTGTGTGTGTGTGTGTTTCAGACTTTACTTTTAAGTAATGTCTACACCCTCTGTGAGGCTCAAACCCACAACCAGGAGATCAAGAGTCTCACACTCTCCTTACTGGCACCCTCACATTTTTTTGATGTCACAATTTGCATTTTTTCATTCTGTGTCTGTTATCAAACTGTTGTAGTTATATTGTAATCCTATTTCTTCCATAAGAGAATTATAAGTGATTGCCCACCACCATTAAATTTGAATATTCTGAATTTATTTATATATTTCTCTTTACTATTGAGTTTTATACTTTAGTATGTTTTCCTGTTACTGATATCTTTAATTTCAGTTTGAAGAATTCCCTTTAACTTTTCTGGTAAGGCTGGTTTAGTGGTAACAAACTCCATAACTTTTGTCTGTCTGGAAAACTCCATCTTTCTTTAATTCCGAAGGATAACTTTGCTGGTAGGGTATTCTTGGTTGGTAGGTCTTTTTCTGTTAGCACCTTAAATATATTGTGCTACTCTATTCTTTCTTTCTTTTTTTGTTTTGGTAGTTTTATGGTTTTATTAACACAAATATGACGTGCACAACAAGCTGTCTGTTTGTTTTCTTTGCTGCACAGCCTGGCGTTGGGATTGGTAACTCTGTTTGCCAGCTGGGCTGCTCTTTCCACGATAGCTTTGCGGTTCTTGGAGGATACATTGTGAGCAATCTCTGCACAGTAAGATTTGTTGCACATCAGCAGCACTTCAAGCTCCTTGTCGTTGTGGACTAGGAACTTCTGGAAGCCACTGGGCAACATGTGCTTTGTTTTCTTGTTGCTCCCATAACCAATGTTTTGCCTCAAGATCTGGCCCTTGCATCTTCTGTGCACCCTATTGTCAGTGCCTCTGGGTTTCCGCCAGTTGTGCTTAATTTTGACATAGCGGTCTGACTGGTGCCAGATGAACTTCTTGGTCCTTTTTTTAATGATCTTGGGAGGTCTGAGGGCAGCCATGATGTCCAGTAACAGATGGCTGCCACCTCCGCAGGCAGCCCTGAGGAAGAGAGCTGTGCTACTCTATTCTGGCCTGCATAGTTTCTGCTGAAAAATCTGCGAACAATCTTATGGGGGATCTTTTGGGAGTAACAAGTTGTGTTTCTCTTGCTGCTTTTAAGAATCTCTCTATCTTTAACTTTGACAATTTCAATATGATGTGTCTTGGTGTTTATTTTTTTTGTATTTATATTATTTGGTACTTTATAAGTTTCCTGGATGTGAGTCTGTTTCATTTTTCTTGTTAGGGAAGTTTTCAGTCGTTATTTCTTTGAATAAGCTTGGGACCACTATCATGGGTATATTTGGTTTAGCTAATGTTGACCCGTATGTCCCTTAACAGTCTATTGTTTTTCATTCTTCTTTTTTTTTTTTACCAGCTCTTTTAATTGGATGAATTCCACTGCTCTGTCTTTGAGCTCAGTGATCTTTTCTTCTACTTGATCTAGTCTTCTGTTGCTCTGTTGAAATTTTCAGTGAAGTTACTATACTGTTCAGCTCTGTTATTTCTGTTTGGTACTTTCTAATATTTTTTCTTTGTTGGAATTCTCACTTTGTTCATGCATTTTTCTGCTGACCTCAGTAAGCATCATTATGACCATTATTTTTAACTCTCTATCATTCAAATCAGTTATCTCCATTTCATTAAGATCTCTTTTGGAGATTTATTTTGTTCCTTTTTTTGAAATATGTTCCTGTTTCTTAATGTTCCTTCACTCTCTATTTTGGTTTCTGTGTGTAAGTAAAAGTAGCCATATCTCCCAATCTAAAAAAAATATGTAGTATTTTAATTAAAATTAAATTAAAAGAATTTTAATTAAAGGTTAATTGACATACAGTATTGTAGTAATGATTTAAAATCATATAAGCGTAGTTAATTTCTGTTACTATACAAAGTCATTACAGTATTATTGACTATATTCCCTATGCCATATTTTACATTCCTATGACCTATTTAGTTTATATAATTGGAAATCTGTACCTCTTAATCCTCTTCATTGATTTCACCTTTTTTTTTCCATCCCCCGCGCCTCTGGCAGTCACTTGTTTGTTCTGTTTAATTAGGAGTTTGTTCCTTTTCTTTTTTATGTTGTTTGTTAATTTGTTTTGTTTTAGATTTCATATATAAATGAAATAAAGTGGTATTTGTCTTTCTTTGACTTATTTCACTTAGTATAATATCCTCTAGGCTATCCATATTGTGAATGGCAAGATTTCATTTTTTATGGCTGAGTAATACTCCATTGTGTATATGTACCACATCTTTCATATCCATGGAAACTCAGGTTGTTTCCATATCTTGGCAATTGTAAATAATGCTGCAATAGACATAGGAGTGCATATATCTTTTTTAGTCAGTGTTTTTGTTTTCTTCATGTAAATGCCTAGTAGTAGAATTACTGGATCATACGATTTTTTTCACTTTTAATTTTTGGATGAACCTCCATACTGTTTTCTACAACGGTTGCACTAATTTACATTCTCACCAACAGTGCATAAGGGTTCCCTTTTCTCCACATCTTCACCAACACGTTTTTTGTGTGTTTTTGATACTAGCCATTCTGACTGGTGTGAGGTGATAGCTCATTGTGGTTTTGATTTGCATTTTCCTGATGATTATTGATTTTGAATATCTTTTCATATGTCTGTTGGCCATCTGTATGTCTTCTTTGGAAAAATGTCTATTCATGTCCTCTGCCCATTTTTAATTGGATTTTTTGGGGGGCATTTTTGAGTTGTAGGAATTTTTTATATGTTTTGGATATTATCCCCTTATTGGATACATCATTTGCAAATATCTTTTCTTGTTAACTAGGTTGCTGTTTTGTTTTGTTGATGGTTTCTTTCACTGTGCAAAAGCTTTTCGGTTTGATGGTAGTCCCAGTTTATTTTTGCTTTTACTTTCCTTTCTAAGGAGGCAGATTCAGAAAAATATTGCTAAAGTCGATGTCTAAGAGTTTACTGCTTATGTTTTCTTCTAGGAGTTTTATAGTTTCAGATCTTACATCTACATCTTTGTCCATTTTGAGTTTATTTTGGCGTGTAGTATGAGAAAGTGGTCCAGTTTTATTCTTTTCCATGTAACTGTCCAGTATTCCCAATACTGTTTATCAAAAAGACTGTCTTTTTTCTATTGTATATTTTTGCTTCCCTTGTCATAGATTAGTTGACCATGTAAACGTGGGGTTTTTTCTGAGCTATTTGGTCTTGGTGATGTATTTTTGTATCAATATCATATTGTCTTGATTACTATTGCTTTGTAGTATACTTTGAAATCTGGGATTCTGATGCCTTCAGCTTCATTCTCCTTTCTCAACATTGCTTTGGCTATTCAGTGTCTTTTGTGGTCCTATCCAAATTTTAGGATTATTTATTCTGATTCTCTGAAAAATACAGTCAGTATTTTGATAGAGTTTGCACTGAATATGTGGGTTGCTTTGGGTAGTAAGGACTTTTTTTTTTTTTTTTTTGAGAGAGAGCGCAAGCAGGGAGCAGAGGGAGAGGGAGAAGCAGACTCCCTGCTGAGCAGGGAGCCCAATGTGGGGCTCAATCCCAGGACCCTGGGATCATGACTTGAGCCAAAGGCTGTCGCTTAACCAACTGAGCCACCCAGACGTTCCAGTAAGGAGATTTTTACAATATGAATTTTTTCAGTCCATGAGCACAAAGTATTTTTCCATTTATTTGTGTTGCCTTCAATTTCTTTCATCAAGGTCTTAATCATTTTCAGAGAACAGGTCTTTCACCTCTTTGGTTAAATTTATTCCTAGGTATTTTATTCTTTTTTTTATTTAAGACATTTATTTGAGAGACAGAGACTGTGAGCAGGGGGAGGGACAGAGGGAGAAGGAAAGAAGCAGGTTCCCTGCTGAGGGCAGAGCCCAATGTGGGGCCGGATCCCACAACCCATAAGATTATGACTGGAGCCAAAATCAAGGGTCCCCACTTAACTGACTGAGCCACCCAGGCATCTCTATTTTATTATTTTTTTTTGATGCAATTGCAAATGGAATTGTTTTCTTAATTTCTCTTCTATTTCATTTTTAGTATATAGAAACACAACAGATTTCTGCACATTAATTTTGTATCCTGCAACTCTCCTGAATTCGTTTATTCTAATAGTTTTTTGGTGGAGCCTTTAGAGTTTTCTATGTATAGTATCATGTCATCTGCAAATAGTGACAAGTTGAGTTCTTACCGATTTGAATGTCTTTTTCTTGTCTGATTACTACAGCCAGGACTTCCAATACTTGGTTGAATAAAAGATGTAGAGTGAATATCCTTGTCTTGTTCTTCATTTCAGAAAACAGCTTTCAGATTTTCACCATTGACTATGTTAGCTGTGGGTTTGTCATATATGTCATATATTATGTTGAGGTATGTTCCCTCTAAACCCACTTTGTTCTGAGTTTTTATGATGAAAGGAAACTGAATTTTGTCAAATTTTTTCTATTTCATCATCTATTCAGATGATCACGTGATTTTTATCTTTAACTTTGTTAATATGATGTATCATGTTAATTCGCGTATATTGAACGGTCTTTGCATCCCTGAGATGAAATGCAGTTGATTGGTGAATGGTCCTTTTAATGAATTTTTAAAAGTTTTTGTTGTGTTTTGGTGTTAGGGTAATAGTGGCCTCTTAGAACGAATTTGGAGGCAATCCTTCCTCTTCTGTTCTTTGGAATAGTTTGAGGATAGGTATTAACTCTTATGTAAATGGTAGAATTTACCTGTGAAATCATCTTGTCCTGGACTTTTGTTGAGTTTTGTGATTACTGATTTTATTCATTACTTGTAATGGCCTGTTCAGAATTTCTATTTCTTTCTGTTCAGTTTTGGAAGGTTGTTGTATGTTTCTAGGAATTTATTAATTTCTTCTAGGTTTTTTTTTTTAAAGATTTTATTTATTTATTTGACAGAGAGAGATACAGCAAGAGAGGGAACACAAGCAGGAGGAGTGGGAGATGGAGAAGCAGGCTTCTGGCTGAGCAGGGAGCCTGATGCGGGGCTCGATCCCAGGACCCTGGGATCATGACCTGAGCTGAAGGCAGACACTTAACGACTGAGCCACCCAGGCGCCCCAGTTTCTTCTAGGTTTTTAATTTGTTGCTATATAATTTTTTGTAGTAGTGTTTTACAATCCTGTGTATTTCTGTAGTATCAGTTGTTAATTCTTCATTTCTGGTTTTATTTTTTTGAGCCCCATTCTTTGTTTTTCTTAATGAATCTAGTTTAAAGTGTTTTTTTTTTTTTTAATTTTAATTTTTCTTTTCAAAGAACCAGCTCTTAATTCATTGATTTTTTTATAGTCTCTATTTTATTTATTTCCATTTTAAGCTTTATTATTACCTTTTTTCTACTAATTTATGGCTTTGTTCTTTTTTCTGGTTCCTTAAGGTATAAAGATATATTGTTTATTTGAGAGTTTTCTTATTTCTTGAGGTAGACCTATATTGGTAAATTCCCTCTTAGAACTGCCTTTCCTGTGTCCCATAGAATTTGAACTATTGTATTTCCATTTTCATTCGTCTCCAGATATTTTTTGGTTTCCTATTTGATTTCTTCATTGATCCATTGGTTTTTTAGTAGCATGATGTTTAGCCTCCACATGTTTGTGTTTTTTTCCCCCAGGTTTTTTTCTTGTAATTCATTTCTAGGTTATATTGCTCATATTGTACATTCCATGTGCATTTGAAAAGAATGTGTAATCTGTTTTGGGAATGTTTTGTGTATATATCTGTTAAGCCCGTGTGGTCTAATGTGTTTTCAAGTTCACTGTTTTTTTTTTTTTTTTTTTTATTGATTTTCTGTCTGGATAATCTTCCATTGATGTAAATGGGGTGTTAAAAATCCACTACTGTTATTGTGTTACTGTTAATTTCTCCCTTTGTGTCTGTTAATATTTCTTTTATGTGTTCAGAAGCTCCTATGTTGGGTGCAGATACTTAGAATTGTTATGTTGTGGTTTTGGATCGATTCCTATTTCAGTATGTAATACCCTTCTTTGTGTCTTCTTATGGTCTTTATTTTAAAGTCTATTTTGTCTAAATATTGCAGCCCCAGCTTTTTGTTCATTGGTTTGCTTCCATTTGCAGTATCTTTTTCCATCTCTTCTCTTTCAGTCTGTATGTGTCTTTAGCTTTTTGTTCATTGGTTTGCTTCCATTTGCAATATCTTTTTCCATCTCTTCTCTTTCAGTCTGTATGTGTCTTTAGGTTTGAAGGAAGTCTTTTTGTAAGTTGGGCTTTTAATCCATTCAGTCAGCCTATGTTTTTTTATTAGAGCATTTAGTCCATTTACATTTAAAGTAGTTATTGGTTGGTGTGTACTTATGCCATTTTATTCATTGTTTTCTGGTTGTTTTTGTACTTCTTCTTTATTCTTTTCTTGCTCTCTTCCCTTGTGATTTGATGACTTTCCCAGTGGTGTTTGTATTTTTTTCTCTTTGTTCTCTGCACATCTATTATAGATTTTTAGTTTGTGGTTACCAGGAGTTTCATATATAATATCCTGTGTATATAGTAGTCTACATTAATTTGGGTGTGACTTAAGTTAGAACACATTCATAAAACACATTTACTGCCCTCTCCATGCTTTGTATATTTTTGTTTTTTTTAGATTTTATACCTAAAATGTATATAGAGCTTTATAGTGACTGATCCAGTGTCTTTCCTATATGTTTGCTTTTGCCGGTGCATTTTTTTCCCTTCATTATTTTTCTTTGTTTTGACCTTTTCTACTTGAAGAAGGCTGGCTTAGTGGTGATGAACTCCTTTTTTGTTTGTCTGGAAACTCATCCTCCTTCAATTCTGAATGATAACCTTGCAGGGTACATTATTTTTAGTTGTAAGTTTTCTCCTTTTAGCATTTTGAATATATCACATACTTATTTCTGGCCTGCAATGTTTCTCCTGAAAGGAGGAAAAATCAGCTGATAGTCTTATGTGGTTTCTCTTGTATGTAACCATTTGCTTTTCTCTTTCATTTAAGAGACTCTCTTTATCTTTACTTTTTGACATTTTAATTATTATATTTCTTGGTGTGGCCCTCCTTGGGTTCATCTTGTTTGGAGCTTTCTTTGCTCCTGGACCTGGATGTCTATTTCTTTCCCCAAGTTAGGGAAGTTTTCAGCTATTACATCTTCAAATAAGTTTTCTGCTCCATTCTATCTCTTTTTCTCTGAAACCCTTATAATATCAAGGTTATTATCTCTCTATTCCAGAGATCCCTTAAGCTATCATCAATTTTTTGTTGTTCTTTTTTTGTTTGTTTTTGGGTGCTTTCCACTACTCTGTCTTCCAGATTGCTGTCTCTTCTTCTGCATTCTCTAATCTGCTATTGATTCCCTGTGGTTTATTTTTCATTTTAGTTATTTTTCAGTTCTGATGGTTTCTTTTTATATTTCCTCTTTGTTGAAGTTCATCCACTCCTCCCTCAAGTTCAGTGAACGTCTTTATGACGTTCACTTTATCACGTATTAGTTTGAACTGTTCATTGGGTAGATGGCTTATTTCTGTCTTGTTTAGTTTTCTGTGTGTGTGTTTTTTTCCTAAAGATTTTATTTATGTATTTGACAGAGAGAGAGAGAGGGCAGGAACACAAGCAGGGGGAGTGGGAGAGGGATAAATAGGCTTCCTGCTGAGCAGGGAGCCTGATGCGGGGCTCAATCCCAGGACCCCGGAATCATGACCCAAGCCAAAGGCAGATGCCTGATGACTGAGCCACCCAGGTGCTCCTCTGTGGTTTTGTTTTATTCTTTTGTTTGGAACATATTCCTTTGTCTCTTCATTTTCTCTGACTCTGTTTCTGTGTATTAGATAGGTCAGCTCCTGGTTTTGAAAGTAGTGCTCTTATGTAGAAGGATCCTGTAGGGCCCAGTAGTACAGTTGCCCCTGGTCATAAGAAGCAGGCACTCTAGGGGTGTCCCATGTGTGGCTGCATGTACCTTCCTGTTGTGATTGGACTGTGATTGCTGTGGGTTCCCTGATAGTTGGGGCCAGCCCTCAGCCCAACTGTCTGCAGTGACTGGCCCTGACTACTATGGGCTCGCTGATGGGCAGGGCTGGCCCCTGGATGAGAGGCCCATGCTGATGGCTTGACTTGACTTCCCCTTCTTTGAGGCAGGAGCTGCTTTGGAGTGGCACTGGTCTGACTGCGCTTCCTGCTGGGTGGGGCATAGTGGGAGCTGCTTTGGAGGGGTGCCTGTTGGGGCGGGTGGGTTAGGTACATAATTGCAAGGGAACGCCAGGGCAGGACCAGTAGTGCTAGCGAACTACATAGTGTCAGAACTGGTTCTCACAAGTATCTGGCCAGCTAGGTTGAAGGAGGGCAAGAAAAATTGTGCCAGCATTTCCATTCCCAGAGAAAGCTTCTACAGATCCCTGCCTGTCTGGCACATGCCCTAAAATTAGTCGGTAAATCTCCTTTTATTTATAACCCTGGTGCTTTTCAGTCTGCTATTTTTGTGCTGGATCTTGGACCAAGTGATATGGCATGCTGGCTCTTTAAGAGTGGAGTATCAGTTTTTCTATAGCCTTCTGGCTCTTCTGGAGTCAAGCCCCACTGACTTTGAAATCCTGACATTGTGAGGGCTTGTCTTCTGGTGCAGGTTCCCAGGGCTGGGGGTTCCTGATATCAGGATCTATTCCCTTGCTGCTTACAAGGATGTCCATCCTTGTGAGATCCTTCCTGTTTATAAGTTGTCTCACCAGAGGACTTCATTCTTGACTCTATCTTGACAACAAAACCCTATCTCTGCACCTGCTACCCTTCTCAGAGTGGCTGCTTCATGATCTCTGGAGGATCTGTTCTGCTAGCCTTCAAGTCATTTTCAGAGTCAGTTGCATTATATTAAGTTGTTGCCTTGCTGTGTCTGTGGGAAGAGGTAAGCTCAGGATCTTCCCCTTGATCTTCCCTGAATCTCCCTCTTCTCCCAGTTTTGACAAAAAGATCTTGTGAAGTAAATGAATCTCCTTGATCAGCTAGGCCCTACCTCCTAGTTGTCTCTCACACTTTTGTCATTGTCCAAGTCTTCTTTGTTCTTAGTGTTTCTTAGTAGTAGATGGTGTGCCAAGACACATCCGTGTCCCATTGGGTAGGATTGCAGTTAGCACCTGGTTGCTAACCCTCAGGCAGCAGCTGGGTATGTTATGTATTTTAGCCCCTTCCAGGATGAAACTGGGAGATGAGCTTTTTTGCCTGTTCCTCGGTGCTAGCCACTGGTTTATGTTTCTGTGCCCAGTAAGAACTCTTTCTTTGTTTGCTACATTTCTATGGTACCTGTGAATGCAAGCCCCATTGGCTATTAGAACCAGGTGATCAGGAGACTTATTCTTTGGGTGGCTGTCACAAAAGCTGTGGCTTTAAATAAGCTGTACAAGCTCCTTCCAGGCAGATACTGGTGATTTGGTTTTACTGGAGTGGGCTGGAGTTCTGGAGAAAGCTAGAGAGATGTCTTCAGAAGATCACAGCCAGCCTGTTGATGCCTCCTAGATTAGAAGCCTTGCCCTAAAGTAGTATCTTTTGAGGTAAGCAGATAAACCTTTTTCAGGGAACTAATGAGACTAAGAGATTTTGCCTGGTCACTACTTGCTTAGCCCTGGGGTGATAAGCAGTTAAGAATTGTTTCTTTGTTTACTAAAGTCCTACTGGTTTCTTGAATGGAAGCCCCTTTGGCTATGAGTGTGAGGGCATCCAGTGACCTATTCTTTGGGTGGCAGCTATCTCCTTCTAGGGAGATACGATGTGTTGGAGTGGTTTGGAAAAAGGCAGGAGAGCTGTCCTCTGGCTTTCTCACTTTCTGGAGCGGTTTGCAGCCAGCTGCTAAAGTCTGCTGGAATTATAAGCCTGGATCTCAGGAAGGAGCTTGTAAAGTGTGCAGATAAACCTTTTTCAGGGAAAGGCTGGAAGATAGATGATTTACCTACTCCATGATGAATGCTGAGGGGTAGCTGTGGTGAGTGCTACACACCCATTAAGAATTTGCTTATGTCAAGTTTGCTATAGTCTTGTGGGTCTCCTGGACACAGGCCCTGTTGGCTTTCAGAGCTGTGTTTTTGGGAACTTACCTGTCTAGTGAGGGCCCTGAAAATTGGGAGTGCTGGATATGTAGTACAAACCATTTGCTCCTCAGGTCAAAACTAGGAATTGGGGGTTCCCACCCAACTCTATGGCACTGTGCTAAGGGGGGAGGAATGTGTTTATGGTAAGAGTGTGTCACAGCCTTTCCTACCTGTTCCAATGTGGGTGTTTTCTCAATTATCTGGTATGTAGGAGTCACTCAGCTAGTTTTTGAACCTCTTTCAGAGGCAATGCTGCAAATGTAGCTGTACATCGGTGTGTCTGTGGGAAGAAGAGGCCTCAGGAGCCTTCTGTATTGCCGTCTTAACCCTTGTGGAACAACAAAAAGAACATTACTGTCTTATTTTGACACTCACCTAAGCAAAACCATTAGAAGCAACTATTACGAATACACACACACACACACACACACACAAACACACACGCACATACACATACACATATCTGACAGCCAAATAAAAAATTACTTTTGGATCATCAACTATTTTAATTTTATTGTATAACATTTTAAAAGTAGATATTTGTACTCTTTGGCAGCCCAGCATCTGAGCCCCTTGTGTGTGTGTGTGGGGGGGATATTTCCCACCTTATGAGTTTTGGTGCTAGGCACAGGCCACCATCCTCTAAAGAATATGGAAAAAAAAAACCCCACAAAACCCAACACAAAAAACACAACAAAACCCAGATAATGTGTTTCAGTCTGTTTTACACCTAGGAAATGGGCATATGATCTAAGCTCTGACTTCGATGCACTTGTTCTATACTTTGAATCAGCAGTTAGTGAAGCCAAAGAAAGAATACAGAGCATCTGTTGTAGTTGCAGGCGGTTGTAGGAGCTGTAGCAGGATTGAATTTTCAGGGACAGTAATGTTAGTGATGCCAGAGGAGGTATTTTACTGTCCAGGAATGGAGATGGTGAAGCTGCCTCCTTGGCCACTTTGGCCAAGTTAGTAGTCTTTAACTTTTAGCAAGCACCTTTAGTCCACGTGATTGGTTAAACCTTTCTTTGTGTAGCTATAGATCATGTATTGTTTCCCAGAAAGACTCAGAACCAAACCCTCTCGCACAGCCTCTGAGTACCGCGGTGATATCTGTAGCTGGCACCATCTAGTCTGCAAGCAATCAAGAAGTGTTAACAGACCACTGTGCTCCCCTTTTACTGATTTTTAAAAAAATTTTTAAATTAAAATTTTTTAATTTTACTGAGTTTTTATTTAAATTCCGGTTAGTTAACATAAAGTATAATGTTCCTGGTGTATAATATAGTCATTCCACATTTCCATAAAACACCCAGTGCTCCTCACAAAGTGCCCATCTTAATCCCCCATCACCTATTTAACCCATCCTCCAACCTGCTTCCCCTCTGATAACCATCAGTTTGTTCTCTATAGTTGGTTTCTTGGTTTTCTTCTCTCTTCCCCCCCATGATCATTTGTTTTGTTTCTTAAATTCCACCTATGAGTGAAATGATATGGTATTTATCTTTGACTGACTTATTTTGCTCAGCATAATACTCTCTAGCTCCATCCACTTCATTGCAAATGGCAAGATTTCATTCTTTTTGATGGCTGAGTAATATTCCAGTGTGTGTGTGTGTGTGTGTGTGTGTGTGTGTGTGTGTGTGTGTGTACACACACCACATCTTCTTTATCCATTCACCAGTTGATGGACACTTGGGCTGTTTCCATAATTTGGCTATTGGTAATAATGCTGCTATAAGCATCACGGTGCATGTATCCCTTTGAATTAGTATTTTTGTATTCTTTGGGTAAATACCTAGTAATACAATTGCCGAATCATAGGGTAGTTCTATTTTTAACTTTTTGAGGAATCTTCATATTATTTTCCACAGTAGCTGTACCAGTTTGTGTTCCCACCAGCAGTGTAAGAGGGTTCCCCTTTCTCTGCATCCTCACCAACACCTGTTGTTTCCTGTATTGTTAATTTTAGCCATTTTGACAGGTGTGAGGTGACATCTCATTGTAGTTTTGCTTTGCATTTCCCTGATGAAGAGTGATGTTGAGTATCTTTTCATGTGTCTATTGGCCATCTATATGTCTTCTTTGGAAAAATGTCTTTTCAGGCCTTCTGCCCATTTTTTAACTGGATTATTTGTTTTTTGGGTGTTGAGTTTGGTAAGTTCTTTATACATTTTGGACACTAATACTTTATCAGATATGTCATTTGCAAATGTCTTTTCCCATTCTGTAGGTTGCCTTTCAGTTTTATTGTTTCCTTTGCTGTGCAGAAGCTTTTTATTTTGATAAAATCCCAGTAGTTTATTTTTGCTTGTTTCCCTTGTCTCTGGAGACATATCTAGTAAGAAGTTGCTATGGCTGATGTCAAAGAAGTTACTGCCTCTGTTCTCTTCTAGGATTTTAATGATTTCCTATGTCAAATTTAGGTCTTTCATCCATTTTGAATTTATTTTTGTGCATGGTGTAAGAAAGTGGTCCAGTTTAGCTTTTTTTTTTTTTTAAGATTTTATTTATTTGTCAGAGAGAGAGAGAGAGAGCATGCACAAGCTGGGGGAGTGGAAGCAGATGTAAAAGCAGACTCCCTGCTGAGCAAGGAGCCTGATATGGGACTCAATCCCATATCAGGATCATGGCCTGAGCCAAAGGCAGACACTTAATGCCTGAGCCACCCAGGCATCTCTGGTTTAGTTTTTTAAACTTTTTTTTTTTTTTTTTTAAGTAGGCTCCACACCCAACATGGGGCTTGAACCCACAACCCTGTGATCAAGAGTTGCATGCTTCACTGACTAAGCTAGCCAGGCTCCTCCACTTTCATTCTTTTGCATGTTGCTATCCAGTTTTCCCAACACCATTTGTTGAAGAGACTTTTTTCCATTGGATATTCTTTCCTGCTTTGTTGAAGGTAAATTGACCATATAGTTGTGGTTTTCCCCTTTTAGTGATAACTGCCCTAAATAAAATTTCTTTAAAAATCTTTGGGTTGTGGTTAAGTGGCTGCCTTTGGCTCGGGTCATGATCCTGTGGTCCTGGGATCGAGCCCCATGTCTGGCTCCCTCCTCAGCAGAGAGCCTGCTTCTCCCTCTCCCTCTGCCTGCCACTCTGCCTACTTGTGCCCTCTCTATCTCTCTGTCAGATAAATAAATAAAATCTTAAAAAAAAAAAAATCTTTGGGTTGGGGGTAAATATTTGTGCCAAGCAGAGAAACCTCAGAGTTGGTTTTTGCGCAGGAGTCCACCTTCTCTCCAGGTAGCCAGCCTCCCGAATAAAGCTCAAATTCCTTTCCAATTAAAACTCATCTCTTGAATACTGGCTTTTCAAGCGAAGAACAGCTGAACTTGGTTGGGTTTTCTGTAACAGTGGTACAGTCAGTGGTGTCCAGTGTTGACCTGTGTGAGCAGTGGCGTCCTTATTGAAACTAATTATGGCATGGTTTTGACTGTGACCTCACAGCCTAGACTGTCTTGTTCCTGCAGGTTGCCAAATCTGCTTATCAGCCCTCTTGGCAGGTCTGTTGGCTACCCAGTTTTCTTTTATTTTTTATTTATTAAAAAAATTTTTTTTAGATTTATTATTTATTTGAGAGAGCATGAGCCAGTGGGGAGGGGCGGGGGGGGGCAGAGGAAGAGGGAGAAGCAGACTCCCTGTTGAGCAGAGAGCCAGTGTGGGGGCTCAATTCCAGGACCTTGAGATCATGACCTGAGCTGAGAGCCAAAGATAGATGCTTAACCGACTGAGCCACCTAGGCGTCTCTATGCAGTTTCCTTTTAATACATTTATTTTCTGTTTAAATTAACCAAAGGTGCTTTCAGTTTCTTGTAACTAAAAATCCTAATTGATGCAATGTTTTTCTTTAGTGCAGCTAATTGAGAGACACTGTTTAGTAGCATCAGTCACCCTAATAACAATCTAAAATGTTCTATTTAAGAAATTACCTTTGACTTCTACATCAGGATCCTTTTTCACTTTTATATGGTAGTAGGCTGATACAGCAGCTGGTCTTGAGTTTTTTTTTATTTAAGATTTTATTTAATTGAGATAGAGCGAGAGCATGAGAGAGAACACAAGCAGGGCAGAGGGACAGAGGAAGAGGGAGAAGCAGTCTCCCCGCTGAGCAGGCGCCAGATGAGGGACTCGATCCCAGGACCCTGACTGAGGTCATGACCTGAGCTAAATGTTCAATTGACTGAGCCACCCAGGCGCCCCTTGAGTCCTTAATTGACTTTTCTTAGGCACATAGTGATGGGGATTATGTACTACAGAGAACTTGGTGAGAGCTGTAAGAGTGTCCTGGTTAATAGAAAGCCAGTCTGGAATGAAAGCTCTTGATATTTACATATATAAAGATGAATTTAGACTTTGACTTGTCCCCAGTTCTGCTGATCTTTATAGTGGGAGCTGCTTATAGAATTGATGTCTCTTCTTATTATCTGTTTATAAACTGAAATGCTTAATGTTGCTGGCTCTGTCATACTTCTTGTATTTCTGAACTTTGAAAAGTCACTTTGCTTCTTATGTGAGTTTTCTGTAAATTTTAAAATGATGGGGAATAAACTAATCTCTAAGATCTTCTCCATCCTTAACATTTGTGAGGTGTTAATGAAATGTAATTTATTTCCTTTTTCTTTTCTAAAGTTTGAATGCCAGCAGTATGCTTATGATGCTGCATAGAACAGAATAGATTGGGTTCTTTGTTCATTGAACTCAAAATGGTCAATTAAGACATAGCTATTGGGAAATATGTTAAAGAATTAAGTTCAGTAAGTGGTAAGTATGAGGGTATTCAGTAACTCATGTAGTTTCTGAAAATTTGGAAAAATTTCATTTGGAAAAATGAACACCTTTGTGTATTCACAGTTAACATACTTGGAAAGCAGTGTAATGCACTGGTTAAAAACTTTAAAATCAGAATTCTTGGATTTGAATCTCCAATTTACACCAATCAGCAATGTGACTGTGGGCAAGTTACTTAACCTCTCTTAATTTCTTCATCAGTAAAATAGGGATAAAAATAGATCTTACCTTATGGAGTTGCTGTGAAGATTAAATGAATTTATACATATAAAGTGTCCAAAACATTTAGGGTGGTGCAAGATATATAGTACTTGTTAATTAGCCATTTTTATTTTCATATTCTTATATAATCTCATATAGCTGATATACATTTTATTTTATTTATTTTTATTTTATTTATAATTCTTGCACAGATCTTGAATTTGAGACCATAGTTTCATGTATATCCAAAAGCTATATTGTGCAGATCTTTTTAAATTGTCAAGAATGTTTTATAGCATTCCATTATTACTAATAGAGCAAATATTTTATAACTGTTAAATACTGTGCTGTCATTGGGATTCAGTGCAGTGTTTAGCACAAAGATCATAGGTATAAGGCACATCCATAATGACTAGCTATTTTTTTTAAAGAAGTTAGTACATATAACTGATACATTAATATAACTGAAATTTCTCTAATAATAAAATTTCCTTAGATCCAGATAGATTTTGATCTTCTCTCTATTCCCTCCTGATTTTAGTAGAATATTGAAATAATAAGGTAAAGCAAGAAAATAGCAGTTTTGACCGAGAATATTGCTATCAAATGAGAAATTTTCAGGGATACATCTTTTCCAATGCATTTCTTTCTCTTTGTTTATATTGATTTTATAATCCAGGTTTATTCATTGTAGGTATAGAGTCTTTTTTACTATTTCTTGGATTTTCTAAGAAAATTTTGTGAAACAGTATATACTATAACATTTTCATAATTTCTTTTCAGAAAATAATATAATTCTTACTATACTTTTAGATTTTAATTTCAAGTCATCAGTTCAGCTAAAATGGCAATCATTTTAGGGACTATTTCTTTAATCATAATATCTTTTGTCTTGTTTCCTTTTTCAGTACCAGGGTTCTGATGAAGCAGGAAAGGAGAAAGCAAAAGGTAAAGAAAATACATTTTTATTTATATTAGCCTTATAAGAACAGTGATCTTTTGAAGTGTTTTTTGAAGGTTAATAAATTCACCTAAGTAATTGGAAGACCATCCAGTCTTCTCTGTTTTGTAGATAGTTTGATCAGTCAACCGTTTTCTTAGGCAGGGACTTAAAGATCATTGTTGATTCTTGTCATTCTAGTTCCAAAATATATCCCAGTCTTTTAAGGAAAGTCTGATCACTTCTCACTACCTGTCCTACGAGTACCCCGATTCAAATAATCATTTTTTAGTTTTTTTTTCTTACATCGATTTTATTATATGAAGTTGAGCATGTATATATCTTACAGCCGAGCAGTATATATTCAAGAGAAACTCTTCCACATGTGTGCTTCGAGACATATACAAGCTTGTTTGGATCATTGTTGTTAAGTAGCAAAAAAGAGAAGAAGTCAAAAGGGAGGAAGAAGAGGGGCAGGAGTATGGGGAGGGAAGGGGACCACCCAAATGTCCATTAGCAGTAGAATGGTTAAACAAATTGTGGCATACCCAAGTAATGATGTAGCAGTGAAAATGTATCAACCACATGTAATTAATGTAGATGAATCCCAAAAATAAAATGACTAAATGAAGCAACTCACAGAGTATAAGCAGTAAGATTCCATTTACAAAACGTTCCAAAACAGAAAAAATATGTTCAAAGCTCATAAAATTTAAAGAAAAGCAAGGGAGTGATTATTATAAAAGTAGAATAGTTATTAGTGAAATGATGTCTCATTGTAAATTTAACTCCTTAACTAGTGAGGTTATCTGAAATTTTCATCCATGTTACCTCTTTTGTGAAGTACTTTTCCAAGTATTTTTTCCTTTTTTTTTTTAAGATTTCATTTATTTATTCATGAGAGACAGAGAGAGAGAGAGAGAGAAGCAGGCTCCCAAGGATCAGGGAGCCCGATGCGGGACTCGATCCCAGAACCCTGGGATCCTGACCTGAGCCAAAGGCAGACGCTTAACCATCTGAGCCACCCAGGCGCCCCAAGTATTTTTTCCATTTTTAATTTGTATTGTCTTTTTCTTATTGTCTTTATATGTTTAGAATTCTTTGGTTACTCTGTAGCTTTTTACTTTCTTAATGCTGTCTTTTAAGGCAAGTTCTTAATTTTAACGTAATCAGATTTATCAGTGTTTTTCTGCTTTATCTTTTATTCCTATGTAGTCTGTTCTTCACACAGCAATTAATAGGATCTTTTAAGAGCAAAAATCAGAATTTTCGTTCCCCTGCTTAAAAGCTTCAGTTGTTTTTCATTGCTTTTAGAATAATACCTGACTTAACCATAGCCTAGAAGGACCTGAAGGATCTACACCCTGCCTACTTCTCTGATTTTCTTACTACTTGCCCTGTTCATTTTATTTTAGCTACACTGACCTTCTTTCTGCCATTCTTCTTCTCTTTGTCTGGAATATTCTTCCTCAAGATATTTGCATGTCTGGCTTGTCAACATTTAGGTTTTAGCTAAAGTATCTCCTCTTAGATTGGCTTTCTCTGATCACAGCATCTAAGTAGCTTCCCACCTTCTAGTTTCTTTCTAGGACCATTTCTTACCACTCTTCTCTTTCATAATCCAGTATTTTCTTATAAATTTGTTTCCTCTGTTATCCCCCCACCTTCATTAACATATATTCATCAGAAGAGGGATTTTATTACTTTTGTTTATTTTGTATCTCCTATACCTAGAATTGTGCCAAGCAATAACATAGGCATTCAATAAATAAACTAAAATCTGTCCCCAGATTTTTTTTTTTTTTTTTTTTTTTTTAGTATTCTAACTCTGGATCATTCTTGTGAATATTTATAAGAAAGGGAAAGACATATGGCCCTTCCCTGAACTGTCAGTCTCTAGTTATGTCACTTTCCTATTCTTGAAAATGTCATACCTTCCCTTGAATATTTCATGCCTCCTTTAAGCCACTCTTCCCCAACCCTATTTTTATTCTCTTCACACTCATTAGATGACCTTGTCTTACATTTCAGAGGAAATAGAAGCTCTCAGATGAGAATTATGTCATGTATCTACTACCAGTTCTGTAAACTATCTTACATCTTCACTGATCTCTTTCCCTTCTGTGATTGTGGAAGTAGTTTCCTTTAGTCAAAGGAAGGTCTCTTTATTTGCAATCTGGATTCCATCTTTCTCAAGGACTTCACTGCATCAGTTACTTCTCTTTCTTGTATTCTCAACCAGTCACTGTCAGCTGGAGGCTTTCCACGATATTCAGACATACTCAATTCTCCACTATTAAGACAAGTAAAGCCCTCTCTGGATCCTTTCCCTTTCTTGTTATGCCCCTTCACTTTTATCTCTCATTCACTTCTCAGTGCACTCAACAGTATAGCTTTTGCTAATGGCAGAGTAGCAGACATGGAAGGATAATAAAGGAAATTAAATTGAGTCTGGCTGGAGTTAGTCTCACACAGCTGCTTTTTCTTGTCCTCTTCTCATTTCAGTTGACTTTTAATGGTACTCAGCTGTGCATATCTTTAAGGCTTTTTATATCTGTAAGCATACTCTGTAGAAAAACAAGTTTTTAACTTGTCAGATTTGTTTTATCACATTTTTAAAAAGCTTTACATTTCAGATAATTTTTAATCTTTTGATACATAGTAATGCCTTCATAAAGTTCTATTTTAAAGGCATTACATTTACCAAAAAGATTTTAAGAGGCTGTGAAATTAAGAGTCTTTAGGCAAACTATGTCATCATGATTGATTTTAATTTATATGTAAGCATATAAAGGGGGTGTCAAAAATATAAAAATGTCAAGTCAATTATTAAATGGCCTTGTTGCTTTTTTATTTTTTATGATTTGCCTAATAACTTTTGTTGTTGTAATAACTTTTATTTTTAATTATTTTAGGAATATTTTGAAAAGAAAAGGTTAAAATCAAAAATGAAGTTACTGGGAGTTTCATCCCCTGTCAAAAATTCCACTGTCAGTTTAGACCTCCTTAACCTATATATGGTAAATCACATATCTTGCCAGAAGAAAACACCTGGTAAGTCTTTCCATTAGCATTTTGTTTGACTCTAATGTGATCATAACATTCAGTTTTCTAATAAGTTTATAATTTTAGAACTCAGAGGATATGGAAAGTAAACTAATTTTAAAACTTGGTTGCCTTCTTAAATTACTTTTTCTTTAAATCTTTTTTTTAAATATTTTATTTATTTATTCATGAGAGACAGAGGGAGAGAGAGAGGGAGAGAGAGAGAGAGAGAGAGAGAGAGAGGCAGAGGGAGAAGCAGGCTCCCAAGGAGCAGGGAGCCCGATGCGGGACTCGATCCCAGGACCCTGGGATCATGACCTGAGCCGAAGGCAGACGCTTAACCATCAGAGCCACCCAGGCGCCCTAAATTAGTTACTTCTTGATTAAAGTACCTTTGTTACTTTTTGCTTAAAATCTTTTTTTTTTTGCTTAATCTATTTTTATTTTTAAGTTGTGTTGTTATATAGAATTAATTTTATAAGGTTGGTCAAAGTTATTATATTGCCATTGTTTTAGTTACTACATTAATCTACGTAGGCTGATAGTTACCAAAATTTAGCTAAAAGAGGAGGGAATAAATGTCTTTACTATCTTAAAGTATTTAGAGAATTTGTTTGAAAGGATTTTTGCCTCAATGATTAGTTTCCTATATCACAACTTGAATAATTTCTTAGGCATTCTTGGAATGTTAACTATAGTAGTCTAATACTTCAAAATAAAGTTCATTTTACCTGTATTTTGAGCCTTCAGGTGAATAAAAAGTTTAGTCAGAGTATTTTTTTTTCTCAAGGGACCTTGTGTCTGATACTTAATTTTTAAAATAAGTACTAAAATGAGAGCTTAAGAAATAAGATAGTTCATAAAGGAGGGATAGAAATTGATCGTTAAGTACTGTTAGTATCTCCTCTTTTCCTTTCTCTGTCATTTTTATTCCTTAATGCAGACGGCGGCTTACACAAGCAAATTTAGTTATATGTTAGACGTAAATACGTTCTTTATGGACTTTAGGAATAAAAATTTTGTTGTAAATCTGTTTGATGTATTTACCGTCTTTTTCTTCACTTATGTAATATAGTGTTGTCAGCCACAGTCATGACATTTGACATTAGATCCTCATACCTTATTCATCTTATAGCTAAAGTTTGACCTGTTACCAACCTGTATTTCCCCTCTTCCCTAGTCCCCAGCCCCTGACAACCACTTTTGTACTCCCTGTTTCTGTGAGTTTGATTTTCTTTTTTAGATTCCACATGTAAGTGATACCGTGCATTATTTGTCTTTTTCTAGCTTATTTCAGTTAACATAATGCCTTTAAGGTCCATCCAAGCGGTCATAAATGGCAGTATTTCCTTAATGTTCATGGCTGAAGAATATTTCATCATATGTATATATCTCACCTGTTCTTTATCCAGTCATCCATTGACAGACATGAGGTTATTTTCATATCTTATATCTTGCCCATTGTGAATGATGCTCCTGTGAACATGGGACATGGGAGTACAGATATCTCCTTACAATTCTGTTTTCATTTCCTTTGGATATATACTCAGAGGTGGGATTGCTGAATTATGTAGTTTTTCTTTTAATTTTTTGAGGAACATATATTATGTTCTCCATAGTTACTCCACCCATTTGCATTCCTATCAACTGTGCACAAGCGTTCCCTTTTTCCACATCCTTCCCAACACTTGTTATCTCTTGCCTTTTTGATGATAGTCATTCTAAAAGGTGTGAGGTGATATCTCATTGTGGTTTGGATTTGTATTTCCCTGAAGATAAGTGATGGGCACCTTTTCATGTGTCTGTTGGCCATTTGTATGTTTTCTTTGGGAAAATGTCTATTCATTTCCACTGCCCATTTACAAAATTAGTTTGTTCATTTTTTGCTAAGAGTCTTATGAGTTCGTTATATATTTTGCAGTTTGAATCCTTATCAGATATATGATTTGCAAATATTTTCTCCCATTCCATAGTTTGTCTTTTCATTTTGGTAATGATTTTCTTTGCTGTGTAGAAGATTTTTAGTTTGATGTGGTTCCCCATGTTTGTTTTTGCTTTTGTTGCCTTTGCTTTTGGTGTCAAATCCAAAAAATCATTGCCTAGACTGATGCCAAGGAACTTACCCCTTATGTTTTCTTCTAGTTTTATGGTTTTAGGTCTTATATTCAACTCTTTAATCCATTTTGAGTTGAATTTTGTGTATGTTGTAAGATAGGGGACCAATTTCACTCTTTTTCATGAGACTGTCAATGATGTATTTGCCTTTATATATTTCCTTTCTTCCTCACTTTCTTTTCATTTATACGTTCAACATGTTTATTGAGTACCTCCATTATTGAGTACTTCCATTAAGTAGTGTATTGGATGCTGGGAATAGAATAGAAAATGATGGGGTCAGGACACACTGTCCGCAAAATAAAGCATGTTGGCATACTAAAGATCTTAAGCTGAAGGAATTTGAGAAGCAGCATGTGCAGGAAGGATCCTCATGTGAGAAGTGTCCTCCTTATACCTGGAGGAAAGGAACATCTTTATCTCCAAGACAGAGGGACACTGAGAAGAATCTAAACAAATAAGCCTTGCTGTTTCCTCCTGTTGGCTAGATTTAGTTCATACCCTTTTTTGTTCGATCACATTTTCCCACTACTTTTCATTCTCCATCAAACCTAGCATAAAAATGCTCAGGTTTAACCACTTCTTTGGGTCTCCATTTCTTTATAAAGTTTTCCGTTTAAAATTTATACTAAATAAATTGGTATGTTTTTCCTCTTACTAATCTGTCTTTTGTTATAGAGTTCCTAGCTGAGAATTTAGAAAGAGGAAAAAGATATTTTTCCTTCCTTACAAAAGCATAAGCTTATTAGTGATGGTATTAGGAGGTGGGGCCTTTAGGAGGTGGTTAGGTCATGATGGTGGAGCCCTCATGAATGGAGTTAGTGCTTTTATAAAGAGACTCCAGAGAGCTCTCTTTGCTCCTTTCACTGTGTGAGGACACAGGGAGAAGACAGCTTTCTGTGAACCAGGACTCAGGCTCTCACCAGACCCTGACCCTGAGAGCACTTTGATCTTGGACTGCCTGGCTGAGAAATAAATTTCTGTTGTTTATAACTACCCAGTCTATGGTATTATGTTAGAGCAGCCTGAATGGACTAAGACACTTTACTAAAAGGAAGAGCAGTGGTGCAGCTGGGCCTCAGAGACTGCTTGAATCGGGGACTTGAATACCACCAAGATTTTTTTCTCACTTTAGATATTAACTTTATTCTCTCAGATTGTCTTTTTCATTCAGGCTTAAAACATGACCTTAAAAAACTAATATTGCTCATCTCTCCTGTTTTGCCACAAGGGAAACACTGAGAGTTGTTTCTTTTGTTCTGAGTTTTTAAATTTTACTGGAAGTATGTTACCTTGCCCTACTGGTGCCAGGTCCTAGCAATGGAACAATTATTTATAACCACAGAGATGTGATCCTATTATTGGTTCATCTTGGGTCAGATGGTTCCCCTTAAGTCAATTATTTTTTCTAGAGACAGGGTTTTATAAGAAGATATGAAGCTCTCTATTAGAACTATATAGTTGGGGCACCTCGGTGGCTCAGCTGGTTAAGCATCCAACTCTTGGTTTCAGCTCAGGTCATGATCCTGTGGTCATGGGATCAAGCTCCACATCAGGCTCTGTGCTCATTGCAAAGTCTACTTCAGAGTCTCTCTCCCTCTCCCTCCTGCTGTCTCTCTCTCCTGCTTGATCTCAAATAAATAAATAAATAAATAAATAAATAAATAAATAAATAAATAAATTTTTAAAAAGCACAAAAGAGCCCCTATATAGTTGGTATGTGTGTAAAAAGCATTACCTAGAAAAGGAGAGTGGTTAAAAAGTACTGAGCAGACAAATAGTGATACCTTGTATAAGGAGAGAAAAGGCTTCTGTTTCCATAAAGTTTAAAGATCTAGTAAGAGAGATAGAATTAATCAGGTACAATAAACCATGGTAAGTGCTACAATAGAGAACATATGTAGTGCTACTGGCATGTATAACATAGCATCTGGTATAGTCTGGGGGTCAAGGAAATCTTAGAGGAAGAAAAAAATAGAACTGAATCAGTATAGCCCCTTTCAGGAGGACTATGTAAGATAATGAAAAAGATGATTTGAATTATCTGTGATAGTTTTTATACTTTAATGACTTCTAGCATATATAGAATATAGGTAGTTTGAGGAAATTTCTAAGATGTACACTTATTTAATGAACATTGTATATCAAATGTTGCTTTTAAAAGATTTTTTAAAAATTATTTTTATTTTTCATTTTTATTTTTCATTTTTAAAGACTATTTATTTGTCACAGAGAAAGAGAGCACAGCAGGGGAAGCAGCAGGCAGATGGAGAGGGAGAAGCAGGCTTCCCGCTGAGCAGGGAGCCCGATGCGGGTCTCGATCCCAGGACCCTGGGATCATGACCTGAGCTGAAGGCAGATGCTTAACCAACTGAGCCACCCAGGCACCCCAAGATTTTATTTTTAATTATAACTTTTTTCATTATAGAAACTGTGAGAAAACCAATCCACGTGAATATGCATAGAGACATAAAAATGCCCCTAAGAAAGCATAATTTAGAACTTCCAATGTCACCTCACTGTGTACCATCTAACCTCCGCATTGATGATATAGACAACAGGTATGTTTTAGCAACGTTGTGTGTTATTTAGGTATTTAAATGGGTCATCATTGTACTGTTTTATTCATTAGAAGATATACAGAGGACTTTTTCTAGCTCTAGTTTTTGTTTGGTAACAGTATTATTAAACTATTAAGACTTTTATCAAATGAGCTAATGTCCATACTAAGTGTTTCGTATGCATAGTTTGACTTTCCTTATCCTCAAAATGTTTCTCTAGTAATAATACAATTTTTAAAAAATTTGAGAATGATTTAGAGTTCTGTATGTTTTCATGTATTTCTATAGAATAGTGTGAGTTTTAAATATATGTAAAAAGATAGTCAAACTTATTACCAGCTTTTTTTTTAACCTTACATTTTTCTTTTCATTTTTATATACTGTCAAGACTAGGCAGCAAGAAAGAACTTGCCCCAGTTCAGGTGAGATTTTAAAAAAATTTTTTTAAGTTACTTTAAACAATTGTGGAATGCTACCAAATGATAGAAATTTTCCGAATATCAGGGAAAATGATTCTTTAAAAAAATTTTTTATAGTCTTTAAAAATTATTTTTAAAGTTTTCAATATATGGAACTTATACCTTAGGTATATTTTAACTGATTGCTTAAAGAAACCCCTTGGAGTTCTGGTAATGTAGATCAGGCCTATGTGTACATAACATTTGTTACTGATGAGCTGCAAAAGATAATTCATTTGGGTATTCCTGCTTTGGGTTTACGTGATCATTGAGAAATTCATCTCTTCTAGCATAGTGACCATATGATTTTATATCAAATTGTGATTTTCAACATTTACACTGATAATAATCTTGTGAGATTATATTTCTTTCAAGTATTGCAGATGATTTTTTTAGTAAATAAAAGTTTAATCAATTAGAAAATATATAGATTGTGATTAAACCTTGAAATTTTAAGATCAATGCTATATTATTATATATTTTTTAAAGATTTATTTATTTTAGAGAGAGAGAGAAAAAGAGAGCACAGGACTGGGAGGGGCAGAGGGAGAGAGAGGGGGAATCTTAGGCAGACTCTGTGCTGAGTGTGGATCCTAACACGGGGCTCAGTCTCACGAGACTGAGATCATGACCTGAGCCGAAACCAAGAGTCAGATACTTAACTGACTGCGCCACCCAGGTGCCTCAGGTCCAATGCTATATTAATTATTCTTTCTTTGCTTTGAATTGCCAAAATTAAACTGCATGAATGGCAATGATACTAAAATTTCTTGGAAATCTTTTTACCTGAATTGTGGGTCCGTGAAACTCAGATTTCTTGTCATTTGGAGATGACATGAAGCTTGGAGGGGACCAGTTGTGAGAAAGGCAGATGGAAAGGAGCGCTTCAATATAATTTTAGTTGATAACCTCTCTTATCTTAGTAAGTCCTCTGAATTACTGATGACTTGCTTTTCCTTGGAACTTTTTCTGTAGTCTCTGACCTTTCTCATTCCTATTTTGACTTTCCTCTTCTCAAGTTTATATATTTTAGCAGATCAAATGGTTTTATCTTCTTTTCCTATAGTTGTTACAAGTCATGGACTCATATAGAATGTTTAAACCTCAGTTCAACAAAATAGAAAATTGTAGTTTTGCTCAACCATCTTTTTCAGCAGAATTATCTTCTAACAGGAATATTACAAAACAAAATTTCATTCTCAGAATAGCACCTAGTCCTCAGAAAGTTGCATGTGAAAAAAAGCAGAATGAGCAGGTACATTGGAATCACTGGTCTTAGCATTTTATATCATTGTATTTTTGATATGCTCTTTTTTTCTGTTCTTATGGACTTAAAAAATACTAGTTGTGAATTGCTATAGATATAGCCAAATTAGGGTATCAGTTAAGTATAATAATTCCTCTTTGGTCAAAATTTAATTGTCTGCTCTGTAGAAGATTATGAATCCAAAAATTGGAATCTTTTTAAAAAATCTTTGAAATCATCATTCTTTTATAACATTACTGATAGTGAAATTGAAAATACTTCAGTGTGTTTATATAAAAGTTGATGATTGTAATCACAGTAAATAACTAGTTGGTGATGTCATGGTGGCCCCAATAGTCATGATATGGAAAGGACCCTGTGAATTGCAGTATGTAATCTCAGTGATGTCGTAGTAGTCCATTAATGAATGAGTTGTGATGGTTTGATTCTTTTTATGATTTGACAGATGACAACTGGTTATATGCACTTGAATTAAAACTATACAAATGTGTTTATATAGAGATGTGTAGTGCTAAAATATTGTTTAGTCATTGTATTTTCTAAAGATAAAAATCTAAAAACATGCAGATTTTAAAATTCTGAGATATATCTGCCATAAACTATAGAAAGTAGTCATTTTATTAGATTATATAAAGTTTAAAAATAAGTGAAAAAAATTATTATTATACTAATGTATAATGGTAGTGGGGAAAATGGTTATATAAACATGGTGTCTTGTTAATGGGAATACTCAGTTTTGAATTTCTTCCATTTTTAGCATGCGTTGGTTTTATGCCATATTTATGTATTTATCATTTATAAACAAATTTATAATTTACAAATTTTATGTTATTACACATGGTACATTATATCTAATATATAGTGATATTAGTGATATGATTCAGTTTATGAAAGTATTTATGAAAGTATGTTTTCTGTTTTTCAGAGAAGAGAAAATAAAGTATTATATTTCCAGTGGTAGATGTTAGCCTTATTAATTTAAGGACCCACTAACTTTGGAATGATGCAATGAAAAACATTTATTCAGTTTGTGTTTTATAAGACTAAAATTTGCATCCTAGATAGTTTATAGGATAGAGAGTGTGTAACTCTCTGTAATCTCTACTTAAATAATCTCCTACTTTTAGTCTGCAGGTTAGTGATTGTCTTCAGAGGGGTAAATAATGTTTGGGTTTTTTTTGAAGATTTTATTTATTTATTTTGTCAGAGAGAGAGAGAGAGTGTGCTCACTTGAGCACAAGCAGAGGGAGTGGCAGGCAGAGGGAGAAACAGGCTCCCCGCTGAGCAGGGAGCCCAATGCAGGACTTGATCCCAGGACCCTGGGATCATGACCTGAGCCGAAGGCAAACGCTCAATGACTGAGCCACCCAGGAGTCCCAATAATGTTATACTTAATACACAGAAGAGAAAATTAAAAAGAGAGGCTGATGTTCCTGTTCAAGGTGTAGTGGCACATTGTGAAGTATTAGAAAAGTGTTTAATTGCTTATTTGGAGGAATTTCAAGAAAAGTGAGAATTAAAATGAAACTACAAAATACAACAGAAAATGAGTTGAAACAACAGGTTAGAAGAAAAAGTAGGTTGGGGCTCACTGATCCCTAGAGAAGTAATATTGAGCCAACATAAAGTATTCTCTTCTCTTTTGGTTTGTTTCTCACTTCATGGGATGACTTTGTCTCTGTACCTCTGTCACTGTTTCTCTGAGGCTAAGATATGAGATGTATTACGAGACTTTATTTCCAGGTCTCCCTGACTTTGGACTCCCCCCTTTTCCTCCCTAAGACTTGCAATATCTCTTTTTGTCTTCTCTTCTTTTTTTCCAACTTTGTGTCATTGATTGTTTTTGGACTTCTCATTTCTGTGTTTCATGGCTAATAAATAAAATATATTACAGATATAAATTATTATTGCTGGATAGATTAGTGTTGGGCCACTATAACATCTTACAGTTATGTGGTACCTTCCACATTAACAAATGGATTACCTCATCTGTTTTCCACAAGTCTTTCCATACGTTCCCCATTTTGCACTCAATGATACTGATATTCAGAAAGATTAAAGGAGCATTCTTTAAAATTACTGAATAAATGGATAAAACTGAAATAAATACAACTGTTTTTTGGGGAAAAATTACTTTCAGAGATAATTTGCTCAAGATCCTGGTGTCCTCGTTATTATATATATATATAAGTTATAATTATATTTATAATATATTAATTATTTATAATTAATATATTTTTGAATTTTATTTAATTATATTTATAATATATTTTATAATTAATAATATATGTATTTTAACTTCTGAGGAAATGGTTAGCTCATCATAGTATCAATTCTGTTATTTTAACAATCATTTAAATATTGATATTGCTTTGACTGTTAGCACAATATTTGTTTTGTTTTCAATAAGGACACAGTTACTTTCTTTTAAACTAGAAAATTCATTTTTTTGCATGTGGATATCCACTTAGGTGACACTTTATGGTAAGTAATTTAAATTGTATACATGTATGTACATTTACCATTTTGGCAGGTTCTTCTTTCTTTTTTCAGCTCAGTGAAGTTAATTATTCTAATTCCTTGGTTTCCAAATTAAATGAAAATCAAGATGCTCTCAGTCCAACATATAAAACAGGACAATTTAGGTCATTATTCAAAAGATTAAACAGGTAAGTAAAGATTTTTGAAGATTGTATTTATTATTTATTATTTATGAGAGAGAAAGAGAGAGTGAGAGAGAGGGAGGGGCAGGCTGAGCTGAGCAAGGAACTCGATGCGGGACTCGATCCCAGGACCCTGGTATCATGACCTGAGCTGAAGGCAGATGCTTAACTGACTGAGCCACCCAGACATCCCAAGCAAATATTTTGAAGGAAATAAAGAAGTTGCAGCATTCTTTCTTTGAATTATTAATTCAGTTTTAATGGACAAATATTTTTTAGAAATGTAGACAAACCTAAGTAATACTTCTAGAAAAAAAATACTAGAAGTTAAATGTAGCATTTAATTAACAGTTTTAAGTAATTATTTTCTAATGCGCACATCTACTTTTCATTCATTAAAAAAATATTTTGAGCCAAGGTGCTTTGCATTTGTTTTATAATCTCCATGAATTACTAGTTCTTTTTCTGTATAATAAACATACTAATTTATTTTTCTTATTTATGGTAGTTGATCAGTGCCCCCTTTTATTTTCTAGTTGTATATAAATCCTGGTTCATTTTTAAAATGCATTAAACTTGTAAGACCAGTTTGAATCACTCCTACTAATCATGGTGAGAAACCCTGACTCTGTAATCCTATCCCAGTCTTTGTCATTTTAGTAGATGACACTACTATTCAGTCAGTAGCCAACACCAAGTAAAAGTCCTTGATTGCTTCCTTTTCTTCAACTCCCAGTTATCCATTTCACCAACAAACTTTTGACAATTCTGTATTCTAATAAGCTTTAAAGTTACCTACTCACCTTTCCACCTCTATAGGTTCCATCCCAGTCTTAAGCCACTACTGCCTCTTGCCTGGAGAATTTTAATAACCATGTAACAGTTCATTTTGTTTTCTGTTTTCCTGAGATCCATTTTTTTTTTTTTTACAGCACTATTAATGTATAATCAGCATGCAACAAACTGAATTTATCTAAAATGTGCACTTTGATAAGTTTTGACGTTCAAATATAATGAGCATATTCATCATCACCAGTAGTTTCTTTGGGCATCTTTGTAATCTCTTCCTCTGGCCATTTCACATCCCTTACTCTAATCCCAAGGCAACAGCTGGTCTGCTTTCTGTTACTGTTGATTAGTCTGTATTTTCTAGAGTTTTATGTAAGTGACATCATATACTTTATGTTCTCTGCAGAAATGGGGAGACACTAGTCAGAGTGTACAAACTTCCAGTTATAAGACAAATAAGTTATGGGGATCTAATATACAACATAGTGACTATAAATAATACTACATTACATACTTGAAATTTGTTAATACAGTATCTCAGAGTTACCACATATGCATAACAAAGGTAACTGTATGAGGTGATGAATATGCTAGTTAGCTTGATTGTGGTAATCACTTCCACAAATTATACTTATATGAAATCATCATGTTGAACACCTTAAATATATACAGTTTATTTGTGTTTATTTTTATTTGTCCGTTGTATCTCAATAAAGCTGGGGGTGGGCAGGATCATTTCAAACATACAGGAAGGTTTTTCTCACATTCCTCCAAGTCTATAGCTCCCAACAGTAATCACCATTCTGCCTCCTGTCACCATACATTAATCATGCCTGTCTTGGAACTTCATGTAAATGGAATTTTAGACAGTGGTCTTCTTTTGGTATGGCGATTCATCCATGCTGTTGCTTGCTATTCCAAGTATCAGTACTTAATTCTCTTTATTTCTGCATGTTACTGCACTGTATGAATATTATATTATATAATCTATTTTTTAAATATAGTTGACATACAGTATTTCATTAGTTGCAGGAGTACATATAATATTCTGTTCTTTTTTTTTGTTATTGTGAATTTGTGGATTTGTGAATTCCACATTTGTGAATTTGCCTATCTGCTAAGTTTATTTGTAACTCCAAATTCAATACTTGTGGTACTTCAGCAGTTATTCGCCAACATGTGCTAAGCAGCAAAAAAGTCAAGTTGCCTGAGAAACACACTTCCAGTCAAGGTGGGACAAGATAACACCTTACTTCTTTCTTGTTTCAGTTCTGATATGGTAAATAAGCTAACGTTCCACAGCCTATTTAGTGTTACAGTCTTCACATTTTTTAGCTTTTTGGCGGCAGTCTTTCGGTTTCAAGTGGACTTCAGGCTGGTGTATAAGTGCTGTACAGTTTCCTAAGTACCAGGAGACTGCAATGCACCTTACAGAGAACAGTAGCACACAGGCTGGGTTCAGGCATGACTTACAGCACTGCTGGCCATGAGTTCAATGCGAACAAATCAACAATATATCAATGCAAGTGGTCTTGCGGTGGCACCTCTGCGGCGCGGGCTCGGACCCTCTCCTTGTGTGGCTCCCAGTGAGGCCGCCCCTCCACGAGGCCGCCCCTCCACATGGCCGCTGGGGGGCCATGGCCTCTCCACCATGACTCAGCTTTCCCGCCTTAATAGTCAATTTTTTTTTTTAAGATTTTATTTATTTGACAGAGAGAGACACAGCGAGAGAAGGAACACAAGCAGGGGGAGTGGGAGAGGGAGAAGCAGGCTCCCCACGAGCAGGGAGCCCGATGCGGGGCTCGATCCCAGGATCCCGGGATCATGACCTGAGCCGAAGGCAGACAGACGCTCAACTACTGAGCCACCCAGGCGCCCCGTAATATTCTATTCTTAATGGACATCTGGGATAGTTCAAATTTGTAACTATTATGATAAGAATGCTGCTGTGACATTAAAAAAAAAAATAGGGGAAACACTTCATGCTCATGGATTGGAGGAATCACTAATTTTAAGATGGAAATTTTCCCCAAATTTCTGCCATTCCCTAGCTCCTGGCAGTTCTACTCCTTGCTTCTTGGAATGTCACTTTTTAGAGTCCACATATAGGTGAGGTCATATGGTATTTGTCTGTGTCTGGCTTATTTTACTTAGCATAATATCATCCATGTTCATCCATATTGTCACAAATGGGATGATTTCCTTTTTTTTTTTTGGCTGAACAATATTCCCTTGTATTTAATCTTCTTTAGCTTCTCTTAGTGTATTGTATTATGCTTTTAATAAATAAGGCTTGTGCTTCCTTGGCTGAATTTATTCCTAAATACTTTATTCTTTTTATGCTGGTGTGAATGGCATTTATTATTTTCTTAATTTCATTTTTGGATTGCTCATTGATAAAATATAGGAATATAATTAATTTTTTATATTGATCTTGTCTCCTACGACCTTGCTGAACTCATTATGAGTTACTAGTGGTTTTATACCATACTGGATTATGTTGTCCATATATACAAGTATTTTTACCTCTCTTTTTTCAGTTAGGATGCCTTTTACTTCTTTTTCTTGTGAACTACAGTGGCTAGAACCTCTAGTGTTGAACAGCAAGCAGGCAGGCAAGAGTGGGCATGCTTGCATTGTTTAAAGAAAAAGCATTTCCCTATTATGTTAGCAGTAGGTTTTTTGTAGGTGTCCTTTATCACGTTTAGGAAATTCCCTTCTATTCCTAGTTCATTGAAAGTTTTTATCTTGGATTTTGTCAAATGTTCTTTCTGTGTCCCTTAAGATTATCATGTAGTTTTTTCCCCTTTATTCTATTAATATGTCATATATTATTTTATTTTCAGGTGTTAAACCATCTTGGGTTCCTGGGATAAAAGCTGTTTGGTCATGGTATATAATCCTCTTCATATATTGTAGGATTTGGTTTGTTATTATTTGGTTGATGACTTTTATGTCTCTATTCATGAAAATTGGTGTGAATTTTTTTTCTTGTAGTGTCTTTGGTGCCAAAGTAATACTAACCATACAGAATAAGTTGGAAAATGTGTCGTCCTCTATTTAATGAAGGAGTTTGTGGAGAATTGGTATGATTTTTTTCTTTAAGTGTTTTTGCATCTGGGCTTTTATTCCTGGGAAGATTTTTAACTTCTAATTTTTTTTATGTCTGTTCAGATTTTCTAATTTCTTGAGTCAGTTGTAGTAATGTATATTTTTCTAGGAATTTATCCATTTCATCTAAGTTGTGTGATTTGTTAGCATAAAATTGTTTATAGTATTTCCTTGAAAACCTTTTAATTTCTGTAAAGTCACTAATGATGTCCCTGATGAGCAGGGAGCCTGATGAGGGCCTCCATCTCAGGATTCTGGGATCATGACCTGAGCCAGGCAGATGGTCAACTGACTGAGCCACCCAGGCATCCCTGATGTCTCTTCTTTAATTCCAGATCTGTGTCTTTGCTCCTTTTTTTCTTGGTCACTATAGCTAAAGATTTGCTAATTTTATTGATATTTTTAAAAAACTAAGTTTTGTATTTCTTTAGTGTTCTCTATTATTTTTGTTTTCCATTCCATTGATTTCTGCCTTAATGTTTATAATTTCCTTCTTTTGCTTCCTTTGGGTTTAGATTGCCTTTTTTTTTTTTTTTTTTTTGGTAGATTCTTAAAGTATAACCTTAACTTATGATTTGATATTTTCTTTCTACTTAGTATAGACATTTAAAACTATAAATTTCCCTCTAACCAGTGCTTAGAGGCCAACCAATGATTACTTGGAGGTTGTGTTTAAACATCTTGAGCCAATAAGGCTTCTTTTGTGTGCAAGACCTCACATTCAGCTGGGGTTGAGTACATACCTGAGGCCCTCTCCTGAGTGTGTATACAGACTTACACATGTATGCAGCCTTTCAGACCACTGGGGTGTTTTGCAGTTTATTAGAGCTCATTATGCCTGTTTGTTTCCTGGATCTCTCTATGAAATTTATGGATTTTTTTTTTTTTTTTTTTTGCTTGCTCCAAATATTGCAGCCCCAGTTAGTTGCAGTGTTGGGCTTTCCTGATGGTTTGCCACCAAGGTAATGATTACTTTTGACAAATTCCTGGGCATGGGGCTCCCCTGTCTTCACTTCTAGACTACTGAGCCTTTGTAGAACTACCAGCTATGGAGTAGGGGTGAAAGGAAGGTAGCTTCCTGAAGCTAAAACTCCACAGATTCCCACTGTTCCTGCTAAGGTTTAGTAGTTTTTCTTGAAGTACTGCTTCTCAGTTTATTGCACGCCTTTGTTACTCTCCAGATTTTGAAATGATTGTTTTTGCAAGTGGTATATGGTTCTGTCATTACTTTTGGGGGGCAGGATTTATTTGCCAGACTTTCATGCATCATTCCTGAAGTCCTGCCCCACACTGATTAATTTTTAAATGTTAAGTGAGCCTTGTATTCTGGAGATAAACCCCACTTGGTTACAATGTGCTATCCTTGTTAAACATTTTTGGGTTTGATGTGCTAAAATTTTGTTAGGAATTTTTGCATTAATCTTTATGAGGGATATTTTCTATGTTTCTTTTCTTTTGATATCTTCATCTGGTTTTGCTATTAGCCTAATTGTTGATGTCATAGAGTAAGCTGGGAAATATTCCCTCCTGTGTAATTTTCTGAAGGAGTTTATGTAGAATTGGTACAATTTCTTTCTTAAATGTCTGATAGAGTTCATCAGTGAAGCCACTTGGTATGGAGTCTTTTGATGGGAAGGTTTTGTTTATTATAATTTCCATTTTTTTACTATATACAGGGGTAGTCAGATTATTATTATTTTTTTTTTGAGTAAGCTTTGGTAGTTTGTCATACAAGGAATGCATCTATTTTGGGGTGCCTGGGTGGCTCATTTGTTAAGCGTCTGCCTTCTGCTCAGGTCATGATCTCAGAGTCCTGGGATCGAGCCCAGCATCGGGCTCCCTGCTCAGTGGGAAGCCTGCTTCTCCCTCTCCCACTCCCTCTGCTTGTGTTCCCTCTTTCGCTGTGTCTCTCTCTGTCAAATAAATAAATAAAATCTTTAAGAAAAAAAAAGGAATGCATCTAACTTATGTTCTACATTGTAGAACTTACTGACTTAAAGTTATCCATAATATTCTTATGCTTTTAAAATTTTTTAAATTTATAGTGTGTCTTTTCTCTTATTACTAATATGAGTAAGTTGTGTCTTCTCCCTTCTTTTTCCTGATCATTGTTTTAAATTTAAAACTAATTGGCCTTTAACATTATACTAATTTCAGGTATAAAATGTAATTAAATATTTGTATACATTGTAAAATGATCACAATAAGTTTACCATTTGTCACATACAAAGTTATAATTTTTTTGTAATGAGAACTTTTAAGATTTACTCTTAGCAACTTTCAGGTATGCAGTACAATATTATTGACTATAATCACCATGCTGTACATTCCCACAACTTACTTATTTTATAATTGGAATTTTTTTTCATCTCTTGACCCACTTCACCCACTCCCCAACTTACCTCCTCTCTGGCAAATACCAGCTTGTTCTTTGTATCCATGAGTTTTGTTTTGTTTGCTTGTTTTATTTTTTAGATTCTGTATGTAAGTAAAACTATATGGTATTTTTCTTTCCCTGTGTGGCTTATTTTACTTAGCATAGTACCCTCAAGTTCCATCCATGTTGTCACAAATGGCAAGATTTCATTCTCTCTCTCTTCTTCTTTTACCTTCTTTCTTTTTTTCCTTTTAATTTATTCATTTGAGACAGAGACAGAGAGAGAGAGACAGAGAGACAGAGAGCATGAGCAGGGGAGAGAGGCAGAGGGAGAGGGAGAAGCAGACTCCTCGCTGAGCCAGGAGCTGAATGCGGGGCTCGATCCCGGGACCCAGAGATCATGACCTAAGCCGAAGGCAGGCACTTAATCATCTGAGCCACCTAGGCACCACCCCTTTTTTTGTTGTTTTTACTTTCTTAATCAACATTTATGAGTAAAATAAAAAGAAGAAACCAGGAGTGATTCCCTGGAGTTTGTCCTGAGGCTAAATTTCTTTTTTTAAAACTTATTTAAATTCAATTAGCCAACATACAGTAAGTATATCATTAGTTTTTGAGGTAGTGTTCAGTGATTCATTAGTTGTGTATAACACCCAATGCTCATCAGATCACGTGCCCTCCTTAACGCCCATCACCCAGTTACCCCGTCACCCCACCCTCCTCCCTTCCACAACCCTCAGTTTGTTTCCCAGAGTTAAGAGTCTCTCATGGTTTGTCTCCCTCTCTGATTTCTTCCCATTCAGTTTTCCCTTCCTTACCCTACAATCCTCTGTGCTATTCCTTACATTCCACATACGAGTGAAACCATATGATAATTGTCTTTCTCTGATTGACTTATTTCACTTAGTATAACAACTGGAGGCAGTTCCATCGATGTCGATGCAAATGGTAGGTATTCATCCTTTCTGATGGCTGAGTAATATTCCATTGTATGTATGAACCACATCTTCTTTATCTATTCATCTGTTGAAGGACATCTGGGCTCCTTCCACAGTTTGGCTATTGTGGACATTGCTGCTGTGCATATTGGGGTGCATGTGCCTCTTCTTTTTTACTACATCTGTATCTTTGGGGTAAATACCCAGTAGTGCAATTGCTGGGTTGTAGGGTAGTTCTATTTTTAATGTCCTGAGGAACCTCCATACTGTTTCCCAGAGTGGCTGCACCAGTTTGCATTCCCACCAACAGTATAAGAGGGTTCCCCTTTCTCTACAACCTCTCAAATGTCCTGTCTTGTTAATTTTAGCCATTCTGACTGATGTAAGGTGGTATCTCATTTTCATGGTTTTGATTTGTATTTCCCTGACAGTAAATGATGTTGAGCATTTTCTCATGTGTCTTTTAGCCATTTGTATGTCTTCTTTGGAGAAGTGTCTGTTCATGTCTTCTGCCCATTTCTTGACTGGATTATTTGTTTTTTGGGTGTTGAGTTTGAGAAGTTTTTTATAGATCTTAGATACCAGCCCTTTATCTGTTAAGTCATTTGCAAATATCTTCTCTCATTCTGTAGGTTGTCTTTTAGTTTTGTTGACTATTTCCTTTGCTGTGCAGAAGCTTTTTATCTTGATGAAGCCCCAATAGTTCATTTTTGCTTTTGTTTCCCTTGCCTTTAGAGATGTATCTTGCAGGAGGTTGCTGTGGCCAAGTTCGAAGAGGTTACTGCCTGTGTTCTCCTAGGATATTGATGGATTCCTGTCTCACATTGAGGTCTTTCATCCATTTTGAGTTTATCTTTGTGTATGGTGTAAGAGAATGGTCCAGTTTCATTCTTCTGCATGTGGCTATCCAATTTTCCTGGCACCATTTATTGAAGAGACTGTCTTTTTTGGATGTTTTTTTCCTGCTTTCTTTAAGATTAGTTGACCATAGAGTTGAGGGTCCATTTTTGAACTCTCTATTCTGTTCCATTGATCTATGTGTCTGTTTTTGTGCCAGTACCATGCTGTCTTGGTGATCACTGCTTTGTAATAAAGCTTGAAATCGGGCAACGTGATGCCCCCAGCTTTGGTTTTCTTTTTCAACAATCCCCTGACTATTTGGGGTCTTTTCTGGTTCCATACAAATTTTAGGATTGTTTGTTCCAGCTCTGTGAAAAATGCCGATGGTATTTTTATAGGGATTGCATTGAATGTGTAGATGTCTCTAGACAGCACAGGCATTTTAATGTTTATTCTTCCAACCCATGATCATGGAATGTTTTTCTATCTCTTTATGTCTTCCTCAATTTCTTTCATAAGTGTTCTGTAGTTTCTAGAGTACAGATCCTTTACCTCTTTGGTTAGGTTTACTCCTAGGTATCTTATGGTTTTTGGTACAGTTGTAAATGGAATCAATTCCTTAATTTCTCTTTCTTCAGCCACATTGTTAGTGCATAGAAATGCAACTGATTTCTGTGCATTGATTTTCTATCATGCCATGTTGCTGAATTCCTGTATGAGTTCTGGCAATTTTGGGGTGGAGTCTTTTGGGTTTTCTACATAAAGAATCATGTCATCTGCAAAAAGAGAGAGTTTGATTTCTTCTTTGCCAATTTGAATGCCTTTTATTTCTTTTTGTTGTCTGATTTTTGAGGCTAGGACTTCTAGTACTAAGTCGAACAATAGTGATGAGAGTGGGCGTCCCTGTCATGTTCCTGTCCTTAAGGGAAAAGCTCTCAGTTTTTCCCCTTTGAGAATGATATTTGCAGTGGGCTTTTCATAGTTGGCTTTTATAATATTGAGGTATGTTCCCTCTATCCCTGTACTTTGAAGACTTTTATTCAAGAAAGGATGCTGTATTTTGTCAAATGCTTTTTCTGCATAAATTGAGAGGATCATTTGGTCCTTGTTTTTTCTTTTATTAATGTGATCTGTCATGTTGATTGATTTGCGAATGTTGAACCACCCTTGCATCCCAGAAATCCCACCTGGTTGTGGTGAATAATCCTTTTTTTAATGTACTGTTGGATCCTATTGCTAGTATCTTGGTGAGTATTTTGGCATCCATGTTCATCAGGGATATTGGTCTATAATTCTACTTTTTGAAGGGATCTTTAGCTGGTTTTGGGATCAAGGTAATACTGGCCTTGTAGAATGAGTTTGGAAGTTTTAATTCCATTTCTATTTTTTGAAACAGCTTCAGTAGAATATGTATTATTTCTTCTTTAAATATTTGGAAGAATTCTCCTGGGAAGCCATCTGGCCCTAGATTCTTGTTTTTTGGGAGATTTTTGATTACTGCTTCAATTTCCTTGCTGGTTATTGGTCTGTTCATATTTTTTATTTCTTCCTGGTTCAGTTTTGGTAGTTTGTAAGTTTTCAGGAAGGCATCCATTTCTTCCAGATTGCCTAATTTATTAGTTGGCATATAGTTGCTCATAGTATATTCTTAAAATTGTCTCTATTTCCTTGGTGTTGGTCATGATCTCTCCCTTTTCATTCATGATTTTATTAATTTGGGTCCTTTCTCTTTTCTTTTGGATAAGTCTGGCCAGAGGTTTATTAATTTTTTTTAATTCTTTCAGAGAACCAGCTTCTAGTTTCGTTGATCTGTTCTACTGTTCTTCTGGTTTCTATTTCACTGATTTCTGCTCCACTCTTCATTGTTTCTCTTCTCCTGCTGGGTTTAGGCTTTATTTGCTGTTTTTTCTCCAGGTCCTTTAGGTTTAAGGTTAGCTTGTATATTTGAGATTTTTCTAGTTTTTTGAGAAAGGCTTGTAATTGCTGTGTACTTCCCTCTTAGGACCGCCTTTGCTGTATCCCAGAGGTTTTGAACCCATGTGTTTTCATTCTCATTAGTTTCCATGAATTTTTTAAGCTCTTTAATTTCCTGGTTCACCCATTCATTCTTTAACAGGATGCTCTTTAACCTCCAAGTGTTTGAGTTCCTTCCAAATTTCTTCTTGTGATTGAGTTCCGGTTTCAAAGCATTGTGGTCTGAGTATATGCAGGGAATAATCTCAGTCTTTTGGTATCAGTTGAGACCTGATTTGTGACCTAGTGTGTGATCTATTCTGGAGAAAGTTCCATATGCATTTGAGAAGAATGAATATTCTCTTGTTTTAGGATCAAATGTTGTATATATATCTGTGGAGTCCATCTGGTCCATTGTGTCATTCAAAGCCCTTGTTTCTTTGTTGGTCTTCTGCTTAGATGATCTGTCCATTGCTGTGAGTGGGGTGTTGAAATCTCCTACTATTAATGTATTATTATCAATATATTTCTTTACTTTGGTTTATATAATTGGCTGCTCCCGTATTGGGGGCATAAATATTTACAGTTGTTAGATCTTCTTGTTGGATAGACCCTTTAAGTATGATATAGTGTCACTCTTCATCCCTTATTACAGTCTTTGGTTTAAAATCTAATTTGTTAGTTATGGGGATTGCTATCCCAGCTTTCTTTTGAGGTCCATTAGCATGGTAAATGCTTCTCCACCTCCTCACTTGCATTCTGGAGGTGTCTTTAGGTCTAAGATGATTCTTACTTTTTTATCCAATCTGATACCCTGTGTCTTTTGGTTGGAGCATTTAACCCATTTACATTCAGAGTAACTATTGACAGATATGAATTTAATGCTATTGTATTGCCTGTGAAGTCCCTGTTTCTGTAGATTGTCTCTGTTTCTTTATGGTCTGTATTACTCTTGGGGTCTCTCTTCACTTACAGTGTCCCCCTTAATATTTCTTGCAGGGCTGCCTTGGTGATCACATATTCTTTCAGTTTCTGTCTGTCCTGGGAGCTCTTCATCTTTCCTTCCATTCTGAATGACAGCCTTGCTGGATAAAGTATTCTTGGCTGCATGTTCTTGTCATTTAGTACCCTCAATGTATCTCACTGGCCATTTCTGGCCTGCCAGGTTTCTGTGGATAGGTCTGATGTTATTCTGATGTTCTTCACTCCATATATAAGGAAGCTCCTCTCCCTAGCTATTCATCCCCCAGGCCCCTTTCAGAAAGGGATATCTCTGACTGGAACAGATTTCTAAGGGTTCTGATTTTGTGCTCCAGTGTTATACCACTTTGCAGTAGCTAGCTTATGGAGGCTCCCTCCTTCCTCCATTTATCTTCCAATACTTCCCCACATTCCAATACTCCACACATCCTACCTTACAAAAAGCCTTCGCTTTTCTGCTCTTAGAGTTCCAGATATATTTTCTTATATCTCAGGCTGATTTCGTGGGTGTTCAGAATGGTTTGATAGATATCCAGCTAAATTTGAGGGATCTGCTGAAATGAGGTCCCCTACTCCTCCGCCATCTTGCCTCTTCCTCTCGTTCTTTTTTATAGTAAGTAGTATTCCATTACACACACACACACACGCACACACACACACACACACACACACACCTTCCTTATCCATTTATTTATCATTGATGGACACTTAGGTTGTTTCCATATCTTGGCTATTATAAATAATGCTTCAGTGAACATTGGAGTACATATATCTTTTTACCTTTTTTCCCCTGCTCATTATGATATAGAGACTTACTAATTTTATTTATCTTCTCCCAGAATAATCTTTTAGTTTCACATATTTATTTTCTATTTTTTATTTCATTGAATTCTGCTCTTTATTTCCTTTTGCCTGTTCCTTTGGATTTAATTTAGTTTTTTTCTATTGTCTCAGGGTGAAAGCTGAGGTCATTGCTTTGAAGTCATTTTTCTTTTCTAATATAGGTGTTTTCACGCTATAAATTGTCCATTAACTGCTCCTTTTGCTGCATCCTACAAATTTTGATGTTTTTTCATTCAGTTGAAAGTGTTCCTAATTTTTCTTTTAATTTCTTTTTCAATCCATGAGTTACTTAGAAATTTGTTGTTTCGTTCCTAGAAATCCTAAGGCATTCCTGTATCTTTCTGAATTAATACCATTGTGGATAGGAAATATCCTTTGTATGATTTGAATCCTTTCAAATTTATTGAAACTTGTGTTATGGTCAAGAGTATGGTTTATATTTAATGTGGTAATTGATATGGTTGGGTTTAAGTCTGTTCTCTTTTTTTTTAATTTTTTAAAAAGATATTTATTTGAGAACAAGACAGAGTGAGCAAGCGAGAGAGCACATGAGCTCTCTCATGAGAGGCCGAGGGAGAGGGAGAAGCAGACTCTCCACTGAACAGGGAGCCCGATGTGGGACTCGATCGCAGGACCCTGGGATCATAACCTGATCCAAAGGCAGATGCTTAACTGAATGAGCCATCTAGGTGACCCTAAGTCTGTTCTCTTGTTTTTTATTTGTCCCATATAATGTTTCCTTTTCCTCTTTATCTGCCTTTATTTCGTTTGAGTGTTTTCTCTGACTTAATTTACCCCTTTTATTGGCTTATTACTTATATCTGTTTTGTTTTTCAGTGGTTGCTTTATAGTATATATTTTAATTTATCACAGTCTATCTTCAAGTTATACAACTTCACGTATAGTATAACAACATAATAGTATGCTTTCTTTTCTCCATTCTGGCCTTTGTGTTATGTTCATAATATTTTATTTCTATGTATGTTACAGATCCAATAATACATTATTGCTCTTTTTAAAGAGAGTTATAAGAAAACATATTTTTTATATTTAAGCACAAATTTACCATTTTTGGTGGTCTCGATGATTTTGTGTAGATCTAGAATTTCATCTGGTGACATTTTCCTTCAATTCTAAAGACTTTAAAATTTCTTCTAGTATAGGTCTGCTAGTGATGAATTATTTTTATCTTTTGTGTACTTGTCTTTATTGTACTCTTTTTGAAAGATGTCTTTTGACTTGCATTGTTTCTAACTAGAAATTTGCTGTCATTTTTATCTTAATATCTGTATATACAAAATATAATTTTTCTGTTTTTAAGATTTTTCTATCATGGATTCTCTGTCATGCATGTTCTACCATGGATTTTTATCCATTGATTAGGATGTTCATTTTCTTTCCACTTTTTGTGTTTTGGCAGTGTGGAGTTTCTTAAATCTGTGGACTTACTATTTTTATCAAATTTGGAAACAGTTCAGCCATTAATTTTTAAAATATTTTTTCTGATTCCTTTTTCCTCTGTGAGGACTCAAATTACATTAAATTAGTCCACTCGAAGTTGTGTCCCAGTTTACTGATGCTTTGTTCATATATTTTCAGGATTTTTCTTTCTGTGTGTTTTACCTTGTATAGATTATATTGCTTTATCTTCAAAATCACTAGTTGTATCTTCTTTGATGTCTCATCTGAAAAATCTGTTCAGTATATTTTTCATCTCTGTAAGTTTCATTCAACTTTTCTTTATATATTCCATGCATTTATTTCAACATGCTCAGTCTTTCCTCTATCTTCTTGAATATAGGGAATATAGGCACAATAACTTTTTTAATATCTATGTCTACAAATACTATCATTTGTGTCATTTCTTGATCTGTTTCTAATAATTGATTTTCCTTCTCATTATGGGTTGTACTTACTTCTTTGTATTCCTGATAATTTTGTTTGGATTCTGTAAATTCTGAATTTCATCTTTGTGGTGTCTGGAGATCTTTGTATTCCTGTAAATCATCCCAAGCTTTGTTCTAGATACAGTTTAGTTATTTGGAAATACTATGATCTTATTGAGGCTTGCTTTAAATTTTGTTAGGCGGGACTAGATATACCTTTAGTTTATGGTTAATTTTGCCCCCTGCTGAGGCAATATACCTTTCTGAATACTCTGTGATTCCTTTTGAATTATGAGGTTTTCCACTCTGGTTGATGGGAACACAAAATTTTCCCATCTGTATGTGAGTTCCTGGACTTGTACCATCTTATCCTGTTAGATATTTTATTCTCCTCCCTACCTCCAGCCTTGGGCATTATTTCTTCATATGCATGTGCTGATCAGTACTTACCTGAAGATTTGAGAACTCGCTGTAGATCTCTAGAGTGCTCTCTCTTTGAAGCACTCTCCTAATGATAATCTGCCCTGTGAACTCTATCCTCTGTATTCTTTCTGAACCCCCAGCTCTGTTTTCTCAACAAAGGGAATCTGTGAGCTCTAACTGGGTTGTCCCTTTATATTCTGTGGCTTGTATACTTTCTGCAAGCAGTAAGCTAGGAGCAATCATGGGGTTCACCTCATTTGCTTTCTTTCTCAAGAATCATTATCCTGGGGGTGCCTGGGTGGCTCAGTCAGTGTCTGCCTTCAGCGTCTGCCTTCAGCTCAGGTCATGATCCCAGGGTCCTGGGATCAAGCCCTGCATCAGGCTCCCTGCTCCGTGGGGAGCCTGCATCTCCCTCCCCCACTTCCCCTGCTTGTGTTCCCTCTCTCGCTGTCTCTCTCTCTGTCAAAAAATAAATAAAATCTTAAAAAAAAAAAGAATCATTATCCTGTTCTACCTGATGGTCCATGTATGAAAACTTTTATCTCATATATTTTGTCCAGTTTTTTAATTGTGTCAGTCAGGAGGATAAGTCTAGTTCCTCTTGCTTCGTATTGGCCAGTTGGAAGTTTTGAAACTTATTCACCTAGCAATCAAACTGATATTTTTCAAGGCAAAAAACAAGTCAATTTTACTTTTGTATTTAGAACCTTTCAGTACTTCTTATTGTTCTTTTAAAAAAATAAAGCTCTATTCATATGACTGAGTAATTCAACTACTGGGTATCCAAAGAAATTTAAAACACTAATTCAGAAAGATGTATGCACCCCTTTGTTTATTACAGCATTATTTACAAGGGCTAAATTATGGAACCAACTCAATGTCCATCCATAGTGGATAAAAAGGATGTGTGTGTGTGTATATATACACATTATGGAATATTACTCAGCCATAAAAAAGAATGAAATCTTGCCATTTGCAACAACATGAATGGATCTAGATAGTATAATGCTGAATGAAACAAGTTAGAGAAAGACAAATACCATATGATTTCACTCTTGTGGAATTTAAAAACAAATGAACAAAGAAGAAAGAGACAGATGACCAGATACTTAAATTTAGAGAACAAACTGGTGGTTACCAGAGGGGAGGTGGGTGGGTGGGGTGAGTGAAATAGATGAAGGGGATTAAGAGTACACTTATCATGATGAGCACTGAATAATGCATAGAATTATTGAGTCATTACATTGTATACCTGAAATTAATATAACACAATTATGCTTGAATTAAAAATATTAAGTTCTGTATAATCTGGGCCCTTTTAAGACTTAGGTCATAGGTTTTCATGGGTTTTCCTTCACTGATTCTATTCAATCTTTCTTTTTCTTTTCTTTTTTTAAGATTTTATTTGAGAGAGAGAGTAAAAGAGAGCACAAGCTGGGGGGCTGGGCAGAAGGAGAAGCAGACTCCCCACTGAGGAGGGAGCCTAACTCGGGGCTCCATCCCAGGATTCTGGGATCATGACCGGAGCCAGAGGCAGATGCTTAACTGACTGAGCCACCCAGGCACCCCTGTTCTTTTCTTTTTGTTCCTCAAATGTGTGGCAAATTTTGCATTTGTGCTTATTATTCTATTCCTTTAGAATATGCTTACTCCTTTCTTCACATGTTTAACCATTCTGTGTCTTTCACTTATTTATCACTTCCTTACTAAGGATTTTTCTGACCAGACTATCTGATACAGGACTTTTTTTTTTTTTTTAAAGATTTTATTTATTTCTTTATTTGTGAGAGAGAGAATGAGAGATAGACAGCACGAGAGGGAAGAGGGTCGGAGGGAGAAGCAGACTCCCTGCTGAGCAGGGAGCCCGATGTGGGACTCGATCCTGGGACTCCAGGATCATGACCTGAGCCGAAGGCAGTCGCTTAACCAACTGAGCCACCCAGGCGCCCTGATACAGGACTTCTAACACAAGTTATTCCATCACATTATCTTGTAGCATCTGTAAAGGCACTGTAATTATCTTTGTTTATTTCTGTATTTCTTTTATCCTTTGTACTTATTAATGGTTAATTATTTATTATTTTCCTTAACTAGAATATAAGCTGTATTGTCTCCCTACCACATAATAGGCATACATTAAATATCTGTTTAATATACATAGATAAGTCTTTCTTTACATTTATTTTTTGAGTAAAAAAAATTTCTCTGGTGTTAATGTATTATATTATTGCATACTATAGGTTATGCCTTTTGCCATAATATTTCGCATTATGTTGCCCAAAACACCAGTGAGACCTGTGTTGATTAATAGTGTAGGATCGTGATCTGTCAACATTCATGGGTAAAACATCTCTCTCTCCTTAATAGCAAATTGAATTCTTTTATTTCTCTGTCCACAACACATGGCATAGTGTCTGGAACACAACAGGTGTACTGCTTCTTAGGTATTTAATAAATAATTTAAAAAATAAAATTGGAGAATCTTTCAGAATTCTAGTGGCCTATATTTCTTTGGTACCTCCAGGCTCTGGAACAACCCAACCCCCAAGTAAATTTGTTGATAGTGAGTGACAATAAAATTTGAAATATCTTGATTTCTAATTATGTTCTATGATAGCTTTCATTTGATACAAGTTGGACATAAAGTAGAATTATGATTTCTGCATTAGAAAGGAACTTAAATTTATCTAGTCTAGCCTTTTCATCTAATTTATCTTATATCATGGCTTTAGTATATATGCATTTGTATCACATTTTTCTGCCTTGGGAACTTCAGAGTTGTTAGGTTGAGAAAAATCTGTTATGATATTCTTATGACTATTTGATTTTATGTTTTAACAGGATAATTTTCCTCTGCACAGTCTTTAAATATCTTTCTCTGGTTAAATGAAGCAGCAGCTATACAGTAATTGTCTAGGTTATTCACTAGATCTTATGATAGAAGACAAGACAGACTATAGGTTTTTGTTTTCTTAATATAACAGTAAATTGAACCCTTGCTAATTTTTCATTTTGAAATACTGAACTAAGTGTAGATTATTTTTATACTCACTAAGGTACTAGAAGAGTACATTAGATAAATTTTGACCCAAAGCAATATTCGACCCAAAATTCTACCCAAAGCAATTTAAATTAAAAAAATTAAAACCTAGTCTAGGTAAATATTAGTAGTTATTCAGTATGTTCTCTAAGAATTTAATTGTTTTGAAATGAAAATGCTGTATGTTTTTCTTGCTAAATATGTTTTTATTTATCTTCAAGTCCAGGCAGTAGGAATTTCCTTACTGGAAGACCTGTTGTGGATATGGGTGAAGAATGTGGAAGCATGGATGAGCAAAGACAGTCAGACTTCATTACTGAAAAACAGTCAGTACAACATATTTGGGGAGAAAATAGGAGAGAGCTTTCAAATTTTTTTGAAAGTGTGAACCAGCCAAAAGCCAGCCTTTTATCAGAGAATTGTAACTCTTTTATTAGTGAAAATGTCATCAATTTATTAAGCATAGATCAACAGAGGATAAAGAAACCCTTTGACAAGTGTGGTTATGACAGTATGGGAGATATTTGTGCAATCACAAGTTCTGATAAAAATGATTCAACTGATAGATGCGTTAGAAGAATTTTTACAGATCCAGTGTTGGCTCTTAGTAATTCTACTTTTAATAAAACAAGTTATCCAGAAAAGTGTCAGCCAGACAAGAGGTATCAAAAAGAGTACCACAATAATGATAGAAATACTTTTAGTACATCTTTTGAAAAGAATTGTTCTGCAGCCAGCTTTGAAAAAAAAGGTGAGTGTTATACATGGAAAACATAATCTTTTGGGATTTTTTGTTTTCAATTTGTGTGTGTGTGTGTGTGTGTGTGTGTGTGTGTGTGTGTGTGTGTGTGTGTGTAAGAACAGGAAATTAGAAACAATGACATTCTATTATATGACTTTTTGGATCAGTAATTTTATTCTCTATGTGGTTTGTAAGCTTCAAATTAAAAAACAGATAGTGTCTGTTAAGGTTTTGAGTTCAATGCATACTTTTATTTTTAAAGGAAAATTTAAAAGTGATTACCAAGAGAAGACACCACAGAATGGAGGCCAGAAATATCCAGTGAATCATATGTAAGTTTTTAGGTAAATCTGGGGAATACAAATCAGGATCTATTAGTATAATGCATGTTGAATGTTGGAATTGATGAAAAGTGAGTAGGCATATTGCTCTCTGAGGGTGGGTAGACCAGCCTCAAGGAAGGCTTCTCAGCTGTCAGAATCTTGGTAATAATCACCTCATTTGAGAGTATGGTGCCTTATATTTGCTATTGCAAAACTAACTGGAATCTAAGTATTAATTAGGTTTGAGAAAACTGACTTCTGTGTTCAAGAAACTTACAGACTCACCAGAATGCAGTTTATTGATTTACAGTAAGAAATAGAAGAGTCACATGTATAGGAATGCTTACTTGCATGGTAAGCATATTTTCTAACTTTTGGCTCAGCTCTCCATGGGTAGGTTGTTTGGTTATTATAGAGTCAGAGCAAGAGAGTGATAGAATTCAACTGTAATGGCATAAGCATATTAACATTTTATGGGACTGGTATTATAGGGAATTAAACAAAATTTCTGGTTTCAGAGTAGCCCAAACTTTCTTGGTAATAATTGTGATTTAGTCAGATCTTGCTAACTGAAAATCATGAAATATAATATATTTTTATTTTGAAAGTACTTTCTTATGAAAATATTTAAAATATCTATAAAAAGAGTATATAGATGCTATTTTTATGGGATTGGCACAACAAATTAATTAAAATACAGATTCACAGCTTATTTAATAAAATCAATAAATTAGCTGCTTTATTGTCAAATTCCCAAATATTCAGAAACTTGTGAATGAAAAACAACATGGTAGGCCTTGAATTTTAAAATTTACCTTATGAAAGGGATTTAGAACATGGTTCCCAAGCCTGGCTTCAGGTTCACATCACTTGAGGGGGTGACTTTTTAAAATTAAAAATACCAAGTTTGATCCACACATAATAAGTAAGCTCTTTAGGTTGGAGCTTATGAATCTTTGTTTTTCAAAAAACTTCCCTTATAATTCTGATCTGAAGCCAACTTTGGAAACCGTAATTTAGAATAATAATTTTCGGCAGGAAATAAAGCACACTTTAAAAGCATCTTATTTATGATCCTTAGGGGTAATAGCTGTTTGGAAGAATTGCATTCTAAGCAATCGTGGGACTTAGGATTTGGTGAGGTAAAGTACATCTTCCATTATCTTTCCAATTAAGTCAGTTGTTATTATGTCGTATATTAGTATTGGCAGTTTACTTTGATTTTAAAATTAGCTTTTATTAAAAAAATTTCTTCTGAGATTAATACTTTTTCTTTGTTATATATTTTTTTATTCTGGGGAAATTATAGCTTGGGTTTAGAAATAAAATTAACACCTTTCAGAACTTGTAATATGCTTTAAGACAAACCAATCTACATATTTTAAAAATTCTTTTTATAAGTCCTATAAAATTTCTTCCAAGATGAAAACATTTAGGTTTCAATGTGCTATGGTCAACATAGTTATATGTTTAAGAATAATGAAAGAGCTATAAACATTGGTTATGTAAGTTGTAACTGCTGCTCATAATAAGGGTATGTGATTGTTAACAGTACAGGCTTTGTGCTAGGAGCTTTATGTACTTCATTTCTAATCTATAAGAGCCTGATTCTGTAAGGTCTGCAGTGCAAAAGAGACTCAAGTTCAGAGAGATTAAATAACTTGTTCAAAGTAACACACTCAAACCAGGATTCAGACTCTTACTATTTTTTAAAATTTTATTATTTTTAAATTTATTTTAGAGAGAAAGAGCAGGGGGAAGGGTAGAGGTAGAGAGACAAGCAGACTCCCCACTGAGCAGGAAGCCTGATGTGGGGCTTGATCCCAAGACCCTGAGCCGAAATCAAGAGGCTGACGCTCAACTGAGCCCTTCAGACTCTTATTTGACACTATATTTTCTACTACACTAACTGTTTTCTCTTTTTATCGTCAATAAATATGCATTGAATGCATATTATGAATTAATTTAATAGAATTTATTGAGTGTCTTTTATATGCTAGACACTGTGCCTACAGTGGTGAAATAAGTTTTTGTTCTTCTGATGCTTATTCTATTATGCACAATTTGATGAAAGATACAGTGATGAAAGGACAGGGAACCTATCTTTAGGAAGCTATAGTCTAGTAGCTAGACTGAAACAAACAAAAAACCTAGTGCATTTAGATACAATAGCTCCAGTTGGGGTTTTTACAAAATACAGTTGGAACTCAGTAAAAGACACTTCTAAGTTTTCTTTTAGGATTTTTATGGTTTCAGTTCTTAGATTTGGGTCTTTAATGCATTTTGAGTTCATTTTTATATATGGTGTAGGAAAAATGGTCTGTTTTTATTCTTTGGCATGTAGGTGTCTGGTTTTCCAAATATCATTTATTGGAAAGACTCTTCCACATTCTATATTCTTACCTCCTTGATTGTAGATTAATTGACCATATAGATGTGGGTTTATTTCTGGTCTTTCTGTCCTGTTCCATTATCTATGTGTCTGTTTTTGTGCCAGTACCATACTGTTTTGATTACTGTAGCTTTGTAGTATATCTTGAAATCTGGGATTGTGATACCTTCAGTTTTGTTCTTCTCAGCCTTAGCAAAATATATACGGCTATGTTTCCTCAGGCAAGGGAAACAAAAGTGAAAGTGAACTAAGATACACCCAAATAAAAGACTTTTGCACAGCAAAGGAAACCACCAACAAAATAAAAAGGCAACCTACTTAGTGGGAGAAAATATTTACAAATTACATATGTCCAATAAGGAGTTACTGTCCAAAATATATAAAGAACTGATACAACTCAACACCAAGCAAGCAAACAATCTGATTAAAAAATGAGCAGAGGACCTGAATGGACATTTTTCCAAAGAAGACAAACAGATGGCCAAAAAACACATGAAAAAATGCTCAACATCACTAATCATCAGGGAAATGCAAATCAGAACCACAATGAGCCAGTCAGAATGGCCAGTATCCAAAAGACAAGAAGTTATAAGTGTTGGTGAGGATGTGGAGAATTACTTTTAATTTTTATATTGAAAATGAACTCCTTAAAAATATTTTTTTCATGAGCGATATGTGCAAAACTTTTGGTTTCCTGCCCTGAAGCCTCAACTGCAGAAATTTAAAAGTTGCCTATGAGAGTTCCAGCCTTTCAGGTTTAGCTGTTGAAAGATTAACTTGAATTACAAACTCATATTCTTTGATTTACACAATCCTTGGGTACTTCTGGTACCTAAGATGGACTTTTTACTGCTTTGTAGAGAATGCAGTTTCATAAAATACATATCAAATTCATCCAGGTAGCCAGTCATTTAGCTGTTTGGTTTACTTACACGTTCTATCACGTGCTGTGAGCAAAATAGCTGAATTTGAAAAGGCTGCTGTTTATAATTTAAGAGAGGGACCTCTGAATGACTCCTTTTTGATATGCTTCTGAAAAGGTCAGGCACCAACATGTTGGTAGGAATATAAATTGGTGCAACCACTATGGAAATCAGTATTGAAGTTCCTTAAAAAAGTAAAAATAGGAATACTGTACAATCCAGTAATTCCATTACTGGGTATTTACCCAAAGAAAACAGAAATATGGGGTGCCTGGGTGGCTCAGTCAGTTAAGTGGCTGCCTTTGGCTCAGGTTATGATCCCAGGGTCCTGGGATTGAGCCCCACATCTCATTCCCTGCTCAGTGGGGAGCCTGCTTCTCCCTCTGCCTATGCCCCCTGCTTGTGCTCACTCTTCGCTCACTCTCTCTATCAAATAAAATCTAAAAACAAAAAGTTTTAAAAACAGAAATACTAATTTGAAAAGATGTATGCATCCCAGTGTTTATTGCAACATTATATACAGTGGCCAAGATATGGAAGCAACCCAAGTGTCCATCAATAGATGAATGAATAAGAAATTGTGGTATGTATATATGTATGTGTGTGTGTGAGTACACACATGTACACACACACAGTAGAATGTTAGCCATAAAAAAGAATGTGATCTTGCCATTTGTGACAACATGGATGGACCTAGAGAGTGTTATGCTAAGTGAAATAAATCAGAGAAAGACAAATACCATATGATTTCACTTATATGTGGAATGTAAAAAATAAAATGAATGAACAAACAAAAAAAAAAAACGAGTTTTAAATACAGAGAACAAACTGGTGGTTGCCAGAGGGGAGGTTGGTGGGGTTAGGCAAAATAGGTGAGGAGGATTATAAAATAAATAAGATAGAAGTCATGGAAATGGAAAGTACAGCATAGGAAATATAGTCAGTAATATTGTAATAATGTATGATGACAGATGGTAACTATAGTTATAGTGAGCATTGAGTAATGTATAGAATTGTCAAATGAGTATGCTGTACACCCAAAGCTAATATAATCCTTTATGTCAGTTATACTTCAATAATAAATAATAAAAAAGGCAGTTCTAAGTTTCATGGGCAGTCAGAGGAAGATGTGATAGAGGAGAAAACTTTTGATCTGGGTGGCAGTAAGTTTACCAAATGGACAAACTTCCTTCATCCTATGAAGAAGGAGCAATATAGATAGAAACTAAGAGGTGAAGGAATAAAGCTTGTTTTAGATAAGTAATTTGTTTCATTCTACTTATTGTTATTGCTACTACTGTAGTATAAATTATAAGGGGTGGAGGAATGGCAAGAAATAATTCTGGACGTTATAAAGGACCAGGTCATAAAAGACCTTGTATGACATATAACAGGTTAACTTCCTATCATCAAACAGAGAGCCACTAAAAAAATTTTAGCAGAGGAATATAATAACATCTGGTATTAAAAAGTTGAGGAGTGGCGGTGAGGATGGAAACAGGGAAGAGCTATCACAGAGATTTAGAAGATCTAGAATTGAGAGAACCTTGATGATTAGTTAAGTGAGAAGGAAAAAATTAAAGACCTGTATTTATGATTTGGGTAAATGGGTAGTTGATGGGATGATGCCATTCACCAAGATTGAAAACATGAGAGATGGTTGCAGAAAAGGTTAACTCTCCACCAAATTTTATGTACCCTCTTTTATAGAATAGAGCTGTTAATATGAAAGGGCTATCCTGCCAAGGAACACTTTCCCTAATCTTCCATTCATCTAAATTTGGCCATGTGGCTCAATAATAGAATGTTATCAGAAGTGATGTGCATTATTTTCATGCACTACAAAAAGTGGAGATTCCTTCTCTGTGTCATCCTTCTTGTGAGGGCTAGGTGGTAGTGAAGCCCTAAGGATTATGTTTGCAGCCACAAGATGGGAGGGACTGAGTCTCTAAATCACTGGATGGAAGAAAATTACCTACTGACTGGAAAACTTATTTTAGATTATTACATGAGGAAGAAATAATTGTGTTTAAGCATTATATATTTTGTGATTTATTTTTATACCTAGCATTACTCTAATTCAGAGGGAGAGATTTCCAAGAGAATATCAGTTAAGTTTTGACCTGTTGAGGTTGATTGAAGTTTTCTGAAAAATCTGTGATATACATGAAGATGTGTTGTAGCCATTTATATATACAGAGCTTGCAGTCAGAAGAGGCTTTTTGTATTCAGTGAATAGGTGGTAATTCAATACATTTATGTATACATATGTGATTTCTAAGAGAAAATTTTAGAACAAGAACAAAGTCCTGAGAAACCACAACATTTAAAGTTGGAGGACATGTAGTAGAAGAGAATCCAGAAGAAGAGACAAAATGAATTGTTAGACAGGTTTGAGGAATTCTATAAAAGGATGGTAGAAAAGAAAAATAGATTTTCAAGGAGGAGGAATATGGTCAATAATATCAGATGCTGTCCTGTGACTCCTGGAACTTCTATTTTCCCAAAAAGAATAATATAGATATACTCTCTCAAAGGAATTGTCAGCAGTTTAGAATACTTAAAAAACAAACTCCGTTTGACTACATTTATGGCAGCTTGAATGTGGCTAGAGCAAGTCAGGAAAGAAAATAAGCACATTGGTAGAGCCTGAAGGGAATCCGGTGCTATGAGGAGTTCTTTGGGTAGATCAGCGTGGAGTTTTAATTTGTGATGTATGGGCAGGGCTAAAGGTATAGTGAAAACCCTGGTTAAAATCTTAAATTCTGCAAGAGCAACCAAGGGAGGAGTCAAAATAGGAAAGGAAGAAGAGGTAGAAGCAGAAGAAAGGCAGAGTTGTGCCTGCCCAGTGGCTGCATAAAATCAGAACAGGTAGTTTCTACTAAGGCAGAATTAATGAAGAAACAAGCATACAGAAAAAACAAAATTCCATCTTGGATGGCAGATAGTAGGGAATGGAAAGAGTAGTGATGGTCCAAGATCCTTTTGTTGGATGTGGAAGGGAATATGAAAGAAAAAGGTCTTGGAAGAGTATAATTATTTTTATTAAGATTTAATTACATATAACAATTTATTACTTTCATGTGTACTACAACATAATGATTGATATATGTATAAACTGTGAAATAATCATCAGAATAGGTCTAGTTAACATCCATTACCATACCACAGTTAAAAATCTGTTTTTTCTTGTGATGAGAACTTTTAAGATCTACTCTCTTAGCAAGTTTCAAATATATAATACAGTTTTACTAATTATAGTCACCATGCTGTACATTACATCCCCAGGACTTCTTTATTTTATAACTGAAAGTATGTATTTTTTGACAGCCTTCATCCCTTTTGCCTATACCCCACCTCTGGAAACCACCAGTCTGTTCTCTGAATCTATGAGTTTGTATTTAATTTTTTTTTTTTAGATTGCACATGTAAGTGAGATTATATGGTATTTGTTTTTCTTTGTCTAACATATTTCACTTAGCATTAACGCCCTCCAGGTCCATTCATGTTGTTGCAAATGGCAGGATTTCCTTCTTTAATATAGCTGAATAATGTTCTATTGCATATGTATACCACATCTTTATACATTTTCCATCTGTGGACACTTGGTTCATTTCCATGTCTTAGGTATTATAAATAATGGCAATGAACAAGGGAGTGAGGATAATCACTTCGAGTTACTCTCTTCATTTCCTTTGGAAAAATTCCTAGGAGTGGAATTGCTGGATCATATACGGTAGTTCTGTTTTTAATTTTTGAGGATACTCTATACTGTTTTCCATATGGCTGACCAATTTACATTCCCACCAGCAGTAGACAGGGGTGTCCCTTTCTCCACATCCTTGCCAGTACTTGTTATTTCTTATCTTTATGGTATTAGCCATTTTAACAAATGTGAGGTGCTGTCTCATTGGGGTTTTGATTTGCACTTTCCTGATGATTCATGATATTGAGCACCTTTCTGTGTACCTGTTGGCCATCTGTATGTCTTCTTTGGGTAAAAGTCTGTTCAGTTCCTCTGCCCATTGTTTAATTAGATTGTTGGTGTTTTGCTTTGAATTGTATGAGTTCTTTACATATTTTGGATATTAACCCCTTATCAGATAAATGGTTTACAAATATTTACTCCCTTTCTGTAGGTTGCCTTTTCATTTTGTTGATTGTTTTCTTTGCTGTGTACAGGTTTTTTAGTTTGATGTAGTCTCACTTGTTTAGTTTTGCTTTAATTGCATTTGTTTTTGGTGTCAAATCCAAAAAAATCATTGTCAAGATCAGTGTCAAGGACCTTTACCCCCTGTGTTTTCTTATAGCAGCTTTATGGTTTTGGGTCTTATGTTCAGGTCTTTATTTCATTTTAAGTTAATTTTTGTATATAGTGTAAGATAGGGGTCCACTTTCATTCTTTTGCATGTAGTTATCCAGTTTTCCTAGCGCCATTTATTGAAGAGACTGTCTTTCCCCTATTGTGCATTTTTGGCTCCTTTGTTGTAAATTAATTGGCCATTATGTATGTATTTTCTTCTCAGCTTTCTATCATGTTCCATTGGTCAGTGCCTGTTTTTATGCCAGTACCATACTGTTTTGATTATTGTAGCTTTTTTTTTAAAAAAATATTTATTAGAGAGCACGAGCAGTGGGGAGAGGTGTTTTGATTATTGTAGCTTTTTTTTAAAAAAAATATTTATTAGCACGAGCAGTGGGGAGAGGCAGAGGGAGAAGCAGACTCCCTGCTGAGCAGGGAGCCAAATACAATGCTAGACCCAATCCCAGGACCCTGGGATCATGACCTGAACTGAAGGCAGACGCTTAACCGACTGAGCCACCCAGGTTCCCCAGATTACTGTAGCTTTCTTTTTAAAAAAAAAAAAAGATTTTATTTATTTATTTGACAGAGAGAGACACAGTGAGAGAGGGAATACAAGCAGGGGGAATGGGAGAGGGAGAAGCAGGCTTCCCGCAGAGCAGGGAGCCTGATGCGGGGCTTGATCCCGGGACCCTGGGATCATGACCTGAGCTGAAGGCAGATGCTTAATGACTGAGCCACCCAGGCACCCCTAGATTACTGTAGCTTTCTAATGTTGTTTGAAATTAGAAAAGGTGATGCTTCCTGCTTTGTTCTTCTTTCTCAAGATTGCCTTGGCTATTCAGGGTTTTTTATGGTCATACAAACTTTAGGATTATTTGTTCTACTGTGAAAAGTATCACTGGAATTTTGATAGGGATTGTATTAGATCTGCATTGGTTAGTATGGACGTTTTAACAAGATAAACTCTTCCAATTCATGAGCACAGATTATCTTTCCATTTATTTGTGTCTTCAGTTTCTTTCATCAGTGTCTTACAGTTTTCTGTGTACAGATCTTTTACCTCTTTGGTTAAATTTATTCCTAGGTATTTTATCCTTTTTGATGCAGTTGTAAATGGGATTATCTTCTTAATTTCTCTGATAGTTCATTATTAGTGTATACAAGTGCACCTGATTTTGTGTATTGATTATGTAACCTGAAACTTTACTGAATTTATTATTTCTAACAGCTTTTTGGTGGAATGTTTAGGCTATTCTATATATAGTATTATGTTATCTGCAATGAAGGTAATTTTAATTGTTCCTTTCTGTATTGGATGCTTTTTTTTTTTCTTGCCTGATTGCTCTAACTAGGACTTCCAGTATTATGTTGAATAAAAGTGGTGAGAGTAGACATCTGTGTATTGTTTCTGATTTTAGAGGAAAAACTTTCAGCATTTTACTCTTGAGTATGATGTTAGCTATAGGCTGAACATATATGGTTTTTATTCTGTCAAGGTATGTTCCCTCTATCTCTTTTGTTGCAAGTTTGAATGGATGTTGAATTTTGTCAAATGACTTTTCTGCAGTTTTGAGATGATCATATGATTTTTATCCTTCAGTGTTGAAGCATCTTTACAATCCTAGAATAAATCCCACTTGATCATGGCATATAATCCTCTTAATGTATTGTTAAATACAGTTTGCTAATATTTTCAAGGATTTTTGAATCTATGTTCATTAAGGATATTGTCCTATAATTTATTTTCTTGTAGTGTCCTTTTCTGGTTTTCGTATCAGGGTGATGCTGGCTTCATAAAGTTTGTTAAGGATTGATAGTAATTCTTTTTTAAATGTTTGGTAGTTTGATAGAATTCACCAGTGAAGCCATTGGTTCTGGACTTTTGCTTGTTGGGAAGTTTTTCTTTACCAGTAACTGGTGTATTCATATTTTCAATTTCGTACTGAATCAATCTTGGTAGATTGTATGTTCTAGGAATTTCACTAATTTCTTCTAGGTCATTCAGTTTATTGGTTTATTATTGTTCTTAGTAGTCTCTTATGATCTGTTTTTCTTTTATCAGTTATAACATCTCTTTCATTTCTGATTTTAAGTCCTCTTTTTTCCCTTTTGATAGCTAACAGTTTGTCAATTTTTTTTTATATTTTCAAACAACCAGCTCTTAGTTTCATTAATCTTTTCTATTGTCTTTTTAGTTTCTGTTTCATTTATTTCCACTCTGATCTTTGTTATTTACATTCTTCTAACTGTAGGTTCAGTTTATTAGTTTCTTGAGGTATAAAGTTAGGCTGTTTGAGATCTTTCTTGTTTCTTAATATACGTGCTTATCAACACAAACTTCCCATTTAGAACTGTTTTTGCTGCATGCCAGAGTTCAGATATTTTGTATTTCCATTTTTATTTGTGTCAAGATACTGAAAAATACTTTTTGATTATTTTTTTCAGCCATTGGTTGTTTAGGAGCATGTTGTTTAATTTCCATATATTTATCAATTTTCCAGTTTCCTTCCTGTAATTTTTATTTTCATAACATTATGATTTCAGTCTTCTTAAATTTATTAAGACTTGTTTTTTGGCCTAAAATACAATCTATCATGGAAAATATTCAATATGTGCTTGAGAAGAATGTATATGCTATTGTTTTTGAATGAAATGCTCTGTAAATACCTGTTTAGTACATCTGGTTTAAAGTGTCATTGAAGGCAAATGTTTCCTTATTGATTTTCTGTCTGGAGGATTTATCCATTGATGAAAGTGGGGTATTCAAGTTCCCAACTATTATTATATTGCTAGTTCTCTCTTTAGGTCTGTTCATATTTGCTTTATGTATTTAGATACTCCTATGTCACGTGCTTATATATTTTCAAATGTTGCATCCTCTTCTCGGATTCATCCCTATTTCATTAGATAATGACTTTCATTGTCTCTTTTTTTTAAATTTTATTTTATTATGTTAATCACCATATATTACATAATTAGTTTTTGCTATAGTGTTCCATGATTCATTGTTTGCATATAACACCCAGTGCTCCATTCAGTATCTGCCCTCTTTAATACCCATCACCAGGCTAACCCATCCCCCCGCCCCCTTCCCTCTAGAACCCTCAGTTTATTTCTCAGAGTCCATAGTCTCTCATGGTTCGTCTCCCCTTCTGAATTCCCCCCCTTCATTTTTCCCTTTCTACTATCTTCCTTTTTTTTTTCTTTAACATATAATGTATTATTTGTTTCAGAGGTACAGGTCTGTGATTCATCAGTCTTACACAGTTCACAGCACTCACCATAGCATATACCCTCCCCAATGTCTTATCACCCAGCCACCCCATCCCACCCACACCCCCACCACTCCAGCAACCCTCAATTTGTTTCCTGAGATTAAGTATTCCTCATATCAGTGAGGTCATATGATACATGTCTTTCTCTGATTGACTTATTTCGCTCAGCATAATACCCTCCAGTTCTATACACATCATTGCAAATAGCAAGATTTCATTCCTTTTGATGGCTGCATAATATTCCATTGTATATATCTACCACTTCTTCTTTATCCATTCATCTGTTGATGGACATCTTGGCTCTTTCCATAGTTTGGCTATTGTGGACATTGCTGTTATAAACATCAGGGTGCACGTACCCCTTCGGATCCCTACATTTGTATCTTTGGGGTAAATATCCAGTAGTGCAATTGCTGAGTCGTATGGTAGCTCTATTTTCAACTTTTTGAGGAACCTCCATACTGTTTTCCAGAGTGGCTGCACCAACTTGCATTCCCATCAAGTGTGTAGGAGGATTCCCCTTTCTCCGTATCCCCGCCAACAACTGTCATTTCCTGACTTGTTAATTTTAGCCATTCCGACTGGTGTGAGGTGGTACCTCATTGAGGTTTTGATTTGGATTTCCTTGATGCTGAGCGATGTTGAGCACTTTTTCATGTGTCTGTAGGCCATTTGGATGTCATCTTTGGAAAAATGTCTGTTCATGTCTTCTGCCCATTTCTTGATTGGCTTTGGGTGTTGAGTTTAATAAGTTCTTTATTGATTTTGGATACTAGCCCTTTATCTGATATGTCATTGCAAATATCTTCTCCCATTCTGTTGGTTGTCTTTTGGTTTTGTTGACTGTTTCTTTTGCTGTGCAAAAGTTTCTTATCTTGACAAAATCCCAATAGTTCATTTTTACCCTTCCTTCCCTTGCATTTAGCGATGTTTCTAGAAGAAGTTGCTGCGGTTGAGGTCAGAGAGGTTGCTGCCTGTGTTCTCCTTTAGGATTTTGATGGACTCATGTCTCCCGTTTAGGTCTTTCAACCATTTTGAGTCTATTTTGGTGTGTGGTGTAAGGAAATGGTCCAGTTTCATTCTTCTGCATGTGCCTGTCCAATTTTCCCAACACCATTTGTTGAAGAGACTGTCTTTTTGCCATTGGACATTCTTTCCTGCTTTGTCGAAGATTAGTTGACCATAGATTTGAGGGTCCATTTCTGGGCTCTCTATTCTGTTCCATTGATCTATGTATCTTGTTTTTGTGCCAGTACCATACTGTCTTGATGATGACAACTTTGTAATAGAGCTTGAAGTCCGGAATTGTGATGCCACCAGCTTTGCTTTTCTGTTTCAACATTCTTCTGGCTATTTGGGGTCTTTTCTGGTTCCATACAAATTTTAGGATTATTTTTTCCATTTCTGAAAAAAGTGGATGGCATTTTGATGGGGATTGCATTGAATGTGTAGATTGCTCTAGGTAGCATTGACATCTTCACAGTATTTGTTCTTCCAATCCATGAGCATGGAACGTTTTTCCATTTCTTTGTGTCTTCCTCAATTTCTTTCATGAATATTTTATAGTTTTCTGAGTACAGATTCTTTGCCTCTTTGGTTAGATATATTCCTAGGTATCTTATGGTTTTGGGTGCAATAGTAAGTGGGGTTGACTCCTTAATTTCTCTTTCTTCTGTCTTGTTGGTGTATAGGAATGCCACTGATTTCTTTGCACTGATTTTATATCTGCCACTTTACTGAATTCCTGTATGAGTTCTAGCAGTTTTGGAGTGGAGACTTTTGGGTTTTCTGCATAAAGTATTATTTCATCTGCAAAGAGTGAGAGTTTGACTTCTTCTTTGCTGATTTGGATGCCTTTTATTTCTTTTTGTTGTCTGATTGCTGTGGCTAGGACTTCTCATACTATGTTGAATAGCAGTGGTGATAGTGGACATCCCTGCTGTGTTTCTGATCTTAGGGGAAAAGCTCTCAGTTTTTCCCCACTGAGAATGATATTGGCTGTGGGTTTTTCGTAGATGGCTTTTATGATATTGAGGTATGTACCCTCTATCCCTATACTCTGAAGAGTTTTGATCAAGAAAGGATGCTGTACTTTGTCAAATGCTTTTTCTGCATCTCTTGAGAGGGTCCTGTGGTTCTTGTTCTTTCTTTTATTAATGTATTGTATCACATTGATTATTTGCGGATGTTGAACCAACCTTGCAGCCCAGGGATAAATCCCACTTGGTCGTGGTGAATATGCCTTTTAATGTACTGTGGGATCCTATTGGCTAGTATTTTCGTGAGAATTTTTGCATCCATGTTCATCAAGGGCATTGGTCTGTAGTTCTCCTTTTTGATGGGGTCTTTGCTTTGGGGATCAAGGTAATGGTGGCCTCATAAAACGAGTTTGGAAGTTTAACTTCCGTTTTTATTTTTTGGAACAGTTTCAGAAGAATAGATATTAATTCTTCTTTAAATGTTTGGTAGAATTCCCCTGGGAAGGCATCTGGCCCTGGGCTTTTGTTTGTTGGGAGATTTTTGATGACTGCTTCGATTTCCTTAGTGGTTTTAGGTCTGTTCAGGTTTTCTATTTCTTCCTGGTTCAGTTGTGGTAGTTGATACATCTCTAGGAATGCATCCATTTCTTCCAGATTATCTAATTTGCTGGCATATAGTTGCTCATAATATGTTCTTATAACTGTTTGTATGTCTTTGGTGTTTGTTGTGATCTCTCTTTCATTCATGATTTTGTTGATTTGGGTCATTTCTCTTTTCTTATTGGTAAGTCTGGCCAGGGATTTATCAGTCTTATTAATTCTTTCAAAGAACCAGCTCCTAGTTTCGTTGATCTGTTCTCCTAATAGCCTTTTTGATTTTGACTTGGTTAGATTTTAGTTCTTTTATTTCTCCAGAAAGGGTTTCTCTAATATCTTCCATGCTTTTTTCAATCCCAGCTGGTATCTTTAAAATCTTCATTCTGAACTGTAGTTCCGACATCTTACTAATGTCCATATTGATTAGGTCCCTGGCAGTCGGGACTGCATCTAGTTCTTCTTTTTTGAGGTGATTTTTTCCATCTTGTCATTTTGTCCAGAGGAGAATAGATGAATGAGAGAACAAAATGCTAACGGTAACAACGACCCCAGAAAAATATACACTAAACAAATCAGAAGAGGCCTGAAACTGGGGGAAAAGAAAGAGAAAGAAAGAAAAAAGAAAAAAAAGAAAAAGAAAAAGGTAAAGATCAAAACAAACAAATAAAAAAAAAACAGAATATGATCAAATATGATCAGGCTGGTGCATAGATTAATGCCACACACTAGATTTTGGGCATATTTTGGTCTGTTAGAAGAAAGTGCCTCCCAAAATTTTAAAGAAAGAAAAATAGATGTACAAAAGTAAGGGTTAATATGATGAAGGGATGGAATATGACTGTAAAGATGAAAATTATAAAATATTTTATAACAGGAATTTATAAGAAGTTGGTTGAGGGGTGCCTGGGTGGCTCAGTCGTTAAGCCTCTGCCTTCGGCTCATGTCATGGTCCCAGGGTCCTGGGATTGAGCCCCACATTGGGCTCCCTGCTCCGCGGGAAGCCTGCTTCTCCCTCTCCCTCTGCTTGTGTTCCCTCTCTCACTGTGTCTCTGTCAAATAAATAAATAAAATCTTAAAAAAAATGTTGGTTGAAAAAAGAAGAGGATTTAAAAAAAAATAAGGGAGAGAATGTGATCAGGCAGGAGACTAGAACAAAGCCATACACTAGAGATTTAGGGTATATTTTGGTTTGTTAGAAGAAACTGTATCCCAAAATTTTAAAGAGAGAAAAACTTATATATATATGTGTGTGTGTCTATATATATATATATATATATATATATATATATACACACATATATATATAGACACAGACACACACACCAAAAATAAGGTTAAGTATGAAGAGATAGAATATGACTCTAAAAATGAAAAATAAAAAAGATTTTTTAAATAAGGGATTGATAAGATGTTGGTTGAAAAAGGGAAAAAGAAAAATTCAACAAGAGAAAAATAGAAAAAAGAAAGTTAAAAAAAAATTAACTTTGAAAGACTAAAGAATCATGGGAAAAAGCCTTGAATTCTATGTGCAGTATTTCCCTAGCGCTGGAATTCTGCTGTTCTCATTGATAGGTAGACTTGGTCTTGGCTGGCTCTTCTTGCTGATCTTCTTGGGGAGGGGCCTGTTGCTGTGGTTTTCGGATGTCTTTGCTGGAGGCGGAATTGCCCCACCTTTGCCGGGTCCGGGCTAAGTCATCTGCTCGGGTTTGCTCTCGGGAGCTTTTGTTCCCTACAAGCTTTCTGTAGAGCTTTGGAGGATGAGAGTAAAAATGGCAGCCTCCCAATCTCTGCCCTGGAGGAACCGAAAGCTCGGGCCCCACTCCTCAGTGAGTCCCCAGAGAAAAGTCAATCACTCCCGTCTCCCCGGTCTCTGGCCGCCCTCCGTGGTCACCCGGCCTGTGACCAAGCATTTCTATCTCTCACTCACGACCCTGTTTGGAGTCTCCAAGCCCAGCAGATCCCTGCGGTGTGCTCCTGCGCCGCTCCTCCCCGGGGAGGAGGGGTGTCTCCCTGGATCTGCCGTTTGTTGGGTCCCTGCTGGAGGAGCAGTGGCCCAACTGTGCCATGGATCACGGTTTATGGCAACCGTGAGCCAAGAGCCCACTCCTCGGCTCTGTCTTTGCAGCCTGCTTCCCTGCTCGGATACCTGGGAGCTCTGCCGCACTCAGGCACCCCCGGTCTGTGACCCCGAGGGTCCTGAGACCACACTGTCCCAGCGAGGGTTCCATCCCCCCGCTTAGCCACTGGAGCGACGTCCCTCAGTGAAGCCAACTTCTAAAAGTCCGATTTTGTGCTTCACTGCTCTGTCACTTGTTGGTAGCAGCCGACGGAGGCCCTCTTCCCCTGCCGTCTGTCTTCCCTAATACTGCCTCGGATTCACTTCTCTGCACTCCTGCCTTCCAGAAAGCGGTCGCTTTTTTGTTCAGAGAGTTGCTGCTATTCTTTTCTTCGATCTCCTGTTGAGTTCATAGATGTTCAGAATGGTTTGATCCCTATCTAGCTGAATTACTGGGACCAGACAAAATTTAGTTCTCCTACTCCTCTGCCATCTTGCTCCTCCTCCCCCTGGTCGGACGTATTTATTAACAAATTATTGTAATTGTTGTTTTTACTACTTTTGTCTTTAACCTTCATACTAGCCTTGTGAGTGATTAACCCACCCCCTTTACATTGTTCTGAATTTTAGTATATATTTTCCTTTACCAGCAAGTTTGTACTTTCATGTTTTCTTGTTACTAATTGATACCTTTTATTTCAGCTTCAAGAAATCCCTTTAACATTTCTTGTAAAGCCAAGTCTAGTGGTGAATTCTTTTAGCTTTTTGCTTATCTGGAAAGCTCTTTATCTCTCCTATTCAGAAGGACGGCTTTGCTGGGTAAAATATTTTTGGTTGGTAGTTTTTCCTTTCAGCACTTTGAATATGTCATGCCACTTTCTTTTGGCCTGCAAAGTTTCTGTTGAAAAATCTGATAAGTTTTGTGGGGTTTACCTGTATATTACAAGTTATTTTTCTTTTGTTGCTTTTAAAAATTTTCTTCTTGTAATTTAATTACAAAACATCATTTAATTATGTGTCTTGGTGTAGTTTCTTTGGGTTCAGCTTATTTGGAGGTTTCTTTGGTTTCAGCTTATTTGGAACTGTATTTCCTTTCCCAGGTTAGGGAAGTTTTTGGCCATAATTTCAAGTACATTTTCTGTCCCCGTCTCCTTTTCCTTTTGGGGCTTCTATAATATAAATACTGGTTTATTTGATATTGTCCCGTAAGTGCCTTATGCTATTTTCACTTTCTTTAATTCCTTTTTGTTGTTGCTCCTCTGATTTGACAAATTCCACTGCCCTTTCTTTGAGTTCCTGATCCTTTCTTTGGCTTCATCAAGTTTTCTGTTAATCCTTTTATTAATATTTTTCAGTTAAGTTAACTATATTCTTTAGCTCTGTGATTTCTGTTTGGTATTTTCTTTTATTTTCTGTTTCTTTGTTGAAATTCTCACTTTGTTCTTGCATTGTTCTCCTGATCTCAGTGAGAGCATCTTTATGACTATTTTGAACTCTTACTGGGAAAATCACTTATCTTCATTTCACTGAGGTCTTTTTCTGAGGCTTTATCTTGTTCTTTTGTTTGTAACATATTGTTCGGTGTCTTCATTTGCTTTGATTCTGTGTTTGTTTCTACGTGTTAGATAAAACAGACACCTCTCTTAGTCCTGAAGGTGGGGCCTTCAGTAGGAAATAAAACCTATGTTTCAACCCTGCCCTATCTCTTGGTTGCATCTCAAACCTTTGTGATTTTCCAAGTAGCCTACTTTATTTTTAGTAGTTCCCAGTAGTTGAGGGTATGCCAAAACCTGCCAGTATCCCAATGGGAAGGATCTCAGTCAGTACTCAGATTCAGTTTCACTGGAAGCCGCACCCTCAGGTGGGAGCTTTAAAAGTATGCAAATGTACTTCTTTCATGGCCAGACTTTGAGATAGGCATCTGTCTGTACCCTCTGCACTAAGCGCTGGTGGGATAGCCAGTTAAGAAGCATTTCTTTGTTTGCTGTCATCCCGTTGAATCTGTGAACCTAAGCCCTGCTGGCCTTCAGAACCAGGCTATCAAGGAGGTGTCCTCTGAGTAGCAACCACAAAAGCTGGGATGCTGGGTGTTTGTATAAGCTCCTTTCTTAGAGACACCAGCAATCTGGGGTAAGGCAAAAGGAAGATGAAGGTGGTACCTGCTGGCCTCCACAGGATCTGGAGAGGATTTCAGGTGGCTCCTCGATATGTGTTTAATTAGAAGCTTGCTCCTCTGGCCACAGGTATGAAGATAAGCTAATATAGGCCTCTTTCACAGAAGAAATGGGTGTTTCAGTCAGCTGCCTCATCACTGCTCCCATGGTGGGTAGCTGATTAAGAACTCTTTTTCTGTTTGTTACAGTCCTGTGGGACCTGCATACATAAAGCCCATTGGCTATCGGAGCTGATGATCAAGGGACATCCCATGGGTGGTAGCTGCAAAAACTGGGGTTCTAGATGTGTGCATCAGGAGTGTTTTCAGGCAGTACTCATGACCTGGAACAAAGCAGAAGGAGAGTGTGAGGATGGTGCCTGCTAGGCTCTACAGTCTTTGGAGAGTATTTCAGTAGGCCTCTAGATGTATGTTAAATTAGAAGCCTGTCACATAAAATATATAGTATCAGAGCAAAATGCAGTAGAAAACTCACTCAGAAAACAGAAGAAGAGGAAATACAGAGTTACTGATCCATACCAATTATGTTTGGTATTTTCTTTTACCAATACCAATACCAATTATGAAATCCAGCGTGGCAGGGATTGTGAAGGCTTGTTCTCCTGGGATATGGGAGAAATTCTTTGAATAACTTAGTTTCTTCTCTTTGGGATGATCTTTTCTGTCATTTATCCTCTATAAACAGATCCGATGTAGGTATTGGTTTATGTGCTTGCCTTGGGGTCTGTATAACTGTCTCAACTTTGTGTTGTGGTGCAAGTTTGGGACTGGAGCGTTTTAAGAGTTGAATATAATACTTTTTAAATGATTGAATAATGAGGTTAGAGAAGAGGCTCTGCTCCGTAAAGTTATTCAGGACCCCAAGCTGATGGGGGCTTTGCTGTCTTTAACTGGTGGTTTCCACACTTATAGTGTATGTTCATATCAGATAGCAGAAGGGAAACAGAAGTAGAGGATTGTGGAGAAAATTTTTATGGGCCAGGAGTAGTAGTGTACACCACTTTTGCCCATGACCAGAACTTAAATCACATGTCCAAACCAACTCCAAGGGAGGCTAGGAAATGTAGTCTAGCTGTATGCGTAAGAGGAAAGGGAAATAGTTTGGTGAACAGCTAGACAGTTTCTCCTTTATCCTACCTGTCTTTATTAAAACACTCTGTCTAACCAAAAGAAAATATATATTTTTTCTAAGTCCATGATACATTTGCAAGTATAATTCATGTAGTAAGCCATAAAGAAAGATTGACATTTGTCTAAGGAGAAATTCATAGTCACAGTCTCTAATAATTCATTGAGTTGGAAATCAACAACAACAAAAGATGTTTAACCTCCTTACCTTCTTGGAAATTAAACACTCTGGGTTTTAAAAAGAAAAAGAGAAAAAAATGGAAAATGAAAATTAGAAATTTCATAGAAATTGATGAAAATGAAAACCAGTGGTTTGTTTTACAGAAAATTTATATTTTGTGGGCTTTTATTATTTAAAAAACCTGAAAATATATAAACTGATATCTAACTTAAGATATCCAATTTGACAGAATATATCTCCAGATTGCTTTCATATTTCTGTCTCTTTGAACTTCATTTACTATGATTACCTCAAGCCTTTCCTTTCCATCAGTTTTCTTAGCAGGTGTCTATTCTGTTGCCTGCTGCTTCAAAACATATTTAAATTTTGTTATTGTTCATCACTGGCAAATTTTTCTTTGTAGTTTTAAGATCTTTGTTGAATTAAAGTGGCTCAGTTGGTTGGGTGACTGCCTTCGGCTCAGGTCATGATCCTGGAATCCCAGGATCGAGTCCCGCATCGGGCTCCCTGCTCGGCGGGGAGTCTGCTTCTCCCTCTGACCTTCCCCCTCTCTCATGTACTCTCTCTCTCTCTCATTCTCTCTCTCTCAAATAAATAAATATCTTAAAAAAAAATTCTTTAAGACTTAAAAAAAAAGAAAGTAATATAAGGGTAAAGTACTGTAAAATGAATTGGTGAGATTAAAAGGGAGATATGAGTGGGTATTAACTGTTTATACTTGGGAATTGTTAAAGTTTTGTTTTTCTTCTAGATTCTGATGGAAGAAGGAGGAACCTGTTCTTTAAAAGACAGACCATCATCTGCTAAGAAAATCTGTCAGTGTAACTATAATGAATTTTATTCTTTAAAAAAAAAAAAGCAACCTAACATTTAAATGAAAATCAGTTAAATTTTGTGGAGTTTTTTTTTTCCAGATTTTTTGCCAGCAAATATTTCATAATTTTAGAATATACTAGCAATGCAACTGACTCTTTAAAACTGCTCTATTATACATGAGTATATATACTGTATATATATAGTTTGGTGAATAATGAAACTGATACCCTGATACATTAAGAAATAATGTATACTCAGTAAGTTTGAAGCTCTTCTCAATTGCATTTCCTATCCTGCCCCCTAGAGGTAACTATTATCCTGAATTCATTTTTTGAGATATCCCACATAGTCTTTTCCATTGCTTGGTTTTGAACTTTCTGCAAATTGAGGCAAATTCTACATATTTTTCTGCAATTGTCTATTTCTTTGTTGTTCACCCAATAATATATTTTGGGGTTTGTTTACTTTGATAGTTGTGATTCTGGTACATTTCATTATTTGTTTACTACTTTAAGCCTTCTAGTTTGTGAATGTAGCATCGCATCTTATTTTTACATTCTCTGGCAGTGATTATTTAGGTTGTTTGGATATTTTGATATGATAAACAGTGCTGCTTTGGCAATTCTTGATACTTCTCCTGGCACACGTGTAAAAATTTCCTCTATGATATAGTTCTAGGAGCAGAATTGACTAGTTCATATGATATGAACATTTTTACCTCTTCCAGGTAACTGCAAAATTATTTTCCAAAGTAGTTGTGCCATTTTAAACTTTCACTAGCAAGAGGTAGGAGTCTTAGTTGTTACATAGTCTAACTCCAGTTCAGCTTTTTATCATGATGTTGGCAATCTGAAATCTCACTGTAATTTTAATTTATATTTCCCTAATTATTAATTAGGTTGATTGAACATCCATGTTTCATCTGTGAAATGCCTTTCATATCTGTTGCCCTTGTTTCTTTTAAAAAGTTTGGCTTTTCTTATGGTATGTGTCTTTTATATATCTATATGTGTGTATTCTATATATCTTTTATAGATCCTAGATATTAATTGCTTTAGGCCCATGTGTAGCAAATACTTCATATTCGAGTGATCTTTTTATCCTATGCTGCCTTTTTATGGACAAAAGTTTCTGACTGTTTTTACATAGTCTGTGATGGAATGATTCTTCAGGATATCTAGTCCAGTAGGATACCTAAAAATTTTTATAGTTTTTTTTTCTTTTAGAATTAGTTTAATATTTTGATATGTAACACATTGGTTTGGTTTCTGTCCCTATCTTTGCTGCTCTGTTTCCTTCTGCATCATATAAGTAGCTGTTTTTTGGTTTATCATTCCAGTTTTTTTCCCCCAAAATAAAGCCTAAAAATACATTAGTGCACATATACATATGAATCTTAGTCCTTGCCTTTCTCACTGCAAATGTAATAATACTGGATATTTTATTTAATATAGGATATTTTATTAAATTAAACAGATTAACAAAACATCCTATAGTGTTCACCATGTTAGTGTTAGACATTCTGTCATCCTTTTTTTATGACATGTAGTAATCCATTATGTGGATGGATTATAGTTTATTCAGTCAATGCCCTGTTGATGGACATTTGGGTTGTTTCCAGTATTCTGTTCTTACAAATAATGTTGCAGTGAACCACACTAAGCATATGTTGCTTACTTGTGGAAGTAGGGTAATTTCTAGGAGTGGGATTGCTGAGTCAAAGGGGAGATACGTTGGTTTTTTTAACTTATTTTTTTAAGTAGGCTCTGTGCCCAGTGTAAAGCCCAACAAGGGGCCTGAATGCACGGTCCTGAAATCAAGACCTGAGCTGAAATTAAGAGGCAGATGCCCAACAGACTGAGCCACCCAGGCACCCAATACACTGTGGCTTTTTGGTAGATATTGCCAAATTCCGTCATACCATTTGGCAGTCCTACCAGAAATACTCCTTTTATGCCACAGACTCACCAACAGGAGTTGTGGTCTAGCTTAGAAATTTTTTTGTGAATCTTATAATGATAGATAGACATTTGAGTTTTTACTTCTCTTTCTATGAGTGAAATTGAGAATCTTTTAAAAATGTTCGGTGGCTGTATTTGCATTTATTTTTCTGTGAGCTCTCCATTCATGTCTTTGAGGGTTTGGTTTTTTTTTTTAAAGATTTATTTATTGATTTGAGGCAGGGAAGGGCAGAGAAAGAGAGAGAGAGAAACCCAAGCAGACTCTGCACAGAGCATAGAGCTCAATGTGGGTCTCAATTCGCACGACCCTGAGATCACAACCCAAGCCAAAATCAAGGGTCAGACACTCAACCAGCTGTGCCACCCAGGTGCCCCATGTCTTTGAGTTTTGGGCATTTTTTCTTATGTAAGAAGAGCTCTTTATATATTAAAGAGATTTAGGCCTTTGTGATATATCACAAATATTTTCTTCTAGTTTATTATTGGATTTTATGTTGTTTTTACTTTGCTTATGGTGTTTCCTGCTTTTGCAAAAGGCTTAACATTTTTTTATGTAGTTAATTTTATCAATTTCTTCCTTTAATACTTTTGGATTTAATTAGAGAGACTCCACACTCCCAGATTATAAATGAATTCACTTATATTTTCTTCTAATATTAGCATGATTTTATATTTTTACATTTAGGTCTTTAATCCATTTGGAGTTTATCCTGAATTAAGGTGTGAGATATTTATCTCTTCAGGTTTTTAAAATGCATCTTTTCCCTAAGTACTTGTGATACCACCTTTTTTATATAGTAATTTTCTATATATACTGGGGTCTGTTTGGGGGCTTTCTATACTTTTAATTGCTCTTTCCTAATCTTCATGTTCCAATACCATACTATTTTTATTATGATGACTTTATAGTATGTTTAATTTCTAGAAGAGTTACACCTCCCTTTACGCTTTTAAAAAAAGGTTTTTCTGGCTATTTTTTTAAATTATTTTTTCATATAAACTTTAAAATCAACTTGTTTAACTCCAGAGAAATGTTTTAATTTTTATTAGGAAAATGTTAAATGTATATATTAACGAAGTGTGAATTGTCAACCTAATGATGTTAGTCTATCTAAGAACAGGGGATGTTCTTTAGTTGATTCAGTCTAATTTTGTATTTTTAATGTTTGTTTAAATGACGTTTAGGCACTTTAAAGTTTTTATTTATTCAATTTTTTTTTTAAAGATTTGTATTTATTTATTTGACACAGAGAGAGAGACAGCAAGAGAGGGAACACAAGCAGGGGGAGTGTGAGAGGGAGAAGCAGGCTTCCTGCGGAGCAGGGAGCCCGATGCGGGGCCCGACCCCAGGACCCTGGGATCATGACCTGAGCTGAAGGCAGACACCCAACGATTGAGCCACCCAGGCGCCCCACTTTAAACTTTTTAAGTAGATTACTGCATGTGTCTTGTTAGATTTATCTGTAGGTACTTTTGTTGTTTTGTTGCTGCTTTAGTGTGGATATGTATCTCATGTTTTTATATTAAGTAAGATTCTGGATTTTGAGCTTAGGCACATGTCTGTTGATTATTTTATTGAGAATTTTTTAAGGAAATGATTTTGGGGGAAATAAGTAATTTGGGGAAGAGTAATTCTTGGCATCTCTAAAAATGATTATTAATTTTTCTTCATAGATTTTTTTTTATTGTGGCAAAAAACCACATAAAATAAAATTCACTTTCCCAGCAATTTTCACACCTCTGCTCCCCTTCCCCCACAACCCCTGCAACCACCATTTAACTTTCTGTTCCTATGAGTTTGAATATTTTAGATATAGAAGTGGAATTATGCAATATTTGTTTTTTTGTGACTGGCTTATTTCACTTAGCGTAATATCCTCAAGGTTCATTCATGTAATAGTATATGGCAGGATTTCCTTCTCTTTTAGTGCTGAATAATATTCCATTGTATGTATATACCACATTTTCTGTATTCATTCGTATGGAGACATCTAGGTTGCTTCCACCTTTTGGCTATTGTGAATAATAACTGTAATGAACATGAGTGTACAAATATCTCTTCAGGGTCCTGCTTTCAATTCTTCTAGATATATACCCAGAAATGGGATTGCTGGATCATATGTTACCTCTGGTTTTAACTTTCTGAGGAACGTTTATACTGTTTTCCATAGCAGCTACATCATTTTACGTTCCCACTTACAGTGCACAAGGATTTCAATTTCTCTGCATCCTTGCCAACACTTAACTATTTTCTGGGTTTTTAAATTTTTATAGGTTGGCCATTCTGATGGGTGTGAGGTGTGATACCTCATGGTGGTATGGATCTTTTAAAATGGTGAATTTTACTAATGGATTTTGTGATATGGACCATCCTAGCATTTTTATAATGCATCCTACCAATTTATGATGTATTATAATTTTGTTTGCTATTCTATTTTACTATATCCTATTTTAATTTAAAATTTGAAATTTTAGTGTTTATATTAAAGATTTTTACATTGATAATGTGAGATTTGTCTTTAGAATGTGTGTAGGTATGTGTGTTTGCAGTCTTTCTAATGTTTTGGTATTAATGTTATATACCAGATTCACAAAGAATTTTGAAGCTGTATACTTGTCAAAATTGAGGCTATTTGAAAGATTTCTTGAAATTTGCATCCTTTGCCTCTTCATCCCAATTTCACTGCTTTATTGTAGATCCTCATCACTTCATGATGAGTTTATTGAGTTAATTCTCTAACTGACCTGCTTTTATCCAGTCTCACCCTTCTTTAATCTATCCTCAATTAGATGCCTTGGTAAATAATCTAAAATGCAAATCCCTTTAATATTAGACTGTATCCTTATACTTTCTTTTTCTTCTTCTCTGTATGCTATTTTTCATCTTGTCTCTCTGGACAATGTTTATTCATCTTTAAAAACCTATTATTTATACTGTGCCTTTTTCTTCTTTTTTTTTTTAAAGATTTTTTTCATTTATTTATGTATTAGAGCATGAGTGGAGGGAGGAGCAGAGGGAGAGGGACAAGCAGACTCCATGTTGAGCACAGAGCCCAATGTGGGGCTCGATCCCATGACCCTGAGATCAGGACCTGAGCTGAAATCAAGAGTTGGATGCCTAACCAACTGAGCCACCCAGACACCCCTATGCTGTGCTTTTTTTGTAGCTCTTCCCAACTCTCTCTTTGAGCTTACCACACTTAGTTCTCTATTACTTTTGTACCTTCTGTGACTACTGTTGTTGCAACTAATTTTGTGACTTTTTCTTTTAAACAGTCTTAGTATGTCTTTCTCCATTAAAAAATTCTGAACACTTTGAGCACTGTAGGCATGTCATGTTTTCCGTACTATTACAGTGCCTTACATAAAGTAATTACTCAGTAAGTGTTGGACTGAATTGACATTTTGATCTGCATGTCTTTTCTTACATTGCTATAGGTATGATATTCTTTCAACAGACATTTGTCTTCTATTCTAATGACTCTGGGTTTACTATACCTATGAAGTGAATGAACCTTAACTAGGGGGAATGCTCTTAGATTATGGTGTTAGTAAAATCCTACCATTTACTTTTCTGTACTCTGCTTTCTACTATCAGGGAGAACCTGATCTACAGGTATATAAATTTCCTTCTAGAATGATGAACTAAGGGTATCTGAGTTCAGCTAAGTTCTCCCTATCTCTCAGCTGACTGATGGTTAGTTCTGTTTCAGAGAACATTAGTCCTGATCTGAGGCATGTATAGATAGTACTTACAGTTTTTTGCATATAGGAGGGCATGTGATTTGATATGAGTTGCCGCTCCACATTCCATTACCTTGCACTTTTCTTGATAGCAAACCCATTTTCACAAACAAGGAGAGGAGTGGTTGAAGCTACTGTCAATCTGTAGTATTTTTGCATTGTAGGGAGTCATAACCTACTTCTCATGTACATCTTTAAACTTTACTTGCAGTCATTTAAGAGAACACATTAAGCAGATAATGGAAGAATATCATACTGGGTGCTTCGAATTGATTTTTTTCATACAATTTTGATTGTACAATGAATCTTCATTTACTGGATTAGCAAATATCTGGTCCCTTGGGACTTAATAAATTTGGCTTATTCTTCCTTCTTGCAGTTGACACTTTATTTGTTCATAAAAAATGGTTCATCTATTGGAAAAAAAATCAATCCAGTTTTCTTTGTTTTTCTTCCCTTATGTTATATACTCTTATTTTACTTACAGATACAAATGTTTTGAATGTAGAATAAACCCATAATACCTGTCAGAAATGCAAGCTGCCAAGTATGCAAGATTTTAACTAGTTTTTGAACACTTTAAAGTGCCCTATAGAGGGGCGCCTGGGTGGCTCAGTCGTTAAGTGTCTGCCTTCTCAGGTCATGATCCCAGGGTCCTGGGATCGAGCCCTGCATTGGGCTCCCTGCTCAGCAGAAGGCCTGCTTCTCCTTTTCCCATTCCCCCTGCTTGTGTTCCCTCTCTCACTGTGTCTCTCTCTGTCAAATAAATAAATAAAATCTTTAAAAAAATAATAAAGTGCTCTGTAGAATGTCAGCTAAATTTATTTTACCAGCAAATATATTCTGCCTGTGTATATATTTTATAGAGCATTAACAAATACAATTCTTCATCAATTAAACCTTTATTTTCAGATCTTGATTCTTCACAGAGTAGTCAGTCTACCAGTTACTCTCCAAGGCCAACAGACAGTTGCTTCAGTTCTAGTTCAGAGATGGTAAGTTACTTTTCTCTTTCCTTATTAATTTATGCTCTGCTAATTTGGAATTACTTTATTTGTCATAGTTTTACTTTACACTCTGAAAAAAGTTGTCAGTAAGTGGTGAAAATAAATGTAAAGAAAATATTTTAAAATATTTAAAATGTAAGAAACTTATAAACAGAAATGTAAAATTGAAATGTAAATGAGTATCATTTACATTTATAAAAACGATGTGTTCATTGTTATTTACAAAAGCCAGCGTTATTGAGATATGTATGTGTATATGATAAAGTTGTATTTCTTTTAAAATGCTTTTTAAAAGTTCCTACTTACAATAATTGAAAACCTAAAATAACTAAGAATATATAGAAAAAGTCTGAAGACTTATATGAAGAAAACTATAAAATGTTGAGTAATGTAATCTGAATAATTGGAATGACATTTATGTCCTGAGTAGGAATGCTGCATTTCTCATAAATCACGTTTCTTTTTTAAAAAATTTTATTTTATTATGTTATGTTAGTCACCAACAATACATCATTAGTTTTTGATGTAGTGTTCCACGATTCATTGTTTTCATATAATACCCAGTGCTCCATGCAGCACATGCCTTCCTTAATACCCATCACTGGGCTAACCCATCCCCCCAACCCCCTCCCCTCTAAAACTCTCAGTTTGTTTCTCAGAGTCCATAGTCTCTCATGGTTCATCTTTCCCTCCTATTCCCCCCCTTCATTTTTCCCTTCCTTCTCCTAATGTCCTCCATGCTATTCTTTATTCACTTATTCGCAAATAAGTGAAACCATATGATAATTGCCTTTCTCTGCTTGACTTATTTCACTTAGCATAATCTCAGTCCCATCCACGTTGATGTGAAAGTTAGGTATTCATCCCCTCTGATGGCTGAGTAATATTCCATTGTATATACGGACCACATCTTCCTTATCCATTCATCTGTTGAAGGGTATCTCGGTTCTTTCTACAGTTTGGCTATTGCGGACATTGCTGCTATGAACATTGGGGTGCATATGGCCCTTCTTTTCACGACATCTGTGTCTTTGGGGTATATACCCAGTAGTGCAATTGCTGGGTCATAGGGTAGCTCTATTTTTAATTTTTTGAGGCACCTCCACACTGTTTTCCAAAGTGGCTGTACCAACTTGCGTTCCCACCAGCAGTGTAAAAGGGTTCCCCTTTCTTCACAACCTCTGCAACATTTGTTGTTTCTTCCCTTGTTAATTTTTGCCATTTTAACTGGTGTAAGGTGGTATCTCATTGTGCTTTTGATTTAAATTTCCTTGATGGCTAATAATGATGAACATTTTTTCATGTGTCTGTTAACCATTTGTATGTCTTCTTTGGAGAGGTGTCTGTTCATGTCTTCTGCCCATTTTTTGACTGGATTATTTGTTTTTTGGGTGTTGAGTTTGAGAATTTCTTTATAGACCTTGGATACCAGCCCTTTATCTGTAGTGTCATTTGCAGATATCTTTTCCCATTCTGTGGGTTGCCTCTTTGTTTTATTGACTGTTTTCTTTGCTGTGCAGAAGCTTTTTATCTTGATGAAGTCCCAGAAGTTCATTTTTGCTTTTGTTTCACTAACCTTTGGAGATGTATCTTGAAAGAAGTTGCTGTGGCCAACATTGAAGAGGTTAGTGCCTATGTTCTCCTCTAGGATTTTGATGGATTCCTGTCTCACACTGAGGTCTTTCATCCATTTTGAGTTTATCTTTGTGTATGGTGTTAGAAAATGGTCGAGTTTCATTCTTCTGTATATAGCTGTTCAATTTTCCCAGCACCATTTATTGAAGAAACTGTCTTTTTTCCATTGCATATTTTTTCCTGCTTTGTTGAAGATTATTTGACCATAGAGTTGAGGGTCCATATCTGGGTTCTCTATTCTGTTCCATTGGTCTGTATGTCTGTTTTTGTGCCAGTACCATGCCGTCTTGTTGATCACTGCTTGAAGGGTGATCAAGCTTGAAGTCGGGCAACGTGATGTCCCCAGCTTTGTTTTTCTTTTTCAACATTTCCTTGGCGATTTGGGGTCTTTTCTGATTCCATACAAATTTTAGGATTGTTTGTTCCAGCACTTTGAAAAATGTCATTGGAATTTTGATCAGGATGGCATTGAAGGTATAGATTGCTCTGGGTAGCATAGACATCTTAACAATGTTTATTCTTCTGATCCATGAGCATGGAATGTTTTTCCATCTTTTTGTGTCTTCTTCAGTTTCTTTCATAAGTATTCTGTAGTTCCTAGAGTATGGCTCCTTTACCGCTTTGGTTAGGTTTATTCCGAGGTATCTTATGGTTTTTGGTGCTATTGTAAATGGAATCGTTTCTCTAATTTCTCTTTCTGCAGTTGCATTGTTAGTGTATAAGAAAACAGATTTCTGTGCCTTGTTTTATATCCTGCTACATTACTGAATTGCTGTACGAGTTCTAGTAATTTGGGGTTGGAGTTTTTTGGATTTCTCATATAAAGTATCATGTCATCTGTGGAGAGAGTTTGACTTCTTCTTTGCCAATTTGAGTACCTTTTTGAATTTTTTTGTTGTCTGATTGCTGTTGGTAGGACTTCTAGTACTATGTTGAATGATAGTGGTGAGAGTGGGCATCCTTGTCGTGTTCCTGATCTTAAGGGAAAGGCTCTTAGATTTTCCCCATTGAGGGTGATATTCACTGTGGGTTTTTCATAGATGGATTTTATGAACTTGAGGAACGTTCCCTCTATCCCTATACTCTGAAGAGTTTTAATCAGGAAAGGATGTTGTATTTTGTCAAATGCTTTTTTCTGCATCGAAAGGACCACATGGTTCTTCTCTCTCCTCTAATTAATGTGTTCTATCACACTGATTGATTTGTGAATGTTGAACCACCCTTGCATCCCGGGGATAAATCCCACTTGGTCGTGGTGGATGATCCTTTTAATGTATTGTTGGATCCTCTTAGCTAGGATTTTGTTGAGAATTTTGGAACCATATTCATTAGGGGTATCGGTCTGAAATTCTCCTTTTTGATGGGGTCTTTGCCTGGTTTGGGGATTAAGGTAATGCTGGCCTCATAGAATGAGTCTGGAAGCTTTCCTTCTGTTTCTGTTTTTTGAAACAGCTTCACGAGAATAGGTATTATTTCTTCTTTGAATGTTTGGCAGAATTCTCCAGGGAATCCATCAGGCCCAGGACACTTGTTTATTGGGAGGTTTTTGATCACTGCTTCATCTCGTTACTGGTTATTGGCCTATTCAGGTTGTCAATTTCTTCCTGTTTCAGTCTTGGGAGTTTATACATTTCCAGGAAGGCATTCATTTCTTCCAGGTTGCTCAATTTATTGACATATAGTTCTTGATAATAATTTCTAATAATTGTTTCTATTTCCTTGGTGTTAGTCGTGCTCTTTCCCCTTTCATTCATAATTTTATTAAATTGGGTCCTTTCTCTTTTCTTTTGGCTAAGTCTGGCCAGTTTATCAATCTTATTAATTCTTTCGAAGAACCAGCTTCTAGTTTCATTGAGCTGATCTACTTTGTTTCTGGTTTCTAATTCATTGATCTCTGCTCTAAATTATTTCTCTCCTAATGCGTGGCTTAGGCATCGTTTGTTGCTTTTCCCCTAGTTCTTTAAGGTGTAAAGTTAGTTGTTGAATTCGGAATTTTTCTATTTTTTTGAGTGAGGCTTGGATGGCTATGTATTTCCCCCTTTAGGACCACGTTTGCAGTATCCTATAGGTTTTGGACCGATGCGTTTTCATTGTCATTGGTTTCCATGACTTGTTTAAGTTCTTTTATTTCCTGGTTGACCCAAAAATTCTTGAGCAGAGTGGTCTTTAGCTTCCAAGTGTTTGAATTTCTTCCAAGTTTTTTCTTGTGATTGAGTTCCAGTTTTAAAGCATTATGGTCTGAGAATATGCAGGGAATAATCTCAATCTTTTGGTATCAGTTGAGACCTGATTTGTGACCCGGTATGTGGTCTAGTCTGGAGAAAATTCCATGTGTGCTCGAGAAGAATGAGTATTCTCTTGTTTTAGGGTGGAATGTTCTGTATATACCTATGAGGTCCATCTGGTCCAGTGTGTCATTCAAAGCTCTTGTTTCTTTGTTGATTTTCTGCTTAGATGCTCTGTCTATTGCTGAGAGTGGAGTATTGAGGTCTCCTACAATTATTATCATTATGACTCTTTAATTTGGGTAACAGTTGGCTTATGTAGTTGGCTGCTCCCATGTTGGGGGTGTAGATATTTAGAACTGTTAGATCTTCTTGTTGGATAGACCCTTTAAGAATGATACAGTGTCCTTCTGTGCCTCTAACTACAGTCTTTAGCTTAAAATCTAACTTGTCTGATATAAGAATTGCTACCCCAGCTTTCTTTTGAGGTCCGTTGGCATGGAAGGTGGATCTCCATCCCTTCATTTTCAGTCTGGATGTATCTTTAGGTTCAGAATCAGTCTCTTGTAGACAGCATATGAATGGGTCCTGTCTCTTTTTATCCAGTCTGCAACTCTGTGTTGTTTATGGGAATATTTAGGCCATTCATGTCGAGAGTGATTATTGAAAGATAGGAATTTATTGTCATCATGTTGCCTGTGAGAACCTTGTTTTTATAGATTGTCCTTGTAAATTTCTGTTCTAGATCACTCTTGGGGTCTTTCTCCTTTTATAGAACCCCCCCTTAATATTTCTTCCATGGCCGGCTTAGTGGTCACATATTCTTTCAGTTTCTGCCAGTCTTGGATCTCTCCAAGTTTCTGCATCTCTCCATCCATTCTAAATGATAGCCTTGCTGGATAAAGTATTCTTGGCTGCATGTTCTTCTCGTTTAGAACCCTGAATATGTCTTGCCAGCCCTTTTTGGCTTGCCAGGTCTCTGTGTATAGGTCTGACATTATCTAATGTTCTTCCCTCTGTACGTAAGGATTCTCTTCCCTGTAACTGCCCTTAAAATGGTTTCTTTGGTTCTAAGATTTGCAAGCTTTACTATTACATGCCGGGGTATTGGCCTGTTTTCCTTGATCTTGGGAGGGGTCTGCTCTGCCTCTAGAACACGAATATTTGTTTCATTCCCCAGATTAGGGAAGTTCTGAGCTACAATTTGCTCAAATATATCTTCTAGTCCTCTCTCTCTCCAACCCCTCAGGGATTCCTATAATTCTGACATTGGAATGTTTCATGGTGTCACTTATTTCTCTGATTCTATTTTCATGGATTTTGAGTTGTTTTTCCTTGGCGTCTTGTTTTCCTTCTTTTCTATTAATTGGTCTTCTAGATCACTAGTTCATTCTCTGCCTCGTTTACCCTAGCTGTTAGATCATCTAGATTAGATTGGATCTCATTGATAGCATTTTTAAGTTCTGCCAATTCAGCTTTCATTTCTGCCCTTACAGACTCTATGTTGCCATTAATCGATTTCTCCATTCTAGGTATTGTCTTCACAATTGCTACCCTGAATTTCATCTCTGACATCTTGGTTTTATCTGTATCCATTTGTAAATCTGTGGCATAAGTCATAGTTTCTGAGTCTTTCCTATTTTGGGGGTTCCTCCTCCTAGTCATTCTGTTGAGAGGTGGTTGAAGGAATGTACAGAGTTCAAATTATTGACTGCAACCCAAGCAAGATGCACCTGTTTTATAGGGACCTTAAGGTTGCCGGCCTCTTGTTTTCTCAGCCTGTCTTCTTGGGGGAGGGGTCTGCTGCTCTGTTGTTCAGGGAACCCTGTTTGGGCAGAGTTGCCCTGCCCCCTGTGGTGGGGGCTGGGCTCAGTGAAAACCAGCGTTTTGGGGTTTTTCTCTGGTGGCTTTCCCTGGCGGCTTTCCGCGTCTCTTCTGAGAGAGCAGAAGAGATCGTTTCCAGCCCTCTGCCTCAGAACAGAGAGATCGCAGTCTGTTCTTCAGTGAGCTCTCCAGGGCACACACTCTCCGTTTCTGTCTGTGCTGCTATAAACTGCAGCATCCTGGGTAGTGTGCCCCTCAGCAGTGCTCCCAGTCCTCGCCTCCTGGTCCAGGCATGTCTCTGCCCTTTGTGCTTCTAAAACCACCAGTCGCCCCCAGTTCGCACATGTGGCCCCGCCGCTCCAGGTTTCAGTCTGGGGGGCTGCCCTAAAGTCCTTTCACCATCACTACCAGCCTGTGAGTCTGTGCCCAGTCCCAGTGCTAAAGGTTACCACTCGCCGGTGGTGTAGGATCCTGATGGCTCAGCTCCCTCCCCCTTCCATTTATCCTCCGATATCTGCCTGCAGAATCACGGCTCTCTGCTTCGTACCTTGAAACCAACTGCTTGCAATATTCTGTTTGTAGAGATCCAGATCTATCTTCTTACATCTCAGGCTGATGGTGTTATGGGTGATCAGAGTGGTCTGGTAGATATATCCAGGTCAATTCCAGGGACTGGTTGGAATAGGGTTCCCTACTCCTCCACCATCTTTTCCAGGTTCTAAATCACATGTTTCAATGATATTCTCCTTCACTGAATTCTCCTTCATTAAATCTTCCAATTTTTTTTGGTGGTAGTTGTTGTTCTGGCTCACCATCCATATTACTCTTGCTAAGGAAGAACACCAGTGACCTCTATGTTGCCAAATTCATTGGTCACTTTGCAGGTTTTATTTTATGAGAACTAATAATACTGGTAGAAGTGATTTATTTTCTTTTTTTGGAACATTTTCTTCTTTTTGCTTTTGTGATAGCACAGTATCTTGGTTTCCTTCATACCTCTTTGAATTCTACCTTATACCTTTGCTGACTCTCTTCCATCTGCCTATATAAATGTTGTAATGTTTAGGGTTTGCTACAGGACTCTTTTCTTCTCTTAACTTACACTCTCAACTCTACGTTTCTGTATCCCATTGACATATGCTATCTGACTCATGACAGTTTTCAGCGTTATCACTTTAGTCCAGATCCTTATTTAGATGTCCAGTTTCCTGCTTGATATATCTTCTTGGATATTTCACAAAAATCTCCCTCACACCTTAAACTGAACACTCCTGGTCTTTGCCCCAAATCAGTTTTTCTGATAATTCCTATATTAGTAGATACCTTTTTTATCCACTCAATTGCTCATGCCAAAAATTTAGTTACCTTTTTCATTTCTTTCTGCCTTGTCAGTTTTCTTAACCACATTCATTCCATCACTTCATCCAATCAGTTCTACATCCAAAATAAATTGCATATTCATCTACTTTTCTCAACTTCTGCTGTTAGCACACTAAAGTATCAGTATATTGTTCTTGCACTATTGTGGTTGTCTCCTGGGAGATCTCTCTACTTCCACTCTTGCCCCACTTTTTTTGTTAGCAGTCAACATGATCTTTTGAAAACCTAAATTAATCATGTTATTTCTGTGTTCATCTATTCAGTGGATTTACAGAATCTAAACGACTTAGTGGTTATACAGGCCATGTGTAATCCGGTCTCTGGCTACATTTTGAACTTCCAGTATTCTCCCTTTTACACCACATTCCACATGTATTAACTTTTCACTTTCCTTAGCTTGTCAATCTCTTCTGTTTCAGGGCCTTTATATATCCTGTTTCCTTTACCTTACTGTTATTCATCCTTTATGTCTCAGTTCAAATATGTGACTTCTTCTAAAAGCCCCTCCTTGGCTCCTCAATCTAAATTAGGTCCCTTACGGGGCGCCTGGTGGCTCAGTTGGTTAAGTGTCTGCCTCTTCTCCCTCTACCCCTCCCCCTGCTGCTCTCTCTCTCTCTCTCTCAAATAAAATAAAAATTAAAAAAATAAGAAATTAGGTCCCTTAGTTATGCTTTCAGAGTGCTTCATACTTGTTCTTTCTAATGCTTTTCTCAATTTGTAATTATATCTACATGTATATGGTTATTCAGTTAATATCCTTTCCACCCATGAGAATGTGTGCTTTACTTTTTTTTAAAGATTTTATTTATTTATTTGACACACACAGAGAGAGAGCCAGAGAGACAAGTGGGGGAAACAGCAGAGAGAGAGGGAGAAGCAGACTCCCCACTGAGCAAGGAGCCTGATGCAGGGCTCGATCCCAGGACCCTGAGATCATGAGCTGAGCTGAAGGCAGCCACTTAACTGACTGAGCCACCCAGGCGCCCCGAGAATGCGTGCTTTAATAGGGCAGCATCCATGTCTGCTTCACTCACATTGCAGATGCTAAAGGAATATTTTCTTGAATAAATATATCGAGCTTGTTTTCTTTAATGTGTGCCCAGCCAGTCTCAATGCTATTTCTTGGGCTTACTTTTTCTATTTCAGTGCCAATCCACTGAGACCTACACCTCATTTCAGGGTTTTTATGTTAACTCTGCCTTTTTTTTTTTTCTAAAGCTGGAATAATCAATACTTTAAATAGAATTTTTGTTAAAAAAATATTTTGGTTAGTTCAGTAATTAAAAGATAAATTTTTCATGAAGTTGATACATTCAAGCTAGCAAACTGAAATCTACACCTATTAAAAGTTTTTAAATTTGCCTTTTTAGGTAACAGTTGAGATATTTATTCTTTTTTTTTAATCTTTTTCTTTTTTTAAAGTAGGACCAATGCAGAGGCTTGAACTCACAACCCTGAGATCAAGACCTGAGCTGAGATCAAGAGCTAGATGCTTAACAGACTAGGCCACTGCTCTGAGATATTTATTCTTATTTAACTTTTCTTTTGTCTGTTTGATTTCCTGTTAGCTGATACTCTCCTTAAATTATACCTTTCATGAGACTGGGTCCATAAAAGATACAATATAGATATTTTTTGACTTAATAAGTCAATTAGTGAATAATTTATTAATACCATTGTGAAAGGGTAGGGGGATGATGTAGCCTTTTATTATGGGGATTGATAAGAGACAAAATTCCTCTTATCTTTTTTATCTCTTTTGCCTTTTTAAGATTTTTTTTTTATTTGACAGCATGCGAGAGCATGCGAGAGGGCACAAGCTGGGGAGCTGCTGAGGGAGAGGGAAAAGCAGGCTCTCCACTGAGCAGGGAGCCCTACGTGGGGCTCCATCCCAGGACCCTGGGATCATGACCTGAGCCGAAGGCAGACACTTAACAGACTGTGCCCTCCAGGGGCCCCCTCTTTAGCATTTTTAATACAAGATTTATTATTATTGTTCTTGCTATTTTAAAAGTCCACAAACCTCCTGGAAGTGGTAGATTATTACCGTTTTTTAAAATTTTAATTCCAGCGTCATTAACATAGTGTTATATTATTTTCAGGTGTACAGTATAGTGATTCAGCAGTTGTATACATTACTCAGTGCTCATCATGATAATTGTACTCTTAATCCCCTTCATGTATTTCACGCATTCCCCGAAACCACCTCCCCTATAATTAAGAGTCTGTTTTTTGGTTTGTGTCTTCTTTTTCTTTGTTCATTTGTTTTGTTTCTTAAATTCTACATATGAGTAAAATCATATGGTATTTGTCTTTCTCTGATTTATTTATTTCACTTAGCATTATTGTCATTATAGGTCCATCCATGTTGTTGTAAATGGCAAGGTTTAATTCTTTTTTATGGCTAATATTCCATTATATATGTGTGTGTGTGTGTGTGTGTGTGTGTGTGTGTGTGTATAAATGTATGTGTAGATGTCATATCATCTTTATCCATTCATCTGTCCATGGACACTTGGACTGCTTCCATAATTTGGCTTTTGTAAATAATGCTGCAGTAAACATAGGGGTGCACATAACTTTTTGAATTAGTGTTTTTGTATTCTTTGGTTAAATGCCCAGTAGTTGAACTACTGGATCATATGGTAGTTCTGTTTTTAATTTTTTTGAGGAATCTCCAGAGGCAGTAGATTACTGTTTGAAGACTGCTGGTATACCAGTTTTGAATTGCAACCTGCCAAGTATCTTCTGTATTTTGAAATTTTCTGTAGTATGAATTTTAAGAATTCTGTGAAGTGATTGAATGATTTTTGTAAATTTAAGCAAAAATTTACAGCAAAAATACTAAATTTCTTTTAGCCATCTGAAGATGAAGATCAAATATTACAGCAAATTGAAGAATCAAATAGGAGGTCCATCAGAATCAAAGAAACAAGTAATAATTTTTATCTAGAAATGATGCCAAAACTTCCATGTGGTAGGATTATTAAGAACAATGCCAAAATTCATAAACAAAATGAGAATCGTCACCAGTTCTCAATGAAAAATAAGACAGATCAGATTCCACAGTCTCAGTGTAATTCAGCACACATATTACAAAACAAAACCAGTAATAACTGCATTCTGCAGGTTGCAAGATGTGATGCATGGGTACAAACAGGCTGTGAACCTGCAGTGGAAGAAAAATTAGATGCTGCTGTACAGTGTGATATAATTTCAAAATGTAAATGTAGAAGTAATGTGTCTTCTCTTTGTAATGTTGAAAGGTGCAGTGAAGATATTAAGGCAGATACCACTGGAGGGCAGGAAATCCTTAAGAACAACTAATATTCTAAAATCTCAGACTAAGATTTAGCATTTCATTTAATGTTCAGAATTTCATTAACATAGTAAGGAAAGAGAATATATAGCTAAGCACAAGGTGAAAGTATTTACAGGATATATTTATGGCTCGTTTTAAAACATTTAAATATTAATGTATACAGTTCATTTTACATAGTTTTTTAACATATACATAGATATATGTTCAAGATATACATAGTATGTCTTCAAGTTTTTAGAAAATAATATATATGTAAATTTACTGTTTATAATTTTCATGGTGATTATTATATTATGATATGCTGCTATTTATGGATAAAAGTATGCTTAATTGCTTCCTTCCAAGTTTTCTTTATTTTAAAATTTAGTGCAGTGCATCTGTTACCAAAAATGTTCTCTTCCAAGATTTTAAAACAGAAAATAATGCTAAATAATATTTATGTTTTATAATCTTATTATAAGAATTTTGTTAGCTACTTATATTATGAATTTGCATGTCATCTTGGTGCAGGGGCCATGCTAATCTGTATTGTTCCAATTTTAATATGCTGCCAAAGTGAGCATTATTAATCACTTATATTAAATATACCCTCATTAAAAAATTCTGGCAATTTTTAGATAAAATATATTTTCTGTTTTGTTTGGATAATATTTTTTGTTGGAGCTTATATTAATTCAAAGGAAAATGGTTTTTTCTTCACGAGATAAAAAATATTTCAGTGCCTTTATAAAAGAAATGTCCAACATTGGAAAAATGATTTATATTCACTAATTTTAATCTTGCTAAGATTCTTTTCAAAAATATTAGAGTTTCTCATTTATAAAATATAAGTTTTGTTTCCAACATTTTATTTTTTGTTTCAAGATTTTAAATGTTCATACTCTGGAATTGACCATTTGTATGGATATATTACAAATTGCACAGCAGAGGACATTCTGAATGATACATAATTGAACCAAAAATATAGTTGGTAGGAGTTTCTGTGCCTTTAAAGGAAAGGGTGATGAGATATTGAATTGTTACATGCACACATATCATTCAAAAGTTTGTGCTGCAGGGGTGATCTAAAGCATAATGATTTAGAAACACCAACAGCTGATGTTTAAACAGTAGCAATCTTAAGTTTTTAGCTAGTTTTAGGAAGTTAGTTTTGCAGACTCAGAAAGCTCAAGGAGCTCGTAAGTAATTTTCTTAAAGTATAGTAATCATCTCATGAAAGGGGAATATAATTATCTGATGTACATTGATAGTCTTTCAAAAGGCTCGATTTTCATTGTGATATTAAACAAAAAGTATTCCATCATGGATTGATTATCCTGAGCATTATTTTGCAAAATATGACATAGCAATGAAGATCAGTATATAGAAAAAAAAGACCCTTTACTGGTGATACTAGAATAAGATTTAGCTGTGATTCTTAGGTTGGTTTCAAATATCAAATAAATGGATTTTTTTTCCAAATACTAATCAAAGTCTACCAGTACTGAAAGCACATTCATTATAAAAATCTACATGTAGTTATATTTTTATCAATATCATAATTGTGGCAGTTAAGCTCAGTAAGGTAAAAGGAATGTCAGGGCTTTTTAGTGCAGTGACCACACAGGATTAAGTGCAGTGTAGTAAAGAATATAAACTTGCCCAAAAAGAGATCTGCCCTTTGCCCTTGGCTTTTGGGATATAATCTCTAAACCTTTGGAGTGTCATTCATGCATGATACAAATGTCTTTGTTAGCCTCGGGATTTGGGTCCAAGCTAGATAGTAACAGTGTGATTTAGAATGAGACTTGTAGTCAAGCTGTACCAGCTCAACGTCGTCTTTTTTTTTTTTTAAGATTTTATTTATTTATTTGACAGAGAGACAGCGAGAGAGGGAACACAAGCAGAGGGTGTGGGAGAGCGAGAAGCAGGGAGCCAATGTGGGACTTGATCCCAGGACCCTTAGATCATGACCTGAGCCGAAGGCAGATGCTTAACAACTGAGCCACCCAGGCGCCTTCAGCTCAACTTCTTAAGGCTTTTAGAAACTGAGGTCAGCATGTGGGCAGTCAGCCATGCCACTGTGATGGAGGCCCAGTAAAGACTTTGGACACTAAGGTTTGGGTGAGCTTCCCTGGTTGGCAGTATTCTGTGTGTTGTCACACATTAATACCAGGAGAGTCCTTGACTCCGTAGGAGAGGACTACTGGACGCTCTGTATTTATTACTTCCCTAGAGTGTGTCTTGTATGTTTCTTCCCTAGGCTGATTTTAATCTGTATTCTTTTCCTTTAATAAAGTGTAACTGTGAATATAACAGCTTTCAATGAGTTCTGAGTCCTTATAAAGCAAATTATTAAATTTGAGGGTGCTCTTGAAACCCCTGAAATAAGGACAGTTTTGTGGACTGTTTAGGTGCTGTAAGAGGATAAAAATACTGGAAAGGAAAGTGAGTATAGATTTACAAAATCAAAAAGACATCTCTTATCTCTAGTTGAATAGATTGTAGCATACTTCTCAAAACACAAAATGGTTTAGGTTTTTCTTTGGTGAAACCATTTAATGAAAAAAAAAACCTGAAGTTAAACAGCTTTCTTTCCATATTCACAACTTAAGATGTGTAAAACAAAGTGAATTCTAGCTGAGGTTTATCCCAATGAAACAAAATGGAAAGCTTAATGATTATGCACACATTTGTAATGTAAACTAGCAATCACAGTGACTGCAATGGCTGATGTATATGGTAACTGATCTGGAGTTGGTATTTAATGGATTTGTGAAACAGTGCTTTATTTTGGTCAGAATTAATTACTCTAGTAAGTTGCCATCTGTAATAGTAGGAAACTATCTTTAGGGATAGTCTCATGTAATTTTCTTTTATAGCACTTAACCATAATTGTAATTTATTTGTGTAATTTCTTGGTTAATGTTTATCTTCCCCGTGATAGCATATATAGCAGTGTAGCAAATGCTGTCCTTGCTCTGCTCACATTTCCTTGGCACTTTCCATTTCAATACATGCCAACCTGATTTCCAGCTGACAGCACCTGTGACTTATTTCCTGCGAGGTTTCTCTTGGCTGCAGGCACCTGCTCTGCCTGTGTGCAGGCAGGCAGGAAGTACCAGGGATTTAATGCTGTTTGAGAGAAGTCTTTTAAAACAATGACTGATGGGAGTTGGTGGGTAAATACTCCAGTTTCCTTGCCTCTTGTGCATGATAACTTCCTCAAAGAATTTTCTGCACCACTGGGTACTCAAGGTGTGATCCACAGACCTGTAACATTAATGTTACAGTTGCACAGGAGTGAGTTAGAGCTGCAGATTCTTAGAACCCACCCCAAAACTACGGAATCAGGATCAAGAATATATGCTTAAATGGGTGATGTTTATATACTCTAAAGTTGGAGAGACACTATTCTTGAGTTCCTCAAAAGGGTTAAGTTGCCTACAATAGTAACTTGCTTGATAATAAACCCTTTATCAGCATCCTTTCCTTTCTCACTTCCCTGCTTCACTACCAGTCTTTCTTGAAATCACACCCCAAAAAACTACATGCACTTAAATGTTGCATTCAGTTTTGCCTTATAGTTTGCTTCTGGGAGAATCCGTATTGACAGGGACCATGACAAATTGATGCATGAATTCTCTTCGTGGGTGTGACTCACCTACTTACTACTTTTTCTAGTTTTATGGTTCTCTAGTTCCAGTTTTCCATCCATTTCTGCCAGCTGCTGAAAACTCAGTAGGTCTGTCTAGCAGCATATTAGACACAAGTGAAGAGAGAATTTTTGAAATGAAATATATATCAGAAAAAATTGTCCAGAATGCATAAGAGAAAGAAATAGAAAATATGAGTGAAACAATAAGGAGGATAGAATAAGAAGCTCCAACATCTACTTAATTGAAGTATCCAGAGCAGAGAGAGAAAATGGAATAGAGGCATAATTTAAAGTGATAATGCCTGATAATTTTTCAAAATGGATCAGTCATACTAATTCACAAATTCAAGAAGTCTAATAGTTTCCAAGTAGGAAAAATAATATGAAATCCATGTATAGACCCAGTATAATAAAATGGCAGAGCCTCAAAGAATATCTTGAAAGCAGCTGGAGAGGAGAAAGACTACCTTCCTACTAGGAGAGCTACACTGTTAGATGACTTTTTAATAGCATTAATGGAAGACAAAATACAGTGTATTTATACTTTTCAAATCCTGACAGAAAAAAGCTGTCTTTCTAGAATGACTTGTTTCCTTCCCTATAGCTGCAGCATTGTTTGAAACCACCAAACATTTAGGTCTATGATTTATTTCTAGCTTTTATTTATTTTGTACCACAGAAGGTCAAAAGTTTTTTTTTTTTTTTTAAACATAGGTATCTAATTGCTCCAGCAGCATTTGTTGAAAGACAGTTTTTGCACCCAATGAATTAACTTTATACCTTGGCCAAAAATCACTTGACCATGATGTGTAGGTTTGAACTCTCTGTGATATTCTACTGTTTTTATTATTTTACCTATTTATGATGATCTGTGTTCTAATATACATTTATTATAGATATATCTCTGTATCTCTTATGTGAAGAACACATTGTTTTGATTAATGTAACTTTATAGTAGGTTTTGAAATCAGTGTTGCTACCTGTTTTTTAAAATAATTATTTTGGCTTTATATGCATTTCCATATAGCATTTGGTCTCAGTTCAATTCTACAAAAAAATCTAGTTATATTTGATAGGGATTGTGTTGAATCTGTTACTACTTTGACATCTTAATAATCTTGAGTTTTGCAATTAATGAATATGTGATATCCACTTATTTAGGTTTTAATTTTTTCTACCAATCTTTTGTCTAGACTGCAGCTTCATGAGCAAAATAAAGGTTGTTTTAAGCCACTGAATTTTGGGGTTTGTTGCCCAATAGTAGATAATCAGAGCACATTTTAGTACCTGGAAGTGAGGTGCTGCCACAACAAAAACCTAACACCTAGCTCTGGGATGGAGTGGCAAGCTGAAGCTGGGAGCATCTTGAGAAAATGGTTAAAGTGTAGTAGCCCTTGCAGAGACTGTTAGTGGTAACCTTATGTTAGTGGTTCGTCAGTGAGGACTGAAAGGAAATTGAGGATAATGTTACTGAAAGTTGGAAGAATGGGACGTTTATTATGTAATGAAGCAACACTGTCACCTGTAGGAATGCAGAAAATAGAACTAATGAGAAAATAGAGCTACAAAATTAAGGAGATTTCAAAGTATTATAGTGACTTCTAGCTGCCTGTAGTAAAATGCAGGATGAGAGTGTTAAGCAAAAGAAATACTTTTGTATATAATGAAGTTAGGACTTGCTGGAATCTAAAAATAAGACTTTTTTATTCCAGTTTCTTCAGATGGCATACAATGCTAAAATTATGAAAAGGCTTTTGAACAAAGGTCAGTTGCAGGACAATGTCAGGAATATAGGGAATAAAGATGATGACAAAGGTGTTATTGAACAACTCTTTCAAGAACTTCAGAAAGATTTGAGGTAGTATCTCAAACAGATAAACATCTTTAAGGATCTTAAAGGACATGAACTGCACATTGTTTCTATTCAACAACTTGGCTTTTAAGAACATCAAGGACAGGAAGCCAAAGATAATGACTTACCTTTTTTTAAGATTATTTGAGAGAGAGAAAGCATTCAGTGGAGGGGGGCACAGGGAGAGGGAGAGCAAGAATCTTAAGCAGGCTCCACGCGCAGCCGAGAGCCGGATGTGGGGCTTGATCTCAACGACCCTGAGATATGATCTGAGCCAAAATCAAGAGTTGGATGTTCAACTGACTGTGCCACCCCAGTGCCCTGAGAATGACTTATCTTGATGAATTTTGTGGATGTAGCTTTTTTCTAATAGGGTGAACCCCAGTACTATTCATAAGAGACCTACAAAGTTTTATTTTTTGCTTTTTTTGTTTTTTTAAAAGATTTATTTATTTTAGAGAGAGAGAAGCAGACTCCTCTCTGAGCACTGAGCCTGATGTGGGGCTCGATCTCAGGATCCTGAGATCATGACCTGAGCTGAAACCGAGAGTTGGATGCTTAACTGACTGTGTCACCCAGACACCCCTAAGAGACCTACAGAGTTTTAAGAGAAGTGTACTTGCAGAAACAGTGCCTGCTTGGACTAAAAGGGACAGAGACAGTACAACGTAAAAGAGGCATTTGGACTTCCAAAGTACTACTTGCAGGAAGCAGGCTGATGAAACTACTTAGCTGCAAACATAAGCAGTTTTTTTTTATGGAAAAGGATGCTGAAGGGGGTTGAACCATGAGCTCAGAGGGTAGAGTTAAGATATATAGACATGCTGTGCTGCATCAGGGGACCATCAGTATATGCCTGACTGGATTTCAGAACTGTTATTGACTGGTAACTCTGGTTACCTCTGTTTCACCCCTTTTCAATAGAAAAATCTATAAAAATTACCTTATGCCTCTTATACCATGGTATTTTGATGTGCAGAGGATATATAACTTATCTCTGTAGTTTCCCAGGTCTTCAGATTGAGAATAGTTATACTTGGGGAGCTGTGCTTGATAAATAGTATCTGGAGAGTGTCATACACACTTGGGTGAGATTCTGGACTTTGAACTTATGTCTGGTGCCATAACAGGTGAGACTTTTGCCTGGGGAGGTGGTTGTCTTGGGATGCGGAGTCTATAATTTGCATGCAGAAGGAATATAAGTAATTCAAGGCCAGAGGATATGTTTGCACTTTGACTCCCCTTCCACAAACAGTGGGGTCTAATTACTCTCCTCTTAATATGGGTGAGCCTTGATGACTTATTTCTAACAAACAATGAGATAGAAGTGATGCTGCATGACTTCCAAGACTATATCATAAAAAGTAATATAGTTTCCAGCTGGTACTCTCTTTTTTCCCTCTTTCAGGACACATATCTCTGCTGCCCTGAACTGCTATTTAAGAAGTCTGGCTGCTACTAAACCTCCATGCTGGAGAGACCATGTGGAAAGACCATATAGAGTAAGCTGCCTGAGGAGCCCCAGTCTTTTGGGTCTTCTCAGCCTGGACACCAGATGTGTGAGCAAATGAGCTATCCCTCTGCTTTTAAGCAGCCCCAGCCAAGAGTGTATAGAGATTAGCTGTCCCTGCCAGCCATGCTCATGTTGCATTATTTGTGATCAAAGTATGTTGTTTCAAGCTACTAAAAATTTGGAGGTGTTTTGTTACATAGCATTAGATAACTGAGACAGTTCATGTTTACAGGTCTTACTCTCCTCACTGCTACATTTACCGCTGAGAGCTAGAACCCTGTTTTGCAATTTATTTTTTAAATGTATATGGCCTAAAATAGTGCTTTTCATACAACGGGCACTCAGTAAATCCAGTTGGTTCTGTAAAATGGATTGAAGCACAACCAGACTACTTGTAGCTAGCTCTTTTAAGGCAGCTTCATTCTAGCATTATAGCTGTTATCACCTCACATTTCTCCTTTAAACCTTTGTTCTTGTTGCTTTGTTTACCTTAGTTACTTTCTGACTTTGGTTCTAGTTCATAAGTTTTATATCTCTTTGACTTCATCTTGATATTTATTCCTTAACCTAACTTTTGCCTCATGACATGATACTGATAAAAACTACTAAAATGTACTGACCTATATATAAATTTTATAGCTCAAGAGCCACTGTATCCCTTGGAAATAGTGCCTAGTACATTTATATAAAACAATTAGTAATCATTTGTGGATTGACCTTACCTATGTGAAAGACACTGAAGTAATTTATATACACTACCTCTTTTAATCCTCACAACAACATTATGAAGATTATCCCCATTTTATAGATAGGGAAATTGAACTTTAAATTTGTGAAGTGTCTTTCCCAGGTCATCCAGTCAGTAGTAGAGACAAGATTCAAATCAAAGATCTAACTCTAAAGCCTATGCTTAATGACTGTGCTTTACCTCATTTTGATGTTAACATAGGTTTCTAGTTGTTGATCATGGACTTTGCCCACACGCTTTATTTGGTTTGCAGTTTAGCCTTGCTTACTCCAGAACTGATGTCCTATTTGCCTCTGATTTGTATGTTGCTACATTCTATCCTGTAGTGCATTTTTGGGGGTCCGTGGAAAGAATCTTCCATTTAAAAATGTAATTATGTACACACAAAACATCAGAACCAAGACCTATTTCAGTAATATGGAGAATAACTCTGCTTTTTTTTTTTAATAGAAAATATGTAAAACCTAATATTCACTGAAGCCATTGAACTATTTCCATGCTTGAAAAAATAGAACCTGTAAGAATGAATGGGTAATGACAGTTCTTTCTGATGTTAGATTTCAGTTTTAGGATTAGACATTTTAAACCTCGCTCATATACCAGTACTTTTTTTTTTTCCTGTTAAGGTGAAATCATTTGCTCACATTGCAAAGTCTATTTTTCTGTTGCATATTGGCATAATAGTTAACTCTTTTGGCTGCTATTGGTCATTGGGTTCTCAACCAAATTATTTGGTTCTCACTAATACTTTGGTGTCATTGAATATGTTGTATGTGAACCATATTTGCCTCTTATTTGTTTCTTAAAGGATTTTTAATGAAATGTTATTTATGAGTTAGAGAAAAGGTGAAGTAGAAAAATTGAGAGTGATTAACAAGGTAGACTAAAAGAGAATTTAGCAACATTTGAAAAATCAAAGTACAATGAAGTGCAAAGATATCTTTTTCCTATCATAACTTAATTGCAGTTGACTCTTGAACAACACAGGTATTAATGGTGCCAACCCTCGTGTAGTCAAAAAGCCACATATAACTTTTGACTCCCCTAAAAACTTAATTACTAATAGCCTACTATTGCAGCCTTACCTATAACGTGAATAGTCAGTCAACACATTTTTTTGTGTGTTATATGTATTATATACTGTATTCTTAAGTAAGCTAGAGAAAAAATGTTATTAAGAAAATCATAAGGAAGAGGAAAATACATTAATAGTACTATAAAAAATCCAAGTATAGTGGACCCCTGAAGTTCAAACCTTGTGTTGTTCAAGGGTCTACTGCATACCGAAACTTTATTATGTTTGATATTAGTTAATTCCAGTCTGTCTTTAATAGTTGATAATGGAGCACTACTTCATTTTATGTAAGATCAGATCCAAGGATCATGATTTTCCATATCTGTTTTTACTTGGAAATTACTTCATCTGACTCTATATGATGTGACCCCCCTCCCAAAAATTGCTAAGTGGCATTTTCCAAATTACTTCATAATGGCTCTAAGTAATGACTTCTTTGTTCAATACCCCTGAAGGTAACATATTTCAGTTTATTTCTTAACTAGAAATCTTTTCTGAATTTCACTATAAAATGTAGAATAGTTTTTGCCATGTTGTATACAATGCTCGAATAAAGTGTATCTTACAATAGGTACTTACTAAATTTTTTTGAAGGAATGAGACTCTTTTCTTGGGTAGATTTGGTCACTCTGCAGTCACTGGAATGACAGAAATGGGGATGTTTTTAAGATGGCTTAGACTTATTTTTATTTACCATCTCATATGGCTCGAACAGGAATTGGGCTCTGTAGCATTTTACAAGCCATCTAACATTCAAGGCCTTACGTAGCCAAAAGTTCCTTTGCTATCACACCAGGCCTGCTTCCTTCTCAGCTTATTACCATTAACAACAATAACCAATATGTGTTCTACACAGCATATGTCATCTTTGGCTAATCACCCCATAATATTATTGATTGAAGTGAGCATTTGTAGCCTAAGAGAGAAAATATTGAGTTCCTACAAATTCTGTGATATTGGAACTCATAAGTAGCAGAAAGAAACTAGACTGTTTAAAGCCAACAGATTCTATTAAGCCATAATTATTAAATGTTCTTTAGGGGCATTAACCTTCATGTTGTTATAACATGAAATAAAGATGACCATTGTTAATGAAATGGCCGATGAAATAATGATGTGGAACTGAGACCCAGAGTTGCAGAGCTGTTTACAACTAACTGTGGGTTTGGGGTAGGGGTGCTATTGTAGAATCACTATAACATGTTGTTTTTATAGTATAAGGTCATATTTATCTTTTTTTTCTCCTTTGCAATGTGGTGAGGTCAGTGTTTACAGCCTGTTCCATACAACATTTCCAGACATCAAGTTAAGTTTCAAATGTCACTGGGATGGGTACACATATTTTTGAACATGCAGCCTTAACACATTAAAAAATTCTGCAGGGTAAAAAAAGTATATATATTTTCCAGAATTCTTAACCTATAAGTCCTCCTTTTGCTCTTCATGTAAAAATGTAGTTAACAGTTATTTTTAGAGGACTTAAATATGTATGTGCAAAAACCTAGGGGTTATGGGAGATACAAATTAATTGAGATAGCCCTTTTCTCTGAGTTTTTAATTTAATAAAGGATTAATTCCTTTGTTCATTCATGTGTACTCAGTGTAGGTACTGTGAAAGCAATGACCAGAAGAAAACAAGATAGATTGATCCCTAGTTACATAAAACTCATGGTTTAGTAGGAGCTACCATAAAGAGAATACAGAATATCATGATTGAATTATTTATAGAGAGTTAAAATATATCACTTTTGGCTAGGATGCTCAGGTAAGGCTTTCTGGCAGGTATACTTAAAAATATTACAAGTCATTGTGAAATAAATGCTGTCTTCATTTTTGAGCAGAATGGATATAAGAGGGGTAGAAACCAAAAGAAATACTTAAGATTGCAAAAATCGTCATGATTCTCTATCCCTCCCTATAGTCACAACTGGTACATTATAATGTTGCATGTTCTTCAGTTAAGAGGTGGAATCTATTTCTTTATCCTTGCAATTTGGGTAGGTGGCATGAGTTGATTTTGCCTATAAAATCTAGCAGATGTGACTTTGTGTCAGTTCTGAGCCTAGACTCAAGAGGGCTTGCATACTTATGCTTTCTTAAAAGGATGCTCAGCTGTGTTGGAAAATTCTGGGCAAGCCAGCTGAAGAATGAGAGACCACATAGAAGAGAGATGAGCCATCTCAGCTGAGGCTGTCTTGGAAAGCTATCACCCCACCCATCCAGTAGCTGACCTCATGCATTAGTGAGCTCAGCAATAACCCAGGAACCACCCATCTGGGCACAGTCTGAATTGTCAGCCCACCAAATTATGAGCTAAATAAATACTTGTGGATGTGAAACCCCTGCATTTTGGGTTGTTTTTTACATAGCTGATGTAGCATAGTTAATAAGTAAAAGTGCACGTAGATGGGATTTGGTGGCTGGGTGTTAGACATTGGGGAGGGTATGTGCTATGGTGAGCACTGTGAATTGTGTAAGACTGATGAATCACAGACCTGTACCCCTGAAACAAATAATACATTATATGTTAAAAGATAAGGGAAAAATGAAGGGGGGGGGTAGTCAGAGGGGGAAGACGAACCATGAGAGACTATGGACTCTGAGAAACAAACTGAGGGTTCTAGAGGGGAGGGGGGTGGGGGGATGGGTTAGCCTGGTGATGGGTATTAAGGAGGGCATGTACTGAATGGAGTACTGGGTATTATACGCAAACAATGAATCATGAAACATTACATCAAAAACTAATGATGTATGGTGACTGACAAAATAAAATTTAAAAAGTCCATGTAGGGAAGAATGTTTTAATTACCAAGCTCTCAATACCATTTGTATGGTATACATACTTTTGGAAATTTTTTTAGCAAGCCAGTTTTATTTTCTGTGGTGAATTCCGATGGCAAATTTCTTGTGGCAAATATGGAGTTTGGATTTCTAATATGCACGGATTATGTAGCTCTCCAAAAAGTTTGTATCAAATTAATAGGAAACAGCGTGTATCCAGTTTCACTAAAACAGCGTGTTGTAATTTTTTAATATCTTTGCTTATATGTTTTGATTTTGGGGGGGCACTTTGCTAAGTAAAAGTGATATTAAGGTTTTCTTCAGTTTATATCTTGGTATCACTTACAAGGATAATTTGTGGTCAGAAATAAGAATCACCAGAGGGAATCAGTGAGGCCCTTGCTTTCCTATAGTTAAATAATACAGTGAGGAAGAAAGAATGTGAGATTTAGAGTCCAAGCAACTATATTTGCTCAGAAAATACAATTTGCTTGATTTTTTTTGGATTATATTTTCTCAACTTTTTTCTTGCTTCCCCAAAACTAAGAGATAATCTTTAAAATTCAGCTATTTTTTTTTGTAATGAAATGAAAGCCACATGAAGGAAGTCTAATTTGTGTTATCTGAGTAAACTATTTTTAAAACTAGTGTATCTTGAGTTTGAGTAGTCATTTCATGAACAAAAGTATTCCTTCTTAAATGTATCTTTAATTTTAGAAAGGATTTCAGGTTTTCTTAACATTTCTGTATCTCTGGAAAAAGTATTTTCTTATGCCTTTAGAGTTTTTACTAAATTTAAATCCCTCTTATTCTACATTCTAAATGGATTTTGAAATTCTCATGGGTTGATGTCCTTAGCTTATGTAGTACCTACCATAATCCCGGGGACATCCAAGCATATCAGTAGAATTCAAGTAGCCTGGTCATCATCTTACCAGGGAATATGATGAGAGTGTTTTTTTGCTGAGGAGAATCAGTATTACTGAGACTAGAATTTTATTGCATGATTAATTTAACAGGGCTTGGTACATGGCTGGATATAGAGGTGGCAGACAGTACAGTGATTATTAATGCTTTATCTGTTTTTAAAATTTTATTTGAGAGAGTGTGGGGGAGGGGAGCGAAGGGAGAGGGACAAGCAGACTACACCGATCGTGCCTGATGCGGGGCTCGACCCCAGGACCCTGCGATCATGACCTGAGCTGAGATCGAGAGTCCGACAACGAACCGAACCGCCCAGGCGCCCCTCATGTTGTCTGATTTAAGCCAGCTTGATGGCTTTTTTTTAAAGGGTTATAAAATAATTTGTTAATTAAATTAATAGTTCAGTTAATTTATTTGTATACAGTGCATATTCTACAATTGCTTATTGATGATAGCAAGGTTATGTGACTGTGAACTATTTTTGAGATGTGGCATATTGATTTTTAAAATTTTACTAAAAAAAATTTTTGTTCCAGTATAGTCAACATACAGTGTTACATTAGTTTCAGGAATACAATATAGGTAATTCAGCAGTTCTATACATTACCCAGTGCTCATCAAGATAAACATACACTTAATTCCCTTTACTTGTTTCACCTTTCCCCCACCCCCCCTCCGGTAACTATCGGTTTGTTCTCTATAGTTGAGTTTGTTTTTTGGTTTGTCTTGCTGCTGTTTATTTCTTAAATTCCACATATGAGTGAAATCATATGATATTTGTCTTTTTCTGACTTACTGCACTTAGCATTATACCCTTTAAAGTCTATCCATGTTTAGCAAACGGCAAGATTTCAGTCTTTTTCAGTGGCTGAATAATATTCCATTATATGTATATACCACTTCTTTATCCATTCATCTATGGATACTTAGGACCCTTGGGCTGCTTCCATAATTTGGCTGTTATAAATAATGCTGTAACAAATATAGGGGTGTATATATCTTTTCGAATTAGTGTTTTATATTTTTTGGGTAAGTACCTAGTGGTGCAATAACTGGATCATATGATAATTCTATTTTTAGTTTTTTTGAGGAGCCTCCATACTGTTTTCCACAATGGCCACACCAGTTTTCATTCCTACCCACAGGGCATGATGGTTCTTTTCTCCACATCCTTGCCAACACTTGTTTTTTGTGTTTTTTTTTATTTTAGCCATTCTGACAGGTGTGAGGTGATGCCTTATTGTGATTTTGATTTGCATTTCCCTGATGATGAATGATGTTGAGCATCTTTTCATGTGTCTGTTGGCCATCTGTATGTCTTTTTTCGGGAAATGCCTGTTTATGTCTTCTGCCCAATTTTAATTGTATTATTTGGTTTTTCTGGTGTTGAGTTGTATAAATTCTTTATGTATTTTGGATACCAACCCTTTATTGGATTTGTCATTGCAGATATTTTCTTCCATTCAGTAGATTGTCTGTTAGTTTTTTAAATTGATTCCTTTGTTGTGCAGAACCTTTTTATTTTGATTAAGTCCCAATAGTTTATTTTGCTTTTGTTTCCCTTGCCTAAGGAGATATATCTAGAAAAATGTTGCTTTGGCCAGTGTCATAGGGATTACTACCTCTTCTCTCTCTTCTACGATTTTTATGGTTTCAGGTCTCACATTCAGGTCTTTAATCTATTTTGAATTTATATTTGTATATGGTGTAAGAAAGTGGTCCAGTTTCATTCTTTTTGCATTTAGCTGTCCAGTTTAACATCATTTTTTGAAGAAAGTTTTTTTTTTTTCTATTGCATATTCTTCCTTCCTTTGTGGAAGATTAATTGACCTTATCAGTATGGGTTTATTTCTGGGCTCTTTATCCTGTTTAGGATAGACTTATGTGTCTGTTTTTGTGCTACTACTATACTCTCTGGATTACTACAGCTTTGTAGTATAACTTGAAATCTGGAATTGTGATACCTCCAGTTGCGTTCTTTTTCAAGACTGCTTTGGCTATTTGGGGTTTTCTGTGGTACCATACAAATTTTAGGATTGTTCTAGTTCTATGAAAAATGCTGTTGGTATTTTGATAGGAATTGCATCAAATCTGTAGATTGCTTTGGGTAGTATGGACATTTTAACAATATTCTTCTAATCCATGAGTATAGAGTATCTTTCCATATGTTTGTATTGTCTTCAATTTCTTTCATCAGGATTTTATAGTTTTCAGAGTACAGGTCTTTCACCCCTTGAGTTAAGTTTATTCCTAGGTATTTTATTATTTTTTATACAACTGTAAATGGGATTGTTTTCTTCATTTCTCTTTCAGCTGCTTCATTATTAGTGTATAGACATGCAATAGATTGGGACACCTGGGTGGCTCAGTCATTTAAGTGTCTGCCTTTGGCTCAGGTCATGATCGCAGGGTGCTGGGATCGAGTCGCACACTGGGCTCCTTGCTCAGCGGGGAGCCTGCTTCTCCCTCTGCCTGCTGCTTCCCTTGCTTATGCGTGCACATGCTCTCGCTCGCTCTCTGACAAATACATAAATAAAATCTTTATTTTATTTTAAATCCTCCTGGTTTCATTGATCTGTTTTATTAAGTATCTATTTTTTTTTCTGCTCTAATCTTTATTTTTGCCTTCCTTCTACTGGTTTTGGTTTTTTTGTTCTTTTTCTAACTCCTTTAGGGATATGGCTAGGTTCTTGGAGATTTTTCTTCTTGCGGTTGTCTGTACTGCTATAAACTTCCTTCATACAGCTTTTGCTGCATCCCAAAGATTTTGGATTATTGCTTTTTCATTTTCATTTGTCTCCATATAGTTTTTTGATTTCCTCTTTGATTTTTTGATTAATCCATTCATTGTTTAGTAACATGTTATTTAACCTCCATGATTTTTTGTTGTGGTTGATTTTTATTTTCATAGTGTTGTGGTTAGATAAGATGCATGGTATGATTTCGATCTCTTTGAATTTGTTGAGACTTTATTTGTGGCCTAATAAGGGATCTCCTAAGGAGAATGTTCCATGTGCACTTGAAAAGAATATATATTCTGCTGTTTTAGGATGGAATGTCCTGAATATATGTTAGATAATCTGTTCCAGTGTGTCATTCAAAGCCACTGTTTCCTTGTATTTCCATTTAGATGATCCTTCCAGTGATTTAAGTGGGGTGTTAAAGTCCCTCCTATTATTGTATTACTATCAGTTACTTCCCTTTTGTTTGTTATTAACTGCTTTATGTATTTGGGTGCTCCCATGTTTGGTGCATTAATATTTATAATTGTTATATCTTCTTGTTGGACTATCCCCTGTCCTTCTTTGTGTCTTATTGTTACAGTCTTTGGTTTGAAGTCTTTTTTATCTGATATAAGTATTGCTACTTGGGCCTTTTTTCACATCTGTTTGCATGTTAAATTCTTCTCCATCCCTTCACTTTCAATCTGCATATGTCTCTGGGTCCAAAATGAGACTCTTGTAGGCAGCATATAGATGGGTCTTGCTTTTTTATCCATTCCGTCACCCTATGTCTTTTGATTGGAGCCTTTCTTTCTTTCTTTCTTTCTTTCTTTCTTTCTTTCTTTCTTCTTTCTTTCTTTTTCTTTCTTTCTCTCTTTCTTTCTTTTTCTTTCTTTCTTTCTCTTTCTTTCTTTCTTTCTCTTTCTTTCTTTCTTTCTTTCTTTTTCTCTTTTCTTCTTTTCTTTTTTCTTTTCTTCTTTTCTTTCTTTCTTTCTTTCTCTTTCTTTCTTTCTTTCTTTGAGAGAGAGAGAGAAACCGCATGAGAGGGGAGAAAGTCAGAGGGAGAAGCAGGCTCCCCGCTGAGCCAGGAGCCTGATGTGGGAGTTGATCCCAGGACTCTGGGATCATGACCTGAGCCGAAGGCAGTTGCTTAACCAACTGAGCTACCCAGGTGCCCTGGAGTGTTTTTTTCTTTTAGCATTTTGAATATATCATGCTACTGCTTTCAGGCATGTGAAGTTTCTGCTGAAATATTAGCTGATAACTTTATGGGATTTCCCTTGCAAGCAACTATTTTCTCTTTCTCCTTTTAAAATTCTTTATCACTACTTTTTACCATTTTAACTACTGTGTGTCTTGGTGTGGACCTCCTTGGGTTGGTTTTGCTGGGGACTCTCTCTGCCTCCTGGATCTGGATTTCTGTTTCCTTCCCCAGATTTGGGAAGATTTCAGCTATTTCTTCAAATAAATTTTCTGCCGCCTTTTCTCTCTTTTCTCCTTCTGAGGTCCCTGTAATGAGAATGTTATTACGCTTGATCGTGTCTCTGAGTTCCCTAAGTCTGTTTTCATTTTGTATCATTTTTTCCCCTCACCTGTTCAGTTGGGTTGCTTTCATTAGTCTGCCCTCCAGGTCGCTGATTTGTTTTTCTGCTTTCTCAAGTCTATTCCTCTTTAGTGTATTTTTAATTTCAGTTGTTGATTTCTTCATCTCTGTTTCTTTTTTGTTTTCTGTCTTGTTGTAAAGAGTCTCACTGAGGTTCTCTGCTCATCTCAAGTCCAGTGAGTATCTTTATGATCATTATTTTAAATTCTCTATCAAGCATATTATTTACCTATGTTTTGCTAGGTGTCTTGCTGTGGTTTTGTCCTGTTCTTTCATTTGGGACATATTGCTCTGTCTCCTCATTTATTCTAAGTATCCTTGTCTGTTTCTTTGTTTTAGGAAAGTCAGCTATGTCTCCTGCTCTTGAAAGTAGTGGCCTTATGAAGAGGTCTTCTACTGCCCTGTCATGCAGTGTCTCCTGTTCACTAGAACCTGGCACTTCAGGGATGTCTCCCGTATGTGTTGTGCATGCCCTGCTGTTGTGGCTGAGCTGATGTTGCCTTCAGTTTAGTCATCTGTAGCGGCTCTCTTTGCTTATTGTGGGGAGTGTTTGGTTCCTGTGCTGTTAGCGGGCCAGTCTGGGCCCCCTTGGGCTTGAGTTGTGTCAGACCAGGTGTTTGCCATGGATGCAGTAGCACTGAACTGCAGGCCTCTTTTTGTTTTGTCCCCTGAGAGGCTTTTGTTGGTGGGTTCAACTTGTAGTCAGACTAGTTGTCTGCCCCCAGCTCTGCTGGAGCCACAGTCTGACTGGTGTGTGTAGTTCTCCTTCCTTCTCTCTGGGGCAGGAATCATTCTGGAGTGGTACTGGCCCCTGTTGGGGCTGCTTGCACACTGCCAGGCTTGTGGCATTGCTTTAGGTGGATCAGGCCAGGAGTGTATTAAAGGGGGCGGATCCACACAAGCTGTCAGCAAAGTTTATGCTGGTCTCCTATGGGAGGAGATCTGGAGGGGGGGCATGTCTGCAGGAGAATGTAGGGTGGGGCTCATTTTTACCAAGTTAGTTAGCTAGTGTTGGTAGGTTGGGAGGCAGGGGAGGGAAGTGGCTCATTTGTTGTCTGCTCTCCCTCCCCCTGCCTCCCCAAGTCTCCCAAGGATCCCTGCACCTACAGTGCGTGCTCTGAAATTAGTAAACAAATTTCCCTCCTGTATACCCTAGGGGATTTTCAAGCTGCTGCTTCTATGCCGTATCTCTGTCTTGTTTGTTGTGCTGTCTCCTTAAGAACAGGGACTCAGTTTCCTCTTGCCCTTCCAGGTCTCCCTGAGCTGAGCCCACTGATTTTTAAAGTTCCAGGTTTTAAGTCCTGCTGGTTGTAAGAACTCACTCGTCAGCCTCTCTGGTTTTTAGAGCCAAATGTTATGGGGATTCTTTCGCCTGTGGAATCCCTGGTGTGAATCTGTTTCACTCCCCTTTCTGCACCTGTGGTGTCCCTCCCTCCATTGGACAGTGTGGAGGTACCGTTTAGCTCTGACTGTATTTCTGTCCTCACTGCCCTCTTTGATGTGGCCTCTTCTCTTCATTTAGTTGTGGAGAGTTCTGTCTTTATGTTGTTTTCTGGGTTATTTACACTGATGTGAGTGTTATCTGGTTGTATCTGTGGGATGAGGTGAGCTTAGGATCCTCCTACTCGACCATCTTCCCCAGAAGTCTGGATGGCCTTTTTAGAAAGGCCAGTTTGTCAGGTTCCTCTCTATAGTTAAACACCTTTTCGCCCCCCCCCTATTTATGGAGGGAGGAAGAGGTCATGTAACTGCCAGTTATACATGGTATGTTTGTTAAGTATGTTGATAATGAACTCTACTGTCTAGCAACTTGAAGGCTTTCCTGCTGGCACTTGCAGGTTCCTTGAGACTTCAGATTAAACCTTAGAAATAAAGGTAATTTGTTTATTTTTTGGTTTCTAACGGTACAGCTGCCTTGGAGCTCTGGGACTTGCTCGTGGTGAACACCTCTGACAAGACTTCAGTGTCTTCTGGTCACTTGCCCAGTTATTCCTTCTGGTAGGAAAAAGGCTTCTTAAAGCACATAGAAAGGTATTGTGTCTACCTCACCTGGAGTTTTTAAAATGGTATTTTACAAAGTTGAGGAAGCTTACTAGGTTTCCAGTCCTGTATGTAAGGGGCTTGGAAGGTCATCCTCCATCCTGACAACGAGTAAAAAGGTGAACAGATTGAAAACAAACAACTCTTCCACATGAAAAGTGAGGTCACAGGGCAAATCACTGCCCCCACAATTGGAGAAGACACAGAGAATCACAATTTACCTAAGCAGAAAATCAAGAGCAGAAACATTTATGGGAACCAGTGTCAAGGTAGGAAACCTAAACTAATTGATGGATTGCTGGAGGCTCAATGTAGACAAGTCTGAGAGCCAAAAATTCCAGAAGGGTGTAGTCATAGTGAGGCTTCCTTACACTTTTTTGAGTTTTATTTCTAAGACCTCTACCAGGTTCTAATAGTGAAGATTGGAGAAAAATTATCTGAGGCGCCTGGCAGGAGGAGGGGAAAAGGAATCAATTTAAATAGGCCAGAGCAAGCTATTCTTTTTTTTTTTTTAAGATTCATTTATCAGAGAGAGGGAGAGAGAACAAGCAGGAGAAGCAGCAGGCAGAGGGAGAGGCGGGATCCCCGCTGAGCAAGGAGCCCAATGCAGGACGCGATCCCAGGACTCTGGGATCATGACCTGAGCCGAAGGCAGATGCCCAACCGACTGAGCCACCCAGGTGTCCCACAAGCTATTCTTAACAAGGCCTGCCCTCAAGAGAAAGTATGTTACCAGAGCCCAACTTGGTTGGGCTTTATCAGAGTCTAATTGATGTGGGGGAAAGGAACTACCCAACTCCAGCTCCTTCTAGACATCCTGTCCACCGAAGGGGAAGAAAAAACTGAAAGTTTTTTGTGAAGTTTATATCCCAGGGGCACAGGCTCATTCAGACTGAGATCTACTGGTAGGATTATGGAACAATACCTCTCCTCCCACACCTTACCACATCACTGAAGGCCTATTTACTGGCCTATTTACCTTTTACCTACTACATCATATCCAGGTTTCAACAAAAAATTCCAAATATACTAAAAGGAAAAAAAAATGTTTGAGGAGACAGCAAACATCAGAACCAGATTCAGATATAGTAAGGATGTTGAAATTACCAGATTGAGACTTTAAACAACTATGACCAATATATTAAAGACTCTAATGGGGGTGCTTGGGTGGCTCAGTCGGTTAATCTGCCTTCAGCTCAGGTCATGATCCCAGGGCCTGGGATTGAGCCCCACATTGGAGCCTGCTTCTCTCTTTCCTCTGCCTGCTGCTTCCCCTGCTTGTGCTTGCTCTCTGTCAAATAAATAAATAAATAAATATATTTTTTAAGACTCTAATGGAAAAAGTAGACAACATGAAAGAGCAGATGGGTGATGTAAGCAGAGAGATGGAAATTCTAAGAATAAAACATGCTAGAGATAAACAATGTAACAGTAACAAACATGCCTTTGATGGATTCATTAGTAGACCAGACATAGCTCAGGAAATAATCTCTGAACTTGATGGTATGTCAGTAGAAACTCTTAAAAAGCAAAGAGAAAAAAGATTTTTAAAAATTGCATAGACTATCCAAGAACTGTGGGATAAATACAAAAGTTGTAAGGGGAATACTAGAATGATAAGAAAGAGAAAGGAATAGAAGAAATACTGCAAGTCATAAGGACTGAGAATTTCCCCAAATTGATGTCTGATAACAAACCCAGGATTTAGGAAGCTCACATAAATGCCAAAAAAAACCCCATTAAAACCAAAACCACCACCACAACAAAAAAAAAAAACCACAACTACACCCAGGCATGTCATATTCAAACTGTGGAAAATGAAAGATGAAAAAATCTTGAAGCTGGAGGAAAAAAACCCACCTTACTTAAAGAGCAAAGATGAGTATTACACCTGACTTCTCAAAAACCCAAGTAAGCAAGAAGAGAGTGGAGTGAAATATTTGAAATGTTGAGAGAAAAAACCCCCCACCACCCTTGAATTCTGGATCCTGCAAAATTATCCTTCTAAAGTGATAAAAGACTTTTCTCAGACAAAAATTGAGGGAATTTGTTGCCAGTTAGACCTGTGTAAGCAATGTTAAAACAAGAAAAGTTCTTCAGAGATAAAGTGATACAGGTCAGAAACTTGGATCTGCATAAAGAAAAGAAGAGCATTAGAGAAGGAATGAGTGTATAGGAAAAGCTTTTATTTTTCCTATTCTTAGTTGATTGAACAGATAAGTTTGTTTAAAATGATAGCAAATGCAACTGTGTGCAATGTATAGCTTATGTAAAAGTGAAATGAATGACACCAGTGACATAAGGGACAGGAGAATTAGGAATATCTGACTCTTCTAATCTGTGAAAGAGTATAGTATTATTTGAAAGTGGACTTGAATTAGTTATATATGTACGTTGCAGACTCTAGGGCAACGACTGAAAAAAGTAAAGTATAGTTGATATACTAAGAAAAGAGAGGAATGGAATCATATAATATGCTTAGTAATAACCACAAAAAATGGAAAAAGCAGAAAACAAAAATAGGAATAGAGAACAAAGACAACAAATAGAAAACAGTAACAAATAACAGTAGATATTTCATCACCCTAAATGTCAGTGGTCTAAATATACCAATAAAAAACAAATTGTCAGTGGATCAAAAACAAGACCCAACCATATGTTATCTTTAAGAAACCCACTTTAAATATAAAGGCACATGCAGATTAAAAGTAAAGGGATGGAGAAAGATATACCATGCTAACAATCAAAAGAAAGTTGGAATAGTTACATGAATTTCAGACAGAGCAGACTTCAGAGCAAGGAAGCTTATTAGGATTCTATGGGTTAATTTATAAATGTAAATTTGGGCATATTTTGGAAATTACTGATCATTTTAGACTTTAAATTCCAACCTTTTCACATTTACCTCTAAATGTTATTGTCAGTTTTATCCAGTAGTTATGTTTTAGTTTCTAAGTCCATAACCAGTGACCCTGCAGGAAAAAAAAAGTACAAAAATTTTCGGGTAGAAGCAGTTATAAAATTTTCCATGATAAAGTTCATTGTAAAAAAGAAAATTAATAGTACTTGTTAAAAATGACTGGCACAAACTGACCTTTCTGTTCTACTTAAGTTACTTTACTTCCTGTGACTCAATTATTTCTTCATCCATACCTTAAGGGTAGTAATGCTACTTTTGATACAGTGTTTCCTGAAGATAATGTGTATAAAGTATATAGCATATAAGTGTGTTTTTATTCCATAAAAAGAATGTAGAAATACAATATTATAAAAGATGCAAATTTCACCCCAACCTTGCTATCCTAATTAGATTTTCTCCTCCTCTAATAGGAATAAGAAACCAAACTTATCATCCAGATGTGTTTATGTGAATATACATGTCTTCATATAGCATATGGAATTGGCTTTTTAATTAAAACAGCTTTGCTATACAGAGATTGATTTATGAAACATGCTGATATTGGCCTGGTACCATGGTATCATTTTAATCATTTTTTTCCAGCCCAGTTAAAACTTCCCACTACTCCTTTGTAGGCCACAGGAGCACCTGAGATGCATGCATCCATTTATTCTTTAAATATTTAGTGAGCACATACTATATGCTAGGCACTATATGAGGTGGAGAGTCAGTAGTGAATATTGCAAAGTCCCTGCTTTCATGCAGTGTATATTCTCATGGGAGAAACAGACAAGAACTAAAAAATAATTTTCAAATAGTGATAAATACTAGGAAACTAAAATAAGTTTACATGATATTGGGGAGGAAAGGAGTGATTAAATTGAATAGTTAAGACAGGCTCTCAGAGGAGATGATTTTGAGCTGAAACCTGAATGACAAGAACGAATGAGACACAAAGAATAGGGCAACAGGGCGCCTGGGTGGCTCAGTTGGTTAAGTGACTGCCTTCGGCTCAGGTCATGATCCTAGAGTCCCAGGATCAAGTCCCGCATCAGGCTCCCTGCTCGGCAGGGAGTCTGCTTCTCCCTCTCACCCTCCCCCCCTCTCATGTGCTCTCTCTCAAATAAATAAAATCTTTAAAAAAAAAAAAAGAATAGGCCAACAAGCATGCCAGGCAGATGTAACACCACATGCTAAGCCTCTGAGGTAGAAATGACTTAGCTTTATGAATTCCTAAGTAACTTGCATATAAATCCACTCAGTCCAGTTTATTATTCACTAGATGAGCTCACCCTTTGAAAGAAAATGCAGCGGATTCCTTTTTAATGTGATGATTTAAAAAATCATATGTAGTGGTTCCACTATTGTGTGCCTAAGAATCATCTAGAGAGTTTAAGATACAGTTCCCTGATCTAAAAAAGCTGAACTTGTGAAAACAGTAGAATGATGGTTACCAGAGACTGGGGGGTGGGGTGTTGGGGAGATGTTGTTTAAGGGTACAGACTTGGAACTAGTAGACAAGTCCTGGAAGCTAATGCACAGCATAGAGATTAGAGACAATAGTATTGTATTAATAAACTTTAGAGTTGCTAAGAGACCAGATTGTTGCCACAAAAAAGAAAGGATAATTATGTGATGTGGTAGAGGTATTAGCTAACACTATGGTGGTAAACATTTTGCAATATGTGCATCAAATCAATGCATTGTATACCTTATACAGTGTTATATGTCAATTATATTTCAATTAAAAATATATATAGTTTCCTGGACTATATCCCCAGATATTCTGATTCAGTAGGTCAGGTGAGGCACACAGATTTGCATTTGTAACAAACTCACAGATGATGCCAGTGCTTCTAGTTTGAGGACCATGCTTTGAGAACCACCGTTCTAACAGATCTGTTTTGGGTTTAGTATCCATTTGCTAGAAGTGAACCATGTCTATTTCCTTTCATGTAAAAAATTAATTTGCTCTGCATGCTGCTCATCATGCAGTTTTTGTAAGTGTAGTGGAAAAGCGTATGAAATATTAAAGGTAAAAATAGTATCAATGTTTCATGTTGAAATCATAGCTTAATTTCAATATAGTCACTTAGTGAAGGGTTAATGTTATTTTTCATTTGGAATTTTTTTTAAAGATTTATTTATTAGAGAGAGCGCATGAGCACACAGGTATGGGGAGGGAGAGAATCTTCAAGCAGACTCCCGGCTGAGTGAGGAGCCTGATGTGGGCTCCATCTTATAGGACCCATGAGATCAAGACCTGAGCCAAGATCAAGAGTTGGACGTTCAACTGACTGAGCCACTCAGGTGCTGCCACCCCTTTTCCCCTTTTTAGAGCATTTGGAGAGAATTTTGAAAATTATTTTTTTTAATGCTAAAAGGAATTTAAATGATAGGTTACCGAGATATTCTAAAATTATTTTTGTTTCTTGACTCAGAGATCACATACAGAGAAATTGTGTATTAAATCCTGTTAATCTGGAGACTGTTAGAAGGTTGTGCTTTTCATTGTGCCATTCAGGAGGATGCTCAAGGGAAAGGGGTGGAGAAGGGAAAAGGAACATCAGGCTAGTCAGCCATATCAGCGCAAACCATTCTGGTCAGCAGGAGCTTGGCTGCTGCCGTCATACACTCTATATGACATATGTCAAGCCCGTGTGCTCCTGCCCCTAGTAGTTGTTCTCAGGAATTTATAAACACATTGCTTGTGCTTTGGACAGTGCGACCTTAGCAGCATCAGGGTTAGCATGTGAAGGATGACAGAACAGCCAACAGTTACCCAGCACTTACTACGTGCTACTGCTCTAAGTGTTTTAGATGATTAATGTAACCCCCATAACAAATATATGAGGTAGATGGTAACATCTCTACCTTATAGACAGGAATTGAGGCAAAGAGTAAGTCAGTAATTTAGGTTACCAGGGAGTAAGTAGAAAAGCTGGGATTCAACGCTGGCAATTTGTACTCATTCTGATTCCTTAAACAATGTACTATGTAGTGCTTCATATTTGGAAAAAAAATCTCCAAAGATCTTTAGAATTTTTGTCTATAGACCAGGTTAAAATGAGGTATCTGATTCTTCCTCTGCATACCTTTTAAGTAATAACGAACACAGGAATTCCACAATGTTTATTTTGTAATCTTTCTGCCTAGGTCTGACCAGAAGACATTCCAAATGATGACGGGGAGAGGAAGACTATTGGTGTAGTCCACACAGAGAGAAGTCCTGTACTACTTCCTAGTTTGTGATCTTGGGCAAGTCATCAAAATGTTCTGAACTTAAGTTTAGTACCCATAAAAGCACTACAATGTTTACCCCACAGGACTGGATAGTTAAATGAAGACTTTGACCACTGATGCAAATATGTACTGCAATATTTAGGTGTCCTGGTGAGTAGACCCTTTATGCATAATTTATGGGATTTTCTTTGGGTCATTCTGACTGTAGGATTTTTTATCTTAGTTGCTGGCATCAGAATCCTTGATTAAATGCAACTCCATTTTTTTTTTAAGCAGGAGAAAATAAAATTTAATTTTGTGTGCATGGAGAAGCCACCTAGACATGAGACCCCCGTATTATAAGCCTTTGGACAAGTGGATCTAGTGTCTTTATGGGATCTCCTCAGGCTGTTTCTACAGTTGGGCTCAGGATGGCACACCCTAACTACAGAGATAAGTCTAACAGTTGCCCAGATCAAACAGTAGATAATTTCTTGCCAATAAAAACTACAGTTAGGGCAAAATGACAATGGAGAGCAATAGAGTTCCAAAAGGAACTGTCAGCAGGTCATCCAGCAGGTATTCTGTGTTTATTTACAAAGCAAATACAGTTCTTGTCAACCCAACATAATGGCTTATGTCACACCCGGTTTATTATTTATTTGAGAGAGAGTGCACACAAGCGGGGAGGACAGCAGAGGGAGAAGCAGGCTTCCCACTGAGCAGGGAGCCTGATGTGGGGCTCGATCCCAGGACCCTGGGATCATGACCTGAGCCGAAGGCAGACACTTAACTGAATGAGCCACCCAAGTGCCCCAGTGTCACACCTGGTTTTGACAACAACCAGAAATATTTCAAGGGTTCCTAAAGCACTTCATTTCAAAGTTTTATATTTACTATTTAGAATAATTCCTTGGAACAATTTTTAGGTATTATATATTTATTTTTAAAGATAGTTGAGTTTACCCATTATCAAAAGATAAAATATCATTAAAATGAGGACTGCATAAATATATAGAGATAACTAATTTTTGTAGATGCCTTTCCTGGGTAACCTAGATCCAAAATCAAAGGAAGAGAAATAGAGAAAATACAAAAGTGCAAAGGAGATAAATGACTAATGAATTGTCATAACTTTTATTTATTTTCATTTACAGTTCTGGCACTGACACTTTTTTTAAAAAAAGATTTTAGTTTTATGTAAAGATTGAACTTCAATAAAATAACTTAAAAAATTTACATATACATCACTAAATTTCCATAAAATATACAATACTTTTGATACAGCTATAGGCTAGAATGACTTTGAAGGAAATGATACATATTCATAATTTTTAAGAGATATCCCATGTCACATGTAAGAATAAATATTTATATTGAATTTTCCAAGACGCGAAATATTAAATACTATAACATGCACTCAAATTAAAATATACATTTTGAAATACATATTTTAAAAGCATAAAACTTTTGATTTAATCTAGATGTACATTAGAGCTTCTAAATAGAAATTTGAACATTTATTACAAATAAAGATACTATAACATCAAATGAGATACAGTCCAAAAGCTGCTAGGAACCAGTTTGGACATGTAGAATATAAAGTTCTACTTTGGCTAGAGTTTAAGTCTCATTTTTTTTTAACCTTCAAATGAGATGGAATGATGTTAATTTTACTAAAATTGTAAAACTTCACAAAATATCGGTGTTTAGGTACTTGTAAGCTGCATTCCTTTTTCTCATACGGACATGACAAAAATCAAACACATGAATTTAACTGTGAAATAAATATATGAATATTACTACTAAATGAAAGTAGTTATTGAACATTTCATAGACCAAATCACTCAAGTGCAAGACTGCTTTATACATATAAAGATTTATAGGAATTACACCGTTTTACACTCACAGGCAAATTAAGAGGATAAAATTCTCTCATGTACTTAACATCATTGACACTCTTACAAAATAGCTCTTTAATGATTATTGGCACACAAATATTTCCCTCTCTAAAAGAAAACGTAAAAGAGAGTTGGTAGCAGTTAGCTATTTGGCATTTTAAAATGATTGCTATTTCCAGACAACAATATTTCTCACCTAGAAGAACTGAATGTACTGATAATTGTACATTGCTACCACCTGATCACTTCATCAAATCAGCTTAACACTTCTGTACATGAGGCTAAGAAAATTGATAAGTGACAGAAAACAGGACATTAAAAATACTCCAGAGAAGAATTCTAAGTTTTTTCATAGGCAGCTATACATTTTATCCAATATTTAATAGATTTTGCTGTAAAGCACATGTTATGAATTCTCTGCCATGGGCCTGCTAGGTCATGGTTTTATTTGCAGTTAGTAAGAAGATATAAACTGAAAACTTGTTGCAACAAGCTGTATATGTGAAAGCTATAAGGTGCTTAGTATAATTTGAGATTTTATAACCAGGAGAGTGGTCAAAACAAAACTGATTATAACAAAAATCTCATTAATTGTTCTTAATTACTATGCCGATAAAACAATCCTTCCACTCCCCCTAATTGCATGACAATATTTCTAAACTGTATTAGTGTCATTAAGTTGTGAGACTTTCTTAGATAAGATATAGATAGTATTTTTTCAGAATATTCTCCCCCTAGAATCTGTGATTACAATACATTCCAATTTTACTTCCCAATATAAAACAAAAGGGTAAATTGTCAGTTTACATTTTTCCTGTTCATTCTTCCTCTAGATTATGGATTTTGAAATGATAGTAAGCAACTTCTAAGTTTTTTGCTTTAATGGAATTCTCATTTTAGAGTGAATAATTAAAAAAATATTTAGATTCTTATATACTAAAATCTAGCTCACTGGTAAAATTATGAAAAAGCACTTGACAGCATTACGGAAGTATTACCTTTTAAATTTAGTTTTGATTTAGATCTTTTACAAATACATTAAAAATCATGTTTTGGGTAATTAATGACTAAGGTGCAACAGTCAAAATTATTAGGAATGTTTGTATTGAAGAAAACTATTAATACCAAATCTTTAAAATTTATCTGACATCACATTCAGCCCTATGTGTTCAGATGCAGATGAAGGGTTATATTCTCTTTAGTCTATGGTAGATCTCATCAGCCACCAAGCTAAGCCTCAAATAGGGGTTATGACTTTCTTTACTACGTGCTCCTAAAACATAATATGTCTCTATTGAATGTGCAGCATGCTTAGAAGGAAACCTTAATTTCAGTTAAAAGCATGGTGCTTAATCTGTTTTAATATGGTAGTTCAAATCATACCATATATAAATTGTCCTACAAAATATATATTTGATGATATTTCAAATGGAATGTTTTCAAGTTGATAGTGGTAGCCAAAGATGCTGAGAACTTAAAAGGTACATAATATAAAAAAACCTGCAAAATTCAAATGTTTAATTTTTTAATATACTATAAAGGTTCACCAAATCTAAAAATAATACTCTAATTGTATAAGGTTTCTTTTTAAGTAGTTGTTTTTTAAAAAATTATAAATAATCTTTATACTGTGCCACTCTTTCTTGTACTTCAAAGATAAGGAATATTGTCTTTATCACTATATAAATAACAAATAGTCCTTTAAAGGAGGGGTTGAGGAGATTAGGGGAGGAGAACTGTGGCTAATTTTCCCTGTTATTCTGTGCATTTATGGATATAAAGTTGAATATACCGTTTGCTTATGTCAGGGAGAACAGGCCATGTTCTGTTTTAGGAAATAATAAAAGTCCAGTTGCTCCTTTAATAAAGTTACTGTGCATTCAGCCCAGCTGAGTACAGAAGCATATAGTTAAGGCTATGTATGTAATAAAGAGAAGAATCAAGGCAATTATTTGGATAAATCAGAAAAATACATTTTTAGAGAGCACTTTATTGGTCTAAATATTTTTTCTTCCCATCATATTCTGATTTTACCACATAATAGCTCATTTTCCACTTCACTTTACTTGTGTGAAGTATTACACAGATAAGAAATTTTTATGGGATAAGAAATATCAATAATTTTCTCTATTAAGTCACATCTGCTTTTCTGGGGGAAAATCAGTATTAATATCCCCTTAGAAATCGCACCTAATTCAGGGAAAAAAACTCTCTCAAATTTTTTTTATTGTATGAAACGATCAAAAGGAGAAAACTTTTTTTTTTTTTTTTTTGGCTGAAGGATTTTTAGGCCAGTAAAGTGACAGTTCAAGTACTTATCATACCCCCGGTGGCTATGAGAACAAACCTCCTTGGCTACATTCTCAGTTTTGATAATAGTGATAGGAATAAGCCAGACTTCAAGCAAAGAACAAAACATCTTGGAGACTGGCAGAAACACACATTGAATTTAGAGATAGCCATCTTTTCACTCCAAAGAGTACCTTATTAGAGATTTAGAGCCATATTAAAATCCATCAAGCTTATATATTCCTATCTGGCCACAGATAATTCATTCATATTTTCACTGGAACTAGCAAGTAATTTTGTATATTCTGTATAGTTCTTAAGAGCAAAAATTAGAGTTCATTGATGAATGAGCATAAAAACCAATGAACACTTTGAGAAGACACTGTAGAAATGTATGCTATATTAGAACCATTAATCTGTTCCAATGGAAAACCCTAATTTTTAGACAAGAAGGAAAAAAATCCAAGCCAAGTATGAGAAAAAGGAAAGACCCACAGACAAATCTGTATCTTTTTTGATAAAATTCTGAAGGAAAATGAGAAAAGGGTGTGCAAAATAAAAATGAGTTTATGTTCTTAAAGAAAACACTAGTACAGTTCTCTTAAGAGTTAATAAAAAGCTAAGGAAAAAATAAGTCGCCCTATTTAATTAAACAAAATATCAATAACAGGATTATCTGTCACTGATTTTCTTTCTTTCTTTTTTGTTTCAGGAATTATTTGATTAAAAGAATGGGAAAAATAGTCTGCTAGCAGCTATTTATATTAAAACAAACGAAGGCACAAATAGGACTCCAGAGGCGATGAGTGAAGGCGTGGTGAGTATCAGGTGATTTTGGCATGAACAGAAACCCTGAAATACAGTTGAAGATCTGGTGCTATTCTGTGTTTACAGTTGCATACCTAAGTGACTAACTCAAATCAGGGATCCATAAAAATGTTTTCTTTCTTACTTTCTAGCAATAAAATATACTTATCAAAACTTGCTAGCTTATCTGTGCAAATGGATACTTATCACCAATGCAAAAAATATACATGAAAATAAACCCTAAAAGACCTGCTTTTCATAATGTTCAAAAGGTCCTGTGCAGAGTCAGTTTCTGAAAAACTCTATGAAGATCTGATTTGGAGAGAGAGACCAAAATGTGGAATCCAAAGGGGGTAAGGACCACCGTGCCTCTGTGGGAGGCACTTCTGAATTTGTTGAAAGCTTAAATAGAATTTACTTTCTAATAGCTGATCACAGATAAGCTACTTGTCCTTAGGAAAATTTAGGGCCAATAAGGCCTTGTTTTGACAGAAAACACCCTTGGATCTTATTCCAGAATCCTTCTTCATAAGTATATCCTACATATACGATTAAGCTAGATTAGCACTGACTCTAATAATTATATATGGTTTTAGGAAAAAAGGATACCACTGAAGTCACTGGATACAATATTCATTTTAGACTACCTCAGGAAGGAATTACATACATTTGTTCAATAATTATTAGTTTAAAATATCTAAATATTGTTTTACATTTCTGCTTTTGAAAAAAAATGTCATCATGGTTGTATCTTCCTCCTAATCAAATATTCTAGAAGATGAGGTCATTCAAAACTAGACTGGAAAGATCCAGATTAAAAGCAGGGCATTGAGGTCACCAATTGCTGCTTTTGTCCCCCAGGTTTGTTTAAATACCTCAATATATCAGCAGCTGAAAATTATTCCACATCAGAAGCATCGTTGTCAGAAAGATGATAGTTACTTCCCTTCACCCGAATATATTCAATATATCTCCCTTCATCAGAATCTGAAGCGCCACATGTACATAACCTGTTATCAAAGAGTGATTCAATTTCCTCTAATTTTTTCCCTTTGGTCTCAGGAAGACAGCCATAGATGAAAAGGAGTCCCACACCAGCGAATCCAGCATAAAGGAAGAAGGCTCCTGCAACGGAAAAGAGTACATATTTGTACGTACAGTCCTAGGTTGGAAAGAGTTACTTGATTTTGACTTTTCTTTCTGGTCAATCATGTGTAACTGTGGTCTGACATAGAATCAAAAAATAACTACCAGCCTGCTTTACTGCTTTATTGTTCTAGCTCTGTGAACATAATACAATTTATCTTTCTTTCCTTTTTTTTTTTTCTAAAGATTTTATTCATTTATTTGACAGAGACATAGCGAGAGAGGGAACACAAGCAGGGGGAGTGGGAGAGGGAGAAGCAGGCTTCCCGCTGAGCAGGGAGCCCGATGCGGGGCTTGATCCCAGGACCCTGGGATCATGACCTGAGCCGAAGGCAGACGCTTAATGACTGAACCACCAGGCGCCCCCAATTTATCTTTCTAAGTTCAAGTCATGTAATGTCTAACTCAAGAAGAATGATAAACTGGGTTCAGACATAACTTCTGCTTTGAATCCCTCCTCACTTCCCTGGCTAGAGATCAGTGTTCTCTCCTATGTACTTTTACAGCACTTTGCTGAGACCCCCGTCATAATAAACAAGTATTATAATTAGGTGCATGAATTTATGTCTGTCTTGTCTACTAGACTGCAGGCATTTTGAGGGAGAAATTTCTCATCTTATATTTCTGAAACCACATACAGTGATGCCACTGAATTCATGACTCAGCTAAGTACATGGCAACTGTTATCTTTCCAGTCTTTCATGCCCAAAGTCTAGGAGTCAATCTTGACTTTCTTACTCTCCTGCCCAAAATCCAATCTGTCAGGAGATCCTCTTGGATCTACCTTCAAAATACCAAAAATGACCACTTTTCGCCATTCCACTGGCATCTCTAGTTTAAGGGCCATCCTCTCTCATCTGAACTATTGCAGGAGTCTTTTAACTAGTCCCCTTGTTCCTTTTCTTAGACCACTAAGGTCCCTTTTTGTTTTTGGTCCGTAGCACTTCTCACCATCTGACATACTATAAAGCTTATTAATTTGTTTTGTTTCCCTTGACTAGAATGTAAGTTCCGTGAGGTCAGAGAATTTTATTTTGCTGTAACACTATGCATGCCAATGCATCATTAATAAAAAGACCTAAGTAGTACCTGGTTGTGTTTTCTAAGTGTCAATGCAGCAAGCCTAGATGGATGAGATATATGTGACTTGTGTATATTCTCTACATATTTCCAAGATGGTCTTTCCTTTATAATCGAATTCTCAATTTAAATATAAGACCCTAACTACAGTGGAGTTCCTGCCTAATTTGAGGCCTTAAATCCAGATCATCGTGGTGAAGAAAGGTGACAAACTAATATAACAAATGACTGCAGAAAGGCTATCAGTTTGGGAGTTGGAAGATCTGGGTTTAAATCTTTCTGTCTGACTTCCAGTCATTTAACCTCCTCTCTGTGCCTCAGTTTCCATATCAAGGGAAAAAAAGATGGTTTCTCAGCTTCTATTTAATTTATAGTTCTATAAATTTTACAACCCAAATCAGGAGCAGGTAGAGAGATGGTTATGAGGTGCTTGAGAGGGAGATGTGCTCTTCTGTTTCAATGTCAAAACTGATCTCCTCAAGGGCTGAGTTGGCTTGTTTGTATTTGGGTTCCCAGTGCCTAGAATGGTACCTGACACACTGGAGGGTCTAGAAATAAACGTGCTCTTATTGACTGCCAGATGGAATACTCTGGGTAAACAAATTTGAAATAAAGTGCTGAACTAGACAACATAAAGACATATTTCAAAATTAAGCTTTAAGCAAAATTAATATTTCTCTGTTCTTTTGAATCATTACAGAATAGGAAAGACATTAGACTACTACTTTCTCTTTTTTTTGGAGAGAGAGCAGGCACATGTGTTAGTGGAGGGGCAGACGGTGAGGGAAGAGAATCTCAAGCGGATTCCCTGTTGAGTGTGGAGCCCAATGCAGGGCCCGATCCCATGACCCTGAGATCATGACCTGAGCCAAAACCATCGGACGTTCAACCAACCGAGTCACCCAGGTGCCCCAAAACTACTTTCTTAAAGACATGCCTATAAGCAACCATTTCAGGAATATCCACAGAAACATTTCTTGGGAAGGCTCAAGGAAAACTATGGAGGAAAAATGCTGCTGAACTGGCCACCTGGAAGAATCTGCTCTGGAATGAGGAGGAGTTATGAGAAAAGAAGTGAAAAAGAGGTAAATAATGAGATTTCGAGAAAACGACTAAATCGTAACATAGTTTGTTACATTAAATCATCAGAAGCCAAACAACTCTTAAGGAGCTGGGCTGGTATAAATCACATTCTCAGTTTAAAAACACAACTCCATTTACAAATGTAGGGGTCCCTTTATTTCATTTGTTTGGTTCATGTTCAACAGACCTGTTTTTTATGTCTTCTACTTGGTAAATAACCAGAAAACAGTACTAGGTCACCGGGGATGCATGACCGAGTGTTACAGTGAGAGGTGGGGATCATGGCTCTGCAGAGGGTGGATCAGAAAGTCAATCACAGAGTGATGCAGGCAGACTGTTGGGAGAGTTTCTTAAATTCTCGTGACCTGGTTTCCTCATCTGTCTAATGGGGAAAATAACTGCTGCCCTGCCCAACTGCAAAGAACAGAAATAATGTATGTTACATGCCTATTAGAATTCTGGAGGTTGGTTACCCAAAAAAGGGATAGCGTTATCAAATTCAACTAAATGATTAAGGAAGAAGGGTTGCTATTAGAATAGAATGACATTAGTAGGACTTAAAACTTGGGAAAGTTTTCATGAAAAAGGTGATACCGACAAGCTAGGTCTTGGAATAATGTGGGGATTTAGGGAAAAAAAAATGAAAGGAGATAAAGTACTATGTTTGATTACAGAGAAGTGAAATTTGTGGGAAGAGAAATGGGATCTTTAGCAGGAAGGGACAAAGAAAGGATGGTAATCATGATGATGATAACACAGAAAAAATAAGTGTAGATGGTAAAACATTTTAGACTAAATCAGGCTGCTAAACTCCAAAATCTCTACCAGAGCAAACTAGGTTTGGCTTTATAAAATATAATCATGTTTCACAATTTAGGAACAGTGGCATAAAGAAAAATAACAAATCAAATCTATCAGTGCTCAACCCCTACAGTTAAAAACAATTACATGGATTAAAGATTCTTAAAGGCGTGGCTTTTTGCTTGTGACCCAGATTCCCAAGCCAAACATCAAGAAAATCCTATTAAAATACAAGACCCTTTTATAGAATCTAAAGAACGCAAAGCAGGCAAATACCAAAACTTCCTAAGGGTGCCCCACTGGTGAGACCTGTGGTTCAGCCCCAGAGGCAGGGGCCAGCAGTAGGGGGGCTGTGACCTGCTCTAAGGGCCAGGTCAGTTATGTAAACTTACTTATTTCTCCTTGGAATGAAAGTGGAAAAAAAATAAAAAGTCTGTAATGAGTCTGTCAGGATTGTTAAGTGCATATATTCCTCAGCTTTATTCTGAAGAAAATAAATCTTATTAGAGTCCTATATTAAGTTTCAGATTTAACACAAATATTTAATTGAATTATACAGAATGAGGAATCAAAGATCATGTGTGACTGAATTTCAGTATCTCAGTACAGGAACTTTGATATAGTGCTTTCCAAGAGATCTATTTAGTAGATTTGGTATTTAGTACTCACAGTGCTATACATAAAATGGTACACTGGTGACAGTTTTTAGTAATAAACATTAGTGAATGGGGTCCAAGGCAGACCTTTCTAAGTGGTATAGTTTAGAAAATTTGAGGTCTTATGAAATAAGGAGGAAGTAAAAGACCTGCATATTTCAAGAGAAATACTTCATTATGGTATATGTTTGTTAAATCAGGAATAGAAACATTTATCTTACATAAATCACTAACATGTAGATTAAAATTCAAATCCAAAAACAGGGAAAAAACTTGACCTGAACTTAAATATTGTTCCACTACTAGCAAGCGATAGACCTAATGGACCAGTGTGCCGACTTAATAGAAGCTTGGCTTAATGCAAAGCAAAAAGCTGCTTCTAACTGGATATATATAGTTTTAAAATTATATTTTATTAAAATATTAAATTTAATATTTTATATTAAAAATATTTTGTATATATAAAAATGTTTATATTTATATATATTTAAATGGAAGTGCAGTTGACACAATTTACATTAGTTACAGGTGTGCAACATAGTGATTCCACAACTCTGTACCTTATGCTGTGCTCACAAGTATAGCTGCCATCTGTGACCATACAGCACTATTATAGTACCACTGACCATATGCCCTATGCTGTACTTTTCATCTCCCTGACTTACTCATTCCATTACTGAAAGCCTGTACCTCCTACCAATCATTTTGCCCATCTCCCCCTATTCCCCACCCCTCTGGCAACCGCCAGTTTGTTCTAACTGGATATTTCTGAAAGAAGCCTGGCTATGCCCTATTTAAATTTTACTTCTGTTGCCTCATGTTGTTTCGGGCAGCATATATTTGAGAGGAACTTTGGTAACAAAAGCCTTGCCTTGTAGACTTTTGGTCTATGACTTAATAAAAAATACTTTCTCAGGATGTTAATCTATATTTAGGTCTTTAAATATTTAAGAATTCTCCAAAACAAAAAATTAAGCATTATCAAGAATTAGCAAATGTGGGTAAATATTTATTGTGTAAAATTTATGTTCTCAAAAAGACTAGTTTCTGAATTCATGTAAAAAGCTTTAATTGCCAATGGGTTAAAACTGAATATACAAAATGCATATCCAGTTTCAAATGCCAGTGTATTAAGTTTTTTAATAAAATGTTTCTAAATTTCTAAATGTTCATTGGGAGAAACAAAGAGTTTTATAAAGATAATAAAAGTAAATACCAATACAGAATGTTCAGAAGAGAGAAGAGGAATAGATTTGTATAATGTTTCCTCATATTCAAAATTCTTCTGCATATTTATTCATTTGACAGACACTTTTGAGTGCTTATCAAATGAACAGGATGCCCTGGAAGGCATTGGGAACATAATGGTGAACAAGGCATAAGTCCTGGCCTGAGCTCCAAACATTTATGGTCCAACTGTGAGGGGTGTGCTATGGGGAAGGGACCAGAGAATGGCATAAGCAAGAGACACTCCATATACATACAGAGACTTATGGGGAGAGTAGAATAAAAACCTCACATTTCACCTTTTAGAATCCTATAAACTCATAATGAAGAAATTCTGTTGCTAAAGAGAAAATCTTGTCATTTTAGTAAAGTTTCATTTTAGAAGTTTTTTCCTGACTCAGCCACTTCCTAATACTGTTTTGAGTTATGGTCCACACATTTCCGCTGTCAGGTTTATGCTTCAGGCAGTGGTGGGTGCTGCTCTGAGTGGACAATGAAATTAATATGCCATGACCTGAACAGCATAGATGACATAGTGGAAGGCACGAATCACAGCACGACCTTTGGGGGAGCTCCTTGGACATGACGCCCATCTCCGTCATGAGACCTCTTCAAGCATTAGCCCTTACATTCCCTGCCTGCATCCTTTCTGCCATCTCTCTTGTTTTATGTTTCTTCATTAAACTAAGAGCACTGCTGTGAAGATTTCCAACTGGGGAGATAGCTGGGAGAAGTTTGGGTTGGAAGGTGGGAGAAGGCTATAAAGCACTGAGGGACAAGAAGCAATGCTGCTTAGGAAAGGAGAATTCTTTTTATCTTTTCCAAGTACATTTTCAAGGCCTTTGGGGAATGAGAGACCCACATAGAGATTACTTATAATAGCAAAAATATAACCACTATACTTTTAAACACAAATGATACCATATATAAAAAGAGGAGGAAAAATAAAAATGAAACTATAGATGGGAAAAATAGTCTCTTACCATAGTATGTAAGATACTCTGCTGTGTGTAAAAATGTCAGTGAAACGAGAACGTTGAAAATCCAATTTATTCCAGATGAACATGCATTTCCTGTACTTCTTGCCCAAAGGGGATATATTTCAGAATTCACAGTCCAAGGCATTGGTCCCATTCCTGAGAAAAACATAAAACTAAAAATTTCAGTAAGTAGTTTATAAGGAATTTGAAAAAGAGTAGTTTGTCTCCCCTAAAAAGAGACACTTTAAATAACACAACAACACAAAGCCTTTGTTTACCAGGTGCGAAGAAAACAAGATATAAAATAAGGCCCAGAAGTGCAGTCCAGGAGTATGGCGTAGGGCAGAAATTGTAAGCCCAAAATACTTCTTCTGTTTTAAATTTGGTTTCATTCTCACACCTGAAAAATAATGCAATATAAGTATTAATGTTTTAGGGTATAGTTGCAGAAATTCAATGTGCTTAATCTTGGAAATACCTGAAAGTTCCTTAATATCCTTAAGGAAAAGGGTCCAAGATGTTTTTCTTGAAAAAAAAATTAAGATTTAAATGTACAGTATTCGTTGTAAAGCTCACATAGAACATCTTAGATCTGAATATAACTCAAGAGGAAAAAATATACTGTGTGTACAACTCAACAGCAAAAAAACAATCCAATTAAAAAATGGTCAGGGGGGATGCACCTGATTGAGCATCTGATTCTTGGTTTTTGGCTCAAGTCATGATCTCAGGGTCCTGAGATTGAGCCATGCAAGTCAGGCTCCACACTCAGTGGAGATTGTCTCTCCCTTTCCCTGTCCCCTCCCCACTCTCTCTCACTAAAAATAAATAAAACAAATGGTCAGAGGATCTAAATGGACATTTTCCTAAAGGAGACATATAGATGACAGGTACACGAAGAGGTGTTCAACATCATTAATCATCAGGGAAATACAAATCAAAAGCACAATGAAATATCACCTCCCACCTGTTAGAATGGCTACCATCAAAGAGATGAATAACAAGTGTTGGTGGGGATGTAGAGAATGAGGAACCCTTGTGCACGACTGATGAGAATGTATATTGGTGCAGCCACTATGGAAAACGGAATGGAGGTTCCTCAAAAAATTAAAAACAAAATTACCATATAATTTGGCAATCCAACTTCTGGGTATTTATCTGAAGAAAACGAAAACACTAACTCAAAAGATATATCCACCTGCGTGTTCACTGCAGCATTATTTACAATAGGACATGAAAGTAACCGGAGTGTCCACTGATGGATGAATGGATAAAGAAAATGTGTGTACATACACACACAAATATTATTCAGCCTTAAAAAAGAAGGAATTTTTGCCATTTGTAACAATATGGGTGGACCTTGAGGGCATTATGCTATGTGGAATAATACCGTATGATCTTGTATGTGCAATCTAAACAAAAATACTGAGCTATGGTCGTAGATACGGAGAACAGGTTTGTGGTTGCTAGGGCACGGAGTTTGGAGAATTGAAATGGGCCAAAAGGTACAAACTTCCAGTTAAAAAATAAGTCATGGAAGATAATGAACTGCATGGCCACTACCGTTAATAATACTGCATTGCATGTTTGAAAGTTGCTAAGAGAGTAGGTCTTAAAAGGTCTCATGACAAGAAACATTTGTAAATAATGTATGATGATGGATGTTTAATGCCAAATCATGTTGTCCACCTGAAACTAATACAATGTTATAGGTTAATTATATCTCAATAAAAAAACCACATTGTGTTTTATACCCACTTTATATAAGTCAGACATGATTTCCAGTTAGTCCTTGAAAGCTATAGTAACACTTTAAGACTACTGAGAGTCTGTTGTGGTAGAAAGACCTTAGAATTTGCAGTCAGGACAAGATTCAAATTCCCAAACCACAGTTTTTTTTTCCATCTGTAAAATGGGGATAATGCCTTATTTTAAGGATTAGAAGGGTCCCTTGTAAACAGGTGATGGTATAGATGTGGGGAGGGAACAGGTCTTATCTGATCCCAACTAACACTTTCCCTTCCTGCGTGTGTCCTTGCTTCTGTCTCAGTCACTCCCTAGTGACTTTGCCTCCTAGTTCTATTGTCAAGCAAAGTCTCCTCTGGACTTAGATTGACTCTCAAGTTAAACTTCCAATTCTTTACCTTAATTGAAACTGGAATTGCCCATGAAGACACAACCAGCCTCACAAACATTCTTGCCCTCATTGTCATTTTTAGACTAGTGTTCTGCCTCTATCAACCTCTTATGTTTGAACCTTAACATTTAAGCCCTGTCCTTGCTGGTCTGTTTATTACCTCCATCATAACACCCCACCTCGTCTTTCTGAGTTGAGTGCCTGGTCAGTCATATCCTCTACCCCCTCACATCCTCTGCCACAGCTGTTTATTTTTACTTCTGGCCCATATAATACTTTGGCTTAATAGTTCTTTATTTAGCCTCTGAAATTGCAAGAGGGCACTTTATAGTTTGCTTGATTTGGAACTATTTTACTTCAAGGTCTCAGCATTCCTTTTCTGATAACAAGCATTCCTTTTCTGGTAACAAGCATTTTATTTCCTCATTTCTGATAACTTCCTCCACACCCAAATCACAGTCTTTAGATTCTAAACTCCACTCAGCTTTCACTTAACCTCATCACTCAGTGTAGACCCATGCCAATACTCTGCCGGTCTCTACAATCCATCTTTCCTTCCTCCATGCTTATCTGCCATCCTCAGGATGTCAGCTTCCAACCATGCACAGTACCATTTAACTGCCTTCAATTACCACTGGGCTAAACTTTGCTCAACTGTTGTATCAATTAATTAAAATATGTACTATCTTCCAGTACTGAAATCTTTCCCTCTTTCTCACTCCTATGAACTTGGGTTCTCCTTTAAGAGAAAATGGAGGACGTTCAATTTGAACACCCTCAATTTTACTCTCTTGAACCTCTTGTTTTTCTGCATTTTCTTTCAGGGCTCTTCTCCTAACACCTCCATTAGTAACATGTCTCTTGCCTTTTCTGAGGATCTGTACCTCCTTCTTCTGTCTCTGCTGGGGTCACGTTCCATCAGCAGTCTGTCTCTTTCTGCCATTTTCAGTTTTTTCTGACATGAGCCTTCCCTTCTATTTATGACGCACAAGCTTGCTGCTACTCAACTGTTCAACCCCTCTCGTATTACACTACTAGTTCATCTGCAATTACAGAGAAATTTATACTGGTGAACTCTTCAACCTTAACAACCTGACAACCTACTCTTTCCTTCCTAGGCCAGCTCCCCCGTCCACCCATAGGCCAGCTGACTGAATTACTGTTCAGTTACTGAATTCGGCTAACAAGATCTTCCTTAGCTGAGCCTCAGACTCACTCAGGCTCTGTTTTCCTGAATCTACTCACCCAAAAGTTAGACCTTCTAACCCCCAAATGCCTTGATTTTGAGGTTCTTTGATTACTTTCTGGTGCTTGATATTGCTGACAGATCTTTTTTCTTCTCTTTCCCCTTTGCTTTTTACAGTTATATCTTCATCTTCTCCCTCTGATATATATGTCTTCATTGCTGTTTAAAGTGTCTCTTCCTCCCCTCAACCTCTAAATAAAGGTGTTTTTAAGGTTCTATTGTGGGGTCTGTCCCTTGTCTCTTAAACATTTCATCTAATTGTAATTACATTTTTGAAAGAAAGGAAGACTGCCATATGCAGTGCCTCACTGGGATGTGTCTGGAGTCTTGGAATCTTGACTATCCTACATTCTCCTACAAATTGAACTTGAGAGCTCGTTTGGAGGTTCTGACAGGTGCACAGCTTCTCATATACCCTTGATGGAAGAACAATATCTGGGAAGGTCATCCTCTTTGAGTGTACAGCTACAGGAGAGATGCACATGGAAGGGTGAGGAAGGGGACACATGTCTAGCCGCCAAATCAGCCAAAGCAACTGTGGCGATCAGTGGGGTGACATATCACTGCTAGATCACCTTCACACCCATCTCATCTAATTTTAGAGATTGATAGTCTCCACATGGATGCTCCCTGATAGTTTCTTCTAGCGTTGACTTTTTTTCTCATGCTCCATTAATGGAATTTGGGTATCTGCTGAATATCCACTATTATCACAGGTTGTTGGAACATTAACTGTGTAATGCATACTGAGTGCTTAGCACACTGCTTGGCATGTAGTGTATGCATAGTAGTATCAGTGTAATAGTGCCTCTCATGACATTTCTGTTTTCGATACCACCACCACTCCCTGAGTTGAAATGGGTTAAACTCTTGCAGTTATCTTCAATATTTTCTTACCCATCTTTCTTAAAATCCTCTATACTTTTAAGTTCAATTAAAGAAGAGTGGCTAAGACTGTGAGCTCTGGGACTGACATCCTATGTTCAAATCTAGGTTGGGACACCCAGATTTGAAGCTGGGATATTTGTGACCCAGGTACTTAACTTTTCAAAGCCTGTGTCCTCATCTGTGAAATAAGGGTTTTCCTGGCACCTACCTCATATAGTTATTTTGAGGCTTACATGAGATGATGTATGCAAAGAACTTCACATGATGTGGGTAAAAATTCATAATTATATTGCCTAGACATATTTTCTTGAATCTGCCTTTTCTATTTGCGTTAATACTGCCCTGATTCAGATAGTTTGTCTCATCAACTGCATTTGTCTCTTTGGCAGACTCTGGAGTAGTCTCTCTGTGATCCATTTCCTGATACTCGATCCTCTTCTCTAGTCCTGTCTCCTTGAGTGTGGGAGTGACCTGTGACTTGTTTCTAACAGAACGTGGCTGAAGTGACAGGACGTATGTGATTATGTAAGCTGCTCCACGGAAGTCTCTCACTCCCTTGCTGGCTTTGAAAAAGTAAGCTGGTACGTGATGGGATGCCAGTGTTGGGATGCTCATGGGAGGGACTGAGAGAAGTCTTTAGGAGCTGGGGGTAGCCTCTGATTAACAGCAAGAAACTGAAGTTCTTGGTACAAAAGTTACTGAATTCGGCTAACAAGATCTTCCTTAGCTGAGCCTCAGATACAACCACAGCCCAAGTGAACACTCTGTAGCCTTGTGAGACCCTAGGCAGGGGGCCTAGCTGAGCTGTGCTTGGACTTGCTGGCCCACAGAAGCTGGGGTATAATTAATGTGTGTTGTTTTAAGTAAGTATATGGCAATATTACTATAGCACCAATAGCAAATAAATATAGTCTCCTGATGATTTTCCCTACGTCTGGCATTCCTTTCTTCAAACTATCACCCCACCAAGTTGAGCTCTCGAAAGCACTGCTCTGGCCACCTCACTGCTCAAAAACCTTCAGCCCCCTTATCCCAACTGCCTATAAAATGGGGCCTGCAAAATTTGGCTGCAGCCTACCTTATATCTTATACTCCTGTATACAATCCTTTTCTCCAAATAATTATACTGCTAATTTTTTGAACCAACTTTCCAGACCCGGTATGTTCTACTCATGCCATTTCCTCTAACTGAAGGCAAACTCTCACTCTTGATCTCCACTGTCACAATCTAGCTCGGCCTTCAAGGTGAGTACAGCTGCCACCCACTCACCTATGTGAAATACTCTGCTCTCTCAACAGATTTTCATTTTCCTCACTTCCATCATTATAAGTGCTCTGAAATGTCCTATCTATATATCCTCCCTCTTTTACTGTCCTGGACTCCCATCCGAGGCAGCATAGCACAAAGGTTAAGATCTAGAGTTAGGCTGCATGGTTTTGTATCTAGGTTCTGTTACTTACCAGCTGTGTAACTTTGGGCAAATTAGTCAACCTCTTTGTACCTTGGTTTTCTAATCTATATAAAGTCCCTAATAAACTTGTTACAAAGATTATATACAGTTGTAATTGCATGGCACAAAGAAAGTGATTTAAGTGTATGCCAAAAGAATAGCCAGTTTTGTATCCCCCACCTGCCTTTTCTTAAATCTCCACCTCTAGCTCATACTAGTATTCTCTATGTACATAAATGAAGATTTCACACTGAACTGTGAGTAGAAAATAGCATTAGAAATCTCCTGATCAATAATCTTCCATCTTCATTCCTCACCAAATAGTCTTTTGAGTTATGTAAGAAAGGGGACAGGGAGGGAGAGGGAGAGAATGAGAGAGAGAAGTGAAAAAGACAAGCAGGCAGGTTTCTGGGGAGGGAAATGCTTACATGTACTCAAACCACTAAAATTCACTGAAAAATTCTATTCTCCATTTTCACTCATTATTATCAAAGTCACTTGCAGGATCTCTTTTGCTGGAACAACGGAAAGCAGCATATTTTAGGGTGAGCTCTGTGTTTGGCCGGGTGTAGCTTTTCACTGTTTGGCCATGCACGTTTATGTGCGTAGAAGGGCGAGTAACTCCTTGTCATCCTCGTGATGATTTTAGGAAAGCGCCACAGGCTCTGACTTGGCAGAGTTACATACTCAGCAGTACGCAGACCGCTAATGACTAAGATGGTGACATCACCTGACCTTTAGAATATAAACACTGGAAACCCCAACTAAAAGATAAAAACGTATATTCCAAATGTTATTGCAAAATACCCTCATGTTTTCCTGGCTGAGTGACTGCGGGTGGAAGAACATAATCCTCCAGAGAAAAACAAAAAATACTTTGACATCAGTGTGTGGGCTGGGATTAGAAAAAGCCATGCTCTTTGATGGGACACCTCACCACGTTCAAGAGCAAAAACCAGAAAACGGATGATGATAGCGGGAGCTGTGCAGAGAGGCTGCTGCAGCGGAAAGAGCAGCCGAATCATGCAGGCAGGCAATACAGGTCTCACTTTGCCAGGGACAGAGGACTACTTGAGCGAGCGAGCGACGGGACGAACACCTGCCATGCAGACCATAAACGATCAGTTGGCTGTTCCAGCCGCGGAGCCCACAGTGCTGCCTTTAATAACGCTTCTAGAAATTCACAGCTCTCTTCGAAGGTGGAACAGTTCTCCCTTGCCTACTCAACAACCAGTCTAATACCAGTTCAGATGTAGAGCTATTTCTGCATATTGTGTGTGTGTGACCTCTCTCTCCATCAGATATCCAGAGAAATAACCAAAGGAACTAGGTGCTACAACTGCCCTTGTCCCAATTAACCATAAGCAATTTGTTCTGTGCTTCCTACACAGCTCATGCTTTTCTATTGCTCCTTTATTCACGATGAAATGAACTGCTTCATGCTCATAGGTGGGGGATGCTAGAAAATACAACCTGTATTTAACATGCAAAACTTCAAATTTTATTTAGCCAATCTTAATCGTTGAGAAACCAAGAGAACTCTACTCCCGTCCCAGAGTTTACAAAAAGATGCAGGGTTTCGGGGAAGGGAAAAGAAAGCTTGCTAGGGTTTGCCTGCCACATCTACCGTTCTTCTACTGAGTTTACTGCACGTAAATTCATTACTGGGAAGTGGGAGTGAAGCATGATTTCATCTCTAGTTCCTGATGTAGGTCTGTGATTTCTTTGAAGAACATCATTAAGCTATCACCTCAAAACAAAATGGACACCCCAAAGGGTAAACTTTAATAGTTCTTTATCTATAGGAATTTATGATCTGATTACACAGTTAGTCTGAGGTAGAAAGGTACCTAGAAAAGGCCAGAGTATCTCCCCAGGGAAGGACACCTTTGCTCTTGTCTGAAGAGAAACATAATGCCAATCACTCAGAGGGCCAGGATGACAATTTATAAGCAACCCAAGCCATGAGAAATTTCAATTTTTGAACATTCCCATCAAAGCAATAGGAAAAGTTACTGTTAGAAACTTGACTCATTACTTCTCATTTTAATTTCTGTTCACTAGCATAATTCCTACATGATAATCTAACATGAAATAAACTTCTGTCAAGGGTGGCAACATAGCATTTAAATGTTTTTTAAAAAAGATCTGTTTTAGAGAGTGAGAGCAAGCAAGCAAGCAGGGGGAGAGGCAGAGGGAAAGAATCTCAAGCAGACTCTCTGCTGAGCATGAAGCCCAACACGGGGCTTGATCTCACGACCCTGAGATCATGACCTGAGCTGAAACCAAGAGTTGGATGCTCAACATACTGAGCCACCCAGGCGCCCCAGTATAGCATTTAAATTCTAACATATGTACAGTTGAATAATTTTAGAAAAGTATGGCTCCCTAGCTTGTAGCATGCAGACCAGGTTGAAGATCTTGGCTCCAGATGATTTTCTATTGTCTACCTTTATTTTTCCTGTTTTTTGTTTTACAGTTTTCCTACAGAAGACTGTCACATAAAGGCAAGTTGAAAAAAATCGATTATCTTTTGTTAATTATCATTTTCTGGTAAAAAGAAAATCTTTAGAATTATTCAGACAAATCATAGACATGGGTAAATTTTATTAGCATTAGATATTTGGAGCTAAAAGACTCTTTTTAAATGACTGAAGTTTTATTTATATGTTAAGTCATGGTATCTAAACTATTTACCAGGACGTTGGCTAGCTTATATATCCGAGTATGGGAAATAGAGTGAAAGAATATGAGTGGGCAACCAGACGAAAATAATATTTAAAGCCATACAGATAAAATGATACTGGTATAGTCTCTAATTCTGTTAAGAATTTAAATTGGTATAATTTCCTTTTGGAATGAAATCTGGCAATTTGGACATAAGAATATTCATATCCAAATATTCATGACCTAATGTCTCATTTCTAAAATTTATTCTTAGGAAATTTTCTGAATGGAAACATTATATGCTGAAAGGTATATTTCACTATACTTTCCTTTATCACAAGCTTAACACAGATGAAAATTAGAAATAAAACAATAAAGATATCTGCAGTGGAGGGTAATTAAGTGAATTAAGGTACAACTGTAGGAAATAAAGCAGCCATTAAAATAATTTTTAAAAGTAAGTTAGGCTAAACTACAAAGATTTGAAGTTTAAGTCTTAGATCTAACTTAGGTTACTTTCATTTTGGTATCAAACGAACAGTACAATGAATGTACAATCAATAGAAGTGGATGTGGTTCCCTGTTGCCTCTCCAGCTCCTCCCAGACTTGTCCCCTGAAGTTCTGAGGTCAATGTAAAAAATATGCCAGAAGAGCCCTGTACTCTGCCTTGGGGAGGAGGGTCCACATTAGCATTCAGAGTTCAACGCCGTTTCTGTCTAAGAAAAATTCCCTACTTTAAAGAAATACTTCATCATTCTTTTTCCTACTGCATCATTATACCAACAGCAAGCCTGGCCATGGTCTACTTTGTAAAGATTACCTGGAAACATGGAAAATGCCATGAACTTGGCAGTGCAGGAATATCAAACTACAAAATATTATCTGATAATATTTACAGGAGAGTAAATGGAAATATGGGAAACTGGGGGGAAAGGAAATCTATTATGATGATGATTATTTTCACTTTTGAATTTATAGTTGTGATAAATGTCCCTGTGACAAGACGGGAGCAACTTTGAGAATGCACAGACCACTAGTCCTGGGCCTCTTTTTCCACTGTTTTGTTTCACTCTAAATTTTTTCCTGTAGTAAAGGCAAGCATTAAAGTTATTGGTCATTCTCCAGCTTCCACTGGCACTGAAAGGAAGGGAAATCTTGCTGTTGAATTACCAAGTCTTCTCCATCACGCCGTTCCTTCATATTGCCCCCAAAGGCCTCCAGGCTCCTGTTTCCATATTTATACTCGGCTGTCACCACATGGCCTCCCTTCTCAGGAGCCTGACAGTGCCTGCCTCTGTTCACAGCTCGGTAGTCCCCTCACGCAAGCAGTCACGCTCTGCCCCACGAACGGCTTGCCTGGCTCTGTTAGATACCAACAGCCTTGGCACACGGTAGATGTTTTATACTAGAGAATGACTTGATGAATGGTTTATGTTCCCTCTCTCTGGAAGTCAGAGTATGACCTATTTGAACAGGATAGAGCAATACAGAAGTGGAAAGACTCAGAGAAGAGGGAAAACAGAGGCCATAAGAAGGATCATATAGTTGACAGTGATAGGTGAGTGCAGAAGAGAGAGGCGAAGGGCAGACCACCACCGCTCTGATGCACAGTAGTCTAGATCTTCTAACTTTGTTCTCTTACTTTTCTGTGTAACTTCACCATAAAACTTCCATTAACCAGGAAGTCTGGTGTGTGTTCCTCTCAATATGGGAAGTTCTAACAGAATAATGGCTAAAATCTAAGATAAGAGTACTGATCCTGATTCTGCATCTATAAAATGCCACAGGTCCTCAAAAGAATATCATAATGGCCATAGAGTTCCATTCTTGCAATAAGATTTTTTTAAATATTGAAAATATGGTATAAAATATTAAGATGACTTTTCCCCATAAGTCACTGTGGGAGATGCTACCCTATTCCAACTATGTTGTACTCTGTTGCTCACATATTTTCTGGAATTCCTTTCAGAATCACATTCAGAATCTGCTCCTCTGTCATTCAAGAAAACTGTCATTTTTTCCCCCCATTTTCTACTTTGGGTTCTCTTCTTCCTTTCTTTTATTTCTTGCCATTATGAGCCAATCATATGAGGAACCCTGAAGTACTGGGTAAAAAGGAGAGACTGAACCAAATGGGATGAAGTAGGGGAAACAGTGTAATCGAAGTAATAGCAACAAACTCAGCATAATAAGTTCATTTGTTTGTCATGGGCTCCAGAGCCATGAGAAATGTGGGATGCTGCTAAATGGGGTGGTGCTGCAGGCACACTGCTCCCATCAGTGGTACGTAAATTGAAAAGCACTTGTGAGATCTTAAATGATATCTAATACCTGGCACAATGTATATACTTATTTGTTAAATAAATGAGTAAATAAATGAAAAAAGGCTTAATTCAGTAGAGTCGATTTTGCTGATTGCTACTGATTTCATAATTTAATAACCATTTATAATTAAAAACTTTTTCAAAGATGATACTTTAGTAAATGAAATTAATAATATAATTTATCACGAGACAGGGTTAGGATGGGCTCTTGTGTGATGATGCTATGGTAAGGATCTCATGATGGTGAGTTATACCATCCCTCTCAAGTTTGAATTCAATTCAGAGACCGGAGGTTTTCCCACCCTTCAGGCTTTGCTCTCCTGCCTGACTTCTTTTACTCTCCTGCATGTCTTGGGGACCCTTCTCCAGGAAGGACACAGTACCTCTCTCTTTCCCCTTCCTGCCCTAGGGCTTCAGAGGCCACTATACGTAGTAAATTTTACACATAAACAATGTTCCATGTTTTTTAAGCAAAACGATAAAAATACTTTTATTAATTTTAAGCTGATCTTTGGTCATCTGATACCAATCTCTCCACGATGCTGTATTAGAGAAGACATATATTTGCCACTGAAATTTTAAATTCTAAGAATTTATCTCTACTGAATTTAAAAAGTTATTGCCTATGATGGTATCAGACAGACATACTTCCGTACATAAGCATCATGAAATCTGTCTGTATCATCCCAAGCTGTGAGAACTTCACAACAGTGCTCTTGGCTCATTTTCTTTCCACCGCGACAGTTCCTGCACAGTACCCCCGCGCGTTTTAATTTGCAGGTGCATGGGAATGAATGTAGCTGATTTCTCGCGGTTGGCTATCTTGATGCAAACAATGGTATAATTTGTTTCTTGGATTCTTTTCAATCCATTCTACAGCTGCCTTCCATCAAGTGTGAGTTCTATGGCTTCTTTCTGAAAGCTGTGCTCCCAACAGAAATGTCCTTGAGTAGCAGTAAATCTTCACTTGAGGAAGTTGACTAATATTTGTATGGAGTTTTACCATACACAAAACACCTTAATATACATTAACTCATTTAATTCCCATAATAATCCAAAACAACAGCATTGATAGTTTCATTTTGCGTATGTGACAAGTCTTTTTAAAATGCAGTGACTCTCCCAAGGTTACACAGAAGAGGTAGCATTCGAAACCCAGTCTTCTTGGTTTCTTTCTCCTTCAACATAATCATCCTACCAGTTCATGTATATATGAAAACCTCTTTCTTGAGGTGCCTTATTTTTTTTATGGAATATAAATAGAAAAAGAAGATATGAAAACTCTGCTTGAAATCTCCCCTAAGTCAGTGTTCTTCCTTAATGTCAGTAGTGAAATCACTCAATCTCTATTCAAAATGAGAATAAAATGCCTCCCAAAGAGCATGAGGAATTAAAATGAGTAGCACCTTGGCAAATTTGAGCTCTGTGTCTCATACATTCTCTTCTGACTTGGTGTCCATTTTGCCCCAAAGCATAAAACAATAATCAGAACAGAAAGGATGCTGATTATGAGCCAGGAGTTAAAATATCACAAAACAATCTCAATAACTAGATAACTCATTTGAGGGCAGTGATGTCAACACTACAAATGTATTGCAAGGAGAACAATCATTCCAGTACAACAAGATGGCAGTGTTAAGCAGTCTTTAAATAATACATCCTCTAAAACACAGAACTACATAATGACTTTCTCTGATAGAGTCCTTGGTAAGGAAGTAAAAAAGTTTCCCCAGAAAGCTGCTTAGAGGATGAAAATGCACATGGAATGTCTCAGAGATTACTTAAAAAAGAAACTGTGCCATCAGTTATTGACATAAGAATTTTGTAAATAATGAGATGGAGTCATTATTATAAAAAACTATAAACTTTAAGGCAGTTTCACATTATTTTATCTCAAATTACTGCTAAAGTGAAAACGTAATCATTTCATAAATTAAGCATTTTAATGGCAATTGCCTTTTTTCTCACTTTCTGATTTATATAGAGACTTCTGAAACACTTTACTGATTCCCAGGATTGAAACAAACCTATAAAGCAGAAATGTGTCTCGATCGTTCTAAATCAAAGCTGGGTTTTCTGCCATTTGGGTGAACGCATAGCTTAACAGGTCCTTTAACGTCCACCCTGTCCTTCCTTCTCCTGTGTTCCTGGCACTGGAGCAAACAAAGCAAATCATGTCACACCCACCTTCAGGCTCCTCACCCTAAAACCAGCCCTGGCTTCACACCAGGAGGGTCCCTGCAAAGTCTGCCCCCTGCTCCAGCCTTACCCAGCCTGTCCTCCACCTCACCTACCATCACCCCTGCTCCCACAGGCCAGCACAGTGACAAGCACACAGTTGGTGCTCAGTAAATATTTGTTACATGCATCAATCATTTTCACCACTTGACAGTGTAACAAGAAAATACTGCCTTGTGATTCTGAAATTCCTTTATTTCCAAAGCAATTTTATGTAAGGAGAGAATGAATTAGTGTAATATGTTCTTTCTTCTTCGTATGAATTTTTGTGATTTTGTTAGTTTATAGCACGTATTTAAAGTTTTTAACTCCAAGTAATTACTCCTTTAATTAAATTATTATTTCAACAAATAAATGTCTGTTGTATTCTAGGCATGAGAATAAGTATGAGAATAGATGAATTTAAATATTCATTCATTCCATCACTTAAGAGTAATTTACTACAAGCTCAGTGTCAATTAAATTATTAGAAGAACAGCCAAAAAGAAATGAGCAGGTGAGAAGTTTTCATCTTTCCTAACACACACACAAACACCCACACCCAAAGAAGAGGAAGATTAGTGGGGATCTGTGGTATTTTTCTTCACACAGAGAGAAAAGGGACGGTAGCAATGGACAAAGTGGGTGGTTAGGCTTCTGTTAGACCCTGACATATCCTGAGGGAGGGAACTTAGCACATTTGCCTGTGGTTTAGTTGTCCAGGAGATCAGCTCTAACACCTAGTAATGAAGATTATTTGGAGCAAGTGAGCAAGCAATGGGCAGTATTAGATTATGGGTGTCTCAATGTTTGGGCTCTGTCTTGGATCCTAGATGAACTTGTAAGATAACCATGGTCCTGGAACTACGCCTCAAATAAGGTCAAGGTCTTAGGAAATGAAGAGAAATCTTAAGGGAAAAGCACATACTCTAATTTAAGGAAGGCTTGCTATGCTTTTATTATAAAGTACGTTGAAAAAACCTTGTGTTCACCTTGGGTAGAAGTTTTCCCAGAGGGTCCCTGAAGTTGGTAATATGCCTCAAAGTTCTATCCCTTAAAGGAAGGGGGGTCCTGAAGCATCTGAAATGCACATTGTAGGAAGATACTGGCATATACAGAGATAACACAAAATTCAGAGGTGACCGGTCCTTGGGGATGGTTAGATCAGTCTGGCTGCCCTGATCACAAGAGAGAAAACCCAGAGTCATGGAATTTTAGGAGCTGGGAAAACTTCTGACAGAGAGTATTAAATCTGGGCTCAACCTTGGTGAGTGATCATTCTTTGTACTCTATCTTATGTGGAGTGGGGGGATGGCTCCAAAGGTTAAACACTTTATCTAAATCCTCTCTCTCTGGTAATATGTACAAAGAGTATTTTCCCCAGAAGAAAGTGCTGATCAAATACGAGATTTCAGTAAATGGCCTACTTTGAGCTTTTTGGGGTCCTACTTGCCTTTGTTCTTGGCATGGTGCCTGTAATAGCCAAAACATTTTTATATGAATCAAATCATAGCCATAAATTTTCTGTAAATGTTTTCTTTTTTAAAAAAAGATAAAATTGTAATGTAAAACAGTGATGTTAAAGCGAACCTTTGATTCAGGTATCAGGAGTTACTCAATCTGATTAAAAGTTTCAGAAGAAAAGGAGTTGGACTGGGTAAAGGGCCAGTTTTGTACAGAGGTTAACAGCACAAGTTTTGCAGGAGAACAGACCTAGGTTTGAATTCTGGTCAACCACTTACTAGTTTCCACCAAGGACTGTAAGTAAGTGATTTAAGCTAACTGAGGCTTACTATCTTCATTTAAAAATGCTTAGCATGTAATAAAGCTATTATTATGAAAACAACAGTAATTGTTGTTGCTATTAGTAAAACACATGTATTCTGCAGGCGTCGGCACCAGAGACAGGAATATTTTTTTCTTGTGTAAAGCTCTATACATTACAATATTCCCTTGTGGATATGATGTGTTTCCTACAGAAGAAGGAAATAACATCATCTGGATTCCTAGGATTTTTTTTTTCTTTCCCAGCTCATTTATTTATCCCACAGTCTTTTTGTTAATCTCTTTATAGCATTTTGATATACTACTATACTTTGATATACTTCCTTCCTCTTTAGTCTTTACTGAAACAAGTTTTCTCTTCATGCAATCATGAATAAACTTATTCTTTTTGTACAGTAATGTATAAGCATTATCTTCTGGAACATTATAAATTTTAGGATGAAAATGAATAAACAGCAAGGGTAAGAGACAAGAGAAGGTGGCCTGTGAATAAATGAATAAAGCACGATGCAAGGTGAATGGAAATAGTTGGGAGACTTAGCTTAGATTTTCTTACTGTCTAAAAATCAAAAAGGGCAAATGCACCAAGCTTGTGGATGATAAATTGCTATTTGTTAGCCATGAATCCATCAAGAGAGGAAGGGAATGATCACATTACAAGTTTTACTGGTACTAAGATAACACACATGATACTCTTAATTCTATCATAGAAATCTGGACCAAGTACAAGAATCTATCCTAAGAAAAACTACACAGAAATAAAAATAATATTCGATTACATATATTTGCTGGAGTACATATGCAAAAATATTCTACACCTAGGAGACTTATGTACATTCAGATAGACGAATTATGACTTTCTGTATGTCCAAAAGAATTAGTAACCATCTGAAACTTTCCTAAAAATACTCAAACTTGCCTGTTTAAAAAAAGGGAAATTTCACTAAAGTGGAGTCAAGGTGCTAGAAGGGCGAGCCATACCATCCAACATCAATTACAGGCCCCAACAGGAAAAGATGCACATCAAATCAACAAGAAATCAACCACTACAAGTCAGCCAATGAGAAACTGTCATCAATCACCCTGAACTCTTGCTCTTCCTCCATCTCCAGTGGACCTTCATTCAAAACAACTACTCCCAAATTCCTCCTCTTTAAAATAACATTCCTCTCTTCTGTTAGATTTGCCTGTGGTTTTGCCATAGCCTGTATGTCCCGAATTGCAATTCTCTGTTATTCCTGAATAAACCCAGTTTTTTGCTGGTAATTTTTACTTTTCAAGTTCTGACAGTGATACATGCTGCTTATATTTTTGATAAGCACAATTGATAGAACACTGATTAAGTAGCTGACAATCAAAACTGCCCTGAGGCCTAAGTTTCCAAATTCCGACTCCTCATCTGCATGTACTCTATCATCATGAAATACATTATTTTAGTATACTTTTTTGAGTTCCTTCCCCATACATATTTAAAAACCTAGTTTGCGTGTGTGTGCAAATAAAATTAGGTTCATGCCATAGTTGTTTTAAAGACTTTTAATTTATTAAAGTTTGTCATACATATAAAGAATTTGTAAAATATGAACACTATAAACTACAACAAGAAGATAACCACCCGTATACTTACCAACCAGTTTAAAAACTACATTATTATTAGACTTTAGAAGCTGTCTACAGGCCACTTTCTGATTGCATGCTTCCCCTGGTCCCACAATCACCATCATTAATTATGTTAATTATGCCCTTGTCTTTCTCTGTTGTGATGCTATTTATATATGCATTCCTAAAAAATGGATAGCTTGATTATGCCTGATACTGAATTTGACGTAATGGAAAACTGTATGCTTTCTTTCAGGACTTGCTTCTTTCCTGCAAATTATGCTTTTGAGATTCATCCATGTTGCTAGCCTTTAACTATACTTCATTTTCAGTGTGCTACGCTATATACCTGTATGAATATACCACTTTATTCTATTGTTGTTTACAGTTTTTAAAACTTATATGTAATGCTCTATGAACATATTTTTAACATATCTCCTGGTATATGTGTGTGAAAGTTTGTTAAGTACAGAGAAATGGAATGCTGGATCACAGGTTATGTGCACGGCCAACTTTATCGACAACACAAACTGTCCAAAGGAGTTGGGTCCATTTAGATTCTCACCATCAGTAGGTAAGAGAGAACTCTGCACTGCAACCTTGTTTTTTTCACATCTGCTAATTTGGTAGATGAAAATGGTACTCCCTTGTAGTTCTGTTTTTTTTTTTTTTTAAAGATTTTATTTATTTATTTGACAGAGAGAGACACAGTGAGAGAGGGAACACAAGCAGGAGGAGCGGGAGAGGGAGAAGCAGGCTTCCTGCCAAGCAGGGAGCCCGAGGCGGGGCTGGATCCCAGGACCCTGGGATCATGACCTCAGCCAAAGGCAGACGCTGCTTAAGGACTGAGCCGCCTAGGAGCCCCTCTCCATTATAGTTCTAATTTGCATTTTCTTGATTAACCAAGAGCTTGAGCCTCTTTTTTATATGTGTATTGGCCATTCGAATATCTGCGTTTATAAAGTGCTCTGCTCTTTTGCATTTTCCAACCGAATTGTTTCTTTTTCTGATTGGCTTACAGAAACATTTAAATATACTGTCCATCAGGACTGTTCAACAGAAATATAAAGTGAGCCACATATATAAGTAATTTTCTAGTGGCCACATTCAAAAAGTGAAACAAGTGAAATCAATTTTAGTAATATATTTTATTTAACTCAATATATCTAAAATATTTTCATTTCAACGTGTCCAATATAAAAATTATTAAGAAGATGTTGTACATTTTTTTTGTACTAAGTCTCCGAGTCTGCTGTGTAGTTTACACTTACAGTACATTTCAGTTGAAACAAGCCACATTTCAAGTGCTCAAAAGCCACAGTACCTTGTGGCTCCATCAGTGGGCAGCATAATTCTAGGTACTAAGCATTTGCCAGGTATATGTATTGTAAATATCTTCTATCAATGTGGGGCTTCTTTTTTTCAATTTCTTTAAGCTATCTTTTCACAAATCAGAATTCTGAAAGTAGTCAGGTATATCCAGAATTTCCTGTATGGTCTTCATTTTCTATGACTGGTTTTAAAAAAAAATCCTTCCCTTTCCCTGGGTCATAAAGATATACAGCTATATTGTCTGTTAAAAGTTTTACAGTTTGCAAATAACATGGTCATGTATGTAGAAAATCCAATGAAACCAACAACAACAGTTACTGGAACAAGTGAATTTAGCAGGGTTGCTTTTTTCAAGATCAATATATAAAGACTTATTGTATTTTTACATGGTAAAGTAAACCATCAGAAATTAAGAAAAATTCCATTAACAAGAGCATCAAAAATATGAAATATTTAGGAATAAATGTGACAGAATATGTGCAAGATCGTAACCTAAAAACTACAAAATACTCCAGAAAAACAATAAAACTAAATAAATGCAGATATACCTTATTAATGGGTTTATTGTTAAAAAAATATCAGTTTTTCCCAAATTGATCAACCCAACAGAGTCAACCCAAAGCCAATCAGAGTCCCAGCAGGCTTTTTCTTGCGGGGGGGGGGGGGGGGAGTAATTGACAAACGGATTATAAATTCATACGCAATTGCAAGGGAGCCAAAGAGCCAAGACAACTTTGCTTCCATTTTTTAGCCTCCGGGGTGGGGATGGGGGGTTCCTGTTCAGATGACTGCTGCAGGCACATCCCTCAGAACCCTTCTGATGTGAAGCCAACCAAAATAACCTCTATTTTCTTTTGGATACTCTTGACAGAAATCCAGTCTTGGCTTTGAACATTTCTCCAAAGGTTGTTCACTCACCTGCTCTTCCTCTTGGTAGGAACCCCTCTCATTAAATGTATAGTTTCTAGGGTCATTTAGCTAAGCAGTGACATACTTTCAGAACAAATGTTCCAGAACACAATCTCAGAACAGAAGCAAAAGGAAAATTTAACTGCTAACATTGACCCCCATTCTCAGGATTTTCCTTCTATTGCAACAGATCCATTAAGGTTGGTAGGCACTGGATTCTGTCTGCTTGTTCAAGAGAAGGTGCTGTGGAGGGCTGTAAACGTTTTCTGTTCTGAACTTCACACCAACTCCCCTGTGCTCTGGTACTGAGAAACTAACCCACTCCCTCTAACTTCCCCTTCTGAGCCAACAAGTCCTACAACAGGATGTAATGGCCTTCGGACAGCCAAACTGCAAGGAAAGCAGCAACTTTCTACAAGATTGCAACACCTGTCTGACCAGCGCCCACCAACATTGCAGCTGGCGCTCAGCTTTGGTCTCCTTCCTCTACAAAATCTCCTTCGTTTTCAGAGTGACACTTCCTGTGGCTGTTCTCCTTACTCCCAACTGCTTGAAAATAAAGTACTTCTTTCTGTTCCCTTTTGAGGTTTAGAAGATTTTTGAGAAACTGAGAGCCTTTTACTCTCTCATTCTTGCAGGAGATTTTCACTGGGCATTGAATTATAAGTTGTGTATTTTCTCTCAGCATATTGAAGATGTAATTCAATTCTCTTCTGGATTCTGTTGAGAAATAAACTGTCAGTCTAACTGCTCTTGCCTTGAAGATGATTTCTTTTCCCGCCCTCTTTAGCAGCTTTTAAGATTTTCTCCCTTTGTTGTTCAGCATTTTCACATTAATATGTTTAGTGTGGAGATGGTTTTACTTATACTGCTTGGGATGCTCTGGGCTTCTTAAAATTGTGGATTCAAATATTCTGGAACATTCCCAGTGAACACATCTTTAACACTGCCTCTTCCCCATCCCATTTTCTCCTTTCTAGAAGTCTGATGTGAAGTATGTCCGTCACACTTCTTATCCTAACTCCCTCTTATATCCCGATCTCTTTCTCATAATTTTCATCTTTATGTTTCTTTAGACTTCGTTCAGGATAACATTTCATATCCGTCTTCTGGTCCATTGATTCTACTAAGTCAAATCTGCTGGTAAATCTATGTAGCCAAATTTTAAACATTTTTTTCTAAAATTAATAATTTTTCTAATCTGCCCATTCTTTGGTCATATTTTCAAGATTTCCTTTTATTTTTAAAATAAAACATATTGATGCTTATTTTGTGTCTGTTTAACAAATCCAATCCCTGAAATCCCTGTGGGGCCATCACTGCTGTCTTGTGTCTCACTGATTCTCATTCAGGGTGGCTAGTACCCTTGTATATTTTGTGATTTGGACTATGAACTACTTATCTACCTTGTGATTTTATCTATGGAATGGTTTGAGGCTTTGACTGAGGCTGATATTTCCAGAGAGGATTTTACATTTGCTTCTGCCAGACCCCCGGGAGGGTGCTCTGGAATGGGGACCACTTTGGATTAAATCCATAAGGCGGTGGTTTTGCAGACACAGGGAGTGAGAAACCCACAAGGCTGAAACCCACAAGAGGGCTGACTCCTGGTTTTAAATTTCTGGGGTAGAGCAAGGGTTCCCCTCTATCCATGCGAGGCTTGAGGAAGGAAAATTTCCTACTGTCCTTTTCTGCACTGGAACATTTTTCTTTCTTTTATAATAGCTTTGTTGAGGTATTATTCACATGCCATAAAATTCATCATTTTAGAATATATATAATTCATTGATTTTTTAGTATACTGACAGTTATGCAAGACAGTTATGCACCACTGTCTAATTTTAGAACATTTTCATCACCCCGAAAAGAAACTCCATCCCCACTAGCAGTCACTCCCTCACCCTTCCCCCTCCCAGCCCCTGATAACCACTAATCTACTTTCAGTCTCTTATGGATTTGCCTATTCTGGACATTTCGTATAAATGGAATCATATAGTATGTGGCCTTGTATAAATGGCTTCTCTCACTTAACATATTCATGTTTTCAAGGTTATTCATGGTAACTTTCATATTTCATTGACTGTCACAGTGCAGGGTTCTAGCCCTTGACTTCTTAATTTGACCTGAGTGGGGCCCTGGTGCGTGAGCAGAAATAAGGTATAGGCCTTCTAGGTCATTTTTAAAACAGAAAGTTGCTTGCCCACTTTCTCCTCTTTCCCATCCGCATGGACTGGCACAAGGTCTTGGTGATGGTGAGTTGGCTAAAGCTCTGTAGAAAGTATAATTCTTCAAATGAACAGAGTAAGGAAGTGGAGACCTAGGTCCCTGCCCATTTGGTAGTGCATGGCAACAAGGGCTGGTATCTCCGGAAGACTAAACTTTACTGAAATAAACTTCTTTGTTTAGACAGGTCTTCTGATAGCGGTTTAGCCTGGATGCTAACATAATTAGAATATAGCATCATTTATTTTATCATTTGCCTCCTGAATTTTATTTCAATATTTTTAATAGTAATAATGTTGTCACAAACATATCTATTTTTGGCTTCTTCTCCACTTATTTCCTTATAACACATTTTTAGAAGTGTGGTTGCTAATTACAGGGTGTGGATATTACAAAGCTTCTTGATACATATTGGCAAATTTCCATTTAGAAAGATGTTTTACTCTTGACATCAGTGCAGAAGAGTGCTTTTTGCTCAGTTTCAAAAAACTTAAAAAATAACCCAAAAGGTGTTTGTTTCATAACTTGCCTAAGGTAAATAATAGTAAGTAATCGATAGTGAAACTTCATTTTATTGCTAAGAAAACAACACATATCTGTTTGAGGGACTTAAAGTAAGCATGCAAGCATTCCTCTGCCCTTCAACTGGGAAACAATGGTAAAAATTGTATTATGTTTGCAATATAATTATCTTTAAATACATTAAAAAATGCTATCATTTTCAGCATATGTTTAACTTATTTTGGATTTCTGACTTGCATTTCCTGAGCTATAATTATAATGCTATTTTCCCATTTCAGTTCAATATTTTCTCATTTATATTGTAGTTCTGTAACAGAAAATGGTTTTCTGTTTTCACAAACATCAGCAATTATGTGAAAAATATGTAAGTGGAGATTTAATACAGATTGAGGAGCTAATCCAATAACCCATCTCTTCTAAAGTAGCCTAATATTTCTATTGGTTTCACCTAAATGATGAGGACAACTGCATCCCTAATTTTTGTTGTCTCATATTGGTAGCTTTTATTCTGTGAAAATGATAAATATACATTGGATAATCTAATCACAGTCCAAGACACAAGTGTACTTTAAAACGAAAAAGAAGAGCTAATGGCTACATGTTATGTGCCAGTTATGGTAAACACAGACATACACAGACACAATGAAAACCAGCCATGACTTAACCCACACACTCCATCCATTTGAATATAAAAGCTATTGTTTTGCTTAAATCTACTTCAAACACGAGTTTTCTTCAGGGCCATGGGAGTCAGCTTGCAAGATGTAACCCTGTGATCCCACCTCCTAGTATTCGTGCCCTTGTGTAGCTCCCACTGACTAGGGTTAACCCGTGTAACTATTATTGTGGATGACGAAGTACGACTTCCAAAAGCTAGTTAATGTAAACTAATATGACTTCTGCCTGCTTCTCTCTTGGACCACTCGTGCTGGGGACAGCCAGCTGCCATTATCATGAAGACACTCAAAAGCAGCCCAATAGAGAGCTCTACATTAAGAAAAACTGAGGCCTGACAACAACCAGTATTAGCTTGCCAGGCACATGAGGGAACCACCTTGGAAGCAGATCTTCCAGCTCCAGTCAAGCCATCAGATGATAGCAATCTACGAGCAACACTGAGACAGAACCTCTCAGCTAAGCTATTTCTAGATTCCTGGCCCCTAGAAACTGTATAGCACAGTAAATATTTATTGTTTGTAGCTGCTAAGTTTTGAGGTTGTTACGTAGCAAAAGATTACTAATACAGGGCTTCTGAATATTCAGTGAAAATCAATTAACTTGAATAAGAAACTGAATGCAAAAAAAGACTCCTTAATCGTAGATTAACTGGGTGACGGACATTGGGGAGGGTAGGTGTTGTAATGAGCACTGGGTATTATGTAAGACTGATGAATCACAGACCTGTACCCCTGAAAACAAATAATACATTATATGTTAAAAAAAAAATCTATATTCCCAAGTAACTTTTAATTCGTCAAAAATGTACAACACGCCTTTTACGTATAAGAAGAGCCCTTTAACTTTTTCTAACTGTAAAGCCAGTGCTTTAAGGCCTCCTGTTCCAGCCTCCTTGCAAGGCACATACAGATACCTCCCAGGACGGCTCGGGCTAGTGCTGGGGCAAAGGAGAGACTCACGGGACATACCACCTCCATTCCAGGCTCTCCTAAGCTTTCAGGACGCTTCCCATGACACCTCTGTAGAATCATAAAAATCTCTCACACTTCTTTAAGTACTAAACGAAGCTCAAAATACTTTATGAATGGTTCCTCATATAAGTCAGGTAATGAAATAAAGGCATCGCCTGCCCCCAAACTATACACAATCCCACCACCCTTATCCCCTATTCCCGCTTTGGGAAAGGTACAACTACCTGGTGAATCACTGTTGTTCTTCAATTTTGAACATTAGCACCTTCGAGGTATACTTTTATATGGACCTACCCAGAGTAATCTTCAAAATCACATAAAAAATAAGCTTCATTTCCACTGCCACTGGCAGAGTAAACCAGATAAAGAAACACGTATGACAGCTCAAAACAAACAAACAAACAAAAAACTAAGGTTAGCTAGCAGCGAGGTCAAAAAGATTGGAAAAATCAAGGTTACAAATTGGTCTGCTCAACTAAAAGCAATTTAAAAGGTGAAGAATGCATCATCAAAATGCAGCAACTGAGTGTTTTTTAAAGTAAGGCCTATTATACAAAACATGCTCAGAGAGAAAGAGGGAGAATACCTTCACATTACCCAAGTCTGACAATTATGGAGGGTTGCTTAGATCATGAGTTCACATGGACTCAGAAAGAAACTTGGTAGAACTTACAGCTCATTGGTTGAGAGAGAATCAAATTTATAACGGCATAATTTATAACCTGTCAGAATCCTTCAAATAAGAATTTGCTGCTGATCTGCAGTGAAGCAGCTGATATGTACAAAATACATAATGAAGACTGATGCCCAGCTTTTTCTGCAGTTCCCTGGAAAACCAATCATGGCTGAAAAAGCTTATCTACAATATATGCTGTGTTATTTGGTTGGTCCTATTCCAATCTTAGCTCGTGGGAAAATCAGGGCCACTCTAAAACTCGAGCTTCCCAAACCAGTCATACATCTTCAAATTCTTGGGATTTCTGAAGAAAGGTAATTAGTACTTTGAATGAAAATTGTAAGCAGAAGAAAAATTTGTGGCTAAAATCTCTTCTTCCGAGAAAGCTAAAAATAGGAATGCAACTTATGCTGAGTAAGATTCAGCAGGGCTATTTCCAAGAGGGGGCTTGCAAGGACTTGGCTGCCGAGGGTAGCGGACTCATAAACAACTGACGTCCCCCACAGATGACGGCGATCCACTTGAGAGGGCTGACCTCTTGCCTCATCTAATTTCCCTGGGCATAAACCTAAGATTCAAACTTTGTAGTATTACGTTTTAAGATAGTTTAAAAAGTCAGGTAATTGCATAAAAAGATTACTAAAGCAGGAAAATTCATCAAAGGTACTAGTGGTGAAAGAAACAAGATTTAGGGACGCCTGGGTGGCTCAGTTGGTTAAGAGGCTGCCTTCAGCTCAGGTCATGATCCCAGAGTCCTGGGATGGAGTCCCGTATCCGGCTCCCTGCTCAGCGGGAAGACTGCTGCTTCTCCCTTCCCTCTGCCTGCCACTCCCCCCGCTCATGGTCTCTCTCTGGCAAGTAAATAAATAAAATCTTAAAAAAAAGAAAAGAAACAAGATTTAATTTGGGGTCAGCAGAGTTCTTGTCCTAGACCAGCAAAACCAGCAAATTACTTGGTTTTGTGAGGTGCAGCCAATCAGTTTAAATATCTGGGATTCAGTTTCCTCATCTGTATAATGAAAGGCCTAGACTACAATCTAGGACTTCCTCCTTTGTGCAAAATCAGTAATATGTTGAGGAAGGTTTTCAGGCTGGTCGGAGACATGAGAGGATAGGAGATGGTAATCAATTAATAATGTCTGCCAGGGCAAGTCTTGGTAGAGGAATGGCAGAATTGCATAGTTCCTATCCTTGGACCCAATCCTTTTTTCTTTTTCTTTTTTGTTCCTAAGACTTATTTATTTATTTGAGAGACACACAGAGAGTGTGAGACAAGAGAGAGCCCTAGTGGGGGGAGGGGTAGAGCGACAAGCAGACTCCCTGCTGAGCGGGGAGCCCTGACGCAGGGCTCAATCCCAGGACCCTGAGATCAGGACCTGAGCTGAAGTCACTTGCTTAACCAACTGAGCCACCCAGGTGCCCCTGGACTCAATCATCTTTAAGGGCTCTCACAACTATAACATTCTATCATTGCTCATTGAACACAACTAACCAAAAAACCCACTGAGATGGGTATTTCAACAAAACTACACATTTAGGAAATATAAAGAGCTAGTAATGAACAGAAAGAAAATCTTTTATTGTTAAAGGCTGTTAATTTGAATAGGTTACAATGGCTATATTCAATTAAAAAATAAAGTACATTGAACGGTAGGCACTAAGTTGCATAGCTAAAACTCCCAGATCATGATGAGAACATGGCTTTGCCTTTCAGAGGCCTGAAGCTATATTAACTGTCACAGGTATAATACCAAGTTCTCCATTAAAACTCCTTGTACTTTGCCTGTCACATCATTGTGAAATTCTAAACAGCTAGGGCAGCATTTGAAAAACAATTGTAGGCTTTAGAACTTAAATTTAAAAAGAAAATGCAGTAAGAAATAGAGCTGGCAATGGCCTTATTTTTAATCAGAAGCATTGCTGCTGTTACTGGCGTGATCATTAACTTATTTCTCAACATCTATGAATTAACAAACACGTTTAAAATGTACATTAAGCAAATAACAAATTAGTAATGATTTAAGTAATGTTAGTCTAGAAGAATTTACACATGAATCAAGACTATTTTAAAATACTTTCTGATGAAATTGTAAATAATGTAAGTAAAGAGAGACCACAGCAATTGATGAATTCAAATGCATTTTCTCTTACGAGGCTTGGCACTGAGCTCTCTGACCACAGTGGACTGAATGTCCTTGGATCAAGGGTATGGTGAAATCTAGCAGCAAGAGAATATGTTAATGATAAATTTCAGTATCACTGACATTTTCAAGGTAGTAAAACCTGTTTAAGCTCATAAGTAAAGCTCAGAGGGACACAAGAAAACTTGCCTGTGTTGGTATAAACTCAGGCTGAAACAACATACACTGTGTGTCTTGTGACTAGATATGCATATACAGATACCCATGTACACAAATAATGATGTGTTGATATCTCTAGCCTGAGAGTGTATATCCATAGGCCAAATATATCAGACTGAAATTTTTCACTGTATACTGAATAATCTATGAGTGTCTAATTAGAGAAAGAAACATAAAAATGTGTCCCAGGACAATGAAGCCTACTGGAAGGGCAATTCAACAAGTGTGGAGTCATCCAAGATAATGACATCTGAAAGGAAACCTCACTTTAGGAATTTTCCATGAGGCCCCTAGGATACCAGGAAGACAGAAATTTCTAAATGTATTTGTAATCATGTTCAGAAAAGAGGAGTAAGGTCCAGCCACCCATGGACAGTCATCTAAAGAAAAGGGCACAGGGCAGCCACTTTAGTGTCCTTTTAAGGGACCAGCCTGCAGGCCGGTGACAGCTAATGAAGATGTCCTCTGGAAGGACAAGCTGGTAACTCGGGCTATACAGGACTGCCACAGATGAACCCACACTGAAAAGGAACTCATGTTACAATTCTGTAGAACACATAAGCGAGCAATCTACTGTGATCAGTCTGCAGTAGGTAACAGCAAACAACAACAAACAGCAAACAACAGTCACAGCCACCAAAGTAAATAAAGTTTCAAATGACACCGCATGCTACAGAGTCCTGCTCACCTCTAACCCGGCCTCGCAGGGCCGCCTCCTTGCCCGTGGCGCGCAGCTTCTGTTCTCGCAAGGTAAATAAAGTTAAATTCACATCAAGGCCCATCCTTGTGACTATAAAACACTAAAGATGAAGACAAGGGCTTAAGTGTCCAAAGAAAGCAAAGACTACTTAGAAAGGAGGACTTAGCCTGGTGGCGGATTGCTCAGTACCCTGGACTCTCACTTCCAAAGTACTGAGAGAAAAGGACTGTGAATCTAGACCTCTATGTTCAGCTATCATGAGTGATAAAAAAACAAGTAACATTTCAGACAAAGCTTGGGAGGGTCTACTGCTAATTCTCTTGCAGAAAACACTTCTAAAGGATATGGAAGAGGAAGAAGAAATATGAATAAGAAAACTGGTGTGCATGTGAATAAATATAAACAAGCTGTGAACTGATGAGAAGACAGTTGGTCAGAATGGTGGGGAAAACTGAGAGGACACAAGCCCTGTGAACAGACGGAGGCAGACGGGTTGAAATATTTATGAAACAAATATTAACAAGAAGGCTGGCAAAACTACACAATAAGGAACACAATGGATTTTAAGGCGAAGAGAGTTATCAAGGATCAGTGATATATACATAATAAAAGGTTCATTTCACCAAAAAAAATAATAGTTCTAATCTTGTAAACACTTGATTAAACATACTTCAATCTATGTAAGGCAACACCGCGCGAACATTATGCCATGTAAGGCAACACTTTCAAAATCATGAAGGGAGAATTAAACATTCACTCTAAGAAACTCCTAGGTTACTACTACTATTAAATACTAATCTGCCAAAAGCCATTTATTTACCCTACTCGTGTTATGCTTATTAAATAGCTTAAGTATTCCCCGATTCCTCTGCTCTTAGCTTCTTCTGTCACTTCTGGTAATGCGGCATGAAACCACGGGGGCACAGATTGGTTAATTAGTTAATTTCCTCCACAAATATTTACTACAGGACTCCCAGGCTCCAGGCTCTGTTGCAGCCTGGAGTGTCACAGTAATTCAACACCCAAAGGGCTCTGCTCTCAAGGGACTTGCATTCTACACGGGCAGAAATAAAACAGATAAACGTACAAAGATGTTTACATATAAACACATTATAAATACTAAAAAGAAAAATAAAGCAGAGTAGGACAAAGAGTCGGGTGGGGGCAGTTTGCTGTGTTCACGGAACTTTCAGGTAAGGGTGCCAGGCTAAGGTGAGGACAGAGCGGAGAAGGAAGCGCGCACGCCCTGCAGGTATCGGAAGGAGGGCTTTCCAGACAAGTGCGTGCCAGCGCCCATGAGGGAAGCCTGCTGGGCGGCTGCGAGAACAGAAGCTGCGCGCCACGGGCAAGGAGGCAGCCCTGTGAGGCCGGGTTGGAGGTGAGCAAGACACTGTAGCGCGCGGTGTCATTCCAAGTGATGGGATGTGGGAAGCCATCACAGAATCCTGAACAGAGGATCAGTGTGATCTGGCTTCTGGTTTTAAAGGGGCCATTGTGGGGAGGGCGCAGGGGCCAGGGCCGAAGCAAGGGGAGAGGCTCGGATGGATGCCTCTGCCATAATCCCGGGCCATAATCCCGGGGAGAGAAACCGCAGAAACCGCGGCAGGGATGCTGCGCAGTGTGGCGGGGTGGGGGGGTGAAGAGGGCGCACGGGACAGATGAGGAGTCTTCACTCTTTGCTGAGGGTTCCTAATGCCTCTGGTTTGCTTCTCTTTTCAAAGAGTCCTTAACTCCCATAGGCTATTGATCTGAAACAACTATATTTAAAAACTGATCTACTGCAATGCGCTTAAAAAAATAGCTCTGAAGTTGTAAATACTGTTGAGAGTTCTCTTAAAAAAAAAAAAACAAACCATACACAACATTCTGCATGAATAAACTGTTCCTTAAAAGACAAAGGGAAGTGAAGGGGGTTGAGGGTGGGGGTGGCACCTCCTCAGTAACTCAGGTACCAAGGAAACCAGATCTGAGGGGCAAGGCAGAGTCAAGATCTTAGACAAATGACAGAGAAAGAGTTACAGGGCCTTTCTCCATTCTTGTTTGCTGAATGGAAAAAGGAAAGATGGCTCTTCAAAACATGGGCAGAGAGCAGAAAGCTGTGGACACGATTTGCCTAGTTTCAAGGTAACTGGATGAACCAGCAAGAGACAATTAATGGCTGGTGACTTCATCAAACACTTTCCTCACCAACAGCAGCTTCCCTGCAATGTTTACAGCCGTCTTTCTGATACGGACTGCTGTCTGACAAAGCTTAGCCTGGCTAAGTCTTAGCTACCGCAGAACAGATTATTCAGAATCACAAACCAATTCATGTATAAATGTGTAGCAGTTTCACAAGGGATCTTGAGAATGATTTCACAGATTAAAAATTAAGAAAAACATTGCTGACAAGTTCCTGTTTCAGAGCTGACTCCTTGACCTTGCCTGGAACCTCTAAAGCTGAAAAATCAGACCAAAAGCTTTCAATCCATTTGAAAAAGGAACGAAGGATATGTCAGAACCAAACCTTTGCCCAACAGACTGTTAGGTCCTGTGAAGGGGCAGATCTAAGTGACTCCAGGTGCCTGATGAATGACCCTTTCCCAGGATAAAATTGTATTTTGTCCCTTTCTCCTAAATGCTGCTGGAGACATTTTCCCCTAGGCTCTCATTAGAAGCTACCCAGGATGCTGACCTCATTTATCATTACCTGCAAATTAAAAAAGGTCCACAAAAAGGCATGTTCTCAGTTGTGATAAAATCTAATCCAATATAAACCTAGGTGCCACATAAACGAAACTCCAATGAAAAGATGTAACTTCTTCAAGCAAATTTCCTTATAGTTAAACTGACTCAGGGGAAAAAAATAACTGAAGGTTCTCTAGACACTATACAAAAAATTAATATTGAGAATTCTCCAAAGTGCTTAAATTATATATAAAAAACATAATTTAACCATTATAAGTTCTTCCATGTAGTAATAAAATCAAGATATTTGGAAATATTTTTTAGAAGTTAAAACTGGAGATGACCCAGATGTCCTTCTATGGGTGAATGGTTAAACGGGGGGGGGGGGCATCCAATACTATGCAATACTAGTCAGCAATAAAACGGAACAAACTATTGATACATCAACATGAATCTCCAGAACCAGGCAGAGAAAAAACCAATCTCCAAAGGTTACCTACTATAGAATTCCATTTATTAAGCATTCCTGAAATGACAAAATTACTGAAATGGAAAACATCTTAGTGGTTGTCAGGGGCTAAGGAAAGGGGTGGAGTGGTTTTGGGGGAAGTAGAATGGGAGACGGAGGCTGTGGTTGTAACACAGCAGTATCAGGGATCCTTGTGGTGATGGAAGTGTGTCCAGACTGTGCTGGTGGATACATAATGCGATACTATAGTACCGTTACGCAAGATATTCTCATTGAAACTGAGCAAAGAGTACATGGGATCTCTATTATTTCTTAAAACTGCATATAAATCTAGAATTATTTAAAAACAAAAAAATTAATTAAAAAAAGTAAAGGGTGGCTGGAAGACTTGGTAAGTATATCAGCTTGGCTCCTTGTTCACTTTCAAAGATGAACTGATAGAACTTATGAGAATTTGGCTTTTAATACCAGTACCAGGAGAATCTTGCAGTGGCTAATGGTGTCACCAAATGCTGCCTGCTAAAAACAGAATTATTTTGCCCTTTGAAAATAGCTAGAAAAATATAATTTTGTATGTTAGGAGTAATTCTTAGAAGTCAAGCAATCTAGAAATTCAATTATCTATTGACGCATAACATAAATAATAAAAAGTCATTTAAAATATGTAAATCAATGAGTTTTGAGAATGTATAGATAGACCCATGTAACCACCACCACTACAAATAAAATTTTATGTATTTCCATAACTTCAAAAAATTCCTAAATATCCAGCCCTCATTAGTAACTGATCTCCTTTTGGTCACGAGCGATTAGTTATGCTTTTCTAGAATTTCACATAAAGACAACTTTACAGTATATATTCTTTAGTTTCTAGATTCCTCTGCTCAGCATGTTTCTGAAATTGTATCAGGTTAGTGGACGTATTAATCATTTATTTTGTTCATTTTGGGGTGGTTTTTAACTGTACGTTAATTTATTTATCTATTCACTATTGAAGTAACATTTGGGGTTTTCAGTTTTGTCTATTGGAAATATGGGTGCTACTAACAAAAGCATATAAATCTTTGCTAGACGCCTGTTTTATTTCTCCTGAGCAAGTATGTACTAAATTGCTGGGTTGTACAGAAAATGTACAAGAAGTTTTATAAGAAACTTCAAAACTGATTTCTAAATTGTACCAATTTGCATTCCCAACATCATGCTTCACAACGTCACTAACACAGCATTTGTCAGGGTTTTTCATTTTAGCTATTCTAGTGGGTATGCTGTGGCACATCACTGTGATTTTTATTTGCATCTCTCTGATGACTAATGATGTTGAACATCTTTTTATGTGCTTATTTGCCATCTCTATATTGTGTTTTATTAAGTGCCTATTCAAATCTTTTGGCTGTTTCTTTTTTGGGGGGCGGGGTAGGGAATAAGTTGTTGCCTCATTTATTAAGTTGTAAAATTCTTTATTCATAGAATTCTTTGTTAGATATATGTATTGCAAATACATATATCTTCTGGTCTGCAAATATTTATTTCTACTCTGAAGGCTTTTTATTCTCTTACAGTGTTTTTCAAAGAGTAGATGATTTTAATTTTGATGAACTCCAATATATCCATTTTTTTCTTTATTGTTGGTGCTTTTTGAGTCCTATCTAAAACTTATTTGCCCTACCCTGAAGTCACAAAGATTTCCTTCTATGTTTTCTTATAGAAGTTTTATGATTTTAGCCTTTACATTTAAGTCTATGATCCATTTTATCTTTCGTTTATGGAATGAGATAAGGATTGTGGTCCTTTTCCCCCTTATGTAGACAGCCAATTGTTCTAGTGCCATTTGTGGAAAAGAATATCCTTTCCTCATTGTATTAACTCTGCATTTTTGTTAAGAATCAATTGGCACTACCTGTATGGATCTTTTTGTGGACTCTGTTGTTTCATTACGTATATGTCCATTCTACATTCAATACCACATTGTCTTGATTACTGTTACTTTATAGAAATTGTTTAAGTCTAATCTTCCTTGTTTTTCTTTTTAAAAAATGTTTTGGCCACTCCAGCTCTTTCACATTTCCATATAAATCTTTTCTCCAAAAATATTTATTTATTTATTTGAGAGATGGCATGAGCAAGCACAGGAAGAAGGGCTGAGGGAGAGCATCTCAAGCAGACTCCTCATTGAGTGTGGAGCCCAATGCAGGGCTCGATCTCATGACTCCTGACATTATGACCTGAGCTGAAATCAAGAGTCAGACGCTTAACTGACTGAGCCATCCAGGTGCCCCATGCATTTTCATACAAATCTTAGAACCAGCTTGCCATTTTTTTTTTTAAACAGAGTAACTTAGGATTTTGACTGGATTATTTGAATATATAGATCAATTTGGAGAAAACTGACATATTAACAAGGTATTGAGTATTCTAATTCATTAGTTTGGTATATCTCTCTATTTAATTATGTCTTCAATTTCATTCACAGAAATATTTTACAGGGTATAGTGTAGTGATCTTGATATTTGTTAAATTTATCTTCAAGAATTTATAGGTACTGATGTTATTACAAGTAGCTTTTTTGTCATTTGCCAACTGTTAAATAATAGAAATAAAATTATTTTTGTTCATTGATCTTTTCTGAGACCTTGCTAACTGCATTTAGTGTAATCTGAAAAGAGAGTACATTTTTCTTTCCGACCTGTAGGCCTTTTCTTATCTTATTGCACTGGCTAGCTTCTCCAGTAAAATACTGCAGTGAAGTGGAAAGAGTAGGCATTCTTACCTTGTTCACAATCTTAGAGGGAAAATATTTAGTTTTTCACCATTAAGTATGATGTTAGCTGTAGGCTGTCCACAGATGTCCTTTATCAGGCTGAAGAAGTTTCCTTCCAGTACTAGCCTTCTAAGAGTTTTTATATTAAATGGATGTTGAATTTTGTCAAAAATGGTTTCTGCATCTATTGAGATGATCATATGGTTTTTCTTCTTTATTCTACTAATATAATGAGTTTTATCAATTGATTTCAAATGTTAAATCAACCTTGCATCCTTTATATTGCTGGATTCGAGAATTTCTGTCTGTATATATGAAGGATAGTAGGGTGTCAGTTTATAATTTTTCTTTCTTGTAGTTTTTGTATGGTTTTGGTACCAAGATGGTACTAATCTAATGAATTGGGAAGTTCCCCTCTCTGCTATTTTCTGAAAGGGTTTATATAGGATTGGCATTTCTTCTTTCCTAAATATGAGGTGTCATTCACCAATGAAGCCACCTGGATCTGGGGTTTTCTTTGTGGGGAGGTTTTTAATATAAACTTCGGCTTTAAAAATAGACACAGGATGATTTCAGTTTTCTATTTTTTGTGTGTCAGTTTTATAAAATTTGTGTCTTCAAAGATTTTGTCCATTTCATCTAAGTCCTCTCTTTTAATTCTAATAATGGTAAACTATGTCTTCTCTTTCTTTTTCCCCATCCTCCCACCCCCCTCCCCATTAGAACCCTCAGTTTGTTTTTCAGAGTCCATCATCTCTCATGGTTCATCTTCCCCTCCGATTTACCCCCCTTCATTCTTCCCCTCCTGCTTTTTTTTTTCCTTAACATATACTGCATTATTTGTTTCAGAGGTACAGATCTGTGATTCATCAGTCTTACACAAGTCACAGCACTCACCATAGCACATACCCCAGTGTCTATCACCCAGCCACCCCATCCCTCCCACCCCCACCACTCCAGCAACCCTCAGTTTGTTTCCTGAGATTAAGAATTCCTCATAGCAGTGAGGTCATATGATACATGTCTTTCTCTGATTGACTTATTTCACTCAGCATAACACCCTCCAGTTCCATCCACGTCATTGCAAATGGCAAGATCTCATTCCTTTTGATGGCTGCATAACATTCCATTGTATGTATGTGTGTATATATATATATATATATATATATATACACACACACACACACCACATCTTTATCCATTCATCTGTCAATGGACATATATGCTCTTTCCACAGTTTGGCTATTGTGGACATTTGTGCCAGTTTTTAAAAACTGTTTTCTAAGTTAATTTACTGTGGTCAGACAATGTATTTTTATGAATTCAATTATTTAAATTTTGTTGAGACCTGTCTTATAGTGCAGAATACTGTAGAGATCTTAGTAATGTTCCATGTTTATTTTAAAAGAATTATGTATTCTGCAGTTGGTTGACAGTACTGTTCAAGTCTTCTGTGTCTTTCATTTTTTCTGTTTGTTCTATCAATTATCGGGAGAGTAGTGAAAAACTTTCAGTGATAATTGTGGATTTAGTTTTTGCTTTATTATTTTGAAGCTCTATTAGAGAAATACACATTTAAGATTTCATGTCTTCTTGATGAATTGGCCCCTTCAGTATTATGATGTGTCTTTATCTCTGATAATATTCCTTATTCTGCAGTCTTCTTTATCTAATATTAACAAAACCACTCCAGCTTTCATATGATTCATGTTTGCATGGTATGTCTGTTTCCATCTTTTTACTTCTAACCCATACACATCTTTATATTTAAATTGCTTCCTCCCAACCCCTGACAGCAAATAAGTTTTGCTTTTTTAAAAATCCACTTGGACAATTTCTGCTTTTTATTTGGGGTTTGTATATGATTTACATTTAATGTAATTTATCAATATAGTGGTTTAAACTATCATCTGTTTCTTTTACATTTATTCCATCTGACATTTGTTTTTTTTTTAAGATTTCTATTGCCTTAACTGCATATATGTTCATGTTCCATTTTATCTTTTCTATTTGTTTCTTAGCTATCATTTTTTTGTTTTAATTTTTAGTCATAGATGTAGGCCAGCATTTATTTTGATATAACATTGAAACTTACTTTTATAACAAATATGTTTAAGTATATTAAAAAGACAACCTGTACCCTTAACAAACCTTCAACAACTATAAACACATGGCCAATTATGTTCCATCTAAACTCTCAGTAACTCTCACCTCTCCTAAATTGTTGTGGTACAAATTCCAAATATATTATGTCACCTGTAACTATTTCAGTATGTATCTCTGCAAGAAGTTTTTAAAAATATAAAAACAATTATTTCATCTAAGAAATTAACAATAACAGAAATTAACAATTAACAATGCTCTGCTTTCTTCAGAACATTAAATAGTGAATCATTGTTCAGATTTTCCTGGTTGTATTTTTTAAAGATTTTTTCACAGTTTGTTTGAATTAATACTCAAATAAGATCATTTCTTGCCAATTGTTTGGGTTTTTTTGGGGGGGTGAGGTTAAAAGAGAGTCAGGGAAATTTAAAAACATTGTTACTGCCACTACCATTCCTAAACCAAATTTTATTTAAAATTTAAAATATGAAAAATATTTAATTTGCCATATTAGTTAAGTAGAGCTCCTATACTACATACATTTTTAAATTGGAGTTCCAATTTTTTTTTTAAAGTAGGCTCCACACCCAGTGTGGAGCCCAATGTGGGGCTTGAAACTCATGACCCTGAGATCAAGACCTGAGCTGACATCAAGGGTGGGATGCTTAACTGACTGACCCACCCAGGCACCCCATGGAGTTTCCATTTTATATTGAAGAACGTCATTCTTGGAAATTCTCTGAAGCCTATACTGCCACATCTCCATATTTTGAAAGCTTCAGTTTGGACAATTTCCAACATGAGTAGTTGCCTATTGCTTCATCAATATTATATTGCCAAATTCTTTAAAGTCATATCTTCCAAGAGGAGGAAAAGTGTACATGAACATTTTCTTAAATTCTATCTGCATTTTGTTATTCATTATGACAAGAGTTAAATTAACTTCAAATGTGAAGACTACGGATGAGACTGTAAAAAAATCAATCACCATTTTGATGTAGATAGCACTATTGGAATTTCAATGTCATTATTTTATCTCCCAAAGAAAAGAGCTACAGATGTAAATAGCAATTGAAAGGTTATAAAGAATAAGCTTATCAAAGACATTTAATGAATCATTCATAATTTCGTTTTTTTTTAAACTAGCTTAAACTTTTTACAAATGGAGAAAAAGTGGAAACATCTATTACTTTAAGAAAAACACAATGCATGAGCTGATTTTATTATGTCAAAAAACATACTGACTCACTAAAGAAATTTAATCAAAATTCTGATAGTATTAAGCATTATGCTAATTGCATAAGATTTAATGATAATTATTGATGAAAGTTTTTACAAACAATGCGTTTGTAGGAAAATGAACTCCTCTTTTTATCCTTAAATACTAGCATGCTTAAGAAAGGAATTTTTAATTTTACCTTTGCCAATTAGATATGCAATTCCAGTCAATTTATACAGTTAGTTAAGTCAGGAAGATACAACAGATTGTAGAAATAAGATTTATAATCAGATGGGTTTTCTATTTAGTCAATGTACAAATCTTTCAACATACATTTTCATTTCACTTCCTTAATGATCATGGATGGCAAGCAGTGATATTACTTCTATTTAAAAAATCAGCAAGCTGAGGTTCAGAGAGGTAAACTACATGACTCAAGGTGATAATCTGGTCAGTTAGTGAGTCCAGGCACATATCAAAGTCTTTTGACTCTTGGTTACACAAAAGAGCTAAGCTGCACACTGATTTTTAGACTTCCTGAAAGAAAATTCCTGAAAACCATACACCCAACTGTAAGTCAGAAATATAAAAAGAGGAGATGGAATAAAGCAGAGAAAACTGTGAGCTGTGCTGGGTATGGTGACAGTGTGACCTTTCTTGTTAACTACTGCCATTTCCACTACAAGTTTCTCAAAAATGTCTGGCCTTCTCCAATGACCCAGAATTATCCAGAAGAATAAAACTGAGAATTCTTTGTTGAAACATCTAGAGGACTGGAGGCTACAGCACTCTCTTTTTTCTTATCACTGTTCTTTCAATAATATTCACATCTACTGAGGAATTTCTACATGCCAGGCATAATGCCTAACAGAGAGAACAATACTATCCCAACTTCGCCCATGAGAAGCTTCCAGTTGGGGACAGTTAGAAGCAAATAAGTACAACCATAACTAACAAAAGAAAATAATTATAGCTTATATACAAAATACTAAAAAGTGCTTGTGCTTATGTACATGAGGATAGAGTATTGTGGAATAATAATTGAAAAGTATCTTAATATTTGCTAGCTACAACGAAATACCTTCTTGTATTTCTAGTCTGGGAAAAATAATTAACCATTATTTTAGCTAAGTCATGTCATAGCCCACCATTCTATAAAAGAAAGTCAATGTCAAATAATTGTAGCATTAAAACTGCAGAAGTAAAATACTCTGTTAATGTTTATGTTTCAGAATCACTTAGTTATATTACAAAGACAGAGATTTCTAAGTATTCTCCCTTCAGTTCTGAGCCTATTTTTTGTACAAGAAATTCAACTGATGTTCAAGTCTTATTCAATTAGCTATACTATAGACCCTACAGTGTTTGTAAAATCCTAACTGCAACATTTAAATCCATGAGGCATATAATGTATCTTAGACTGATACTGAACTGAGGTCTGAAAGAGTTTCACTACAATTTCTCTACTTCTTTTTAATTTTTGTGAACTAGGTGTTTGTTTCTGGGTCCATGCTTCATTGTCATGCTTCTCAAATTAGAATATGTACTGATGTGCTACAAATTAGAATAGCATATTTTCTAGGAATAAAAGTTTTCCTGGGGGTTGGGGTGAGATGGTGGAGTAAGAGAATTCTAAGCTAACCTTGTCCCATGGACACAGACATAACAGCTACATCTAGGCGTCCACCTCTGAAAAGGACCTAAAGACTGCTAGAAAAAAACCTTCCATAATTAATTGTAGAGAGGAGCCCAGCAGAGACATGGTTAAGAACCAAACCCCCAGCAGGACTAACCACAAAGGGGAGGGACACCACAAGCCCAGAGAAGGAGACCTCACACCAGGCACCCTTGATACTGGGGACCCGTAATCATAAGACAAGTCCCCATAAGACCTGGCTTTGAAAACCAACAAGGCTTAATTAACTTCAGGAGCTTTAAAATCAGCAGGGCTTAACTCTGGGAGAGTGACAGGAAACTGAATCTCCACCCTTAAAAAGGCAGCATAATAAGTAACTTGGCCTTGACACAGCATAGAAGTAGCAGTTTGGAAAGTAGCTGGGGTACATATGACATGTACTGGAGGATCAGGGATCTTCAGATTTGCCTGGAAACAAAAGTGCTGGTGGGTGCCATTTCTCACTCCCTGTCCCAGCCTAGATAGCCAGACATCTGAAGAAGGCAGTGCTAACACTCTCCATCTACCTTGCTAAACCATAAGGCCCAAGTGCACATACCCCTGCAAATGTGCCACATTCAACCCACCCACTTTGGCAGACATCCCTCCAAAGTGACTCCTGCCCCGCCATAGATTGCAGGAAGCCCTGGCAGGGACTGGCATCACTCCAGAGTAACTCCTACCCTAAGCACGGGGGAGATAACCTCACACACCAGTGCACTGTCATTTCCAGCAGCCTTGCCTCTTAGCTGGCTGCCCAGGGAGCAAGACCTGCCCTACAGTGCATCCCCAACTATGGCAGAGAGAATCACTGCACACAGTAAGCCTGACTGTCAGCCCCATTCATCAACGAGCCCCTGGCAGCCTCAGACAAGCCTCCCAACAGTGCAGAGACCAAACCTGCCCAGTGTGCCCACTGCAGGCAAAGCAGGTCATTGCAGCCAGCTGCGCTGAAAGCAATCACAGCTCAGCCAAAAGAGGAGAGCCCACACAGCCCACACAGGGGATTCCTCTGGAGCATCTGGGGTTCTAGCAACTAGGGGGATTGTGCTAGGCACCACAGGACCTCTCTGACACAAGGCCAGTACTTTCAAGACCAAGAGAGGGAGCTGACCTATCTAATACATAAAAACAAAAAGAGACTTAGATAAAATGAGGAGACAGAAGAATATATTCCAAATGAAAGGATAAGGAAATATTACAGTAAAAGAGCTAAATGGAACAGAAATAAGCAATATACTTGATAAAGAATTCAAAGTAATAGTCATAAAGATGCTCACTGGACTTGAGAGAAGAGTGGATGATCTCAGTGAGAACTTGAACAAAGAGATAAAAAATATAACAAAAGAAACAGCCAGACCTGAATAATTCAATAAGTGAAGTGAAAAAGATACACTAGAGGGAAACAACAGCAGATTACAGAATGCAAAAGAACAAATCAGCAATCTGGAAGACAGGGTAATGGAAAGCAAGAAAGCTGAACATCAAAAAGAAAAAATAATAAAAACTGAATTCAGTGACATCATCAAGTATAAGTAACATTCACATTATAGGGATCCCAGAAGAACAAAGGGTTGATGGAGTAAAAAACTTATTTGAAGAAATAATGGCAGAAAACTTCCCTAATCTCAGTAAGGAAACAGACATCCAGATACAGGAGGTACAGAGAACACCTAACAAGGTGAATCCTGGCAGTCCACACCAAGACACATAATAATTAAAATGACAGAGAGTAATGGCAAAGAGAGAATTTTATAAGCAACAAGAAAAAAGAAAATAGTTACATACAAGGGAAATCCCATAAAGGCAATCAGCTGATTTATCAGCAGAAATTTTGCAGGGGGAGAAGAAAGTGGCACATTGATATATTCAAAGTGCTCAAAGGGGGTGGGGGAGACAAACTACAATCAAGAATATTCTACCTGGCAGGGTTATCATTCAGAATAGAAGGAGAGCTAAAAAAGCTCCCCAAACAAAAGTTAAAAGAGTTCATTACCACTAAACCAGTGTTACAAGAAACATTAGAGGAAATTCCTTAAGTGAAAGAAAAGGCCATAATGAGAGGAAAATTATGAAAAGAAAAAATTTCACATAAAAGCCAACATACTAGAAGTACTAGATTAATCACTTACAAAGCTAGCATGGAGGTTCAAACACAAAAGTAGTAAAATCAATGCAACTACAAAAATTAGTCAAAGGAAACACAATTCAAAAAGATGTAAAATATGACATCATATACATAAAACACACATGGGGGAATAAACATTTAGTATTTTTAGAATGTGTTACAACTTAAGTATCCATCAACTTAATATGGACTGCTACATATATCAGATGTTACTTATGAACCCAATGGTAAACACAAATCAAAAACCTATAACAGATACAGAAAAAATAAAGAGAAAGGAATCTAAGCATAGCATTAAAGGAAGCTATCAAACTACAAGGGAAGAGAGCAAGAGAAGAAGAAAGGAACAGAGAACTACAACCAACTGGAAAACAATTAAAAAAATCACAGTAAGTGTATATCTACCAATAATTACTTTAAACATAAATGGACTAAATGATCTAATCAAAAGACAGAGGATAACTGAATGGATAAAAAACAAGACCCATCTATATACTGCCTACATAAGACTCACTTCAGACCTCAAGAGACACAGACTGAAAGTGAAGGGATGGAAAAACATATACCATGCAAATGGAAGTAAAAAGAGAAGCAGGGTACCAATACTTATATCACACAAAACAGACTTTAAATCAAACACTGTAGCAAGAGACAAAGAAGGACATTACATAATGATAAAGGGATCAATCCAGTAAGAGGATAGAACAATTGTAAATATCTATGCACCCAAGATTGGGGTACCTAAATACATAAAACAAATATTAACAGATATAAAGGGAGAAATTGACAGTAAAATAATAATAGTAGGGAATTTTAACACCTCACTTACACCAATGGATAGATCAGCCAGACAGAAAATCAACAAGAAAACAGTGGCTTTAAACAACACATTAGATGAGATGGACCTAACAGGTACATACAGAACATTCCATACAAGTACAGCAGGATACACATTTTTTCAAGTGCATATGGGACAAACAAGTGTCAATACATTAAAGAAGACTGAAATCATACCAAGCATCTTTTCTGATGACAATGGTATGAATCTAGAAATGAATTAACCAAAAATGTGGAAAAAACACAAAAACATGAAGGCTAAACAACATGCTACTAAACAACGAATGTGTCAAACAACGAATTGAAGAGTAAATAAAAAAATCCATGGAGACAAATGAAAATGAAAAAAACAATGGTCCAAAATCCTTGGGACAAAACAATAGCAATTTTATGAGGGAGGTTTATAGCGATACAGTGCTACTTAAAAAAAACGAGAAAATCTCACAAAAATAGCCTAACCCTACACCCGAAGGAGCTAGATAAAGAACAAATCCCAAAGCTGGGTGAAGGAAGGAAATACTAAAAGATTAGAGCAGAAGATGCAAATAAATAAAATTAAAAATGAAAGAGGAGGAGAAATAACTGACATCACAGAAATACAAAGGATTATAAGACAATGTTATGACAAATTATATACCAACAAATTGGGCAAACTAGAAGAAATGGATAAATTCCTAGAAACATACAATCTTCCAAAACTGAATCAGGAAGAAATAGAAAATCTGAACAGACTGATGGATTACTAGTAATGAAACCAAATCAGTAATAAAAAAACTCCCAACAAACAAATACTTCACAGGTGTATTCTACCCAAACATTTAAAGAACAGTTAATACCTATCCTCAAACTATTCCAAAAAACAGAAGTGGAAGGAAAATTTCCAAATTCTCTGAGCAAAGACACTACAAACAATGAAAACCACAGGCCAGTATCTCTGATAAACATAGATGCAAAAAATCCCCAACAAAATATTAGCAAATGGAATTGAACAATACATTAAAAGAATTATTCACCATAATCAAGTGGAATTTATTGTGAGCATGCAAGGATGGTTCAATATTCACAAATAAATCAATGTGATACATCACATTAATAAGAGGAAGGATAAAAACCATATGATCATCTCAGTAGATGACTGTCAGAAAAAGCATCTGACAAAAATATAACATTCATTAATGGTAAAAACTTTTGATAATGTGGATTTAGAAGCAACATAGATTTATAAAGGCCATATATGAAAAACTCCCAGCTAAGATCATACTTAATGGTAAAAAACCTCTAAGATCAAGAATAAAACAAGGATGCCCACACTCACCACTTTTAATCAATATAGTACTGGAAGTGCTAGCTGAAGCAATCAGACAAGGGGGAAAAAAGGCATCCAAATTGGTCAGGGAGAAGTAAAACTGCCATTTTTGCAGATGACATGATAATATATATAGAAAACCCTAAAGACTCCACCAAAAAACTGTAAGAATTGATAAATAAATGCAGAAAAGTTGCAGGATACAAAACTAATATACTAAAATCAGTTGATTTTCTATACACTAATAACAAAGTAGCAGAAAGAGAAATTAAAATTTTAACTATGGAGATGAAAGACCTATACTATACTCTGAAAATGATAAAGACGCTGATGAAAGAAATAGCAGAGAACACAAACAAATGGGAAAATACTCCTTTCTCATGGGTTGGAAGAGTCTCATTAAAATGTTTATATTACCCAGGGGCGCCTGGGTGGCTCAGTTGTTAAGCGTCTGCCTTTGGCTCAGGTCATAGTTCCAGGGTCCTGGGATCGAGCCCCACATCGGGCTCCCTGCTCGGCGGGAAGTCTGCTTCTCTCTCCCCCACTCCCCCTTCTTGTGTTCCCTCTCTCTCTGTGTCTCTGTCAAATAAATAAATAAAATCTTAAAAAAAAAAAAGTTTATATTACCCAAAGCAATCTACATATTCAACGCAATCCCTATGAAAATACCAACAGCATTTTTCACAGAACTAAACAAATAAACCTAAAATTTGTATGAAATCACAGAAGACCTCAAATAGCCAAAGCAATCTTGAGAAAAAAGACATCTTTTTTCTCAAACACGGATTTCAAGATATACTACAAAGCTAGTAATCAAAGCAGCATGGTATTGGCATGAAAACAGACACGTGAATCAACAGAACAGGGTAAGAGAACCCCAAAATAAACCCACACCTATTTGATCAATTAATCTGCTACAATGGAGTCAAGAATCTATGATGGGGGAAAGACATTCTTTTCAATAAATTATGTTGAGAAAACTGGACAGCTATATGCAAAACAATGAAACTGGACCACTTTCTCACACCATATAAAACAAACAAACAAACAAACACCTCAAAAGGGAGTAAAGACCTCAATGTGAGACGTGAAACCATAAAAATCCTAGAAGACAGCACAGGCAGTAATCTCTCGGACATCATCTTTAGGAACCAATTAATGGATACATCTCCTCATGCAAGGGAAACAAAAGCAAAAATAAACTATTGGGAATATGCCAAAATAAAAAACTTTTGCATAGCAAAGGAAACATCCACAAAACCTTTAAAAAGGCAACCCAGTGAATGGGAGAAGATATTTGCAAATGATATGTCTGATAAGGAGTTAATATCCAAAATCTATATAAGAACTTAACTCAACACCAAAAAACCCCCAGTTTGATTAAAAACTGGGCAGAGGACTGAATAGACATTTTTCCAAAGAAGACCTAGAGACGGCCAATGGACACATGAAAAGATGCTCAATGTCACTAATCATCAGGGAAATGCAAGTCAAAACCACAATGAAATATCACTTCATACCAGGTAGAATGGCGAGCATCAAAAAGACAAGAAATAAGTGTTGGTGAGGAGATGGAGAAAAGGGAGCACTCACATACTACTGGTGAGAATGTAAACTGAAGCAGCCACTGTGGAAAACAGTATCAAAGTTCCTCAAAAAATTAAAAAGAGAAATACCATGTAATAAGAAAAAGAAATACCATGCGAAACAGTAATTCTACTACTGGGTATTTACCCAAAGAAAACAAAAACACTAATTCAAAAATGTGCACCTCTATGTTTATTGCAGCATTATTTACAATAGTCAATATATGGAAGCAACCCAAGTGTCCACTGATAGACGAATGGATAAAGAAGATGTGCTCTGTGTATATGTGTGTCTGCCAAGAAATATTACTCAGCCATAAAAAATATGAGTTTTGCCATCTGTGACAATATGGATGGACTTAGAAGGTATAATGTTAAGTGAAATAAGTCAGACAGAAAGACAAATACCATATGATTTCGTTACTATGTGGAATCTAAGAAACAAAACAAACTAATGCAGATACAACCCCAAAACTCCAGACACTTAAATACACAGAACAAACTGGTGGTGGCCAGGAGGGGAGGTGGGTGGGATGGATGGGTGAGACAGATAAAGGCAATTAAGAGGTACAAACTTCCAGTTGTAATAAAGTAAGTCACAGAGGTGAAAAGTACAGCATAGGAAATACAGTCAAAAATACCGTAGTAACACTGTGTGGTAACAGATGGTGATTACACTAACTGTGGTGAGCACTGAGTAATGTATAGAATTGTCAGATCAATATGTTGTACACCTGAAAATAATATAACTGTATGTTAATTATACTTCAATTAAAAAAAAAGTTTTCCTTTTCTCACTTAGAGAGGTAATGGTGCTGGGGCTGCCCAGAAAAAAAAAAAAATCAATGATAATAAAAACAACTATAATATTAAATTGATCACAGTTGTATTTTAGAATACAAAGTAAAATTCATATACATTTAAAAAATACTACATTAAAAAACAGACAAAACCTGCCCTTTCATGGGTCTCTCTGGGCTAAAGTGCCAGAACTTCTACCTATTTGCCTTTATTCTGCTTAGCTCTGGGGGATAAGTTGCTGAAAAGCAATGCTCTACTGAATTCAAAGAATTCTGAACATTACTATATTTAAGAATTTGAAAGACATTAATAAAACTGCTTAGAGGATCAGGTGCTTTGAATCTGTTTTACATCTAATACACTCGGTACACCTGATCATTTATTTTATCTGGGGCAAGCACAGTACTAGCCCAATATGGTTTGGACCACTTCCAATTTCAGAATGCCAAGACCCACAAACACCTTGAGGGAAAAAAATATAATAAAAGAATATGCAGGTAGTGAGTGACTTTATCCTTCTTGTTTTAAAAGAGCTGCACACAGACTGTTGAATCACAGATCTGTACCTCTGAAACAAATAATGCAATATATGTTAAGACAAAAAAAAGAAGAAGAAGATAGCAGAAGGGGAAGAATGAAGGGGGGTAAATCGGAGGAGGAGATGAACCATGAGAGACTATGGACTCTGAGAAACAAACTGAGGATTCTAGAGGGGAGGGGGGTGGGGGGATGGGTTAGCCTGGTGATGGGTATTAAGGAGGGCACATTCTGTGTGGAGCACCGGGTGTTATGCACAAACAATGAATCATGGAACACTACATCAAAAACTAATGATGTAATGTATGGTGATTAACATAACAACAAAAAAAATTTAAAGAAAAAAATTAAAAGGTAAAAAAAGCTGCACACACACAACATCTCATTCAATCTCTAATCTCTAAGATAAAAGAGTTCCCTACATTTGGGAAAACACAAACTTCTTTGAACATCTCAGGAGTACTCAACAAATTCAGAAGGGACAGAAAAGTCTCTTTTTAAAGAATCATACCAACTCACAAGCAGGGAGTTGTGTGTTGCTTATACTGGGGGTGGTGTCCGTGCGTGTTGGGGCAAGATGAGGAGGTTGCCCATCGCAGCCACACACAAGCCACGCACGAGTCACACACAAGTCACAGGTAGAGCCCCGGGATGGTCGGCTCCATCCCTCTTCCAGCGGAAGAGGGGCTCTGCCAGCTTTTGATTGCGGATCATCTGCTCCACAGATATATAATACCCAATAATTTACATTCTATTAGCTCCTCACTTAATGCAGAAAACAATGCCTTGCCTGAAATGAAACTGCTGCACTACAGGACATGAAATATTTATAGAAGCCAATTGAGGAAAGCAACTGATGACTGCTCAGGGATTTAATCAAACAAAGATACAGCGCCTGCGTGCACATTCATAAAGGAGTTATCTCTACACAGTAGGTAATAACATTTAATGCTATATATACTATTTCATCTGCAGCTTTTTATATATTTTAAATAGATATTTAAAAAATATCTATATCCAGGGTATAGAGACACCAAATACTAATTCTATAAGAAAAGCTCAAAGCCGTCAGTCTAATCAGGACTTTGTCAATGTATCTGGGGCAATTCTGTTTCCTTCAAAGGCAGTTCCTTGCCCAGCCCAGAGAGACTGGCTATTGAGCACACTCAGCAAAGGCTAGCTATGGTCTCAGAGTATTTGCTGAGCTGGCTTTAAGATTCACTTCCCTTGAACTTCTCTAGGCTTGTCTCATTTTATCTTCACTCTATTTTCCTCTATTTTCTTCTGTATTTCCAATGTGGATACCTTTGTCATAACATTTTCCAGCTCTTTATCAACTACCCATACTTCCTAATTGACTGCGCACCCCTACTCTCCTGGAGAGCTTCCTTGGGTCACTCCTCTGATCCAAGTGCCATCCCTGGGTGTGTGATCCCCCTTCCTTTCCCTGGTATGCCAAATGGAGGAAACCAGAGTATGTCTGGTTTACCTGTTTGTTTTCTCTTGTCCTGTTACAGAGCCCAGCCCAGAACCTAACATGGGTAGAGAAAAAAAATTCCTCCTTTACACTAACGTGGTATCCTACAGCTTGACTCCTTTCTGGCTCAGGGCAGACAGAAATAATCACGTAAAAGTCCTCAGACTTAGAGTCAGAGAAAGACAAATACCATATGATTTCACTCATATGTGGAATTTAAGAAGCAAAACAGATGAATATAGGGGAAGGGAAGGAAAAATAAAATAAGATGAAAACTGAGAGGAAGGCAAACCGTAAGAGACTCTTAATCATAGGAAACAAACAGGGTTGCTGGAGGGGTGGGGGGTGAGGGGGATGGGGTAACTGGGTGATGGGCATTAAGGAGGGCACCTGATGTGATGAGCACTATGTTATATGCAACTGATGAATCACTAAATCCTACCTCTGAAACTAAAAAAAAAACACAAAACTCTTCAGACTTAATTGAACAGCAATACTAAATATGTTTCCTGGTTTAACTGTAAAAGACATGAAATATTTCTATGTACCTTCTGAATCTCTATTTAAAGGAGCAGAGTTGTAACCACAGACCGAGAACTATTTGCTAAAATGTTCACTGTTCCCAAGTATTAGATATCTTACAAATCAATGAAGAACTGACAATAATAGCTCGATTACAGGGAAGAAGATGTTCTGGGCAAACACATCCTTTGTGTTACTAACTGTGTGTTACTAAAAGTAGCTCTGTGACTCTGCCCAGGACAAGGGCATTTTTCTGCTTTGTAAATACCTCTGAAATCCTTTTTTGCATGTGTCTGTCTTAGTTGATCTCCTCCAAGTTTTTAGGAATATCAAGCTTTGCAATCCTATTTTAGGTAATAAAGAGTACAGTCAATGTTTGGTGAATAATTAAATAGGCAGATAAATGTAGATATTAAGTTTCATACACGTTTTCCCTCAGATGATAACTACAGTTTGAACACATATAGAAAAGTTTCAGATGTTACTAACATATAAAATGCTGACTTTGTACTGTCCTTTTCTCTCATTCTTTGATTCTCCTGCGAATTTTGATCACTGTTTCCTAAGCCAAATAATTAAAAAACAATAGGTCTGCATAATCAAGAATTTCCTAAAAGTTCAATGTTAAAACCAATAAGCTGATTTTCCATTACCAGTCAGTCAACCAGCCTGCACCCACAGGGGAAAAAAACCCAACAACACAACAATATAGTTACGTGAACAAGTTTCACATCCCTGATGCTTCAGAGGTTTGGACAGCTTGAGTGCTTTAATAAATGGGTATCCATGCATCACACATCAGTCTCATTTTTAAACTTCCAATGAAATTTTTGTCAAGAAAAATAATGTTCCTTGAAACGTTAGTCACAAGAACCCAGATATGGATATACGACTGTATATGATATACAACTGAAGTGTCCACAGGTAGATGGATAAAAAAACATCATGTCTGTATATGTGTGCATGCATATACATGTGTACACAATGGAACAGTGTTTGGCCATAAAAAAGAAGGAAATCCTACCATTTGTGACACCATGGATGAACCAGGAGGTCATTATGCTTAGTGAAATAAATCAGATGCAGAAAGACTGTGTGATCCACTTACACGTGATATCTAAACCAGTGAAGCTCACAGAACCAGAGAGTAGAATGGTAGTTGCCAGCCCTTGGGAGGTGGGGAAATGAGAGGCTGATCAAAGGGCACAAATTTTCAGTTCCAAGATGAATAAATTCTGGGATGTCATGTACAGCATGGTGATTACAGTTGAGAATACTGTACTGAAGACTTGAAATTTGCTGAGAGTAAATCTTCTATGTTCTTACTGCACACACAGTAACTACATGAGGTGCCGGACGTGTTAAATTGATTGTGGTAAGCATTTTACAGTGTGTACATATATTAAATCATGTTGTACATCTAGAAAAATCATGATGTACACACTAAATAGATATAATTTTGTCATTCATACCTCAATAAAGCTGAAAAAATTAATTTTCATGAGCTTTAAAAGCTCATAAAATAAATTAATGATTTATAAGCGACTTTATAGTTTGGACATTTTTTCCTCAGTTATGTCATAAGCAGTTCAAGTAAGCCCTTGTGATAGAAGGAATTCAACCATATTTAAAAATCTTTTCTAAGGTAGGAACACTAATTTCCCAAATATCTACAGTCCATTTCTGAAATATTCTCTCCTACAGTTTGCCACAAACTTTTATTCCTCAAGCCTTCCATTAATTGAGATTCCTAAAAGCTAGGGCTGATTTTTTAAATATTGCACATTCTAAAACTTATTTTCATGAAACTTTTCTTCTAAATGTCCTTGACCCTAAGCAGTATATTTGGCAAATATTTTTTTAACGTATTTGTAAAAGAACTTTAATTTCTTTACAGTAACTTTAAAGTATACTTGTATAAATGTTGCTATCTGTCCTAGATTAAAAATCTTGAGGTAATGTCTGTGTATTTTTAATATATTTCTAACAGTATAGCAGAATATCAAATATTAATGTTATAAAATGAATGCACAAAAAGCCTCTTTGTATTTCTAGCTATAGATTTCATGCCAATACGAACTGAACTTAAATCCTGTTATAAAATTCAACATACTAATAATTAAGCATAAGAATATTAATATTTATGGGTTTGTTCATGCAGAACAGGTCTATATCCAACCTCTTCCCCAAAACTCATATATCAAATAAATGACAGAAAGTTAAAATACATTTTTTTGTTGTATTTTCCAGAGAGTTCCAGGGCACATGCGCCTCTGAAATGGAAATAAAGTTGGCTAACACTTAGAACTCTTTATTTTAAAAATAACATTCTTAGATAAAATAAGACAGCACTCATCATAAGAGGACAAGTGATAATACAGTCAAGGGTGTTACAATGAACTCTTCCTAGAAATCCCAAGACAGAGCAACTGAGTTTCAACAGTTTTCAGGCTGCCTCTCTGGCATTGTTTGGAAACAACAGGAATTCCGATGGGTACTGGTTCATGAAGGTCGGTGCAAATTCCAAATGATACAATGTGGTTGTTACCGTACAAACTGTACGCATTGTAAACCCAGATTTAAGGGGTTACACTATATTTTTTTAAAGCTCTCACTGAAACCATGAGAGTAGGAAGGACCTAAATGATGGGTACTGAGGCACTGGGTCTCTGACTAGAACAACTGGAGTTTAGGTTCACACATACTCTCTAGCAGGAACTTTCTGAGAGTATTTGAATTTCGAATGCTGTTCTTTCTGTATCCACAGCAACATGTACAATCGTTCCTTTAAATGTCTTTATTAAATATATTATATAAGAACATTTCATTTTTTTTTAAAGATTTATTTATTTGAGAGAGAGAAAGAGAGAGCGAGAGAGTGAGCATGCGTGCAGGGAGGAGGGGGAGAGGGAGAGAGAATCTCCAGCAAGACTCCCCCCTGAGCACAGAGCCGGACCCATGAGATCATGACCTGAGCCAAAATCAAGAGTCAGATGCTGGGTGGGAGGATGGGTTACCCCGCTGATGAGTATTACTACTTGGATAAAACTGTAAAAATGTGTTTATTATTACAATTAAATGTCAACTAAGAAACTGGACACATTAACATGTAGGAGGAAGATAAATTCTTGTTATTTTTTAAATATTTATTTATTTGACAGAAAGACACAGCAAGAGAGGGAACACAAGTAGGGAGAGTGGGAGAGGGAGAAGCAGGCTTCCCGCTGAGCAGGGAGCCCAATGTGGGGTTCGATCCCAGGACTCTGGGATCATGACCTGAGCCAAAGGCAGATGCTTAATGACTGAGCCACCCAGGAGCCCCACGGGAGATAAATTATTCAGAAATGTTTTGCTTTGTTTTTTTTTAAATTTTTATTTTATTATGCTGTGTTTATGTTTTGCTTTTCTGATTTGTATACTTTGTAACATAAACAGGGTCATTCCGTAATAAAGTCATTAATGCTGAGAGAGGCTAAGTTTCTGGGCTTGTAAAAAGAAGAATCCAGAGGCATGTGAATTACTTATGGATACATGAAACTTACAAATACATACTGTAGAGCTATAGATGTTAAACGGAGTATCTAGCATAATGACTTCTATTAAAGTAAAGACATGAAGGAAAGTGTAATTTAAAAAGCAAAATGGATTAAAATATTCTACGTTAGAGTCTTTCTCTACTCTGTCTAAAAATGTATGCTAGCAAAAATTAATCTTGAACTATATTATTATTAATTTAGAAGCATAGCTTGAGGATTTTAAATTCTTAATATGAATAACTAATAAAAACATCAATCCTATATGTGAATATATTAAGATACTGATATAGTTTGTTAATTGTAAATTTTTTTCTAAATGCAAAATGGATATATACCTTTAAAAGTTAAAAAGAAAAAAAGGTGATGAAGGGAAAATTCTATTTTTAGCTATCTGGCCTGGTTTCATAATACACTTGATCTTATACTGTCACCATAAATAATTGCTTCCCTTGCATACCAGTGAATATTCTGAGAACATGTGCTGAATATTTCTTCCAATAATTTTTTAAAAGTATTTTTCATGTAGCATGACTACATGCAATATATAGCATGCATATACTTGAAGGCCATGATTAAGTTTTATTTTTTAAACTTCTTTAGTGTGTTAATTAGTACCAGGTAAACATTTAGCATTATTAATTAATGTGCATCACTCTCATTTTTCCTTTAGAGATTCTCTTTCCTAGAAATAAGTATCCATGTAGACAATTTCACTAAAGTTGGAACACCTCTGATTTGGAACTGCCGTACTTTCAAACCCTTATTTTCCAGTGATGGAAGCCTTTCCATTTTGTCATTTAACAATTACTGTTGAATGTCTGAATGTACAAGGCACCAAGGGATTAAAAAACAGTGCATGAGGGTGCCCGGGTGGCTCAGTCTGTTAAGCGTCTGTCTTTGGCTCAGGTCATGACCTCAGGCTTCCTGCTCAGTGGGGAGTCTGCTTCTCCCTTTCCCTCTACCCTCTCCCCCACACTTGTGCTCCAGCTCTCTCGCTCTCAAATAAATAAATAAATATCTTTAAAAATAGTGCAGGATACAGACATTGGAATTTATAATCAAGAAGCAAAGATACATCCAAACCCAAATCACTATCATAGAAGACAGTATAATTATCATATAAGTTAGCATGGAAGTGCTAAAGGGCAAGCAAGGGATAGAATAAGGATTGTTTCCTGAGGCTAATCAGAGAGACTGCAGAGAAAAAGTGACATGTGATCTGGGCAAAAAATAATGGTTAAAAGTCAGGCAGAAGGAGGAAAAAGGAGGGTAAATTCTAGGCAGAAAGCACAGTGTGAGGAAAGGCAGAGGTGGGAAAATCACAATGGATATTAGGGTGATAGCAAGGGATTTCGGTTAACAGGACTTCCATGCGGGAGAAGAGTGGGATGCCGGGGTGTTGTATCAGGGTACAGCTTTGAGAAAAACATCTCTGCTGAATGAATACAATAAACTAGGCATTCAGTGTGTTAGAACAATGAACTGCCAAATAGAGCCTCTATCTAGCTATTTTAGTGTGCTAATTACAGAGCGAAAATGTTGTTATTATAGGAAGCAAATACTGAATCAGCACATTAAGAAAGTTTGCCTCATTAGCAATACTTTTAAAGAGTCAGGATGTTTGAAGCTCCAGAATAGATTATTTATGGTTTTGTGTGTATAGAGAGCCAGGGGACAGGGAGGTGGATGAAGAGGCACACAACTAAATAGAAAGTATTTTAATGCACTTACCTGTCAGGAAGTGCTTATTCTAATCTAGAAAATGTATTACTGACAAAACTAAGAAAAAAATTAGTACAGGATATTTACCACTAACATTTGCACAGACATTTAGAAGTGTCTTTGGAGACTCCTGAGGGTGTCAGATGCTTAGACCAGAAGAAAACAAAGAAAAAGAAGAATTCGTGAGAATGTTGAAACAAGATTGGGGGGAAGGAAAGATGGCGGAGGAGTAGGGGACCCTATTTCAACTGGACCCCGGAATTGAGCTGGATATCTACCAGACCACTCTGAGCACCCACGAAACCAGCCCTGAGATGTAAGAAGATCTGGATCTCTACAAACAGAATATCGTAGGCGGTTGGTTTCGAGGTACAAAGCGGGGAGCCATGATTCTGTGGGCAGATATTGGAGGATAAATGGCAGCGGGAGGGTGCCTGGCCGTGGGGAGCCTACACCGCCGGTGAGTGACAGCCTTGCGCACTGGGGACGCGGCATAGACTTGCAGACGGGCGGAAACCCAGAATGATGCGGTCGCACGTGCGATCTTGGGGTGGCTGGCGGTTTTAGAAACACAAAGGGCAGAGACCATGCTCCAACCTAAAGGCGGGACTGGGGGCGCTGCAGAGGGGCACACGACCCAGGACGCTGCAGTTTATAGCAGCATGGACAGAAACGGAGATGGTGTGGCCTGGAGAGCTCACTGAAGCACAGACTGCGATCTCTCTGCTCTGAGGCAGGGGGTTGGAAATGCTTCTCTTCTGCTCTGACTCACAGTAGAGACGCAGAAAGCCACCAGGGAAAGCCGCCAGAGAACAAAAGTCCCCAAAATTGATTCCTGCTGAGCCCATACCCCGCCACAGGGGGGCAGGGCAACTCCGCCCAAACAAGGTTGCCTGAGTAACAGCGCGGCAGGCCCCTCCCCCAGAAGACAGGCTGGGAAAACAAGAGGCCAGCAACCCTAAGGTCCCAAGAAAACAGGTGCATCTTGCTTGGGTTCTGGTCAATAATTTGGACTCTATACATTCCCTCAAACACCCATCAACAGAATGACTAGGAGGAGGAGCCCCCCAAATGGAAAAGACTCAGGGATTATAATTTATGCTGCAGATTTACAAATGGATGCAGGTATAACCAAGATGTCGGAGATGGAATTCAGGCTAGCAATTGTGAAGACAGTGGCTAGAATGGAGAAATCAATTAATGGCAACATAGAGTCTCTAAGGACAGAAATGAAAGCTGAATTGGCAGAACTTAAAAATGCTATCAATGAGATCTAATCCAATCTAGATAATTTAACAGCTAGGGTAATGGAGGCAGAAGAACGAATAAGCGACCTGGAAGACAATATAACAGATAGAAAGGGAAAAGAGGAGGCCAGGGAAAAACAACTCAGAATCCATGAAAATAGAATCAGAGAAATAAGTGACACCATGAAACGTTCCAATGTCAGAATAATTGGAATCCCGGAGGGAGTGGAGAGAGAGAGAGAGGACTACAAGATGTATTTGAGCAAATCGTAGCTGAGAACTTCCCTAATCTGGGGAATGAAACAAACATTCCTGTCCTAGAGCCAGAGAGGACCCCTCCCAAGATCAAGGAAAACAGGCTAACACCCCGGCATGTAATAGTAAACCTTGCAAATCTTAGAACCAAGGAAACAATCTTAAGGGCAGTTAGGGGTAAGAGATTTCTTACGTACAGAGGGAGGAACATCAGAATAACATCAGACCTATCCACAGAGACCTGGCAAGCCAGAAAGGCCTGGCAAAACATATTCAGGGTACTAAATGAGAGGAACATGCAGCCAAGAATACTTTATCAGGCAAGACTGTCATTTAAAATGGATGGAGAGATGCAGAGCTTCCACGACTGGCAGAAACTGAAAGAATATGTGACCACTAAGCCAGCCCTGCAAGAAATATTAAGGGGGGGTTCTATAAAAGGAGAAAGAACCTAAGAGTGATATACAACAGAAATTTACAGGGACAATCTATAAAAGCAACGTCTTCCCAGGCAACATGATGACAATTAATTCATATCTTTCAATAATCACTCTCAACGTGAATGGTCTAAATGCTACCATAAAACGGCACAGGGTTTCAGATTGGATAAAAAGACAGGACCCATCCACATGCTGCCTACAAGAGACTCATTTTGAACCTAAAGATACATCCAGACTGAAAGTGAAGGGATGCAGATCCACCTTCCATGCCAGCAGACCTCAAAAGAAAGCAAGGGTAGCAATTCTTATATCAGACAAATTAGATTTTAAACTAAAGTCTGTAATTAGAGACACAGAAGGACACTATATCATTCTTAAAGGGTCTATCCAACAAGACAATCTAACAATTGTAAATATCTATGCCCCCAACATGGAAGCAGCCATCTACATAAGCCAACTGTTAACCAAAATAGTCATATTGATTACAATACATTAATTGTAGGAGACCTCAATACTTCACTTTCAGCAATGGACAGATCACCTAAGCAGAAAATCAACAAGGAAACAAGAGCTTTGAATGATACACTGGATCAGATGGACCTCATAGATATTTACAGAACATTCCACCCTAAAACAACAGAATACTCCTTCTTCTCGAGCACACATGGAACTTTCTCCAGAATAGACCACATACTGGGTCACAAATCAAGTCTCAACTGATACCAAAAGATTGAGATTATTCCCTGCATATTCTCAGACCACAATGTTTTAAAACTGGAACTCAATCACAAGAAAAAATTTGGGAGAAATTCAAACACTTGGAAGCTAAAGACCACTCTGCTCAAGAATGTTTGGGTCAACCAGGAAATAAAAGAAGAACTTAAACAAGTCATGGAAATCAATGAGAATGAAAACACATTGGTCCAAAACCTATGGGATACTGCAAAGGCGGTCCTAAGGGGGAAATACATAGCCATCGAAGCCTCACTCAAAAAAATAGAAAAATCCCGAATTCACCAACTAACTCTGCACCTTAAAGAACTAGAGAAAAAGCAACAAACGATGCCTAAGCCACACATTAGAAGAGAAATAATTAAAATTGAAGCAGAGATCAATGAATTAGAAACCAGAAACACAGTAGATCAGATCAACGAAACTAGAAGTTGGTTCTTTGAAAGAATTAATAAGATCGATAAACCACTGGCCAGACTTATCCAAAAGAAAAGAGGAAGGACCAAATTAATAAAATTATGATTGAAAGGGGAGAGATCACAACTAACACCAAGGAAACAGAAACAATTATTAGAAATTATTATCAACAACTATATGCCAATAAACTGAGCAATCTGGATGAAATGGAGGCCTTCCTGGAAACCTATAAGCTGCCAAGAATGAAACAGGAAGAAATTGACAACATGAATAGGCCAATAAGCAGTAACGAGATTGAAGCAGTGATGAAAAACCTCCCAAAAAACAAGAGTCCAGGGCCTGATGGATTCCATGAGGAATTCTACCAAACATTCAAAGAAGAAATAATACCTATTCTACTGAAGCTGTTTCAAAAAATAGAAACAGAAGGAAAACTTCCAAACTCATTCTATGAGGCCAGCATTACCTTAGTCCCCAAACCAGGCAAAGACCCCATCAAAAAGGAGAATTTCAGACCAATGTCCCTGATGAATATGGATTCCAAAATCCTCAACAAAATCCTAGCTAATAGGATCCAACAATACATTAAAAGGATCATCCACCACGACCAAGTGGGATTTATCCCCGGGATGCAAGGGTGGTTCAACATTCGCAAATCAATCAATGTGACAGAACACATTAATAAGAGCTGGGAGAAGAACCATATGGTCCTCTCAATTGATGCAGAAAAAGCATTTGACAAAATACAACATCCTTTCCTGATTAAAACTCTTCAGGGTATAGGGATAGAGGGAACATTCCTCAAGTTCATAAAATCCATCTATGAAAAACCCACAGTGAATATCATCCTCAATGGGGAAAAGCTGACAGCCTTTCCCTTAAGATCAGAAACACGTCAAGGATGCCCACTCTCGTCACTATTGTTCAACATAGTACTAGAAGTCCTAGCAACAGCAATCAGACAACAAAAAGAAATTCAAAAAGGTATTCAAATTGGCAAAGAAGAAGTCAAACTCTCTCTTTTCACAGACGACATACTTTATGTGGAAAACCCAAAAGACTCCACCCCCAAATTACTAGAACTCATACAGCAATTCAGTAAGGTGGCAGGATACAAAATCAATGCACAGAAATCAGTTGCTTTCTTATACAATAACAACGCAACTGTAGAAAGGGAAATTAGAGAAACGATTCCATTTACAATAGCACCAAAAACCATAAGATACCTCGGAATAAACCTAACCAAAGAGGTAAAGGAGCCATACTCTAGGAACTACAAAACACTCATGAAAGAAATTGAAGAAGACACAAAAAGATGGAAAAATATCCCATGCTCACGGATCGGAAGAATAAACATTGTTAAAATGTCTATGCTACCCAGAGCAATCTATACATTCAATGCCATTCCGATCAAAATTCCAATGACATTTTTCAAAGTGCTAGAACAAACAATAATAAAATTTGTATGGAATCAGAAAAGACCCCGAATCGCCAAGGAAATGTTGAAAAAGAAAAAGCTGGGGGCATCATGTTGCCCAATTTCAAGCTATATTACAAAAGCTGTGATCACCAAGACAGCATGGTACTGGCACAAAAACAGACAGATAGACCAATGGAACAGAATAGAGAACCCAGATATGGACCCTCAACTCTATGGTCAAACAATCTTTGACAAAGCAGGAAAAAACATGCAATGGAAAAAAGACAGTTTCTTCAATAAATGGTGCTGGGAAAATAGGACAGCCACATGCAGAAGAATGAAACTCGACCATTCTCCAACACCATTCACAAAGATAAACTCAAAGTGGATGAAAGACCTCAATATGAGACAGGAATCCATCAAAATCCTAGAGGAGAACATAGGCAGTAACCTCTTTGACATTGCCCACAGCAACTTCTTTCAAGATACATCTCCAAAAGCTAGTGAAACAAAAGCAAAAATGAACTTCTGGGACTTCATCAAGATAAAAAGCTTCTGCACAGCAAAGGAAACAGGCAATAAAACAAAGAGGCAACCCACGGAATGGGAGAAGATATTCGCAAATGACACTACAGATAAAAGGCTGGTATCCAAGATCTATAAAGACCTTCTCAAACTCAACACCCAAAAAACAAATAAGTCAAAAAGTGGGCAGAAGATATGAAAAGACACTTCTCTGAAGAAGACATACAAATGGCTAACAGACACATGAAAAATGTTCATCATCATTAGCCATCAGGGAAATTCAAATCAAAACCACATTGAGATACCACCTTACACCAGTTAGAATGGCAAAAATGGACAGGGCAAGAAACAACAAATGTTGGAGAGGTTGTGGAGAAAGGGGAACCCTCTTACACTGTTGGTAGGAATGCAAGTTGGTACAGCCGCTTTGGAAAACAGTGTGGAGGTGCCTCAAAAAATTAAAAATAGAGCTACCCTATGACCCAGCAATTACACTCCTGGGTATTTGCCCCAAAGACACAGATGTAGTGAAAAGAAGGGCCATATGCACCCCAATGTTCATAGCAGCAATGTCCACAATAGCCAAACTGTGGAAAGAGCCGAGATGCCCTTCAACAGATGAATGGATAAAGAAGATGTGGTCCATATATACAATGGAATATTACTCAGCCGTCAGAAAGGATGAATACCTAACTTTTACATCAACATGGTTGGGACTGGAGGTGATTATGCTAAGTGAAATAAGTCACGCAGAGAAAGTCAATTATCATAGGGTTTCACTTATTTGTGGAACATGAGGAAGAGCATGGAGGACACTAGGAGAAGGAAGGGAAAAATGAAGGGGGGGAACGGGAAGGAGAGATGAACTATGAGGGACTCTGGACTCTGAGAAACAAACGGAGGGTTCTAGAGGGGAGGGGGGTGGGAGGATGGGTTAGCCCGGTGATGGGTATTAAGGAGGGCACGTACTGCATGGAGCACTGGGTGTTATACGAAAACAATGGATCGTGGATCACCACATCAAAAACTAATGATGTACTGTATGGTGACTAACATAACATAATAAAATTTTAAAAAAAAGTGTCTTCGGATATACTCTTACATAATCTTCATAAAAACCATATTGTTCAACACAACACGTGTATTATTTCCATTGTATAAATGAGAAATGGGGCTGAGAGAGTCCCAGACTGTCCAGGCACCATTTACAAACAAGGTAAATGATAATCAAGGCTGAAATTAGAATCTACATGACTCTAGGATGTGCATCTTCCTACTACGCAACTATTGCTCCCCTAAAAGGCTTTTGACTTGGAGAACTTCACTGAGACCCTCTACACATCACTGTCTTCATCTGTATAATGGGAATGAAAATTACGCTTCACGGAGATGTCGAGTTGGTTTCGGAAGGTTTTTTTTTTTCTCTCGAAAGCTGTCCATTTTATCTGTTTTCAAATGCACTGGATATTATTTGTAGTGTTCTCATGATTTTTAAATTTTTTTACTATCTGTTGTTATATGCCCTTCTTATTCATTCTACTTGTGGTTCATGTGTGCCTTCTCTCTCCTCAACCAGCAATGCCAGCGATTTCCCCATTATATTGGTCTTCTCTAAGAATCAACTTTTGGTTTTTGGTCTTTTCTGGTATTTTTTTGTTTTCCATTATTTTCTTTCTCTTATCTTTCCATCCTCTGCTTACTCTACAAGCTAATTCTCTGTTCTGGTTCTAACTTCTTGTGGATTTTTTCATTTATTACTTTTAATGTCCTATTTTCCATTATGATTTCTTCTTAACCCATTAATTAATTTTAAGGTCATTTTTTTAAGTTTCCAATCTAAAGTAGAAGGGGTAATAAATATCTTTATATTGCATTGCAGTATTACTGTATTTTGTTTAGAAAAGATATTTTGCATAATATCGACTATGATTTATTTAGAATTTTTAGAATATATATTCATTTATACAAATTCATTGAGTTTATTCTTTGCTTAAATATGGTAAATCTTTATAAGTATTCAACATTTGCTTGGAAATAATAAAATTCTAAGTTAGGTTCATAATTTCACTTACATCAAGCTTATTAGATAAGTTTTCCGAATTCTCTAATCTCTAATTTTTGTCTTCTTGACTTAGCACTTACCTAATTTTTTTCACTATATTTCCAACCCTTCTATGATTATCTCTTGTAAACATTACAACTGCATTTAAAAGAAATCCAGTATAAGGATATTTGTTTTTAGTAGGTATGTTTAATAGGTTTTTACTGTAACAATTGCATTTAAATTTCATTTTGATTTTTTTAATTGATTTCTCTTAACCATTGTTTCTTCCATAGTTTCCCTCTTTTCCTGCCTTACTAGTTTGACTCTCTTATTCTTTTTCCCTCCACTAGTACATATTTTTAAGAGATTACATTTACATTTTTAAAAAAGATTTATTTATTTTATTTGGGGGTGAGGGAATGCATGCCTGTGAGTGGAGGGAGAGGCAGAGGGAGAGAATCTTCAAGCAGATACTCCCTTAGTGTGAAGCCCAATGTGGGGCTTGATCCCATGTCCCTGAGATCATGACCTGAGCCAAAACCAAGAGTCAGAAGCTTAACTGACTGAGCCACCCAGGTGACCTACACTCACATTTTTAACACCTATAATTAACAAGCTGCAAAACTAATTATAATCTCCATTTCCTTCTGGAAACAAACAAAAGAATGTACAGGGCTTTTGTCTAACAGTTCTCATACCCCCTTTTATGTTATTTATCTAGAATTTTAGCTTTTGAAGATTTTAGTTTTAGTAAAATTTGCTTAAGTATAACTTCTGTTATACATGTGTATGTACACACACACACATTGCACAAATCCTAAGTGTACAACTTCCAGTATAATTGACAAAATTATACTATTTCCTTTATTTCTTTCAAACATATTTTAAAGTCTCCTTCATATCTTTTTTGTAATGGAAGGTTGTTTAGGTAATTCATTCCTCATTCTGTCATATTTGCGGCTTCCTTCCCTCATTAATTGATGTAGTTTATAATTTCTGACTGTGCTCTCACATTTACCACGTTGCCTTCCATGCAAGTCTCATGTGTCCTGGGTCCTGACAACTGCATGTTTATTTCTGAAGTGGCTCTGTGGATTATATCCAGTCTGGGACACACTTTTTTTAGTGTTCACATTTCTCAATTTATGGTTCCCATATCATAAAGGCACTGTGACATTAGAACCCGTATTACCCCAAAGTAATGGCTTCTGGCTTTGCTTTCCTATGTGTGACACTATTTCTACTCAAGGTCCTAAGTGGGCAACAGAGAAGTTTACAGCTTTCCCAGCCCAGCCTGGCAGTTTTTCTTGCCCCTACTCAGAGCCCATATAGCACTGCATAGCTCCAGAGAGAAAGCCTGGAGCTCTATCTCCCTCAGCACTTAAAACACTAGCTTCTCATTCTTCAGGCCTGCTTCCCTTCTGATGTGGCTCCTGGGCTCCTGGGTTTCCATGTGGTTCACTATTCTTGCTCTCATTTGTGGCACCTGGGGATTTCCCTCAAATTCAGCTGTGCATTAAACTTGTATTTGCATGTGTAGGGGATGCACATGGGAGGTATAAGGGGTGATAGGCAGGGAGAGAAGGTTTTCCATCAACACAGTGTAGTTTATTTTCTAGAAGTATGCTAAATAATTTTTAATGGGTTTTCCTTTTTATTTTTAATTGTGGTTAAAGACAGAACATAAAATTTAGCATTTAATTCACATTTTAAATTTTAACCATTTTAAATTGTACAGTTTAGTGATGTTAAGTATATTCACATTTATGTATGAAGCAATCTCCAAAACACCTTTCATTTTGCAAAACTGAAACTCCATACCCATTGAACAGCTCCCTATTCCTCACTTCTGCCTGCCTGCACCAATGACCATTCTTCCGTCTTTATAAATTTGACTATTCTAGGTATCTCCTATTAGTGAGGTATGTGTTGTATTTTTTGTGACTGGCTCATTTCAGTTACCATTATGTCTTCAAGATTCATCCAGATTGTACTATGTGCCAGAATTCCTTTAGGTCTGAATAATGTATCACTGTATGTATACACCACATTTTCTTTATCCATGCATATGTCAATTCACACTTGGGTTGCTTCCATCTTTTGGCTATTATGAATAATGCTGCCATGACCATAAGCATTCAAATACTTCTTGAGGACCTTGCCTTCAATTCTTTAGCATATGTACTCAGAAATGGAATTGTTAGAGGATATGTAATTCTACTGTAAAATTTTGTGAAACCACCACTCTTTCCATAGTGGCTGCACCACCTTACATTTCCATCAATAGTGCACACAGTTTCCAATTTCTCCACATCCTCCACAACAATTGTTATAGATAAATCTTTAATAGTGGCCACCCTAATGGGTATGAGGTGGTGTCTCATTATAATTTTGTTTTGCATTTCCTAATGATTAGGGATGTACAGTTTTTCATGTGCTTGTTGGCCAATTGTGCATCTTCTTTAGAGAACTGATTTTTTTTTTTAAGATTTTATTTATTTATTTGAGAGAGAGAGAATGAGAGATAGAGAGCACGAGAGGGAAGAGGGTCAGAGGGAGAAGCAGACTCCCTGCTGAGCAGGGAGCCCGATGTGGGACTCAATCCCGGGACTCCAGGATCATGACCTGAGCCGAAGGCAGTCGCTTAACCAACTGAGCCACCCAGGCGCCCGTAGAGAACTGATTTTTAGAAAAAAACTTTTTTACTGAAATTTAACAACAGATATTAGAAAAGCATGCCAACTGACTTAATGTTTTGTTTCCGATTTATTATAGTAGATTATGTAAGCAAATAGTTTTTGAGACAATTCAGAGTTCACCAAAATCATTATATTATCTCCATCATGAGTGGTATTATCATTCCACCTGGTGTCTTTTCAGGAAACAGCTATAGTTAGAGATCAGGATATATGGCTCCGAATTTCCCCAAAACTTGACCCTGAAATATCTGTAAACAGTGTATCTCAGATGTAAATCCAAGGTTAATGGTAGATTTTGCCATGAGAATTCTACTCCAAGTAACTGTATAAAACCTATCAACCAACAAAAATATAGTGAATGCTAGTTTACCACATAAATGGAAAATGTGTTGTAGGAATTTCTCATGGAAAACACATTTTTTTTTTTTTTTGCTTTCTTTCTAGCACAGAGCAACCAACCATAGTGGCTAAGTTAGATGAGGCCTGTCACTCAGCACAGAGAAGAGTGACAGGAAAACTGTCTTTTTTTGAAGGGGAATGGTAAAGAGTTTGAAAATATTCTAAGAATATTCTACAAACATAGAAGTTCTCTGTGTATTTTGTTTAGTTCTTCATGTTTTTCCCTAGGCATTATCTGTGCCTCACTTTTCTCTAGTAGTGAGTACACCTCAAGGCAAAATGCTCTAAATATATAAATAAAATGTAAGAATAAGTTAACATAAAAGAAGTAGTATATATTTCTATTAAAAAGTTGTATTATCTGTTATTTGCCAACAGTAGGAACAAAACTCTATTTTGGGGCCTGAGACCTCTAGACCTTCTACTGAGGATGAGAGAAATGCCTAATTTTAGTGCCCCCTTATCATTAGTATACATTTCTAATATGTTTTTAAGTTAATTCTGTGAAGTACAGGAAACTACATACACAGATTTTGTGACATATTCATAATTCCAGACAAGTAAACTTACAGTTTTCATCTATTGAAAAAAGAATCATAAGGGCTAAAACTGTAAAGCATTACATCCAGAAATATTTAATCAATTAACTCACTAATGAAGCTTGGCTGATGAAAATTATATACTGGGTGTTTTTAAAACAAGCTCTTTCAAGTTTTCATTTTAAGTAATAATTGCATTTCTTTTACATATTTCTTTGTAATTAGTGTATTTAAAATGTAGTCTGGATTTTCAGTCAAATACTATATAATGTACTTCTACTTCTTTGCAGTAATTCCCTAATAAAATGATTAATGATAACAGCATAATGATTAATAATAATACATTATACTTTATAGCTTCTAGGAGATACAAGTAATTAACAGATTTCGTTGCCTTCATCAGTTCTATGAGGCAGACAGAAAGAGAGAATATTATTCTTTTTATGGGAATTTAGGATACATCAGAGGTTAAGACCATATCAAATAATATTTACATAATTCCTATGTCCATGGATATGACAGGAGTTCATAAATGTGGGGAATATTTATTCATACAAATATTTCATTTATGTGCCTACTACAAACCAATGTAATCGGTCAAAAAGAGAAAAGTTTATAGCTTCCCAGACTGGTTACTGCCAATGATTACCAACTTTTATCATTACTTTGCTTAATTTTACTAAATTCCAGGAATGTACTCAAAGAAAACAATAGTTGCATGAAAGAATTTAAAGTGATATCAATTTATTGTGACTTGAAAATTTTCCTTTACTTAAGTTTCAGAGTTTGAAAATTACTGGGGTAGTTAAACAATATGCAATGGGAGAATTGCCTTGGAAATATGTAGTAACATCTGACTCAAGAGCCAACCTTCTATAGCTTAGGACAGAATTGGGTCTGGACCTGAATTTCCTAAAGTCTAGGCTTGAGTGCTTTCTACTCTAAGTTTGTGAAACATACAAGTGTAGCTTTATAGTGCCGCCTTATATCAGTATATGCTGCAAAGTAATATAGTTGTGAAAATCCATTTAAAAGACAGTTTAAAAGAACTGCAGTCATTGACTATAAAGGCATTCACGCTATAAGTTTAAAAATAAGACTTATTCTTTTGCTGTGCAAAAGGTTATTATTTTGGCATAGTCCCAATAATTTATTTTTGCTTTTGTTTCCCTTGCTTGAGGAGACATATCCATAAATATTGCTAAGGCTGATGTCAGATTACAGCCTATGTTTTCTTCTAGTTATTTTATGGTTTCAGGTCTCACATTTAGGTCTTTAATCCATTTTGAGTTTATTGTGTGTGGTGTATGAAAGTGGTCCGGTTTCATTCTTTTGCATGTAGCTGTCTAGTTTTCCCAACACCATTTATTGAAGAGACTCTTTTCCCCATTGTATATTCTTGCCTCCTTTGTCATATATTAATCGACCATAAAGCATGGGTTTATTTCTGGACTCTATTCTGTTCCACTGTCCTATGTACCTATTTTTGTGCCATACTCTTGTGATTACTACAGCTTTGTAATATACTTTGAAATCTGGGATTGTGATACCTTCAGCTTTGTTCCTTTTTCTCAAGACTGCTTTGACTCTTAGAAGTCTTTTGTGATTCCATATAAATTTTAGGATTATTTGTTCTAGTTCTGTAAAAATGCAGTTGGTATTTTGACAGGGATTGCAATGAATCTGTAGATTGCTTTGGATAGTATGGACATTTTAATGGTATTAATTCTTTTATTCCATGAGCATGATATAACTTTCTGTTTGTCTATGTCCTCTTTGATTTCTTTCATCATTGTCTCAGTTTTCAGAGTACAGGTCTTTCATCTCCTTGGTTAAATTTATTTTAAGGTCTTTTATTTTTATTTTTTTGATGCAACTGTAAATGGAATTGTTTTCTTCTCTTTCTGCTACTTTGTTATTAGTGTATAAAAATGCAATAGATTTCAGCATATTAATTTTGTATGCTGCAGCTTTACTGAATTCATTTATCAGTTTTAATAGTTCTTTGGAGTCTTTAGGGTTTCTATATATAGTATCATGTTATCTGCAAATAATTACCAATTTGGATGCCTTTTAATTCCTTTTCTTGTCTGACTGCTGCAATTAGGATTTCTAGTACCGTGTTGAATAAAAGTATTGAGAATGAACATCCTTGTCCTGTTCCTGATCTTAGAGGAAAAGCTTTCAGTTTTCACCACTGACTATGATATTACCTCTGGGTTTTTCATATGTAGACTTTATTAGTTTGAGGTATGTTTCCTCCTAAACCCACTTTGTTTAAAGTTTTTATCACAAACAAATGCATTCTGTCAAATGTTTTTTCTGCATCTATTGAAATAATCATATGGTTTTTATCCTTCTTCTTGTGAATGTGATGTATCACAAGGAATGGTTTATGAATATTGAACCATGCTTGCATCCCTGGGATAAAAACTTTTGCACAGCAAAGGAAACCATCAACAAAATAAAAAGGCAATCTAGTGAATGGCGGCAGATATCTGCAAATGATATACCTGATAAAGGGTTAACATCCAAGATATAAAAAGAATTTACACAACTCAATACTAAAAACCAATCTGAAGTTAAAAAAAAATGGGCAGAGCGCCTAAACAGACATTTTTCCAAAGAAGACATCCAGACAACTCAATACCAAAATCCAATCTTAAGTTAAAAAAAAAAATGGGCAGAGCACCTAAACAGACATTTTTCCAAACAAGACATCCAGATGGTCAACAGACACATGAAAAGATGCTCAATATCAATAATCATCAGGGAAATGCAAATCAAAACCACAATGAAATAGCTCCTCACACCTGTGAGAATGGCTAGTATCAAAAAAATAAGATATAACAAGTGTTGATGAAGACATGGAGAAAAGAGAACCATTGTGCACTGTTGGTGGGAATATAAACTGGTGCAGCCCACTATGGAAAACATGGAGGTTCCTCAAAAAACTAAAATAGTTGATCCAGTTATTCCTCTACAAGGTAATTACCCCAAGAAAACCAAAACACCAATTTGAAAAGATAGATACATATACGTATATGTTTACTGCAGCATTATTTACAATAGTCAAGATATGGAAGCAACCCAAGTGTCCAAAATAGATGATTAGATGAAGATATGGCATACAGACGACAATGGAATACTACTCAGACATAAAAAAAAATGAGATCTTGCCTTTTGTGACAACATGGGTGGACCTCATGGGTATTATACTAAGTGATATGAGTCAGAGAAAGACAAATACCATATGATTTCACTTATATGTAGAATTTAAAAACGAACAAGTGAACACACTAGCAAAAAAAAACAGATTCTTAAATACAGAGAACAGACTGGTGGTTGCCTGAGGAGAGGTTGGCTGGGGGATGGAGGAAATAGGTAAATGGGATTAAAAGGTATAAACTTCCAGTTATAAAATAAGTAAGTCACACAGATGAAATGTATAGCATAGGTAATATAATCAATAATAAAAAAAGGTCTCATTATGAAATTGTATTTTATGTTCTTATGGTATATAAAGGATGACATACCTGCCCCAGGCTGCCTCATTCGTAGATGCTTTATTAACTGGAACACAGGAGGAGTCAATGACAGTTGATTTGTTCATCTTGTAGCAGAAACCGCAGTCTGGATCCAACATACATTCATTACAGTAACTGTAAAATAAAGAGTTATATCACGTTAAAGACAACTGATGTTCTTCTACATTTTCCATTACACTTTGCAGGAAGCTTGGGGCCACGGCACTCATGTTAGCCATGGCAAAGGGACATGTGCTGAGGCTGCTGGGAGCTGGTAGGTCTCCCCACCTGTCTCTCCCCTGGCTACAGCAACTGCAGAAGCCACTTTGAGATGGAGGGATGCTTGGATCTGAGACACTGGGTGTAAAAGATCCCCAGCTGTCCCTCAGCAAATCAACGTTTGCTTTTCTAAGCCACTGAGATTTGTTACCAAAGCATGGACTGGCCCAATGTGACCCAGTGGAGTTGTTCCAAATTGTACCAAAGCATTTATTTCTCTTAACTGTCTCCATTCTGTATCTTATCTTTTAAAAGTGGAAAACATATTTCCCAATATATATACTGAAATAGAAAATTCAGAGAATGAAAACATTACATCTGAAGAAAAAAGTTAAAAACAAAAATATCACCACCCCAATAATGGTCAATGTTAACATCTTGGGAGGACATCTGTACTCTTAACAAATCTACACAGAGTACCAACTATATGCTAGGCTTAATTTAAAATAAGTTGGTATGGGAAAAAAGGCTAACTTTCTCTAAGTTAATTGCATCTACTGGTTGGATCACAGAGCCATAATCAATTAATCATTGCTCACATAACAGCAGTGTCCTAACTGCAGAAAACTCTAAAGAGGCAAAATCCTTTAGAGGGCAGGGTTTTCCAACCTAAGTCTACAAAGTATTTGTAAATGTGTTTTCTTGCTGTCAAATTCATTTGCCAGACAATTCTGGAGTACCTCAAACATGGCAGGCACACACAGGGCACTGTAGACACTAAGATGAATAGGACAAAGTCCCTGCTCCTGGGTAGATAAAAGGCAAGGACAGGAACAGATATACAAATAAATAAATGGCAGTGTAATAGAAATTAGTGTGAGCTACTCTAAGGACAGAGGCCTGTTCATTTGCCCGTAAGAGCTGGGGATAGTTTGGGAGGAGATACTTGACATAGATCATAAAAGAAATTTACCATGCAAAGAGGTAGAGGGCAGGGCGTTTCAGAGGACTGCTTATTCTACAATTAAAGATCAGTCAGCACAGACTTATTATTGACTGTGTACAAGTAATTATATGATGGGGTGTGGGGGAGAAACAGGGTAAGTACGACTTTAGGCATCCAAAAATGAGGTGAATCCTCAAAATCAAAATACTTCTTTGATTAATTTAGCTAACTGGGAAAACACTGGCATTGTTTAAAAACAAGATTATCATTTCAGCCTCCTTCTGTAAACTTTTCCTTTGCAAACAGCCATCCTTAATTTTAAATGAGACTTCAGACCCCTTGAGGCATAGCTTGGAGATATTGAGGATTCAGTTCCAGACCACTGCAATAAAGCAAATACCACAATAAATGAGTTTTTTGGTTTCCTGGTGCATATAAAAGTCATGTTTACTCTATACTGTAGTCTACTGTGGGTACTATAGCATTTTATCAAAAAAAAAAAATACCAATGTACATATCTTAATTTAAAAATACATTATTGCTAAAAAATGCTACCATCACCTGAGCTTTTAGCAAGTCAAATCACTGATCATAGATCACCATAACAAATCTAATAATAATGAAAAAGTTTGAAATATTATGAGATTTACCAAAACGTGACAGATACGAAGTGAGCAAATGCTGTTGGAAAAATAGTGCCGACAGACTTGCTTGATGCACGGTTGCTGCAAACCTTCAATTTGTAAAAGACACACTATTCTGTGAAATGCAATAAAGTGAAGCACAGGAAAACGAGGTATACCTGTACAAAAGCAAAAGAGAGGGCTTTGAAAGCCTACTGAAAGGTCAATATACTTTAGAGAGGTGATGCAGTGTTGCAAATATAAAAGGGTCCACACCTGTGATAAGCAAAAGAAACAGAACAACAGGAAGCTTTAGAGGTACTTTAAGCTTCCAGCTTTCACAACTAGACAGGGCTAATCTGGAAAGGAAGGGAATTCCTGCTAGCACTTTGTTGGTTTCTTCCACCCATTTGAGGTAGAATCTAACAACCCCGATTTTTCCAATGGCTTTAAATGATACTTATTTAGGAAAGGTCAACTTATCCAATGGTAGAGAAATGACTCTATTTCTTTAAAAATAAGTAATTCCTATAACAGGCCAAAAAAAGTAATGATGAAGGCTAAGAGTTACGGAGAACCTACCACACGAGTGTGTCAGACATTACAAGGTGTCACTGATGATGCTTTGCCTCCTCCATCCCTTTCAGTCATCTGACTCTGACCACAACCTCCCGTTCTTCCAGCTTGCTTATAAATGATCCCAGCTCTGCCCTGGTGATTCGTTCAATACAAATATGTGCCAGGCACTATTCTGGGGGTTGGGCCACATTAGTAAACAGAACAGATTCCCTGCCCTCGTGGAGCTGTCTGTCAGACCTCCTGGTGACTCTGGTTCATTGACCCCTCTACTTGCTCCCTATTCATTAGTTTTTTACTTTCTTTGGTTCATCCTTATCTAGCTCATGTACCATGGCCTATCATTTCAACATCCTAAATTTCCTTGCCCATTTCTTTCCATCTCACCCGACTAGCAAAAATCCTAGCCATATGTGAATATCAATGTTTGCCTTTTCTATGCCTTCCCCACCGACCCGAATGCAGCTGAGGGAATCACACAACAGGGCAGCTCAGTAGTTCTCTAGAATACACTGCTACCAGCCTCCAAAGGATCCTCAATGGCCTGATATTCCTAATAATTTTCTGTAGTCAACTCCACACAAGGACTTTTCAACCACATTACATGGGGACTATTCTTCAAATCTCCAATGCTCTATCCTTTTGGTCACTTCATATCCAGCTTCACCTCAAGTCTACCTTCACATAGAAAACAGATGAAAGTGGTAAAGATGGTAGCTTTATAATCTTACAGCAAACATAGAAATAATCATACTTTTCTCTGCTCCAGTAACAAAGAGAAATTGTTTTTCTTCTCTATCTGGGCTTTCCTTCCATTCCATCTCCTTAGCCCATTTCCAACCCTTTTGATTACTGCTCCTCATTTCTCTTAACGTCTGTTGTCTTAAGGTGGAAGATTAGCTTTCTGATTTGGTATCTTTCTTCCTTTTTACTGTAGAAAGTTGTAACTATGAATTTCCCTCTGAACACTGCTGTACTTACATCCCACATTTGGTATGTTTGGTCTTCATTTTCATTCATCTCAAAGAATTTTCTAATTTTCCTGTGACTCCTTTGACCCACTGGATTAAGAAGTGTTATTTAATTTTTACGTATTCATGAATTTCCCAATTTTTTTGTTAGTGATTTTTAGTTTCACTTCACTGTTATCAGAAAACACATAATTCGTATGATTTCAGACCTTTTAAAATTTATTGAGGTTTGTTTTGTGGCCTGGCATATAATCTATCCTGGAGAAACTTCCTTGTACACTTAAGGAGTTGTATATTCTGTTGGTAGCAAAGTATTCTCAAAATGTCTGTTAGATCTGGATGATTTGTAGTCAATACACTAATTTTCTTTTGGGAGGGGATGTTTTAGATCCTCTTTATTCTTTTTTTTTTAATTTAAATTTTAGTTAACATACTGTGCAGTATTGGTTTTAGGAGAATTCAGTAATTCATCACTTAAATATAACACCAAGTGCTCATCACAAGCGCCTCCTTAATACCCATCAGCCACCAAGCCCATCCCTCAACCACCTCCCTCCATCAACCCTTAGTTTGTTCTCTATTTTTAAGAGTCTCTTATGGTTTGTTTCCCTCTCCCCCACCATTATGTTCATCAATTTTCTTTTTTAAAAACTTATTTATTTATGTATTTATGGACAGCACAAGTGGGAGGGGCAGAGGGAGAGAGAGAATCTCAAGCAGACTCAATACTGAGTGTGGAGCATGACAGAGGGCTCGATCCCAGGACCCCTGAGATCATGACCTGAGCCAAAACCAAGAATCAGATGTTTAACGGCCTGCACCCCATCTATTTTCTTTCTTAAATTCTACATGAGTGAGATCATATGGTATTTGTCTTTCTCTGACTTATTTCACTTAGCATAATACACTCTAGCTCCACCTACATCATTGTGAATAAGATTTCATTCTTTTTGATGGCTGAGTAATATTCCATTACATATATATACATACATATGTATGTGTGTATATATATACGCACACACATATACATAGATACACACATACACCACATTTCCATATCTTTATCCATTCATCAGTCGATGGACATTTGGGCTCTCTCCATAGTTTGGCTATTGTTGAAAATGCTGCTATGAACATTGGGGTGCATGTACCCCTTTGAATATGTATTTTTGTATCCTTTGGGGTAAATACCTAGTAGTGCAATTACTGGATCGAAAGGTAGTTCTATTTTTAACTTCCTGAGAAACCTCCATACTGTTTTCCACAGGGGCTGCACGAGTTTGTATGCCCACCAGCAGTATAAAAGGGTTCCCCTTTCTCCTCATCCTCACCAACATCTGTTGTTTCCCGTGTTGTTAATTTTGGCCATTCTGACAGGTGCGAGGTGGTATCTCATCATGGTTTTGATTTGTATTTCCCTGATGATGAGTGACGTTGAGCATCATTTCATGTATCTTTTGGCCATCTGGATGTCTTCTTTGGAAAAGTGTCTGTTCATGTGTTTTGCCCATTTCTTAACTGGATTATTTGTTTTTTTGGGTGTTCAGTTTGAAAAGTTCTTTATAGATTTTGGAAACTAACCCTTTATCAGATATATTGTTTGCAAATATGTTCTTCCATTCCATAGGCTGCCTTTTAGTTTTGTTGATTGTTTTCTTCTCTGTGCAGAAGCTTTTTATCTTGATTTAGTCCCGATAGTTCGTTTTTGCTTTTGTTTCTCTTGCCTGTGGTAACATGTCTAGTAAGAAGTTGCTATGGCTGAGGTCAAAGAAGTTATTGCCTGTGTTTTCCTCTAGGATTTTGATGGTTTCCTGTCTCACATTTAGGTCTTTCATCCATTTTGAGTTTATTTTTGTGTGTGGTGTGAGGAAATGGTTCAGTTTCATTCTTTTGCATGTTGCTGTCCAGTTTTCCCAACACCATTTGTTGGAGACACTGTCTTTTTTCCACTGGATAGTCCTCCCTGCTTTGTCAAAAATTAGTTGACCATATAGTTGTGGGTCCATTTCTGGGTTTTCTATTCTATTCCACTGATCTGTGTGTCTGTTTTTGTGCCAATACCATACTGTCTTGGTGACTAAAGCTTTGTAATATAGCTTGAAGTCCAGAACAGTGATGCCTCCAGCTTTGCTTTTCCTTTTCAAGATTGCTTTGGCTATTTGTGGTCTTTTGTGGTTCCATATAAATTTTAGGATTTTTTGTTCTAGCAATGTGAAAAATGCTGGTGGTATTTTGATAGGGATTGCACTGAACGTGTAGACTGTTTTGAGTAGCAAGATACAAAATCAATGTAGAGAAATCTGTTGCATTTCTATATACCAGCAATGAAGCAGCAGAAAATCAAAGAATGTTATGTCTTCTAAAAGGGATACCCTGACTTTCTTTTAAACTTTTGTTTTCTAATTCTAAGAAGTTTCAGAAGAGGCAATATTTATGATTATGGTTTCTATAATGGAAAGATATTTATGAGGTGCTCACTATTAAGAACTTACCATTATATTTAAAAACAGTACAATGCTAATGAAAGAATGTATCTCTCAGTGTAATGCTATTATAGTTGTCCCTATGATCCAAATTGTGACATTAACGAGGAACTCTCTAGCCACCCTATGCCTTGAAATATCAGCAAGTTCTCAATAAATAAAAGAGATAGTGTTAGAAGTACTATGCAGATATCAGCAGCTCCTATCTGGTAAGTGTGCCTAGTGAAATGCATAACAGGAGTGTGTGTTATAGAGATTTTTAGGGACACACCAGTGTTTATACAAATACAATCACAAAGACATAAAATAGGCTCTTTTAATATAAGTTTTCAAATGGTGATGATAATAACAGATAACATAAAACACTTACTCTCAATTTACTGACTGAAAAGTTGCATATAAATGTGTATGTTTGTTTGTATAATACACACATTTCTTTACCTAAATACACATATGTACATATACAAACATGCACATACATGCCATTTTATATTTGCAAAGTTGAAGCTGAGATTTGTGTTTTTAACTATGTTAACCAAAGGTTCATGTAGTATAATAGGAAAATACTTAGCCCTATTGAAAGAGATAGCCTTGGCAGATTGAGCTCTCTTGTTTTTACCTCCCCTGTAGAGAGTTTATTGTGAACTTTTCTGAGATAAAATGGGAGAACCAGTCCAAGAATTCATAAAAGATTAGACAGTTACAAAAAATTAGAGGCTAAGGTACCAGTAAATGCTAAAAAGGAATGGAAGGAAAGAAGCCTACTCTGAGAAATAGGTTAAATTCACCCCCTTTAATAGTATACCAAAGAGCAAGAGCTTGTGATTGCTTTTAATCTGCAGGCCTTACTGCTGTGAATCTTTTGCATCTAACTCAGGACTCCATTGTATTCTTAGCCTCACTTTCTAAGGGGAAGAGATGAGAAATAGGACTATGTTCCAGATACTTGGAATTAAGACTTATGTTCCAAAATCCATTTGTGTATGGATTTGATCAGAGAGACATGAATTATAGGGAATAACTTACAGCTTGATGCAAGCCTCAACCCTGTGATCTCATGGACCAATATATAGCGAAGCAAGGTGTAACCTGTGTAACGGAACTGCAGAGAGAACTAGTAAATCTGCTGTCAATATAAGTGACATTCATTCTTCACTTTACATACTCAGCAGGTATCTCTTGAACAGTTGTCAGGTAACATGGAAATCACTAGGATTAAAAGATATACAAGACAAAAATCTCTCCCTTGAGAAGGTCACAGTGCAGTAAGAGAAGGCAAACATATCGTAAACCCTTAGAGATAATAATGCGATGGGCAGTAATAATGGTAGTCTTTTGTGAGCCTCTGACAGCACAGTGATCTATCTAATTTTGCTAGGGTCAAGAAGTTTTACAGAGGAGGTGATGCCAAATGTGAGTCTTGGAAGGAAATATGTAGGAAAATAAAGGTGGAAAGTAATAGTCCAGACAGAGAAAACAACAGGGAAAAGCATAAGAGCTTGTCCTCCTCGACTCCTGCAGTTCATATGGACGGGAGAGAGCCCATGGCACCTGGGGAGAAATAGCAAGACAAGATTGCCATGCTAAGAGGGGTAGATTGTGCCATAGTGAGGAGTTGGATCTTCATCATACAGACAGGGGGATGCTACTGCAGAGTTTAAATAGGGGAGAGATCTGATCAGGTGAGATGTAAGGCAGTAGAGGGGATGGAGTGGCACCTGTCTGGGGGCAGGAGGACGTGTTAGAAGACAGATGGAAGAGCTGAGATGAGAGGTGATAAGGATGGAGAGCGGGGAACCACACACACTTTGGGGACAAACTTGAGGGACCTGTGGCTATTTAAATGTAGGCATTCTGGATCACACTCAGGTTTTTAAATTGTGAGACATAAAAGAACAGCAGCTTTGACAGGAAACCCAAAGATCGAGCTCTAGGGGTGTTGAGATCGAGGTACTTATGAAACATCCAGAGAACTGGGCAGTTGCAAGTATGGGCCTGGCACTTAGGGAAGGGAAGCAAACTGGAGAAACAGTTCATGGAGTCTCAGCGTGTCAGTGATAGCAAAGGTCACGTAAGGGTGATGCTTTGCAGCAAAAGTGTACAGCATGAAGGGACACTGCCAAGAAGAGGAGCAAAGCAGAAAGGACCAAGAGGAGAAGGAAAAGACTAAGAAGCAGCAGTCTGAGGAAAGGAAGAAACATAAAGGGACTAGTGTTAAGGGGTAAGGAAATGCCAGGAACAAGGGAAACATTGTAGGAAAATTTATCACAGATCAATAAATTAAGATTAGGAGAGCGCCCAGAGCTAACGAGAAGACCCTTGGCAACCTCAGAACAGCTTTCACGGAGCGGTGAGGCATGGCCCGCTTCATGGAGTCAGTGCCAGCAGCTCCCCAGATTGTTAACATAATTTCCAATCACTTAGGTAATTTTTTTTTTTTTTAATTCTGAGAAGTTCCCTACTTACGCAGTCCAAATAAGGGAGAGGGGTCACCTGACATCCACACGCTGGCCAAGAAAGAAGGCAGGAGTCCTGGAGTTTTGTTTGTAGTACGCACGCAGACGCCCAGTCCTGCAGAGGGCTACAGCAAGGCGGGCTGTCGTGGCTTCAACCCAGCCCTGCATCCCTGCCCCCCCCCACCCCCGGGGTGTTCTCTGGTTGATTTGGTTCCAAGTCACCTGCTGAAAGCAGCAGGGCAGTTAGGAGTGAGGAGAGGGTGGTAGGGAAAGTTTAGAGTAGCTGTCTTGGGACACAGAGTGCCATTATTGCACGAAGTAGGGTGTGAAATTCATGCATGAGGAACAAGTGAGTGAACACAGTTCCTTGCAGGCAACGGAAGTGGGCCTGAGCCAGCAGCTGGCCCTCATGGCCACCATTTGCCACCGCCGACTGTCCGCAGGCTAGGCCCTGCCAGAGACAGGCATTGTCAGACCAAACACTGTCCCTAATGCTCCATCTCATTGGGTTTAATGACACATACTTAAAAACAAATGGACCATTTTCTAGAGGGCTGAGTTCACACTCGACTTCACAGAGTAGAAACTAAAAATGTTCTAAATTAACCCAAATCAATTTTTTAAAGATTTGCTGAGGAGAGAGAAGAGGGCACCTTCACTTAAGCCCCTGGTGCCATGTGAAACATGTAAAGAATTGTTTAAATGAAAACAGGCCGTTCTTTCTTTCCTTAGACACTAAGCTGACTCTTATTCTGCTCTTTTTCACTTTAATTGGAAACATTTTAAAGTTTCAGGACCAGTTTTCTAAATATGTAACACTTATTTTTCTCCCTTTCTAAAAAGGTCAGAAATTGAAAACTTAAATCTTCCTTCCCTTCAACTAGCAAGAAACGAACTGTTTGGTTCTAACTGTAATTTTATTATCTAGATTATATATTTTCCCATCTGTTTAGAGTGTCTAGTATGCTCTGCATTCAGTTCCCCTAGCAATTTCTAGAAGAGCAGCATCATCAGCTATTATATAACCTCCCCAAGTGAAAGTATCCACAATCAAGAACAATAGCATGAATTCTGGGCACACTTATTTACCACAAATTCTCTCTAAATATCATAATGTCCTGGCACTAAGAAATTTCACAGGATGTGATTTAAAAGAGGACGCTCTCTCAATGCGGCTTTTTTCTTTAGGCTTCAAGGAAATTAGCCCTTCTAGCTGGTGTTTCTGAAAGTGAGTTATCAAAATTACTAACCAATTTCATTTGGGTTGTGGACTGAATGTTTGCAAATTGTCCACTTTAGCCTCTAGCAGTTTAAAAACTGCGCTCAGGTTAAGGAACCCTCTGGCAATTAGATTGACCATCTTTCTATTTCATTCTAAAAATGACTCAGATATTCACTTCAACCCACCCACCCAAAATTATTCTCCATAAATGGGCAGAACAGGCTAATGAACCTACAGTAATGCCTTGAATTATAGAGCTGTCATGCTTTGACTCATTCAATAAACATATTTTAAGGAACCAGCCTACAATGGGGTGTTGCAGATAACAGTTGATAAACATGGTCTTTTCCCTTGGGATACAGACCTCACAGTCGATTTTGCAAACGAGTCAGTAAAGAACATTGGAATTCTATGATGGAGGTGTGCACAAAGCAAAGAGGAGGGCCATCTCTATCAACGGTACTACATACTGATTTGTCTGAAATTTGAAGTATTTTGTATCAATAGGAAGGTATCCTCATTTTAATTCATTCAGCAATTCCTTTTATAAAGCACAGTCCTTTTGTAAATACCTTCTTAATTCATTTCTTTTGTAAATTTAGTTTCTTAGAGTAGAGCACACTTATACTTTCTGCCCTTGAAATCAGCATGCAAGAGTAAATACTTGTGAGATGTCACAGCATTATAATGTTTTACACTGTTAAAGTTTGTGAGAATGAAGAGTTAGCGTATATGTATTTTTTTTTTTTCCTTCATGTAGAATCTTGCAACTGGGTAGTTTCTTAGAGATCATGTGCTCTTGAAATGGAAAACTTGAAGTCCAGAATTTAGAACTCACCCCAGGTCACAGTGTGAAAGAGGATAAATGGGGCCTAATTAGCCAGTTTGCTTTCACACAAAAATGTTTTCATCTGTGCTTACAATATTCTTTTTTTTTTTTTTTTTGTTAAGATTTTATTTATTTATTTGACAGAGAGAGACAGGAGAGAGGGAACACAAGCAGGGGGAGTGGGAGAGGGAGAAGCAGGCTTCCTGCTGAGCAAGTAGCCTGATGTGGGGCTCGATCCCAGGACCCCGGGGCCACAACCCGAGCCGAAGGCAGATGCATAATGACTGAGCCACCCAGGTATCCCTGTGCTTAGAATATTCTTATGAGCATTCATCTAGTGCCACTATATTTAAGTTTTCAGTCTTTATACGTATAAGATGTGACATAAATTCATCAGGTCATGTTCAAGAAAGCCTTAAAGAGTAAATCACAAATAAAAAATAGACATTTCTAGATGTTATTCATTTTTCATGCCATTTGTTAGAGCCACAGTTATGATACACGCTCTCTGTAAAAGGCCAATTAGCAGATTCCCCAGGATATTTAACGTTTTGTGTTACCTTCTAAATGTCAAGTTGAAGTTAGAAATATTGTTACAGTTGGGAGAATTTTGCCATAAAATAGTCTTTATGATGAAAAGAATTTCAGGTCAAGAATGTGGTAGGAAATTTTATCTTGCTTCTGGAAGCCTGAGTGACTCTAAGTCCAAATGACTCAGTGGTGGCAAGGAAATGGAATACTGTTTCATACTTGGCCTCTTTTTACTGAGTGACCCATCTGAACTGGTATGGAGGGCAAAGTATGGAGTAGTAGAGAGGAGAGCTTCTCAAGTTTTTTCAGTAAGGGAAAGGCTTGAGCCTGCACATTTTCTGTGGTATATTCTAGGAGAGGTTGGAAAGTAGAAAGAGAAGAAAATAACCAATTGAACAAGGTGTTGGTGTGGGTGAAGACCAGAGGGATCGAAATTAAAAGCCCTGGTGGAGGAACGACATTTTGCAGAGCTTGGAAGAAAAGAGTGAAGACAGACCTGGCTACTGAGATCTTTGTTCATGTCTGAGTTTAAAGCTGAGAATGTTCCTACATAGTCCCTTCAGTTTTCACCACAAGCAAGACAATGCCATCTTGTAAGAGATGGGTGGGGGGATAGGATTGGATTAGAGGAGAGTTGTGGGTGTTTGAGACATCAGTTATGGGTTGGGGAAAGGCACTGAACAGGGACAGGTAAAAGTTCCCTGATTAGCAGTGAGGATACAGCTGTGGTTGAATACTGTGAATGTGTACTTTTATCAGTGTGCCTGGTTGCATTAATTCTCCACAAGTACAGAGCAACCTAGATGCAGAAAGAAAAGAAGATGGTAGGAAAGTGTCAAACATAAAAGTTTAGAGGTGATATACAGAAGTACCAAAATACAAAGATTTGGAGGGTCTGGTCAGAATGGTTAAGGAGATTTCACCATGAAAGTGACAGAGAAGGATGAAGAGCCATGGAGTGACTGAAAGTTCAGGAAGAAAGGATATGAAAAGTCTCTGAGGTAGAAAAGCAATTGTCCTAGGATAAGGAAGTGAGATCTTGAAGGGAAGGAGTGAGAAATATGCATATGTATGTGTTCTAGATCAGGGATCAGCAAACTTCCTGTAAAGGATTAGATAGTAAATATTTGTGGCTTTGCAGGCCCTATGAATCCTGTTAAAACCTCTTGGCTCTGCTGCTGAAGCTTGAGAGCCATCATAGACAGTAAGTAAACAATGGGTATGGCTGTGTTCTAGGAAAACTTTATTTGAAAAACAGATGGTCGTCTGATTTGTCTCAAGGGCTGTAGTTTCCTGACCTCTGTTCTAGATTATGACAACTTCCAGGATGTGACAAACTTAAGTGTAAGTGCACAGGTTATTAGAAAACAGGGGGCTAAGATGCTTTAAGATTAGTGTATCAAGACCCACAACTCTATGGTCAACTAATCTTTGACAAAGCAGGGAAGAATATCCAATGGAAAAAAGACAGTCTTTTCAACAAATGGTGTTGGGAAAACTGGACAGCCACATGCAAAAGAATGAAACTGAACCATTTCCTCACACCATACACAAAAATAAATTCAAAATGGATGAAAGACTTAAATGTGAAACAGGAAACCATCAAAATCCTAGAAGAGAAGACAGGCAGCAACCCCTTCCACATTGGCCTCAGCAAATTCTTACTAGATAAGTCTCCAGAGGCAAGGGAAACAAAAGTAAAAATGACTACTGGGACTTCATTAAGATAAAAACCTTCTGCACATCAAAGGAAACAATCAACAAAACTAAAAGGCAACCATTGGAATGGGAGAACATATTTGCTAATGACCTATCTGATAAAGGGTTAGTTTCCAAAATCTATAAAGAACTTTTCAAACTCAACACCCCAAAAAACAAATAATCCAGTTAAGAAATGGGCAAAACACATGAACAGACACTTTTCCAAAGAAGATATCCAGATGGCTAACAGACACATGAAATGATGTTCAACATCATTCATCATTGGGGAACTGCAAATCAAAACCACAATAGATACCACCTCACACCTGTCAGAATAGCTAAAATTAACAACACAGGAAACGACAGATGTTGGTGAGGATGTGAAGGGGAACTCTCTACCTTGCTGGTGGGAATGCAAACTGGTGTGGCCACTCTGGAAAACAGTATGGAGGTTCCTCAAAAAGTTAAAAATAGAACTACCTTACAATCCAGCAATTACACTGGATACAAAAATACAGATTCAAAGGGGTACATGCACCCTGATGTTTATAGTAGCATCATCAACAACAAACTATGGAGAGAGCCCAAATGTCCACTGGCTGATGAATGGATAAAGAAGATGTGGTGTGTGTTTGTGTGTGTGTGTACACACACACACAAACACACACACAGACACAGAATGGAGTATTACTCAGCCATCAAAAAGAATAAAATCTTGCCATTTGCAACGATGTGCATGGAGCTAGAGGGTATTATGCAAACTGAAATAGGTCAGAGAAAGACAAATACCATATGATTTCCTCATATGTGGAATTTAAGAAACAAAACAAATGAGCAAAGAAAAAGAGAGAGAAACCAAGAAACAGAATCTTAACTACAGAGAACTCATGGTTCAGAGGGGAAGCAGGGAGGGGGGAGACAGGTGATGGGGATTAAGAGTACACTTATCATGATGAGCACTGAATAATGTATAGAAGTGTTGAATCACTATATTGTATACCTGAAACTAATATAACACTGCATATTAACAATAGTGGAATCCAAAAAATAAGCTTAATTTAAAAAACAAAAGAATGTGTATTCTGCCAATTTTTATTTTTATTTTTTTAAGATTTTATTTATTTACTTGACAGAGAGAGATGGAACACAAGCAGGGGGAGTGGGAGAGGGAGAAGCAGGTTCTCCACGGAGCAGGGAGCCTGATGCAGGGCTCGATCCCAGGACCCTGGGATTATGACCTGAGCTGAAGGCAGACGCTTAACGACTGAGCCATCCAGGCGCCCCTATTCTGCCAATTTTATATGAAATGTTCTTTATGTATCTATTAAGTCCATCTGGTCTAAAGGGTTGTTTAAAGCCAGTGTTTCCTTATTGATTTTCTGTCTGGATAATCTAACCATTGATGTAAGTGGGGTATTAAAGTCCCCTACCATTATTGTATTATTACCAATTTCTCCCTTTATGTCTGCTAATTGTTTGTGTTATATATTTAGGTGCTCCTATGTCGGATGTATAAACATTGACAACTGTTGTATCTTCTTAGATTAATCCTTTTATCATTATGTACTGCCCTTCTTTGTTTCTGTTACAGTCCTTGTTTTAAAGTCGTTTTTGTCAGGGCGCTTGGGTGTCTCAGTCAGTTGAGCGTCTGCCTTTGGCTCGGGTCATGGGATCAAGCCCTGCGTCGGGCTCCCTGCTTGACAGGGAGCCTGCTTCTCCCTCTTCCACTCTCCCTGCTTGTGCTCTCCCTCTTTCTCTCTGTCAGATGAATAAATAAAATCTTTTTTTAAAAAAAGTCTATTTTGTCTGATACGAGTATTGTTACTTCAGCTTTCTTTTCATTTCCATATGCATGGGATTTTTTTTTCAGCTCTTCACTTTCAGTTTGTGTCTTTGGATCTGAAGCGAGTCTCTTATAGGCAACATATAAACGGATGTTGTTTTGGGGTTATTTGGGTTTTGTTTGTTTGTTTTTTAAATCCATTCAGCCATCCTATGTCTTTTGATTGGAGCATTTAGTCCAATTTACATTTAAAGTAAATGTTGACAGGTATGTACTTATTGCCATTTTGCTAATCGTTTTCCGGTTGTTTTTGTAGTTTTCTGTTCCTTTCTTCTCTTGTTCTCCGCCCCTGTTGTTTGATTTTTTTTTTTTTTTATTGTTATGTTTGGACTCCTTTCTCTTCATTTTTTGTGTAGCTATTGTAGGTTTTGCTTTGTTGTCACCATGTGATTCATCTATAGAAACATATATATGTATATATGACAGTCTATTTTAAGCTGTAGTTGTATAACTTCAAATGCATCCTAAAAGCACTACATTATAGGACACCTGGCTGGCTCAGCAGGTAGAGGATCTAACTCTTAATCTCAGGGCTGTGAGTTCAAGCCCCACATTGGGCATGGAGCCTACTTAAAAAAATAAATAAAAGCACCACACTTCTACTCTCCCCCACCACATTTTATGTTTTTTATGTCATATTTTAGATCTTTTATTTATCACTTATTTACTGCAGTTATAGCTGATTTTACTATTTTTATCTTTTACTTTAATTCTAGCTTTTTAAGTGGCTAATCTACTGCTTTTACTATATATGCTGGCCTATACCAGTGAGATTTCTTTCTTTCATATATTTTCTTATTTCTAGTTATGGCCTTTTCTCTTCCACTTAAAGAAAACCCTTTAACATTTCTTGTAAGGCTGGTTTAGTGGTGATAAACTCCTTTAGGTTTTGCTTGTCTGAAAAACTCTCTCCATCAATTCTGATTGATAACCTTGCTGGTAGAATATTCTTGGTTATGAGTTTTTTCCTTTCAGTACTTTAAATATATCCTGCTACATCCTCTGGCCTACAAAGTTCCTGCTGAAAACTCAGCTGAGAGTTTATGGCATTTTCCCTGTATGTGACTATTTATTCTTCTTTTGCAGCCATTAAGACACTCTAACTTTTGCCATTTTAATTATAATATGTTTTGGTGTGGATCTCTTTGGGTTCACCTTGATTGGGACTCTCTGGGCTTCCTGAACCCAGATGTTTGTTTCCTTCCCAGGTTAGGGAAATTTTCAGCCATTATTTCTTCACATAAATTTTCTGCCCCTTTCTCTTCTCCTTCTGGGACCCCTATAATATCAATGTCAGTAGGCTTGGTGTTGTCCCAAAAGTCCTTTAACCTATCTTACTTTTAAAAATTTTTTCTTTGTGCTGTTTTGAATGGGTGATTTCCATTACTCAGTCTTCCAGATCCCTGATCCATTCTTCTATATCATCTAATCTGCTGCTGAGTCCCTCTAGCATATTTTTCATTTCAGTTATTAATTCTACAGCTCTGATTTGTTCTTATATTTCTAATCCCTTATTGAAGTTCTCACTGTCCTCTTCCAAAGTTTGGTGAGCATCTTTGTGATCATTACTTTGAACTCTTTGTCAGGTAAATTATTTCCATTTCATTAGGGTTTTCCCCTCTCCCCTAGGGTTCTACCTTATTCTTTTGTTTGGAACACATTCCTCTTTCTCCTCATTTTGCTTGACTTTCTATGTTTCTATAAGGCAGAACGGCTACCTCTCCCAGTCTTGAAAAATGCCTGGTGTGGTAGTGTCCCCTGTGCAGACTGTGTGTAGTCTGGCAGCTCTGGCAGGCTGGCTGGAGCTCAAATGAGCAAGAGCTGGGGATCCTGGGGTATACCATGCTGGGACTGCCTTGATGGGACAAGGGGAACTGAAAGGGGGTAGAGTATTCTTGGTGGGACAGCTGGTAGTGGAGTAGGTACAAACCAAGGGTGGGTCCTGAAGTGTGCCACCCGGGGCCACCTTGGTGGGATGACTGGATAAAGTGCAGGCCAGGGGGCATGCCAAAGTATACCATACTGGGACTACCTTGGCAGGATGACAGCTGGTGTGGGCTAGGGTGCGATGGAGAAGCCCTAGCAGGTCAGCTAGAGGGCCTGGACCCTTCTCCTGCAAGCTCTTCAAGGTGGAAGGGAAATACAAAAAAACAGCTCTCACCAGCACTTCTGACCCAGGAGAGAGTTCTAGCATTTCCCCACCCATTTGGTGAATGCTCTATGGTGAGTACATGGATTTTCTTCACTTGTAGTCTAGTTGCCTTTTAAACTATTATTTTGTTTGTTTGGTTGTTTTTTGCTGTGCTCCAAGGCAGGTAAGTCTGCACACGAGCCACTCAGTGCTATTCCTCCCTGTTACAGTTTGTAGTGGTGGGGTAGAGTTCCTGTCATTACTGTGTCTCCATCTCTCCTACATTTCTTTATATGGTCCCTCTATCATTTGTTGTGCAGAAGCTGTTCGTTCAGCCCTGAGTTCTTCAGAAGGAATTGCTCTACATATAGGTGTAGATTTGGTGTGTCCATGGGAAGAGATGAGTTCAAGGTCTTCCCTGCTACCATCCTGGATGGTCTTCCAACAATGCTGGTTTTTCATATGCAATTACATAAATTCATGACTTTTAAAATCAACAAGAAAAATTAAACCAACATACCTAATAGTTACAAATCATTTCTAGATTATATGTTTAGAAAAAGGAATCAATTTTTATTCTGAACTAATTAACTTTTATTAAGTATCACAAAATGAAATTGCAGCATATAGTATCTGCATTTTTTGTGAATGCACAATCACACTGACTATTTTCTTTTTATGAACACACACAAAAAAATAGGTTGTTTTATAGTGAGCACTTAGTTTTTTTTTTTAAACCTATCTGTGAAACACTTCTTAAAACTGCATCTCTTTTGGGGACACATTTTTGTTCATTTGTTTGCTTCAATAATTGATGGTTCTATGTTTAAGTACTGCCCAAGTATCTTCTTTATGTACCAAGAAAGAAACATGGTAACCCAGTCTGTTTTATATTTTTCATCAACTACAACACCTGGCACTATGCTTATATCGGAAGTGCTTCATACAGAAACAACAAAATCAAAAGGATAAATATATTTTGGCTTATATGGATTTGCTTATCAGTTCTTCCATGGTTACTTGGGAGCACTTTCTTATGTTATAGGAAATGATATGTCTGAATGTCAAGGACAATGTGAGTTTTGCTTGCAGAGTGAGAGAACAATCAGCTCCCAGAGCCCGAGAATGATGTTTGATTTGAAAGCTATGCTGTGTGACAGAGATGAAATGAGATAGCCCGGAAGTCATCTCCCTGGATACAGTCATGTCTTCTCCTGTCTGCAACTCCATTTAGGGTAGAGCCTGTCACGCTGACAGAATTTCACAAAATTATAAAGAATTGAAGGTTGATGGAACCCATACTTATAAGTAAAGTGATGTTGGGGGTAAGGGGTAAAAATGCTAATATCAGCACACAATGACTCTTCACTTTAAGAAAAATATTCAGGTTTTCTTGTGTAATTCATCTCCATAACTAGATGAAGAAGCAAGGAAGAGAATGGCATTCATGGTCTTCATTTTCTCATCTGAGTGTACAGATACAGTCTAATTTGCCTAAAGGGTATTTCTTTGTAAGTCCATCTCATCTGTATTTGCTTCTAAATTACTTTTTCCATATTCATCTATTTGTATAACAGAAGCTTAAAAACAACCAAATAACCAAACAAACAAAATAAAAACTGTAATTTAACTTGGATCAGATAGTCACGTTTAAAACTTGGTAGTTCAGATCATTCTGCTGCTCTAAGGGAACCCAAGGTGGTGAATTGTTTAAAATATTTTAGAATGATTTTACTTTATCCTAAGCACTTGCTTGTATACCAAAGATATTCTGTGATGATCCTTAAAATAGCAGAAATTTTCTGAGCTGATTAAACATAGGTAAATGAAATAAATGAGCAAAATTAAAAAAAAAACACACAACTTCCCTAAGTCCCAAATAGACTACAACTCACCAAAAAAAAAAAAAAAGAAAGATTTCTCAGAAGTATCTCAATTCCAGTGAATGAGTAAAAACACAGCAATATTTAGACCTACTGGCCTTTGATCATAAGGAATTATTATTCACTTTCCAAAGGCATGTGACACCCTCTCCTGGCAGGAGCATTACACTGCTTAATTGGTAAATTTCAGAATGAAGAGTTTAATGGTGAAGAGCTGTGTTCTTAAAACCCACTTCTAGTGTCTGCTAAGCCATATGATCTTCTAACGTTCACTTAACTTCTTTAAGCCTCAGTGTCATTGGTAAAAATGGGGAAAATAATAGCATCTGCCTCCGTTTTGCTAAAGGATAGAAAAGAGATTCCATGTAAAACTCTTAGCACGGTGGTCAGCACAATGATGACTATATCATAAATAGTGGCTGCCATGACTATTGCTTTTGGATAAATGAGCAAAATATTTACTCAAATCACTCATTTTGAACAAACATGACAAAGGGCAGCTATTTCACTGGCTTATGAGGCCAAAGAAATAAAACAAATGAGAGATTTTAATGATTCTTTCTCTCTTGCAAAGCCGGAGGTAAATTATTAAAGAGGGCCGTATTTCTTGACACCTGCAAAGTTGACCTTAAGATTTCTAATCACTATAAAGAGAACTAAATTATGAAAATTTGTAGAACCTTATTTGGTTAATTAATCCATCCTTTCTGTTGTCAAACAGAACCACTCATAAATATGATTTCTCTTTCTACTGCTATATCAAAAACCGCTAGTAGTCTATCCCTATATCCATTCTTTGTTTCCTTCTTTGTAAGAGAATCTGATTCTTAACTGGGAACACTCTGGTCCCCCTTCCTCTTCCAACAGCTGAATAAAAGAATACATTTCCTAGTCTCCACTACAAATAGAAATGGCCAGGGACTAATTCTGGCCTGTGAGAAATACTGTGTGGGACTTTTCAGGAAGACTTCAAAGGGAGCTGATGCAGCTGGGAAGCATTATTCCTTCTACATTTTCTCCTTCTGGCCTGTTTCAGACCTGATGGTGGAGCCATCCTGCAGCCATCTTGGACCATCCTTGTGAACTTGTGAAGAATACTTGCGTGGGTAAAGCGAAAAGACAGGAGCCTGGATCCCTGATGATACTAGATCTAGTACATTTTCTCCAAACTCCCTACATTTTAATATATTTTACACAAGAGTAAAAAACTTCTCTCTTGTTCAAAACAGCCAGTTATTTTGGGTTCTTCTGTTATATATAGCCAAATACAATTCCTAATGTTATAAGAGTATTTATTCAGTGCTTAAAGGTAAGTTTCTACTCACTTCTAAATACACCCTGAAATATCAGCTTCTGCTCAAGCACCAACATCTCTCTAAAAACGTGAAATGTGAGTATGGGTTCCAAGTGTAAATAAACGCCAACCTGAGATATTCCCAACTTCTGACAAGGGGCTTTGTTTCCTTAACAGCTGGCTTAATAACTGGTAAATGGTTAGTATTCGGCAATGTTGGCCAAATAAAAACAAAATGTGGGAAAGAGTGTGTGTGTGCCTATGACTGCAGGATGGTAATGCTGATTTCCCCCACCATCTAAGTTAATGTCTAGTGGTGAGTAGGGCATTTAGTAAGCAAGCTGGTTCTTTCAAGCTACTTGAACACTATGAAAGGTGACCTAAAAAGTCTCAGAGTTGATGCCTCACTCCATTAATCTCACCCACCTAAGAATGGCTGAGGCTCCATGGCTGAGCACAACTCTTACATGTGAGCTTGAACTTGGTAATGACGATGATGGTGAGTGCTCTAACTTGTCAAGGTTATTTTTCTTTGTGATTCTGTTTTTTGAGGTGCTCATGACTATCTATCTTACCTCAGCACTTCTTTGATTGAGGTGGTAAATTGTTCCTTTGTGACTCTTCCTTACAGGGTAAACGAGCAGTTAAGCTGCTTTTTTTAGTGCTACAATTTCTGTTGCTCCAATTTCTCTCTGACAGGATAATTACTAAGTTTGTCTCTCTTGGAGTCTCAGAGATTCATGTTTATTTGAGTTTCATTTATGGGTAAATTTCTTAGCTTTTTCTCATATATGTTCAATTTGTTGCTTTCTGTCTTTTAAGACTTTAATCTTCAAAGATCTTGGAGATTTTAAGTTACTTTCAGAATTATATAGCCATTCCTTTCTTTTTGTTTTCCTGGGTAGATTTCAAGTCTCTGTTGACTTTTTAGGAAAAATATTCTCTCAGAGGAGTATTTTTTCTTCTCTCTTTATTATTAGTATATATGATTTTACTTTGCTCTTGCAGTTTAAAATCTTTAGATCCCTGTGTCTTTCCACATCTTCAAACTCAGTTCAACTGAGTTTATCAGTTCAAACTGAGTTTATCAGAACAAAACAGATGAGTGCTGAAAGCTAAATGCAAGCATCCAATCAAATGGAAACGAAAGATTATCAGTGTATATCCAGGCTTGAAGAGCAGTTACAGGGTACTACAAAGAATTTGTTTGAGAACCTTCAATTTGCTGAGGTAGGCATAAGATTGAAAGAAAAATCTCTTACTGTATTTCCAAATCAGTTTATGTACTTAGTGTAGTTACAGAGGAAAACATGTAAGTTAACAACACAGTCATGCAAACATCAGGTCTCACTACCCGGTCAGATCAGTAAGCAAGTACCTTATGCTGTTAGTTGCAAGGTATTTTTTTTTTTTAAGATTTTATTTATTTATTTGAGAGAGAGACAGAGATAGTGACAGCATGAGCTGGGGAGGAGAGGGAGAAGCAGGCTCCCCACTCAGTGAGGAGCCTGACACGGGGCTCAATCCCAGGCCCCTGGGATTATGAACTGAGCTGAAGGCAGATGCTTAATTGACTGAGCCACCCAGGAGCCCCGTTGCAAGGTTATTTTTAAGAAAGGAAGCAAACTGTGGGAGAAAAAAGAGAAGAAACATAATTTCTGCTTTCAAGTTATAAATTTCTAGTTGGGAAGGCAAGTCATAAAAACTGGGCAGTTAAACTACATTAACAAATAACATTACAAGTCATTCCAGTCACCAAGACCTGACAACATCTTATCCCTTCACTTTAGGTCTTAATTTAGACTCTTAAAGGTTTGTCCTTTTGCCATTTCTACTTTGCTTCCAGGAAGATCTTTGTAAAATACAAACCTGAAATAACATTCTTATTAATGTAGCTTCACGTATTTTTCTTTTTTTAAAAAGATTTTTATTTATTTGAGAGAGAGAGCGGGGGGAGGGGCAGAGGGGGAGAGAGAGAGAGTCTTAAGCAGACTCCACGCCGCGCATGGAGCATAACATGTGGCTCTATCCCATGACCCTTAGATCACGACCTGAGCTGAAACCAAGAGTCAGATGCTAAACTGACTGTGTCCCCCAAGCACCCCCTACATATTTTTTTTTTTTAATGTGGGAGTTCAAAATCCTTATTTATGGTACATATGACTTCTTATAATTTAAGTTCCCAACAGACTTGTCAGGTATATTTCTCACCAACTCCTACTTTTGTTTAGAGTCCACTCCATGTTTCCTGAATAGAATTATAGGCATCATCTCTTTTCTGAAAATCTGCCTGAAATTCAATGCCTGAAAGTGAGAGACATCTGCTAACAGAGGAACTACCATAGGAGCCTTCCCTGGGATCCAGGGGCACTGACAGTGTCTTCTTTCCAGAGGAAAGGAATTGGAAAGATGACTTGAAAACCCCAGCTTTTAAATTTCTGAACTAGCCCATGACAGACACCTGAAACTGGACTACGGGAAGGGTACTGGAGGGCTGGGGGGGTGGGATGGGGAGAGTAACTATCCTCCCCAGACACCACACCAAAGGCCACATAGGAGGGGCAGGACCTTAGCTGCTCTCCTCCACAAACTCAGGTGACTCCCGTGAAGCTGGCCCCATGTTCATCTGTCTAATGGAAGCAGGGGATGGGAAGGTGATTGGGTCAGGCCACGGCAAAGGATGCTCACTGATGATGTTGACTCTGATTTGCAAGGAAACCCCCTCTGCTTGAAAAAGGGAGAAAGGAAAGGGAGAAAGGAAAGGGAAAGGAAACAGTTTTAGACCATGACAGTTGGAGAACCAGTGCAGCTCTGCTAAGCACAGCATAAGCATTGTTAAGAACTTTCAGGCCTCCTTTCCATGGCCTATACGTTTATCATTCCAGTGCCCTGCCTGCCATGACAGAGCTTAAAATTACTGCTCCTTGGGTCATCTCTAAAAAAATTAGGTATATAAGGTACATAGTTTAATGAAAGAAAAATGTGGATTCTGTGAAATTGAGCATCTGAAACTAGAAAATATCCTTACTTGTAGTTCCTACAAAATATTAAGCTTTCACTGGTTTCTGCACACATGCTACTCCCTCTGTCTGGAATGCTGTCTGCCCAGCTTTGGAAAACATTTCATACTATCCTAAAAGTCAATGGATTTGGCAATGGGTAGTGATGGAACCAAAAAAGTTATTATTATAAAACATAATTAGATGAATGACTTTTTAAAATACTGAGCTTCTCTGTTGCACAGATATATTTTTCAACAATCTGGGTATTAAGTAAAATAAGGTAGCCTAGAGATATTAACAGAATAGATATAAAACAAGTACAATACTAACTCTTCTTATAATTCTTCTGCAGTTGACTGATATGACACTGTCAGTTCACATAAGAATAAAAGACCACTCTGGTATACACACTGGAATTCCAAGTACAAAAAGCAGGAATATTAATTTAGCATGTTTAGATTTCTGGTTTATTCTTACCCTATACAGTAAATCAACACCCACACCCAATATGAGAGATGAAAACAACATTAACGAAGAATTATATCTGTGTCAACATTAGTACATGCTAATTGCCAGGAATTTATACATTCATTGAATTTTAAGTCTTTGCTGACCCACAGCATAACACATAATTGTAATAACATATGAATGAAGATAATACACATTCTTGCCAAATGTGATTACATTAACCAATATTTGAATTATCAATTTCAAATGTTTATTATCTTACACTAAACTTTTGTGAAGATATGTATGACAGTCCCCATATTAATCACACAAAGATAAAAACGAGAAGTCAGTAAGAGTTAAATATTCAGGCCCCACAGAGTTAAATGTCTGTATAAATACTAATCAATTAACATAAAGATTTCCTTTGTTTTCAGAATTGATAAAATTAGAAAATGCTAAGTTCTATGAAACATTTTTATTCCTGATTTGTCAAGACTAATCAGCATGGATTTAGGATATAAAAGTTAAAAGCAAACAAAAGAAAAGATAATAAGCTTAAAAAAGTTAAATTCTGACTCTCAATTAGGTTACTGGCAATGAGTTTATAACACTGATAAAGTATAAAAATGAGCAATGCATTTTTTAAGCCTCTGTGGAGGTTAGAGACTTTATTAATCTACCAAAAAGCTGGTCCTAATGTACAGTATCACTTCAAAAAAATTGTTCTAAGATGAAATTACCACAGAATTGACATAATCACCAATGCTAACGCCAAAGAGTAACAGGTTTCTACAAAAAAATGGGTAACTATGCAATATGGATGCACTGAAAGAAATACAGCTACACTAGATGTATCAAGTAAAAAGCAGTGGAATGAAAAACAGATTTGTATCATCAGCTACCGAATAATACAGAATATTCAAGACATGCTGAGCTTTGAGTTTATCATTGCAAATTATGTACTCCTACACAGTTTACAGTAAATTTTCAGAGCGTACCTTCCAAAAATGATAGAATTATCTACTTCCCTATGCTGAGAATAAAAAAGAATGATATTCTTTACTCCTGTGTTAAAATATAGACTATAGGCAATTGTGTAAAAGCATCTTTCTCTTCTACAAACTCAAAAGTTCCGTGAGGGTAGGAACAATGTCTCAACATCTTTTGTCCTCTGTCATCTCAGAACAACAGAGTACTGAAAGATGTTATGGACTCTGTTTTCAGTTACAAGGGATAGTATGGTTTATAAAGGACTATAACACAGGTGTGTGGTTTTGGGTGTGTTAAGATCCATAAGGTGCTTATTAATGATTCTAATACAACTTGTTACAAACTTTGTATAAAATAAGTAGCTTGGTAAGTCATAGTGCTTTCATCAGATACTCATTCACATGGGTTAGTTGTTTTCATGAGAAATAACATTCTATTGGGAAGAAATAATAATGAATCAATTTCTGGAACTGTTCTGGGATATTCTGGTCAAATTTCCCTTTATGGGCCTAAAGCCCTGTTAACATGGCAGTACAAACTGTGACTATAATCGATTGCTCCTGAGTAAGACCAAAATTCACACATACTTTCTACAGTGCAACAAACAGAACTTAAAATGCTATATAATTCCTGTGAGAAATTTGTGTCAAGAAGTTATCGTCCTGCAGTGCTGCTTTAGAGAAAAAAGGGGACTTGTCCATTGAATGAACCTCAAAGAAGACAAGAAACCTATGGCTGACCACCACCGCTGCCGATCATTTTCTAGTAGGAGGTAAGAAAAAGGGTGCGACTATCTTGCCCACCTGAAATAGCTGTCCAGGCGTACACACGAAGAACTGAGCTGAATTACAGGCACCTGCCTCTGTGTCTCCTATGCTCCCTCTGTGGGGGTCCAGAACTAGACATACTCTTGGGAAAATAAAGAAATCTCACCTCACCAAAAGAAGGCTGAACCAGTGTGGAGGATAACTAAATGTTGTATGGCATTCCTTTGGAAAGAACAGTGTTTATGGTACACGGTCTCTAGGACTGGTTTCTTAGTCAGTGTTCCAACATTTCTAACCTCTTTCTTTTTAAAAAGAGGGCGCCTGGGTGGCTCAGTTGGTTAAGCGACTGCCTTCGGCTCAGGTCATGATCCTGGAGTCCCGGGATCGAGTCCCGCATCGGGCTCCCTGCTCAGCAGGGAGTCTGCTTCTCCCTCTGACCCTCTTCCTTCTCGTGCTCTCTATCTCTCATTCTCTCTCTCAAATAAATAAATAAAATCTTTAAAAAAAAAAAAGAATCAAAAGCAAGTTTAGGAGAATGAAGGGAGTCCTCTCTAATTTTGATAAGGTCCTAAGGCAGGGATTTATAAACCTTCTCCTTAACACTTCTAAGCTGGGCATTATTTTCTCTCCATAAATGATTCTCCTACAACTCAGTAAGGGCTTTTGTGAGAGCATTGTATTTATTAAGGTACCTCTTATTTTGCTAGGATCAGAGATGTTGAAAAGGTGAAATGATTCGCAGTGATTTTAAAGTTTTAATGCTAGTTCAATTAAATGGCACCCTTAGTGAGGACAAAATTTAATTAGGTTGCCTCTGGTTTTAACAATTCTCATCACTCGATAACTTGTTTTCAGGGAAGTCTTTTGTTAAATAAAAACGTAGTATTTAAGTACCTGGCATTTAATGTGCAGAACTTATAACCCTTCCCTTTGCTTTTCGAGTAATAGATACCTAACCGTGTCATTAGAATACTCATAGATTTGGGTAGTCCTGACACATATTCAAAGAAAGGCCATTAGTTTGACTAAAGAGGGTGGTGGAGGGAACAAGGTGGCTCTGCAATTTACTAGTTCCATCACTCTCAGCAAGCTATATAAACTCTCTGAGCCTTATTTTCTTACCCATAAAATTAAATAATGATAGCAACTTCCACGTAGGGAAACTTAAGGGTAATATGAGATTATATTCAAAAAGAATGACACCCGTATACAGTAAGAATTAAAAGAAACTATTATTATTTTAAAATAAAAAGCATACCTGCAATTACAGTCCATCTATCTTCCTAGGCATATCACCTGGGGTCATTTAACCTGCACTGAATATCCACAGAATTGAACTATCCAAACACAGTCTCTTTCCCTCTAACCAGTCTATTCCCAATCATATCTCCAAAGACCCCTTTGTCCTCAAGCTCACCATCCATGCAATAACTTCAGACTGCTGTTATTTCTTTCTGGAGGTCTCTGTCCTTTTCTCTCAGTAAGTCCCCTAAAATTCAAGCAGAAAACTCTTTCTAAAGCTCAAATTTGATCATGTTACTTCCTTGCCTGATGCTGTTGAATGCTTTCCATCGACTACACATTTTGACTTATATAAAGCCCTGCCCTTGCTTCTACCTCATCTCATGACCTGTGTCCCTTTCTCCAACATTACCAAACTTTAGAATTCCCTGAAGAGCTAATCTGTTTGACACATGCCCTGGGGGCCATCTCCACTTTCACTGGTCTGAGAAACTCTTACCCTGGAAGAATTAGATTAAGTTCCCTCCTATATGAGGACTTAAATACAGGGCTATAAACTCGGATGAGAAAAAAAAAATTACACCTCTATTTCATTAGCCTTTTACTAAAATTTAGCATTTCCTTCAGTTACGAATGTAGGCAATTAACTACTGACAATAGAAATCACATATATTTTCATATCCCATTACAGTAGTTGCAGAAATCACAAAAACCATTTACATTCACTATGGTTTTGAAACTACTTAGCTCTGCAGCTAGATCTATTATTTAATGTTAGTGAAGAACTATATACATTACTATATAACAGGTTTATTTAAAAAAGTATTTGGCAGCCATATTTCAATATAATTCATTTCCCTTGTATTCATATAATTTATTTCATGCAGCTGAGAACATTACTCTCAGAAGGCATCTAGAGGAATGTTAAGGTTAAGAACCCTCCTGTGTGAGGCCTTCTGTGATGGCCCCAGGAGAAGTGAATTATGCCAGGGCATGCTCTGATACATCTATCAGCCTCAATCACGCTACTTTGCAATTATTTATTTGCATCTTCCTCCCTCCTAGCTGTGAATGTGGAGTAAGGTTTCCTTTTTTCCCTTTAATCTCAGTATCCCCTGACCTACCGTCACTCTCAAAAAAGTTTATTAAACAATGAACTGACTACAAATACATATACGTATTTTCCTAAAGTGCCGTATTCTTTGATGTGTTAAAGTGTGTAGAATCATACAACAACAAATTGCTGGCTGTCTGCTTCTAAAACCAGGCTGTTCCGGATATCTGATTTCATTTTTCTAGTCTTTTAATTTATTCACCATATAACCTGGATGTTATAGTCCAAGAGGCATGTGTCATACCATCTTGTTTTGTTATTTGCTTATTAATACGAGGAAAACATTCTCTTGTTACTACCAAGCAGCAACCTGGAGAATTCACTGAAGCATTACCTGCGCAGCGTGTGACTTGTTGCGTGCCCAGAGATCTTCCCAACTAAAATGCTGAGTCTTTTAGCAGGCCTACAAAATGAATCACTCATCGTGCTGTAGATATGACTAGAGGTAAAGGCCAAGCACTTTGAAGAAACAAAGGCCTGGAAGCTTCCTACACTGGCAACTACATATAGCAACAAAGTGTTGCCAAATTTTCTAGCAAATATACCTAACTCCTAGGACTACGAAATTATACTAAAAACTTCCTTCCGTCAGCACATCACCTGCCTTCTCTCAACTCCAGCCAGCCAACCCACCTCATCCAACCAACCACCCACCCACCCACCCAGACAACAAAGATAGTTTCCAAAGTTACATTCACTAAAGAGAGTTTTTTAACCACATCGCTATGCTTTGTATTAAAAAAAAATTTTTTTTTAAAGGACGGTCCACAGTAATAGGTAGGGCAAACAGAGTAGGGGCTGTTTAACATGCTTTTACATTGTGATGGAAATGCTTCAATTTAACAAACCAGAATGTTTTAGTGTTAATACTGGAACTGTTTTCATCATTCATTTGATATCATAATTTATAAGAAAGTGATCTTATTTTATTTAAACTTAATTAGAGAATAGTTAAGTTTTTTTTTTTTTTTAGAAACTCCATTTAGGGGCGCCTGGGTGGCTTGGTCAGTTAAGCATCTGCCTTCGGCTCAGGTCATGATCCCAGGGTCCTGGGATCGAGCCCCACATCGGGCTCCCTGCTCAGTGGGGAGCCTGCTTCTCCCTCTCCCTCTGCTCCTCCCCACTGCTCGTGCTGTCTCTCTCTCTCTCTCAAATGAATAGTCTTAAAAAAAAAAACAAAACCTCCATTAGTACTCATTTTATTTGTAGTTTCCTTGGCCTTTATTGTAAGGAAATACCCTAGTGGTTATGGCTGCAGTGTATTCCTGTCACAGTACTGGAGAGTGTATTCTTTTTGTTTACATGGAACAAAGCAGGGATGATATTCTAAAGTGGGTTGGCTTGAAATGTGAACAGAACTCCTCCAGGATGATTTTATTTATTCATTACAATGACCAGAGCTCTTGAACGAGACAAAAGGTCCTTATGGGTTATCAGAGATACATGTTTTTCCCTTTGCCTTTTTGTGTTACTTCAAACCTAAATAGACAAGTTCATAAGAGCTTTTCTCAAAGTCTTCTCAGGTCCAGAAGGAATTAAACCGATGTTTCAAGTAAGAATATAAGTGACAGCTAATACTAAGTACTGTTCTTACTATGTAACTGCTATATTTAATTGGAAAGCAAGGGAAAGAGTCTGTAGACTTATACCCCGGGAACAGTGTTTCTGAGAAGTGGACGGCAGTGAACTTTCAGATCCCTGGGCTCCTCTCACCTGAGTACGATTCTAACCCTGCCTAAAGCATCTGTCCTTGTATGTCATCCACCCAATCACCCAGCCCTGTCACTCCCTTCCAAACTATTGAGTTTTTGTGTCTCCATGGCCAATGTCAACTTTGCATTACTTCCTCCCCAGGCTCCTGAGCTCTCTTACCTCATCTCCCTCTAGTACCCTTTGTTGTCCCTCTATCAGTTCTCCACTCTGCAGCCGGAGTGATCGTTTATGTTTTTAAATTAATTTTTTTTCAGAGTCATCTTTTAAATATACAAATCTGATTATGTCATTTCATCTCATCACCCTTCAAAGGCTTCTCAGTAATCTAAGATGATGTCCTGAATTCTCACGGTTTATGAGGTCCCGGCATGGTCTGTCATCCAGTTTATCTTTGTGGCATTCTCCTGCTTGCCCACTATGACCCAGCCTCACTAGCACACTCCTTAAGAAGCCAGGCTCCCTGCGTAGGGCCTGTCTACAGGATGTGTCTTCTTCTTGGGATGTTCTTTCCCTATTTTGCACAGCTAAACTAGAGTCGTCCTTTTTGCCTTTCTGGCTTCCCAAGAAGCACTTCTTGACTGTAGAAAACACAAGTTTATATAGGGGATCCTGCTATTGTGGGGGTCTTTGCAGGTCCCTGGCCAAATGCCAAGGCATGAAGATAAAAAGGTCATGAAGAAAATGAAAATGTCCCATAAGTGGCCAACTTCCTCCAAGAATCTCTTCCACAATTCTCTCATCCAGGCATCAAATTCAGGCCTGGGTATTTAAATCTAGCAAAAGACATGTATAACTATTTGGAGATAAGTGTACATGATAAGGTTAGGGGGTTTTTGTTTCAACTCTCATTTTCCCTTTACGTTCATTTATCTTCATCTGAAGTAGATCTATGGATATTATTCAACAGACATATTGTCCTCTGTAACCTCAAAGAATATTAGCCTATACAACAAGGTCAAAAAATTAAAATAAGTTAATTTTAATGGAAATCACTAGATAGAAGACAAAATTTGACAAAAATGGAAAGTTGCAATTCATAGTATAATACTATATTCACCGTCAAGTTGCTAAGAATTACTGAATACAAACACATCATCACCAGGATGCCAAATACTGGGGGAATAAAATTAGGGGCTAACAGGGCTTCTGCACATTCTAAGTTTTATAACTGAATCTAACAGTTTTATAGTGTCATGCCAACGTGTGCTAAATCACACAAGGTTGGCAAAAGGAGAAGGAAAGTATAGTGATTGCAAAAATATTCTTACTGTAACTAAACTCTAAGGAGCTACTTAGTTAGGCATATACAGTTTCTCAAAACCAGTGTCATTATCACGGGGAGGTCTATAATGAAGCAACAGTTTAGAAATTTTAATGCTTGTAAACTTTATCAGGAGAGGAAAACACAAAAATATTACTCAACAGAAAAAGAACCACATTGATTATCTTTGTATGCTTGCTTTAACAACATTCAAGGGAAAAAAGACAAAGAAATGAAAGGAAGCTGGCAGTTAAAAAAATTGAAGCAGGGCACCTGGATGGCTCAGTTGGTTAAACCACTGCCTTTGGCTCAGGTCATGATCCTGGAGTCCCGGGATGGAGTCCGGCATCGGGCTCCCTGCTTAGCAGGGAGTCTGCTTCTCCCTCTGACCGTCCTCCCTCTCATGCTCTCTGTCTCTCATTCTCTCTCTCAAATAAATAAAATCTTCAAAAAATTTAAAAAAAAATTGAAGCATTATGGTATGTGATTCTTAATAGAAGATGTACTGGAATCAGCTGGGGGAGTATTTCTAACATACCCTCCACCATTCTGCTGAGGCAGATCCATGGGAATGAGGGATGGGTAGCTTTAAACACTTCCTCAGATGACTCTAAGTAAGATTCTCAATTGAGAAATTTTAAAAGGGAAAATAAAAATGAATTACAGACACAGCCCCTTTTGTCAATTCCTACTAAAATACAGTGATCGCCTCACCCAATAACCACATTTCATTTTCATGATCTCTTCGACCTGGTTGCTCATAGTTAATCAATTACTTATTTTTAATCGCTGTTGATTTTCCTCTCCTAAATATTTAGAATTTGTCTACCTGTTTACCTTCAATATTGCCACCATAGTTCGGGCAATTATCGTCTTTCTCATAGACAACTCTAATAACCAGTTTCCCTACATCAGCATATGCCCTCTGTGTACCCCACCCCCAGAGAGAAAGTTTAGACTTGAAAATCTGGTCAAGCCACTACCCTACTTAAAACTTCTCAATGGGTTCATGTTCCTAGACTGAAGATCAGAATCATTCACATGACCTCTGAGATCCTGCATGAACCTGGCCTCTGCTTACCTTACCCGTGTTCTCTTAAGCTCCTCTAATTGCAGTAGCATTCTTTCAGTTCCTTGCACTTGCCAAGTTCCCTGTGCCTTGCATGGCCTTTGTATATGCTGTTTGTTCTGCCGGCATGCTCCTTTCTCCCTTTCAGAGCTCAGTTCAAACATCCAATGCTCAGGGTAATCTTCTCTGAAAGACTACCCATCATCCCACGCTCATCTCCTATTATAAACTTTATTAATTATAACAATGGCTACATTATTTACTGAATGCTTGTTATGTGCTAGGCATTGTTTTCTTATATTAATTTATCCTTACTATAATCCTGTAAGTAGGTGTTTCATAAATATTTTTAACTACATGCATGAACACATGAACGAATGAATGAGATGAGATTAAAACGCTGAAATTTCACATATATTTTAGGAAATACCTGCCTACTTTGAAGGATTTTATGATAGCGATTTGCAAATACTGAGATCACACTCAAAAATAAGAAAATGTCAAGAATTTGAGGGAAGTGTTACTTAGGAAAGGTATGAATTCTCAAAGCTTTGATAGCTCTCATAAGAAACTATGTTTAATCAGATAAAGAATACTTGGCTGTAACTGGAATGAAAACATACTCATCGCTACAGTCTATAGATTTCTACGAGCGGAAGTGCTGAGTCAGTAGGTGTAGGCATTTAACTCTTATTAGGCAGAACTGTATTCCTTCCAAAATGGAGAGAAATTTACAGTCTCTTCAATAGCATACAACATTTTTAAGATAGGTATTAAATCAATTTCCCTTTTAAATCTGTTTTATTTGCTCAATTTTCCTATATAGATCATTCCATGAGGAAAGCATAGTACCTACATTTACAGCCTAAACATTACTCATCCTATGGTACTGTATTGTAAACATGACTTTCATGCTTATCTTAAATAAAGGGGAAATTGTATACATAATTTTAACAAAACAAGAACACAACCAGGAGACTAGAACAAAATCAGTATGGGGAATGCAGGCCTATTTTATAAAATCACTCAGAATATATGTATGTACTATCAAATTCCCACAAAGCCTAATATGTAACTGAAAGAAGGTACACAACATACAACTGTTTTCATATTCACTGACTCCCAAAGGACATCTAAAATTCGGTTCTGTTTTAAAAACTACTGCCTGTTTTTGTGATGAGAATAAAATTAAGCTGCACCACTTCTACTCCCATCATACTTTGGTATTGAAATCCTAGGTAGATGACAACTGAGAAGGATCAGAAGGATTAACAGGTTGGTAATCATAAACTGCTATGCAAACAAACTAGGGCAATTTAATGATATTTTGTTTTTTTTAATATTTTATTTATTTGAGAGAGAGAGAGTGAGAGAGAGAGCATGAGAGGAGAGAGGGTCAGAGGGAGAAGCAGACTCCCTGCCGAGCAGGGAGCCCGACGCGGGACTCGATCCCGGGACTCCAGGATCATGACCTGAGCCGAAGGCAGTCACTTAACCAACTGAGCCACCCCGGCGCCCCAAACTAGGGCAATTTAAACTCTAAAAGTCGATGTCAAGAAAACTACTTTATTATGCCAATCATTCAAAAGTTTGTCATTCTTTTCCTGTATCAGAAGTTCATAAAACTTTTTTCATACTCTGGCTAACTCTCTGCCTTTAAATGCCCTGACCATGCGTGTATCAGTTTTATTCTGAATCTAAATTACTCCATCTAAATCAGACATCATATATCGGAGTTGTTGCTCAAACAACAGTAATTTTTTCTTTAAGATTTTATTTATTTATTTGTCAGAGAGAGAAAGAACACAAGCAGGGGGAGCGGCAGAGTGAGAAGCAGGCTCCCCGCTGAGCAAGGAGCCCAACGTGGAGCTCAATCTCAGGACCCCAGGATCATGACATGAGCTGAAGGCAGACACTTAACTGACTGAGCCACCCAGGCGTCCCAACAACAGTAATATTTTAAATAATTTGCCAGAAGTAACTATGTTAAAAACATTTTACTTAAAATATCTATCAAGAAAAAATCAAAAGCAGAGCATGCAGAATTCTGGTAATGGCTCCATCATCTAGCAGTTGATGTGGGATGTTCAAAGAAAGTAAACATCACTACATCTAAGAATAGTCTATTCTAAAGTTAACTTCTTTTATCAAGACATTTTTAAGTCTTCTTTAGAACAAGATAAAGAATATTAAAAAATCAGTAGGCAAATATATAAGCAAATTTATTAGTAAGAGGAAGGAGGAGTATAACCATTTACTTCTAAAGGAAAGTAAATATCAGAATTTGGGACCTGGAAGGCATAATATATATCCTCTCATTGTTGTAATGAGAAACCACCATAGATACAATACCCACTCAGTATGAAGTTCCAAGTGGATTCCAAGTGGAATTCAGTGTATCAATGTAATGTTTTAATTTCATATAGGAGTATATAAGTAAAAATTAATAAATTAATAAATCATTTACCCATTGACTTCAGACTTGTGTCCATTTAGTTGAGGCTGAAGGACTATCATTTTTTATTTTTAAAACTAGGTCTTGGGGTGCCTCGGTGGCTTAGTCAGTTAAATGTCTGACTTTTGATTTCAACTCAGTTCATGATCTCAGGGTCATGAGATCGAGCCCTGTGTTGGGCTCCACACTGGGTGTGTGGAGCCTGCTTAAGATTCTCCCTCTGCCCCTTCTCCACCCCTGCATGTGCATGAGCTTGCTCTAAATAAATAAATAAAGCTAGGTCTTGTTCTATCCCTGTATTTTAAAGGGGCTGCTAGCCTTTTCAACCACTAAAATGAAGTTAATAAACTTTGAAACTCTGCTGCCAGATACATTAATTGACCTGTTCATTCAATCTCTAAGTAATTCATTTGTGCATTCTTTAGTCCCTCTGTCTATCCATCCATCCATTTCTCCAACCATCTAATCACATAGTGTGTATACCATTAGACTTAACATTAGACTTCCTACACCTGCAATTGGCCATCAGAATTATTTCACTCTCTCCCACCATCTCTTTCCACTTTTTAATGCTCTGGAAGAACCCCAGCAGTGAAAGAAAACTTCCTTTTTTGCTTACATGAATGAGAGGATACTTGTGGAGCTCTGTGAAGACTGTTAGAATACACAGATGATAATCTCTTCTATCAGACATGTACATCATGGAAAAGTTTAATTACTGATTAAAGTTATTTATTTTACCTGGAATGTAGATGCCACTGAGTCATACACATATGATCTAAAATGGTTTCATAGTATTCCTGCTTAGATTCCATATCAATCCCAACTTTTAACTTCCAGAAAGATGTCAATATTGTATCTAACACTTTTCCTTAAACACTTTTGTCCTCGTGTCTTCGCACATGCTGTTCCTCCTGCTTGTGGTCCCTCCCCACCACCCTTCCTATTGTCTTACCTTCCTTCATAAGCAAGCTCCTACTCATCTCTCAAATTTTAGAAAAGTTAAAAGCCAACAAAAAAGTTATTAGAGTTAGGTTAAGGCAGGGGAACCATTATGAAATCTCACCTGTATCTTGTGCAAGTACCGTTCTGTCCTGATGGAGCTACTGGTTTAAAAGTGATGCGTGGGGAAACCTGCGCTGACAGCAGAAATCCCAAAGCAAGAACTAGGAGTGCTACAGTGGTACCTAAAAAAATAAAAATAAAAAAAATAAAATTAAAAAGAAGTTTTACATCAGAGAATAGTTGGCAACATTTTTTCAAAGCAGACTGGGTTTGGCAAGACATACCTCTGAAAAAAATACTTTTGCTTTTATTGGATTATTAAAAAAAAAAAGTGTTCCTAATATATATACAGATTATCAGAAAAAACTCTCTAGCACATTCACTGTGAAACATGACAAGAGTGAAATTCAAAGCAAATATATTTGCTAGCCAAGCAGAGGACTGGTAATGATTTTAACAAACAAACAAACAAACAAAACAAAACAAAAACAGGGGTGCCTGGGTAGCTCAGTCGGTGAAGTACCTGCCTTCAGCTCAGGTCATGATCCTGGGGTTCTGGGATCAAATCCCACATTGCGCTCCTAGCTCAGCAGGGAGTCTGCTTCTACCTCTGCCTGCCGCTCCCCCTGCTTGTGTGCTCTCTCTCTCTCTCTTTTTGACAAATAAAAATCTTCAAACAAAGAAACCTTGGATTGCTGACAGTCTCACAATGAACTAATGCAGCAAGTGTGAGTGCCCAAGATATCAAAAGTATGAAAGGCAACAGACTCACACCAAGTGTTGCTCACGTTGCCAAGAAAATTGTTCTAATGGCGTTCATTGTTTAAGGTCCCAAATCAGTACACTAAAAACAAACAAACTGAACATTTCCAAAAGCAGCTGAGAGAACATTTCTTATTAAACAGGAGTAGCATTCTTTCCTCATGAGTTGAAGGTGCCAGAAAGGATCTAGCACATGTATTCATTTCTTTCCTGCTGGGGTCTGGAAGCAGAATCTTTCAATTATAGAAACAGTGATTATGTATATCACTTAAAAGGCTCACTTTTGAGTCCCAGAGAGACATCCCGACAGTAAAAAAGAAAGTTTTCCAATTTCTGACTATTGTTCCAGCCACTGAGAGGATACACAGTCACAGGAAGAAAGAAAATATGATTGTGATAATTTGTACAATCAATTTGAATGGGGCAATGTGTTTAAAATAGGGAATTTAGGGAGGGCATTTCAAAGTTTTTACTGATTAAACTGGGAGGTAAATTTAAGATATGACCAAAAACATTATTAAATGAATGGATAAAAGGAGAACTTTGGGAAGCACTGTGCAAGCACAGTGATATTATATAATGGCTGAGGTGTATATGTTTAAGATGCAGGGGACGTGTCTAGTTAAATGCTGGGGTTATATTCCAGTTCTGCCATTTCTTGATTTCTGTGATCTTGGGCAAGGCACAGGACCTTTCCAAACTTCAATTTTGTCTTCCATAAAATGGGGCTTAGTGAAAATACTCACCTTGAAGAACTGCAGCGAATTTTAAATATCCTAATGCATTTCAAGCATTTTGAAAATGCTATAAAAAGTTGAAGGAAGGGGGAGGCCTGAAGGGGAGATAAGATGTCTATTTTTGCCAAACTGGATCAAAAAAGCCATGAACCTAAAATCCAGCTTGTTTGCCCCTTGCTGGCTTAAAACTCAAACCAGAACTAGGAATAGTTTGAGGAATTTCTTTTCTGAAAAGACTATCAGAGCCCTGAACTGGGAAACTTAAAAGAAGTCTTTTAGAAAGAGAGGAGATATATTAGGTTTATTACGAAAATCATCCCTCTCTCTTCAAACAAAACACACCTTGAATTTTACTGTAAATTTGCCTACCACAGAACCTGGGTCCTTACCTATTACCCCAAATTACTTCCATGGCATATTGTTGTAGGGAAGGGAAGATTATTTTGAATCTGGGAATTGTGATACTTTAAGATATGAAGGAAACATGATACGTTTCTTTCATAATGCTTATTAAATAACCTGTCTTCATGATTATATTTATAAACTCTAAGATAGTGTGCCCAGCACATACTCACATACATCCGGTTCTAAGGCCTGGCGTACAGTAGATCCCTAGAAGTACTGGTTGCATTAATGAATGGACCACAGTGCCAAAGATTTTTGTAATATTGAATATTTTTGAAAAAAATCCAAAATCTTAAGACTACCCAATTGAGGTCATCGGGTTAGAATGTGATATATACTCTAGCTGAGAGCTCTGCAGCACATTACAATGTATCTCTTGCATCCATCTCTAATAATGTCCAACTTACCTGCAAAATATGGTGAACTGACCATTCTGGATGCACAAAATTCCTGAAAAGCTGACAATTCAACCCTTCTTAAGCACAAGTTTTATTTTATTTTAATGCATTTTGGATAACAATCCTTTAAAAGTCAGTATTACACCTTTATATTCTTTACTATATATAGCAGTGTTTCTCAGTCCTGATTTCCTATTGGAAGCAAATGCTTGGGATGTATATAAACCTCTGACTCAGAGTCTCCAGAAAATGGGGATCGGATATCTGAGTTTTAAACAGCTCCCCAGGTTATTGGGCATCCCATATGCCGGGGCATAACTTATTTTATACATATGCGTAAACACACACATATATATGAGATATATAATTAGTAAAATAAACTCTTTTAAAGATTTATTTATTATTTGAGAGAGAGCGAGAGCACATGCATTGGGGTGGGTGAGGAGAGAGGAAAAGCTGAGTCTTAAGCAGACTCCTCCCTGAGCACGGACCTGACGCGGGGCTCCATCTCATAACCCCAAGATTACAACCTAAGCCGAAACTAAGAGTTGGATGCTTAACTGACTGTGCCACCCAGGTGCCACAATAATAACTTGTAAAATAAACTTTTAAGATGATAAACTCCTTAAGGGAAAGGCATGGTAACTTTTTTTTTAAATTTTTTTATTCTTATGTTAATCACCATACATAACATCATTAGCTTTTGATGTAGTGTTCCATGATTCATTGTTTGTGCATAACACCCAGTGCTCCACGCAGAATGTGCCCTCTTTCATACCCATCACTAGGCTAACCCATACCCCCACCCCCCTCCCCTCTAGAACCTTCAGTGTGTTTTTCAGAGCCCATTGTCTCTCATGGTTCGTCTCCCCCTCCAACTTACTCCCCTTCATTCTTCCCCTACTGCTATCTTCCTCTTCTTTTTTTTCCTTAACATATATTGCATTATTTGTTTCAGAGGTAAAGATCTGTGATTCAACAGTCTTCCACAATTCACAGCGCTCACCATAGCACATACCCTCCCCAATGTCTATCACCCAGCCACCCTCTCCCTCCCACCCCACACCACTCCAGCAACCCTCAGTTTGTTTCCTGAGATTAAGAATTCCTCATATCAGTGAGGTCATATGATACATGTCTTTCTCTGATTGACTTATTTTACTCAGCATAACACCGTCCAGTTCCATCCACGTCGTTGCAAATGGCAAGATCTCTTTCCTTTTGATGGCTGCATAATATTCCATTGTGTATATATACCACTTCTTCTTTATCCATTCATCTGTCGATGGGCATCTTGACTCTTTCCACAGTTTGGCTATTGTGGACATTTCTGCTATAAACATTGGGATGCACGTACCCCTTCGGATCCCTACATTTGTATCTTTGCGGTAAATACCCAGTAGTGCAATTGCTGGAACATATGGTAGTTTTCTTTTCAACTGTTTGAGGAACCTCCATCGTGTTTTCCAGAGTGGCTGCACCAGCTTGCATTCCCACCAACAGTGTAGGAGGGTTCTCCTTTCTCCACATCCCCGCCAACATCTGTCGTTTCCTGACATGTTAATTTTAGCCATTCTGATTGGTGTGAGGTAGTATCTCATTGAGGTTTTGATTTGGATTTCCCTGATGCCGAGCGATGTTGGGCACTTTCTCATGTGTCTGTTGGCCATTTGGATGTCTTCTTTGGAAAAATGTCTGTTCATGTCTTCTGCTCATTTCTTGATTGGATTATTTGTTCTTGGGTGTTGAGTTTGATAAGTTCTCTATAGATTTTGGATACTAGCCCTTTATCTGAAATGTCATTTGCAAATATCTTCTCCCATTCTATCGGTTGTCTTTTGGTTTTCTGGACTGTTTCTCTTGCTGTGCAAAAGCTTTTTATCTTGATGAAGTCCCAGTAGTTAATTTTTGCCCTTGCTTCCCTTGCCTTTGGCGCTGTTTCTAGGAAGAAGTTGCTGCGGCTGAGGTCAAAGAGGTTGCTGCCTGTGTTCTCCTTTAGGATTTGGATGGACTCCTGTCTCACGTTTAGGTCTTTCAACCATTTGGAGTCTATTTTTGTGTGTGGTGTAAGGAAATGGTCCAGTTTCATTCTTCTGCATGTGGCTGTCCAATTTTCCCAACACCATTTGTTGAAGAGACTGTCTTTTTGCCATTGGACGTTCTTTCCTGCTTTGTCAAAGATGAGTTGACCATAGAGTTCAGGGTCCATTTCTGGGCTCTCTATTCTGTTGCACTGATCTATGTGTCTGCTTTTGTGCCAGTACCATACTGTCTTGCTGATGATAGCTTTGTAATAGAGCTGGAAGTCCGGAATTGTGATGCCACAGGCTTTGCTTTTCTTTTTCAATATTCCTCTGGCTATTCGGGGTCTCTTCTGGTTCCAGACAAATTTTAGAATTATTTGTTCCATTTCTTTAAAAAAGTGGATGGTATTTTGATGGGGATTGCATTGAATGTGTAGATTGCTCTAGGTAGCATTGACATCTTCACAATGTTGGTTCTTCCAATCCATGAGCATGGAACGTTTTTCCATTTCTTTGTGCCTTCTTCAATTTCTTTCATGAGTATTTATAGTTTTCTGAGTACAGATCATTTGCCTTCTTGGTTACATTTATTCCTAGGTATCTTATGGTTTTGGGTGCAATTGTAAATGGGATCGACTCCTTAATTTGTCTCTCTTCTGTCTTGTTCGTGTATAGGAATGCCACCGATTTCTGTGCACTGATTTTATATCCTGCTACTTTACTGAATTCCTGTATGAGTTCTAGGAGTTTTGGGGTGGAGTCTTTTGGGTTTTCCATATACAGCATCATATCATCTGCAAAGAGTGAGAGTTTGACTTCCTCTTTGCCGATTTGGATGCCTTTGATTTCTTTTTGTTGTCTGATTCCTGTGGCTAAGACTTCTAATACTATGTTGAATAGCAGTGGTGAGAGTGGACATCCCTGCCGCGTTCCTGACCTTAGGGGAAAAGCTCTCAGCTTTTCCACATTGAGAATGATATTCGCTGTAGGTTTTTCATAGATGGCTTTTATGATATTGAGGTAGGTACCCTCTATCCCTATACTCTGAAGAGTTTTGATCAAGAAAGGATGCTGTATTTTGTCAAATGCTTTTTCTGCATCTATTGAGAGGATCATATGATTCTTGTTCTTTCTTTTGTTAATGTATTGTATCACGTTGATTGATTTGCAGATGTTGAACCAACCTTGCAGCCCAGGGATGAATCCCACTTGGTCATGGTGAATAATCCTCTTAATGTACTGTTGGATCCTATTGGCTAGTATTTTGGTGAGAATTTTTGCATCCATGTTCATCAAGGATATTGGTCTGTAATTCTTTTTGATGGGGTCTTTGTCTGGTTTTGGGATCAAGGTAATGCTGGCCTCATAAAATGAGTTTGGAGGTTTTCCTTCCATTTCTATTTTTTGGAACAGTTTCAGGAGAATAGATATTAATTCTTTAAATGTTTGGTAGAATTCCCCTGGGAAGCCGTCTGGCCCCAGGCATTTGTTTCTTGGGAGATTTTTGATGACTGCTTCAATTTCCTTAGTGGTTCTAGGTCTGTTCAGGTTTTCTATTTCTTCCTGGTTCAATTTTGGTAGTTGATACATTTCTAGGAATGCATCCATTTCTTCCAGGTTATCTAATTTGCTGGCATAGAGTTGCTCATAATATGTTCTTATAATTGTTTTTATTTCTTTGGTGTTGGTTGTGATCTCTCCTCTTTCATTCATGATTTTGTTGATTTGGGTCATTTCTCTTTCCCTTTTGATAAGTCTGGCCAGGGGTTTATCAGTCTTGTTAATTCAAAGAATCAGATCCTAGTTTCGTTAATCTGTTCTACTGTTCTTTTGGTTTCTATTTCATTGATTTCTACTCTGATCTTTATGATTTCTCTTCTCCTGCTGGGTTTAGGCTTTATTTCCTGTTTTTTCTCCAGCTCCTTTAGGTGTACGGTTAGGTTGTGTTTTTGAGACCTTTCTTGTTTCTTCAGAAAGGCTTGTATTGCTATATACTTTCCCCATAGGACTGCCTTTGCTGTATCCCAAAGATTTTGTACAGTTGTGTTTTCATTTTCATTGATTTCCATGAATTTTTTTTAATTCTTCTTTAATTTCCTGGTTGACCCATTCATTCTTTAGTACGATGCTCTTTAGCCTCCATGTATTTGAGTTCTTTCTGACTTTCCTCTTGTGATTGAGTTCTAGTTTCAAAGCATTGTGGTCTGAAAATAGGCAGGGAATAATCCCAATCTTTTGGTACCGGGTGAGACCTGATTTGTGACCTAGGATGTGATCAATTCTGGACAATGTTCCATGGGCACTAGAGAAGAATGTGTATTCCGTTTCTTTGGGATGGAACGTTCTGAATATGTCTGTGAAGTCCATTTGGTCCAGTGTTTCATTTAAAGTCTTTATTTCCTTGTTGATCTTTTGCCTAGATGATCTGTCCATTTTAGTCAGGGGGGTGTTAAAGTCCCCCACTATTATTGTATTGTTGTCAATGTGTTTCTTTGATTTTGTTACTAATTTCCTTATAAAATTGGCTGCTCCCATGTTAGGGGCATAGATATTTACAATGGTTAGATCTTCTTGTTGGATAGACCCTTTAAGTAGGATATAGTGTCCTTCTTCATCTCTTATTACAGTCTTTGTTTTGAAATCTAACTTGTCTGATATAAGGATTGCCACCCCAGCTTTCTTTTGGTGTCCATTAGCATGGTTAATGGTTTTCCACCCACTCACTTTCAATGTTGGGGTGTCTTTGGGTCTCAAATGAGTCTCCTGCAGACAGCATATTGATGGGTCTTGTTTTTTAATCCAATCTGATAGCCTGTGTCTTTTGATTTGGGGCATTTAGCCCATTTACATTCAGAGTAACTACTGAAAGATATGAATTTAGTGCCATTGTACTGCCTGTAAGGTGATTGTGATTGTATATTGTCTGTGTTCCTTTCTGATCTATGCTGCTTTTAGGCTCTCTCTTTGCTTAGAGGACGCCTTTCAATATTTCTTGGAGGGCTGGTTTCGTGTTGCAAATTCCTTTAGTTTTTGTTTGTCCTGGAAGCTTTTTATCTCTCCTTCTATTTTCAATGACAGCCTAGCTAGATATAGTATTCTTGGCTGCATATTTTTCTCGTTTAGTGCTCTGAAGATATCTTGCCAGTCCTTTCTGGCCTGCCAGGTCTCTGTGGATAGGTCTGTTGCCAATCTAATGTTTCTACCATTGTAGGTTACATATCTCTTCTCCCGAGCTGCTTTCAGGATTTTCTCTTTGTCTCTGAGACTCGTAAGTTTTACTATTAGATGTCGGGGTGTTGACCTATTTTTATTGATTTTGATGCCTGTTTCCTTCCCCACATTAGGGAAGTTCTCTGCTATAATTTGCTCCAATATACATTCTGCCCCTCTCTCTCTTTCTTCTTCTTCTGGGATCCCAATTATTCTAATGTTGTTTCGTCTTATCGTATCGCTTATCTCTCGAATTCTGCCCTCGTGATCCTGTAGTTGTTTCTCTCTCTTTTCCTCAGCCTCTTTATTTTCCATCATTTGGTCTTCTATATCGCTGATTCTCTCTTCTGCCTCATTTATCCCAGCAGTCAGTGCCCCCATTTTTGATTGCACCTCATTAATAGCTTTTTTGATTTTGACTTGGTTAGATTTTAGTTCTTTTATTTCTCCAGGAAGAGTGTCTCTAATAACTTCCATGCTTTTTTCAAGCCCAGCTAGTATCTTTAAAGTCATGATTCTGAACTCTAGGTCCGACATCGTACTAATGTCCGTATTGAGTAGGTCCCTGGCAGACGGTACTACCTCTTGTTCTTTTCGCTGAGGTGATTTTTTTCGTCTTGTCATTTTGTCCAGAGGAGAACAGATGAATGAGAGAACAAAATGGTAACAGGTTAAGAACGTCCCCAGCAAATATACTCTATACAATCAGAAAAGACCTGAAACCAGGGGAAAAGAAAGGGAAAGAAAGAATAAAGAGGAGAAAAAAAAAAGGAAAAGAAAAAGATAAAAACAAACAAAAACAGAACAAAACAAAAAAAAACAGAATATGATCAAATATGATCAGGCTAGTGCATAGATCAGTGCCACACACTGGATTTCGGGCGTATTTTGGTCTGTTAGAAGAAAGTGCCTCCTAAAATTTTAAAGGAAGAAAGACTTATATATGTACAAAATAAGGGTTGATACAATGAAGGAATGGAAGATGACTGTAAAGATGAAAATTATAAAAGATTTTATAAAAGGAATTGATAAGAAGTTGTTTGAAAAAAGAAAGAAGATTAAAAAAAAAAAAGGGAGAGAATGTGATCAGGCAGGAGACTAGAACAAAGCCATACACCAGTGATTTAGGGTATATTTTGATCTGTTAGAAGAAACTGTATCTCAAAATTTTAAAGACAGAACAACTTATATATATATATATATATATATATATATATATATATGCCAAAAATAAGGGTAACTACTATGAAGGGAGAAAATACGACTCTAAAAAAGAAAAATAAAAAATGTTTTTTTTTTAAAAAAAGGGATTGATAAGATGTTGGTTGAAAAAGGGAAAAAGAAAAATTCAAAAAAAAAAACAGTTAAAAAAATTAACTTTGAAAAACTAATGAATCATGGTAAAAAAGCCATGAATTCTATGTGCAGTATTCCCGTAGCGCTGTTGTTCTCCCGTTCTCCTTGATCGGTAAACTTGGTTGGCTTGCTGACTGTGCTGATCTTCTGGGGGAGGGGCCTGTTGCCGTGGTTCCCAAATGTCTTTGCCGGAGCCGGAATTGCCCCGCCCTTGTCGGTCCGGGTAAGCAATCTGCTCGTGTTTGCTCTGGGAACTTTTGTTCCCTGCAAGCTCTCCGTACAGCTTTGGAGGACCAGAGTGAAAATGGTGGCCTCCCAATCTCCACCCGGAGGAGCCGAGAACTTGGGGCCCCGCTCCTCAGTGCACCCCCAGAGAAAAGCAGTCACTCCCGTGTCCCCGGTCTCTGGCCGCACTCCGTGCTCACCCGGCCTGTGACCGAGTGTTTCTATCTCTGGCTCCTGACCCCGTGTAGAGTCTCCAAACCCAGCAGATCCCTGCAGTGCGCTCCCACGCCGCTCCTCCCAGGGGAGGAAGGGGAATCTCCCCGTATCTGCTGCTTGCTGGGTCCCTGCTGGAGGAGCAGTGGCCCAACTGTGCCGCGGATCACAGTTTATGGCAACCCTGAGCTGAGAGCCCGCACCTCGGCTCCGTCTCTGCAGTCGGCTTCCCCGCTCCGATACCTGGGAGCTCTGCCGCACTCAGGCACCACTGGTCTTTCTTGACCCCGAGGGTCCTGAGACCACACTGTCCTGCGAGGGTTCCACCCACAGCTTAGCCATTGGAGCGATGTCCCTCAGCGGAGCCGGCTTCTAAAAGTTCCGATTTTGTGCTCCGCGGCTCTATCACTTGCCAGAAGCGGCTGACAGAGGCCCCTCCCCCGCCGTCTATCCTCCCGAATATCGCCTCGGATTCACTTCTCCGCACGTCCTACCTTCCAGAAAGTGGTCGCTTCTCTGTTCAGAGAGTTGTTGCTACTCTCTTCTTCGGTCTCCTGTTGAGTTCGTAGGTGTTGAGAATTGTTTGATCCCTATTCAGCTGAATTCCTGAGACCAGACGAAATCCAGGTCTCCTACTCCTCCGCCATCTTGCTCCGCCCCCAAGGCATGGTATCTTAACTGACTTTATTTATGGAATAAATTTTAAAATGATCACCTATCATCTGTCATATACCCATACACCTTTAAAGCTTAAAACTACTTGAATTATTTCCTTTAACAAGTTATAGATGTTTTATCAGCTATTCGTTAGCGTTCAGATTATTATGGTTACTGCTGGATTGATCATTACTCTAACCCAGAGTTGAGTTCAATACAGGAAGGCCTTGGATTGGGGCATTTAGCCCATTTACATTCAGGGTAACTACTGAAAGATATGAATTTAGTGTCATTGTATTGCCTGTAAGGTGACTGTTACTGTATACAGTATGTCAATGTTCCTTTCCGGTCTATGTTACTTTTAGGCATTCCTATACACCAACAACAAGACAGAAGAAAGAGAAATTAAGGAGTTGATACCATCTAAAATTGCACCCCAAACCATAAGATACCTAGGAATAAATCTAACCAAAGAGGCAAAGAATCTGTACTCAGAAAACCATAAAATACTCATGAAAGAAATTGAGGAAGACACAAAGAAATAGAAAAACGTTCCATGCTCATGGATAGGAAGGAGAAATATTGTGAAGATGTCAATGCTACCTAGAGCAATCTACACATTCAATGCAATCCCCATCAAAATACCATCCACTTTTTTCAAAGAAATGGAACAAATAATCCTAAAATTTGTATGGAACCAGAAGAGACCCCGAATAGCCAGAGGAATGTTGAAAAAGAAAAGCAAAGCTGGCGGCATCACGATTCCGGACTTCCAGCTCTATTACAAAGCTGTCATCAGCAAGACAGTATGGTACTGGCACAAAAACAGACACATAGATCAATGGAACAGAATAGAGAGCCCAGAAATGGACCCCCTACTCTATGGTCAACTAATCTTTGACAAAGCAGGAAAGAATGTCCAAGAGAAAAAAGACAGTCTCTTCAACAAATGGTGCTGGGAAAACTGGACAGCCACATGCAGAAGAATGAAACTGGACCATTTCCTTACACCACACACAAAAATAGACTCCAAATGGCTGAAAGACCTAAATGTGAGACAGGAGTCCATCAAAATCCTAAAGGAGAACACAGGCAGCAACCTCTTTGACCTCAGCCGCAGCAACTTCTTCCTAGAAACATCGCCAAAGGCAAGGGAAGCAAGGGCAAAAATGAACTACTGGGACTTCATCAAGATAAAAAGCTTTTGCACAGCAAGAGAAACAGTCCAGAAAACCAAAAGACAACCGATAGAATGGGAGAAGATATTTGCAAATGACATTTCAGATAAAGGGCTAGTATCCAAAATCTATAAAGAACTTATCAAACTCAACACCCAAAGAACAAATAATCCAATCAAGAAATGGGCAGAAGACATGAACAGACTTTTTTCCAATGAAGGCATCCAAATGGCCAACAGACACATGAGAAAGTGCTCAACATCGCTCGGCATCAGGGAAATCCAAATCAAAACCTCAATGAGATACCACCTCACACCAGTCAGAATGGCTAAATTTAACAAGTCAGGAAATGACGGCTGTTGGCGGGGATGAGGAGAAAGGGGAACCCTCCTACACTGTTGGTGGGAATGCAAGCTGGTGCAGCCACTCTGGAAAACAGTATGGAAGTTCCTCAAATAGTTGAAAATAGAGCTGCCCTACGACCTAGCAATTGCACTACTGGGTATTTACCCCAAAGTTATAAATGTAGGGATCTGAAGGGGCACATGCACCCCAATGTTTATAGCAGCAATGTCCACAATAGCCAAACTATGGAAAGAGCCAAGATGTCCATCAACAGATAAATGGATAAAGAAGAAGTTGTATATATATACAATGGAATATTATGCATCCATGAAAAGGAATGAGATCTTGCCATTTGCAACAACATGGATGGAACTGGAGGCTATTATGCTGAGCGAAATAAGTCAATCAGAGAAAGACATGTATCATGTGACCTCACTGATATGAGGAATTCTTAATCTCAGGAAACAAACTGAGGGTTGCTGGAGTGGTGGGGCGTGGGAGGGATGGGGTGCCTGGGTGACAGACACTGGGGAGGGTATGTGCTATGGTGAGCGCTGTGAATTGTGTAAGACTGTTGAATCACGGACCTGTATCTCTGGAACAAATAACACATTATATGTTAAAAAAAAAAAAAAGGAGAAAATAGGAAGGGAAAAATGAAGGGGGGGAAATCGGAGGGGGAGACGAACCATGAGAGACTACGGACTCTGAGAAACAAACGGAGGGTTCTAGAGGGGAGGGGGTGGGGGGATGGGTTAGCCTGGTGATGGGTATTAAAGAGGGCAGGTACTGAATGGAGCACTGGATGTTATACGCAAACAATGAATCATGGAACACTACATCAAAAACTAATGATGTAATGTATGGTGATTAACATAACATAATAAAAAAGAAGCAAATTTCTTCAACTATATCAACTAAAAAAAAAAAGAGGAAGGCCTTGGATCTTCCGCAGTGCTCTGTACAGTTTGGGCACATTCTTTATGTTTTAAGAGAAGAATCCTTCACAACTAAATATACTGTGACATTTTGGGATTCTGATATAATTTTCCTAATAAAGATGTTCTTCATAGGAAGTGAAGTGTGTTGGATAAATAACATGCTCAAAAGTACCTGATGCAATAATTTACTATAACTACTTGGTGCAGGGCTGAATTATTAGTAAATACTTAGAAAAAAAGTAATTCTCCTTTCCATGACTCTAATAAAGCATACTTTGTTGTACTTAAGTATCACCTGGGGAACCTGTTTAAAGTTTACATGCTCCAGACCCCATCTTCAGAGATCCTAATTTAGTACATCTGGGGTAAGGTCCATGAATACATATTTCAAAATAAGTGCCCTCTGGTAATTCTGTTGGAGACAGCCAATGAGTGATGTTTTCAGAAATATTTTACTACCAAGATATTTGGGGAAATGACACAGTGTTCTGGCTTTCTGATTAGTTAAATTAAACCTATGTAGATATAGACCTTATTCTATTAAAAGAATCAAGAGGCTGTCTTTATATGTGTAATATTTATGAGAAAGACCAGTTTTCTAAGCAAGCTTTAAAAATATTAAAAGTCACTGGTGTGCCTGGGTGGCTCAGTTGGTTAACCATCTGACTCTTGACTTTGGCTCAGGTCGTGGTCACAGGGTCATGGGATTGAGCCCTGTGTTGGGCTCCCTGCTCAGCTCGGAGTCTGCTTGAGACTCTCTCCCTCTCCCTTTGCCCCTCCTCCAGCTCTCTCTGTTGTTTGCTCTCTCTCAAATAAATAAATTCTTTAAAAAATTATTAAAAGTCAGAACACCACAGAATGTCCTCCATTTAAAATTATTCAGGGACTGTATATTTTATATTTCTTTGTATAAAGAGTTCTTTTGTCCAGGTCTAGCTACACATAGTTTATTTGTAGTAACTTTTAAAGAATGAATACCTATTCAAAAATTATTTTGATATGACTTTTCCCAGTAATTTACCCCAGTATCATAAGATAAATCATAATAAAAACATAAAAAGGGGGACAAAACTGGATCAAAGGCTTTTAAGAAATTTTAAACAGAACAGTATTCTAATACTTATAGCACTATCATAATATTGATACCTACACAAAAACAAAAACTGAAATAAATACCTAACTAACCCAGAATCATTTGGCATCAGAAAGTGAAATGAGTATCTCCTGGAAGGGTAATACTCATCCACTAGCAAGGCTGCTGAACAGCACGTTTTCTACCAAATGTGTAAGCTTCCATTGGTCATTATGGTAAACTGGGACCCTATTAAGTCAGTTAAAAACCAGAACTGCATCTATATGTACACGTAAAAGAGGAGACCTGTGACAAGAAAGTAGGCCTTTTCCCTCCTAAACCACCGTAATATCTACATCATCACTTTAATTGGCCACATAAGAAGGAACTCAGGTGTCTACATAATGGAAGATGTCTTTCATGCTAGAGCAATGACTGCATGGTTTAAGTAGTGTGCACAGCTGGGGTGTTGGTGGTTTTGGCTGAAAAGAAAACGAGGCAGGAAAGAAAAGTGCCGCCGGGTTGCTCATAAAAAGCAGTCCCTGAAATCTCTGGGTACTGTCTTCCCAGATAATTGTCTTAATCCTTTCTCTTTAACAGCCAGGGATGGGCTCTGGAAATCCTGGGAGCAGAGCACCTACACTGAGAGGTTGAAACATGACATCGGCTAGAAGAGTTCAGGAAAGTTCCTGGATTCTGGTGATGCAAGGTGATTTCACATTATGGTTAAAACAACAAAGAACCACTCTGTCAGTAATAATGCTGTGGTAGCTAAGATGCGCTAGGTAGCTAAGATGCGTATTATCTGTGTCAGGAAGAGTTTTAAATGCTTTATGTGTATAAATGTGTTCAGTCCTCTTCATAACCCTATGAAGTAGGGACTAGAATGAACTGCTTTTTACTAATGAGAGAATGGAAACTTGCCTAAAGTCAGAAAATTCAAACCCAAGCAGTATGGTTCTAGATCTGCAATGCCTTAAAAACCTTCAGAACTGATGAGAAAAGTGTCTCTTGGAAAACAACAAAAGGACTAAACTACCAGAAAAATAATGTTTTCCTCAGATCTCAAAAGCAAAATCCCAAATTTAAGAAGATCTGAAATTCGTAAAAAATAGACCTCTTAAGGTAGCAATATATAGAGGCCCTGTTCAAAAGGCAGGGTAGGTATCCATTTAAAAAAATGTTTAAAGCAGCTATTACCTCTTCTTAGGGTTGACCTGCACCTCAGGAATCAGCAAACCCAATTTCTAGCCAACTGTAGGAATTTATTTTTTGGTACATCCCTACCTGATGGTCGTCTACCCTTTTGTTGAGAGTTTACCATCCTAATAAAGCAGCCCAATTCACTGTTGGATAATTCTGATTATTAAGACTATATTTCCCATATTAAGTAAAAATAATGCCCTCATGACATCTACCATCTGCTAGAATTAGGTTATCTACTGGGTAACCCTTTAGTCTTTTTTTCCAGACAAAACACTTCTGGTTTCTTCAAGTGTATGAATGAATGGTTTTTAGCCTCCTTGTCCCTCCCCTTTCCTCACTTACCCTCCTGCTTCCCTGTGTACCTTGGCTGTTGAAATTACCTTTGCCTCTTAATCAGACAATCTCTGCTCACCTTCCCCTCAGTTCAACTTACATTATCAGACTCAAGTCCGTCCACTGCTTAGGCAAGAACAGAGGGTGGAAGCATTCCACTCTTCCTTCTGGAGGAAGCGTTGGGAGAGACGCTGTGTTCCAAATAACTGAGTTTGGAACTCAGAATGTATTTTCTCATTAAAATCTGTGACAAGTGCCGGAAGCAGTACTATTAGATCAGTGTCTTAAGGTATAATTCGGTTAAAATAGAATTTAGTTCATGCCAGCCTGGAAACTTTACATTTTAACGGAAAAATGTATTTTTACTCGAATAAACTTATAAAGGAGCTATTAGAAGACAGCTAATTGATAATTAGGAATCTGTATATATGAAAAAGATAAGAAAATTATATGGTGCAACATGTGAAGACAATGGCAAAGGTGGGTCTCATTCTCTCAAGTGAAACAGAGAAATAAATAATGAAATGTCAGAATTTAAAGACAAAATATCCTTGAAAGTGAGAAATATTTTGTCTTATTTAGCTATTATAGAAAACATACTTCACCAACCAGAATTTACCTTAGAATTTGAGTCTGGTTCAAACACAAAAAGAGTCTGTTGCTGCTTTGTGAAGAAATTATAGAGTTCTAATATTCTACTGCTGAAAGAGCTTTGAAAAAAAAAAATGCCCCAAATTTACTTCCATATTATACCAAACTTAAAACATGTTGAAAAGTGAGTTTATGAATATCAAATTTTTCAAAGAAGAACAAAAACCAATTATTCTTTTCACTTTTGTACCTTTGAGCAGAACTCAAAAATAACAACAGCAGAATGTTATCCTCAGTAGATTCAAATTGTTCTTACAATTCCAGTTTCTAGTCACATTCTAGTTACATATCATAACATTCAGTTCTTTTTTTAAAAAACGTTTTGTCTAGAAGAACTCTATTATTTGGCTAAGAGAACAATATCATAAGTTGTACTGGTATTGTATTTTGGAAGGTGAACTTGTCATCATTAGAGAAAAGTTTATAATTGACTTCTTCATCCAGTCACCTACCTGCTAAGCTCCCGAAGGTAAGCTTCCTGCGGCCCACTTTCTCGACAAGCCAGACTCCCACGAGCGTGAAGATGAAATTTGTGAAGGCTGTCACTGAAGCCAGCCATATTGCAAGCCTATCATCTTCAACACCAGACATCTGCAGAATGGTTGCACTGTAGTACCTGTGAGCAAAGAATTAAACAATTGTTGCTGATAGTTATTCAAAGAAACAGAATTGTTCCTGTAGCTACAGTAATGGCATCAAGTTAGCATGGGAATTCACGCAAAGTATTCAGAGGATCACAACACAGAGACTGTTCAGATAAATTTTGAACTTTGTATAATCAAGAAAAGATACTCAAGCAAGTGGATAGAGGGTTGAAGGCTTTAAAAGTGAAAGGTACTCCGCAGCTAGGGACAGGGCAGCTAGTTGTTTCACTAAGACCTACTACACTAATCAAGGATAAGCTCCAAGTCCACGGAACGAATCAGAAGTCATTGTACATTGTAAATTTATGTACTTAAAAGAATAAATAGACATTGCACACAATAAGGAAAGTGTGATATAAGGGTAGATATCGGGTACAAGGAACCTCTTTAAAGAGCAGTAAGAATGTGTCCATTTATTTGGCATTTCGTAAGGTGATGAGAAACTGACCTGATGTGCATGAGAATGGCTTTGTGTTTTCTAGAAAAGTATAATCTTTGGAGAGGTAACTCTCTACCACGATCTACATGATAAGGTTCTATAGACTCATTTTTGTTCTAAATGAATTCCCTGGAGACTAGCTCTAAAAAACCATAATGCCAATTTGTTGATGCATAACAGGAGATATCTCTGATACATTTAAAGAAGACAGGTTTCTTACAGGACATTTCTTTTCTGATGAAAATATCAGTAGCTAAATCAAAAGATTACTTTAAAGCTGTCCTTAAAACAAAGGAAGCAAAATACTCCTGGTGAGTCACCTAAGAAATGTGACAGAATTCAAATCCTGAAGACACATTCTGAACCATGGCTTCGCCTAGTCTCTGAGCCATTCTAAAACATGTTAGCTTATCCAAATCAGAGAGTGGGCATCCAAGCAATGTTCAGTCAAGCTGGATATGTCTATAGCTACAATCCACAGTTTCCAAATATTCATCAACATTTTCATAGTATTTCAAAAATAAAAATCTCTTTTAAATACATTTATGTTTCAATGATTTATCAATGGCCTCCATGTACTAAATTAATGATGATCTTCTAACATAAAACAGTAACACCAATGCACTCATTCATCTTAATAAAAAGTGTTTTCCTTTTTAAAAGTAGTAAACCAAACTTATAAATTATTATGTAACATGAAGGATGTGTTTTACTGATCACACTAAAAATTATGCCAACCATTTTAAGATTCTGAATTCTGACAGCAGTTGTAAAAAAAGAGAAATCCCCAGTGGAATTATTCCCATCATCATGCAAATTGTGAACATTTTGCAGTCACAGTGTAAAGTGATAATATAAGTTATGAAAATAATTCATTCCTTCTGAATAGGGTTTATAGTTTCCAAGTTCTATCATACACATTTTCAATTTCATAAAGACTTGTGCAGCAAGGTCAGACCCACATGTAACCACTGAGAAATAAACATGTAAACAAATTTAAAAAGGCAGAAAATAGAAGTGCTGAAAAATTCAAGTATTTAAAGTCAAAGGAATTTGATACTTGCCATGCTATTTGATTACATTTCAGTCTTCTCAATATTTTCATAATATTTAAATAAATAAATATAGATCATCACACAAAATAATTTTTTTTTTAAGATTTTATTTATTTGAGAGAGAGAGAGCAAGTGGGTAAGTGGGGGGAGGAGCAGAGGGGGGAGGAGAGGGATAAGCAGACTCTGTGCTGAATACGGAGCCTGATGCAGGGATCTATCCCAGCCAGGGCCCTGAGTTCATGACCTAAGCCGAAGGCAGATGCTTAACTGAGCCACCCAGACGCCCCAACACACAAAATAATTCTTGCAAATAGATCAGGAAAAGAAACTAAACAAGACAGAGAAACTATTTTCATGTTTTCATTTTGATACAATAAAATCATGAAATTCCAAGTGTTAAATTAAGGGATAAAGAAGGAGAAATGGTATCAAACAAAGTAAGCCGGTCAGTGTCAAAATTTTACTTAAAATGAAAATGTTCCCTAGGTATTAAAAAAAATTTTTTTATACTACTTAAGTTTTATTGGCAGAATATAACGAAAGATTGGCCTGGGAATCCAAAATCTGCATTTTAATGATATCTCTGTGGTAGGTTGGCCAGGTAAGGTTACATCATCATTTGTTTACTTCATATTTATTTACTGAGTACCTACTGTATAAGCTATGTGAGTTACTAAGTTCCTACAAATATATTATTAGACCTACTTGCTATTTTCAAGAAACTCACAGAATGAAACAGAATGAAATGGAAATAATTTTAAAATCACAGTATATACAAGTCATAATGTAGCATAAAGGATAGACCAAACAATTTTATTTGATGTGGTATGTTCCTTGATTTTCCAGGGAATTCAATGTTTCATTTGAGTCTCAAAGAATTCATAGGGAATTGCCAGCCAGTGTGAAGATCTGGGAGCACACTGGTGGTAGAGAAAATGAAATGTAGGAAGAATAAAAGCACCAAACACTAAGCCAGACTCACAGAACATAAGTACTTTACCTTGGTTAACACAAGATGCATAAGAGAGAGAAGTATGACATAGGCTGGAGCAAAAGCTTCTGTTGTGGAGGGACCTTGACTGCCAAGCTGTATGTGTGGGCTTTTTTCTCTAGACAACGGAAAATCATAAAATGGACTTTAAAGAGAAATAACATAATTAAATCTGTTCCATGAAAAGCTCACTCCAATGATAGCCAACCAGGGAGCCTGGAGGCTGACTGAAACGAAGGTATAGTGTTTTGAAGTGTATTTCAGGTCATTACACTGGCAACAGGCACCTGTAAATTTTCTGCATTAATGGGAAGCAATGAGGGCAGGGTGCTGAAATTCACTGACGGCCTTTTATCTCCTTGCCAGCAAGCACTGCAACTTCAACATACACTAAATCTTTTCCCGGATGGAGTACCTAGAGTCTGATCTTCATTCTCCCTTTCATGGAACACTGGTAAATGTACTTGTTTTTATTGTTGCCATAACAAATGACCACAGAGTTAGTGGCTTAAATCAACAAAAATATACTAACAGTTCTGTAAGTCAGAAATCTGACATAAATTTCACTGGGTGTCAAAAATCAAAGGTGTCAGGAGGCCATTCCTTTCTGGAAGCTCAAGGGAAAACAGGTTTCTTTGCCTTTCCCAGGCTTTAGAAGTCTCCATGTTTCCAGCCTCAGGGGTGGGGGTTGCGGGGGGGGGGGGTGTGGCGCGGGAGGCCCTCCTCAACCTTAGGCCAGGGAAAGTGGTCAAGTGTCTGTCATGTCACATTACTTGTCTTCTTCTACATTTAAGGACCTTTGTGAATACACTGGGGCAACTTGGATAATCCAGAATAATCTCCCCGTTTTAAGGTAAAATGATTAACAGATGTAATTCAATCTGCAAACTAACTTCCCTTTGCCATGTAATGTAACATATTCATAGGTTGTGGGGGCTAGGACATGTACATCTTTGGTGTGGAGGGGGAGGGCATTATTCTGCATATCACACACAATAAAAGTGTTAATAAGCAGTAAGATAAGCAAAAGGCCATCAATTAGAAGGAAAAGACAAGGACATTCAGTTAAAGGGCAATCGGTTCCAGAAAAATTCAGGCAATAACTGGATTCTCTTTCATAGGGCAGGGGATGACATATCTAGGGCAGAATAATTCATGAACTTAGTTTTTTAGTCAGGTTGTGGTGAAAAGATACACTGAATTTACATTTTAAAAGATGTGAATTCCAATGTTTCTGTAAATGGTGCTATTGGCCAACCACTTACAGAATGGACTACCACTTGTATTTACAACCTTCTAAGCCTTTATGTAGTAGTTTGAATGTTCAAGGGACTCCGTGTATGTTTAAAAGTTGCACAAAGCATAAGAGTCTTCTTCATTAAAGAACAATATGAACAACCAAAAAAGGCTTTCTTTCCTTTTAGACTAAAGTAGGGATGCCTTCTCTTTTCAAAATCATTTTAGAGTACCTATCAGACAAACTATCATATTTTTCAAGGACTCCCTGGGCAATCTTTGGTCACCTCACACGTACCAGCTCATCCCCAGAGTGAAGCCGGAAGGCCTGAGGGCAGTGTGTTCTCACAGAAGACAAGCTTCACAGCTTCTCTGTAGACATCCAAGGACAGAAACGGCTGGGCTGTATGAGCACTGTTATCTCAGAGACTATTTGAGACCCAGCTTCCAGTCCTGGATTTCAACTCCGAATAAAACAGAATAGTTCTAGAAAACATCTAGGCTTTGACAATGGCAATCTATCTTAATGAGGACTTTGAACTAGCAATAAAAGAATAAACGTGCACTTTACATGCTTAGCAAAATACATATATTATTTTCCTTTATGCTATATTTAAGCAAAGCATTTTCTAAGGATTTCTGAAAAAGTTTTTTTTTTCCCCCCAACTCCTTAAAGCCATACCTGTCTGTTTCACTATTGCCAGGTCAACAGATTTAACAACGTAAAAAGTAAGTACTCAGTGGTTGCTGAGTTTATCGAATTTATCTACCACCAAATTTCAAAAGGGAATTAAGAATATTTATAATATAAAACACATGATAGAATCCTTAAAACAAAAAGACTGGTAAGTGAGGTAGATGATGAAGATGATTATATAAAAACTGTGGCCACATAGTAATGACAAGCTAGCCCTAAGATTCCCAGTAGCCAAAGCAGAGTAGTAAACAATAGTTTTAACCGTCTGACAAAACAAAACGTATCAGTTCATAATAAAGACAAACTTTTTCTGCTATGAAACTATAAAGACTTTAACTTCCCGAATAAAACAGATGTGGAATATACTCCTTCCAGCATGTCCTAGCAGTGCTGCAGGTAGCTTCCAAATTCGGTTATCTATGAACCTCGCCTTACTCAACAAACTTGTGGGTTACTTTCACACTTGGGATAAAGACCAAGCTAAATGAGAAGATAATGAGAAGATGGGAACTTATGGAGCATAGCTGATTGACTGGAAGGCCTGAAAGATTCTTATTATCTAAGTTATATTGTTTGGCTCTTTTAGTTCTTTATTATAAAGATACTTATTTGTATCATATGGCAAAGTACACTGACTATAGAATTTAAAATGCCATTCTAATAAAATATGTTCTTTTAACTGAAAAAAAATTTATTTTCCTACTGGGAATGGTATTTATACAGTTAAAAACATGGATAACTATGGAAAACACACTGATAGCTTTAAGAAAAAAATGTTTCACCTAAATACAAACATCTTAAAAACTGTTTAAAAAATGATTAAGATTTTCAAATCTATCTTATGTACTTTGTACAGTAAAAAATTAGCTTTCTATATTAGTAGGTGCAGGCCAGAAAGCAAAAAATAGAAGTTAGAAAAGCAGAAATTAGGATTTCATGTATATCATACATGTATTTTGAGCTAACACATTATACCATACTGTGCTTAAATCAAACAATAATCCAAAATCATAATGGTCCTCAGAAAGTGTAATTATTAATCACATTTAATATTTTACAAAGCATTTTTCATAATTTAAATTATGTCATGAGTGTTTGGAGAAGAACAAAGTAAAAATGCGTTAAAGAAAGTTAAAAGGGATTCTATAGGCCCTTAGTGTTCCCACTGTGACCTACTTTCCGTCTCAGAGACCACCAATTCCTGCACCCTGGCTTCAAACCTCTGGAAACTTCAGGAGAGCTGTCCTCATGTCTCACCCACCCAACTCAGCCAGATCATTCACCTTGCTCTAAGCAAAACTAAGAATAATGATAGAAGCTCTCTATTCTGACTTGTGATTCAGCAATTTGTCAGATTAACCTATTCTTTCTATAAAACATATGCCTACAGGAAAATGAACATGTGGGACTTCATGCAGGCATGCATCTCCCATCTGTTGAGCTGTATGTAAATCAAATCAGGCGTGTTTTTTTCCCAATCCTGTTTCTGCCCATCATAATTATGTAATCAAATAATACAAAAAGCAATGGAACATAAGATGCTTAAAAAGAGGTATTAAAAACAAAACTGTATGCTTTGGAAAGAGTGAATAAATGTGAGTTATTACAAAAAAAAAAAAAACCAACTGTGTGGGCAACACAATTGTAAACAGTCGGGGATAAAATGTAAAAGTCTAGAAGATTTTGCCCTTAGGTTTCTTCTCAAATATCTTTCAGTTCTTGTTCTGTGTGAAAGGAACCTAAAAGCTGGATTCCATATGTAACAATATCAAGTGTGATATATGCAAGAGAAACAACCTGGAATTTCAAGCAGTGGATATAATATTGTACAACTAAAAATAAAATGTTGAAGGTATATATGCATCATTTCCTCATAGCCATCTTTGTCAGGTAACTAAACAAGTGCTGACCCTCATCCCATCAGATGCCGGGCTTTCACCTTGCTCCGTCATGTCTCACACACCTGCTTATTTCAGCAACAAGCAAGAGTCCAAGAGATTCAGGTCCCCCGTTTCCACCTGGTCATTTACTTCCACACTAACCTGCACATTCACCGATCTGCCTCAATCTTCCCCTTGTCCCTTCCCTCCCATGCTCTCCCTGTGCCCCATGACTGAAGTCTGGACATGAGGGCACCACCTTCTTACAACCTGGATGTGGGATCCTGGCTGTTGTTCTCTTACAGCCTATATACTTGAGGAGGCCTGAGGAGCTGGAGAGATGACAGGAGCAAAGAGGTGAGCTAGACTATCCCCTAACCTTCCTTCTTCAATGCCGCCTACTTTCTGGTCACTCCTCATTCAACGGTGACTTCTGTACCTGCTTGGCAGTGTTCTTTTCCACTTCTACCTCTGTGTCATGATTCTTGGTGAGAATAGCCTCAACATGGACCACCCAGACATCACCCGAGTCTCCTACCTGCTCCACTTCTGAAATCCTTCAAGGATCTTAGTCTCTTACCTAGTCTCTCAGCACTGCCCACCCTCATGGCTCACTTGAATTCTTCTACTTTCACGGAGAAGCTGAGCCATGCATACACTTTCCACTTTTTAGTTATCCATCATCACCCTTTCCCATAATTGTACTTAATGTCTCCATCCATTTAGATTTCCCAAACCAGTGCTTCTCAGGTACAGATGTGCAACAGAATCACCTGGAGGGTCTGTTACAACAGAGCGCTGGACCCCACCCTGAGTTTCTGATTCAGTAGGTCTAGGACCAAGAATTTGCATTTCCACCAAGTTTCCAAGTAATGCCGACACTGCCTTGAAAATACAGTTCCCCAAACCATTATAACAATCATGTTCTTTTCACCATTCTCCAATTCCCTGGTCTGTTCCCCCTTTATCATATCCATGCCATAAACACCAACTGTGCTTACTTATACCCAGTTATTCTTCTACTCTGCATTTATACCTAGCAGCTGAAAGGCTCTAGACAAACACAATTTGAATTCAATTTGTGAACTTGGGAATTCCCTAAGATGCACATGCTAAGAGCTCTGCAAAGGATGACTTCATGGCACCTCCTTTCTTTTTCCTTTTTTTTTTAAATTTTATTTTTTTTAAGATGGAGGAGAGAGAGAGGGAGGGAGAGAGGGAGAGCGTGTGCAAGACAGGGGGAAGGAGAAGCAGACTCCCCACTGAGGAGGGAGCCTGAAGCAGGGCTTGATCCCAGAATGCTGGGATCATGACCTGAGCCGAAGGAAGTCAGGCACTTAACCAAATGAGCCACTCAGGCGCCCCAACCGCCTTTCCTTCTAGTGTCCCAATCTATCCAGCCTCAGGTGAAATCTTGCCTAATATTCACTGAGAAACTGTGAGCAATCAGAGAGCTACTTTTCTTATTTCACCACCATCAAATCTACCAACCTACTGGATCAATTCTACATTAATCCATGAAAACTTGATTGGCACTCAAACATTTCTTTTCTAGATTCCTTCTTCAATATTGCTTCTGGAATTATCAATCTTCTGCTTTTCCTCAGCATTTTGTCAACACTTCTCTTACAATACACACAACTTTCCTTCTGCTATTAGACTTACTTCAATATACATTTTATTTCCTCTATTAGACCATAAACGCCCCAAAAAATAGTCTGCATGTGATTTACTTTTGCAACTGACAAAGCCAGCTTATGACTATTTCTTTTGACACTTAGTAACGCTTATTTAAATGAATGGACGGAGTGGCCTTCTATTTTTTTTTTCTTTTGCCTTATTTTATTTTTCATTTTTTCTATTTTTTAATTATGTTCAATTAGTCAACATATAGTACATCATTAGTTTTTGATGTAGTGTTCAACGATTCATTAGTTGCATATAGCACCCAGTGCTCATCACCACACATGCCCTCCTTAATACCCACCACCCGGTTTCCCCTTCCCTTCTGTAACCCTCAGTTTGTTTGCCAGAGCCCAGAGTCTCTCATAGTTTGTCTCCCTCTCTGATTTCTTCCCATTCAGTTTTCCTTCACTTTCCCTGTGGTCCTCTGAGCTATTCCTAATGTTCCACATACGAGTGAAACCATATGATAATTGTCTTTCTCTGCCTGACTTATTTCACTTAGCATAATTCCCTCCAGTTCCATCCATGTTGATGTAAAAGTTGGGTATTCATCCTTTCTGATGGCTGAGTAATATTCCATTGTATATATGGACCACATCTTCTTTAACCATTCTTCTGTTAGCTCCTTCCACAGTATGGCTGTTGTGGACATCGCTGCTATGAACACTGGGGTGCATGTGCCCCATCTTTTCACTACATCTGTATCACTGGGGTAAATACCCAGTAGTGCAATTGCTGGGTCATAGAGTAGCTCTATTTTTAATGTCTTGAGGAACCTCCATATAGCTTTCCAGGGTAGCTGTACCAGCTTGCCTTCCCACCAACAGTGTAAGAGGTTCCCCTTTCTCTATATCCTTGCCAACAATTGTTTCCTGTCTTGTTAATTTTTGTCACTCTAACTGGCATAAGGTGGTATGTCATTGTGGTTTTGGTTTAAAATTCATATTGAGAATTTTATTAATTTGGGTCCTTTCTCTTTTCTTTTGGATAAGTCTGGCCAGTGGTTTATCAGTCTTATTCTTTCAAAGAACCAGCTTCTAGTTTCATTGATCTGATCTACTGTGTTTCTGGTTTCTAATTCATTGATCTCTGCTCTAAATTATTTCTCTCCTAATGCGTGTCTTAGGCATCATTTGTTGCTTTTTCTCTAGTTCTCTATGGTGTAAGGTTAGTTGTGAATTCGGAATTTTTCTGTTTTTTTTTTTTGAGTGAGGCTTGGATGGCTATGTATTTCCCCCTTCGGACCGCCTTTGCAGTATCCCCTGGGTTTTGGACCGATGTGTTTTCGTTCTCATTGGTTTCCATGAATTGTTTAAGTTCTTCTTTGATTTCCTGGTTGAGCAGTGGTCTTTAGCTTCCAAGTGTTTGAATTTCTCCCAAATTTTTTCTTGTGATTGAGTTCCAGTTTTAAAGCATTATGGTCTGAGAATATGCAGGGAATAATTTCAGTCTTTTAGTATTGGTTGGGACCTGATTTGTGACCTAGTATGTGGTCTATTCTGGAGGAAGTTCCATGTGCGCTCGAGAAGGATGAGTATTCTGTTGTTTTAGGGTGGAATGTTCTGTATATACCTATGAGGTCCATCTGGTCCAGTGTGTCAGTCAAAGCTCTTGTTTCTTTGTTGATTTCCTGCTTAGATGATCTGTCTATTGCTGAGAGTGGAGTACTGAGGTCTCCTACAATTAACATATTATCATTATGACTTTTTATTTTGGTTAACAGTTGGCTTATGTAGTTGGCTGCTTCCATGTTGGGGGCGTAGATATTTAGAACTGTTAGATCTTCTTGTTGGATAGACCCTTTAAGAATGATACAGTGTCCTTCTGTATCTCTAACTACAGTCTTTAGCTTAAAATCTAATTTGTCTGATATAAGAATTGCTACCCCAGCTTTCTTTTGAGGTCCGCTGGAATGGAAGATGGCTCTCTATCCCTTCACTTTCAGTCTGGATGTATCTTTAGGTTCAAAATGAGTCTCTTACAGACAGTATATGGATGGGTCCTGTCTTTTTATCCAATCTGCAACCCTGTGCCGTTTTATGGGAACATTTAGGCCATTTACATTGAGAGTGATTATTGAAAGATATGAATTTATTGTCATCATGTTGCCTGTGAAGTCCTTGTTTCTATCGACTTGTCTCTGTAAATTGCTGTTCTATATCACTCTTGGAGTCTTTCCACTTTTATAGAACATTCCCCCCCCCCTTAATATTTCTTGCAGGGCTGGCTTAGTGGTCACATACTCTTTCAGTTTCTGCCAGTCTTGGAAGCTCTTCATCTCTCCATCCATTCTAAATGATAGCCTTGCCTGATAAAGTATTCTTGGCTGCATGTTCTTCTCATTTAGTACCCTGAATATGTCTTGCCAGCGCTTTCTGGCTTGCCAGGTCTCTGTGTATAGGTCTGACGTTATTCTGATGTTCCTCCCTCCGTACGTAAGGAATCTCTTCCCCCTAACTGCCCTTAAGATAATTCCCTAGGTTCTAAGATTTGTGAGTTTTACTGTTACATGCTGGGGCATTGGTCTGTTTTCTTTGATCTTGGGAGGGGTCCTCTCTGCCTTTAGGACACAAATGTTTGCTTCATTCCCCAGATGAGGGAAGTTCTCAGCTATAATTTGCTCAAATATACCTTCTAGTCCTCACTCACTCTCCACCCCCTCAGGGATCCCAATAATTCTGACATTGGAACGTTTCATGGTGTCACTTATTTCTCTGATTCTATTTTCATGGATTTTGAGCTGTTCCTCCCAGGTCTCCTCTTTTTCCTTTTCTATCAGTTGGTCTTCTAGATCACTAATTCATTCTTCTGCCTCACTTACCCTAGCTGTTGGATTATCTAGATTAGATTGTATCTCATTGATAGCATTTTTAAGTTCTACTAGTTCAGCTTTCTGCCCTTAGAGTCTCTATGTTTCCATTAGTCGATTTCTCCATTCTAGCTATTGTCTTCATAATTGTTACCCTGAAGTCCATTTCTGACATCTTGGTTATCTGTATAATTCATATGCCAAAAAACGCAACCTTAAAAAAGCATATAATGCAGTGGTTTCTAGTATATCTCAACTAAATTTTCATCTCTTAAATAATTATAATAAATGTTCATAATAAGGTATTTAAAAAATCCAGAGGGTTTAAAGAAATAAAGTCTTTGGGGTAAGGTGAGAGGGAAGGGTAGAAGGTTGTGTCCTGAAGGATTTAGTTTTAACATATTCCTCATGCTTTCTGGATTCAGCTATAATCCTTCCTACCTTACTGTCCAGTCCTGAGTTCCCAGGTACCCTCATGGCTGGGGAAGAGAATATTAAAAATTGACTGTATATGACCTGTGAGCTTTTTCAGTCAAACAATGATACAAGCTAGTCTTTTTTCCCATCATTTCTTATCTCTCTAGTTCCAAATTGTGTGCATCTAACAGTTCATTAAAGCAACAAGAGGAGAAAAGGAAATAGTCTATTTAAAATTCCTCTCAGGAGGCTTAAGAGCCTGATTGTGAAAAAGGGGCAGGTCACAGCATTTACTTTATGAAAACACTGCTCTTAGCACTATCAAAAAAGAATAAAGCAGTACTTTATATTATGCTGCAATGGAGTCCAAGGTTTGTTTGTAAGCAAAAGTTTGTGAAAACTTTTAATCTATATAAAAGCAACATTTTAGAGCACGGTCACACAAAACTGGGATTATGCAAAGATATGTAGTTTTATGCACATTATTTATAATTCTGAATCTCTGTGGAGTCAGACTGGGAAAATAGATCAAGAGCATACAAGATGAAGTGAAAAAGGAAAATGCAAAATTATTTAGAGGGTAGAAACTCAACTATTAAAATTAATAAGACAAATGAATACACCAAAATGTTAAGACACACTATATCTAGGTGGTGAGATTTCAGGTGCCTTTTCTTCTTTATATGTTTCCAATTTTCTATAGTAAGCACACATTATTTGAAAGTTTTGTTTAAGGCGTTAAATTTTGGTATATCAAACACATCATACACCGTACTCAGGCACCATAAGCCTCCAAATCTGTGAACTAAATTCAATATTATTTTAAATAAAACCTGAAATAACCATGAGCAACTAATATATGTATGTGTTTGTCTTCAGAGAAAGATACTTATTTTTTTTCTTTGCCAAACTTAGTATTTTCTTAAATGAAATAATCCATGTTTTTTACCTCTCGGTATCCAAAACAGTACAAATAATACACCACTAATAAATACTTGGCTTACTCTCTCAGTTCAAAAAATACTTAAACATGATAATAGTAATAAATATTTTAATGGGGATGCCTGGGTGGCTCAGTCAGTTAAGCGGCTGCCTTCGGCCTGGGTCATGATCCCAGGGTCCTGGGATCGAGTCCCACATTGGGCTCCTTGCTCCACGGGGAGCCTGCTTCTCCCTCTCTCTCCCTCTGCTTGTGCTCTCTCTGTCAAATAAATAAAATCTTAAAAAATTTAAAAAATAAATAAATAAATATTTTAATGAAAAATATGTATATAATGGCCAAATGTCTCAATTATATGTAGTTAAAATACATTTATTCAGGGCCTCTTATGTGCCAGACACAGTAGGAGATAAAAATACCAGTAGTACCTGGGACTGTCTGGGGAGGGCAGTGTCTCTATTTCCACGGAAGGAGACCACCATCCCCCTAAAAATTACACCTATGGGCCAAGTTAGTAGAGAGCAGTAAGAGTAAAGTGCTAATGGAACATAAGGGTAGTGATTAACTCCACTTAACAGTCTAAATAATTAATTAGTGATCCCAATTAACCATTTTACTACTCCCCATATTCCAGGACTGAAAAATTACAAAGGGACAAGGACTTTATGATGCTAGCTACCACAGGGGTTAGTCAGGGAGAGCATTCAAAACCAGCTCAAGGACAGGCACAAAAAGAACCAGAAAAGGCTTGATGGGCTGTAAGTCATAATCAGGATGACAAATACCTGTTTGGTTCACTGACTAGAAAAAACTGCAATGGCAGGGATGGATTTTGTGGCCAGGAAGGAAATTCTAGATCTTGATTTCATAGGAGAGGGCAATGATTTGTGACTACATTTAGGTACGCCTTTGATGCAGGGGATCCATGGTAAGTGGAAAAGGAGCACCATCCACTGGTGTACATGAGGACAAAGAAGTGAGTGGCAGTAGGCACACTGGAGGAACAGGATGCTGTAAACAGAACGCTCGGGTCTCAAAGACTAAGAACAACACCCAGAATGATCATTGACATTCCCTCATATGCTCATTCTTTGACTCTCTAAATGATGATTTCATCTCCTTGTAGAACAAGAATAAGCAGGGAAGTAGAACACAATACTATAAGCAAGGTGTCAAGGTAATCCTACTTGACTGCATCATCTAACAGATAAGAAGTATAAAGATAATTCCTATTTCCCTCTCTCCCCTGCTATAGATGGATGAAGCAATTATACAGCATGACTTAACTGTTGGAGACATCAAAGCCAATACCTATGAGTTTAGATGATTACAACAAACTTTCTATGAAATGGTAGATTAATATGAATGGATATTATATTACCACCAAAGCACCCAGAGAGAAATTCTTGAGCTTCCCTAAGGCAATTGATTGGTTTCTATTTTAGGGACACTGAATCATGTAACAAGACATGTCTGCCCTTTTTTTTATTGGCTGCTAAAACATTAAGAGCAACAGGATTCTCAAATTTTACTGTGACTAAGAATCATCAGGAGATGGTAACAAATGCAGGATTCCCACTTGTCCATGCTCTCTGCTCATCCCCACCCACTCAGCCCCATCCATCCCCACCCACCTAGCCAGGATTCTGAGTCATTTCAAGAGATACTAACATGGGAGGGGGGGGGGTTCCAAGACCACTTTGAACAAGACAGGCTTTGTGACCTAGTTCACACAGACACTACTATACAGCAAGTTCCTTGTGCAGGAATCATCTTTTCCTATTTTGCTCTATTGCCTATATCACTAAATTTAAAGTTTATTGTATCTATTGCCTCTCCATACCTTCAATGAAGCCCTCAAACTGTTTCTTCAAGGAAGGAAGGGCTGAAGTGAATACAGTCTTTCGAAGTAGCATCAATAAATCTTATTTATCCTTTTCCAAATATCGGGGAAAGAAAGCTAATCAATTTTTTAACAGCAGAGGAACTAGTTGAGCTGTAACAGCCCTGAGCAAAAAAGACTGCAAAGAGAGCCCTGCCACACCAATGTATTATTAAATAGTAAATAAGGCTGCTGACTTGATGTAGGCACAGTGACAGCACCATGTCCTTTGATGTTCAAATGGAAACCCCGAAAACCCCACTTGGTTCCAGTGCATGTAGGCCCCACCAGGACATACGTGCCCCATTTTCAGTGTAACTGCAAGACCTTTCACACATGACAAAGAAAAATTCTGCCTACTGTATCACATGAAATAGGACCTGAAGAAGGAAAGCAATTATAACAAGTCAGCATACATTTACTGAGGGAATACTACATGAAAGACATTTCATGTTAATTCTCAGATACTACAGAGAAGCACTGAATCATCTTGCTAATTCTGAAAAACCCGAATTAGAAAAATATTTTGAGTTACACATTTTTGTTTAAATTGATTGCCCTGTCTTAATTCTCTACTTTCCTTTATGCATGTAGAATTATATTCCTAAAATGCTCCTTTCACTTCTTGTTTCTTACGATGAAAACACTAAGGCTGCTTTATAAGAAAATACAGAATGGAAAAACAACAAGAGTAATGGCTAACATTTATTGAACATTTTCTGAGTCTGTGAAACTCAATTTGAAAGTTGGAATTGATGACAGAACTCTCATCTCCTGATAAAAAGGAATGGCAGAAATACCATCTATAATTACTCTATGCTAAGCAGTGTCCAGATAGGTTTTGCTCATGTTAATCATCACAAACACCTTATGAAAATGCAAACCTGAGAAAAGTCAACACTAAGCATTTTTACAGTGTAATTAACTCAACATAAAAGCTCTACATTCCATTCTCACACATACTCAGGATCCCAAATAAGCCATTAGGGAAATTCTTACTTGGTATATTTATTCTGCATACAGGGCAAAACATAAACCCTTCCTCACATTTACCACACTATGTATCTTTTGTCTCTGCATAAAAAGTATTTTCATTGTCTATAGCTAAAGTCTTGTTTAGTGTAGCACTTTTGCTGCTAAATAAGTTGTCATTAATAGTGAAATTCACAAAATAGAAAAATCATAAAACAGCATTTAGTTAGAAAGAAACCTCTAGAGATGGGCTGATGGAAAGGCAGCCAGCCTGTTACAAGGAGTATCTCTGAAGTGTGCTGTCCCCTAAAGGGGATATAGAGCACCAGCCTGTCTCAGAGGCTCATAGCCAACTCAACTCTCCACTGAGAGCTCTTGAATGGATTAAAATAAATTTAAAGAGCAGAATCACCGGGGAATATAAATAACAAAAATAACATCTTTAGAAATTGTTGGTTTGCAGGCGCCTGGGTGGCTCAGTTGTTAAGCGTCTGCCTTTGGCTCAGGTCATGATCCCAGGGTCCTGGGATGGAGCCCTGTCTCGGTCTCCCGGCTTAGCGGGAAGCCTACTTCTCCCTCTGCCACTCCCCCGGCTTGTGTTTCTGCCCTCGCTTTCTCTGTCAAATAAATAAAACCTAAAAAAAAAAAAAAAGAAAAGAAATTGTTGGCTTGCAACCTCCTCAGGGCTTCCTGAGTGTAATTTGAAACCGGGGCCCCGTTTTTAATGAATAGGGGAACGTATGAGGCCTATTTTGGGTGGCTGCAAGATGACTAGTTCTCTACACCTGCCCACTAAAATCTTAAAATTTTATGTAGAGGCCTAACTGGGTTCAGATATGTACCCAATCCAAACAGCCTCAACACTACATTTCTATCTCAAGGGTGTATCCTTGGGGCAGCTTCTGGGAGTGGGGAAGGCAAGTGGAACGCACATTCCAAGCCCTGGGGAGGAGGTGGGGAGCCTCCAATTGCCAGGCTCCGGCTCAAGGGTCTACACTGGCAGTCTCATCTTGATAATCTACTCCAAAACTAGAAGGGGTGGGGGTGGGGTCCTGGTCTGGCGTGCCCCACCCCATGCCTGATAGCGCTGCCTCCCCCAGGCAACATGTATAGGATGCAGAAGAGGGTCAAATTCCTAAAGCTGTTACATTTTAGGCTAACTCTTTTCTTTTTCTTTTTCCTTTCTTTTTCCTCTCCTCTCCTCTTTTTTCTCTTTCTTTCTTTCTAATTTCTAGAAGTTCTTTCTACTTGGCAAGGAAGACACAGAAGTTTAGAAGACACACTGGTTCAGAGAGGAAAGAGCATAAATTTGGAACCAAGAAATAGTTTTTGTTCTTGTTCCTGAGGCCCTTCTTCTGTGCTCCTTCCCCTTACCAACTGAATAAGGCAGAAGCTGGAAAGAAGTGGTGTGAACAGATCACTGATCAACAACGCTATTCATTCTAATTTCAGGAACCTCCCCAAAGTAGTTTACTCCTCTTTGTACTCTATCTCTGTGCCCCACTCTCAGTCTTGTGACGGAATGCTTAGAAACTCTTTGGCCTGATCTGGGGGGTCCCCAATGATGAACGGATTGGGCTGACATAGCAGAAACCCCTGGGGGACCCATGTTCTCCCAGAGAAGTGGCAATGCCATCCAGCCAGGCTGCCTCAAATGCCCAAGTTCTGCTGCTTGTCTAGTTCATGGGAGAAAATGCTTACGTATTTAACCATTCTAGGTTTGTTACTTAAAACATACAACTTACTAAGGTACTTACAATTCAGGACAACATGCAAAACTTAATGCTTTTGAACAGTCACCCTTTACCAGACAGCAGAGAATTGCCAGAGGCCACCGAACTAACTTGGGGATCATTCTTTGCTCATACTTTGTATATGTTCACAGAACACCCCAGCACAGAAATTAGTCACCATAGAGGTCCTTTTGTAAATACAGTATTTTCTTCCATTTAGAACTCTTAGAATCGAAATTTTATGATACTAATAACTGATGGGACTTAACTTTACATCCAGTCTCATATGGCTATGATATACTTAAATCTGAAAAAAAAAAAAATTAAAATTATTCCAGGATTTCAAATAGCCATAAATACTGACCTATTTTCTTTCCAAATAAAGTGTTTACTTTTCAAAAACACAAATAGGGATTAATTAAAATGAAAACTCTCCCTACACCGAACAATATAACTTAGCTGTGATACTGTGGTTTTAGAAATATTTACAAACATAAACCAGAGGAAGGGAATGTTTTTATTCTTACTAAAAGCAAACCAGACCCCAGCTCATGTTATAACATATCATGTCATTCTAAAGTATGTTAGGCTTAGTCTGTCTTTCTGCAGATCATTTATATATTACCAATTCAAAACCCACATTTGAATTATCAATTTCATATTTGTTGCTAAATTTTTCATTATATATTTCTAAATGATTACTTTATTCTCTCAGGATGTGATATATTTCTCTCAGCATTTAATGTATTTGCAGATTCTTGTGTTTTTACATTGAATGAGAAATTGTAAGGTATATTACTATAGGTATGTACAGTCTTACACTCTGACAAGTTACTCTATATTTTATAATTATCAGAATATGAATGTATATAGGATACTCATACACACTATACACTTGAAGTGAGTTCAGGCAGAGTTCATACTTAGTGGTGAAAGAAATCTTACTTTGTCTAAAACCTCATTTGTTCTCATTCAACACTTTACAAACATCCCACATGATTCTTTCAGCTGAGAATTAAATATCATTCTTCATATATTTATCAGCTTCCACTTCTCATTTGTCTCTGGCCAATATTTTGTATTTCTACATAGCAACCTTAACTTAAAATTGCTCCTGGTGAGTAGGAACTCTACAATCTGAAAAATAACCCCAGTCACTAATATGAAGTAATATATGTCTGAATCACTCTTTCAGTCCTCAGCAGACAAGTATTAAGTAGTATATAAAATCTGGAGTTCTAGTTAATAAAAAAGCAGATTATTCAACTTACAGCAAAAAAGGTGGCCATCCGTTTTCCTTTAAAACACAGAGAGGTAACTGAAGATTCATGTAGTAGAAAGTTCCCTACAGCATCATCATTATTATACAATTTATATTATTTATAAAACTGAAAAAAATAAAACTACACTGTGGCTGGCAGAGTAATGGCCTCCCAAAAATGTCCACGCCCTAATCCCCAGACTCTGTGAATATATTGTTTTACACCGCAAAAGGAAATTAAGGTTGCAGATGGAATTAAGGCTGCTAATCAGTTGACTCTGAGATAGGCAGATTAGCATGGATTATTCAGGTGGGCCCAACATATTCAAAAGAGTCTTACAAAAGTGAAATAGGGAGGCAGAACAAAATCAGAGGGAGATGGGACTATGAAGGAGGTCAGCCATGTGATGTGAGGACTCAACTCACCACTGCTGGCTTGGAAGATGTATTTGGGTGTGGGGGCGTGAGCCAAGGAATGCTTTAGAAGCTGGAACAGGCAAGGCAATAAACTCTCCCCTAGAGGGTACAGAATGGACTGCAGTCTTGCTGACATCTTGATTTTAGCCCAGTGACACACCTGTCAGATTTCTGACATACAGGATTGTAAGATAAAAAAATTGTGTTGTTTTTTTTTAAGCTACAAACTTAGGATATTTGCAGCAGCAACAGAAGACTAATACATACACTGATAGCCTACACTGTGATTCTGGTTAAACAAATTATAGCCTGGCCATACAAAGATCTCTACAAAGCTATTAAAAACACATTTTAAAATAATAATATGGAAAATACTAACATTTTACTATTAAGTAAAAAACTTATAAATGGGCATACACTACATGATTTTAATTTCTGTAAATCAAAGTATAAACACATGAAAAGTAAAATACATGAAAAGTGAAATGTCATCTCTGGAAGGTGGGATTATGAATAGTTTTATTTCTTTATACTTCTTTGTAGGTTAACAATTTATCATAAATATATTTTTTAAAAACAGAAAACATAGAAATAGAAATATAATAGAAATAAAAAATAGACTAGAAAACAACAGAAAAACACTGGGCACCTAAATTACTAAGAGTCTCTCAGAGCTGCAAACGTACTTGCTTTAGATCTAATTTTGAAGATGCATGTCAGATGCTGCTTCTTTGGGAAACCTTTACCAATCACTCCCAGTCCCCTCAGCCATTTCAATCAGGTTGCTGAGCTCCCCTCTATGCTCTGCGCCTACCATTCCCATAGCATCTCTGAACTGACTCCTCCACTGAACTCTCACTCAACTTGAGGAAGGGCACTCTATTTTGCTCATCACTGCATATTTCTAATTCACAGATCTTAGCTCACAAATAAAATCAAGAATAGCTTAGGCCTAAGAAGATGGGAGGTTTATATCTTATTTTCTGAAGGCATATGAACACCTCTCTATTTACTCAAACCTAGTGCTTCTTCAGTTAATGAATTACAGGAACAATAAAAGTATGTTGCTTCATGAGTTCTATAGTGAGGATTAAGACAGGAATTTAGAAATAATGGATGTCATTTTCTACAGGCCTATTTTACTGCCAACTATCCTTAAGGTAAGCGTTATTATAGCAAGTCTACATATTAGAAACCTGGAGACTCAGAGAGGTTAAGAACTTGCCTGAAGTTAGTGGTAGGGATGGGCTCAGATCAGGGCTCATTCCCTAAATCACACTGCTGACTGAATCTATGTGCTCAACATTTATCTACAGCCTCTCTAGATATTCAGCTGAGAACACCTCTCTCCTTTACTGTGAAATTACCATTTTTATAAGTGGTCTAATAACATCATTAGTTATCTATGGCTCTGTTTTTTTGTTTTGTTTTTTTAAATAAGTTTGTAGGTACCATAGGAGGAAAATAATCCTTATCGTGGGAAATATGTGTATCTCAATAATGAATATAGCTTTGTTAGCTGATTTACTCAAGCCTGTTAATTCATACCTTAATTCTACTCTCGTGTGGAGAAGAGCACACCCATTAGGTAAATTCTGTCCTCAAAAGCTGGCAAATCACCAAAGACCATGCACTCTGTTGCAGTTTACATCTCCACTTGTACTCCACATAGTATACAATTTCTATTGTAAGTAATAAAAAGAGCCTGAACTGACAGAAAGCCATGGTTACACCTCTGTAATTAATAAGGCTATTTCATAAATCTGCATGTTTTGCAGCAGGTTGGCAAGGCCACCATTATTCATCCTTTCACTTGTCTGAGTCACGGGGCAGATATGCTAGCTCATGCATGTCTTTACTTCTTCCCAAGGAGACCTATGGAACAGTTGGGCTCCACCACATTACCTACTATTGAGTCCTATTATAACAGATTTCACTGGATGAGCACTAAGTTGCCTATGGCTTTATCCCTCTGACTTGATTAGGAGAACTGTTGAAACTTAAACTCCCGTAAAGAGAAAGATGGCTATTATTTTTTTTTTTTACTGTTGCTATACTAATTTTAATTTTCATTGCTTTCTTGTTTTTTTACTGATAAAGTGGGTGCATTAAACAATAATCCTATTTCTCATGAATCTGCCTTTCATCTCTACCACTGAAAACAGCAATTAATAAATATAAATAGCAGTCTGGCCAATTAATACAGACCTACTTTTCTTTTAAAACTAACAAGCAATGTCATTTGTTCCAAACTAGTGACAGAAAAGCTCTCTGCAGTGGAGGGAATAAAAATTTCTTCCAAAATGAGGCTACAGACATAAGATGAAAAGGAAAAAGGTAAAATCATTCAAAGTCATAGAGCAACGTTGTGACATTAGCAAAGAAAAAAGAATGTAAGCCCTGACGTTTATACTCATAATTTCACAAACCTTAAAATCAAAACATAAAATCAAAAATTTTAATTAAGATTCTAATTGTGATACTGCAATCTGATTCAAGTTACTCTAAATTCAATTAAGATATGTCCATATTATTGAGATGAAAACCATGATAATGTAGTCTTTGCATGTCTACTGAGAAAGGCCACAAATATATGAGAGAAACCAATCACAGTTATCAAATATAAGAATGCAAAAACGATATTCAGTCATTTAAATTAGGTTGGCCAATTTTCTAGAAAAATATTTAGTGCAATTTGAAGTGGATAGCTTTTTTCCAATAATTTACCCATGTCTATTTTATAGAAAATAAAGCATTTATTGAAATTTTTCCACTCTTCCTTAAGAAAAAGAAAATTAAGGGTTGACTTAAAAGTGAGAAGTCAGGGGTGCTTGGGCGGCTTAGTCAGTTGAGTGTCTGACTCTTGATTTTGGCTCAGGTCATGATCTCAGGGTTGTGGGACTGAGCCTCATGTCGGGCTCTGCACTGAGCTTGGATCCTGCTTAAGATTCTCTCTTTGACCCCTGATCCTCCCCACCCCACCCCACCCCACCCCCCAGCCCCTACTCATGCTCTCTCTCAAAAAAATAAAAGAAATCATATTTCAATTATAAAAACAACTTTTGTGCAACAAACTAATATGTGCTTTTCTTGGGGTGGGGAGTGTTTGTGGAAAGAATCCTATTTAATTAATTGAAAAGAAGTTGAAAAGAAATATATTTTCTGTAATTTATTTAAGCCTACAAAAATCACACCTTGTGATTCTGTTAATAACTTAAAGTTTCAATTTTTAAATTCACAATCAACACAGAATTGAAAAAGTAAATCCATTCTTTTTGTTAAGCAAATTAGTTTTTACAACTAATTAATGTGTTAGTAGGGAGTAACGTAAATGTTGAAAAAAAACATGAAATGTACAGTATTTCAAAAAGTAATCTATTTTTAAAAGTTTTAGAATGTTTGGTGGGCAGTTAGTACATTAGAGTAACTATTTAGTACATTTCAATAAATGTTTTTGCAAACATTTAGTAAACACAGTCATACCAGCATTCTGCTAGCTATCACCCTGTCCTAGGTCTTTGCCCACAGCAGCAGCTCTATTAACTAAACTGAAGATGAAGGGGACGCCTGGGTGGCTCAGTCGTTAAGCATCTGCCTTCGGCTCAGGTCGTGATCCCAGGGTCCTGGTATCGAGTCCCATATCGGGCTCCCTGCTCAGCGAGGAGCCCGCTTCTCCCTCTCCCTCTGCTGCTCCCCCTGCTTGTGCTCTCTCTCTCTGACAAATAAATAAAAATCTTAAATAAATAAAAAAATAAATAAATAAACTGAAAATGAAGGACTCTGAAAGCCCTGAAGTGCCTTCAGTTGTTATCGGTAAGAAATATGGCCATCAGAGCTTCTGAATTAATTTTTATTTTGTTTTATTTGTTTAATTCTAATTCACCAAATATTGGTTATCCACATGTTGAATCTGTCTAACAGAACATTCACAAACATGATGAATAAAAGTAGATCACAGCAGTAATATTTTTGGTTGAATTTTTTCTCTGATCCATAATCAATACTCAAGACAAGCTACTAAACCTTTAAAGAAAAGATTTACTTGATGTAAGAAAAGAATGTCAAGAAAGGATAAAATGACCCTTCAAGTCTACAAAAAATAATCTGTCCTATGGAAATGATTTAGCTTGGATATTGGAGCGGCTAAACCCAGACCATATTTGAGACATTAAAAATTCTAACACTGAAGTGATTAACAGAAGATAAACTGATTTTTTTATTTTTCGGGCTACCTCAAATGTATGCCTTTTAAAGTAAGGGCAAACAACTAAAACAGACATTAACAATCATTAAGTTCAAGGTGAATCTAAAGGGCTAGTGAGGCTCATAGGAGAATGCTGGCCTTGGGTGGAAATAAAAAGAATGAATAAAGCAGATGTAGAGATTAGGGAATAATGCAACAAAGATAAGGAGAAGGAAAGGAAGCAAAGAGAGGAAAAGAGAGAAAAGAAAAGAAATGGAGATGAAACCAGAGTACTAACAAGAACTGTCCTAATGACTGCCATGAGGAAAGCTGATGAGCAGAACCAATTACGCCAGTACTTTAAGAAGTACCCTAGGAGGGGCGCCTGGGTGGCTCAGTCAATAAAGTGTCGGACTCTTGATTTCACTCAGGTCATGAGCTCAGGGTCCTGAGATCAAGCCCAGTGTCTGGCTCTACACTCAGCATGGAGTTTGCTTCAGATTCTCTCTCTCCCTCCCCCTCCGTCCCTATACCTATTTGTTCGCACACATGTCCTCTATCAAAATAAATAAATAAAATCCTGAGGGGGAAAAAAAGTACTCTAGGACTGACCTAAATCCTGCAGGAAGGAGAAGGAACTACATCCAGCAGCAATAGGGCCTTAAGTAATAGGCAGTAAGTCTGCCACTCCTGGATCTACCTCAGGATGTGACTGAAATGCAGAAGTTTAAACTATAATTTCTAACAGTAAGAAACAATGCTCAATGGGGTTTAAATATATCCCAGTTTTCTCAGAAATTAAGACATCAAGTTAACTGGAATTAAAATTAAAACTTAAAAAAAAGACTTCAAATATTTTACAGTATATCCTGGTAAAACATCTTGCCCTACGTATTTATTGCAATTTTTCACATAACCAAAGCTTATAAATTTATATATACTTTTGCTGAGAAACAAATTATTTTGCCAAAAGTGAACTAAAAATATTTACGGTTTTTATAGTTACAGCAATCAAGTTACATGCATGGGGAAAAAAAATGTCTTTTTCTCATTGACTGGAATTTCAACTTGTGAAAGGTGGAGTAGAAATATGATGGTATGTCCTCACTTTTGTAATTTTTACTACAAAGATGGAGGTGTAAAAAACAAACCAAAAGACACCCCCCTCCCCCCAACACACACACACTGAAGAAGAGTCAGACAAGTTGTAACCCTTAGTTCAACGCTTATTTTCCTGAGGACAAGCAACAGATCTTAACAGTTATTTCCTCATCAGTATTCCTCTGAATTAAGAAGCCTCTGGAGTACGAGACAGATTATGCTTTTTGGTCAGTCTTTCTGAGACTCCATCCTTCCATCCATTACAAAAGAGAATGCTGGGCGCCTGGGTGGCTCAGTTGGTTAAGCGACTGCCTTCGGCTCAGGTCATGATCCTGGAGTCCCGGGATCGAGTCCCGCATCGGGCTCCCTGCTCGGCGGGGAGTCTGCTTCTCCCTCGGACCCTCCCCCCTCTCATGCTCTCTCTCAAATAGATAAATAAAATAATAAAATAAAATAAAATAAAATAAAATAAATAAAAAACAAAAGAGAATGCTGACAGTTGATATGCATATGACTAGCAGGCGTTAGCCCTGACCAAACAATCTTTGAAAGAACACAAACTGCTGGGGCGCCTGAGTGGCTCAGTTGGTTGGGCGACTGCCTTCGGCTCAGGTCGTGATCCTGGAGTCCTGGGATCGAGTCCCACATCAGGCTCCCTGCTCAGCGGGGAGTCTGCTTCTCCCTCTGACCCTCTTCCCTCTCGTGCTATCTCTCATTCTCGCTCTCTCAAATAAATAAGTAAATAAAATCTTTAAAAAAAAAAAAAAAGAAAGAAAGAACACAAACTGCTGCCGGCCATCACAGCCTGGAAGGTAAACCCAAATGCAGCTTCCAATTTCACAATCTCATCACCTTTGCTTAACAGATATGTTAAAAAAAAAGAAGAAGATAGTAGGACGGGAGAAATGAAGGGGGGGAACATCGGAGGGGGAGATGAACCATGAGAGACTATGGACTCTGAGAAACAAACTGAGGGTTCTAGAGGGGAGGGAGTGGGGGGATGGGTTAGCCTGGTGATGGGTATTAAAGAGGGCACGTTCTGCATGGAGCACTGGGTGTTATACGCAAACAATGAATCAGGGAACACTACATCAAAACAAAAAACAAAACAAAAAACAAAACCAGACAGCTGCTGTAACAGTTCCCAGTTACCTCCTGCAAGTATGTAGGAAGAGATGCAGCAATTCCATTGCTGTATCTACTACGGTGGAGATGTTTTAATGTTTCTACAAGGAACTGCTGCTGGACTACAACCTTTAATTCAAGTCAGGCAGCCCAGTCCAACAGAACTTTGTGTGATGACAAAAATATTTTGTATCCTCTCTGTCCAATATGAGAGCTGGAAGGTGGAAAGTCCTACTGAGAAAGTGAATTTTAAATTTTATTTAATCTCAATTAATTTTCATTAAAAGGTACATGGTCAGCGGGGTTATTCTATTGACAGCACAGTTAGAGAATCTGTAACCTAATGGCCCAAATTAAGTATTAACTTCATCACAAGATATTTTTAAAAAATCACTTTCTCTTCCTTTGGCTATCATTATTTACATTTATTATATTCTTCTAGATTTTTTTTCTTGATATGCTGAATATATTCATGAATTTAAATATGTATACATGCATACATTAAACTAAACACATACAAATGCATATTAGACATTTTTAAAGCAGATCTACAAAATCCTATGGCTATTAAGAATTATTCTACATTAATACAATAAACCCTTGATAGATAGCAGCCATTATTATTAATGACTACATAATATAACATTATAGTAAGGTGGCATTATGAAACAGTCTATCACTATTGGGAATTTAGGTTTTTGTTCCTATTTTTGTTCTTATAAAAAGCCCTGCAGTGAACATATTTGTATATCTGTTTGTTCCATTTGTAGGAATATTCCTTTAGAATACATCTGTGGAATTGGATTTGATGGGCCAAATATCTCTTTTCCAGACTGTGGAGAATTATTATCAAATCACTACAAAGAAAAGAACCGAAAATATAAACCTTACAAACCCCTATACCGGTATCATTAGGGAAAAGAGATGATGGTGATGATGATTTAATCATGTAGATGATTAGTTTACAAAGATCCCACAATTACCTTAAGAAAATCCTTTGGCTTATCCTGAAATTACAGTAAACAGTATTCATGTGTCCTTTTGGAGACTGACATGCTACATTCTGCCACTGAAGAGCTCCATGGGAGCAGGTTCTTTCCCTCTATCACTGAACAGATTACTACGCTCCAGTTAAACACCAGCCAAAGCAGCTGGTTTGTCTCTAGGGCAATTTTATATATAACATATTTATCTTGAAATTAAGGAATCACACTCAAGTCAGCATTATATTCACATTACGAGAAACACAGGGAACTGAGACCTCATGAGAAAACAGCAGACTGCAATTTCCCACTTTACTGCTCAATCTAGGGCATATGTTCATGGAATGGAACCATAGTCACCCACACTATTTATATCTCTCTGGATTATTCTTTCAGCATAAACAAATTAAATGTGCAAATGGTGTGACTTTATAGGATGTTTAACACATTCTATATTTTTGTGTGTAAGATGAAAGATGGAAGAAAAAGGAAGAAGGAAAAGAACTGAAGAGTGAAAGAAAAACGTGTGTATGCACGAGAGAACTATTTTTAAACCTGAAATGTGTCCTCTTCTCCCACTACCAATGTGCAGTATTATTAATAAACAGTCGTTCATCCCCAGAACACACCATGTAAGATCTCATGTTGTTTTCAAGCTCTGCCAGGTATACTTAAAATCACAAATGAGAAGGAGTATTCCTTTTCTTTACCCAAGTGAAATCTAGAAAAAGTCATGTCTAAGGTAAGCTCAACAATTTAAGAGGCAGAGGTTGGCGTTTTCTTGCATTGCCTTGGAACTCCTGTATCCTTTTTAAGTCATCTTTATTTACCCTATAGGCTAACAGAAAAAGATAATGGGATTTAGATATAATGGGGTATAAATGGGATTTAAATATTTACATAATTTGTATCATTTTAGTTATCTACTGTGAATGAGGTAAATGGCCCAGCAGTTTCAGGTCCAAACTCAAAAGAAATAAGCAAATGGGAAATGCATTCTCTTAAGAATTCAATGTTTTATTCTGCATCTTAGTCCCTATTGTGTTGCATATAAAAGGTCGACCACATTCCAGGAAACATTTGTTCATAAAAAGCTCATTTCCTTTCTTCAAGGCGATAGAAAGTTAAATTACTGTGCTTATGAGACAAGTAATAAGGGGAAGAGACAGAATTAAAAGGCCACAGGACTACAGGAATAATTTAGAGTCCAATTAGCAAATCTAGATGGAAAAATAAGGTGAAAATCTAAATTGATCTGATAGGCACAGGCTCAATTACTTACAGAAAGACAAAGTCTGAATAATATTCTGAACCTGAATGTGAAATTTATCCCATTAATTAAGGTACAGGACTTAATTGAAATACAAAAAGATTCCAGAAGTGGGCGCTAAACTATGTGATCAGTCCTTTAATCAAAATACTGTACAGGATAGATTACTTTTTTTAAAGATTTTATTTACTTGAGACAGAGAGAGAGGGAGAGAGAGAGCACACAAGAAAGGGAAAAGGGAGAAGCAGACTTCCCGCCGAGCAGGGAGCCCGATGTGGGGCTCGATCCCAGGACCCCGAGATCGTGGACCTTAGCCGAAGGCAGATGCTTAGCCAAATGAGCCACCCAGGCGCCCTAATTGCTTTGGGCAGAATTTCTCCAAAAGGCACAAAAATACTGAAAACAAAGCTATAAAACTCACCAGGTAGGCCAGTGAGTTTTAAAATTTGATACATGTATAAATTGTAAGGTACTGTTAACACATCTATCACCTCATAGTTTTGTGTATGTGTGTGTGTGGTGTGTGAGAACTTTTAAGAACTACTCTCAGCAAATTTCAAATATACAACGCAGTATTAACCATGGTTACCATGCTGTACGTTATATGTAACTGTTAGTTTGTACCCTCTGACCACCTTCACTTGTTTCCCTCACCCTTGGCAACTGCCACCAATCTTTTTTTTTTTTTTTGATTCCACATATAAGTGAGCTCATACAGTATTTGTCTTTCTCTGACTTAATTCACTTAGCATAATGCCCTTAAAGGTCATTCATGTTGATGTAAATGACAGGCTGTTTCCCTGTCTTGGCTATCGTAAACAATGTTGCAATGAACACGAAAATGTACCTATCTCTTCCAGATAATGATTTCATTTCCTTGGAAATATATCTAGAAGTGGAATTGCTAGACAGTATGGTAGTTCTATTACCAATTTTTTGAGGAACCTCTATACTGTTTCCATAGTGGCTGCACCAGTTTGTAGTACCACCAAGAACAGAGAAGGGCTCCCTTTTCTCTATATCCTCACCAGCACTTATCTTTTGTCTTTTTGATAGTAGCCATTCTAATAAGTGTGAGTGATATCACATTGTGGTTCTGTCATGTGGAGCATGTTTCCATTCTCCTGTTGGCCATTTGTATATCCACTTGGGAAAAAAGTCTATTCAAGTCCTTTACCAATTTTTAAGTCACATTGTCTTGTTCGCTCTTGAGTTGTAGGAGTTCTTTATATATTTTAGATACTAATGCCTTATCAGATATATGGTTTGCAAGTATTTTTTCCCATTCTGTAGGCTGCCTTTTCATTTTGCTGATTGTTTCTTTTGCTATACAGGAGCTTTTCATTTTGATATAGTCCCACTTGTTTCTTTTTGCTTTTATTGTTGTGATTCTGGTGTCATATCCATAAAATCATTCCAAGACCAATGTTAAAGAGCTTTTCCCTATGTTTTCTTCTAGTTTTATGGTTTCAGGTCTTACACTTAGGTAATCTTTAATGTCTCATGAGATGATTTTGGTGAGTGGTGTAAGGTGGGGGTCCACTTTCATTATTTTGCATGTGAATATCCAGTTTTCCAGCAGCACTCATTGAAGAGACTGTCTTTTCCTCCATTCAATATTCCAGGCTCCCTTGTCAAACATTCGTTGACCATACATGTAGGGGTTTATTCTGGGTTCTTGATTCTGTTTCATTTATCTATGTGTTTTTTTTAATGCCAGTAACATATTGTTTTATTATAGCTTTGTAATATACTTTGAAATCAGGAAGTGTGACACCTCCAGCTTTGTTTGCTTTCTCCAGATTGCTTTGGCTATTCAGTCTTTTGTTGTTCCATATAAATTTTAGGATTTTCTTTTTTCTGTAAAATATACCACTGGAATCTTGATAGGGAATGCACTTAATCTATAGATGGATTTTGGTAGTACAGCTATTTTAATAATAATAATTCTTCTCCATGGATATGACATGGCTTTCCATTTATTTGTGTCTTCTTCAATTTCTTTCATCATTGTCTTAAAAGTTTTTAGTATACAGATCTTTCACTTCCTTGGTTAAACTTATTTCTAAGTATTTTCTTCTTCCTGATGCTATTATAAATGAGACTGTTTTCTTTCCTTTTCAGATAATTCACTGTCATTGTATAGAAATGAAACTGATTTTTGTATATTCATTTTGTCCAATTGAATTCACTTACTAGTTCTAACAGTTTTTTGGTAGAATCTTTAAGATTTTTTATATATAACAGCATGCCATCTGCAAACAGAGACAGTTTTACTTATTTCCGATTTGGATGCTTTTTATTTCTTCTTTTGCCTGACCGCTCTGGCTAGGACTTCTAGTATCATGTTGAATAGGAGTGGTGAGAGCAGGCCCTTTTCTTCCTGATCTTAAGAGGGAAAGCTTTCAACCTTTCACCATTGATTATATCAGCTGCAGGCTTGTCATATATGGCCTTATTATATTGAATACATTCTTTCTATACCCTCTTGTCACTAGTTTTTATCATGAATAGGTGTTGAATTTTATCAAATGCTTTTTCTGCATCTACTGAGATGATCAGTGATCCTTCAGTGGTGGGGATGGTGAGGGTAGTAAACACTGGCTGTGATGGTGGCCTCTCACTATACTCCACTTCTGGAAAATATTCTTAGTCTTGATTTTTTTAGGGGTAGGGGAAGCTCATGCCAATTCCCTTGGGTGGGTGGGGGGTAGTGCTCAGTATGTGGTTCATATGGGCACACAGCAAAAACTGAACTAATGAGCTCTAATTTTCAACTTCGGCTCTTCCTTGTTCTAAGAAAGAATATGATGCTGGTGCTGCCACAGCCTTCTTGTGACAGTAAGGGAAGACCTTGTTGGAGAAGGTGATCAGCAGAGCAGCAGCAGAACCCAGAAATGGATACATCATTCAACGTGAGCATCAAACTGAAGCAGGCTCTATCCCAAGACTGTTCAGCTATGAGAATCAATGAATTCCCATTTAGCTTCAGTTTCCCATCACTCAAAATTAATGGGTAGGGAGGTGGGAAAAGCAGAATAGACTGAATGTCTCTTTAACTGTCAGAAGAAGTCAAGAAGAGACATTTCATACTGGATCAAAATCTCTTGGAGTCTCATAGGTGGACTTAATAGATGAGCTACTGCTCTCCTTCAGACTCCCTGTTGCTACATACCGGATCGAAATTCAGATTCTGCCTTTGTTGGGAGTGCCCATGACCACCCTCAGGCTCAGTGATTCACTAGAGGGTCTCACAGGACCCAGGAGTTGGGTTTGATTTATGACTGTTATATATTACAGCAAAAGGACTCAAAGTAAAATCAGTAAGGGAAAAGCCTCTTAATGTGAAGTCTGTAGGAAACCACGCATACACTTCCAAGAGTCTACTGGTGGAGTTACATAGGATGTGCTTAATTTTTTCAGCACAGAGTTGTGACACCACCTGTGAAATGCTGTCTACCTGAAAAGTTCATTAAGGAATCAGTGCCTAGTGTTTTTAGTGGGGGCTAGCCACATACGCATTCTCTGCCTAGAACATATAAAAATTCAGTCTCCTGGAGGGAACATAAATGTTCAGTATAAACCACATTGTTTGTAAAAACAGTTTAGACACAGTACACTATGAGCCACTCCTGCCATTTATAAAAAGTTTTAAATCACTGTAGGCAACTGTTTATCATTCAAGTTCCCAAGCACCAGTCAAGGGCCAACCTCACAAACCAGCCTTTCTAAGGATATCAGTCCCAGGCCTGGCATGCTAACTCTTCTTTGCACACTCCTTTTCTTTCTTTGGGATACTTCAGGACTTCGAGTTAGGGCAGTCTCTCTTCTAATTGCCACCCACCACATTCTGTGGACAGTGTTCTTGTTTATTAGACTGGATATCACAAATACTGCAGATAAATTCAATGTCCTGCCATCTGCCCTCTTCTGATAGAAGGATAGACCTCATTTCAAGCTCTAGTCTGTCTTTATGTGCCCTCCTCTGATGCAGCCAAGTAAACCAGACTACAAGCCACTAGAGAACAAGGCAATGTTCTATTTATTTTTGTATCCAGAGTTCTTAGTGCATCTTGCTTAATATACATCTGTTGGATAGATACATTCTAAGATGTAAACCTGCCATGCTCCCATACTAATGGATTGTCTGCATTGCTTTTTGTTGTATCCTTGCTCCTTTGAACATATGAATACATACTTATGCACACACAAAAGGCACGCCACTTGCTGACACAAGTAGGCAAACTAAGCAAGTCTCAGCATTACAAAGGCTACTTCATTTTACTGCTATAGCTACAAGTCACTAAATTAACTTGAAGAACAAAAACATGCCTATAGAATAGAACTACTGTCCATATAAATAATTGTAAAACCATAAAATCAGTTGCTGGACTTAGAAAAACAATCAAGATATATATATATATATATATATATATATATTCCAAACACTGTACTGAAGAAAAGTGGTGAGCATCAGGCAGGTAGGAAACCTCCATAGAGAATAGCCTGCGATCAGCATTTTGTCTGGCTGCTCATCACAGATACCAGATGTCATGAGCTCATAAGTAGCCTGTAAGACTGTCCATCCAAGTTGCACAGTGTGCTGTGAGTATGGAAACCTCCCTCTGTGGGAAGCATGGCTGCAGATGACTAGCTGAAAATAAAACTAAACTCCAGGCTGAATATATCACCATGATTTAAATTGTCTGAAGAGCTGCTTCATTTGCGGCATACTTTCCCCCCTGTCATATTTACAAATACATTCTAAGAATACAGTGACCCTTGAATAACATAGGTTTGAACCACATGGGTTTTTTTTTTCATTACAGTACAAATGTATTTTCTCTTATGATTTTCTTTTCTCTGACTTTATTGTAAAAATAGAGTATATAATATATATAACATACAAAGTATGTGTTAATTAACTGTTCATGTTACTGGTAAAGCTTCTGGTCAACAGTAGGCTATTAGTAGTTAAGTTTTTGGGGAGTCAAAAGTGTTACACAGACTTTCCAACTATGCCGGGGGTTGGTGCCCTTAACTCTTATATTGTTCAAGGGTCAACTGTACTCTCCTTAGTAAATAATTTAGTAAATAAGCCATTTTGAATAAAAGTACAGTAGATAAGTAAAGCTTCCTCCATTTAAGTCTTACAAATATTGCTGATTTTAATACAGAATGTTACTCTTTAAGACATTTAATAACCATAAGCGTCAATATTCTAAAGCACACTGCAGAATCACACACCAAGAGAAATCGCAGGAAGCAATCATACATATCCTTTTAACCTAAAGAAAAAAGTCCTGCTAGAAATTCAAACAGACGCTGATATGGCCCTAGGCTTTTATTAAAAATGCCTAGAAAAACTTTCTTCCATACCTCCATTTGTAACTCATTCCACTGCCTCTCATAGATGAGATAATCCTTTGGAAGTTTTAATCAAAATCTCTTTGGCTGTGATGAATAATAATTTCTGTTAAGTTAAATTATATCTGGCATAAGCAGTATACTTACAGTTTTACTTGTCAAGTGAAATCAAACATCTGATTAAAAGGATTCTTATAATCTGAAAGGCATCCTAAATTCTGAAAACACTTCAACTTTATCATTATAGACAAACTTGTTTGTGATTAAATTCACCTACATTAGATAGGCTCTAATTCTTGCATATAAAGAACAGCTGTTTTCAACTGCAATTACTTCATACAGGACAGGCTTTCTATTGGCTTTTATACCCTTCCAATCCTCAATCCCTGAAGGCAGTAACTCCAGTTCTCATTTCCTATCTTAAGGAAAGAAATCCAGGGCGCCTGGGTGGCTCAGTTGGTTAAACGACTGCCTTCGGCTCAGGTCATGATCCCGGAGTCCTGGAATCGAGTCCCGCATCGGCGGGCTTCCTGCTCGGCGGGGAGCCCGCTTCTCCCTCTGACCCTCTCCCCTCTCATGTACTCTCTCTCTCTCATTCTCGCTCTCTCAAATAAATAAATCTTTAAAATAATAAAATAAAATCTCTTTAAAAAAAAAAAAAAAGGAAAGAAATCCAGGCTATGGGCAAATTACCACCCTAATTACTACTGAATCTCTATTTAAATAACTCAGCAAGCTTGTTAACTAAATTTCATCAGAGGTAACTGTCCCTACTGCTTATGGGTATTAAAATTTTATGTACATACATGCATACTCACACATATTAGATATATAAATCAAAAGATAACTTTCCCCGGTGTTTCATCTAATCTGAAAGAAACAGTTTCATTTCTGTGATAGCCAAACCTGCTTTTTCGTTCCACTGGGTCTCTGCTTTGTTCTATGTTGCTGAGCAACCAAGAGGATGAGAATGGGGTGCTGGCAGAGATTTCAGGGGCATTATTCAGGCCAAGTAAATATTAAATCACTTACTAAAATTCTTATTAAAGTGAGCACTACTAAAATGTAGGGAGTTCCTATATGTTCTGTGATTATTTTAAATTAAAGGTTGATAATGTGGAGATGTTTGCAGTAACGTTTTTCCCCTCATCTTCCCCCGAAGTATGAAAGTAGGTGAAATGATTATGAGAGAAGACAAAGTAGATAAAATTTGTTTTGCAATGTCTATTAGGGAATAAAAATGTACACTTGATCTTTTTATAAATAGTCAATTGCCTTGATTTTTGTCTCTCATTTAGATTTCTTTCGTTTTATATAATGAGCCATTTACAGGAAGAAACTGAGCAAATTAACACATAAATCAAGGTAAATGAACGGAGGTTTACTACATTTATATGCTATCATATTAATGCTTAATTAGTTGTTTTTATTGCATTTTTGTAATCCTTTACAATCTTTTTTTGGTAATTAAAGTAATACATAAACCTTCTAAATAGGAAAGCCATTCTATTTTATTGACTTATAAGGGTATGTATTTAGTCTTTCAAATATTTATATATTCATAAAAATTCATCAATATATAAAACAATGAAAGAGAACACACATGTATTATTTATAAAACTAGTGGGCAAATTTAAATTGTTTATGCTGATTTCCTTAGTTAATTTTCTCAATTGAGAAATGAAATATATGTTCACTGACTTTATGAGCTGATCTCTAGTTTACAAGATTCCAAAAATTTAATTGTGGCACTCAGTATGAGTTTTCCCACAGAAAAAAAGAAGCTAGAGGCCCAGGGCTCTCACTAAACTCTATTAAATCCATAATGTAGCTGATATATACTACTAATAGGATATAGAACCTATCCACAATGTGAAGTGATGTTTTAATGGGATGTATTAAATGATCAGTTTTGAGTACTGTGGTTATATATCCCCTACACATTATCTTGGAAATAGAATCAGACCCATCTCACTAATCACCCTACAGTAGAAAGCCCTCTGGCCTATGAAACAGAAATCTCTAAATGTCTGAGAAGTATGTAGATTGGATACTTGTCCTGGAAGTAATTTCTCTTTTACATGCCATTGGAACTGGCCCAAACTGCTTCCTTCTCCATTGATTCTGCATCTACTTCAGCCCAGATGCTCTCTCCTTCCTTGGGTACTGGAAAGAGAATGGAGCCTGAGAGTCTACAGTTCCAACCAACTTTCAAAAAACTAAAAAAAAAAAGGCATTTAATTTTATTATATTTAAAAAGGGGTATAATCCACAAGGATAGAAACAAGTAGTGCTCACAAGGCATCTCTGGCATACATATATTTTCCATGTTTAGAAACCTCCAGGATAGAGAATAACAAAAGAAAATTAATATTTTGTACTCATCCATTTTCAAATAAAAAGATTATACTAAAATCTATACACTGATGTGAGATCTAAATATATAAATTTTCCAATCATGCAATTCCTTGATAAATTACTTCTTCTAATTACCAAATTCTATTGTAAATATGCTTTTCTTTTCTAAAATTAGTTTTACAAGATGAGGAGGGCATTTACAATATGACTAACAAATTTACCCAATAACAAAATATGAACAGCTTGTATCTGCCAATAATGTGGCAAAAAAAAAAAAAACCACCATTCAATTTTTTGGATTCCATACTCTCTGCTTTGCCTACCATGAATATTTCAGAAGAAAGTGTTAATCTTTAATTTATCGCATGATATTGCTGAATACTCATGACATACTTAGAAATGTTGCTGAATGCTCATGACATACTACTTATAAACATATCCAAAGCAGCCAAAGAAAACCCCCCAAAACAAAAAAACAAATCAAAACACAACGTTGACTCTATGAGTAAATGCAAGTCTTTGTGTAGAAATAAAGATTTAAGGATACAGGAATAATGACTATTTAGAAAGTGAATTTGAAGTTCTTTAGAGCTGTGAAGTCAAGGTGACAAGAGGCTTAATTTTAAATTCAGCTCCCTTTTTTTTTAAAGATTTTATTTATTTATTTGAGAGAGAATGAGAGACAGCATGAGCTGAGGGAGAGGCAGATGGAGAGGGAGAAGCAGACTCCCCACTGAGCAGGGAGCCCAATGTGGGGTTTGATCCCAGGATCCTGGCATCATGACCTGAGCTGAAAGCAGATGCTTAACCGACTGAGCCACCCAGGCGCCCCTAACTTCAGCCCCATTTTTAACTGTTATGTTGGACAATTTATTTACTCTAAGTTGTTTAAATGGTGGTAATAAAATATACTTACCAAATTCATTGGGAAATACATGAGAAAATGCAGGTAATGTACCCATGTGGGTACTCAATGAATATCAGTTCTCTTATTTCTCTTCTTTCAGGTTTTGTTTTTTTGTTTTTGTTTTTGTTTTTGAGGGCGGGGGGAAGAGAGTGAGGGTAAGTAACATAGAAAGTGGCTCCCTAGATATACAGGGAATCCATAAATGTTTAGTTCTTTCCTCTCTGCCTTTCCACGTCCCCAGGTTTCAGTAACAAATAACAGGTGTTTGAAATAAAAGGCAAGTTAAAACAAGCTCTGGCATTTTACCATAATAAAAAAAAATGGCGGAAAGGGAAGGAATTTTTCATCTGGAGTAGTTAAGGTACTACTATGTCCCCCTTTCTAAGAAGGGTGCTTTAGAGCCCTTAGAAGGATCCAAACTTGGTTATCTGCCTCCCTGTGCAGTACTGTCTACTGTGTCATATGCAAATATATTTCCTTCTTGAATAATTGAAGTTCAAACATACTAGCAATCCTACAAAGTGATATTATTACACAAATATGCCAATTTTTAATAATTGCTACACCATAATAAACATATCTGTATTTTTATAATTTAACCATTTCTTTGAAGCAATGTCTTTTATCTATACTCATGGATAGGTGAACTATGGATTTATGCTCTACCCACCTCTATGGTATACTTAATCCTAGGGTAAACCTCAGTGATTTTTTTTTTAAAAGGATATAACCACCGTCAAGCTACCAATGTGTTATAGGTGATATTTGGATAACTCAAGGTAGTTTTTTTCAGACCTAACCATTGCCTGGCTTTAATACATGGATACATTTAGAATACTAATATGCCTGCCTCCTGTTAGATGGATATTCTCTTCTGTTCTCTTGCACTCCATCTGTTATGGTAGAGGAAATCAACAACCTTGGGAACCCACAGAACACGTCTGACAGCTGCAGGACTCAGCGTCTCAGTTCAACAAATTGTGATTCACTAAGACTCTGACAGGAAAAACATTCTCTACTATAACCTAGTGGGGCAATGTGTTAGTGTGTGTGAGCCTGAGTGTGAGTGTGTGTATGTTATGTGTGTGGTTTAATTAGTTTAGCGAAAGGAAGAAGAACATGCCCCCCATTTTTTATTTTAATCACAACTGGTATTTCATTGCTCTTTCATGAGCTTAAGGCAACACTGTATTCTATCCTATGCTCTTACTACACCCCGAGAGCACATGGCAGAGTGATTATGTTTGATATCTCACCCTGGCAAAAACATCCTCATCTTGACTAAATTTAGCTTAACGTAACAATAAAATTGTGTCTTTTATTAATGCCCACGTTTTATTTACATCAGAACATCACTATTGTCTTAATGCTTTCTTTCACTTACTGGCATTATTTTAAGGTCAACAGTTTTGTTTGGTCACTAAACATGAATACTGTTTTAGGTATACAACCTGTTTTGCTGTTGTTTTATGATACTGTTACCTCACCCTGATGTCCTTGGTTCTAACTAGATTTAATACAAATTAGGGAGCCAAAGAAAAATACAAGAGGAATCATAAAAAGGGGTTTTTATACAGCCTTCGCCCTTTCTTGGCATTTGCTCCACCCTCCAGCTTATGTTATTTTTCAATGTAAAATCAGTACACAAAATTGACAGCGTTTTTTTCTGGTTACTTCTAGATAAACGTCCACTTCCACTGCCTTCTGCAGGGCTGGCATCCTTCCCAGAAACAGGTTTGAGAAGTTTCTGAGTATCAAGGAAATTACTGAGCAATAAACTAAGATGAAATCCAAAATTAAAGTCTTTTACCTAAAAGTTAAAAAAAAAAAAAAAAAGACTCAGGGGCAGTAAGAGTGTGTCCAAAAATTAGGACTGCACAGACAGGAGTAGTAAATGGTTTAGGATCAAAGGTGTGTAAGGCACGCTGCCAGGTTGCTGGCAGATGGACAACACGGTTTAGTCACAAGCAGCTGCTCTTTATGGGAGCTTCCTGCCTCTGCTTCTGCAGAAATTCAGGGCTGCTTCTGACACTCTGACCAGAGGATGCTCATTCAGTCCTGACTCTTGTGATGAGCTGGAAGTAGGAACTGGCCCAGCCTCCTGGAACCATGTAGAGAAGGGCACTCAGTGAGCCTTAGCTTCTCCCCAGAATGGTTAATTCCTCTAGGAGTTTAGCATATAAAACTTCCCTAAGATTCTGGTAATTTCTAGGCTTAGGGACAACATACATAATTAAATTTCATACCTTTTCCCTCTCAAATTAAGGATGTATTGATAATCATCTGTGAAGACTCTCTTGGCATTGATTCTCATTTGCATCTTCATCCCATAATAATAGTAATTAATAATAATAAGTAACAGTTAGTTCTACTAGGACTACCAATGTTGGACAAGATGAAAAACTACCACAGGCTGCTGGACTCCTTTTGCAGATGAATCCCAAATATATTACAGATAATACTGAATCTCAGTAGTTTTCAGAACCTTACTTACCAAAGAAAACAACTATAACAAATACCAATAGACAAGAAACCCCAGGAGATGGGCACCTGGGCGGCTCAGTCGGTTAAGTGTCAGCCTTCGGCTCAGGCAGATCATGATCCTAGGGTCCTGATATCGGGCCTTGCATCGGGCTCCCTGCTTAGCTGGGAGCCCGCTTCTCTCTCTCTCTCTCTCTCTCCCCCTCCACCCCTCCTCACCCAACACCCCTCCCCCCGCTTGTGTTCTCTCTCAAATGAATAAATAAAACTTAAAAAAAAAAATAGGAGAGCAGGAAGAAGCTCCCTTAATATGGATGGCAAAGATAAATTCTAAAGAGGCAGAGTCAATAGCCACAAAATGGAGATGGTCTGGGAAGGGCTCAGTCTGGCCCTTTTTCTCTCCCAGAGTTTCCTGATTAAAATATCAGTTGCCTAGTCATCATGATGTGACCAAAAAAAAGCAGCTCCTCCTGCCGAGTACCATTCAGAAATAACAAGGCAACATCATGGCAGCTCTGGAATTCTCCTGGAGTGTGGAGCCTCTACCAAAGATTGCAGGCCCAAGTGTTCTCTACTCCTCTCTTCTGCACCTATGTAAACTCCAGAGGGCAGAGATTTTTGTTGGTTTTCCTTAATGTCCATCACCCAGATGAATTCACAGTCAAATAAAGTGGACAAATTAAAAGTTAAAGAACACTAAGAGCTGAAAGACAGTGGAAGTTCTACATGTCAAAGGCTGTGGGAGATGCACCATAAGCAGTAGGGCGAAACACAGAGCTCTAGATTTTTCACATTAAATGAAAGAATGAAAAGACACAAGCTAAGCAGTCTACATGAGAAATTAAGAAATGGAATGTCTGTTTACAATGGTGGAATAACAGGTACGGAATTTCCCCAATTACCTTAAACAATCAGAAAATCAGGTGAAATATAAGAAACAGAGTTTCTCAGACTTTGGACAACAGGCAGCACAGCAGGTCAGAGAACTCAGAGAAGGGGAGAAAACGAGGTGAGCTGCACAAGTGCCACGGCCGGTTTGCAGACTATAGCACAGGGAGAGGGAACTCAAGAGTACTGAAGAGGAGAGTGGCACAGAGGGAGAGTATTCCAGAGGTCTGCATCCATTCTCCTGGAGTCTCTGGTGAGTAATGCTCAGTGCATGTGTGTGAAGAAACTACTGAGGCCAGAGAAAGGACCACCAAATGAGCAGGTGAGCTCCCAAAGCTCAAATGGAGCCAAGAATAGTTTGTGTACCCACTCAAAAGAGTGGACACACAGGGCACTGAGTAAAGTCCTTAGCAAGGTATTGCTCAGTCATGGAACAAGACTGAAAATGGTTTCAGAACTGTCTTGACAAAGCTTAAAAGCAAGCCTGGAAAGGACCATACTAACTCCAAGTAACTGAATTATGTCCTGTCAGGATGTGTGAAGGGTTTAAGATTTTACCATATCTGTATGCTAAAAATTAGCCTGTTACTGTTTCATGGATGCGACAGCAGAAGACACAGACTCCCCGGTCAGAGATACAGAACTTTACTGAAGGCAGAGCAAGCAGCAGGGATATCATATAGGTTGGCAATGGCTCTCCCTTGACCTCTAAGTATGTTGGGGGAAATACAAGTGTCTATATGGATGCCTGCACACCGAGTGCATTACATCACTGGAGGTAATACAATACAACTTTTACAGCAAATGGGAACAAGCTTGCTTTTTCTCTGCAGGAAAAGTATTACCTATCTCTCAAGATTGTTTGCTGCAAACACCACCTTGAGAAATGGCCTTATCCCTGGTAAAGAATATATAATATATATTACAACTAAATTAAAATAACTCCTACAATGCAATAAAATAAGGGCACAACATTCAAATTTTCACCTAAAAAAGATATATGGAGAGTGGAACCAATGCTCTAGGGCAAGGATGTCATAGTACAGAAGTCCAGACCAAGACACAGGAGGCTTCTGAATTGCCCTCCTCCTGTGGACACACCAAATGTATAGCTACAAATAGAGCAATTTCCTCTAAGAAAAATCCAGAAACAAGTTGAGTGTCTCCTACACATCAGGTGACTGAGAAAATACCAACACCAAAATGGGTAGGAAAGGCTGAAAAACACTCTTGCCATAAACCCCAGCCTTGACACAAAAAACATACAATTAAGAAGGAACCCTCGACTCCCAGCTTCTCCCTGAGAAGCCAAGGTTTTGGGCCACATATCTAGAGCCCCAACTTTTAAGGCTGCCACCCAAGGGATAGACCTCCAAAACACCTAGCTCTGAAAGCCAATGGGCTTGCCTACACTATTCCCACATGACTACAGCAAACAAAGAATTGGTTGTTAATGGGTGCATGAGTATTCCCCTTGGCTATCGCCCAGGACTGAGCATAAAAGGAACAGGCAAAAACGTCCACTCCCAGTCTTTCCCTGTAAGGAGTTTCACAATATACCTTATCAGCTGCTGCTTCAGGGCCTAGCTTCTAATCAGCCTGCACCTAGGTGCTTAAAACCATCCTCTTTTTGAGACATTGACAGGTCTTGGCACACCTTCAACTACTGGGAGACACTAAGAACAAAGATGGTGGTTTGGACAGTCATAAAGATTTGAGAGGAAACAAGGAGCTCATGTTGGGTGATCAGTGAGTTTTGTCTCTTATATAAGACAGAAGATGCCAAGACTAGAAGGTGTGACTGTTTTACCTAACGTGCAAAACCAATACAGAGTGTCAATGAAAATGAAGGAACAGAAATATATTCTAAACAAAAGAACAAGATATAGCTCCAGAAACTGATATTAATGAAATGGAGAAAAGTGATTTCCCAATAGAGATTTCAAAATAATGATCATAAAGAGGTTCACTGAGGTCAGGAAATCAATGTATGAACAAAGCAAAAATGTCAACAAGAAAACATAAATAAGTGCCAAACAGAAACAAGAAAGCTGAAGAACACAGTAAGTAAACCGAAAAATTCAAAGAGGGATTCAAAAACAAACTAGATTAAGTGGAAGAAAGGATCAGAGAACTCAAAGACAGGACAATGGACTTTAATGAAATTAGGAACAAAAAGAAAAAAAAAGAAAAAAAGTGAAGATAGCTTAAGGGACTTATAGGACACTATTAAGTGTATCAATATAGGTATCATAGGTGTCCGAGAAGAGAAGAGAAGAGAAGAGGGGCAAAAAGATTATTCAAATAAATAATGGTTGAAAACTTCCCTGAACTGGGAAAAGAAACAGATAAAAAGCTCCAGGAAGCCCAAGGAGATCTAATAAAAGAAATTTAAAGAGATGCACAGAGAGAGACGTTATAAATAGTCAAAAGTTAAGGATAAGGACAGAACTTTAAAAGCAACAGGAGAAAGGCAACTGGTTATACAAGGGAATCCCCATAAGATTATCAGTAGATTTTTAAACAGACACTTTGCAGCCAGAAAGAAATGGGATGATACACTCAAAGTATTGGAAGAAAAAACTGCCAACCAAGAATACTATATGTGGCAAAGTTGTCCTTCACAAATGCAAGAGAAATAAGGAGTTTTCTAAACAAATGAAAGCTGAAAGAGTTCACTGCCCCTAGACCAATCTTACAAGAAATGTTAAAAGTAATTCTTCAGGCAGAAACGAAAGGATGCTAAATAGTAACAGGATAACTTATAAAAGTATAAAATCACTGATAAAGGTAAGCATGTAATTAAATCCAGGATACTCTCATAGTGTAATGGTGGTGGGTAAATCACTTATAACTCTGGTATAAAGGCTAAAAGGCAAAATTATTAAATATAACTATACCTGTAACAATTACAAATAATATAAAAAGATGTAAATTGTGACATCAAAAACATAAAACATTGGAGGCGAAATATAAAATTATAGTGCTTTGTTGTACCAGCTTAAAATAGACTGTTATTACTGCAGATGTTTTATGTAAGCCTCTTGGTAATCCCAAAGTAAAAATGTATAGTAGATAGATGAAAGATAAAAAGAAAGGAATAAAAGTATGCTATTACAGAAAATCATCAAATCACAGAGGAAGAGAACAAGAAAGGAACAAAGGAACTATAAAACAGCCTTAAAACAATTAACAAAATGGTAATAGTAAGTCCGTACGCATTAGTAATTACTTTAAATGTAAATGAACTAAATCTCCAATCAAAAGACCTAAAGTAGCTGAATGGGTTAAAAAAAAAAAAAAAAAACCCAACTGTATGCTGCCTGTAAGAGACTCATCTCAGTTTTTTTTTTTTAAAGATTTATTTATTTGAGAGAGCAAGAATGAGAGAGAGAGAGTACATGAGAGGGGGGAGGGTTAGAGGGAGAGCAGGCTCCTCGCTGAGCAGGGAGCCCGATGCAGGACTTGATCCCGGGACTCCAGGATCATGACCTGAGCCGAAGGCAGTCGCCCAACCAACTGAGCCACCCAGGCGCCCCTCATCTCAGTTTTAAGAACACATTTAGACTGAAAGTGAAGGTACGGAGAAAGATATTCATGCAAATAAAACCAAAAGTAAATAGAGGTGGCTATACTTGTACCAAAAAAACCAGACTGTAGGTCAAAGATTGTAACAAGAAATAGAGGTCATTATATAATGATAAAGGGGTCAACTCATAAAGAAGATATAACATCTGTTAATATTTATGACTCAACATAGGAGCATCTGATCATATAAAGCAGATATTACCAGATCTGAGAAACTGACATCAATACAGTAATATTAGGGGACTTCATCACCCCACTCTCAAAAATGACAGAAAATCAATTAGGAAACATGGGACTTAGAGGGCATGTTAGACCAGACGGACTTAACAGATATATGCAGAATAGTCCCTCCAACAGTAGCAGAATACACATTCTTCTCAAGTGTACATTCTCCAGGATAGATCATATGTAAGGTTTTAAAACAAGTTTTATATATTTAAGAGAACTGAAATCCTATCAAGCATTTTTTTGACAATGATATAAAACTTGAAATCAGTTACAAAAGGGAAACTAGAAAATTCTCAAATACATGATGATTTTTTAAAAAAGATTATTTATTTGAGAGAGAGAGAGAGAGAGAGCACACCCAGGGGGAGGGGCAGAGGAAGAGGAGAAAGAGAATCCCAAGCCCACTCTGTGCTGAATGGAGTCCAATGCAGGGCTCGGTCCCACGACCCATGAGATCATGACCTGGGCCAAAAGCAAGTTGGACACTTAATTGACTGAGTCACACAGGTGCCCCAACAGGATGATTAAACAACATGTTCCTAAACAACCAGTGGTTCAAAGAAGAAAACAAGAGAAATCAATATCTTGAGACAAATGAAAGTGGAAACAGCATACAAAAACTTACGGGATTTATCAAAAGCAGTTCTAAGAAGGAAGTTTACAGTAATAAATGCCTACATGAAGGAAAAATAATCTCAAACAACCTAACTTTACACTTCAAGGACTAGAAAAAGAAGAACAAACTAAAACCAAAATTAGTAGAAGGAAGGAAATGACAAAGATCTGAGCAGAAATAAATGAAAGAGACTAGAAAGATAATCAAAAACAGAAATAAATGAAAGAGACTAGAAAGATAATTGAAAAGATCAATGAAACTAAGGGCTTTTTTTTTTTTAGATACCCAAAATTGCTAGACAAAGAGACTCAAAATCAGAAATGAAAGAGGAGGCATTACAACTGACAACATAAAAATACTAAAGATCACAAAGGACTACTATGAATAATTATACACCAACAATTAAGATGACGTGGGAGACATGGACATATTCATAGAAACATAAAACCTGCTGAGACTGAATCATGAAGAAACAGAAAATATGAACAGACCAGTCACTAGTAAGGAAATTGAATCTAATAAAAAATCTCCCAGCAAAGGCAAGTCCAGGACAAGAAGGCTTGAATGGAGAAATATTTGTACCAAATATTTAAAGAATTAATGCCCACCTTTCCCAAACTCTTATAAAAAAATAGAAGAGGAGGGAATGCTTCCAAATTCATTTTATGAGGCAAGCATTACCCTGATACCAAATACACACAAGGACACTACAGGAAAATTATAGGCCAATATCCCTGATAAGCACAGATGTAAAAATTCTCAATGAAATATGAGCAAACCTAATTCAAAAGTACATTGTAAGACTCACACAAAATTAATCAAGTGGTATTTATTTCAGGGATGCAAGGATGGATACACATGCAAAATCAATGTGATCCATCACATACACAAAATGAAGGATAAAAATCTATGTTCATCTCAACAGATGCAGAAAAGCATTTGATGAGATTCAACATCCTTTCATGATAAAAACATTCAACAAATTGAGTATAGAAGGAATGTACCTCAACATAACAAAGATCATATATGACAAGCCCACAGCTAACATCATATTAAACAGTGAAAAGGATCAGGAACCAGACAAGAATGCCCACTCTCACCACTTTTATTTAAAATAGCACTGGAAACCCTAACCAGAGCATTAGGCAAGAAAAAGAAATAAAAGGCAACCAAATTGAAAAGGAAGAAAACCGTTCCATTTTCAGTTGACACAGTATATACAGAAAACCATTAGACTCCAGTTAAAAAAAATGCTACAACTAATAATTCAGGAAAGTTGCAGGATACAAAGTCAGTATGCAAAAATCAGTTGTGTTTCTATATACCAACAATTAACTATTGGAGAAAGAAATTAAGAAAACAATCCCATATAAAACAGCAACAAAAATAACACTTAGCAATAAATTTAACCAAGGAGGTGAAAAATCGGTACACTGAAAACTATAAAACACTGATGAAAAAACTGAAGATGACACAACAAACAGAAAGATATTTTGTGCTCATGGACTGGAAGAATTATATCTATGATGTAACATTACTTAGCAAAAGACAGGAAAGAATGACTGAAATACACAACATGGGTGAGTCTCAAAATTATTATACTAGTTAAAAGAGCCAGACACAAAAGTTTCCATACTATATGAGTCCACTCATATGGAATTCTGGAGAAGGCAAACCTCTAGCTACAAAAGCAGCTGAGTAGTGGTCAGGGGCCAGGGGTGAGAAGAACAGATTAACTATAAAGTGTCATGAGAAAGCTGTGCTCCAATACGATTGTATATACATTTGTCGAAACTCAAAACTCATACTTTTCAGTTAAAAGTGGTGAACATCACGGAGAAGATATTTGCGGATGACATATCTGACAAAGGGTTAGTATCCAAAATCTATAAAGAACTTATCCAACTCAATACCCAAAAAACAAATAATCCAGTTAAGAAACTGGCAGAAGACATGAATAAACACTTTTCCAAGAAAGACATCCAGATGGTGAATAGACACATGAAAAGATACTCAACATCACCTATCATCAGAGGAATACAAATCAAAACAACACCTGTCAGAATGGCTAAAATCAACAATACAAGAAATCACTGGTGTTGGTGAGGATGTGGAAAAAGGAGAACCCCCTTGCACTGTTGGTGGGAATGCAAGCTGGTGCAGCCACTCTGGAAAACAGTATGGAGGTCCCTCAAACAGTTGAAAATAGAACTAGCCTACAATCTAGCAATTGCACTCCTAAGTATTTATCAAAAGGATACATAAATACAGGCTTGAAGGGGTACATGTACTCTAATGTTATAGCAGCATTATCAACAATAGCCAAACTATGGAAAAAGCCCAAATGTCCATGATGAATGAATAAAGAAGGTGTGGTGTGTTACTCAGCTATCAAAAAGAATGAAATCTTACCAACTGCAAAGACATGGATGGAGGTAGAGTATATTATGCAAAGCAAAATAAGTCAGAGAAAGACAATTACCATATGATCTCACTCATATGTGGAATTGAAGAAAGAAAACAGATGGACATGTGGGAGAGGGAAAAAGAGAGAGAAAAACAAACTATAAGAAACTCTTCACAATAAAAAAGAAACCAAGGGTTGATGGAGGGAGGTGGGTGGGGGATAGGCTAGACAGGTGATGGGGATTAAGAAGGGCATTTGTTGTGATGAGCACTGGGTGTTGTAAGTGATGAATCATTGAATTCTACTCCTGAAATCAATACTGCACTATTAACTAACTAGAATTTAAAACTAAGAAAAAAAAAAAGTGGAGAATTTTATTTATATAAACCATATCTCACTAGAGTTGAATAGCTCCTTTCCGAACAGAATGATTAACAAAAACAAAAACTGACTCTTTGAAAAGACTTCTAATACATACAGATAAACTTCTGGCAAGACTGATCAAAAAGGAAGATAGAGGAAGTATAAATTAACACAGAGCGAAACGTGAGTAACCTCTATCATGAACTATCACTCAGATTAGGCACAAAACAGATGAATAAATATTAACGAACTATAAGCCAATGACTTGAATACCTTGATGGAATAGATCCATTCTGTAAAAAAAAAAAAAAAATGGAATGTGAAATGGAAAATATGATCAGTTCAATAATTATTTAAGAAGTTGAAACAGTATCTAAAACCTTATACTGTCATCATCTCTCTATCTCCCCGCAGTAAAAAAACTGCTTCATGACAGACCATTTTCAGGATGACTCTGTAAATGCGTATTACCAAACACCTAAGTATAAAAAAAAAATTCAGACAAGTAGATATCAAAAAGAACTTTGATGGTTCAGTAAAGAGTAGACAGCAAATGCTATAGCAAACATCATACTTAGTGAAGGAACTTAGACCTTACTATTTTAGACTAGGGCAAGGATGCCTGCTTCCATTTATGTTCAGCAGTATCACAGTCCTGGTTAATCAAATCATCCTATAAATTTTATTAACATTTCTTCTATACCCAAAATAAACAAGTGGAACATGTGATAGAAAATGACATAACATTAAGAACACCACCTAACAATGAACCTAAGAACAAGGAACAGTGAATGCACTGGACCTTTATGGGGAAGTTTAAAAACCCTATTGAAGGTTAAGAATAAAGTTCCATGTTATAAACATACCCATGGATATATATGTACTTATCATATGGCATAGACAGCATAACAAACCAATAGAAAATGATAAGACTATATTTTAATTGGTGAATGAAAAACAAACTCAATATAAGGGTACTGGATTCCCTACTTTACATCATAAAAAAAATTCAAAATAATGTAAACCTTAAATGTGTAAGATAAAACTATAAGCTAATAGAAACGTGAGAATACATCTTTGTGACTTCAGTCTAAAACAGAACATTTTAAAGATCTAAAATGCACAAATTATGAAGGGAAAAACTGTTGACTACATCAACAAGGAGGTAACAGGTAGGTGACAGACATAGGTTAGGTATTTTCAGGACTGAAGACTGAGAAATTGATCTATGTAATACCTAAGATATACCCTCAAATCAGCCAGAAAAAGCCAGGAAAACCAAGAAAGAAACGGATAAAGCATACAGATGGCCATACATGGAAACATAATTCTCAATAACTAGTATGTCAGAATAATGTAAATCTAAAATACTAGATAACAAATATACACCCACCAGATGTCCAAACTGTATAAAATTGTACAACAGAAAGTGTTGGGGTTAGGGGCAGGGGGAGTTGGGAATGGAAACCCTTATAGTATACAAATGCTTAGAATGAAAATGGATGAAGCTACTTTGAAGAATAATCTGAAAAGACCTGGTCAAATATTAAAATATTAAATAATATCCTAGAACCCTGAAATCCCAACCCTGGGTACACAGTCCAGAAATATCCTCACAGAAGTTCATATGGAGATATGTAAGAGGATGTTCACTGTACACCTGTCTATAAAAGCTAAGAGGTGGAGACACATAGATTCACCATCAGTAGGAAAATGAATACATTAAATGTGTTATATAAATGTTAGTATATTGGAAGAATATACCTTCTCTAAGGTATATTCTTGGTATATTCTTGAAATGAAAATTTCAATTTTCATTGAAAATACATAGGTACATTGAAGTTCTTTGGAGAAGGGAAGATTGGGGGCAAGAAGAGTCATGTATGGGATGGCAATGAAAATACAGAAGAAGTACGACAGGACCTTAGTATGTTTCATAGTGGCATAAAAATGAGTAAGAGCTAATTTAAAATTTTCAGTAAAGTTAAAATTGACAAGTAAACAGTAACAGGAAAACAGTGAAGCAAAGTCAAGAGCAAGGTCTTAACTGGGCAGACAATAATGATGATGCATAAGACAGTCACACATACACCCTACACCCTCAAGAGGAAGTAAAATATTCACAGGGCAAGGTCAGATATCTGGTTCAGTTCCAGAAGAAATCATGGCAGAGGAGTTAGAAGTATTTAAACTCCCTCTAAAAGCAAACTTGCACATAAAGTTTAAAAAAAAAAAAGCCCATCAATTTTCAGTGAGTAAATGACATGACATTTATTGTCATCTTTCAGAGAACTTAAAAATAGCCAGTGATGAAACAGGATTTTTGAGTATTACATAGAAAGAAAACATAAAATTCTAGGGTTAAAAATATCAAGACTGGGTTGGTTCATCAAAATGACAACTGAGGACATTGCTGACTTAAAAATAACTGTAGCCTGCCAAATTTCACGAGTACAAACATTAATCAGTCATCATAAAGAAAGTTTGAAATTTAACAGTATATATATGTAACATAAAGAGCTCAATGATTGATTGCATCATGACAAATCTCTAATTCACAGCATATTTTCTATGAAAAAGTTAAAAAAAGAAAGTAATCAAGAAAGCTTGATCATGCACCTTAATTCAAGACACAGAATGCCTCCTAAATGCCTTTTATTCCTGCCTGTTACCAAGAATCTCATCATTCTCAAAGGACACAGATCTACTACAATGGAGAATATTCAAAAGAACTTCCCTTAGGAATTGAAAAGCAAATTAAAAAGGAAAATTTTAAAAACCACCATCTTCAGAATGTGCCTAGATTCCTAAAGTGACTACTATGAAGAGGGAATGTTCACTGAAGAAGTGTGAATTATATATGATTTTTAAGTTCCATTACGGCACAGACGCACCTGAAGTAGGACTGTACATAATAAAGAATCTAACTGAATGTAATCAGGCTCCAAAAGGTATTGAATTTTTTCTTTGCTCTTGGTTGTCTGGAGAAAATTTTCTGAGAAATTAAGACCAGCAGTGCTTTCCTTTTTAACAATAAAAACCATAGATCTCCCTGTTCACTGCTAAGGAAAGTGAAAGTAAGAGACAAAACTTAATTTCCTTCTGCTACTGCTAAAATCTTAATTCTGAGAACGGAAACTTCAGCTGCTAACTTAATTATATAGACATGCATCCCAATTTCACACACACTGGCATTCTAAAACTAAATGATAATTTAGGTAACTATTTTCTTTTCAAGGTTAATTATTTTTTTTCACGTGAGAAGCAAAACACTTTTAAAACTAGTAACGTTTTCCATAAATGTTCCCTTGGAACATGGACCATACCTCACCAGGCAGCTGGGTCAGCTTTGGCCCAAACCATCATTTTATATGAAAAAACACTTACCAAGAGTACAGCAATAACCTGACCTCTACAAAGAACATAAGTTCTTGTGTTCAACTAATTAATGAACTTAGTACCTCTTGCTTCCCGTTTCAGTAGTCATGGTCCTGGGGAAAAAGTTAATTTAGATGATCAAGGTGGAAACAGAAGACAATGTGTTGTTCTTCTCACTGGGGTATGCACAGGTACTAACAATTCCATCACCTTCCTTAACATACAGCACAGAAAAACATAAACTTTATTCCTTCTCCACCTTGGATGATCTCATGAGATTATAAGAATTCTCTCCTCTAATTATACCAGTGAAGTGTGTCACACGTCAAATATTCATTTAACAAATTGTTACTGAGCATCTGCTATGGGTCATCCACTATGCTGGTAGCAAAACCAAACAGTCCCTCTCTTCTTAGAGGTTCTGCTGTAGGGCAAAATGCACACATCAATCAAATATGTACAAATAAATCTAAAATTAGATTGTAATAAAAAAAACCGGAGACGCATATGGAGCTTTGAGAATATGACCTAATCAGGATGGTCAGAAGAGTCTTTTCTGGTGAAAAGATGATTAAATAGAGTTTTTAAGAGTCAGCTCAGAAAGAAAGGGAAAGGAAGGGTATTTGTTCAGAAGACATGGCCTGTGTAAAGGTCAGTGGTAGGAAGAAGTATGCTTAGAACCAGAACAAAAGCAAAGCAGCCTTCTCCTCCTCTCCTCTTTCTCAGTTTATCTCAATTTCCTTCTTTCCTAATATCATTTTCCCATTTTTCTTTTTTTTTTTAACATTTTATTTATTTGATAGAGAGAGAGATAGTAGGAGCAGGAACACAAGCAGGGGGAGTGGGAGAGGGAGAAGCAGGCTTCCCGCGGAGCAGGGAGCCCCACGGAGGACTCGATCCCAGGACCCTGGGACCATGACCTGAGCTGAAGGCAGACACTTAACTACTGAGCCACCCAGGCGCCCCCAGTTTCCCATTTTTCAATTATTTCCAAGGTTCAAAAAAAATAGCGTGGGTACAAAAAACAAAACAAAACAAAAATAACTCCTCACCTAAGTGTCAATGAGGCATTAAAAAATCAACTTAAACACTCATTGAGTATCCACCATGCAAAGCCCTTAGGACTCAGAAACATCACTTTCACTGTCCTTGTACATGTAAATAATAATGACATAGATCACAGCCATGCTACCCACATTATGACTTTCACCTCTCCAGGGTGCGAGGATGTTCGGCACCCCCGGCCCCAGGATAAAAACCCTGCCCTAGGCAGTATAAAACTCCAGCAGTTAATAGGGCACATCTTTTTTGTTTTTTAAAGATTTTATTTATTTATTTGACAGAGAGAGGCAACGAGAGAGGGAACACAAGTAGGGAGAGTGGGAGAGGGAGAGGCAGGCTTCCTGTTGAGCAGGGATGTGGGACTTGATCCCAGGACCCCGGGATCATGACCTGAGCCGAAGGCAGATGCGTAACGACTGAGCCACCCAGGTGCCCAATAGGGAACATCTTACTTGAGCTTTAATGTAGCTCACATTTCTGGGAGAAGAGAAAATATTAAAATAAACATGCATATGTTAACAGCACAGAATATGAGATTTCAGTTTTTTTTCTGTGTGTGGGATATACATGGAGAACTACTTCAGGCCAGATCCCCAGGACATCCATGACTCTACAGTGACATTATCCTTCTGTGGAAAAGCATGGAAGGGGATGTGGGGAAGACAACAAAACACGCTGCATGTTGAAATCACAATAAATACCTGTGAGGTATAACTATTCCACATGCAATCCACTCTGTCTGAGTAAATAATCTCAGTTCCTACTTGATTGAGGCCTGCAGTCTCTCCATTTTCCCGTTACTATCAACATCTACACACCAATGTCTCCCCTCCTCTTTCTGCAAAAGAAGCCAGAAAATGAAGGCGTTGAAGGTAGAAGATGACACAGGCAGCTTAAAAGAGAGGCAGTATCTCAGGTCTGATTTCAAATTCTAGGACCATCCCCCACCCCCCCAAGGAACCTCCCCGCTCGGCAAGACATACATCATTCCCGGTGCATGGATGCTATAAAATTTTGTTGTAGCCTTTTGATGACTTCCTTTTTACCTGACCTAGTTTAAGTGAGTTTTTGTTCAATACAAATCCGAGACGTGCCTGGAAAACACATCTGTACCTCCTTCATGATATTAGCTCCTTCCCCTCACTCCTTAAGCATGCCAACGGCTCTCCTGTTTTACAACAAAACCAGCTAAACCACCAACCAAATGAAACTTTGGGTTGAATAGTGTTCCCACCAAAACTCAGAATGTGACCTTATTTGGAAATAGGTCTCTATCTGGAAACAGATGTACTTAGTTAAGATGAGGTCACACTGGACTATGGTGGACTCTAAATCCAGTCACTGGTGGCTTTAGAAAAAAATTAAAGGAGGATTCAGACACAGAGAACCACATAGGAAAAGAGGGCACATGACAACAAAGAGAGGAACTGGAGTGTTGAGAAGCCTAGAAATGCCAAGGACGGCTGGCAACCAGCAGAAGTTGGAAGAGGCAAGGAAGGACTCTTTCAGAGGGAGCATGATCCAGGAGACACCTTGATTTCAGGCTTCTAGACTTCAGAACAGTGAGAGAATAAATTTCTACTGTTTTAAGCTACCTTCTTTGGGGTACTTTGTTTTTGCAGCCCTAGAAAATGAGTACAACCTTCTTAATCTCCCATCGAGGGTAACCATACATCTTGATTTGTACCTTATGTCCTGGCCAAATTACCACCGATGCCCCTTTCCATTCTCAAAAATATTCCCAACTGGATGACAAATTATGGTTATCCCTCTCATCCGTTACGTAACCACTGCTCTCTCGTCACTAAAGCCAAGTTTATTAAAGAAATGTATTCTCTTGAGAAATTCATTATCTTTTGTTCCAGCAGTGAAGACTAATTAGCAAATTTGAAACTGGCCTTTGGGTTTTACTTTTTTTCTTAAGATTATTCACTTTCCCCCCACCTTTCTATTATGAGAATTTTCATAATTCCACAGAAAAGTTTAAAATTATAGCACAGTGAACATGGGTTCACTCTTCAACCTAGATCAGGGGTTACAAATTATGGCCCAGGGCTGATCTGGTCTGCTGCATGTTTTTGTTCAGCCCATATGGCTTTTACATTTTTCAAATGTTAAAAACAATAAAAAATTCAAATTTCAGTGTCCATTAATAAGAATTACTGGAACACAACCATGCCCTTTTGTTTATACATCTGTGGCTATTTTGATGTTAAAATGGTCAGGATGAGTAGCTGTGACAGAGATCATAAGGCCTGCAAAACCTAAAATATTTACTATCTGGCTCTCTATAGAAAAAGCTAGTCAACACTTCACCCAGACTCACCACTTAAAAAAAAAAAAAAACACAACATAAAGAAACAAACAGCCCTTCCCCACCACCCCACTAGTCTGCTTGAGCTGCCATAACAAAATATCACAGGCTAGAAGGCTTAAACAGCAGACATTTATTTTCTCACAGTTCTGGAGGCTGGAAATCCAAAGCCAAGTCACCAGCAGGGTTGGTGTCTGGTGAGATCACTCCTCCTGGTTTGCAGAAGGCCAATTTCTCACTGTGTCCTCAAATAACCTTTCCTCTGCACACAGGTGCAGAGAAAGCCCTGTGAAGTCTCTTCCTTTTCTTATAAGAACACAAGGGCTACTAGATTAGGTCCTACCTCTATGAACTCATTTAACCTTAAGTACCTCCTAAAGGTCCTTTTTCGTATAGTGACATTGAATGCTGGGGCTTCAATATTTCTGAGGACATAATTCAATCCAAAACATAAACACACACACACACACACACACACACACACACACACACACACACACACACCCAACAACCTTTATCACACTAAAGAAAAATAATGTCATAATATAATCCAATATACTGTCCACACTCAAGTATCCCCAATTGTCTCAAAGGCTAATTGTTTAAAGAAACTTTAAAAAGCCATTTATCATTCTTTTAATGTTTACTGTCTACCCTGTTCATATATAAAGATGAACAAGAAGCCAACATTGCTCTTAGTTAAGAGTAAAAGGTAGAAATACAGTAGAGACCATAAGCCAAATTACAGTTAAAGAATAATGATGTATAATAATGATAATCAAGAAGGGTCAAAGGAGACTGGGGCAGATCTTAGTAACAGTTAAGTAGGCTTTAAGTGTTTACTGACATAATGGGTAATTAACATTTTATATTCTTAATCAGTCTTGATAACTAGAATATACACACATACAAAAAAAAACCCATTAAGAAAAGCTTCAGTTGTGGGGCGCCTGGGTGGCTCAGTCGTTAGGCGTCTGCCTTCGGCTCAGGTCGTGATCCCAGGGTCCTGGGATGGAGCTTGCATCAGGCTCCCTGCTCGGCGGGAAGCCCGCTTCTCCCTCTCCCACTCCTCCTGCTGTGTTCCCTCTCTTGCTTGTGTCTCTCTCTCTCTAATAAATAAAAAAATAAAATCTTTAAAAAAAAGAAAAAAAGAAAGCTTCAGTTGTTATTCTTTATTATAAACATTCTTTACCTGTGATCAATCCACATTTGTCAATTACCAGGATGGAAAACTCAGGCACCTCTCGTTTGTTCTTACCCCAAGAGTCCATGTATTTCCAGATTTTTTTTTTTTTTTTGGATACAGTCTTTATACCCCTCAAGGCCCTCAGCATTTCCGCTATTTTCTCATCATCCAGACTTCACAACTGCAGCGCCCTTCTACTTTGTCTCCTTATACAATCTCTCTACTCCTTATTCATCTTGTCCACTTGTGCCAGACCAATGGTCTCAAACGAGTATTTGGTCAGTCTCTTACTCAGAGCCCTGTAACAGCATCCCCACCACCTACAAAATAAAGTTCAGTTCCCTTTTGGATCATACTCTAGGCACTCCACAAGCTATTTGTGCTACTAGATTCTCGCATGAACTCTGCAGTCTTCACTCTCTTGAACAAAATGTGTTTCTGTCTAAAGCTTCACTCATGCTCTTCTGCTCATGTGAAAACACTTCACCTACTCAAGGGCACCACTCCAGCAATCTTCCTTCTTTCCCCTGCATCATTTGTTTCCTTTCCACTGGAACATTCCTATCAACCAACAAAAATTTAAAACACACACAACTTTCTTGACCCATTTCCCCTTAAAAAAGGGGGGGGGCAACTCAAAAGATTTGGCTGTACTGTTTCTCTTATTCTTCTAATTAGGTTTTTGGCTGCACCACTATCCACTATATCTCAAGGTCACCAATGTCCTCCACATTGTTAAATGTAATGGACAATTTAGTTCTTCCTATCACTTGGCTTATCAGCAACATCTGACACAATCAAATCACTCCCTCCTTCCTGAAATCAGCTATTTTCCCACTTGGCTTGCATGACAGAGCACTTTCTAGGCTGCTCCTTCTCCTTCACTGGATCCATCTCATGCCAAGTGCCTCAATGACATCCTTGGATCTCTTTAGCTCTCTCAACTTCCTTGCTGATTCCACTCAGTCTCATGGCTTTAAATGCCATCATCTACCCATAGCTGACCTCTGGGTTCACAACCCCAGTCCAGATGGCTTCCCTAAACTCCTCTCCCTGTTTATAAATTAATATATAGGCTACTCAAACTCAATGTATGCAAAATTGAACTTTCGTCTCCAACCCAACTCCATTCAGAGTCTTCTACCTTTCAGCTCTTATGCACCAATCCCCTTTACCTCTATGACTTCCTGTCTTCTCTCGCTCACTGCCAGTCTTACTGGCCTCCTTGGTGTGAACACACCAGGCGCTTCTTAGAGCCCTGACATGCTCTTGCTCTTGCACTTGGAATGCTCTTTCCCCAGACACACTTCATGGCCTAGTCTCTCAATTCGTTCAGGACTTATTTTCAAATGTCATCTTCACAGCAAAGCCTCCCTTGAACACTAAAATTCAACCCCCTCCCCACTCCAGCCCCCTCTATAATCCCTACCTTGTTTTATTTTTCTCTACAGCATTTATTGCCTTCTAAAATATATTATTTCTTTATATTGCTTATTGTCTGTCTTCTGCTAGAATTTCAGGTCCATGAAGGCAAAATTTTTGTTTTGTTCCCAAGAAATCTCCAGTGCCTGGAACACTACCTAACACATGGTAGGTGCTCAAAAATATATGATGCACTTTAATTAGAAAGATCTCATCTACTATATTTTGCTGTACTTCTAGGATACTACATATGCTGTATGCACTAATTATATTTGAGTAGAATTATTCACTAAAATGAAAACACTGGATCAAAATTATTTTAGTGGTATTTAACTCACATAGTTTACCTCAGATTCTGTACTCTGAACCACTCCTGACTTTCTATTCATTCATTCATCTTTCATTCCTTTTTTTCTTTTTAAAAACAGCTTTATGGAGCTATAATTGACAAAATTTGTATTTATTTGAGGTGTAAAACTTGGTATTTTGATATACGTATACATTGTGAAATAATCATCACACTCAAGCTAATTAATGTGTCCATCACTTAACATAGTTACCACTGCTTTTCCCCTGCCTTTCCTACATAAAAGTTACGTAATTAGAACCATTTCCTAATTAATGAAAATTTTATTTGAACATCTTAACCTCTAAAACAAAGAGTTCAATTCTAATAAAATAATTTTGTATCAGACATTAATCCCCCATACCTTCAAATTTTATAGTTAGTCCTAAATAAGGTCAGAGAAGACTCCTTTCAACCTCTGACACCTTCTTCATACTGAGCTATGATTGCAAATATCAGAAAGCTGACTCCAAGGTGCAGTAAATCATCATTCGTCAGAAAGAAATATTCAATTATTTTTACCATATTTTATATGTATCTGCTATATAGGATGGATGCCGAGTTCTTGCTTATGTGCAATTTCAGTAAGAGTTAAAGAACAATCTTTTAGTTATAACCAGACTTGAGGTTTCTAGATGTTTGGAGATTATGAATATTTTAACATAAAGAATATAAGCTGTATATGTGGTAAGTATTCATCTTGGCTAATGCTTAAGTAAAATGCCACTATTAAAAAGAAATCTTAATATTGCAATATTAAAAAGATAACTATGATTATGGATAACTACATTACAGATGGCAAAATAATTTTGAAATCTTTTCTACCTTGTTTTTTATGCTAAGGTACAGGAAGGTAACTTGTAAAGTGGAAATAATCAAGATAAACTGATACTTTTAATAATACTCCTTTTAAAAAATTTTTCTTTCTTTTTTTCCCCTTTATTTTTCAGCAGTGTTTACTCGTAGGAGTCTAAAATTTCTCTGTTGTATATAATTAACACAGTAACTTAAAAAAATCTGTCAACCCATAGGTTTTGAAGTAAAGTTACCATAACATGTTCTGAGAAAACTATATAATTAACATAAATAATGATGTTTTAAACCACAGCAGAAAGGCTTAAAAGGAAGCACACATTCATTTAACATATAACAAAGAATATCTACAAGTACCTGACACTTGAAGAAATTCATAAAAAGTATAGCAAATTTTTACTTTTTCTGATGGTCATCTGTTAATGAAGGTCATCACTGCTTTAGTAAGATTTTACTTATTTAAGGAGAATTCTTCATACATATATATTTTGTGATGATGATTACATGTGAAAAGGTCTACACTGCTCACACCTCAGTATTCTTTCACATTCCCCAAAGCTACTGTATTAAATTTTAAATGATTTTTCCTAAACCAAACTTGGCACCTTGATAGATTTATCTTTGAATATTATTATTTTAATGAGCACTGTTACTGAAGAGTACAGCTGTGAAATATTCACAAACTAATCCCTGGTAGAGAGTCCTGTCTGGCCTGTGCTCACCAAGCTCACCTTCCTCATCATCCAAGACACAGTCTGAGAAGCTCCCACCCCACCAAACTTACAATTAAACTCTTCCAACACTCAGAGCTTATTTACATGTTTTACTTTTTTTCCTCTACTTAATAGAATCAGCCACACCCTACATGTACATATGTAGGGAACAAGAGGCTGCGAATTTCCACATATTAATCATCTCGCAGAAGACCCAGCACAATGTTCTGCACAGTGTATGTGCTTTATTAAACTGAATCCTCTGACTGGTTAATGACTTATATTATGGAAAGAGGCAAGTTAGGACAGAAGGGCTACCCAGAGGTAGAGAGAACTGTACCAGAAGTATCACTGTACTTCTTAACATCCTTCCTAATGAAACCTGGAGTACGAGGCTGAAAGCTGAGCCAAGCAGCACAGCAGAATAAATCCCGGCTCCTTCCTTTACTGAACCATTTATAAACACGGTACAGTGGAGTAGTGAAGAGCTCTGGGGTGAGGTCCAGGCTCTAAATCCCAACTATATTGATCACTGCTCTAAGACCTCAGGCAAAATACTCCACTAAGTTCAGCTTCCTTATCTCTAAAATCAACACAGGAATCAAATCAATCACATGAAGATATCGTGAGGATTAAATAAAGTCATCTGTGCATAACATTCTGGCACACAAACCCAGCTGAGTAGACCTTAGCTATCATTACACAGAATGTCTACTAAATGCCAGGCACTATGCCAAAAGCCAGTGACAAATAATTAAAGGAAACCTGGTCCCTGCTCTCATTAGATGGTGGAACTAATAAGCAGGCCTAAAAAACATTAGTACGAAGCACTTCAGTGCTTTGTATTACATTTTTTTGCAAACAAAGAATGGTTTAAATCCAGAAAACCGCAAGCCAGAGAGAATACAAAAGGTGATTCTGAAATGTAAAACAAAATTTTATTTTTTATTTTTATTTTTTTTAAAGATTTTATTTATTTATTTGAGAGAGAGAGAGAGAATGAGAGATAAAAAGCATGAGAGGGAAGAGGGTCAGAGGGAGAAGCAGACTCCCCGCTGAGCAGGGAGCCCGATGTGGGACTCGATCCCGGGACTCCAGGATCATGACCTGAGCCGAAGGCAGTCGCTTAACCAACTGAGCCACCCAGGCGCCCCTAAAACAAAATTTTAAACATAACTTATCAATTTTGGGTTTATGCAGAGAGTTTCTAATTGGGATATCTGGCACTGGGATTGCCTATAGAGATTTGCAAGAGGAGGTTATTTTCAAGGGTAAGAATTGACTTGTGTGCATGATCTCTGGTATCTGCCTTGAGAGACTAGCTTGTTTTCAGGTGCACGAATTTCCCTCTTTCTGTTCCTAAAAAATGACGATCTTCAGTCACCAGTAACAGTTCGGGGGATCTTTCTGAAGCCTGAAATTCCCCTTAGTTCAAAGAAGCCACTGACAAAGAAAGGGAGCTCTCTCCTGCCTTGACTGTCGTATTTTCTCCACTTGGAGGAGAGAGCCGTCAGTGTGTTTACGTATGCAGGAATGTGCCCAGCCATGCTTGCACAGAGAGCCATTGTAGCTTCCAACACTTCTAATTGCCTGTATATGAGTAAACTGCTTTCAAGTGATAGAGATTACTGTTTATACAGTCCATGATTGATGAACTACAAAACATTCTCCAAAGGGTGTCAGTGCAGGGCATAAGTATTACCATATTCTTATATTTTAATTTGGTAATTCACAATTCTGATTTAGCCAGGAGGCAACATTTAAGAGTCAAACACCTGCATTAAAGTAACCTTCACTGAGCATATTGAGTATGTTGGTAATCCCTGCATGTGTGTTTTAAAACATTCTAGATAAGGATAAAGGAAAATTAAAGTTAAATTACTACATAATTCAGGTGCAAGTTGATATTCCAATAAGACTAAGTCAAGTAACAGCTAAAACAATGGTGAAATCAACATTTCAATAGGATAAAGCCACTTAAATGACAATAACTACTGCATATAAATCAAAACAAAAGTGCTAACAAAAAGGTCAACTCAGAAGTATCAAGGTATGCAGGGATACTAACAACCACAGTTGACCCTTGAATAACACAAAATTTAGAGGCACTGACCTCCACCCAATTGAATAATCTGTGTACAACCTTTGATACCCCCCAAAGCTCAATTACTAATAGCCTACTGGGTCTTTAGGGTTTTTTTTTTTTTTTTTTAAGATTTTATTTATTTATTTGACAGAGAGAGAGGGAGAGAGAGCACAAGCAGAAAAAGTAGCAGAGAGAAGAGGGAGAAGCAGGCTCCCTGTTAAGCAAGGAGCCCGATGTGGGGCTTGAACCAAGGACCCTGGGATCATGACCTGGGCTGAAGGCAGACACTTAACCAATTGAGCCACCCAGGCGCCCCACTAATAGCCTACTGTTGCTCAGAAGCCTCACAGAAAACAAAAACAGTCAACTAACACATATTCTGCATGTTACACATATTACATACTGTATTCTTACAATAAAGGAAGCTAGAGAAAAGAAAATGTTAAGAAAATTGTAAGGAAGAGAAAATACATCTACAGTGCTGTATTTATTAAAAAAGAAAATCCACATGTAAGTGGACCAGTGCAGTTCAAACCCATGTTGTTGAAGGGTCAACTGTAGTTTGAGTTCTAATGCTATCTTGATTAACATTTATAAGGATAACAGATACTTAAATTTTTCATGTCTCCTGAAAGTTTATCATAGGAACGTGTCTTTTTTTTTTCCCCCACACGATGTTCTTTATTGAGATTTCAAAGGCACAGGGATACTCTTGAAGTATCAGCTTCTTCATTTACACAAAATACACCTAGCTATGAGGTTACCAGTGGCAGCTATAAGGACTGACTGTGGCCTGGGTGAAGTCCAGGCGAGGAATTTGCAGGGTAAGTTACCCGAGTGCCCTTTCTGAAATTAGCTATTTTTCTGATTGTTCTAGTGAAGACATACAGAGTTTATTGTGTTCCAGAGTAAATTAGATCATAGCAGTTACAAATACATAGTTTGGAGTCACAGAGATCTGGGACTGAATCTTAGTTTTGCTCATTAGCTGCTGTGTAATATTTTTTTTTCTTTTTTTAAAGAATGATTTGAAGACTTTTTTCTTTTTTTTAAAAATTGAGGTATAACTGACACAGCATTACGTTAAGTTTTAGATGTACAACATAATGATTTGATATTTCTATATATTGTGAGGTGATCACCACAATAAGTCTAATTAATACCCATCATCACATACAGTTACATTTCTTTTTTCTTGTGATGAGAACTTTTAAGATCAGGAACAAGCCTTAATATCTGTTAGGCAGATACCGTTAAGGTTTACAAATATTCTTAAAACCCTATTATTCTCGGGCGCCTGGGTGGCTCAGTTGGTTAAGCGACTGCCTTCGGCTCAGGTCATGATCCTGGAGTCCCAGGATCGAGTCCCACATCAGGCTCCCTGCTCAGCGGGGAGTCTGCTTCTCCCTCTAACCCTCTTCCCTCTCAAGCTCTCTATCTCTCATTCTCTCTCTCTCAAATAAATAAATAAAATCTTTAAAAAAAAAAAACCCTATTATTCTCTATATTAGCTTGAACTGAAAATGAAAAGCAATGAGAATGCCAGATAACCATATTTAACAGAATCTTTTCAATCTATTGATTTGACAGGAAGAATTTCTCATTGTGTAGTGCAATCTTTACTGACAGAGCCTCTACTGTTTGTCACTCTTGTCCTGTGTGGTTCCACTAGGGCTGACCTTCCCCAACCCTGCCTCCTGGGGTAGGGATATGGCCCAAGTCACATCAATCAGGAGTACCACATCTCCCTGAAAAAAAAAGAGATGGGTGTCTGGTGTTGGCCTGTGTCCTTAGATCAGTACTAGTTTCAGGATTAAGATTCATTGCTCTAACCATTAGAGAAGAGTAGCTGTCCTCTTAAGGTATTCTTTCTGAGATAATGTAAAGGAAGGACAGCCTAGAAATGGAAAATCAGAGTCCTAGAGAATCAAAATATTCTAGGTTTTCTTCACTTAAATACAGGATAATAAATTTCTTTTGGTTTTTCCTTGAGTTAGCTTTCCATCACGTGAAATAGTCAAGCCTATTGCACCTTATGCTGCCAGCCTTTTTTCTCTAGTATTTTCCCCAAATAGTTCCCTCTATTCTAGACTAGTAAGTCTTGTCATTGTCCTCAAAAATAAAAAAAATTTAAGAAAGGAAGAATTGAAAATAGAGGCTCAGATATTTTGTACACCAAAGTTCACCACAATATTATTCACAATAATCAAAAGAATACTATTCAGCCATAAAAAAGGAAATGAAGTTCTAGGGGCACTGGCCTGGCTCAGTCGGTAGAGCATGTGACTCTTAATCTTGGGGTCATGAGTTCAGGCCCTACGTTGGGTGTAGAGCTCACTTAAAAAAAAAAAAGAAAAAAAGAAAGGAATGAAGTTTTGATACTTGCTACAATAAGGATGAAATTTGAAAATATGATACTAAGTCAAATCAGCCAGACAGAAGGACAAATACTGTATGATTCCACTTATATAAAATATCTAGAATATGTAAATTCATAAAAAGAGAAAATAAATTAGACATCTCAGGGGCTGACAGGAAGGAGTGAAGGGGAGTCACTGCTTTATGGGTATAGAGTTTCTGTTTGGGGTGAAGAAAAGTTCTCGAAATACATGGTGGTGATGGTTGTATGACACTGTAAGCATAATTACTTTCATTTTTCTTCTGAACACAATAATGTACACTCTTACACAAATATAAATGATGTTTATGCAAAATACCCTACAATTTTGACCATCAGAAAACCTAAAACATTCTTGAAGAGAAAATTACTAAACTCACTAAAATGAATACCTTTACCAAATGCAAGTTTTAGAGATTTATTATTTACTTATTTATTTATTGACAGGAATATATATGAGAAGCTAGATTAGTCATTTAGCAAGTTAAAAGGCCTTCACCTTTTTCTGACTCTACATAGATACTAATTATGAAGAACAAGTTTCTTTGTCTATGTTAATATGTTGTAGGGAATCTGCTAAGGACTGTTACTCTAAAACCATTCCTCACAACGAAAATGGACTTTTTTTGTGCAGTAAAAACAATAATAAATTCAACAATAAATTCAAAATGGAAAAAAATCTAAATATGAGACAGGAATCCATCGAAATCCTAGAACACAGGCAGCAACTTCTTTGACCTCAGCCACAGCAACTTCTTGCTAAGACATGTCTCCAGAGGCAAGGGAAACAAAAGCAAAAATGAACTGTTGGGACTTCATCAGGATAAAAAACTTTTGCACAGCACAGTAAACAATCAACAAAACTAAAAGGCAATCTACAGAATGGGAGAAGATATTTGCAAATGACATATCAGATAAAGGGCTAGTATCCAAAATCTATAAAGAACTTAGCAAACTCAACACCCAAAAAAACAAAAAAATCCAGTCAAGAAATGGGCAGAAGACATGATCAGACATTTCTCCAAAGAAGACCTTACAAATGGTCAACAGACACATGAAAAAATGCTCAACATCACTCAGCATCAGAGAAATGCAAATCAAAAACACAATGAGATACCACCTCACACTGCTCAGAATGGTTAAAGTTAACAACTCAGGAAACAACAGATGCTGGTGAGGATGTAGAGAAAGGGGAATCCTCTTACACTGCTGGTGGAAATGCAAACTGGTGCAACCATTCTAGAAAACAGTATGGAGGTTCCTCAAAAAGTTAAAAATAGAACTACCTTATGACTCAGCAATTGCACTATTATGTATTTATCTAAAGGATAAAAAAACAATGATTTGAAAGGGCACATGCATCCCATTGTTTATAACAGCAATGTCCACAATAGCCAAAATATGGAAAGAGCCCAGATGTCCACAGACAGATCAAAGGGTAAAGATGAGGTATAATATATACAATGGAATATCAGTCATCAAAAAGAATGAAATCTTGCCATTTGCAATGATGTGGATACAACTAGACAGTAATATGGTAAGGAAAATAAGTCAGTCAAGAAAGACAAATATCATATGAAACAAAACAGATGAACACAGAGGAAGGGAAGGAAAAATAAGATAAAAACAGAGAGCGAAACAAACCGTAAGAGACACTTAATATGGAAAACCAACTGAGAGTTACTGGAGGGGAGGGTGGGTGGAGGAACGGGCTAATTGGGTGATGGACATTAAAGAGGGCACCTGACATAATGAGCACTGGATATTATATGCAACTGATCAATAACTAAATTCTACCCCTGAAACTAATAATACACTATAGGTTAACTAAATTGAATTTAAATAAAAAATTTTTTTAAAATGTACTGTTTGATGAGTTCCAAAAAAATTTTTTTTAAAAGAAAAAAAAAAACATTCTTCAAAATTTATTATTATCACCATACATATTAGGGAACATGATATATATCATATGAATGAACAGGTCAGCTGTCCTATATATAGACAGATAAGTTATAATGCATTTATAATGTCTACCTAGTAAAACAAGTTGGAAAGTAGTAAGATGAACTGAATGAATATATTTTAATTAAATCTCTTAACCTCTGTCACTTATCTTTTATCACTGAATATCATTCTTTTATTTTAAAAAAAGTAGCCATAGTAACACATCTCAATGACTGCATTTACTTATAGCAGCTGAGCATATATGATGACATTATACTCATACTTTTTCATCTGATTATCTTTAAAAATATCAAATACAAGAATTATGGGTCAGAAATTGATCATTTTTTATGGCTTAATCACTTTTATACAAATTATTGTGGTTTTTACTATTGAAAAAGCCATATAAATCTCTAATAATACTAGTCTTCTATGTCACTTCTCACCCAGTTCTATAGTCATTGCCACTTTACTTTCATTTGGTATTTATTTCCGTATCTGTCTATATGTTGATGCTTTTTGATAAAAAGCTTTCAGCTATTCCTATTAATTAGTACCCTTTATTTTTTTTAAAGGTTTTATTTATGTATTTGACACACACACACACACACACACACACACACACACACAGAGAACACAAGCAGGGGGAGATGCAGGCAGAGGGAGAGGAAGAAGCAGACTCCCCACTGAGCTGAGCAGGGAGCCCAACATAGGGCTCGATCCCAGGACCCTGAGATCATGACCTGAGCCGAAGACAGATGCTTAACCAACCGAGCCAGTCAGGAGCCCCAATTACTACCCTTTAAAGATAGGGATTTAGCTCACTGTCCCTTCCCACGACCCACACAAGCACCCTGCTAGTCCTCTCAAAACTGTTATATTGTAATTTCAGTTATATCACTAGTCAGTGTTTCCAATACTTCAAACATGTCAAAGCTATTGGCAGCTGAGCCTTATATTGCACTATTATTACCATCCCTTTCCTGCATAATCACCCCCACCCACAGAGAGAATGATTGCCTTTTGTTTTCTTGTTCACTTACTTTCCCATGTACCTGTCATTAACTCAGCCTCAAATTCTTTGCCAGTCATCTAAAAGCATAACCTTCACTCATCAAGAATTTCATTATTTTCATCTTTCTCAAGACTGACCCTTCATGGACAGTTTTACCTCAATCTGGAGACTTCAGTGCTTTCCTTTAATAATGAAACAATCAGACAGAAGTAAGGAAACAGACAACTTAACACAATAAACCAACTAGACCTAAAAGACATATACAAAACAGCTTATCCAACACAGAATACACATTCTTTTCATGTATACACAGGACGTTTTCCAGGACAGACCATATGATGGGCCACAAATTAAGTCTCAATAGATTTAAAAATAGGTATCATACAGGGTATCTTCTCTGACCACAACAGGATGAAGTTAAAAATCAATTAACAGAAAAAAAACTGGAAAATTCACAAATCTGTAGAAATGAAACAATGCACTCTTAAACAACCAATAGATCAATGAAGAAACCACATGGGAAATTAGAAAATACTTAAAGACAAATAAAAAAGAAGATAAAATATACATACCAAAACTTATGGAACACAGTGAAAGCAGTGTTAAGAAGGAAATTTATAGCTATAAATATTTCAGTAAAAAACAAGATTCGAAGTCAACAGTCTAACTTTACAACTTGAGGAACTGGAGAAAGAACTAAATCCAAAGCTAGCAGAGGGAGCGAAATAAGATTATAACAGAAAGAAACAAAGTGGAGAACAGAAACACAAAAGAGAAAAAAATCAATGAAATGAAAAGTTAGTTCTCTGAAATGATCAACAAAACTGCCAAACCTTTAGCTAGGTGGACTAAGAAAAAGAGAAGATGAGACTCAAATTAACTAAAATCAGAAACAAAAGTGGGGACTTTACTACCGATACTACAGAAATAAAAAGGACTATAAGAGTACTGTGAACAGTTCTATGCCAACAAACTGGATAACCCAGATGAAATAAGTTTGCAGAAACACAAAACCTGTCAAGACTAAATTACGAAGAAATAGAACATCTGAATAGACGTGCAACTAGCAAGATGATTGAATCAGTAATAAAAAAAAATCTCTTCACAAAGACAAGCCCTAGACCCAGGGGCTTCACTGGTGAATTTTCCCAAAATTTAAGAAACCATTATCAATCTGTCTTCAAGTTCACCATAAACTGAAAAGGAAGGAATATTTTCTAACTCATCCTGTAAGGCCAGCATTGCCCATACATTAATGCCAGACAAAAGCTATAAGACTAACATTCTTTATGAACATAGATATAAAAATCCTCAACAAAATACTAGCAAACCAAAACCATCAGCATATTAAAAGGATTATATCCCACGAACAAGACTTATTATTGAAAGGAAAGAATGGTTCAATATATGAAAATCAATGTAATAGGACATATGAACAAAATGAAAAGAAAAAAAAAAACACATGATCATCTCAATGGATGAAGAAAAAGCATTTGAAAAAATTCACCACTCTAGAAGGAAACTACCTTCAGATAATAAAAGCCATATAAAGAAAACCTAAAGTGAACACCATACTCAACAGTGAAAGACTAAAAGCTTTTCCTGTAATATAAGGAAAAAGGCAAGGATGCCTGCCTTTCTGCTTCTATTCAATATTCTAGTCAGAACAATTAGACAAGAAAAAGAAATAAAAGGCATCCAAATTGGAAAGGAAGAGGTAAAATTATCTCTCTTCACAGATGACATGGTCTTTTATGTAGAAAACCCTACAGATTTCACAAAAATTATTTTAGAACAAACGAATTCAGCTAAATAGCAGGATATAAAGTCAATAAACAAAAATCATTGCATTTCTACACACTGACAATGAACAATCTAAAAGGGAAATTAAAAAAATAATTCCATGTACAACAACATTGAAAAGAATAAAATATTTAGGAATTAACCAAAGACTTGTACATGGAAACTACATTTTTTTCTGAAAGAAATTAAAGAAGACATGAATGCTTAGAAACACATCCCATGTTCATGGGCTGGAAGGCTTAATATTGTTAAGATGTCAATACTACCCAAAGTGATCTACAGATTCAATGAAATCCCTATCAAAATCTCAATGATGTATTTTGCAGAAATAGAAACTCATCCTAAAATTCATATGAAACTTTGACAGCCTTTTCAACAAATGGTGCTGGAAAAAACGGTAAAAGAATGAAAGTGAATTCTTAATACCGTATGAAAAAAATTAATTCAAAAAGGATCAAAGACCTGAATGTAAGACCTAAACGATAAAACTCTTAGAAGAAAAGAGGGTAAAAGCTTCATGACACTGGATCTGGCAATGATTTCTTAGATATGACACCAGAGACGTAAGCAACAAAAGAGAAAGTAAATAAACTGGACTCCATGAAAATTTAAAAATTTTTTGTATCAAGACCATATTAACAAAGTAAAAAGATAACCCACAGAATTCAAGAAAAAATATTTGCAAATCATATATCTGATAAGAGATTAATACCCAGAATATACAGAGTACTCTTAAAACTCAACAAAAAAAACCAAACAGGTTGTTGAGATTGCTTAATCTATTAATCTGTATATTTGTATCTTCTGCTAAATTTGATAGGTTTTCTGCCATTATTTCTTCATTCTCTTTTCCATCTGGGATCCCACTGACCCATGTGTTCTATGTTTTGAAATTATATCCCATGATCTGAAGCTCTCTTTACGTAAAAAACGTTTTTCTCTCTCTTCTTCAGATTGAATGATTTTTATTATCTTCATTCTGCTATTCGTTATTAGCTGCTTAAGACCAGCCAGTAAAGTTTTTACTGCTGGTACGATATTTTTCAGTTGTAAAATTTACATTTGGTTCTTCTTCATAGTTCCTATTTCTTTCTTGAGATTCCCAGTCTTTTCATTCATTACAAACATATTATCTTACATCTCTCTACGCATAGTTATAACAGGTGCTTTAAAACTGTTATATAATGACTCCAACATCTGGGTCATTCCGGGTTGCCTACAAAATATTAATTAATGAAAACAAAATAAAAACCATTACTTTAGAAAAGCTGCATTTTAATTAGATTCTTATCATGGAGGATTCAATGATTAAATAAAGTCAGATACATATTTATCCTCTCATAAAATGCCTCAGTTTTATTACATAAAAAGACAAATGGTAAAATTTGAATACAAGAAGTCTATTTGAGGCATTTAAAGCCAAATCAGCTAGTATCAACTTTAAGTCACACCAGGGCGCCTGGGTGGCTCAGTTGGTTAAACGACTGCCTTCGGCTCAGGTCATGATCCTGGAGTCACAGGCTCAGGTCACGATCCTGGAGTCACGCCATCGGGCTCCCCACTCAGTGGGGGGTCTGCTTTTCCCTCTGGCCCTCTTCCCTCTTGTGCTCTCTCTCTCTCAATAAATAAATTGGAAAAAAAAAAACCTCTCAAATAAATAAATAAAATCTTTAAAAAAAAACTTTAAGTCATATCAATATTTCCCAATCTTTCCTAGTACAGGGTTTAATATAAAATAACTTTCCTGTTTTAAGTTACCCATATTAATTTCTTTAGTGGCTCTCACCCAATTGTTGGGATAGCCTATGTAGTCCTTCATGAAAAGGACAGATTCCAAAGTAAATATGAAGCCTACTGTTTCATCAGGGCATAGATTTGGTGAACTTCCTTATTTGCATGATTAAATACTTGAAATACTGAAGTGTAGGCTGTTTGGAATTTATTGAAGAGAACTCAAATAATGTTCAGAACATTAAAACAGCAAGAATGAAAATGTCCCTTAAAACACAATAAATTTTTCCTCAATTATTAAAATATGTAAATAACAGTAATCCTTTCTATTTAAATAATTCCTTTTAGTATTTAACATTTCCTATTTTTTTAATTTTATAAATATTAAATTTATATTTAATAATAATATCTTATGAAAAGAGTAACTGGTAACTACTCTGAGAAAGTGATTAATATTCCTTTAGCCGGTTTTTAAGAACATCCTAAATATAAGACTCAGGTTTAGAGGCTTGAGATTCACAGGCATATGTTATAACCAGTGCTCTCAGAAAACATTGTAGAAAACCTCATTAGGAGGTATTTTTAAAAGCCAAACAGATTTATATGGTTCTGATGTTTACAGAAACAGGAGCAGAAATATGAATTGCATGGCCAGCATCCTACAGTGAATAAGACATGTAACATTGTTCTAGAAACTGCTTTTAGTATTTTGGCGTATCACTCACTGGTATTTTAACAGGCAAGTCATTATACTTCAATAGATGACAAAACTATCTTTACAGTCTTATAAACTGAATACAGCTCTAACTTGAAATGTGAAGATTTTTTAGAGATTTCATTTATAGAGGAAAATCTCTTCCTGATGTTATCTAATGGAGAAAAGCTGCTCGGCTGACACAGCCTTCAAGGTGTCATTACATAATTAATAGTACCTACAGAACCAAAGCATTTGGTTTGTTCACACATAAACAGAAGAGTAATAGACTCTGCATTAAGCATTTTCAACAGCTAAGATTCTCATCGGCCAAGTCTTAATTCATGTATCATAATGAAATGGCCCAGTGAGTCCTATAATAATGTTTTCTTCCCACTGTCTTTATGAAACAGTCCACTACATTTTGTGCATTTTATAAAATTTTTAAAATCCTAAATTTCACAAGTTTACTGCTACCTTTGATCCCTAAGCCCAAATCATCTGCAGAGTTTAAGGTTTTCATGTAGCTATAGAAAAACAGTCAAATGCAAAGTAAACTAATTGGAAATTGGTGAGTCATAAGAATTAAAATGTTTCCTGGAAAGAGCATAAATATATTAATCAAAGCACACCCCTAGTTTCCCCTTATGTCATTTAAAATATAAAACCCTATATATGTAACAGTACAAGTTAGTTCAGAATTTCATGCTCTATTAAAGTTAATAAAATGTTTAATACTTCAAATAGCATGTTCATTACATGTAGCCTACATTTAGCTAGAATTTATCTTTTTTAAAACAATAAAATATCAAACAAGGAAACATTTCATTTCATTTGCTATCAATTACCCTAAAAACTGCTTTTCAAAATCAAGAACTGTTTAGGCAGTGCTATAGTAACTTGGCTAAATCTGGTCTATTTCATATTCAAAGACTTTAAGGGATTTCTAGAAAAGCTAAGGGTATTCTTTGATTAATTTGACAAATTTATTAAACTTCACTATGTTCAAAGCACTATGCTAGATATACAAAATGTGACTGCTTTAGTTCAACATTTATTGAACTTCTATAGAAGTGTGGAATACAGAGATAAACAGTACATACCCTTGAAGTCCCTGAAACAAATAAACGAATTAACTTTGAGTAAATTGGACACACAAACATTAAATAAAATTAGAAATTAAATCATATGTGTAATTGTAGGCTTAGTATCAAAAGCATGTGTTGTTAAAAATGAATTAAATTTCTAGTAAAAAGAGCCTGGTAGATATTTAAGAGTTTGTTATTAATGTCACTTCATTTGGATTCTTTCCTTAGCAACATATCTCTAAAAGGCAAAAAATGTTTTACCCAAATCTTTTTTCCTCTTTCAAAAATAAAAAAACACTAGATAATTTCATATATCAGAAAAACAATTTTAATTTCAGAGCACTAATATTTGGCATGCTTTGACCCAATTTGGACTTGCTAGGTTGGGTAAAAAAAAATCTTACTCTTAATTCCTATTAGAGGAGTCCATACAGTAAATCCATGTTACTTCTAATATGTAAATTTAGTGGTTTAATTTGAGAGCCTGTCAGTCCTCCATTCAGGCTCTGCTTGCATTATTCTGTGGGAGTGGTGGGACCCAGAGTGCTTCTTTTAATCAGTGGGGAATAGATAAAACAGAGCCAAAATGCTAAATTCTCTTCTGTACAGATGCAATTTAAAAACTAAAATTAAAAAAATATGAACATATTAAGTGTAGAATTTCTTTAAAAAACTATTATTTATTTCAGAGCATTTCAATGATGAATTTGACTATATTTTGCCCCCTTAATATTTTTAAGTAACTTATGAAAGATGCCCAGTTAAACTCAGCAGCTTTAATTTTCTCACCCTCTCCACCAAAATGACTGTAAAATAACTGACTTTTTTAAAGACTGCAAGGATAAAGAACACTAGACTAGAAGTTTTGTTTTGTTTTTTTTTTTTTAAGATTTTATTTATTTATTTGACAGAGAGAGACACAGCGAGAGCAGGAACACAAGCAGGGGGAGTGGCAGAGGGAGAAGCAGGCCTCCCGCAGAGCAGGGAGCCTGATGCGGAACTCGATCCCAGGATCCCAGGATCATGACCCGAGCCAAAGGCAGACGCTCAATGACTGAGCCACCCAGGCGCCCTAGACTAGAAGTTTTGAACAATGGAAAGAGGATAGACAAGGGGTGACTTGCTTAAAAGAGCAGAACATATGGAGGAAGCCGGCAAGAAGCAAGATGATTGACATGGCAAAACTCTGGAAAGGTTCACAAATTGGAGGTACCAGATACTTCAGACAGGGACTAAAAACGAGAAGACTGGTTGAAAATCTCTGCAGCTATCAGTCAGAACCCAATCTCCCTCCCAGCGCTCCTACCCGGCCCACACCTGGAGAGGAGAGGAGGATTGTTGTCCAGAGACGGTGAACAAGCAAGCTCGCACCGTTGAGGACAGCAGGCCCCGAGAAGGCCAGCTGGAAAGCATGGTCTGAAAATGAAAGTCTCTGGCCTTAAGCCTTCTGAGGGAGAACAACAATCAAGTCTGAGGACAGAAAAAAAGATTTCGTGGTCTCAAATTTTTTTTACTTCCCACTGAGCTTTCTCACAGGCAACAACTGCATAATAAGAACCACGAAAAAGAAAGAATTAGGCTAAAAAGAGGGCAGGGCACCCAGGAAACAGGGAAGTTAAGCAGAAGAGAAACAGCATCCAGATCAGAGGGGAACAGGATAATGGAGGCTCCAGGGGGAAGGTCTGCAGAAAAGGTGGGGGGAGGGGAAGCAGACTCACAGGAGCATTTCTTGATGCTTCTCTTTAGGCTTAACCATAAAGACAGGGTCTTACAGTTCCACTGAAGAGTGTGTGGAAAAGATCAGTGAGGGGAACCCTGAAGACTGAGCAAATTAAAGAAGGAGGCAATTATTCATTATAGAAGAGAAAAAAAGGTTGGTACAAACGTATTAGCGCACAGGTCAGGCTCCGGGGCACAGGGTAAGGTGGGGAAGCGTGGAGCCTGTTGCTAGAGCAGCAAGAGAGCACGTCATCACGGCATGCAAAGCCAGTCTGTTAGAAACAGTACTTCAGTAGTCATAATGATGAAAACAGTAAATATTAGTTAATCTAAAAACTTGAGATTCAGTCAAAAGGGGGGTTGTGAATAGGGGGCTGGTGGGTGGAAGAAGTTTTTCATCTTCCATAATGGAAAGTCAGTTCAGAATTTCAAAAATCAAAGTCAATGAAAATTATATAAATGTTATTTATTTAGGAATACAGATGCTATTACAGAAGGAAATACCTAAAAGAAGTAAAAGTAATTGACTTTGGAGAGTAAAACTTAAGTAAGAAAAGAGCAGGTCAGGGACAATTGCTTTTCATGATAAACTTTATACTACACCTTGACGTCTGTATACATAATACTGTGATAAAAATTAAAATAAAAAATATCAATAACCTTAAAATGAGTCTGTGACTTTTTTAACCTACTACATGACTGACTCAACTTCAAGGGGATAGTCTATCATTTATTGAAGAAAAAACCCTTAAAAATAGCAAAATAGGAAAACCTGCTTTCCTGTGCTTTAAGAGATCAATCTTCAAATCTGATCCATATTCTACCATCAAAATAACCAGCGGACTTTTTTTCTGGTTGTTGAAACATTATACACATGCAACATAAGTTAACAATATAATTTTAATAACCAAATTAGTGCACAAATTGGCTTTCTAATGAACATGTGGAAACAAATACCTAAATGCCTAACTATAGGGATTCATGCTGAGAAGCCCTAGTCATTTGAGCTTTTCTGATTTTAGAAATCATCTGAATTATCAATTAATGTACCCATATTAGGAATAATTGTTTATGTACAAACATACAACTTACAAACAACTGATATATAGGAATGATCTTTTGCCCGCTTCATCTCTAAGTCATTGTCCCAAGCACCATAAGCATTGTCTGTACTTCCTTCTTCCCCTACCAGGGGCAAAAGGAACATCCTACTATGACCAGAATTCTCATCACTACAACTGCCCTTGCAGATGCTTTTGCTGTGGCCACCATCTCTCCTGAACCCATTCACCAACCAGCAGGGACTGGCACCTACCTATACCCACACCTGTACCTCAAGAACCCTGGGTCCCCTGAGCATCTATGCTTTTCTAGTCCACTCCCACCTGGGAATTCTGGGGTTGAGGGAAAAATATACTTGGAATCTTGAGTTATAGCTTGGAAGTTTTCCTGTAACAGCAATGATAAGATTGTTTCAATATTTCAGATAGGATAAAGCATAAAAAAACTTGGGTACCAGCTTAACATACAGTTTCTATTAAGAAATGATTCACGGGCACCTGGGTGGCTCAGTTGGTTGGGCGACTGCCTTCAGCTCAGGTCATGATCCTGGAGTCCCTGGATCGAGTCCGGCATCGGGCTCCCTGCTCAGTGGGGAGTCTGCTTTTCCCTCTGACCCTCCCCCCCCCATGTGCTTTCTCTCTCTCTCATTCTCTCTCTCAAATAAATAAAAATCTTAAAAAAAAAAGAAATGATTCACAATTTTCTACTGAACTTTATATTCTTAGCAAACAATTAGTAAGTTAGAAGTGAACTCTGTAAAGACCAGCGAAAGAAATCTCTCCCACAAAACAAACAGCCAGAATATAAATACCTACAATTATAAATGCTTATCCAAATTTACTTGTTTGCATTTTGTCCTAATTATGAAAATATTATTAGTTTCAGTTTGTTGTACATAATACTATCTCATTAAGATATTGCTATTTTACTGAGGTTAATTACTACAGTCCTCACTTTGTTACTCCTGTAGCTATTCCTTTCTTTCCTTTACTGAAAAAGCTTCATCTCACTGAACTACAAACAGACCCTGCACAATATAATTTGGCAATCGAGTTCATGCATTTCCTAGAACAGGTGACAGGATAAACCCAAAGGCTGTATCAACTTCTTTCTTCCATGCTGGTTTCAGTTCTGAGTTTGAATGAAATGAGTGGCATACAAGGGTGATGCTGATTTTATTGTATGTTATTCCAGTACTTCGCCAACTGTGAGGCTTGCCAATCTACAGAGACTCGGGTTAAGAGGGAAGAAAAGGGATTTTTTTCCCTCTCCATTTTTTAAAATTTTATTTATTTATTTAAGACAGACGAGAGAGAGAGAGAGAGAGAGAGAGAGAGTGCATGAACAGGGGAGAGGGGCAGAAGCAGGCTCCCCCACTGAGCAAGGAGCCCGATGCAGGACTCGATCCTGGGACCCTGGGATCATGATCCAAACCAAAGGCAGATGCTTAACTGACTGAGCCACCAGGCGCCCTCCCTCTCCATTTTTTTAATCAGTTTACTAAGGATTTGGAAAAGTCAGGCACTTCAGATAAAGGTGAAGTCCAGTATGACTACCTTTCTTTTCCTGACTATTGAAGATGAACAAATGATCCAATGCTTAAAATAACCCCCCAAATACTTAGTTGCCCATCATTCAAAATTTCAGCAGGACTTTACGATAAAAAAGCAGCAATGTGCAAATAATCATCAACGACATCATCTGGCTCTGAAGAAGGGAAACAGAACAAGCATTTGTCTGTACTTCCAATGCAACCAATATTTTCTGAATGCCTACTGTGTGCTGGGCACACTTCAAAAGGAACGAGGCAGATGAGGGCTCTCCTCTCATAGAGCTTAATGAACAAGTAAAAGAGGATAATTTTCGGCAGCCATAAATACAATGAAGAAAATAAATGCAGGGGGCACCTGGGTGGCTCAGTCGTTAAGTGTCTGCCTTCGGCTCAGGTCATGATCCCAGGGTCCTGGGATCAAGCCCCGCATCGGGCTCCCTGCTCAGCGGGAAGCCTGCTTCTCCCTCTCCTACTCCCCTTGCTTGTGTTCCCTTTCTTACTGTGTCTCTGTCAGATAAATAAAATCTTAAAAAAAAAAAAAAGAAGAAATGCAGTGATAAGAATGAAAGGAGGTGGCTCTTTTCGAATAGGGTCAAGGCCTATCTGAGGTGGTGACATTTATTTACTTATTTTTTTATTATTATGTTATGTTAATCCCCATACATCATTAGTTTTTGATGAAGTGTTCCATGACTCATTGTTTGCGTATAACACCCAGAGCTCCATGCAGTACGTGCCCTCTTTAATACCCAACACCAGGCTAACCCATCCCCCCCCCCCCCCAGAATCCTCCGTTTGTTTCTCAGAGTCCATAGTCTCTCATGGTTCATCTCCATGAGGTGGTGACATTTAAATTTGGACACGAGCAACAAGGAACCAGCCACAGGGAAGATCTGGAGGAAGATCTTTCCAGCCAGAAAGAAATGCAAACACAAAGTCTCTATGATGGGAATAAACTTGGAGAGTTTGAGAAATAGATGAAAGAAAAGAAAAAAGGTTGGTGTGGCTGAGACCTAGTGAATGGTGGGGAGAGGGGCAGGAGATGAGGATATGGTGGATAAAATGGGGGCCAGATGGGCAGAGTCTACGGACCATGGCCAAGAGCCAGGCTGACTTGAAGTGTGGTGGAAAGCTACTAGTTTTGAGTAATGGAGAGTTAAGATCTTTATATTTTCAAATGCCATTCTGACTGCTCTGTGTAAACTGGATTATGGAGGGTAAACATGGCAACAGGAAGACCAGTGAGGAGAGTGGCTATTGCAATAACTGAGCGAGAGGCAAGGATGACCAGGATGGCTGATAGTAGGGAAGATGAAGTTAAGGGGAAGGATATAGGACAGAGCTGAAGTTCTCAGACTTTCTTGCCTCCCAGAGCCCTTCGTGTCTCAGTAACTTTTTTACCCCTGAGACAAAAGAAAGACCTAATGGTTCGGCTTCTTTAAGGTACAGACTACTTAATAGTAGTAGTCTGAGCATGTCAGGGTTTCCCTCACAAATTTAAAATACGTCATATATTATATTCCTCTACCTGTGAGAAGTGTCTCGTGCCTGTTACAGTTTGGGAATCATGGTTTTGGAGCTTACTTACTAGAGAACAGGACATGGGGAGTAAGAAGAAAGAAAATCAAAAAATGATTCCTGTACTTTGGAACAACCTGGAAAGATGGCAGTGCCACTCAAGAGATGGGTGAGAATAAGGGAAACCACAATCACCCCAGAAGGCAGATTATCCCCCATCGGCAAATAAGGAAGCCGAGATTCAGAGAGGCTACAAGTCACTGAAGGCAGCACAACTGGTCAGGAAACATAACAAAATCTGACTCCAGGTCTGTCTGATGCCAAGTAAAATAACAATGTAATAAATAACACTCTGCTATGAGTTAGTCACATCAGAGTACATTAAATGTGGTATCTCATTTAATCCTAACCACATGATTAAATAGGTCTGTCTGCTTCCAAAGTCAAATACAACATACTCCCCTCTTAGCTGATAAAAGTGATAGGAAGGTGTTGGCAAATGGCAGTCTTATCCACTTAAGTCTCAAAAAATATGTATTTTTGTCATGTGAAAAAAAGGTCTTAGAGGTAAAACGCGAAACTGGACATTTTACAAATGTCCACAGCACTGTTGTAATGACTGCACTATACTTCTATTTCCAAAACCAGACCAATCTGTCTGCCCTCATCCTGACCCAGCCCTGAACAGGATATATATGTGGACAGTCCTAAGTAGAATATTAATTGAAAGTTGATTTCTTAGGGTAGGTGGCACAACCTCAAAAGCCTTGATGGAGCCCAGCCATGGGGAGCAGCAGGGAATGTGATCTGGGGAACTAGAGGGGACACATACACTCTAAGAGGCAATACGGTCCCCTTGAAATCTGGACTCTAATGTAAAATCGAAAAAAGGCGAAAACTCTGCACCTTCTGAAGAAAACATGCCGAGGGGCTAAATTTAGTCCTTGCAAATAGTCTTAGATATATGATTAAATTTCTCAAACATATTAGTGATAAGTGGCTAAGGCGAGAGCCTTAAGGAAGTTGAAGAAGATTATTAGAAGAATCCAAGAGGAGGCTATTAATTCTGTGCAGGAAACTGAAGTTAAAACTGCACAGTTCAATCTACTTTATACATTTTGTATTTTCTGAGACTGTGTGTTTTTCCAGAAGTGGAAGATAGGTACACCTTATATTTAGTTCTGTATATTTTAATCTGCCCAGTACAAAAAAATCTTATCAAAATAAATGAAGATGTTCCAGCAAGAGACACTGTTCATTTTTCTCCCGCCATGAATGACATGCCATCAGACTATTTGTCTCTGCATCGAGCAGCTTAATAGCATTTGAAATCCTGCAATTCTATCAGTCACAGGAAGCATAATCACAAACTTGGATGGAAGTCACTAACTTAGCTCTTCAGTTGCCCTGAGAAAGAAGGAACCAAGAGATCTGACTAGCAGAATTGTTGTCATGGATCTTCAGTGTTGAAACTCAAACTAAACTTAAAAGAGCATCTGTCCAGTATTATAAATGATTAGAAACGCTGTTACAGTTTGTCACTAATTCTAAAGCTCAGGACTTACTTGTCAGTGGTTTTGAAAGATCCTGTTCTCAAATCTTAAATGTTGTAGCTTTTGTTTTCCTAAGGCCATAACTGCAAAATAGGTAAGAAGAGACTCACAGAGTCAGACCAAGACAGTTCCAATTATAACACTAAGGCTATGACCCTGACTACAAACAAATGAAAGCCAAACAAAACAGTAGTACCTAAAATTTAGCTGGCTCTTCCCGGGAAGTACTTCAAGGAAAGCAATTTTACTATTTGCATGCTCCTTGGGGGCGGGGGGGGGGGGAGATATAAATCTGCAGTTATAATAAAGCATAATAACCGTTATGACTAGTATCTACTCAGAGTGCTATACAGGATCACATAAATGACCCCAGGGAGGTAGGGTGATGGCATGAGACCTGACTTTGGAGGTCTCTTAGGGTAAGGTGGATATTTTGGCTTGGGAGAATGGTATGTTTGAAGGCACTGAGGCCTGGATTAGTTTGATCATCGCCAGAAGTACAGGATGTTCTGTATAGCATGAGGCAGGGCATGTGGGAAGTTGCTGGACATAGGGCAGTGCAAAATGGACAAAAGTCAGACATGAGGGGATCTAGACTTTGAGCTCTGCTGAAAGCGGTAGGAACCACTAATGATTTTACGTCAAGAAGGGATATAATTTGACTCTGTTTCCAAAAGGTCACAGGCAGAGATAAGGATAGACTGAGGGAGGCATGATTTAAGGCAGAAAAGTCCTCTGAGTCTCTTCCTACAGTGTTGCCCAGCCCCCCGCCTCACAGACTTGGGCTACAGAAGGTCCATCTTGATTTTTCCCTCTTAGGAATTAAGAATTGAGACAACTCCAGTCAATTGATTGTGGATGCTCAAACTCAGAAATACATTTAAGGTTATGTGGCAGAGTGTGGCCAGGTATGAACAACAGCAAAAAAAACAGAGGAAGATCTCAGAGAGAGAGAAGGAAGAGGCTGCGTACAGCCAGAGAGAGGCAAGGATGAAATACAAGATAAATACAGAGGCTCAACAAGTGAGTTTCCAGTTTCTGGTTTCAGCCCCTTGCGAGGCCCAGCTCAATTTCCTGCCTTCAGTCCCTATGCCCTTACTACAAACCCCTTTATTTTCTTTCAGCAAGATTTGCGTGGGATTCTGTAGCATGCAAACACAATGAACCCTGTCTGAAGCAGGGTCTGAACTCAAATACATAATGAAAATAAAGAGAGGGGCACCTGGGGGGGCTCAGTCGGTTAAACGTCTGCCTTCAGCTCAAGTCATGATCCCAGGATTTCTGGATGGAGGCCCATGAAAAGTTCCCTGCCCAATGGGGAACTTTCTTCTCCCTCTGCCTTCTCCCCAACCCCCGGCTCACGCTCTCTCCCTCCCTCCTTCTCTCTGTCAAATAAATAAATATATAAAATCTTAAAAAAAAAAATAAAGAGAATAGGCAGGATATTAAGGAAGTAAAATGGAAGGAAATTGCAACGGGAATTGGATTTGGAAGGCTTGGCTCCCATATACAGTCTTGGGCACCCACTGGTCATACTCTGCATTGCAATGGGGATGATAGGAGAGGCAGAACTGGAGGGAAGGGGTAGGCATTCATTTTGTACATGAAGAGACCAGTGAGAGCAGCATATCCAGGTAAAAAGGTCCAGCAGTTGGATATACCTGTGTGTCTCAGAGCAGTTCTGATCTGGAAATGTAGGTGAGATCATCTCTCACATGTAGATAGTCATCAAAACCATGACAGTGCACGAAATCGCCAGTAGAGCTGTAAGCCAAGGCCTGGGGAACACTGACATTAAGGTGCAAAACAAGCAGGCAAAGTCATGAAGGAGACTTGAGATGAAATGCTGTGATGTGCCAAGAAAGGAAAAATTTTTAAGAGAACCATGCCCATGTGACAAGAGTCTAGACACCTACCTTGCTGAGAGGATGACAAATGTTGAGTGTGGACCGCAGAATCAAACCCCTTAACATCATCTGACTACCTTGGATACAAAAGGCATTTTGCTGCCTCATTTCATCTTCAAAGCAACTTTTCAAGACAGGTGGCAACATATCCTTTTAAAAATGAGGGGTAGAGACCAAAGCTCCCTGGGGATGGGCTAAGTCATATTGTGTATCTCTAGTCCCTGGAAGAGAGCCTTCCACCGACTTGTTTAAATAACGAATAAAGAAAACATTCCTACAATTTTAAAATCGTCTACATGGAATTAAGCAGACTGGTTTCTCTCAAATCCACATATGACTTGGGGGACCAGGTTTTGCTTTATGGATACAGCAAACCTATCTCCTAGGGCACAGCCCCGGATTTCATGTTGTTGTTTCAACTCCCTCACAGCATCCCTATTTCTTTTACTTACCTTTCAGCAAAACATGAGTCAGAGAAAGGGCAGGCAAGGAGCTCATGTTTTTATATTACCAAAGATGTCCTGGGGAACCCAGAATCTTAGTTGCTGATACTTTAACAAACCATGGAGATAAATCTCCACTAATTGCCACAGAACCTTAAAGGATGCAAAAGGATATGACAATCTTTTGATGTAAACCACAAGTCATGCCACATGGGGTATACTTAGCCACAGATTCTCCCACCTCCTAGGGAGGCATTATTAGCTCTGATCATTCAAAGGTCACTGGGGTCTTTTCTCCCTGACTTAAGATACAAAGAACACATATAATACTGAAGTGGACAACACTCCTTCCACAACTATGAGTTAGAAGAAAAACACTATTATAATTCCTTTCTATATTCTGAGAATAGAGAATGCGCGAAAGAAGGATATTATAACAACTTTGTATCTACAGAGGGATGCCTCAAATCCTGGATTAATGGGTGCGGGCCAAAGAGGATGCGTTAACTGTGGAATGTCCCTGCTTCCCGCAAATTCCCTGGAATTCACAAAATGCAATACACAGTAAGCAGAAACGAAGCTAGCATGGACTCTGTTCCTCCCATGGGCCTGAACCATATATATACTATTCCCTTCTAACCACTGTAAGAACTGTTGGAGGTATTTTTCCTGATTTCCACATCACTGACACTCAAAAGTTAAAGCAGTATGTTGAGTTTATGCAGCAAGTGTACTAGGTTTGGATTCAAATTCAGATCTAACTTCAAACGTTGTGTTAATATTTGGTATACCACATTTCTGGCCAGAAAACAACTCCATATAAAGAAATTTTAAAAATATAACAAAAAAATAATTTATATATGCTCTCTTCATGTAAAGCATAGAACAAAGCAGTCTCATCAGATGAAGCTCTAAACAGAATGGCTTTCTAGTGTTCTAATTGCTTCCCATTTCCCTGTGTATATGTTGCACACCTATCTTAATTTGAGTTCCCCAAAACGGGCCCCAAGACAACTGGATGCAGGTGATTTGAGGGGAGTGGGGGAGATGAAACCAAGAAGCCTAAGAGAGCAGAGAAAGTGTGGTAGGGTCAGGGATACCATGAAGGCTGTGCTGATAAGCAGCTGATCTCAGCAGTTAGAGCTCAGTCCTGCTGAGGAATAGTGTAGAATGTGCTTCATAACTCTTCCAGGACTATTTCTTCTCAATTTATATATGCTCTCTTCATGTAAACAGGTTAGTAAAACTAACCTGTTTTCTGTGTTCCTACAACATATTAATTTGACTTTTATGTTGCATCGTAAGTATTTATGTCTAACTGGTCAGTAGACTACAGACTTCTCAATGACAAGAATTATAGTTTCCAAATATTTGAAGCTCTATCAACAATATAGTAAATGTTGGTTGGAGGAATAAATTAATACTTTAGCAGATGTAGTTTTAAGAAACCTGCGACAGGACAAAGTTATTTGTGAATTATACCAAAAATACCTCCAAAAGATAATAATATTCAAGGAAATATACTGTCATTACTTCTTACGAAACTCTCATTTTATTACTTACTTTTTACGGTTAGTGACCTTTTTTCACTAAACATTAATTTGCTATAACTATGTTAAGACACTAAGAAAATCCATATCCATACTGTGTAAACTTATTTCTACACATATTTGAAGACACAGCAAGAGTTTAAACAGATGCTCTTCATGCCCTGCCCCTTATGCTCTTGGCCCCTCTCTGAATTCCCCTGTAGTTGTCACGGAAACTCACTGTAGAATCTGACAGTTTCTAGTTAAATTCCCTGTCTCTCTCTACTTCAGTCCCAAGAGCTATGGCCCCAGGAGAGATTGCTCAGGGAACCCCCAGAATGACTGCAGGCATGATGCTCATATTGAGGGACTGGGGATGGTGAAGAAATAGTCCTGGAAGAGTTATGAAGCACATTCTACACTATTCCTCAGCAGGACTGAGCTCTAACTGCTGAGATCAGCTGCTTATCAGCACAGCCTTCATGGTATCCCTGACCCTACCACACTTTCTCTGCTCTCTTAGGCTTCTTGGTTTCATCTCCCCCACTCCCCTCAAATCACCTGCATCCAGTTGTCTTGGGGCCCGTTTTGGGGAACTCAAATTAAGATAGGTGTGCAACATATACACAGGGAAATGGGAAGCAATTAGAACACTAGAAAGCCATTCTGTTTAGAGCTTCATCTGATGAGACTGCTTTGTTCTATACGGTAAGATAGTGATCTGTCACCAAAAATGGCCTTAGACTCCAGAGGTCGAAGTTGCATCCTTTTCCTTGTACAGGATTTGAGAGGCCAGTGAAGTTCACTGGGCTTGAGCCTTCCCTTAAAACATCACGGAAGCCACAGAAAGTTCTCTCACATCAGGTTATAGGTTTGCTACTCAATCCTGGGGCAAGGAAGTATGGTCAACTATAACCAAGACTGTCCTTTTAAAAAATATATACATTGGAAATAAAAATGTTGTGGTCTTAACATACAAGAAGTTAAGCATCCAGGACAATGACTGGCATGTGGTAAGCATTAATCAAACTTCCAAAAATTATGTCAACAAAATACATTTTTCTTTTTAGACTAAAACTGATCTCTTGCAGCCTGATAACTTTCAATCCAAGAAAGGTTTAAAGCATTTCAAACATAAATGTTTTAGCTTCCACTTTACTTGAAACTCCATTTTTTTTTCTCATTCAAATGTACATTAAAGTTCACTTTAATCTACTTTCACTTGATAGGTAATTAGAAGGAAGCCAAGTAACTGGCACACCTAAAATCCCACCACGGAGACAGATCTTAAAACGAATTCTCTCTTGATTCCTAGGTCAGGATTTTTCCCAACACATTAAACTCATCTTTCAAAGGAGTGAACCATGAACCTTAACTATACTCTCATTGACTCAATCCCTTTCATCCAATGAACACAGACAACTACAAATACACACAACCTGAAACATTCCAATGAGGTTAAGCATACTATCATTCAACAGCTTTTCTGGATTATGTTCAGAGTCCTACTGAGGAGGCAGAGGGAGGGGAAGGCTCACATTAGGGAGCAGATGCTTTGGTCCATTCATCCTGCTTGCTGAAGATCGCAGAGAGCAAACCCTCACCTCTGGTTCGGATTTACAGCAGGAGAATGCATCAATCCTTATTGTTTTCTTATTTCTTGTCACTTTTATTTTTCTCTACATTTACCACCATCTGCCCATGCCTGCTTCTTGTGCCATGTTTCCTGACTGCATGATAATTTTTTATCCTAGGAGAGTTTGTTGAGGCTAAAATACAAGAATGGAACACATTCAGAAATATTGCCCTTATGAAATTAATTAAAAATGATTAACAAATATAAATGATTCACCCAACCATCAGGCTGGCTTGTCCAGGAACTCTAAATCAGTGTATAAAGCAAAGGCCTTAACTGGGTACCAACAGATTAAAGATTCTGATGAGATTTATGATTCTTGAGATGGATGCCACTTATTAGCACACATTCTACATTTTTTTTTTTTTTTTTTATCCTTGGATAGTACTGAATTCCACTAACTCAGATTTCTTACCTTACATCACCACCAAACAAGCTTTAAATAGTCAACTCTGGGCATTTCAGGTGTTCTACAACCACAGTAGTTCATGTGATAAGGAGTCATAAATCAGGGTTCCACCCTCAGTGCTAAAACGTATTAAATGACAACGGACAAGTCACTGCACTTGTTAAACCTTAGCTTCCTCAGCTAGAGAATAAAGAGAAGAGCTGCCATGCCTACTTGACAGGATTTTAAGGAAGGTCAAGAAAGATCAGGTCTATAAAAATACTTTATAGTGTTACATATGTAAAGCAGTAAAAATGTTTGTTCACATTATTACACCATTAGAGGGGCTAACAGTTTTGTCCTATTTTTTTTCCTTTTCTGTTAATATTTAAGTGAGTTAATACATGTTAGAGTAGTATCTGGTATTTAATGTTCAGTGATAGCCATTAACTTTATTATTATAAGGACATATTTTCTAAAGGTCTTAATTAGCTCTTGTAAATAGGACAGAAGAAGAGATCACCTGGAGATTAAGGTAATGCAGTTATGGAAGTAAGAGTGACTGCCCATCCAATATAAATGCCTATTTCCTACCCCTACTCTAAATTAATAGAAAAGGGAAGAGTAGGAAGAGATAAATATGGGAACCCTAATCTAAGAGAAGAATAGCTGAAAAGTATATGACTGGCACAGAGTATCCTAAAGAAATTTATTCCCCCTCACAATCCTTTTTAGCTGAAGCTGATCCAGAAGCTTAAATTTCTGTTTCCTTCTCCTCTTTACTACTGATCTTCTGCTTGTAACCTTCAAGGGAGCCATTTAACCACTTGGTCTTCTCAGATAAAAATCTGATAACTTCCATCTGTCCAAGATAGACTGATATGTGTTCATCAGAATGTTATCAAGATAAAGCTTATTGTAAGTTCCTCAAAAGAAGCCAGATGCTATCAGACCTCCATGGAAACAGGTGTTTATCTTATTTTTCTTACTTCCTCTCCCACTCTCCCTCCTGCTCACATATAAACACGTTTTGGCTGTGGTAATAATAATGTGGGAAGGGTTCAAGTATTAGTAGTCATCAGATACAATTTGTTAGATAGAAAATGGAAAGTTTTTGACTTTATGAGTAGAGTTTAGAGTAGATCACAATGAGAATTTAAGAGAGTTTCCTTCACTTTATCATCAACCTCATCTAGCACGCCTCTCCTTAATCGCATATGGAAATATTTTATTGGTCTGTGACATACAGTGCCATAATATCAACACTTTCATATCAGGAAAGCTAGTACTCCATTTGCTCTGTTCTTTCTCTCCTGTGAAAAGAGAAGAGTCTATTCAGCATGTCTGAAATTATTAAGTGATTAAAGTCATTAGAAAATTGCTTCTTCTAAGAATTAAATGTAGTGTCTAAAGTATGTTATACTTTTAAGAACTCAGAAGTCCTCGTTCAATAGGATAGAGGATAAAGTATAGGTTAGGATATAAATCTTAAGTTCTCATACAAATAAAAATACTTAGACATATACACAGTATACACAAATGCAGTATTTTTTTTCATGGTAGAGGATGTGAAAATTAAATATTCCAAGAAGAAAATCTATTTCCTTGACTGAGATAGGATACTAAATAGGTCAAGGAGCTAGAAATAAAAATCCTATGAGGGAAAAGAGAGAAACCTAAACATGGTAAGATCATCTAACATAATTGTAAGGATGATTTATCTTTCAATATTTTTCTATAGGATCTTTCTATGAACTTTTCTTGGTGAGAAATAGAATTCAAAATACCTCATATTTCAGGTTCACACAAACTTTGGGGTGAAAGATGGGTTGTGCAAAAAGATTTCAACTTCTACAGATTATTAGGTTTTGGCTGCCTACTTTATTTCCCATTTAGCCAGGAAGAAGCTGAAAAGAAAGAGTAAGAGTAAAGAAATACACATAATGGAAAATCCATAAAAACAGAACTCCTAATTAACAAAGTGACATTTTTAAAGTAAGAAAAAAATACAATTAATATTTCCTACCAAAAACAAAAAATAAACTATTAGACTCTAATTAAGTGGTTATTTTAAATTAGAAAATTTATGATAATATTTACGGAATCTTAAGAATGGAAAAAAAATACATGTGCACACACCAATTTTACATACCAGAGAGTAGAAGAGAATACGTTATATATGAGTCCCAGATTAGTCATCTTCCATCCAGATGATGATCGTAGTACAGTCTATTATAATGAAAGACTTATACTAAGTTTCATGGGCTTAAAATATGAATGTTTGAAATTGTATATTATGAATAACCAACAGTTATTTGTCATAGGTATTGAATCATTTAAGTGTCTAACCCTCTAACCTCCAGACATTAAAATGTCATATTAATTTCTTTAGGAAGTTGGCCAGCTATTTTGCACCATGTTGAAGCAATCTAAATCAAGCCATCATTTACCTTATTTTATTCTTCCTACTTTCCAGGATAAATACTCAAACTGCAAGCAAAAGCTGTAGGACAACACTACCTATATTACGTACAGTTTGTGATAAGCAAAGCACATAATGACTACCATAAATCTTAAGGAATATCAGAATTCTTATGCCCATACCACTTGATCTCACAGTGAGAAAGTTGAGTATTTGGAGAAATGAATGCCTTATTAAAATTTGGAAACCTTCATTAGCACAGTTTACACTAGATAGCTACAAATGGACTATGACAGTGATTTCAACTAGGGCACATCAGCCTTAGCCACTACCCATCAATGACAGTTGGTCCTGTCTGTAATGTTTTATAGGAATACAAAAAAGTACAAGAAAAATTCATTTTGTCAAATTTAAATGCCTAGAAAAGGGCAGAACAAAAAAAGATTTTCAGTAATAGAGAACATATTTTAAATTAGGTTGATAAAATAGATATTCACATAGGATATTACTGCATTGCATTATTTGAAAGCATGGTGTTAGCCTTGTTACAATTCTGCTCCATCACCACACTTAGGATGGTGGACAAAGAACAGTCATGGTATACCACATCCAGAAGACAAACAAACATGTTGTGTACTCTACTGACAGGCCTTTATTGAGCTGATAAAGGTGATGAAAAATGAAAGTACATATTAGAGGGAAGGAGGAGAGGATCAAATATTAAAAATGTAATCCAGGAAGTTATAGTCTATCAAGGATTATGATTAAAATCAAATTCACAGGGGTGCCTGGGTGGTTCAGTTAGTAAGCATCTGACTCTCGATTTTGGCTCAGGTCATGATCTCAGGGTTGTGAGATCAAGACCTGCAATGGGCTCCACACTCAGTGAGGAGTCTGTTGGAGATTCTGTGTCTCCCTCTGCCCTTCCCCCGGCTCACACATGCGCACTCACATGCTCTCTCTCTTAAAGAAATAAATAAATAAATCTTTAAAGTGGAGTTTCTTAACAAATCCTGATTCAATCTAATGGGTCACTGGGCCCTAATTACTATTTTTAATGGTTGTTTTAACCAAGTCACTCTTCTCAAATGATCACTAAATAAGTTATCATATCCCAAGTAACTTCAAAGGAAAATATCAAGAGTGCTAAGTACAAATGCTTTATGAACTAAAATTGAATTTTACATAATTTATATTTTTTGATGAATAATTTTAACCAAGAGACAGCGGGGAGAAACTTCTAAGATTCAGCAGGTTTTCACCCAACAACTAGTTTATCAGCAAAACTCATGACTTTCCTCTAACAACCCACATTCTATTACCTAGGATCTTAAAAGTCTACTCTGTGGAGGACTGGAATAATCCTGCATAGCCCTTATCACAATTTGAAATTCTACATTAAACTGTGAATTTATTTAATGTGTTTCTCCCACCAGCCTATATACGCTGTGAGGCCAAGAAGCATGTCTACTTTATTCACTTCTGTGTGTCTTGTATAAAATAGGCCATCAAAAATGGGTTTAATGTTGAATGAATGAAACACGGAACAACTCCTACCATTCATCCTTCTCTACCCCCAAGTCCCATACAACTTTGGGGATTAGTCTGACAACTAGCAAGCAGGAAACTTTTGTGTCTTCCCCACTTCTCTGTTCCCACTCTGTATCTGGCCCACTGTACTCCGGTGGTAATAAACACCTTCTATTAATGTTCTTCTCACATTGCATTATAAGGGACTGCCCCAAAAGGAAATGAACTAGTTACCTGTGTGCCCATTTATCTCTGACAATGCCAGGTGATTCCCTTGTTTCACTTTCTGACCAGCATCAAGAAATAGCTTATGAAAATGATACATTCATTAGCTCAGAATATAAGGAAGTATTGGATGGCATACAAGAAAAATTTTATGAAATCAAGTAAAGCCAATAAAGTATAACAAAATAAATCATCTCCTTCTAAGTCACACATTGATATGATTAAAAATTGTAAAGTATCTTCCAAAAGGAGGATCCATCCTACACAATTAATATAACAAATCACCAAAAGTCCTATTCTTTTTTTCCATGTAAAATAATTCCTTCACAATCTTTTCAGTAAAAAGCCAGAAAGAAATACATACATGATGGTGTTAATGCCTGAGAGCTGTTGGAACATTTGTAGACCACAACCCACAATTAAAGCTCGGCGAGTTGGGGGATAATTCAGCATTCTGCAGATCACAGGTCCAGCTTTTTTAAAAAAAGAAAGAAAAAGAAGGACACATCTATTATTTTTAGCTCCCACAGTAATTATTCCCATTAGGATCAATTTCCCCAAATCTCTGTGAAATCAACATGACTGGGCATTGTAAAATGGAACATATAAACGTTTACAGAAATCCGGGCACAATCTCTTTTCTAAAACAGATTAGTATATATTTGAGTTCACACTGTAAAAGCAACAAGAAACAATTCAAGTTAAAGCAATTAATGGGTACTAGGAAGACCTACATAATGGGAACCGTCAGAAATTATTCTTCCTTAAATCCCTACAAACTGCATTAACTACTCTTCTTTTTTCCACTTCCGTGGCAATTAATTATTATTTAAAATCCATTCATTGTGGGACTACTTACAAAGTCACTGGCAAATTGCTTTAATCAACCAAAAGAATGGCATTCATTAAAAACAATTAAACAAGGAACAGAATTCATTCCAATTTCTTTTACTTAAGTAACAAAATTCACTCCAGTCTATTCAATTAAAGTTAAGGAATTTAGGCATGATATAGGACTTGGTTATGGTTTATATTAAAGGTTATCCAAAAAGATAATAAAAGAAAAAAATGTCTTTTATATAGGGGTATATACACATACATATACACAGACACACATACACACAACATACATGTATATATATGTTATTTCTAGATTTTGAATAGCTCCGTCAGTGGCATTCAATGATCATTTCAAAATATAAATGGGCTTTCCAAATGGCACAGATGCCTTGGCCTATCAGAACTCTAGATCAATTCTGGAAAGCTGTAGGTATGAACCACTGAGGCCTTAAGTAAAGTGCCCCTTAGGTTCTCAGAAGTGCTTCAATTATACCTTCCCCTTAGCTTTAAGGGGCATTCTATGCCGTGTCCTTGATGGGGCCAGAGTTGACTCCCCTGGACCCATGGCATTCCTGCTGTTAGGAGAGATGGCCTGGGATCACTGGGATGTTAACCGCTTAATTAGAGGCATTCTTCCTGGAGGCTGTTTCATTAGTGAACCCTAAACCAAGTCAAGTTTAAAATCCAAGGATATTTTACCATTCCGGAACCTTTTGGAAATCTAATATTTTAGTCCACAAAAATGGAACAAAATATACTATTGTCTCGGCAATAAAAGTTAACATGGGATGTCGAACCAGGGTATTAATTAGAACTGAACATGATAGGAATGAGAATATTCATCTCTACATGGGTGTGATTAAGTCATATGAAGACTTGATTTACTGCAAACGATTCTGTCCCAAAATGGTAAGACAGGGACATGGACAGAGAAACATTTATGGTCATTTAAAGCTTAATGCAGTGACAACCACTTAGAAAGCAAGGAGAGAGCACTGTAAATGTCAACTGTTTTAGATTCAAGTAAAGCAGAATTAAAACCCAGTACATCAGAAAGGCTGTGTGAAATAGGCAGATTTTGAAAGCTTTACGGTGACAATATTGAAATATATCTGGATCAGCTGTCTGAAAGGTGAACAGGTTTGCCTGCAAGCTCAGCTATCTATAAGTGAGCCACAACATAAAAAACATACACAGCATCATAAAAAGATCTACTGATTTCCATAAATCAAAAAATCTAAATGAAAAAGATTATCATTTACTTGGTGTACCATGGAAAATTTAAAACAACAACAACAAAACAAAAACAAATACAACACCTTCTTCAGCTTTTAGTAACCTCCATAGATAAGAAATAGGCCTTCTGCAAAGAATCTATTATAATTTGTGGGTAGCTGCATCTATTTTCACTACTAAACTGTTCCGTGATTTGATGGACAGATTACCTAATACTGTTTTTGGAGGGCAGGAAAATAAAGAGAAAATGAAGACAAATTAGGATTAAAGTTTGACTTGCCAAAATACCAAGAGATACACTATTGTATAAACATCACATATGTACTTCCTAGTTTTTAAAATTCTGAGTTTTTAACTTTCTCTTGGTTTTGATTTCCTATTAAAAATAAACAATAGCAGTTCTGTTATTGGACTGGCTTTTTTTAAATATACAGACAAATTTTGGTCATAGTAGCTGCACATCTGATTATGCATAAATAAAATGAAAGAATTTCCTTTTATTAAAATCATAAACTTAGCTTTATTAGGCAGTAAAACTGACTTAACAAATGCAAACTATCATTAATTTTTATATTACAGAAGCTATGAGGCAGAAGAAAAATATCAAAAATATTAATTGGTTGAATGTTCATAAGTGAAAATTTAAAATGTCATGCTCTACTTATTACGTTTCTTTTGATTTTTGTAATTAAAAATATTCAGTGTATACAAACATGTCATGCTTAATTTTTAAAAAGATATTTATATCTTTGAGACACAAATTCCCACACAACAAAACATAAAACCTTTAAACGACTAAAGTAGATAAGAACTACAGGGCTCAAAATATAACATGTACTAAAACAACAGATGCAAGAACCAAAAATGGGTTCATCTTTTCCTTCTTTCTAAACACCTCATACTAAGTAACTTTCACAGTAATTGTCCAAGTGTGGCAGGTACTCTAGTGGCAAGGCTGCAAAGGACAGTCCTACAAGTTCAGCCATTCCTGTTAATAGCCGTCTGTGAGCCAAGCCTAGAGACATTTTTCCAGGTACAATTAAAAATGCTCTAGAACACACTATATATATAAAATCCCAGCTCTTGAACTCCACTTCCAGCCAAAATGGAGTAATAGTTACCAGATTTACCTCCAACATGAACCCAGCTAGAAAGCCATGAAAAATGTAGAAGACAATAGGTTTCATGACAATGGATAACAGGCAATGAAGGATAGCGAATCCCGAGATTCGGGAAACAAAAGGGGTGAACCCGACAACAACTGTCCAAGTTTAATGCCTCAAAAAAATGTTTCCAGGCTGCAATACAAGCAGGGGAAGCTAGGCAGACTCTGTGGTCTCCCTGAATTGAAAAGATGCAGCTCAGGATCCAGGGACACCATGGTGGCTGGAGTTGGGGCAGAGTGCCAGAGTGGAGAGAGAGGGCACAGAGATCTGTAGGCCTTGCTGGGTACTCCACTGAGTGGATATGTGTGAGGGAAATACTCAAGGCAGGAGAAAGAGCCACAGAAAGAGATTAAAGAAATCAACTCCAGGACCTGTTTGTACCAACCAGAGGGAAAAACCTGGAGCGTAAGGAGGAGTAATCCAAAGGGTCTTACCTTGGGAATGGTATAAATTTAGTCCTACATTAAACACTGCTTGGGTACCATCTAAAACAGCTTAAAAATCAAGACCCCACCGCTTCCAAGCACTGAATAGCATCCCAGAACAAAGTTCAGCAGTAAGAGAAAATTTATAATATCAAGCACACAATAAAAAATCATCAGGCATGCAAAAAGGCAGGAAAGTACAACTCGTCACAGTAAAGGGATTAATTCATCAAGAGGACGTAACAATCCTAAATGTCTATGCACCTAATAAGAGCTTCAAAATATATGAAACAAAAATTGATACTACTGCAAGGGGAAATAGAAAAACCCATAATTATACTCAAATATTTCATCACCTCCTTTTCCATAACTCGGAATACATATGTAGGCTGAAAATCAGCAAAGACAGAGCAGACTTCAACAACACAATCAACAGACTTGACTTGACATTTAAATATCACTCCACTGACCAAGAGCACAATACAGAATCCTTTCCAACAGTAAATGAATGGTAAATGTCTTGGAATATTTACCTAGATTATATTTTCAGTTCTAAAACCAGTCTCAATTAAAAGGGTTTAGGTCATACAAAGAATGTTCTCACACCATCATGAAATTAATATAGAAATCAACAACTGGAAGATAACTGGAAAATTCCTTCCAAATTGGAAACTAAATACCACATTTCCATGGGTCAAAGGAATAATGGAAAATTAGAAAGTATTTTAACTGAAAGAATATGAAAACACAGCTCTGAAAATTTGTGGAATGGACCTAAAGCAAAACAGAGGAAAAAGTGGAAAAAAGATTCCACTTTACAAAACCAGAAGAAGAGGGACAAATGAAACCCAAAATAAACAAGATAAAGAGAATAATAAAGAGCAAAACGGAAATCTGTGACGTAGATCAAAATGACAGTGGGGGGGGGGGGGGGGAATCAAAGAAACCAAAAGCCAGTTCTTTGAAAATATCAATAAACTCTGAGCCACACTGCGGTGGGCTGAGTAACAGCCCCTCAATAGATATGCACATGTACTAATCCTTGAAACTTTTTCATGTTACCTTAGATGGCATAAAAGGACTTTGCAGATGTAATTAAATTAAGGATTCTGACATGGAAAGATTATCCTGGATTATTTGGGTTTGGGCCTAAATGCAATCACATATATTCCTATGAGGAAGGCAAAGGGAGATTCAGGATAAAATAAAAGGCAACGTGACCATGAATGCAAAGACCGGACCAATGCAGCCATAAGCCAAGAAATGACAGCTCCCACCAGAAGTTGGGAAGAGAAAAAAGCATACTGTCCCGGAGAGCCTCTGAAGGGAGCATGGGCTCTGCCAACACCTTGATTTCAACCCAGTGAAACGCATTTCAAACGTGCAGCCACCAGACCATGAGAACAAATTTCTAGTGTTTTTTAAGCTATCGAGTTTGTAGTGATTTTTTACAGCAGCAATAGAAAACTAAAACACAGATGGACCGGGGGGGGGGGGGGGTAAGCAACTGGGGTGCGTGGGTGGCTCAGTCGTTAAGCGTCTGCCTTCAGCTCAGGTCATGATCCCAGGACCCTGGGATTGAGCCCCACATCGGGCTCCCTGCTCCGCGGGAAGCCTGCTTCTCCTTCTCCCGCTCCCCCTGCTTGTGTTCCCTCTCTCGCTGTCTCTCGCTCTCTCTGTCAAATAAATAAAATCTTTTAAAAAATAAATAAAAATAAATAAAATCTTTAAAAAAAAGTAAGTTACCAATATCATGAGTGGGAGAAGTGAAATTGATATAGATTCTACAGATATTTTAAAAAATAATAAAGGAGTATTATGAACAACTTTATGGCATTAAATTCAACATCCTACATAATTCAGAAGACAGAATCTTCTAAAGCTAACTCAAAAAATAGCCTGTTTTAGTATAACCTATTAAAAATACTGAGTTTGTAGTTAAAAATTTCCTCCCAAGTCTCAATGGTTTGACAGAAAGCAGAGCGGGCTGCAGTTGCCTGTAGAGGGGAGAGTCAGGAAGGAGCACAACAGAAAGTTTTTGAGGGGTACTATCTTGACTGGGGTGAGGGTTTCACAGCGTATACAACTGTCAAAACGTACCAAATTATAAACCTTAACTAGGTACCATTTATTGTATGTAAACTGTACCTCACTAGAGCTGCTAAAACATACACACACACACACACACACACACACACACACACACACACACACACACACACACACACACACACAGCCCTTGGCAAATAAAGAAACTCTAGATGTCAACAGGGCTGACAAGGTGAAATGGTTGGTAAGGAGAAAATTCAAATAGTCGAAGATCATAACCTTCACTTAAGTGAAGGGCACAAAGGAGTTACTAATTAGAAGCAACAGACCTGTCCCTCTGAAACAAATAATATGTTTTATGTTAAAAAAAAAAAAAAAAAGAAGATAGCAGGAAGGGAAGAATGAAGGGGGAAATCGGAGGGGGAGACGAACCATGAGAGACGATGGACTCTGAAAAACAAACTGAGGGTTCTAGAGGGGTGGGGGGTGGGGGGATGGGTTAGCCTGGTGATGGGTATTAAAGAGGGCACGTTCTGCGTGGAGCACTGGGTGTTATACGCAAACAACGAGTCATGGAACACTGCATCAAAAACTAATGATGTAATGTATGGTGATTAACATAATAATAAAAAATAAAATTAAAAAAAAAGCAGCAACAGTAATATCTGATTAAACTGGGCTGATGAAGTCAAGGGCAAGATTACCAAGTGAGGACTGGAAGGCATGCAGGACCCTCGGAATCTCTTCGACGTTTTCCTTGCGCTTATTCTTCCCTTTCTTTTTGTTTTGTTTATTTATGGATTTTACCATGTACTAAAGAAAACTTATGGAAGAAGAAGTAGAACATATTATGACTAATGAACTACAAGATGCAAACTGTAGGTGGCTTCCCCACTGCTGGCAGGCTTCACAGACTAAATTCTGTGTTTTAAGAAAAGATGCTCTGTGGATGGAGAAAAGCAGGGCCCTCACTGGGAGCAGGATAATCACCGCTCAGCTTCAAACATTACCCTCCCTGCTCCGCAGTTTGGGGCCTACGACTGGGCTACAATCAAGCTGAGCAAGGAAGGACCCATGAGCACAGTCCTCGGTCCCGTCCTGACTCAGCTAGAGGACGCAGCTCTCCTTCCGGAAGGAGAGGTGTGTCGGCCACAGCGACACCAAGAGATCAGTGAGGAATCCAAGGCATCTGTTCCAATCTCAATGGATTTTCCAATATTTCAAGAGCTCTTCGTGCCTTAGGAACCGGACTTTCACCATCAGAAGAGTCCTAAGTAGGTAAGAGCATTTGGTGTGAACGAGTAAAGGAAACACGGAGGGATCAGATAACTTTCCCAAGGTCACAACTAACAAGCATGTAGATCTAAGACTTGAGCTACCTTCTTGTTCATGCCATAAAGGACGAGGCACTGTATATGCAGACTTAAGTGGATTTTTCTTTGCATAAAAAAAAATTACAACTGTGAACAGAGTAACAAAACACAAAACATGTACTTTCAAGCTACAGTAACAAACATGCTCTGTGCTCATGACTCCAATCCCTCAGACTCCTCTCTCTTTTGGTATATGTGCTGCCGAAGCCAGCACCTCTCCTTCTCTTTTTTAGGACCTCACTTGCCACAGTCCCCAGCCTTAATTCCAGAGTTATTGGTTTCAGAACATTCATTTCACTCTACCCCGAAAGTTCACCATCCCCATCCCCAGGGAGTTGAGTATCGTTTACAAATACATAGGAAAATGGAACACACTTGTTTCATGACCAATTCAGCGTGTCTGTGGAGCAGGCCCTTCGTGCTGCCGGGGGAGCCTTTCGTTCATCTCCAGTTGGCTCCAAATTATAGTCTCACAACACCCATTTCAAAGAGTCTTTCTTCCTCGGACTTCCACTGTTCCCTCCTGTCTCTCTGACCAGGTATTCTCTAGTCCACGTATTATGCCTGAGGCCCCTACTGCGAACCTACTCGGTGCTAGAACAGAAACACAAGGAGGCCCTGCCTGGGAGGAGCTCCTGATACCGGGGTGGGAGGGAGTCAAGTACAGAAATAAAATAAGCTACTGCACGGTATCTTAAGTCCTCTAACAGAGGTATACATAAACTATGAGATTCAGGCCTAGGGAAGGACCCAGAAAAAGCATGCCAGCTCAGGTATATATAAAACAGAAAGCATCATTCCTCACTTCAAACTTGCTCTTCCCCCTGCGTTACCAAATTTTTTGCAGTTAAGCAGGATCAAAGTTGTGGCACTTGGCTATTCATTCCCTCTTCCTCTTTCCCATCCATACCCAGCGAATTGCTGAATTGTAATGACAATTAATGCCTGTATGCCTATCTTCTTTCCACAAAACATCAGAAACTTTTATTTTTGCATCTGCACCCTCTGTGGCTCCCCAGCTCTCTGCTGTCCTGCTGGACTCCCAGCCAACTTGTGAGTGAGACTGCACAGGGCAGTGCAAACCAGGGCTGAAATTCCATCTCCGCCCCTTGGCCCCTGGGAAGTTTTCACCAGGGTATTCAAGCCCATTAAGCCTTTATCTTCTCTTCAGCTAAGTGGGTATGGTAGTAGCACTTGCCATTATGAGGATCAGAGATAACAAACTTCCTGATATACGGTAGTGGTGATGGTAATTTGGTATGTCAGCTTGACTGGATCACAGGGTGACCAGATATTTAGTTAAACATTATTTCTGGGGGGCGCCTGGGTGGCTCAGATGGTTAAGCGTTCTGCCTTCGGCTCAGGTCATGATCCCAGGGTCCCGGGATCGAGTCCCACATTGGGCTCCCTGCTCCTTGGGAGCCTGCTTCTCCCTCTGCTTCTCTCTCTCTCTCTCTCTCCCTCTGTCATGAATAAATAAATAAAATCTTTAAAAAAAAAACATTATTTCTGGGTATGTCTATGAGGGTGTTTCTGAGTAACATGAACATCTGTGTCGGCAGGCTGAGTAAAGCAGACTGCCCTCCCCCATGTAGGAAAGCATCATCCCATCCACTGAGGGTCTAAACAGAACAAAAAGAGGATGAAGAGTTTGTTCTCTCAGCCCACCTATTTGACTTGGGACATTGGTCTTCTCCTGCCCTCAGATCGGGACGTCCACCATCACTCTCCTGGGTGTGCAGCTTGCAGAGGGCAGATTATGCTATCTTCTCAGCCCCCATAACCATGTGAGCCCATTCCTCATAATAAATGGATTTCCCTCCCACCCTCCCCCGCCCCCCCCCACACCCCTCTCCTATTGGCTGCTTTGTGGAGACCCCTGATACGAATACATCCTGTATTCAGTGACAACGCCTCGCGTATGGTCTCCACCCGGTCAATCCAACGTCTCCACACTGCTGCCATCCTGGCTGCTAAAGCATGCCACTGACCACTTACTCCACTTACCTGCTCAAAACCTTCTGGAACAGACATACCAGGGCCTGTCTGATGAAGGGCACACTCCTGTACCAGCCTTTCTAAATTTATCTCACAATACTTCTCCTCTAATATGCTATGCTTCAACAATCTGTGGGTAACCTGCCTTACACAAAAAAACTTCATATTTTTACATCTCTCTCTCTTACAAAGTTCCTGTTCTATGAGGTCACCCCTGTTCCCAAAAGAGGATCATTCTGTCATCTGAATCATGCTGTCAGTTTTATACCTCCCTTATGCTCTCACTGTTGGCTAATTTGTTTTGCAGGTGAGGTAGCTGATGTCTCTTCCATACTGAATTACGTGCGGTGAATGGCTCAGGTTTCATCTCTGTTTTATCATTTCCTTCCCATTGTACTTAGCCTAGGGTCATGCAAATAGAAGAAATTCAATAAACATTTGTTTAATGAATATGAGGGAAAAGGAGGGAAGGGAAGGAGGGAGAAAGGAGCAAATAATGGTTACTGAGAACTCAAGAATAAAGCAATCTGAATACACTGCAAGTTGCTAAACAATGTTATGATTAATTATAAACGACCACTAAGATCCTGAGCATATCTATGCTGTTTTCCTCTTCAATATGCGGCAGATGATGTTTGTGATTACAAGCTGGTGCTTGGCACATGTTCTGTTTGGAAGGATGGACTGCTGCTACTGATAAATTCAACCCCATATGGCTCAATCATTCCTTCACAGTCTGGCATTTATGCCAATACATTGTGAAATCCTTCTAAGGCAATCAATTTGCCAAGATGTTGTGTTGGGCTGCTTGTCTATAGATGCGTGCTCGTGAGCTGATCATGGTACATTAAGGCCTGTATGCAATCACTGTGTTAATCCAGTCATTATTATTCCAGGTTGCTAAAGCAAAGACTTTTTTCTACTTACAAGGGGAGATGCTGAGAGGGCTTTATGCTACTAAAATGCTAGTTTTTTTTTTTTTTTCAAAAACCTTGTTTTGTTATTATCTTAATTCTAAAATTTTTTTTCATTAAAGGTATCTACATAAATAATCGTAATTCTAAATCTAGCCCAGCAATTCTCAAACGAAATCTTTGAACTTTCTGATAGCTATGGGAGTGTGGTGTGATGCTGAGAGAGGAAAAAAAAAAAAAATAGGGAAAACTACTCCTTTAGACAAATCTTGAGCAAAGGGAGGTATCCTTTTTTAAAGTAAATGGACAGTCTTCTTAAACGACTGTATTCAACATTAATACTGTCTTTGGACAAAGCAATTTTTAACTGAAAGAACATATAACTCAACCTAATGGTCTTCTGCAGTATTTTTATAACAAGTTGTCATTCGTAGTGATATAAAAAGTCTCTCACCTACCCAGTTTTTCAGTTGATATTACATAGTAAGAAATAGGAATATATATGACTTGCATCTGCTAATGGCTATAACAACCACAAGCAACGCTGAATAGTGCACAGACCAAGAGTCTCCACATTAGGGAATCCAATCAGCTAGATTTGAATCTAGCTCAGCTATGTAGAAGCTGTGTGAACTTGGGCAGGTTCCTTACCCTCTCTGGGCCTCACATGTCTTGTCTGTGACAACATGTGCTTCATAGATACATCGTGATGATTAAAGGTGGTAATGCATGTGAGATATTGCAACAAAACTCAAATAATGTAGCTATGATTTAACTCATCAGCTTTCTAGTAGAATTTCTCCATAGATGAATAGAATTAGAAAGTTTTATATTGAAAACTCTCAAATCACATGGGCTTTCCTTTTAGCTAAACAAATAGAGTCTTTACTTTTAAAACTGCACAAAATAATTCAAAGAGCCCCATTAACATAAAAAATGATTCTATACTTATAATTTCTATTTCTTTTATAATTAACATTCCTACACAGATTACTCATAAACCACTAGGTAATAAATCAGTAATACCTATGCCATAGGTACCTGTAATAAATGGCAGTTCTACCAAATTCAATGATGTATGCTATCAAACTATTCATACAACCACAGATAAATCAGAATTATCCCATTCTCTGCCTTCATTTTATTTTTATTTATTTAATTAATTTATTTATTTGACATATCTGAGAGAGAGAGAGCACAAGCGGGGGGAAGCAGAGGGAGAAGGAGAAGCAGGGAGCAGGGAGCCCAGTGAGATGCGGTGCTCAATCCCAGGACCCAGGGATCAGGACCTGAGCCAAAGGCTGACGCTTAACCAACTGAGCCACCCAGGCACCTGTCTGCCTTCATTTTAGGTCATGTGTAGACTTCCAAGAATTTAAATATTCCTGTATCCCTCTATCAGATTAGAACATTTTAAGATACATGAAGTATATTTTTTTGGTTTAAAAACAGCATGTATTCACACAGATATTTAAATTTTACATAACAATTTGAATAACATTCTATTAGCATGTCCCTTTATTAGATTCAGGCATTCAATAAATAAGTACCATGGAGAATGAAGATGAAAATCTAACCTGGATTCACACATGTTCTACTCTTCTTTATTTTTATGTTTGGTTTTATACATGACAGTTACCATGAATAAAGACACCAAAAAGATAAGAATTGGGCTGAATTAAATGGCTCATAATTTTATGGTAGGGCAGAATACCTAAAAATCACAATTGTCCTGCCACATTCCGGAAGCATGATTGCTACATATGTGGTACCTTGAAATATAGTATCTTAAAGAAAAGAGACTGTTCTCTGTCAGCATGATTTTCAGAAAATCATAATTACTCCAAAAATAGCCAAGAACTGGATATAAAAATGAACCAAATATATGAAGCTATAAACATATTCACTAATTCTAAAGTAGTTCTCCTGCCCCACACTCCTCTTTGCCGACTCTCCAACTACCTTCACCACCACCACCGCCAACAACAAAAAGCGGGGGGGGAGGGGCCTTAGTCTCCTACATGTTACAAAATAACAATGTTAGTCATTAATTATAGAATAAGAAATAAAGATGTTCTATAAAAAGAACTCAGTACTAAGTTCTCCAAAATAGGGTAGGAAATAGATGGAGTATTGGGTTCATGGAAATGAGGAATTGATTCAAAATATGGATTTTCCAATATTTTCATCTTTCACTTATCAAGGTTTAACTCCAAAAATAAATAACACTTATGGCAGAATGTAAATGCTATTGAAAAAGGAATAGGGCAATAACTGCATCTTCCATTTGTTCAGGTATGCTAGGACACGTGAGATTTAAAATGTCATACTAAGGGCGCCTGGGTGGCTCAGTGTGTTGAGCGACTGCCTTCGGCTCAGGTCATGATCCTGGAGTCCCGGGATCGAGTCCCACATCGGGCTCCCTGCTCAGCGGGGAGTCCGCTTCTCCCTCTGACCTTCTTCCCTCTTGTCTCGGTATCTCATTCTCTCTCTCTCAAATAAATAAATAAAATCTTTAAAAAAATAAAATAAATAAAATAAAATGTCATACTAAGCCATGAATACAACAGACAAAGTTTTCAAGGGAGCTCCATAAATGTTCGCTAAATCCAAGAGAGTGGTGTACACAACTCTGGAGGCCTCAGGGTGGATGATGGATTCTAGAATCTATTTTGCTCACAGCAGCAAACCTAAAGTATCATACATCAGCACAGAAATAAAGTCTCTCTTAGGGCTGCTCAGTACACTGGCTCTCTTGCCAATTAAGGTCTTTCCACCAAAGTTTTGTGTGGCTGCTGAGCTTGCTTTGCGTTAATAAAAAACACCAGTTACTTCTGTTGACCTTGGTGGAAAGGTGATCTACGTAGCAAGTATGAATAAAAACGTGGGTTTCAACAGAAAAAAAAAAAAACCTTCATTAGTGAGGTCATTTAGTCTTCTTGTCTTACTCTACAAAACTCAGAAGAAAATATCCACGAATCACCAATAACATGTAAAACACAAATGATAAAATATAATCACTGTATTTCCCAAATCAAATATAACTTAACTGGCATGAACATAGCATCATTTATTCCAGAAAGATGTGCTAGGAACAATACAGTACTACAATAAACCATTTATTTTCTTTTCTCCAAAATATTTTATGGCCTAAAGTGGTTAACTGAATACCCATCCTCATGAGATCAATAACTAAAATAAATACTAAAAAGGAAATTTATATGTGTTAACAGCTGGTACATTAGTTTTAATTTTTAAAAAAGCTATTGGGTTCCCATAAGGAACTGATTGTTTTTATTGAAGATAAAGCTTTGAGCTTTTCTTTTAAAGGCTCATCTTGTTACTTGCAGCAAAATGAAAAGAACAAAATGAGGTAACTTGCAAAGGTGGGAAAGATTGATAAAACTGCATAAATTCAAATAACTATCAAAAACTACTTATAAATCTGGCTTAGAATAATCTTCTAACTTACCAGAAATAAAAAAATAAAAATACGACTAAAACACAAATTTTCACAAATATCTACTTATATATCCAGTGACACGTAAGTCACTGGATGGGCTCAGCTTTATAAAGGACGTGGTTTAGGTTTACTCATGCATTATAAAGATCAGTTCAGAAATGTCAGTGACCTTTTTACGGCAAAGTGCAAATTTTAGAGTTCTTGCCCTATGAGGGTAATTTCCTTCAAGATCACAATTTTAATTTAAGACAAACATGATATATAGCACTACAGCTGAAACACAATTCATCACTCAATAAAATCCAATAAAATACTACTAACATCAAAAGGAAAGCAAAGGAAAAGTAAAGTTCTCAATTAATATTTAGGAGTAATTAATACTATTTTATTAACTTTAGGCACATAGCATAACCCTGAGCCTCCGGATTTAGATAAAACTTGGACAGGAGAGATCTGCTAGTATAACGCAATGCCTGTGGGGAAACTGGGCTTGCCTGTACATTATGAGGGTGATTACATCTTCCATTTTCTCCTATGCACATGCACATATGCATGTGTGTGTATCTGTAAAAATTTATGTGTACATATGTGCATGTATACACACACACACACAAATACAGAAAGAGAGGTTTTGTAGTTATAATGATCACCATTACAATGAACCTCTTTTATCACTTGCAGACCTTCACTTCCTGATCCCCTTTTCTGACCCCTTCCCCACACGTACTTGAAGAAAATGAGGTATCACTGAAGATATAAATAGATTTATTTCAAATTGATATAACATTTCTGTTCTTTCTTCCATGTTTCTATGTAATGCATAGGCACATGCCTACAAGTCTAAAAGTTCTGAAAAACTATGGCAGAATTTCAACAGAGAATAATTGGCAGAGGAAATGGTGAAGTGAGTTCCACATGCCCCACTCTAGAAATTGTATGGTAGGAACCAGAAAAATACTGGTATTCAATCAGCGCATGCAGCAAACCGATATTTGCATTCAGTGCCTGCAAGCCTGAGAACAGCACCCCAACTAATCATCCCCTAAGTGATTTCACTCAATCCATGTTCACAACCAGAAACAAGAGAGCTTTTAATGCTGCTCCTATGTGTTATCCTACTGCCTATTAACAACTGGACAAGGAGAATTCAAAAAATAGTTCTCCAGATGCCTTAGTTTTTAGATGTCTGTGGGTATCTAACCTTATTTCCTTGGCATCTTTGTTTTTAATTTGTGATTGTTTTTCATTAGGCAGATTCTTCTAATCTTCTAACATGACACAAACCATAATTTTACTTCCTATAGTTTGAGATGCTCTTCTAGATAAATATGGCTCTCCAGGGATGAGGTCAGTATTTGAAAGTCTACATATGGCTGTTTTATTTTGAGGCATGTCTGCAGTTACCATATGGTCAGTGGCAATCTGTGAAGGGAGTCAGGATGTGTCTATTTAAAATACTGACTGAAACTTGAGTTTCTACTTAGAAATGCTTTCATCCATCTAATTTTTCTGAATGCTGAAGCTTAGTCTTTTCAAAATGCAATCTCCCCTCTGTCCTGTAAAATTGAATTACAAAATAAAATTCATTTCTACATATTTTTGGTTATGCCTACATAAAAAGCACACTGAGATAGGGAAATGGTTCTCATCCTGCTATTCAACTTGTTCATGGCTTAACCTATATTCTAGTAGGGCTCATGATCATTTGAAGGCACAATTTTAATAGAAGTGAAGCAATGTGCAGCTGAATGCTTCTCAGGGATGTTCTAGAACATCTGTCCTCTGAGGTCCCTTAAAACATCAAGATTCTATGACTCTGTTGAATGAAACTAACTTAGCAACATTTACATTAAAAATATATGGCTCTTTATGTGAAATATAGCCATGATGTAACTGTTACGTAGGAGTATAAACAAATGTTCTATTTGAGTGAGGTATATAGCTTTTATAAATTATTCCCATTCATTATTCATCAAGTTACTATAAATGTTTTAGGAAAACAGTGAAAGCCATTTTTCCAGCACTTTTCTAAAAAGTACTATTCATAAATATTCTATTTAGGCATTTGGTATAAAGCTCTTTCACTTTGTTGTTATATATCCATTTGGCCTTTTAATGAAAAAGAAATACATCTGGGTGGGAGTTGAAGGGTTGTAAAGAGGCAAGGCAAGCTAAATTATTTCTAATAAGACAAAGAACTGGCATATTTAAAACCAGAAAATGGCATTTAAATAACCTCAAAAATGTCTGTTCCAAAATGGCATTTTGACCTAACAAGTGATGACCTGAATGGAGTCCCTACCCACACATATTTTCACCTCACTCAGCAAATTACCTCAAATCTTACACCAGTTCAGAAGCCGTCTGATGTAAGTTCCTATAACTCACCCTCTTCTAGCTGAGTGAAAGTAATCCTTTTCTCTCTGAGCCCCATTTCTGTGCCCTGCCTTACTCTCTCCTTTCCTCCCCCTGCCATCTTTCCTTTCAAGCAATACCTCCCTCCCAATTATACCAACCTGCAATTTCATCATTTCTACAACTTCTAGAAGAACAGGTCTACATACACTTTCTTGATTTCTGCCTTTCTTATGATGTAAGCACCTCCCCAACCCGTCCTCCACCACTCTGTTGAAACTACTCTCAAAGTATCACTGATGAAATTCTTATTGCTAACACCAACAGTGAGGCAGTCAGTCTCTTTATCTCCTTACATTTCATGCTATGCTATGGCCAACTCTTTTGTAAATCTCTCTCATTCCCGGCCTTCTCTGATATTACAGAATTTTGTTTCTCCTCTAACATTTTATTCCATTTCAGTGACCTTTGCTGGATCCTTTTCTTCAGTTATCCTTAACGTAGGCATTCTCTAAAATTTTACCCCACATCCTTTAAATTCTTTTGTAGACAGTCTCTTCTACTTCCAAAATTCTATCTTCTCATTTTTAAGAATGCACGCATACACAAAATTTTTACCTTTAATCCTGTCCTCCCTTCTTGATCATTAAAGTGGTGTCCTGATGCTTCAGCAACTAACTTTATAAATCATATTTCTGCCATCTGCTATCACTGCCACTGCTATCACACAGGACATTTTTCACTACCCACACTGGGTATCCCCTCTAGGAAGTATCATGTACAAAAATACATAAAGGCCAGCGAAAGTCTTACTTCATTTTTTCCCCTCATGGACAGTGAGAATCATGTTAACTGCATTATCCTTGCAGGTATGGCAGGCAGGGGGCTCAGAATCAAATATAAAACCATTTGTCACTGTGTACACCCCTATGGTTAATAAGATATATCGACATGTTAGTTCTCGCCTGGTGTCGATTTACTCTTCTAATTCTTAATTTCCCACGGCATTATGTTTTTATTTTTATTTTAATTCTACTTTCTTGAACATATTTTCTGTAAGCTTCCTAAAATAACTTAGGAAATAAGTCAAGATATAACCAACCAACCAAATGTAGAACTGTAGGAACTCAACAAATTCAGAATCAAATCATTAAATCAGTTATACACACAAAAATAAGTATGATAGCCCTGCTCTTTTTTGGAAAAGGTATAGAAAAATTCCTCCTAGAAATACCAGTTCATTTTTGGTTTCTCTTTGCTCCTTACATCCTGCTTTGGGTTGATCAACAAATACACTTGTCAGATATCCTCCGATTATCTCCTAGTTCCATCCCATGCTTAGCTTTATCAAACTGATAAGCAGCCATAATCATTTCACTCCTTTCTTCAAGACATAACTTCAATGATTCCCCAAGACTTAAAGACTTATTATGGTGCTCAAAGTAGTCTGGTATCGGGTTTCAAATCTAATTCCCATAATAGCACAGTCACAGTGAACTTATGTGAACCACTCAGAAAACACATATACTGCCATACCTCTGTGCCCTATTTCAAGTTTGTCATGTTCCTGGAATGTTTAAACCAGTTCCAAATCTCCTCCTCCAAAATCCTACCCATCCCTTGAGGTCCAGCTCACATAACATCTTATCCATGGGGTCTTCCCTAATCTAACTCAAACGTCAGAATTATTAGCTTACTCTATTATTTTTCAAACTCCTCTTAGATCACTTTATTTTTCTTGTACAATGAGCATTTTTATACGTTTATCTACCACTAGGTGTTTAAGCCTCTTAACAGCTGAGTCCATGTGTTAAGCATACATTTGTTTCCTCGCTGTAACTTAGAGTACGTGCTCACTGATTATCGAACTGAATCAAAACGTAATTTGGTTTATACAAAATATTTCCTTTAAATGTTTTTCCTCTAATAAACATTTATTTCTTTTAAGGTCTGATATTAACAAATAATTTGAAATGTTACCATCTTTGTCACATGGTACAAGAAGTTTATTAACCATACTTATTTCCATCATTTCAGAACTGACGTGGGTTGTGTCAGCCTCCCCAGGTATAAAATGAAAATCCCCATGCTATATTTTCTTTATGGCAGTGATTCCTCTCATGACCTTCTGACTCACTATAAATACTATTTATAGTTATAAATCATTATAATTTATATTGGAGTTTGGAGCAAAATATATGCCTACAATGAAAAATGAAAACACAGTATGCATAAAGACTGTGATGCCCTACTTCTTAGGAAACTATCTGATAAAATATAGTGAAAAACTTAAGGTATAAAGTAGGCTCTTCATTGGGACCCTTTCATTCACACTTCACTGCTCAACTAAAATCTGTAAGAATCACATGGTAAAAACAGGAATAGCATTTATGGCTCAAGTAGGGCAGGGAACATAGCTCACAAAACCCAAAGACCTTCTGCTGGGAAATGTATCTCCCAAGAGCTCGCTGCCCAGGAATGCAGATTATGCAAATTAAGGTTAATTAACATGACTCATCCATTATATTGCACTTGCTAATGACCGCAGTTCTTATTTCACTGAGAAAACAGAAGCAATTAGAAGAGAACTCATCTTCTCACCACAACAGCAATCTCCCTGTATCTTGACCCATATGCTCTGCCATACCCCCTGGGACAAGGCCACCCTCTCTACTTTTGATCTGAATCCTATCCCTTTGAGCTTATGGAGGAGAACATTGCTCCTGTAATTATCCCTCCCTCTATCCCAATGTCAGTTTCCCCTACCTACTGGACCCTTCCCATTAGCATACAACCTTGATATAGTATCATCCATAGTAAAATAAAACTGAAAAATAAACTTTTAAAAAAACCACATCAGGGCGCCTGGGTGGCTCAGTTGGTTGGGCGGCTGCCTTTGGCTCAGGTCATGGTCCTGGAGTCCCGGGATCGAGTCCCGCATCAGGCTCCCAGCTGGCCCTCCCTGCTCTTGTGCATGCTCTCCCTCTCAAATAAAAACAAAACAAAACAAAACAACACATTACCCTCCACTGCGTACCTCATTTTTCTGTTCTAGTTTACAGAAAAATCTCAAGAATTTTATCTCCATTTCCTTACCTCCTCTTCTCTCCTAAGTCCCATTCTAAGTAGGCTTTCATCTCTACCAACCCATTGAAATTGCTCTTGTAAAGGTTTCTGACTATCTCCATTTTGCAAATTCAATGGTAAACTATCAGCAACATTAGGAAATAGTTGCTTTTTCTTTCCACCCTTCCTTCTTGAAACATTTCCATTGCTAGCTTCCAGAAACCACTTTCTCCTGGTTTTATTCCTACATTACTGGATGCCCCTGCTCTATCTCCTTTGCTGGATCCTTTGTGCTCCTCTATGTGACCTCACAACTTTGGAATGCCTTGGGGGACCAGATCTCTCCTTTTCTCTCCATAAATGCATTCCCCACTGATCTCCTCCAACCCCACGACTCCCATGACATTGCCATGCCAACCTCACCTCTGAGTTCCAGACTCATAAACCCAATTTCTTACTTTACATCTGTACTTGAATATCTAATCTACATCTCAAATTGTGCTAGCCAAAACAGTACTCTTGACTCCCCAGCAATTCACTTCTCCTTCAGCATTCCTCTTTGCACAAAATAAAATCTCCATTTACCCAGCTGCTTAAGCAACCAGAGTCCTCTTTCTCTCTCATCTTGTCAGTTAAATCTATTCACTTAGGCTGCCTTTTCTTTAGAGCACCTCTAACTATCAGATGTTGGTTATGTATTTGTTTTCTTGTTTACTATTTGTCTCCCTCACTAGACTAATTTCTATGCAGCTGGGGTCCTGGACTCTAATGCCTATCCCCAGGACAGTCTGTGCCCTGCATATGTGTTAAAAGAACTCTTCTGCTTCAAAACTGACAACTGCTTTTGATTCAAGGCACATTTCCATACCATTCTTTCTGATCTCTTTCAGAATCAGAGTCAGTGGAAAAAGCATATGCTCTGGAATTAGACGTGCCTGGGTTTCTTTATGAGCTCTGCCCTACTACCCCCACCCAGCCGGCAGCATTATCCTCATTGCTGACATCATTTATTCAGCACTTAGTATATTCCACAAATGACATCAACTTCTTTATATACACAGCATTGAATTCTAACAGCAAATATATGGGGCAAGTGTTATCATCCCTGCTTCATGGATCACAGAATTGCTAGCTGGTACAGCTGAGGACCTGCTTCCAAAGCCTCTCCCCTTAGCCAATATATTCTTCTGCAGTCCCAGTTCCATAATTTATCCAAGGTCTCCCATGGAGCTATGAACGGCACAGAGGATTCAAGGCCAGATCTGACCTCAACTCATGTTCTTACTAACTATGCTGATCTATAAAGCAGGGTGATGACGACATGAAATGAGATGATGTGTGTACTCAACAGCTTCTAGCTCCCTGTCCTGAGTTCTGACACTCACATGCACGTGACTGCATTTTAAAAAGCCTCACGTTGCCTCCAAAAAAATTTAGTCTCTGTATCCTCTTCCAGTATTTTTGAAGCACTTCTTCATGAGAATCTAAATGTAAATACTACAGAATTTTTTTCAAGACATGTTCAAATTTATTAAGGTATCATTATATAGCAATTTGTATAATTTTAGAAAAATGGCATGGAACAATGACTACCACTGAATAACACTGCCTATAAATTGAGAAGTTTTACACTATGTATTTTGATAAATAATTCCTATTCCTCATTTCCAAAATGCTGAATTAATCAAATGTTTTACGGTCATGACCAAAATGCTTTGCTATGCCTGGAAAGGGCTAAACTGCTACTCACTACAGCAATCCTTTTTAAAAAATGCCTCCAGTTTAGAGACAAATATTTAACAGCTATGGAGAGCAAATTTCACTTAGGCAAACTGTATACTTTTTGTTAAATAATGATTTTAGAAAATCGAGGGGAAGAAAAACAAGATCACCTTCCTCCACCTGCTTACCTTTTATTTTGTTAATCTGCTAGGGAATAGGAAGAAAATCATGCCGAGGGAGGGGACTGAGAAAATTCCGTACTCCCTAATATTAAACCAACACAGTAATTTTAACTACATACGTCCTTTTAAAGATAACCTATTTGCATTTTGAATTCCCATACAAAGATAAGCCCATATAATAGCCCATATAATTCCCATACAAAGATAAGCCCATATAATACTTGGACAATGCCTATATTTTTACTATAGTGCCACTGAAGAGTAGTGGAAATTCTCGGAATTTCTCCATGACAAGTCCCATTAATTTTTTTTAATTTTTTTATTGTTATGTTAATCACCATATATTACATCATTAGTTTTTGATGCAGTGTTTCATGATTCGTTGTTTGTTCATAACACCCAGTGCTCCATGCAGAACGTGCCCTCCTCAATACCCATCACCAGGCTAACCCATCCCCCTACCCGCCTCCCCTCTAGAACCCTCAGTTTGTTTTTCAGAGTCCATCATCTCTCATGGTTCGTCTCCCCCTCTGACATACTCCCCTTTTCTTCCTCTCCTGTTATCTTCATCTTTTTTTTTCTTAAAATATGTTGCATTATTTGTTTCAGAAGTACAGATCTGTGATTCAACAGTCTTGCACAATTCACAGTGCTCACCGTAGCACATACCCTCCCCAATGTCTATCACCCAGCCACCCCATCCCTCCCACCCCCAACCACTCCAGTAACACTCAGTTTGTTTCCTGAGATTAAGAATTCCTCATATCAGTGAGGTCATGTGATACATGTCTTTCTCTGATTGACTTATTTCACTCAGCATAACACCCTCCAGTTCCATCCACGTCGTTGCAAATGGCAAGATCTCATTCCTTTTGATGGCTGCATAATATTCCATTGTGTATATATACCACATCTTCTTTATCCATTCATCTGTCGATGGGCATCTTGGCTCTTTCCACAGTTTGGCTATTGTGGACATTGCTGCTATAAACATTGGGGTACACGTACCCCTTCGGGTCCCTACATTTGTATCTTTGTGGTAAATACCCAGTAGTGCAATTGCTGGATCGAACGGTAGCTCTAATTTCAACTGTTTGAGGAACCTCCACACTGTTTTCCAGAGTGGTTGCACCAGCTTGCATTCCCACCAACAGTGTAGGAGGGTTCCCCTTTCTCCACATCCCCGCCAACATCTGTCGTTCCCTGACTTGTTAATTTTAGCCATTCTGACGGGTGTGAGGTGGTATCTCATTGAGGTTTTGATTTGGATTTCCCTGATGCCGAGCAATGTTGAGCACTTTTTCATGTGCCTGTTGGCCATTTGGATGTCTTCTTTGGAAAAATGTCTGTTCATGTCTTCTGCCCATTTCTTGATTGGATTATTTGTTCTTTGGGTGTTGAGTTTGATAAGTTCTTTATAGATTTTGGATACTAGCCCTTTATCTGATATGTCATTTGCAAATATTTTCTCCCATTCTGTTGGTTGTCTTTTGGTTTTGTGGACTGTTTCTTTTGCTGTGCAAAAGCTTTTTATCTTGATGAAATCCCAATAGTTCATTTTTGCCCTGGCTTCCCGTGCCTTTGGCGATGTTTCTAGGAAGAAGTTGCTGCGGCTAAGGTCGAAAAGGTTGCTACCTGTGTTCTCCTTTAGGATTTGGATGGACTCCTGTCTCACGTTTAGGTCTTTCAACCATTTGGAGTCTATTTTTGTGTGTGGTGGAAGGAAATGGTCCAGTTTCATTCTTCTGCATGTGGCTGTCCAATTTTTCCATTAATTTTAATTGAAGCTTCCCATTCCCAGCCTATCCTTGGCCGATAAAACAGTTTATAGAGATTGCAGCCAAATGTAAGATTTCCCAGGGGGCATCTGAAAATAAGTTATAAGTGTTCAAGTAAGCCACCTGTCTGAAGATTTATTCATTTGATCAGAACAGCTTTCCAAACTTCAAACGACCCATGCACAGAACAGATGCAGCTCTTTAAGCACAACTGTTTTCATTTCACTTTCTGTTAACATGCATCACAAATGGATAGAGCAACTCTAAAGAGTCAAAACATATAAATGTTCAATAACGCATATTTGTTTATAAATCCCATCATAAACATCAAACCATATTCTTTAAATTTGAACACTCTAAATAATTATGTACACTAACAACAGACTAGTAGCACTCCCTTCTCAGCTAAGTGCCCAAATATAACAACTCATACATCACACCAAGGACACCATTCAGAAATGCGACTCAACGAGAAACCATTGCTGTCACTGGGTATCAGCTTCGTTCAGGACTTCATCTTCTCATCTTCTAATAAGGCTAAAATCAGACCTTAAGATACCTGCTCCCTTAGATAATCATGGTAGATACCTATTCTGACAAAACTAAAGCAAATTCTTTCTAGTTACCATCAAATGCAATTTATTGTCATCACCAGAACTCTACTAACTGGCAGATCCAAAGATAAATGAGACATGGTCTTGCCCTCAAGAAGCTTACACTGTATATGGCACTTATCATGGTAGGCATTGATAAGAGCCACAAAGGGTGGCTCATGGTAGGCATGGTAAGGCACTGAAATCATGGTAGGCATTAATAAGAGCCACAAAGCGTGAATTAATGACCTGAGAGGGGAGAACAGGAAAAGTATATGCTGGCTGAAGTAGAATATACTTGAACACATTTATTAGTTCCATGATTCATTCCAAGTTACAATGTTGAATTCATAAATTTTATTTCTGGTGTTTCTACTTATAATAATGTTTTAACTTCTGATGAGAAATATATCATTTGAATGGGAGAAACCAAACAGACTTACCATGTGAAATATTTTTTTTAAAGGTTTTATTTATTTATTTGATAGAGATAGTGAGAGAGAGAACACAAGCATGGGGGAGCTGGAGAGGGAGAGGGAGAAGCAGGCCCCCTGCCAAGCACGGAGCCCAATGCGGGGCTTGATCCCAGGACCCCGGGATCACAACCTAAGCCAAAGGCAGACGCTTAACAACTGAGCCACCCAGGTGCCCCCCTTGTGAAATATTTTATAGAAGACTTTTTCACTGAATACTTTCCAACTACCCAGACCAAAACTCCCATCTTCTAGACACTTAGATCTCTTGAAGCTTTCGGGTCTTATCATTACATGGAGAATAAAATCTCCTTCTAGAAAACCTCATATAAGTTGTCTTACTCTGCCCTTAACTCTCCCACTGTCGTCTTGTGTAACACACTAATATGTTTTCCCACCCAAAATTAAAATTTTAAAAACCAGAAAGGAAAGCATGAAAACAACATTATGTATTTTAAGCTCATGACTGGATTTCACTAGGTTTGACATTTGTGGTTAAAGTGGGTTTGAAGGGATTGGAAAGAGGAAGTTGGCATGAGCTAATAATAATTTGACATCTACTAGATTCAAGCTCTATGTAAATTCATCTGCACTACTAAGTACAGAGAAATTGATAGTATTAATCTCATTTGGCAGATTAGAGAACAAAGGCTCAGAGAGGCCATGTAGCATTTCAAAGTTCGAAGAGTTAGTACATGCTAAAGTCAATGCTTATCTGACTTCAAAGTCCAAAAAAGTCCCTAATCTTCCCACGTATCAAACTGTTTCTCTACTTTCTTTTAGACACTGAACAAACACAACTTCATTCGTGATTACAGAGATTATTTTGTCTCAGTCTTCACTTTCTCTAGAAGAAAAAGCAGTGGAGTGGGGCTTTACTATAAAGAGGTACAGCCTTTTTCTATTCTCATTACATCAAGAATGATTATGAAGTAATGCGGCTGATTTTTTTTTTAAAGATTTATTTATTTTATAGAGCATGCATGCGTGGGAAGAGGGGAGGAAGGGGGGGGAGAAAGAGCATCTCGAGCAGACTCCTCACTGATACAGAGTCCGACGCCCATGAAGATGCCAATGTGGGCCGGGCTCAGTCTCATGACCCCAAAGATCGTAACCTAAGCCAAAACCAAAAGTCGGACGCTTAACTGAGCCATCCAGGTGCCCCAAATATGGCTGATTTTTGAAGAAACATATCAAAACTTACAAACCTGCTTCCTTCAAAGTCACCTTGGGAAGAAGGTTATGGAATTATTTTACTGATGGTGTTAGAGGTCAAAATATTTCTGGAAATCTTTTAGAACCATCTTCAGAACCAGTGGCATACTTTGAGTGAACTTAGTAATCACGAATCTTTATCCTTTGCAAAAAAAAAAAAAAAAAAAAATTGGCCTTAGGGAGTAGAGTCATTCAGAGGCAAACCTTACTGTTAAAGGACTTTTTCGTTGAATAAAAGCATCTGAGATGAAAAGAAGTATCTATAAATTAATAAACTACGCCAACCTATTGCTCATCCCTTGCCTTCCTTAAACTTCTACTTCCTTCCTTTCTAAATTATCTTTCATAAGCATGTTTCCTTTCTTTAGAGGTCTTAGTACTGCTAATAAAGCTATTTAATGTGTGTTTTCATTACTGTTGTCTCCCCTACTCCACTGTAAGTTCTATGAGCTCAGTAAACATGTGGTTTTTGTCACAGTGTATCTGGCATCTAGAGAGAACTGATACAAGTAAGCATTCAATAAACATTTGTTGAATGAGTGAATGTAACATACTGTTTTATGACTCAAGAACTGGCTCTTGAGGCAATTCTAATAAAATTAGAAGTATTCTGAGCAACAAATGGCAGCATCTCTAAAATACTGTGTCTCTCCCCCAAATGAGGGAAAAGGTAAATTCTTCTTGGTTGGTTAAGAAATGCGTACTTTTAGAGTCACACTCAATGTTTAATAAGCCGTTTACAAAATAGGATAATAGAGCAATAATAAATGTAATCTTTTTATAAACAAGGGATTTAATGAAGAAAAAAGATACAGAAATAATTTTTTTGACTTACCTTTTGTTTTTACAGAGTTCAAATGTAAATTTCTGGTACTGACACTAGTATACAATATGCTATATTATATATAGAAAAAGGAAATTTTTAGGAAATCATTACTTCCAGTAATTATGAAGGTTTAATGCAAAAATTCTGGATTCTTAACATCCAGTGAATATATTCCATTCATTATTTTTTTAGGGTGATTATTTTTTAATCAAAATCAGTTACTTTTTTGGTAATGTTGCTTAAAAGGTAGCCAATAGTTTCTCTCACTTAATTTTTTAGGTGGGTAATGCCCTTGTTGACTAAGACTAAGAGTATTCTACAGGAGTTGAGAGATTTTTGTCAACATCTTTACAGATTTGTAAGTAGTGAAACAAACAGCCCTTAGACAAATAGCTTTTCCTGTGTTCATTAACTGGTAGAGACTTGCTGTCATATAGCTTTACAAAGACCAAAGAAGGAATCGATAGGTAGTCCCTGGGGAAATCACCAAGAAGAAAGTGTGACAGTAATTTTTAAACCCTTCAAAAGCAAGAACATCCAAATTAGAATACCAAATCCACTACTTTGCTTCTCTAACCTATAGTTAGGTTACTTACATGTTTAGGGCAGGGTGATATGTAAATAAATTCCTATAATAGGAGTAGTAACAATATGCAGTTAATGTCAGTAATCTAGGAAGTTCCAAGATAATGAATTACAAGGGGAGACCATCTCAAAATTCACAGCCTAGAGGAAACCACTGCTGGTCTTTCCAGTGCTTTACTGTGTCTGTATGTATGTTCATCCCATTGTTTTTTAGTGTCATATGGTTTGCTACAATTCCCACAACTCCTTTTACTTCTGTTCCTTACATCCGTTCATTGTCTGTTTCTGAAATCACCACGTTAACCATTACTGGCATTCTGTGAGGCATATTACCATTGCTTATTTAATAAAAATGAAATAAAATTATTCATGGGAGGTAATAATGGTTAAGAAAAGTAGTAAGGAACAGACCAAAATGATTATTAATTCACAGTGTGTTTCCTAATAACTTCCTTTTGAAGTGTCAAAAAGATAAATCAAAGGAGTCAAAATGTTCCCGAAGCTAAGAAACAAGGTTAAGTATTTGGTGGGCTGAAGATCAGATTGTTTTTAGAAAACCATAAAACAACATCCTGACAAATGAAGACACACCTAAAATTTGGATGCTAAAAGGAAATATTTACAAAACCCAGCAGTGGTTGTTTATAATCTACCCACCAAAACATCAGACTTGAGATCAACAAGGTATTAAGCAAATCCCTAATTCTTTTATATTCCTTGCACTAGGGTGGTTCTTTACCTCTTTTCATACTGCCATATCACACCCCCATCAATAAGTCATGACGTGAAAAACAGAGTGAAGAATTTTTTTCCCAAGTACACACATTTTCTGGAAATACTGCCCATGCCTGCTGGCTGCATTTTGATCCACTCCCCTCTCTGTGAGAATTACTGATTTAGCTGAGTCTTCAACTGGTGAAGTGCCTTCTGATATAATGAATCAGTACACTGTTTCTCAAATTATCTCTGATGGACCAATTTAAAAAAATTTTCCAATTTGTTGCAGACTGGTATTTTGTTGAATACAATAAAAACAAATTACTAGAAAAATGAAATGAAAAAAAGACACACAAAATACAAGCACTTATTTTATTAGATTCGATAGACATAAAATTATACTGTCTATGGCTATATAGATTTCTAAAAACTCTTAATTTCTTTATTTAACCCAGAGCAGACAAAAATAAATAAATAAATAAAAATACATTAAAAAAAAAAAAGGAAGGGGGTAGTATTTACAGACAGGCACCAGGTCAGGTCACACTCAGCAAGCCAACCACTTTCAAAGAGCATAAATCTCAGGCACATTAGCCAACAGGTTATAGATCTGAGTTTACATGAGGTTTATTTCTCCCAGGGCATTAGTCTGGATTAAAGCTGTCACTTAAACTGAGATTATGACTGTACTGAGTTGGGCTACCCAAAGGAAAGTATTTCTTAGAGGCACAAGGGTAACAGCAATTTGAAGAAAGATTTAAATACTTAGAGACGATAAACTCTTAAGTTCTGGCCATAAACTGCATATTTAACAACCTGATTTCCCCCTTTGGAAGCTTTTAAATTGTAACTTTTTAGTTTTAAGAGAAACGGCTTTCCCTGCATGAAGCTGTAAGTAAACCCAGTTGCTCACACCCACAAAGAAAACCTACAACTTCACACCATGGCCAGGCTGCCCTGAACAGAATATTAAAATGTCAAGTAAAATTCAGTCTCTGTCCTGAAGGATCTTCCCAGACAGACAGATCTATCAACAAACAATGACAAAACAATGAAGTAAATGCTATAATTGAGACATGTACAAAAGATCATGGTCTCAAATATCATCCTACAGTCTCTCTCAATTAACAGCTACCCCAGTCTTCAAGATGCTCAAGGTAGAAACTTCAGGTCATCTTTAATTCCTCTATTTCTCATATACCTCACTTCCAATGCATAAGTAAATATGTCAACTCTACACTCTACCACTTCTCACTCTCCCCGTGGCAATCACGTAGGTGTAGGCCTCTTGTTCCTGAATTACTCCAGTAGCCTCCAATTAAGGGACCTGAGTCTACCACTGTCTCACTCCAGTCTATTCTGAACACAAAGACAGATGAACCTTTATAAACCCAAGTCTGCCAGGTCAGTCCCCTGCTCATAACCTTCCAGTGTTCTTCCCCTTCAGAATAAAAGCCGAAATCTTTATAGTCCCTAATAACCTGCTCTTCTGACCTTACCTCCTGAAGCCCTCCAAGCAATTCTGCTTTAGCCATGCTGCACGGCTTACTCTCCTCGCTTATTTCAGCTTTTTGAACACACTCCACCTTTCTGACTTTCCTGGACCAACCTATAAAAAAGTGTAACCCCTTTGCCCCACTATCATCTACCATCTTTTATTTGCTCATTAACTTTTATCACTGTTACTCGTTAACCTTTATTACCACCTGTCATTCACAAAGTTTTTGTGTTCATTGGTCACCTCTCCTCAGTAGAAAGAAAACCTTAGGAGGGCTTCCTTTTGAATACTGCTAAATCTTCAGGACCCAGAACTGTGCCAGTAAGTAATAGGCAACCACAAATATTTTCTGAATGAGTGAATAATCCAAAATGGATGTCCTGCTCCGGGTGGTTATGGGGAGTGCCCGAGACAAATTTACACAAAACAGATGAAACTGAAACTAGGTCCTGAAAGAAGATTCAAGATTGTCTGACATGAAAAGGGCTAAAAATATCATTGCCATATGCACATTTTCTTGAAGCACCAGAATACATTATAGGAAAGACTATTAACTTCCTAGCTGAGAGAATTCCCCAAAAAAGAAAGTGATCCCCAAGATCCAGAAAAGGATAAGGGTATGGATTAACAATAAGAAAATTGCCACAGTCCTAATAAAATTTTACAGGTAAAAAATTACTGTAAAATACATTAAGCTCTAAACAATGTAAACTTGCTCTCAGTAATGTTTATTGTTCCCTCAACTATTTTTTTTTTTTTTTGCCACAAGTGTTCAATTTCATTCTCCTAGAGTTTTCCCTATATGAGGGGACTAGGATTCTGATTTTAAAAAGAAAACCAAAGAGAAGAACATAGTTTTCACCGTCCAGAACTTCAGAGCTCCATTGTCATACATCTGTCCTAGACATCTACAGCCATTCTGGACTCGTATTTCTCAAATATTACCTTTCACTATCTGCAACTGTCTTATGCATATTTATTGTCTTGTACATTTCTCCTTTTCCCATTAGAAAATGAATTCTTTCTACCAGAGCAGGGACCTTACCTCTCTTCTCCACAATATCCGTAGGGTCTGATAGGTGCCCAAGCACACAGCACCCAATAAATGCTCAATGAACGTATAAATAAAATTCAAATAATAAGGAAATGAATATCTTGCATAGAGGGTTAAGATTTTAACTTCCAGCTCCTGTTTTAGCAGGGCATTTCCCCCTGATTGAGTTCTTAACACATTATCAAAAGTACGAGTCGAACTGTGTCCATACTCGCGTGTCTGGTTTTACCAAGTTCTAGGAATAGTATCTCAGCACCTGCCAGAGAAGCATGAAGTTTGGGAAATGGTGGCTGTGATGTTACAATGCTAGGAGAAACACCGCAAAAGAAGACAAAGAGATTCCTGGAACTCCTTTCAGGGACACAACTAGGTGTGTGTGACACTGGGGCTTTACGTGGCCCCCTGGTGGCAGCAGTGCTAGGAACACGTCAATATCCTACCATCCTTACTTAGTGGACGCATTGATCACAGTTTAGAGACCCTAAGCAGTGCCAACTGTCTCTATGATAAAAGCTTTAGTAAAAGCCAAATACTAGTGCTTCGTAAACATCTAAACCCTCCATACACACACACACACACACACACACACACACACACACACAGATTAGTCTCAACTGTATTAAATTTATAAACCTAGGTATCAAGGCCCATGTCTTCTCTCTTTTTTCATCATTGCAACATCTCTCCAACCCTCCCTCCCTCCCCTACACTTCCGTTGCCCACCCTCAAGATTCACTCATTCCTTCATTTGTGCATTTGTTTCTACATTTCATAAACAGCCATTAGCATCATTCAAAAACACTTTCTCTGTGTTTCTAACATTGCAAAATAGTTTGGCTAAGGAACAAACCACAACCTGTGCTGATTCCCTGCTAATCCTTGCAGGTAGTTGTCAGGTGGAACCCTCTCTCTCTCTCTCTCTCCTGAGGTTCAGGTTCCCTCAGGCAGTGGCCACTCCCCTCCGTTACTGGCTTTGTGAAGGAAGGGCACTTCACCACTGCCTTCCACACCCACACGGAGGGCTGTCCTCACCCCCCGCCCTGCTCCACTGCCCAGACTAGCCAGCCCTGAACAAGGTCCCAGATGCTGCCACCACTGAGGCTTCCAGGGAAGAAGCCTCAGTCATGGTCAGTGTTTGGGATAAAGCTGTAATCCCTGCTACAACTGCTGTTTCTCTCTCCTTTTAAAATCACCCTTAAGGTAATAGTGGATGCACCTTACTCAGATCTTAAGCATGATCAAAATCAAAGAGGAAAATGGATGTCTGAAAGACATGTGGACTTACCAAATCAGGACTGTGAGCTATAAGGCGCTGGCAGCTTTCAGTTTTTTTTTCATCAGAAGCAAAAATAAACCAACTACCATCTACTGTCACAATTTCATTTAAGGTGGGAATGCAAGCTGGTGCAGCCACTCTGGAAAACAGTATGGAGGTTCCTCAAAAAGTTGAAAACAGAGCTACCATATGACCCAGCAATTGCACTACTGGGTATTTACCCCAAAGATACAAATGTAGGGATCCAAAGGGGTACGTGCACCCCGATGTTTATAGCAGCAATGTCCACAATAGCCAAACTATGGAAAGAGCCAACATGTCCATTGACAGATGAATGGATAAAGAAGATGTGGTATATAAACACAATGGAATATTATGCAGCCATCAAAAGGAATGAGATCTTGCCTCTTGCAACGACGTGGATGGAACTGGAGGGTGTTATGCTGAGTGAAATAAGTCAGTCAGAGAAAGACATGTATCATATGACCTCACTGATATGAGGAATTCTTAATCTCAGGAAACAAACTGAGGGTTGCTGGAGTGGTGGGGGGTGGGAGGGATGGGGTGGCTGGGTGATAGACACTGGGGAGGGTATGTGCTATGGTGAGCGCTGTGAATTGTGTAAGATTGATGAATCACAGACCTGTATCTCTGAAACAAATAATACATTATATGTTAAAAAAAAGAAGAAGAAGAAGAAGAAGAAGAAGAAGAAGAAGATAGCAGGAAGGGAAAAATTAAGGAGGGGGGGTAAGAGGGGGAGACGAACCATAAGAGACTATGGACTCTGAGAAACAAACTGAAGAGTTCTAGAGGGGAGGGGGTGTGGGAGGATGGGTTAGCCTGGTGATGGGTATTAAAGAGGGCACGTTCTGCATGGAGCACTGGGTGTTATACGCAAACAATGAATCATGGAACACTACATCAAAAACTAATGATGTAATGTATGGTGATTAACATAACATAATAAAATAAAATAAAAAAGTTATAAAGTAGTAAGAGTATGATTTTAGGATAAGAAGCAGTCCATCCAAAGAAAGAATATTAGGCAGCCTAATTTTTTCATGCGTGAAAAATAATAGCATAGTGAGGACATCTTTTTTTTTTGCATTGAAGTGGATCCAAAGCAATGGTGGACTAAAGGGCAATTAAGTAGGCTGTATTCTAGAGAAGCACATATGAAAAGAGAGGGGTGCTCCTCACATTCCACACCAACAGACAGGGATTAAGAAAATCACCCATCAGGACAGGAGGTGCCTGCATGAATGGGAAAGACCAGTACCTCATGGCCTAGCTAGTCATGGATTTATGAGGTATCCTTACTAACCTGCCCCCATGTCTATTTAAACAGGAAGTAGGAAGAAGTAGACCGTTACTGGCAGCAGGAGTGATAGGTGGGAAACGGGCGAGGGTGGGGTAGGGCACAGCAACCAAGTGGTCTGACCAACTGGCATTTGGCAAGGCAACAATGCCACTTTCAGCTCATCAGAGATGAAGGACAAAGCCTTAACTCAGAAAGGAAACTGAAGTTTTAAATCAAATGGACTTACAAAGAAATGGGGAACAGAATTTGAGAATTCTGCTTTACTATGAGAAAGAACAGTTCTACAAAGCACAGTTGGACTCAGTGAGTAGAGAAAAAAAAAACATTAAAAAAAAACATTTAAAACGTTTGAACCCCATGAAGTTGAGACTATATAATGAACCAGCTATAAAATACTTATAAGCTGGCTAAAAACCAAAGAAAACTCTATGGGGACGCCTGGGTGGCTCAGTTGGTTAAGTGTCCGCCTTCTGCTTAGGTCGTGATCCCAGGGTCCTGGGATGGAGTCCTGGGTGGGGCTCCCTGATCAGTGGGGAGTCTGCTTCTCCCTCTCCCCCCCCACTCATGCTCTGTCTCTCTCTCTCAAATAAATAAAACGGAAGGAAGGAAGGAAGGAAGGAAGGAAGGAAGGAAGGAAGGAAGGAAGGAAGGAAGGAAGGAAGGGAGGGAGGGAGGGAGGGAGGGAGGGAGGGAGGGAGGGAGGGAGGAGGGACGGAGGGAGGGAAGCAAGCTCTATGGATCAGCACAGGCCCCCAGAGTGACTTTTGGGAAAGACCTGATGTGGTCCAAGTCTTCATTAGATACACGAAAAAAAATGGTGCTCAGCTCACACTGAAGGACTCACATTATGATGCTTTCTACCTTTCTTCTTTTTTTCACACCGGATATTGCATGGACAGCACCAGCGCACCCTGGCAGGTGCTAGCCAGTTAGTAAACTCAATGCCGGCAAGAGAACAACAGAGTATCACTTTTACAGAGGTGAGAGGGAGAAACGTGTAGGAGCTCCACTCAATGCCACTGCCTCACCTTTCACTAGTCATAACCATGGTTTTGTTTGTTTTACTTATGCTTCATCTTTCCTTCCATTTTCCCCTTGCTTTCTTTTCCCCTTTGCTCCACACTCTTTTCTTTCCATCCCCTTTCCTAAGGTCAGTTATGGCAAACAGCACAATGACAGTTCAGAAGGGAAGAGACATCACTTCGGATTGTCATCCAAAAGGCGCTTTTTTCCTCATAGCTACGTCCTAGTATTAATAACAGGTAAATGTCATTATATTTTACATTTTAGACCACCAATATGAAGTGGTAAGATTAAATGACATTAGAAATACAATACATAAAAATATAAAATCATAGTTTCTGTTTTCAACATGTGCTAAAACTGACAACATCAAATTACTATCAATTTCTCATAAAGAGAAATTGGAACTGGGTTCTTATTTTTCTTTGCTTAAGTGTAATGAAATTATCATTTAGCTCACAAAGCATTTCTCAATTTGTCTAAAGGTTTAAAATTCACAGATGTATGTACAAAGAGTTATAGTACATAGTCCTCCCTTTAAGAAAATGAAACACTGAACATGCAACCTATTTTACAATTATGAAAAAGTACTTATTAGGCATCTAAGAGGAATTACTTTGTAATAATAAAGATCTTAATTCTCAAATATAAAACAGAACTGATTTCCTCTCCTTATCCCAGTAACCATCATTTCAAGATATACAAAAATAGCAATGACTATAAAAAAAAAATTACTAATGAAAATTTCCACTAATTTGACTTTGATGTTTTATCATCACTACTCAATTTTTCATGTTCATCCTCTATGACTATCCTCTTTTAGAGGCTAATAAACATAAAAGGCAAGCTTTTAGTAGAAACCATGAAGAGAAACAATATAGTCTGGGTACTATTTCTCAGATACTGTTTGAGAAATGCAGAGCAAGTCCCTGATGGCTTTCCTTCTGCAACCTCCACGTGTAAGTCAGTTGCTAGGAAACGTGAAAGACAGGGATTTAGTATTAGGTCTGGGAACAATGAGTTAGCTTAATAATTATCTGAATACTAACACATAACCCTCATAGAGGTTGTCTACCTTAGGAGTTGAAGATTACAGGTGATGTGTTTCCAGAGAAACAAATTTCCTTTAAAGACCTATCCTTTAACTATTATAAACAGATTTTAGTACCCACTGAAATAAGAAGTAACAGCTATGCACATCTTAAAATTTTATTTTCAGCCAGAAGTTGCACCCATCCTGCTATCCAAGCTTATAGATGATGAGCCTAATCTTTTCACTGCTTCACGCTGTATTTTGATATTGCTGCACATACATACATGTGTGTAAATGCACACACGCACACATAAGTACCCAAAAGAAAAGAAAATATGCACATCACCACTACCATAGTAAGATACTTGCCACAAAGTTACCAGAAAAGGGAAGAACTAGAAACAAGTTAAGGGAAAATACACACACACACACACACAGCACATGTGTACACACATGTCAAATGTGTCTCTCAGTCCTTGGGGCTTGGTGTCCCCGAGTCTAAGAAACAGAAAAAAAGCTATGGATGGGGACTCAGAAAACATGGGATCCATGAATCCACTGTGTGACACTGAGAAAGTATCCTAGCCCCTCTGGGAATCATTTCCTAGAAAATTAAGAGGGCAATGTTAACTCCAAAAAGTTTTTGGAGAATGGGTTGAGATATGCAGGTGCAAGCATTTTAAAATTCTACAGCACTGTGTGTGAAAAGACATTATCATTATCTTACTTATAAAACGGCCATTTCCATGAATAGGCATATAAACAGGATTCAATATTTAAAAACCAAAATTAAGCCAAGTAAAAAATCATTAATGGATGAGGTGGAAGATCCACCCCCCAAAATTTCATACATAAATTAGACTGTTTCATTTATATTAACATCAAAACACTTGCTGTAACTAATATGGGAATGCAAGGATTTAAAATAAAAAACAACTAAAATAACTTAGCTTGTGGATGTCTATTAAAGAGATTTTAAGCCATTTGCATTAATTCCTCCATAATTTTAAGGCAAAAAAAGTATATTAAACTATGAAAGATGTAAAGTAAGCTTTTAAATAAACTATCTCAAAGACAAGAGTCTTTTCCATGCCTAAAAGTGGCTTTGCCACCACTTCTACATTCAAAAAAAAAAAGAATTTACAAACTAAAATCTGTGAACCTCTACTAAATTCAAATTGAAACTGCATTTACATGTGGATTATGGAGTCTTTTTTACAATCCCAGTGGTGAACACACCCAGAGAATGCCCAGCACTCAGGTTCCGGGAGACTCGGTATTTGTTTGCTGGGGCTGCCACAACAAAATCGCACAGACTGGGAGCCTTAAGCAACAGAAATTTGTTTTCTCAGAGTTTTGATCAAGGTGTCCGCAGACTGAGCTTCTCTGGAAGCCTCTCTCCTTGGCTTGTAGATGGCTGCCTTCTGTGTGTCTCCACGTGGTCTTCCTCTGCAAGCACATCCTGGCATCTCCTCTTGTCCTCACATGGTCTTTCGTCTATGCATGCACATCCCTGGGTCTCTTCCTCTTCTTACTAGGACCTTAGTCACAGTGGAGTAGGGCCCACCCACACGACCTCTTTAATTTTTCCTTAAGATTTTATTTATTTGAGAGAGAGAAAGTGGGGGAAAGAGCAGAGGGAAAGGGACAAGCAGACTCTGCACTGAGCGCAGAGCCCAATGCAGTGCTCGATCCCACTAAGCAGACATCATGACCTGAGCCTAAATCAAGAGTTGGACACTTAACCAACTGAGCCACCCCGGTGCCCCCTATGTGACCCCTTTTAGCCTTAATCACCTCTGCCCTATCTCCAAATGTAATCATATTCTCAGGTACTAGAGGTTAAGTCTTCAATGTATCAATTTTGGAAGAACACAATTTAGCCCATAACATTCCACTTCCACTCAGTCTCAGTGGAACACTAAAAACTAGGAAATACTGAAAGGGAAACAAGCTCTGCATGCAGGCTGAAATGCACTCAAGGTTCAAAAGCTCCAGGTCCTCATCAAGAAAGGTAACAAGGTGGGAGGGCATGGACATTTACGAGAAATTATGTTAACATGCATATGAATATCAACATGACTGAGAAAACAGAAGGACAAACATTGGTACATTCAGCCATTTTCAACAAGATTCCACAACTCTATCTGCTGACTTTGGCACTTACTTAAGCTGGGCCTTCAACTAAAAGAACCGCAATGCTTAAGTGGCCACAAATACTGGCGAGGGCAACAGATACCAGGCTATTGTGTGATGACTCTGAAAATTTTCTTTCAAAGGGAACTATAAAAAAAAACAAATCATTAAAAGCATTTCCTGAGTAATTCTGACACTGACCTGGAATAAAAAGTCAGGTGAACAGACACATTTTCATGGCCTCAGCCTATGCTACGATCTTGTCTAAAAAATTAACATCACAGAACACTGCCATTAACACACACAAAAATCTTAGATTTCTACAGTTTTTACCATCCCCAAATATTTTCTCATTTCACTCTGATAATGATTCTGTGAGGTAGAGAAGGCAGGAAAAGATGAGGAAAATGAAAAAGAGTGAGGTTAAATGACTTGCCCAAGGTCACAAATTAATAACCAAGGGAATCAAAATAAGAATGAAAGTCTTCTGACATTTAAGTCAGCACTCTATTCTTGGGACATAATGATGTTCACGGTTATTGAAACTATGATCTTACAAAATTCACTTTATTTATTTTAGCACCACTGGGACATAAAGGTCTATAAATAAAATTAGATTTGCTGAAATTCTGCACATAATCACAAAATGAATTTAGTCTGAAGTAAAAATGATTCTGGTTTCTTCAACAAATGTAACATTCTTAAGATATCAACCATCTGAAATTTTAGAAGGTTTTTGTTGAGGCCAAATAACTAGGTAATACAATAGAAGTTCAACATAAGAAAAAAGATCCCCATAATTAATAATACAAGGCAAAATTTAACCTAGTAGCTAGATGACATTATTAACCAGATAATGTTTAATCTACCACATGTATTTTCCCTAGGCCATAAATATTTCTTCAGCTAACTGAAATTAAGGAGAACAACTGGATAACTAGACTTTAATCAGGATAAAGAAACTAGGCATATTTTTTTTTTAAAGATTTATTTATTTTAGAGAGAGAACGCACGCATGAGCGCATGATCAGGGGGAGGGGCAGAGGGAAGGAGAGAATCTCAAGCTGACTCTCTGCTGAATGCGGAGCCCCACTGGGGGGGGGGGGGGGGGCTCAAACCCACAACTATGAGATCATGACCTGAGCCAAAATTAAGAGTCGATGCTTAACCAACTAAGCTACCCAGGCACCCCAAGAAACCAGGCTTATTTAGCATGAAGAGAAAGTCAAGTATCTGAATATCAACTATGATAAAACGTGTTTTATCAAGCACTTACTATATGCCAGGCTAAGTACTTTAGGCACATTGTCTCAATCCTCACAAACCACTCTATGAAGTGGGTTCTACTTTATACCCATTTCCAAATGAAGAAATAAAAGTGAGGTTAATATATCCAATAACCCATATTTAAAATGCGGCAGAGCTACAATTCACACCCAGCTCTGAATCCAAAGCTTAAACTGCCTATCACTCTACTGCATTGATCCCGACCATAAGGAATGACATATTGCTTATCACAACTGAAAGCAGGTGAAGAAATGAGCCAAAAGAGTAACAAAAATAAGTACAATTTCCAAATAGCAGGCAATATGAAACATAAAATGAGTGGAATTTCCCTTAATTCATTCTTTCATACAACAAAATTATTGAGCACATGCCACAATTCAGGCACTCTCCTAGGTCCCCAAAACTCCTAGAGTATCAGAACAACACAATCCCTTACCTTGAAGGGCTCAAAGCTTTCTGAGGAAGATAAACATATAGGAAAGATTTTAGAAGGCACTAATAACGGTTATGGACAGACTAGAATTATATAACTACCTCAGGAAGGGGTTTCATAAAGCCATTTTTCACTCTCCTTGCAAGCCAGTGACATAATAACATTTTGTTAGTTGAGAAAAGGCAAATTGCTGATGGGCCAAAGTTACATGGAATACATAACTTTCTGACAGCCAGCCTTGATCCAAGGATAAAATTTATACTATCTAAATAAAAAGTAATAAACATCAATTTTATGGTGAGTTATATCTCAAAAAATTTTAAAGAAGAATGAATTGCATATCCTTCAGAATTTTACTGAAAACACCTTTTTGAATCTGACCTTTAATCTTAATACGAAAGAAAGAAATCAAGTTATACTGTTTTACAGAATCGGCTGATGAGTGGACCTACTACATCACAATGTCTGTTCTATAAGGACCAATGTATGTATTACACACATACATACAAGAATTGAAAGAGGCTTTTAGAAATATGTAAAGTACAAATAATCCCCCCAAAATAGTAAGTGATGAAACATGAGTTAGAGACCCTGGTTCTTCAAGTCTCATGGCTCAGTGACTCAGCAGGTTAGCGATACACATAGAAGAAACAATAATACTGGTAAGAGCTTATAAACGAATTACATAAGTTTGAAGATAAGATCTTAATAGAATGCTAGTTATCATCATCCAATAATGCCCATACAAGGACATTACTGTCCTTTTACACAAAATATCCATTTGATCACTCATAGATGTTACATAGCATGTTTTTCCAAGGTAAGCCCCTCTACCAGGGGCCAACTAGTGACCCCCAACACGCAGAAACATAGCAACCAGATGAAATCTGGCATACCCAATGTCTGTGGGGGCAAGGTGATATTTCCTTTTGACTATGACTGCCTACATATATGCCTAAGTCCTTCTGTCTCCCCATCCTCATACTGAAGTTGTCATCTTTCTTGATATGGACCAGACACTGATGTGTAGCATACTGCTTCAGCCATCAACCATGACTTCCCCACCAACAGGGAAAACTATAACCACAGAGTTAGTCATGGCAGACATTTTAGCCCTTAAGGGTGTGGTTATCAACATAGCAACAGAAGACAAGAGGACCTCTTGGGACATGGAAACTGTCTACAACACAACCATTGAGGACATGCCCCTTGATGTTGCTAACCTCATTTGAGGAGGCTGTTGGGCCCAGCCAGGGTCCAATTCTGGGAGGACCCAGAAGGTGAGAAAGTTCAGGGACAGACACCTATCATACTTTCTTTTAATGAATGAATGAATATAAATTCTGGGGCAAAACAAAATATTATATGGAGCATTCATCTAACCCAAAGGAATGTTTCAGTGTCCACAGTTCATTAAAATGGTTTTATTAAGATAAAATTCTATTATTACATTTTCCTGAACAAGTACTGTTACTGAGAACAGAAGCACAACATGTGTATTTGTTCTTGATGCTCAATGTTTTTGCATTTTTCTGTCTACTGAGGCACTATCTGCAGATTCATAACTTTATATAGGATTTAAATTCTGTATATACTGCAATATACAAACAGAAATAAAATATTTCCAACATTTACGTATTACACTGCCTGAATGCTACATTTTTAAATAATTGGTATTTTAAAATAAAAAGCAAAGGAAAACAAGCAAAATCAAAATTCATAGATAATTGACACTACCTAGTTTAAAATCATCTTGTTCACACATACTCATTCACCTACCTTCAGTTCATGCTCTTTCACCAAAAAGTTATTTTCAGGGGAAAAAATATTTTGAGCAATCTAAACACTGAAATATTTTCAACATGAAACAATGTATAGGATAATATTTATTTGTCTTCACTTTATTAACCAACACTCAGAAATATCCATTTCACACTAAATAAACCCCAAGATTGTGGGATGAGTCTCCCCTATTAAATTTATTTTGAGTTGGAATACTTGAAATTTCTGTCAAATATAAATAAAGAATTGACATTTTTATGAGGTAGTCAATCTTACAAATCATACAGATTCTTACTGCAGAGTGACATAATTGAAAAGTAAACATGTTCTTACAATCTCAAGAGTGAAATGTCTAGAGGCTACTAAGCAAAGAAAGAAATTTTTTATTATTTGTAGCAACTATTATTATGGTTTCTTTTTGTTATTATCTCTACCTTTATTCAAAAAAATTAAAGCAGTTAACATGTTTCTGACTTGGAAATTAAATTAAGTATTTGTTTATTCCATCACTGGTAAATTGGGCAAATTGGGCAATGGAAATTGGGCAAATTGGGCACTGGAAATTGGGCAAAGGAAAATATTACATGTTAAAACCCAGTAAATTTGCTTTTAAAATGAGTGAATCTGATACTAGTTCAAAGAACTCTAAATTCTGACAGCTATTAACACATTATCAATCTAACTAGCAATTCCAGTAAGAATTTTATTAAAATGTTATTTACCAATAGTAACCCATTAGAAACATAAAATGAAGCATTATCAACGAATTACAATTCCCAGAAGACACTGTTCAGACTCTTCTGGTGGCAAAAACATAATTAACCATACCTAAAAATCACCTCAGAAGACTGAGCTTTACAATGAACAATTTCAGGTTATAAATGCAAATTACCAATACACATTATACGAAAAGGTGTTTTATTTTTAAAATAAATGTATACTTTCTTTACCCATTTCTTTATTCATTTACCCACTCCACCTCTGGCAACCACCAATCTGTTCTCTATCTATGAGGTTTTTTTGTTTCTTTTGTTTTGAATGAGAGCGATCATTGTAGTATTTGTCTTTCTCTGTCTGACCTATTTCACATAGCATAATGCCCTGAAGGTCCACACATGTTTTTACAAATGGCAACAGTTCATTTTTTTATATGGGTGAAAATATTCCAGTGTGTGTGTGTGTGTGTGTGTGTGTGTGTGTGTGTGTGTGTGTGTGTGTGTGTGTAAAAACAATTCTTTATCCATTCATTCACTGATGGACACTTAGGTTGTTTGAATATCTTGGCTACTGTAAATAATACTGCAATGAACATAGAGATGTATATAGGTTTTTAAAGTAGTGTTTTGGTCATCTTTGGATAAATATCCAAAAACGTAACTGCTTGATTATTTGGTAGTTCTACTTTTAAGTTTTTGAGGAAACTCCATACTGGTTTCCATAGTGGACACACCAATTTATATTCTGACCAATAGAGCACAAGGATTCATTCTTCTCCACATCCTCAATAACACTTGTTATTTCTTGTCATTTTCGTAGTCATTCTAATAGGGATAAGGTTGATATCTCATTGTGGTTTCCATTTGCATTTCCATGATGACTAGTGATGTTGAGCATCTTTTCAAGTACCTATTGGCCAGTCTTTGAAAAAATGTCTATTTTTTAAAAATTTTTTATCAGATTGTTTGGTTTTTTAAATCATTGTTTGGTTTTTCACTATTGAGTTTTTTGAGATCTTTATAAATGTTGGACATTAGTCTCTTATCACACATTTGATTTGCAAATATTTTCTTCCATTCACTAAGATGCCTTTTCATTCTTTTCATTTTCTTGATGGTTTCCTTTGCTTTGCAGAAGCTTTTAAGTATTACATAATCCCACTTAATTTTTCTTTTTGTTGCTTTTGCTTTTGGTGTCAGATTTAAAAAAAAAATTATTCCCAAGACCTGTGTCATGAAGCTTATACCTTATGTTGTCTTTTAAGAGCTTTATGGTTTCATGTCTTACATTTAAGTCTTTAATCTGCTTTAATTTTTGAGTATGCTGTACAATAGTGGTTCAGTTTCATTCTTTTGCATGTGGCTATCCAATTTTCCCAACACCATTTACTGAAGACACTGTCCTTTCCACATTGTATATTCTTGGCTCCTCTGTTGTAAATTAATTGACCATATATTTGTGAGTTTATTTCTGGGCTCCCTATTCTGTTCCTTCTTTCTATGTGTCTGTTTTTATGCCAATAACACACATTTTTAATTACTATAACTTTATCATATAGTTTGAAATCAGGGAGCATGATGCATCCAGTTTTGTTCTATCTCAAAATTGCTTTGGCTACTTGGGATTTTTGTGTGTGTGTGGTTCCATATAAATTTTAGGATGATTTGTTCTATTTCCTTGAAAAATGTCACTGGAATTTTGATAGGGATTGCACAGAATCTACAGATTGCTTTGAGTAGTATGGACATTTTACCAATATTGACTCTTCCGATCTATAAAGCAAAGTATATCTTTCCATTTATTTGCATCTTCTCCAATTTCTTTTATTAATGTCTTACAGTTTTCAGCATTCAGGTCTTTCACCTCCTTGGCTAAATTTATTCCAAGGAATTTTATTACTTTTGATTCAACTGTAAATGGGATTATTTTCTTTATTTTCTGATAGTTTCTTATCAATGTATAGAAACACAACAGATTTTTGTGTACTAATTTTGTATCCTGAAATTTTACTCAATTTGTTTATTACAGTTTTTTGATGAAGTCTTTAGAGTTTTCCAAATATATCATGCTATCTACAAATAGTGACAGTTTTGCTAATTCTTTTTCCATTTTGATGCCTTTTATTTCCTTTTCTTGCCCAATTGTTCTGGCAAGGACTTCCAATAGAAGTAACAAGAGTGGGTATCCTTGTCTTATTCCTGATCTTAAAGAAAAGGCTTTCAGCTTTTTGTTACTGAGCATGGTATTAGCTGTGGCCTTGTCATATATGCCCTTATTGTATGGAGGTACATTTCCTCCATACCCATTTTGTCAAGAGTTTTTAATCATAAATGAAAGGTGAATTCTGTCAAATGATTTTTCTGCATTTTTGAGATGATCGTATAATTTTTATCCTTTAATTCATTAATATGGTGTATCACACTGACTGATTTGTAGATGTTGAACCATCCTTGCATCCCTGGAATAAATATCCCACTTGATCATGGTACGTAATCCTTTTTAATGCATTGTTGAATTCAGTTGGCTGTTATTTTCTTGAGGATCTTTGCACCTATGTTCTTCAGGGATATTGGCCTGTATTTTCTTTTCCTGTGGTGTCCCTGTCTGATTTTGGTATCAGGGCAATGTTTTCTTGTTGCATTTCTGTCTGGATGATTTATCCAATGATGTCAGTGGGGTATTAAAACCCCCTACTACTATTGTATTGCTCTCTATTTCTCCCTTTAAGTCTATTAATATTTGCTTTTGTATATTTAGGTGCTCCTATGTTGACTACATAAATACTTAAAAATGTTGTATCTTCTTGTTGGATTGAGCCCTTTATCATTATGTACGACCCATATTTGTCTATTGCAGTCTTTGTTTTAAAATTTAATCTGTCTGATATAACTACTTCAGCTTTCTGTTGGTTTCCACTGACATGGAGTATCTTTTCACTATGCCTTCCCTTTCAGTCTGTGTGTGTCCTTACATCTAAAGTGAGTCTGCTGTGGGCTGCATTTATACATAGGCTTATGACTGTAAGTCCCACAGGACTTAAACCAACAAAAAATTCTTAGTCAGTTACCTTTCCCAGGAGGAGGCAATAGCCCAGGAGCTTAGTCTTTCTGTAAATAAGGCCTATTAGGTAAATGTTATGGCTGTGGCTTAAGGGGCAGCCTTCTAATTAAACATGCAGCACCTAAGTGCTGACTCTAATCCTTTTCAGAGACCCTGAAGGGCAGGAGCTATCTTTGTAATCTAGATCTGCTGTGCTCCGAGTACCAGTGTCTCGGCGGGGGGCGGGGGGGAGCTTTACACAGGGCTGGTGTCCTGGTTTTAATGTCTGGTGCCATGGTTTTTGCAGCCACTGCCCAGGGGACACCCCTTGACTGCCAGGCTCTGGTGGTCAGGGAGGCTTGCATTTCTGGGTCCTATGAAATTATGGCAATTAGAAAAATGGCTGTGGGCAGGCTGCCACCCCCAGGGCACTTCACAGACAGAACGAGGCACACCCCCTGTCTTTCTGTGAAGGAGGCCTCAGTTTGTTCTGGAGCTTTGACCTGAGGGATAGGCTTCAGGTTTGGCATACACCTGGTGGACTACAGAGCTACTCCTAAGGAACGCAGGCTAGGGATGCCATTTTGATGCTCTCCCTCTTCCTCCAGCTTGCCAGCATCTTCCATAGAAGAGCTTATACACCTGTCTAGAACCTCAATTTCTGCAACTGTCAGCCAGGGAACACTGCCAGACCACCTGGCTAACAGGGCTTGTGCCTGAAGTCCCACAGGACTGTATGTATCTGCCAACTTTAAAGGTGCTATCTGAGGATCTGTCTTCTAGTCAGCCTGAATCTAGGTGCTAAAAATTTCCCTTTAGGGACACTGACACATCTTGGCATATCCTCAACTACTGGGAGCTATTAAAAATATAATAGGTTGCTTGAACAAGCACAAACGTTTGAGATCCAACAAATATTTGGGGCAGGGTTGAAAGACAAGGTTCACCCCCAACACAAGGCCGCTTCTTCAAGACTGAGGAGAGGTGGTTGTTTTATCTACTGTACTAAAACCATCAGAGAGTCAAGCAAAATGAAAAAAAAAAACAAAACAGAGGAATATGTTCTAAATGAAAGATCAAGATAAAACTTCAGAAAAAAACCTGAATGAAACAGATAATTTACCTAAAGAGTTCAAAGTAATTGTCATAAAGGTGTTCATCAAACTGGGAAGAAGAATTGATGGACATAGTGAAAACTTCAACAAAGAGATGGAAAAATGTAAGAAAGTACCAAACAGAAGTCACAGAGCTAAAGAATATAATAATTGAACTGAAAAAGACACTAGAGGGGTTCAGCAGCAGACTAGATGAATCAGAAGAAAGGATCAGGCAATTGAAAGATGAGGCAGTAGAACTCATTCAATCAAGGTGGTAAAAAGAAAAAATGTGAAGACAGCTTAAGGGATTTATAGGACAACATTACATGGACTAACACTTGCATTACAGAGTTTCCAGAAAGAGAGAGAGGAAAAGGTGCAGAAATCTTGTTTGAAGAAATAATGGCTGAAAATTTCCCTAACCTGGGGAAGGAAACCAACATCCACTTGCAGGAAGCCCGGGAAGTTCCAGACAACATGAACCCAAAGAGACTCATACCAAGACACATTATAATTAAAATGTCAAAATTTAAAGAGGAGAGAATATTGAAAGCAGTAAAGGAAAAGAACTTACTATGTACAAGGAATTCCCATAAGAATATCAGTAGATTTTTCAGCAGAAACTTTGCAGACCAGAAAGAAGTGGCATGATACATTCAAAGTGATGAAAGAAAAAAATTCCAATCAAAAATACTCTACCCAGCAAAGTTATCATTCAGAACTGAAGAAGAGAGATTATGAGACAAGCAAAAGCTAGAGAAGTTCACCATCACTAAATAGCCTTTATAGGATATGTCAAAGGGACATCTTTAGGCTGAAAAGAAGGGCAATGATTGGAAATAAGAAAACATACAAAACAATAGATCTCACTACAAAAGTAAATACACAGTAAATGTAGTGGATTAATCACTTGAGATACACAAGTAAAATGTGACATCAAAAATACAAAATATGGAAGGAGGGAGAGTAAAAACACTGAGTTTTAGAGTGGGATCAGTCTTAAGTTGTTATTAACTGATAACAGACTATTAGAGATACAGGTTGTTATATATAAGCCTCATGGTAACCATAAAGCAAAAATCTGTAACAAATACACAACCAATAAAGAGAAAAGAATGTAAATATACCACTAAAGGAGGTCATCAAACCACAAAGGAAGAGAGCAAGAGAAGAAAAAAGGAACAGAAGAACTATAAAAACAGGCAGTAAACAATAAAATGGCAATAAGGATATACCTATCAATAATTACTTTAAATGTAAATGGACTAAATTCTGCTGTCAAAAAAACATAAAGTAGCTGAATGGAGAAGGCTTTCTGTAACAGTTTAGAGATATTTCTGTAATAGGCTCATATAATACAGATTATGAAACTGTTCTTCAATGATGGCCACTTGACTTGATACAAGTTACAATTTATTCATTCTGCAACTGCTCACATCAGTATTTGTCTAATTCCTGGTCTCTGGAGGTTATAGTCATCAAGGAAAAAAATTATAAAGTACCTCAAGAAAATGACTATTTTCCAAAAACTGCATGCCTCAACCTGAATTGGATCAACTAGAACTCTGGTAATACACTGTGTTTGAATGTTTAAAAACCCACAGAATGATTTAACAGAAAAAGACATTATTCCTCTATATTGGATTTGAGCAGAGCAAAAAAATACACCATATGAGATTCTGATCTGCAGGGTGAGTACGATTAATAATTCATTAACAAAAAACTACAAATAAATCATTTAAATCTGTGATTTGTGAGAAACACTTAATAGGCCTATCAGCCACAGTCTCACTACCCTGTGCTATTTTCCACCTTCACCTTCTCTCCCAGTGAAGAATGATGAGATAATAGAGGTAAGACAGGACATGTTTCAGAACCATCTAGAAATGAAAACTTCATCAAATACAATACTGTAAATTAAGTTATATAACCAGGAATAAAAATGACTTCTAACAAAAGCAATACCTGTTGAGAAGAACTTATAAATTATGCTAGCCTCAACTTCTGCTTCAAGCAGAACAGTGTATTAATTGCTCTAGTAACTACAATCTTAGATAAATTTCAATACATATGATTTTTAATGCAGTGCTAGCTTCCTAAGCAGTAACTCCAATGATCAATGAAGATGAGAGACAAAAACAATATTTAACCAAATAAATGAGAGCTGACAGCAAAACAACAATAACAACAAATTTAAAAATCAGAGTTACCTTGTATGCAAATACCGATAAGCGTTCTTGAATACTTAGGTATAAGCCTTGGGCATGTTGCATAGTGGGGCAGTAAATTCTGAGACTCTCACTGAGGTAGATTATCTAAGGGGCTAACAATATCCCAAATCCCTAATATGCCTTAACCTCTGATATGAAAAAACAAATACTCGCCAAATAGAAGAAACCCTCAATAAGTATTGTTTTTTAACTTTAATGCATGTATTGAATCTATAATTTATTGAGCACTTACAGATTTTTTTCATTATCTCATGTAATAACACAAACAAAAACACTACAAAATGGGAACAATTATTCCCATTTTATAGATGAGGAAACTGAGATACAAAAAGTTTAAGTAACTTTTTAGATATCCAAAGACACAAAGCTAATAACTAGTACAGGTGGGATTTAAGCTCAGACAGCCTAATTTCAAAGCAATATCCTTAACTATCACTTATTCTGCTCCTTGTACTCATGCAAATGATAATTATAATAAACATTTTTATGTGCTTGTGTGCCTAGCACTGTTTTAACCCATTTAGACGTACTGACTAATTTAATTCTCACAAAAACCCAATGAAGGGCGCCTGGGTGGCTCAGTCGGTTGAGCGACTGCTTTCGGCTCAGGTCATGATCCTGGAGTCCCTGGATCGAGTCCCGCGTCGGGCTCCCTGCTCAGCGGGGAGTCTGCTTCTCCCTCTGACCCTCCCCCCTCTTGTGTGCTCTCTCTCTCTATCACTCTTTCTCTCAAATAAATAAAATCTTTAAAAAAAAAAAAACCCAATGAAGTTTACAGATGAGGAAACTGAGGCAAGGAGAGGATGGGCTCTGAAGCCGAGGACTCTTACTTCTGAGCTTATGCTCATAACCACCTCACCATTCTGCTTCATGAATACTGGTTCATTTAATCCATTGATCAACTCTCTAAGGGAGTTTCTATCCCTGTGCTACATAGTTGATCCCTACAGAGCAAGGAAATAAAAGTGCATAAGAAGGCAAGAGGCTTCTGAGAGGTAGCAAACCAAGACCCCTTCCTCAACTCCCTCAATAGTGAAGTTAGGGAAATGTGTTCAGGGACATGTTTCCACAGCAATCCAGGAGACCTCCTGACAGTAGCTTAGTGGCAGGAATGTAAAACGAGATCTCTGAAATAAAAATATATGCACTGAGGAAAAAAAGCACTTAGGCTGGCGACCTGTGCCCCACACCACGATCTGAGGGCTTGTGGAGAAAGAAAGCTCAATTCAGCAGAACATATAACTACTGCACGGTGTGCTTCTGGACCAGCTGCTGTACTTTAGGGACAATATAGTGGAGTCTAGGTTTATGAACCAAAAAAGAGTTGGAATCTGTAGGCAAAGGCAGGTGCCTCTCACTACCACCTCCAAAAAAAACCTCCCACTTTCTACTCCCTGATCTCTGGAACCTTCACACATATGGCCTTCTTTATTTTATTATCTATCATTTATTATCTTTTTGTTGTATTACATGGCCAAAGAGACTTCCAGATGTGTCAATACAAAAAAATTTTGGAAAAATACTAGTCACAAGACTGCAAGGAACCAAAATTGATGTGATGGCCTTAAGGGTTTCTCAGCTAGCCCTGCTAATCTGCAGAAGATGAATTTAGAAAATTCAGCCTAATTACTGAGGATGTTCAAGTTCAAGGCAAAAACGACCTAACTTTCATGGCATGGATCATGACAAAGGTGCTCCATGGCCCAAAAAATGGCAGATGATGACTAAAGCTCATGTTGATGTCAAAACTACAGCTGGTTATTTGCTTAAATTGGGGTTAGTGTTACTTAAAAAAACACCACAGTCAGATTCAGAAGACCTCTTAGGCTCAGCACCAAATCCAGAAGATGGAAATCATGACCTGAGAGATGCAGACAAATGACTTCATTCCAGATAGCACTGGGAAAGATATAGAAAAGGCTGGCCAATCTAGCCTCTCCCCTATGCTGTCATTATAAAGGTAAAAATGCTGAAGAAGCCCTGGGTGAATTGGTAAAACTCAGGGAGCTTCCCAGTGAAAGTAATGGTTCTGGAAAAGCTATTGGGGATAGGACAGGTGTTAAAGCTGAATGAGCTAAAAGATATGAGACACCGGTCAAGAATCTGCTTAAAATTCAGAATTTAATGGTGATAGACAAGAAACCTTATTTACAAAAATTTTTTTCTTTTAATAATGTGACTAGGTTTGTAATTATGAGATTGTAAAGCAAGTCAAATAATTTCAAATGTGTAATGGGAACTCATTATTAAAACAACTCTACTGTTGAGATATCTATAAATTCAGTTTCTCATACATAAAACTTACTTAAAATGAGGTAAAACTGAACATTGAATCAAATGTCTATTTTTTTCAATTGGGCAGCAAGTTTGAAGAACCTATGCTGGCCAACCTAAGTCACACCCAAACTTTGAGAAGTCTTAGAATTAACCCAGCCTCCCATAGACATACTAGGAAAATGGTGGAAAAACCCTGGACCTTTCAGTGGCATTCACCACACAAATCAGGATGGAAGTTGTATCTGGTAATTCTCCATTTTACGCCAATCACTGTGCTTGGGCCTCTATAAACTTCATCTCATTTAATCCTCACAACTCAGCAAGACAGGCATTGCTATTCCCATTTTTGCAATCAAAACATTAAGATTTAGAGAAGTTAAGAAATTTGCCCAAGGTGACCCAGGTGATGAGAGACAGAGCTCTTATTCAAAACCTGGTCCATCTCCCTAAGATGCCTTATCCTCATTCTTATGCAAAGTACTTTAGTAGAAATCCTGAAAGGCTATGTATGAGGGGGCAATATTATTCCATCAATTGATTCACCTATCTTTCTGCTATCCTTTCTCCTTTTCACTTCATTGCCTATATGTCTCTCCCTGGATTTCAGTATATAGTCCCATAAAAAAAAAGAAAAAAATATTTTATAAAAGTACTTTTGTTACACCATCTTCAGAACAATTCATCACAAATACTGGCATTCTTTCTTTTATTATCTTTTGATTAGATTATGTATACCTTCAAAATCTTCTTAAATGAATGAATTCTCAAAACTATCTTTTAGAGATAGAGAATAATAGAAATTAGGTTAAATCCTTAAATCCAGTAGTTTGTACTAACCATCCTCTTCGTCTTCTTTCTCAGCTGTCCTGTCTCTTCTCTCCTGTCTTTACTGCACGTACATTACCGGCACTATTCAGAGATATCAGAATAAACTCATATTTAGCTTAATAAAGGTATGAATGGTTACATATGAAAATATTTACAGACATTTGTATCTACATGGAATTGTATACACACACACTTCCTTGCTCTCAGTTCAAAGGGCACAGAAGCAATAACACCCAAATAACAATGAATACATAAAAGGAACTTAGAGAAATGGCTAATTCTAGAATTGGGGCAGGAAATATGAAAGATAACTCTAGAGCATTTCTGCAGTGCCGGAAAGTAAGGAAATGCTTAAAAAAAAACAACCCACAATGATGGAAGTATGTCAAAAGGACATAAGGGTCAACTAAAAGAGATTCCAGTGTCCAAGCCTGAACAATTTATGCAACAAAATAAAGTATATTGGATTACAGCCCAAGGTATAAAGTATCCATGAGTCATACAGATGTAAATACATGATAGAATAAATACATGGAGAATAGACAAATCTCTCACACAGAAGAATTAAAAATAATTTATGTAGATATTTGTCTTTAAAGAGGTGGAGCATTACTTCCACACCTTAAGTAAGGGCTGCACTGAGACTCGTTTCCAAAAAGTACAGCACAGAAGAGGGGTGACAAAAGAGTAACTTGACTGCGGAGAAACCGAACACTTAGGATCAAAGTCAACATGGGCAGTGATAAGTTGTGTGGACAGTAGGTACATCTGACATATGTAATGAAAATGGTCTTTGTAGCCTTCCTCCCAAAAAACCATAACCCCTGTTCATGAGAAAAACATCAGATAAGTCCCAACGAAGGAACTTTCTACAAAGTATCTGCCCAGTGTTCTTCACATCTAGGAGAGTCATGAGAATCAAGGAAGGTCTGAGAAACTGTCATGATCTAAAAGAACCTAGGTAACATGATGATTAAATGTAATGTAATATCTTAAACAGGACCCTGGAAGAGCAAAACGGTCATTAGGTAAAACTAATGAAATCTGGATAAAGTATGAGGTTTAGTTAAAAATAATGTATAAATATCAGTTCATTAATTCAGCAAAAGCACCATACTAACAAAGGATAGGGAAAACTGGGTGTGGGGAATACAGAATTCTCTGTACTATCTTTGCAATTTTTCTATAAATCTAAAAGTATTCTAAAAAAAAAGTTTAATATTTTAAAAAGACAACTGGTAACTCCTAGAAAAGAGGATTTATCAGAAATATAATTACAGTATGCTACTTATATTTCTGTAGTAAACCAAAGTTACAGAGTCACAATAATGTAAGTAGTGATTATAAAATTCATAAGTAATAGATTTATATTGTGATGGTGGAAGTAGGTATATGAAGCTTAGAGTAAAGCATGAAAAGATAAATCCATATTTATCACTAATCCCTCATTTTCTATAGCCGTAATAGATATTGTCTAAAATTAGTAAGAAATAACCACATAAACGTATTACTTAATGTTTGAAGGTGAAAATTTCCTGAGAGTGAAGTGTTTGCTCTATGGAACAAGATAATGGTAGGTAAGACAGCTTGGACACTGTGCTTTTTGTATTATAATCCTGAAACTACTTGATTTATTTAAAAACAAACAAACAAACAAAAAACTTTGGGCACCTGTTGCTTTCATAATTTTTAAAGTAAAGATAAAAATTTTAAAAAGAAAAAGAAAAAAATGAGTTCAGCAAATTGATTTATGACCTACAGCAAGATTAAATAATTTGCTATTAAGTAGCAGAATCAGAATTAGAAACCAGTCTGCATCAGTTCAGAGTCCATGTGCTTGACTTCGCTAAACTTTTTCATGTGGCTGAGTAGATAAAATAGTATCACTGTGCTATAGGAAACAATTAATGAACTACAGGTATTGTTATAACTAAATGCCGATGTAATTCTTCTTTTATTTGAAGAACTTCTTGCTGAAAAGGAATCAGTTACTCTTAACTCTCCTGCCTTCCACCTATTTTTTCCCAGTTAAATGTTAACATAAAGAAGACCATTCATTAACTGATAAAGTTACTGGTATGGAGGACCACCCATAAAGGAATGAATTTGAGAATTCTGATGTTATTTAACAGGACTTTTGTCAACCACTCCAGAAATGTGTGTAGTTGACACAGTACACATCAAATTATCTTTTCTCAAAGAAAATCTTGTAGCTAATTTTATTAAACAACAGATTGAGCATGGAATTGTTAATTTCAATTTTAAAATGGGAATCATCTCTGCCCAAATCTATCTTGCTTATACAAGCAATCTGTAGTTTATAGAGATTTATTACTGACAACTTAGAAGTTGAATAACAAGGTTTTATCTGCTCTTTTCTCTTCCATTTACAGTTGATCAAAAATTAAACAGAATTACCACATGACCCAGAAATGTCACTTCTGGGAATATACCCAAAAGAACTAAAACTAGGGACTCAGACAGATATTTCTACACCCATTTTCACAGTAGCATTATTCACAATAGCCAAAAGGTGGAAGCACCCCAAGTGCTGATTGAAAGATGAATGGATAAGCAAAATGTGGTATGTGTACACAATACACAGACGTACATAAAACAGAGTATTATTCAGCCTTTTTAAAAAGCAAATTCTGACATATGCTACAACATGTATGAACCTCAAGAGCATTACGATAACTGGAATAAACCACTCACAAAAGACAAATACTGTATGATTCCATGTATATACAGTATCTAGAGTCGTCAAATTCAAAGAGACAGAAAGTGAATGATGGTTGCCAGGGGCTGGGGGTGGGGGTGGGAATGAATGGGAAGTTATTATTTAATGGGTACAGTTTCAGTTATGCAAAATGAAAAGAGTTCTGGAGAGATGCTGGTGATGATAGCACAATATTATGAAAGTACTTAATACTACTGAACTGTAACATTTAAAATGTAAATTTCATGTTGTCTATTTTACCATAATTGAAAAAAATTTTTTTTAATTCCAACTTTCCAAGTTAAGTGATCCTTTAGTAAACTGGTTAACCCTAATTTCTCTGCAATCACTTAACATAGCTGAAATCGCCCTTTTGCTAGAAACAAATTAGAATTAGAAATTAGGGGAAAATATGTTTACCTTTTGGGGTTTTAAAAAATCACTGAAGGACTAAAGGAAAAAAAAAAAGCCTGTGGCTCTGGTATGACAAGATCTCTAAATAGAAGTAATTGATTGCTTTATAGTTTAAAGAACAGATGAAGGGAAGACTCAAATTCATTTGAGGTTTTTCCATGTGGACAACAACAAATTCTTCATCTGGAGATAAGACTGCACTTCAACATTGGTAACAGTCATATGAGGGCTCCTAGTGAGGAGGGCTCCTGAATGATAGTTTGCAAAGTCTATGTGGGTATGTAGCAGAAAAGGTGGGTGGATATGGGGATCACCTCTAAAAAAATCAACGCAGAAAGTGAAACCCTAAATTGGTGATTCTCAAAGAGTAACACCTAGACCTGAAGTGGTTCTCAAAGGACAGCCCAAGAAAGAGCAGTGTCAGCATCATGGAAAGCTTGTTAGAAACACAAATCCCTGGACCCACCTCAGACCTCAGGGCACCGGGCCCAACAATTTGTGTCTTAACAAGCTCTCCCTGCACGTGATTCTTTTTATTTATTTAAATTCAGTTAATTAACATATGATGTATTCTTTGTTTCAGGGGCACAGGGCTGTGATTCCTGCACATGATTTGGATGCACACTAATGAAGAGCCACTCCTTTAAACTACACTAAGTGACACATTACCACCAAAAGCTGTATTTTAAGTCTCCAGTTCTCCACACTGGCTGCGCATCAGCATCACTAGAAATTTCTCAGGTTGGGTCCCAGCTCGCAGAGTCTGATTTAAAGATTTTATTTATTTGAGAGAGCGAGCGAGCGAGCACAAGGGGCAGGGAGCAGAGGGAGAGGGAGAAGCAAACTCCCACTGAGCAGGGAGCCCAATGCGGGGCTCTATACCAGGACCCTGAGATCTTGACCTGAGCTGAAGGCAGACGCTTAACTGACAGTCAACCAGGCGCCCCCTCACGGAATCCTACTTAATAGATTTTGCTTATTTGTTAGTTTAGATTCCTATTAGTCCAATGTTAAATCAATGTCATGTCTTTAAATGATTTTATAATCTCAAAACAGGGTTAAAAATTTAGGAAAGAAAAACAGTGTATGAATGTTTTAAGTCTAAAAATACTCACCTTCCTGCCCAATAAAAATATATTTATAATGAAAACAACCATTAGAGTTAGCTATTACTTAGGGAAATTTTAAAGTTGAAATTAGTAACACAGGACTATGGTAAAACGACAGGTTTAGACAAGTCCACCGAAAGAAAGAGGATACAAAATTATTTTTTCCATACATAAATTTTGAAATATGTAAGTTATAACATAGAGTGGTAAGAAAACGGACTTTGCAACTCAGGGACACCTGGGTGAGAGTTTTTGTCTCTGTCATCTATCAGCTCGGACATTTTGGTTAATTTATTTTTTCTTTCCTAAGCCTCCATGTCTCCTTTGTAAAAGAGTCAGTATCATGAGCCTACATCAAAGAGATGGAAGCACTAAACAAAGCACGTAAAGCACTTAGCACAGTCAATGGCACACAGCTTATACTCCCTAAGTGCAGACTGCTTCCTAAGAAGAAAATCATGCTAAAATGAAAATATAGTAACAGAACAATGAATACATTCTAGGAGTCTGGTAAAATTTCTTTCTGATATTCTAAGCTAAGGGAAAAAAAAGTATTAAGACAATAACAACACTGTGAATGTAGGGGGAAGTTCTCCACAGCTTATGTGTAAGAAGCAAATACAGTTAGATACAGACATTGTATCCACCCCCCTTACCCTATCCCTGGAAGCAATCAGCTGTTCACTCAGTCTCTCTTTAGAAAAGTGCTTCCCAAGAGTTATAACTCATGCCCATCTTGTTTGCTAGACAACATTCGAATGTGGATAAGATCATATTCTTAATTTCTTAAATTAATCACAAATAATGAAAAGAAATTCCCATCTGAGTATCTGTAATGTTAGATGCACATGTACTTCTGATTTTTCAAGTCTGCAGCAGTGGGTCATTAATCAGTTTACTTATTCATAAGGAAGATGAGTCAAATCTTCTAATGAGCAAATGGACATGTGTACCCCACTATTCATTTATTTTCTTTTTTGCTAAACCTGACTCAATATAAGAATTTCTTGAAACTACTGACCCACTCCCATCCCTCCCACATGGCTGAGAAGTGGCCAGTGAGCAGGTTCACAAGGACATTTGCTATTAGAAACAGCTGACAGAATTGCCGGTAATTTTCACTTTCTTAATAATTCAGGTTATTCTTCAAACTTTCTATAATAAGTACGTGTTACTTTTAAAATGTGAAAATTTTAAGCATAGGGCTTAATTGATAACAAAAAGTCAACAGACAGTTCATGAATAAATGAAAATAGAAGAATAAATGTTCTGAAGCTTACTAAGTTCTTTTGACTAAAAAAAAATAAAAGCATACAAAATTAACTATGATTGTCTACACAAAACTATTTTATCTACAATTATGCCTGAAAGCAATTGAAAGTTTTTTTTAAAGCATTATTAAAATTAAGCATACCTCCAGAAAGGAGACTGACATGATTTTTAAATGATGGTGGGGAAGAGATCACCTTAACATATAGCATGTTGAAAGTGTATATGGTTCTAAAGAGGTAAGCTGGGCTTTGAATCCTTCGCTCCACTACTTCCTCACAGGGTAATGGGGAATGTTATTTAACTTCTCTATCAATTTTTACAACTATAAAATGAGAATATCAGTTTCTTAAGCTTGCTATAAGAATTAAAGGAAAGGCCCCTGGGTGGCTCAGTTGGTTAAGCATCTGACTCTTGATCTCAGCATCATGAGTTCAAGCCCCGTGTTGGGCTCCATGCTGGGCAGGGAGCTTACTTAAAAAAAAAAAAAAAAAAAATTTAAAGGGAAAAAACATGGGTACAACTCCTCACATACAGAAGCCATTAAATGAGGGTGGTATAATTATTCAAGCGAAGAAACACTGTACAAATAAGGAAGATAGGAGGGAGGTGATCAGCCTTAAAGTTTTCTACCATACAAGTGAGCCTTACCTAGTTTACATTTATAACACACAAGGGGATTTACAGGAAAACTTAGATTTTTAAATCTAAGCCTTTTCTACTTGTTAGGTAATTAAAGAGTATCCAAAGATCTAAAGTGTTATATCAACATAGTTATAATTCTAAAAGAAGTAGTCACTCAAAACATTTCAAGAAAGTATTTTAATAAATTTTTTTTAATTTTAGAATAAATATACTAACATACCTGCTAAAATAATTCCTTACAAAGATAACACATTTTGTTCTTTCAAACTTTGTTACAAAAGTAGAAGCAATAGAGGAACCAAAAGGATTTTACTAAGGTAGCAGAAGCAGGAAAGGTTGCAGAGGAAGCTCCAGGGGAAAAATACTAAATATTAAGAGTATAGAGAAAAGAATTAATCCTTCACATCAGATGGTGACATCTAAGATACCTTCAATGTCAAAAGGTTTGAGTCTATGACTTTTGTCCTACATACTATGTAGTTTAGAAAGAACCTACCATGGAAACGAATGAACCAAGACCTCCCTGCAATGCTAGGATATGGATGGTCTGGATTCTACTTCTAGGACCTTAAAGGAGAAACATATGTACAAGAGTCATTACACACTGAGAGCAAAAACTTAATGCCCACTGACAGAGGAACAGATAAATAAAATGTGATGTATTTGTACCTGGAATATCATATAGCAGCTAAAGGGATGACCTAGATTTATATAAGATCTGATTCAAATGACTCAACTCGACAACAGAAAGCAAACAAGTAACGAAATAATACTTGCAGTATGATACCACAACTCTAGAAAATCTGTCCAGGTGTGTGTGTGTGTGTGTGTGTGTGTGTGTGTGTGTGTGTGTGTGTGTGTGTGTGTGTGTGTGTGTGTGTGTGTGTGTGTGTGTGTGTGTGTGTGTGTGTGTGTGTGTGTGTGTGTGTGTGTGTAAGGATACATTCCAAGTCCATACGACATGGACAAAGTGGAATTTAGCTTTATGTGTAATGATCTAAGCTTTTAAAAGGAGGCAGTACTTATCTATTACTTGTTGAGCTACTTTAAAAAGAAAGAAGAAAGCATGATGTCTTCTATTATAAATGTTGAATCCTTTCTTTTACTAGCCAGGTAAGATGTCTATGGCTATAAATTGTTGGGATACTATCTGCAAAAATGTGACAGAAAATGGAAAATAAATACTTAAAAAGTATTTATGAATGTTAACAAAAAATGGCAAGAGTTAATTTATACTAAAGGGGTAGCCACTTTTTTTTTTTTTTTTTTTTTTAACAAGGTCAGGATTGAAAGCTTCAGAAGTCAGCTCCAAGTCTGACTCAGGGACAAGATAATACCATACTAAAATCATCCAGGCTGACAAATGTCTCTCACTTCAGCTCTAACAGAATTGTGAAATTAAGTGATTTAGCTACACTTGTGATATTTTCTACTTATACTTATTTAATTCTGAAAGACTGTGACACATTACCTCTAATCTATAGAGCCACGTGGAAAATTCAAGGGAGAAAATATATGAACTAAAAAGGAAGCAAATTACTCTTCAACACTTCAGTACTGAATCTGGCAAGAGACAGACCTTATGTTGGTGTTTGTGGAATCAAGAACTAAAGGAGTATCTTCTTAAGATATAAGGTGGTGTTAAGCAGGGAAAATTATTCATAGACTTCACTGAGCTGAGAACTGTTTGGCTCCACATGTGACAAAAGCAGAATATCTAATTATGATTTTTTTAGTTTCTCATAAGGAAAATACAGTAGAAGCCCTGCTGTCTGATGCACGGATTATTGGGAAAGTCCTCTAAAGTTACATCCCTGAGTCCAACAATTTGTATCATCCTAAAATATATAAAGAGTATCCACTCTGCAGCACTGTAATGTAGGACACAACCTTTTCTCGGAGCATGAATCAGCTAGCTCAAGCATTGTCGCTCTTGCAAAAACCACAGATGTAATTGTCTATAATCTCCATAAGGAACAGTGAAAACTTAAGAGAGTTATGCAAATTCAACACAGAATCTAATTTTAACGATCTCTCCCAAATCCTTTAGAGTCATCTTGCATATAGTTAATTCAAGAGCAACTTTCTTTAGGGACACCTTTACTGAATCTTTCCAAAACCTGCAACTTAGATTTTCACTGAAATCTCTTTCCTTCTTTAGTATTTTTCTTTTCCTAAAGTTCTGTAATAGTTGATTATTACAGCAACCAGCACACTAGCATCAACAGACTTGGGAACAAACTCAAATGACTTGGTAAACCGACAGCACAACAGGTATCAGACGTACAAGGGTGTCATGGAAAGTCATCCATCACCTGTGAATGTGATCTGCTTCAGAGGTTTTAAGAAGATACGGGGACTGCCAGTTAATTGGGTGTGAGAAGTGGAAGTGCCTTAGGAAAGTATCTCTGCGCTGAACCTCGTGCAAATGTTAGATTATATTTAGAAATCACCAGATCTGTTCTTCAGTCTGTATACGATAAGGAATACAACAACCTAAGATCCAGACTGCACCCACTGGTTCAACAACCCTGAGTAACTTCCCCGGGCCAGTACCAAGTGTTGGAGACACAAATAATGGGTTATGCAGGATTTCTCAACAATAGCACTGTTGAAGATTAGGACCCTCAAATTCTTTGTTGTGGGGGGGGGGGATATCCCGTGCATTTGTAGGATTAAACATCCTATTACCCTCTACATGCCAGGTGCACCTTCCCCTGGGCTGGGACAATGAACAGTGTCTTCGGACATTGGTGAATGTCCACTAGGGGGCAAAATTGCTCCTGGTTGAGAACCACTGAGTTAGAACAGAGCCGGGGCTTTCAGTACCCAGTAAACTTTGTTGGGACTCAATAGAATTTCATATGTTTGGATCCATAAGGATCTCTGTTGCCTTGACTGAAATTCAGAGAAGTAACCTGTTAATTGCCAGAACTGGCTACACGATTCATAGGGCCAAGGCCATAATGAAAATGTGGGCCCCTCATTCAAAAATCATTAAGAATTTCAAGACGGTGACAGCAGAGCATTAAGCCAAGCATAGGACCCTGAGCTACTACAGAAGGTACACATCCATAAAGCCACCCTGCCAATGGTACCTAGTCATAAGCAGGGGAGGAATACTAATAACCTGAGGTTCCAGGTACTCTTGTTACTAAATTCAGAGTCACTTTAATACCTATTACATCTCAATGAGTCAAGAGGTCTTAATATTTCATATTCTTTATCACATTTTTTCACCAATAGTCCCTATACATAGAAAAAATGTGGCACATAATAGTGAATTAACTTTTCACCTCCATTTTTAAAAAATCAGATTTTCAACACAAACCTACTAAATTAGATTGACAGTTCAAATTATAGGACCATGAAATCATTTGTGCTCTATTAAAAACAAAACCATGAGGAGTTTATTATGGTTTATTAGTAGCATCTGTCTCCTGTCTTGAATGCTAAAGAAGATATTAATGATGTTCTTTTGCCATTTGGGAACAGACACTCTTTCCTCAAAAATTATCTTTGACAATGGATTCTTTAAATTATCCTTGCCATTTGGCAAGTTTTTTGATTCCAGGTGTGGAAATTAGCATTATGTTTATAGTATGATCAAGGGAGATATAACCACTTAGTATAAAATGTCAGAATGTGTGTGGCTTAAAGAAGTGATGTTTATATTTTTCTACTGCAGGTGTGTGACCAAAATGAACCTAAAATCTGACTCTACTATCATCAGTTTGGTCTTACCTGATAAAGATCACTAGGACATACCTGACTCTACCTTTATTTCTTTGCCTTTGCCTTTTGTAACATTCCCCCAAGTGTAAACAAGCAAGATAATGTGACAGATAAGGTTACTTCCAAACACAAGTAGCTGGTTACTACTTTGGTTCGGTAATGTTCAAAGGAACAAATCACAAGCTTCCCAACAAGGGTTTGGAATCGAATTTTACAATCCCAGAACAGAGTGCCCCAGTCTCTTCAGCTGTGGAAGACAGTGCACCTCTAAAACGGAGGCTGAATGACAATGCTTTTAGGAGCATTTGCGGGGAAATGTCTGACAGAAGATGTCGCTTCTAATTCTGTGCTTCCCAGTTTCTAAGTTCAAAGGTGTTGGTAAGAAAAATTCCCTCTAAAGAGATTTCTACATTCCTTCAGACATATGGAGACACTATACCAAAATATGGAATGGCAGCTACAGTTAAAAAAAAAATTTTTTTTTAAACTTTTATCATCAAAAGAAATATACAAAGGATAGCTTCTAAGAAACTGTTTGCAAAGAGGGTAACAAAAGATAATATTATACGGAAACATGATGTTTAAAGGAAATACCTTCATGTTTTATGTTTAACCCTTATAAAATTAAGAAAACCCGTGAGAGTCTTCCTGAAATAGTTACAATGGTAGCTGTGTCTACCAAAACTTCTCTCTTCATAATTGCTACCTATATCCTTAAAGCCACCATCCGTTCCCACAGAAATTAAAGCAGGCAGCTCTCTAGACAAAAATACTGAATATAGCCAACACTTACCTCAGAAACCCTGTAGATTTGTGCAACTGCAAAGTATAAATCTTAAGAGACTGACTAGGAGGTTATTACAGATAAAGATGCTAATTCAACAATGAAAAATTACAAAAAGTTACCAGGAACCTTTACATCTTACAACTGCCTTCTGAGATAGCATTATCTCCATCTTAAAGATAAGACTGAGGTCAGCTATATATATATATATATATATATATATATATATATATATGTATTTTTTTAAGATTTTATTTATTTATTTGACAGAAAGAGACACAGTGAGAGAGGGAACACAAGCAGGGGGAGTGGGAGAGGGAGAAGCAGGCCTGCCGCTGAGCAGGAAGCCGGATGCAGGGCTCGATCCCAGGACACCGGGATCTTGACCTGAGCTGAAGGCAGATGCTCAACCAACTGAGCCACCCAGGCGCACCTGAGGTCAGCTATGTTAAGTGACTTACCCAAAGGCACACAGCATCACAGCCTGGCTTTGAACTCACTCAAGTCTGTCTTTTTGCAAAGCTGATCCCACTGTATTATGTAAAAACTCATTATCCTACACCTGTAACAGTAAGCCACTCAGACATTTTATTCACACATATAAATATATATAATTACATAACGAAAAATTGTAAATGAAAATAACATTGGACTATGGGCATGTTCTTTGGGGCTTACTTCACTCATGTATGAAACAAAGGATGAGGAATTCACTTTTAATGAGCTCTTAATGTCTCTAGCCCTAAAGCACCAGACACTGTACATACTCTGTCCCATTCATGCCTCATAACAATGGTGTGGAGCAGACTTCAGCACCTGAATTTACAGCCAGAGACTTAAAACTTAGGAAGAAAATTAAATAACTTGTTCATGGTTACACAGATAGCAATTAATCAGGCTTGTATTTAAACAGAAACAGTATCAAGAGAAAATGCAGGGGCGCCTGGGTGGCTCAGATGGTTAGGCATCTGCCTTTGGCTTGGGTCATGATCCCGGGGTCCTGGGATCGAGTCCCGCATCGGGTTCCCTGCTTGGCGGGGAGCCTGCTTCTCCCTCTGCTTTTCCCTCTGCTTCTCCCTCTGCTTCTCTCTCTGTCTCTCATGAATAAATAAAATCTTTAAAAAAAAAAAAAAGAAAATGCAGTCTACTGAGACATGAACATATACTATATATATATGAGGATATACATATATAGAACATATCTATACTCAAACATATAACACCAATTTCCCGTTTCCTTATTTAGGTGTTTGAGTGTATCTGTCTAGATTATAAAAGCTCCTGGAGACAGGAAACTTTGTTTTTAAAAACTTCATATAGGGGGCACCTGGGTGGCTCAGTCGGTTAAGCGTCTGCCTTTGGCTCAGGTCATGATCCCAGGGTCCTGGGATTGAGCCCCACATTGGGCTCCCTGCTCAGCACGGAGTCTGCTTCTCCCTCTCCCTCTGCTTCTACGCACTGCTTGTGCTCTCTCTCTCTCAAATAAATAAATAAAAAATCTTAAAAAAAACAAACTTCGTATATACTACATGGCACTTAATACCGTAACATGCAAGTAGTAAACTCCTGATAAACATGTGTCAAATAATGAATGAATATGCATGTCTGGCCCAGAGACAAGCAAAATTCACCAAAGAACTTATGTGGTGAGTATCTAATATACCAGTTAAGTGCAAAGTACAAAACGCTAACCTCTATGGAGATCTCTAGCTCTCACTAGTTTACCTAAGTAGGGAAACTGTTTCTCTCTTTCGTAAAAGGGGAAGATTCTACAACTCAGTAAACTAATACACCAAAACATCAAGTTGAGAAAAAAAATCCAAGAATTCCATAAAAAGACTCCATTTGAATAATTTAAAAATCAAGTGTTAGACTCATCCCAGTTTACAAAAGATATTCCTGAATTACCACCTTCCTATATAAAGTTATTAGCATACAACTGTACTAGATCCAGCCAATTTCTTTTTCAGAGATTATAACAATAAAAAATCTGATGCAAATGACTGTTTTGGGGAAGACTAATTTTCTAAGATAACTGAATTAAGTACTTGATAAAAACTCCAAAACTCTTAAGTAAATATCTTATAGGGAAACGTCTGAATTGCTACAGGTATAAATTAACAAGTAATGAAGCATACAAGAGAATCTTTAAAAGGGATATTTCTCACATTATTTATAAGTCTATTTAATACCTATAATTTATTCTCATCTGGGTACTTCAGAATATAACAAAAACTATACTTGTCCCATTCAAGAGAGGAAACAGTTTCCAATACAACTCATAGATTAAGTGTCTTAAAAAAAAAAAGTTAATCCTGGCATTATTTAAATGGTTAAACTCAATCTGTTCATTCACAACTTTAGAATCTCATCTCTTTAATAAAATTATGAATAAACTGAATAAAATAAAAATATCTCAGGCACAGATAAAAACACATAATGTCTACATTATTATGTAGTTCATGTAAAATCAAAGATAAATCAATATGACTAGTTTATAAATAGTGCACATATTCATATTTCTGACTCACTAGTGAAATATTAGGTTCCTCACCACCAGGAACAAACTTTACTCAATACTTACACCTGACATCAGATAATTAAACTAGACTGTTCTAAAAGGTGAGAAATCTATCTTCAGTTAAACAATTAGGCTAAATAAAATACTGCCTCTGAGTACGTTCTCTTAAACCCTAATGCACTACCACCCAAGTGGATAAGCATATTTTTAAATTACTGAGATCTAATTGATAGGCCATAAAATTCACCCTTTGAAAGTACCCAATTCAGTGGTTTAGTATATTCACAGGGTTGTGCAAAATCACCACTAATTACAGAATCTTTTCATTATCTTAAAATAGAAATCCCATACTCATTAGTTATCACTCCCCATTCAAGCCCCAGCCAAACACAGATCTACTGCCTGTCTCCACTGACTGGCCTATTCTGGACATTCAATTTAAATGGTATCCTACAACATGGAGCCCTTTTGTGCCTAGATGGTTTCTTTCCATCTAGCATAATCTTTTCATGGTTCATACATGTTGAACCACATATCAGTGTTTCATTCCTTTTGATGACTGAAAAATAGTTTACTGTATCGATATGCTACATTTAATTTACCCATTCACTGGGTGATGAATGTTTGGGTTATTTCCATTTTTTTGTACTACAGATAATAACGCTATGAACATTTGTATACAAGTTTGTATGTTTTTAATTCCCTTGGGTATGTATTGGGAGTGTCTATGGTATGCCTATGGTAACTTGATGTTTCACCTTTTGAGAAACAACCAAACTGGTTTCCATAGCAAATGAACCATTTTCTCCACATCCTCACCAACACTATCTTCTGGTTTTTTTGTTTTTAATTTTAGCCAAACTGCTGGTGGAATGGTTATCTCATTGTGGTTCTGATTTGCATTTCTCTTAATGATACTGAACACCTTATCCTGTGCTTATTGGCCATTTGTATATCTTATTTGGAAAAATGTCTATTTAAATCTTCTGCCTATTTTTTTAGTTTATTGTCTTTTTATTATCTAGCTATAATCATTCTGTACGCATTCTGGATATTAGACGATTTGCAAATATTTTCTCCCATTCTGTAGGTTGCCATCACATTTTTGGGATAGTATCCTTTGACACATAAAAGTTTTAAATTTTGATGAAGCCCAATTTATCTTTTTCTTTTGATGCCTGTGCTTTTGGCATCATTAAGAAATCGCTCCCAAATCTAATGTCTATACGATTTTCCCCTATGTTTTCTTCTAGAAGTTTTATAGTTTTAGCTCTTCAAGATCTTTAATCCTTTTCTTAAACTAATTTTTGAATATGGTATAAAGTAAGGGTCTGATTTCATTCATTGGTATAGAGATTATCCAGCTGTCCTAGCACCATTTCTTGAAAAGACTATTCATTCCCCCTTGAATGATCCTGACATCCTTATTAAAAATCAACTGACCCCGTGGATTTATGGGTTTATTTCCAGACTCTCATTTCCATTCCACCGATCTACAGGTCTAGCTTAATGCCAGTACCACAGTGTTTTTAATTACTGTGGCTTTGCAATAACTTTTCAGATCAGGAAGTGTTAAGTCCTCCAGCTTTGTTCTTTTTGAAGACTGTTTTGACTACTCTGGGTCCCTTGTACTTCAACATGACATTTAGGGTCAGCTTGTTAATTTCTGAGAAAAAGGCACCTATAATTTTCATGAGGACTGCACTGATTTTGTAAACCAATTGAGAAGTACTGCCATCATAATAATGGCATCTTAATGATTAGGTCTTCCAATCCACGAACATAGGGGCGTCTTTCCATTTATTTAGGTATACTTTAATTTCTTTCAGTGATATTTTGTTTTCAACGTATAAGTCTTATACTTCTCTACCATTAAGATCTGACACTTAAGGGCACCTGGGTGGCTCAGTCAGTTAAGCAACTGACTCTTGGTTTTGGCTTGGGTCATGATCTCAGAGTCCTGGGACTGAGCCCCACATTGCGCTCCATGCTCAGCACAGAGTCAACTGCTTGTCTCTCTCCCTCTGCTCCTCCTCTCATGCTTTCTCTCTCACATAAATAAAATCTTTTTTAAAAAAAAAGATCTGACATTTAAGAAGGGGCTAATACCTAAGCCTTCATTTAAAATATGTCAATAAAACCAAACCTTGTATTTAAAGAATAATCTGTAAACTATCCTTTATGAAAAGTAAAACACAAATACTAGGAGTCCTAAGATTTTCAGAGTTGGTAAAGTTCCATTTAATAGTTCTGTAAATATGCATTGAGAAGCCAGCACTAGGAAAGATGTATAGAACATAGTGCTTGTCCTGGAAGATTTACAGAGAAAGTATACGTGTGTGTGTGTACATGCATGTATGTGACAGATGACAGGACAAGAGGAATGGATTGACATTTAAAAAAAAAAAGATCCCAGGGGCACCTGGGTGGCTCAGTTGGTTAGGGGACTGCCTTTGGCTGGGGTCATGATCCTGGAGTCCCAGGACCGAGTCCCGCATTGGGCTCCCTGCTCAACAGGGAGTCTGCTTCTCCCTCTGACCCTCCCCCATCTTGTGCTCCCTCTCTCATTCTCTCTCAAATAAATAAATAAAATCTTTTAAAAACATTCAAAAAAGATCCCAGCACTGTGTCAGTAACACTTTTTTTTACTTTTTTTTAATATTTTATTTATCTGACAGAGAGAGACACAGCAAGAGAGGGAACACAAGCAGGGTGAGTGGAAGAGGGAGAAGCAGGGAGCCCAATGCGGGGCTCGATCCCAGGACCCTGGGATCACGACCTGAGCTGAAGGCAGATGCTTAACGACTGAGCCACCCAGGCGCCCCAACACTTACTGTCTTTTAATTTATGGAGAAACCAAAGCCCCAAATTGTTATGTCATATAAATAAGGTAACATGGTTAATTAGAACAATTTGCATTAATATTTAAGAGGAGGACACTTCAACACAATGTGAGTGTTACCCTTTAGCTTAGCTCCCTAGTTGCTGTTTATCACAGATTTTATCATTTAGTAGATATTAATATAATATTTTCAAGTGTAGTGCTAAGCTGCTAGAGAAATAATGAAAAACAAGACAGAAATCAGCCTGTCCTCATGTAGCTTGCAGTCTTTGCTTTTCTTTTTTGTCAATAAGAGGTAATTCTGATGTTGAAAATACTACCTTCCTAAAAGTTGTTCCTAGTTTTGTTGTAAAATACCCTCAATCCTTCTATCTCGTGGAGTCTCTTATAAGAGCAAGTCATGAAAACCAAGATCTCAATAGTGAGGTTTCTGGCCAGTGTCCCTGGGCAGCTTACTATTTCACTCAGCAGGCAGAGCTGCTAGGTCCCAATTTGCCCCTAGAATAAAATGAAAGGCAACCAGAGTTCTGAGTTCCGTATCATCTACGATTCTATTTCTTCTACTACTACCGGCACATATTTTTACCTGTCGGCACCTGTTTGGAGAATTACCAACAGTCCATGTTGTTTGGAATGGATATGACTAATAAGCCACCATAAACCCTGGTCACATGGACAGGTTCAGAGGTGGGCACATAAAGCAGACAGGCCAGTAAGAGCCTTCTCTGAAATTTCTGTGGGAGATATCAGGAAAGGAGTACTGTAGTGCCATTAGTGTTCCTAAGTAGTAAAATTTAAGGCAAAACTAGACATCTAATAGCCACTTTTGCTAACATACAGGGAAAGCCAAGCTGAGAATAAAGCCTACATGTTCATACACACAGACCAGAAGGAAGCTTATATAACTTACAGAAGCTACCCTGTCCCTCATTTTTAACTTCAAGCTACCTTGAGCTGTGTTTCCAAAATATAATCCAAAAGTGTCCTGATTAATGTGTGGCCTCCTAAAATTAAATTCCTCATTCAAATCACTAGTGAGCTTCAGGCACTTTGCCTGGGCTCTGGGTATATTAAGGTGAATAATGATTTAAATAATATAGACCATCTCCATGACCTGCCCTTCAACCACCTGTTTTGAAACTCATTTCCTTCTATTCTCCCCGCCTTCACTCCACACCAGCAGCACTGGCTTCGAACATACCAAGTACAATCTCACCTCGGGGATCTTCTCCCCGCCGGTCCCTCTCTTGCACCACTTACTAAAGACATGTGCATGACCCGCTCCCTCACTTCCTCAGGTGTGCTCAGAGGCTTCTTCATCAAAGAGGCCACTCCTTACCTTTCTAACCCCCAGGCACCTAACACTCTCTTCCCCCATCACTTTCCCATTCCCCATCACGCTTACCACTCCTTGGTATGTTATATATCCCTTTATTGTCTTCATTCTCTCACCACATGGAGGTATGTGAAGGCAGAGTCTGTGCTGTGGGAACTGCTGTAAATGCAGAAGTGAGAATGGAGTCTGGCATTTGTAAGTCCCTGATTTCTGTTAAACGAATAAATTAATGAATGTAATCAAATTTCTGTGGTCAATGGATACACAAGTTTGTCACTTACCATAGATTGTGTTATAATTTTATCAAATTTCCAAACTTCAAAATACACAGAAAATAGTAAACTAAGTAAAAGAGTCATCATTTCTCCACAGAAGTTAGTAAGAATTTTGACACCATATATCTTCTTGTAAACTATATTTTGTGAGATAATTATTAAATCTATCTGCCTCCTTTTGGAAAATGACTGTATGTCCTAAACTCACTTCTTTCAAGTTTTCAAGGGACACACTATGTTTTGAGTAATGAAATGTAATACACAAACCCTTCTCTCTTTCTTAAAATTGGATTTATTAACTATCCTTTGTTGTTTAAAGGAATCATTAAAAGAAATAAAAATGTATCACGTAATAGACTACCATCACTGATACAGACCACGAAAACTGCATGTTTTTTTGAAGATTTATTTGAGAGAGAGACACAGAGCAAGCATGGGTGCACACAAGTGAGCATGAGCAGGGGGAGGGGCGGAGGGAGAGGGAGAATCCTCAAGCAGACTCCCTGCTGAACGTGGAGCCCGACGTGGGGCTCCATCTCATGACCCTGAGACCATGATCTGAGCCAAGACAGGAGTAGGATGCCCAGCTGACTGAGCCACCCAGGTGCCCCAAAAACTGCATTCTTAACCAATGCCCTCACTTTGTGTATTTTCAGGGCTATATAACATTAACAGCTAACATTACTGAACACTATATATGATTTAATAAGAATTTAAGAATACAGATTCCCTCGTATCACTGTGTCTACACAACCACAATGTTGCCTGCCCTTATCTGTGCGTCATTTTTGTGACCACCCATCCTAGAACAGTCCCTCCTACTCCTCCCAAGAATAATTTCAATTTTTTTGACAGTAGTTGACAGTGCCTTATTTATTTCGTTAGTGGCTATATCTTTGAGGTAGAAATAAGCTCCTTCAGAATAAGGACCCTGTCCATTTTGTTCAGTATGAAAGGCTGTAGAGGATGCTGGTTAAGAGACCATTACCTAAAACAAATTCTGGTCCTGCCATTTATTAGCTACGTGATCTGATTAAGAACAGAGATTCCCTCATATCACTGTGTCTACACAACCCCACTGCTGTGTGGTCCCCCTGAGTCTGTTTCTTCACTTGTGAAATGGGGATCCTAATAGTATGTACCTCTGTTGCTGTGAGAGTTATATTGGTTAGACACAATATTTGGCACGTAAGAAGTGCCCAACAAATGTTAGCCATTATCCTTGTAAAACCCTGTATCCCAGCACCTAGCACAGTGCCTGACACACAGGTAAGCAGTCACACAATGCCTCTGGACGGACGAATTATCCTAGACTTCTAAACTCCACTCGAAGTTATTAACCGTCTCTCCCCTAGTACAGTTTATTGTCAATCAATAGTTTGATCAACTTTTATTTGAGAAAAACAAAACTTCTCTGATTTGAGTCAGAAAAAGGTTGAAAAATTCTCTTTGGGATTTCATTTTAACATGGCAGGACGTGTAAACAGATGTACTGATACTAGCCATGGAAGGGGGCACCGTTTTGATCAATTCCAACTATTAAAATGTGATCTGTTACAGTTCAAGAAAATGGAATAGCCTGTATTTCTGTATAAAAAATTATACTCTGTGCATGAAACTGTAATAAAATTAATTTTAAAGAAAATCTTGAAGCATGGAAATAAAATAATATTTTTCTTATGCAGAAATCTTAAAATTCACTGAAATACGGGATAATGAATGATTCACAATATGCATCTGAGTCAAGCAAGATTTGAGTTCTGACTTTTTGCCACTTACCAGGCAGGGAGACCATGTTTTCTGGGTCTCATTTTTCTCATCTCCCAAACAGTGTAATAATAATAGTAACTACGGGGGCGTCTGGGTGGCTCAGTCGTTAAGCATCTGCCTTCGGCCCAGGTCATGATCCCGGGGTCCTGGGATCGAGCCCCGCATCGGGCTCCCTGCTCAGCGGGAAGTCTGCTTCTCCCTCTCCCAGTCCCCCTGCTTGCGTTCCCTCTCTCGCTGTGTCTCTCTCTGTCAAACAAATAAATAAAATCTTAAAAAAATAGTAATAATAGTAACTACGTCAGAGTGGTGTTGTGGGACTGAAAGATACAATAATACCATATAAAGTCTATGCACAAAGTAAATGTAAATGCTCCTTAAATGATCATTTTTTATTGATTTCAAACAGCTGACAGATAAATTGAAAATTTTAAAAAAAGCATGACTGTTTTTCAAGCTTCCTCTTTAAAAGCAGTAAGACTTTAAATGATATTGTTCTCCCACTGCTGCCAGAAATGTCACCTGCATAGGTAAGTGGACTCATATTGTAAAACATACTTTTCAAAAAAACACTAAAGAGTTGAATGAACGTTCAATAAGACTATTAGGCAAGAAATAGAAAAATCTACAGAATTATTACATGAATGATGCTGACTATATTTCAGTAATTCTTATGAAATGACTAGAAAGACTGATAATAAGCTATTTCAAAAAGCAAAATTAAAACATTTTTCACAGAGTATTTCTGAGAAATATGAATTTTCCATGACTTCCTGAGGTGGATACATCTAAATACACACCAGCTAATGAGAACACCACAAACAAAACGAACACCAATCTAAGGTTCCAACTACAACTGTATGGTCAAGGCCTCCATTTGTTTTAAGACTACCAAAGCCATTGTAGCCATTGCCCGTGACATACGTTTGGATTTCATAAGGCTCACCTTTCATAATGGAAGACTTTACCACATTTGAGGTGTGCACAGCTGCAATATGGGCCTACTCTGAATTATAATCTATTCCCCATAATTATAAACAAAAACCTAATCTACTCTTTCTTAAGAGGTACTTCCCAGATTTAGACATTGGCGAAGGTCTGCTTTAAAATTCTAAAATAGTCATAAATCACATAATATTTTATAGCTTTTATATTTGAGATTACATTGTACTCATAAATGCTTTACCTCAAAATTACTTTTTTTATTTTATTTTTTTAGAGATTGTATTATTTATTTGAGAGAGAGAGAGCACGAGCAGGGGGAGGAGTAGAAGGAGAGGGAGAAGCAGACTCCCCGCTGAGCAGGGAGCCTGATGCAGGGCTCGATCCCAGGACCCTGAGATCATAACATGAGCCAAAATCGAGAGTCAGATGCTTAACTGACTGAACCACCCAGGCGCCCCCAAAATTAAGTTTTTAAATTAGGCGCAACACGTTAGAGACCAGGAAAAAGATATTAACTGCTGACACACAAATAAATTCCAGTCTTGATAAAATCCACAAAGACTATAAACATACCCATCTGCCCTTGGAAAGTAGGTCATTCAGCAATAATCATTTTGCACTGAATTACATCTCCTCCTCACCAACCACTTGGGGGGGTCCCTGGCTTCAGGATGACTGAATCCCACACAAGGAAGGCTTCCCGTGGTGTTGGCACTCCATTTCCTCCTCCAAATCTCAGAGATCAAAGGTCAGACATCATCATCCACTCCTCCCACAGGAGTAGAAAGGCAGCCAGAGAAACGCTGATTAAACACCTAGTGGATGTTAAGCAGGGACTGTATCTGGTGGTGAGGATGTAAAGGAACACTGTGTCATTAGTGGGACAGGAGTGTGAAAATCAAGTGCAGAGTGCCACAGAGAAGGAATCAAGTGCAGGTGCTGGGAGCAGGGAAGGAAGGCATGCTGCCCCTCGCTCTCAGAGGTAAGAGTTCTGAGGAAGGCTGGAGGGTGGGTCTTGTTTGCCTGCTCTAGGAAATGCCAGGTTTGCTCCCTCTTCTTTGAGCAGCTTCTCCTTATTGAACCTTCTACCTATTGCCAACAACCTGAATAAAATCATCTCCCTACTTGTTCAGTGCATTTTGTCTTCCATGAAAGGTATCATCTTGCTTTTACTGTCATCCAAGGAAAGGGAGCAACAATTTCTGTTCACATGTGAACACACACTTTTTTTTGGGCGGGGGAGGGCAACTGTTTTTGACAGGGCAGCCAGCCACAGTACGAGATGAGACACCTGGCTTCTACTGCCCCATCAGAGCAAAGGTGATTCCATATGTCGTGATGCTGTGGCCCAGCCTTTAAGAAAGCGATATGCTCCGAGCAGTGGTCTCATAAAAGCTCCTGCTTCAATCACCCAGGGGATTCTCTGCAATACTCCCTCTTAGGTTCTTTCTGTGACAACACACCACGTGCACACTTACACACATACAACAGACACATTTACATAATGCACTATCTGCACAGAAATCAAAGTGAAAATCATGTTGAAGAAGCTTCAAGGCAGATATTTTAAAAATAAACAAACAGTATCCCAAATTGGTCCTAAGAGAAAAACTGAAGCAACCGATAAAACAGACACAATGATTAAAGAAAGGGTCAACAAACTGTAGCCCACAGGCCACATTTAGTTGGCTTCCTATTTTTGTAAATAATAAAACCTAACAGTCACGAAAAAATAAGCTTTTGTGTTTTACTGGCACAAAGCCACACCCATTCCTTTACATACTATCACTGGCTTTCATGCTATAATGGCAGAGCAAAGGAGCTGCAAGCCACAAAGCCAAGCACTTATACTATCTGGCCCTTTCCAGAAAAAGTTCACCAACTCCCAGAATCAAGCATCAAAATTAATTCCTTTCTACTCAAAAGAGAAAAGCCCCAAACCTATTCTGTTAAAAAGCAAAATTAGAATAACCCTATAACTCTCTTCTCATTAGTTCTTTCAGATGAAACATTTTACCCACTTTGTAGACTTTGTACTTCTTGTGTGACACAATAAAATACCAGCATCTACTGGATGAAGCAGGCAGAAACATTTAAACATTTCTATTTCAGTCTTTTTTAAAAAAAAAAGGTCTTAAAAGTAAACAATGAACTGTGTTAAATTTGCTAATGGAGAATAGTATCAAAAGACCTTCTTAGTTCACAGAAAATTCCTAATATGCTACTAGTCCTCAAATTTAATACATTCTCTTTATGAGACAATTTTTACATTTTTCTTTGCAGAGTTCACTGCCTGGATGAAATAGGAAAGCTCAGGCAGGAACTGCCGACTCTACCACCTCAGCTCTCACCCACGTCATCTCCCCACCTGGGGAGGCAGGAGGCATGGTCCCTTGGGGTGCTTTTCTCCCCCAGAATGATGATGGAGTTCTGGCTCTAGCAAAATGAACTGGAAAGATGAATTGAAACAAGATTGTAAAGGAACTTATAACAAGTTAAGGAACTTGTTTCTGAGAAGGAGAGGGACTGATCCTGTGCATTGGGGTTGGAGGCCATAGGGTATGGAGACGGAGAGGGGAGATACCAGAACAAAGGGCAGCGTGGAAGGCACCATTACCCAGGCAGAGGGGTGAACACCACAGACCTAACCCAGGCAACGAGAGTGACAGTGGGGAAGAGAAACGGTTGCAAACCACACTCTTCTCGCGGTGGAAGCAACTGAACTAAATTAGTCAATTGACGGGCACCTGGGTGGCTCAGTTAGTTAAGCGACTGCCTTCAGCTCAGGTCATGATCCTCGCAGGTCCTGGGATTGAGTCCCACCTCCAGCTCCCCCTGCTCTGTGGGGAGCCTGCTTCTCCCTCTGCCTTTGCCTGCCACTCCCCCTGCTTGTGCTCTCTCTCTCTGTCAAATAAGTAAAATCTTTAAAAATAAGTAAGTCAGTTGACTTTGAAGGTTTACCTTCTTGTTTCTATTTTGTAGCTGTTTTGTATTCTTTCCTTTTAGAAAAGGAGGACATTCTTAAGGAAATCTGATAGGTTCTCAGCTCCCTATGAACAAGGATCACACCACCCTATGTCTTTTTTCAGTATCTACATCTAAACTACAGGGCACAGAGGTAGCATGAATCGAAGAGCTGGCCGGCTGGAGGGAGGACAGAGGGGCGAGGCCGCGGAGTGGGGCTCAGTTCCTGCCTCTCTCATTTCCTAGCTGTTCAACCTTGCCAGCTCTCCATTTTCTCAGCACAATATGGATCATAATGTGTAATTTTTAGGGCTGTTTTAACAATCAGAGAGACACAGAGACAGAGAGGGAATATGTGTGCGCACATGTACATTTACAAAAACTGGAATTCGGTAAAGAGTAATTGTTACTAGTATTTTCACACTAGTATTATTCAAATATGAATAATTAACATTCGGACAACCCTACCAAAGGTCTTTGCTTTTATAGAAAGTTGGTTTTGAAAGTCTCTGTCCACCCCCACCCTTTAGGCAAGAGCAGTTATTGGATTCAGTTCTCTAAAAAAAATTATTTTGAAGCTTTATTTTATTCTAAAAGATGTGCAATGGGAGTTATTTTTTTCAAGGAAATATCTTAAAAAGTTCAGGGAGGAAAAAACTATACTGAAAATGTGAGATGCTTACACTGCACTTTTATGTTGCTCTTGTTTCAGAAACCTAGCAATTTTCTCCTCAATCTAGCTTGCCAAGTATACATCTCCTTACTGAAGGTTACTACATTTCAAGCAATACAGATGCTGAGAAGTTAACTAAAATGCACATCTACGGTGTTTGGTAAGGTACTGATTAAAAACACTGCTTGGTGGGTAGACCAGAGGAGTTAGAGTGCCTACAGTAAGTGGTAAAGGAAGGAGAAAAATAATGTTATTTTATCACTTTATCTCCCAAATATAAAGTGAATTTAAAATATCTGAAAAAAAGGTAAGGTGATTTTTTTGGTTTTTTTAAGATTTATTTATTTGAGAGAGGGAGAGAGAGAGCTGGAGCAGGGGGAGGGGCAGAGAGAGAGAAGAGAGAATCTCAAGCAGACTTCCTGGTAAGCGAGGAGTCTAATGAGATCAGGACCTGAGCGGAAACCAAGAGTCGGATGCTTCACCCACTGCACCACCCAGGCGCCCCTTCCTTTGGTTTTTAAGAAACATACTAGAAGATCTCTCCTGACATGTGTAAACAGACAAGCTTCTTTAGATAGCACATGACATGGCTATTAGTATTCTGATTCTAGAGCCCATCAATGGAATTGTCCTGTTACCACTAAAAAGTCCCAACATTAAAGAGTGCTCATATGCCCTCCACCCTGAGATGGAAAAACTGGGTTTTCTTCGGATCTTCCTCTCACCTTCTCCAACGATGAGGTAACCGTTAAAGGGCACAGCAATTTGTCTTATCTCAAGGGGAAAAAAAAAAATATCCAGACTATGGTTTTATTTACAAAGCAGACTACCACCTGTGCTGAATGACGGATTCACTGTTTAGCTGGTAATGAACTTCCCTGAAGCAGCAACTAAGGAACTACATTCTTTTTGAAGTATCTACCTAGTTGGGTCTTTTACTCATGCTTGACTGTATTAAATACAGAGCATTAAAAAACAGGATGAAGTTCACAATGTGTTGGGGGACAAAGAAAACTCTGAGGCAGTCAAAATTCCTTCAGCATGGATGCTTTCTAAATGATACGGATTTAAGTACACTTTAGTGAGAAAGCAGAAAGACGAGCCTTCAAGGATTACCTATCAACTTATAAGACAATCTGGATTTTCAATATAAATCAAGGAAAATGGCTTGAAAGCCCATAGGTTATCTGAAAAGCGTTTCCTTCTCCCATAAGTAGATTAAGTGGAAAAATCTCTGTGTTATTCTTTATCCCATGTAAAAGGTGAGTCAATGACATTTTAATGTACAATCTAAGAACTATTCCAATTCTGCCTAAGATTTTAAAAGTCCTCTGTGGTTTAGAAAATCGAAGGCAACCTTTATTTAAAGCCAGCTGAATTAAATAGAGTTTCTTTTAAATAAGTCAGCATACAAAAATAAGTTTCACTAGAAACTGAGTAGAACTGTATATAGTTTTAATAGTCCAGCTGACAGCTTGTTAACACAAGAAGAGAGAATTAAAGTAGTTTTTTACTTGACCTTTTGTTTTAATCTGTTTACCATAGGAGATATGCAGAATAGCCTCACATTTGGACAATTTTAGCAATTTTACAAACACCTTGAGAATATTAGATACAGAAATGTTTTCCTTGCCTATATTCATAAAACTGGGAGTCACCCTGCTGAGAAGCAATTCATCAATATCTATTTCAAGTTCATCCAGTAAATAACATACTTGCACTACTTTGGGTATACCACCACATGAACAAAATATAAGCAAAACTACCAGAAATACTGGGGAAAATGACTACCTTCCCCTCAGTGCAGCAGATGTCAACTGCAATGAGCATTCTACTGCAATGTTATTATGCCGGAATCAGATTTCTAAAGAAACTTTTGGAAGGATTTCTATCAAGATATGATAAATATCTACCCTCTCTGACCTCTCTGCAGAATATGATTTGTTGAAATGGCCACAGGCAATATCAATTCACAGGAAAAGAAATGACTCATGAAGAGATAAGACTTGAACTAACAGCAAGATCACTGCAGGAAAAGAGAGAGAGATGCAGCTGTCCCCTCCTGCACATGATAGATGTGACCCCCCAAAAGCTGGACGTAAATCGAAACAGGTTTTAAACTGAACTCACAAGAGGGTCCTGAATAAATTCCCCTCCCTACAACGTTCTTCCTTCTCAGGCTGGAGACTGAACTACCTGACAAAGGCAAAACACAGAGTCGCATCTGCCCAGTTACTGAGTTGATTAGTTGATAAAATTAAACAATGCAAATGTTGTTGGCGTGAATGTTTTTGCAAGATTATACACTGTGCGTAGGTACCCTGAACACTCTCCCGACAATAGCAACCAGTGGGCCTGAATCTAATTTTTCTGAAGCATCTGATAGGGCCTCTGGGTTGCTACTTCTCACTTATGCAGATTAAGATTTGAGTGACCAAGGGCAAGGCCAATGTTCTGATATTCTTCTGTTCAATAAATCTATTTTGGAAGCATCTATGACCTCAGTGATCTGGATAATATTAACTCTAAAAAAGACATATATAATTTTTAAAAGACAGGATGCACAAAAATGCTATTTCCCTTTAAAAAAAGAAAAGGTCATATACATTTTTAAGTTCCCTGGACTGACCCTATGCTATAAACAAACAGATTTGCAGAAGGTTGCTCTCCACTACCCTGAGATGCGCCCTCAGTTTCTCCCTTGCTTTGCTGCTTTCACTCCACCTGCTGTTGCAACGAAGCTGCCCAGACAACTCCATTCTCCCAAAACTGCTTTTTTCTTCTCTGGGTTTTTGTACTGGTTCTACAACAATATTTGCACGTTTCCCTAGGGAGAGAAAGCCTTGTTTACATTTTCCTCCCAATAAGGCTGCCATTAACACCCCAGGGCAGAGCAGACAAGGGAGTGGCTGCATTGGTGCAGAAGTGTGAGACTTTCCATAAGCCCCGCCTACGGGGCTTCCGCTTGACCTGTGGGCAGCAGCCTGGCTTTCCTTTCACCTCATCCCAGGAATCTATTTCTTGCTCTCTGGTACAGGATAAGAAATTGAAGACGTCAAGGAAAAAAAAAATGTTTTAACTATGTGTGGTGATGCATGTTAATGACACACTGCAGTGATCATTTTGCAATTATACACATGCCGAATCATTATGTCGGCACACCTGAAACTCACATAATGTGTGTCAACTATGTATCAATTAAAAACAGAAAACTAGGGGCGCCTGGGTGGCTCAGTTGGTTGGGCCACTGCCTTCGGCTCGGGTCATGGTCCCGGAGTCCTGGGATCGAGTCCCACATCGGGCTCCCCCTTCTCTGTGGGGAGCCTGCTTCTCCCTCTGCCTCTGCCTGCCACTCCCCCTGCTTGTGCTCACTCTGTCTCTCTATGTCAAATAAATAAATAAAATATTAAAAAAAAAAACAGAAAACTAAAGAAGTCATTAGAGAGTCCTTTCAAACGAGGTGGTATAAAGCATATGAATACACAAATTACATCTCTAGATTCTTTCCAAAGATTGCCTTCAGAGGAGTCCTCTTTTGTTGACCAATTCTATTTTTCTTGTGAGACAATTACTGTTATAAACTAAAGCTCCTGACAAAGACTCTGCTCTTCTATACGCCTGGTAAATTAAGAGATGACCATCTGCTTCTGACAATATAGGCAGCTCCAACTTTTCCTATCCCACCTCATGGACTTGCCCCAGAGGCACTCCAAAGGCTTTAAGTTCATGTCTGTCAAACTGAGGGGTGCACATCCAGGAACTGAACATGGTAAGAGTGATGGAACACTTTAAAAGTCAATAAATAAACACTAAATATCTAGAAAAAACTTCTAAAGTAAACAGGTATATTATGAAACAAAACACCAACTTTTGTTAATTTCTAGGATAAAGCATAAAAATTCAAATAAATGTTGGGCTTACTGCAGTTGCCTTTTGCTATGGAATCCAGGCCCCAAGAGGCCTCACTCCACTCAACATTGAAGCTAAGTGGAAAAGTTTGAGAATCACTGCCTTAAGTAATTACTGGGGTCTCCCTCCAGTTTCTACCTCTGTTGTAAATGAAAGTCATGACACTAATACACATCTAAGCAGCATGAAATAAACTAAGGCAACAATCTGTAAGAAATGAGCAACAAAATGATGGAAGTGATAATGTGTATTACTTTGTACTCAAATTTGTTTTTAACTCTAAAAGTAGTAACTGTGTCCCTACTAATTCAAAGTTTAGGCTTAGCAACCCGGCATAAATAAAGACGAATAGTTCTTACTGCAATGCCTTAGAAATCTGGCACATGTACACTTCATAACAATTATCAAAATTTACAAGAAAATTAATCTGGTCCACTTAGTGATACATATAATTTGGTACTTGCTGTTCCCTCTGCTTGGAACACTCGTCCCTTCAGTTCTCTACTCTGATTCTTTCTTAGCCTTTACACTCAACTCGTCAGAGAAGCCTTTCCTAACCATCCCCCTACAAGCCTTCTATAAATGTCGTCATCCTGTTTATTTCCTTTAGAAAGCCATTACTACAATTTGCAGTTATCCAGGAATTTACTCTTTATCATCTGTATGCTTCTTCCCAAAAGAATGGACCAGAACCTTGTCTTATTTATTGCCACATCCCCAACTCTGAGTGTCACTCAATAAATATTTTGGAATGAAAGGCTGCTGCATAGTATTTAAAAATTAAAGCAGGCATTTCTCACAGATTTTTTAAACTCTGAACACTCAGATTGTGGAGCTATTATAATCTGGCTCTCTTTTCTTACAAACCTAAAAAGAAACTGAGGTTCGGCAACTCTTAGAAAATCTTTTTAGGATTCCAAACTAGGGGTGGAGCCAGGACTCATCTTCCATTTCCCTTGTCTCCCACGCCAGGGAGCTTTCCAAACCAAGCTCACTTTATTAGTCCTGCAGGATGTATAAACAGTGTTGAATATGCGTGAAAACCAATTGCTTGCTTCTTTTCCCATCAAATTGCCCTTTTTCTTTTTTCTTTTGCCCACTATAGTGGAGAAATTACATGCTAAGAAGGCTGACCTCTGTGCCATGTGCAGACGAGATGGAACACCATTAAAATACAATGCTGTTCCACAGCCTGGGCTATGAGCTTCACCTCCACTGCAGCCACGGCCAGAGAGCCACCAGATTCACTACAGAAAGTCACAAAGTGTGTCTGAAGCCAGAAGAAGTCAATCCCATAGGCACCAATCTCTCACACATCCAAAAAATAATTTAATACATACTTGGGTAGCTATGCCTATTTTCCTCAAAGAAATCAAATTTAAACTCCAGGGACCAAGATAAAAAAAAATCCTAGGAAAAGAGAAGGGTCACATAAGCAAGTACCGTGAACAGTCACATGTTACAAATCCACTGGAAACTCCCAGAGAAGGACATGGGGACTGATGAGGAATCAGATCTATTTATTGAGTTCACAGGCAGGTAGCAGGTAACTAAGCCACCATGTCTGATGATAAAACATTTCTCCCTAGAAGAAACAGTGGTCATGCACAACTTCTTTCTAACCTCCTGAAATATCTGGAGTTTTTTGCAGTGGCTAGGCCAAAGTTCCTCTCTCCAGACTGCTGCACTCTGTTGCCCGGAGTTCCCAGGCTTAAAATCAGGGCTCAAAATTTACCTTGTCAGGATCCGTGCACAGGTGAACCCACGCCACTCTCTAACCCTGCAACACAATGGCTGACTTGTCTTCTCTGGGCCCGGGCATTTATATTATTTTGAAATCAGCTGTTTCTTCCTGTATATTTGTCCTGCCGGTGTATTAAGATGAGCCCTAGCACTGGTCTCTATTTTCCAACTAAATTGACACAGAGTCTCATTCCTGGACGTGACAATGCTGAAATAAAATTCACATGTGTGCAGAACAGGTTTTACCCTGATCAAATTTCTCAACCATAAAAGTGAGGCCCCCAGATTACCTGCTATTTAACACTGGCAAATCTGCCTTGTGAATTCATGCCATAATGCTATTAACTCTGTAATTTTAAAAAAGAACATGAGATTAATTTTAAAACTAAGCAAGATGATAGTACTCAACTAATACAAATCAAGAGAAAGGTAAATTGTAAATCCTATTAGTTGCAGTTTAAGATATTTACCCAAGCATGGGACAAATATTATTAGGATTCAATCGGTAACACAGTATTTTTTTTTCAAAATCTGTGCCAAACGTGTATGTATATAAAGCAATATTTTATTTTTACCCAAGAAAAAGTGCCCTATTTTAACTCCGAAAGACTTCTCATAAAAACTAAAGCAGATGTGGGTAATTACAATCTTAAGTACCTCAAGTTTCTTAAAAAAACCATTCCAAATCGTCATGAAACTCAAATAGTGCGCACTGTTAATGGCTGTGTGCTATACCTGTCAGAGAAATTTTTACGTAGTCCAAATGAAGCTACATGGTCAACGCTCTATAGTCAAATCAGTGGTATCCCTACCCCTACATAGGAAGGCTTTTTTTTATTAAGTTGTTGTCCTACCCTTTACATAACAAAAACTCATGTTGTAAATAGTATTTAATATAACCTAATAACCTGAAAAGTTTTTCCACTCACACATTATTAGTAAATGAGCTTCAAGCATACTGATTACTACAAAAACAAGCTCATATTTCATGCAAGCCACAGGTGAGAGAAATTCAGACAGGAGCATAAATGAAGATATTTGTAATTTAAATGAACATTTAAAATAGTATTTTAAAATTAACACAATGTTCAACTCAGTAAAAGTGAATTATTTTGTTAAAAGCAAAATTCTCTTTAATACTCGCACTAACATCTTACTTTGGAAATGCTGACAGTGCCCGGCACCTGGTATATGCTCACCAACTTGTTTGTTAAACATGACCTTGACCTAGATTCCACTCACAGTTCACTGGGGCTTTGACCTGAGCAAGAGAATAACAACACTGTACTACTGTATTGCATATATATAATTGTGAGTAATCAGGTGTGGCTAACAATGGTCACCAGCTTCCGCAGAGTTTATTGTATTGTTTCAGGAAAGCACAACATTCAGCTCCACCAAAAATAAAGCAGGAGAAGGTGAATGAACACACCTTCCAAGATCTGTGTGACATATATCAATATATGAGTGTGGGTGTTTGCCTTTTCCTAAGTGTGAAAAATAATTTCACTAACACAAGTCAGCATTTCCACTTGGGTTTCCAATTAATGTAGGGGCAAAAGGAAGGTTGGGAGAAAATGAGACAATTGTGGGAATTGTGAATCTAGCAGGGTAATAGTTATTGTTGAGAAATGTATTATAAAATGTCTACCTCACATCACGTACATCCGGCAAATCACTTACCCAAATCAGACTGTCAAGATTAGAGATCCTGAGATTTTACAAAACCCTCCATGATTTCTTCTCCAAAAAGAAATTCATCAACATAAATAGACTAGAAACATTTTTTTATTTTTTTTTGGTTTTCTGACAAGATGAAATTTTGATTAGACAATTAAACATTTTAATGAAAACAGGGAAAGACAAAATGATTCCAAAACTAGGATCTGAAGATATTATTCTTTATAAAAACTGGAAATTAATGTAACACATGTAAACAAGGTATTTAGTTTTACTAAAGTGATTTATTTTAACAATAGTTCACACTATGACTTTTTTGTTAATACGGAAGGTCAATATGCATTATTTATCTTTATATATATTTATATATAAAATATACATATACTCAAAAATTATCGCCTACACACAAAATGATGACAACCATGTCAAGTATATCCAGTTTTGAAAGAATAAAAGAGGCTCTACAAAAATAAAAATAGTAATTATATGAAGACGGTGGTATAATGGTGATGGTTTTATTTTCTTTTATAACATTATATTACTTTTAAAACTGAATTAAAATATATTTTGATTTAGTTATATACATAAAATTGCTACATCATTTAGAGATATTAAATAATAGCAGAAGAATATAGTTTCTAAATAAAACCACTATGTGGTTTTAAAATTCATGTAATTACAAAATCCACATACCTGAGCCAACCTCCTTTTCCTCTTCTTCAATGTTGTTTTTGATGCTATCATATTCCTCATCAATGGTCTGGTTACCACGCATCTGAGATAAAATTCTACGGGCCTTCTGAGTCTGTCCTTTCTGAATCAGCCATCGAGGGCTTTCAGGTAAAAAGAGAAAGCCAAAAAACTGTATAACTGCTGGAATTGCTGCAAGTCCCAACATGTACCTGTAATAAGAAATCCACATATTATTGTAAAATTTGGACTTATTAGCACTGAGTATGAATAAAAGGTTTATGTTTACCACATTGGAAATAGTATCTCATATTATATTAGAATGATTTTCCATGTGTGTGTGGGTGGTGCGTGTGACCAGAAAAAAGAGTATTTTTATGCTGTGAGAAACTGAAAAATGAGAAAAATATGATCACATAAATTACAATACAAAGGAGCAAAAGTCATAATAATTATGTATATACATTCTGAACCACACACATCAGGCAAAACACCATAATCACCATTCCTTTCTAATACTAATATATATAATTCTGTATTTTACAATAGAAAATGAGGCTAAGACAAAACTCTGATAATCTGTTTAAAAAAATACATTTTTCATTAAGATAAATGCCCCAAACTACCTATTGTTTTGCTCCGTGAATGATCAGTAATGATTTCATTTTGCCATCAAGCATCATGTTCACCCTCATTAACTAAGGAGAAGCCCAGAGCAGAAAAGGATAGTCAGAAGCAAATAATCATTATTAAAATGACAGAAATGTAGTAAATAAGCATATCACTTTAAATCCACCAGAGAAATAACAAAAATAGTAATATGTGTACATCATTATCAAAGATCTCTCCAAAATTATTCTGACCACTAGAACGATTTCCTAACTACTCTTTGCTGTTAGGCCTCCATCTTTTTGAATTGAGGGGTTAGATTAGATAAACTGTGAGGTCATTTTCAAATGGAAACTTCTATGGATCTAGGACACCTGTACATTTTCTCTTGATCCAAATTCCCTGGGTATGTTCCATGGCAGATTTATGATGGCAGAGCTCAGAAAGCCAGCTGTGATTACGTAACAACCACACTCACTGATATTCATAAATCAATTAGAAGTCACTTGACTCAATACACTTTTCAAAGCTATTCCAACTGTTAAGCTATGTTAAACCCAAAGTAGAGTGAGCAACCTTGAAGCCGCCAAATATAAAACTTGTGAAATAAGTCCATTACTTTTCTTTCCTTTTTTTTTTTTAAGATTTTATTTATTTATTTAACAGAGAGAGAGAGACACAGCAGAGAGGGAACACAAGCAGAGGGACTGGGAGAGGGAGAAGCAGGCTTCCTGCTGAGCAGGGAGCCCGATGCGGGGCTTGATCCCAGGACCCTGGGATCATGACCTAAGCCGAAGGCAGACATGCTTAACGACTAAGCCACCCAGGTGCCCAATAAGTCCATTACTTTTCAAACAAAATTCATTTTAATACCAAAAACAGCATGAAAAAAAATACAACTGTCACAAAAGATGTTAAAAATACCTCTCACTCCAAGATATTTGCAAACGACATATCTGATAAAGGTTTAGTATCCAAAACCTATAAAGAACTTATCAAACTTAACACCTAAAAAATAATCCAGTAAAGAAATGAGCAGAGGACATAAACAGACATTTTTCCAAAAAAGACATAGAGATGGCTAACAGATATGTGGAAAGATACTCAACATCATCATCAGGGAACTACAAATCAAAACTACAATGAGATACCTTGTCAGGATGGCTAAAATTAACACAGGAAAAAAGAGATGTTGGCAAGGATGTGGAGAAAGGGGAAACTTTACACGGTTGATGAGAATGCAAACCAGAGCAGTCATTCTGGAAAACAGTATGGAGGTTCCTCAAAAAGTTGAAAACAGAACTACCCTACGACCCAGCAAATGCACTACCAGGTATTTACCCAAGGATAAAAAAATACTGATTTGAAGGAATATGTGCACCCTGATGTTTAACAGCAGCACTATCAACAATAGCCAAATTATGGAAGGGCCAACATGTCCCACTGACTGATAAATGGATAAAGAAGTTGTGGAAAATATATGCAATGGAATATTACTCAGCCATAAAAAAGAATGAAATCTTGCCATTTGCAAAGACATGGATGGAGCTAGAGTGTATTATGCTAAGTGAAATAAGTCAGAGAAAAACAAATACTATATGATTTCACTCATACGTGGAATTTAATAAAGGAAACAAATGAACATAGGTATAAAAAAAGAGAGAGGGAAACCATAAAAACAAAGTCTTAACTACAGAGAAACCCCTGGCCAGACTTATGAAAAAGAAAAGAGAAATGACACAAATAAAATCATGAACGAAAGAGGAGCGATCACAACCAACACCAAAGAAATACAAACAATTATAAGAACATATTATGAGCAACTCTATGCCAGCAAATTAGATAACCTGGAAGAAATGCATGCATTCCTCGAGATATATAAACTACCAAAACTGAACCAGGAAGAAACAGAAAACATGAACAGACCTATCACCACTAAGGAAATTGAAGCAGCAATCAAACATCTCCCAACAAACAAAAGCCCAGGGCTAGATGGCTTCCCAGGGAAATTCTACCAAACATTTCAAGAAGAATTAATACCTATTCTTCTGAAACTGTTCCAAAAAATAGAAATGGAAGGAAAACTTCCAAACTCGTTTTATGAGGCCACCACTACCTTGATTCCAAAACCAAAGACCCCATCAAAAAGGAGAATTACAGACCAATATCCTTGATGAACATGGTTACAAAAATTCTCACCAAAATACTAGCCAACAGGATCCCACAGTACATTAAAAGGATTATTCACCACAGCCAAGTGGGATTTATCCCTGGGCTGCAAGGTTGGTTCAGCATCCGCAAATCAATCAATGTGATATAATACATTAATAAAAGAAAGAACAAGAACCATATGATCCTCTCAATAGATGCAGAAAAAGCATTCGATCAAAACTCTTCAGAGTATAGGGAGAGAGAGCGCATACCTCAATATCATAAAAGCCATCTATGAAAAACCCCCAGCAAATATCATTCTCAACGGGGAAAAACTGAGAGCTTTCCCCCTAAGGTCAGGAACGCGGCAGGAATGTCCACAATCACTGCTATTCAACACAGTACTAGAAGTCCTAGCCACAGCAATCAGACAACAAAAACAAATAAAAGGCATCCGAATCGGCAAAGAAATCAAACTCACACTCTTTGCAGATGATATACTTTATGTGAAAAACCCAAAAGACTCCACCCCAAAACTGCTAGAACTCATACAGGAATTCAGTCAAGTGGCAGGATATAAAATCAATGCACAGAAATCAGTGGCATTCCTATACACCAACAACAAGACAGAAGAAAGAGAAATTAAGGAGTCGATCCCATCTACAATTGCACCCCAAACCATAAGATACCTAGGAATAAATCTAACCAAAGAGGCAAAGAACCTGTACTCAGAAAAACATAAAATACTCATGAAAGAAATTGAGGAAGACACAAAGAAATGGAAAAACGTTCCATGCTCATGGATTGGAAGAACAAATATTGTGAAGATGTCAATGCTACCTAGAGCAATCTACACATTTAATGCAATCTCTATCAAAATACCATCCGCTTTTTTCAAAGAAATGGAACAAATAATCCTAAAATTTGTATGGAACCAGAAAAGACGCTGAATAGCCAGAGGAATGTTGATAAAGAAAAGCAAAGCTGGCGGCATCACAATTCCGGACTTCCAGCTCTATTACAAAGCTGTCATCGTCAAGACAGTATGGTACTGGCACAAAAACAGACACATACATCAATGGAACAGAATAGAGAGCCCAGAAATGGACCCTCAACTCTATGGTCAACTTATCTTCGACAAAGCAGGAAAGAATGTCCATTGGAAAAAAGTCTCTTCAACAAATGACGTTGGGAAAATTGGACAGCCATATGCAGAAGAATGAAACTGGACCATTTCCTTACACCACACACAAAAATAGACTCCAAATGGTTGAAAGACTTAAATGTGAGACAGGAGTCCATCAAAATCCTAAAGGAGAACACAGGCAGCAACCTCTTCGACCTCAGCTGCAGCAACTTCTTCCTAGAAACATCGCCAAAGGTAAGGGAAGCAAGGGCAAAAATGAACTATTGGGACTTCATCAAGATAAAAAGCTTTTGCACAGCAAAAGAAACAGTCCACAAAACCAAAAGACAAGCAACAGAATGGGGGGAGAAGATATTTGCAAATGACATATCAGATAAAGGGCTAGTATCCAAAATCAATAAAGAACTTATCAAACTCAACACCCAAAGAACAAATGATCCACTCAAGAAATGGGCAGAAGACATGAACAGACATTTTTCCAAAGAAGACATCCAAATGGCCAACAGGCACATGAAAAAGTGCTCAACATTGCTCGGCATCAGGGAAATCCAAATCAAAACCTCAATGAGATACCACCTCACACCAGTCAGAATGGCTAAAATGAACAAGTCAGGAAACGACAGATGTTGGCGGGGAGGCGGAGAAAGGGGAACCCTCCTACACTGTTGGTGGGAATACAGGCTGGTGCAGCCACTCTGGAAAACAGTATGGAAGTTCCTCAATAAGTTGAAAATAGAGCTACCCTATGACCCAACAATTGCACTACTGGGTATTTACCTCAAAGATACAAATGTAGGGATCCGAAGGGGTATATGCACCCCAATGTTTATAGCAGCAATGTCCACAACAGCCAAACTGTGGAAAGAGGCAAGATGTCCATCGACAGATGAATGGATAAAGAAGATGTGGTATATATATATACAATGGAATATCATGCAGCCATCAAAAGGAATGAGATCTTGCCATTTGCAATGACGTGGATGGAACCGGAGGGTGTTATGTTGAGCTTAAAAACAAGTCAATCAGAGAAAGACATGTATCATATGACCTCACTGATATGAGGAATTCTTAATCTCAGGAAACAAACTGAGGGTTGCTGGAGTGGGGGGTGGGTGGGAGGGATGGGGTGGCTGGGTGATAGACACTGGGGAGGTTATGTGCTATGGTGAGCGCTGTGAATTGTGCAAGACTGTTGAATCACAGATCTGTACCTATGAAACAAATAATGCAATATATGATGAAAAAAAAAAAGAAGATAGCAGGAGGGGGAAAATGAAGGGGGGAATCGGAGGGGGAGACGAACCATGAGAGACTATGGACTCTGAAAAACAAACTGAGGGTTCTAGAGGGGAGGGGGTGGGGGGATGGGTTAGCCTGGTGATGGGTATTAAAGAGGGCACGTTCTGCGTAGAGCACTGGGTGTTATGCACAAACAATGAATCATGGAACACTACATCAAAAACTAATGATGTAATGTATGGTGATTAACAATAAAAAATTTAAAAAAAAAAAAAATCTCATTTGTATGGGGAAACTTGCACTGCTTGAACACTGTGCCAAACTGAATTTGAATTTCATTTTCAACATACACATACATTTTTCATGTAGGGAAAATATAGGTAACATGGCCAGAGATAGTTTAAAAGATGACTGGGTGCAAAAAAAAAAAAATTTGATTTGATCCTTTTAAAATATTTTATATGAGGGACATGAGAGATGGAACATTGCTTTCCACTGCATTTTGTTTTTCAATCTCTGCCTCCCAAAGGCCTCTCCAAGCTTCTCCCCTTCCAAAAGGAATTGTGCAAGAGTGAGGAATTATATCTTGCATCCACATGCTGTTTATTTCTCTTCTCCTCTCTTTTTCCTTAAGTTCCCAATGCCTTAGAAGAGCTGAATGATTTATGGTTTTAATTATAAGTCAAGCTATTCTAGAAAAGCTAAGAGAGCTTTATTACAATGTTATATTTAAAGCAAATTGTATGCAATTGTTTTTACAGCTCTTGAGTTCTACTAAGGGAAGACACTACACTCTGATAAGTGTATAAAGGTTTTTTTTGGACACTGCAGTCAGTTAGCCAATTATCCCACTAGGCCATGAGAGAGAGCATTAAGGTGCAATTCAATAATCACTTCCTTACTGGTCTCCCAACCTCACATAGCTAAATGTATTTTTCAACCAAATCTCCACCTTATATTTGCTATTTTTTAAAACACTCAGATTAGTTCAGTGACAATCTCTGAAGTTTGAATATTAGCAATATTCTCTAATATCCAATATTGTCTTATAATACAGTGAAAAAAAAAACCCAAGTGACAAAACTGTATTTATAATTCTGATAGTTTTATTTCCATCCTCTGTCTTGTAGCTTGCATTCCATTTATATTTCCTATTGATTTAGAAATCATGTTCATGTTAGCCCTTTTTGAATAGCACATAAAAGTTAGAGGAATATCATAAATATTAAGATACTAAGCCTTATTCTTTAAAACTCTACAGTTTCCAACTGGCATCCTTTTACATAGAACTATGAAATAAACTCTAAACCATTTTTTGCTGAAACAACTCATTGAAAATAAAAGGGTCAGCCGTTAGAATTAGTACATTCTTCAAAAGTGTCACCTAATGAAGATTTACTGTATTGCTTGGAAAGGTAAGCTGAATTCCTATGATCTATCTGAGCTGTTATTCTGAGATGTTTACCCAACAAACATCACCTTAATGTACATTAAGTGCCAAACTCTATGCCAATCATTAAGCATCATGAAGCACTTAAAGCAGAGATAGTGTAGTGCTGTGTAAATCCAGAAACATCCCCCAAGCTGGAACTTTCCAATATATATCATTTACCTTGTTTAGGGTAATGAAATGTTTTCCCCTTAAAAAGGCATAATCCAACCCTTTCAAACCACATTCAAGAACACTGTTCCTTCAGCCCTACATCTTGAGCTACCTGACTTCACTGTTCAATGTTCCTATGGATTTTGAGGTTTTTTTTCATTTACTTCTCATATACTTAATAATCATATGAGTTATGCATTTACTAAAAGATCTCTATTCTTGGATTTACAAAAGAAACGCTCACCATCATACATCAATCACAAGACATTTACATAATAATCACCAGATAGAAATTATAATTTATGGGGAGGCCTGGATGGCTCAGTCGGTTAAGGGTCTGCCTTCAGCTCAGGTCAGGATCCCAGGGTCCTAGTATCGAGACCCGCATCAGGCTCCCTACTCAGTGGGGAGTCTGTTTCTCCCTCTGCCTGCCACTCCCCCTGTTTGTGTGCATGCGCTCTTTCTCTCTGACAAATAAAATCTTTAAAAAATTATAATTTATATAGTATGTTTCTACTTAAGGCAAGTTTTAGATGCAAAAGGGTAACAATGAATTTAGCCACCTGCTATAACTACAACTCACCTGTTAACATATCTTTCAATTTTAGTGCAGGATTCACAACTCCATTTTAACAGATAAGGAATTAAAATAATAAATTGAGATCCCAAGCTGGTAAATTAATTTCCTTCTGCCTTCAAAGACCACACAGAACATCAAAATTGACGACTGACATATCTGATAATCTGATGGCGGCTAGAGAGTAAACATGAGACCAAGGCTGAAAGTACATTATAAGAAAAAAAAAAATCAATATGTCCTAGTTGGAATCTTTCAAGTAAGAAGCAGGTGATATATGACCAGCAAATGAGCAACTTTTGTATTACCTGGTGAATGAGTCTGTGTAAACTGTTAACAAAAAATCTTGCCAAATATGTAAATATAAGAAAATATTAACTCTGTGTAGGTAGGGGAAATGCCTCAAAGTGATTTGATATTGGTATATCGGGTAGGTAGTTTGGCCAAGTTTATTTAGAGTGTTGTGATTATATTAGAAGCAGCAAAATATACTTAAGAATAAGATGTGATATTAAACAAATGAATGTGTTTTGCACAGATATTAAGTAGTTTTAAACTACATGGCAACATACAATGACTTGCATTAGTACTAGTGTTAGAAATAATGCACACACAACCACACCTACACATATCCTTTTTTTTTTTTTTTTTTTTTTTTTTTTTTTTGTCACTCTGAAAATCTTCCATATCCAAAGCTCTGGGCTAGGGATTTGGGAGATAAAATGATTAGAAGACATCCTATGCTTCCAGAAGCTTATACACTAGTAATCATCAAACAAAACAGGATTATATTTAATTGCTTTGACTGAGGTTTTGCGTGTAGGAACAAGGACACAAGTTATTTCAACAGAGGCTGTTAGAAAAAGTGTCATGGCAGAAGCAACATTAAATTAGTCACTGGCCAATGCAGAAAAGGGACATAATGGAGGAAACTAACAGAAGGTGCAGGTCAACAATTTTTAGGTACAATTTGCATATAATAAAATGAAGAGATCCAAAGGTATACCATTCTAAGAGTTTTGAAAAATATATATACCCTTATAACCACCATCCCAACAAAAAATCAGAATGTTTCCATCATTCCAGAAAGTTCCCTATACCCCTCTCTTTCCAGTCAATCCCCACTGCCATAGACAACCAATGACTGAATTTCTGTCCCCTTACATGTTAATGAACATCATATGGAATCATGGAGACTGCACTCTTTTGCACTTTTCTTTCAATCATGTTTTTTTGATATACAGCCACCTCGCTGTTCTATTTCACGGATTTATTTATCTATCCTTACCAGTCTGTTTTGATTACTTTAGCTTTATACTTTTTTTTTATTTTTATTTTTTATTTATTTATTTATTCATGAGAGAGAGAGAGAGAGAGAGAGAGAGAGAGAGAGAGAGAGAGAAGCAGGCTCCCAAGGAGTAGGGAGCCCGATGCGGGACTCAATCCCAGGATCCCGGGATCATGACCCGAGCCGAAGGCAGACGCTTAACCATCTGAGGCACCCAGGCGCCCAGCTTTATACTTTTTTTTTTAAGAGTTTATTTATTTGCCAGAGAGAGTGAGAGAGAGAGAGCACAAGCAGGGGGAGTGGCAGGCAGAGGGAGAGGGAGAGGAAGGCTCCCCACAGAGCAGGGAGTCCCAATGCGGGTATCAATTCCAGGACCCTAGAATCATAAGCATCTGCCTTTGGCTCAGGTCAACGACTGAGCCACCCAGGTGTCCCTATACTAAGTCTTGGAATCAGATAGAACTCTCCAATTTTGTTCCTCAAGATGGTTTTGGCAATTCTAGGTCCTTGACTTTTCTGTAAAAACTTTTAGAATTACCTTGTCCATTTGAATGAATCTGAAAGACTGTAAATGGTGATAGTGGACATCTCTGCCTTGCAACTGATGGTAAGGAAAAGCATTCCGGGGCGCGTGGGTGGCTCAGTTGGTTAAGCGACTGCCTTCAGCTCAGGTCATAATCCCGGAGTCCCGGGATCGAGTCCCACATCGGGCTCCCTGCTCAGCGGGGAGTCTGCTTCTCCCTCTGACCCTCTTCCCTCTCGTGCTCTCTATTTCTCATTCTCTCTCTCTCAAATAAATAAATAAAATCTTTAAAAAAAAAAAAGGAAAAGCATTCTGGCTTTCAGTATGGGGTATAAAGCTGGCTGCAGGTTTTCTCATACATGTCCTTTATTGAGTTCAAGAAGTGCTCTTTGCTCTTCTAGGGGCACCTGGGTGGCTCAGTCATTAAGCAGCTGCCTTCAGCTCAGGTCATGATCCCAGGGTCCTGGGATCGAGTCTTGCGTTGGGCTCCCTGCTCAGCAGGGAGCCTGCTTCTCCCTCTCCCCCTGCTTGTGTTCCTTCTCTCACTTGGTCTCTGTCTGTCAAATAAATAAAATCTTAAAAAAAAAAAAGTGCTCTTCTAGCTTGCTGGAAGGTTTTAGCATAAATGAATGTTATTCCATCACATGCTTTCTCTGCATATATTGAGTTAATTATATAGGTTCTCCTCTTTTTAATAATTTGAACATGGTGACCTGCACAAATTAATTTTCAAATGCTAAATACCTGGACTTTCCTCAGAAAACTGACTTGCTCACAATTTATTACACCTTTATTTATTACCAGCTTTGATTTGCTACTATTTTGTAAGGATATTTTCTTTTTTTTTTTAAGATTTTATTTATTTATCAACAGAGAGAGAGACAACAAGAGAGGGAACACAAGCAGGGGGAGTGGGAGAGGGAGAAGCAGGCTTCCCACAGAGCAAGGAGCCCGATGCGGGGCTCCATCCCAGGACCCTGGGATCATGACCCGAGCCAAAGGCAGATGCTTAACGACTGAGCCACCCAGGCACCCAGGATATTTTCGATCAGTATCTAGAGTTTTTTGTTCTTGTAATAGCTTAGGCCATATTAGAGTCATGCTGTCCTCAGAATCCAAGCTGGGAAGTATTCCTTCCATCTTTATTTTCTTAAAGTTTTTGTTTTAAGCTTGGAGCTACTTCTTCCTTAAATATTTTACAGAATTCACCACTGAAACCATCTGGGCCTGGATTTTGCTTTGCAGGTAGGCTACTACTAATGATTTAATTTATTTAATAAATACAGGGGTATTCAGATTTTCCATTTTACCTTGTGTCAGTTTTTAGTAGGGCCATGATCTTCAAGCAATATGCCCATTTCACCAAGTTGTTGAATTTATTGGCACAAAGTCATTCAAAGTATTCCCTCATTATCCTAATAATGTCCATAGCAATGATGCGCTTTTACTCCTGATATTGATAACTTGTGCTTTAGCTTTTTTTCTTAATCAGTTTAATCAGTCATATCAGCTTATCAATTTTATTAATCTTTACAAAGAATCAACATTTTTTCTACTGCTTACCTTTCTATTACATTGACTTCTAGTCTTTATTATTTATTATATTTCTGACTAGTTGGCTCTATTATCATTACAAAATGTCCCTTTTTATCTCTGGAAGTACTACTTGTCTTAAAGTCTTACTTTGTATGATTATTAACAAAGCCACACCAACTTTCTTATACTTGGTGTTTGTATAGTATATCTCTGCCCACTCTTTTACTTTTAACCTATCTGTGGCATCATACTTAAATTGTGTCACCTTTAGACAATATAGACTTGTGTCATGTTTTTGTGCACAACGAACATTTTTTACATTTTATAATTATTGCAACAATTGGGTTTTAAGTCTACCATTTGTTATTTGCCTTCCATTTGCTCCATCTGTTCTTTATTCTTGTGTTCCTTTCAGGCTTGCCTTTGTTCAGCTTATTCAAATATTTTAAATATCCATTTCAATTCTTTTTTTTTTTTTAAAGAGAGAGAGGGTGAGCTGGGAGTGGGAAAGAGGCAGAGGGACAGGGTGAAGGAGAGAGAGAATCTTAAGCAGGCTCCACACCAGGCGTGGAGCTGGACACAGGGCTTGATCTTACAACCCTGAGATCATGACCTGAGCCAAAATGAAGAGTCAGACACTTAAGTGACTGAGCCACCCAAGCATCCCTCCATTTTCTTTTTTTTAATATTTGAGAGAAAGAGAAAAGGGGAGAGAGAGGGGCAGAGAGAGAGGGAAAGAAGCAGACTCCCACTGAGTGAGGAGCCCAACATGGGGCTTGATCCTATGATCCCAAGATCATGACCTGAGTTGAAACCAAGAGTCGGATGCTCAGCTGACTGAGCCCTGTTTCAATTCTTATAATGCCAGATGCCCCTCCATTTTATTTCTTATAATGGCTTCCTAGCTATATCTTTTTATAATATAGTCTAGTGGTTGTCCTGGGGATAAAAATATGTATCTTTACTACTTAGAGATAAAATTGTAACTCTTCAGAAACATAATTTCCATTTACTTCCTCTAAAGTTTTTACTATTGTCATATATTTTATAGCTAAGTACATTACATTTAAATGTAAAGTCATATGTCTTTTGAAAAAATTGAAAGGAAAAAAAGTCCTTTATATTTAGCCTCCAATTTATGATAGCTGGTGCTCTTCTTCCTTACTATAAATGGGCTTTCATCAAGGGTCATTTCCCTCAGTCTGAAGAATTTCCCTTAGCATTTCTTACATGCAGGAGGTCTGGTGATGAGATTCTCTTAATTTTACTTTATCTGAAAGTGTTTTTATTTTACCTACATTTTTGAAGGATATTCTCCTACTGGATCGACATTTTTCTTTCAGTACAGTTGACCCTTGAGCAACATGGGAGTGAGGGGCACCCATCCTGGGCAGCCAAAAGTCCAAATATAACTTCTGACTCCCTTAAAAACTTAACTACTAATAGCTTACTGTTGACTGGAAGCCTTACCAGTAACATTCAATTAACACATATTTTGTATGTGAGTTGTATTATGTACTGTATTCCTAAAAAAGCTAGAGAAAAGAAAATGTTACTAAGAAAATGATAAGAGAATATCCATTTACAGGGGCGCCTGGGTGGCTCAGTCGTTAAGCATCTGCCTTCGGCTCAGGTCATGGTCCCAGGGTCCTGGGATCGAACCCCGCATCGGGCTTCCTGCTCAGCGGGAAGCCTGTTTCTCCCTCTCCCACTCCCCTGCTTGTGTTCCCTCTCTAGCTGTGTCTCTCTGTGTCAAATAAATAAATAAAATCTTTAAAAAAAAAAAAAGAATATCCATTTACAGTACTATATTGTATTTGTTGAAAAAATCTGTTACGTGGACCCATGCAGTTCAAACCCATGTTTGTTCAAGGGTCAACTGGACATTGTCTCCAGAACCCCCATTGTTCCTGATGGAAAGTCAGCCATCATTTGTCTTGCTGCTCCTCTTCATGTAACATGTCTTTTTTCTTTTGGATCCTAACTTTCTCTGTATGTATCTTCTGTTTTCAGCCATTTGATGACACGCCTGTGTATGCTCGTCTTTATATTTATCTTATTTGGGATTCACTGTATTCTGGAATCAATACTTAGTGTTTTCACCACATTCTGGAAGTTTGCAGCCATTATTATTTTTTTTAACATATTTTCCCCTCATTCTCTCTTTCTTGGATTTCAATTACATGTATATTAGACTATTTAGTATTAATTAGAGGTATATAAGAATATTCGACATTGTGTCTTCGGTCACCAAGGCCTCTTTTTCAACTTTATTATTTTCTCTTTTTCAGATTAGGTGGTAGCCATGGATCTGCCTTCAAGTTTCCAGGTCCTATCTTCTGTCATCTTCAACTTGCTGTTAAGTCCACCCAATGAATTTTTTAGATGTTAATTTATAATTTCAGAGATTACACTTATACTATTAGAATTTCTATTCGGTTTTTTTTTTCACTTTTTTTTTTATTATGTTATGTTAATGACCATACATTACATCATTAGTTTTTGATGTAGTGTTCCATGATTCATTGTTTTTGTATAACACCCAGTGCTCCATGCAGAACGTGCCCTCTTTAATACCCATCACCAGGCCAACCCATCCCCCCACCCCTTCCCCTCTAGAACCCTCAGTCTGCTTCTCAGAGTCCATAGTCTCTCATGGTTCGTCTCGGCTTTATTTCTTACAGGTTGCATTTCTTTGCAGAGATTCATGATTTGGTCACTCAGTATGACTATCTTGTTTGCTAAGTCCTTCAACACCTTAATAACATCTGCTTTAAAGTCCTTTTCTGCTAATTTCAACATCTGAGTTATCTTGAGGTTGGCTATATTGTCCAATTTTTCTTTTAGTTATGTGTCGTAAGTTCTGTTTATTCACATGTCTAATAATTTTTTGTGTTCTGAGTATCGTGAAGGACAAACTACAGAGACTCTAGATTTTATTCTCTCCTTCTGAATGATATAGACTTTTTTCTCTCAGCCCCCTTGAGTTTGTGGAGGCTCGGTTTTATACTTGATTAGTGTGAATCTGATTTAGTTTTGGTCTTAGGGCAAACCCTTAATCATGCAACAAAGTCTTTACTTCTAAGGCCCAGTCCTTCTGTAGTTCTAATGGAAAGCCTGAGCTGTAATCTCAAGTTTCAAACTCCAAATATGGCACTCCTCATACAGGCAGGAAATAAAATCTCTCCCAGCTTTTATCATCTTCTAACTTGTTTTCCACAGGCTCCGTGGAATCTCTACTATATATTCAGAGTTCTGAGGTCAGTAAAACATTTGTGGCAAATTAATATTCAGATCTAGGGGGCTTCTTCCTCTATGGATCATTCTTTTCCTGGAATTTCACCCTTAAATTCCACCCCACTCCAACCACCCCAAACTCTAGCCACTGAGACTGTAAGCCAATAAAACTGTGGTTTTTCTACTTAAGTTCTAGCTGTCCATTATGGATTGAGGGCTGCCCTCAGGTAAAAAGCCATAAATGTAGACTCACCATGAGCCATTCAAGAATAGAATCCCCTGGGGCACCTGCGTGGCTCAGTTGGTTAAGCATCTGCCTTCGGCTTAAGTCATCATCTCAGGGTCCTGGGATCGAGTCCCGCATCGGGCTCCCTGCTCAGTGGGGAGCCTGCTTCTCGCTCTCCCTCTATGCACATTCTCTCTCTCTTTCCACCTCTCTCTCTACCTCTCTCTCTAATAAATAAAGTCTTTCTTATTTATCTTTTTAAAAAGATTTTATTTATCAGAGAGAGAGACAGAGACAGAGCACAAGCAGGGGGAGCGGCAGGCAGAGGGAGAAGCAGGCTCCCTGCTGAGCATGGAGCCCAATGCAGGGCTCGATCCCAGGACCCTGGGATCATGACCCAAGCTGAAGGCAGACGCTTAACCGACTGAGCCACCCAGGTGTCCCAAATAAAATCTTTAAAAAAAAAAAAGAATCAAATCCCCTTCAGTTTCAACCTATTCTTGGAGCTGGAGTTTTCCAGTGTTCTAAACAGTTTTTAAAATTCTGTCGGTGGTTTATAATAGTCATCTTCAGGAGAGATTAGTCTTATACAAAGCATTCTCATTAGCAAACTATATTTACTCTTTATCTGGAAAAAAATCAGATGATTGAATGTGAGGGAAATTTTTATTGCCAGCATTAGATACAAGACAGAAAATCAACCTAAGACTTTCTGGAGATGACAGCAAAGAGCATCTACTAGTATTTAATAGTTTGTACAGATGTTCACAGCCATTAACTCATCTGATCCTAATTACACTGTAGAACTGCTGAAGCATTAGCTACATAAAGATATTAGAGCTCAGATAAATTAATTTATGTGCTGTGAAAGCAAGTCTTAAACCTATTCCTCCCACAACACTATCGATAACTTTATGATAAAGTCTTATATCCTAATTCTGTCAACAATGAAATTACAAGTATCTTCAGCATTAAGATATTAACTTGTAATCAAGCTGTTAGCCAAATCCATCTTTCTCAAAGCGGCCACTGCACAGTTAGATTTTTAAGACTGCTTTATACTCTGTATTTTGTATGGAGCCAAACACCACTGATCTCTGAGCACTAAATTATAAGAACACTTTCCCCAGCATAAATTTGTTTAGAAATATCACCTTTTTGAAATATCATTCTCAAAAGCATCTTATCGACATGATTTCTTAAATTGTAAAATATTAGCGGGGAGAGAGACTCATTCATTTTTCATCCCAAAGCGATTATTTTAAAAATAATCATCTGTACTTTCAATAAACTTGATTCAAAGTACTACTAAAGAGAGTGTAAGGGATTTAAAGTTCTATTCATACCCACTGAAGACTACTTTTCTACCTTCAAACTCCCAGATTGTCATCACAGCCCTCCACCTAGCTGCTTTAAAACTTCTCACTATTGCCCACATATGACTGGCCCTTTCACACTACTTACCGGGCTTTTGAAAATTATATTCCACCTAGAATTTCCTTCTCCCTCATGATGTCTAGAACTCTCTTATTCATAAAGACTCAGCTCAAATATCTTTCCAGCCTAAAGCTAAGTTATTCACACACTTTAAGAGCTCTCATAACACTATCCATCATTTAATTAACAAGCTAATGAAAAAGTCTCTCCATTAGTCTGTGAGGTGCCTGAGAACAGGTACATTTCTTATTTATCTATCTCTAGCAGCATGCACAACATAATATACAGAAGGTGCCCCCCAACAAGTTTTTCTTGAATGACTGAATGATTCCTATACTAACTGATGTCTCCAAGAGTAACACACCTCACTACCTCACACCTATATTCTGGTGACAGCCTCATAAATATGTTCTCTGCAACCATCCAGGAACCAAGAGTTCCAATAAATTCTGGGCATCACTCTCATATTAATCTTTGACTTACTTTATAGCATGCTCTGCTCTAAAATAGTTTCCCTTTGCCTGTAGATAGAAGTTCAAAACCTCGAAGCCTAGAATTTACAGACTTCTAGCATCTGGCTCCCATCTCTCATTCACTTCATTATCCCAATTACAAGCCTCCTGATCCTACCCTCGCCTAGCCTATATTCTGCCCCCATTTCCACCTCTGTCCACCAATTCTTCAAAGAACTCAGCACAAGTCTCACACTGTCCACGAATTAGCCTGAAGATATTCCAGAAAAATCTCTCATACAGACGTTACTAACACTAATACTCTGTGCTTCTCATTCAACACTTACATTTCCTCAATTTCTACTTCCTTAGCACACAAAAAAAGCATGATGTAAATGATGAAAAATGTGAAAATACCTAGCACACTCAGACACTTACCAAATGGTTGTGCATGGGCTAGGGAGATAACTCTAATTTTAAAAAATTAAATCTGAGAATAAAATGAACAAAAATCAACCTAAAAGAAAATAATTTAGCCCCTCTATAGGTATACCAGTCTTATTACTGTAAGTCACATGATGGTTTATGTAATCATAAATAGAAGAATACTCATTTGAAAACCAGCTCTGTCCAAAAAAGAACAAAAAGTGTTCTGCAGCCAGAGAGGCATATTATTTTGAAGGATGGAAAGCTACAAGGGCTTCAAAACTAATTTTCACTCTCTGATTTTTATCCTTAATAAGACACACTTATGACTAATAATTTAGTTTGCCAGCCATCTATGAAGTAAATGTATTCCTCAACATACGTTAATGAATTGGCATTTTGGTTTAAAAATCAGCATCTTTTCACTTTAGTTAAGAGTCCCTTCCCTAGAGCTGAATCAACTCAGCTCAGTTCAGTAAATATTATCTGAGCATTTTCTATGTTCCAGGCTCTTCCCTAGATCTAGAAACGAGTACAAAGTCAATGACACTCAGGAGTTCCAAAGTGAATTAGGAGACAGACAAAAAAGTAACCAGTTCAAAATAATAAGCGTATAAAACAGTGAAGCTATGTACAAAGCCTTATGAAAGGACCAGGGGACAGAAACAGCTTCACATGATACACAAAGCAGAGATTTAAAGGAGGAACAGCAGGTGGACCAGTAAAGCAGGACAGGGTAGGAAAGCATTATAGGTAAAGTAAGCAGACAGAAAAAACCTAAAAACATGAAAAAGCAAGGTGCAATTGGTGTATTGGGTATACAGGCATGGCTGTTATATAAAGGAAGAGGGAGGGAGGCACCGAGAAGTTAAAAAAATCTGGAAAAGCAGGCACAGATTGGATAATGGAAGACACACAAACCATGATAAGAGCCTGATTTTTTATTTCCGCTGGGAAATGGAGAGGCTGTGAAACACTGAAGCAGTGGCATGCCCAGGTAAGTGTTTTATACCCTCACAGTGGAAGCTGTGAAATTTACCCTATTATATATATTTACTGAGGGCCTGCGACATGCCAGGCTTTAATTCAGCAGTGAACAAAAGGAAACCTTCATTTGCTTGAAGTGTAGTGAGTGAATCTATGTTCAAATAAGCAAGACTAAAAACTATCAGCACAGAAAAAGGCAGTGATAAAACTTTGTATCATTAATACCAACTACTAAAATACCTCTGCCATCTTTGTAAGCACTGTAATGTTAGGTAAAAATAAAATCTTTCTCAACATCATGAGTCATCAGGGAAAGGCAAATCAAAACCACAATGAGATGCCACTTCACACCCACCTAAGATGATGATAATCAAAAAGATAATAAATGTTTACTAGGATGCAGAAAAACTGGAATTCTCATGCACTGCTAAGTGGGAATATAAAATAGTGCAGTACTTTGGAGAACAGTCTGCCAGTTCCTCGAAAGGCTAAACGTAGTTACCACATGACCCAGCAGTTCTACTCTGAAGTGGATACCCAAGAGAACTGAAAACATGTCCACCCTGAAAGCTGTACAGAAATGTTCACAGCACCATTATTTGTAATAGCCAAAAAGTGGGAATGTCCATCAACAGATAAATGGATAAATGGAATGTGGTATATCCACATTATTCGCCAATAAAAAGAAATTAAATACTTACACATTCTACAATATGAATGAACCTTGGTTCATTTCACTGATCACCATTTGGTCAGTGAAAGAAGCCAGTCAACAAGGGACCACATAATGTTACATGAAATATCCAGAATAGGCAAATCTACAGAGACAAGAAGTAGATGAATGATTGCCTTGACCTGGCAGGAGCTGGAAGGTTGGGGGGTGACAACTAAGGAGCACAAAGTTTTCCTGTGGGGTAATGAAAATATTCTAAATTTGATTGTACTCATGGCTGCACAGCTCTGCGAATGTACTAAAAGCCACTGAATTATACATTTTAAATGGGTAAACTGAATGGTATGTGAATTATATCACAATAAAGTTGTTTTTACAAAATTCTAATCATTAATGATCTCTTCAAAATCCTTACTCCTCTTTCCTCATGAAGCCGGATGACATTTTTCCCAGCAAAGAATGTGTAATAACGCAAGAGTGTTAGACAAATACCAAGGTTCAATTTTCTACTGGCAATTCTTTTTTCTAAAAAAACTAATCTTCTACTTGTTCAGCAGAAAACAATTTATTTCTAGGATATCCAAATAAAAGAAGAGTAGCTTTGACCCCTTTGGCACAAAAGATTAGTTTCTCAAGAACATCAAAGGCTAATAAGTTTTTCTATCTGATTAATCAGTTTCATCTTCTATAAGTTTTCATCTGATCACTACTGTATTTTCAATAACTACATTTTAAATTATAAACTATTGGAAGTAAAATGAGGAAGAAAGTAGTTAGATTTCAAGTAAGAAGAACTGGCTCTAAACTCTTCTATGTAACAGCCATGTGTCCTCAACCAAATCTTTAACTTCTCTTAGCATTTTTTTAATCTGCAAATTGTGAATATATCAGTTCCACCAGTGTCTCGAGATTTTGGTTAGGATCATATAGTACTTGCTAACAGATTCTAAAATTGTTCATCACTCCAAGGTAAGCTAGTAAAATCTGGGACACTGGTTATATAGTAATAACACCAAATGTTTGGTGACTTGAACTAGACAGGTCCAGAGGCAATGAAAGTCAAAAAGGGAAATAAAGAAATAATGTTAAAATGTCAAAACTCTTGGGGGTGCCTGGGTGGCTCAGTCGTTAAGCGTTTGCCTTCGGCTCAGGTCATGATCCCAGGGTCCTGGGATCGAGCCCCACATCGGGCTCCCTGCTCCGCGGGAAGTCTGCTTCTTCCTCTCCCACTCCCCCTGCCTGTGTTCCCTCTCTCGCTGTCTCTCTCTCTCTCTCTCTGTCAAAAAATAAATTAAAAATTTTTTTTATTTAAAAAAAATAAAAAAATTTTAAAAATGTCAAAACTCTCAGAAGACAGGGGACACCTTCCTTTATAATATGCAAAACTATGAGTATGAAAAAATTCTATATGTAACATTTACACCCACATTTTAATTAGGATTTCTGAAATATACAGCCACAAAAATGAATTATTTGTTGTTAATAATTTTAAACAAGTTATAATTGCTGACAGTTCTAAAGTTGATGTTAAGGTAGTACTTCAAAACCTTTATTTGCTTGTAACCACACTCCTATTAGCCCAGGAGTCTGAGAAGTTAAACACACTGCTAAGGATACCAGATACTGGAAGAGAATAACACACTGAAAATTCACCAGTTAAAAAAGGGAAACTTATTTGCATGTGGACATAAGTGAATGCGTATTCATGCAAACAATAAGTGAGTTCCAAGTGATCTGGTATGTTAATGCCTTTGGCTGACTACCAGCCCGACATTAGTTTTCCCATCCTCTTATATTTTATTTTTTCACCCTTCAGTCTAGTATTGTGGGAAAAACATACACAGGCATGCTATTCGGCTTTACTGCAAATATATGTCTCCAACTTGAGCTGGGGTCCCATGGTTATTTGGAAAATCATTTTTGTCTCTAGTCTTTGCTTTCTTATACTTTCTAGGGCAGCTATAAGCATTTAACATTTATTTTCTGTAGGCCTCTCTCCTATCACCTCCAAGTCTCAACTGTACCAATAAAGAAAACAGAAGCCATGGGATGTGTTTTCCTTCAACCTCACTTACAAAACTTAACTATAATAGTATCCATCCTGCAATCATTCATCAGAATAGTAAATAATAATATGATTCACTGTTCACTGATCATCTGCCATATGCCAAACAGTGGGCTGAATACTTTATATATAATAATTTAGATCCTACAATAATCTTAAGTACTTTTGATCCCATTTTTTACAATCACAGGAGTGAAGTTCAGTGAGCTTAGTAACTCGTTCAAGGTCTGTAGCTAATGAGAGGTAGAAAACAGATGTGAATCCAGGTCTGTCTATAACTGTGTCACCATGCCTGTGAAAAGTGTTCTAATGCCTCCACTTCTACACAGGGACACCACATTCATAAATTATTTTCAATACTGTATGATCTGTCTCTCTTTCCTAACCAGTGCTGAGAAAAGATATCTAAATTGCTATACTTAAGTAAAAAACATGGCTAATGCACTCTGTTTTCATTTAAAAACAATTTTTTTTTTTTTTTTTAAGAGAGCGCTCATGCACATGCATGAGCAGGGGTGGGGAGATGCAGAGGCAGAGAGACTCATAATCAGGCCCCACGCTCAGCACGGAGCCCAACGAGGGGCTCAATCTCACGACTTTGAGATAATGACCTGAGCTGAAATCAAGGGTCAGATGCTTAACTGACTGAGCCACCCAGGCGCCCCTAAAAATATATTTTTAATGAAAGCATATATGTTATTTACATTAATAAAATTTTTTGAAAAGATTTATTTATTTTAGAAAGAGAACAGGAAGAAGGGGCAGAGAGAGAGGAAGAGTGAGTCCCAAGTGGACTCTGTGCTAATAAGCACAGAGCCCAACGCAGGGCTAGATCTCATGACCCTGAGATCATGACCCTCATGAGCAGAAACCAAGAGTCGGACACTTAACAAACTGAGCCACCCAAGTACCCCTAAAATTTTAACTTAATGTAAATAAGTTAAAATGTTTTAGATCTACTTAAAGATGTGGGGTTGAAAAATTGACTTCCTCTGAGTTTTTAAGAAAAACTTAAAATATCAATTTACGCTGGTAAGTTATTCATCTACAGAGTGGAAAAAGAAAGACGAAATTTCCAGTTTCTTCATTTCTCTAGTAATTTCTCACTTTGGCAGAGATTCATTCCTTCAAAGGTAAAAGTGGTTTAGCAACATATGCAGGAAGAACCTAATGCTTTAAGAATTGTGTCCTCTCTTTAATGGCCCTGACACAGCCCTAATTGGCATCGTTAAGTCTTCTCACATAACTTTTAATAAAACTTCATCAGTCTCAGTCTTTAATGGCTCATCAAGGCACATGATTTATGGTGCTGTTCACATAGAAGCCTAATTCCCTACATCCATATCATATCAAACCCTTTTTTCTTCAGCTGTTAAGAATTACACTGTAAGCACCCTGTGTGTAAGTACTAGAGTCTGTCTTGTTCAATATTCTAACTCCAGCACCCATACAGAGTAGATGTTCAATAAACATCTGTTGTAATACATGGTGGCAAGAGAACAAGAGAATACTGTTTATCTGCTGCACCTTTTGACAAAATTTCCCTGAACAGTTACATCAATCTATTGTTTTGATTAAAGTATGATATCAAAATCCAGAGCCTATTATAGTTTTAAGCTTTAACATAAGATTAGTTTGTTTCTATAATACTTAGTTTGAAAATATTTCAAAGCATTTTAAAAACATTTTTCTCATCTCTTTTGAATCAAAATAAAGCAAATAGTGATCAAGGAACAATTTGTGTGTTTTAAATTTATATATACATATACAACAATATATTTTTATATAGCTTAATCTATACCTCTAAAGAGTGGGTTTTCTTTCATTCAGATCAGAATGTAGCCTCTTAAATCCAGAAAGGATGTTAATTATATCTGCAGTTCATAAACACCTTGTCAATCGCTGATACAATTCAAGAACTCCATACATATTTACTGCCGCATTCATTTTTAAACAAATATTGCAAAAGATTACACAGAGTATGAGAAATGTCACCTAAATGCTAAAAGCCTGTAAATATCAATTCATAATGGTAGGTTCCTTGTCTATCATTAAATATCAGCTTCTTGTCCACTTTCAATTTTGCTGAATGCCACCCACTTATGAATTAGCTATAATGATTCAAAATACCCAGTTACATTTTTCCTATCATTTCTCAATGTTTCTCCCATCCCCTAAAATCATGATTTGAAAATTAAACGTAAGAACAATTTACAGACCTCCATCCATCCTTTTGGAGATAACTGAAGGCTCCATCCACAACACTCGCAAAGAACTGGCCTCCGGTGATGAAGAGGGTATTGATGGTGACTAATCGACCTCTTAAGTTGGGCGGGGAGACCTCAGCAATGTACACGGGCACTGTCATGGAAGCAATGCCTGTGAAGAAACAAGGAAAAGTCAACAGAAGGCACTTACTCACGATTTCTTTGTTGTTATAAATACTGATGCTAGACAAAGACACAGAGACACACCCCTGGTTTTTTACTTTAAACAAAGGTTTACCAGATACTTAAAGATTTTGTTTATAACTAGTGACTACTGCAGGTAAGTCAAGACATAATGTGGAGATACCCATTTTCAGATTTTCACTTGAAAGCCTACAAACGAAACTACCTTTAGAGCTCTCAGATAACTTTAGAATGTATATAAAGCATGTTTTGTAATTTTTGTGGACTAAAAATAAGAAAATGCTCTCTAGATAGGATATAATTATCAAAATATTTTTAGTCTATATGGAAATGTAATCAGACAATGATGAGAATAAAAATTATCCTAGGAGCATATTAACTACTCAAAGTCATCATTTCCAGCAGATACACCAAAACTCTTAATTGGCTTACTAATAGAAAATCCATACAGTAAGTCACCCTGTTCGACTGGCTAGGTATAGATTTCTGAAATAGCTTACAATGGACAATAATTTGGTAATTTAGAGTCCTTAAGAACAGATGATCTTAACCACAAAACAGATGGTTTTATGGCTAAGGTATATTTGATTATACCTGCTTAAAATCTGTTTCTATCTGAAATTAATGCAGCATAACCTATGGCAGTAGTTCCAGAACTTCACTGATCACTAAATCACTTAGGTAGCCTTTTTTTTTTTTTTTTTAAATAAGGATACTCTCACCTTACCCACCCCAGACCTACTAAATAGAAAACTAGAGATGGGAGATGGGTCGGTCTTTTAAAAACCCTCCAAGCAGGGCACCTGGGTGGCTCAGTCCATTAAGCGTCTGCCTTTGGCTCAGGTCGTGATCCCAGGGTCCTGGGATTGAGCCCTGCATCAGGCTCCCTGCTCAGCTGAGAGCCTGCTTCTCCCTCTCCCTCTGCTGCTCCCCCTGCTTGTGCTCTCTCTCTCTCTCTCTCTCTCCCTGTCAAATAAATAAAATCTTTTAAAAATTTTTTAAAAAAATAATAAAATAAAAATCCTCCAAGCACTCCTGGTGCTCACCATGTATTTAAAAAACTACAGTTCTATTATAGTCCACAACTTTAGGCTAATCTAAAATTATTTCTTAAAAGAAAATCTTGATATTCTTGGCCATATCTAGCTCACTTCTCAGTGGTACATAAAATTTCCAGGTAGGTCTTATTATGTAATCTAAAACTAATATCTAATCAATACTTGTCAAAAGCTAAGTGAAAAAAAAATCAAGCAGGATTATCTAAGAAAATGTAATCTTCTTCTACCTGTAGATACTATAAATTGATCTCTAGATTAAGTCAGAACATCAAGGGGTTATGCAAGATACCATGGAGAACTGCTTTTAATGAGTTAATCATTATAATGCCAAAAAATAGCCCATATTGAAGGTAGCAGCACCTGTTGATGTGTTTTCTGAAAAAGGGCTGCTGGTGGTACTATTTACCACATTGCAGATAACAGGAGATATTTGTCTACAGTCTCGGTAACTACAACAGTTGTGCTCCCTCTCTGTGTTTATGGGCACTATAAATCACACAGCGGTCTTTTATTTCCCTCTTTATTAGGCAGTCAGAGATGCCCACCTCTACACTAAGTGTTTTGGACTTCATGGTATTTACTCTGTGAGCTAAATTCCCTCCTGATGTCAAAACTCTCCCCAACTTCACCTGTTTTAGATATGTTTTGCCATATTTTTATTTACTTGGTTCCATCTTTGAACCAAGCAAATACATGGACAGATAAGATTTATTTAAGTTAATATATATCTGCTTCTGTACTATTGAATAACTACTAGTAATAACTGCACACAAGTCAGACCATTAAATCTCAGAACTATACACTCTGTAGTTTCCACAAGTAGTATTTGCTGCTGTAGTGTCTATCAATATATATAAATATACATGAAAAGAATCAAGATTTTATGAGTTTCGTAAAATAAGCACATGTTAGTAGACAAAGTATGAATAGTCTTTACAATTAAATCTTCACCTAAACAGCTGGAAGTTTCCATCTGACTGCTAATCAATTTAAGAGAACATATCATACTAAATTGGCTTTCATCTAACTTGGAAAGAGGAAACATTTGATGCAAATGTTGACAAATTAATTGTATATTCTTTTTAGTTCTTTTACAATTAGAACAACTCAATAAGATTCCAAAAATCAGACAACAGTAATTGTCTGGATTTCTTTTCCTGCTGGTCTGGCTCTAACAGGAATTCAGTTGCTCTCTTTAGCCAGACATCTTGACTGAGGCACGCAGCCCATAGATTTAAGCATGGGCAATCAGGACTGTGGTTTTAGGTGGCACATGCTTGTCACAAAGCCCATAGATTTTACCTGAGAGAAATGTAGAGAGAGCCTCAGGCAGGTCTTATAAAGGTTAATTATTAAAAATAAACACCAGGACCTTGAAAAGTAACAGGGAATGGCAAAGAGAAAAGACTGAGGGAATTATAAAAAGACAGACTCATTGGATTTAGAATTGGAAAGAAACCCAAAGATCTGTTAAAGGAGTACTCACATGGACTTAACAGTGTGACAACTGCCTGCATTTGATATTTCACAGGGACTGATTATTTTCTTAACTCCTCACAACATCCCTATAAAGGACATATAATTATCCCCATTTTGCAAAGAAGGACCTTACCCCAGGTCAGATGATGATAAGCAGAGGAACCAGAATTACACCCAGACAGAGATTCCAGAACCCAATTTTGAAAGTTCTAGACTCTACTGACTGGCGAGCACAGATGAGGGTAGGCTCTGGAACAATAGGTTTAAATTCCAGCCTCGCCACTCCCCAGCTGGTTAAGGCTGTACAAATTAACCTTTTTGAGTCTCCAGCTCACCTATATAATGGGAAGAATAAAAGTAATTCTTTCATAGGAGTTGAGATTCAGTGAGCTCATAGTGTAAAAGCCCTTAAAATTGTGCTTAGCATATGGAAAGTAGTCAATGTTAGCGATTATTTCTAGGATGACTATACCTCTAGTTATGAGGCAATTTAATTTTTTTTGATTCAGTCTGACTTGTTAGGTGCTGGCATTATCAGGACGAATATAAGTGAACAAAACAGGGTCTCTATTATAAGAGAAGCTATACACAAGCCCTGCTCACATAAAGAGGCAATCAAATAAATAATTTCAAAATACCACGGTAAGGGTCACAGTACAGCTACACACTGGGTTCCATCTTGTGATGCGGGACAACTGCTGCACGCTGACATGATTAGATGCTAGTTCGGGTGGTGGGGGGCGGGGGCAGGGCAGGGAACAATTCTACAGAGAAGAGCATGGCCTTAAGGAAATATGAAATGATACGGGATTTTCTCAGAGGTAAAAAATAAGTGTGAACCAGTGTATGTGTGGAGAGAGGCAGAGTCCAGATCATGAAAGCAGTATCCATTAATCAGTGAGTGTTCATCGCATACTTGATCTGAGCTGGACACAGTGCTGTAGGAGAGACATGTCCTCTGTCCTCATGGAGCTTAGCGTCTGTCAGCCAAAATGTGCTTGAACAAGTAATTAGATGTCAAATGTGATGGGTCTCACCAAAGGGGAAGTGTGAAGAACACGAGCTCGTAGCAAAGGGACTGGCCCAGCTTGATGAGTCAGATAGTTCTTGGATGAGAAGGTCATATTTAAGCAGAGATCAGGTGAATGAGTAAGCTAGAGCCTGATGACAGCGTGGGGAAGGTGACACACACTTTAGACAATCAGTCCAGCTTAGACAAAGGCCTTGAGGTGAAAAGAGATGCAACCTGTTGAAGAAGGGGGACTATTTCCAGAAACATAGACAAGAGACCAAACCTGACTATGCAAGAGGCCATATTAAGGACTTGGTACTTAGAAGCCTTTAAATAGTATAATGGAAGAAAACACGCTACCAGAGTCATGTTTTTAAAGAGTTATTCTTCAGAGTATGGAAAACTGATTGCAGGGGAGCGACAAGTATAGTGACAGCAGAGGAGATGGAGTAAAATGGAGAGATTCCAGAAGTCTGTATTTAGTATCCAGGCTAAAGGGAATTGGGATGGAACACGAAAGGTGAGAGGAAGAACTCGAGGACTGATGTTCAGACGTCCGGAATAAGCAAGTAGGAGCATGTTGGTTACTTGGTACAGAGATACAGGACACTGGAGGAGAAGCAAGTGTGGGCAGAAGGTAACAGGGTCAAGTTTTAACCAGGTTGAGTCAGAAGTGCTCTGTGAAACACACAAGTAGAGAGCAAGTAGAACACTCCCTGAGTGTGTCAGGAATACAGAATATTTACATGTGAGTGTTCCCAGCTTGCCCCATTTCTCCCACCCAATAATTCTGCCAAAATAACCAACTTTTCCTTCCTCTCTCATCCCCTAGGGAGAATCTGGTCTTTGTCACCCTGGTTCTTGAGCCATTACCATGCTAGGCAAAAAAGGATGGAGAAGAAAACATGGACCAAAGATTTGGTTTGCAGGGAAAAGTCCAAATGAAAAGAGACTGGAGAGAGCTGTGAATGAGAGCCTCAGGTTGGTATGGAAAAAATGGGAGTCTTTAACAAAGGGACTGACTGAAGCCTGAATTGGGAGGGAAGGCAAAGGGGTAGACAACAGAGATTTTAAGAAATATTGCTATGTTATAACCTACATGCTATTGTATTCTTCAAGACACAGAGTAATATTACTATTCAATTGCTTTTAGTTGCTAGACTATATATATTTAAAAGCAACATCAAAGTGAGACTGGGTCCAGTGGGCTTTGGAAGTTACACAAATATCTGAAGCTCAGAAGATAGTTCCATGTGGATGGTGCACGAAATGGAAACCATGGGAATGGATGAGATCACCCAGAAATGGAAGAGGAGAAGAATGCCTAGAACTTAGTCCTGAAAAATTCCAGTATTTATGGAACTGTTGGAAGAAGAAGGTAAGAAGGAGCAACCAGTAAGCATCCACCTTACACTTGAATGCCATGTTATTTTCTAAAGTCTTTTTTATGTTACCATTTTATATTATTATGCAAGGTCACCCTATCAGTTGGTAGGTGGGACAGAGATCATTCATTATCCCCCAAGAAAAGGTAAAGAAACCTAGCATCAAAGACAGACAAGAAGAGATTTTCAGGAAGTCACATAAGCAGGTTAATGTCAAAGTGAGTCTCACAGATTCAGGTCCCCTAATCTCTGTTATGTGCCACTTGAGAACCAAGGGCCATGCCTCTGACTCGAATGTGACCCTTTAGAAATTTCTCAGACACTTTGCTTTTTGGACCTACTACCTTAGTCAACACATGGGCACTTCTAGGGGTTAGGAGGGTCTGATCTCTTTCCTGCCCCCTACCACTTGCTATGTGACTTACTGCCACCAGATGTCATGTTAAAAAGCTCAGTCTAGTCAGTTATATGTGACAAGCGTAAACCCATAAAACTGCTCTATGAAAATGGAGAACTGTGAAAGAACGCCATGTTCAGGGAGAGCAGCGGGCTCCATGGTCACTAGCGTTATCTCACCTTGCTATCAATAAAATATCCATGCAAATTCTAATTTATGGATTTCTAAACATGGTGCCCATTTCTGATAAGCCTTGGCTATTAAGGCTCTGCCACCCCAAAACCTCTTCGCTACTTTGGGGAAACAAATGGAATTCTGTCCCGAGACAAAGCTCCCTGTTCAACGAAGGGCAGTTAAGTAATACTGTATGAAATCCCCCAAATTAAGAATTAAGTACTTCACAAATGGATGTAATTAATGATAGTTAAAGTTTAGGAAAAAAATCTCTGAAGAACTTCTGACTTATTCCCTATTCCAAACACTAATCAAAATAAATGTCTGATAAAGAACAAATTCTTAATAGTCCACCCAAAAGCGATGAACTGAAATGAACATAAGGAACGGGGTGGTACAAGTTCCTGTTGGCAGCTTACTAGTGTAAATGCAACCACAAAAATCTATGTTGGTACTGTTTCTGAATACTGTTAGAAAGTTCGATTTCTTACAAAATAAATAAAGAAGTCTACACCAATGGAAACTCATTATCATGCCTGTCCTCAAGGAGTTTCACCAGAAAACTGCACCTCAGACACTACAGTGCAACACGATTCACACACTCTCACGTTGCCAAGCTGATTCGCCATCAATAGCACACATGCTCTTGAGCGCTGAAGCTGGCTTTCAAAAACTGCTGGAAGCCCTTTTAAAACCCTGAGTCAGAAGTATAAATAATTTCATAAACAAATAGCATTAGAAAATCCTGTTGCGATAGTTAAATACCCATGAACCACAGCAGCCTCTCGACACAAGCCAGGCAGCAACTAATTAGCTTCTTAGAAGCACAGGAAGGTACATTTCCATAACAATGCTTCTCGAACAAGGACCATGATGTCCCAATTTCATTTTGCAAATCATTGCTCTATGATCTCTAAAGGAATAATTTTAACAAAAAGAAAGAGAATCTGTCTTTTAAAAAAGTGTCCCTTACTGTAGTTGTTTCTTTCTGTTTGGCTGTCCTGCCCAGGACTGCTTTGTCTGCATTCTTCTGAAGTCTAGGTTCTACAGTTACCAGGTTGTTAACACAATGAGAATTCAGTTTTTATTCTTCTCTAACAACAAGACTTAAGACTTTCACAAACAGCACTGGGCAACTTCAAAGAGCAATAAGCCCCAAAGTAATGAAAATATATATACAACACAAATTCCTGTAACAGAGGAGCCAGGTTATGAGTGAGATTTTATCTATGGGGATTACGAGCAGAATTATTGTTCTATAGTGTTAAAAAGCTCTTCACAAGGCATTATAAGCATTGTCACCATCATTTAAACTCTGTGCAGTCTTTAACAGCCTAAATGACTTCTCCCTTATTACTTGAGAATATAATATTGATCTCATATTCCTTTTTACTGTAACATCTCAGTAAAATCTGTTATCACATTGTTTCTCCAAACCCAACTACAACCCCTTTAATGGAATGATCATAACTCACATATCTTCTGTACTGTAACTCGCCTAACTGTCAAGCACAGACCTTGGCTTAACAGTTGATCTAGTACTTTGGGATGCATATACAAAACCATATCCTTTTATTTTTTTTAATTTTTTTCCAAAACCGTATCCTTTTATATTATTATTAACTGACAAGTTTTACACTATACATATTATTCATTAGGGAAAATTTGGAAGTCACAGGTAAGAAGTTAGGTAAATAAAAATCACCTCTAATCACACCTCCCATACATAACCACTATTAAAATTTGGTTATAACTTGCAGTATTTTTCCCATAATTCTGTAGCTTTAACGCATTATATTACAAAAATTTTCCTTCTCTTTATTCTTTTCTCAAAAAAGGGTCTCAAACTTCTTACGGAACTCAGGTACAATAAATACAGAAGCCAAATGAGTGAGACACAGAAGGTACAACATACTCTGTAGACCAAAGAAAACACATCCCTGTGTAGTTCTATAGAACAATCTCGATACTGGTTTGTCACCCTTGTAGCTCAAGATAATTTTAAGTAACAGTATAATATTCCAGTATTAAGATAAAGAGAAGAAGAAGTGTTCCTAAGAACACACATATTGAAGAGGGCAGGAAAAAAACAGAGAAGGAAGGAATTTCTTGATGAGGAGAGATGACAAATAAAGAAATTAATACATATGTAAGAAATTTTTTTTTTGGTAAGAAATTTCCTAAAACAGTAGAGGTTATGAGAGAAAGATAACTGTATGAAATGCTAACAAAAGTGGAGGCAGTATACTTTTACACCCGACAAATGGAATACACAAAGATTAATAAGAAATCAATACGTTTTCCTCAAGGCAATGATTTTAGCAAATAGGAACGTAAGTGGTGCTTTGTCATATTTAGCTCTATGTGACATCTAGAAATAAATGTCCTAGCACAACAAACAATGTGGACCTAAACAGCAGCTAACAGCTGTGAATCACCTGATTGTAGACTGTAATTGAATAGGGCATAGACAAAACACACAAGAAATGTGTACAGAGGAAGATAAGCCCAGGGCTAGAATCTGGCTGTGGAAATATTCATGCAACAGATATAAAGGCCTGAGGAGTAAAACGGAAGGAATTATTATAGGAAATATTAAATCAGCAAAGTAATAAATGAACACCCCCCCGACCAAATTTTTAATCCGTTCTTCAAAAAAGGTCTGGCCTTGCCTAAAAAGCAGGATCAGAGAGCCATGAGAAGGGAATCAGTTTACGTCAAGACAACAGAATGAAATTAAACAGGGAAATGGGTAGGGGAAAGGATTGCCAAGAACACTAAAAAATTAATAGAATATGTAAATAATTACAGAAGTAAACACCATATTGGAACCAGTAAATAACAGAAATGAAGCTGTGTGAAATTTGGAATCAGTGTGGAACATCAATTTGAAATGCTCTCCAAGAATGGAAAGCAAAGGAAATTAAAATGATAAAAGATATTGTTGAAAGACAAATCATTATAAAAGAAATAAATGGGGCCCAGGGGTAGGTAGCAGTAGCACAACACATCCTGGGAAATTTTCTGATTTGTAAAGTTAACAAAACTTGATCAGATTTTTTTTACAGATAGAGCAGAAAGAAAAAACAGCTCACCCACCAAGTATTAAAAACCAGGCAATATAAAACACTACAGAGCAACACCTGCACATATTTAAGGAGGAAATGTTGTGATCCAAGTATTTTATATCTTGCCAAGTTGTCTTTCAGGCGTGAGAATGTGAAAGACATTCTCAAGTAGGAAACACCTAAGATAAACCACCCATTTACTATATTTGAAACAACCTCTAAACCAACCCCAAGATTAACAACAAAAACCTCAAGGATAGGAAGTTTTGGTATAAACAGCTCAGGGGATCTGCCCCTCACTTAGTCTGGGGGAAAAAAAATAGCTGAATGGGTAGACCACTGAGTAGTCAGTCACTCAATCCTTCTTATTATGGCTCCTCTTTTCCCAGTTCTATGTAACATTTCTTGAGCTGCACAAATAGAATCTCTTGGTTTGTCTAATAACCACTTCAAAGCATTAACTGGTCTTTTTCTGTTCCAGCACTCGGTAGCAATAGCTGAACATTTTACTTGGTTAGAATATTACGCCTGAATAATTATTAAATAATTGCTACTTCATGTCCAAAAAGGCAAAGATTTGTAGAAGATAATGTCCATCTTCATAACCAAAAATCTCTATTAATGACTTGCTGTGTCTCTAAAAAGTACACTGAATGACCCTACCTTTGAGTTGTTTAAAGTGGCAAAAATCATGTAAGCCACCCATCAATAGATATTTTTTCTCCCAGCCTCTTCTAGTATTATCTTTCCATCTATATGAATAAACCTATGCTGCTTATATTTAAAAAAGCAAGGTAAGTAATAAAATCTTAAAGTAAAAATGCAGAGGAAAAAGGCACATTTTTTAAAGATCTACCAAAAAATGACATACAACCTGCTTTCACAGATTCTTCACTAATAATCCCCAATAATCATGGAAATCTATCTGCAATAAATTTTTAGCTGTTTGATGAGGAACATAGCCAACTTGGCTTCCATTGGCCTCTTATTTTATTACTACAAAATGGGGAATTATGTTCTACATGTACACTTTTTACACTTATCATCCAAGATACTTTTGAAATAGAAAATGGTAAAGTTTGTCTGCTCTTAGGAGCCCTAGTTCTGTATCATCTGGCTTTAAGAAAACTAAGTCTCACTAATGATAAAAGGGAATGGAGTGAAAGAGACAAATGATCTTTAGGTTCTCTCTAGCAAAGAGTTAAAATTGTTTTTAATAGACATAACCAACTTTCTACTATGTTCTTTAGTATACCAAGAATGAATACATAACTCAAAGACTGTTCTGCTGATTCTTTGAATTGGTAAGCACCAATCACACTGAAACATTTATCAACACTGTACAATTCTGTTTCTTTTTTCTTGTAGGGTCTAAAAAGAATATAGGGATCCTTAACATTTAATGAAAGGTGATAAGCAAGATGCCATCACTTTGGGCTTAGTAACACTCTTAGAAATAGACTCCAAGTGATATGACAAATAATGAACGATATGGATGCTCATTTTGAAAAAGGCACTATCATTCTCTGAAGCTGGCTTTAGAAAGAGATGATTAAAATGAACCCCTGTATTGCTCTCTATGGCTCATAAACATCATTTCACTCTACTTGTAGATCTAGTGGCAGTCCTGACTCAGTCAAGGAAGCCTAGCTTTGGCACAAATTAGCTAGCGTTATCTCTTAGTTCTGCTCCAGCAGCTCTGAGACACTGACACAGTCAGAATAAAAGCAGTGATTTCCAATTTTTTAACAAATGAGGAGGTACAGTGACTTTCACTGCTGCTACTCCCATTTTACCTTAATAATTCAATTGTAAAAACACCTAGCTCATTGTCTTACCCTTTTTGAATAGTATTTTGCAAAATCTCCATCTACAAGTATGCCAATGGCATATTTCAACAGGCTTTTATGTATGAATAAGAAGTCAACTTCTTATTCAGGAGGAGACAGTCAGCAGATGACAGACAGATGTAGGAGGATGATGAATAGATGACAATAGATGGTAGGGATACGATTAAAAATCATTTCTGTTCATTTTCCAAGGAATAATTTCAACTTGATGAACACTCAAATGGGTAGCTTTAAATACAAAAAATTTAGAAAGTCCTTCTCTTAACATGTCTCTTGTCAAGCTGGATAGGACTCCCCAAATCCTGACGTTTCCTTTCTGCAGGTATATCCCGCCTTTAAGCTTGTATTTATCTTATTTATGGGAGGGCGTCACAAACAAGAGAAGAAAGAAGAAACAAGTAGTTTCTCTGAAAACACAAAAATAGGAAGAACCAACCACTGTATTTTGGCACTTTGAAGACAGTCTTTGCGACGCTAGTCCAGTGTCTTCCCAGTGTTGGCCTTGTGGGAATAAATTCCCCTTTTGTTTCACCACCACGCATTTCTCCACCTTCAGATTTTGTCAGCAGCAAGTGGCTGAACGTGATCTGTTTGGGACCCCTGCAGCCAGATGCTCTCGCACCCTTCACCTCTGCTACACTACTGCACTGTATTTATTGAAGAAAAAAAAAATCACTATATAAGTGGACCCATACAGTTCTAGACTATGTTGTTGAAGAGTCAACTGTACTTACTAGCTCACTGTTATAAACAGATAAAACTCAGGAACAACCAGAAGGAAGAAATGCACAAGGAAGGTGTGAGAACAGGCACAGAGCTTCCATGCCCTCTCCAGCATCCCACTTTTCCACAATCTTCACATGCTCCCCAATCAGGAAGCTTTCCAAACCCCAACCCTTTTGAATTTTAATGGAGGTTTTATTTACCTTCAACCTTCAGCCCTTCCCCTGAGGGCAGGAGGTGGGGCTGAAAGTTCCAGCCTTCATATCACATGGTTGACTTTCCTGGCAACCAGCCCCCATCTTTAGGCGCTTAACAAAAGTCACAGTATCACTCACTCTCTGCACTTAGGAAATTCCAAGGGTTTTAGGAACCGTGAGCCAGGAACTATGGAGACTAAGACCAAATATATTATTTCCTAAAAATCACAGTATCACAGTATTTCAGATAAAAAGTGATCCCAAATGGATGATGCAATAAGAATAAAGACACAAGAAGAAATTAAGAACATAGAAAGTGATAAATACATAGGATATCTAAAAACTAAAACTAAACAAAAATCCATTAGCAATACCTTGGGACATATAAACGCAAACTCAAGAAGAAAATCAAAATACATGACAACAATACAATTAAAGTTGGGAGGAGGTAAAAAGAAGTTCATATGCTGTAATTTGCTTGTATTATTTAGAAGGAAGATAAAGATATTTTGTAACTTCAGACTTCATTATGTTAAATATGAGTAAAATTTCAATGGCAATTACCAAAAAAATATATGCAAACAAAATCTAACTTCCAAACTAGTTCAAAGAAAGTTGCATGAGAAAAATTTATATATACAGGGCAATTCAAAAAGAAGAAAAAAAAGAAGCACAAATAAATTGGGGGTACAAAGACAGCTTTAAATTCAATTATTTCAATAATTATAATACGTATGAAAGAATCAAATGTGCCAAGTAAAAAGAAGAGGGATCTGTCTGGATTTAAAGCAATCTTTCTGGATTTAAAATTTACACTTTATTTTTATATTAAAAAAAACCCACACAAGTTAAAAGAATATGAACAAGACTGAAAACAAAATAAAAAGATAATAAGGAAAAGTCTAAATAAAAGAAAGCTGAAAAAAGTTTAAAAAAAGGAAAGCTGACACAGCCATATTCATTCAGTTAAAATAGTAAGGCAAAAAGTTATTAACTAAAGACCAAGAGAGTCATTTGATACTGATGAAGGATTCCATTCACAAGCAAGAGAGAACAATTAAATTATAACATGGTTTGAAAATACGGAAAACAAAGGGTGACAGAAATACAAAAAATAGACAAATCCACAATCACAGTGATAGTAACATCTATTATTGTTAAAGCACAAAAGGAGTATTTATAAAAACTAACCCTTTATTGTTCGATAAAACAGTCCTCACCAAATATCATAGGGCCAAAATGATATGGACCATGATTTGCAACCTTGAAGCAATCACATAAGAAACAAATTTAAAAAAAAAAAAGTAAATTAACCAAAACAAATCAGCCATATGTTTGAGAACTAAAAATATGCTTTCAAATAATCCACAGGTCAAAGAAATCATATTGGAAATTTATTTTTTTTGGAAGTGAACAGAAATAATAAACACTACATATGAATAGTTGTATGATTCACCAAAACAGGTATTTAAATAAGAAGCCCTGAAAATAAATCATCTATGTCTATCTAAAGAATTTAGGGGAAAAAAATAACTTTAAAAAGCAGAAGGAAATACTATATAACAAAAACTAACGAAACAGAAAAGAAAAAGAGGGGATTCAAAAGCCAAAAGTTGGTTCTTTTAAAATATTATCTTTCACAAATATCTGGAAAAACTGGTCAAGAAAAAGAAAGCTCAAATAACCAACATCAAGAATGAAAAAGTAAGACATAACTACAGAAACTGGACACATAAAAAGAGGCACTATGAACATTATTCTTATAAATTGGAAAGCTTAGATGAAATGAACACATTCCTAGAAAAAGAATTTATCCAGGAAGTACTGGAAAACCTGAATAGTCCTATAACCATTTAGGACATTGGAAAGGTGGTCAAAAAAATATTCCCATAACAAAAACTTCAAATCTAGATAGCTTTAGTTAGTTCCAACAAACTTTCAAGAAACTAATAACTCCATTCTTATATAAACTATTCTTTGATATTAGAAAACTACAGTATTAAAAAAAGGCAGTATTTTGTAACTAATTTAATGGGCTCGAATAATCTTTGCTGTACTGAGAGACAATTTACAGATACCTTGTGCTTTTGCATGTCTTACAGTAGGCACTGACTGGTCTTTGTTCCACACTATCTTCTTAAGATACTTAGTATATCAAACTAGTATAGTAAAAGAGAGACGGTATATCCCTTTAGAGAAAAGGGTAGTTTTGGAGACAGTCTTGAAAATAAAGATAAATATCTCCCTCCAGAGCAAAAAGCAGGCATGCTTACTGCCCCTTACAAAGTTTTGGTTCCTTAAGCTCAGGGATCCTCTTCTACATCATAATCCACTGTATGTGAAATGTATCTAGTCTTCTTCATATCACCATATAGGAACTGGGGCTCAAGGAACAGGTGCAAAAATGGTGATTCTTTGGGTGCTGTTGGGTATAAAATGCTATCCTTCATCTCCGACCCAGGAATCTTGTGTCTTCTACCAGAACCCATGAAACTATGAAAGATTAACTGTTAGTTTATAAGCGAGATAAAACACCTTGCACAGCTCCTGACGTGCTCGAACTTAAAAAGGTCAGCACAAGTCATGCTACAAATGAGCAGAAGGAAAAATATCCTAAAAATATGTAACAAAATCTAGCAATCCACCACTGTATAAAAATCATGATACCCCAGAAACACAAGATTATGCTCCCAATGCAATATAAATTAATGTATTTATTAAGGGATCAAAGATATACTTTTATAAATATAGAAAATGTGTCATAAAATTCAACATCTACTAATAATTAAAAATAAAAAGGAAATCTAAAAAATAAAGGACTACACTAACTTGATAAAGAGTAAAGAAAAAAATCCAGAACAAATATCATACTTAACAAGAAAGTGATTAAAGAATTTTATCCAAAGTTGGGAAGACTTCAACATTAGAGGTTCTAGCCAATGCAGTAAGATAAGAAATATGTATAAGATTTAGAAGGAAAAAAGCACTATTCACAAATATAATTGTGTATTTTTTTAAAATATCAGTGTATTTCAGATACACTGTTATAATAAAGGAGTTTAACAACACCAGTGGACTTTTTAAAAAAGTACACAAAATTCTAATATATATTCACATACTAATACCTTGAAAATAAAATTTTAAATTACATCATTATCAAGAGCACCAAAAATATAAAGTATCTAGTATTGAGTATTAGAAAAAGCAATTTTAAGGAGAAAATTATAAGACTTCATGTTTACAATATTAAAGAATATATCAATATTGATGGAAAACCCATGTTCATGTATTAGAAAACTCAGTATTATAAAAATGCTAGTTCCTTCCAAATTGATACCTAGATTCCACACAATCTAAACCAAAATCCCAACAAGACTGTTTTTTTTTTTAACTTCATAAGCTGAAAATAAAATAGAAATTTACGAGCTCTTTGATGATGGGAATCAAGGAACCAAGAATAATTATTACACTCTTGAGAAAAAAATAAGGAGGATTTCTCCTCCCATGTGTCAAGACGTATTATAATGCTATTACAACCATACAGTACAAGAGCAACAAAAGAGAACACCCAGAATGGGTCACACCTGTGTATCAACACTTGACATATAGCAGAGGAGGTATCAAGAGGAAAAGATGGACCTTTTAATAAATCATGGTGAGACAGCTGGGTATCAGGATGTTATAAAATGAACTTGAATCCTACCTCTCACTATATACAAAAATCAATTCAAGCTGAGTTAAAGAGAAAATATACAAAGAGAAACACATAACAAAAGTAAACTTACAAAGTTTTTAGAAGACAGGTGGTCTTGAGAGGCTGTTTTATAATGAGAAAATATACAAAACTTCCATTTAACCTACTCTAACTGATAGTAGAGGGTAGGGCCATGACCAGAAAATGAGATGACTATAGAACAGATTCACAAAAAACACTAAATTCCTTGTTTTCTTATTTCTGTAGCTTCAGAAAGAAAAGGCAAAAGACCCACAAGTTGTGAACACAGAGACAACATAAACAACAGAGGGGGAAAGGATATCTAATTTCATTTATTTGAGTATTTTCAGAAAAAACTGAAAAGACATTTTAATTAAAAATAAAATTAGAAAGTCAACTCTAAAATATCTTAGGGGCACTTTCAGAACAGAAACCACTGGCTAAACTAAATTTCACTCCATAATCTTTCATAGTCTTAGGAAAAAATTACACAGGGTTTCCATGTATTAAAAAAGTACTAAGCTCTTGAGGAAAAAAAAAAAAATTAGTAAGTTCAAATTCACCTTAAAAATTTTCCTAAAATTTTTGAGGGTAACTCTAACAATTATACTATAAATTTAGAGAAAATTCTTCCCTTTTAAAGCTTGAATTATTTATCCTGCTTTACCTAAAGAGAATTTGGGGATGCAAGAGTAAGAAGTCATTATAGCTTTTTTCTTTTTTTAGTATATGTGTTGCTGAAGTGAGCATTTTTTTTTTTAATCACCTAATGCTGATCATGACAAGTACACACCTTAATCCCCATCACCTATTTCACCCATCCCCCACCCACCTCCCTTCTGGCAACCATCAGTTTGTCCCTATAGTTAAGAGTTTGTTTCTTGATTTGTCTGTCCCTACCCCCACCCCGCTCATTTATTTTGTTTCTTAAATTCTTCATGTGAGTGAAATCATACGGTAACTGTCTCTCTATTTCACTTAACATTATACTTAACATTACATTATACTTTCTAGCTCCATTCATGTTGTTACAAATGGCAAGATTTAATTTTTTTTATGGCTGAATAATATTCATTGTGTATATATATATATATACCACATCTTTATCCATTCATCTCCCAATGGACACTTGGTCTGCTTCCATAATTTGGCTACTATAAATAATGCTTCCATAAACATAAGGGATGCATGTACCCCTCTGAGTGAGGGTTTTTTTGTATTCTTTAGGTAAATACCTTGTAGTTCAATTGCTGGATCTTAAGGTGGTTCTATTTTTAACTTTCTGTGAAAACTCCATTGTTTTCCACAATGGTTGTACCAGTTTGTATTTCTACCAACAGTGAACAAGGATTCCTTTTTCTCCACATCCTCATCAACACCTCTGGTTTGCTGTGTTGATTTTAGCCATTCTGACAGGTGTGAGGTAATATTTCATTGTAGTTTTGAGTTGCATTCCCCTGATGATAAGCAATGATGAACAGCTTTTGATGTGTCTGTTGGCCATCTGGATATCTTCTTGGAAAAATGTCTGTTCATGTCTTCTGCCCATTTTTTAATACAATTGTTTGGGGGGTGTTGTGTTTTTTATATATATTTTGGATACTAACTCTATCAGATATATCATTTGCAAATATCTTCTCCCATTCTGTAGGTTGCCTTTTAGTTTTGATTATTTCCTTCACTGTGCAGAAGCTCTTTTATTTTGATGTAGTCCCAATAGTTTATTTTCACTTCCCTTACCTCAGGGGACCTACCTAGAAAAAAGTTGCTATGGCCAATGTCAGAGAAATTACTGTCTTTGCTCTCTTGTAGGATTTTTATGGTTTAAGGTTTCACATTTAGGTCTTTAATCCACTTTGAATTTATTTTTGTGTATGGCATAAGAAAGTGGTCCAGTTTCATTCTTTTGCAGTTGCTGTCCAGTTTTCCTAACACCACTTGTTGAAGAGATTTTTTCCCATTGGATATTCTGTCCTTGGATATTTGTTGAAGATTAATTGACCACATACTCATGGGTGTATTTTTGGATTTTTTAATTCTGTTCCATTGATCTGTATGTCTATTTTTGTACCTGTACCATACTGTTTTGATCATCATAACTTTGTAATATAATTTGAAGTCTGGAATTGTGAGGTCTTCAACTTTGCTTTTCTTTTTAAGATTGCTTTGGTTATTCAGGGTCTTTTGTGGTTCCATAAAAATTTTAGGATTATCTAGTCTAGTTCTGTGAAAAATGCTGTTGGTATTTTGATAGGAATTTCTTTAAATGTGTAGATTGCTTTGGGTAGTAGAGACATTTTAACAATATTTGTTCTTCCAACCCAGAAGCATACAATGTCTCTCCATTTCTTTGTGTTGTCTTCAATTTCTTTCATCACTGTTTTTTAGCTTCCAGAATACAGGTCTTTTACCTCTTTGGTTAAGTTTATTCCAAGGTATCTTATTTTATGGGTGTAATTGTAAATGGGATTGATTCCTTAATTTCTCTTTCTGCTGCTTCATTATTGTATATAGAAATGGAACAGATTTCTGTAGATTGATTTTGCATCCTACAACTTTACTGAATTCATTTATCAGTTCTTGCAGTTTTTTGGTGGAGTTCTTCAGGTTTTCTATATACAGTATCACGTCATCTGCAAATAGTGATAGTTTTACTTCTTCCTTACCAATTTGGATGCCTTTTACTTTTTTTGTTGTCTGACTGCTGTGGCTAGGATTTCCAGTACTTTTTTTGTTGCCCGACTGCTGTGGCTAGGACTTCCAGTGGTAAGAGTGGACATCCTTGATTTGTTCCCGGCCTTAAGGAAAAGGCTCTCAGTTTTTCCCCATTGAGGATGATGTTAGCTGTGGGCTTTTCATATATGACCTTTATTATGTTGAGGTATGTTCCCTCTAATCCTACTTTGTTGAGGGTTTTTATCATGAATTAATGTTGTACTTTGTCAAATGCTTTTTCATTATATCTCATTTTTAAAATGACATTTACCAAGAAGTTAATTGCCAACTAGCTACATGCATAACTATCATTTTTCCAGTATCTACTTTATTAATTCTTTTATATAGATATTCAATAATCCCTCTGAATTTCTTTTAATCCTAAGAAATTGAATAAATCTATACATTGCAAGAACTAAATCTAATGAAGTTTTGCAGGCTAATGATTGTTCACCATTTGTGACATTTCAATTTTAAAGCCAAAAGATTGAAAACTCAATTCTAGCACTACTTCCTGGAATTTTCACAAACAACTTGCCCCAATATTTACTTGAGTCCTAAATTTGTTTTCCCTTTGATAGACAGGAGAATAAGGAGTTATTTCTGCCAACAATTCATGGAAGCATAATGTCTACATCTAAATTAGTATAAAACTGGAAAAAAAGGAGCTGCTGTGTCTCTATTCAGAATCACACAGCAGCTGTAAAAAAGGTTTTATTCTTCCACTTCCAAGTCAGTACATCAAAAACTTCACCCAGGAGCTTGCCAGTAACTTCCAAACTAATTGTAGAATTGCCATAGCAATGAAATGACAATAGCCACACACGATCATTTGGACTTCTAAGCCTGGGCTATTTATAACTGGAAGAATGACTCCAACAAGAAAGTCATAGAGGATAGACTAATTAAGGTGTTTAACTCCAAAAACGTTAAAGACTTAACTTTATTTTATTTAGCTTACCTCAGAAAAATAATGACTATGTAATTCCATGATCTTTTTTCCCCCCATTTTGTTAAAACCGAACATCAGTGTTTACACAATACATATATCAAACATTGGGTTATTTTTCTCCAGTGGAATATTTGTGGAATAATCTCCAGTATCAATTATAAATGTATTTTAAAGTATCAGGTCTATTTCTTACAACTGAATGGTCTTAAATTGTTAACATATAAGTTTCAACAACAATAAATGTTATTTTGATGTATTCCAACCTAAATAAAAATATCCAGTGTGGCATAATTATTTACTGATGAAAGAAGGGAGGAAAGAACAAAAATGACAATATTACTAAAAAGACTAATGGACTCCCACAGTGCAAAAAATTTCTTTTCATGATCAAGAGACTTTCACTCCAAATGTCCTACAGGTTTCTGCCCTATTAAAATTACCAAAATTGGAACCCATTACAAGCCAGTAATATCTGATAGTAATGTCTCAGTATATTAAGTTTTCATCACAATCAAGGCTATCAATAATCCCATCAAGGATGCTATTTGAGGCTATTGTAAAATATGAAAGTGTTAGTGGGAAGAAACAATGGGAAAAATCATGGTGCATCATTTGTAATATTACTAAAAGTCCTTTAAAAACCTGCACTTTGGGGCACCTGGGTGGCTCAGTCAGTTAAGCGTCTGCCTTCAGCTCAGGTCATGATCTCAGGGCCCTGGGATAGAGCCCTGCATCGGGCTCTCTGCTCAGCAGGGAGTCAGCTTCTCCCCCTCTCCATCTGTGTTCTCTCTCTCTCTCTGACAAATAAAATCTTTAAAAAAATAAAATAAAATAAAATAAAATAAAACAAAAACCTGCACTTTGATAGTTAGTTAAACCCAAACCTATTAAATTTCAAAAATTATTTCAACAAAAAATTAAACTTTCTCTAAAACCAAATGTTAATTAAAAACTTTAAAAACTAAACAGTGATATCATTATAGTCAAACAATACAACAAAACCTCTATTTTTTATTTACAACATTCAACAAATATCATGTATGATATATACTGATAATGCCAAGAAGTTTTTAATACTCAATGTTGAAAAACTTAAAAATCTAGCTACTAAAAAAATGAGTAAGTGGAGCACCAATATTTAAGTGAGAGAGAAGAAAAAAATGAAGGCAACTCTAGTCCATGATAGGCTAAACAGTTATCAACATGAAAATAAATTGCTGAGATTATAAAATTAGAGATTCTTCTGGCTGTTATATTCATCATACTCCAATCTCTCTGCTATCCCTCAAAAATACCACCTATCTACTAGGATTCTCTAAGAGTTCTATATGGTACAGACACCTTATAATTTCTCCATGGCAACCTGAAGTGACCCAAAGAGTCAGATTATTTTAAAAGGGCAGGGATAGGGGTGCCTGGGTGGCTCAGTTGGTTAAGCGACTGCCTTTGTTTGTCTCAGGTCATGATCCCAGGGTCCTGGGATCGAGTCCTGCACTGGACTCCTTGCTTAGCAGGGAGCCTGCTTCTCCCTCTCCCTCTGCTGCTCCCCCTGCTTGTGCTCTCTCTCCTTCTCTGTCAAATAAAAAAAAGAGGGTAGGAATATTTGATTCTGACACGCTATTACAAAATTTAACCACAATGGAGACAAAGTGAACCCGGAAATGGATAATAATCTCTTCACACCTATTGAGAGCCAGGTATTACATACATGCTTTCTTTTTAATTCTCACAAATGCACTTTGCAATAGTAATTGTGAGCTCCATTCTTCTAAAGAATCAGAAGCTTAAATGAGTCAAACAAAATACCCACGGTCACACAGCTAGTAAGTGGCAAGACTGTCTGATCTGAATACTCCTGATTCTTTAGCCAAACGGTCTCTCTGAAAGTCTTTGTATTTGGCCCACTTTTCAAAAAGGGTTTTAGGAAACTTACACATTAAAAACAATTTAAGAAAGCACTCAGGCATACGCACATACAAAATGAAATGAAGCTGTCTAATGGCGGTAACTAAATGTAGACATTTGAGATTAAATATTCATTTAAAGTAAATTTAAGTCCCTAGAACAAAAGTCTCCAAATACGAAGGTGTGGCCAGGACGTTTCAGGCCTGTACCTCGTGCTATATAAAGCAGTGAGTGTTATATACAACTGTACTGGGTATAACAGTTAATAGCTTCGAATCCTGCCATAAAACAAACCCACAGACATCTCTTCTAATCCTGCTTACCTCAAATATAACTACTCTAAAGGAAAACGAGGGTCTGGTCAAAGAAATAACATGGAGTTTTTCACGAGATGAGAGTAGCAAAGTCTTCCAGCTCCTTCAAACTCCACACGATGAAAATTCACTACAAGATGCCTCATGTTCTAGAGGTAGAACTAAGACATGGATGAGCAATAATAATTTCTGATCATTCAGAAAATATTTAACCTAAACCATAAGAAGATACTATGCCTACACATAAAGATATATCAACACAGGGAAACTGTAATATAGCTGGAGGCACAAAAATACAGTCAATTAAGAATGCATAATAATATAAGTGTGAAATAATGTAAGTGTTAAACGGCAATCAGTGTAGGAAGGGCTCCTGAATTACTAGGAGGGGAAGACCCCCCCCCCGCCTTGTCAGGCAGCTTCATGGAAGAACTAGGCTTGCAAGTAAAAAGGAGGTACGTTAATGAAAGGAAAATTATTACATCTTAATTAATAGTTGTCACAGCCACATTACTGTCAAAAGCTAAATTCGAAAGCTGGAAAAACAAAAAGCTTTTTTTTCTAGCATCATGAGATTTAAGAATCCTAACGACTTAAATTCTAATATTCCTAGGGAAATTAATTTAAACTACAAAAGCAAGTCACATACTCTATATGGCAATGAAGAGAACGTATTTAGATTTCAGTAACAGACAAGAGTTAATTTGCAGATCTGCCCCTTATACTTCGTATGTAGTAACCATGGGCAAATTGTTTAACCTATCCTGTTCATTCGTCTATAAAATGTGGGTGACAATACTAACCCAGGAAGCTTTATGGTTCAATTAGATAATGTATGGGGGGGAATGACAGGTGCTAATTTTATTATCTAAATCCTTTAAAATCAAATTCTTAGCCTAAATTAAATAAGCTTTTCTGCTTTTTGTATCTAAAAGCTTTCTTTGAAAAGACTTTAATCTTTAATAATCAATTGGGTCTGTTATTTAAATATAGTAAACGTGGTTAGTATTTTCAAAATCCTTTAACCAGTTTTTTTTTTTTTAGTACCTACCCAGAAGTACTAATTCTAAGGAATTGGTGGTGATTCCTAGTATCATCCTACCACCTTTCTTAAACATAATTTTCTATTCTCTTTTCCTACTTATTCTAATACTAATTAAGTATTTACTAATCTATTACCTGTCTATTCAGGTCACCAATACATGGCTGGTGATATGTACAACTGAAGAAACACTAATATTAAAGCAAATATGTTCTCTTCACTCAGCTTTTATATTACCTGCCCAAAGTATATTGTCATAAATACCAATTTTTTTCATTTACTTTCACTCTTCTTTCCCCTTCTTCAGTGTTTAGGCTCATACACTGGCTGCTTCTAGTGAAAACTGTTCTTTTGATGAACAAAGTATTTTATTTCACAGAAAGTTTAACCTTCTGAAATTTAGGTACTTTTCATAAATTTAAAAATAATTATGAAGTACTCCACAAAATGTAGAGCAATAATGAGTCAATGTCCGATTAATTCATTTAATCTGCATTTTCTTTGTTTTTTTGGAGTTTTTTTCTTGTCCATTGTGAAATGGCACAAACACAAGACTACGAAGAAGGGGCTGAGGAAAGGCCAAGAAGTGCCTGAATCTCCAAAAGTTGACCACAGTGCTCACCTGCAAGGAATGGGGGGCTCAGGTGAACAAACAACTCATGACCAGCCATGTTGAGGGATGTCGAGACATAAAATTTTATACATTGCTGTTTCTGATGTATGCTTAATGGATAAGCTAATTATATACTTCACAGTCATGCAATAGTCATAAAAATTAAATATAAAGAGCACTTAAGTTTGCAAATATTAGTTACTTAACGTCTGCTGAAGGGAAGAGGGAGGGAGAAAAGGAAAAAAAAAACAACAGAATTCAACTATGATCTCAAAACCTTTATGGTATCCACTAGCAGAAATACTATATTCAAAAAGTGGGTGTACCTTAATGAAAGAAACTGTGTATTATACTTACTCATTAAGTGTTTCTAAACAATCCTTTTGATGGTATTCAAAAAATAAAGTTAATTACCTATTGTATCTTTTCAATAAGATGAAATATTAACTTTATAAATGACGTGGATTTTACATGTGTCAAGCAATATGAAGAAATGAAGTCAGAGAAAAAAAAAAAGGCTCCTGGACTGTGGTGTCCAATTGCCGACTTTTCTGTATTAGTACATTTCATTGCAATCCATTACCAACTACTAAATTAGAAGCATCAAGAGATGTTTTCTTGCTACCATGGAAATGCAGAATATATTAATTAATTAGGGCTGGGGTGAAAAGAAAAGAGAATGATGTCTACCTTCTCCAGGAAATAGTTCCTTTCAATAGTTTTCTTACCCACTGAACAAACACCCCATGTTTTTAAATCTCCAGTCATTTGCCATTTAAACCTTCTCCCCGCCCCCCATTCAAGACATCAGCACCTGCATATGACTTTTTGAATTCTGGATTTCATAAATAGGTTTCACACTGAATCATTACTGTGAACCCCTAATTTTATACTACTCATTATTTCTTAAGTATAATCAGTTCAAGAGTTATCTGTAATCATTATAAGAAAGCTGCTATTACTACAGTGCTCTTCTCTAAGAGGGGGTTTATAAACAAATTCCTGATTGAAGGTTTCCAAACACCAAAGCTATTATAAATCAAGGTAATAAGAACACGTCCTCAGAAAGGCATGAATGGAATATAATGTAAATTAATCTGTCATATTATTATTAGCTTGAACACAAATACGTTAATAGAAAGCCCACTGGTCTGTACAAAATCTAGGGTGGAGAAAAAAGCCACAGAGAAAGAGGTGTCAATGTGTCTCTGCCAATTTAAAGGGAAACAACTCCTCTACAAGCCAGTGAAAAACTACCTGATTTGATAAATTTCTCTCTATATTGGAAATAAACAGATGGAAAATGAACGGCTATCAATCACCAACTATATTCCAGGTATATTACTAACTCCCTTTGTACTGCAGGTTCACCAAGCAACTTCCCACGAGGGTGTGTGGGTTGAAGGAGACACAGAACAAAAACACCCCAAAACACTAACCAACTAAACTGAGCAATTTGATCCACTTGGCACTTAACCCTACTCCTTTACGCAAGGCATTGCAGTTCTTCCTCCATCTGCTCTTGGCTGGGTTAGCAGAAATCAGCACCCCTAAACCTAACCAACTCAGTAAAAACCGGAGAATAAAGTCAACTTTATAGACTTGAAAATTGAGGGCCAGCACCTAGAGTCCAATGACCCCACTAAAATCACACCATCCAATGAGGTCCTGTTTGAAAAGTCATTCTAAATGTCAATCTTCTCAATCTCTATTCAAAAATATTTTTTTCTTGGGGCACCTGGGGGGCTCAGTTGGTTAAGCATCTGCCTTCCGCTCAGGTCAGGATCTCAGGGTCCTGGGATGGAGCCCTGCATCAGGCTCCCTGCTCTGCGGAGAGCCTGCTTCTCCCTCTGTTGCTCCCCCTGCGTGTGCTCTCTCAACTCTGTCAAATAAATAAAATCTTAAAAACAATTTTTTTTTCTTTAGTTGTGATCATAGCAGGTACCTCCCTTCTCCTCTGGGCTTTTTAAATTTTTTTTTTTACACCACCTCCCCCCCCCCAATTTTTTTTTTTTTATTCCTAACAACTTAAAATAATAGAATTTATGTGGAGTTTTACATTTGGCAAAGCACTTCCACATTATCATCTCACTTGATGCCTAGGACCATCTTCTGAAACAGGCAGGACAGTGATCAGCCCGTTTTCACATATGGGAAACAATGACCCAACAGGTTACATGCAGAGATTCAACGTATGGGTTAGACCAGCAGTTCTCAACTGGGGACAGTTCCTCCAACCCTCAACAACAGTGGAGAAATCTGACACCATCTGAAGGAATTCTGTTTGTCACACTGGGGACAGATCTGCCACCAGCATCAGGTGGGTACAGGCCAGAGATGTTGCTAATTATCCCACAATGCACAAGACAGCTCACTACAACAAGGAATTATCTAGCCTATACAGCAATGAGGCCAAGGCTGAGAAACCCTGAGTTAGGAGGAGTGAAATGAAGCTTGTCCCCTACCATGGACTAGCTCGGAAAATTTATTTAACATCTCTCCATTTCAGTTCCCTCATTTGTATAAAAGGGAATAAACTTAATTTTTAAATTTAGGTACTCTAAGATTTGCTCCTTTTGGTGTACAGTTCTATGGATTTTGACAAATGCAGTTACAAATGTAACCACCACCACAATCAAGATGCAGAACGCTTCCATCACCGTGGAGTCTTCCCTCACGCTGTCCATTTGAGTCAAACCACAACCCTACAACTAGGGACTTGGTGTTCACCATCCCTATACTTTTACCTTCTCTGTGTCATATAAATGTAATCACATATACCTAATTTTTGAGGCTGGTTTATTCACTTACCACAGTTGAGATTCGTATCTGTTGCTGCATGTATCAGTACTTCATCTTTCTTATTGAAGAGTAGTATTCCATTATATATGTACCACAGTTCACTTATCCATTTGTCATTTGAAGGCATTTCAATTTTTACCAGTTTTTGGTGATTATGAATAAAGGTGCTACAGACATTTGCATAAAGATTTTTATGTGAACATTAAGTTTTTATTCCCTTTGTGTAAATACCCAGTACTGGGACTGCTGGGTTGTATAGTAAGTGTATGTTTAAATTAGAATGAACTATCAAGCTGCTTTCCAAAGTGGCTATATATGTTACATTTACAACAGCAATGTATGAGTCCCAGATGCACCCCATACTCACTTGAACTAGGTACTGTCAGATTTCTGATGTTAGCTGTTCTAATAGGTATATAATGGTATCCAGTGTGGGTTTAATTTTTATTTTTCTAATAATGATATTGAGCATCTTTTTAAGTTAATAATTATTTTTAGGGCAGTTTTAGGTTTACTGAAAAATTGGGCAGAATGTACAGAGTTCCCATATGCCCCCCACTTTCATCTCCTATTCTATCTCTTCCCACCTATTATTGGCAGATCAGTGTGGTACATTTGTTACAATCGATGTGCCAATATTCATTTGCTATTACTGACTAATGTCCATAGTTTACATTAGGCTTCACTTTTTGTGTTGTACACTGAGTTTTAACAAACGTACAATGATATGTATTCACCATTACTAGAACCAGACAGCCCTAAAAATCCCCTATGCCTCATCTATTCATTCTTCCCTTTATCCCCCCAAAATCCCGGTAACCACTAATCCTTTCACCATACCCAAGGCTTTTCCCTTTCCAGTACGTTATATAGTTGGAATTATACAGTATGTAGCCTTCTCAGATTGGTTTCTTTCACTCAGTAATATACATTTAAGGTTCCACCATGGTTTTCTGAGGGTTTTTTTGCTTGTTTGTTTGTTTGTTTTTTGTAGCTTGATAGCTCATTTCTTTTTAGCACTGAAAAATATGTTTGGACTGTATGGATGTACCAGTTTATCCATTCGCTTATTGAAGGACATCTCTGGAAATTTTCCTTCTTTTGAAGCTACTTCATCTAATATTAATATAGACACGCAATTTTCTTTTACTTAGTGTTGTATGATATTTTCTCATCCTTTTAACTTCTAACCTGTCTTTACCATTAATATTTAAAGTCACTTTCTGGTAAAGAGTACACTGTTAGATTTAAAAACAAAAAAACCTAACAATCTCTATCTTTTAATTGCAATGTTTAGACCATTTATATTTAATATAATTATGTAATTGGCGCATTGTTTTCTGTTTGTACCCTTTGCTTTTGTTCTTCTGTTCCTCTTCACTATCTTGTTTTGGATTTTTTAAAAATTTTTTCAATATTCCATTTAATTTAACGATTAGGTCATTTGACAGTGTCACTGTATTAACTTTCTAGTGCTTGCTCTAGAGATTATAATACACATCGCCAACTTTCAGTCTACTTAGAATATCTTAACACATTCCGTAAAATACAGTCTGTTCGCAACAATAAAGATCACTTTACCTCCCTGTTTGTTATCGATGTCACATGTATTACAACTACATATACTGAAAAACCATCGGGCAGTGTCATATATTTTGCTTTCAACATCATACATAAAGAACTTTATAGAGGAGAAAACCTATCATATTTACATACTTATTTCAATGCAACTATTTCTGTTGCTCTTCCTTCATTCCTGATGTTCTAGGCTTCCTTTTGGTACCATTTCCCTTCAGTCTGAAAAAAAGTTCCCTTAGTATTTTACAGCAAGGCTGCTAGACATGAATACTCATAGTTTTCCTTTACTGAGAAAGCCTTTCTTTGCCTTCATTGACAAAAGAGATATTTTCATTAGATATCAAATTCTGGGTCAATTTTTTCCCCCTTTTCTTTCAGCACTTTAAAGGTTTTTCTCCCACTGTCTTCTAGCCTCCATGACTTCTGATGAAAAATTCAATCATTTGAGTCACTGATCCCCTGTGTATACTATGATTTTTTTTTTCTTTTTTCTTCTCACTGCTTTCAAGTTTGTGTTTTTTTTTTTATCTTGGATTTTCAGCAGTTCAATTGTAATGCATCTAAGCATGGTTTTCTTTGAACTGATACTGCTTGAAGTTCATGGAGTTTCTTCAATCTCTACGTTTATGTCTTTCACCAAATTTAAGTTTTCAACCATAATTTCTTCAATTATTTTCTTTTGTAGCCAACTCTTTCTCCTCTTCTGGGATTCTGATGTCATAAATTTTAGACCCTTCAGCACTGTATCATAAGTTCCTAAGGCTTTAGTTATTTTTAATTTTTCTCTGATGTTCTGGATAATTTCTATTGATCTATCTTAAATTCACTCACTTCTCTGTTATTTGTCTTCTTCTCTTAAGCCCATCCCAAAATTTTTAATTTCAGATACTGTATTTTCAGTTCTAAAAATACCCATTTGATTCTTTTTTAGAGTTTCTATTATTCTGTTGAGAATTTCTATCTTTTCATTCACGTCAAAAGTTGTTCACCCTTACCTCTTGGATCATGGTTACAAAAGCTACTTCAAATTCTTTGTCTGATAAATCCATCATCTGAATCATCTCACAGTGAGCACCTATTAATTTTTCCTTTGAGAACTGGTCAGATTTTCCTGGTTCTTTGCATGTCAAGTAATTTGGGGTGATATTCTGAAAATGTTGAATACTATGCTGTGAGTCTCTAGGTCCTGATAAGATCCTTTATCAAATGCTGATGATTGTTTAAGCAATCTTAGATTCAGGACACAAACTCTGCCCTGCCTTCTGTAGGAGATAATTTAATCACCAATTTTTAATCGCCAAGTTTTCACGGCCTATGTTTTTTGGGTTCCTTATGGGACAGTCTGGAACCTGAATGGTAGTTCATACTATGGTTCAGTTCTTAAAACCTTGCCTATGCCACTTTATGTTTCATCTGTGCATGTGCAGCTTTAGGAGTGAGCTTGAGACTTGTATCAATTTATACACACATTAGAGGACCACCTTTTTCAGCTCTCTCCTAAGACTTCCTTGATACTCTCTGGCTCCCAGAGTCCCCTTTTTTCCAATCTGTTGTCCAGAAGTTCAGGATTTCTCTAAGAACTTTAATATTCTACATTGTCATGCAGTTCCACTTATTTGGAACAAGGGAAACCAAGAGAAAAATCACAGTGATTCTCCCCTACACTCTCTAGACCCCAGGGACCCCTTTCCTTGTTCCTCTACAGAGAGAGTGGGCTCTAGCTCAGTGTCTCAGCGCATCATTGCCACCACCACTGCAGTTGTGCAGCTTTGCTCCTGGGGCTGGTCTGAAGGTAGGGTGTCCTTCCACGCCTCTAGCTCACAGCAAGTCCTTTTGCTCAGTCCTCTGGCTAGAAAGAAAAGATTTCTCCTGGAGTTTCTTTGCCATTGGTGTTCACAAGTCAAAACCAGAAGACTGAGGTAAAAAACAAACCATAAATCACTGCCCTATCAGTTAGTCTTCAAATTTTGACTTCCCTTCCTAACCTGCCTGTCATCTTTTACTTTTCAAAATATTCAGCTACATTTTGCATTAGTTCCAGAATTTTCAGCTGCAATCAGTCAAGAAACAGACTAGAGAGGAGTTACTACTCCATTTTAACCAGCATGAGATAACAATCATCCCATTTTTAAATGCAACTGTTTTCCTTTACAGCATATAGTATAGATACAAATATGGACTGAAAGGCAGTAAAAAGCATTCCAATAATATCAATAACAATTAAATGCTCAGAACATTGGATATTGTATCAGATGCTCTTTAACGGATATACTTAAACGTTTCTAATTAAACATGAAGTGAGCATCTGTCAAGGTAACAGCACAACACTAATCTATTCTAAGATACCTTAAAAATAACCAACAGGAAACTCCAGATCTGGATTGTGCTTTCTTCTCCATCATGAATACTTACAAATACTTCAAAACTACTTGCACCAGGCTCTCAAGTACTGACCAGTGTGTTCTATCCAGCAATAACTACTTTGAAACTGTGTCAGTTGGCTCAGAATTGTGTGGCCTATGAAAACACAAAGCCACTTTTCAATGCAACAGTTTTCCATTAAAAAAAAAAAAAAACCTCATTCAAAGAGTATACTCTTCGGCTTCAACAAGATGCCTTAAATAACAAGAAACACACAAATAGCCACCAAGGCAAGCTTGCACACAGGGCCGGCTCAAATAACAAGATTCAACCCAAGTCAGGTCATTTGACTGAAGAGCTATCCAGAACTGAGCACCAATTCTCAACAGAGGGAAAGAGCAGTCTATGAAAAGTTAAAATGTGTTAGGGTGAATATAAAGAGACACACTACAGGATAGCACTGGACTTCTAACCACACGTTTAGAATCAACTTCTATTTGGCAGCTTATAATTTTACGACACTAGGATGAATCTCTGTCTCCTCTTCAGGCCCGACACTCAGTGTTTATGTCCACTTCACACTGAGGCAGGGGCCTGAGTAGGTGGGAGATCATCTCAGTACTCCTTTTTGTTCCCTCTCCCCTGGTCAATTAGGTGCCTAAGGTAGAGAAAAACTACCCAGAATCTAATACAACTCTCTGCTTTACATAAGGGAAAAAAAGTTCAGAGGGGTCAGGTGACTTGTCCAAAATCATGTATTGAAATAAAACACAAAAGCAAGACCATAACACAGGATCTCTACTTTCACATCCCAGAGTCCCTCATATGAGTCCAGGCTGCCTCCCAAGCCAACCAAAAGCTGGGAACCCCTGCAGAGACAGCACCTGGGAGGTGCTGGTCCAGGCACCCACCACAAAGGGACTGGTGGTCAAAATGCAAGGGCCTAGGAGGGGGATTTTTTTTTTTTTTTTTTTTTAGATTTTACTTATTTATTTGACACAGAGAGAGAGACAGTGAGAGAGGGAACACAAGCAGGGGGAGTGGGAGAGGGAGACGCAGGCTTCCCGCGGAGCAGGGAGCCCGATGCGGGGCTCGATCCCAGGACCCTGGGATCACGACCTGAGCCGAAGGTAGATGCTTAATGACTGAGCCACCGAGGCGCCCAGAGGGGCATTTTTTTTTTTAATCTCCCTGTTCCCACCTCCTATCACCTTTCTGAAAAACAGCTTCACTTGAATCCATTTATAAAAATAAACATAAACTCACGTTGCCGCCATAAAATAACATGAGCTCCTTTCCCAGCTGGCAGTCACCAGTGACTGTGCAAAATTAAAGCTGAACAGAGGAACAGGACAGGCCCTCGAACAAGAAGTTACATGTCAAGTCTCACGTTTCATCCCTACGGGTAAGAAAGATTTTCTTTTTCCCCGCTGGTTAAAACCACCACAGGCTTTTCCTTATTGCATCAATGGCAGAAGGTATTCCAGACAATTCAGTCTTAAAAGCTAAATTGTGAGAAGCTAAGAGGAAGGAACAAAAGACGCTGTGTTGTCTCTTGTCCACAAGTAGAAAGACCTGTGACAAGAACAGGGCATTCTGAAGTGCCAGAACCCAACTGATGGGCGGCAGTGTGATGAGCAGTGCCTCCACGGCCAAGGACAGATCCTGGTGGATGCCCTTGACCTAACACTGCAGAACGTTTAAGGAGACACCTCCAAATTGAGGGAATGACCTGTCAGGCTAGACTTCTTTCATGCAGTTACCAAAGGCCAGTCCTGGGACATAAGTTTCACCATCTCATCCCAAGAGGCATAATTAGACATTGAGATAGAACGTCACAACTAATTCTAGAAATGCAGCACCTCGCACTGCCGCCTTACCTCTGACAGTGGAGGTGGAGAATACATATCCAATCCTCAGACTGGTTTCACCAGACACCAGTGTGTTCGCTTTGGTTACTGGGGATGTACACACACACACACACACACACACACACACACACACACACGCACGCACACACACACGCACACACACTCCTCAAACTTCCACAACCACACTACCACCTTTGGCTGTGGTTCCATTCAGAAAGGATACCCTCAAAGACATAAAGGCAAACAGAAAATTATTTTTTGAAAATAAAGGCTAATCATCTAAACAGCTCTCCAAAGGCCTTCTGATCATCAGTGCTAAGACTCTGAAACCACTGCGCAAGAGTGAAACTTGAGTTTTACTCGAGTGTAACAGGTCTATAGTATTTACTAAATCTCTTACCCTTTCTTTCCTTCTCTTTCATTCTTCAGAACTTAAATGGCCATATTACTTGCATAATACTTTAGAATATCAGCACAGTTTAACCTTAAAAAAAAAAAAAAACCTTTTTAGATCCATGTGGCCTTAAAATGACCTTTTTCCCTAAAAGAAAGTTAGCTCCAGGAGAAAAATTTCCACACATTTGTCTTTCCTTCTGTTCCTTCTCTTTCTAATGTTCTCATTCATTTATTCTACAAGCATTTACTAAATGTCTACTATGTGCCAGGACCTGGATGGAGTCTGGGATGGATAAAAAAATAACAAAACATTGACCTTGTCCTTAAGGAACTCCTATCTCATAAGTGAGCAGAGTAAGCTAACACTACTAGACATTGATATATTGCAGTTACCCTTACATAATGTTTTTTAATTTAATATTCATAAATCCAGTATGAAGTGGGTAATATTTTCCCCATAATTAAAGCTGAGAAACCTAGGGCTCAGAGGGGTCAGTAGTTTAACTATCAGTTCACAAAACAATTCACATCACGATCAGTATAAATATCCTTTACACTATTCCACTGAGGCTGAACCATGGTAGATACATTAAAATTAAAATGCAATGAAGGTAATAGCTAACATTTACTATCTGCAAGGCACCGTTACAAAAGCTTTGTACAATTTGCCTCTTTTACTTTTCATGCCAACTCCATGAGACCGTTACTCTTGTCACCATCTTGGAGGAGCATGGTGCAATGGTTAAGGGACCAGACTCTGGGGTTAAACCACTGGGTTCGAATCTTACCTCCACAACTTACTAGATGTATGTCCTTCATGTAGTTATTCAATTCCCCAGTGTCTAAGATCCCATTTGCGAAATGAAAAATAACATTACCATATGGTATGAAAATTAAATGAGTTAATACATTAGAATGCAATGCCCAGGGGAAGACATTATTCTAGAAGAGGAAAGAGCTCAAGTTGGATGAATGAGACTACATGATTCACTTACACGAGGTCTCTAAAGTAGTCAAATACATAGATGTAGAGAGTAGAATGGTGGCTGCCTGGGGTTGTGGCGGGATAGGGTGTGGGGAATAGGGAGCTGCTATTCATTGGGCATAAAGTTTCAGTTACCCACAATGAGTAAGTTCTAGAGATCTGCTGTACAGTACTGTACATTTAGTTATCAATACTGTCCCATGCACTTAAACATTTAAGAGAGTAGATCTCATGTTAAGGGCTTTGATCAAGATAATAAAGTTTAAAAAATATATAAATAAATATGGCAAAGAATATTACAACCTATTCCTAACCTTCCAAGTTTTTCCTTGCATTGTACTTTACTAAATTTTTCTATGAATGAAGGAATAAAGGGAAGGAGGGAAAAAGACCCTCATTTTTTAATGGCCTGAAATTATGTTTAATCTATTAAGTAAAAAAAAAAAAAAATCAGGGGAATAACCTATTTCTTTTAGGACATGAAGCACAAAAGGGGAACAGTTAAAGATACTAAGTCCCAAAGTGTAGGCAGTTCTTACGCAAAACACACACACACACACACACACACACACACCTGCTTCAATACCAAAACTGAAAAAGATGGCATTTAAACACTGTCTTTACTAAATCACTTTATTTTAAAACTGTTCTCTTTCTGACTGAACTTGACATCACACAATAAATGGAGTTACAAATTAGAAGTCACTGCACCTGACTAGTCACTCACCTGTTCAAGGAGAAAAATCACAAATTCTTCAAAATACCTTTTTGAACCCAATAATCAACAACGGTTGCCTTTTAAGGAAAGTCTTAACTAAACAGCTATCACAGCTCCAGAAGTTCTGCATGGGTGGGCCTTGAAGATATTAATTTGTCTGGAGAAGAGCTAGGGGTCTCGTCCGGAAGTAGTGTTGACAGAGCCAAGTACATCTATACTGAAGAAATCCTAACTATGCTTTTACTCACACTTTCCATTAGGATTGAGAAACACCAAGCTTTTTGTTAAAAAATAAAGACAACAAAGTGTGTTGAGGGTTGGGAAGGAAGATGAAGATGAGGGGATAGAGATGGGGTGGGAACCTAAGCTCCACGAAAGGCACGTGACCCAACTGGCTTTTGTTTTCATAAGAATTCCTTTGGTGAAATATTTTTTTCAACAATGACACGAGTGAAGATGAATGTTTATCCTAGCATCATAAAATGTGTAGTACAGTGCCTGCACCTACTGGTTTTGAGAGTCTATTAATCCCTGAATATCTGATCTATATAATTCAATTACAACTGGAATAAGTGTGAAATAATTTCTAGTTTGCAGAAATTGGTGAATTTACCAAAAAAGTGTTTAGGAGCACAGGATTATTTGCAAGTCAATCACCTCAAGAACACTAAATAATTTGTTTTCTTGAGAGGATTCATGCCAGTGGCAGAATGAATCATTTCACGAGTCAAGAGAGAACTGAGGCACTAGAGAGGGTGCCGGAGACATGTGGCTGGCTTCCAGAGCTGCCATGTTCATATTTTACAGATTATCAGAACATAAAATAATGTCCTTGATTTCATAAAGAGATTCTATATTCAAGAAAAGTAAATTTTATAATTTAAAGGGAGCCAAAAGTAATAAAATAAAATGATTCAGGTGTTGTCAGTGAATCAAACCAACGTTTACTAAACACTAACAGGACACTGCCCCGTTGAAGATTTCTCCTTCCACTCCTGGACAGGTGTCTCTGTACCGTATGTCGACTGCCTGCTCATAGAGACTGGACATTCACTGGAGGAGTCCGTGTCCCTGTTGGCTAGGTCTAAGTATGGGTTAAAAGAAATAATGCAAACATATTTATGTAAAAGAAGAACATATAAACATATTATCTGTTATTTTTAATTTTTCTTGATTTTCAAGAGCATTCTAGTATCTCGAAAATACTTTGAATACTAACTCTGTTATCAAGCCTAACAGCCACTTAGCTTGCTCTGGGCTCCCCAGATTTGATAAGCAAGGAGCATTTAGGCATGAGCTCTATCTAGGTTGCACCCCACTGGAGACCTCTTTCTGGACCTACTCTTCAATCCTAACAGAGCATTCAACTAAGTCATTGTCTTTTTTTTCTCTGCCAGACTTCAGACATTACTTGTTGCCTTTATCCCCCACAGAATTAATTGTTTTGTTTACCACCTAGTACAAAGTAGATATTCTATTAAATATGTTAAATGAAAGAAGAGAGTGTCAAATTCCTTACCTGCAGAATTTCCCTAATCTACCAACTCAGCAATGCTTTCAAAGAAAAAAAGAGGTTTAATAGGACATATGCCTAGTGAACCCCCCAAAAAAGCTCCTAGTAAACATCAGACTCTTCTAAATGCTTCCAAATCTTAACTTTAATAGTTTATAATTTTGCTAGAAATAAATGTCACATCTATTGATCTATAATTCCCAGAATTCATTCCCTTTTGATTAAGGCACTGTTTGCCTATATGTCTTATCTCTGGATACCTCATCTTCATGACTCTCTTAGTAATAAGAAAGAAAAAAATTACTGACAGTGGCTTTGAGTTCATGTCTACAAATTCCTTTAATCCAAGCTGGATTAAGTCTGCTAGTTATGCACCTAAACAAATAAATTTAACTATTAACCAAAGCAGTAGCTACCTATATGCAAAGCTTTAATGCTTATTAATAACTACCATTCTGAATGCTTAATACATCTAAATATTTGAAAATGGGTGTTATATTTAGAAAAATATAATTTTGAAAATGCTCCAGAACATAATGATCTCTTACACAGATGAAGATTAAGTAAATGACTGTGTAATTACCAAATGAATATCACAAAATTATGTGTTTCTTTACATTCATGTTTTTCTTAATTAGGTTAAGGAACTCATTTTTTAAAAATGAATTCTTCCTCAACCTCAACATCTGTTCTTTCACAAGAAATAATGACGTTTACATTTGCAGCTATTTTACATTACCTTATGAAAAAGCAAATGAAATTACTGCCACACAATCTTTACTAAGGCATTCTTGGTGGAGAGGTATACATGTAGAAACTTGGTATTATATCAGATAAGGCCCCTTAATTCCACTTTATGTATCATACTTTGTGTAGTAAGTTAAATATTGACAAGACATATTCATAAGAGTATCATTAGATTCTTTAGAGTTTACTTATGTTGACATTATTAAAGTACCACTCATTTGTTCCTATTTATTTCACAGGAGGAGGTGGAAATAGGATCTAAAAATAAAAGTGTATTGTTAGAATCCTGAGTTTTGTATACCATAACAAAAGCCTGAACTACAATTAAGTTAAAATTGGCTAACTAATGACAACAAAGAGTAGTAGCATGTCATAAATTTGATGGAGTAACTTCTATTGCTTTCTGTCCAGTCCTATATTTCAAGGTTCAAATCACACTATGAAAATTTCATATTTTCTCTCTCCATTTAGCCAGGATCTATGGATGTAAAACTAGGTAACTCGTCCATCTGCTCTCATACTACCATGCAAATTACAGCTCTACAGAAGGTTTTCCTTACTAACGTGCCAGGAAAACCTATTCAGTATAGTCTGCTCACCAATTTAAGATGTTGATGTCTGTATACAATAGAGATAAACTGGGCGTAAAAATTCACTCAATCAAACACAGTTTCCAGCACTCGATCTGGTAGACTACAGGGATTTTAAAAAAGGGTGGGCAAGGGCGCCTGGGTGGCTCAGATGGTTAAGCATCTGCCTTCGGCTCAGGTCATGATCCCAGGGTCCTGGGATCGAGTCCCGCATCGGGCTTCCTGCTCCTTGGGAGCCTGCTTCTCTCTCTCTCTCTCCCTCTGTCTCTCATGAATAAATAAAGAAAATCTTTAAAAAAAAAAAAAAAAGGGTGGGCAAAAGACATGGTCTCTGTAACTTTCAAAATTTAGAGTATGATAGACAACAGAACCATATGAAAACACAATTACAACAAGAATATTAATAGCTAGTATTTACTGAACATTTATCAAGTACTAGGAACTACACTAAGCTTTTATTTATTTTTTTAAGATTTTATTTATTTATTTGACAGAGAGAGACACAGCGAGAGAGGGAACACAAGCATGGGGAATGGGAGAGGGAGAAGCAGGCTTCCTGCGGAGCAGGGAGCCGGATGCGGGGCTTGATCCCAGGACCCTGGGATCAGGACCTGAGCCGAAGGCAGACGCTTAAGGACTGAGCCACCCAGGCGCCCCTACACTAAGCTTTTAACAGAAAGTACTTAGCAACTGACCCACCTAAGAACCCTATGAAGTTCCTTGCAAAGCCTCACTTGCTAGTTCCAGGCCGACTTTATCTGTACCATTGGGTCTTGCATATTTTCCTATAGAAAAACACCTCACTCAATGATAGGTAAATACCATACCTGTTAATAGAAGTGGTATAGACAAAGGTGTAAGAAAGTATGTCTGGGATAACAAGAATGGTTTCACATGTAGCAAGAGTTAAAGGGGTGTACAAGATTAAAAATCTCGTAGAATGGTAAACAGGAAAATCTGGCTGAAGCCAGGTATTCATAGCACAATTTGATATATTGTTTAATTGTTACCACAGTTTGGACCAGTGATCATGCCACTTCATTGCTATGAAGAGTCACAAGCTGGCTTTGCTTGAATCACAGCCCCACCTTTCATATCCAGAATTACATCAAAATAACATTGAAGGATCAGAGCAATGTCAAGATCATGATACCTATTTTTAAAATTCCATACATTTAATACCGTCTTTCAAAACTTATCACATAATACACCTGCCTATATGTTTTCTCCCTTAAACTTACAACCAGATCCATAATGGAAAACAAAGTGGCTTTTATTTCTTTAAATCCTAAACTACCAGGATTTCACTGTTACAGAACATGAAATGCGGACTGAGTACTAAGAAGAGAGTGAGATGAGATTCAAATTCCAAACACAGCATTCTCCAGGAAGAAGATTCACTGAATTTTGAAAACTGGAATCTGAGATGACTTGAAGTTCAGGAAAAACTGATCAGGCCTCTTTATGGTAGGGGTGAAATAGGGCTCTCCAAACCCCTGCCATTTTGCTTTAATTCCAAACTCAACTACAAAGATGCAACTAAGTCATAATCATCCCTCTTCCCACAAGCCTCCCTGCCAGGAATGAGCAGACACTGGGGTATCAGTGACATCAGAGAAGCACACGTACCATGTCTCAAGTTTGCACTCCAGTCACTTCTGCCATCACATGTCAACATAGTTAACGCTAAATGTATCCGCAAGAGTCTCTGATTATTTTTCAAACATGAGTCCACTTCCATTTTTTAGACTTGCAAGCTGAGAACAAGGTTAAGCTTAAATGTCTTAAATGGACTTAAAAATATCGATTTTTTTCCCAACTACTTTAAAAAGCTTGAAACCACAGACACGAATCAGAAGTAACCCCAGAGACGGGGCGCCTGGGGGGCTCAGTCAGTTAAGCATCTGCCTTCGGCTCCGGTCATCCCAGTGTCCTGGGATCAAGCCCCGCATCGGGCTCCCTGCTCTGCGGGAAGCCTGCTTCTCCCTCTCCCACTCCCCCAGCTTGTGTTCCCTCTCTCGCTGTGTCTCTCTCTGTCAAATAAATAAATAAAATCTTTAAAATTTTAATTAAAAAAAGTACCCTAGAGAACATTTCATTAACCCCATCCACAGCACAAATTTCCTATGACATGACATCTCTGATGCATACATTAATCCAATCTCAGCTCAAAAATTACTCACCAGAGTTATACTGTTTTTTATCTACAAAGGAAACATTCACTGAATGACCACTGTGTGCGAGGCACTATACTATGCATTGGTAGAATGGGGTAAACAAAATCTGCTTCCATGGAGGTTACATTCTAGGGGAGGAAAACAAGTAACATAAATATCAGAGAAAAACTTAACAGAGTAACAAAGCAAGGAGAAAAAAAATAAAAAGTAAAAAATAATCAAAAATGGGAATAAAAATAGGGTAGGAAGTACCAGGGGCGGGAGGCTACAACTTAAAGACAACCATGGAAACGCACAGATGAGGGAATGATGTGGATATGCCGGGAATGTTTTCCCAGCAGAGGAATTAGACTATGCAAAGGTCTGGAAGGATAACGTGTGTTCCTGGAGGCCAGGGCAGCCTGGAGGAGTAAAGGAAAGTAGTAGATAAGAAGGTCAAAGAAGGAACGGGGAGGGGCGCCTGGGTGGCTCAGTCGATTAAGCGGCTGCCTTCGGCTCAGGTCATGATCCCAGGGTCCTGGGATCAAGCCCCACGTCCGGCTCCCTGCTCAGCGGAGAGCCTGCTTGTGCTGTCTCTCTATCTGTCGAATAAATAAATAAAATCTTAAAAAAAAAAAAAAAAAGAAGAAGAAGAAGAAGAAGGAACGGGGAGAGACCAGAATAGTGCAGGGCTACAGGCCACTGGCTTGTCCTGAGACAGCTAGGGAGCCACAGAGGGCAGCACTCTGACTAGCTCTGAGGTGGTATGATCTCATTTATATGTTACAAGAATCACTCTGGCTGTCGAGTGCTGAAAAGAAGACAGAGGTGTCAAGGAAGTGGCAGGGTGAACAGTTAGGAGACTTGCAAGGCTCCAAGTGAAAGATGTCCTTTAGATCAGGATGATTAAAGTGGAAGTGATGAAAAATAGACCCTACTCAGAAGACAGATTCAAAGATTTTCAGGCAGATTGGATGTAGGACATGGGAAAAAGTCAAGGAGGACTCCAAGCCTTGGACTCAAACACCAAGAATGCCCTCACCCGGTATGTGGAAGATGGGGGGCAAAACAGGAAGCTGAGCCCAGAAGCTGGGCTCAAGAGTCTGTAGATCAAGAAAGAGGTCTGGGCTGAGATTCTAGATAGTTGTCAGCAAACACAAGGCATTTAGGGCATGAGCCAGGTTGAGAGCAACAAAAGAGTAAATGAGAACAGAGGAGAGGAGAGCTCCAAGGATGAGACACCAGCTCTAAGAGAGTGGCCTGCCAAAGGTAAGAGTTCTCAAAGATGAGGGACAATCTCCAAAGGAGACTGAGAAGGAACAGCCTAAGGAAAAAGAGGGAGAGGGTGGTGTCCTTGAAACCAAAGAAAGGACCTCAGGAAGGCGTGATGCAGTGTGTCCAACGCCTACAATAGGTCAAGTAGGATCAGGCCCAAAAACTCTCTGGGATGACACAGGGCATGGTGATCTTAACAAGAGCAACACTGGTGAAGTGCTTAAGGGCAAAAGCTGTCTGGAAAGGGGCCACAAAAGAATGAGAAGAGACGAACTGAAGAGAAGGAATATATGCAACTGTGTCATGTAAAGAAAGGAGGTAAACAAGACAGTAACCAAAAGATGAAGTGAGGTCGAAAGGATTTTTTTTTTTTTTAAAGAGTTGTGCATGCTTATGGGAATGATCCAGTAGAAAGGGAAAACTTACGCAATAAAAGAGGGAAGTAGATGGAATAAGAGTTTTGAACAAGAGAGATGTGCTCTCAGACATGAGTGAGAGGCTGCACTTGGCAGGAGCACGGACAGTGCATTCATGGGAACAGAAAGAAAAGCAGAGCATCTGGCAGGTGCAGGCAGGGACATCTGAGGATGCAGAGATGCGGGACTTTGGGGATGTTCTCATTCTGACTGTTTCTATTTTTCTCAGTGATAAAGTAAGCAACATACTTTCTTTGGAGACATAAAATAGCAAGATCCAAGAAATGTACATCACATATCATGGAGTTTTGTTAAGCCATGCAAGGAGTTAAAAGTTAAGGGGAAAATACATTAAAGCAACTCTCATAGGATTAGATTCTTCATAATATTTTTGTCGTTTCTTAAAAACTTCATTCCATAGAATAAGAGGTAAAAATCACATTTCGAAAAAAATTTGTTGCCAGAGTCTTTTGTTATATACCTACCTGTGTATTTTAAAACAAAAGTCTGGATTCCAGGTAAAACTGTAACAATGAATAAAGGCAACAGTAACAAAACTGAAAACCATTTTGCCACATGTTAACTACATACACAATGTTATACCTTCTTTCAGACTCCAAGTCCAGCCAAGATTTTTTATATAGTTGTTAATCAGATTCTATTCTTTGGGTTGCTTATTTGTGGATCTGTATGTATCCCAAGTGCATGTGCTTTCAATGGGTTCATTTTAACGGCAATGTGACGTTCATACGTAATCATTCCTAATCACTAGGCACTCAGAGGTTTTCCCCCCAACTTTTTTTTGGGGGGCATCTCTCCCCACTTTATTCCTTCCTACATTTTATTGTTATGTTAATCACCATACATTAGTTTTTGATGTAGTATACCATGATCCATTGTTTGTGCATAACACCCAGTGCTCCACCCAGAATGTACCCTCTTTAATACCCATCACCAGGCTAACCCATCCCCCCACCCCCCTCCCCTCTAGAACCCTCAGTTTGTTTTTCAGAGTCCATTGTCTCTCATGGTTCATCTTCCCCTCCTATCTTCTTTTTTTCTTAACATATATTGCATTATTTGTTTCAGAAGTACAGATCTGTGATTCAACTCTCTTGCACAATTCACAGCAATCACATTAGCACATACCCTCCCCAATGTCTATCACCCAGCCAGCCCCTCCCTCCCACCCCCCACCACTCCAGCAACCCTCAGTTTGTTTCCTGAGATTAAGAATTCCTCATATCGGTGAGGTCATATGATACATGTCTTTCTCAGATTGACTTATTTCACTCAGCATATCACCCTCCAGTTCCATCCACGTCGTTGCAAATGGCAAGATCTCATTCCTTTTGATGGCTGCATGATATTCCATTGTGTGTGTGTGTGTATATATATATATATATATATATAAATACATATATATATAAATATATTTATATATATAACATTTTCTTTCTCCATTCATCTGTTGATGGACATCTTGGCTCTTTCCACAGTTTAGCTATTGTGGACATTGCTGCTATAAATATTGGGGTGCACGTACCCCTTCAGATCCCTACATTTGTATCTTTGAGGTAAATACCCAGTAGTGCAATTGCTGGGTCGTATGGTAGCTCTCTTTTCAACTGTTTGAGGAACCTCCACACTGTTTTCCAGAGTGGTTGCACCAGCTTGCATTCCCACCAACAATGTAGGAGGGTTCCCCTTTCTCCGCATCCCCGCCAACATCTGTCGTTCCCTGACTTGTTAATTTTAGCCATTCTAACTGGTGTGAGGTGGTATCTCACTGAGGTTTTGATTTGGATTTCCCTGATGCTGAGTGATGTTGAGCACTTTTTCATGTGTCTGTTGGCCATTTGGATGTCTTCCTTGGAAAAATGTCTGTTCATGTCATCTGCCCATTTCTTGATTGGCTCATTTGTTCTTTGGGTGTTGAGTTTGATAAGTTCTTTAGAGATTTTGGATACTAGCCCTTTATCTGATATGTCATTTGCAAATATTTTCTCCCATTCTGTCGGTTGTCTTTTGGTTTTGTGGACCCTTTCTTTTGCTGTGCAAAAGCTTTTTATCTTGATGAAATCCCAATAGTTCATTTTTGTCCTTGCTTCCCTTGCCTTTGGCGATGTTTCTGGGAAGAAGTTGTTGCGGCTGAATTCGAAGAGGTTGCTACCTGTGTTCTCCTTTAGGACTTTGATGGACTCCTGTCTCATGTTTAGGTCTTTCAAGCATTTGGAGTCTATTTTTGTGTGTGGTGTAAGGAAATGGTCCAGTTTCATTCTTCTGCATATGGCTGTCCAATTTTCCCAACACCATTTGTTGAAGAGACTGTCTTTTTGCCGCTGGAAATTCTTTCCTGCTTTGTCAAAGATGAGTTGACCATAGAGTTGAGGGTCCATTTCTGGGCTTTCTATTCTGTTCCATTGATCTATGTGTCTGTTTTTGTGCCAGTACCATACTGTCTTGACGATGACAGCTTTGTAATAAAGCTGGAAGTCCGGAATTGTGATGCCGCCAGCTTTGCTTTTCTTTTTCAACATTCCTCTGGCTATTCGGGGTCTCTTCTTCTTCCATACAAATTTTAGGATTCTTTGTTCCATTTCTTTGAAAAAAGTGGATGGTATTTTGATGGGGATTGCACTGAATGTGTAGATTGCTCTAGGTAGCATTGACATCTTCACAATGTTTGTTCTTCTAATCCATAATCATGGAACGTTTTTTCATTTCTTTGTGTCTTCTTCAATTTCTTTCATGAGTATTTTATACTTTTCTGAGTACTGATCCTTTGCCTCTTTGGTTAAATTTATTCCTAGGTATCTTATGGTTTTGGGTGCAACTGTAAATGGGATCAACTCCTTGATTTGTCTCTCTTCTGTCTTGTTGTTGGTGTATAGGAATGCCACTGATTTCTGTGCATTGATTTTATAGCCTGCTACTTGACTGAATTCCTGTATGAGTTCTAGCAGTTTTGGGGTGGAGTCTTTTGGGTTTTCCACATACAGTATCATATCATCTGCAAAGAGTGAGAGTTTGACTTCCTCTTTGCCGATTTGGATGCCTTTGATTTCTTTTTGTTGTCTGATTGCTGTGGCTAGGACTTCTAATGCTATGTTGAATAGCAGTGGTGAGAGTGGACATCCCTGCCGCGTTCCTGACCTTAGGGGAAAAGCTCTCAGCTTTTCCCCATTGAGAATGATATTCGCTGTAGGTTTTTCATAGATGGCTTTTATGATATTGAGGTATGTACCCTCTATTCCTATACTCTGAAGAGTTTTGATCAAGAAAGGATGCTGTACTTTGTCAAATGCTTTTTCTGCATCTATTGAGAGGATCATATGATTCTTGTTCTTTCTTTTGTTACTGTATTGTATCATGTTGATTGATTTGCGGATGTTAAACCATCCTTGCAGCCCAGGGATAAATCTCACTTGGTCGTGGTGAATAATCCTTTTAATGTACTGTTGGATCCTATTGGCTACTATTTTGGTGAGAATTTTTGCATCCATATTCATCAAGGATATCGGTCTGTAATTCTCCTTTTTCATGGGGTCTTTGTCTGGTTTTGGGATCAAGGTAATGGTGGCCTCATAAAATGAATTTGGAAGTTTTCCCTCCATTTCTATTTTTTCGAACAGTTTCAGGAGAATAGGTATTAATTCTTCTTGAAATGTTTGGTAGAATTCCCCTGGGAAGCCATCTGGCTCTGGGCTTTTGTTTGTTGGGAGGTTTTTGATGACTGCTTTAATTTCCTTAGTGGTTATAGGTGTGTTCAGGTTTTCTATTTCTTCCTGGTTCAATTTTGGTAGTTGATACATCTCTAGGAATGCACCCATTTCTTCCAAGTTATCTAATTTGCTGGCATAGAGTTGCTCATAATAGGTTCTTATAATTGTTTGTATTTCTTTGGTGTTGGTTGTGATCGCTCCCCTTTCCTTCATGATTTTGTTGATTTGGGGTCATTTCTCTCTTCTTTTTGATAAGTCTGGCCAGGGGTTTATCAATCTTGTTAATTCTTTCAATGATCCAGCTCCTAGTTTCGTTGATCTGTTCTACTGTTCTTTTGGTTTCTATTTCATTGATTTCTGCTCTGATCTTTATTATTTCTCTTCTCCTGCTGGGTTTAGGCTTTATTTGCTGTTTTTTCTCTAGCTCCTTTAGGGGTAGGGTTAGGATGTGTATTTGAGACCTTTCTTGTTTCTTGAGAAAGGCTTGTATTGCTATACACTTTTCTCTTAGGACTGCCTTTGCTGCATCCCAAAGATTTTGAACAGTTGTGTTTTCTTTTTCATTGGTTTCCATGAATTTTTTTAATTCTTCTTTAAATTCCTGGTTGACCCATTCATTCTTTAGTAGGATGCTCTTTAGCCTCCATCTATTTGAGTTCTTTCTGACTTTCCTCTTGTGATTGAGTTCTAGTTTCAAAGCATTGTGGTCTGAAAATATGCAGGGAATAATCCCAATCTTTTGGTACCAGTTGAGACCTGATTTGTGACCTAGGATGTGATCAATTCTGGAGAATGTTCCATGGGCACTAGTGAAGAATGTGTATTCTGTTGCTTTAGGATGGGATGTTCTGAATATGTCTGTGAAGTCCATTTGGTCCAGTGTTTCATTTAAAGTCTTTATTTAATGGTTAATCTTTTGCTTAGATGATCTGTCCATTTCAGTCAGGGGGTGTTAAACTCCCCCAGTATTATTGTATTGTTGTCAAGGTGTTTCTTTGCTTTTGTTATTAATTGCCTTATATAACTCGCTGCTCCCATGTTAGGGGCATAGATATTTACAATGGTTAGATCGTCTTGTTGGATAGACCCTTTAAGTAGGAATATAGTGTCCTTCTTCATCTCTTATTACAGTCTTCGTTTTAAAATCTAATTTGTCTGATATAAGGATTGCCACCCCCAGCTTTCTTTGGTGTCCATTAGCATGGTAAATGGTTTTCCACCCCCCTCACTTTCAATCTGGGGGTGTCTTTGGGTCTAAAATGAGTCTCTTGCAGACAGCATATTGATGGGTCTTGTTTTTTAATCCAATCTGGTAGCCTGTGTCTTTTGATTGGGGCACTTAGCCCATTTACATTGAGGGTAACTATTGAAAAATATTTAGTGCCATTGTATTGCCTGTAAGGTGACTGTTACTGTATATTGTCTGTGTTCCTTTCTGATCTATGCTGCTTTTAGGCTCTCTCTTTGCTTAGAGGACCCCTTTCAATATCTCTTGGAGGGCTGGTTTCGTGCTTGCAAATTCCTTTAGTTTTTGTTTGTCCTGGAAGCTTTTGATCTCTCCTTCTATTTTCAATGACAGCCTAGCTGGATATAGTATTCTTGGCTGCATATTTTTCTCATTTAGTGCTCTGAAGATATCATGCCAGTCCTTTCTGGTCTGCCAGGTCTCTGTGGATAGGTCTGTTGCCAATCTAATGTTTCCACCATTGTAGATTACAGATCTCTTATCCCAAGCTGATTTCAGGATTTTCTCTTTGTCTCTGAGACCCGTAAGTTTTACTATCAGATGTCGGGGTGTTGACCTATTTTTATTGATTTTGAGAGGGGTTCTCTGTGCCTCCTGGATTTTGATACCTGTTTCCTTCCCAACATTAGGGAAGTTCTCTGCTATTATTTGCTCCAATATACCTTCTGCCCCTCTCTCTCTTTCTTCTTCTTCTGGGATCCCAATTATTCTCATGCTGTTTCGTCTTACAGTATCGCTTCTCTCTCGAATTCTGCCCTCACGATCCTGTAGTTGTTTCTCTCTCTTTTCCTCAGCCTCTTTATTTTCCATCATTTGGTCTTCTATATCGCTGATTCTCTCTTCTGCCTCATTTATCCTAGCAGTCAGTGCCCCCATTTTTGATTGCACCTCATTAATAGCCTTTTTGATTTCGACTTGGTTAGATTTTAGTTCTTTTATTTCTCCAGAAACGGTTTTTCTAATACCTTCCACACTTTTTTCAAGCCCAGCTAGTATCTTTAAAGTCATGATTCTGAACTCTAGGTCCGACATCGTACTAATGTCCGTATTGAGTAGGTCCCTGGCTGACGGTACTATGTCTTGTTCCTTTTGCTGAGGTGATTTTTTTTTGTCTTGTCATTTTGTCCAGAGGAGAATAGATGAATGAGAGAAGAAAACGCTAACAGGTTAACAACGTCCCCAGCAAATATACTCTATACATTCAGAAAAGACCTGAAACCAGGGGAAAAGAAAGGGAAAGAAAGAAAAAAGAGAAAAAAAAAAGATAAAAACAAAAACAGAACAAAACAAACAAAACAGAATATGATCAAATATGATCAGGCAAGTGCATAGATCAGTGCCACACACTAGATTTTGGGCGTATTTTGGTCTGTTAGAAGAAAGTGCTTCCTAAAATTTTAAAGGAAGAAAGACATATATGTACAAAATAAGGGTTGCTACAATGAAGGGATGGAAGATGACTGTAAAGATGAAAATTATAAAAGATTTTATAAAAGGAATTGATAAGAAGTTGTTTCAAAAAAGAAAGAAGACGATTTAAAAAAAAAAAAAGAAAAAAAAAGGGAGAGAATGTGATCAGGCAGGAGACTGGAACAAAGCCATACACTAGTGATTTAGGGTATATTTTGATCTGTTAGAGGAAACTATCTCAAAATTTTAAAGAGAGAACAACTTATATATATATATCTGCCAAAAATAAGGGTAACTACCGAAGGGATAAAATATGACTAAAAATGAAAAATAAAAAATGTTTTTTTAAAAAAAGGGATTGATAAGATGTTGGTTGAAAAAGGGAAAAAGAAAAATTCAAAAAAAAGTTAAAAAAATTAACTTTGAAAAACTAATGAATCATGGTAAAAAAGCCATGAATTCTATGTGCAGTATTCCCCTAACACTGGAGTTCTCCCATTCTCCGTGATGAGTAAACTTGGTCTTGGCTTGCTGGTTGCTCCTGCTGATCTTCTGGGCCTGTTGCTGTGGTTTCCAAATGTCTTTGCCGGAGGCGGAATTGCCCCGCCCTTGTCGGTCCGGGCTAAGCAATCTGTTCAGGTTTGCGCTCAGGAGCTTTTGTTCCCTGCAAGCTCTAGGTACAGCTTTGGAGGACCAGAGTGAAAATGGTGGCCTCCCAATCTCCGCCCGGAGAAGCTGAGAACTCGGGGTCCCGCTCCTCAGTGCGCCCCCAGAGAAAAGCAGTCACTCCCGTCTCCCCGGTCTCCGGCCACACTCCATGCTCACTCGGCCTGTGACCGAGCGTTTCTATCTCTGGTGCAGGCCCCCATGTGGAGTCTCCAAACCCAGCAGATCCCTGCAGTGCACTCTCCCGCCGCTCCTCCCGGAGGAGGAAGGGGAGTCTCCCTGGATCTGCCGCTTGTCGGGTCCCTGCTGGAGGAACAGTGGCCCGACTGTGCCGCGGATCACAGTTTATGACAACCCCAGGCTGAGAGCCCGCGCCTCGGCTCCGTCTCTGCAGCCGGCTTTCCCGCTCCGATACGTGGGAGCTCTGCTGCACTCAGGCACCCCTGGTCTTTCTGTGACCCTGAGGGTCCTGAGACCACACTGTCCCGCGAGGGTTCCACTCCCAGCTTAGCCACTGGAGCAATGTCCCTCAGCGGAGCCGACTTCTAAAAGTTCTGATTTTGTGCTCCGCGGCTCTATCATTTGCCAGAGGTGGCCGACAGAAGCCCCCTCCCCCACAGTTTGTCTTCCCAAATATCACCTTGGATTCACTTCTCCACACGTCCTACCTTCCAGTAAGTGGTCGTTTCTCTGTTCAGAGAGTTGTTGCTACTCTCTTCTTCGATCTCCTGTTGAGTTTGTAGGTGTTCAGAATGGTTTGATCCCTGTTCAGCTGAATTCCTGAGACCAGAGGAAATCCAGGTCTCCTACTCCTCTGCCATCTTGCTCTGCCCCCCAACTTTTTTTTTTTAAGGGAGCACAGGCAAGCAGGGGCGGGGGGTGCACAGAGGGAGACAGAATCTTCAAGAAGATTCCCACTGAGCCCCAAGCAGGGTTTGATCCCAGGACCCCACCATCATGACCAAAGCTGAAATCAAGAGTGGCTGCTCAACCGAGTCACTCAGGTGCCCCTCCCCCAGTTTTTTTAAAATTACATATTGTACACCTATAAATATCTTCATGCAAAATGAGTTTCTTTTACTTCCTTATAATTCCTCAAGTGAAATTTCCAGATCTAAAAATAGCAGCCATTTACAAATGAACTCCAAAAGCATAGACCTCACATTAACTTCTGTAACGCAGTGTTTAATTTGGTACTAATATGTCAGTAATTCAAAATAGGTTTGTTGAATTAATGAACAAAAGAACAAATGAATGAAACATATTAAACATGTCAGGATATTATGTATAATATTCTCTACAAAAAATTATTCCAGGGGCACCTGGGTGGCTCAGTTGGTTAAGTGTCTGCCTTTGGCTCAGGTCATGATCCCAGGCTCCTGGGATCAGGGAGCCTGCTTCTCCCTTTCTCTCTGCCCCTCCAACCTGCTTGTGCTCTCTCATGTGCAAGCTGTCTCTAATTCATAAATAAAATCTTTAATGAAAATTGTAAAAACTTATAAAAATTATTCCAATTTATTTTCCAACCAGAAAAGCTCTTCCTAGGGTACAACTAGCTGAGTTGTTTCTAATTTGCTAATTTAGTATGATGTAACCTTAATTTTCACTTCAAATTATTAACAAGGTCGAATGCTTTTCTAAGTTTATTTACTAATTGCATTTACTTTGCTGCTAAGCAGTCTATTTAATATGCTATGAGCATATTTTTTCTGTTAAATAAATGTATCACAATATTTTTCCAATCCGTCACCTTGCTTTTAAAAGTTCTAGAGGGGGCGCCTGGGTGGCTCAGATGGTTAAGCGTCTGCCTTCGGCTCAGGTCATGATCCCAGGGTGCTGGGATCGAGTCCCGCATCAGGCTCCCTGCTCCTTGGGAGCCTGCTTCTCCCTCTGCCTCTCTCTCTCTCTCTCTCTCTGTCTCTCATGAATAAATAAATAAAATCTTTAAAAAAAAATAAAAAATAAATAAATAAATAAAAAAAAATAAAAGTTCTAGAGGTTTTAAGAATTATAATATAATTAACCATATCACTGATAAAGATAAAAAAACACTCCATTTTTTTAAACTTTACTATATCTTGAGAATAAATTGCATTTACACTTTTATTCATATTATTTTTTCTCAATTATTTAATAATTCTTTACCTGTTGTCTTATCTGATTTGTTGAATACTAAATCCAAATAGCTGGATCTACTGCTGAAATTGTCATTCTGTTCTACTCATCTCTTTTCTGACTTTAATAATATATTATTATGCCATATAACAACGTATTGTATATTTGGAGTAATTTCTATCTAGTTGTTCATTACTGTTCCCCCAACCTCATCACCATTCCTTTGACAATCATTTTTGGAATTCTACAAAGTATCTTATATGGATTTTAATTACATACACATAATTAAATTACATGAAGTACATTAAATCCATCTACTAACCTAGGAAATATCACTGTGACTATTTTAGCTTTCACAATCAAGAACTGGATTTTTCATATAATGGAGAGGTAGGGCACACACTGGCCCTTGATCAGAAATCTGGATTTGAATCTCAGCACTGTCACTAACACTGCTAATTTATCAAACCTCTCTACACTTCCTTTAATTCGCTTGAAGTATGGAAAATACGAACCTTCTTGGTTAATGAGTGAATACACATAAAACACATGCACACATGGGCATAAAGGATGAGTGAGCTTTGCTTCAAAATCTCTCTACCGTATTTTGACTTTTTACAACACTTCTAATAAGCTGCCTTTAAGTAAGCATTACACCCCAGGAAATGAAGATTAGGGATTTTCAGAGAGAGATTATTCAAGGAAAAATGACACACTGTTAGAATTCTAGGTTCTTCGGATGAATTTTAACATCAGAAATCATTTAAAAGAGACAAGTACAGGGCGCCTGGGTGGCTCAGTCATTAAGCGTCTGCCTTCAGCTCAGGTCGGGATCCCAGGGTCCTGGGATTGAGCCCCGCATCGGGGTCCCGGCTTGTCTCCCTCTCCCACTCTCCCTGCTTCTGTTCCCTCTCTTGCTGTGTCTCTCTCTGTCAAATAAATAAAGTCTTAAAAAAAAAAAGAGAGACAAGTACAAGAAAGAATAGTAAACTCCCAAAATTCTACATATTTTCCTCACATAGGAGTGAATAAAAATGAAAGATTCTGTAAGAATTCCCAAAAAGCTTTCGTTCAACAGGCATGAGAAAGGATGGGAACAGTTTTGGGTTTTGTGTTTTCTGCATGTTTTCCAGCCTCACCAACTTCACTGCCGGGCATGCAAGGCAGCCTGTGGGCCCTGCATGACCGCTGAGATAGACATGCTATTTACCTACAAAATCACGGATGGCCATGTTACACTGATTTTACTGGTCCAAAAACAGTGGAAGGAGGAGTATCAGAAGCCATTTTCTTTATGATTTTATAGTAAATATTAGAATTAGGCAGACGTGGCAGCAACTGCTTCAGATCTTAGCCTAATATTAATTTATAATGATGCCTACATTTCAAGAATCTGTGAATTCCACTGTTAAATGTGCTTGCAACTCATTTTTAGTCATTATACTTCCCTTTCAAAACTACAAGCTTTGCTAACCAAACATTAAATGGTCCATGTTTAGTCCTTGAATATGATGCACACAATTTTAGTTTCCAATTTTCTCTGTTGTAGGGAATGAGTTCCTGACATGGAGTCATAAACTAAGCCCAAAATATGATAATGGAGTTTCATATGAAAGCTTCCATTACTAAAATTCTTTTTATTCCAAGGTTATTATTTTCAAGTTTTTATTAAAACTATTCATTCTTTGCCTCTTAAAAGGCAGATATATCTTTTCCACTGGGAACTGAACTATTTTGTCTACAAGCATGCATATAAAATATTACATTATAGACATATCTAATAGCACAGATCCAACTGGTCTCTTACCACTGGCCAAGATTATACCCTAACAAATAGGTTCACATTTTGACTACTTTCCTATTCAAGCCCTACACCTAGCCAGGAAAAACTGCTTGCTCTCCTCAAGGCTTCATATTTATCACTTCTCCCTTCCCCAACCAGAAAAGTATCCTCCTCTCAGATGACCTATGTTTATAACCTTCTCCAAGACCTAGTTCAAAACTTCATCTGTCTTGCTAGATCTTACATAATGTAAGTTAAACACTTGAAAGACAGTACTGTTCTGCTTTCAAATTACTCATTCTTTCAGATTTGTTCAATGTATATTATGGAATTCTTACTCATCTGTTAATGGTTATGATAAACATTAAAATCTAATAATAATTTTATTTTCCCTGATTATAAAATGTTGGTAGGGTGATGACAGAGATGGCTACACCTGATAACAAGAGCTACCATTTTACTGATACCAAGGTACTTGTACATGCATGAGCTCATGTACTTTCTACAACAACCCTATTTTCTAACTGCTATCATAACACTCACTTTAGAGATGTGGAAAATGAGGCACATGGTGGGAATCTGTCAAGGGTTACACAGCTTACATGTGAATGTTTAACAAACAGTGATGCTTTACTTTGCCAGGTACTGTGAAAGCAACTTATAAGATAAACTCATTTAATCCTCGTAACTACCCTATGAGGCAGGTATTCTTCAGATGAGGAAACTGAAGCACAAGATTTAACATGACCACCCAGGTCGTAAGGGGCCAGCCAGGGTGTAAGCCCAGGCAGTGTGGATGAGAGGCCTTACGCTTCACGGTGCTACTCCACTTTCTGAATTAACAATGCAGCAATTAAATGTGTACCTGAGGTTTCTAAGTGTTCAACTATAGCAACATCCTGTTGAGAATTATATTTATGCATTCTTTGGTTTTACATAATAGGTCTACATATTTTTAAGATTTATTTATTTATTTGAGAGAGTGAGAGAGAGCAAGTGGGGGAGAGGCAGAGGGAAAGAATCCTCAAGCAGACTCCCTGCCGTTCACAGAGCCCTACATGGGGCTTGATCCACAACCCATGAGATGATGACCTAAGCTGAAACCAAGAGTCGGAAGCTTAAAGGACTGAGCCACCCAGGCGCTCCTACATATATTCTTTATCTACATTCTTTAGTATACACATTTTAGAGCTTAATATATAAAAAGTATGGTACTGAGTGCAGTGAGAGGACATAAACACTATTAACACCTTATTAACACCAGGAGTTTCTGGTCTACCAGCAGAAAAGAGCGATGGCCAAAAGGCATATTGCAAGAAATAATGCAGTTAAATGCCATAAACATGGCTCAGAGAAAGTACTGTTTCCAACTAAGAAAGCTTTCATGATAAAGCTGGACCTAGAAGGATGAGTAAACATCCTACACTTTTTTTTTTTGAGATTTTATTTATTTACTTGACAGAGCACGAGCACAAGCAGGTGGAGTGGCAGGCAGAGGGAGAGGGAGAAGCAGGCTCCCCGCTGAGCAAGGAGCCTGATGTAGGGCTTGATCTCAGGACCCTGGGATCATGACCTGAGCCAAAGGCAGATGCTTAACTGACTGAGCCACCCAGGTGCCCCAACATCGTACAGATACTTCTATCGTAGGATTAACAACACATCACTATGTTCTCATGTTTTGTCTTTCCCAGTAGACTTAGGTCTTTTAAAAACAGGGTTTATTTTTATCCGAGTCTCTCTAGCTCTCAACAAAGTCATCACTCAGCAAATGTCTGTGGGACGAGGGGTAGAGAGAATGTTATGGAAAAGCCCATTCCAAAAAGAGATCATAAGCTTAAAGGGAAAAGCAGAAAAGACATTTTTAAAATCTTAGTTGTTGTACCACAGGCAGTATTTCCATGCGGTCCAACTCCCGGGGCCTATTTTCACTGCAGCTCCTCTATAGTGAATATGGAGCCCCCGGATTGTGCAACACAACAGTCCTGATTACAGGCATCCCTCGTCACACGTCCTTAGCACAGGAAAGAAATGTCCTAACCAACTTTGCTTTCCTCATTGCCACTCCTTGATATGTCATGGCTGTACTCTTGAAGAACTCATTTTAAAAGTTTAGATTTTAAAAGTAACATCCACCTAACATCATGGAAAATAATTATGCTAGTTTGAGAGAGAAGTGACAGTGTCACTGAGCAGTAACAAAGCTGGACCTCTCGGGAGCCAACTCAGGCACCACCACTCAGGAGCTTTGTGATCATGAGAAAATTACTTCCTCTCTTTCTGCCTAAACATCTTCATCGTAAAAAGAAAAAAAAGTCATGTGGTCCCACTGGATTATTATGAAGATTACGTGGATATATGCAAAGTTTTGGGCAGACTGCCCGGCACGGAACAAGCGTTAGGTACTGTTTCCAGCGCACTGGCAGCTTAATCGATTGCCCATTCACATTCTGCCCTGCAGAGTGACTCCTGAGAGCCCCCCCAGGGCAGGACAGAGATGATGGGATCTGGTAAAGAAGAACGCTGGTGCCACCACACACTGGTGCCCCCCCCAGCCCCCCAGACACTGCTGTAGCACTGTGAGATGAAATTCCTGCCATGTGGCTTCTGACACATACTCCAGACCACATCACTCCAAACAGTGGTCCTAATAAAGGCTTAAGTATAAAGCATGCAGTACTCCCAGCTAAAGCTGAGGTGTCTATAAAACTTGGCTATTTTTTCTCTCTACATCCAGAGAAATTAAATTTTAAATGTGGGAAAGATATTTTGGGGTTTCTGGTGAGTACAGATTTTCCTCCTGACAATGAAAGCTTTCTCCACAGAAGTGTTGCTACAACTTACTCCAAAGGTCAAAAGAAAAAGAAAGTTAAGAGGAATGAAGAGAGTTGTAGACAAAAAGGATGCATAAAGGAATCAAATTTGATCAGAAAAAGGAAAGGAAAATAGCCTCCTGGGCTTTTTAGTAAGAAGGCAAAGGCTGCTTGCTATTTGAGATCTACCAGCAGGTTCTATATCAGCAGATGTGTTAAAGCCAAAAACATCAATGCCAAGGCAGTCAACTTACCTGGGTTCTGACTTTGAGCTTAAAATATAGAAAGAACTATGGATGGATGAAAAAGAAATGTCTTCTTCTGAAGTCACATGAACAACTTCACAGAACTCATGTTAATAGACTTCTCTGTCAACCTACTGACAACTCACTAGAGGATGGTGTTGCAACACTACTAGGCAAACATAATTAGGTCGTAATCCTCAGTGTAACTCTACAATGTCAATGCCACCAGACAGAAAAGTGGAGGGGGTGTTGCACATACATACAATGTGTGTGAGACAAGGAAACAGAGGAAGTGAAATAAAGTTTTACTTACATGTCAGTTTCATGCTGGTAAATCCAACAAAGAAATCCTGCTTTAAAAGATGGAACTGAAAAAAAAAGTGGGAGGTGGGGGGTGGCAGGGAGTAGGAAAAACAAACTTGATGGCAAAAAACAAAAATAAAATCACATCAGCTGATATTTTAAAAATCTGGTTGATTCTGACTAACCCTGCTTACCTAAATTCTTTATTGACATTAATCTCAGTACTGAATGGAGTTTTTGATCAAACAAGATTTTACATTTGCTGTGCATCAAAGAATTCAAAGTGCTATTTGAAAAAAAGTTGTATTTTTAGAAATATTACTCTACAGGTTATAACAGACTGATTACAAGCTGCAATATGCAGCCACAAATTGTGTTCCAGTAGAGGGAGTACTGAGACAGGAAAAACTGATGCAGATCTAAGATTAATTTAACAAACCCAGTGCTGTATAAATTAATATGTCAATTCTCAGTAAAGGTTTTGAATATTGGTGAATATCTGAATTTAGACACTTCCTGATATTTGCTACACAGGCACTAAATCACTGCTTATAATGAGCAGCAGAGTAAATGCCAACACCGTGGAGAAACGACTAAATGAGACAGTCTGGTCCCAAGACTCAATTCAAGACAAGAGCAAAATAAACCAGAGGAACCAAAGGAACCTCTGGTGAAAACAAAAGCCTAAAGTAATGCCCTATTCAAACAGGCACTCAGTCAGCTGATTTTGTTGTAAAAAGAAAACTGATTCCTTAAACTAACTCAAACACTAATACCCAATTTCTGATGCTTCTTTCACCATCTGACTCATTTAATAGAGACTAACAACTACACTCTACTGCTTGGTTATCTTTATCTTTTTCAAAGGTTTCTGTTGAAGGCCCCACAGACTCTTCCTACTCCAGTAATTCATGGCCACTTGCTATGCTTTACCCACCCTGCAGTAACCATCTCCACAAAGAATTTCTAATACTACAAAATTCAAAGAGGCAAGAAGGTTTGGGGAAGAAAATAAGAGTTTAAAAGCAAAAGGGCGGGGAGCAAAAAGACCAGATACAAAGGATGTTTAATCTGATCACATAATTTATAGCTAAAAACATCCCATGACTGTCCCTGTATAGGCATTGCCAAATAATCCCTATTCAGCATAACTTCCCCCCCCCCCCCCCCCCCGCCAAACATCATTCTAGTTTCATGAGCGCCCCATCACCACCTTTCACTATGCTTCAAATACTGCTTTGATTTTTGTATGCCTTTACACTTGCTGTTAATGCTACCTTAAATGCCCGGGAGAGTAATATAAGCAAAAGGCTCCGAGTCTTTGCTTTTTTAATCCTGACTTTGTACCAGTGACCTTGTCATTTAACTGCTATAGACTGTCTCCACATCCAGCAAAAGGGGACCCGTTTCCCATCTACTTCAGAGTTAGAAGAATTAAATGAAATAATATATGGAAAGTAATGCAGGAGGCGTAGTAGAAATTAAAGCACTAAATATTAGCTCTTTTCCCAGCTACCTCTACATCTGCTGAACCCCTACCCACTCTTCAAACTCCATTTTAAGTGTTTCTGTAAAACCTTCCATGTGTTCTATTTACTCCCCCCACCCCCAAAAGAATCAACTGCCTACTCTTCTGGCTCTTAGAGAAACTTCTATTGTATTTTAATTGTTTGTTGATGGTCCTTTTCTATTAGAGAATGAACACCTCCAGGGTGGGATTTTTATCTAATTCCTGCCTACCCCAAATCTGACAGAATCAATAATGGAAGCTTAATTAGCATTTGTTGAATATATAAATGAATGACTGCATTAAAGTATTAGAAAATAAAACCCTGAGATGGCCTGTCAAATATTTTGATAAAATAACACTTTTTTAAAGAACAGTCCTATCTTAAAGTGGTACCCTAAGAGAAGTGGAATTATTATTTTTTTAATGTTTCTGCTCACTATTCCAATCAGTAAGGGCCTCCTATAGTCTAGGAATACACATCAGTGAACAAAATGAACAAAAGCCCTGTCCCCATGGACTTTATATTTATCACAGGTAAATGTGTGAAAGAAATTACCACTGCAAACTTTTCCTGGAAAAAAAAAAAATAGCAAAAGCCACATTTTGTTATTCATCAACATTTACTAAGTATTAAAAGGATCAAAAACAAAAAAAAAAACCTTCCCACTTCCCATAAAATTTACTCAAAAAAAAGTAGAATGAAATTCACCCAGATTTAGTGTACTTAAGCAAGCAAAACAGATTTAGTGTCCCCCCGAGCCCCCCAAAAAAATTCCTGTTAAGGACCCATTTCCTTGTAGCTAAAAATAACTCTGACTTCTCCTTTGGGAGGTTAGTAATCTTTGTGAGTTTTAAGGATTTTACATGTACAACTGCATGCTTTGCATAATCCTAATTCAAAATGTGGTCTATTTCAAAGCCTGCTTATGACTTTAGCATTACCCGTTTTATAATTAAAGAAGACTTTTAGGATACTTTGTATCAGGGCGTCTATTCTAAGAGCGTCTTTCTGAGGAGATGGGTCACACCAGGACTAAATCAGGACCATGTCTCAACTGGGATGCACAGTCAGACAAGCAGCCCAGGTGCCACAGAAGGAGGCCGTGGGATACACAGGGGTCTGCAGTTCCGCAAATCCACCTTTCCCATCTCACCCTCTGCTTCATCCTCTTTGTTACACCCACCTTGTTCCCCCAAGCATCCCCTGGCTTAGACGGTTCTTTCTTCACCTCTGTTAAAACACTACTCACGCATGAACATACCATTTCTATGGGGAAGAGCTTCCAGCTTCCCTCTGTTAGGATACCTGTCCCTTTTTTTTTTTTTTTGTACCCTTTTTGAAAGCATCAGCTCTCTCTCCCTGAGAGACCTTCTCATGGAGCCTAGCAAGTTCTACCTGGCTTTATTCCCACCCTGCTACTCTTACTGGGTTAAATCCTCCTCACCATTCTGCTGCTCACAACATCTAGGAGGAGACCTTACCCACAACATTTTCCCAGCAGATAGAGTGAACAGAGTATCCAAATAACCAATACTTGCCACACCTCAACTCTAGGAAGCTTCATTCAAAGCTGCAAAACATTATTCATTCACCCTGCAGAACATTATTCAATTTCAAAATCACAAGATTCAGTCTTATGAACAAATCTTGCTGCCTAAAATGATGTTATTTCTAGGTCAGAAGAAACAATCAACATAGTTCAGGTGCCCCAAGCAGAGAATAAGGAGAAAAGAATCCTGATCATTTGACTTTAACCACAAGTTACTTATGGAATGGTCCTGAAGGGACAGGTATTTCCTCTACAAAGAGGTTTCATTTCAGCTGTACTTTTTGGTCATTTTGGACTTTAATGTGCCAACTTAATATTTTACTGAGAGCCTTGCCCTGCTTCACTAATTAACAGTACAAGAAACAAAAGGAAAGTCAGCAATGACAGATTTTGGATATAAATTGCAGGGAGCTGGAGTTCAGGCTCATGGTTCCTAAAGGTGGAATTGTATAAATGGGGCTTGCTTCCCCTTAGAGACTACAAGGAAGGGGGTGAAAAACAAGATGTCAAGTGGTGAATGGACAAATCGTTAGGAGTCCCAGGCTTAAAGAGTTTTCATCAAGCCCCAGCCATAGGGGGGAAAATACTTCAACAGCACTCTAAAGGAAACGAACTGACTTCTAAAATGAAACATTTAAAAAGCATCAGCAGCATGTCTTAGAAAAATTACTAGTGAGATTTATGTTTCAACCTCCTACTTTCCCTCAGAAGTGCTTTCTAATAATACCGAGCACATTCCAAATAGCTTCCCTCTGCCAAGAACTTGCCATTGTACCTCCCCTGCTCAGCAACCAGGGTGAAAAATCAATGCCCAGGGAACCTTAATCCTTTCATTTTTGAAGTAATTGCAAACATCTATCTTGCTGGGCATTTATCCACAGGGGGAGTGGCTCCTAAATGAATTTAATAAGTGAACATGACCTTTAATAGATAATTTGGCTCCCAACAGGAAAGCAAGAGGGGCAAAACGAAAAAGGAGAATGGGTGGATATGGATTTAAAGGGAAAAAGTTAGAAGAACAGAAGGACTTCATTTGCGAAAAATATGAAAGAGACAATACAATTTTAAAGGCAAAAGGAGAGGAAAAACAATACTCCACCTTAAGATAAATGACCAGAGAAGAAGAGTACTAGTAGCAAAGAATACAGTCCAGAATCACTTAACTTTAAAAAAATCATCTTACTGGGAATTTAAGACTGATGGCGCTCCGAGTTTGGAATCCTGGAAAGGAAAAGGGGTTAGCAGTAGAAAAAGAGAGAGCAAGAGACTCTCCCCTCATAAGCTCTAGAGGGGCATCAGGTAGGGCTGGATCAAGGTAATGACTCGGGTTCTTAGAAGTGCTAGGACATGCAACAATCGCGCGGATTCACTTGTCCGTGGGCGATCGAAGATTCCACGTGGGCTCAAGGGAGCCCAGAGCTAACACCACCACCTCCACCCTCCGCGGGAGCCTTAGAGCCCGGAGTAACAGATGGGCTCTCGGGACCAGACAAGGTGAGTGTTCTCCGGGTCAGCAAGCCCCGACGGGGACCCCGGAGGAGCAAAAGGAATGCAGGGACCAGGGTCAAGGGCGCCCTTCGCAGAGCACTAACTCACCGATGCCAAGCCCTACGACCAGGCGGCCGGCTAGCAGTGTCTCCTTGTTGTTGGCCGCGGCCAGCACCGCGGAACCGGCTGTGAAGAGGGCACTGGCCAGCAGGATGGCGGCGCGGCGGCCGAAGACGCCGTTGAGGGCCCCGCCGGCCAGCGCCGAGACGGCGGCCGCCCCCACCGTGCTGGACACGAGCAGCTCCTGCCACAGAGCGTCCAGGCTGAGCTGCCGCTTGAGCAGCAGCATGGCCCCCGACACCACGCCGGTGTCATAGCCGAACAGGAAGCCGCCCAGCGCGGAGAAGACGGCCACCACGTACACGAAGGCGGGGGTCTCGTCCTGCTGGAACTGCCGCCGCGCCGCGCGCTCCAGGTCCCCGACGCCGCCGCCGCCCGCACCCGCGCTCTGCAGGCTGGCGCTCGACTCGGCGGCCGCCAGGAGACTGCGCTCCCCGGCCGCGCTCGCCGCGTCCGGCTCCTGCTGCTTCCTGCGCCGCTCGCCCATGAGGCTGCTCAGGCTCCGCAGCGTGTACTCCACATTCTCGCTCGCCTTGCGGGACATAGGGCAGGGGCCCGGGACTTCCCGGGGGGGGGCGGTGAGGCTCGGCGGGCCGGCGGTCTCCGAGGGCTGGACAGCCCGAGCGGGCAGGAGCTACGGCCGCCGCCTTCCTCCTCCCGGCTCCCGCTCCGGCTGCCACGGCAGCAGCCGCCGCCGCGGCCGCTCCGGGGATAAAGTTGCTGCCCGCCGAGCTCCGCCGCTGCGGAGTAGGAGCCTGGCGGGTCTCACTCGAGACTCACGCCCCGCGCCTGCCGAGCTGGCGCTGCGGAGCGGGCGGGAGGCGGGGCCGCGGGTCACGTGCACCCCGGGCCTGCGGGGCAGGGCCGCGAGACGCTCCACCCCTTCCCTGGGTGGGGCCAGGCGCGGACCGCCCGAGACCTCTAAACCCCACCCTACCGGGCTGGGTCGACCTCTGACCGAGGCTTCTTAATTTAGGGTACTGGCATCCGTAAGGAATTAACCGTGGCCCGGGGGGCTGCAGCTGAGGAGCAGGCCAATGTGGGAATGCCAAGTTAATAGGTGTGGGAGGCTAGGGAGAGAACCCCTTAAAACATCCTGATCGGCCTTCTAACGACCTGGGGATGGCCAAAGCTGGAAAGGGCCTAGGAAAATATATACTGGTATGGTACCTAGCAAGCCTTCTTTCTTTTATAATAGTGTGACATAAATGAGTTTGTTCTCATTCAGAGCTGTGTTCTCCCACCTCTATAAGCAGTCTCCCCTCATTGCCAGTCCCTCCTCAATTTATGCTTATTGTAAAGCTATGGTACATCTTAATTCTTTGAGGACAGAGATAAAGTATCTCCCCAGGCAAATCCCAAAATCCGGCACAAATCCCTGATATGTAAAAGAAAATCTACATGTATGCATTCCACTCGTGTATAACCAGGTGCTTCCCACGGGTAGAAATTAAACCCCTAGAATCCGATCTGTGATTTAATAGGCAACCTCCATCTCCCTCCCCCAACATGCTCACCAAAAAAAGGATGTGCCTTATTTGCTTGAAACAAAGCAAAGATGGCATTATTTGCGACCGATTTTTTTAAAACTGTTGAATTAATTGCCTGTTGTTGAATCCCCTCCACTTTAAGTCATTTGTAAATCATTTTATACAGTTCCACTTCAGAAGAGAAAGATTACCTTGTCTCTCTAATTTGCTTTCGTTCTTCAGGCTGAGGGCATGAGTTAAAGCAGCATATAATTCTATTTCTTACAATTCCAGGGCTCTTATTTCCTTTATTTGAGCAAAAGATTCTTAGCCTGAGGCCTATTTTTCATGCAGTCTAAACTATTTCCCTTTTAGAGAAAAGGATTTTGTCATCCCTGTTTCAACAAAAAGTTTTATTAGAATTTGTCAAAATTGCTTTCATTTGGATTATCTGTCATGATTATCTCCATAATATAGCACTTTCTTTTCCAGCAACCAGGAAAAATGAATGAATGAGCTCAGAGGGTTTAACTGTTTAAACTGATTGTGTGGCTTTAAAGCAAGGCTCTATCATCATTCCCAGGGATCAATTAAACAGAGAGCTTTTAGCTCCGGAGCAATGAACTCTTTAAGATTCAGCCTTCGGGAAAGATCCAGGTGAGAGCGCATCTTTTTCCGCATTTACTATAGAAACCCTGCGCCCCCTGGTGGTGAGTCGGCTCACCACTTTTAAAGAGACCGCCACACCAGATGAGCATTAGCTAATCCTGTTAACAGTTCCTCTTCCCGAGCTGCAACAAACTGCCTTTTACTCCAAGCAGGTGTAGTGAGTGCTCCTGAGAGTTCTTTGCTGGAAATTGAGATTTTGTGTCACAGAACACTAAACTACTCAAAACGGTTCTGTTCTGTATCATCAGGGCATTTATATATCTAAGGTCAGGTTATATCTCAAAAGAAATATGACATGAAAAAAAAGGCATCAGAGAGTTAAGCAGAGTTCTCCTCAGTGTTGGAGGGAGCCAACTTCATTTTACACCAGAGCGGAGTCCTAACTGGAGTTCCCTGAATCCTGCCCCAGCTGCAGATTGTGGTGAGATGGAAAGCTCATCAGCTGAGAATCAAAAGACATGAGTCCCATCACTATCGCTGTTTTACTGTTTAACTTGGAACAAAGCTCTAGATTAGTTTGTGCCTTGGTTTTATTATTATTATTATTATTTGCAGAGCAGATAAATGGTGCAGCAACTACTCATTGACTAGAGTGAGCAGGAAAACATATTTTGAGATAGAATTGGTTGTCATTACAGAGTAAATAATAATTATAAGCATCATGAATAGTTTGCAAGGTAAGTTCTAAAGCCCATGTTTTAAGTACATTTGCTTTACAAACCTCCAGGAACACTAAGGACTTGCCATAGAAGAGGAAAGAAGGGGCACCTGGGTGGCTCAGTCAGGTAAGCACCTGCCTTCGGCTCAAGTCATGATCCCAGGATTCTGGGATCGGGCCCCATGTTGGGCTCCCTGCTCAACAGGAGATCTGCTTCTCCCTCTCCCTCTGTTCCCTTCTCCCGCTTGTACTTGCTCTCTCTCTCTGTCAAATAAAGAAATAAATTCTTTAAAAAAAGAAAAGGAAGAGAGGAAGAAGAGGTTTTAGTTACACCACTCTAGATCCTGAATATCAGACCAATATATCGGTTACTAATTCAACAGAAGTTGTTGGGAGGGAGTAGTGGGGGTAGTAGCAGAGTGTTGTCTTTGTGTTTATTGAATCTTTATTTTTAATTTTATGAGTGATTGATCCTTGTTGTGAAGCAGTCTAAGAAAAAACACATAAATCTCTTCCTAATTATCTCTCCTGCCATAATAACCCCCTTTCCTCAGAGATAATCACTCCTACCACTTTGATGTGTATCTTTCTAGAAATTTCCCTATGAATTTATATGTATGCATTTATATGTACACACTAAAATGCAGAGGTTGTTTTGTTTTTGCATTATTTAGTTTGCAAAGGAGAAAAAAAACCCAATCAAACTGGTTTAAGCCAAAATCATGGGGGGGAGAGAGACTTACTGGTTCCTGTCTCTGAAAAGTAGCTCGATGTAGGACTCAAACTCCAGGATGTCACCATGAAGAGACTTTGCTCCATCTCTCCGCTTTAAAATTCCATTTTCAAACTCCACATGGTGGCCACATGGCTACAGCAAGCTCCAAACTCTATATCCACCCATGTCTAAGGGTCATAAAAAAGGTTTCTTTCTCTGAAGTCCTCGAAAACTTATTGTATAGTATCCAATTAGATCTGTCAATTGCGCATCCTTGACCCAATTACCATGGCTGAGAGATCGCTTGCTGACCAGTTAGGGCCTATCATTGCCCGCATCTTGAGCTATGAGTGGAGGTAAATCATATGGCTGAGGTTGTGAAATCTGCCAGGAGACAAGTAAGGAAATACTGGATCATAAAACCAACAGATTTGAGTTACTCTAGGTAGCTAGTACAATGACATGGCATAAAAACCAAGTAAAGCATTTCAAGAATAAGAGACTAGCTAAGAGAATCAAACATATTGCATAGACATCAAAGAAAATAAAAATTCATATGAAATCATTGAATATTACTATGATAAAATCAACAGTGAAGACCTAATGTATACTACCATGACTATAGTTAATAGTTAATATGTTGTATACTTTAAATTTGCTAATAGAGTATATCTTAAGTGTTTTCAGACACACACACACACACACACACACACACAAAAACCTGTTAGGTGATGAATATACTATATGCTAATTAGCTTCATTGTGGTCATTATTTCACAGTATATAGGCATATCAAAACATCACATGGTACACTTAAACATATACAGTTTTTATTTATCAATCATGCCACAATAAAGCTGGGGGTGAAAGGTGCCTGCTGAGAATCAGAATGTTGTTTTGATGCTCTTAGGTTCAGAAACCCAGGAATGCCAGAATCCTGCCCTCCTGACCATTCTTCCTTTCTGTACATATAATAGACAACTGCAGCACCAGAATAAACATACTATATTGTGAATAGGTACAAAAGTGTGGGTCTCTTGGCATGGTTTTGAAATATAACAATAGGCGCTTAGGAGGTCCCCCCAAAATCTTGCCTTTCTTCAACTTGCTCTAAGGAGTAGGAAAGTTGGGATGAGGGAGGGAAGAATGCAGGGTAAGAAAAAAGACGATCGGCATGCCCCACTAGACTAATGCCCTATCTAGATCTGCTTACTACAGGGAGACAGGGAACAGGAAACACAAAAGAAAGCACAAGTCACGGATGGTATTTTAACACACATCGATCCTGTCCGCTAATAACCATGACCCAACCAGGAATAGAACCGGTAACACAATGTAATATCTCCTCCTCTTTTGGGTGAGAAAGGTTGCAATGCCTCTCCCCACTCAGGGACTTTTTTAAAGATTTTATTTATTCATTTGAGAGAGAGAGAGTAAGAGAGAGAGAAGGAGCGGGGGAAAGGACAGAGGGAGAGGGAGAAGCAGATTTCCCACCGAGGAGGGATCCACCCCAGGACCCTGAGATCATGACCTGAGGCGAAAGGCAGATGCTTCACCTGCTGAACCACCCAGGCACCGCCATCCACCCCCACCCCACTCAGAGACTTTAAAGAGAGCAATTTCAATTAAGAGGAAAATAGCAAATGTAGCTGTGTTTTCTAGAAGTCTCTTGGTAGATGTAATAAAGGAGGGAAGAGCTTAAAGAGTTATCAGGATCAAGGGTAAGGGTGGGGGTGTCAGGCATGACTTGAGTTTACTCATAATGCTAAAGTGAAAAGAAGAAATTCACAATTCAAGAGCCTGAATGATTGATAGAGCAAAGTCCCAAAGAAGACAGGAGAATAACACCAAGATCATCAGGGGAGAGGCTAATCTAGCCATAGGGAGAAGGAACACTTCTTCCTCTGGGAAAAAAGACAAGCAAAAAAAGGACAGTAGGAAAGAAGAATATGGCATTAATAAGAAGTATGGGGAAAGAGTTCTATTAAGTGAGTAATAGGGCAGGGAAGGGGGGGGGTGGGGTAAGCCTAGATAATGTAGGCAGAAAGACCCAAGTTCCTATCTTTACTCTGCTACTTACTTGACTGTGTGACTTGAGCAACTTATTTATTTCTCTAAGTTTCAATTTTCTCTTCTGTAAAAGGGAGATAATATGGTATCAGTATTTACAGAGTTTCAATTTTGAATGGCAGAAAATCCATACTCAAACTATGTTATTATACACTGCAGAAATGTATTACTGCATGAATTTGAGTGTTATAGGTGGGCAGCATCAAGAATGGTATAAACACCCTTTGAAAAATGGTATGAAAGTCCCAAATTCTATCCTTTTCTCCCGTCTACTATTCTTAGTGTACGTATTAGTTTGGCCCTCCACTGGCTTCCCCCAAAGTGGTAAGAGGACACCAACATTTTCAGTTGTCATATTTTTCCAATGTATACAGAAAAATGTAGTGCCTAGTCCCTATCCTCAAATGTAATATAGTCCAGGTAATAAAAGGCCCACATGACCATATATAAAAATAGCTAACAATACAAATCATAGCGTACCACATTTTTGCTAGAGACAAAAATTCCAATAGCACTCAACTCATTTGCAGAGTGTCAAAATATTTCTTATTGACCCAAATGTGTAGCTACAAATTGTAACAGTTAAAAGAAAACAACTTGACTTGCCATTTCAAGAAACCCTTTAATTAAACAGGATCCAGTAATCTGAAATGAGAGAAGTGGGTATTTGTTTCAAAGTAGAATCACCAATGAAATTAACAACCACTCATCTTCTTTAATTCAGAAGTGATTAATTTGGTGTGACGCGGGTTCTTCATCAAGGTTCAATCTTTTGGCTAGTAGTGAAAATACTTTCAAGTGTTATCTTGTGACATGGTGAACTCCTCACTAATCACTTTGTTCTAAACAATTCGATAGGTTTTGTTTGCATTTGGAATCCAAACTGTAAAATCAATTGTAATACTGACTCTGTCTGAAGTTGTAAGTGTGGTAATATTGTAACCTGCTATGCCACATTAAGTGTATTTATCATGTTAAATCTAAGCAAAATATCCATCTGAAACAACCAACTTATATTTTATAGTTGATCTATACAGTTATTTAATTAAATTAATAAATTCCAGTTTCCTATTCTAGCCTCTTAACTCGGGAGAACCAAAAACTTTTTTTTTTTTAAGATTTTATTTATTTATTTGACAGACAGAGACAGCGAGAGAGGGAACACAAGCAGGGGGAAAGGGAGAAGCCGGCTTCCCGCTGAGCGGGGAGCCCGATGTGGGGCTCGATCCCAGGACCCCGGGGATCATGACATGAGCCGAAGGCAGACGCTTAAAGACTGAGCCACGCAGGTGCCCAGAACCAAAGGCTTCTAACTGGGTAATACAAATTGTGTAACTTATTGTCCATGTAAATTGCATAGCATTAACAACCACTGCTTTTTTTTTTTTAAGATTTTATTTATTTGAGAGAGAGAATGAGAGACAGAGCGCATGAGAGGGAGGAGGGTGAGAAGGAGAAGCAGACTCCCCGCTGAGCAGGGAGCCCGAAGCGGGACTCGATCCCGGGACCTCCAGGATCATGACCTGAGCCGAAGGCAGTCGCTTAACCAACTGAGCCACCCAGGCACCCCACAACCACTGCTTTGAAGGATGCTTTTGTCTTCCCAGCCAGTAGTACTTGAACATGTAAAAGTTAGTTTAGGCAAAAATATTTTAGGCAAAAAAAGTTTAGCTTTAGGCAAAAAATATTTCAGCAAGAGTGGCCAACCTCAATGTTTCCTTCCACACTCTCTTTCACAATTTCTGCAATGTATACCGTGGGATATTTTTTATATCTCAAATACACTAAATGACACTTGAGTAATGCTGAAATTACTTTCATCTGATTTTCATGCTGAGTCAATAAGTGTGGGACAGAAAAACTTTACGATAAAAGTAGGAGCATTCACTACTCTCTTCCTGTGATTTTCTTAAACTGGGGACTCTTGCAAAATGTGTCTTCCTAAGTGCAATTAGAGAAGTTTTATCTATAAATCAGCTCAGAATTTATAAAGGGTGTTTTAGCAAATGAGAGCAGGGCCTGTGCTTGCCATGTTTACCACCATACCCCCTGAGTCTAGCACATTGCTGGCATATATAGGGGCTCAATATATATTTATTGAATGAATGCATGAATGAACGAGTGTATGAGTGAGTGATATCAGTCCATATGGAATCTGTTTGGCTTGGGTCCATAAGTCATCACTTTCCACATCTATACATAATAGAATGAAATAAGAACACTTTGAGATAATACAAAGTATTTGTGTAACATACCACCTGACCCCAACTCTATACATAGCTCAAGCAGTGTCAGATTTTAACAAAGCATGTTTTTTCTTGAGAAATCTATAGCATAGACTACAGATGTTAATAGAAATAAATGTACCATTTCTTAAGCATTTACTTTATGAAAAGCACTTTCCTTTGCAATGTTCTCCACTGTCCTCATTCCTAGTATTTTCCTACTGCCCATATATAAAAAAGCGGATCATATGAATCATTATGTACCAAACTATTAAAAGAGACAAAATCATGGTTAACTTCATTGAGAGGAGAAGAGAGATCAATGGACTGAAATTAATAATTTTTTAAAAAATAAAATGGTATTTATTTTCTCCAGCTCAAAGCTATAATATAAAAAAACAAAATTGTTACAATAGAATTATTCTTATTCCTGATTGGTACCAAAATTGTAGATGAAATATCAACTGATCAAATTAGAGTAAATAATTTTGGTTTGCTTGGGTTTTATAATCTACTTGATTTTTACATCCATCTGGCCTATTAGTGATCACCATTTCATCATTAATTTGGGGGAAACCCTAGGTTATAAATAGCAAAGCACCACTCCTGTATGCTACCTCCACTGTAATAGACATCTTACCCAGCTACTAACCAGACCTGGGATCACCCTGCTTGTCATTCTGTAGTTTTGCATATTATTCTAGAGAAAAAATGTCTATTAGAGGGAAAATTACATAAATCCCCAAACATAGAATAGGATACATAGTTTGAAAATCTTTGAAAAGAAAATCTTGACAATTTTAAAGCTGAATGCTAAGTCAATCTACTTATCAATCAATGGTCTGTCATCTTGAAAAATTACTTTGAACTCTATGGAGAACAAGAAAGGGATTGACTATTTAGCAGCTCTTCGCAATCAGAAAGAAAGAAAGAAAAAGAGAAAATTTCCATGCGCAAAAAAGCATTCCTTAGATTGCAATACAAAAACAAATATGTTTCTGAGCTGAAGAGCTAAAATAATTACATTATTTTCTCTGAATTATTGAACTGTTGTAAGAGATGTTTGGATGAATACTGAAAAATTCAGTAAACACGTTATCGCCACTGGCTAATGATGACAGATACTCCTCAGGGAGTGATTTGGTAAGAAAATAAGAATGTAACAGTGCACTGACAAGAAAAGCAAAGTCAATTTCTTCTGTATGATCTCTGTTTTGTAATATTGCCATGAAATTTCCATGCTCACTTATCATACTGATGGATGAGAGACACACAGTGTGAATGACAGGGAGAAAAGCCATCAACTATATATATATATATATATATATATATATATATATATATATATATATACATATATATATGTATGTATATATATTACATATATATTATATGTAATATATAAACTGATAATTTTAAAGCCCCTATTGACGTTAAAAAATTATACTATACTTTAGGTACGTAGCAAAATTTTAGGTATGTTATACTTTAGGTATGTAGCAAAATTGCTTTGTGTCTTTTATTTTTTAAAACCTGTGTTGTATTAAAATTTTTTCTTTTTAACATTATGTTCTTTTCTTTGCATTTTTTAATTTTATTCTGTTATGTTAATACCACCTGCATTTTTAAAAATCTCTCAACTTATAGTAGACATCTATCATACTTTGTGATCTCCTCACACATTGGGGCACTCTCTGTTTGGAAAACTGCCTGTACTATGAGTCCCACTTTGCCAAAATAGAGGCCAGAAGCTCACTTTCCCTGGCAATGCTTGGAGTTAGGAGCAGGTATGTGACCCAGGCTTAGCCAATCAAACACATCTGCACAAGACTTTAATTGGAAGAGAGTAATAACACAAATGGGGATGTCCAGCCTAGTGAGGATGGCATAGACTGGTAGAGGGCACACCCACAGCAGCAGGCATAGTGGGGGTGTGCCATGTCCAAACTTGGCAGCAGGAGCTGTGGTGTTTTCACCCAGCAGCAGCAGAGGGTCTCCACTGTAAAAGCCTGGATATAGTTGGAAGCAGAGCCTTTATGTGTGAGTCTATGGTACTTGCAAAATTCTGTGATTGCATATATATATAATGTATGACTGCCATAGTACGAATGCTAGGAGAGGAGAAATGAAAGTATATATGGGCAAAATGGGTGAAAGAGAGTGGGAAATGCAGATTTCCAATTATGAAATAAATAATCATGGGGATAAAAGCTACAGCATAGGGAATATAGTTAATGATGTTGTAATAGCATAGTATGTCTACAGAGGGTGGCTACACTCGTGGTGAGCACAGCATAAAGTGTAGAGAAGTTGAATCACTATGTTGTACATTTGAAACTAATGTAACATTGTGTGTCAACTACACTCAAATAAAAAATAATTAAGTATACACTTGTAACGTTCTCATACTATATGTGAAATGACATAATATTATGTAAAGATATATAACATAAAACTTCAATCACCAAAATAATACAAAAAAGATTATAGTAATTTAGCCAAAAGAGTAGATAAAGTGAAAAAAAGACTCAATTCAAAAACCCAACCACATCAATAGTCATATTGAAGGTAAACAGTCTAAGGGCACCAATTAAAAGACAAAAATGATCACATTGGATATAAAACACAAAGCTCAACTATTTGCTGCCTGTAAGAAACCAACATTAAGTGTAAATGATATGTTAAAGGTTATGATATTTATTTTTTATATATTAAATATAAAAAGATGGGCAAAGATACAGCATGCTAACACAGTCAAAAGAAAGCTAGAGTCGCTATATTAATACAGACAAAATTTTAGAGCAAACAATATAACAGATCATTTCATAATGATAAGAGACTATTAAGATTACATAATCCGAAAAGTTTAGGCATCTAAAAACAGAGCTTGAAAATACATGATAGACATACAAGAAAAACAGACAAAACCACAATTATAGTCAAAGATTTACTATCCCTGTATCAATAACTGATAGAACTCATATACAGAAAATAGTATATCATAAGCATATTAAAGATTTGAATAACACTATCAACATTAACCCAATAGACACTTGAAGAACATTTTTAACCAAAAATAGCAGAATATACATTCCTTTCAAATATATAAAAAACCAATAATTCAAGTTAAATCATTATCTTGGGCTTCAAAACTAGTGTTAATACATTTTCAATGACTCATGACATCCAAAGTATATTCTCTGACCACGTGGAATTAAATTGGAATCAATACTAGAGAGTCCCCAAATATTTTAAAATAAATAGCACACTTCTAAATAAACCAGAGTTCAATAAACCAGAGTTCAAGAATCACAAGGGAGATTAGAAAGTATTTTGAAATGAATGAAAATGTTAACACAACCAATTAAAATTTGTGAGAACCCACTGACACAACGCAAGAGAAATTCAGAGCACTAAGCACCCATAACTGAAACAAAAATAGATCTCAAATCAATAATCTCAGCTTCAAACTTCGGAAACAAAAGAAAAAGCAAATGAAACTTAAGTGGAATGAAGGAAATAATAAAGGTCAGAGTGGAAATCAATGAAGTAGAAGGAAGGAAATAATAAAAGTCAGAGTGAAAATCAGTTAAATTGAAAACAGTAATAATGAAACTAAAGCTGGTTCTCTAAAAAGATTCATAAAAGTGATAATTTTCTCATTAGACTGATCAAGAAAAAAAGATAGACAACACAAATTACCAGTATTAAAAATGAGAAAGGTGACATCACTGTGCATTCCACAAATATTAAAAGAATAATAAGGGAATATTATAAACATTTCATGCCAAAAACTTTGTGAAATGGACATATTCCTTAAAATAGATGAACTACTCAAAAAGAAATAGATAATCTGAATAGCCTTAGATCCACTAAGAAACCATGCATGCGTAATTTAAAACTTTTCCATGTGGAAAATTCCAGGTCCAGTTGGCCTCACTGGCGAAGTTTACAAAACATTTAAGGAAGAGATAATATGATTCCACACTAACTCATCTAGAAAACTGAAGAGGAGAGAATATATTAGCATTATACTAATTCTCAAACCAAAGGCATTACAAGAAAACTACGAAACCATCATGTACATAGCTGCAAAATTTCTACACAAAACTTAGTAAATTAAATCCAAAAATATATTAAAAGAATAATACATCAGGACAAGTGCAAAGTTGGTTTCCCATTCAAAAATCGATCAATACAATGCATTATTAAAAACTTACTTTAAAAAATCCATATGGTCATCTCAACAGATGCAGAAAAAAATTTGAAAAATACGACGTCCATTTCTGAATAAAGAAAAAAATTCTGAGCAGGCTAGGAATAAAAAGACAACTTATGGACCAGTGGAAATATTTGCAAATTTTATATCTGATAGAAGGCTCATATCCAGAATAAATAAAATACTTTTGAAATCCAATAATAAAGCAAAAAACTCAATTAGAAGATGGGTATAAAAATCAGAAAAACACTTCACCAAAGACTATATATGGATAGTAAATATGCTTTTGAAACAATGCTAAACATTCATTAGTCATCAGGGAAATATATATTAAAACCCATGATGAGTTAATTCTACATACCTAATGGAATGACTATTCTACGTATCTAGTAGAATGGCTAGGCTAAAAATTAATGTACTGACCATATCAAGTGTTGGCAAGAATGTGGTGGGACTGGAACTTTCATCTGTTAGTGAGTATGTAAAATGATACAACCGCTTTTGAAAATAGCCTGGCATTTTCTTTAAAAAGTTAAAAAATATACCTATCCAACCATTCTACTCCTACGTATTTTCTATGGATAAAAGTATATGTCCATACAATGCTTTGTTAATGTTCATAGAAGTTTTATTTGTAGTGACAAAGAATGAAAACAACCCAAATGTCCATCAACAGATGAATAGACACACTGTGGTATATGTGTACATGGAAAACTAATCAGTAATAAAAAGTAATGAGCTATAGATGTATTACAATATAGATGAATCTCAAAATAATCGCCCTGAGTGAAACAAACCTGAAAAAACAGTCCACACTGTAGAATTTGTATAAATTTATTTATATAAAGTAATATAAAGTTTATATAAAGTTTTATTTAATGCAAACTAATCTCTCATAAAACAAAGCAGATATTGGTTGTCTTGGGATGGCATTGGGGGAAGGGGGACAGAAGGAAGAAATTTCAAAGGATCTCAAAGAAGTACTTGAGGCAGACGGTTATGTTTATTATCTTGATTGTTGTGATGGGTTCTCAGTTGTCTACATATGTCAAAACTTACCAAATTGTATGCTTTATATATATGCAGTTTATTGAATGTTAACTATACCTCAATAAAGCTGTCTTTAAAAGCTTAAATATTTATTACATCTTTTTCAGAAAGACATAAAATATTTTTTTAATTTATATGCAGACTTTATTATTATTTTAAGCATGCAAAATCTTTTGTCCATGAGGATGGGAAGGTTGAGGGCCAGATAGAAAGAGATGATTTCAAGAGAGCATCATGAAGCTGCCATCTCAGCTATTTTCTGCCCAGCCCTGTATTCCTCAGAGATGAGAAAAATTGAAAGCACCAATTTTTTAAAAACCATTGATCTGTGGAATTTTTTTAATTTTAATTTTTTGGTTTCAAGCAGTGCAAGTAAAATCTTGACTGACTCAGAAGTGGTACCTGAATAGTAATACTAAGCCATTAAAACATTAAAAATGGAATTGCTTGTTACTGTAATATCCATAAGAGTTAGGTGTCCTAAGAAATAGGAATTACAAATTTTATTATATGTGCTGCTGAAGCAAGCACGAGGAATTATAAATTTTAAATGTAGGATTTCTTCTGGATCAAAAGTAGCCAGAAAAGACATGTACATATTTTAAGTGCACAAACTATGAATCATGTGATATATGCAGGATAGGGCTTATGAGATTTCTGTGAGTAGGCGTAAGGATCAGATACTCATAAATTGAACCTGTGATGTGATTTACATAAGCTGTAAATTGCACTGATGTAGGAATACAAGCAATGCTAAACCTGTTCCATCAGTTGCTAACAAGAAGCCAGTCAGCATCAAAAGCCAGAAACTCTGGTCATGAAGCCAAGCAATGATAGTTATGCTGAAATTTGGTTAGGATGACAATAATATATCTCCATCAAGTAAGCATCACTCAACTATTAAAAGATTTAGAACTAAGTACAGTTGACCCTTGGACAACACAGGTTTGAACTGCATGGGTCTACTTTTACGTGTTTTTTTTTTTTTTAAGATTTTATTTATTCATTTAAGAGAGAGAGAAACAGAGAGAGCACAAGCAGGGGGAAAGGCAGAGGGAGAGGGAGAAGCAGACTCTCTGCTGAACAGGGAACCTGACTGTGGGGTTTGATCCCAGAACCTGGCGTCCTGGAAAATTTTTTGGAGGCTTATGTCAATTAAAAAAAACTCTCAGATGAACTGCATAGCTTAGAAATACCAAAAAATTTTGAGGGGTGCCTGGGTGGCTCAGTCAGTTAAGTGTCTGCCTTCAGCTCAGCTCATGATCCCAGGGTCCTAGGATTCAAGCCCCTGAGTCTGGCTCCCTGCTTAGCAGGGAGTCTGCTTCTCCCTCTGCCTCTCCCCCTGGCTTGTGCTTTCTCCCTCGCTCACTCTCTCTCTCTCTCTCTCTCTCAAAATAAATAAATAAATCTTAAAAAAATAGCAAAAAATTTTGAGAAAAATTAGGTATGTCAAGAATATATAAACTATATGTAGATACCAGCCTATTTTATCATTCACTATCATACAATATACACGAATCTATTATAAAAAGTTAAAATTGATCAAAACTTATGCACACACAGATCATGCGCGATGCCATTGGCAGTCAAGAGAAATGTAAACAAAAATAAAGATGCAGTATTAAATCATAACTGCATAAAATTAATCATAGTACACCTGTACTGCTGTAGTATTTTCCCAACCACCTCTTGTTGCTATTTCAGTGAGCTCAAGCTTTGTGAGCGTTCACTTAAAATGCCCCGTGATGCTAATCGTTTCCACGTGAGCGGTAAATGGACTATCACAGGAAAAAGTATTCTCTCCCTGTTCTTGCTATTAGTATGGTTTTGGGGGAGTCAATGTTAGTTTTACTTGGATTTTCAACTGCATGTGAGGTTGGCGCTCCTGAGCCCTGCATTGTTCAAGAGTCAAGTGTACAGCAATGTTGCAGAGAATCAGAATTCATCATATTAACATTTCTATGTTATGAAATCTGAGTATATTTGAAATGTCCTTGTATTTTAAAAAATGGTGTTTTAGAGCAACATATATCAAGCACTTAGTTCTAATTTAATCATTTAGTGATTGATTTAGAATTTTAGTTTTAAATTAAACCCTTATTAAGTGTATATATTGAAATATTTAAGAGAACTTAAGAATCACATTATTAAGAAGATTAATTTAATATCTTTATAAGAACTAATTTTATATCGGAAAAAATTTAAGTCCTATAATCAAAGATCTTAAGAAGGAAATGGAATATTTTATATTTACAAATACAGTTTAAAATATTTAAAAATATTACATGGGACCTAGCAAACATATTTCAGAAACTGCTAAAATTTACTGAACTTTATTTTTTAAGACTTATTTATTTATTTTAGAGAGAGCGCTGGGGAGGGAGGGGCAGAGGTAGAAGGAGAGACTCTTAAGCAGACTGCACTGAGCTCTGAGCCCTATGAGGAGCTTGATCTCATGACCCTGAGATCACAACCTGAGCAAAACCAAGAAATCTGACGTTCAACCAACTGCACCAACCAAGGGCCCCTAAGATTTACTGAACTTCAAATTAGAATAGGTTTATATGTTCAACTTAAAACTTTAAAGAAGACCATTGATAAATTATTTCAGATTTTAATGTCAAAGGAAATCCTTGGATGATCTTTTTTACACTGAGTGTTCTTTTTCTTTTCTTTTTTAAAGATTATTTATTTATTTATTTGAGAGAGAGAGAGAGCATACAAGTGCAGGAACACAAGTGGCGTGGGGGGCATAGGGAGAGGGAGAAGCAGACTTCCTGCTGAGCAGGGAGCCCAACACAGGGCTGGATCTCAGGACCCTGGGGTCATGACCCCAGGAGAACACTTAACCAACTGCGCCATCCAGGTGCCCCAGAGAGACTGCTCTTAAGGGTATAAAAATCTCACATTTAATAAGACTTTCTTGTTTTCATTATGAACTTTGTCCCACATTCCTATTGTCTCTTAAATTCTTACATTTTTAGCCTACAAATTATCTTGTCAGAGAATTTTCAAGAATGTAATTCTCAAGGCTGCAGAGAACTATATATGTATACATGTGTGTTTCTTCTATTAGACTCTGAGTTGCATGAAAGTGGAGATTGCTTTTTATTCTTCTTTGTCTTCTATGGACTTGGCAGCAACCTTGGCACAAAGTAGTTTCTCAATAGGTACTCAGGAGCTCAATAATCACTGGTGAACAAATTCACTTGTTTTCCTTAACTAGAGTTCTTCTCTAGACCTTGTACACAATCCCAGTATGAAGACCCTTGGCTCTTGTGAGCATACCTCTGGAGGCCTTTGTCTGCTTAGTATCTGACTCCCCCTCTGACGTTTGGAATATTTGCTAGTCTGCCAGTCTTGGTGGAGGCCTCTAAAAGGCCAGATACTTGTTCTCCATAATCTCTGGCAGCTACACAGTGGGTTTATGGTCTAAATTAAGCCAGAATTTCACAAAGAGTTGGGAAAACATGCTATGTTTGTAAAAGGTAACCTTAGAACAGATGTTTGTCTCCATATTCCACATATTTTACATCATATTACTTACATGTTTTGTTTATTAATCCATCAGTTGATCAAATCATTAATCAACCATTGTTTATCTTGTGCCTCTCATACGCCAATTACCCTACCAGGTCGTGGGCTCACAGCAGTGACAAGGAGAGATACAGTCCCTTCCCTTATTGAGCTTAACTGCTAGCTTTGAAATTAATTTCTAGTCTTAAAAAATAAAATAATTGCAAATTTTGGTATGTGTTCTGCAGAAAACAATATATATGTATATATATATATATACACACACATATATATATATGTATGTTATATATAAAAAATAATGTCAGTCAATAACCATGGAGTAGCATTGGGATGCTTTGTGTTTTCTTTAATAAGAAATATAAATGGCCAGGATAATATTTTAAGCTAAAACTAAAAATGAAAAAAAGCTAGGCAAGCACAGTAGGAGGAAGACCATTCATGGCACAGGAAACAGCATCATCAGGGGACATGAGGTTGGGCAGAGTTTGTCATGGTAAAACAAGTAAAAGCAGATCATGAGACCAGAACACAGCGGAGGGTGGTGGTGGGGGGAAATTAATGGAGAATAAGATGATTTTAGAGAAATAGAAGGGGCGGATCTATGAAATCTTCTAGAATGAATGTCTTCCACTGATAAACTTTTAGTAAATTTTTTGATCCTCCTTGATGTTTTCTTCTCTTCCCTTGATCTTTTGAACTCTAGAATATGATATCAAATCATTCGTTTACTCTTTAATATTCTCGCAGGGCATTCTGCTCTTGTTAGCACTTTGTGAATGTATAGCAATTAAAATTATTCATTTTTTAAAAATTTTTTATTGTTATGTTAATCACCATACATTACATCATCAGTTTTTGATGTAGTGTTCCATGATTCGTTGTTTGTGTATAACACCCAGTGCTCCATGCAGAACGTGCCCTCTTTAATACCCATCACCAGGCTAACCCATGCCCCCCCCCCCCCTCCCCTCTAGAACCCTCAGTTTGTTTTTCAGACTCCATAGTCTCTCCTGGTTCATCTCCCCCTCCGATTTCCCCCTCTTCATTTTTCCCTTCCTGCTATCTTCTTTTTCTTCTTTTTTAACATATAATGTATTATTTGTTTCAGAGGTACAGGTCTGTGATTCAACAGTCTTGCACAATTCACAGCACTCACCATAGCACATACCCTCCCCAATGTCTATCACCCAGCCACCCCATCCCTCCCACCCCCCACCACTCCAGCAACCCTCAGTTTGTTTCCTGAGATTAAGAATTCCTCATATCAGTGAGGTCATATGATACAAGTCTTTCCCTGATTGACTTATTTCACTCAGCATAACACCCTCCAGTTCCATCCACGTTGTTGCATAAAATTATTCCTTTTTCTAGTTCAAAATAATTTTTATTTTATTTGTTTACTTTTAAAGATATAAAATCTTAAAATCTTATTCATTTGAGAGAGAGAGAGGGAGAGCCCGAACAGGGAGAGAGGTAAAGGGAGAGGGAGAAGCAGGCTCCCCGCTGAGCAGGGAGTCCAATGCGGGACTCGATCCCAGGACCCTGGGATCATGACCTGAGCTGAAGGCAGATGCTTAACTAAACCCACTGAGCCACCCAGAGGCCCCTAATTATTTTTACTGTGAATTCTCCTATCATCCATTTCTCTGGGGTTTTTAAATGCCTGCTTCTAACATAATTCTTCTAATGATGTTCCACCCATGTATATTTTTGCCGAGGTATTCTTACATTTTTCTCTTCGGTTCCACAACTTCCCTAAGGCATGTATTTTTTGCTTCCTTACAAACAGATCACCATTTTCACCATTTACCTATCAAGCACACCATAGCCTTCTATGTCATTATAGTGAAATATTTTGAAGAGCACTTTAGAATTTTTTTTTAAGTTGAACTCTGTTTTTTTTTGCTTCTGAATTTCCTCAATCTTTTCTTGTTTTGTTGCTCAAGGAAACATAGACTTGAGTGGACCTTGGAGATTCTTCAGTCTTCCAACTTCTTTTAACCAATAAGCTCCCTTTAATTTATTATTCATTATGCAGTGTTTAACCATCTCGTATGTAATTCTCCCATTTCTGAATTTATTTTCATTTAAAATGGCCTAATTTTTCACGATCCTTCACAGTTGGTATTAAAAATGTCAATGTAGGCTTTCTTAGAAAAACTTGAGAATGGAATATTTAAAACACATATGCATGCACACACGCACCAAGGATTAATCATCCCTAAACTCCCAGGTAAACAGGTTTGTCAACTGCCAGTCTTTTATACCAAATTTACATTCATATCCATAAAGTAATAAAAATGCTTTTGCTGATATTAACCATTCGACTGGAAGTAAACAAAAGGCAGGTAATTGAATCAGGTCCTGTTTTGATACTTCGCCATCCTTTGCAGAGCTGTCCAGGACATGGGTGAAAGGAGAGCAGTCAGGCTTCCCCACTTCCCAGCTGGGGTCCTCCAGCCAAGCTGCTCTCATCTCAAGGCCGGGAGGAAATTTGTACGTCTTCCTCTCTCATTCTCCGTCATTTGCCAAGGCTGTTCTTTCTTAAGTAGTTGGCTGACCCAATAATGCTTTTCAGTTTAAACATGTTTACACATTTCCTTGGTCACTAGTTGTCTAATCTGTTCCTGAGAAGAAGTTCCTTAGCAGAATTTCAGAGAAATGACATTTCCCAGGTATTGACAGAGAAAGTGCTGATCTACACGTTGCCATGGAGTTCGTGTCTGCTTACAGTGACATTCCTTCAATGGCAGGTAAAGAACAGTCTAATTATCTGCAAAATGCAACACTTCATCTTGGCAAGGTAGTTCATTAGACTTTGAAATATCTCCATAAATCAGTTGTTTTCTTACTCTACTGCAGGCTCAAAGTATATCTGCCTTAAACAATATGACTATTTACAAGAGCAGAATCCTTTTATTAGAAAGCTGCAGAAATTTTATGATGAGAACCATGAATTTCTTTTCTTTTTTAAAAGCGTCTCAGGAAAGAATAAGATTCCATTTATGAGAAAACTTTTTATAAGAAGAAAGTGTTCCTATATTTTTAGGTGTTCTATTGGTAATACTATCTATTTGATAAGAAAAGGCCATCACTGATGCTCTCTGGGACTGCTCTTCCTAAGGACAAGAATATAATGCCAGATGTTTTTATTTCCTGTTATCTCACACACTGCTGCTTTCATATATGGAATTTCTATTAACTTAGACGGTGGCACTGAACCCAGAATAAATATGTATGTAAGGAGAAGATAAGGATAGTTAGCACAGACATGGAAAAACTGTATTAAATAATCACATATACATTGCAGCCCTATCTTTCACCTTCAGTCTATAGCTTTAGTATACACCAAGGAGGAAAGTGCATGTTGACTAATAAACTGTAAATCAATCGTTGCTATTTAAAAACAATACATCTATAGGTTAATAAATAGATAAAACCACACTAGTGGCTATAAAATGAAAAATAGAATTGGCCCTCTTCCCTTCTTCCCCACCTCTCCCAGTTCTACCACGACCATCCCCAAGGAGTAAGGAGGGTCAATGATTTCTGCTTTTAGTTATTTGGGTGGTTATCATCAAACTTGTATTTACCTTGCAGCTAGAGGAACTTTAGCGACAGGGTCCTCCAGGTGCATAGGTCTCTGCCAAAGCCCTGGGAGCGGTCTCCGTGTGGATCCAGGTTACATGGGGCCTCAAATTTATACAGTAAGGAGGATACACCTTTAAGAAAAAGAAACACACAGTTACAAAATTGTTAGTGTTCCTAGTCCTTGCAAGTTAAGATTCCCAAAGCTTAAGCTTTATTTGTTTCAGAGTCAATTCACTCTGGGTTGCCATTTTTAGATTTACCAACATTAGACAGTATCTATTGATTGCCTACTCAGAAGCATGCCTACCCTACCTGCAAATTTCTCTTTTCCCCATTTACCTTCTGGTTTTAGTCATGCTGTTGTGTTATTATATCAATAATCAAGGTTTATGACAGTCCCCAAAATTATGTTTCTTATTCTTTGCAGATTCTTTCCAAAAGCTGGTAAACAGCAAATACAATATTACTATATAAATTATATTTTCTATTGAATCAAATAATGTGGTTGAATGCTTAAAGAAGTATATGTAATCTTGTATCATTAAATTTTCCTACTTTGAGGGGAATCTTCCAAACATCTTATGATATTCTTAATTTCTCTCTAGATTTTTTTTAAAAAAAACTTTTCCTGGGTAAGACTTTGCTGGCCTTGTTTCTTGAATCTTTGCTTTCACTTTTTGTATTTCTTTACACCTCCCTGGATTAACCTTTCAAGTGATTTTTTTTATGCAGTTTTGTAGGAGGTAGAGTTAGCTTATGAATGCCCTTCAAAATTGACTTCACAGACAATTGTTCGTTTCAGAAAGTGTTCTTTATGCAAAAATTTCAAAGACATGTTTAATTTAGTTATCCTTTATGTATTTTACCATAATAGCATGACTTTAAGATAAGTTTCAAAGAAAATTATGGGAATGAAGGAAAGCGTGGTAGGAATAGTGAGGTAATGTTTAATTCATCTTAAAATAAATAAGACTATTCTGAAATGGAGTCACCCTTGGTAATTGCTAAGAGGCATGCATTTATATGGATAAAAGCAAACAGGAAAGAGTGGACATTACACTATTCAACCAAAAGAATAACAATTTTCTAAAAATCTAAACATTTTTCCTAAAGGGTTTTTCTTCCTTTTTTGTTTTCTCAGTATTCAGGTTAAGAACAGCCATGCCTTGTGAACAATCAACAAAGGCTCTGAATTCATATCTCAGAATGACTTCAGCCATAGAATAAACACTCCTTCAACAATTCAATATACTAAAAGTAATCACCCTTTCTTACTGAGGTTTTTTTCTGAAATAAATTGTTTATATTCTGTAAGCTGAGGGAAATAAGCCATTCTACTACATTTTTTATACTCTTCAAAATACTACATTTACAGTATATAATAAGAGATTATATTTTCATTCTGGCTATTTCCTTAATATTTTCAACAATCATTACTGCTGGTGAAAGATGAGAATACCATTCTATGTAACTTTTTATATATGTGTGCAAGAAAATGTGTTCATGACTCATTATTCTATGGGCACCCAATGATTCCAGCTCTTCCACTCATGGGACAGAACAGTTTTGAGTAAGCACAAGCTGACCTGCCCAAGATGATTGTTTTTTTGTGTACTTATTGTAAGTCTGAATTGATGTCCCATGGAGAACGGCGCTTTTGCAATAGTCATGAGTAGGTTGAAGCAGGATTTAAGAACTGCTTTGGCACTCCCTGAGCTTTATGTTCATTTCCTATCCTTGACTTTCCCAACACCTCACCCTTTACCATTGTATCCATTGTAGCCATTACTATTGTTTTTACGTCTCTCCATCAATTTAGTACACAGCCCTGTGCTATGTCATATAGAATAATAATAGAAATGCCCAAGTAGTTTATACTGAAGCGGAATTAGAGAACAGTGATGCTGAATTGTGTGGTGTGGACTGACAATACAACAGGTATTTGGAGAAAGAAATGGTCACTCTTTGTTGTAATTGTATATAATTTAGGGTTCTTTGATTGCTAGTGAACAGGAACTGACTCTACAAAGGAAGAAGAAGAAAAGTTTATTGGAAGGAGATCATGATAGCCTTACAAAATCTAGAGGAAGACTAAAGAGCTGCCCAGGGAAATGACATAATCCAAAGGCTGAGCTGTCTGAGCTGCTTGATTGTGTTGTAAGAATGTTGCCCCAGGAATGAGTATATTCCATCTGTTTTTCCATGTTGTGTCACTTCACTCATATATCACAATTTCAGGAGAGAAAATGTGACTGTTTGAATTTAAGTCAAATAACAACTCCTTGACTGTGGTAGATATCTAGACACTCCTAGAGATGTGGTAGAGGCACCTTGATTTACAACCCACGACAACTATATATGGACTTCTGCTTTTGCGTATGATGAAATAATACAACAGCAGCCAGTTGAAAGCAACAGGCTGTGAATTACCTCTCTGTTCCTCATTACACCTCTGTTCTTAATTTGGAGTCACAAAATGACAATCCAAAGATTCCAAATCTAAACAGTTTTCCCACAATATTTACAACTGTAAATTGAATGATTCCTTTTACTATTCCAGATTAGTAAACAACCTAAAGCAACAGGTTTCGAATTGGAATTCTGGTTTAGGTATTTGATTTTTGCTAAATTACTTCGCCTCAGTTTCCTACCTTGCAGCATTATTGTGGGGCTTGCGGCCAATTAATATAAGAACCTATCACAACAGATGCACATGATAAATGAAGGAATTTGTGTTATTATTGAATAAGCAAATGCATCTAGAATAGGCATAGCCAACGACGTAGATAAAACTACTTTTCTGTTAAATAAAATCTCTCAGACTTCTGTCCACACTTGCTAAAAATTATTAATCCAATGCATCCCCTTCAAATTCTTATTGAATGAGAGAAAGTATAAACTATTTTAAAGAGAAAGAAAGAAAGACAGGAATTAGAGTTTTCTGAGATGGTTCATGGGGAAGAAAATTTTGTATAACCTAATCTTGTATTTTGAGACACCTTCACCCATCTGTTTCTGTTTTGTTTTTTGTATTTTAAGGTGATTGATGATTTGGGGTCAAGTTTACAACAGTAAAACATGTCACCTGCTAATGGTAATTAGACTGTTTGTGACTTTGATCAGTATTCTGTTACCGTATTTAATGTTATATTCTAAGTATCTTATTGGTAATCTGTTCGTTGTTACGTTTGAGCACTTAAGAGTCCTGAAATCTAATGATAGGCAAAGAAAGGCACTTTGTACCGGCGTGTCGACCTCTGAGAGTCGGGGACCTGGAGCGGCGAAGGAACTGAGAAAAAGAGACAACAGTACAGCGAGGCACAGGGGACCCCGAGCAAACAGCCCGAGGTGCCGAGGTTTATGTTCCATACTCTTATATACCTGCTACAGCGATATAGATCTATAATGATTTACAGCAGGGGCGGAGTAAGGCACATTCCTCCATGTACCCAGGATTAGTCAAGCACGTAAGAATCTTTAAAACAGAATTTACAGGGCAAGGGAACAAAGAGGGAAGGGCACAGTGTGCTGTTTGCACCTGGCTTCCTATCTACAAAACATCTTCCGCTGCGTACTTTAGAACTGACCACACACGTTCCAAGGGCATTTCACTCTGATCCTTTCGGGTTATTTTTAACCTTGCAATCTCGAGTTTTCTCAGAGATCTCGGAGTCTGAGCGAACACGCACCAGTGGTCGTTGTGGCGTTCTGTTTCCTACACCAGTGTGGTAATTACTACTGATGTTTATCACGAGGAACTAGGTTTCCTGCTAATACTATTGATTTTTATCAGGAGGAACTAGGTTTCCTGCTACAAAATGAAGGCAGGGAGATATACAGAGAGTCTGGGGATTGCTCACTAGGTCTCTTGGTGCCATCATGCCTGGTGACAATTGTGGATGGAAAATTGCCACGACCACAGCCTGATAAGCACAGAGAAATCAAGGGCGCAGATTCTTTGGAGATGAAAGTCTGGGTCACCGCAGCAGGCAAACAACACAGGCCAGCAGGCCTAGGGTAAGAGAATTATAAAATTGGCAGTGGAGAAAGGAGATAAATCATATCTACTATGGCCTTGGAATCAGATGCAGCATTTGGGGGGACTTCAGTTTGTTTCACTAACTTTCGTACATTTGATCTTTACAGATTCCAGCTTGCCACCATATTGAAGGGGATTTTGTAACTCACTGGACTTACTTGAAGGGAAAAGGAGACACAGGGAACGGGCTCTTGCCTGCCTCTCCTAATCCTCTTATTCTGATTTTAGCTGTGGAGCCTAGCTCCCATGAAGTCCTCAACCAGATTCATTCAGGTGAAATCTGTGAGTACATTGCCTCAGGCCAACCCTGGGCACCTCTTTCTTCCTGCTGGAGGGCTTCTATTATGCCCAGTCATTAGATATGACAGAACTCTCTCCGCATTCATGCTCCTGTCACTAAGAAGTACAGAGGTGTTAATGCCCTGTGGCCTAGCCCTTGACCAATGGAGAAGGGAGATGATTGATAAATCCTTTCTCTTTTCTTTCCCTTGTGGATGGTTCTGAGGTGCACTTCCTGAGGCTTTCAGATGTTCTTTATAGGACTGAGATCCCCGCCATCCAAAAGTGGTAGCCAGCTCAGTGAGCATTCCTCTATTGGCTTTCTCTTCTTCCCCATTTTTACTCTCTTTGACTCTCAATTGCTGTTCCCTGGGATCACATTCCCAAATAAATTACTCTCAAATATGCTTTTTACTCAGTTGCTACTTTTGGAAAAACCTGTCCTAAGAATGTAATTTGTATTCATTGAAACTCCATTAGAAATTTACTGTGATTCAAGGTATGCTTTAGTTTTCTCACTTACTTTTAAACAGAGAAGCTTATTTATTTCACAAATAAATTAAATAAATCTGGAATATTTTAAAGCAGATATCTGACATAACATTTCATCTATAATATTATATATATATCTCTAACATATAAGGCTTTTGAAAAATAGAATAATCTCATTACCACATTCCTACAGTTAATAATATTTTCTTAATATTATCTAATGCCTAATATGTGTTTAGTTTTCCCTAAGTGTCTCAGAAGTGTCTTTTTACAGTTAGTTTATTGGAGTCAGAATTGTAACAATATTAACCATTATATTTGGTCAATATATATCTTCTGACTCTCTTAATCTGTAGCAATTCTTTCCTTCCTTCCTTCCTTCCTTCCTTCCTTCTTTCCTTCCTTCCTTCCTTCCTTCCTTCCTTCCTTCCTTCCTTCCTTCTTTCCTTCCTTCCTTCCTTTCTTCCTTCCTTCCTTCCTTCCTTCCTTCCTTCCTTCTTTCCTTCCTTCCTTCCTTCCTTCCTTCTTTCCTTCCTTCCTTCCTTCCTTCCTTCCTTCCTTCTTTCCTTCCTTCCTTCCTTTTCTTCCTTCCTTCCTTCCTTCCTTCCTTCCTTCTTTCCTTCCTTCCTTCCTTCCTTCCTTCCTTCCCTCCCTCCCTCCCTCCTTTCCTTCCTTCTCTCTCTCTCTCTTTTTCTTTCTTTCTATTTACTTATTGAAGAAATTGGATCTTTTGTCCTGTAGAATTTTCCACATTCTAGGTTTGGCTGATTGTTTCTTCAAGGTTCACTTTAAATACTAACTCTTTTTTAAAAATGTAAGCGTCATTCCTAAAAAGTTTGCTCTGCAAAATGTGTGTTACTGATTACTCTAGGAATGGTTTCCATCTCTGCTTCCTTGGTGCTGAATTTCTCATTTCTGACTTAGGAGTGCTTTTCATTCTCTAATGAGCTGAGGCAAAGGAAAGCTGATTTCCTGTTCACTTGAAGGAAAAAGTGACTTCTTGTACTTGTGCTGAAGATGTACTTTTGCATTGAGTTGTATTTAGTTATTTATATCACACCTCATTGCATAATGATTCAAGGTGTCATACAAATGTACATACAAATCAAGAATTTTAAAATAATGTGTAAAGAATTAAGGGTAAAAGGAACACTAAGGTGGGAAAAATCGGTATAAAACTTAAGGTGTCACTCTGAACAGAATGATGGACACCAAGATACTTCATGTAAAACACTATTGGTCATTCTCAATGACTGTAACATATCAATGGTAGTACTGTTTTTCACTACTCTACTCCAGGGCTTATAACCATGCCCAGCCCATAGAAGGAGTCAAAAACTAGTTGTTGACCAACTATTTTAACTACTTATGTCCAGTCACACAGTCTTTATATGTGACTGGCTGAAGCTACAATATGAATATAAATTCTACTATATATGCATTCTTGGTTTAGTCTTCCTGGGAATATGAAGACATCAAGAGTAGATAGCATGTAAGAATAAGTTCAGTAGGTTTCAGAGGTTTAGGTTCAAGAATAAGACAGGGGAAAAAGTTATTTCTAAAGCCTGGAAATAACAATTATTGTTTTCCTTCCATTAAAGAAAAAATTATATTTATATACATAAATATATTTTTATATATATTATATTTATAACAGCATTGCAAGAATAAGGAGCAACTTCAAAATGAAGTAGTGACTTGACATTTTATCTTAGTAACTGGGAAAAACACATCCTGTGATAAACAAAGAACAACAGTCTTCAGATTATAGTCATAGAAGTAATTTGCAGCTGAAGGTCATAGAAGACATTGGAATACTTAAGACTGGAACTCTATATTTCCCTGAATGATGCCTAGATCTTTAAATAGAAAATAAATAATTTAAAGCTCATTTAAAGGCACTATAAAACAAAAGATAGACCATCTACTAAAATTAAAAAAAAACCTGAAACATGAAAATTTTCTTAAAAAATATTCAGACAAAAAATTTCAAACAAAAGAGGATTTTAACTTTTAGCGACAGCAAAATGAATCTGCATTTTTGTTTATTAGAACCATTGAAGTTTCAGGAGGATTAAATCAAATTGACATATCAACAAATGAGTCCTTTAAAATGTAAATTTCTATGTAAATATAAAATAAAATGATCAGCTCTTACTCTTTACTTAGCATTGTCAGGCACCGGAGGCAAGGAAACAATAAGCAGATAAACCAACCATAGCATTTGGTGTTTGCCTGAGAGCTGCTGACAGGAGCCCCCTGTCGTTAAAACAGTGTAATCAACTCTTCTGAAAGGCTCTTGTCCCTTTGCTCTGTTATTGGATCAGGATATTCGGGTGGCCAGAGATTTTTATACTCATGCCCATACAAATATTTACCAACTGAATGTTAAGTCAAGCTCAAGTATTTTTTCCATCAGAGTATACATACATGACAGATTGCAAAAATGAAGAAGATGAAACAGTCTAAAATATAATGAAATGACTTCTGTAGTACACTAAGCCTTCTTGCCTAAGAATTAACCAAACTCAAACCCAAGTAGTTAGTAGGTTCAATTTATAAAGGAGCATTTCGAGTAGCAGGGCAATAATTCTGGGTTCTTATGTTATAATATTGTTGGCCATATATTTAAGGCAAAACAAGTTTAGTTGATTCAGTTCATTTTTGTATTCATTAATTCAACAGATTTGTCTTGCTCACTACTATATCCAAATACTATACTTAGTTCTAGGACCATAGAAGAAAGTGAAGCATATTCCTTTCCCTCAAGAGTTGACAGTTTAATAGAGGAAATAAAAACAAATCTAGGATTACAATTTACTCTGATAATAAGCTGAGTTAGGAAAAGGTATGCAGAGGCAGCTTTAGGTGAACAAATGGGGGGGTATCAAAGTTGGCGTGAGGTTATGCCTGGGGAGGTGGCCGGGGGGGTAAGAACAAAGAACACTTCGCGGGGATAATGGTACTCTAGCTTATTTTTAATGGATAAGGGAAAAGTGAGAAAGATATTCTAAGAAAAGGAAAACTGCATTATATATTGGAGAAAATCTAATAAATTCCATTTGGCTGGAGTGAAGGGTGATTATTGGGAATCATGGGAGTGGAGGATATAGTGGAAAGTGGGAAACAGTATGAGAATCTTGAGGCAAGTTTAAACTCTATTTTGAGAGGCATTGATGGATTTTTTTTTTTAAAGATTTTACTTATATTAGAGAGAGACAGAGAGAGCACAAGAGCAGAGGGAGAGGGAGAAGCAGACTCCCCGCTGAGCTGGGAGACAGACACAGGGCTCAATCCCAAGACCTGGAGATCATGACGTGAGCCAAAGGCAGATGCCCAACCATCTGAGCCACCCAGGCGCCCTGAGGGGCACTGATGGATTTTTAAGTAAAGGTGTGACATGATCAGATTTTAAAACTAGAAAGATGACTCTGGAGCAGTATGGAGATTCAAAGTGAGTGACAAGGCAACTGGTTGGAACCTATTGCAGTGAACCAGTTCTGAACATGAGGCACAGCATGATGAGGGAGACTAGTCATAAACGGGGTAGGGGGACAACTTGACGGGACCAGTAGCTGATGTTGTATAGGAGGGGAAGGAAAAGAAGTCAAGGGCGGTGCTCAGACTTGAACAACTGGGTGAACGGTGGTGCCTTTCACTGAGATAAGAAAACATCTAAGGAGTGGAAGATTGGGGAGAAAATACAGAATTGAATTTTGTAATTGAGTTTGAGATGTGCTGTCCAATTATAGATGTTTAGTAAGGAGTTGGATACAAGAGAAACATCAACACTTGAGAAGAGGACAGGGAAAGAAAAGTCCATGAGAGAAAGTGCAAAAGAGGGAGAAATGTGGAGAACTAAGAGAACATAGTGTCACATAGGCCACTGCAGGAAAGTTTCCAGAATAAGAATCCATAAAATCATCACAAGCAGAGAGAGGTCAAGTAAGAAAACAAGATGTATCCTTTGGCCTTTGTTGTCTTAGCATGGGCATTTCAGTAGAAGCCACATTCTACTAGATGAGAGAGGGAATCCTGGTGAGAAAGTGAAGATGGGATGTCAGTCCTCTTTAAAGAAGTCGGGCTATGAAGTGCACTAGAGATCTTAAATATTAGCAGGGTGGACATAGGAGAGGTAAGAAAAAGGATTTTGATTTTTGATTTTTTTTATTTTCAAAGCATGAAAATGCTGAGGGGAGAGAACCTACAAAATCTGAAGATGAATCCACTGAAGAGAAAATGATTGATAGCAAGTTCCTAAGGATGGACAAAAGACCAAGCTTAAAGAAGGAAGGACATGAAAGGAGAGGACAAACTGAAGAAATTCAGGCTGAATTAGATAATCCTCTTAGTCAAGTGGATGGCTATGTGTGACCTGTCTGCTATGGTCAGGTAGACATGGTGTTGGGAGTTTGATGTCTTGTCAAGAGAGAACAAACAGCAGCATCTGGCACCACAGTAAGAAACACAGTGGACGGGTTATTGATTATCTTAAAATATCTTGTAACAACTTCTGTCTAATACTTCCAAAGAGCTATTAATAATCTTACCCACTAAAAAAAACACTGTCATTCTTACTTAATGAAAATGTATTCTCTGCCACAGCTGCTAGTATCTTACCAACATCTGTCCATGCCTTATGGAAGAGTTTGTTTTCCAAATGAAACTAGAATAACAAGCCTGACATTTAATATACTTAATATGCAGTCTGTCTCATGACGCATCAATGAATTTATTTTCGATACAAAATCTGGATGAAAATCTTTGGGTCATAAAAGGAAATTACAAGTATAAATATATTTGAAATATGGTTCCATAAATAACAATGTCATGAATTTATTAATAGGGTTACTAGTTCATCTGAAGCCTTATGATAGCGCCCTTTATTAGAAGTATGATTTTACTTTAATAATAAAAGTTACTGTGTAGATTTGATTACATGTTTGAATTTTCCATTGAATTATTTATATAAAAGTCATGTTATGATGATTACACAATGATGTGAATGCTCTTAATGGCATTGAACTGTACATTTAAAAATGGTTAAAATGGTAAATTTATGTTATGTATATTTTACCACAATAAAAAAGTCATTTGCTATGTAATTTAATATTATTTAAGTTGGACAATTTCTTTATTGTGAAAATAAAATATGAAGAGTGAATCAGAAACTTTGGTGTTGCAATGAAAGGGTATTTGAGTGTGAAATAGTATGTGAGCACATCAGAGAAAGGTCAGATAAGAATGAATGTCCCTATCCACCTCTATTACCCTCTGTTGGTGTACTTTTAGAAAATATCTTTTTAAAATTATGCCCCCCTAAGCCCCGTAGCTAATGAGGACTATGACTTAAAAAGAATGTAAATTTTCATAAATTAATCAAGGAAAATATGAAAGGAAACACAGGCATTCACCAAAAGGCTGATCCCTCTCCTTGGAAGCTTCCTCTCCTTGTTTTCTTGGAAGGTAACATGGTCGGCAAGAATACACATTTGACACACTTAGGATTTAGAAACCAAATATTGAGCCATGGGGTTTATCTTAGTCCATTTAGGTTGCCATAACAGACCCAAAAGAAATTACATAACTACAGACTCATTAGCAGTTACTTCATTTCCCCTAAGCCCCCACTTACCATAGGCAACCAGTGATTTACTTTCACTTTTTATAGCTCTATCCTGGGTATTTCGTACAAATGAGATCATATAACACGTGGTCTGATTGGCTTCTTTCACTTAGCGTAATGTTTTCAAGGTTCATCTACGTTGTAGCATTTATCAGTACTTCATTCCTTTTTATTGCCAAATAATATCCCCTTTGGGGATATATCACATCTTGTTTATCCATTAATCTGATGATGGACGTTTGGGTTGTTTCTACTCTTTGGGTATTATGAATAATGCTGCTGTGAATATTACTGTACATGTTTTTGCATGGATATATGTTTTCATTGTGGGGGGGGCATTTTCCTAGAAGTGGAATTGCTGATAATTTTATGTTTAACCTTTGGTGGAATTGCCAGATTGTTTTCCAAAGTGGCTGCACCCTTTTAAGTTCCTACCAGCCATGTGAGAGTGTCCTATTGCCTCTGCATTTTTGTTGACACTTGTTATTGTCTTTTTATTTTAGCCATCCTCGTCATTTAGAGGTGATATCTCCGTATGATTTTGATTTGCATACCTTTGACGGCTAATGATTTTGAGCATCTTTTATCATGTTTACTGGCCATTTGCCTATTTTCTTTGGAGAAATGTTTATATCATTTGTTGAGTTTTAAATTGGATTATTTATGTTATTGAGTTGTAATAGTTGTTCATATGAAGAAAGACTAGTTCTTTATCAGTATATGATTTGCAAATATTTCCCCCATTCTGTGGGTTGTTTTTTCACTTTTTTGATGGTATTCTTTAAAGCAAAAAACATTTAATTTTGGTGAATTCCATTTGATGTGTCAATTTTTTCTTTTGTCATTTGTGCTGTGGTGTCATATCTAAGAAGACTTTGACTAACCCAAGGCCACGAAGATTTACTCCTATATTTTCTTCTAAGGATTTTATAATTTTAGCTCATAAATGTAGGCTATAATCCATTTTGAATTGTTTTGTGTGTGTATGGTGAGGAAGACATCCAACTTCATTCTTTTGTGTATGGATATCCAGCTGTCCTAGTATCATTTGTGGAAAAGGCTATTTTTTCAAAACATGGCTCTTCTTTTTCAAAATTATTTTGGCTCTGAGTCTCTTAAATTTCTATATGAATTAGCTCATCAATTTCTGTAGAAAAGACGGTTTTGAAGAAGAATTGGATTGAAACTATACATCAGCTCTGAGGACCCTGCCATCTTAACAATATTAAGTCTCCCCAACTATGAACTTGGGATGTCCTTCCATTTATCTATATTTCATATTTTTCAGTGTATACAAGTCTTGCATTCCTTTTATTAAATTTATTTCTAAGGACTTTTTTCTTTTGGATGCTATTATAAAAGGAATTACCTTCTTAATTTCATTTTCAGAACATTGCTAATGCATAGAAATAGTTGATTTTTGTGTATTGATATTGTACTTAAATATCGAAAATTTATTTCATTCTGTTTTATGTGGCTTTTTATACAGTTATGTGTTTTTATGGCCATCTTCATAATCATGATCTTTAGAAATTTGAATAATCTGAATGATGATTTAGCAGGTTACCTAGCTGCCTTTCATATAAATCCTATACCAACTAATGCCTTATATCAGACACTAGCATGTTGGTTTAGGAAAGGGGTTCCCAAAACTGACAGTTCTTCAGAAATACCTGGGGAATTTTAAAGTATACATTGTCTCTCTTTTCATCCTAGACTGACTGAATCAGAATCTTTGGGGGTGGAAGCTGGATTCTGTGCTTAACAAATATACTGAGTTAATTTGATACAGTCTATCTGTGAGCTTTTATTTAGGAAACACTATGTTAAGTTACTTTTCTGTGAGGCAAATATATTCTTGTCTTAAGAACTTACCTTGGTGCGTCTATTAGAATGCAGTTTATCGATTCATCCAAACATTTTTCATTGTTTGCAATGAAAAAAAAAAAAAAAACACCAGTGAGCAGAATTAAATTCCTGGTTTCAGGTAGTTGATATTTGAGAGTGTGTGGGGGAGTCACAATTAACAAATAAGTGGCAAAAAGGAATGTAAAGCAGGCTAAGGGTTTAAAAGATGACAGAGGTGCAGTTATAGATTGTGGTCAGGGGAGGCCTTTCTATAAGGTGATATTTAAGCAGAAACCTAAATGAAGAAAGAAAATGAGTCATGAAAATGCCTAAGAAATGTCCCATGCCGAAAGAATAGAGAGTGTAAAGATCTACCGAAGAGGCGTACACTTAAAGCTTTCAAGAACAAGAAGGCCAGTGGATTTGAGGAAGGTGAGCAACTGAGAAAGTGGTAGGAAATGAGATAGAAAGGTGAGGACATTCCACATTACACTGCACAGGATGAGATCCATGCAAGGTTGTGTACAGAAGGGTAACATGATCTGATTTAGAGTGTTATGGGGAGAACAGATTATAGAAGGGTGGGTAGAAGACTATGGCAATAGTCTTGTTGTGTAGATCTCAATGCGTGGTATAAGGAACCCCAGGGGAATACCAAGAACCTTTCAGGGGTCCATGAAATCAAAACTATTTTCACGATAAGTAAGATGTTGTTCGTCTTTTTCACTGTGTTAACTTATGTACCGATGGGGCAAAAGCAGTAAGAAGGAACATGCTGGCACCTTAGTATGAATCAAGACAGGGGCACCAGACTCTGTGAGTAGCCATTGTATGCTCCACAACCACGAACTCACATCAAAAATATAAATAAATAGTAAATGGTAAATAAAATAATAATAAAAATAATAACTAAATAGTCTGTTTTTTAAAAGATTTTATTTATTTATTTGAGAGAGAGAGAGAGCATGAGTGGGGAGGACAGGGGAGAAGCAGGCTCCCCGCTGAGCAGGGAGCCCAATGCGGGGCTCGATCCCAGGACCCTGGGATCATGACCTGAGCCAAAGGCAGACGCTTAACCACTGAGCCACCCAGGCGCCCCTCTAGAGAACATTCTTGTTAATAATTCTGTATTATGAAATGGGAAGTACACATAAAGCTCTTCTGCTGTTTACGAAAGTATGATGGTTGTCTTGAAGAAAAAAAAGCATTTGGGCGAGTTGGAGGTTAAACCTGCCACCTTTTTTTACTGAACAGAACATCATTAAAAGAACACTGATAGGCAAACTATAACTATTCAGACTTGGCAAATATTTTCTTGAAAATGAACAAAGTAATTTGCTACTTCAGAGAAAACAACTGAAATATTCGCTGGCAATAATTAACTTTGATTTTGAAGGAAGCACGAAATTTTGGGAAATTGGTGTCTATCAGCATGAACTTGATGCTTCCCAATAGTTCAAACATTTTTTTAATTATTGACATATAATGTATTATTTGTTTCAGGGGTACAGGTCTGTGATTCAGTAGTCTTACACAACACCCAGTGCTCACCGCAACACATACCCTCCCCAATGTCCATCACCCAGCCACCCCATCCCTCCTACCCTGCTCCACTCCAGCAACCCTCAGTTTGTTTCCTGAGATTAAGAGTCTCTTATTGTTTGTCTCCCTCTGGTTTTGTCTTGTTTCATTTTTCCTTCCCTTCCCCTAGGATCCTCTGTCTTGTTTCTCAAATTCCTCATATCAGTGAGATCATTTGATACTTGTCTTTCTCTGATTACCTCATTTCGCTTAGCATAATACCCTCTAGTTCCATCCACGTCGTTGCAAATGGCAAGATTTCATTTTTTGATGGCTGCGTAATATTCTATCGTATATAAATACACCACATTTTCTTTATCCATTCATCTGTTGATGGACATTTAGGCTCTTTTCACAGTTTGGCTATTGTAGACATTGCTGCTATAAACATTGGGGTGCACGTACCCCTTCGGATCCCTACATTTGTATCTTTGGGGTAAATACCCAGTAGTGCAATTGTTGGGTCATAGGGTAGCTCTATTTTCAACTGTTTGAGGAACCTCCATACTGTTTTCCAGGGTGGTTGCACCAGCTTGCATTCCCACCAACAGTGTAAGAGGGTTCCCCTTTCTCCGCCTCCCCGCCAACATCTGTCGTTTCCTGACTTGTTAATTTTAGCCATTCTGACGGGTGTGAGGTGGTATCTCATTGAAGTTTTGATTTGGATTTCCCTGATGCCGAGCGATGTTGAACACTTTTTCATGTGTCTGTTGGCCATTTGGATGTCTTCTTTGCAGAAATGTCTGTTCATGTCTTCTGCCCATTTCTTGATTGGATCATTTGTTCTTTGGGTGTTGAGTTTGATAAGTTCTTGATACTAGCCCTTTATCTGATATGTCATTTGCAAATATTTTCTCCCATTCTGTCAGTTGTCTTTTAGTTTTGTTGATGGTTTCCTTTGCTGTGCAAAAGCTTTTTATCTCGATGAAGTCCCAGTAATTCATTTTTGCCCTTGCTTCCCTTGCCTTTGGTGATGTTTCTAGGAAGAAGTTGCTGCAGCTGAGGTCGAAGAGGTTGCTGACTGTGTTCTCCTCTAGGATTTTGATGGATTCCTCTCTCACATTTAGGTCTTTCATCCATTTGGAGTCTATTTTTGTGTGTGGTGTAAGGAAATGGTCCAGTTTCATTCTTCTGCATATGGCTGTCCAATTTTCCCACATTTTAATGAGATTGTGGTGATAAGTAAAACTATGCCACTCTTTTTAACTAATTTTTTGAAAATATAGTTATTGTTCATAAATGTTATTTATGTTAACATGCTACAGTTTATTGTTGTTATTTTTCAAAAAGTTAGTAAATTAAAACACAGGCTTTCGGTAGGACAAATACTGCATGATTCCATTTTTATGAAGTATCTAAAATTGTCAAAGTGAAGAACAGAATGGTATTTCTGGAGTCTAGGAGCAGGGGAAATGGGGAGTTGCTATTCAACTGGTATAAAGTTCCATGTATGAAAGATGATTAAGTTCTATAGATCTGCTCTATAACTTTGTGCCTATAGTTAACCATATTATCCTGTACACTTAAAATTTTGTTAAAAGGGTAGATCTTGTGTTAAGTGTACTTGCCATAGTAAAAAAGGGAAAAGAAAAATAAAAAGGAAAAAGCAAAAGACCAGAGTCAAAGTCACTTGTAAACTTTGGGAAATTTATTTAATCTCTGTGGGGTTCAATTTCCTTATCTGCACATTAAGAAAAATATCAACAAATCTTATAGGCTTGTTGTGACTATTAAATAAAAGGAGGTAAAATATTTAAAGAACACGGTATAGTTACAAGCATATAAAGGGTACATTATAATAGTGTCATTATTTAAATATTCCTTCTTTTCAAGATTCTTTAAGTTTTGCTCCAGCATTATGTCAAACATTGGAAACAAAGTGTCTGCACTATAATATTTTAGAAATGCCTTTTCTATGTTACAATATATTGCAATATGCTTCCTTAAACTTTATAGAGATTATTTACCTGATATGTGCTAGGGACAAATGAAAAGGACAAAGTAATGTCTAATATGTGTAACTGAATTCATTTAACACCATTCTAAATCTCAAAATATAGGAGGATAAAATTTAAAACCTTTACTAATCAAGTATTAAATCCCTGATGCAGATGCAGGCAATCATTCATTCATTCATTCACTTCTTTATAATAAATTCACTGAGGTCATACTTTAAGTCAGGCACTGCTAGGTACTACTAATCCAAAGGTGGGCAATACAATTTGCCTCCAAATTATTTATGATTGCTGAGTGAGAACCACAAATTCAGACAAGCCAATGGAGTGTTATAGGAACCAGGTAGAAAAGTCTAGAGTGGAAAGAGGGAGTACTAAGGATAGTAAGTTATTTTGCCTGTGGGAGATGAATGGCAGTCAGAGGAGGTTTTCTAGGAGGTGATGGGCTAAATCTGAAAATATATATGTATTTGCCTGGTGGATTTTGGCAGTGGGGGTTGAGGAGATCATTCTAGGGAAAGAGGACAACGTAAGCAAAGTCACAAAGATGTGAAATAGCATGACATACTTTAGGATATGCTGTTATGTTGCACGTGAGTGGAAGAGGATTTATTTATTTATTTATTTTAAAGATTTTATTTACTTATTTGACAGAGAGAGACACAGCGAGAGAGGGAACACAAGCAGGGGGAGTGGGAGAGGGAGAAGGAGGCTTCCCGCCGAGCAGGGAGCCCGATGCGGGGCTCGATCCCAGGACCCTGGGATCATGACCTGAGCCGAAGGCAGACGCTTAATGACTGAGCCAACCAGGCACCCCGTGGAAGAGGACTTAAAGATAGGTGGTAAGATATAAGCTATGACTAGGGGGACTTCGGTGGCTCAGTCGGTTAAGAGTCTGACTTCGGCTCAGGTTGTGATCTCGGGGTCTTGGGATCAAGCCCTGTGTTGGGCTCCCTGCTCAGTGGGGAGTCTGCTTCTCCCTCTGCCTGCCGCTCCCTCTGCTCATGCTGTCTCTCTCTCTCTCTCTCAAATAAAGAAAATCTTAAAAAATAAAAAAGATATAAGCTATGACTAGAAGAGGGAGAGCCCTATATATTTCCCTATAAGTGAGCCACTAAAAGACAAAATAAAGATCCATATCTACTCTCTTGCTCTATTCAAGTCCATCTAAGATATATTTCCAGGAATAGTACTGCAGATTTCAAAAGTGATTTTTAGATGAAATTTTAAAAGCTCTCTAAAAGTACTTAAAAAAATCTGATACCTACTTCAAAAGACGCTTGAGTGTGGTGGGGAGATTTCCAAACACTGGATTGGAATTTATCTTTGTGACTCTCAGTCCTTTTGCCGGCAGTCCCATGATGAACATCTGCTTGAATCATTTTAGCTCTTACAAAATTGTGCTGATCCGCAGAAAGAAACACATATTGTTGGTTCAGTTCCAACATGTAGTTTCTTCCTAAGGTTTTGAAAAAAGAACAAAAAAAGTTATTAAATTGACGTGGTACTTAAGAGACTTAAAAATATCAATGAAAAGAGAAGTCTAGGGTTGAGCATTTGGAAATATTAATAAATTCCATGCACAGTGGGAATAACAATGATAGTAGTGATGATGGGGCCCTAATATAATTTCTGAAAACTTTTCTTGGTCATATTTTCCATTGAACAAGAGGCTGATCTTTACAGCAAACAAAAGAAAGCTACCACACAAACATCAATAAAACAAACTTTAGAAAAAGATATAACTGTATTATCCTTACACATGAAAAGGTTTGTGAAGGCGTCAATGAAGTACAGTAAGTTGAGCTGAATATACATAGCAAGAGAGCTCAATTACACATGGCAAACATTGTAAAGAAGAAGAGGAAAAGACAAGCTGATATAAGATGCCATGTTCCAACACCTTGAAGCTCTTCCTTTAGATCCTATATTCCTCTATCAGTGGCCTACTGAGGTTAAGAATCAGAAACATCAGTGCTTCTTATTGTGGGGGAAAAATACCTATGAGGATATCGAATACCTAAGTAGAATGGTATCTGAACTATATAAATTATAGGTGGGCATGCTTGTCACTTCAAAAGTAAATAGATGTTCATCCATTTATTTATAGTAATTAGTGAAGAATTAACTCAAGGTTAAACAAATTGACCAATGAAATAGAATAAGGAGTTCAGAATCAGATCCATGTGTAACTGGAAACTTTATTTATGACAGAGTTACTCTTGCAGATAACTATAGATAGAAAGGGCTTTCAAAATAAATTAGGTTGGAATAACTGATTATGCAAATGAAAAATATTGAAAATGAAAAGCTACCTTATGTAATAATGTATTAATTGTCTATTACTGTGTTACAAAGTAGCCGCAAATGTAGGGATCCAAACAATAATAAATACTGATTTCACACAGTTTATATAGGTCAGAAATTCAGGAGCAGCTTATTTGGTGATTCTGCCTCAGAGTCTCTCATAAGGTTGCAGTCAAAATGTTAGCCAAGTGTTATAGCTTTCTGAAAGCATGACTGAGACAGGAGAATCCGCTTCTAGGACGCTTATCCATATGGCTGTTATCAACCAGTTTCTCACTGGCTCTCGGCCAGAGGGTTCAAGTTCTAACTACACAGACTACTTTATAGGGCTGTTTGAGTGTTCTCACAAGACGGCAGCTGGCTTCTCCCATAGTTAGTGATACAAGAGGGAGAGAGCAAAATGGAAACAACAATGCTTTTTATTATCTAGGCTCAGAAGTCAAATACCATCATTTCTTTTTTAAAAAAATTATTTATTCATTTGAGAGCAAGCGAGTGAGAGAGAGCGCAGGGGGAGGGGCAGAGGAAGAGGGATAAGCAGACTCCCCGCTGAGCAGGGGTTCAATCCCGGGACCCCAGGATCATGACCTGAACCGAAGGGAGATGCTTAATTGACTGAGCCACCCAGGTGCCCCCAAATACCATCATTTCTGTGTGTCCTATTTATTATCCAGGTTAGCCTTATTCAATGTTGGGAGATAACACACAAGGGTATGAATAAAAGGCAGGGATTTTTGGAGATGGTCCTGGAAACTGCCTACCCCATAAACAAAAATAAATTATAGGTGGATGGAGAATTCTATACTTTTATAGAACAATCTATGAAAATATCTTTATGATCTCAAAGCAAAGATTTCTCAACAAGGAGCAAAATGCTCAAATTATAGAGGACAAATTGATTAATTCAACTACATTAAAAATAAGACTTCTATATAGCAAAGGACAGCATATAGAAAGTGAAAACCAATCATAAATAGAAGGTATTGCAGCAAATTTACTTAAAACATGTTAATATTTAGAATATATAAGGAACTTCAAACCAATACTAAAAAGATAAAGAACTCAAAAGAAAAATGAACAAAATATTTGAGCAAGCTCCTCACTGAAGAAAGAATGCCCTATAAACATGAAAAGATGGTCAACTTCATTAGTAATAAAGATAATGCAAATTATAGCCAAAGTGTGATACAATCCATTTGATTGCACATCCATTTGATTTGCAAAAACTAAAAAATTTGAGAATATCAACTCATGATGATGTGGAGCTATGGAAACTTTTACACGTGGCTGGTAGATGTGTAAAGAGTAGAACCATTTTGGATCACAATTTGGCATTACGTAGTATAGTTGAGGATGTGCTTACCCAGTGACCCAGTAATTCCTCTTCTGAAGAAAATCATATATATACATATATATATACATATATATGTGTATATATGTGTATATATACACATATATATATACATGCAAATATATATATACACACACACATTAAAAAACATGCACAAGTATATTTGTAGAATCACTAATAGCAAAGAACTGGAAACAGTTCAAATGGCCAACAGTAGAATGGATAAATAAATTATAGGATATTTATACTACTAAACAGCTGTGGGAGTGTGGGTGTAAAGCTGAAGGGAGTTTAAAAAAAAAACAGAGAGACACTAGACACTATATCATATTTAAATACCCATCAGTAAGGAGGGGAAGGTTGGTGACATAAAGAGACAGGTAGACCCTTCCATTTCTTCATTTTACATGATGGGGGAGGTAAAAGTGGGTGCATATTTATTTTAAAAATATTTATTGGTTACCTACCTTCTGCCAGACCCTGTTTTTGATTACAAGGAATGCAGATAGATTTGAAAATTGGGTGATAGGAATTTGACAGAATCCTTCTGAGGTAGGTGGTAAAGTCATCTGGTGAGAGTCAGTAATATTGTTACATGTGTATCTGATGAAGAATATTGGTGTTTAACACCACAAGTGCCCAGAATGTAATGCCCCATCAGAAGCAAACTGATCAATGAGAGACAGGCAGTGGAAAGGATCCTGCAGATATATTTGCCCCTGCCATCCCCTGGCTATTTGGAGATGCAAAAAGTCCATGTGTCCTGTGATACTTCAGTTGTGTTTCCTTGTAAGACTACAGCCAGGTCAGTAATGCACCCCTTTATGTTTTCCTTTCTTCCCTCCCTGCTTCTTCTTCTTCTTCTTTTTTTTTTTTTGTGATGTACTGTTCCATGATTCATTGTTTGTGCATAACACCAGTGCTCCACAGAGCGTGCCCTCTTTAATACCCATCACCAGGCCAACCCATCCCCCTCATTTTCTTTTTACCTCCTTCTTGCTTCCCTGGAATTTGACTTCTTGATGAAACAACCCAGCTTTATTCATGCTCTGTTCTTTTAGGGTACTCAGGGGAAGACAAAATAAATTATTTCTTGCTGAATTTGGAGGTCTCAGGAGCAATTCAGGAAGGGGAGGACAGGGAAGAGATGAGACAGAAGTGAGAAGATAAGAAAGGAGCCAAATGGATAGTATGAAGCTGGGTTTTTAAAAATTTTTTGCAGTGAGGTAGCAGTGAAAAATCCCCAGCAGTAGATAAGATGTCTGACGTATTTTTACTAACCAGGATGTCTATTATTAGATATAAGATGATGATCTTTCCTTAATGTAAAGTCTCTCCTACCCTCTCATTCCCCCAAATTTAGTAAATTATACCACACATACATACATGTTTTATTAATTTTCTTATTTTGTGGCACCATAATAAATGACTGAGTTTCATATCTGGGTTAACACGACCTGTAACAGAAGTGGTATTATCAGGTGGAAAGGTTATCCATCAGCTAAGCTAATTCAAAGAGCAAAAAGTTAGAAGCCAGAAGGACCAAGAAAATGTTAGACCTAGGTAATTTCCAGAAAATTGGAGAAAAGTTTTATACTGATACAGGCATGGAATGGGATGATGGAGGAAATTTGATTCAGACATTAGGGGGACTGGAGATCCTGCATGTCACCTGGGCTACATATAAAACACGTACTTTGTCAAGCAGTGTTCCTCATCAGAGGCTACTACTGCAATGATACTGATTTTTAAGATGTTGTTATAAATAAATAAATAAACATTTATATGCAGAAGTCTTTTTTTGGAAAAAATGATATATTTATTTCTTTAATCAATAAGGATTTATGAGACTCTATTGAGGTTAGAATTGAATTATAGATGCTTCTTCCAGATATGAGGTTTTGTTGCTATTACTGTTGATATTTGGGAACTGCCATTTGAGACAATTTATTCAGTTCTGTGCAGCTGTATTGGGATGCCATAGCTGTTCACAAAAATCTTTATTTTCATAAGGCAGTAGTCAGTGGTGTTCATGCTAATTTTTTAGAGCTAGTATGACTATTTTAAATAGAGCAAAAAAAAAGCACTATGTCTACTAAAAAGACTATACTGTAAAAGTTGAAAGTTATTTCTTCTTGTTCTGGTAGATATTTCCACTTCCTAATTTATTAAACAAGCAATCATTTCCAAGAATACAATCATATACATTTATTATGTATAGAAAAGGATGACAAAAATCTTTCTAAAACCTTTCATAAGTCACACATCATGCATGTCAATGAAGCTCACAGATACCTGACATTTCCTAAATCAAAGTGACAGTTGACACTGCCTGTCATCTTTAGCATGATTCAAAATAGCTCATTAAAAGTGAATTATGAGCAATGCACTACGGCTATACATATTCCTCTTACAAATAATTTATGTGAAACAAATATACCTCATTTTTAATGGGTTGTTTTTTTTTTTGGTTTTCTTTTTTTTTCTTTTTTTAAAATTTAATTTAATTTTATTATGTTATGTTAGTCACCATACAGTACATCATTAGTTTTTGATGTAGTGATCCATGATTCATTGTTTTCATATAACACCCAGTGCTCCATGCAATATGTGCCCTCCTTAATATCCATCACTGGGCTAACCCACCCCCCCATTTTTAATGTTTTGATTGACTAAAGATTTCTTAGTTACACTGCAATGAACTAAGGTCATAGACTCATGCAAATCAAATGGCAGTTTAGGTTTTTATATTCATCTAGAAATTTATGTGATTAAGCAATGTGATTTACTCCTATCAGTAGGTAGGAAAACATCTTTCCATTTTTCACTAAGAGTATAGCAGTATTACTTAACTTAAAAAAAAAAACCACCTTTTGTAAAATGCTATTTGATAAAATAGGGACCCTATAATTTCCTTTAATGTTATTTAGCAAGCAAACAGTTCAGTGAGATGTGTAGGGATATGGAATCTGGAATCAGACACACTTGTTTTTGAATACTAAGCACTAATTAGATTTGTGAGCTTATACCTCCATATTTGAGTTCCTCATTTTTAAAATGCAGACACTAAGAGTAGCTATACTGCAAAGTATTATTGTGGCAAATAAATGTTATAATACTTTTATAGTGATTAGCATTTTGCCTGGAACATGGAACACGTCTATTATTTTCATCATCAGTATTAACTTTCAAAGAAAATTGAATATATTGATCAAAAGTCATTACAATTCTAATATGATTTTTTCGAACTGCATACTCTCCTACGACACTCTTGGAGTTCTCCCTCCCCATACTCTGTATCTCATGCTCCCACCCCAAAAATCTTTGGGCTATATCTTAATATATTAAATCACACCCTGAAAAATCATTCTTTTATGATATGATGATCTGAAAATTGTTTTTCTAAAACTTATTCCTTTACATGGTATGTACAGATGAAACTTTGTTTAATCCTGAAACTTGCTGACCGTGAACTGATAATCAGAATGCCATTAAACTCTTTGTATACTAACCCTTGAAACTGGAATATACACTTCAACACCTAAATATGATATAACAAACCAGCACTGGCTGGTATTTCACGGCACATATAATCACAATATCAGACCATTCCACTTAAAAAGAAAAAAAAAATTACTGTTCTATTCTTCCAAATGGGCTGTATCAATTAAGACTGTGTTCAACTTTACATAACAGACTACAGTAGCTTACCTACTATGAGCTCACTTGCCCCCTGTAACAAGAATTCTGGAGGTAGTCAGTCTCAAGTTGGTGCAGTTGCTTAAAGAACTCATTAGACCAATTCCTTCTATCTTCCAGTTCTGCCATCTTTATTGTATGGCTCTTATCCTCTTGACCATAGGTGACTTCTCCACCTCCAGATGTCATGTGCATGTCTCAGATGGGAGGAAGAGAGTAGAATGAAGAACAAAGACATATTTTATTGGGAAAACAATAGCTTTCCTGCATGCTGCACCTAGGAAGCTTCCTTTCATATGCCATACATCTAAATTACATGGGAGCAACTCTAGCTTATAGACAGTCTGGAGAGGAGAATTTTTTAATTGGATACAGTGCTACCTTTAAATTTTAGGAATAAAGAAGAGATGAATAAATATGAAGTATACAATAAACAGTGTCTGCTACATGGGTCAAAAGCTTTTAGTTGATTTACAGAAAATGATAGAGCAACATGATTATGCCACCAAAGTATAGAGGCAGTGGCTTAATAGGGAATTTTATTTAGTAACATAAATTACTATAAGTTACAAAAAATAATCAGTTAATAAGAGGAAGTAAAGTTCAGGATTAAAAAAAAAATTCTCACAGAAGGCTAGAATAAATCCTTTTGTACCGGATTGGTGTCAGAGACTTCAGTATGAATTCCTACCTAACTGTCTGTCTACCTATTCATCCAACCATCCATCCATCCATCCATTCATGAAGCATCTATCTATAGCTGGAGAGATACAGAAATAATTATAGATAAATGTGTATACATAGGTTAATATACATACATGTTTCCTAGTTCTTTTTTTTTTTTAAAGATTTTATTTATTTATTTGACAGAGAGAGAGACAGAGAGAGAAGGAACACAGGCAGGGGGAGTGGGAGAGGAAGAAGCAGGCTTCCCACCGAGCAGAGAGCTTGATATGGGGCTCGATCCCAGGACCCCGGTATCATGACCTGAGCCGAAGGCAGACACTTAACTACTGAGCCACCCAGGTGCCCCCACGTTTCCTAGTTCTATCTGCTAAGAGGGCTGAGAAGCAGTGACATCAGTAGCAATAAGCACACCAAGGGTGGAGATCTTGGTTTCTAAATACCATTTGCCAATAATAGCAATGGGAGCTTCTTGGAAAAATGGTTGATTTTAGGGCTGGGTCAGGGTAAATATTAGAGGAACCTAGAGCATCTTGCAATACCGAAAAGTAAGGAAGTGCTTAAGAAAACAAAAGAATGGGGGCATGTCAAAAGGTCACAGGAACAAAAAAGAGATGCTGGTGGCAAAAGCTGGAATGATTCGGGTATCAAAATAAAGTAGTATTGGAATATAACACAAAGTATGAAATATACACAGGTCCATACTGATATAAAGAAATCGCTGAATAAACAAACAGATGAGGGAGAAAAGATACATTGTCCTTATGGAAAATTCCAAATAACATGTGCAGATACTGCCCCCTCCAGAAGGTGGAGCTTAATTCTTCAATCCTCCTCCACCTTCAGTATGGGCTGGACTTAGAGATCCCCTTCCAAGGAGTAGTGAAAAGAAAAAAATGGATAAAATAGCAACTTCACGGTGGAAAATGTGGCAAGCACTATTTTAACCTAGTGATTGGGGTCACATTAGCAGTGATATCATGCACCTCTGATATGATGTGATGAAGGGGATACTCTTAAATTTTTAGTATTCTATACAAAAACCTCCAGTCTAGTCATAAGAAAAACATCAGACAAAACCAAATCTGGGGACAACTTACAAAATTCATATTCCTCAAAACTGTCAGGGTCATGAGAAACAGGAAAGTCTGGTAAACTGTCACAGATCAGAGGAGACTAAGGAGACATGATGACTAAATGCAATGTGATTTCCTGGATGGGAATCTGGGATAGAGAAAAACATTAGTAGCAAAATGGAATACATTTTGGAGTTAATAGTGATGTATCAATATTAGTTTCTAAATATTGATACATGTAACATGTTAGGTGTAAGATGGTAACATAAGGGGAAACTGGGTGAAGGGTATATGGAGAGTCTCTATACTACCTTTGGAATTTTCTGTAAATCTAAATCATTGCAAAGAAGTTTTTAAAAAATCCCCACATAGTTACAATTGAAAATGATACTAGACTGTTAAAGAGATATTGTAATGACATCGTGAACTTAGAACAAATGGTCTCAAAATCATCTCCATCTACCATTTGTAGATGGATAACTACAAATTGCTTAAGCTACTTACAGTTACTTCATTAATACTAGACTGGTTCAGGTTCTAGATCCTAAGGAAACAGAAGCTCAAGTGTAGAAAGTGTTTCTAATGAGATTTCTGGAAAGCTCTAATCTTTACAAGGTCAAGTGAGACAGTGTTTCTAATGAGATTTCTGGAGAACTCCAACCTTTACAAGGTCAAGTGAAAGCCACCAGTAGGTACAATTAATCATTCTATTGTCTTCTTCAATTTAAGATATTTGTTGTTAGGAACCTATGTTTACAAAATAATTTTTTAAATCAAATTCTTTAAGTTATTTTCCTCCACAAAATCATAGAATCACCTTGAAAAATCTCAACGAAAATATTGCCTCTACTTAAGAATACACATTTTTAGAGCAGCAACATTGGCAATCAGCTAAGATTTGTGTAGGAAATCAGTATGTCAGAATTTTAATCTTGCTTTCCCCCTCATTTTTACAATGACCTTAGAAACTTATTTAACATGTTCCTTGGCCACCAAATGAGGTTAATGAAATTCTGTAGGTTAAAAAAAAGAAATAATGATGTCATCATAAAAAAAAACTTAAAGTGTTAAATAAAAATATCTACTGTGGAAGGACGTTTTAACCACTTTGTGATAATGAAAAGAGATATTATTTTCTCCAGTTTCCTATTTATTAACAACAAAATTAGATGTAACAACAACAGTCATTCTTGCTGAGAAACAGAACCAAATGCGGTAATGAATGAAATAAAGTTAATCTTCAAAAACATACCCCCCCAAAAAAACACATTCAAAATATTTTTTTTCTTCTAAAGAAGCTTCTTCCAGGAACCCAATATGAATTTAAATACCCTAGGTTGCGATTAGCATAAGAGCCATTGAGCTTCAACCTTTAAAACTTTCAAGAAATTCAATTGTCAATGACTGTCAACAAAGACATTGAGAGAAAGAATCTCTCCAAAGTAATCAACATCCTTATTTTGGTCTCTGATTTTGAATTAACTTTGGGGGAGGTGTTTGAGTTCTTCTGCCCTCAAGATATGTAAGGGTGGGGTTACATGCAAGAACTAGAATGTATAATTCAAAAGGGTTTAGGAGGGACATCAGGCTTATTCATTATATATTTTGCCACCTCACAGAGGTCCACATGGGGGCACTCTTTTGCTGAGATTTTTCTACACATTTTAAGGCTAAAACAGATTTTATGATAAAGAAATTTGTTAACACATATGTATTTCATTTCCCACGTTTATTTCAATTTCATCATCCTAATCAATCTCTTCTTTTGCCATCTTTCTGCAGGGTGATTTTTTTTACTGTGGTAAAATAGACATAAGATTTGTCATTTTAAAGTGTACAGTTCTCAAAAAAATGAAGTGTATAGTTCTGCAGTATTAAGTATATTCACATTGTTGTACAACCATCATCATCATCCAACTCCAAAACTTTTTCATCTTCCCAAACTGAAGCTCTGTACCCATTAAACAGCTCCATATCCCCTTCTCGACAACCTCTGGCAACCACCAGACTTTGTGTCTCTATGAATTTGATTACTCAGGTACCTCATTCAAGTAGAATTATACAGTATTTGTCTTTTTGTGACTCATTTATTTCACTTGGCATAATTCTTCAAAGTTCATTCATGTTGTTCTAGATGATTCCTAAGATGATCTTTCTCTAACCTCACTAAGTACCCAAAACTTTAGAAAAAAAACTAAGTTAAATGAGGCTCAAATTATTGGCACTTCTATATTTGTGCTAGAACTGTATTGATCTGTTATCCATTTTTTTTTTCTCCATCTGTCCACAACCCTCAACTTCTTAACTCACCATTATTTGGTGAGTCAAATTCACAACCATTATCTTTACTAATTTCACCGCAGAAATGTATGCCTTACTGTGAGCTTCAATTCTCATTTAAAGGATTTATCATTCTACATTTGCAGTTGAACATAGGTTGGGCCCAACATGAGGCTTGATTCCAGGACCTCGAGATCATGACCTGAGCTGAAGGCTGCTGCTTAACCAAGTGAGCCACTCAGTACCCCAAAATGTCAGTTTCATCACACAGGCAAGAGAAGAAAAGTGTCAACTGGGAAAATTTTAACCGGCTTAATGAACTCTGAGACTAGATGATCTTCATTATTATCATTTTCCCTTTCTGCATTGATGTTTCCAAAAACAAAACATGCACATAAATAATCAAACAGAAAGACCCACAGTGTCTTTTCGGGATCTGATGTACCATTAAGAAAATGAAAGAAATATTTTTGGAGTAGCAGATTATAATATTGTAATGAAACTGGCCTGAAAATACCATAGCAGTCTCCTTATAAGAGCCAGAGAAATTACTCCAGAAATAGGAAAGATCTGAAAGCTCTAGGTAGATGCCCCAGTTGCTTGGTCCAGCCACACTGGAGGAGGTCATCAGAGGATGTGACCACTGATTGACCTCTGAGCTGAACTCCAGCAATCAGAGGCTACTTACACCCTTTCTCTGTCCTTAAAGTGTATGTTCTGCCCACTGTTCTCGAGTTAGGAGCCACGTGAAGAACACAGCTGTGAGAGAGCAAAGTGTTGTTGAGACCCTCTGGACTGAGCCCAGGTAAGGCCTATATAAATTTTCACGGGTTTGGTGGGGTGCGAAGATCTGCTTGTTCTGAAGTCATGAAGACCAGCCTCATGTGTAAGTTTCCTTGCTTATTAAAACTGCCACCTACCAATCTGGAGTGGCCTGCCTCTTTCTTCGGTCTCTTTCTGTCCTCTGTGTATGGGGGTCAGTCTCAGATTTTCTCTTGGGGAACTTGGGTTGCCAACAACAAGCCACTTCCAATGGCTTCTGCTTTTACGGATGTGGTAAAAATGACACTTGGAAATTGTTTGAGAAAACATACCTGGTTCTAGAGAAGCAAGGTAAACGAGTTTGTGGTCTCTTGAAATTGTATGCTAATACTTACTGATCTTTGAAGTTAGAGAAGGAATTGGTGTCCCCAAAGAAAAGACAATTGTAGAAGAAGAAAGTGTTCAAAATTCAGTTATATTATCAATAGGCATGGAGAGGTCTAAGAGTAATATTCCAAATGATTTTTTCCCAAAGAATCTATTTAAAGGAGGGAGCTGTATAGGTAACCCCACCTCACCCTTCTGTTTTCTGTTTGTTTTGCTTGTTTGTTATTTTTGAGAAGAAGAAAACCTGCCTTGGTCCTGTTGAAAATGCGGATCTTTGACAGAATAGTTTCTGAAATCTTTTTCACATCCCCAACCCCTGATTATTCTGGCTAAGATTAATAGGCTAACCAAAAATAAACTCTCCCAAATGCTATCTAGTTCATTGTTGATCTACTAGAGAAAAAAATATAATTAGTGATAATTAATCATGGAGGCCTTTCTTTAAAAGAATGTTTAAGCCATGGCTCAAGGCTCAAAATAGACAGGGTTCCTCATACTTCATAAATTTTTGTTTTCTTTTCTTCTTCTATAAAAGAGCTAGAATCTGGTTTAAAGGCTCAAATGCGAGTTTTTGATGGAAATAAAAACCTTTATTTGTTAAACTCTATATTATATGTGGTTACTGTTCTGGGCCAGTTGCATTTGCTGAAAGCTTAGGATGGTCATTCCAGAGATAGGGGAGAGAGAATTTTAAAAGGACTGAATAATGGGTGATCTAGATATAGCTTTAAATTTTGGAAGTTTATTTGACTTTACCATTGCATTGAATGTGAGATGTTCCCTTCTTTTGAAGATATCGGTAAGTTATTTTGGGATCTGACAGGTTTAGGTTTTCTGGACCACTGAATAATAATAACTGCTAGCATGTACTTAATTTATGTAAGGTGCAATTACACAAATATTATGTGGATTGTCTCATGTACTCTTCAAAATGACCCTGTGAGATAGCATTGAGGAACCTGAAGTTGCTAAAGGTTAACTTGAGAGCCTATACATAATTGGAGAATTAAAATACAAGCCGAGGCAGTCTCACTCAATACCACAACATACGTCATGCTGCCTCCCTGGAAGAATCTTTAATTTAAGCAGAAAGATTTCTGCTCCTACTATTTTTGCAATTAAATAACTGTTTTACGACTTCGGCAAAGCACTTGACCCGAATCCTAATCTGTGCAATGAGGGTCTTGGATTAAATGCTTTCTCAAGTCTCTTTTCCTTTCTTATGGCAAGGGAGTGTCCTCCTGCTGACTGAGGTCATTTTTCTTTCAATGGCTGGCAGAGGGGCTTTGGTTCACCTATAATTCACAGTTTATCAGAGCCAGTAGACTATGAAGTCTGTTTCCCTCCACCAGCCAAGAAAGAGCAGGTGGCTGTAGATTTCTCATGTTATGGGGGAAGCTATTTGTCAGTGATAACCTAGATAACTGGATAGCTGCAACAACTCTCGCTTGGCATGTGGTATGTTTTGATGCTAATTGCCGCCTCATCTGTGAGCACTTCAGTTCTTGTTTCACATACAAGCCTGGTGAATATAAACACAGAGGTAACTAATTTAAAAAAAAAATAACGGAATCAGCAACCTGGAAGTTTATTTCCTCTCTTTCTGGTTGAAGACTGTTGTTTACTGAAAAATGCTCCACTGGTTGTTTGGAGCTTTAAGATAGAAGTGGAATGAAGATACTTGATAATGTGGTTACTATGCAACCACTTTACAATTATATAGGTTCCTACCATAGTAGGTGAGATGAAGGGGGTAATAAAGTGTGCTCAGGCAGTGAGCACATGGAAGATATTTGCCATACGACAGAGCCACAGTCGGAGATCTGGAGTTGGAGACTATATGAGTAAGAAAGAAATGACATAAATTACAAAGATCTGCACTGATAGCAAGAATATGGGACTTATATTACACAGTTGGATGGGCATAGTCTTACCAGAAATGGCCTTAGCTTCAGCGAAGGGAGACACACACATTGGGCCTTTGGGTTTTGTTTTTTTTTTTTAAGATTTTATTTATTTATATGAGAGAGAGAGTTAAAGCGCAGCGTGCACCGAGCATAAGCATGAGCAGGGGGAGAAGCAGGTTGAAAGAAGCAGAGGGACAGGAGAGGGAGCTAAGCGGATTCCCTGCTGAGCGGGGGCCAGACACGGGGCCCCATCCCAGGACCCCGAGATCATGACCAGAGCCGAAGTCCGATGCTTAACCAACTGAGCCACCCAGGCGCCCCAACACTGGGCCTCTGAAACAAGATTTGCTTTAACCAAATTTCAGGGAAGATGGAGAAAAAAAAAAAAAAGGCAACTAAGAGTATGGTATTCTTTACTCTTATTTAATAAGACTTGCCAAATTTAATCTTTACGGGAATTTTGTAATATAGGTGGTACTGATATCATTGTATACGTGAGAAAATGGATACTTAAGAGATGTGCAATAACTTGCTCAAGATCACATTATAGCTGGGAGTAAATCTGGGATATGAGCATACAACTTGTGGTTCAAATCTAGTATTTTTCTCACTACTTGTGCTTGGTAGGTGATCATTCAAACTTATAGTTTCTTTTATATTGTCAGTGTTCTCTTTTATGAATTCCACAGAGAAAGACTATTGTGTGGTGAACTTTCTTTTCATTTCTACGAAATATCAGGGACTTAACTCTGACCCTTTCTGGTGGGCTAACTGAATTTCAGAATAGGCTACATACTGATTTTATTGCATATATTGCATTTTGTTGCCTATATAACTTCCTCAAAGTATCACATTAACTTAAATAGGGAAATTGTGTATAGTCTAATAAATAAGGCAATTGCAAGTTACTTAAAGTGGTCTTCATGATTTAGCCAGTCCAGTCTCTGACTCATAGGTTGAAGGCATGGCCCCACCGAGGGAGTTCTTGGTGTGTCTGTGGCCTGGCCAAGGTTAGAGGAAGGTGTGGAATTACGTTCTCTGGAGTAGGAATAAAAGAAGGAAAGTGATTATTTAACATCAGAGAGTTAGAGCTAGATAAGTATGATGCTACATAGAGTATAGTGTGCTCTTATCTAGTGTCATATTAATGAGGATGATGGGATATCACATTGTATAAAGTCTGAATGGCTTTCACATACCCCAACTCATTCATTCTTACTATAATCCAGTGAGGGACACAGAACATACTTTTTCCATTTCTCCCTTTCCCCCCATTTAGTAGGAAATTAAAATAATCAAGCAAAAGTGCTTAAGTTAATTTACCTGAGGTCCCATAGGTACAAGAGAGCAAATAAGCAAACAACTTCTATCTTCTAGTTTTTCCTTGTCCCTTTGCCGCTAGGAACACTGGTGTTAGCAACAGCTTCATTCTCTTGACTTCTCATCTGCAACTTCTCCCAGGTATTCTTTGTACTTTTTGTTGTAGGGAACATGGGCCAATGATATTAAATTTATGGTTACCTGAAATTAGATTAAATGGGTTATATTTTAAAAATGAGCCATATACAAATAAGCATAGACTTCTGTGTCAATTTCAAACATTTGAATGTAGCTTTCAGCAAAATCTTGGGTGAAAATTCTCTCAAAGAACTCAAAGAAATTACTAAGTAATTATTTCATAATTGTCCAACTCAATTTAACACACCATGTACTGAGTGCCAATTTATGTGCAAATCATAGGATTAGGTACTGTGGGAGATAAAATAAATTTTATTAAACATTGTCACAGCCCTTCGGTGGTTTATTAATTATGGAAAAAAGAAACACAATCTTTACTTTTTATTAGTTACTCCTTCCATTGTTATATTAAGGATTCAAGAAATTCACAATAATAAACTTTAGTAAAATGAGGTACCTAAGTCGTCTGGCCTTCTAAGATTGCCCCCCCTTTTCTTTTTAAGATTTATTTATTTTAGAGAGAGAGAGCGAGCATGGGGAGGGGAAAAGGGAGAGGGTGAGAGAAAATCTCCAGCAGGCTCCTCACTGAGCGCAGAGCCCTACGTGGGGCTTGACCCCAGGACCCTGAGATCATGACCTGAGCCAAAATCAAGAGTCAGATGCTTAACTGACTGGGCCACCCAGGTGCCCCAACCCCTCTTTAAAAAAAAAAAAACAAATATAATAATTTGTGTTAACCAAGTGACATTTGACGGTAGGGAATTTAGCTCTCATTACAGCCACAATATTTGAGAATTCCCAGGAATATTTAAATGTCTTGATGAACACCTATCAGCTCTTCTTAACTCTTGCTCAAGTTTTTGTTTTTTTTAAAGATTTTATTTATTTATTTGTCAGAGAGAGAGGTTGAGAGAGAGAGAGAGAGAGAGCGTGCATGTGCATAAGCAGGGGGAGTGGCAAGCAGAGGGAGAAGCAGACTCCTCGCTGAGCAAGGAGTCCAATGCAGGACTCGATTCTAGGACCCTGGTATCATGACCCAAGCCGAAGGCAGACGCTTAACCCCCTGAGCCGCCCAGGTGCCCCTCAAGTTTCTTTTCTCATTCACTTCTGACACTATCATCATTGCTTCTTCTGCAGGATATTCTAAATACCTTCAATTCACTGTTTTATTGTAAAACAGTGTCAACACAATGCTGATGTTACCTTTGTATCAGTTATATATTGCCATAATAAGTGATGAGTAACAATCACAAAACCTGAGTAGTGTTCATTCAACAATATATGATTTTTTTAAAAAGATTATTTATTTATTTGTCAGAGAGAGCACACACAAGCAGGGGGAGCGGCAGGGGGAGGGGCAGGCAGAGGGAAAAGCAGGCTCCCCACTGAGCAAGGAGCCCGATGCTGGACTCGATCCCAGGGCCCTGGGGTCATGACATGAGCCGAAGGCAGGTGCTTAACCGACTGAGCCACCCAGGTGTCCCTAAAATAGAAATCTTAAGGAAATGAGATAAAAATATAAATTTCAATTTCCTTTCTACACTGGAATGGACTTAAATATACACCTCCTTGGTACCTGGTGCTCGAAAATTTGCATTTTAAATGTTTAATTTTTGTTTCTCCTAGTTTTATTGAAAAATAAATGACATGTTACTGTATAAGGTTAAGGCATACAGCATGATGGTTTCATTTGCATATATTATAAAATGATTACCATAAGAGGTTCAGCTAACATCCATCTTCTCATATAGGGACAATAAAAAGAAAAGAAAGTAGAATAAAAGAAAAAAAGATTTTCCCCTTGTAATGAGAACTCTTAGGATTTACTCTCTTAACTTTCCTATACACCACACAGCAGTATTAGCTACAGTCATCATGTTGTACATTATATCCCTAGTACTTATTTATCTTTTTTAAAAATTTTGTTATGGTAATCACCATATATTACATCATTAGTTTTTGATGTAGTAGTGTTCCATGATTCATTGTCTACATCTAACAATATATGATTTTTTGCTCATGTGGTGTGGGCAGTCAGCTAGATGGTTTTGCTGATCTCATCTGGACTTGTTCTCATGTCTAGGAGTCAACAAAACTGTCATCCAATGTAGTAGGACCCTGCTGTGACAACTGGGGAGGCTTGCCTGTGCTTTGCATGCCTCTTGTCTTCTAGCAGGCTACCTGGCACCTGATCTCATGTAGTGGAAGAGGGCAAGAGCAGGCGAGGGCTGGCTCTTTTCAAGATCAGCGTAAGGAATACAGTCAAAGATATTGTAATAGTGATGTATCGGGATAGACAGTGGCTACATTCGTGGTAAACATAGCGTAATGATAAACTTGTCAAATCACTGTGCTGTACACGTGAAACTAGTATAGCGAGTCAACTATACTCAAATAACAACAAATAAATAAGGAAAAAATAAAAAGTTTTAAAATGATGATTAAAAAGATCTGCTTGTGTCACCTCATCTAATCTCCCATTGTCCAAAGCCAGTCGTATGCCCAAGGCCAGCATGAGAGCACAAAAAGACATGGATATAGGACAAACTCATAAAGTAGTTAAAGCAATGAGAGGACCACTTTGCTGTCATTTTGGAAAAATCTACCACATTGTGAGAAAAACTGAGAATTATAGTTAGGAAGTCAGTTACCACCTAAAGAACTTGAGTTTTTCATTGTCAAAAGTAATTATTTGTAAGTTATCTGAAATGACATAAATGAATTCGAAAGTCCTGTTTCAATTTTAGAAAATGCCTGAAGTGGTTTTTTGAACTTAGAAAATAACTTGAATGCAATATGTTTATTTTTAATATCCATAATAATAGGAGAAGAGGTGACTGGTTTTCTTTTCCTTTTTTCTCTTCTTTTCTTTTGTTATTGTTATTTTTAAAAGATGAGTTGAGAATTGGATATAGAAATTAATATGTTATATTATGTTAAGCTTTTTAACTCATTTAATAGAGTGTTGAACTTGCAGATTGGATATATGTGGGAAAATCTTTGTAATTTGTAACTCAGAATATCTAGTTAGACTTAGAAAATGCCCATAGAAAGTAAAACTAAAGTACATTTAGGGAAAAACATTAAAAAAATCTATTTCCAAAATACTATGTGGCCCTTTTTTTCCTTCAAACTAAAAAAAAAAGTTTTCTATCGTCATTTATGCATAAAAATACATCTGTTACAGCACCCGTTTTTGCTCAGTTTTGCTTTAAAAATCTGTTGCTCAGTAAAATGGATATTATAATAGTCCTGGCGTTTATGGCAACTTTGAGAATGTTATCTATTCTTAGCTTTACTGAAGTGAGTTTTGATTTGAAAAATAATTTTAAGAAGACATAAAATAAAACCACCTCCAATATAACTTATTTATTCTCTTTTTGAATGTTTGAAATTTTTGTAAGATAGAAAATTGGAAATAGGACAAGAAAACTCTTTTCTCAAACAAGAGAAGTCAAGTCATAGCCATGCTGTCCCTGGTGGCCTTGCCAATTTTCCTGAAGATAAGTACTAATTAATGTTCCCTGAACACTGTTAATGTTTATTTAACTTTTAAAATCATTTAGGTGTTTATAGTTAAATATGAAATACTTCACTGGACATAAAGTGCCCAGCAATAGCATCGCTGGTGATTTCTATTTTCTAGGCATTTTTCTATGGATCCATTTTTATCGTCACTATGGAGAATGTAGAAAATACCAGCAAGAAAGAAGAAAATAAATATCACCTGGAATCCCACATTAGGGAGCAGGTGTATATCTTCCAGTTTTTTCAGTGAACATATTCACATATTCATTGATACACATGTTTATAGGAGTGGAATCATATGCTGTTTTGCAGCCTTCTTTTTTCACTTTACAATATATTGTGAATATTTTTAATATCATTTTATGTTTTTCTGCTATGTAACTTTAATGGTAGCTTAGTTTCTACTCTATGAATATACCACAATTTTATTTTATTTAGACCACAATTTTAAAACAATTTACTATTGGATATTTAGATTATTTGCATTTTCCCCTATTGTGAACAAATTTATGACAAATATAAACCTGTCTCTCTTTTTTTTTTTTTTTTGGTTTTGTTTTGTTTGGTTTTGTTCCGTTTTGTTTTTCTTCAGTTTGGGGAGGAGGGACCAGAGCATTTCACTGAATTTTGTACATAAAATGGTAGTGCCTTTTCTCTGAACTCTCAGTTCCCTCTGACCCTCAGTAAAATTTCCTTCAATTGTACATTTAATTATTCTGCTGTTGCATTTGTACCGATCCTTAAGAAACACAAACATATGTATGCTCACTGTCATCCATGTCTAACATGTTCTGTGCTTGACAAGTGTTCTCTATAGCTACGTCGCACTGGACATGGTGTTCAGACCAGCCACAGGAGAGCTTATTAGAGATGCACAATCTCAGACCCCAGACCCACTGGATCAGAACCTCAGGTACCCCCCATGCTCACTGAAATGTGAGAAACACAGTCTACACTGATTATATTTTCTTCAGTATACACCGTGCTGTTTCCAACCTTCAGTGGAGGTTTAATTTCATGATTGTATTTTAGACTTCCTTGCAGAAACATTTTAATCTCAGCATGTTTGTCTGCTCGAGCTTCCATTAACAAAATATCACAGACTGGGTGGCATAAACAACAGAAATTTATTTTCTCACAGTTCCGGAGGCTAGAAGTCCAAGGTCAAGGTCTCAGTATAGTCAGTTTCTTTTGGCTGGTAGCCTCCTTCTCCCTGTCCTCACATAACCTTTCTTTTGTAAACACACACACACACACACACACACACACACGCACACACACACAGTGGAACATGTTCTCTGAGGTTTCTTCTTATAAGGACATTGATTCTATCGATCAGGGCCCCATGCTTATGACCTCAGTTAATCTTTTTTTTTTTTAAGATTTTTATTTATTTATTTGACACAGAGAGATAGAGCAGGAACACAAGCAGGGGGAGTGGGAGAGGAAGAAGCAGGCCTCCCGCTGAGCAGGGAGCCCAACGCAGGGCTTGATCCCCAGACCCTGGAACCATGACCCGAGCCGAAGGCAGACACCTATTGACTGAGCCACCCAGGCACCCTGACCTCAGTTAATCTTAATGACTTCCTTAGAGGCCCCATCTCCACAAAGAGCCACACTGGAGGTTATGGCTCCAACATATGATTTTGGGGAGGTTACAAATCTTCGGTCCATAATTCGGCATTTTTTCCTTTTCATCTTACTGTGTTCATCTTCCTCTTTCTTCTTATTCTATTGCTTTTTCATCTCATAGTGTTGCTTTTTGGTTTCTCTATTATTTTTATCTGATTCTCTTTTCATAGAAGCCATGGGTCCTTTATTGATAATATCAGCTTATTGAACTTTTCTCTAGAATCTTATATTTTTAGAATTTGTTTCCTTTAAACATTGTAATTGTCACACTTTCCTTTTTTATTGAGATATAATTGACATATAACATTATATGTTCCAGATGTACATCTTTACCCATTTCTCCTACCCCTCACCCCTGCCTCTGGTAACCACCAGGCTGTTCTCTGGTATCTATGAGAGTGGTTTTTTTTTTTTTTTTTTTTAAGATTCCACATACAAGCGAGAGCATATGGTATTTGTCTTTCTCTGTCTGACTTATTTCACTTAACGTAATACCCTCAAGGTTTATTCATGTCACAAATGGCAGGATTTCCTTATCACTCTTTCTTCTACAGCAAAATTCATTCCCTTTTCTCCCAGAAGTTCAATATTTGTTGTGTGTGTTCTACTAATTTCCACCCAAAGAAATTTAGTCCTAAGTCAGTGTTTGTCAATAGACCAGAGAATAAATGGCTAAGGTTCCACTCTTGGTAAACTTTCCAAATCTCTAGCTGAAATGCAGACTGATATACTTAGGTCTATCTCATTTCCAGGTTCTTGCTGGCTTTCATTAAATGTTTCTGTTGAATTCTGAGGCAGTTTTTGAAACCAAACCCACTGGTTAGTTATTTTAATTGACGTGGTATTTGAAGAATTTTTATCACCAGACTATTTCCCCCTAAGTCTTTATTTTTTAATTAATTTTTATTTTATTATGTTATGTTAATCACCATACATTACATCATTAGTTTTTGATGTAGTGTTCCATGATTCATTGTTTGCATGTAACACCCAGTGTTCCATGCAGTACGTGCCCTCTTTAATACCCATCACCAGGCTAACCCATCCCCCCACCCCCCTCCCCTCTAGAACCCTCAGTTTGTTTCTCAGAGTCCATAGTCTCTCATGGTTCATCTTCCCCTAAGTCTTTAAATCAAAGAGCTACCTTCAATTGCCCCTACATGCTGGGAGTTTCTGCCTTTGTGTATATATAGGAAACAAATAGGGAAGGAGATGGGGTTGACCCTCCTCTGTGGTGTTATAGAGCAGCACTGTGAAATAGAGTTTGGCCGCTGATCTTACACACTTAGGGGCAGGTATAAAGCACTTTCTAGACTCTTCCCCACCTCCCCAAATTCTCTCTTTCTCATTCTTAAAAAAAATAAATTCTCTCTATGAGGTAAAACTTCAAAAATTTTCTACCAGTCCTTTGGTACTAGCCTTATCATTGGCAGACTTTGCTTACAATTCCAGCACACAGTGGTCCACATTAATCAATAGTAATATTGTGAGTTTTCATCTGCTTTTCTGTGCTATCATTGGAGATTTAAGAGAATTTGAGTGAGGCTTCCTTCAAGTTATTAATTAATTCATATTTCTAGCTGGTTATTCCAATGCTTTTATTTTACTTTGTTTTTCATCCAGGGAAAGGTCAGGGCTTTCTTAACAAAACTGAAAAATGTTGGTCATGAGAGAGAAAGAAATTAAGATTTTCATGAGAAAGTCAACTTCCAGGAAGATGGCAGAGTAGGACACATGTAGATAACACCCACATCAGTATAACTGACCCAGAAAATTATGCAGACACTTCACAGAACAGGCTCTCCACAGTTAACAATAGAGAAGAGGCCATACTGAAAAGGGTAGGAAGGGCAGGGATGCAGTCAGGAACCAAACTAATCTGTGAGACTAACCACAAAAGGGAGGGACACCACAATTGTAGAGAAGAGAGAGGAACAGACCCCACAACAGGCACTCCAGACACAGGGGATCAGCACTAGGAATATAAGTCCCCATAACATTTGGCTTTGAAAACCAGAGGGACTTAACTTTGCAAGTTTTTATAATTAGTAGGGTGTAACACCAGAAACTTTAAAAATCAATAAGCTCAGCTCTGGGAGACTTGGAGGACAATAGGAAACAGTCCCTGCCCTTGAGAGATAGCACAAGAAACAGCCCAACTGAGTTGCAGCACAGAAATAGCATTTTGAAAAGTGCATAGGGTATATAAGAAGGAGATTTATTTACTAAGCTCACAATGTGTGCTGGAGGGGCAGGGATCTTTAGGAGACTTCTTCAAAAACAAAAGAGCTGGTGGACACCATATCTCTCCTGTACCTCCCAGCCTGGGTACTGGAACATCTACAGGAACCAGTAAGAACACTTGCAACCTAGCTTGCTAACACTGTGTGTCCAGCCCCTGTGCTCTCCTGTGGATTGTCCCATCCAATCTGCACACTAGCAGAAGTCCCTCCAAGGTGGTTCCAGGTTCTATATTGCAAGTAGATAAGTGCATTCTTTGCTAACACCGTGTGCCTGGCCCCCCCACCCCCTGTTCTCCTGCAGAAAGCCCCATTCAACCTGCCCAACCTGGCAGGAGTCCATCCAAAGCAGACCCAACAGTGGTCGGAACCACTCCAAAGTGATTCTTGGGGACAGGGGGAGATAACCACACTTACAGGTTCCATTGCAGTCCTAGCAGTGGGCTGGGGCATACATCTGATCTCACAGCTGAACTGACTCACCAACAGAAACATCACAAGGGGCAGCACAAAGAGTTAACTCAGTAGTTTGGGGTTATTGCAACTCAAATAGATTGACTGGGGGCAGACATCTAGCCTGACTGCATGCCCTGCTCACTTAAAATGCCCCTCAGGTGACAACACAGGGAGAGTGCCCTGCAGTATGGAGCTACCATAATTCAGACAAACATCTAGTCTGACCCAACTCAAGCCCAAGACAGCCCCAATTGGCCCCTTAATAGCAGAGGGAGCAAACCCTGGCCACAAGGTAAAGGGATATTGTAGATGACTGGACTGTACAAATGTGGCACAACCACAAGAGTAGGGTGAACATAGCACACATAGGAGACACCCCTGAAGCAACAGTTTCTAGTGAACAGGTGACATTGTACTACAGGGCACTACAGGACCTCTTCTTCATGAGTCCACTACTTTCAAAAATAGGAGACGTAATTGACTTTCCTAATACATAAAAACAGAGAAAATGAGGAGACAGAGGAATATGTCCTAAATGAAAGAGCAGGAAACAACACAGCAAAAGATCTAAATGAAATGGAGATGAGCAATATGCCTGATAAAGAATCCAAAGTAATCATCATAAAGACACTCAAAGGACTTGAGAAAAGAGTGGAGGATCTCAGTGAGACCTTCAACAAAGATAAAGAAAATATAAAAATAAATCCATCAGAGATGAAGAACTCAGTATCTGAAAGTAAAAATAAATGAATCATAGCAGATTAGAGGAGACGGAAAAACAGATCAGTAAGCTGGAACACAGAGTAATATAAAGCAACCAAGCTGAGCAGCAAAAAGAAAAAACAATATTAAACAATGAAAAGAGATTAAGGGAACTCAGTAAACATCATCAAGTATAATAACATTCACATTATAGGGATCCCAGAATGAGAAGAAAGAGAGAAGGGGCAGAAAAATTATTTCAAGAAATAATAGCTGAAAATTTCCCAAATCTGGAGAAAGAAACAGAAATCCAGATGCAGGATACACAGAGTACCCCCCAAAAAATCAACCCAAGGAGGTTCACACCAAGACACATAATCATTAAAATGGTAAAAAGTAGTGATAAATATAGAATTTTTATTTATTTTTAAAAGATTTTATTTGAGAGAGAGAAAGAGAGTGAGTGAGTAGGTGGGGAGGGGCAGAGGGAGAAGCAGACTCCCCACTGAGCAGGGAGCCCAATGCGGGGCTTGATCCTAGGACCCTGAGATCATGACCTGAGTTGAAGGCAGATGCTTAACCAACTGAGCCACCAGTGATTCCTAATGACAGAATTTTTAAAGCAGCAAGAGAAAACAGGTATATACAATGGAAACCCCAGAAGGCTATCAGCTGATTTTTCAGCAGAAACTTTGTAGGCCAGAAAGAAGTGGCATGATATATTTAAAATGCTGAAAGAAAAAAGTCTGCAACCAAGAATACTCTATCCAGCAAGGGTTATCATTCAGAATAGAAGGAGAGAGTTTCCCAGATAAACAAAAGTTAAAGAAGTTCATCGTCACTAAACCATACTTACAAGGAACATTAAAGGGGATTCTTTGACTGGAAAGGAAAGGCCATGAACAGGAGTAAGAACATTAGGAAAGGACGAAATTTTACAGGTAAATGGAAACATATTGAAAGTAGGTTAATCACCGATAAAACCAGTATGGAGGTTAAGGCACAAAAGCAGTCAAAATCAATTATGTGTATAAAATGCAGTCAAGGGAATCACAAATAAAAGAATGCGGAATCTGACATCACATACGTTAAACATGGGGGGGTGAAAATTTAGTGCTTTTAGAATGGGTTCAAAATTAGGTGACCATTAGGTGACTTAATATAGACTGCCATATGCATAGAATGTTATATATAAGCTTAATGGTAACCACAAATCAAAAACCTGTAATAGATATGCAAACAGTAAAGAGAAAGGAATCTAGTCATATCACTAAAAAAAGGCTATCAAAACACAAGGGAAGAAACCAAGTGAAGAAAGGAACAGAGAAGAACTACAAAACAACCATGAAACAATAACAAAATGGCAATAAGTACATACCTATCAATAATTACTTCGAATATAAATGGACTAACTAATAAAGAGACATGGGGTGACTGAATGGATAAACCAGTGAGGCACATCCATATGCTGCCTATAAGAGACTTGCTTCAGACATAAAGACACATGCAGGTTGAAAGTGAAGGGATGGAAAAATATTTATCATGCAAATGGACGTGAAAAGAAAGCAGGGTAGCGATACTTATATCAGACAATATAGACTATTTTTAAAAAATTTTTAATCAGACAATATAGACTTTAAAATAGAGTGTAACAAAAGACAAAGAAGGCAGTACAAAATGATAAAGGGAACCATCAAATAAGCAGATAAAACAATTGTATAAAGTTACGTACCCAACATAGGAGCATCTAAATACATAAAACAACTATTAGTAAACATAAAGGAAGAAATTGATAGTAACACAATAATAGTAGGGGGCATAATATTCCACTTACATCAATGGGTACATCATCTAGACAGAAAATCAACAAGGAAACAACGGCTTTGAATGACCCATTAGACCAGATGGATCGAAGAGATATATTCACAACATTCCACCCCAAAACAGCAGAATATACATTCTTTTCAGATGGACATGGAATATTCCCCAGAATAGGTGATATGTTAGGCTACAAAACAAGTCTCAACAAATTAAATAAGATTGAAGAAACCCAATGCTTCTTTTCAGACACAATGCTATGAAACGCTATGAAATCAACAATAAGAAAAAAATCTGGAAAGAACACAAATACATGGAGGTTAAATACCATGCTACTAAACAATGAATGGGTCAACCAAGAAGTCAAAGAGGAAATGAAAAGCTACATGGCGGCAAATGAAAATGAAAACACAACAGTTCAAAATCCTTTGGATGTGGCCAGAGCTCTTCTAAGAAGGAAGTTTATAGCAATACAGGCCTACTTCAAGAAGCAAGAAAAATCTCAAATAAACAATCTACTTGTACACCTAAAGGAGCTAGAAAAAGAAGAACAAACAAAATCTAAAACCAGTAGGAGGGATAGGGATAAAATTTTGAGATTTTTTTAGGCTATATAGGGTTGTTAAATAAATTTGGGGGAATACTTGAGAATAATATTGCAAATAGATAGATTATTACCAGAATATTAAGCTTATGTTAAATTTTCTTTATAAGAAATAAGAGATAAAGTAAGTAACACTGTAGTAGTTTAAGAATATGTCCTCACATTTTTTACATCCTTCCCTTTAAAAGGTGCAGCCGAATTTCCCTGCCCCGGAGTGTATGTCAGACTTAGTGACTGGTTTCTTACAACTGGAGTGTGGTGGAAGGGACAGTGTATGACTTCGGAGTCTAGGTCATAAAAGACATTGCGGATATGACTTTTCTCTTTCTTTGGTCATTCACTCTGGGGAAGCCAGCCACCTGCTCTATCATGAGGACACTTAAGAAACCTGTGGATAGAGTCACATGAGGAGGAGCTAAAGCTTCCTACCAAAAGCCAGCAACAACTTGGCAGCCATGTAAGTGAGCCACCTTGGAAATTGAACCTCCAGCCCAGTCAAGCCTTCAGATGTCAGTTCCCCTGTTAGTTCTGACCTCATTAGAGACCCCAAGCCTCAGCTTAGCTAGTCTGTTCCCACAGTTCCTGAGCCACAGATACTGTGAGGATAATAAACATTTATTGTGTTAAGTTACTATGTTTTGGGCTGATTTGTCACGTTGCAATAAATAATTCTACACAAATTGAGGTTTATTAAATTAGGAATTGAAGAAGAGAAATAAAAATCAAATTCTAGAACCCAGACAGCAAATTCTAAAAGTTTATGATACTAGTTATTTTTTTTTTTACATCATAATATAATTACTTCCTCATTTTTTTCTGGGCAAAATTGGTTATGGAAAAACCCAACTCAACTGTTAATGAAAGAGAAATATAATTTTCATTTAAAAAGGAAAGCACAGGGGTGCTTCGGTGGCTCACTCAGTTAAGTGTATGCCTTCAGCTCAGGTCATGATCTTGGGGTCCTGGGATTGGCCCTGCGGGGTACTCCTCTGCCCCTCCCCCCACTTGCATGCATGCTCTCTCTCTCACAAATGAATAAATAAAATCTTAAAAACATAAAAAGGAAAGCACAATTTTATTATAGGTTCTAGATGAAACTAGATTGTATGATCTTTTCTGACCTTCCCACAACTGTTTTGTTAGTTTATGCTATCCTTTTATGGGATTATTGAACTGCTAACTAAAAGGTACTTCAGAAGACAACTGCCATAAGATTTTTGACTTACTGTGAAATGGATAGAATTACTTGCCACTTGCACAATACACCTACTATGAAATACAATTGTTTGCATGCTGTGGATTTATATAAGTTTTCTCACAAATAACTGTAGAGGTATTGGTAGAAACTTGACCTCATAGTTAGACTCCTCCTAACCACCTGTTCCAAACTAAGAAAACTGCCTAGCAGATGTACTTGGTGCATAAAGGAATATCCGAATATGGGCAATTGCCAAGACTTGGTGATTTTCTAAAGGATTTGGGCAATGACCAGGTTTAGTTTTGAAATAAAGAACATGGATTGTTCTTTCTAAAGGGCCATTTTACAAGAGAGTGTTTTAAAGAATTTCTTTGATTTTAGATATGGTACATAACTACATACGTTGTTATTTGTTGTATTTTTAATAGACTATTAGGCACATATACTCTCTTACCCAGAAAAAATATAGAAGAGTTCTCTAAAGAGTGTTAGGCACATTTTATTTATTTTTATTTTTAATTTTTTAAAGATTTTATTTATTTATTTGATAGAGAGAGAGAGAGAGAGAGCAAGTGAGCACAAACAGGCGCAGCAGGAGAGCAAGAGGCAGACTGATCTCAGGACCCCGGGATCATGACTGGAGCCAAAGGCAGATGCTTAACCAGGTGAACCACCCAGGTGCCCCCTGGCACATTTTTAAAAAGACATTATAAGAAGAGTATGAAATAGGGGCGCCTGGTGGCTCAGTTGGTTAAGCATCCTATTCTTGATTTCAGCTTAGGTCATGATCTCAGAGTCATGGTCTTAGGGTCATGAGATTGAGTCCCACGTTGGGCAGGCTTCATGCTCAGTGGGGAGTCTGCTTGAGATTATCTCTTTCCCTCTCCCTCTGCCCCTCCCCATCATGCTCTCTTTCTCTTTAAAATAAATAAATATAATTTTTAAAAAAGAGTATGAAATAAAAAGAATAACTAGTTGAAATAGCTGCATTAAAAAAATCAAGCAACATTGCTTAATAATTGCAACATTTTTATTTGATCATTACTTCTTTAGTTAATTTAATGGTTTTATATAAATATATATATACATAGATATATCTTGTGGAAACAATATTAGACAAGTCAGATATGAAAGACCAGTAGTCATTCTAGAAACAGTAACATAAAGCAAAAGTGAAGCAAGTCTTGTTAATAGAACTAAAAAAAGCACAAGCATTTCTTAGGAGAAATGTTGAGAGTTTAGATATCAAGCTAGAAGAAAAGAAAAAGATAATGAGATATATTCGTGTGCAGTTGTTTTAAAGTATGGTTCCTCAGAGAAAAAGGCCAAATTTACTTGTGCCTAGATGGAAAAGTATGACTGAGTCCCGACAAAAATCAAATGTTTGTAAAGGCAATATCATGTAATGGTGAGGACTGTGGCCTCAAGAGCCACATTGCTGGGGTTTGAACCTCAGCTGTTATTTTTTAAGTCTCTACGCTTTAGTTTCCTGATCTACAAAACAAGAATAACAAGAATGTGATCTCATAGGATTTTTGAGACAATTAAGTGAGATAAAATATATAAAGATGTCAACAGAGTACCTGAGCACATAGTAAGTATTCTATAATGTGAACTACTATCATATTATTATTGTTAATATTAATACTACCTAATATTAATACAGGAGCTAAGATCTCAGGGAACAAAGTAGAATGACTTCTCTGAAGGAACCTACCCAGATCCAAAACCTATTGAGAGTTGTCCTCTCACCATGGGACACATGAAAGATTTACAGCTGGATTAAATCAGCTCTTGAGAATTGAAGGAGCTAAATATTGCAAAGAAAGGTCACGTAGGCCAAGGGCACCAGAGAGACCGCATGTTGAGACTGAGGAGAAAATGGAATTAGAAAGGAAAGAATATTGACCTTTCATGTTTTTTAACTTAAATTTGCAAAATGAAGGACTTTAATTTCTTTCTGGGAACTTAATAATGGGAGCAGGAGGTTCATTTTCAAAATTGGAGCTCTGGCAAGTATGTTAAGAGTAGTGGTTGAGCATGTTTTGAAATTGGAAATAGAAAAGAAAATACATTTTTGGCTTAGGGCATACCATATCTGCAGAGTTAAATAATTAATATCTCATTCTGACCAATTTCAGGAATCACTGGCTCTATTTGCTGAATCTCCAGTTCATTGGTCGAGGGAAACATAGCACAAAGGCTTTTGTAGATTTTTATCAAATGGTAGAAGCAAAAACACAGGAGAGAAACAGAAAAGTTCTCACTTTCCAATATTTTGTCCTCTTATTCCAATGGGAAAAAGCCTCTTTCTTGCATTTGAGGGAGAGTCGGAAGGGAAGAAACACTTCCAGACCTTCTCTCCAATTTATTCCGTATTCCTTCCTGTATCCGATTTTTAGGGCTGCTGTAACAAAGTATCTACACCGAGTGGCCTAAAACAACAAAGTTATTCCCTCACAGTTCTGGAGGCTAGAATTCTGAATCAAGGAGGTGGAAGGACCATGCTCCCCTCTGAAGGCTCCAGGGAAGAATCTTCCCTTGCCTCCTTAGCTTCTGGTGGCCACCCACACACCTTGGCATTCTTGGCTTATAGCTTGCACACCTCCCGTCTCTGCCTCCATCTTTACACAGCGTTCTGCCCTCCGGTGTTCATCTCTGCGACCAATTTCCCTCTTCTTATAAGAATACTAGTCATTGCGTTAGGGCCCACCCTAATCGAACACGACTTCATCTTAAATAGATTACATCTGCAAGGACCCTTTTGCTAAATAAGATCACATTCAAGGGAACTGGGGCGCTAGAACTTGAAGGTATCTCTTTGAGGAGACACAGTTCAACCACAACACTGCCTAAATGAGGAGATGGTAATTCTGATTACTTAGAACTTGACATTCACTGGTGCACATTTAATATCGGGCAGGTTCTTTTTGCCCTAAGGCTAGGGGTTGAAGATATACCATGCTCATCTATCTTCTGCATCCAGGCACAAGGGGCTCTACTGTGCTTCTTTTGGCTGAGTAGTATTTATACCTGGTGGACCACCCTACCGCAGTCAAAGAGGATTACTATGCTCTGACTCAGTTACGACTTTTCCTGCAACTGGGTGAACAATTCAGGCTGGGCATACACCGTAGAATCAGCTGCCTTCAACACAGAGGGAAAAGACTAGGAAATTTTACCTTACCTTCAAATCTGAACGACATTCTCTAATACAGTTTACCTGAAGTGCCAAATTTAGAGAGATGAAAGCAGGCTTGCCTAGTTTAATCATGTTGTACTTCATTCCCCATTTAGGTTGTGATCCTGTGTATGTTCCAGTACTCAGTATGTGTAATTCACTGAAGCTGGTTTCTATCTTATTTCTGTAGCATCTCTTCTCTCAAAACTCTAATATAACAGGATGGCCACCGAAAGTCTTTTTCATGATATATTTGCTCAGCCCTACCTACATGGATTTAAACTTCTAAAGAGGAAGGAAAAAAGTTAGGCTTGTATCCCAGGTGAGCAGAGAGCTTACTCGAGTAAGGAGAACAACATCAAATGCACACACATATACAATTAATTGGATGTAATGTATATTATGTAGGTCTAATGTATATAATATACATATTACATATATTTTACATGTACATTTTTATGTATATGTATATAACTAGGTAATATCAAGTAGTGATGAATGTTATGAAGAACAATAAAGCAGAGAAAGGTTAAGCTTAAAAAGTATTATTTAGGAAAAGTGATCAAGGAAGGACTTGTGGAGAAAATGACATTTGAACAGAGATCCAAATATAGTGAATTAGCCAGCCATGGTAAGATCTTGAGGAAGACCATAGCAAACAGAGAGAATAACAAGTGCAAATGGCTGCAAGTGGGAACATAGATGCCCTGTAGGAAGGTCTGAGTGACCTGAGGGCATGAACAAGAAGAGGGTTAAAAATGAGACCAGAGAGGGACCCAGGGTCTGGAGCACATAAGGCCTCTTACAACCTGACAGGGACTTTGTGTTCCATTCTAAGTGTGGTGGGAAGTTCCTGGCAGATTTTGAATGAAGAGGTGAAATTCTGTGATTGGGGTTTTGAAGGCTCACCCTGGCACAGTATGGAGAACAGAGTGTGGGGGGTAGGTAAGGGCAGAGGCAGGAAACCAAGTAGGTGGTGCTGCACTAGTCCACATGGAGAGAGATGATGGTGAGAAGTCAAATTCAAAAGATATTTTTTAAAATTTATTTTATTTATCTGTTAGAGAGAGAGAGCACAAACACAGGGAGCAGCAGGCAGAGGGAGAGGGAGAAGCAGGCTCCCTGCTCCGCGGGGAGCCTGACGCGGGGCTCGATCCCAAGACCCTGGGATCATGATCTGAGTGGAAGGCAGATGCTTAACTGACTGAGCCACCCAGGTGCCTGTCAGAGGATGTTTTAAACAGAGTAAAAACAGGCTTGCTGATGATCAGATGCTACATGACAGACAGAGATAAGTCTTGGTTGACTCCAAGTACTGGAGGTATCATTAAGTAAAAATCTTAGCTCATTATACTGGACTGAATAGTGTTCCCCCTCCATCCCCTGCCCCTTCGCCTTCATGTCTACCAGGAGCATCAGAATGTGACCTTCTTCGGAAATAGGGTCTTTGTAGATGCAATTGAATTACAATGAGGTCATGCTGGATTAGGATGAGCCCTAATCCAGTGATTGGTGTCCTTACAGGAGAGGGAATGTGTACACAGAGATGCACATGCAGGGGCAAGAATGCCATATGAAGATGGAGGCAGAGGTTGGAGAGAGCCAACTGTAAGTAAAGAAACAGCAAGGATTGCTGGCTACCACCGGAAGTTAAGAAGAGGCAAGGAAAGATTCTTCCCTAGAGCCATCAGAGAACACATGGCCCTGACAACATCTTCATTTTATATTTCTAGCCTCCAGAACTGAGAGAGAATAAATTTCTGTCATTTTAAGCCATTCAGTTTGTGGTAATTTGTGAGGGCAGCGCTAGGAAACTAATATACTAGTTAAGGTGAGTATTGGAATTTTGTTTTAATTTGCTTTCTTAGAGTGCTTAGAACACATTCCCATAAGTCTGTGGAGCAGCAGTTCCTCCTTTTAGTTTTCTTTTCATACTTTTAGCTTCTTATCAATTGGTGTCTTTGCGTTTTCTTATCGATTTGTATGAGTTTTTTTTTTTATAAGAACTATGTTAACTCAAGTTTACATTTCCTACAAGGTAGTAAGGTACAAGAAGTATAGTAGTCTCTTGCAAACTTTCAGACATTCTGTTCTTTATTTAAGCATGGATTTTTCAAAAGAAAAGACATGGATATTTTGAAAAAGAATTTTAAAGAAAATTTCTCCAAAACCAGAATGACTTATTTTACCTGCATATTATAATATTGAATATGTGATTGCAAAAGCATTGCTTTCAGTAAAACAAACAAAAACAAACAAAAAATATTACTGTGGAATATGTATTCTTTCACACAGTGTTTTTGCCTATGAACCTGACTTTTTCATAGAAAAAGCCAGGCTTTTCTGGTGTTTCCATTCTGTATATACAGAGGAGTCAGAGAAGAAGAGGGGCTTCAAAATTATCGGCTTAGCATAAGAACTGAATTTAAACTGATAGAATTTTTAGAATTCTGGAATTATAAAGTTAATAAACTACACATTTTTAAATGTATAGTACATTGTATGGATGTTGAAGCTATGTAATTTCTTTGAAAAGTTGATATACATTTAAGTGTGCAGATTATGTTTATAGCTTTCTGACTACCTGCATTAAGCTACAACTGATTCCAAGTATTTATTCATTCATTGAGTTGAAGTTTTTTTAAGATTTTATTTAATTATTTGAGAGAGAGAGTGAGAGAGTGCATGCACAAGTTGGGGGGGAGGGGCAGAGGCAGAGGCAGAAGCCGACTCCCTGCTGAGCAGGGAGCCCAACACAGGGCTTGATCCCAGGACCCCGAGATCATGACTTGAGCTGAAGGCGACACTTACAGACTGAGCCACCCAGGTGCCCCAAGTTAAACTTTTAAAAACATCTTTGTGAATATCTTTGAGTCATTTCTGCATGTATATACTGTCTTCCCAAATTAAGTAAAAGTTTCCCCATCAAATATGAAACCCAAAGTCATGGGCCACACTTGCCTACTTCTTTTGTATAGGAAATATTCAATTTATAGATGGCTTACAACTGGATTACAATTTATAGTGTTGGAACTGTTTCCTTGTAAAATGAAACCATTGAAAAACTATCCAAAACATAAAGATAATGCAAAAATGTCACTGAGGGTGGTTTCAATGTCATATGCATTGTCTAATCAATCAGCCTGCTTAAAGGCATTTAGAGATTGCAGCTTTTGTTTAACTTAGTCAATAACTTAGTGTTAATTGGGCACAGGCTATGCAAAGGTAGATGCTACTTTGACAAAGATTGTTAAATTGCAAATTATTTTTCTCTGGTAGAGAAGCAAACAATGTTTTTCTAGTAAGAAAGATAACCCCAAATGTTATGGTTTATTGCCCTGAAGGAAATTAATTAGTGTCTTAGTCTGTTTGGGCTGCTATAACAAAATATCACAGACTTGGTAGTTAATAAATGACAGAATTTATTTCTCACAGTTTAGAAGCTGAAAGTCTGAGATCAGGGTGCCAGCATAGGTGGGTGAGGGCTCCCCTCCAGGTCACATGGCAGAAGAGACTAAGGCTTTCTTTTGGAGTCTCTTTTATAAAACACTAATCCCAGGGGCACCTGAGTGGTTCAGTAGGTTAAGCATCTGCCTTCGACTCAGGTCATGATCCCATGGTCCACGGATGGAGCCCCATATCAGGCTCCCTGCTCAGTGGGGTGTCTGCTTCTCTCTCTGTCCCTCTGGCCTCCCCCGCTGCTTGTGTTCTTTCTCTCTCTCTCTCAAATGAATAATAATAAAAAAAACCCCCAATACACTAATGCTATACATGCGGGATCCACCTCATGGACTTAAGGACCTCTAAGGATTTCAATATATGAATTTTGGAGGAATTTTGGAATGCTACGAACATTCAGATCAAAGCAATCAGTATTATAAAATATAACTTAGCAAACTTTTCTTCGGTGTTCTTTTTTCCATTTACTGTATATACTGGTCTCTCCTTTTCTTTTTGCAACAAGGTTCATCATTCTGCTTGTTCCCTGATTAAGCAGTTAAATGTCCTTGAATATGCTTATTTTATGAGTCTTGTTTTTAACTCTTTAAATACTTTGACCTAACGAGAACCTAGAAATAATATACATGTGGTTAAGCCCTAATGACACCCCACATAAATTCAGCCCATAAGGTACCTAGTATAATATACAATTAACTTTTAGAAAATTAGAGTGTTATAATGAGAGCAATTTTAAAATAACATTAAGAAATTTTATCTTATTTGACTTTTTTTTTTAATTTTATTTATTTTTTTAATGATTTTATTTATTTGAGAGAGAGAATGAGATAGAGAGAGAGCATGAGAGGGGGGAGGGTCAGAGGGAGAAGCAGACTCCCTGCTGAGCAGGGAGCCCGATGTGGGACTCGATCCCAGGACTCCAGGATCATGGCCTGAGCCGAAGGCAGTCGCTTAACCAACTGAGCCACCCAGGCGCCCTCTTATTTGACTTTTTGATGACAAGTAGGTTTGATTAGAGGATGAGAAGAAAGCAGGTAGTAAAGGAGAGGCATTTATAGTTCTTTATTCTGATAGGATGTTTGACATGTACTCAATACTTTTAGACATTTCATCCTATTGGCTATTATCCATACAAATCTCAGAGCTACTGGTGTTTGTTTCCTTGATGTGAGTGTATTCCAAGCATGACTCTTAACATTTTTCAGTCATGATGTCCTTGCATACAAATATTAACTCCATAGTAAGAGGCAGCTACTCTTATTAACATGCCTGCCTCACAAATAGGAAACCAAGGTATGAAAAGTTAAGTAATACTCACAGCTGTCAAACTAGTAGTGGGAGAGGCAGACATTTGAACTCAGGCAGGTTCAAGTCAGAAGATGAACCATGAGAGACTATGGACTCTGAAAAACAAACTGAGGGTTCTAGAGGGGAGGGGGGTGGGGGGATGGGTTAGCCTGGTGATGGGTATTAAAGAGGGCACATTCTGCATGGAGCACTGGGTGTTATACGCAAACAGTGAATCATGGAACACTATATCAAAAACTAATGATGTAATGTATGGTGATTAACATAACATAAAAAAAAAAAAAGAATTCATCTGCTTAATCTCACTCAAGCAATTTGCCTTTGCAAATACGGCTCACTCAACCTTGGCTGCCAGGAGGGAAAACTGAGGTCCAGGAATGCTCAAGCAATTTGCCCAAAGTTAACTACCTAATTGATAGTGATTGGATTATTTTGCTAGTCCATAATAAAAAAGACAAGGAAAAGAGAAAGGCTAAGATCTAGAGAGGGAATGAGATGTGATAATTGAGCAAAACCTCTACAAGAGGAAATACAAGAGAGAGGAATTTGTTAACCAAGGTGAGTTTGCTTATTGAAAAGTTGCCTCAGGTAGAATTGTCTAAATCGTGCATAAAGGGAGAGGAAACGATTGAATAGAGCTGAAGGGAAAAGCTGAGGGGAAAGAATAATATTGTGAAAGTCCCTTTCTGTAAGAGTTCTCTGGGGTGGATGGATATTGTGTGAAAATCTTAACCCAGCACGAGTTATTGTCCAGAGAAGTTGTAGAGCAAAGACTAGAGAAAACTCAGCAGTGCGTAGTAAAATTTGGAAAACTGGTCTTCAGATCTTTGGATGTGTCTACACAGTCATTTAGATGTTTCCACAGCTATATTGCTATATAAAAACACATGTTCTACCAGGCTTTTGTGTGTCCCATATTTGCACCCCAGTGACTTGAAGGTTTTATGTAACAATTTTATGTCTACATGCAAATACGTAAATGCCAACATTTTAAATAATTCGATAAAGTTTTTGTAGCCACTCAGAAAAAAAAGCACATTTTCATGAATACCGTTACTCGTGATAAAACCCTAAGTTCATAATAAAATAGCTACCAATGCAAATTGGTAGCTAAAAAAGTAGAGAGATTTCCGACTCAAGAAGAAGACTCTGGTCTTAACAATTACAGTTTGTTTACATCTACTTTTCCTGATGGATGCATTAAAAGAAATTAGCTTGTTGAATATCCTTATTCTCAGGAAAAGCATGCTGAAGTATCTAGGAATGAATTGTCATGATATTTTCCATTTATTCTCAAAAGAGGAAACGACTGAGGGTAAAAGCTGAGGGGAAAGAATAAAATTGTGAAAGTCCCTTTCTGAAAGAGTTCTCTGGGGTGGATGGATATTGTGTGACAATCTTAACCCAGCACAAGTGAGTGTCTGCATGTGTGTGAATAGACTGAGAGAAAATGTGGCAAAATGTTGGATGTCCAATTAGTGGCTCTAGGTGAAGGGCATATAGGCACTTATTGTACTATTCTTCAACTTTAATGTAAGCTTCAGTGTTTTTATACAAGTAGAAAAATAAAAAAACAGCATATTGAGTAGAAAATACTTTAGGTTCAGTTGAATTACTATGCTGTACCCTGAAACTAATGGAACATTGTGTGTCAACAATATTCAAATAAAAACTTTTTTAAAAAAGAAAATACTTAAGATTCTGGCTTATGCTGTCTATCCAGAATTGTAGTATCAAATGTTACTATTTATGTCAATTATTATTCCAAATTTGTCTTATTTTTAAACATTTTCTCATTTTGGAATATTCTTTATAATTCTGAGAATAGTAATTTTAAAGTTAACATTTATATGTTAGGAATTTTTCATTTATTATCATTAATCCTCACAACAATCTCGGGAGGTAAATGCTATTGTCTCCATTTTTCAGATAAGAGAAGAGAGGATCAGACACATTAAGTTTTTTGCCCTTGGTCACATGCAACTATAAATGTTGGAGCTTTGATTTGTGCTAGTGTGTCAGAATCCAAACTCTGTGCTTTTTTTTTCCTCTTTTTTTCTTTTTCTTTTTTTTTTTTAATATCACTTGCTTCTCATGCAAAGAGATTCAGTTTAGATGGGTGAGCCATTTTCCTTTGGAGGAGAGCCCTTTCCACTATGGGAATGATACAAAATTTCTGGACAAGAGAGACTCCACTTTAAAGTTTCATTTTCCTAATGAATTCTTGAACTGGGTGCAAAAACCTTTTGAACTGGGTCAGAGATGCTAATTGTTTTATAAACACTTGCTTGTAAAATCAATAGGACCACTGGCGTCCAGACCATAAAACTGTCAGTGGGGTTTTTCTGAAGACAGAGTGGTTAACTAATGCACAACAGGAATAGTTTTGTTTCATAACACCAATAAATTCATCGATCAAAGTGTAGAAAACAAAAGTGGCTCATCATGTTAGTACCAGTTGACAATTTTTTATTTCCTTTTCCTCCTTTTTTAAGTCAAGCGTTTGCTCTCTTCCTTCCTCTCTCTCTTATAAAAACCGCTTGCTTTCCCCTCGCGGGCAGGAAACTTTTTCTGATTGTTGCCAGAATCTGTGCTCCCCAAATTGCAGTTCTGAGAACCCCGCAGTGAAGGCCTTTGTTTCTATTTCAGTTTCACTTCCTCTTCTCAGTTGACAATGTCAATTAAAACCTATCACAATTGATACTCCTGCAAAATAAGTAGAATAAACTAGTTCTGCTGCTTTTATCTGTATCTCAAAGTTATAAAAACAAAGCTATCAAAATCTGAATGCCTCTCTAAAAACTTAAGGCAGGTTCATTGCTTTATTTGATTGGCTTATCCATAAGCAAGAGATAATCTATCAGTTGCACATTGGATAGTACTATTTCAAAACTTATTGGCATTTGTTCCTTCAAGTTCCTGAAATTTTTCTATTTTGAAACATTGTATTCTTATGATTAAGTGGCACTTCTTCCCATAAGGCCAAACATCAGTCATTCACTCAACAAATATTTTTTAAGCACTTCATAAGTTCTTAGCATAGCAGGTATGCATTTTACTGACAATCCTATTGCAATCTTAACTACATTTGCTTCCGTTAAAAATAGTAACATTTCACATTTTTTTCCCTCATTATTTTAAATTTTTCTGGCATTAGCAAAACTCTTAAAGGACACTTATTTGGTGGACTACTTTTAATATAACCATCTAATTATAAACTATAAACTAAACAAGTAGGAATATTTATGTGTACAATTCAAAAAAATTTACACTAAAAGTTCTTGATAAAGTCACCAGGATATTTTAAAAGAAGGGATCTTCTTGACTTTGGGAAGATTTCAGTGTGAGAGGACAAATGAGATGAGTCCTTGAAATCACCTCCAACATGTATGCTTAGGTGACTAATGGTGAATATAGAGATCATTGCTTACTTTTTAGGTTCTTAGAGTAAAAGGGTATTTGCTTGAAATCTTATAATAAAGCCTGGGTTTTTAAAAGTAAAATTTTAAAGTAAAGAAACTTGTCTATAATGGATAATTTCCCCAAGTTCTACTTAATGAAATGAAATGCTGCCAAGATTCTCTTTAACAATAGCCCCAGGGATTGGTGAGCTCATTTCCCTGTAGATTTTTATCTCTTTAAACACACAGGCTCAATGACTGAGTATACTTCAACTTATGTTTGCATATCCTTATGTATTTTTCCCTTTTAAGGCTTGAATTGTAAACTCTGCTTTAGAAGTAATGAGAGTCATCCTCCCTTCTTCCCTCTGTAGGGGTGGAAAAGTTTTCCCTTCTTCCATTTTAGGTTCTTCTAAATAGTCTATAATTAAGTTGATTTAAGGCAGATTAATAGGAGAAAAAGAAATAGAATTTTAATAACATGTATACATTCTGTATACAGGGAGATACTCAGGAAAACTGAATAATTCCTTAGAATGGCCAAAGGCACCACCTTAAATACCATCTTCAGCTAAAGACAAAGAAGATGTAGGGGTTGGGAAGCCAGTATTGGGAGGTTTTCAGGAAACCACAGTAAACAAGAGTAAGATTGTTATACAGATTTAAGTTGTTCCTTCTCCATTGACAAATTTGAGATTGTGTCATTCCCCTCTTTCTGGTCCAACCCTTACAAATGGAGATTTCCTTTATAAATATAAGTGTCTCTGACAAGAAAGTAACTTCTACTCAGATTTCAGGCTTTAGTGTCTGCAGTTTCTTAAAATGAATTGGCTCACACCCAACTACAAACCCAAGGCACCTGCAGACTGGCCAAGTAGCAGCATAGGGACCAAACCCTGCCCAGGGCACTAAGAAAAGGACAAAATGGGCAATTGCAGCTGACTAGACTGAAGGCATAAACAGCTCATTCACAAACTCATTCAGTATATACAGCACACATAACAGATACCCCTGAAGTGTCTAGTGAACAAAAGACTCGTTCAGTATATACAATGCACATAACAGACACCCCTGAAGTGCCTACTACAGGGCACCACAGGACCTCTTCCTCATAAGGCCACTACTTTCAAAATCAAGAGAGATAGATGACTTTCTTAATACATAGAAACAAACACAGAGTGCTAGATAAAATGAGGAGACAGAGGAATATGTCCTAAATGAAAGAACAGGACAAAAACCACAGCAAAAGAGCTAAATGAAATGGAAATAAGCAATATGCCTAATAAATAATTCAAAGTAATGATCATAAAGATACTTACTGGACTTGAGAAAAGAGTGGAAGATCTCAGTGACATCTTTAACAAAGATATGGAAAACATAAAAAAAAAAAGAACCAATCAGAGATGAAGAACTCAATAACTGAAAGTAAAAATACACTAGAAGGAATCAATAGCAGATCAGAGGAAGCAGAAGAATGGATCAGTGACCAAGACAGAATTTAGGGAAAGCAACCAAGCTTAACAGCAAAAAGAAAAAAAAAATAATAAAAAAGGAAATTAAGTTAAGGGAACTCAGTAACATCATGAAGCATAATAACATTTGTGTTATAAGAATCTCAGAAGAAGGTGTGCCTGGGTGGCTCAGTCAATGAAGTGTCTGCCTTCGGCTCAAGTCATGATCCCAGGGTCCTTGTATCCAGGCCCACAACAGGCTCCCTGCTCAGCAGAGATCCTGCTTCTCTCTCTGCCCCTCTTTGTGTTTTCTCTGTCTCTCTCTCAAATAAATAAATAAATAAAGTCTTTAAAAAAAGAATCTCAGAAGAAGAGAGAGAAAAAGGGGCAGAAAACTTATTTGAATAAATAATAGCTGACAACTTCCAAAATCTGGGGAAGGAAACAGAAATCCAGATGCAGGATACACAGAGCACCCCCAACAAAATCAACCCAAGGAGGTCCACACCAAGACACATAATCATTAAAATGGCAAAAAGTAGTAATAAAGACAGAATTTTTAAAGCAGCAAGAGAAAAACAAAAACAAAAAGCAGTTGCATACCAGGGAAACCCCAGAAGGGTATCAACTGATTTTTAAGCAGAAACTTTACAGGCCAGAAGAGAGTGGCATGATATATTCAAAGTGCTGAAGGAAAAAAGCCTGCAACCAAGAATATTTTATCCAGCAAGGCTATCATTCAGAATAGAAGGAGATAAAGAGTTTCCCAGACAAACAAAAGTTAAGGAAGTTCATCACCACTAAACCATACATACAAGAAACATTAAAGGGAATTCTTAAGTGGAAATGAAAGGCCATAAACAGGAGTAAGAACATTAGGAAAGGACAAAATTTTACAGGTAAATGGAAATGTATTGAAAGTAGGTTAATCACTGATAAAACCAGTATGGAGGTTAAAGCACAAAAGCAGTCAAAATCAATTATATGTATAAAAAGCAGTCAAGGGATTCACAAAATAAAAGGATGTAAAATATGACATCATTTACATAAAATGTGAGGTGGGAATATAAAAATCGTGTCCTTTTAGAATGGGTGCAAACTTAAGCAACCATCAACTTAATATAGACTGCTATGTGCATAAGATGTTACATATAAACCTAATGGTAACCACAGATCGAAAACCTGTAACAGACAAAAAAATAAAGAGAAAGGAATCCAAGCATACCACTAAAGAAAACCAGCAAATTGTCAGAGACAAGAGCAAGAGAAGAAAGGAACAGAGAACTACAAAAACAACCATAAAACAAGTAACAAAATGGCAATAAGTACATACCTATCAATAATTACTTTAAACATAAATGGAATAAATACTCCAAACAAAAGGCATAGAATAACTGAATGGATTAAAAAAAAGCAAGACCCATCTATATGCTGCCTACCAGAGACTCATTTCAGACCTAAACACACGGGCAGATTGAAAGTAAAAAGATAGAAAAACATTTACCATGCAAATGGAAACATAAAGAAAGCTCAGGTAGTAATATTATATCAGATAAATAGACTTTAAAACAAGGAGTGTAACAAAAGACAAAGAAAGACACTACATCATGATAAAGAGAACAATCCAACAAAAGGTTATAAGAATTATAAATATTTATGCACCCAACATGTGAGCACCTAACTACATAAAATAACTAATAACAGACATAAAGGAAGAAATTGACATTAATATGATAATAATAATAAGGGACTTTAACATCCCACTTACATCAATGGGTAGATTACCCAGACAGAAAATCAACAAGGAAGCAGTGGCTTTGAATAACACATTGGACCAGATAGACTTAACAGATATGTTCAGAACATTCCATCTAAGAACAGCAGAATACACATTCTTTTAAAGTGCACATGGAAAATTCTCCAGAATAGATCACATTAGACCAAAAACAAGTCTCAATAAGTTCAAAAAAGACTGAAATCACATCTTGCATGTTCTCTGACTACAACAGTATGACCCCAAATATCAATCAATCACAAGAAAAAACCTGGAAAGAACACAAATACATGGAGGTTAAATACCATGCTACCAATGAATGAATAGGTACAAAAAAATCCAAGAGGAAATAAAAAATACATGAAATGTCTTTCCATTTGTTTGTGTCATCTTCAATTTCTTTCATCAGTATTTTATAGCTTTCAGAGTATAGGTTTACATCTTCCTTGGTTAAATTTATTCTAAGATACTTTATTATTTTTCGTGCAATTATAAATAGGACTGTTTTCTTAATTTCCATTTCTGCTAATTTCTTATTAGTGTATAGTAATGCAACAGATTTCTATATATTAATTTTGTATTCCATAACTATACTGAATTCATTTATCAGTTCTAGTAGTTTTTTGGTGAAGTCTTTAGGGTTTTCTATATATAGTATCATTTTATCTGCAAACAGTGACAGTGTTACTGCTTTCTTTTTAATTTGGATGACTTTTATTTCTTTTCTTGTCCGATTGCTGTGGCTAGGACTTCCATTACTATGTTGAATAAAAATGTTGGAAGTGGAATTCTTTGTCTTGTTCTTGATATTAGAACAAAAGCTATCAGTTTTTAACCATTGATTATGATGTTACCTGTGGGTTTTTCTTATATGACCTTTATTATATTGACATATAAGATTACTAAGAGAGTAACAGGATCTCTGAGTTTATAACTGCAATGGAGGCAATATATAACTGATAGACTGATAATTTATTTTTATTTTTTTATTTTTAAAAAATATTTATTTATTTGGGGGAGAGAGAGAGAGAGAGAGCACAAGTGCAAGTGGAAGAATAGGCAGAGGGGGAGAATCTCAAGCAGACTCCCTGCTGAGCATGGAGCCTGACACAGGGCTCAATCTCACGATCCATGAGATCATGACCTGAGCCAAAATTACGAGTTGGATGCTTAACCAAATGAGCCATCCAGGCAACCCGATAGACTGATAATTTAAATATAATCTATAGATATCTTCTCAGAATTTAATGGAAAGTCCTAATGACATCAAAATGATGACTGAAAGGATAAAAGATTAGAGGATAGATTGAGAACATTATGTACACACTCACGCATGGAGACAAATAAAAATGAAAAACAATCCAAAATCTTTGGGCTGAGGCAAAACTGTTATGAGAGGGGTGATTATAGCAATACAGGTCTACCTCAAGAAGTAAGAAAAACTCAAACATCCTAACCTTACATGAAAAAGAAATATTATTTCTGACTGGGTGGAGTGCTCTCAAATCTGAGAGAGAGCCTGTGGGCCACAGAATACTCTTTAATAAATCCTGTTTCTGCTTAAACTGGCAAAGCAATCTTGAAAAAGAAGAACAAAGCTTGAGATGTCATTGGCAGTTCAGATAAGAATAGCAAATCAGTTGTGTCCAAGTAAAGAGCCCTCACTGATGCAGTGAGATTTACATTAAAACCTAGAAGCCACTTAGAACATCTATAATTCCTGTTACTAAGGTGATTCATAAGAATTCTGTGCTGTGTGGTTAATGCTATTCACCAAAATGTAGAACTTCCATCTTCAATAAACATAACAGGATTGTACTTTTCTTGCCAGGAGTTTTTGACTGGAAAACAGTATGGAGGTTTGTCAAAGAATGAAAAGTGGAATTACCATATGATCCAGGAATCCCACTACTAGGTATTCAACCAAAGGAAAAAACCCCACTAATTTAAAAAGGCACATGCACCCCTACATTTATTGCAACGTTATTTATGATAGTCAAGATGTGGATGCAACCTGTGTCCATTGATAGATGAATGGGTAAAGAAGATGTTTTATATATACAGACAGATGTTTTATACACACACCACATACACAATGGAATGTCATTCAGCCATAAAAAGAATGAAGTCTTGCTATTTGCAATAACATGGATGGAGCTAGAGCGTATAATTCTAAGTGAAATAAGTCAATCAGAGAAAGACAAATAGCATATAATTTCAGTCATATGTGGAATTTAAGAAACAAAACAAATGAATAAGCAAAAGAGACAAAAAAAAAAAACCCACTCTTAAGTACAGAGAACAAACTGGTCAGTGCCATAGCGGAGGTTGGTGAAGAGTTGGGTGAAAAGATAAAAGGGGATTAAGAGTATATTTATCTTGATGAGCACTGAGAAATGTATCAGATTGTTGAGTCATTACACTGTATACCTGAAACTAATATAAAACTGTAGGTTATTTATACTTTAAAACATTTTTAAATAGGGGCACCTGACTAGCTCAGTTGGAAGAGCAGTCAACTCTTGATCTTGGGGTCGTGGGTTCTAGCCCCATGTGGAGTGTAGAGATTACTTAAATAAATAAACTTTAAAAAAATTTAAATGTTAAAAAAAAAGTCAGCCTAAAATAATCCTTATACCAAAGAGACATATTTTGGGATGGAAAATTCTCCTCACCTATATTATCATTCCATACAACCCAGGAGCATCTCAGAGAGTGACATTCTTAGAGGATGAACCTATGAAGGGAAATTTGAAGGCATATATTCACTATAGGAAAAGGCAGCATGATGACAGATTTTGCTTCCAAGGCTACATTGGCTTTGTTAACAATAAGAAGAGCCTCATAAACCCAGCTATAACTGAGAAATAGGATATTCTCTTGAGGTGTGTCCTTGCCTACCTTTCCATGCCCTTTCTTCATACTGTAGGAAGATAACCTCCAGATGGGACTGAAAATCTGCCACAGATTCATCTTTATTCTGCTTGAAGATTTGGATAACAGACCAATCAGTGTGGTTCAGAAAGATTCTGGGAATAGCTTTAAAGATCAGTTGTTTTTTTGTGACCTTTTTCTGTTTCATAAGGGGACCATGTTGGAGATTGAGGATCTCAAATATTACTCTTAGACTTATGCCATTCTGCTTCCCACATCTGTTTTTGGGCTTCAAGATCTGCCAGCTCAGGGTCATAGGCCACAGTGAAGACTCTAAGTTGTTCAGATAACTTTTAGGAATCTTCCCTGGGTTGAGGTAACTATGGCCCTTAGTTTAGTTTTTGACCAAGAAGTGAAAGATACCTGAAGGGCATCACCTGCAGCCTTGGGTGATCTTATTTTAAAAAGCAACTATTTGATAGTCCCTTCAGAGTGGAAAGGTAATTAAGACAGAGTAGTAGTACTCAGATAAAGAAGGTAGTACTCAGATAAAGAAGGATAAAGGGAAACAGTAGGAGTCACCACAGACTTAGAGTCTTTTGTTTAGGGTACCTCTTGTATCTTTATTTTTTCATTAGCCTTTTACAATGAATCTTTCAATAAGCTATTTTAGAATCTTGAAGAGTTTTGGATGCTTCTGTATGCCAATTAAAATAGGCATCTTGTTCTCTTTGTTTAAGAGCCCTTGCTTTCAAGTGCACTTCTTTAGTGCATTGACTAAATCCTTTGGAACTTGAGGATCCTATTTCTTTAGTTAAATCTTGTGTGTCATAATCAAATTAATATCTAGGAGGGCTCTGGGTTGGTGGTGTTTTATAGTGTACCTTATTGCATGGAAATTTTCTCGAGGTTTGCCTGTGATTTAGTGTCAATCTAACCTGTTGTGTGACCAACTTATCCTATGATGGGAATCTTAGATTTATGTGATGAGTGCCTTAACAGGTTCCAAGATCTTGACCCATGCCCACTAATTTTGCAGTCTGGTTACCAGGATTCTCATTAATGATAAATCTATTATTCCTTTACCTAATGTGCACATAGCAGAATGCAACAGTAACCAAGGAAATGGTACTGTGGACACCAGCAGTAACCAAAGAAATGATACTGTGGATTTGCCAAGGGCTAGGGACTGGATTTGCAAGTGGAACCATCTGCCAGCTCAAGCTGACCTGCTAAGCCCTGGACGGCTAAGGACTGGTGCTCTATTATCCTCTCAGTGGTGTAGATTGACCTGTTAACCTTGGACTGAAAATCCGATAAAAGCAACAAGTTCAGATGCAAAAAAAAAAAAAAAAAAAAAAAATAAGGAGTTCAGATCCAAGAGGAATTTACCTATGGCTCTCTGATATGGTGAGAAAGAGAGAATGCAAAGGGTTCAGTGGGTATTAATGCCTATGTTCCTTATTATCTCTGAAACTTTGAATCCCACTGCTACCATCAAAACAATTAAGAAAATAAAATTCAAGTGTAAGTTTCAAAGACCTTATTGGCTTTATTAAGTGATTCCTGAATCAGGCAGCATCCAGCCTAACAGATAGAAAGGAGCTCTGAAGAGCTATACAAGGTAAGAGATTTTATAGGCAGAAGGAAGGAGGAACAAGGAAGTAGTACTAAAGGCAAAAAAAGCAAATTATTTAAAGGTTATTTTCCTGATAGAAGAATAGGCCTCAAAGAGACTCTACGGTAAAGTATCATTTAGCGGCCAGAGTGCTCTATGAGGCCTTTGAATGGAGTCAGGAGAGGTAGTTGAATACAGAAATAAGGCCTAGTCTCAGCTCAGCTATTATCAGCAAGGTGTTCTTGGGAAAGTCACCTTACTTCTCTGGATATCAATTCCCTGTTTTAAGATTTTACTTATTTATTTTATTTTAGAGAGAGAGAGAGAGGAAGGGCAAGCAGGGGGAGGGGCAGAGGGTGAGGGAATCTCAAGCCGACACCATGCTAAACATGGAGCCTAACACATGGCTTGATCTCATGTCCCTGAGATCATGACCAGAGCCGAAACTAAGAGTCAGACACTTAACTGACTGAGCCACCCAGGCGCCCCGTAAGTTCTCTGATTTTTAATACGGAGATTGGATTAGAATGACTTCTAAGTCCTGTATAGTCCTGATGTTCCATCAAGTTTGTCTTCTCCCTTTCTAACATTTAGTGATCTGGTAAAGAAGTCTACATCTGTCCTGTATATAATCTGTTGTTATATTATGAACTTTGATTTTGTCTTCTTTCATTTTTTCAGACTAACAAATCATAGGTATTTTCACATATAGAAGCTATTTTACCTCTTATAGTATGCTAGTTACGTTATTCTCTCACCTTCTCCAAATTTGTTAAGTCATCTTTAAAATTTCTTGACCCAAAACTTCTTTTCACTGCCTTAGAGATAAGATGCATAGTGAAGAAACTAAAGGCAAACTTCCTGTTTCACAATTTGCTTCCTTTCTAAAAATGACTGGCATTATGTTGATTCTTTTAACCAAATAGCACCTTAGACTGATATTTTCAAGGCCTAATGATGTTCCTGTCTTTACTAAGAGATGAGTCATAGTCATTGTCCTATTAATAGAATATGGTTTATTTTTACCTCAGTAGGTTATGTTGCTTTTGTCCCTACTGAATCTTATCTGATTCTTTAATGCCTGACTGTAATGCACCATCCATAGATACTGTCCTTACTACCTCTTAGGTACTGCCATACTCTCAAGTAGAAAACAGAAGGAACAGAACTCCTTCCTCAAACTAAATGGTGCTTTTTCATTTTTCTTCCTACTTCATGCTTAGGAACATAAATTTCAGCAGCGTCTCTAGAGAGCCTCAGCCATTAACAAGATTATATCCCCCAGTGTAAGCTCTAGGGCTTAAACAGTGATGTATGCAAGATTAGTAAATGGTGCCTGCATTTCTGGAACTAGACTGGGGATTTTATATTGTTGGCTTTGACACTGCAATGCAAAACTCATGAATCATAGATGATCCCTGTCCCTGTCCTGAATGCTCTCCTGCCACAGAGGTAAAACATATCTACACTAGAGAGTGGGAGGGATATCTGTAGCCAATGTGATTTCCCCTCTATGAGGTCAGTCTTAATATTCCCCTGATGGGTTTTCTACGGTTACTGAAGCATTGTCATCATACCCTTTGTCACTGTTTCCTCTATTCCTCTTTCAACATCCTTTTGTAATGTCAGTAGAAAAATAAGATTTAAATCTGTAATCTGCATTATATCCTTAAGTATGTTTTTAAAAAAGTACGGGGACAAGAATCCAGAGATGGGTGTGAAAGAAGAAATTCTCAAATCAATTGGCCCATTTTTAGCAAAAATAATTCGGCAGAGCACCTACATTGATCATGAGGCTTTCACCAATTTAGTAAATATTTAATGAGTCCTTAATAGGTTCTAAACAAGTTTCTATTTGAGCAGGCCAAAATAGTAACTCTTCTTTTTGGGGCTTACAAATTAGCCAAAAGGACAAATGTTAAATAAATAAATATAATTATATATAAAAAGAAAGTCAATTTTAAGAATTGAAGATATAGAGAAATTGAGGCAAGCAATAACAATAGAAAACTCATATTACCAATCATTTTGTATATATTAACTTTTTTTTTCTTAGAGAGGGAGAGAGAAGGAGAGAGAAAGAGATCGAGAGTAGAAGGAGAGGGAGAGAGAGAATCTTAAGCAGGCTCCACACTCAGGGTGAAGCCCATCATGGGGCTCGATCTCACAACCCTGAGATCATGACCTGAGCCAAAATCAAGAGTCAGTTGCTTAGCTGACAGAACCACCCAGGCACCTATATATATATATATATATATATATATATATATATATATATATTAAATTTTAATCTTCATAACAACCCCATATGATTTGGCTAGGATTGTCATAGCAAAATACCATAGCCTGCATGGTTTAAACCACAGATATTTATTTTCTCATTTTAATTTAATTACCTCTTTAAAGATCCTATCTCTGAATGCAGTTACATTCTGTGGTACTGATGGTTAGGGCTCTAACATATGAATTTGGCAGCAGAAAACAATTCAGCCTATAATAAGTCCTGTGAGGTAGGTCCAGTACAGATGAGACTCCAAAAGGGAAAGTAACTTGCCTAGGATTTGAGCTCTAAGATCTATGCATTTAATCACCATGGTCATTTTTAAGAAAACAATTAGCTGAGGAATTTGGGAGATAAGTTATTAGAAATCAGCAAAACTGAGATATATCATACAGCCAAAAGCATGTATGGTATGGATTCAGATGGTCTGAACTGAAGTCCCTACTTTCCTACTGGTAAATTGTATAAGGTTAAGACCACACTGAGAATTTTTTAGCTCTTTCCCTCTCCCAAACCCCAATGCACTCTGCAATTTTCTATTCTATTTTGCTTCTTAAAACTCCTGGTGATAATCTGTTAAATTGATTTCTTGACACACTAATGCGTTGTGGGCCGCATTTGAAAAACACTGCATTATGTAGCTTTTGTGGCCAAATGTGAATTCTGCTCAATAGTGATGTGAAGCTCAGAGTTTTGGTGTTCTACAGTCTTCAATTACCTAAAGAACTCCTACGAAGGAAGTTTCATTCTCTTAATGAAAATAACACACACAATATAACATTTTATTTTTCCTCTGCTGAGTGCTGCTCACCTGTCCTGTCCTCCAGTGTCTTGACTGATAAAGTGGACACACAGGAATTAAGAGCAAAGTGATTGGATGTCAGCTTTTTCATGACAGTCTCCTGAACATGGGTGAATGCTGCTGGGTTCTTACCTCCCATCATGGTTTGACCTTAACTTTCTTGGCAGAGGATGAAAACTGGAAGAATTGCAGACTTCTCAGATATCCACTGGTCCAAGTTTCTTTACTGGCCAAGTTAATGTATTAAAGGTCATTGCTCATAAGTTATCTTATTCCTTGGAGCTAATTCTTTCTTTTACTCTCTGCTCTTGGTTTTTGTGCCATGTATGTGCATATGCAGATGCAGACACACACACACACACACACACATACACACACACACACACACACACACCCTTGCAAGGCTACAAGTGTTTATCCATTTGCTGTTATGAAGTATAAGTGCCCCTTGCCATACCCTACATGAGAAGCTTATAATTGTCCCAGTTTTTGTCGGTAAGAAGCTGGTAGAAAATACTTACAGAATTTTTGCTTGAGTTAGGTAATTTGGGGAGGGTCTAAGGATACCATTAGCAAGTGAGGGTAATTCTATGATTAGATATCTCAATAGATGTTATCTAGAAGAAAAGGCTAAATCTAGGCTAAAGATGTAATTTGTAGGGGCGCCTGGGTGGCTCAGTCGGTTGAGTGGCTGCCTTCGGCTCAGGTCATGATCCCAGGACCCTGGGATTGAGTCCTGCATGGGGCTGCCTGCTCCGCGGGGAGCCTGCTTCTTCCCTGCCTGCCTCCTGCTTGTGCTCTCTGTCTCTGTCTCTCTCTTTCTCTCTTTGTCAAATAAATAAAATCTTAAAAAAAAGATATAATTTGTAAAGAAGCAGGAATCACTATAAGCCAGTGTCTTCCTCCGTTCAGGCTGCTGCAACAGAATACCATAACTTGGGTGGCTTAAACAATAGAAACTTACTTCTCACAGTTCTGGTGAATGGGAAGGCCAAGATTCAGTGTCTGGTGAAAGCCTGCTTCCTGGTTCTTAAGACAGCTGGGTCTCCTTACATGATGGAAGGGGCAAAGGAGCTCTCTAGGGTTGCTTTTATAAGAGCACTAATCTCATTCATGAGGGCTCCATCCTCATGATCTAATCACCTCCCAATTGCCCCCTCACTCCTAATACAATCACATTTGGGATTGGTTTTCAACGTTTGAATTGAAATAGACTACAGCAGAGGAGGGAATGTTTGGTCATTTTCGTGAGTTGGACAAATTTCATGTTTTTGTATATGTTCACGCATGATTGCAGAGTGCTCTAGTTTTTGCCTTTACCTATCACACAGAGTGGCCTTGTCTGATGTTAATGTTCTATGACATTCTAGGCTCAATAGAACAGCAAATCCTAGCTGTGAGAGCCAGGTCAACTTTAAACAACTTTAAGACATAGTTGATAGTTTATGATTAAAAATGTTATAGGGGCACGTGGGGGGCACTGTGGTTAAGCATCTGACTCTTGGTTTTGGCTCAGGTCCTGATCACAGTGTGGTGAGATGGAGCCCCGCATCAGGCTCTGTGCTCAGTGCAGAGTCTACTTAAGTTTCTCTCCCCTTCTCCATCTGCCCCCTCCCCCCACCTCACGCTCATGCACATATGCGCTCTCTCTCCCTAAAATAGATAAATAAAATAAAACAATATAAATATTATAAAATTGGGGTGCCTGGGTGGTTCAGTCGGTTGAGTGTTGGACTCTTGATTTCAGCTCAGGTCACGACCTCAGGGCTCTGAGACAGAGCCCTGCCTAGGGCTCTATGCTCAGTGGGGAGCCTACTTCAGATGCTCTCTCTCCCTTTGCCCTTCCCACACCCCCCCTGCACTTTCTCTCTCTCTAAAATGAGCAAATAAATCTTTAAAAAATATTGTAAAATTATAATGTACTAGTTGAGTTGTGCCCACCAAAAAACTAATTTTAATCTCTCAACATAGGTTTTCTATTTTAAGAAAATTTCCCAGAAATTTTCATCTCTAAGTTTATGCAGAATATTTATATTCAGAAAACCTGTTAGAGAAAACACTCTTTAAAAATTAAAATGGTTTGCCTTAAGAATAAAACAGGCCATGATGACTATTATAGTTTAACTACTGACATCATATTTTAATACTGAGTTAATATGCACAGACATAATGGTAAGATGTTCAAGATCTATATATATTATAATGTTTTTTGCCATACTTAGAAATAACTACTTGATACAGTGGCTTCAGCCTTCTTATATCTTCCATAATACATCTTTCACACTGCTGAATTGTAAAGACCATTTATTTTGGATAATCTTTTTCAGTTACAGCCTACATATGTTTTTTTGAGCACTTACTATAGGAAGAACATCATGCTAAACACTGATGCCAAATTTCATGTTTCATATTTAAAACTGATTCAAAGTGCCTTCAGTTTTGGATTCCTTGCTTTAGTTACAGAGATATAGAGAGAAATACACAGACATCTGAAAATATTTCTCTGACAACAAAGCAGTGAATCTTAAACTGTTGGTGAACAGCAATCAGGAATCAGAATGATAAATACAGTTTTTTTCCCTTAGATGCTGATGAGTTTATAACAGCCTATTAAAAATGCTGCAATATGGCACCGCGACCCCCGCCCGTCTGTCAACATGGCACTACGAGCGGTGCGGAGTGTGCGGGCTGTGGCCTGCAGTCTGCGCGTCGCCTCTGCGCCCGCCGCACCCTGCCTGACTCGGCCCTGGGGGCTGAGGGCGGGCGCCGTCCGGACACTGCGCACCGGCTCCGCTCTGCTCTCCGTGCGTAAATTCACAAACATGAATGGATCACAACAGAAAATGGTATTGGAACAGTGGGAATCAGCAATTTTGCACAGGAAGCTCTGGGAGATGTTGTTTACTGTAGTCTGCCCGAAGTTGGGACAAAACTGAACAAACAAGATGAGTTTGGTGCTTTGGAAAGGGTGAAAGCTGCTAGTGAACTCTATTCTCCTCTATCAGGAGAAGTAACTGAAATTAATGAAGCTCTTGCAGAAAATCCAGGACTTGTCAACAAATCTTGTTATGAAGATGGTTGGCTGATCAAGATAGCACTCAAGTAATCCTTCAGAACTGGATGAATTAATGAGTGAAGAAGCATATGAGAAAGAGTAAAATCTATTGAGGAGTGAAAATGGAACCCCTAAATAGTGTGAAACAACTTAATCTAGCATAGTTGTCTTAAATTAGTGGTACACAGAAGATTTAAAATAGCAACTATTAGCAATACCAGTGGAGAAACTACTTGCAACAATGCTAATGGAAGAAAATACCCCTTAACTTTATGATTGCAGAAAAACACAATATGCATCTGTTTTGCAACACCCTCTGATTTTTATGCTCCAGTTATAATATTCAGAATCCTGAAATTATCTTTGGTTAAAAACTAGTTATAAAAATTATGTAATTCGAGGATGACATTGTTACCTTAAACCTTAAGCTTACATCTATCCCTGGATGGGGGTCAAAATGCTTAAATAATCTTTCCATTGGAAATAACTGGCAGTAGAGAAAGGTTTGTTAGTTGTATGTGTCAGATAAAGAACAATACTACCTTAATTTTGCAATATACTGCACTTGCTGGTGCTATTTTTATACAATGAACCAACAGCCTTGCAGGAAGATAGTTTAAAAATAAAACATTCAACTTCTTTGTTAAAAAAATGCTGCAATACTCATATTTTATCTTCTTTTCTTCCAAAAATCTTAAAAAAGTCATAAATGCCACAAAAATTTTACTTCTGGAAGAGCCTCCTGGTGACGAGATGTGGATGTTCTGGAAAGAATAAATCACCTGTTGTGACCTTGGTGGCCAGTCAGTGGACAGGTTCTGGTGGAGGTTCCAGCCAGCAAAAATCAAAGAGTTCCTCAGCTCTGCTAATGGCCAATGTGACTCTCAGCAAATGCTATCCACAGTAAGTTTTATATCCTCAAAGTAAATTCCAAGCACAATATATAGTAAGTTCAAAAGAAACATTGTTGGAAATGAAATTTAAAATAATATCATTCAGTAACTTTTTCTTGGAATCATAGAAATTTTGATATGGAGGAAACAATGTCATTACTACTGTAATAAGATAAATGTCATTTATTAAATCAATCTTGTATCATGTGCACATTACTTAGTGAATTTTAGCACTTGCTACTCAGTGTTTAGTGTAAAAGGATTTAAGGAAACTGAAATCATCAGATATTAAAAAAAAAGTATAGTAAATGGTAGAGCTGGGGCTACAAAGCAATGTTTGACTCCAAAGCTTACGAGGTTAATCATAGCAATAAAGTTTAATATTGATGAGTGCCTACTATAAGCCAGGCACTGTTCTAATGCTTTATGTATATTTTATCATTGAATCCTCACAACAACCCTGAGAGATAGATACAATTTCACAGGCACCTAGAGGTTGAGCATGACTGGCCCCAGAACCATGGAATTAGCAACCAGCTTGTTATCATGCCTCACTCTTTGGTTGAATAATAAAGTTAGCTTTAAGGAGTTTTATTTAGTCTAGCCCCACAACTGATGCCTGAAATCTTCCTCTAACTGCCTTTCTGAGAGAATGTCTAGCAGGTGAGTAAATTACAACTTCCCAAAGGAACCTATTCATACATCGCTGGAATATTTGTCTTCCTTGAGTTTATACCCATTGGTCAGAGTTTTACCTCTCAGGACAATATAAAGTCTCCTGCTCCGATTTTACAACTGAATATGGAGTTGAGCTTTTTTTTTTTCCCAGATGGCTTCCTGATGTTTGGAGCCAAAGGTGAATTTAAGTGTCTTTAGCACATTTATATTAACTTAAGATTTGTAAGCTTCCTCTTTGCTTTGTGTAATCTATTGATCTTTTACTTTAGGTTATATTTATATTTTTTAAGAAATTTAAAATGTTCCACTCAAAAAATATTTCATTATAAAGACCTTCAAAATGTACAGTAAGCCTAAATATATCAATAACTTAAAGTTAATAATTATCAAAGTTTTGCCACATCTGCTTTATCCAACCATTTTTCCTTTTCTTTCCTATTGCTTAAGTATTTCAAAGCAAATAATAGACATTTTGTTATTTTAGTCCTACATATTAAATTATAGATATTTCTGTCATAACCACAATGTGTTCTTTCCATTTTGAAAAGGTGAAGCTGATTTTAGAAAAGATTGCTTCTAAGTTGCTTAAACTCCAGACTTCGGGAGGAAGGTCAGCTTAAATACTTCTAAAAGTTGTATCCTGGTTTTAAGAATTTTTTAGTAGTTTTTTTACATTTCTTTTTCATTTCTAAGTGAATCAACGGCTTAGAAATCTTATTATTGAGTACTGATTGAATCACCCCCTATTTTTTTACATTGAAATTGCAAGAAGAACATAGGATTTTTAGAGCTGTATATCATTTGTGAACAGCTTCCTTTTCTTCTGAATGACTAATATGAAAGAAAGTTTTAAATAGCTCGTGGTTCACCACAGGAAGTGTAGGGCACAAAGTTAATTGTGTAAAATATTACACACATTTTCACCAAAAAAAGGGAACAAACAGAAAAGAAACACAATGAGCTTCTAACTTATACTATTCTAACTTCTAGGTCCGATAGTTTTCTTCCAGAAGTTCAGTTTGGGGCATTTTCTTAAATTTTACAAATTTGTTTTAGTCTTTCCTAATGTGTCATTTCCTTTCGTTGTTAAAATAATGAGAAGTCTACGCTACAGAAGAGTTTTAATGAATAACAACAACAAACAGAAGAGATAATATCACCCACAAATGCCAATATCCCAAAATAACTAGATGTCAATGCTATATAATAGATATAAGTAGATATTTTTTAAAGATTTATTTATTTAATTTAGAAAGTGAGAGAGCGAGAGTGTGTGCACACATGAGCAGGAGGAAGGGCAGGGGGAGAGGGAGAGAGAATCTCAAGCAGACTTTGTGCTGAGTGAGGAACCTGATACGGGGCTCAGTGCCATGACCCTGAGAGATCATGACCTGAGATGAAGCCAAGAGTCTGATGCTTAACTGACTGAGCCAACAAGGTGCCCCAGATATAAGTGGATTTTAATAATATCTTTTTTACACCTTAACATCATATTATGCGGTGTTTTACATATACTATTCCAACTTATACTTCTACCATGATATTGTCTAATCATTTAAAAACTTCTTGGATATTAGTTTTTTTTCTTTTATTTGCTATCAGACATACTATAATGTTTTAAAAATCTTTATTGAGATGTAAGTCACATACTGTACAATTCATCCATTTAAAATGTGTAATACAGTGGTTTTTAGAATATTTATGAGTATGTGCAACCATTACCACAGTCAATTTTAGAACATTTTCATCATAAGAGAAACTTCACCCATCTCATTCCCTCCCTGCCCCCCAACCCTAAGCAACCACCACTACTCTACCTGATCTTTGAGACTGGCTTCTTTCAATTAGTATGTTTTCAAGGATCATCCTTGGTGTAGCATGTCTTAGAACTTTATTCCATTGGATATACCCCTTTTTATTTATCCATTTATAAGTTGATGGTATAATGTTTGAAAATGAATAATCTTATACTTATATCTTTGCATTACTATTATTATTATTTGATATGTGAAGTTACTTGAATAAAGGGTATCAGTTTTCTCAGGGCTCTTAACACAAACTGTCAAGTATTCTCAAGGTTATAGAAGAAACCTGATATCTCAATTGATGGTTCAATTTGCATTTTGCATTTCTTTGATTATTTAGGAGGATAAGTGATTGTTTATGTTCTCTGATTCAAATTCTATGAATTTTAGTGTATTTTGCCTAATTTTATCTTGTGATTCCATTTTTTTTTATTGGTCACAAGAGTTCTTTACAAAATGAGGATCTTGCCTTGGCACGTATGCTGCTCTTTTTTTTTTTAAGAATTAATTAATTAGGGGCACATGGGTGGTCAGTCGTTGGGCGTCTGCCTTTGGCTCAGGTCACGATCCCAGGGTCCTGGGATCGAGCCCCGCATCAGGCTCCCTGCTCCGCGGGAAGCCTGCTTCTCCCTCTCCCACTCCCCCTGCTTGTGTTCCCTCTCTCGCTGTGTCTCTCTCTGTCAAATAAATAAATAAAATCTTTAAAAAAAAAAGGAATTAATTAATTAATTTAAGAGAGAAAGAGAACACAAGCAGGGATGGGGCAGAGGGAAAATGGATCCGGAGCTTGATCTCAGGACCCTGGGATCATGACCTGAGTCAAACACAGTCGCTTAACCAACTGAGCCACCCAGGCGCCCCTGCAAATATGCTGTTCTGTATTTATGTGTAGATCTTGTTCATTCTCCAGTTCTCAGTGTAATTGCCATTTCTCTCAGCTAGCCTCTCTAGACTCCTCAGTTCAGGTTAAGTACTCCCTACTCTGTTCTGTCTTGCATCATCATATGGGAATTGTTCAGTTGACCTTTTTGCCTGTTTGTACAGAGCGACTGGAGAGTCCCCACATAGGGCTGCATTTTGCCCAGGGGCAGCAAATGAGAAGAGCCAGGGGAGCTTGAAATCCAGCCCTTCTTAATTCCACAATTTGCCAACAGGGGGCACCTTTTTTCTCCAGTTTCCCCTGAGATACCCTGTGGTAGCAGCAACCCTGGAGACCAAGTCTATGTTGTTAGTCATTGTATTTTCAATTTCTACACATTGTTGGCTCAAGTTAATACATTGTTGAAGAAGAGAAAAGAAAAAAAGGACATTACCCTCTTACCCACCATATATTTTACAAATATATTTTCTCTGTCTGTTGCCAAATAAAATTCTAGTGTATTTTTGTGTACAGGATTTAAAAAAATTAAAGATTCAATTAAATGTAATATTCCTTTTTATAGTAGACTTAAAAAATATATATACATATATATGTATTTCTGCATTTTTAATTTTTACATTATAGCTCCATAATCCATTTGGAATTTATTGTGATATACATTGTAAGAAATAAACTTGATACCCTCCTTCAATAATTTTAATTTCTTCAGAACTATTTAATAATCCATTTCTTCCCTACTGATTCACGATGTTTCCCTGATTACTTCTAAACTCTCATATACACTAAGCTCTCTATTGTTTATTTATTTATTTATTTGAGAGAGAGAGAGCATGAGTGAGGAGGGGCAGAGTGAGAGGGAGAGAGAAAATCTTAAGCAGGCTGCATGCCCAGCAAAGAGCCTGTTGTGGGGCTCAATTACATGACCCTGAGATCAAGACCTTAAATGAAATTAAGAATGGGTAGTTTAACAGACTGAGTCACCCAGGTGCCCCACTAAGCTCTCTTTTGGATCAATTGTCTCATTGTCTAACAATATTTGCAATGATTTTCTACTCTTCTATTATTTTTGCCTTATAATATACTTTAATGTCTAATAAGACAAATCTCCCATAATTTCCTTTTTTCAAATTTTTCTTAGTTTTTTTCTCACAAACTTATTTTTCTAGTGCTTTTAGAAACATCATGTTTAATTCCACTAATGGAATAAAACCAATGACATTTTGATTGAGATTATATTTGTAAATTCATTTGGGTTGAATTAATATCTTCACAGATCTTTATTATTTAATTTTTTTATTCAGAAACAAAAACATTTACTCCAATCTCATCATCTATTTTAGTAATTTTAATGGTCTTTTCTGAGTGTGTGTATGTGTATTTGTGTATTTAATAGACCCTGTACACATTTCTTGTTAGAGCAATCTGGGTTTTTTGGGTTTTTTGGATTTTTTCCATTTATTGTTTCATTGCTATTTATCTAAACTTTTTTTCCTATTATGTTTACAAAGTCTTTACTGTTGTACTATAAACTAATTTTTAACATAAACCTTTAATTTCATCTCTTAATAAACTCTTAGTAATTTTAAGAGATTTGTGATCACTCACTTAGATTTCTAGACTCATGAATATATTACTTGCAAATAATGAAACTCAAATAGTTACTTTTTTGTTGTTTCTGTTTATCTTACGCTTTCTCCAAAATTTACAAAAGAATGTTAAATGATGCTGTTTTCCTCATTAGACATCAAAGTATGTTTCTGATAGCAAATAATAAGGGATTCTGAGTTCCTTGAGAGTCTGTTCTCTTTTTTCCTTTTTTGAATCTTCAGCACCCATTACAATACCTACAATAAGGGAGGTGCACTATAAAAAAGTTTTATCAACAAGCTTGTTTAAATAAATAGGAATGTCTCTTTGGGTAAATACCTGGTAGTGCAATTGCTAGATCATAAGGTAGTTCTGCTTTTAACTTTCTGAGGAACCTCCATACTGTTTTTCAGAGCGGCTGCACCAGTTTGCATTCCTACCAACAGTGTAAGAGGTTTCCCCTTTCTCCACATTCTTGTCAACAGCTGTTGTTTCTTGTGTTGTTGATTTTAGTCATTCTGACAAGTGTGAGTTGATGTCTCATTGCAGTTTTGATTTGCATTTCCCTGGTGATCAGTGATGTTGAGCATCTTTTCATATGTCTCTTGGCCATCTGTACGTTTCTTTGGAAAAATGTCTGTTCATGTTTTCTGCCTATTTTTAATTGGCTTATTTGTTTTTTGGGTGTTGAGTTGTATCAGTTCTTTATATATTTAGATATTAGCTTTTCAACAGATATGTCATTTGCAGATATCTTCTCCTATTCTAAGTTGCCTTTTAGTTTTGTTGATTGTTTCCTTTGCTGTGCAGAAGCTTTTTATTTTGATGAAACCGCCCGTGTCCATTGACTGATGAATGGTTGAAGAAGAGGTGGTATATATACACAATGGAATATTACTCAGCCATAAAAAACAATGAAATCTCTGCCATTTGCAATGATATGGATGGATCTAGAGAGTATAATGCTAAGCAAAATAAGTCAGTCAGAGAGAGACAAATACCACACGATTTCACTCATATGTAGAATTTAAAACAAAACAAATAAGCAAAAGGAAAAAAAAAAGAGAGGCAGACCAAGAAACAGACTCTTAGCTATAGAGAACAATCTGATGGTCACCAGAGGGGAGATGGGTGGGGGAGTGGGGGAAATAGGTGATGGGGAGTAAGGAGTGCACTTGCTGTGATGAGCACCGGGTGTTGTGTGGAAGTGTTGAATCACTATGTTGTACAACTGAAACTAATATTACACTGTACATTAACTAACTGGAATTTAAATAAAAACTTAAATAAACAAATAAATAAATAAGTAGGAATGTCTCTAAGGTTTCCCTATTGATTATGATCCACACTAAGGATACATATTTCTATTCCCAAATTTATGAGTTTGTTTTTTTAAGTGATGTTTAGTAAAGTGCTTCCTAATTATAAGAGTAGGAATTGCCAATACTGCTTAGTTAAATGTTTCTAAAATATTGGTAATCTGCATGTTATTTTTTAGTATAAACTTTACAGTTGGGGCACCTGGGTAGCTCAGGCAGTTAAATGTTCAGCTCCGATTTCAGCTCAGGTCATGAGATTCAGCCTTGCGATGGGCTCCGCTCTCAGTAGGGAGTCTGCTCGAGATTCTTGCCTTCTCCCTCTGCACCTCCCCACTTTGCTCTCTCTCTCTCTCTCTTTAGAATAAAGCAAATAAATTTTAAAAAAACTTTACTGTAAGAGTTATGCCAATAAAAAGAAATCTAGGTGCCTAATCATACAAGTATGCTTTGTTTATGATGTTTTCAGTCTTTAATAATGTAATCTATACTAATATGGATGTAAAGAATTATATGTCTTTGCCAAATGACATAGGAATATAAACCTTAGTTTATCTTGGAACTATGCCGGGCTTATATAAATAAACAATGACCACAACCATTTTAAGCATATTTTAGATATTATTCTGGATGTTTTACCCATGTTATTTTTTGTTACTGTTAATTTCATCAAAGGACTGTGGATGAATACCTTTTGAGGTTTTTAAGTATTTTTTAAATGTCACCAGTAGATCCATTTTTGTAAAACTGTCTTCAAAAACTTCAGGTAAATGATAATTTCCAGGTAAATGATAATCTCCAAACCTATGTATTTTAGTCAGATATAGTACAGATGAGCATTGTGACTAGTATGTTATTTTGTGATCTTTCTTTACATCCTTAGTCTCAAGAAATTTCTTGGGTTTGGTTTAATCAAGAGCTCTGTATTTTAATTCAGCTTTATAGAATGCTCCTTTTTAATAAAACTCAGACGTTAATGATATTCTAATATAATTATTTCTATACAGCATTCATCTCTTAATTTAAGTCTATCTTAGCAGTTTCTTTGCTTGCTTTTCTATAAACCCCTGGCTTCCATTTGTTTTGCCCAGGTGTTCTAAAGCCTATGACTTTGTTGGAATGAAAGATCTTTTCCCCCTTTTCCCCCAGTGCTTATTAATGTAAGAGATTACAGTGATGCTTTCCTCAAACTCTGGCTTTAAATGGATCTCCCGTGAGGAAAGTCACAGTGAAGTCACAAGTAATTGTGGTTGGAAGCTGCACTTTTGGATCACATAGCAGAGCTGGATCATTAAGCATTCAGTCTTGTCTCTTACCCTGAAAGATGGCGAGAGTGTGTGATGGCTCCCACCTCAGTGATACATCTGAAATCAAAGAGTAGCTAAGTTATGTCAGTGACCCCACCAAAACTGTAAACTTACTGCTTTCAAAACTGTAAACTTACTAGCTACTCTTTGATTTCAGATGTATCACTGAGGTGGGAGCCATCACACACTCTGGCCATCTTCCAGGGTAAGAGACAAGACTGAATGCTTAATGATCCAGCTCTGCTGTGTGATCCAAACATATAAGACATCTATGTCCATAACATATAAGACATCTATGTCCACACAGGCCCCTCACACGGGCTGCCTCGTCTGCTCCCAGAAGTCCAGACCATGTGTTAGTGAATATTAGGCATGATTGTGTAGCATAGGCCTATGTGATGAAGACCTGGTGGACGGCACTGCTGTACATTACAGAGCAGGGAAAATACGGTATTTACATATACTCTTTAGCAGTCCACATCATGGATCCCAGATAGGATTCACCCAAGCTGGTAAAGTTCAAATGTAACAAAGTATTAGATAAATTATCAAGCTAAACGAACACAAAACCATCATCACCCCTTGTAAGTTAATTTTACTCTCTAGCTGGCTAGGATACTATTGTGGAGGTTGACCTTTTTTTTTTTTCTTTTTTTCCCCCAGTTTGCTTCTTGCCACTCAGGAGGTTTGAGGTCTCTGTTTGCATCCCTTGTGTGCTCTCAAACATTTGGAACTTTCTTTAAATTTTAAGCTACAATTCTGTTGCACGCGGTGAATATAAACTCAGCTGCAAATCATGGCTTGTTTATCCAACTGCCTTGAGCAGGTAGAGCATTCATTGGAATCTTTCCAGCCCTTGGAAAATGGAAATTTTTGGTGATGGGTAAGGCGACACTCCTTACATTTTAACCAGTGACTTGAAAGTTAATGTTTAAGCTGTCTTCAACTTTTCAAGTGCTGGTGACACAGTTGAAAGAAGATTTAAACAGATATGACCACGTCAGATTTTCACTGTAGGAGGGCTTATATTATGCTGCTCTGAAACAAAGCGCCCACCAGTGCTGAGCCCTGTGTTGCCTGGGCCTGTGTGGTTCTGCATGGGTGGTAAGGCTTCTGCCTAGTTTAGTACATCAGTTAATCTGGTTAGTTTTTTAGTGGAAGATTATTTTCAGAACCAAAATATTAAAAGGTGATGACAAACCTAAATTGAAAGTAGAAGCAGTTTTTCCCTTCCTTATTTTACACAGAAGCAGACCTGAGCTGCTGCAATCTTGGGGATGTTCAATATTGCGACAAAGGAAGCAAAACCAAGATGAAAGAATCCTGTGCAAGGAGGGGCCCTTTTCAGGTCATAGCCAGATTACAAACTGCCCTTTTCTGGTGAAAACCACCTGTGACTCATAAAACTTCCATCACTGTTTACTGCACAGCGCAGCTGGGAGAGAAGTGGAGATACAAACCAGCAAATCTGCAAATCAGAGAGGCTTTTCTGGCTGCATCAGTTGCCGTAGCCACTTAGGGGTACAAAATGCAATGGAAGAAAGAACACCTCCTTAGAAACCTGATGAAAATATGTACTAGATATGAAAAGTTTGAGAAATCACTTGGAAGCCCAAGTCCCTTCACACTGCTTTCAAAGCCATTAGTGACCTGGACCTTGGTGGCCCCTCTGGGCTCCTTTCTCGCAGCTCCCCACCCGGAGCTCCATGTTGTCTCGCCTTCTGAGCACCATATGGGACTCACTGCTCTCTCTCCCGTGTAAGCCTGTTCCAGGAGGAACACTCTCATGTCTGCTCCCTAAGCCTGACTTAAATGGTCTCCTATCTCTCCCCTAACCTATCTTGCTCTATCATTATTCCTAGCACTCTGTACTTAATTCCATTTACTAGTTTACCCTGACGCTAGGCTGCAAGCCCTGGCCCCGCATCCTGTTCACCATTCTGTCCCAAACGCCTGGCGCTTAGAAGTTCTTCAGTAAATATTTGTTGAATGAATGAGTTCATTGCAGATGCATTAAGGAATTTTTCCTTTAAAATTTAAAAAATAATAGCAGGACCAAATCTCGGATGGCACACTCGAGTGTGCAAACATTATGACTGTCTTTATGTTCTTTAAATCAATTGAATTCTAACTCCAAACTCTAGTTCTACCAGATGGCAGGAAATTCAATCTCTGTGATTTAGGGGCTGGATCCTTCCCTCTGATTGCACAGAATCAGAGAGGTTTCTATGTGATCCAGGAAATGGCAGAAAGACCTCTGGGGTCCTTTTGGTGCTACTCCTAGCCCAAGCCTGCAGAAGTCCTGCTGATCCCTGCTCTTGGACTCCGAAGGGGTTCAGGAATCTGAGCTGCTCCTAGGAGTCTCCTGACCAGAGCCCAGCTCTCCTGGTCACTCCTGGAAGGAATTTACTTTGAAGCCTGATCACTGCTCTCTCTCCCTCCTCCCCTGCGCCCCCCTCCCCCCCCCAGCTCTGGCTCCCTCACCCTTCACTTTTGACATTTTTTTAAATCTTAGGGAAATCTTACTTACCCTACTCCCTTTCCCCTCCCCCCCACAAATAACACCTCACTTCCATTAGCATTTAGCTTAGTATTTTAAAATAGGACAGGCCTTAGAATAACAAAAACTGGGAAGGAATCTTCTCTCTGAGCCCATAAATCTTAGGCAAGAAACACAAAGAGCATAAATAACCAGTTAGAAATGGAAAGTGGAAGGAAAAATACTGAGAGCAAAAATCCAACATAATTTCCAACAATGATGACAATTACAACATCTTGCTACCTCTTGACTTACCTAGGTAATAATTTGGGCCAGATGACCCAGGATGTAAATAATCCTGTTTAGATACAGGATTCATAAATAATGCAGATGGGCAAAGAAGATCAGAACTATTTCCCTCAAGTACCAGCTAAGGGGGGCACCAATTTCTAGAAAGGAACATCTGGAAATTAAAACCCCAAGCACACTGTGCTGTATTTAGTTTTTTCCTCTCTTTTCCCTTTCTTATATATATGATATACATGTATATATACATGTATCATACACAGGCATAAATAATAAATTAAATATAATTATAAATTATTTATATCGTGTATTATGTGGTATATATACCATATATCAATATATAATTATAGACTATATAATAAACATGCAATGTGTACTATATGTTATTACATATTATATACACATATAAATATATACATATGCATGCATTTAAAAGCTTACATGTAATAAACACGTACATATGTAATAAGCTTAAGAATGATCATTATAAGAGGAAAAAAGAACTATGGAAAAAGGGTTATTTCAAAGGTAGTGGGACAAAATTTAGAGGTGTGAGATATTTCAGAGAACAGTGCAGAATCTGTCATGTGGACCGGTCTTTAGACTGAAGCATAAGACAAGAGGACTACAGAAATCAGGTAAATAAAAACTAAAGTCACAATACCATGATATCATTTATCCAGTATTCGCTGCATCCTGAGGGCATCAGCAGCTTTGGTATCAGGAGAATTTGGCCACAGTCAAAGGACATGCCTCCCGCTTTGGAGGGACTAGAGATGGTCTCCTTGGCTCAGGCAGAGTCCCAAAACTGTGGCCCACAGTATCCTGTCATGTGGTCAGCATTAGTCCTCTTGCTTTTGCTATATCAGAAACAGGGGCAATTCCTTCTTCACTTAATATTTATTGACTGTCTTCATGAATTAAGGAACTTGACTAAACTCTGGGGATTCAAGAGTGAGGAAAAACTCATGGAGTATTATGGAGTTTATAGTCCAGTCAATGAAGAGTTGAAAAAAAAAAAGAGTTAAATCCTGCTTGGTAGTCCAAGTAATACACTGAGGGACACATGAGGTAAATATCTTGGGGACCCCAGGCATATTTGGAAGAATATGGGGGACAGTTCCTGAACACTGCTATTTGCCTGCTGTGAGTCTCTGTGGATTCCTAGTCTGATGTGGCCAACAGAATGTGGGTTATATTTTATGATGTGTAGGAATCCAAATTTCGATCTCGAGTTTTAGAACAAGTCTCATTTTGTTGTCTCTAAGTCATGAGTTAAAGTCAAAGAGACTCTTATCTGAGGTTTTGATGTGTTCTTAGCCAAAGAAAATTTTAATGATTGCAATTACGATCTGGACCCCAAACCTGCCACGTTGTTTGGTATTACTTTTCTGTCTGTACAGAGTCCTTCCTGGTGAGAACTATCTCCAAGTTACAAAACTATGTGTTTGAATACCAGCTTCCCCTCTTACTTAGACAATGTGTAACTTCTCTAACTCTATTTCTTAAAAAATAGGAGTAATAGCTGCCTCTTAGTGATGTTGAACTTAAACATGTCATGTATGTAAAAAGTCTTGAGTAAAGTAGGATTTGTAGGTGCTCAGTAAATTTTATTTCCCTTCATTTCCAACTGCCATCCCTCTTTTAATTTCTTATGTAGCCATCTAAACTGTAGAAAGAAATCCTTCCAGCCCTACATAATCGTTGCTGAACACTGAAGAAAATGGCTTTAAGCTCTACCCAGGATGTTTCCATAATGTCCCTGAGCCAGAAGTATGAAGAAATATCACATACTAGAAAATCACTCACTCACATAGTTCTACATTTGCAAGGTGTGGTTTCTCTTCTGTTTCTTGTTTCTGCTGTAGCAAGTGCTTTGGGCATTAAGATGTTAGTCTTTTAAAATTTTTTTACTCCTCTTTAGGGTCATTTATAGACAGAATGTGTGTGTGTGTGTGTGTGTGTGTGTGTGTGTGTGTGTGTGTGTGTGTAAGGCCTAACAATAAAAAAACCTCACTTAGCTTTTATAGCTAGCAGAAATTCTGTTTCTCTTTCATCTCTACTTCTTATTCTTGCCAGAGATTTCTACTTGGAATATGGTGAAATGTGTGTTTTTGTCCTGTATCCCTTGTTACTTACTTTTTTAGTATTCCTTTTTTTAACCTTGTGTCTAGAGACCTTGTTGTAATATCCCCAAAGGATGCAATACATTTTGATGATAAAATCCCACTCCTGATGTTTATATTAATTTATTATTATATTGTATTTATTTTTAGTGAGACCTATCTTTCAGTTGCAACATTGTATATAAATATCCTCTCTCATTCTCTTCTGTTTATTCTTCACATAAGAAAAATAAAGGCCATAATTCCTTGAGGCCTTATCCAATTTTCTTTTAAGCAATGCAATCTCCTTTCAAAACGATTCTTTAGTACCTCAATATTGTTTTCTATGGTGACTATAGCACAAGATTTTTTGGTTAATCTCTGTCAATTATTCAACAGTTGGATTGAGTCACAGAAACTTGTCAGTAAGAGATTGACACAGTTTAATATGCTTGCTGTTCTAGTCTTTTATTCCCCCTGCAAACCTTTCATCTGAACAGAATTTGGAGCAAATACTGCAAGGAATGGAGCTTATCTTAGTTGCTCATACCATCTTCCCAGTGGGTAGGGGGTGATCAATAATATTTACTGAATGAGAAAATAAAGGGATGAACTGATGTGCCTTTTAAAGAAGATGTTTGCCTCGACTCTGATTACATCAGAAGTTTTATTCTGTTTTCTATCAAAATTTTCCCTTTCTGATTCTTTCCTTTTGGAATTGACCTGAGCTGTTTTCTATATCTTGTTGTGATACTTTCAGGTCTATTTACCCTAGTTTGGCTCTAGTTTTGGGTTGTCCCATAATTGATAATGGAAAGCTTAATACAATACATGAAATTCAAGACAGAGGAACAGTCAAGACAGGCATAGTCTAGTTGGCTGTCCTCCAAGAGGCCTTCTCCCAGAGTGCATGGCAAACCTGGCACAGTCCCGTGTGACCCTGGACTTGAGGGCCCAGATACTTGCCCCCTATAGTCAACACATTCTCACTGAACGTGTTCAAGGACATTCACGTAAATCAAACTCACCATTCCTTCCAAGTAGTTTAAAACAAAAATGTTAATGTACTGATTTAGAGTAAGAAATATAACTGTTGTATGGACCAGAATACACATATCATCCTGCATAGTGCATTTCTTTCCTGTAATAATAACAACCACCATAATAATAACTCAGGTTTTTTGAGAGAACTACAGGGAAGTCAACGTAATACTAACTGCTCGATGAGCATGAAATCAGAAAAGTGACTAGGTGATGTAAATGTTTAGAAGCAAGAGGCTACCTAGTTAAGGTGTTTTCCCCTTTAACACAAATTCAAAACTTTCTTTCTTCCAATTTCCAGCTCCATTATCTCCCTGATCCTTCATGCTCACAAATGATCTCACTCGCCTCCTACTTTTGTAGTAGAACTCTAATTTCCTGTTACTCCACCTACACACTTAACCTGTTTCCACCGGTACCCCTTCTTCCTTCCTTTAGGTTACTTCAAAACCTTCCTAAGGTTAATTCCAACCCTGTTATTTATATTCTAGGTCACATGCCCATGGGGCCTCCACTTGGAGTTCATTCAATAGATTATCTCCTCAGCTTTTTTCTCTAACTTGCTATATCGTAAGATAATACAAAGTACAGTACTCTTTGATGCCACCCCAGTACCATCTCCAGGATATATGCTTTCTTGGCCAGAGTTGAATTTTGAGTTGAATTCACTGACTCTTGGCCCCTGTGGTCTGGCTTAAGCCCACACCACTTTCCTGGAATAGCTCTTGGCAGGGGAACCACCAATCTCCCTGCTGCGAATGTGAACACGTGGCAGCACACTTGTCCATTGTCTCCCTGGTCTCTCATTCATTGTTCTCCATGCGTGTTCCTCCTAACTCTTTGGCTACTCTTTATCATCTTTTTTGGACACCTCCTTTCTTGTCCCAAGTGTTCTTTTGCTTCCCTATAGCTTTTTATTTTTTTCTCTGAAAGATTTCATTTTTTGCTCTGGGTCATTTATTATTTTTAAGTTGGAAGGAAACCTATCTATAGCCCACATTTTCCTCTTAGCTCTTGACCTGTAGGTATAACCGCTTACTACTTGTATGTTATTGCAGATATGTAACATCTATGATTCTAAAATTGAACTTGTTCCTTGCCCCCCCCCCCAACCCCCAGGCCTTGCTCCATCTCTGGTGGTTGTTGGATTGATAAATGGCACTGCCCTCACTTAATTGGTAAATTTCATATTTCCTCTTTTGTACCCTCACATCAAATTAATAGCCAAATCCAATCTATTCTGTGACAAAATTTCTTTCAAATCCATTAAATCCATTATCCATCAAATCCGTCCTTACTGCCATGGCCTCATTCAGGCTACCATCATCTCTTTCCTTGATTCCTTCACAACTCTCCAGACAATCTTTTTTCCTCCAGTTTTGATCTTTAGATCTCTTTTCCACCCTAAAAGAATACCCCTGCCATAGTGATCACTTGAAAGCACAAATCTTTGTACATTGCTATTTTAAGCAAAACTCTGCAGTACCCACTCTGTTGTTCTTGGGTGAAATCCAAAGTCCCTGTGTTACAAGGCCCTTCCTGATGCGGCCTTGGCTCACCTTCCCGGCTTTATCTTCTACCTCTCTTGCAGTTATGCTGTAATTCAACTATTAGATCTGCCTTGAGGACTGGAAGGCTTATTCTGCCAGCTACTGGGACTTTTGTTAGCAGATGGCCCTCGGCTGTTTTCCCTTCTCAGAATTATCTTAGCTGAAGAGAATTCTTTCACACAAGGTCAGCACTCTCCATTCCCAAATTGCTTCTATCCAATGACTGGTCTGCATGGAGTAATAAAGACCCGGTGCCATTATCTCAACTCAGAAACACCCTGAGGACCACCTCAGCTTCAGAGCTCTTAGTGGGTTTGGCCTTCTCTCATCTTATTTTTCTATTCCAAAAAGTTTCCCTTTTTAATGTATTCTTATAGTAACCTATATATCCCTCATTTCAATACTTACCATCCAGTGCTGTGACATCCCTAGACTGTAAACTCTATACTTACTTTTATATCCTAGTGCCTATATAACAGACACTCAGTAAACAACTGTTGAATTCATTCATTCATTCATTCATTCATTCATTCATCTTGGTAATAGGGTACCTTCATCAGAGGGTCCAAAATCCAGTGGTCAAGACATCCTCTCCAACAGTGCTTTGCTTCACTTTTCTTTTTTTTTCTTTCTTTTTTTTTTTTTTTTGCTTCACTTTTCTATCAAAATTTATTTAATAATGACTTCTGGATGAGCACTGAAGTTTGCCTGTTTTTTTCTTTATCTGTGTTTTCCTGGTTGACCAGGAAATGCGTTTCAGATAAATACATTTGTTTTTTAGATATGTTAATATATTTAATTAGGTGTAGATAGTGTTGCTAATCTGAGTGCAGTGGTGTCTCTTTGAAATGATCTCAATGTATTATGTTTGGTCTCATCTGCTTTTGTTGATTTTATGCTTCACTTTTTCCCCAAGTTCTTGTGGGAGTTGGGAGCTCCCCTCTATAGATCCCATGTTCTGGCTGCCAGTAACAACATACCTCCGTGGTGGAAGGAACTGTATCAATATTTTTCTCTCTTGGTTCTTTTTCTGGTTTGCAATAAAACAAATACATTTTCCAGCTGTTGGTAGCAACTTAATATGTTTTCTTAGCAGGATTTTTACTTGTAAATGCAAAGAAACACTAATTTAGGGGAAAAGGTAACACTGGAATGCAGAGATAATCAGAGGCAAGAATTAGATTCTGTGTCATCTTACGGACTTGCAACATGAAAATTAACACCTCATTAATACCAAAACAATAACTGAAGTTTAATGCCACTTGTAAAACACTTAATGCATTCTCATTCCCAGCTCACTGTGCATACTGCCCTGGGCTTTAGAGCTCACCACTGTGTGCAGAATTGCTTTCCTCTCCGGTGTTACCCAATCCAAAGGGTACTTTTAAGTCTTTCCTGCTCTTGACCTACTGGTAAACACTTCCCCTTCTTACATACTTTCCTCCACTCTCCCTTTCCCTCTCACCCCATCACTGTACCTCCTGGGACACTCCTCCCCTTTCACTCCTCACATTCCAGGGTTCCCTCTCTTCTTCTCCTTGCGTGCACAGTGATTTCTTCAATCCTCAAACTTCTGCCATGCAGTCTTAGTCCTTCTCTTTCTCCCATTAGAACAATTACTGTGTTGTATTGCTTCACAATTGTGTGAAAATTGGTTTCACTAGACTATGAGTGACTTCAGAGAGTGTGTCTTTTCGGTAATCTAATACACAAAGCAGAGCCCAAACTCGGTAGGCATACAATACAGTAATCCTCCTTTCTCTCTCTTATCCCTCACTGGATGGCTAAAACTGCAATAATACCGAACCCTATATACAGGCATACCTTGTCTTACTGTGCTTCTCAGATACTTTTTCTTTTTTTAAGATTTTATTTATTTAGTTATGAGAGAGAGCAAGGGAGCACAAGGAGGGGGAGCTGCACAGGGAGAGGGAAAAGCAGGCTCCCCGCTGAGCAGGGAGCCAGACATGGGGCTCTATCCCGGACCCCAAAATCATGAACCTGAGCCGAAGTAGACGCTTAACTGACTGAGCCATGCAGGCACTTTTTTTTTAATTGAAGGTTTGTGGCAACCCTGCAAAGAGCAAGTCTATCAGCATCAGTTTTCCAACATTTGTTCACTTCAGTCTCCATGTCATATTTTGGTAATTCTCCAACATTTCAAACTTTTTCATTATTATTACATTTGTTATGGTGATCTGTGATTATGACTTGCTGAAAGCTCAGATGATGGTAAACACATTTTATTTGTTTGTTTATTTATTTATTTTTGAGAGAGAGAAAGAGAGAGAGAGTATCTTAAGTAGGTTCTATACCCAGCATGGAGCCCAACATGGGACTCACTCTCATGACCCTGAGATCATGACCTGAGCTGGATGCTTAACCAACTGAGCCACCCAGACACCCTGATGGTAAATATATTTTAGCAATAAAGTATTTTTTAATTAAGGTATGTACGTATTTTTAGACATTATGCTATTGCACACTTACTAGATGGCAGTATATTATGAACATAAGTTTTATATGCACTGGGAAACAAACAATTTAATTTGACTCACTTTATTGCAATATTCACTTTATTGTGGTGGTCTGGACTGAACCTGAAATATCTCTGAGGTATGCCTGTATAATGTGTTTTTTATACATACATACCTATGATAAAGTTTAATTTATAAATTGGGTGCAGTAAGAGATTAGCATAATAACTATAATAAAATAGAACGGTTATAACAATATACTGTAATAAAAGTCATGTGAATGTGGTCTCTCTCAAAATATCTTATTGTACTGTACTCACCTGTCTTCTTGTGCTTATGTCAGAGGATAAGATGCCCACGGACTAGACGAAGTGCGGTGAAAGGCGCAGGCATGTGCCGTAGCATTAGGCTGCTATTGACCATCTCATGATTCGTCAGAAGGACGATCATCTGCTTCCCGTCCGCAGTTGACCACAGGTAACTGAAACTGTAGAAAGCAAAACTGCAGATAGAGGGGGACTACTGTAATTGTTGATTAATGACTGAATATCCTGAAATAGTCTTGTTTTTGTAGTCTAAATTTGCCTTCTTATTAATCTCAAAAAATTACTGTAAACTAATTTAACAATAAAAGTTTTAATTATGTAAGAAGATGTGTGCTTTTTACAACAGATTTAAACAAAAGCATCCACTTAGGATAGTCATCTAAATTTTCCAGAAACTAGTACTGGTGGTGAAAGATATGATTGATATATATCTCTTCATTTGGAACTCAAGCATGTATATGCCTTTATATTATAGCTACCTTTGCAAGGGATATGAAACTATGTTTTAAAGATACTATTTAGTTATCGAGTTGTAAAAACAATGTTGCTCCTAAAAAGAAATTTCCAGTCACTTTTTTCCTATAAAAGAATGTAATAATAAAGATTCATCATGTCATTGTTTTTGTTATTTTACCAGCAGAGATTAAGTACCATGACCAATAACTTATTTTATTTAACCCAAGAAATATTTTTGATCACCTATAATATGCCCAGCATCATCTAGGCAATGATCTATTTTGGGTGAAATAGATATTGGATTTGTTTTCTATGCTACTGTTCCTGTTTTTCTATGATTCTCTTAATATACATATGCACTTCTAATCATTTTAAATGAGGATATAATAATAACATAAATTTGGGAGACTGCTTTCCTGAGCAAACCAAGCATGAAGACTACAGATACTCTGTTGTTGTAATCTCAGTTAATCAGATTTTACTTTAATGAGAGATTATTTCAACTGATAGAAGGAGAATATCACATCATGAGCACAGCTGTAATTTTTATCTTTAGAAGCCAGAAAAGAAAGTTGCTTTCTGTATAAATAAGGCACAGATGATAAAGGGTAAGTGTAAATTCAGTGATTAGATATCCACTCTCTGGTTTAATGAAACTCACCTAAGAAAAACAAAGTGATGGAAAAAGTCTGGTCTGAGAGTCTGAGAACTCAATGTCACACGGTTCAGTTCTGCCTTTTGGTGATGACTTTGGAAAGATGATTTTACTCCTCTGGTCTGCCATTTCCATTGATTCAGTTATTCATCCAAGTACCAGAAATTCATGGAATGGTTGTTCTGTGCCAGGGATTGTTTTCCTGGAGTGTGGGCATAGAACAAAATCCAAGATGCCCTCATGGAATTTACAGTATCAATGAAATATTTCTGAGAACAAGGATACATTACTTGGGTTATGATTTGTGGGCTAAGTAGACTTTTGAATTACAGCATATATCCAATAAGTCCACTGGACTTCAGTTTGAATTTTCCTCTTTTGCTTGTGCCATATAAAATACTTTGCCCTATACTTATTAGTGTGGTGAGTCATATTCTACAAGTAAGTTTTCTACTTTTAAGGTAAAAAATTATATTTTGTAAATTACTTTGCCTTATTTCTTGTTATAATACATATTTGCTGTGGAGAATTTGAAAAACACAGACAAATATAAAGACTTTAAGAATCACTTAGAATTCTATCACCTAACAAGAACCCCTGTTATACATGTGTTTATCTTATCTACTTTCAGCAGTTTCATTAGGCATGTACTTTTTTGATTATTTTTGCAAAATTTGGATCAAAATTCTATAATTTTATGTTATACCTTTCTATGTTATGAACAATTTATTTCCTAATATATAAACTTCTACCCAAATTTCAGACTTCTTAGTTAATTTGGTGAGTAAAATGAATTAATCTGTTGTTTTATTTATTACTTTGAGCACCAATGAAGTTGAACATACACCTGATTGTTTTTATTATGAAATAAGTTAGAAATATAGAATATAGGTAATAATATAATGAGTATCCATGTACCCAGTAATAATCTTAAGAAAAAAAAAGTTACAGATATAATTGTAGCCTCCAATTCTTCCTGGATATGTTTCTACTTTCCTCTCCCCAGACATAACCACTAGCTACAACTTATTATTACCATGGATAATTTTTGTACTGTTACTACAAATGTATATATCCCTAAAGTATATGCAACGTTGAATGTTTTATAACATTAGAGTGTTGATATATCGCAGTAGAATATGTATCCTATGGTAACTTTTTAAAAGCCTAGTATTGTATTTTTTGCTCTTTAGTCATGTTGATACATGGAGCTCTAGTTCAATAATTTTCACAGCTTTATAAAAATCCACTATATGAATATATGTAACTTAAGTGTTGATGGATATTCAAGTGGTTTTCATTTTCATTATAAGCAAAAAATGTCGCACTGAACATTTTAATATAGTTCTCCTTGTGCATATGTGAGAATGTCTCCATGGCCTAAATTTGGAAAGAAAGTGCTGGGTCCTAATATACATACATCTTCAGCTTTACTAGATATTACCATATTGGTTCCCAAAGTGATTTTCCTGATTTACACTTCTACAGTTATGTATACGGTATTCTGGTTGCTCCACATTCCACCCAATCATTGATATCATCAAACTTTAAATTTTAGCTAATCTGAGGGGTGTGAAATAGTATGTCAGTTATGGCTTTAATTTGCACTTTACTGATTACTAGTGGGTTGGGCATTTTTTGACAAGTTTAATGATATTTTCTTTTCTGTAAATTGCCTTTTATATCTTTTGTTCATATAAAAACTAGACTATCTTTTCCTTTATTATTTGTGATTTTTTTTTTTTTCTTTTTAAGATAGAGAAAGCATGAGTGGGGAGGGACAGAGGGAGAAGGAGAGAATCTTAAGCTGAGTGTGGAGCCTGATGGGGGGCTCCATCTCACGACTCCGAGATCATGACCCAATCTGAAATCAAGAGTCAGATGCTCAACTGACTGAGCCACCCAGGTTGTTTTTACATATTCATATTAGTCTTTTTTTGGTTGTATGCTTTGCAAAAATCTTCCACTCTCAGTCCATCTTCTGAGTTTGTTGATGGAGCCTTTTATAGGCAGAATTTTAAATTTTAATGTATTTGAATGTAACCACCTTTTCCTTTATGGATGGTGATGATTATGTCTTATCTTTTCCTACCTTAAGGTCATAAAATAGACATAAGCATTTAGTTTCATTTTTCATATAAAAATGTTCTATCCACATGAAATGTATTTTTTAATATGGTGTGAGGAAGAGGTATGATTTGATATTTTTCTACAACTAATGACCTGTTTCATTTATCAGATAGTCCATTCTCTTCCCACCAATATACAATGCAACTTTGCTCATATATAATTTCCATATATGTAAGGGTATGTTTCTGGGTTCTGGGTTCTCTATGCTCTTTCACTGGTCATTTTGTATAGCTGTGCCATTAATATGCCAATTAATTCCTATAGCACCATAATAAGACTCAACACACTGCTTCATATATTGTACAAACTATGCCTAGTATCTGATACCAGGCTGAAGGGATGGGTTCAGTCTGAACCCCAAATCCTGCTTTGTACACCCTGGCATAGGGCTGTGTCTGTCTGGAATGAGAGATGCATTTTTCTAATTCATAGGAAGATGTTGTCATACACTTTCTCCTCCTCTGGGAAATTGACCAAAGGTAATAGAGGTCCTGACTCAATGTCTAATTGGGCAATTCTCCCACTTTGTCCTTTCAAAAGTGGTATCATTTCATCTCTACCTCTACCCATTTCACCCCTTTCTCCACCACTGGATTACTCTGAATTAAATCCTAGCCATTCTATCATTTCGACTGTAAATTTTAGGATGTGCCTATAAAAGATAAAAAGTGTTTATGACAATAAAACATATTCATAATATCGAGGTTGAATTAGAATGTGCAATTTTACTAGCATATATTAGGGTAGCCTCGTTCATTTTGATTACAGTGGTAGAGTGTGAAGAACCTTCAGCTTGGCATTGGGAGATCTACCTGGGTTTAAGTCATGGCTCTCAACTTTCTATCTGTGAACTCAGACAATAATCTTCTCTTATCAACACTGTATCTCAATGTCCTCATTAGCAAAAGAAGGGTAAGTAGTTGTCTCACACATTTCAGAATTATCATCAGATGAGGCAAGAGAGTGAAAACAAACCATCTAAAATTGTGAAGTACTAAGTTTCAGTCCAATTTTCTTCTTTGTAAATGACTCCCAGGACAAATAATCTGAAGGCAACAGATAATCTTTGTTCAGCCTTGTCTACAGTGTCTCTTGCTTAGGTTTCTCTTCCTGAAAAACACATTACTTTGGTTCTTTTTATTTTTTTAACTTTAGGGTTATAGACACTCATAAGTAATTTTAAATTTCAAGGGATCAATGTTGAAGTTTGTATCTTTCACCTTTTCTGGTTTTCTGCTTTCATCTTTTCCTTTACCCCGTGTTTTTCTTTAAATGGCGCTGAGAACTGATTATTCTTTGGTGTGCCCCAATTATCCAGACCCTGCGGAGTGCAAACTCAAATTTTCAAAAAGTTAATTTTAGTGGACTTTTGGCCATCAGAGCTCTAGATAACCAAAGGGGGGGGGAATTATTTGCTCTCCTACCAAATGCCACAACGACCATAGAAAAAAGCCTTTATCTGGGCATATTTTGATTGCAAAAATCTCTTTCCATCCTTGGGGGGAAATTATTCATTTCCCTATAGGGGGAACTCTGAAGAACATATTTTCCTAAAAGGGGCCAACTGGGCGGTGTCCTCCTTTCCCAACGCCCAGGTTTCTATTCTTAGATCTGGAGATAGGCGGAGGCTTTCATTTTTTATTTTGCCTAGTTTGCAGACCCTCCGCGGGGCTGCAGGAGCCCAGGCTGGAGGGTCGGGGCGGGTAGCCCGCCAGGCTGCTGACCGCGCGCCCCCTCCCGCCACGGCTGCGGGGCTCCAGGCCTGGGGACTCCGCGGGAGTGCGCTGAGTCAGTTTCTTCCAGCAGGACTCCCGGCCGCACCGCCGCGGCGAACGGGATCCGGTCCCGGGAGGCGGCGCTCTCCGGGGGTCGGGGACCGGGCCTGGGCCCGCGCGGGGACCACGGTCACGGTCACCCCGGACAGGCCCAGCTCAAGCCGCGACCCGCCGGCCCGCCCCGGTTCTGCCCGGCGTATCCCTACCTCGGCAGAGCCTCGCGCAGGCCACTGAGCTCATTTTTGGGGCCTGGGTGGGGGAGGAGGAAGCCGAGGAGGAGGAGGGCTGAGGAGAGGGAGGGCAGGGCGGGGAGCCGCCGCCTTGCTCATAAACAGGCGGGCGTGGGTGCGGATGGGGCCGGCGGGGAGCGCTGGCTGCGGACAGTGAGCTGTGCTCGTCCCCGCGAGCCCCGGCGGCGCCCCTGCCCCTTCCCGGCGCAGCCGGCCTTCGTGAGGGAGGGACGGTCGCTTTGGAGCAGAGTCCATCATGGCCAGTGGCAGCTGTCAGGGGTGCGAGGAGGAGGACGAGGAAACTCTGAAGAAGTTGATAGTCAGACTGAACAATGTCCAGGAAGGAAAACAGATAGAGACCCTGGTCCAAATTCTGGAGGATATGCTGGTGTTCACGTACGCCGACCACGGTAATCATTCGCAAGGAAACTCCCCCCCCCGCCCCCCCCCCCCCCCCCGCCTCTTTTGCAAACTTTCTCCCTCGCACTTCGGAGTTGCACAAACCTGGACTTTTGAGAAGCCACAGACTCTCTTCTCCTTAGGGAAGAGAGGAGCTGAGAATTTTAGGAAGGTCTTGAGCTCACTTCTTTTGCTTTCCCCCCACCCCCCGTTTCAGACCCAAAAGGGGTGAGTGAATCGTGACTTTGCTTCTTTTCCCTCACCCCCTTCTTTTCCAGCCTCCAAGTTATTTCAAGGCAAAAAAGTCCACGTGCCTGTGTTGATCGTCTTGGACTTGTATATGAGAGTCGCTAGTGTGCAGCAGGTAAAGGAGTTGTTTTCATGTCGCCCCTTCCCTTTTCTTTTCGGAAATAGATGTTTTTCTGTCAGTATTATATACCCAGAGGTTCTGGGTTATTTCTGACTTTCGGCTTCACAAACCACAGACTGTGATTTTAAGAAGGAAGCGTTGTCAAATCATTATCAAATGTTAATGATGTAAAAGGGCCCACTAAGTGCTCCCTGATTGTTTTGTAGAAGTAAATTTGTACAACAGACCTACAAAATATGGTTGGTGGTGGGCGGGAATAATCATGGGTTGAGATTTAGTTCTGTGATTGGCTAGATGAGTTCATCGGCATCAGCATTTAATCAAATTATTCTAAGAATCTTACCAATGTACAGCATGTCCTAGAGATGACACCATTGTGAATAGTTTGGGAAAGGAGAATAATTAACAGTAATAAAAATTAATAATAATTAAATTAATGAAATGAAGTAACTGGCAAATTCTCATAGGTTTAAGGTTTCTTTTTTTTAATTGGAAAACAGATTTCTGGACTTCAGTTGTAGTGTACCTTGTATTATCTAAAGAAAATGATGTTTTACCGTTCTCCTATAAGTTTATATTTGTATTTTTCAACTCTTTTCATATAAACTGAATATAAAAGTGAAACTTAGAACCTATACCATAGGAAACACAGAAATTTGTCAAATAGCTTAAATATACTTAAAAAAAAAAAAAGAGTCCTAAGGTGATAGTTAAGGATGATTTACAGTTAAAACAAATTATTGCCTAACATATTAACTTTCTTTGTAGATTCTGAGATTTAGAGAACTGAAACCAGTCATTTGCATGTCGCTGGGTCCTGATGGGAAAGAGAATTGAACTTTGAATTCTCTCAAGGTGTAGTCAGAAAGCCAGTGTTTCTTATTACTTGCTGGAGAGGCTAGACAGACGTAAGAATTATCTGGATCTCCAAATCTATATCTAGCTGCCTTCATCTTTATGTTCATCTCTGTGTTGTCTGGGTGAACCATGTACCTAACTTCTTTTATATGAGAACATTTAAATGTGGGATAAATGCTTATATTAATTTTGCTTCCACGAAATATTTCCCATCGGACTATTGATTTTCAGGGAGTTAGTGAACAAAATCATGAAAAGATGGGAGGCACGATAAAGACACTGTTCCTTTTAGCATCCAGAGTCTGAATTTTGCCGATGAAATATGAGTCACATTTTTAAAGCTGGCCCATTGTGTTTGCTGCTCTCCTACATCATCCCTTCTTCCTTGCCTCTGCTTTGGTGTTCAGAAGGGCCTTGCCTGGCAGCCTCTATCCCTTGGATTCCATGCTTGGTATAGAGAGCTCCCCTGTTGGGTGCCACTCAGAACCCACAGGACCCTTGGAGGGCTTGGTGTGCAGGGTCCAGAGGAGGCTGTGCTGAACTTGAGAACCCAGGGGAAGCTGGAAAAGACCCACCGCTTCATTCTTTGTTTTAGAAGCTGTCCAAGCCTGGACGTGTTTGTCTGGAGTAGCTAGGAATGTCACTTAATATTTTGTCTGGCGGGTACCAGAGACAAAGTATGCAAGAAAATAAGGAATTGTCTTTTGACAATTCTTTAATGGAATAGAATTATTCGTTTCAGCACTGTACATGTATTCGTCTGCAAAAGCTGTTGTGTGTCTTACATCATTGGATTCTCACTGGAATCTCACTGCTCTCTCAGAAATCTCACTGGACATTTTTAACCTCAGAGTTAAGTAGCTCATTTAGGACCATGGAGCTCATGACAGAGCCAGGACTCAAGTCTTCACATACTTCAAAATCTCTTTCCAGCATACATCCTGAATTCACAAGCTGTTCATGCAAGTAAGAAGCACAATGGTTTGTTACAAATACTGTGGCCATGCTAGGCACAACTATGTTATCAATTTTAATTATCATTGGTCTTATCAAAGGGATGTAGAAAGGGGTCTCTTTACTGATATTTTAATACTACACTTAAAAGAAAGGTTTTTTCCTCCAATTTTCTTCACATTTGTGGTGTAATTAATATACATATCCTTTAATGCTTTATATTTTGAGTTAGTTGGAAGTGCTGACTTAAAACTTCCGAATGATGAATTTAAGAAGGTAAGGTAAATTCAAAAGTAAATATTAAGTTTTTTTCTAGAGTTCATTTCACGTGATACTACAGACTCCAAATTTGTATTTTCAAGGTCTTTTTATATCTTATTAATGCTCTGTAATAAATGACAGTCTTTAGAGAATTGGTAGTTAGGCTAGCTGTCTTGTAGTTTCCTTTTTCTGCCAGTCATCTCATCATTTCTCTGTGCTCCTCAATTTTACATTACTTGTCTTTATCCACAAGTTTCAGCCTTTGAAGTAAGAGAACGAAATAAATGAAAGTGACTGAATTTTTCTTTAACCCCTAGACTCTTTCCCATTGTGCATTAATTAGATGCTTGAGTTTCCAGAATAGTTATAATAATGTGAAACTACCAATTTAATTGTATTATAACTGGGCAGGATAGGAACCTTCTCTTTGAAAGATAAGCTTTTAATTGAGTAGATTAATGGACCAGTTGTTACCTCTGCTCTGCTACCAGTGATTTCTGTTTAATCATAGAGACTCAGTTGCCTCAATCCTTTTGCAAAGCAATTACTGATGCTGCTTATTCACCAACCAAAACGAAACAGGTTTTCTCCTTGAGTCAGTCATGCAGGTACAGAAATGAGTAGAGCATCCTAGTGACTTATGATTTATTCCCCACCGGAAGCTGTTCCAAATGTCATTTTCTTAAATACTTGGGGAAAAAGTCTCCATGTATTTTATGAAAGCACGAAAATAGCTGGTTTCTATGACAGCTGGATTGTCAATGTCTGTTCGGCTTACGTGGAGGAGGATGTCCTACTTAAATATAGGTAAAAATAGCTGTCAGAAATTGCTGCCTTTTCAAGTAGTTTGAAATTATGTAAAAGGATGTAATGACAGAGTAAAGCAATTCATGCTTAATCCAGAAAAGATTCAGAAATCATATTGTAAAGAGATCTTGTGTAATCATTTTTATCTTGTGAAAGAGCCCTTGTTTATTCTTGTAAACAACTAACTTGTGCCATTATTCCTTATTGGATGCATAGAAATGCTCACCTTGTCATCCGGCTCTGCATCACTGGGCTCCACTTCTGTGTCTGGTCTTGTCTAGCAAGAGCCTTGCCCTGCAGCACTGTCCTTACCACTTGGCCCCTCACTCTCCTCACAGCTTAGCAGTTTCAGAGTCTTCTATTTCCCTATTTTGAATGACCATGACCACGTTTCTAATTCCTTTGAAATCTGGCTCAAGTCCTACCTTTTCTATATTGTATCCTTCTCTGGGTAATTCTGACAGTGACTCTCGCTGTCAGGCTTCATGTATCGATATTTATCACACATCCTACTTAGACACGTTTTCATGAATCTCTAGATGCTACATATTTATACGTTTTCGTTTTTCTTATTTTCTGACTATATCAAATCTAGTTCTGTAATATAATAGAAAGAATGGAAGATTCCTTAAATTTAGATCAAGTGTAGAGAGGAATATACAACAGGAAGAGTGAGTTAAATTTAATCTCTAGTTTGAAATTCAAATACCCTATTTTTTAAAAAGTTGTATTTTTAAAAATCGTGTTTTTTCAGAAGAGCAGCTTATTCAAGTTGGCATCATGTATGAACAGATTGAAAAAAGTTGTATATATAATGCATCAGTAAGATCACATTTCATTTGGAAATGGGAAAAAGTCTAGGGATATTTTTGATGTCCACATCTCATCAAATCATATTTGGATATTCTAAAGAAACCTGGAGGGACCCATTGAGCAATTCTACCCCCTCTCTTTCTTATAGTGCCCTTCTCTTTTTCCTGTACCAGACGTTATACTGGTCAGACCATTCCTTTTCTCTGCCAGTCATTCTAACTACCCTACCTGCGGAGCAGTCTTTACTTTGCTATCAAAATTTCCAACTTCCCCTAACCCTCCATTCCTTTTTTTTTAATTAAAAAAAATTTGTTTTTAGCCTCCATTCCTAATCACTTAATTTTCCCCCTTACAATTAAAATCTTAAGTATTTAGAAGAAATTCTGTCAGGTAGATGTGACTTAAAAATCTTGTACTTCATAATCTTGGTGTGTCCTCTAAACTTTTTTTTTGGTTTCATTTTATTTTATTTCTTTTTATTTAGATAATAGGCATATCTGTTAAATTCATCATTCAGGAATGCTCTAATATTTTTTTGTATGCCCTTTTGGTATGATTTTTGGAGAAAGATGTATTTTAAATATATGGCTTGCTTTCCTCAGTAAGCATTTTAGGATGTCATTTTGTTTTAAAATAATTATTTAAAAATAGGTAGTAACGTATTCCAGTAAGAATGAAAGAGACTGAATATGTTCTTTTAGCATGTTTAAAAAATGTGAATATTTGCCTTTCTTGCTTTCAGGTGGGTTGGTCCCTTCTTTGCAAATTGATAGAAATCTGTCCAAATACAATGCAAAGCTTAATGGGACCTCAGGATATTGGACATGATTGGGAAGTACTTGGGGTTCACCAGTAAGTATGACAGATACGTAAAAACAAACTTCATTAAGTGTTTATCCATACATATGACAATCCTGCCCTTGATATATCATGTATTTGTAATCCAAGCAAATCTGGTAAAATCCTCTAAAATACAGATTTTTTTTCTCAAATCAGTGACTTACATTTATAGAGAGATTTCTTTCAACTCGGGAGTATATTATCTAATTGAGGTAGAAAATTGACATTTGAGGTAGAATGTCAGGTGCTATTATTATTGTTTTAATAATATAATAATGCAGTTATACAATTGGTTAGGTTGTAGATTTTTGATGACTACTTCTGAATTCAAACCAACAAAAGTTTTTTACTTTTTAATAGTAGAACTGATACAAACTACTAGTTCTTAAAAAAAAATATGGGTACTAAAATTTGGTTCTGTAAGTAGTAATTTAGAAGTTTATGCTTTACTGTCTTTAAAAAGTACGTTTATATATATAGTCATACATATATACTTACGAGCTTAAACCACAGCTTTCAAAATGAAGAAAAAAGAGGAAATTACCTTTCAGCACATCTGCAGTCAAATCTTGATAGTTGTTTTTACCAGCTATGTTACTGCAGTTTGCAACATAATGATTTCATAGATGAGACCACTTCTTTAGCCATAATTAGTTAAGAAAAAATTTTCTGAAGAAAAATGTGTTTCCAGGAAAATCCTTTTTGTATAACTTTTTCCCTTGACTTTTAAAAATTATCTTTTCTTATTAACTTTAGGTGTTCTTTATACCTAATGTGACTTTTCTTTACCACAGAGAAGTGAATACCTATTGCTTCCAATGACATATAGCTTGTGGAAAATGTATTTTGTGCAAAACTAAATTTTACATCTTTGTATTGTTTATTACTATCAGCCATAGTTGCAAATTGAAACACATAAGAGCTGTTTGTTCATAGGTGAGCATATCCGTGCTTACTCATTTTTCCATCTTTGATGTTTTATGTGTTGCTGTTCTTCAGTTTCCATGATCTAAAGAGTGTTTTGAAAAGAGCATATTTACAGTTAATGTATATTCTCATCTCCAAACAATTTCTTTTTCTTTTTTTTCCAAGATTTTATTTATTTATTTGAGAGAGAGAGAGTGAGAGAGAGAACACATGAAAGGGGGGAGGGTCAGAGGGAGAAGCAGACACCCCGCCGAGCAGGGAGCCCGATGCGGGACTCGATGCAGGACTCGTTCCTGGGACTCCAGGATCATGACCTGAGCCAAAGGTAGTTGCTTAACCAACTGAGCCACCCAGGCGCCCTCTCCAAACAATTTCTGAAACTCTATGAGTCACTTCTAAAGTATGCAGCATTTAATGAGGAATGATACGAAATATAACTGTAATTAGTAATTGAAATGTTGTGTGTCCCTTGGTTTAGTTGCAGATTTCCAAAATCCCCAAAGATTAGCAATCTATAAACTTAGGGAGTTTTAGAAAACTCATCTAGTCAAATTCTAGTACAAACTCACTGTTCAAATTAAATTACATAAACATTTCTGTGGGGAGTGTCATTTGCTCATTCATTCATTCAGCCACGCATGCACTCATTTAGTCATTCATTCATTCACCCTGTTCATCAAATATTTATTATATTCTTACTTTAGGCCTGAAGTAGTGTGAATAAGGTAGAAACACTGCTTTCTATAGTGGAGCATATTAGATCATTCCCAGCAAACTTTATTGTGAAACATAATCTCCCTGTATTTAAGGGCTTCTTTCCACCAAAGGTTTACAGTACTAAAGAAGAAATTTCATGTGGAGATGAAGTCAGGAACAGTGGGTATGATGCAGGGACAGGTAGGGCAACATGGGTTGGAAGAGAATTAATTGATGAAGTAAAGGGACAGGGTCCCTCAATTCCTCACCTTGCCGACTGGAGACCATGTGGCAAGTTTCTTGGGAATCTGTGGATGTCACCAGGCTCTGTCTTCTTCGAATGATGTGAAGCTAACCACGTATATTTTAGAATTGATTAACTTAGAGACTTAAATTGAATGAATTTTAACTAATTGAATATTGTTGAGGTACTAGGTTCACTGATAAAATATTGTCAATTTCTCTTTCAAAAATAGTAAAAATCAATAATTTAAATATTCATATGGGTTCTTTATATATACAAACTAACATTTTTATTACATCTTTGTATTTTAATATATCAACGTACATAAAGTATAATTCACAAGTTTATCAAATATAAAAATGGGCTTGATCTCTTGATGTATATAATTCCTCATGATAGTTTAGATATGGAGTTGGGTGAAAGTAGTTAGTAATTGAATTTGAACATCCAGAGGAAAAAGTTTTAACTTTTTAATTGAGACATAATACTTCCCTCTTAATTGTTACAAGTTTGGCTCAGTTTTAATGGAAGAAAAATGCACAAGAGCTTCTTAGGGAATGAAATACAATGAGATGAATAAAAATATAGGTGAGTGAAGCACAACATCTAAAAAAGCAAACATCTAGGTATGATAATTCACTCTTACCTTGATTTCTGTTTTTAATTACAGACTGATTCTTAAAATGCTAACAGTTCATAATGCCAGTGTAAACCTGTTAACAGTTGGACTGAAGACCTTAGATCTCCTTCTAACTTCAGGTAGTATATACACATGTATATCTTTAATGTTGACTCAGATTAAAAAATATTTTATTTATTTTATTTTTTAAAGATTTTAAAAATCTTTTAGATTTTAGATAGCGAGAGCAGGAACACAACAGGGGGAGTGGGAGAGGGAGAAGCAGGCTTCCCGCGGAGCAGGGAGCCCGATGTGGGGCTCGATCCCAGGACCCCGGGATCATGACCTGAGCCGAAGGTAGACACTTAACAACTGAGCCACCCAGGCGCCCCTAAAAAAATTTTTAAACCATTTACCAAATGTGTTTTAATGTCTTTTTAAAATATAAGAATATAATATAACCTAAATATCAGTGATTTCCAAAATTTTGTTTCTGTTTTCTCTCCTTCTCTCTCTCTCTTTTTTTAAAGATTTTATTTATCCATTTGAGGGAGAGGGAGAGAACATGAACAAATGGGGGGAGGAGCGGGGGGAGGAGCAAAGAGAGAGCGGGGAGGAGCAGAGGAAGAGGGACAAGCAGACTCCGTGCTGAGTATGGAGCCTGATGCAGGACTTGATCCCATGACCCTGAGATCATGACCTGAGCTGAAACCAAGAGTCGGACGCTTAACCAAGTGAGTCACCCAGGTGCCCCTCTCCTTATCTCTTTTCTCCACTCTTTTTCTTTCAAAAATCCCACCCAATATCCTGACCTTAAGCATCACCTTTATATATTATTCCTGAACCTAATTTCTCTTCCCAGCTTTGCTCCCAAAGTCTGGTCCCGCATGTCACATTCCCATTAGCTTGTTGGCCGTATAGGTCCTTGTCATTATTATATCTTTCTCTATTATATCTCTAATATGTTTTCTATATGTTCTAGGGTATGACATAATAGTAATATTTTAAAAATACACAGCACTGCTTCTTGAATACTTGCTAGATGCCAGGCTTCACATGTAAAATACTTCACATGCTTTTAAAAATGTAATCCTCAAAACATCTCTTGAGATAGGTATTTGATCAGAGTTTTCTAGTGAGGGACATGGAAGCACAAAGAGTTTGGTTCAGCCAGTAGCTAGTAGAACCACGGTCTGAGTCCACATATCAGGTTCTTTCCTTGAGGACACTTCTGCTTGGAGGATTATTGACCTGGAAACAAAGAATCTTGGTATGGTGCAATAGTTATGATTACTGCTGTGATGGACACTTGCTAAGGTTCTGAGAAGAAAGGCTGCTCACAGGGAGCTAAGCATGATGATGGGGAGTGGTTTTCCCTCTCAAAGTGGTAGAGGGTGCTTTAGGTCAAGAGAACAGCATACCTAGAGTTACAGGTACCTGGGAAGATGGCATGGTGGGGGTTGGATCTGTGGGGTAGGAAGATTTTAAAGATTTTATTTATTTATTTGAGAGAGAGAATGAGATAGAGAGAGAGCATGAGAGGGGAGAGGGTCAGAGGGAGAAGCAGACTCCCTGCCGAGCAGGGAGCCCGATGCGGGACCCGATCCCGGGACTCCAGGATCATGACCTGAGCCGAAGGCAGCCGCTTAACCAGCTGAGCCACCCAGGCGCCCGGGTAGGAAGATTTTAAATGTGCTCATCGGCCCTACTAAACAATGAAGACTGGATAAGAGAAAGAGAAAGGAAGAAGGCAGGTGAAGATCAGAGTATGAAGGGATAGGAGTAGGAAAGGCCAGAAGGTTCTCACCACTTTACCACAGCCTTTTATTAAAATACATGATGGGGTGCACCAATGAGTCTTAACCATGATTTATTTGAAACCCATCCTTGGGAGCCTTTTTTTCTTTTTCCTTTGTTCTCCATTTGCTATGGACAAGAAACTGAGAGTTTATGAATTAGAAGAATTTTCCCAACACTGGAATATATTGAAGTCAGCAACGTGCAGACATTTAGGAAATCTGACACGTGTCTTGAAAAGACTGGTTAATTTAATATCTTCCATGTAACATTTAGAATTTTACGCTGTTAGGGAAGTTTTTAATGTGTTTTAAGTTCATCTCAGATATTTATTAAAGGTTAACTTATGGATTGTTTTTATTGTTTGGTTTGTTAGTTAATGGATTTAATAGCTATTGGGCATTTACTTTTGTGCTGGCCTCTGGAGAACTCTTAAGGCAGATGAGGCAAAATTCCTGCAACAGAGAAGGGCACAGTCCAGCAGCACAGTCCAGTATAAGTTTTTGCAACGAAGGAAATGTTGCACCTTTCAGTGTCATGGCAAATAGCCATATGTGGCTATTGAACATTTGAAATGTGGGAAACTAAATTTTAATTCTATTTAATTTAAATTAATTTAAAAGTTTAAAAAGCCACATGTGCTTAGTGGCTCCTGAATTGGACAGGACAAGAAAAGACATAAAAAATAGTGTGAGAGGGGCGCCTGGGTGGCTCAGATGGTTAAGCATTGGAGTCTTGATTTCAGCTCATGTCACAGTCTCATGGGTTCTGGGATCCAGCCCCACCTCACACTCCACACACAGCGGGGAGTCTGCTTGAAGATTCTCAGCCTCTGTCCCTCCCCCTACTCATGCACGAGTGCTCTCTCTCAAATAAGTAAATAAATCTTTAAAAAAAATAGTAGTGTGAGAAATAATTTAAATTTATTTCTTATTTTTAAAATATTTTACTTATTTATTTGAGAGAGAGAGAGAGAGAAAGAGAGCATGAGCTGGAGGGAGAGTGAGAGGGAGAGAGAATCCAAAGCAGACTCTGCGGAGTGCAGAGCCGGGCGCGGGGCTTGATCCCACGTGACCTGAGCCGAAACCAAAAGTTGCCCATTCAACCAACTGAGCCACGAAGGTACCCCAGAAATTTAAATTTAATCAGAAAAGTACTATAACTGGGATATGATAAAAAGCACTACAGGAACATAGAGAAGAGAGTAGCTAAACTCATTCAAAGAACTTAGGAGCATGGACATAAACTGCTAAGTAATTCAGCTCTGTCTCTTATTAGTTGTTGGAACTTGGACAAAGTCACTTGGGTCACTTAACCTTTCTGTGCTTTAGTTTTCTTATCTCTAAAATGGGGATCGCACCTACATTATGGGGTCATGGTGGGTTTTTACATGTGTTGGAGTGAGCTGCTTCAACCGGTGTAAGACACATTACGTGCTAGACACGTGTTTACTGTTACTACCGCTCCTATTCCAGTACTATTGTTTTTATTGACAGAGTAGGTGCTGTTTGTGGTTATTTCTCGGATTATGGCAGGAATATGTTTGGAGTGGGAAGGGGCAAGGGCATTCTGTACAGCTAGTGCAAGTGTGAAGGGTTATCAAAGAAAACGTTAAGTCATGAGTAGGGAGTTTAGCATGTTTGGAGTCAAGGCAGTGCATGGAGGGAGTGAGGCTGATGAGATACATGAAGTCAGTTTGTGAAGGGTCTTGTTGGACAGACTGAACAGTATGAAAAGACCTGAGAAGATTTCAGCAAGGAATATATAGGAGCACATTGGTGTTAGAAATATGATGCAGGGGATAAATTAGTTAGGGAGGGATTTGGGCCAGGCAGAGCATTAAACAATTGTGTTTGCATTCCAAGTGAGAGATGATGAGGTTCTGAAAGCAATAGGAATGTGGGGAGGGGGGTGGCTGCTACTTCAAAGGGAATTTTCAAGATTAGTTAGAAGATAGACTTGACGGACTTGGTAACGAGTTAATTCCTTGGTTGAGCAGACGGTGCGAAGAGAGAGGGAGGATGGAAGAAGGAAGATGACTTGGTAGTTTCTCTTGGGTAACTTGGATGATGGTATCACTGAAGAAGACAGGGAACAGAAGAAGGCTAGATATAGGGTGCCCATGGAATATTCAGATGGTGTTGTCTAAGAGGCAGATAGATACATTTCAGGAGTTTAGAGCAAAAGACCTTGGCTATAGGTATTGATTAGGAATCATAGAGTTATAGTAAAGTATACTGGGAATTTATTTCACTTAGAAAGATTATAGAGCTTGATAGGTCTAACATCTGGGGTAATTAAGTGGTTTATCAAGAAGAGTTCACAAACCATTCATAGTCCTCATGTAAAAATCAACACACTAAATGTTGAAACAGCTATTTATCTGGGGCATATTGTTCTTTTCAAAATAGGCAAAATCACTTTGCTGATATTGGATGAAGAAAGTGATATTTTCTTGTTAATTTTTGATGCCATGCGCACATTTTCAGCCAATGACGAAGTCCAGAAACTTGGATGCAAAGCTTTACGTGTGCTGTTTGAAAGAGGTATTTAAAAATGTCAGATTCTCTATTTTCATATTTATAAAAGAAGCAAGGGAAAAGTAGAATATAATTATGATAATAAGGTATCTAAAATTTTACTATTTTTGAAGAAGGGGGGGCTGTCAGTCAAGGATAAATAATGGGGTTAATTCAGAAAAATTGTTTTGTGGAATGAATTTCATTCATGGGTTATAAATTATGCAAATGTAGTAGACTTTCTTCCATTGCTTGACAAGACTTATGGTTCACTTTGCAAACTGGATGTGTAGGTGTTAAGAAAGAAAAAATAAAACTGTAAAGTCAAAGCATAGAATAAATTTGGATTTATGATGTTGAGTCATCTCCAGGGATTTTAGAAATTGCTGAAGACTATGTATAAAGAACCAGAAGGTTTGCAGAGTGTCCCTTAGGAAAAAGACAAATATGTATTTTATCTCATGGGACTAAGACAACAGAGATTATCATGTAATTTTGGAGTTGGTTGGAACCATTAGTCCTTCCACTGACTTGATGAGGGTATAGATGCGAGAGGTGACATGAGTAACCTGTCTGTGGGCACACAGCTAGTTACCCTCACTGTAGTTCAGTTTGCCACCTGAGTTTCTGGCATCTCCAGGAATGGAATAGATCAACATCTACTATTTAATTCTTGTCTCATTTCAAAAAGACTTTAAACAGCTTACAGATATTTATAGTACACTGGAGAAAAAAATGGATGAGGAAATGCGTGAAGGGAAAATAATGTAAAGCCTGGTTAAATTTACTAGTGACTTCAGATCATGTATACTTGTCAAGGCATGGACCAGAAATCTGGCTCTCTCCTTTCTATCAGGCAAAGAAGAGTTAAACATTGCCTGTTACGAAGTTACTTGAGATAAAAATAAACCCATTTATCAGGAGAAGGGATCAGGGTCGTGGGAGACCTGGGAAAATACTCTCTTGGGTTTCCCTGGATGAGATGATAAAGTACACACGTTTTATAAAGAGTACAAAGTGTATTTCAGTGAAAGAGACTGTCGAGTGTCAGAACAGCATGGACCTGGAACCCAGCGCTGTGATGATCAGGCTTGGCAGAGAAGAGGTTTACTGTGAGTGAGGAGTCAAGGAACTGCATGTCTTTCGGGATATCTTCTATAAATGTTTTATCTTGCAACTAAGCTTTTGATAAGAGCTGGGCAGAATTGAGTTTGAGGTTCCATTGTCTCAGAGGTCTGTTACCTTCTGTGTTGCAGTTTAAGGGCACATTCTTGTTGATGGGAGAAGGGCTCTCTGGCCAGCATTGGGTCCCATCCAGGACACATGGAGAAGGACTAGGGAATGTTAAAAGGAAGCTCTTTTTCAATAGAAATATTGTCAGTATTGACAGTATTTTGATTAAATATAGAGCAGAAAAATTTCTGAGTTTTTTAGGACTATCAAGTTCTCTGGGACTTACTGAGACCTGTAAAGTGAATTTCCCCAATTTGGAAGTATACTGTGGAAACTGCTCAATAAAATGAGAAAGTTCCATGATACTCCTCACTTATTTGAAGAACCTAACCAATTTCACATCATTTTATACGGAGCATTGGTATCAAGTTGAAAAACAAAAAAGTAATGCTGATCTAGTGTGCCATGTTTTCCAGCGTTTTTGTCTGTGCTATTCTCAGGCTAGAAAAACCAGATTTGTATACATGTTTTTGAGCTACCCACCCAATAAAATGACTCCAAATGGAACTCATTGGCTTGATTAAAAAGACTTTAATTATGAAAATTTATAATAATCTCTGATGAAATCAAGACCATTGAGACCGAGTACTTCAAAGTCTAATTACTTGTCATTTGCTAAAGTTCACCCCTTTTGAACTGAGCTGCTTTTAAACAGTGTACCATTGACCACTCCTTTTTAAGTATTGTGATATAGTCACTTGCAGTAGGCCATCTTTATTAGTCATTGGTCAGTTTCCCAAAGGAAATTATAAATAATTTTGTTTTTCTGAGAATTATTTGGTCACTAACACTTCTACATTTTAAAACACTAAACTAATATAGATCAAAAAGAAATTCTTTTAATCTCAGTAGCTTTTTTTCCCCATTATAAAATTCTTAAGAAGGGTTTGGCTGAAATACGCATCTTTAACTTTATGTCTCTTGTATTTACTGTGTCTCATATGATTGACATGAATATTATATTTTTAAGTAATTAAAATCTTATATCATCTTTAAGCTTTTTCAGCATTTTGTCTTTCATTTTTCTAGTTTCAGAGGAGCAGCTGACTGAATTTGTTGAGAATAAAGATTATATGATCTTGCTTAATGCATTAAAAAATTTTAAAGATGAAGAGGAAATTGTGCTTCATGTGCTGCACTGTTTACATTCCCTAGCAATTCCTTGTAAGTACCCCATGTGCATGATTTCTTTTTTGTATATGAAAAATTACAATTTATCTCCTTTCTGAGTGCATTTAAAATTATTTTTTGTTATGTAGAAACTTGCAGATGGGAATCCTGTTTATTTATTTATTAATTTAATTATTTTTTATTTATTGATACGGTACTGCAGCTGGCTCAGCACTTGGTGCTGGGAAACAGTAGCAGAAAATGTAGACATGTTTCTTGCCTCCTCAGAGCCCGTGGTACCATGCCAGATATAGATAATATAGGTGATTACAATGTATTATAAGGCAAGTACTGGCAGAAGTACCTGGGGTTATGAGAGAAACAAGAAGGGAGGCAAGGTCTCTTAGTAGAGACTTTAATGATGAGAGCTCTGTGTGTAGGGATGACTGAGGTGAAGTGCAGGCAGAGTGTCCCAGGCAGGGAACATCGTTAAGTATCAAGATCCTGGAGCAAGAGAGAGCATAGTGCATTCAAGAAGATGAAAGTGGCTAATGTCCAAAAGCTATAAAGAACTTATCAAACTTGACACCCAAAGAACAAATAATCCAATCAAGGAATGGGCGGAAGACATGAAGAGACATTTCTCCAAAGAAGCCATACAAATAGCCAACAGAAACATGAAAAAGTGCTCCACATCCCTTGGCATCAGGGAAATACAAATCAAAACCACAATGGGATACCACCTCACACCAGTCAGAATGGCTAAAATTAACCAGACGGAACAACGGATGTTGGCGAGGATGTGGAGAAAGGGGAACCCTCTTATACTGCTGGTGGGAATGCAAGCTGGTGCAGCCACTCTGGAAAACAGTATTGAGGTTCCTCAGAAAGTTGCAAATAGAGCTACCCTATGACTCAGCAATTGCACTACTAGGTATTTACCCCAAAGATACAAATGTAGTGATCTGAAGGGGCACCTGCACCCCAATGTTTATGGCAGCAATGTCCACAATAGCCAAACTGTGGAAAGAGCCCAGATGTCCATCAACAGATGAATGGATAAAGAAGATGTGGTATATATATACAATGGAATACTACTTAGCCACACACACAAAAAGAAATCTTGCCATTTGCAACGACATGGAGAGAACTAGAGGGAATTATGCTAAGTGAAATAAGTCAATCAGAGAAAGACCATTATCATATGATCTCACTCATATGTGGAATTTAAGAAGCAAAACAGAAGATCATAGGGGAAGGGAGGGAAAAATAAAACAAGACAAAATCTGAGAGGGAGACAAATCGTAAGAGACTCTTAATCATAGGAAACAAATTGAGGGTTGCTGGAGGGGAGGTTGGTGAGGGGATGGGGTAACTGGGTGATGGACATTAAGGAGCGCCCGTGATGTAATGAGTACTGGGTGTTATATACAACTGATGAATCACTGAACTCTACCTCTGAAACTAATAATACACTATAGGTTAATTAGTTGAATTTAAATTAAAAGAAATAATAATTAAAAAGGATAAAAGTAGTTCAGTAAACTGTGTACTTAAGAGTGTGTGTTTGTGTGTGTATGTGCATGTGTGTATGCACACACACCTATGCATATGTCCAGCCCTGAGTGCTTTTGTGTTATTTAAGGGAGGTGGGGGGCAGGGCTTGATAAGAGTCAGTGGATGAGGCTGGAAACATAAGCAGATCTTGAAAGGCTTGAAAAGCCACAGGATGAAGTTTGAACTTTATAATGATTCTTGTTTAGCATTTTCTTGATGCTTTGAAATTTAGGCACTTCTATCACAAAAAAAGTACAAATAAGAAGAAATTAATTTGCTGTGTATATTACCAGTGACTGCTAATGGGCTAAAATCATGCTTCCGAATCTACTACTTTTGTTTTGTAAGTGCACATGAGCATTTCATACAGGATATACACACACATTTATTTAGTGATGTTTCATCTTCACACATGCGAAGTTGTGAGGATTAAATGGTTAAATAAGTTGAAAAATGCAGACTAGTACCTGGTATGTAATAAGTGTAAAAATATCGACAGTGTTATTACATAATTTATATTTCCTACGTGTGTACCGTAGTATGGTATATATAATATGCAACATGGTTTCAGACATGGAAATCTGATGTGAGTCTTCAGTAAAAACCCGATCCCATTGTGAAAGGATGCTCTTTCTTATGATTGTTATAAAATCCATCATTTTCTTATCCATGGGAAATTGAACATTTGAAAGTAGATGGAGCTGCACTATAATAGAGAATGGACATACTTCAAAATTTCTGAGTCATCCGCTGTCCACAAACCGAATATATTTTTCATTTTACTTTTCCTCAGTTATATTTATACATTTATTTATTTGTTTTGGGCTGGCTGCTTTGAAATTCATTGTTTTCCACCCCCATCTGACATAACTGCAGTGAAGAATGTGTTGATTCAGAATGCAAAGGTCAAAGAAAGTAGCAACTAAAAATAAGAAAAATGAAATGTTTTAAACACTGATTCTAATTGAAAGATGTTTGCTTCTGAGTCTTAGAGCAAATCACGTCCACTATTCTGAGTAAAAGCAGATAATTATTTTCAGAAGCCATTTCCTTTTGTCAGAACATGTTTTCCTATATTCAATGCTCTTTAAAATACAACTTAAACATTAAAAATATATTTTTGGAGAAACAGTTGTTTAGTTTGGTTATGCCAAAAAAGACAGGAAAATGTCTTGCAAACACCCTTTTTTTTTTTTGGTTTATTTTAATAATAGTCAACATTTCATTCAGAAATGCAAATTCGTTTTCTCCACGTGGGTTCATATACTCACTCTTTCTGTTGACTGACTGCCTTTCCCAGTAGATTCCTTCCTGTCTTTCTGGTTCACCTGTGTTTGTCCCTTAGTCATCTGTGCCCTGCTTCCCCCCTACCTCTCCTCTTCTATTTCAGAGCCTCAGGAAGCTTGAATTTGCTGCCTGGGACACTGCTGCTTTTCTGCTGCCCTTCTGGAATGGGCAGGAAATAAGTCGTAGTTGATTTTAGCCGTTCTGTTATGTGACAAGATTTTGATTTTCCTTCTGTTGGTTTGAGAGAAAGGAACAATGTAAAAGGCGTTATCCAGTGGAGTTAGTGCCTCATTAGGCAATAGGCTCCAAATGCATTTATTTGAAAACTTATGGCCAAGACATTACATTTTTAGGCTTACATAAAAGCACTCTCAATTATCCCTTTATTTTGTTTGTTTGTAAGTGAAGAAACAGGACTAAAGCAATTTCCCCTTAATGCTAGAGAAGAGTCCTAAATCCTATTATATTAGCATGAGCATAGTGTTTTTTACAGCTATTTGACAGAACGTGATATTTAAATTTGGAAGTATAGCCTTTTTGCTGGCAAATATTCACAAAATGTACAAGATGTTTTTGTATGTATATTTCAAGTGGGAAATTGTTACCTGTTATTACCTTTGGATGATTATTATTTCTTTAAATTTAGGCAATAATGTTGAAGTCCTCATGAGTGGCAATGTCAGGTGTTATAACATTGTGGTAGAAGCCATGAAAGCTTTCCCTGTCAATGAAAAGATTCAAGAAGTGAGTTGTTGCTTGCTCCATAGGCTTACATTAGGTGAGTTATAATTCTTGGTTAACTTATTATCATGGTCTATATGATGTAAATATATACAGCATATGTATGTTGTGTGTTGATAAGTAGCATATTGACATACATTGGATAGAAATATTGTAAAATAGCAAATTGTTCTGCCATGGTTAGAATTTTAAAAGCAGTGGCAGAAATTGATGTGCATAATGAAAGAGAAGTCTCACCTTATTGTTAGTGGTGTATTTAAGGTATAACTATATCAATAGTTGATACATACAAAAGAATAAGCATAACATGTAGAAAATGTGAAGCACAAAGCAGAAGAATGCCCCAACCAACTTAAGTCATTACCAGTGCTGGTAAAGCTACTCCGGGCTACTTCTTTTCCCTGCTTTCTCTATGGAGTTAACACCATCCAGTATTAAAAAGCCATTAACTCGATCTTCAGATAAGGATGCTTTTCTTTTCTTCCTCATTTATCTCTTAACAGATTATTATCTGTCCCATTTAGTGACTAGAGAATTTATTGCCTTGTTACTGTTCCAGAAGAAGCTTAACTTTCTCTTCCTAATTAAAATAAAAACCCAAAGTCAATGAATAATTATCATTTTGTCAAATTATGTAACCTAATTATGGGGTTTATGCATTTAAAGGCCTTATATAATTTGCTATGTATTTTCATATAAATTGTCTGAAAGTAAGAGAAGGCCAGTCTCACTGGTATTTGCCCAGTCACACAGTTGGTCAATGGTAGAGCGGTTGTTGGCCGTGGCATGGTAGGGAAAAAGAAGGTGAAGGGACAACCCAAGTTTAGATAAGTTGGTAAAAGTAGAAGAGAATCCTCTGAAATGACTTTCCAAGACTACAGACCTCTAAGGGCGGGGAGTATGTCTGTTTAGTGGGTGAATGTGAAAGAGGCAAGAACATAAGAAGGTGTTGTTAAAGAAGAGCTATACCTAATTTTTTTTTAAAGATTTTATTTATTTATTTGACAGAGAGAGAGAGCACAAGCAGAGGGAGAGGGAGAAGCAGACTCTGTGCTGAGCAGGGAGCCCGATGCAGGACTCAATCCCAGGACCCTGAGATCATGACCTGAGCTGAAGGCAGACACTTAACTGACAGCCAGCCAGGCGCCCCAGAGAAGAGCTATACCTAATTAAACTGCCTTTTGATTTTGAAGCCGTTGATTAATATTTAGTGTGGGCTTTAGGCTTTTCATAATATAGGATCTTTTCCAATCCTGGCTTTGTGTCTCAGGGTTCATTTAATTACACTTGTAGCTAAATAGGAGTTTTCTTCTTCTTTTTTTAAAGATTTTATTTTTTTATTTAAGAGAGAGAGAGAGAGAGAGCACGAGCTGGGGAAGAGGCAGAGGGAGAGGGCGAAGCAGACCGCCCGCTGAGCAGGGAGCCGACAAAGGTCTTGATCCCCAGATCATGACCTGATCATAACTGAGCCACTCAGGCGCCCCTCATTCTTACTTCTAGAAGGAAACTGGTGACTGTTAAGAGAGTTACAAATAAGCTTAAATGGAAGGAGGCACATACAGGTGGAATATCATTTACAAATTCCTTCCTCATAAGGATTTAGATTTTTGAATGATGTGTTGATTCTCAGAAAAGTGAATGTAGAAAGGGGTGAGACTTCTTCCTGGTGTTTGGGTTAGAGGGGGTGAAATATTCTCTTATTTTTTTTTCTAAGATCATCACAGATAAGATCAAGTAAACGATGCATGCCAACGAGTTTTCTGAGCAGCATTCCTTTAAGTGAAAGAAGGGTTCGGCAAAAGCATTTAATCACAAGGGAGGTTTTCTCCCTTATCTTTAGAAAATCAAGCTGTTTTGTACAAAAGCCATGCATAACAGATACCTCATTGTTTTATATGATAATGACATGAGAGGGAGTGAAAGAACACAAAATTAATGTAACCCAAACATACCACTATTTTTGCTCAGTCAGTTCCTTTGTCTAAGTAAGATAATTAAATGACTGCATGAAATAAATTTTCAAACCTTTATGCAATTATATTAAGCTATTTTAATTAATATTTTTATAGCTATTTAAATATTTTAATTAATATATATCTTAATGTCATTAAAATATTCACTCTTCATATTTATTGATATAAATACTGTTGTATAATTCAAGGTAATTTAAGTTCTATGGATGAGCATTCAGCTAGTATCTCACTTACCTTTTAGGTAATTTTTTTAATATTCTGGTATTAAATGAGGTACATGAGTTTGTGGTGAAAGCTGTGCGGCGATATTCAAAGAACGCCACGTTACAGATTGCAGCACTCAGCTGTTTAGCACTCCTCAGTAAGTAACTGTACTCAAAAGGAAATTTTTACAGCTGCATTTGATCTTGAATGTGAACATTATAACAAGACATCATTATAACAAGAAAGTCGTATGTGGAGAAGGAATCGTTAATTGGCTTTTCTGTCCTAATGTAATTCATTTTCTAAGGAATAGTTTCAAGGGAACTAACTGTTGTGATAAGTATACCATTCCCACTTCGTACATGAGTAAATACATCCTTGATTTAGTTTTGTTATTGGGCAGCTAATCTCAGTTAATCTTCCTCTAATCTGTTAGGTTTGTTTGGTACTCTCTTCCTCATTTGATGGAATAGCAGTATTCTGAGGTGTGTAATATATTTAAAAAAGTCTTTATAATGAACTAAGGCCACAACTAAGGAATACCTCACTTTGTTCATAATGTTTCAAAATATGGACTTCATGTTGGTCATTCAAACTGTAAGTAAATCATATATTTATATTTTTTCAAGCTGAGACCATTTTCTTAAATCAAGATTTAGAGGAAAAGAATGAGAATTCAGAGACTGATGATGAGGAAGAAGATAAATTATTCTGGTTGGAAGCCTGTTACAAAGCGTTAACTTGGCATAGAAAGAATAAGCACGTGCAGGTTGTACTCTTTCATAAATATTATAGTTATTCAAAATTATGTTTGTTCATTAAATTATGTTTTGACAGGTTTCTTTTTTCTCCCCTGATCCAGGAAGCTGCATGCTGGGCCCTTAACAATCTCCTTATGTACCAAAACAGTTTACATGAGAAGATTGGAGATGAAGATGGCCAGTCAGTAGTTTTGATTTTATATGATAGAAAATTTTAATTACATTTTTAATCGATCCATATAAAATACTGTGTAACTTTTATTGTTAGAAATATTTTTGATATAGGCATATATGTTTCAAGTGCTGCCACAAAATAGTAGAGTGTATATAATATTTTGATTCCTGATGTGTTTGAGAGTTATTGCCCAATGATTTGGAATCAAGAATCATTCAGAAATTATGAATCATTGAGAAAAGAAACTTTCAATTTTCTAGCTGATCATTTAAAAATGCTATGTTAATTAATCTCAGGTGACAGAGATGGCAGTCATCTGTGACCTTTTCTGTTGCAGTGACTAGCTAGCAGGTTGTCAATATCGTGAATGCAATGTGGTCAGAGGTCTCCTTAGTGATTCCTCACTTGATGTGGCATTGTTGACCTGTCTTCTCCTGAGAGGGTTATTTGTAGGTGTCAGCTCTTGAGGAGGCATTCTGCAGGAGTGTAATTCAAGCTTCATAAGACCAGTTCTCTTTCTCAAAGACACAAACTGTAAACAGGAGTTTTGTGTATATCAGAGTTGTTTCATGCCCATGAGCCTTTGTGCTTTATGGAAATGCTTATGTTTGCTCTGGGTATGTTCTTCTTTTGATGACTTTTGAATGACTTATCTTGGAAACTTAAATAGTAATAGTCTATATCTCAAATCCTGAAAATCTGTTTGTATCACGATCCATTGCCAACCAGGAGAGAATTAATAACACAGATGCTATTTAATTATACATCTCCATTTTGAAAAGGAAACAGTAATTCTTCTGAAAACTGTATGCTAAACCAGCATCCTAATCCACTTTGAGCAATCTTTTTAAGAGATTAGGTTCATGATGCAGTTTATAAATTTCAGCTCATAGCACACTGATTCCTCAATATCCATAAGCGAACTTTAAAATAAATACACTATTAAAAGAAAATATATTATGCTCTACACTTTTTAAAACTCATGATGCTCCTTTATGATTTTCATTTTTTTTCTTGTTTCCATTATCTTCTTTTTCTCACTTTTCTTTTTACTCTTAATACCTCTTTATATATTTGCTGAGTCTTCCCCCCCAACTGCTTATCAACTTTGAAGAAACAGAGAAATACTGATTTATTAGTATTTAGTGGATTTGAACTATCTTTTAAATATAAAACTGTTTAATTATAATTCACTCTTATAAGTGGAGGTGACATGAAATGTTTATATGCCTTTATTTGTTGTTAGATTAGATAATAATACATGAATATTTGAACTAATTATTAAAAAGATTACCAGTAATATTGTGATTGAATTTGTGAAAGGTTCCCAGCTCATAGGGAAGTGATGCTCTCCATGCTGATGCATTCTTCATCAAGAGAAGTCTTCCAGGCATCTGCAAATGCATTGTCGACTCTGTTAGAACAAAATGGTAAGGGGTGCACCATTTTTTAATACGAGGAAACACACTTTGTATTGTTTTAATTATAAAGACAATATATTATTAAAATTCAAATATGTAGATCTATGTATCTGATATATAGAGATATTTATATATAGGCCAAAGGATAAAGAAGAAAATAAACATTTTGATTTTTTCCCTGAATTTCTATGTGTGTAGTCACATGTGACATATACTATATATTTTCTACTTTTTGCCAAAATGGGATAATATAAATAATTTTATAAGCAGATTTTACATGTTTTCTTTTTGGTACTGATAAATGTAAAATTTCATATTTATATTTTTAAGGGCCATGTAGTTTCCCAGTGTACACCTAGATCCTATTTTATGAACCAGTTTCTCATTGATGGACTTTTACCTTGTGTTGAGTGGGATTTTTTTTTTTTTTGGTACCAAATGGTCACTTTTTTCCATTTTCTTTAATATACTGTTCCTGTTACTTTTTTAAGGAACACTTTCTAGATAATGCAGTTCGTGGAGAGATATTCACCATTTTAAAATCTGGTAAACTTGTCCTTTACGTGTAAGTCTTATAGCTTTCCATTATTAAGGAGACAAAAATGGCTATTATATCTTGGAAAGGCTCTGAGTTTTAAAATTGAGGCTCTAGCTGTTCAGATTTCAGGCCCCCATGAACAGGAAATACTGCCAGAAAATCTTGGGAGAAAACTCATCAGAAAGGCAGTGGGACTTGGCAGCTCTTGCAGGATATTTTTGGAGGGAGCAAAAGAGAGAAAAACACACAAAGCTGGAAACAAAGACCAATGCTAGCACCACCTGTTAGTAGAGAACCTGCATAGAGTGAAAGGAATCAAGAAACCACTCCAGGCATGTTTCTCAATGCTGTTATTTAAGTCAAATCAAGAGGAAAATAATTTCTTCTTCCTTTTCCTCCTTTCTCACTCTACCTCTCAGATAGCACTTTAATAAAACACTTGTGTGGGCAAGAGCCCTTACAGACAGACAGGGGTTGTCCTCTGGGAGGATGAGTCAGAATTGGAGTGGTAGAAAAGGGAATCGCTGTCCTTAAATCTCCCATCTTCTACTGTGCTGAGGCCTGGGTAGGATCTCCTTCCTGAAAATGAGGACCAGACTTGGTTGCTTTTGTGTGGCACATTTAGGAGAGGAGAGCAACCTTGACCATGTACACATACTGTGTTGGTGCTGTAGTTTTTCACCCAGTGGAAATGTTTGATATGCCAACAAAATAACTAGTGTTTGAGGATTAGTTACATTTGGAGTCAACCTTCATTTCTCTGTTCAAAATCACTGCCCTGCTCTTGCTGGTTCCTTACCTCTTTGTTCTTGGCCACCTGCTGGCTAAACTGTACTCAGGTCCCTTGTACTGTTCTTGGAGTTCTGCCACAGGAGAATATTAAGAACTCAGCAGCTGGGTCACCAACCTCTGTAGGCTACTTCTCATTGAAAGACACTTGGAAACATTGGGTATGCAGGGCTGGATGTGGTTTTCTAGAAAAATGACTGGACTGGCAGGCAGAGAACTGGTTTTCTGCCATGGTGTTCCCCAGGCCAAAGCTTGAACATCCTATGTGACGTTTTCCTCACTTAATCAATTAGTTAATTCAGTTAATGTTTATTGAGCTGCTGCCAGACAATGATCTAGGCGCTTGGGATATATCAGTTAAATAGAATACTCCCAGGTTCAGGGAGCTTGAACTCTAGTGATGGAAAGACAGTAAGATAGTAAAAAGATAATAAGGCTAAATAAAATATATGATATGTGAGGTAGCTATGAAAAAAAAATGAAGCAAAGAAAAAGGATATGTGTTAGGGGTCAGAGGAGATAAAATGGTGACAAGGCAACCAGGAAAGAAGGTGAATATTGACTGACGAGCTGAAGGAAGTTGCATAGTTGCATATTATTATTGGCTCTTTAAAGCAGGTAATTGATTGCTAAAATGGAGTGGAAGTGGTCAGGGGTATTGTGTAGATATACTGTAAATGAGATAAGATGTCTAAAATGTTCTATAAAACTCTGAAGTGACTCCATGATGTAATTTCTTCTAGGTCCGGTGTTTGATGAAATTTCTAATCTCAATTTTTAAGTTTAATTTTTAAGTCAAAAGTTAGGTTAATATCCAGGACAGTGGTTCTTAATCTGTGGTCCCTGGAACAGTAACATCTCCAGGGAACTTGTTAAAAATGTAAATTCTAGGGCCCCATTCAGACCTGCTGAATCACAAACTCTGGGTTTGGGACCCAGCAATCTCTTTTTCAATAGGCCCTCCGGCTGGCACTGGTGCTCTGCAGTTTGAGAACTGCTGGTCTAGAGGGACTTCTATCTTTTTAGAGTATTCCCTAGGTTTTAATTCAGCCACTTTAGGAGGGGTTCTTAAAACTTCTGACATAACCAAGCAAAATAACCAACTTATTATATTTTAATGTGTGATATCCTGGGTGTCTTTGAAAGGTATGCGTTTTTCAGGTTTTGGCAGTATTTTAGAATGTGTACATCAATTCCACTTATTTCTGAGTTTTCCCTATTTTTTATCATTTCTTCCTTTCCCAATTTGAGGTTGATAACTCATTTTCAAAATACAGCTCTTTTGGGGGCACGTGCGTGGCTCAGTTGGTTAAGCGACTGCCTCCGGCTCAGGTCATGATCCTGGAGTCCCGGGATTGAGTTCCACATCGGGCTCCCTGCTCATCAGGGAGTCTGCTTCTCCCTCCGAACATCCCCCCACCCAAATAAATTAATAAAAAAATCACACATGAAATATAGCTCTTTCTAGACTTAGGATGGAGTTATGTCCGATAAACCCATTGTAGGTTGAAAATGTTGAAAGTTGAAAATGCATTTAATACACCTAAACTACTGAACATCATAATTTAGCCTAGCTGAACTGAAGTGTGCTCAGAAGACTTACATTAGCTTACAATTGGGCAAAATCATCTAACACAAAGTCTATTTTATACTAAAGTGTTGACTGTCTCATGTAATTTATTGAATAGTGTACTGAAAGTGAAAAACAGAATGAGGAAGTAGAGTGTTAAATGTATTGTTTATTCACTTGTAATTTTGTGGCTCACTGCCACTGCCCAATATCAAGAAAGAGTATCATACCACATATCGTTAGTCCAGGAAGAGATGAAAATTCAAAATTTGAAGTATGGTTTCTACTGTATGTGTATCACTTTCACACCATCACAAGGCTGAAAAATCATAAGTTGACCCATCCAAAGTTGGGACCCTCTGTGTACTTAAGTCAATACTTTCTCAGTTTCATTTCCTGCCACTTTCAGAGTGTTGAATTACAGTGTGTAATGTTGGAATTGATACTTATATAGAGTCTTCAAGACAATTGATGTTTATATGGAAACTTCAAGATAATGAATTTGCGTTTAGCGAAAGAAGCCTATTACAAAGAAAAAAATTATTCTGTAATCATTGTTGGGATATAGTTACTTTCTCACATAGAGTGTGAAGTCAGTTGTAAAGAAAATCTATTTCTTTTTTTTTAAGAAAAGAAATTATTTATTTGAGAGAGAGAGAGAGGGACAGAGAGAGAGAGCACAAGCAGGTGGAGGGGTAGAGGGAGAAGGAGAGGGAGAAGTAGACTCCCTGCTGAGCAGGGAGCTCAACATGGGGCCCAATCCCAGGACCCTGGGTTCATGACCTGAGCCTGAGCTGAAGGCAGATGCTTAACTGACTGAGCCACCCAGGCACCCCCATATCTGTATTTATTAAGCTTTGGCATTACATTGTGAAATTATGTAATTATTCTCTCTATAAGTGCTTTCTATCCCTTTGCACATGATGGCATACATAGAAAGAATAATGTTTGTACAGTCCACTGGGATAAATGGAGAAGGTAGCTCAAGGCTGAAGGCAGCCCAGCATGGTCCCAGGCCTTGTCCCACCCCACTGCCCCTGCTTCCCAAGAGCTGAGAGGTGGTCAGTATCTACATGCACCTGTAACTGATTCACAGCTCACTAGTGTCTAGCATGCCTAGCAAGTCTTAGCTCTATATAAGTGCAGTTATTCTGTGAAGCTGTTATAAATATTAGAATGAAATGTAACTTTTGTTCTTATCTTGGAGAGCATTATTTTAAAACATTTTTCTGTAGAAACACTTCTTTCACAAGGATGGGATTATATTAGTACCAGTCAACTCACTCTATGAGTAAAACCTTAAAAATCAAAACCTCAACCTAAATGGTTAATAAATGTGAAAACCTTGAAATGGTGTATGTTTTAAAGAAATAAACATTAATGATCTTTAAGTTGCATTGAAATATAACTTCCATAAGTACTTGTATATACTTTTCTATGAATTTGGATTATCTTAACATTCTGTGTCTTACTGCGAAATTATGAAAATGTTCTTTCATTTCTATGAGTAACATTAACAAATTTTTATAGTTAATTTCAGAAAAATCCTGTTGTCAAAAGGAATATACCTGAATGTATTGGAGTTAATGCAGAGGCATATACATTCTCCTGAAGTTGCTGAAAGTGGCTGTAAAATGCTAAATCATCTCTTTGAAGGAAGGTAATATAGATTCATGGACTTATGCCAAATATATACTCTTGGGACTGGTAGAATATCAATATTTCAAACATATTTCTAAGAATTAGAAGAAAAGCATAAGACAGATGCAGATTGAAACATTGTGGAATATAATCTCATCTCACTGATACCACAGACTTATTTTATCCAACTATTGAAAGGGATAATTGAGATCATAGAAACATGTTGAAGGTTGGCTTTTGTACTCTGTGCTTGGTATGGACTACGTTTTGAAAAATGGCAGTTATACAGCATGTAACCTTAAACAGTTTTTCGAATTATTATGTGTGAAAGGTATATGAGATAAAATCAGCGTGTGGCTTCTAATTGTTGCTTTTTTCACAACTAATATTTATTATTATTCTTTCATTTGAATTAACTTTGTCTTCTCTTTCTGCTGTGGGGGTGGATGACAGGGTAGGGTGGGGAGTGGAGGGGTGAGTGTGGGGAGGGCAGAACTACTGGCTTAAACAAAAACAAACCTGTTTAAAAGACCAAAACTGAATTACATACAGAAGGTGCTCGCTGCAGGGTAGGCTCGGTACCTTTTTGCATTTTGTTAGGCCTGAGAATGTGAAGTAACTTTGGCGTAGTCTAAGTAAATTCAAAATTTTCAAAAGAAAAAATAAGTGGCACAAATGTTGCAGTAAAAAGTTATTTTGTGTCCTGGCTTTCCAACTAATTTGAGCCAACTATTTGATCTTTAAACATCAGGTTACTCATTGGTAAAGAGGGATAATAGTGATGACCTCATAAGTTGTAAGTTTATAATGTAAGTATTAAATCAGTTGATTTTTACAAAGTTAGGATAATGCCTATACATTTTAAGCACTCAGTAAATCACAACTATTATCATTAATACTGTTATTAAATATGAATAAATGAAATGCATATGGCATGGTCAACTATGTAGCACATCTGTAGTCTTTTAAGGAATAGGGTTATATTGTTTTTAACATCGGTCCAGCTAATCTATTTATGTTAATATATATCATATCTTTGAGTCATGTTTCTTTTATTTAAATGTTGTCCTTGAATGTTTGAGTGCAAAGTTTATCTCCAATGGCAATTTTCATGGTCCTGGGAGTGTGTGAACCTTTATGAGTGAGACAAAAACAAGGTGGAATAATCTACAGTTTAAGACGCTGTAGATTGTGTGCAATCTGTGCTCCTGGCTGTTTCTTCATATGTAAAATATGTAAAGTTTTAGTCCTGGGGATTCCAAGTTAACGAGGACCCCGTGCCAGTGACTAAAGAACTCATTGTCCGGTGGCAGAGACTGATACACAGAGAGTTCGCGATACTGGGTGAGAACATAACAGCGGGGATGTGTGAGGGGCACAGCGGTTAGAGGGGAGTGAATGAGGTGGAATGACAAACAAGGGAATATACAAGGAGGGCATGTGTTTAACCTGGGACCTACAGGTTGATGAGAGGGGTTGTATTACAGGGGCCACAGAACCATGTGAAGCAAGGACAAGGTTTTTTTGGGGGGGATTTCCTTTTTTTAATTTAAATTCAATTAATTAACATACAGTGTTATCATTAGTTTCAGAGCTAGAGTTCAGTGGTTCATCAGTTGCATAGAACACCCAGTGCTCATTCCATCACGTGCCCTCCTTCATGCCCATCACCCAGCTACCCCATCCCCTCCACCTACCTCCTCTCCATCAACCCTCAGTTTGTTCCCTAGACTTAAGAGGCTCTTATGGTTTGTCTCCCTCTCTGATTTCATCTTGTTTTATTCTTCCTGGGTTTGTTTTTTAACTAACCAGAATCATGCTGTATGTTCTTTGATGTGCTTCTTGGAGATGTTCTCAGCCTAGCACACTCCTTTTACCCAAATATTTAGACTAGAAGGAGAGGTCGAGTTTCCCAGAAAAACAAAAATTAAAAGCAAAACCAGTCACGTCCCTGTCACACATGATGCCATCAGCCTGTGGGTCCCAAATTCACAGTCCAGCTGCTCTCCTGCCCGAGTCAGCACGCACGGCGCACCACCGGCTCAATGCCAAGTCAACACGCCTTCACCTCACATTGCCAAGGGCTCAAACTAGCACTCTTCCCCTCAAATTCCAGCCCCTGTGCTCAAGTTTGTGCACAAAAATGGGCATAATTATAACAGCAGAATGAAGCAACCCAAACAGTGACACTATTTCTGTGGAATAGAGAGAGGACAAGGTTCGGATAGGCACAGGTTTCAGTTAACAGGGCACTGTTACCTGAAGCCAGGCGTACCTCGAAGTCTAGTCAAGTGGCCTTTCTTCATATGGCAAAGGAAGAATAGCTATAACACCTTAGAGAAACTGACTTTAATGCAAATTAAACTGATTAAAAATACCAAATAGGAAGTCCAGTGGTGTTAATTTGGAAGAGGCAGGTTGGTATCCTGTAAAGCGCCCTGACCTCAGGGCTCAGACAAGTTGGCGTGCCAGTCCTGGCTCTGTCACCTTCTAGTGATAGGACCTTGCTATGTAACCTCCGTCAGCCTAAACTCTTCATCTGGAAAATGCCTACTTTTCCGATAATAACACCTACTTCTTAGGGTTTTTGCCAGTGACCCATGTGTGGGTCAGAAGGAAGTTGTGTTTCGTGAAACTAAATAAAAGAATTCCCAGGTTGCTATGAATTCTACTTCTTGAGGCCAGAGTTTAATTAAATAATTAAAATATGTATGCTCATATGACTGAATGCAAATGCATTTTCATACAGCCTTTTTTCCTGATAAAATAGAATGGTTCTGTTTTCCTGTACTTGTTTCAACTTGGTGTTTGTACAGTGGAATCAGGTTGTACTTTTAATAAGCATTTCGATGTTCTGTCTCCAGCAACACGACCCTGGATACGATGGCAGCAGTGGCCCCCAAAATAATAACAGTTATGAAAAGTCACGAGGCATCCTTATCAGTGCAGCTAGAGGCACTAAGAGCTGTTTTACATTTTATGGTTCCAGGTAAGTGACATAATAGATATGGGGAGGGATGGCAATTTTAATGGATTTTCTGACTTTTTGTGAAATATCAACTTTCTAGGCAAAAATTAAAGGACGAGTTTCTCCCATCCAACTGCAAATCTTCCCACTAATCCAAATATAAAAAGAGAGGAAAAAGATGTGTGGAAGAGTCAGATTCACTTATAGGAAAATTCAATAACTTATTTACAGAAGAAATCACTGCAGTATAAAGTATGGAGCTTTGCCTCCAAGGAGAGTGTCCACTCTGATAATTCTTTTCAATTTCTGTTGCCTTCCAAGTTGTTTTGTTTCATGTCTGAACTATAAAAATAGCTAACTAGTATTCACACTTTCTCTTTTGCTCTTTTCAGGCCTTCTTTTATTCTGTGGTTGAATTAATCTTTCTCAAATAGAACCTCATGGCTTTTACTCATTAACCTCAACAGCGTCTATCCTTTCGCCTTTAGCTCCTACTTGACCTCTCTTGTGACCTTGTTTGTCCTCCAAATCCCATTTAAAACACCTGCTCCTCCATTCATTCAACATATATTAAGTGCCTCTTATGTTCTAAACATTGTGAGGGCTGCACAGTAATGACAAATGCATGGGAAAGGCATTCCTGTACTATTACAGGAGCTTCGAGGTAGACAGATATGCAAATGAATAATGACCAGACAGTGTGAGAGGAGCTGTTACAACCATAGGTTTACATAAAAGGCTCTGAGGATATTGGTGAAGACACAAGTAATTTATTCAAAGGAGTAGGTCACGACTGAGATATTTGAAATTGAAGGGTGTATGAAACTGAGCTGGTAGAAAGGCTGGGCAGGATATGACAGGCAGAAAGAGAGTGTGCCCGTGGTCTGGGGTGAGGGAAGCGTGGCGGGTGAGGAGATCGGTGTCTGAAGATGAACGTGGAACGACTGGCAGAGGCATGAAGTCAAGCACTTGAGCACAACACTGAGCAGTGTGTGCTTTTATAACAGAAGTCAGTTCAAATTCATTAAAGGTGTTTATAAAAACTCTAGTGTCATGACCAAATCTGCCATTTATAACAATAACACTGTGCTGTGGAGGATGACTGTCAGGGCAAAAGCTTCCTCCAGGGAGATTGTGTTGGCGGCCATGATAGTCAGATGAGACATGGTGGGCACCCAGCAATGGAACCAGAGGGGAGGGTGGATCTGAGAGATGGGGAGGAGATAGATTTGACAGGACTTTCTGACGACTGAATATCAGGGATGGAATTACTTGTTGTTTGGTAAAATTCCTAATTCTTTTAAAGCCCAATTTGTGTGTGTGTGTGCCTTTTTTTTTTTTTTAAGATTTTATTTATTTACTTGAGAGAGAGAGAGCACACATGAGAGGGGGGAGGGTCAGAGGGAGAAACAGTCTCCCCGCTGAGCAGGGAGCCCGATGCGGGACTCAATCCCGGGACTCCGGGATCATGACCTGAGCTGAAGGCAGTCGCTTAACCAACTGAGCCACCCAGGTGCCCGTGTGTGTCCTTTTTAAATGAAATTTTCCTAAATCTACCACTGTCTGTCATCATATTGGTATTTTATGTTTCTGAGAAGTATACTCAGTACAGGAATATACGTTTTTTTTTCAAGGAGAGGGCTTTCTTCAGTCATCTTTTTGTTTTTTTTAAAATCCCCTGGTAGGTTGAACTAAAATAGCTCCTCGATTAATATATTTTGAATTGAATCATGATGTGCTATTCAGAGTTGTCAGGCACCTTTTAAGGTATAAGTTAACAGACATAATTTTCCTTGAAAATATTATTACAACTTTTTTTTTTAACTTTGTAGATTGTAAAAGACAAAACAAAATGGAACCATTTTGATTATCCTTTAAGGTGTCAGCCTTAATCTTTTGAGGGTGGATTTGAGTTTTTAAGATAAGCAGAAAACATTCAGAACCAAATCTGTTAATTAATAAATTAATACTCTCTCAGTTCAAAAGCAAATTTTGAATATAATATTTCTTTTCCTCTGTTGTTCTTAGATTGACCCTGAAGCAATATTGATAGTCAATAATCTTTAGATATTTGAAATGATGCATTTAAATGATAAATGATGTTTTTTATAATGATGCTTAGATGTATTAAATGAGTACCCTTGAAAACAACTTTATAACTTTAGGATTATTTTTCTTGTGTGGAAACACTTATTAATTGACACATTTATAAACATATCAGTATGTAAATACATTTCTTTATTGTTAACCATCTACTTTATTCTATTCTACCATACTGTATTACCATACCACACCATGCTATCCTATATTGCACCATACTGTGCCTTACTATCTCTTACCATTCTGTATATCAATGAGTAACTGTAGTATCAGTACCCCAGTAGTTTTGAGGCTGATTATGATTCTGGTTTGAACGTGTTGAGGTAGGTGCTTATAATATCTAAATTCATGTATTAACTAGATCATATTCAGATATTCTTAATTGTAACAAAGGTGCATATTATAACAAAGTTATATAATTCAGTATCCAATTCAGGGTCACATATCACATATGGTATGTCTCTTAAGTTTCTTTCAATCTAGTACTTTTCAATTTCTTCTCTTTTTTATAACAATAAGTTACTGGAGTGATTGACTCTGTGGCTTTGATAAAATAATAATAAAGGCACAGTTATTTTAATAAAATATCATTTCATTGTGTTTTTCTTTACTTTTATCAGTTCTGGAGGAAATAATGTAAAATTGTTTAAGAAGGGGCTTGTGCAAATTGGGAAGTGTATAGAGGAAGTTGATTGTGAGTATAAAACCACATCCAGAAGATCAATCAGAGAAACTGAATTTGTTTAATCTGGAGATGACTTAGTATGATATGAAAATTGTAATACAGCCCATTCATTTGTAGTTAATAACAATAAAACTAAACAACTTGGAGGAATTAAAATGTGTCAGGCATTATTCAGAGTGCTTTATGTATATAAACTTTTTAAAATTCTCACAGCAACCCATAAGGCAGATATTGCTTTGTGTGTGTGTGTCATTTTACAGATGGTAAAACTGAGGCATTGAGATGTAGAGATTTTAAGGTCACAACTTATATAATGGAGCCAGATTTTCAAACTATGCAGCCTGACTTCAGAGTAGGCACTTTAAATATACATTTGTGCAACAAACATATATTGAACAACTGTTATATCTAAAGCACTATGCTTGAAACTCTTGGTGATCTGGAGATGATTAGGCTATGGATCCTGCCCTCAAAAAGTTGGCAGTGCAGTACATACATTTTAAAGGACTGTTACATGGAAAGGAAGTTATATCTACTATGGACAGTAGAAAGTCAAGTGATATAATAAAGACCAGAGATGAAATTTATGGTAATGTTCATTTGGTCTTAATGTAAGAAGGATGTTTATTGAGACTCATTACATGTGCTGAAGTTTTCACTACTCAGCAGGCCTGCTCTTAGTGGTTATGTCTGCTTGGGATGCAATGGGCAGTTTCAGAAATTAACATGGGCTTGGTGACTGAAAATAAGACACAGAGAATTTAGGTGACTTGCCCAAGGTCATAGAGCTGTAGTGAATGTCTGAGCCAGTTTGAATACATTTTAAATCAAAGACTGACAGCTTTGTAATAGACACATAGATCAGTGGAACAGAATAGAGAGCCCAGAAATGGACCCTCAACTCTATGGTCAACTCATCTTTGACAAAGCAGGAAAGAATGTCCAATGGAAAAAAGACAGTCTCTTCAACAAATGGTGTTGGGAAAATTGGACAGCCACATGCAGAAGAGTGAAACTGGACCATTTCCTTACACCACACACAAAAATAGACTCCAGATGGTTGAAAGACTTAAATGTGAGACAGGAGTCCATCAAAATCCTAAAGGAGAACACAGGCAGCAACCTCTTCGACCTCAGCCATAGCAACTTCTTCCTAGAAACATCGCCAAAGGCAAGGGAAGCAAGGGCAAAAATGAACTATTGGGATTTCATCAAGATAAAAAGCTTTTGCACAGCAAAAGAAACAGTCCACAAAACCAAAAGACAACCAACAGAATGGGAGAAAATATTTGCAAATGACATATCAGATAAAGGGCTAGTATCCAAAATCTCTAAAGAACTTATCAAACTCAACACACAAAGAACAAATAATCCAATCAAGAAATGGGCGGAAGACATGAACAGACATTTTTCCAAAGAAGACATCCAAATGGCCAACAGACACATGAAAAAGTGCTCAACATCGCTCGGCATCAGGGAAATCCAAATCAAAACCTCAATGAGATACCACTTCACACCAGTCAGAATGGCTAAAATTAACAAGTCAGGAAACGACAGATGTTGGCAGGGATGCAGAGAAAGGGGAACCCTCCTACACTGTTGGTGGGAATGCAGGCTGGGGCAGCCACTCTGGAAAACAGGATGGAGGTTCCTCAAACAGTTGAAAATAGAGCTACCATATGATCTAGCAATTGCACTATTGAGTTTTTACCCCAAAGATACAAATGTAGGGATCCGAAGGGGTACGTGCACCCCAATGTTTAGAGCAGCAATGTCCACAATAGCCAAACTGTGGAAAAAGCCAAGATGTCCATCAACAGATGAATGGATAAAGAAGAGGTGGTATATATACACAATGGAATATTATGCAGCCATCAAAAGGAATGAGAGCTTGCCATTTGCAATGACGTGGATGGAACTGGAGGGTGTTATGCTGAGTGAAATAAGTCAATCAGAGAAAGACATGTATCATATGACTGATATGAGGAATTCTTAATCTCAGGAAACAAACTGAGGGTTGATAGAGTGGTAGGGGGTGGGAGGGAGGGGGTGGCTGGGTGATAGACACTGGGGAGGGTATGTGCTATGGTGAGCGCTGTGAATTGTGCAAGACTGTTGAATCACAAATCTGTACCTCTGAAACAAATAATGCAATATATGTTAAGAAAAAAAAAAGAAGAAGATATCAGGAGGGGAAGAATGAAGGGGAGTAAATCGGAGGGGGAGAGGAACCATGAGAGACGATGGACCCTGAAAAACAAACTGAGGGTTCGAGAGGGGAGGCGGGTGGGGGGTGGGTTAGCCTGGTGATGAGTATTAAAGAGGGCACGTTCTGCGTGGAGCACTGGGTGTTATGCGCAATCAATGAATCATGGAACACTACATCAAAAACTAATAATAATGTATGGTGATTAACATAACAATAACAAATTTAAAGAAGGAAAAAAAAAATGAGGCCTGAAAGCTCCGGGAGGGTGGTGATCCATCCAGCCTTTGTTATTCATTGTGGAATTCCCAACCTGTAGCAACACCTCTGGGATATAGGTAGCCTTCAAGTTTTTTTTTTGTTGGGTAGATGAAAAGCTATATATGCAGCCAGTTTATAGTTCATGTTAATACAAATGTTTGAAGTGAAAGATGATAAATAATTGTTTATTAATCATTATTTCTATGTCACAGGTTTTGGAGACCTCATTCATTCATAATAATTGTTTTATATATTCTATTCTATAACCAATATTTTTTGACTTCCTGTTTTTCCAGGTTTTAGGATAGTTTTGTTACCGGGTAGCTTAATGAGGAATATGTTTCCTTTAAATAACTTTATACAAATAGACAGCCTTAGAGCACTTTTAACAAAACTACATACTCTTTACCATCATAATGCTGAAACTAAAATCTTTTTTTCTTTTCACTGTTGATCCAGCTGTTCTTTTCTGTCTGCATTTCATATCTGACCTTTTTCTGTTGTAATCCAAATTACTGAGCTTTTCTCAAGTTGTCTATTATTGCATAAAAATCTTTTAACTTCTGTATGAGTACAGCGTATTTGAACAAAAAAGATGTTGTTTGCTACAGAAAATTTCTCCACGGAGTAACTTCATGCTACTTTATTTATTTATTTATTTATTTATTTTTCTCTTTTTTTTATTTAATTAAAGATTTTTTTATTAGCTTCAGAGATAGAATTTGGTGATTCATCAGTTGCAAATAACACCCAGTGTTCATTATATCAAGTGCCTTCCTTAATACCCATCGCCCAATTATCCTTAAATTCAGTAAACGTCCACACTCGCTGTATTTATTTTATATTCAATGGTAAACTGTTTTTATAAATTCCTTAAAGATAGGGTTGTTTCTTTGATAAGGAACTATGCATTAGAAAAAAGTACAACATGTGTATGTATTGTTAGGTTAATTATGATCATTTCTACAAAGTGACAATCTGCTCAGCTTAAATCTTTATGAGAATTTATTTATTATTTATTTATTTAGGCATGCCAGAAGAATCCAGGGAAGATACTGAATATCAACATAAGCTAAATATGGTTAAAAAACAGTGTTTCAAGAATGATATTCATAAACTGGTCCTAGCAGCTTTGAACAGGGTATGTACAATGAAGGTTTTCTGCCTTTATATCATTTACTAGAATATGAAATTTGGGGAAATGGAAGGGCTGTTTTTACTTAAGTTTTCCATCTTCTGTTTACTATGACAGTAGGAAGTTACGTGGGTGGAGACATAAGATGCCAATAGGGGTGTAGGGGGTAAAGAGACGTATCATTCCAGCTAAGGGAAGCGTACTCTTGACTACAGACTTGGACGGGTTCTTTAGATGGCTAGTAACATAAATCCACTCCAGTCTACACAATCAGAAAGAGAGCTAAAGAGCTAGATGTTCAGCTAAGCCTTATGAGTGATGTCAGGAACTATGGCTTCTGTTTTCTTTCTTTTGGCTCCTTGTCTTTCTTTTCTGGTCTGAAAGGTTCATTCCATGAAGACATACAGGGCACGATGTTAAAGTCTTCTTTGATTACATGGGCTTACTTTCATTGCTGTCCTCAGAGATAACCTCTGAAACGGTTCAGCGTGCATGGTTTCTTCCCATTTTTCGTTATTTACATATCTGTGTACATTTGCAATAATATAATGACTATAATTAACAGTCATACTAAGTATGAAAAAAGAGGGGAATTACATTTATATTGTGGAATGCAAAAGGTATTAATGGAATTAAGATGGTTTGAAAGTTTAATGTAAGATGAATTTGTCTTTATGAAAGATGTAAGAGTAAAGATGTAAAGAATGATTAATGTTTTCGTGAAAGGAAGAGAGCAGTCAAGGTAATTAATGGAAATGATTCCTTATGATTTAGTATACTTTGAAAAATGTCATAAATTAGTTAGAATAGCCTGCAGAGAGATCTCCTTTAAAAATTCAGTTTAAACTGAACTTTATAATGTAATTGTCTATGATATATTTGAGTCATTTGTACTGAAACCTTAATATGATTTTTGAGTATAGCAATATAATGGGTTGAATTCAATCCCAGAAATATTTGATGAAAATCAGTAGGTGGAAGGAGCTGTGTTAGGGATTGGGAAAACAAAAATGAACATGTTTTGTTCTATCTCGCATCTCATTTGGGGTAGGGGAATAATAGCTATGCATAAACCACTCATTCTGCATTAGCACTTATGAGCTATACTAGCTTTATGGACAGTGTTCTAGGACTGAAGAGGAGGGAGCAGTTAATTTTATTCATGGTGTGTGTTGGTGAGCCACAAGAGGTACCAAAACAGCCTTAAAGATAACTGCAATTCTGGTTAGCCCATCTTTTCTGAAGTTATTGAATACGAGTGTGATAGAGTGGAAGGAGTCAGGAGTCAAGAGACCCAGCTTTACCTGTAAATACCATGATGCCGAGAAATCACTCAGCTCTCAGGTCTTACTTTCTTTTTGCTAATTAATCCCTGAAGTGGTTGAGAAACCTGCCACTTCCTCCCCCCGCCCCCCCCGCCACCCCATTTCAACAACTGAGTAATGACACAGCATCTCACTAAACAGTGACTGTCATTTGGAGGCAGGGGTTAAGGTCAGGAGGAAACAGAAGTGACTGTTTTATTTTTTAAAATCTCCCCTGTGTAGTTCTCCTAATCCTTCACTACTTTTGAGAAAAAAAATGCTCTAAAAGAGGAATGTATGTATTTCTTTAGCTCTAAAATTCTGTCATTGCATGTCTCACTCTGAATAAATGTTACAAAGCATCAGAGATTTTAGGTCCAAATACTGCAAACAAGTGAAATGAATTCCCTTTAAAAATAAGTCTACTCTTGGAAAACAGAATTCCCAATAAGGTAGAATTTGAGATTCAACTAAGATTACAATGCAAAGACTATGGAAGTATTTATTGAAGTGAATTAATGTTTGGATATATATGAAATTCCAGTAACATTCAGGCTGAAGTTCAAACCTGTTGTTGTTTTTATAGTTGGACTCTTGAAAAAACAATTTGGTTGTTTGCAAAATATTGGGGTTTTATCATCTTTAAAAACTTTGTAGGCATTTCACTGTCTTTTAGTACTGAATGCTTTAGTGGAAAAATCCAAAACCAGCTTGATTTTTTTCCTCACTTTTAAATGAGTGATATTTAAAGTCCCAAAGCCTTCTTTTTCCTGAAGTTCAGATATTTTATTAGAATGTAACCTAGTGTTAGTCCTGGACTGTGGTGTCTTCTCTGTAGCTCTACATTCAACCTTTCTTTTTTTTTTTTCCCCTGGGAAGTTTTTTTTGAATTGCAGTTGACTTAGCTGGTAGCTAGGAAAGAGGCTGGTGTGGTCATTTCCCGCCCCCTGAGCTGACTAGCTAGCTCACTGAAGAAGCCATTTTAATTATTTATTCTCTGAAAAAAACTTGGAAATCTGTGGGACATAGGCAATAAGATGTTTCCAATTAATGTCTGTAGGTGTCCTTCCATTGGCACTTCCAAAAACTTCATTTGGATAACATTGCTAAGTATAAACTAGTAAATTGAATTTAATTTCCTTCTGAACAGCAGTACATTAAATCACTATTTTCAAGATAGAACATTTGATGAAAGAAAAATCCATCATAAGTTTGCATATATCATAAATATGTACATGTAACATGTATAGATATATATTCAAATTTATGAAACTGTCAAATATCATTTACCACTATTTTAAATTATCAATTTATTTGAGCTCCATCATATATAATAATGTGATACTGTCATTCTCTTTTTGCATTGACAAATCACAGGTTTCCTGTTGCAAGTCATTAGTCATCATCCAGCTGCACCTGAAATAGTTCAGAATTAGAGGAGTTTAAGGTAGCAGAACCAGTAGTTGAATAGAAACTTGTTGGAGGGATGGTATTAAGGACAGAGATATATGCTTTGTAAATATCAGTTTAATTTTTAGCATAAAATAAGCCTATGATGCATTTTTTAAAAAGATTTATTTATTTATTTATTTGAGAGGGAGAGGATGGGGCAGAGGCTGAAACCCAAGCAGACTCTGCTCTAAGTGTGGAGCCTGACGTGAGGCTCAATCTCACCACCCTGAGACTGCAACCCAAGCTGAAACCAAGAGTCAGATCCTCAACCGACTGTGCCTCCCAGTCGCCCCAAGCCTATGATCACATTTTGAGGTTAGGACTGGCTACATGATTTGTGGGGTCCAAAGAAAAATGAAAATGAAGGACTCCTTGTTTAAAAATTATTAAGAATTTCAAGACAGTGGCAGCAGAGCATTTTACCAACTGTGGGGCCCTTCTAAGCACAGAGACCTATGAGAGTGCACAGGTGCACACCCATGAAGCTGGCCCTGCCTAGGAAGTAGATGTGGTGGTACTATTAATCAAACCGAAAGTTCAGAAAAGAAAACCTACAATCTAACTTTTTCTTTTTTAAGAAGATAATGAACTTTTATTTTTATTTATTTTTAAAAAGATTTTTATTTATTTATTTATTTATTTATTTATTTATTTATTAATCAGAGAGACAGAGAATGCGCGCACACGCAGTGGGAGAAGCTAGCTCCCCGCTGAGCAGGGAGTCTGATGTGTCTCTCGATCCCAGGACCCTGGAATCAGAACCGGAGTTGAAGGCAGACACTTAACCTACTGACCCATCCAGGCAACCCGATAATAAACTTTTAGCTTTGAACATCTGAGTTTAAGATACTGGTGTTGAGCAAAGAGTAATGGGAGCTTAGCTAGAGCTTAAGAGAGTTTAAACTTGGGCTTTGAGTTATCTGCTTAAGGGTTTCTGTGTCTCAGTATTTTTCATCAATAACATAGGGCTAATGTTTCTACATTATAGAGTTGTTGTAAGGATTAAATGAGTTAATACATATAAATGCTTAAGGGAATGTCTGGCACATAGCAAATGCTACGTAGATTTTAGCATTATTGTGGTTGTTACTATTGCTGTTACGGTGACATGAACTGCATTTGTGTACAAAGTCCCATCCATGAATAGAAGGGTTTTAAGAAAAGAACTTTGGACAAAATTTGACATTGAAAGAAGAGATTGTAAAGGAGATGGGCAAATGAATGGCTTTAAAGTTTGAGAATAATTAGGGCCGTATCATGTCATGGATATCAAAGGAGGAAAAAACAGCAGTTCAATTGTTGAAGGACTTTTTTCTTTGAGTGGTTAGGACAGCAGTCTGATTATATGAAATTAAAGGGTGGTGAGAATATAGAGGTAGTGGGTATAGATGTTTCTATTAATGAGTTTAGAAATGGAGGAGAAGTGGTAGCTTGATGGAAGGGAAGACCAATTAAGGGACACTCTCTCTCCCAGTTAGAAATTTTTCATCTCTGAGGAGGGTGTTTAGCCCAAGGCCTGAACTGTGTGTGGCCATCACTCAGGGCTTACTGCAGGGACAGTGAGTCCTCTCATTTCATCCTCATAACGACCCTGCTTTATTAGGGTCAGTGGGAGGTGAGGAAGCTGAGAAGACATGTGCCATCCCTCTAGCTTCACTTTGAACCACTTTGAATTTCTTTTATTTTTTGAATACCTTCTGAGTAAATACCACTTCTGAGTAAATGTTATTTCACTCAGTTTTAGTAAGAACTAAAATGGAGCTATTAGGTTTTAAAGTGGGAATAAGAGGCAGAATTTAAACCTAAATTTAACTGGCTCCAAGTTACTCCCCAGGGAGTTGGTAAGACGAAAATAAAGACAGGAAAAAGTGTAAAGGGAGGCGAGGATAAGGTGTGTGCTGTTGAAATGATAGATGAAATGATGTCCAAGCTGAGCAATTAGGGCGTGGAGGAGAAAGGCACAGAATGAAAACCCTGTACAAAAAACTCCACACCCTATACAAAAAAAAAAAAAAAAAGATGCTGAATGAGGACAATTGAGAGGCATTGGAGGATGAGATTGGAAAGAATGAAAGTCTGTTCGTTGACAGTATGGAAGTGAAAAAGGTTGGAGGGTAGATGATTTTAGTGAAGAAGCTACAACAGAGCTTGAGGTCTGACTTGAAGCTCTCAGCTCCGTGGTGTCCCCATGGTGGTGTCCATCAGAGATTTGGAGTAGAGATACCATGGAGCTAGTGTCTGTGAAAGCAGAAGTGCTGTGAAGGATAGCATTGTAAGTTTTGAAAAAAATCTATTAGGTGGGCATTCACATCATGGCAGAAGTTTGTAAAGCATTGTGGAAAAGCTTTATAAAAAAGCCTAACCATCCCATGTAAGAGTTAGCTACACGGCACAGATGTCGAAAGAGGAAAGGTGTGATTGTGGTTGTCCATGGTTGGAAGGTGTGTTGACTGTTTCTCCTCAATCAATGAGTAGGATAGCCTGTGGGGGGGTGGGGTGGGGTGGGGGAGAAATGTCCTCTATTAGAATACCTGTAAATAATGTCAAATCATCTAGAGGAGTTGATATTAAGAAGTTGGAAGAGGTAGCAATGAACTTCCTGGACTCTTTTTTTTTGGATCCTGAGCTTTTACAGGGACACATTTATATTCAAGTCCTAGACCTGACACATATTAGCTTTGTGACTTGAGCTCTTCTTGTTTCTGCATCTGTAAAATTTGGTGAACCTATTACATAGGCTCTTGGGGGGTAATAAATGAGATTTGGCACATGAAACACTTAATGAGTAAATTCTCAATTAGTATCTTCTATGGTGAGATTCAGCATTGCATTTTTCTGGTTAAGTATGTAGGCAGTGGGATTGAACATCCCCAATTTGGTCTCATCTCAGCAATGTACAATCTGTGTGACTTTAGGAATACTGAACCCTTTTAACCCTCAGTGAACTCATTTTATAACGGGAATGATACTGGTATGGATTTAAGATTCTTGTGAAAAGAAAATGCATGTAAAGTAGTTAGTACAGAATAGACACTCAGTAAGCATTAAAATGGTAGCTCTTATCCTTAATAATAACTAAAAACTAATTAGTAATACAAGGCAAAAATCAAGGAAAATAATCTTTATTTAGACTACCTAGTTTATATTTTATTAGTTTGTTGCTGCCTTTAACTAAGGTAAGTATTAAGAACTCATTTTAAATAGCAAATATTAATTGTCCTTTTGATTTTAGTTCATTGGAAATCCTGGGATTCAGAAATGTGGGTTGAAAGTAATTTCTTCTATAGCACATTCTCCTGATGCGTTAGAAGTATTATCCTTGGAAGGTGCTATTGATTCAGTGCTTCACACACTGCAGATGTATCCGGATGACCAAGGTTGGTACAATTTGAATTTAGGATTTAGGATGATTTTTATAGGCCTTTAGCTGTTGGTGGATGTCTTTAATTTTTTTCTTCAGTTTTCAGATTTAAAACAATTTTATTATTTTTTTCCTGTATTTTTTTAGAAATTCAATGTCTGGGGTTAAGTCTTATAGGATGCTTGATTACAAAGAAGAATTTATGCATAAGAACTGGGCATCTGCTGGCAAAAATTCTGGTTTCCAGTTTACAACGATTTAAGGATATGGCCGAAGTACAGATTAACGTATGTGCATTGTCTTGAAGGGAGTTTGGGATCTTATGAAGATTTCTCTTTCAGAGCAGTTGGTACAATTCCCACCTTGCATTAATGGGGATATTCTAGTTAATTGAAAACCATTTATCATTTTGTAGTATTTTAATTATAGAAGGTGAAGAGAATTGGATTGAATCGCTAAAGATCCTGTGTTTCGTTATTAAATCTCTAAAATCAGCATGTTTATTTGCCATTTGTCTTTTTCATGAAAGAGCAGAGAATATGCTAAAGAAATTCCAGCCAGCTGAGCTTTATTTGCTTGATTTTAGATAAATAGAAGTTATAATTATTCCGAAGTTTGTCTTTCTCAGTGTTTTATTGTGGGCTACTTACCTCTAGTAATTTTTCTCCTTGATTTTTTTTCTTGAAGTGAAATGTTTTAAACATTTTTCATCAAGCAAAATTTCACATGTGATATATAATAACTGTTCCTTATAAGGAATGAAAGATTGGCTTAGAGGAGATTAAGAAATAAATTTGCTCAGATCTTTTTTTCTATCATGTATTTATTTATTTTTATTGAAGTATAATTAACATGTAAAATCCTATTAATTCCAGGTATACAACATGGTGATTTGTTATTTTTATATATTATAAAATGATCTCCATCTTAAATCTAGTTACCATCTGTTATCATACAAAGTTATTACAAAATTATTGACTTTATTCCCTATGCTCTACATAATATCCCCATGACTTATTTATTTTATAACTGGAAGTTTGTCCCCCTTAATCCCCTTCACCTATTTTGCCTCCCCCTCAACCCCTTCCCACTCTGATAACCAACAGTTTGTTCCTTGTATCTTTGAGTCTGTTTCTGTTTTGCATTTTTTTTTGTTCATTTGTTTTGTTTTTCAGATTCCAAATATAAGTGAAATCATATGGTATTTGTCTTTCTCTGTTTGATTTGTTCCACTTAGCATAATATCCTCTAGGTTTTGTGCCATTTGTGTTGTTGCAAATGGCAAGATTTCATTCCTTTAATGGTTGAGTAATACCCAGTTTTGTGTGTGTGTGTGTGTGTGTGTTTGTGTGTGTGTGTATCACATCTTCTTTATCCATTCATCTATCAATGGACACTTACGAGGTTTCCATATCTTGGCTATTGAAAATAATGCAGCAATGAATATCTTTTTGATACAATCATAAATGGGATTGATTTCTTAATTACTCTTCCTGATAGCTCATGATTAGTTGTACAGACATAAAACCAATTTTGTACATTAATTCTGTGTCCTGCAACTTTACTGAATTCATTTAATAGTTCAAATAGTTTTTTGGTGGTGTCTTTAGGGTTTTCTACTTATAATATCAATCATCTGCAAATAGTGACAGTTTAACTTCTTCCTTTTCAACTTGGATGCCTTTTATTTCTTTTTCTTGCCTAATTGCTGTGACTGGGTCTTTTAAAAGTGGTGAAAGTGGGCATCCTTTCCTGTTCCTGATCTTAGAGGAAGAGCTTTCAGCTTTTCACCATTGACTATGATGTTAGCTGTGGGTTTGTCATATATGGCTTTTATTATATTGAGGTAGATTCCTTTAGATATAGGTTTAGATATAGGTTCTTACATCTACTTTGCTGACAGTTTTTGTTTTTTTTTCTAATGTTAGCAAAACAAGTAGTCTCTTTAAGAGTTTTCTGCTTTGGTTGTGTTTTTTTTTTTTTTTTTTTAGTAATGGAGTTTGAACTTTCATAAATCACACACAATGAGTATTTTCATAAATGGCAGTTGACCAGGAGTAAAAATGTCTAGGCTCTATCCTCTGTACAGATGTTATTAGTAAATGGGATAATGTATGTAAAGATTTTAATTATAAAGTGCTGAACACACACATACTTATATTAAAAACAACAGTGTGTTTTATAAATCTGCATTTTATAATGTGCCTTAGCCTAGGATGATTAAAGCCAAGCCAGAATTGATTAAAAATAATCCTAGAGAAAGGAAATAAATTTGCACAGGTATAGAGCTCTTAGTTTACTCAGTATTAATTCATACAGGTATAAATTTTAGGATCTCTATAGTAGAGGTTGTGAACTGTTGACCAGTGGGCTGAATTTGGCCTGCCAACATATTTTATTTGGCCAGTTCAGTGTTTCTAAGTTTTTATTTTGAATTATGTGCCTTCTACACATTTGCATTACTTGCTTTGCTGGTGTATTCACTTGAATTTGCAGGGACCTCTAGTCTAGTGGTAGGTGGACCACATGTTCTCAGACCTGCACAAACTAAGACTACTTTTCTTACCAACTGTTAGTATATATTTGTAGAAATTCAGCATCTTAAAAGCTCAAAATAGTAATTGTATTATTTAGACAATGTCATTAATATATTCAAAATAAAAATTTTAAAGTTCAATTGATGTTTTCGAGCTCACCGAAGCTAAATAATAGTAAACTCAAAAGTTCGTTATTTCCTTAGAATATCTCAGGAGTGGAGAGCCCAGACAACTCTTAGGAATATGCTTGAGGTGGTTCTAAAAAGTAATGGTGTGACTGATTAGTTCTTTATAAATAATTTGCTATAAGGATGTAAACCTCAGAGTGCCTTTAGAGCTTTTCTCAAATATACTCAACATGAATGAAATCTAGGAGCTCACTTTTGTCTCCTTGGTGTTGAAATTTCAGAAGAAAGCCACACACACACACACACACACACACACACACACACACACACACACACACACACAGCACAGAAGAAAGGGGAAATACTGGGCTATCTAGAGAAACTAATCTGCAATCTTGTAATAAAAAATACACTTTACTAACTGGTTTGAGTGTGTAACCCTGCTGATTCAGCTACTCTAATATTAATTAATATCTGGCTTTCATCCTGTAAGTATGGCTTCAGACAGGAATCTTTAAAAGCCAACTTTTAATGCGTTAGGTGTTTTTTCTGCTTTGCTAGACTATGGTTTGTTACCCGGCATTTTATTCTCTATGTGCCTGCTATATTTCTTAGTAATGAGAGAGCAAGGTGTGTTTATAGGATTATTTCAAGGTTTACAGCTTTTAAGTACAAACCCAATAAATACATCTACTTAGTTAAGTATCATATACAAACTCTCTGTTTTATATTATTTATTTATTCTTTTGGCCTAGGCTTGCTTATGTTATTTTTGTCACACTTTCAGGGATTTCAGACAATCTTGACAATACTGGAATTGTCAGTGTCTTTTTCCAAGTTGCTGGTGCATCATTCCTTTGACTCTGTGATATTCCATCAGATGTCTTCTAGTATCATGGAACAAAAGGATCAACAGGTACAGTGTTTTTTACCTATATGCTAGCTGTTATGTATTTAGCTAACTCTAATCCTCATTTCCATTCTTTTTAGTTTCTAAACCTTTGTTGCAAGTGCTTTGCAAAATTAGCTATGGATGATGAGTTAAAAAGTGTGCTGCTAGAGAGAGCATGCGATCAGAATAACAGTATCATGGTTGAATGCTTGCTTCTGTTGGGAGCGGATGCCAATGGAACAAAGGAGGCAACGTCTTTAATTTGTCAGGTAAATATTCAAGGCCTGACTTTTGTATTTCCTCTGTTCTTTGACTCTACCATTGTACAGCTCTTCCTTACATCCTATTATTCTTTACTACAGAATTTACCAGTTAATTGCACAATTGCTTGTGATTTGTGGTAGGAGTTTAGGTTCACAGAATTTCAGAGGCAGTAGGGTCCTTGAAGTATATCTAGTTGAATCCTTCATTTTACTTGTTTACCTACCTTGTATGTTGATAAATAACTTTTCAAATGTGTCTCTTACTATGCATCTCTCTACAAATTGTTCTCCAGGCACACTCTACACAGCATATGGTTTTGTTTTGATCATCTTTCAACCATTTTCTCTCTGTTTTCAGAAAATTCTCTCCTCAGGGCTACTGCGTGTGGCCGTGTAGGCAGTATACCGCACACTTTTGGGGATGCTGTTCACATTGCCACCCCTGCCATTGGCCACCCCAGTGATCGTGTAGCATGGTGGGCCTGCCTTCCTTCCCTCTCTTCCCTCATGCACTGAGCAAACACATCTATCTAATTGTTCTCCTTTTCCTTCAAAATCTAACCCAAATTCTCCTTCCCCAATAAAGCTCTCCCTGCCCCCGTGACCTCCATACAACATATTTACTTCTGTAAGTCCATGACAATTTATGTACACCTTTTTATATTTTGTGAGTTATATGAAAGTAGAAATGTACAATGTTCATCTGTGTATCATCTAGAATAGCTAACTCATGGCTTTACATACAGTATGCATTTAGTCAGTATTTATTGAAGTGCATTATGTGTTTTTTCAAGTTTGCCGTTGTATAAATTTTAGAGTTTATAATAGCATTCAGGTAGCACCATGTGTATTTTCTAGAAATATAGTAATATTTCTAACAAAGGAATTATGTAGTGATTTAATAGACATTATTAAATAACCAACAGGATACTATATTTTCCAATAATTTACTTTAAAGTCTTACTTTATTTAATTTTCCACTTGCCTATGGATTCAATTCGTCAACTGTAAACTAAGTTAGTACTCATTAGCACTCTACATAAAAAGAAACTGAACCTGTAAGTTATTTTCATGCATAATTAATTTGTACATTAAGACCAAATAAATAACCATATTACTTAAATTTAGTCAAATTTCATTTGCAAATTCCACCTTAAAAATAGTTGCTTCTCTATTATTAAAGATAATTAAATTATTTCCCTCAATAATGTAATACACTTTTATTGTGTCTCTTTTGTGTGATCTGCAGATCATTGCTTAATGTTACTGGGATATGGCAAAGAACTGAAAAGAAACTTCGCCTTCACATTTTTTGTTAGGGAAATAACACCTAAAAGCACTTGAGTGCAATAATTTTACATTCCCACCGGAAATGCTTCTGACTCTTCTCTCAATTTATCCAAATCTTTCTCTACCAGCTTTTTATTTTATTCTTCTTCACACATTCTTTGGACTTGATGCACTTATTTATATCTTTTTAAACAAAATCAGATCTTTACATCTATGGGTACATTAAATTTAAAGAATTTATCTAAGTTGCCAGAGAGTATTTGCATCCAAAAAATGATAAATATTGATTAAATTTTGTGGATAGATTGAACATACATTATTTTATACTAGTGCAAAATAAGGTAGTCAATACTATTTGTATACCAATGCTGTATAATTAAGGTCTATTCAGAGCAAAGATAGATAATCTTGTTAGGCTTTCTGAAGAGAATTTAATGATGCAATATACATGATTCCAATAGAAGAATATAGAAGGTTGATCCTGGGCATGAAAATGCATAAAGAGAGATCCAAAGATGAAAATCATCAAATCATGGTGGGAAGAGCCACTAGGATGAAGTCTGAATAAAAGTAATAATAAACACTGTTGTGGTGTTCATTACCCCCTGGGCACTGCTCTGAGTCCTTTATACAATTTAACTCTTACAACAACCTTAGGAATGGGTTCTAGTATTATTTCCATTTTACAGGTAAGGAATTGAGGCACAAAAAGGTTAAGTAACTTGCCTAAGGACACTCTCCTTGTAGATAATGGAAAATCTGCCTCCCAAGTGCCTGCTTTACTCTCTTGTCTACACCACAGATGCATGCTAGGGATGGTGGCAGTAAGGGAAGGAGGGGGAGTTGTTCATTCTCAAAGGCTAGTGTGAAATATTTGGCTTTAATTGTAGGCTGCATTATTTATAAATTTGAAGATGAGAGAGAAGATTGCAAAGGATCGTAAATTATACTTTTGATAATCTTTGATTATATTCTGAATGATCTCCATTATTATTTAAATGTGAAACTGTAGTTCTGAGCAGTATTTTTTCTTCTCATGGAGTTGAAATTACATTCATACTTTTTTGTGTCTGATATACTTTTTTTTAAAAGATTATTTATTTATTTATTTGACAGAGACAGCAAAAGCAGGAACACAAGCAGGGGAAGTGGGAGAGGGAGAAGCAGGCTTCCCTCGATCAGGGAGCCCGATGTAGGGCTCGATCCCAGGACCCCGGGATCGTGACCTGAGCGGAAGGCAGACGCTTAACGACTGAGCCACCCAGGCGCCCCTGATATACTTTCTTATCTATCTCTGTCTTCATGGCACTGTATACCTAAAGTCAGCTTGGATCTTTTGGGCCCTCAAGAAGAATACACTATAAAAATGCTTGAGCAACTTCTAGGTGGACAGCACAGTGCTAGATAAGTAGTCAAGAATATACAAGGGGTTTCCTATTTCAGGATGGTTTATTTCTAGGTGTGTATTGGGAGAGGAGAGAGGATAAAACATAAATCCTCTTAATATAAGGTAGGCAGTAAGATGTAAATTTTGCTGGGCTACAGAGAAGGCATTTGTGATTGAGTTTTCTGGCCCCTCTGCCCCTCCCTCCTCCCTCAATCCCTCTTTTTTTCATCCCATCCCTCGTTTTAAATTTCTTGTGGACTCTTAAAGAGGATTTTAGTAATTTATTAGTTAAATCAAATATATTTTCCAGGTATTTTTTTTTAAAGATTTTATTTATTTATTTGTCAGAGAGAGAGAGAGAGAGAGCATGAGCAGGGGGAGCAGCAGGCAGAGGGAGAAGCAGGCTCCCCACCGAGCAGGGAGCCCGATGTGGGGCTCGATCCCAGGACCCTGGGATCATGACCTGAGCGGAAGGCAAATGCCTAACTGACTGAGCCACCCAGGTGCCCCTATATATTTCCTAGGTATTATACTAGGCTACAGAGGTACAAATTGAATTATAATAGCATCCAAGCCTTTCATTCTAGTTTTAAAACAGATAGGCATGTTTGGTTTAGTGTGCTAAGTGCTATGTTAAACAAAAGTGATGGGGGCCTGAAGGAGGAAGAATGTGTGTTGGGAGCTTGGTAGCAAGGACTTACTGTGCAAGAGATTATAAAGCTGTTCCTTCAAGAATGAACATCTTTTTGCTAGATGAAGAGCAGAGTTAGTCATTTAGGGCACTAGAAATAGTATAAATGAAAATAATGAGATTTAAAAAATTGCATGTTGTGTTTGGGAAATGTCTTGGAGCAGAGGGGTTTAGAAGATTTTTAAACAGAACAGTGACTTGATCACATCTAAAGTAGAAGGGTACTGTGGTGGCTCTGAGGAGAATGGGTTGAAGGTGGGTAACCTGGAGACTGGTGGGCGTTAGGTTGGTCATCGAAACACAGAATGCTCCCCTCAACTCCTTTGAACATACTTAAATTCTAGAGAATTCAGGAATTTCCCCCAGTGTCCTTCCCCTGATCTGGTACCTTGGATCTTAGGGGCTTCTTTTCTTTTTTTTCTTTTCCTTTCTTTTCCTTTCCTTTCCTTTCCTTTTCCTTTCTTTTCTTTTCCTTTATTTTTTCTTTTCTTTTCTTTTCTTTTCTTTTTTTAATCCTTAATTTTGGCTGGGGAAAGGAGCACAGGCTTTGGAGTGAGAAGATTTGACTTCAAATCCAAGTCTCTTGTTGACTACCTCTAAGGGTTTGGACAAATCATTTATCTTTTCTAAATATTCATCTATAAAATGGGGATAATAGTTTTTATGGCTAGGATTTTTAATAAGAATTAGAGATCAAGTGTATACAGACTTTAGTACAGTACCTGACATGTAATATGTCTATTACCTATTACTTTGATCTTCTAGTTGATAGAGCATCATATTCCTTCACCTTTCAGAAGCTTTTCCTGCACAGGCCAGTAGGCTACAGGTTGCTGTCTTCTCTCTGCTTACTACAGTCACTGTAGGTTTTATAGCACCAAGCATGCTGACCTACCTGGAGCATGTGCTCTGAAAATGGTATTCAGGGGAAGGTAGAAAACTTAGAGACAAGAAATTTCTTTGTGGCAATTCAGATTCTTGTCCTGGAAACCAGAGATCAGAGATGACTGTCCTTTGCCTATGGCATTAACAAGTTTTGTCATGTTCATATTCTCATTTAATTATTCTCTGTCATGAGGGAAGGCAGGGCAGTAGCCTTTACTGTGTATGGTGCTAGTTTTTCCAGCTTCAAGGAGTAAACAGAAGCCCAGAAGGTATAAGCAATATGTATAATTGGTAGAGCCTTGTGTCTTCTGACTTCATGTGTTATGAACTTTTTCTCCTTATCATGTTCCCTTTCTCATGGTCACTGACTCTCACGTGGCAGATTATTGGGCTAATGCTACGCTGATATTGGTGACACGAATCTTTTATTTTCCTAATCTATTTCAAGGATGAGTTTTGCCTTATTTTGTTTCTATCTAAATTTAAGGGTGTAGAGAAAAATCACACTGGGGCGCCTGGGTGGCTCAGTCGTTAAGCGTCTGCCTTCGGCTCAGGTCATGATCCCAGGGTCCTGGGATCGAGCCCCGCATTGGGCTCCCTGCTCCGCGGGAAGTCTGCTTCTCCCTCTCCCACTCCCCCTGCTTGTGTTCCCTCTCTCTCTGTGTCTCTCTCTAAAATCTTAAAAAAAAAAAAAAAATCACACCAAATTCAATTTACAGTCTACCAAAAGGAAGAAATGGGCTTTTAATATGTTCACCTTCCTTTTTTGTTTACTAGGTATGTGAGAAAGCCAGTAGTCCCAAATTGGTGGAACTGTTACTGAATGGTGGTTCCCGTGAACAAGATGTCCGGAAAGCATTGACGATAAGCATTGGAAAAGGTGACAGCCAGATCATCAGCTTACTCTTAAGGAGGCTTGCCCTGGATGTGGCCAATAATAGCATTTGCCTTGGAGGATTCTGTATAGGAAAAATTGAACCTTCATGGCTTGGTCCTTTATTTCCGGATAAGACATCTAATTTAAGAAAAGAAACAAGTAAGTATTAGCAGGAAGATTTTGTCCAAGTCTTGTTTTTATTAATATTTTTTTGTCACTAATCTTTTCATTAGGTTTATTTCAGTTTGGTACAACTAAAGCCAAAAATATTGTGAAAGTTTGGATATTGGGTTTTTTTGGTCATGAAATGCTTGAGAGTGATATTATATTTAATTCTTAATGACCTAGCAAATACGCATTTTATAAAGATAGAGCCAAACAGTGGAATTTTTCTGAGCAGTTGCTTTTTAAAAAAATATATTTTATTTTATTATTTTTTTTTAAAGATTTTATTTATTTATTTGAGAGAGAAAGAGAGCATGAGTTGGGGGAGAGGCAAATGGAGAGGGAGAGGCAGACTCCCCACCGAGCAGGGAGCCTGGTGTGGGCCTCGATCCCCGGACCCTGGGATCATGACCTGAAGTGAAGGCAGACACTTAAACGACTAAGCCACCCAGGTGTCCCAAATATATTTTATTTTTTATTATAAAAGTAATCCATGATCATTTTAAGAATAGGAAAACACAAAAACTGAGGAAGAAAATAATAGTAACTATTTTATCCCTCATAGGTAACCAATGTAGATTTTCTTACTAGACTTTTTATATGCTTACATATATATATGCATTAAAATGTATATGCAGAAACATACACATATATACTTTGCATTTTCATTTAACATGTTTAGTTTTAAGTCTCTTAATATTTGAATTAAGGACGTATTTTCTTTATATTTTCAACGTGAGCTCCCTGCTTTCCCTCTGATGACTTACTCCTATGCCCACTTCCTTCCCCACAGTGATCATATTCCACGACTCTTCACCTTAAGAACTCTCTAGTTAATAACATGTTTGCTTTACTGTCATTTTTCTGACGCATTGACCTGGGAAACCCTATTCCTGTTCACTCCAACAGTGTGCTTCTTTCTTTCCCTTCACTCTAGGGTAGCTGAATGCTGCTGGAGTATTCATCTATGCCTATTGGTGCCTCTACAAATTCCAGGTCTCCAACATTTTGGTGGGCCCTAAAAGATTCAGTCAGGCCGAATTTCCCTAAGTTTCTTAAAGGCGTCTTATACTCTTATTTCCAGGCTATTCCCAGTGTTACTCTAGCTACCTGATTCACTTACCTTCTCTCTCACTTGTCTGTCTCTTCATTCTTTTTGCTTCAGCTCCATCTCACTTTTTATAAGAAAACATTCCTGCTCATGCGAAGTTTGGGTGGAAGATCCTCCTACATGCTCTGTAGATACTTGTTTCTTACCTGTACCAGCACTTATCACATTATATAATTGTATTTTTTCTTCTCATTATCTACCTTTTGATACATTACATGTATCTCAAAGTCAATGTCAATTTTTTTCCATTGTTGTAACTTTAACATCTACGCTAGTACTTTGCACATATTAGGTGCTCATTAAATATTTATAATATTGGCAAAAATAAAAATTTGGTAATAAATTATGTTGATAAGCATATGTGGAAATAGGCATTTCACACATTATTCATATGAATTTAAATTATCCTCTTTTGAGGTCAATCTGGTAATATCCATTAATATTTTAAATGCACATCCATACTTTTTTGCCCAGCTATATACTGATAGAAATCCATGATAAAGGCATTCTTAATGTACACAAGAAGTCATGTACAAGGATGCACATTAATATATTGTTTATAATAGCAAGAAATTATGGGGGGAAATCCCAAGTATTCTTCAAAAGAAACTATTTGAATCAATCATGGTACATTCATTCAATAGACTGCTTTGTAATCACTGGGGGAAAAACATCTAGCAAATCCAAATGTTCAGATGTAGAGTGCATTATTAAGTTAAAAAAATGAATAAAAAAGCAAAGAACGACATTTTTAGTATACTGATGTTTGCAAAAACAGTCGAGATATGGTAGTCATAAATGTTTGAATATGAAAAGACTATGTCAGAACGAAAAACTCCAGAAATTTGTCCCCTGGTTGCCTCTGGGGACCTTGGAAACTAATGAAATATGATTAGATCCCATTTTCCATCACTTCAAGCAGTCTCCTGCCAACAACCTGCTTACTTGAATCTCTGAGTTCTGATGGAGACAGATTGTAGGCCCCCTGCAGAGGGATGAAGGGAGATTTACCATCCACTGTATTCCCTTTGTTCTGCATGATTTTTTTTTACCTTTGATAAGTCTCACCTAATTAAAAAAATACAATAATGTCATTTGATTCATTGGAGAGCATGGCCATAATTATATTGGCAGCTCATCTGAGTAAACATTTTGGATTCATAGCTTTAAAACATTTTGGATTCATAGCTTTAAAACATTTTTCAGATACTACTTGACTGACTCACATACACATGTATTTGAAGAAATTGCCAAGCTATATGTAGCATAATGAGGAATTTGCAAACTTATTTCTTCATAATAGAACATAATATAAAATATAATAAAATAGAAGGATATTAACTTTCAAATTCCACCAAATTTCCCAGTAGGATGAATCACTTAGCAAATAGTTTATAAACAATAATATAATTTATTGAGCATTTTCTATGTTCTAAGTATTGTGCTAAACATTTTACGTGAATCAGTTCCTTTATTTTTTAATTTATTTTATTTTTTTTATTTTATATATTTTTTAAAGATTTTATTTATTTATTTGAGACAGAGGCAGGGATAGTGAGAGAGAGCAAGAGCAGGGAGGAGAGGGAGAAGCAGGCTCCCCGCTGAGCAAGGAGCCGATGTGGGGCTCGATCCCAGGACCCTGGGATCATGACCTGAGCCAAAGGCAGACATGCTTAACGGACTGAGCCACCCAGGCGCCCCTGCATCATTTCCTTTAATCTTTTTCATAACCCTACATTGTCATCTTCACTTCCCAAGTGAAGATACTGACCCTCAGGGAGTCTATGTAACTTGCAAGTGTTATTACTGTTATTTGAGCACAGGTCTGTCTGGTTTCAAAGCCCAGGCTCTTTCCTGTTAGTTTCATAAATATTCAGTTTTGTCACCTACACCAAAGCTTTGAGTAAATTTTTATGATTTCTAAAAAATTTAAATTCACTGCCTGCTTCTTATGCAATATCATGGTTATAAAGTGAGAAATAAGTATATGCGTGCTTGGGTGGCTCAGTCTGTTAAGCGTCCAACTCTTGATTTTAGCTCAGGTCATGATCTCAGGGTCGTGGGCTCGAGCCCTGTGTCAGGCTCCACACTCAGTGGGAAGTCTGCTTGAGATTTTTCTCCCTCTGCCCCTCCCTCCCCATGCTTGCTCTCTCTATCTCTCAAATAAATAAATAAATAAATAAATAAATAAATAAATAAATAAATAATTTTTTTTTAAAAGAAATAAGTAAAAAATTCTGTAGAAGTATGAGGATACATAAGGAACTTTGGTATGATCTATGTTTATGTTTCTTGATTTCTAAGTTGCTTGTGTATCTTTTTATTGTAGATATAGGATCCACCCTAGCAAGAACAGTGCTCAGATATCAGATGAAAAGTACTGTGGAAGAAGGGGCAGCCTCAGGCAGCAATGGGAATTTTCCTGAAGGAATACTTGATAAATTTGATGAATGGACCTTCATTCCAGACTCCTATGTGGACAGTGTGTTTGGTCAAAGTGATGACCTGGATAGTGAAGGTATTTATTATAAAGAAATATTCCCTTTATGTTTTAAAATATTTACACACTGGCATTGAACAATAGAAACTGAGACAAAATCCTGATTTATTTGGGAAAACTTGAGGAAGAATTTGTTCATTCTTAGAAGTAGTTAATGCTCACTAATTCCAGTTAAGGTGATGACTGTCAAGAAAATGTATCTCTGCATTTCCTAAGTGTTATAATACTGACTATAATCAGTGAATGGTGACTAATGTAGTGAAAACACTCTGACTCCCGATTGGATTCCATGTTCCATCATTAACAAGATCCTTTTGCGGCTTGTGTAAACCCCTAACCCTTTTTAAAGACAGTGTTGCCAACCTTCCAGGATTATTTATAAGAATTAGAGAAAATGTATGTAAAGTGTCTGGGAGAGTGCTTCCCAAATAGGAAATGCTTAATGAAAAACTATTTTTACCTTTAGAAGGATTAAAATAATATTAATATTTTAATAACACCCTTGAAATAACTTTAAAAACTGACATGACAATATATATAATGAAAGTAATAGAACTTACATATTTAATACAATGCAGTTTGGTAAAAATGGGGTGAGGTGCTTTTTTAATAACATAGTATGACTGAAAACTTTGGGTAACAGATAAAGGTATTTGAAAGAGCAAACAGTAAGGGTTCTTCCTAAATCCCTAAATCTCTGGCCCAAATATTTTTTAAAACCAACTTTATTTAGATATAATTAATATAAAATGAAATGCACCCATTTTAAGTATGTGTTTTCATGGGTGTTGAAAAATTTAGACATCCATGTAATCATCACCACTATTAAATTATGCAACATTTCTATCATCTAAAAAATTTCCTTTATACCTTTTCACAAATCCCCTGATCCTTGGTCCCTGGCAAGCACTGATCTGCTTTCTGTCACTATAGATTAAATTAGTATTTTAAATTTTATACAAATAAGATGATACAGTATGTTCTCTTCTATGTCTGGCTGTTTTCCATAGTAGTTGAACCCTGTTATACTCCCTCCGGCAATATAAACATTCTCGTTGTTATACATCCTTGTCACACTATAATGCTTGATATTGTCAGCCACTTTAATTTTAGCTCTTCTAGGGAAGTAGTCCTAGCTCATTTGGGCTTAATTTTCTTTCCCTGATGACTATAGATATTGAGAATATTTTCGTGTTTTTATTGGCCATACATATATTTTCTTTGTGAAGTGTCTGTTCAAATCTTTTGTTGACTTTTAATTGGGTTGTTGTTTTATTATTGTATTATAAGAGTTCTTTATATCCTCAGAGTGTTTTGTATATTTTAGGTAGAAGTCCTCTGACAGATACATGAATTGCAAATATTTTCTCCCCATCATAGTTTGTCCTTTCATTTTATTAATGTTAATTTTTAAAGAGCAGAAGTTTTAAGTTTAGATAAAGTGCAGTTTTTAAGTTTTTTCCTTTTTAAGTTTTTCCTTTATGGTTTGCATTTTTTCTATTCCATTTAAGAAATATTTTCCTATCCCAAGTTTGTGAATATTTTTCCCATGTTTCCTCCAGAGAAGTGTTAAAACCTTAGCTTTTACATTTAGATCTATAATCCATTTTAAGTAATTTTTATGTATGGTGTCAGTGAAGGATTGTTATTATTTTTTTTTTCTGTATGGATATCCAGTTTTTTTAACATCATTTGTCGAAAAATACTATATTTCTCCATTGAACTAGTGGCATGTTTGTCCAATTTAATTGACCATATGTGTATAGTCCTATCTCTGCATTCTTTATTCTGGACAATTAATTAATGTCTTCATCCTTATGCTGATATCATACTACCTTGATTACTTTAGCTTAATAGCAGCTCTTGAAATCAGATAGTGTAAGTCCTCTGGTGTATAGTTTGTTTGTTTTTTCCAAAATTGCTCTCACCGTTCTTTTTTTTTTTTCAGATTTTTTGCATTTCCATATATATTTTGAGTCAACAAATTAATTTTATGCTGGGATTTTTATTAGAATTAAACACATACATTTAATTAGAATTACTATAGTAATTATATATTATTAATATTATATAGTATAAAATTAAAATATAAATAATTTTTTAGATTAAATCTATAAATAAATCTGGGGGAATTGATATCTTAATAATATGAGTCTTCTGACATATAAATGTTGTATGTTTCCATTTATTTATCATTCAAAGTTCTCTCACCAATTTTTTGTATTTTATGTTTTTTGTTACTATTGTAAATAGTATTGTATTTGAATTCCAATTTCCAATAGTTCATTGAGGGTATAGAGAAATACAATTGATTTCTTTGTATATTAATGTTGTATTTTGTGGACTTGCTAAACTCGTGGTTCTAACAGCTTCTTGTTGACTCCATAGAGTTTTCTATGTTCACAATAATGCCAATTGCAAATAAAGACAGATTTATGTCTTCCTTTCTAATCTGTATGTCTTTTTTTCCCCTTATCGTATTGCACTGGCTAGGACTTCTAGTACTATGTTGAATAGAAGTGGTAAGAGTAGGCATTGTTCCCTGTTTTCCAAACTTAGAGGGAGAGCATTCAGTCCCTCATCATTAAGTATGATATTACCTATCATTTTTTTTATAGATAACCTACTTCAGTGGGTTGAGGAAGTTCTTTTCTAGTAATTGTTTGCTGAGCCTTTTTATTACTAATGGGTGTTGGAAAATGCCTTTCTGCATCTGTTGAAATGGGCATATTTCCCCCCTTTATTTTGTTAATATGGTTAATTACATTGACTTTCTAATGTTAAACCAAACTTGCATTTGTGGGGTAAATCTCTCTTGGTTGTGGTGTATTATCCCTTTTATGTATTACTGGATTTGATTTTCTAAAATTTTGTTAAACATTTTGCATCTGTGAGGGGTATTGCCTGTAGTTTTATGTTTCCTTGTAATTATGAGAATAATGCTAGCCTCTTTAAATGAGTTGGGAGGTGTTCCCAACTTCACTACTTTCTGAAAACGTTTGTGTAAGAGAGGTATTATTTTCTTCTGAAATGTTTGATAGACTTCACCAGTAAAGCCCTGTAGATTTGGAAATTTATTTGGGGGGCTATTTTTAGTCATAAATTTAGTAACTCTAATAGCTCCGTGGTTATTTTGATTTTCTATTACTTCTTGCATCAGTTTTTGCAATTTGCAACTTTCAAGGAATTTGTTGATTTCACATAAGTTGCCACATTTGTTTAATGTTATTCATAATAATTCTTACTATCCTGTCAAGCTTTGTAAGATCTACAGATACCTGATCTTTTAATTCTTTTTTTGAAGAACATTTGTATATTTTTAAATTATATTAGCTTTATAAACAACTTGAGAGCTCTTTCATACTCAAGCATGCTTTTCAAATTACATGACTTTATTGTCTATCTGTATATGAATCTTGAAATTCCTTGCCTGCTGTTTGCAATGGCAGGGCCCAGTGCAGCCGGGGGTTGACGTTGGCTTGGAAGCCTGTAGGGAAGGGAATGTGAAAGAAAGCCTTGGTGTGAGGAATGAGGGAAACATTGTGAAGTCTGTGAAGGTCTGTGTTTTACAGCTGGTTAATGTGTTGAATGAAAACCAGCATTAGAAGCTTTATCTTTTACCAGGATTAAACACATATTGGCCACAAGTCGTTTTATATTTTGTTTTACATAGAGTCCTGCTTGGTGACAAGTTAATGGTTCCACCAACAAGAAATGAACAGATTTTTTTTTTAATTTTTTATTGTTATGTTAATCACCATATATTACATCATTAGTTTTTGGTGCAGTGTTCCATGATTCATTGTTTGTTCATAACACCCAGTGCTCCATGCAGAACGTGCCCTCCTCAATACCCATCACCAGGCTAACCCATCCCCCTACCCCCCTCCCCTCTAGAACCCAGTTTGTTTTTCAGAGTCCATCATCTCTCATGGTTCGTCTCCCCCTCTGACAAAATGAACAGATTTTAAATGGATATTAAAGAAATGGCTATCCTGGATTTCTTGATCTTGATCCTTTCACAATGATCTCCAAGAAATTAAATAAAATTTTCCAAAAAATACAAAATTTAAGACCTGCCTGGAAAATACAGCCCACAGATACTATAATCTGACACTTTGCACAACTTCAGAGATACATATTTGAATGACACGGGGGCTCCCAGGTTAAAAGACAGTTGCAGTACACTTTTACAATCGCACAACGCCCCCATCAACAGAGCACAATTTCTGCTAGCCCTAAAAATGCTTAAATTCTTGACACTGGTAATCCATTGTGTCTTTCCTTTTTTTCTTCTTTAGCTTAAGTTTATTAATTTTATTGATCTTTTCAAAGAATCAGATTTTTGTTTCATTGATTTTTCTCTCTTGTTTGTCCCTTTTCTTTTTCACTGATTTTTGCATTAATCTTTATTTCCTTTATTTTACTTAGTTTGATTTTATTTGGCTCTTCTTTTTATAGATTCTTAATGTAAAATCTTAGAATACTGATTTTTAGACCTTTTTTATTTTATAGTATAAATGTTTAAGACCAATACAAATTCTTTTGGGCACCCCTTTAGCTGTATCCCACGAGTTTTATATGTTCTGTTTACATTCAGTTTTGAAAATTTTCTAATTTCCTTTGTGATTTTTTTTTTTTTTTTGACTCATGGGTTATTTAGAAGAGTGTTATTTTGTTTTCAATTTGGAAATTTTTCCAAACAACTTTTCTGGTTGATTTCAAATTTAACTTTGTTGAGCTCAGAGAACCTACTCTAATGATTTTTAGTCTCTTAAATTTAAACTTGCTTTAAAACTTGCTTTGTGGATTGCTGTATGGTCTATGTTGGTGAATGTTCTTTGATTAACTTAAAGGAATATATATTCAGAGCGCTCACCATAGCACATACCCTCCCCAATGTCTATCACCCAGCCACCTGGTGAGCACTGTGAATTGTGTAAGACTGATGAATCACAGATCTGTACCTCTGAAACAAATAATGCAATATATGTTAAGAAAAAAAAGAAGAAGAAGAAGATAGCAGGAGGGGAAGAATGAAGGGGGGGAATCGGAGGGGGAGACGAACCATGAGAGACGATGGACTCTGAAAAACAAACTGAGGGTTCTAGAGGGGAGGGGGGTGGGGGGATGGGTTAGCCTGGTGATGGGTATTAAAGAGGGCACGTTCTGCGTGGAGCACTGGGTGTTATGCACAAACAATGAATCATGGAACATTACATCAAAAACTAATGATGTAATATATGGTGATTAACATAACAATAAAAAATTTAAAGCAAAAAAAGAAAAAAAAGAAGATAGTAGGAAGGGAAAAATGAAGAGGGGAAATCGGAGGGGGAGATGAACCATGAGAGACTATGGACTCTGAGAAACAAACTGAGGGTTCTAGAGGGGAGGGGGTGGGGGATGGGTTAGCCTGGTGATGGGTATTAAAGAGGGCACGTACTGAATGGAGCACTGGGTGTTATATGCAAACAATGAATCATGGATCACTACATCAAAAACTAATGATGTGATAACATAACATAATAAAATAAAATTAAAAAAAGAATATGTATTCAGCAGTTGTTGGGTCAATTAGGTCAGATTGGTAGTATTTTAGGTCTTCTATATCTTTACTAATTTTTCTCTCTGCCTGTTGTATTTGACAAAGAAATGTTGAAATTGTAGTCATGGATTTGTTAATTCTCCTTTTATCTGTTTATGCTTTGTGTATTGTGGAGCTCTGTTACTAGGTGCACAAACAGAAAGGATTATAATTTTTTTGTGTGACTTAATCCCTTTATATTCATCCAGGTAGTATCATTTCTTTCCTCTTAAAGAACTCCTTTTTACATTTCTTAGAGTACAAATCTGTTGGAAACCCTTTTGCAAATTACTCGAGCTCTTTTTTCATGACTTTGCCCCAGAACTCTCAGCTAAATTAGTCTCCATGAATGTTGATCTCCATCTCTTCGTCTCAAGAAAGCCGTTGGGATTTGTTTAAATTCTTCCTCCCTGTGCCTATGAGCCTTAGGTTGTCTTCAGGCAGGAAGCCAGGGTGATCATAAGGCTTACATAATTTGTTCCTCTTCTTTCAGGGACTACACCATCCTGAACTGTCTGTTGCCCAATGTTTGAAACCAGTTGTTTAAAATAGTTCATCCAAGTTTCTAGTTGTTTGTGGGGAGAGGTTAGGTTTGGTGTTTGTTACTCCATCATGCCTGAAAGAAGAATTCTCTTTAAGTATTTTGTTCTATGGATTTATTTACTTATTTGAGAGAAACAGGGAGAGAGAGAAAGAGAGCATGAGTGGGAGGAGCAGAAAGCCAGGGAGAGAGAATCTCCAGCAGACTCCAAGCTTAGTGTGGAGCCCAACATGGGGCTTGATCTCACAACCCTGAGATTACAACCTGAGCCGAAACCAAGACTCAGACACTACACCAACTGTGCCACCCTGGTAACCCTTTAAGTATTTTTAAATAAAGAAAAACATTAGAAATACTGACATAAAAATAATTATAAAATGCTTTTGTTGCTTCTATCAACAATATGCTAACACAACATACACAAACATAAAGTAGGATAATTATGAAAATGTAATAGTTATAAGATGTAAAAATGTAATTAAACTGTGAAGTCTATTTTATTAAGATGCTTAAGCATAAATTAATTAAAATTATAGGATAAATTAAATTTTATTAGTGAATCAAGTAGGAAGTATTTGTATCAATTTTAAGATTTATATAGAATATTATAAAGTTGATTTTTGGATATGTAGATTTTATAATTTGTTTTGACACTTAAAATTAATTCTTTATGCTTGTAAGATAGTGAATGGTAGAATTTATAATCTCATAATTTTGCAGTAATGTCTCCAAATTTTTTATCCTTAATAATATAATTTATTTATTGATTCCTATTTTCTTTAAATCCATAATTTTAAAAGTAGTTCTTTTCTCTCTCAAGAGGATAATCCCAGCTAAACTCATTGTTTCATTTTAATGTCATTCCATAAATGAAACCACATAATATGAAATTTAGAGAGATTCTTAAGATTGCTGAATGTGAAATAATTTAGTGTGATTCCAATATTTAAACAAAAATTTTCTAAGAGCAAATCAAAGAAACAGAAAAGAATGACATTGATCAGATTTGTGTATAAACTTTCTTTTTTAAAAGATTTTATGTACTTGATCGAGAGTGAGTGAGCATGAATGAGGGGAGGGACAAAGGGAGAGGGAGAGGCAAACTCCCTGCTGAACAGGGAGCCTGCCATGGGGCTTGATACGGGGCTCCATTCCAGGACCCCAGGATCATGACCGTAGCCGAAGGCAGATGCTTAACTGACTGAGCCACCCAGGTGCCCCAGATTTGTGTATAAACTTTATTTCCTGAACACACATGTATTTTTATGACATGTAACTATTTTTTTACTTGGCTTTTTCCTACTGTACTATGAGCTCATGAGGCATGATTTTTTTCCTGCTTATCTTTATTCAGCACTTATTCAGTACTAGTCTAGGATGGCCATTCAGAAAATATTTGTGAAGAAAAATGTAGCTGAATTTTGAAAGTGAAAAGCCAACATAGCTTATTATTTCTATTTTAAAGATGTTACAATGGGAATTGAGCAATTTCCATCAATGAATATGTGTTTAACCTTTTATGATTTTACTATGAGACCAGCATCTTATGATTGAGTCAACATTTACTTGCCTTTATTTTATCGTTTAACAATAGGAAGTGAAGGCTCATTTCTCGTGAAAAGAAAATCCAATTCAATTAGCGTAGGAGAATTTTACCGAGATCGTGCCTTGCAGCGTTGCTCACCAAATTTGCAAAGGCATTCCAACTCATTGGTAAGTGAAATTGTGATTATGTTGTGTGTTTTGTTACTGATATTCTCTTGATAACTGAAATTATGTGCCAAAGCTAGGCGCTACTAGTGGAGAAATTCCCTAGTATATGAACACTTTATATATAGAATATGTATATATTTTTACGTATAAGCCATTCTAAATATACATTTTTTTGAGCATGTTTGGGCCATATGTGTACTAAGTATACTTCAAAATGATTTTATCTTTTTTTTTTCCTTTTTAGAGCTTCATATATATGGAGCCCAGGCTACGTCTCTGTCTTATGGTGTTTGTCCCCAGTGTATTTTAACTAGAAATCTTACAGTGATTCTTAAGGAATAGGAAATGTTCTCTTTGCTCCAAAAAATGATAGTGATTTTATTATACTTGTCTATTTTTTTAATAGGAACCCATTTTCGATCATGAAGATTTACTGAGGCGAAAAAGAAAAATACTGTCTTCAGATGACTCACTCAGTAAGTATTTGAAAGTAATCATAAATAAATAGATATTTTGAGCAGAATACAGTACTTTGTTAATAACAATTTCCTCTTCAAATTTTCTGGGTGTTAATTTCATCTTACATAACCTTCAAATTATATGTACCTAATAATAGCACACATTATCGAAAAATGAAATACAATTATAGATTTAAAATTTTACCTTTTATGATGTTATGAAAGACTGACTCTTTTATCCTTTCTACTACTTTTCTGAAATGTAAATAATACCATCACCAATGCCATTCTTCATCCCCTTCTCCAGGTCTATTGTTTTTTTGTATTACTTCTACCACTTGATTAAATATTTATTATTTATTGTCCATCTCTGCCACTGGAATGTAAGCTCTGTAGTTTGGTTTCCTACTGAATCTCCAGTGCCTTGAAGGGAGCCTGACACTAGTAGGTGATCAGTAAATATTTACCAAGTGAACTTAGATTACTTGCTTATATTTCCATTGTGTGTTTGTTTTTGATAAAAGGGTCATCAAAACTTCAATCCCATATGAGGCATTCAGACAGCATTTCTTCCCTGGCTTCTGAGAGAGAATATATTACATCGTTAGACCTTTCAGCAAATGAACTAAGAGATATTGATGCCCTAAGCCAGAGGTGCTGTATCAGTGGTCATTTGGAGCATCTTGAAAAGCTGGAGCTTCACCAGAATGCACTCACGACCTTTCCACAACAACTGTGTGAAGTAAATTTAATTTATCCTTTTAACTCTCAGGATATTTGAAGAGCTTTTGCATTTCTATCTAACTTGCATGGTTAAATCTTTAAAAAGAAGGATCTACTTCTGCATCATTGGACAGTAGTTCCTCCTTTCTTGGGGTTTTCACACTGGTATCTTAGTGTATATGGTGTTCACCATCTTTGAGGAATGGTGATCTGGTAAAAAGGAATTCTAGGTTCTGTCCTGATGATACGTGGTACATGCATGGTAGGATGTATCGAGGCTGCATGTTAATCATGCCTTCAATTATTGAATTCTAGGGAGACAACTTAACTGTTTAAAGAGGTAGACTAGAATTAGATCTGGTTTGGTGGCGCTGGCTCTGGCGCAGCCCCCAACTGTTTAAGAAGAAGTATGTGTTCCTCTGGCGGCTGTAAGCCTTCATTTCCTCATCTGCAAAATACAGAGGCTCAACTAAACTATCCATGAGGCATTTATTGAGTTTTAAAATTATATGCAACTTAAAAGTTGATTTTTTATACTCAAAAGTTCCTATTTTCAAAAATTAAAGTATAAAACGATCTGCTGATAGAGTAGTCCTCAGAATATTGACTTTGTTCATCATTTCAATGTACGATGGATCAGAAGTCAAAGAAGATATCCTGACAAATTAAAAACATTTTAATACAAATATTTAAATTATTAAACTAAATTCTTAGACTGAGCTGCAAAGTTTGATGAAGGATCATACTTTATAAAAAACTAGTTTATTGCAAATGCATTTTTTCTTTTTTCTCACCTATAAAATTTACAATACTTTTGAGACTTTTTAAAGCAATATTGCATGTTTTTAAGTACATTTAAGTGGTATCTTTCCCTTAAAGTTTGTGTATTTGGAGAGAGAGAGAGAGAAGAAGTGTGATGATCTTGTAACCCCAGTGTCTAAAATGCGTTCTCTCTCGCCTTCTCCTCCTCTCTTTGCCTGACTAAATCCTCCAAGTCACAAGGGTCTCAGTTTAAATGTCATTTCCTTACCTCTTCTTTCCTTATCCTCTTCTTGCCTCCAGACCAGGTTGGCTACCAGCCTGATTAATGTTTCCAAGGCTTTCATGTTCCCAATGCTTATAAATTTTGATCTAAGGTATATTGTCTTTACTAAATGTTAACTTCTTGAGAACAGGAGCTGTTTCAGGCTTGTTCATGTCTATTCTTAGTGCCAAGTAAGGTCTGAAATACAGAAGAGGCTCAATAGATGATTATTGAATTAATTTATGATGGAATTAATGACTGACACTTGGTAGACCTTCAATAAATATTTATTAAACAGTAAATAAAAGAAAACTAGAATTTAACCTAGCTAAAACAAAGAGAATTCGGTAAGATGACAGGGTGAGATACATTAGGGTATTCAAAGACCAAACCAGCTCAGAACCTTCTCTTAAGGAAATTTTAAATTGGCACCACTAGATGGCACTTTTTAAATTACTGCTAGTAGCTATCTCTACCAGAAAATTTCTCCATTAAAACTTGGGAATAAATAATTTGAAAAATATTTCCTTCTGAATAATCAGGTAGGATCTGAAACAGTGGCAGATATTTTGAAACAACTTCTGGGGCAAATCCACTAATAAGCTTTATAATCACGTCAAACTCTAGAATTTCTGTGAGGATAAATATATTGATATATAAAGAAGAGCATAGAGAAGAGGTTGTTTTGATATTTTAGGCTTTGACAATAATCCATACCGAAGATTTAAAAAACTGACATATAAATGGAAGGTTTCCTATCATCATGGTAAAATTAGAAATTGCTTAAAAGTGGAGATTAGAAATTTGAAACAAAAAGTTTCATGACAAAGAAGAGGTTCTAAAATGAAACATATATACAATGACTACTTTTATGGTTAAATATTATTTATATTAAAATGTATAACAATTTCTAAAAGCTGGTATTTAAAAAATGTATTCCCAGGATTATTTTGTACTGTTTATTCATTAAATAATTCAAATAGTTATTGAGGCTTATTTTGTTTCCATCTCACTCTTGGCAGGAATAATTTACCAAAAAACTGAATTAAACTCTTAACCTTATTTTTGTGAATTGCTTTTGACACTTTAACTGTTATATTTTCCTGGTTTTTACCCATTTAATAGCAGGGATGGTTGGACCAATCATTATACTGAAGTTCTCTTGTGGATTGTGTTTTCTTGGAAAATTCTTAATGGTTCTAATTACCAGAGGTATGGAAGGCAGAAATATTAGCTAATTTTAAGTTTTTCAGATGGTTTTCGGATGGTTGGAGAATTTTAAAATACTGTCTTTCCAGACCCTGAAGTGTTTGACACATTTGGATTTGCACAGTAATAAATTTACATCATTTCCCTCTTACTTGTTGAAAATGAATTGTATTGCCAACCTCGATGTCTCTCGAAACGACATCAGCCCTTCAGTAGTTTTGGATCCTGCAGTGAAGTGCCCAACCTTGAAACAGTTTAACTTGTCATATAATCAGCTGTCTTCTTTTCCTGAGAACCTTGGCGATGTGGTAGAGAAATTGGAACAGCTCATTTTAGAAGGGTAAGAAAGGAGTTCATAATTAAATACAAAAGGATTGCCTTACATTGAAGTTTTGTAAGATTGATAAAATATGTTGACATTATTTCTGTAGTAATGGGTTTTAAACAGTAATATGATAAAAGATTGAGGGAATTCATATTATAGCTTCTGTCAATTTTCACAATTAATTTTAAAATTAATAAATCTGCTTTGATGCTCTTCTTTGAAGGCAAATTGTTTTTTCCTTCAAAGCATATGAATTTATGAAATTTAATCCTCATTTTGTTTCTTATGACTAGAAATAAAATACCAGAAATATGTTCCCCCTTAAGCCTGAAGGAACTGAAGATTTTAAACCTTAGTAAAAACCACATTACATCCCTATCAGAAGACTTCCTTGAGGCATGTCCTAAAGTGGAGAGTTTCAGTGCCAGAATGAATTATCTTGGTAAGTGTTCTGTATGAGTCTCCTCCTAACCAGTCCTTTTGAGTATTATAGGATGAGTCATACATGGACATGTTAGGTGGGGATATAAAGGTGGCATTTCAATTTAAATTTAATGGAGGAGTTTCAAAGATAAAGGTCAGTGATTTAAAAAAATGAGTTATCAAGCCATGAAGTCATGAAGGAAGTTTAAATGTGTATTGCTAAGTGAAAGAAGCCAATCTGAAAAGGCTACATACTATATGGTTCCAACTATATGACATTTTGGAATAGACAAAACTGTGGGGACAGTAAAACAGTCAGTGATTGTCAGGAGTTTGGAGGCAGGGAGAGAGGAATGGGGAGGTGAGTGGGATTTTTAGGACAGTGAAACTATTCTGAATGATACTGTAATGTGGATACCTGTCATTATACATTTGTCAAAACCCAGAGAACGTACAGCACAGAGTGAGCTCTATTGTAAATGATGAATTTTAGTTAATAATAATAATATATCAATATTGGCTCATCAATTATAGCGAATACACCAAGTTTATGTAGGTTATTAATAATAAGGATAAAAATGTTTGTGTGGGAGGAATGGTGGTGAGGAGAGAAAGGGTTTATAGGAACTCTCTGTACTTTCTGCTTAATTTTTCTGTACACCTAAAGGTACTCTAAAAATAGTTTATTTTTTAAATACTAAAAAATTAAAATTTTTAATACTGAAAAAATTTTCAAACTAAAAAATTATAATAGCCTGCTCATAGTCTAAAATGACAGTTCTTTGGACTCCAAATAATCATACTATGGTTCGTTGTAGTCTGTGAAACTAAAATGCATATGGCTGCATGAGCTGGTTGAAGCAGGAATACTGAGTTTCCTACTGAAGTCTGCTCAATTTTTTGGATTATAAGTATAGTTACTATTATTATTTATTTTGGAAATAAAATTAACCAGTTAACAGTTTTCAAATTAGTATGGTTGATGTTTTTCATTGAACACTTGCTCTGTGCAGAATATTATAGTAATACATAATATGATCATCACTTTTATTAAAAGCTGGGAAATATTCCATGTCCTCTTAGCATGTGAGATAACAGGGAATTATGTTTATCTGTAGTCTACCTGAACATTCTAATATTAAGGGACAAGATACTTTTATGGAAATAAATGGGAACTCCCCATATTTTATCTTCCTTAAGATAAAGGAGGCCACATGCGCCTTGCCACCCATATGACTATTTTATATTGACTCTGTAAAATATTTTTTTAAAAGATTTTATCCATTTATTTGTTAGAGAGAGAGAGAGTGCACACAAGCAGGGGGAACGGCAGGCAGAGGAAAAAGCAGAATCCCCGCTGAGCAGGGAGCCCAATGTGGGGCTTCATCCCAGGACTCCGGGATCATGACCCAAGCCAAACACAGATGCTTAACTGACTGAGCCACCCAGGCATTCCTGTAAAATAATTTTTAATACTGCTTAAAAGCAGAATAAAATTTGACTTATTCTAAAATATTTTCTTTTGCCAGAACTTTCAGAAGCTAGTAATGATAAAAGCTATGCCAATTTGCACGATATTTTCCTCCTTTCTCCTTTCCTCTAGGCCTCTTGAATATTGACCATGTGCCTGAAAACGGGGATATAGTGATTCCCTCCTAGTGAGCAAAGCAAATCCAGTCTCTGGCCTTAAAGAATAAGTAGTTAGGTTCAGAAGATAGGCATTCAGTAACTAAGCTAAATACCATGAGGACAAGTTGAGGATGCTGCAAGGGTACGTCGGGGGATCTCATCCAGACTGCGGAGGCAGAGAAGTGTCTCTGTATCTGTGACATTTAAGTTAGATCTGGAAAGAGGAGCATCCCTAGGACCCTGAGGCTTGGTTAATGTCATCTCAGCTGAATCTCACAAAAATCCTGTAGGGTAGGACAGGTATGATCTCTGCTTGACTGAGGAAAAGGAAGAGAGATTTTTGTGTGATGTGTTCAGGGGCATAGAATTAATTAATTGGTTGTTGTGAAAGCATGAATACAGCTAAGTTCAAAAATCCATTTGCTTTGCACTACACAACTGTAATAGTTTTAGAAGTGGTCTTATATTTGGAAAGATGCTTTAGGGAAGTGATATCTGAGTGGGACCACTAAACCATTAAAATAATCCCATGTGAAATGCAGTTTTGGTTCTTTGAATTCATGAGTCTTTTCCATATAGCATCTAAACCTCTTAATTTTTAAGTGGAGAATCATTTATTTTGCCACAAATACTTTTCAGATATAGGCGAAAAATAATAGCATGTTCCTTTCTGCCTCTCAGGAAAACAGCTTCTAGCAGCGTCTTGGGACACTTTGACCCTTGAAGATTTTCTAGAGAAAGCATAACTCATATTTTTAACCTTGAAAATGCTAAGAAATAATTTCTCAAGCCACTTTCATAGAACAATAGATTTTTAGATCTCTATAAAGAATCGCAGAGTTCATCTGGTCTAGCTGCACTATTTTACGGATGAAAAACAGGCTGAATGATTTGTTCAGTTTCCAAAACTGTGTTCCACAGAATTTTATTGCCTGGAGGTACTTTATACTGTATTTCCTTCTTGGAAGTTCATAAAGTATATGAGAATATTGAGAACTCTGAGATATGTCACTTCATTTTATTTAATATTTCCCCAATCTCTTAAGATCAAAGAATGCTTTTATTAAGCAACATCCATTATTATCCCATAGAACACTCTTTACTAGGTGGTACTATAAAGAATTTTTATCTTTACATTATATTGTATATTAGTATTCAAAGTGTTTTGTTATACTTATGAGTAATATGAATTAATCCATAATGTATGTACACATAATGATAATATCACACATAATTTGGAATGAATATTCTAATAATTTTTACTTTGTATAGGTGTTGGACAGATGAATTTATGTTTGGACAGTTGTTTAGCTTTCAGATGAAAATATGCTTATAAGTATGCTGCATTGTTTTGGTGTTTAGTAAAAGGAGTAAGGGAGTTACCTTATTTTAAAAGTAGAATTTTTTATTGTCAGCATGTGAATAGAAATTAAATTAAGTGACAGGTCATTGATAGCTGTTCTTATTGTCAAATCTAAGGGAAATCTAGTTAAAATGATTAAAATGTCCCTTATCTCACTTTTGTTTTCTTTTAGCTGCTATGCCTTTTTTGCCTTCTTCCCTGACAAGCCTAAAATTATCTCAAAACAGCTTTACATGTGTTCCAGAAGCAATTTTAAATCTTCCACAGTAAGTTTATTATTTTAATTTTAAAAACTGCATGAGCTGGAACAAAACCTTTAGAAACACAGTTTTGACTTAGGCATATTAATTGATTCATAATTTGTAATTGATTTCTAAAGCTACTCAGTTTAATGTTCTTAAACCTATGAATGTTAGAATTTAGGCAAAAGACCCAAGTTGTTACTTGGCCTTTTTAACTTTTATATTAATATAGGGTACTATTGTGTTGAAACAATTTAAGGTTAATTAACTGTTGCACTATTACAAACAATTGAGATTACAGTAGCTATCACTTTAACTTTTTTTTATTCAATTTTTTTATTAACATATAAGGTATTATTTGTTTCAGGGGTACAGGTCTGTGATTCGTCAGTCTTACACAATTCATGGTGCTCACCATATCACTTTAACTTTTAAATTTTACTTGCTCTCAGAGGTTGATATGCTCCTAGGATATTACTAACTTTGAAATTATATGTTTGAGTGACATTTTTGGTGGAGATTAGGACAATTTATATAGCTCCAGGTATTTGGGGATATTTCTGGTTAATTTCATTAAATGTGAAAGCTTCCTGTTAACTATAAATTTAGGCATTAATTAAATTTCAAATGTGTCATCTTAAATACTGTTCTAATTGGGCTATACATTATAAACCAAATCCACAAGTGTGTCTGTGCAAATATATGCATATATAGGCAAATAATGCTTAGTTATATTCTAGCCATAAAAGATGTCAGACAGACATATAATAGTTAATTTCAGTCTAGCTTTAGAATGCATCAGACACTGTTTTATCCGCTCAATGGTGGATCATTGTCTTTAATCTTCCTAATAAAACTATTATTATCTCCACTTTATAATGAGAACATTATTTTATTAAAGGGATGAAGTAATTTGCCTAAATCACAGTTCTTAAACACTGGTGACTCAATTTTATACTCTCAACTCATGCATATAGGCACCTCTAGAATACAGGTGGTCCTATGTTTTAAACATAATGTGTTCCTGAAAATGTGTTTGAAAGTCAAATGTTTATAAAAATTGATTAGGGAGACATGCCATAAAGAAGTTTTCTTCCCAGGTAACTAAAAATATTATTTAGTTCTTAATTACTCTATACTTTTAGACAACATCTTCAGGCATACATTTCTAGCATTTTGTATGTATTTCTTCAACTGTATTCTTTTGTTTCACAAAGGAATATGTAGTTCGCCAGCTTAAGTCCCCATTGAGGCTAACAGAGACTTCTTTTGAACAATCTGTTGATTCTTGGCTTTATCTAAGTTGTATTGTTTGTTAGATATACACATCTTGTCTCTAATACAGTCCAATTAATTTTCTTATTTTTATGCATCTTTATGAGATACATAGGGCAAAATCCAGTGTCATTTTAAAATGAGAGCAAAAATGTTATGCAGACCTGAACCTTGGTCTAGCAGACTGTACAACTGTGTGAGCTTAGTTAGAATTAATTCATTCTGGTTCAAAAATGCTGGATGAAAGGGGTCAACATATAACTGTAAAAGTCCAGACAACCTTTACATAGTCAAATATATCACAATCACTGATTGTCTTTATTCTATCTACACACATACGCTTATGACATGTGTTTTTCTGTTGTTTCCTGCAAACTTTGGGTAGTATATTCCTGAAAGCAACTAATTTGCATTGAGAGCCTACTGTATGCAAGACATCACATTCAGTGTTGAGATATTTATCACACTGAGACAAGCTGGTAAAAGGTTATGCCCATGCACATTATTAATTAGCTCTAAGACACAGCCTCTGAAGAATCCTCCCAGTAATGAGGGAAATGAAAGAGAAGTGGGGGAGCTACGTATTTGTAACTCTTATATAGAAGGCATATTTATAAATCTTGTATAGAAATGACCATTTTTGCATTTGTTCATTATGATTTCTCATGTATCATAAACATTGGTAAACACTTGGTCTTTCTTTCATTCTAAGATTGCCTTTTTTATGTTTCTGAAGTAAGGAAATTAGGCTTCAATTTTGTTTTTAATAGTCCTTATTCATTTAAATGTTGTTCCTAGTGAGACATGCTTTTTTTCTAGCCCATATCTATCTATATATACACAAAAACATACATGCATACTTAAATACAAATAATGTTAGTTTTAAAGTTGTGTCTCACTCTGGTGAAAATTTCTTGTGATGTTATTTCATGTATTTTGGAAGCACTCATTTGGTTTTTATCATGACATTGTATTGTTCTAGCTTGCGATCCTTAGATATGAGCAGCAATGAAATTGAGTATCTGCCGAGTCCTGCACACTGGAAATCTTTGAACTTAAGGGAACTCTTGTTCAGTTTTAATCAGATCAGCATCTTGGACTTGAGTGAAAAAGCATATGTGTGGTCAAGAGTAGAGAAACTACATCTTTCTCATAATAAACTGAAAGAGGTAAGAGGTCATCTTATTTGTTTAAAATGATTGCCAATTTAAAAATGTGCTTTTGTGATTTGAAAATATCACAAATTATCATTTTGAAAATCTGTCATTTGATATTTCTTACCTTTGAGTAAGATCTAATCCTACCCTGAAGTAAGTGGGCATATTAGCGTAGATTACCTTCTTTCAAAATCACTTTGTGCTCTATTTTTGAAGAATTACATGAATATATATATTTAATCATGAATGTGTGTAAGGTATTAAGTGTTTTACTTTATCACTAAATCTCTGATCTGTTAACAGACTCGCAGATCATCTACATTTCTCCAGTTGTTGCTGAGCCATCTGTAGCGTGTGTTTTTCAGCTGACTTTCTCTCCCATTTTCTTAAATTTCTGCATTCCTCCATCATGCTGCCCTTTAGCCCAGTGGGTCAGCCTTTTTGGCTTCACTCCATTGCCTCTGTTATAAATCTAAAACTGATTATTTATTCATCTCAGAAAAAAATATAATTTTGCCAACTTCAGGTTTTTTGCCTATGAAAGCCAAAAAGAATTAAGTGTCTGAAACTGTGAAGTTCAGAATAACTGTGAATGGTTTTTGGTACCTGATTATTTTTGCCAGCAAATTGATGCTTTTCTATTGTAAAAGTAATGTATATCGCTTAATAATTTGGAACAGGAAAAATACCCTCCTATTACAATGCCACCGAAGGCATAAACATTTAGCTGTATTTTAAGAACGTTAAGTTGCATGTAAGTTTATGACTAGATCTTTATAGCTTTAGTGAAGAACATAGTGTAAAGGAACAGACTGAAGTCACTGATGATTGGATTTAGATAAATATAAAGAACTTCTTTACTTTTAATGTTGTGAGGAGATGAATATTCTACCAAGGGAGAATAGGTTTTATAAGATTATAAATAAGTGACTTGGATTGTTTTGGGTAATTCCTTTATACTTATGTCTTTAAATATTTATACTGGAAACTATGGTAAGCCTTTGGAAAGTTTTAGAACTCTGCTGAAAAGTTATACCATTTGCTGAGAGGCTCTGTGAGCCTTTCTTTTTTCCTAGGAAGCATCTTGTTTCTTGGCAGCACACATTTCTTCCTTCCCACCAACAATCCTTTTTTATTTCATTAAGATTCCTCCTGAGATTGGCTGTCTTGAAAACCTGACCTCCCTTGATGTCAGTTACAATTTGGAGCTGAGATCCTTTCCCAATGAAATGGGGAAGTTAAGCAAAATATGGGATCTTCCTTTGGATGAACTACAGCTTAATTTTGATTTTAAACATATAGGATGTAAAGCAAAAGACATCATAAGGTTAGATAATTTTATTTCCATTTTTAAAATTAAGTATGTTTCAGATTTTTTCTGTGACTTTGATGGGTATGTAGTTAAAATTTAGGAAATAATGTATAGTACTGTTTAAAGGTGATATGCTGTGTGTCATTTTCCTTTTATTTAATAAATGGGTTTATATGGTGCCTCTACAGAGCTTTTCATTTGCTCCTAGCCATGCTAATGTTGAGAGAGTGGCTTCTTCTCCTGATCATGCTGGTCATAGAAATGGACTGTAAAAGGAAATTATTATGTGGTCTCTTGTTACAAATATACATTCTAAAGAGTATAATAACAGAGTATAATAGGGTATAATAACTTCTCAAGCTGCATTTCATATAGCAAATAGTTATCATATGTCTATTATATCTTAAGCATTATAGATACTTAAATGATATAAAATTACTAACTTTGATTTTGCCTGTAAGGGTGAGTAACCTACTGACCCTGATCATTTTTGAAACCACCAAAACTTCCCAGTTATCACTGTTTCTGGTCTTTACACTTGATGTATTTCAAATACCTTTGGTAATGGACTTTATCTTACTCTCTGTTACCTTTTGAGCATATCAGTTTTATTGGTCCCTACTCAAAAACTGTTTATTCCCATTTCTACAAAATTACTCCTATCTATATTTATCTTGCAGGTTTCAGCTCAATTATCACCTCTCAATGTATCCCTGACTTGACTATAATATCCAACAAGGCAGGGATCATGGCTATGTTCCTTTGCAGTTTGATTCTTGGCACCTAACACAGAGCCTGGCATATAATTGACAATTATTGAATTACCAGTGAACTACATACTTACCTAATTCTCTTCAGCTTAAATTTTCTTAAATTACATTTAACTTTTCATCTCTTTTTATGAGGAAAGATTTGGTTTTCTGTCCCCTTGGGCTTGATTTAATTTGAAAAGAAAGACTGTCACCAGCTATGCTAAACTTAACTACCTTTCATCCTACCTAATTGTTTCCCATGATTTTCCCTTCTGAAACTGGACAGATGTTCAAATTAAAATTGGTTCAATTCTTGGTAAGCATTTAGTAGATCTCCTTTTCAGTATGGTATGCTGCATTATCAAGCCACCATATCTACTTTTATTTTTTTATTTTTATTTTTTTAAAGATTTTATTTATTCATTCATGAGAGACAGAGGAAGAAAGAGAGAGAGAGAGAAGCAGAGGGAGAAGCAGGCTCCCAAGGGGCAGGGAGCCCGATGCGGGACTCGATCCCAGGACCCTGGGATCATGACCTGAGCCGAAGGCAGACGCTTAACCATCTGAGCCACCCAGGCACCCCACCATATCTACTTTTAAATGTGTTTAACATTTTTAGAAGGGAGAGACCTGGAGTAGTTTAGAAATTGTAGGCATCATTTACTTTCTTTTTTTTTTTTAAAGATTTTATTTATTTATTTGACAGAGAGAGGGAGAGAGAGTATAAGCAAGGGGAGCAGCAGAGGGAGAGGGAGAAGCAAGTTCCCTGCTGAGCAGGGAGCCCAATGTGGGGCTCGATCCCAGGACCCTAGGATCATGACCTGAGCTGAAGGCAGACACTTAACCAACTGAGCCACCTGGGCACCCCCATCATTTGTTTTTTTAAAGAATGACCTTTTCAAAGAGTGCTGAATTCTTAATAGACATTTGAACCATTGATATACTTGCTTATTGATAATTCAAAGAGAACTTAAGTTGTATGTGAGAAAATTATTTAAAACAGAATTTAAGTTATATGTGACAAAATGATTTCAATAATCACAGGCCCAATATCTGGTCTGTCAGGTTGTATTTTCTAAAGCATCAAATAAATCATGAAAAGTAATGATGCCTTTTATTCACATCCTCAAGAATGTTGGTCAGAGTCCTATTAGTTATGAGAATGGATCAGTCCATATTCCCTAAAATTCACACATGATTTAGTTTGCTCCTCTAATTTTAAATTGTCACAACATTTTAACCTAGTTAAAGATAGATCTTTCTATAGCCAGTATATTTTTAAGAACATTTAAAATCGAGTATTAATTTAAAAGTGGTTTTGTTAGTTACCTATAGCACTTCTAATTAGTTTCAGTTGTTTTTTTTTTCATTAAGATTGTTAGGAAAAGCATCATATTATCTGCTGATAGTTTAATAGTTTACATGTACTAATTTATAATATAACCAATATGTTTTCAGTCTCCATTTCCATTATATACATGATACATAATATATATGAATATATACCTTATATATATCAAATATGAATATATACGTGCGCACACACAGGCACATATAATCTACTCAGTATGACCTCGCTATCAAAGTTTAGTGTAACAGTATGCATATATATTCTACTTTGCTTCTCTGTCATATGTGCTTTTTAAAATTTTGGATCTTCTAATTTTTAGGGTTTTATTTGTATATTTAAAGAAACTCATACACACACATATATATAATGCTAATTAGTTCATATTTATCAGCATTCTAATTAGTATTGCAAACATATTTTGATTATTTCTGGTGATAATGTAACATGTCATTATATTTGATAGTGGTACCAATCATTATCAACTACACAAACATCACTAACAAAATGTATGTTTTAATAGTGTATTGAAAGACATGTACCTATTAGGTTCATGAGCTGTGCAGTGTTTTGCATGCTATATTTTAGAACAGTCTGATATTTTAAAAATTTCAACACATAAGAATTCACCTCTATATTAAGTACATTGTTAAGTAGTTTATTATTTAATTTTTGTCTTTCAAATACCAGGTTTCTTCAACAGCGGTTAAAAAAGGCCGTGCCTTATAACCGAATGAAGCTAATGATTGTGGGAAATACTGGGAGTGGTAAAACCACCTTACTGCAGCAATTAACGAAAACCAAGAAATCGGATCTTGGGGTGCAAAGCTCCACAGTTGGTATAGATGTGAAAGACTGGCCTATCCAAATAAGAGGCAAAGGGAAGAAAGACCTCATTCTAAATGTGTGGGATTTTGCAGGTATTTGTTTTGGTAGAATTTTTATTCATATTCATCTTTTATTTAGGACAGGGATTTAAAAGCTGAGATTTTGTTTCTGCAAAAGAGCTGTTAGATACTGCAAAGAGACCTGGTAGATCCTATGGAATTATTCCAAAGCTGTTTACTTCTAATTTTACCCTTGTCACCAGAGTGAATTCCATGGAGGGAAATGTTAGGAAGCAATAGGAGGCAGCTGAAGCTTAAATACTTGGTTGGTAGTTGCCAGAGGCTAAAAGTTGTCAATCCCTAGTGAAAACCTAGTATAGGCTTCTAAACGTAGTGTCTGTTGGCTGTTTCTCTTTTTTTTGTATGCTAAATAGTAGGTATTATCACCCAAATTTTTTTAAACGACTCTTGCCTCTTGTTTGGAAGGCTAAAAAAAAGTCTCCAATCTTTCTTTAGGTCGTGAGGAATTCTACAGCACTCATCCCCACTTCATGACCCAAAGAGCTCTCTACCTTGCCGTCTATGACCTCAGCAAAGGGCAGGCTGAAGTGGACGCCATGAAGCCTTGGCTCTTCAATATAAAGGTCGTCTGTTCTAATCATTTGAAAGTAGAAAATAATTTTTATTTTTGTGTGTGTAAGGTAATTTATTTTGGACAAGCAGTTGCTTCAGTCTCCTCCCCTTTTAAAAATAAAGTTAGAAGCACTAAAATTTTGAATTGGAGAATTTTTAGTGTCATTAGGTTGTGACATGAAAATAGTGTGTTCCATATTGCTAAATGTTATAGATACTTAAAACCCTTTAACCTGTAAGAGTTGAAAATATATACGTTAAGCTACTTTTGATCATTTTATTTCACTTTATTTTATTTTTGAGGGGGTATGGGCAGAGGGAAAGGGAGAGAGAGAATCATAAGCAGCAGGCTCCATGCCCAACGACCCTGAGATCATGACCTGAGCTGAAATCCAGAGTCGGATGCTTAACTGACTGAGCCACCCAGGCGCCCCTGATCATTTTATTTCTTAAATGGAGTATGAACTTTCCTAATTTAAAATAAACTCTACTAAAGAAAAGCAATCCATGCATCGCCAGCTGTGTCCTCACTGGCAATGTAGTATGGGTTACTTCAGATCTTATACTTTTGTTTTTATTTTTTTTATTTTTTTAGGATTTTTATTTATTTATCTGAAAGAGAGAGAGAGAGATCGTGGGGGGGGGGGTCAGCAGGAGAAGCAGACTCCCCGCTGAGCAGGGAGCCCGATGTGGGACTCGATGCGGGACTCGATCCCTGAGCCGAAGGCAGTCGTTTAACCAGCTGAGCCACCCAGGCGCCCAGATCTTACACTTTTAAACAGCACCAGATTAGTATGCTCTTATATTTGGAATCTCTTTTTGTGGTTTTTCCACTTTGTCCCTTGCTGTCATGCTGTTAGCTGTTTCCTGATGTAGTCCAGGTTTGTAGAATTGAGAGAAAGTAAGAGTGAGTGAAGCTTCATGCCCAATGAAGCTTCAGTGGGCTCTTCTGTGAATCAAGTCCTTAAAAAGGTTTGTGTCAGGACATTTGAGCAGATATTTTGGCCGACTACAAGCTCAATTTGTAATTTTGGTAATTTTTAACTTCCTTTTTTTGTCATAACTAGCCAAAGTGAGCGAATATTATAGAGGCAGTCATACTTGCGTTAGTGCCTTTTTGTGTTGTTGTCCATGTGGACAACAAATTGAATGACTTTAAATTGAATTCAGGAGATTGAATTTACAGATAAGGAAGTGAAAATATAAACCATATTAGGTCACTTTGATACAGTCTTGGGTTTATTAAATGCTTTATTTTATTTAGAAGTCCAAAGTACACTTAGAGAGTAACCATTTTAAGGCATAAAGAAAAGGAAAATAGACTACTACTGTTATATAAGCTGCCTGAAAAGTGGTATAACTCGGAATAAGAAGGGACATAAGAATGACTTTAAAATTTAAGGTTACATTTTTTTCCCCCTAGGTTTAAGGAAGGGAAGATAGTTAACATTTTCTTCTTCTTGACATCTTTCGATTTCTCATTTCCACTCAACTGAATTTCATAAAAAGTGACTATGAACAGAACTGTAAGCAGTCTTGATTTTAAAACAAACACAAAGAGTATTTTGTACCATTTCTTGTAGGCTCGTGCTTCTTCTTCCCCTGTGATTCTCGTTGGCACACATTTAGATGTTTCTGATGAGAAGCAGCGCAAAGCCTGCATAAGTAAAATCACCAAGGAACTCTTGAACAAGCGAGGGTTTCCTGCAATAAGGGATTACCACTTTGTGAATGCCACTGAGGAATCTGATGCTTTGGCAAAGCTTCGGAAAACCATCATAAATGAGAGTCTTAATTTCAAGGTAACGTGGTTAATGCCTACTGCAGACTGGTGGATAAATTTAATTGATTCACTCTCATGTTACGCAACTGCTTAGAAATGTCAGAGGTGTTGAGAAAACGACTATCTTAAAATTGTGGTTTCTTTTATTGATGTTAGCATTATTAAAATGCTTCAATTTTGAAGTTGCTTACTTATGCCATACCTTATTTCAAATGCACAGAAATGGGAATAAAAATAATTAGAGGATCCTGAAGGAACCTAAGATGGTCTGAGAAACTGAGAGAATATTTCTGAGAGAATCTGAGATCATGTTTCTGATGCCCTTTTCCTCACAGCTTTTTGTGGTGGTGATTCAAAGAATACAAGTAAATATTGGGGTCTTGGGATCATCCTTCCTCTCTTGATCTTTGTTTTCACCACTTGCTCCTTTCTTTTGGAGTTCCTGTTTTATGTGCATCTTCATATTCTGTGCTGCTCCTTCGAGTCTCTTGTCACTGTGATACCCATTCCACCTGTTTTTTTCACCTCAGTATTGTGAGATGCCTCTTTCCTGGGGCTGCCAAGATCAGGAATTTGATTTTCAACACTGTCTTAACAATTTTTTAGTCCATATAAACTGGACTTTCTATTTTAGAAATTATGTTTTGATTTCCAAAGTTCTGGTAAGCCAAGTGTAATTCATAGGGTTCATAAAACATACATAAATTGGTTATTAAGAAGAATACCTGTTTCTAATACTTTCAGGAAAAACTTTCCGGAGTTCCACAGATGCCGTGGTATAAACTGCCCTGAAAATTCCTCACATAGTTCAATATGCCAAACCCAATGGTGAATTTCACTGTTAGTCCCTGTTGGTTTAGCTCATTAGCACTAATGATCAAGGCCATGGCTTATAACGAGGGCCCTGTTTTGCCTGGGCATTCCCAACATAATTAATAGTGCCCCACTATGTTCTCAAAAGCATTCCAATTTGGATGATAAATTACACAGTCACCCTGGTTATAATGTGTTGGCCAGTTAGCTTAGTTCTGTTCCATTTGCACAGATTATGCTCCTATCTAAAACCTAATGAGCCATTTATAAATGTGTTGGTCTTTGTGGTGCCCAGGGAGAGAATTTGCATGTTTGTATCTTTCAACGCGTTTATCATAGTCCCTAAAAGGTTTCACCCATGGTGGGTCAGCAATGGCGTCTTATGTAAGAAGAATGACATAGTATTTATCTGCAAATTTTCCTGCTCTCCTGTCGGACATATGATTAGAGAGTAATGCGACTTTGAAGAAACAAATACACAAAATAGATGCATCCAATTAAATATTCTCTTTATCCAGGCAGTGTTCTTCTGAGACTATACCTGTACTTCCAGAACTTTATTGTTACTTATAACATTTTAATAGCTATTTTTATCATATATGTTGGCGCATATATCATGTTTTTAAGACTTCTTGGAGAATAGTTTGTTTTGAAAAAGGCTGAATTTAGTGAAAACGAGTAGATAAAGTATGGATAGTTTAGTTGAAGTATGGATGAGCTGGTTGGTTCATCTGACTGGACCACTAGTACGTTAGCATGATAGCAAGTTATCACTATCAGTCAATAAGACCAGTTTTCTTCCTGCACTTGTAAATGAATTTTGAAGCTGACACAAGGAGGGAAAACAAATGCTTTGGGAAATGGCTGCATTATTTGAAGAACGATGTATATTGCTAATGGTTGCATCATTCTAGCATTTTAGTTTGAAAATCTGTTTGATTGCTTTGCAGAATACTCGTTCTTTTGGGATCTTTCAGAACCAGTGAACCTGCCAGAACTGTATAGTCTTTCCTCCCTGAGATGCTTTAACGTGTATTCAGATAGCAACCTTTTTAAGCTATTAGAAATAATTTTTCTGCCCTGTCATTTGTTTTCCATATTCTCCTCCTATCTTGGCTCTTCTCTAATCTTTCCTTGTCTCACCCTTATTAACGTGTGTCTCTCCAGACTCTAGAAAAAAATTTTTTTTTTCTTTTTTGGCTCTTGGTGACCCTAAATCAAGCTAAAACGAGAAGTAGGACAAAATGGAATTCAGTGACAACATTATCCCTTTCAGTCTTGTCCAGCCCATTAGCAGAGTGGGATGCTCTGCTGGGCCTGAAACTCAGCCCTATGAAATTCATCCCTTTGCTATGTAGTTTGCTTTCTGTGAGAACCCTTGTTTACTTCTCTATGTAGGTTTTCTTTCTTGGGTTAAAACACGCCCTTCAATATGAAGGTCTATTTTATCTTAATTTTCAAATGATGAAGAGAGGGAATATGAAAAGTAGAGATTGGTGGAATTACATTTAATTTGCTGGGGCATTGGATACATGAAAACAATTTTTCAAATGACTGGAGGTGGATGTGTAAGTAATAGTATGGCTGCTATAAATAAAGCTCCTTAAAGTTCCAGTTACGAGTAAAAAAAAGAGCACCTTAAATTTGCATGTGTATGTGTAATAAAACCCAATTTCCGTTTATAATAAGTTTAAGAATTTAAGTAGAAATTGTCAAGTAAAAAGAATACAAGAATATATACGTGGGGTGAGAAATGGGGAGAGTTTGCCACCTGGTGGTTTTCAGAGGCATTTTAGTTACTGTGTTAACAGTTGCATTTCTATTTAAAATTAGATTTTCCTGGGGGGTGGAGTTTGGGAAAGATTTTTTATTATAGAAATTATCATCTTAAAGCATTCTTTAAAAATTTTTATATATTTCAGTTAGTAGACAATGATTAGATTATAAGTGCAACAGACCAAAAAAATCCTCTCATGTCAAAATCATTTGTGTTTAGATGAGTTTTTATTTTCCCAAGTTTGAAGTTCCATGGAAAGCATAGGTTGGGTGAGGAGACTTCACGTCTATCTCTGTTGATATGTACACTCCATTAATGTAACATTTTGCAAATAACAAGCACAAAATTTAATGTTTTACCTTATGGCATGGATATTTTAATATAATCAGTAAGGCCCCAAAGCTTTTGTAATACTCACTTCTAATGCTAGCATATCTATTGCATATATGTCTAATGTCTTAGAAAATAACAAATCCTTTATTTATGGTTAGTGATTTATCCTGGATTATGTCATGGGTTTTCTGGATGGTTAGATGAATATTTCCATGTTATTTTGTTTGATAGTTCTTTGTAAATTGGCTTCTGTGTTTATATTTTTCTTATTTTAATATCTATTTATTCTTTACAATTTAAATACTTTTACATCACATTTTCATTTTATTAAAAATATATTTCTGAATAATATATCACTTTCTTAACAACTATAAGGACTGAATTTACCAACCACCTGACAAACACAGGAGTAAAATGGATTTTTACAGCTTGTCATTTGTAATTACACAGATTCGAGATCAGCCTGTTGTTGGGCAGCTGATTCCAGACTGCTATGTAGAACTTGAGAAAATCATTTTATCGGAGCGTAAAAATGTGCCAATTGAATTTCCTGTAATCGACCGGAAACGATTATTACAACTCGTAAAAGAAAATCAGCTGCAGTTGGATGAAAATGAGCTTCCTCATGCAGTTCACTTCCTAAATGAATCAGGTTTGTGTGTTTGTTACATATTTTTTTCAAAGCTCCACTGTAATCATTTATAAAAATGTATCTGAACCTTGTATAGAATTTACATACAAAACTTAACAGAATATCCATAAAATTCTTTGACCATTGACTTTTTCCTTTTGAAAGGTCATCGTGTGCAATAATTTTGAATTTTCATATGCCATATTATAGAAAAAAACATTTAGAAGCCATCTAAGGGCAGTAGTGGGAAGGGTATCCGAGCAGGAGTTAAAACATGTGTGTTCACAATGCTTTGAAACTAGAACTCAATCACAAGAGGAAAATCGGAAAGAACTCAAATACATGGAGGCTAAAGAGCATCCTACTAAAGAATGAATGGGTCAACCAGGAAATTAAAGAAGAATTAAAAAAATTCCTGGAAACCAATGAAAATGAAAACACAACTATCCAAAATCTTTGGGATACAGCAAAGGCAGTCCTGAGAGGAAAGTATATAGCAATACAAGCCTTTCTCAAGAAACAAGAAAGGTCTCAAATACACAACCTAACCCTACACCTAAAGGAGCTGGAGAAAGAACAGCAAATAAAGCCTAAACCCAGCCGGAGAAGAGAAATAATAAAGATCAGAGCAGAAATCAATGAACTAGAAACCAAAAGAACAGTAGAACAGATCAACGAAACTAGGAGCTGGTTCTTTGAAAGAATGAACAAGATTGATAAACCCCTGGCCAGACTGATCAAAAAGAAAAGAGAAATGACCCAAATCAACAAAATCATGAATGAAAGAGGAGAGATCACAACCAACACCAAAGAAATACAAACAATTATATGAACATATTATGAGCAACTCTATGCCAGCAAATTAGATAACCTGGAAGAAATGGGTGCATTCCTAGAGATGTATCAACTACCAAAATTGAACCAGGAAGAAATAGAAAACCTGAACAGACCTAGAACCACTAAGGAAATCGAAGCAGTCATCAAAAATCTCCCAAGAAACAAAAGCCCAGGGCCAGATGGCTTCCCAGGGGAATTCTATCAGACACTTAAAGAAGAATTAATACCTATTCTCCTGAAACTGTTCCAAAAAATAGAAATGGAAGGAAAACTTCCAAATTCATTTTATGAGGCCACCATTACCTTGATCCCAAAACCAGACAAAGACCCCATCAAAAAGGAGAATTACAGACCAATATCCTTGATGAACATGGATGCAAAAATTCTCACCAAAATCCTAGCCAATAGGATCCAACAGTACATTAAAAGGATTATTCACCACGACCAAGAGGGATTTATCCCTGGGCTGCGAGGCTGGTTCAACATCCGCAAATCAATCAACGTGATACAATACATTAACAAAAGAAAGAACAAGAATCATATGATCCTCTCAATAGATGCAGAAAAAGCATTTGACAAAGTACAGCATCCTTTCTTGATCAAAACTCTTCAGAGTATAGGGATAGAGGGTACATACCTCAATATCATAAAAGCCATCTACGAAAAACCTACAGCGAATATCATTCTCAATGGGGAAAAGCTGAGAGCTTTTCCCCTAAGGTCAGGAACGCGGCAAGGATGTCCACTCTCACCACTGCTATTCAACATAGTATTAGAAGTTCTAGCCACAGCAATCAGACAACAAAAAGAAATCAAAGGCATCCAAATCGGCAAAGAGGAAGTCAAACTCTCACTCTTTGCAGATGATATGATACTGTATGTGGAAAACCCAAAAGACTCCACCCCAAAACTGCTAGAACTCATACAGGAATTCAGTCAAGTAGCAGGCTATAAAATCAATGCACAGAAATCAGTGGCATTCCTATACACCAACAACAAGACAGAAGAGAGACAAATCAAGGAGTCGATCCCATTCACAATTGCACCCAAAACCATAAGATACCTAGGAATAAATGTAACCGAAGAGGCAAAGGATCTGTACTCAGAAAACTATAAAATACTCTGAAAGAAATTGAAGAAGACACAAAGAAATGGAAAAACGGTCCATGCTCATGGATTGGGAGAATCAACATTGTGAAGATGTCAATGCTACCTAGAGCAATCTACACATTCAGTGCAATCCCCATCAAAATACCACCCACTTTTTTCAAAGAAATGGAACAAATAATCCTAAAATTTATATGGAACCAGAAGAGACCCCGAATAGCCAGAGGAATATTGAAAAAGAAAAGCAAAGCTGGCGGCATCACAATTCCGGACTTCCAGCTCTATTACAAAGCTGTCATCATCAAGACAGTATGGTACTGGCACAAAAACAGACACATAGATCAATGGAACAGAATCGAGAGCCCAGAAATGGACCCTCAACTCTATGGTCAACTTATATTTGACAAAGCAGGAAAGAATGTCCAATGGAAAAAAGACAGTCTCTTCAACAAATGGTGTTGGGAAAATTGGACAGCCACATGCAGAAGAATGAAACTGGACCATTTCCTTACACCACACACAAAAATAGACTCCAAATGGTTGAAAGACCTAAATGTGAGACAGGAGTCCATCAAAATCCTAAAGGAGAACACAGGTAGCAACCTCTTCGACCTCAGCCGCAGCAACTTCTTCCTAGAAACATCGCCAAAGGCACGGGAAGCCAGGGCAAAAATGAACTATTGGGATTTCATCAAGATAAAAAGCTTTTGCACAGCAAAAGAAACAGTCCACAAAACCAAAAGACAACCAACAGAATGGGAGAAAATATTTGCAAATGACATATCAGATAAAGGGCTAGTATCCAAAATCTATAAAGAACTTATCAAACTCAACACCCAAAGAACAAATAATCCTATCAAGAAACGGGCAGAAGACATGAACGGACATTTTTCCAAAGAAGACATCCAAATGGCCAACAGGCACATGAAAAAGTGCTCAACATCGCTCGGCATCAGGGAAATCCAAATCAAAACCTCAATGAGATACCCCCTCACTCCAGTCAGAATGGCTAAAATTAACAAGTCAGGGAACAACAGATGTTGGCGGGGATGCGGAGAAAGGGGAAGAACCCTCCTACACTGTTGGTGGGAATGCAAGCTGGTGCAACCACTCTGGAAAACAGTATGGAGGTTCCTCAAACAGTTGAAATTAGAGCTACCATTCGATCCAGCAATTGCACTACTGGGTATTTACCACAAAGATACAAATGTAGGGACCCGAAGGGGTACGTGCACCCCAATGTTTATAGCAGCAATGTCCACAATAGCCAAACTGTGGAAAGAGCCAAGATGTCCATCGACAGATGAATGGATAAAGAAGAGGTGGTATATATGCACAATGGAATATTATGCAGCCATCAAAAGGAATGAGATCTTGCCATTTGCAACGACGTGGGTGGAACTGGAGGGTGTTATGCTTAGTGAAATAAGTCAATCAGAGAAAGACATGTATCATATGACCTCAGTGATATGAGGAATTCTTAATCTCAGGGAAAAACTGAGTGTTACTGGAGTGGTTGGGGTGGGAGGGATGGGGTGGCTGGGTGATAGACATTGGGGAGGGTATGTGCTACGGTGAGCACTGTGAATTGTGCAAGACTGTTGAATCACAGATCTGTACTTCTGAAACAAATAATGCAACATATTTTAAGAAAAAAGAAAAAGAAGATAGCAGGAGAGGAAGAATGGAGGGGAGTAAGTCAGAGGGGGAGAGGAACCATGAGAGATGATGGACTCTGAAAAACAAACTGAGGGTTCTAGAGGGGAGGAGGGTAGGGGGATGGGTTAGCCTGGTGATGGGTATTAAAGAGGGCACGTTCTGCATGGAGCACTGGGTGTTATGAACAAACAATGAATCATGGAACACTATATCAAAAACAAATGATGTAATATATGGTGATTAACATAACAATAAAAAAATAAAAAAAAAACATGTGGGTCCTAAAAATTGACTTAACTATTCAGGAGCTTTGGGACCCTGAGCACAAGCCATATCCTTCCATAGTATCAATTGAATTTAGTGTGTGTGGAGTTATTTGTATACTATAAAGGGGAATTATTATTGGGTTGGTCTAACTGGGCACTTAGAACATCAGTGGTTGCCTGAGATGATGCACCTTTTGAATGGCAGATCTTGCCTGTTGCATCGCAAGTCATAGTGCGATCTCACAGATGAAAACACTCACACCAGCTTCTGTGCTATCTGGGTACTTAATCAGTATGACCTTGCTGGAAATGTGTGAGTTGATGTGTAATACTAGAGTAAGTGGCCAAGAAGCTGCTTTTAATTCCTAGATTCTGTTGTATGAAAAATAAACCTTCACATGGATTATAATCTTTTCCTTTTCTTCCATTATTCTTAAACCAGTAGCTTTCTGCAATGTTCTGTGTTTCTTACCTATATTTGAAAATAAGGTATCTTTGTAGAATATATTTAGAAAACTAAAGACAATTTCATATGGTTTCACTCATATGTGGAACATAAGGAATAGCTCGGAGGACCACAGGGGAAGGGAGGGAAAACTGAATGGAAAAAAATCAGAGAGGGTGACAAACCATGAGAGACTCTGGACTCTGGGAAACAAACTGAGGGTTACAGAAGGTGTGGGTGTTGGGGGGATGGGGTAACCGGGTGATGGGTATTAAGGAGAGCATGTGTTGTGATGAGCACTGAGTGTTATATGCAACTAATGAATGTTAAACACTACATCAAAAACTAATGATGTACTATACAGTGGCTAACTGAACATAATAAAAAAATTTTGTTAATTTTGTATTATTTATAAATATATGTAAGACAGTGCATGTCACTGTCTCAAATATGCTTATACATGATCATTTTATCTAGTTAAAAAATACTTTATAATATTTGGACTTAGAGCTCAGGAACTGGGATGCCTAGGTTCTAGTCTCAGCTCTTCCACTAACTGCTGAGATTTCCTCATTTGTAAAATAAGGAGGTTGGACTAGAGTCTCTCTAAAGCCCCTTGCTATTTGTATATTGTAGATTCCATGTTTCACTGTTTGATTTTTACTACAGGGGTCCTTCTTCATTTTCAAGACCCAGCACTGCAGTTAAGTGACTTATATTTTGTGGAACCCAAGTGGCTTTGTAAAGTCATGGCACAGGTTGGTGTCTGATATTTTTGTGGCAGGGGGTAATGATTGAAGAGAAGCACAATGATTGAAGAGCATTGAGCATTATAGATTTTGTATTCAGTTAAGGTAGAAAATCCGGCACATGTAGAATACTGTAGAACAATTCATGTAGAAGACTGCATTAAGTAGAGCTTCATGGAAGAAGGGAAGATGTCTGAGAATTCACTTCAGTGTCGTTTCCAACTTACAAACAGATGTTTACCACTCTGTTTCACAATGCTTTTCTAGATCCCGGTGACGCTTTTGTTTGGTTATTGATATAGTCAGTTGAATGGAAGCTCTGTGAAAATCGTTGGGGGCAAATATACCTAAAAAAATTGGGTTGATGTGCATAAAACCTTTAGCTAGATAACATGGAGGGGAGTTTTGCCTCTTGAGTGGAATATAAGCTCTAAATGCTTACAGTTTTGAAAACTGGATGGTGATGGTTATGGCTGTCCTTTCTCCATTTATATTTCATATGGAAACATTTTTCTTCTGCCAATGATAATCAATTACCAATGAGTTTATCTTAATTAGTTATCATAACCCATCTCTATAGGTTTGCCATAGAAAATGATTCAAGCAGAATATACTAGCTGTTTCTCAATGTCAGTACTATTGACATTTTGGGCCAGATAATTATTTGTTGTACATTATAGGATGATTAGTAGCACTTTTGTCTCTACCATCTAGATGCCAGTAGTATTGCCCCAGATGTGTCCTGACATTGCCAAATATTGATGGGGGTGCAAAATCACCCTTGTTGAGATAGTTTAATCATGAACTGAAGAGAGTCGGGAGGCTGTCTCTAGCACATGTATTCACGGGCAACTATTTTGTTTGTGAGCATAATCTACAGTTTGGAATGTGACTCCCTGAATCCCTAAAATAATTCTACCTTTTTACATTAGAATCACCTCTTCTAATTAAACCACAATAGTAGTTAAATTCCCTCAGATAATTTTGAATGATAGTTCCTAAATTTTATCTAAGGGAAAAAAGGAAGATATTTTGGAGAGGGAACTCATTTTGGGCTAAATCCTATATCATGGACCTTGAGAGCATATCGAAACATTACTGCAATTGGCTATTGTAACATGATGGTAATAACTATTTTGGTAGGTATTTTTAAGGTAGATTTTTCTCCTTTTGCAAATATGCCATGCAAAGTGTGAGTCCATTCATCTGCTAAATGGGAATGAAGCTGGTAGTAGTGGTCAAGAGCACAAGCTCTGGAGTCAGCATGACCTGTGTTCAAATTTCTTCTATATCTTTCCTCACTTTGTGACATTTCTTAATGTTTTAAGCTTTTGTTTCTTCACTTAAAATAAGGATAATAACAATATTGTTTTTTACATTGCTTCCCTAACTTAATATAAGTGAGAAGTAAATGTTACCTAATTTAATGTTTGACCTATTTGGTAATTAAAGATATTATTTTAGGAAATTAAAAAAAATCTTCAAAATTGTAAAGATGCATCCATGTAGTTTTGGAAAGTGTGCCAGGTACAGAGCTAAATAAAAAATATGTGTAGGTGGGTGCGTTCTGTACAGCAAAGGGAGTTTTAAATATACCCTGAATATTTTGTTGTCCTAGATGGCACACTATATCAGAAAGTAACTAAACTCTATATAGTCAAGAAAAGGCTAAAGTTACACTAAAAACTGATGTGCTTCCATGTAAATTGGGAATATTTAAAGTTGCACAGATGTGGATAATATGGGGGGGCGTATCTTATTCAGTAGAATAAAGAAGTGGTTTGCATCAGAATCACCATCTTTTAAAAAAAGCAACCTTCCACCATAACCACAGTAAAATCCCTGAGGATTCATGTGGTAATTAAGTTGAAACTCCATGAAAGTTCTTATTAGCATAGTTATACTATAAACATGATAATTTAAGTGAAAATTAAGTCAAGAACTTGCATAGTTCAAAGTTATATTGAAAGATAGATCTAAAGAGTCAGTGGAATAATAATTTAAATTTCTTATTAATTTAACAAATACCATATTTTTTATGCTGATATATTAAAATATGTCATTCTCACCAAGACTTAAAGAGAATGAAAACTATAATCAAGTGAAAACAAGAATGACTTGTCTGACACCCATCAGCAAAAAAATAGGAGTATTCATCTCCATGAATCACCAAGGCAAAGGCAGAAACAATTTCATGGTGCAGAAGCTGTAATGAACCTACACGCCCTCTCTGTGCCTCAGACTATTAGGTCACTAAACTTACTAAAGAAGTTTCCATCACTGCACAGAGAAGTTTACAAAACTCATTTAACCAGATGGTAAAAGAGAGATGAAAGGCACTTATTGAATTAATCAGGTGGAACATTAACAAGCTTGCATGGCAATTTAATCTTGATAAAAACTTGGGTGAGGAATTTGGGAAATTTTCTGTCTTCGCATGAGGGCACAAATTAGCATTATAAGTTACTAGGCTGAAGGAATATTAAGAGTTCTTTTAAAGGTGATAAAATTAAGATAATGTTTTAGTTTTTTATTGCTATGTAACAAGTTACCCCAAAACTTGGAGAAAACAAATAAAGTTGGAGTAAAACATCAATATTTTATTGTTTCTCACTGGTCTCTGGGTTGACTGTGCTCAGCTGAGTGGTTCTGCTCCACATGGCATTGGCAAGTGTCATTCACTTGGCTTCCTTCATTGAGCCAGGCTGGAAAGCCCAAGAAAACTACACTCACACTTTTGGTGTGTTCGTACTCTTCCATGTAGCCTCTCTTATGACCAGTCCTTTCAAAGGGTAAGCCCAGAACTTATAAAATGTCAGTTCTGCCACATTCTAATGACTAGAATAACCATAAGTCCCATCCAGATTCGAGAGGAAGAAAATGAATGGATTTCATTCCTTGAATGAATACCATGCATGTGTAGGGAGAGAAGAAATTCATGTGTCCATCTTTGGAAACTACTACAAATAGTGGTAGCACACCATAGATCTAAAAAAAAATCCAGCACAACCCTCTGTTTTAAAATCAATATGCCTAGGGGTGCATGGCTGGCTCAGTCAGAAGAATGTGCAGCTCTTGATCCTTGAGGTTGTGAGTTCAAGCCCCATGTTGGGTATAGACATTACTTAAATAAATAAACTTTAAAAAATTAAAAAATAAAGTCAACGTGTCTAAGTAAAATAAATTAGAATTCTAAGTGTACAGTAATGGCTAACATACAAGGGTTCCTTGTGCATTATTCAAACATTTTCTCATGTAATTCTCAGAGCAGTCCTTTTAAATGGTATATATTAGTCCTCATCTTGAAGATGAAGAAATTGATGGACAGAGAAGTTAAATAATTTATACAAAGCTACATATTTAGGAAGAAGTAGAGTTAAGATTTCAAACTAAGTAGTTTGACTCTAGTGCCTATAAACCCAACCCCAGGATAAAATGCTCCAAACGTCTTTTTTCCCCAATTCACTCATCCAACAATATTGATCTGACACCTACAGTGTTCTAGATACTGTTCTGGTGCTGGCGCTGTAAGCATAGATAAAACAAGGTTCCTGCATTCATAGACCTGACATTCAAATGGGAGGAAATAAACAATAAATCAACACTTAAAATGTCAGGTGATAGAGTGCTATAAAGAAAATATAAATTATGGTGGGGATAGAGAGTGAGTTGTCAGACAAGGTCTTAGCAACTTTTTAAAAAATGCCAGAAGAACAAACAGTTTTCCCCACCACCTACATTGTAAGAGCAGTATGGGCTATAATGTGCACAATATGGGAGAAGTCCCAAACTGCAGTTTTTATTATTTACTGACATATTTATACATTGTCGTTATACATTATGTTCAGTCAATCATGCTTTCATTGATTCAGTAAACATTGTACGTACCAAATAGAGATCAATAGATGAGGGAGACAAGTCCTTGGGTCTAAGGATTTTACAATCCAGTATTTCACCTAGCTACATGATAATGTACATAATGTATAGTCCTATGGAACTGTCCCTTACATGTTAAAGATCTACTAAAGAAATTAAGCACAAGCTCTGCAAAAATTAATTTGGCTAAGTAAAATGAATAGGAATATGTGGCTAGTAATGGCTAACATACGAGGGCTTACTATATGCTAAAAATTGTCATAGGCACCTTGCATGCCTTACGTATGTTATCTTATTTCAGTGTCATGACAGTCTAAGGGATAGTCACTTTTATTATCTGATTGGAGCTGTGGCTTAAGGAAATTATATACGTTTCTCAAGATAATACAGCTAGTACTAGAGCTTGGATTTGAACCTGGCTTCTTCTGAATTTATACTTTTAACTGCTATGATGATGGTCAAAGCTGAAAGGTCAAAACTTAACTGCTGTGATGATGGTCAAAGCTGAAACTATGGTCTTTACAGTAGTATCATCTGAGTTTCTTGTTAAACAAGCAGATTCTCAAGCTTCATACCAGACCTGATCAGACTCCAAAATTCTATAGTTACACTTTGTTTGAGAATCACTAAACTGTACTATACTGCCTCCCTTCCCATTGATAGAAACCATTTTCTATTCTCTAAATGTAAAGTAACATTTCTATGGCAAACCTGTAGTGAGAACACAGTCTGGAAGATAATTTCCCTGTGAATATACTGTTGATGAGACTATAATAAGGATGAGGGGTGTTGGATAGATCTGTTAACTGGAGCTGGGGAAGGCTTAAGATTCATTGATTTCAGAAGATCTCTTTAATTTTGGATTTGAATTCACTCCCTTAATTTAATAAATCTTTTGTGGAGGAGTGATTGCCCCACTGGGGTTCCAGGTTACATAGCTGCTAGTAGAGAAATTAGGTCCTGTGTTATACTTGAAAACATTAAAATTGTTCTGATCATTTTCACTGAGCAAAGAGACAAGGAATGCTTTAAATTCAAAACCTCTCAGAAAATAGGGGCACCTGGGTGGCTCAGTCGGTTAAGCGTCTGACTTTTGGTTTCAGCTCAGGTTATGATCTCAGGGTCCTGGAATAGAGCCCCAAACCCTGAGCCCCACATTGGGCTTTGTGCTCAGCAGGGAGTCTGTTTCCCCTCTCTCTCTCTCTCCCTCTGCCCCTCCCCCTGCTCATACACACACTCTCTCTCTAAAATAAATAAATAAATCTTAAAAAAAACTTTTCAGAAAATAAATTCTAGTGATTTTTCATAAGGTTAAATCTTTCAGATTTTGACAGTGAAAGTAGAAGGCTATCCAAAACATCCTAAAGGAATCATTTCACGTAGAGATGTGGAAAAATTTCTTTCAAAGAAAAAGAGATTTCCGAAGAACTACATGTCACAGTACTTTAAACTCCTAGAAAAATTCCAGATTGCCTTGCCAATAGGAGAAGAATATTTGCTGGTTCCAAGCAGGTAAACCTAAACTTAAATAGTCAATTACCCTGTGGAAATTCACCATCTTTCATATGTTTTGTCAAAATAACTTTGGTTTATTATAAATGTATTAATTTTTTTGATTCTTGTGCACACTTTCTATTGAAATGTAGCATTTACTTTTAATGAAAACACTATATTTGACATTTTAAAGTTATAGTAAATACTTGTTTTGTGTATCTAATTACTATTTGGTTAATCACTGCTTAAATTACTTAGGAAAGGTAAATAGTGATTTGTGTGTGTGTGTGTGTGTGTGTGTGTGTGTGTGTGTGTGTGTGTGTGTATTCGTGTGTATCCTTACATGGCATTGAGAGAGTTACATTTGACAAGCTCTGGGGAGATAGTGAGTTTTCATCAGAAGAATTTATGGTAGTGAATTTTCTGAGGAAAGTGGCAATACAATGAAGGCCTACATTCTAATCCTGTATTATAGAAATTTTTCTTGTTGCTTTATATTTTCTTATTGCTGGGAAATGTTATAAGGTATACGACATTAAAAAGTGAAAATTGCATTGATTGGTAGATGCTATCCAATTCCGAAAATACATATATACTTTTTTTCTGGGACATGCATTTTTTCAAGTTTTATATAATCCCTTAAAACTTGTCTATGCATAACTAATTGTAATAATTTATTTATTAGTGTAAATAGGTTTGCTGAAAAAATGTCATGCATCTGAGCATGAATTTGAATTGATTAAACAGCCACTGAATCTTTGAAGAAGGAAGATCATGTCACAAAAGAACATTATCAAAAAGTGCAATTGCCTAGAATATTTATCTTCAACTCATTGATTTTAAGAAGGAAAGCACTTTGGTTAACATGGTTGGGTGTTTTATGAAGCTATATAATGCTGATGTCCTTTTCTCTTTAGTTTGTCTGACCACAGGCCTGTGATAGAGCTTCCGCATTGTGAGAACTCTGAAATTATCATTCGACTATACGAAATGCCTTACTTTCCAATGGGATTTTGGTCCAGGTTAATCAATCGATTACTTGAAATTTCACCTTACATGCTTTCAGGAAGAGGTATGTATTTAATGAAGACTTAATATTTGAGAAGTTAGGAGGAAAGCATATTAAAATTGTCATGTCATTTTTCACAGAGTTTACTTATCTGTAAGGCCACTGAAAATCAGAAAATAAGTTCATAAGACTTCAGAGTAGCCAAGATAAAGACACATAGGCTCACATAAGTTCATGCAGTTTGTCAAAAAGGAAATTTCTCAAGTCCTCACTCAAAACCTATTTGTTTTTATTTTAGACACACTTAGAGTAAGTATGAATATCTTGCTTTCCAGGCCAAAGTAGACTAGAAGCAACAATTTTAGAAGGTAAGATTACGAGGAGTCATTAGTGTATAAACACACACACACACACACACACACACACACACACTCACAAATGAACGAAGAAAAACTAGAAGTGACTATCACTGCAAAGCCAGGGAGTTTTACTTAACAAAGGTAACCAGGTTGTGACCCTTCAGACCATTCAGTGTAGAAACTTAAATAGCTCTCTTCTGCTGCACAATTCCTGAGGGATTTATAAAAAAGAATAAAAATGGGTGTTTATGATGCTAGCTCTTTCTTCTGGAAGAAAGGGAGACCTTAGTGCTCCAAAGGGAAAATATCATTTTGGAGGGGTTAAAAATGGCTTTATGCAGGTGTTACTGTATTCTGAAATCAACCTTATCTTGCTTGCAATTAATAAATATATAGGTAGTTATATTGCATTAAAACAAAACATTCAGGAAGTTTTGATTTGAGTGTGACAACCAACCTCCTTTTAAGAGTTTTAAAAGTTAATGAGAACTTGGCATTCTTGGGTGGCTCAGTCAGTTAAGTATCTGACTTGATATCAGCTCAGGTCGTGATCTCAGGGTCATGAGATCAAGCCTGCTTAAGATTCTCTCTCTCCCTCTCTCTCTGCCCCTCCCCAGCCCCTGCTTGTGCGTGCTCTCTCTCTCTTAGGAAAAAAAAAATTTAAGTTATGAGAACTTATTTATGATTCTTTTTCTTCTCTTAAATATATTAAACTATTTAACATTGTGAACCTGAACTCTCTCTTGGGTTACCTACTGGGCATTTTGTTTATTTGCTTGCAAATTAAGGCTAAAATACTTAATTTCATGTATAATGGATATGGATGAGGACTTGTATCATTAACAATTCCAATACTGTGTTTCAAAACAAATATATCTCTGTTAGTTACTTGTGGCATGTGCAGTGATTTTTCTGCTCCTTTAATTTATGGAATAGTTCATAATTAATGGACACATTTGGGTCCATTTAAACTTCTTTCAGAACGAGCACTTCGCCCAAACAGAATGTATTGGCGACAAGGCATCTACTTGAATTGGTCTCCTGAGGCTTATTGTCTGGTAGGATCTGAAGTCTTAGACAGTCACCCAGAGAGTTTCTTAAAAATTACAGTTCCTTCCTGTAGAAAAGGTAAGGAAATTAATTCAAAACTTTGAAATGTACCATTAAAGAAATTTAAACATTTTTTAAAAAACTCTGTAGTTTCCAGCTTTGAAACAATATGGTCAGATAGGGTGTTGATGAGCTCTCCTTTGGATTACGTAGGCTGTATTCTTCTGGGCCAAGTTGTGGACCACATTGATTCTCTTATGGAAGAATGGTTTCCTGGATTACTGGAGATTGATATCTGTGGTGAAGGAGAAACTCTGTTGAAGAAGTGGGCATTATATAGTTTTAATGATGGTGAAGAGCATCAAAAAATCTTACTTGATGACTTGACAAAGAAAGCAGAAGAAGGTAGTGTTGATATAGCTTTCAGATGTTTTTAAGTGATACTTTCGATATTTGTGGAGTTTTGTAATAAATGTAAAAATTATTCTTATCCATAGGGATGAGTTAGAGGACACTACATTCAGTTAGACTGACAGCTGAGAAAGATGGATTATATCTGTTACCAATAAGACCTTTGTGTTCTAGATTCAGAACATTTTTTGGTTTGAGAGTTTGAATACTGACTCACTGAGCAATATAACCTCATCTGTGAAATAGGAATACTAAAGCCTACCTCATAGAATGTTATGAGGTTTAAAATAGATGATGCATGCTTCTGGAATTTGGCTATTGTAAATAATGCTTCAGTAAACATAGGGGTACATTATCTTTTTGAATTAGTGTTTTCATTTTCTCCAGGTAAATACTCAGTAGTGGAATAACAGGATCAAATGGTATTACTATTTTTAATTTTTCAAGGAAACTCCACACTGTTTTCCACAGTGGCTGCACCAATTTGCATTCCCACCATCAGCACATGAGGGTTCTTTTTATTTCACATCCCTGCCAACACTTGTTATTTCTTGTTTTTGATTGCAATCATTCTGACAGGTGTAAGGTGATATCTCATTGTGGTTTTGATTTACATTTCCCTGATGATTAGGGATGTTGAGCAACGCAAATGTTCACTGATAGATGATTGTATAAAGAAGATGTGGGGTATATATATGTGTGTGTGTGTGTGTGAGCACTCACACACACACAGTAGAATATTACTCAGCCATTAAAAAGAATGAAATCTTGCCATTTGCAACAAATGAATGGATCTAGAGGGTATAATGCTAAGTGCAATAAGTCAGACAAACAAAGACAAATACCATATGATTCCACTCTTTGTAGAACTTAAAAAACAGAACAAACAAACAAAAGAAAAAAAAAGAGGCATGAAAAACCCAGAAGGGAGGTGGGTTGGGAGATGCATGAAATAAGTGAAGGGGATTAAGAGTACGCTTATCATGATGAGCACTGAGAAATGTAAAGAAGTGTTGAATCATTATATTGTACACATGAAACTAATATAACACTGTATGCTAATTATACTTGCATAAAAAATAAAATAGGATGATACATAGAAAAACTTAGCAACTTGCTAACCATGCAATAAGTGCCCTCACAAATGTGGTAAAAGTAGAGAATAGATCATTTCTATTCTCTACAGATGTCAGATAGGTCTAAGGCAGTTCTGAATGTAGTTTGTAATGAGTGAACCTAGGAATAAGTTTTTAACTTTCCAAGTAGATAGGTATTAATCGAACCTTTAAAACTTTCTCAGGTTTTCTAGAGAAAAATAAGATTGGTAAGAAAACCTAAAAGTGCAATTAGAAATCATAGGAAATGTGATTTTTTTGGTGCAATTTTATGTACATCCTTAAAAGTTTGTTTTAAAAAAATGTTTTATGTACTTCTCAGGAGACCTTCTAATAAATCCAGATCAACCAAGGCTCACCATTCCAATATCTCAAATTGCTCCTGACTTAATTTTGGCTGACCTGCCTAGAAATATTATGTTGAATAATGATGAATTGGAATTTGAACAAGCTCCAGAGTTTCTCTTAGGTAACTATTTTTGTTGGTTTGAGAATAAAAATTAGGATGTAATTTTTCCTTATAACCTAGAAAATATTCAAATATATTGTCATAGCTTGTAATGTCTTCATATATTTGTTATAATGGTTTTTTTTTTCCGGAACGATCTATTTGAAAGTAATATGTTTACAGACATGGAGTTTGCTTTGCACACATTCTTATGGACTAAGTTCGAGATCAGGGTGGGGCTGCTGTGGAAGCACACATATTTGTGAAATATGTCCTTGCATGTGCTTTAAGTGCCGGAAATGGGGGAGGCAGATAAGGAGATTTTCAATTGTGTAATGCAGTCATTTTTCAGTCTCAAAAAGACAGAATAAGTAAAGGAAGAACACCTCAAGGTAGTCATAGGAACAGTTTTGTTCCTCAGGATGACAAGCATGAATTCTCATAAAAATAGTCATAAAAAGCAGTTTGGGATGAAAAATTGAGAAGCATTAAGTTGGTGACATACTCAAGTTCTAAGCCTTCTTGAGAGTCATTGGGAACCATGAAGAGCATTGGGTTGAATTAATGTAAAGTATTTGAAGACAGTTCTGGCTTTACTTTGTGGAGTATTCATTGTTGTGTCTGTATATATTTAATTTTAATTAAATTTCCATAGAAAGAATGCCTAAAATATGTCAGTCAGTACATTAAAATTATTAATAAAGAATGTCCAAAATTTGGGACATGACATTCTTCACATCAACTGAGAAATTTAGAATGAATTTGAATGCTTTGGAACTCTGGAAGTGAATATATTAGTAATAGTGGATTAACACAAAATGCTGAATTGTCAATGCCAAATCCTAGATCTTAACCAATACCAAACTTGACTTGTGATTCCAATGGTACAGGTAAGTACCAGTCATACTGTAGTCTTTCTCTGAAGGGGTCTCAAGCTTCAGACAAAACTCCCCAAAATAACTCCTAGTAGTGCATTAAGATATATCTCATATTAATGGACCCTTTTTGAGCAATGTATGTAAAAATGTTCACAGAATTAACTTTGAAGTCCTTGTGGGATTTTTTTTTCAGTTTTATTGATATAATGGACATACAGCGCTGTGCAAGTTTAAGGTGTACAGCAAGTGATCTGACTCTGTATATCATGAAATGATTAACCACAATGAATTTAGTTAAAATTGATTATCCCATATAGATATAAAATAAAAGAAAAAATACTTTTTTATTGGTGGTGAGATCTTACAGGATTAACTCTCTTATTAACAACTTTCAATATATATCACATAGCAGTGTTAACTGTAGTCATCATGCTGTGCATTCCCCCCCTAGTACTTACTTATCTTATAACTGGAAGTTTTTACCTTTGACCACCTCCAAAAGCACCTGTGTTCTGTATCCCATTAATTACACAGAGGAAAGTGTTTATATAATACTCCCATTTTCCAGTCTCATATCCCATAAACCCATAAATTCCATGTTTATTTACAGTTTAGATCAGGGTTTCTCAAACTCTGCACTGTTGCTGTTTTAGACTGATTGATTCTTTGTTATGGGAGCTGTCCCCCATTGTAGGATGTTTAGTAGCAGCCTTGGCCTCTGCCCACTAGATGTCAGTGGTATCTCCTCCCCCCGCCGCCCCCCCAAGGTGTGGCAATCAAAAATGTCTCCAGACATTGCAAAAGGTAGAGAGTAGGGGTAGGCGAGCAACATCACCCTAGTTGAGAATCACTGATCTAAACAAATGAGATATATCCTTCTAAAAACATTTTATAATCAGAGAATTCCCAGTATTTTTATGCTAGGGTAATGTGATAGAGATCATTCCTTGCCATTTTCCTTGTAGGGCGGGAGTGAATTTCAGGCCTTCAGTTAACACTTTCCTTCCAAGATAGCAGTTACTATATGACACTTCTTGATAGACTTGTGAATATTAATAGATTTGTTTTATGAAAAGAATTTAAATGCACAGGTGTGGGGTTTTATGTGTCTGTTTGAGGAGTTGTGAGGTGTATTTCCTCTTCAGGGGACTGTTTTTCCAGAGAGCCGCAATAGAAAGGTACTTCAGTGGTGTGATCTGATGGTGTTAGGAAGGTTTCCTTGCCTTCAAGTTTCTTTCGAAAATACTTTGGTGTCACAAATGCACAATAACAGTCCTTAACCTTATTTTTACTGTTAGCCATCTGAGATGACAGTCCATGCTCCATTTTAATATGGCAGTGATTCTGAAATAGGGAAGGACTTTAAAAAATTAGAGCTCTCTACTCCTCTCACCTGAAATTTTATGTCTCCTTAGAGTGTATGTCTTCTCTCTGCCTATTTGTTTTTTCTTTGTTGTTGTTTTTTTAATTTTTTATTAACACATAATGTATTATTTGTTTTGTTTTTTCTTTGTTGTTGATAGCTGTCCAGATTGAGGGGAACCAGAACAGGAGCATCTATTAAGTGTCCATCTGTCTTGCCCTTTCTCTCCATTCCCCTTCCACTTGTTTTCTTTCTCTTTTTCCTCTCCTGTTTGCCCAATCTTGCTTTGATTCAAATACTTAACTGATCCGATAGGCTTCCTTTCTCTCCAAAACTCTCAATACCATCAATATTAAATAATGGTTTTAGAAGTTGGATATTGTGTACTGGAGGGAAGGGATGGGAAGATACCAAGGCTGAAAATATACAGACAATACTTTTAGCATGTCTACAATCTAGTAGAAATATGACATATGCTCAAATGAATACTATTTTTATTCTTAATGTACAGTGTTTCTGAGCATAAAATAATATATGCTTACATGTACTTAGGGAGATGAAAATACACAATACAAAAACAAAAATATTAAAAAATACAAAAATCTAAGCTTCTCTTAGATACATAATTTCACCACTTAGAAATAACAGATCTCAACATTGTTCTGTTTCTCTGTAGATTTTTTTGAGTTCATTCACTTATGTCGATCAAGTGCTTGTATTTCAAAGTACTATATGAGAACCATAAATACTGTACAAATAAGGATACGTTTTATGTCAGTGAAGAGTAATAGTCCATGGAGTTGATGATGGTCGATTTCTCAGGCTTTGGTATCTCAATCGGAATTGTGCTTTACAGACTTGATAAACACCAAGAGGTTGAGATGATGGAGCAGCACAGCTCTTTAAGTGACCGCAGAACAAGGGTATGGAAGCCTGAAGATACAAAGCATGTTCAGGAAATTTTGGCTATTCCAGTTTTCCAGAACAGTTGTTCTCAACCCTGGTTGTTCATTATTATCACCTGGGGAATTAAAAGAAAAAAAAATCGTAATGACCAGTAACTCCTGTGATTAATTACGTCAGAATCTTTGAGGGTGGACTCAGACATTGGTGTTTTTAGAAAGCTCCTCGGATGTCCTGTGCAGCCCAAACTGGGGGAACCACTGGGCTAGAGCCCGGAGAATGAGCAGCAGGACAGGAAGAGAACCACAAGGGGAATTCGGAGCTACAATATGGATTTGTCCCTGGTTTGGGATCTTACTTAGTAGACAGCGTAGCATAATTTGTTTTTGAACAAGAGAGTGACACAATCAAAGTGTAATTATAGGGAGACTGATTTTGTAGGAGAGGTAGACTGCATTGGGGGAGATGAACTCAGGAGGCCACCACAGTCTAGACAGAAAGCACCAGGGGCATCAAATGGGTGCGGTGGAAATGGAAATGGAAAGGAGACAGGGGCAAAGAACTAAGATGATTTTTCAGTTTTGACTCTAGAATGACCATGAAAAGAGGGTTGTTTTTTTTTTTTTCTAATCAGATATATAAGGCAGAATAAAAACCAGTTTGGAGACAAGATGATGAGGGTGGCTTCCAATGGAGCATAGTTGAGATTTGGAGGGGCAGGCCACTGATCTCCAATGTAAAGTTGTAAATATAGGATAGAGTTCAGAAGGTGGCTTGTGGCTATAGATGAAGATGTGAAATACTCAACATATACAAAGAGATGAAGTTAAGGAGTTGGTGAGGTAGTTGAGTGGGGAGAATATAGACAGAAGACGGGAAGGCTGGAACAAAATCTTTAGGTGCATCATGGTTCACAGAGTAGAAGAAGGAAGAGGAAGCATCAAAGGAGAATTGATTCAATGAAACAAATGGGTCAGATTTCTGTTCACATTTACAACATATGTAATTACAACCAATATAATTTATCTAGCTTTTCTGCTTGGACAGATTAACTGAAGTGCTTTGTACTTTCTTTTCAAAAGGTGATGGCAGTTTTGGATCTGTTTATCGAGCAGCCTATGAAGGAGAAGAAGTGGCTGTGAAGATTTTCAATAAACATACATCACTTAGACTGTTAAGACAAGTAAGAAATCCAATAGTATTGTTGCATTACATTGGACATTGGTAATCTCCTGGAACTCTGGTTTTGCATGTGGTTGTGAAAATGCAAAATGACCACATTTCCCCCAAGTCTACCTGAGTTTAGTTACGAAATCCCACCTTTGTCCTTTCCTCATGGAGTAAAAAAAAAAAGTTTGTTTTGTTTCTCCTCTTGAAAAATGGAGAAAAGACAGTATTCTGAGAATTCTTGTCCCAGTCATCACAGTTACACCCCAAGTATAGAAGAAAAGAGGGTACCTCTTTTGAGGTCCTGTATTTCAGAGGAACTCAAATCCTATACACAGTGGCTCATTTAAAAATTTCTCTTGGTTTCACTTCTATCACATGTTCTTTTCTCCATAAGCACTTTGTGTTCAGGATGGTGCTGTGCACTGATTGGCTTAGGCCTGTGTCACTCAATCAATCTCTATGGTAATGTGGGGATGGTTTTACTTAGAATAGTCCCACCTTTTCCTGAGGCTGGAGCTGGGGTCAATACCCCCTAAAATTCATAGTCTGCTTGGGTGAGGGTTGGATAACTCAGCAAAAATCAAGGTACCCTTAGGAAGAAAGAAAAGTGAGTGGATGTTGAATGCAAAGCCATCGGTGGTCACTCTGGTACTGTCTCTGATGTTGAGTACTCGTGGGGATTTATTCTATTTTCTGTCTTTCCTGACAGTAGGAATGAGAGAGTGAGTCAGGGTGAGAGCAAAGGTAAAATCCAATTTGAATTCTGTAATCGTATGCCAGAATTCAACTGTATTTTTTAAAAAATCTATTCATTCTTATTTAAAAAATTAAAAAAAAGAAAAGTAATTTCTGCCTAAATCTGAAACTAAATGACTTGTGTAAACTTTAAAAAAAAAAGGCACAATTACAATATATTAGTTATTCTGGATAATGAAAATAATTCCATGTCTGTGTAAAATATCCTGGAGTAATTTTGTTAGTACTATCAGAAGTTACACTGTGGCTCTAGAAATAAGTTAAGAAACATTTTACATATAGAAGCAAGTCTATGAAGCAGATCTGGGCACAGTCTCTTTCAATCTGTAGGCAATTGGTTGTATAAATTGATTTTCAACCTTGATCTTTAGTCTATAATACATGTTTCAAATTTTATGCAGTGCTCAGGGAACCCTGTTGAAAATCAGAACACTAAGAATGTATACAGGACTGAGTAGTGTATAGGCAGCTCGGTGACCCAAGGAAATAATAGGAGAAATAGTAGCAGTAGAGTGAGTAATGTGCTTGTTTTTTTTGAAGGATTTTATTTATGTATCTGAGATAGAGAGAGAGAGAGAGGGAGAAAGCGCAAGTGGAGGAGGGAGGGTCAGAAGAAGAAAGAGAAGCAGATTCCTTGCTGAGCAGGGAGACTGACACGGGGCTCAGTGTGGGGCTCGATTCCAGTACCCTGAGATCATGACCTGAGCTGAAGGCAGATGCCTAACTGACCGAGCCCCCCAGGCACCCGTGCTTGTTCTTAAAAAAAATAAATAAATAAATAACGGAGGGGCGCCTGGGTGGCTCAGTTGGTTAAACGGCTGCCTTCGGCTCAGGTTATGATCCCAGGGTCCTGGGATCGAGCCCCGCATCGGGCTCCCTGCTCTGCGGGAGGCCTGCTTCTCCCTCTCCCACTCCCCCTGCTTGTATTCCCTCTCTCGCTGTCTCTCTCTCTCTCTCTCTCTCTCTCTCTGTCAATTAAATAAGTGAATAAATAAATAAATAAATAAAAATCTTAAAAAAAAAAAGGAAAGGAAAGGAAAGCACTTCAGTATCTGGTGCTGTATTTTGAGGGTCATTCTACCAGTGGTCATGAACTGGGGCTGATCATTAGAGTCTCCTGCTCCTTTCTCCTTAAAATCAGTGAGCGCTTTTTGAGGATAGAAAATTTGAATTAGGCTTCTTTCTGCCTGGGCCTCTGAAAGTGAACAGACCTAACTTGGCTGCTTCTCAGTTTGAACCAACTGAGCTGATCAGACAGAGGAAAAAAAGATTTTTATCCACTAAGGAAATATGATTGCAGTCTGGAGCTTTTGTTCTTGGAAAATCCCTGCTCAGGGTATTCAGCTTTTCTTCTTCAGCTTGCAGAATTCTCCACACTCCCATTTCCTGACAAAGGCAGTTGGCACTGATACTCCACACCTTTGAAGCTGATTGTTAAGAGCCAGAGCTTCTGCAGAAATCACAGTTTAAAACATTAATCAATTTAATATCACATGAACTATAAATTTTAACTAAATTTGGGTTTCAGGGTAAAGTGAAATATACAGAGTGAAGTATGTATGGCATTCACAGTCCGCGGTATCAGTAAAGGAGATTGTAAAGCCCACAGGATGTGGGCTAGGAAGAGGGCTACATCAGAATGGAGTCCTCTCTGTTCAAGCTAAAATGGTATCTCTGACTCCTCGGGGAGACGTTGTTGCAGCTGGTGATTGCTCTAGTGAGGGTGGTTCAAGGCAGGTCCTCTGAGAAAATAAGAGTGTTTGAGCTCAGATTGGAATGAGGAGAAGCCTTTGCCTTGTGAAGCGTGAAGGGGTTCAGAGCAGAAGGATCAGCGTGGGCAAAGCCCTTGCGGCTGGAATGAAGGAGCCGGGCACGTGCAGAGAACTGAATGGACACCAGTGTGGTGGAAGAACGCAGCATTAAGCTTAGAGGGTTTGAGAGATGGGCTGGGGGCAGGTCAGATCAGGCCCTGAAGGCTATGTAAGTTACATGGGGTTTTAATCCAAAAGTAATAGGAAGTTATTAGACAGTTTTCAGGAGGAGTGATACCTTATATCCCTGTGGGCTTAGACACTCTCAGGAAACTTGTCTAGTCATGGAACCATTAATGATAGGCAGGTTGTACCTCACCTGCTAGTTGCAGTTGATTAGAAGCGGCTGCTCAGAATCCTGGGCCGAGGAGTACTCCGTGGCCAAGTAGGATTCACTAGGTAAGAACGACATGACCTGGTAGTGTAACCACAGTGTGTGGACCATCCCTGCATTAAATCTTCTGAAAAATACAGAGCAAAAGGAAAGACAGAACTTAACATGTTTGGTCAAAATACAGTTTTAAAAAGCCATTTATTCGTGAATATGTGGAAAATACAAAAAGACCAGGGAAGAAATGGAACATTTGCTGTAATCCAGTTTCCCAGAGAAAACCATGCCCAAAGTGTCGAGACACTTAGGAAGGAGATATTGGGGCTGTAGTACGTGTAAATGTTTTTTACTTTCACAGGAGCTGGTGGTCCTTTGCCACCTCCATCACCCCAGCTTAATATCTTTGCTGGCGGCTGGGATTCGTCCTCGCATGTTGGTGATGGAGTTGGCCTCCAAGGGTTCGCTGGACCGCTTGCTTCAGCAGGACAAAGGAAGTCTCACCAGAACCCTGCAGCACAGGATTGCACTGCATGTGGCTGATGGCTTGAGGTAATTAATTCGGTCATGGGGTTTTCTACTCAGTATGTGACAAGAGTGAGCCCGAACTTACTCCCAGGCTTGGAGAATAGCACTTTCCAGTAACATTAGGTCCCAGTGACATTTCACAGACAACTTGAGGGAAAAACTACCATTTCCCTGATCAGATTTTGTAATTTCATAAAGTAAGAGTGGGAAGGCCACACAGAACCTCCTAGATAGTGAAAGGAGAGTTTGGACCCAGGAGTCCTGCTCCAGAGCTCAGGATGTTAATGCTGTAGTGTCCTCCTTCCCCTAAAAAAATATGTTAGGTTTCAAAGTGTCAAGGAAAGTGTCAGTTCTCATGGATAATTCTAATAAGGAAAGATTGGTCTGTATTTCTGAAGGGGACTGGAATGATTTGACTATCAGGGGCACACCCAACCCTGCAGCCACCTGGCCCCAGAAGGCACAAGAGAGTGGAAAGGCCATGGTCTTTGGAGACAAAGGGACTGGGAGAAATCACTGCTCCATACACGTAGTAACTGTGATTTTACACCTCTGAAACCCTTTTTGTTAGAGTCTGTAAACTGTGTGTGACTAATACTTAATGCGTAACATTTCAAGGACTTGTGATAATTGAAGACCTCCCAGATTAAAGTCTGGATTTCCTCCTCCTCCACTGGCCCCATCTCCTCATGTACATATTTCACCATGGAGTAGTCCTTCATTCCAAAAAGTTTGTTCATTGTCTGTCTTTGTCACTAGAATGTCAGGGCCACGATAGCAGGGACTTGCCGTCTTGTTCACCTTCCTATCCCTGGCACTTGGGACAGTGGGCCCTCAGTAAATATCTGTTGGCAGTAGAGGGAGTGGGGAGAGAGAGAGCAGGGAGTGAGGGAGAGAGGGAGGGAGGACAGCAGTACCTATTCCTCTATATGGGACTGCGTCTTTTCCTCTCGGGCAGTCTCCAGAAATGTAAATGGAATGAATGGTAAGGAAAACGAAAACACTGCTCGTAAACAAATAAAACCAAACCAAGAAGATATAACTTGATAGTGTATAGAGAATAGAACAAGAACATAAAATAACTCTTTTCTGAAAGAGTCCAGAAACTACTGAAAAACTTACAGATTATTAATGAGACAGTATTGTGGAGGTTTGGGTTTGGCTGGGTATATCTGCTTTTGAACACCAGGGGGAACCGTGTATTAAATTAATCTAGATAATGTGCAACAAAGTCTCATGTATTTCAGAGCTGGATCAGTAGCTTTCCTTAATTTAACTAAGACCAGATCCTAATTTTCCCCTAATTCTTCCACATATTTCCCAAAATGTTTATTTGGAAAGTGAAGAATTACTATTTTTCATTCACGACTGTTTGAAAGACCTCATCTCTGAGATAACTTACTCTGGTTCTCTGAGACTTTAAATAACAAATCCAGCAGTTTCTGATGAAGTAAATTAAACCTCAGCATATTTTCCTTTAATTTGCCTGATTTCTTCTTAGCCTAATGCCGGGACAACTTTCTGGATCTTTATAAGAGGCTAGTAGATTTTAGTAGCTTTCTGTCTTCTACCAGCACTAAGTATATTTTTAAAAACTCAGCATTAGGGATTGCCTCCTCAAATATATTTCAGCATAAAACTATAACTACAGAGGTAGAAAGAAACAATAAAATCACACTCCTCTGGAGTCCCTTAAATGATGGAGCTGTTTAGAGGGATATATAAGAACTTCTTTCACATTCCCATATTCTTTTACAGTAGTGCCTACAACTATTAGCTTTCATTTCTAATTCAGTCCTCTCCCTGAGCTCTTAATCATAATTCTCAATTACCTATGAAGATGTGGTCACCTGTATTTCCCATAAGTTTCATTATTTACAAAATCGAGTTTCCTTTCTCTGCTACGTCCTCCTACCATGAATCTGCTCTTTCCCTTGTATCTCCCACTTGCTGACGAAGATCATTGTGGTCACATCTAGGCTATTCCTCTCCTCCCAAAAGTAAGTGTCCATTTGACCACCAGGTCTTTGACTATTTCACATTATCTTTTTTCATCGATTCATTGATTTTTATGCTATTACTGCTGCCTTGGTCTAGAGAGTTACCGGAATTATCAGAATATTTCTCCAAAATAAAAATCTAATTATGCTTGAAATTCCCTGGTAGTTCCAAATTATCTGTGAAGTATGTCTAAGCTCCTTGGAGTAGCATCAAAACTCTTTGTGTATGCCTGTTTCCTTTCTCTCCATCCTCCTGCCTTTCCACTGCCCCCTCACTCGCCATTCTAATCATGCTGAAGGTCTTGACTTTTCATTGACATCCATGTCTGTTTTGGTGTTTGTCCCCAGATTTGTCTGCCTACAGAATTCATTTTCCTGTAGAATTTGCTCATATACCATCTCCACAGTGACATTCAACTGCACCATGAAGAGATGGCCTCTCTAGCACGTGTTCCTTGAGTTGGCTCTATGCAAGACTTTGTGTTAGGTGCTAAAGAGGCAAAGGCAGAGATTTTATATATATATATATATGTATATGTGTGTATATATATATATATATATATATATATATATATATATATATATAATCTTATCAAGGTTGAAAAGTTACACTCTAGTGGCCGAGTCTGCTTTGCTATCTTTACATCTGTTTTTCTCTCTCTGGCTTTCCTAGCATTTGGTACTCACCACAGTTCTGCAACCCTGTTTGACTACCTGTCTCTCTTTCTAAAGTGTGACTCCTCAAAAGCAGAGATTTAATGATGGCTTTATATCCCCTGGTGACTGACTGACCTTCTTAAATGCCCAATACATAATTGTTAAATGAATGAATGCATCTCATTTTTAGAATTTTAGAATAATTCTACTTAGGGTGAGATAAAGTTTACTTTAAATTATCAGGAAAGGGTTTTCCTAGCAACACTGGTGATATCACAATTAAAGAATGACTGACAGCATTTAGACCAGTTTACTTTAATAAAATATTTGGCAGTGATCATTGTCACATAATGCATAAATTATGGCTGAATTATTTTCAGTAGGGCAAGATCTGTACTTGTTAATATATCAAAAACTATTTTGCTAGTCTATTAGTAAGAAGCTATTAAAACTGTACTTTTTAAGATTAAATTCTATAACTGAACATTTTAACTAACCCAGTTAATCTTTCCCTCCCACTGACATTATTTCAAATTAAGTTTAACTATTTTTTTAACCTTTGAGAAGTATTGTGAGAGAGTCTATATTCTATAAATATTCTGAAAGAGGCATGCATTAGGAAGGATTTGGATGCTATTCAATTATACATGACTTGGCTTTAACTTTTTTCTTCTTAATCTCCCAGCTTTTCTCTTCAGCAAGTCAAGGGTAACTAATGGCCTTTCAGTAAGCTCTTAGCAAATTTTTCTTTCTAGTCCATTACTTATTGTTAAGGTCAACTTCGTTAGTACATTTATCTTATTTTTCAGCCAAAAATATGTAGAGCAGAATGAGTAGGCCTAACGTCAAATGTCCTGACTACATCCTGGAAGAGAAAGAAAGTTCTGCTTCAGCTGATGCAATTAAATGATACATACACTGTAGGCCATCATGCGGTGGGAATTTCTTAGCATTGCTGCCACTCTGCTCATGATCCCTCTAACAGTGATGGTAGTAGGTAATGGAGTAAATATTTATGGATACAATGTGAACCCAAACCAAAAGCCACAAACAAAAGATTTAAATTTACCTCTGTTAAGTTCTGTAAAATATTGTCCTTTCAGGATAAGTCATAATTTACCTGTGAGATCACGTGGAGAGCTATAGCAAATTTGACATCATGGAGCAGGGAAGACAGTGGGCGCAGGGGGGATCTGAATTTTGTGAATATGTAAGGAAAGGTGGTAATGGAGTTACTTTAGTTGTTGGAGCACAGAATGGACAAGACCTGGTTAAGATTAAAACTTTATTTTGTTTTTTAATCTTTACCTGCAGTGTCCAACTCTACTGCTTATGTTTGATTGGATCAGTCTCTAAGGGGAATGACTTTAACATCATCCAAGATCACCTTTCCCAAGACATTGTTTTACTCATTCCAACTCTCAGTCCAAAATGTTTTTTTGTTAATCTTAATTCATAATAGAATTGGGCTTAAAGTAAATTACATTTTTGAACAGATTATGGTATTGATAGTGAGCTAGGTTTTTCTTTTTTTTTAAATTTTTTATTGTTATGTTAATCACCATATATTACAACATTAGTTTTTGATGTAGTGTTCCATGATTCATTGTTTGTTCATAACACCCAGTGCTCCATGCAGAATGTGCCCTCTTTAATACCCATCACCAGGCTAACCCATCCCCCTACCCTCCTCCCCTCTAGAACCCTCAGTTTGTTTTTCAGAGTCCATCATCTCTCATGGTTCCTCTCCCCCTCTGACTTACTCCCCTTCATTCTTCCTCTCCTGCTATCTTCTTCTTTTTCTTTTTTCTTAAAATATGTTGCGTTATTTGTTTCAGAAGTACAGATCTGTGATTCAACAGTCTTGCACAATTCACAGCGCTCATCGTAGCACATACCCTCCCCAATGCCTATCACCCAGCCACCCCATCCCTCCCACCCCCCACCACTCCAGCAACCCTCAGTTTGTTTCCTGAGATTAAGAATTCCTCATATCAGTGAGGTCATATGATACATGTCTTTCTCTGATTGACTTATTTCACTCAGCATAACACCCTCCAGTTCCATCCATGTCGTTGCAAATGGCAAGATCTCATTCCTTTTGATGGCTGCATAATATTCCATTGTGTATATATACCACCTCTTCTTTATCCATTCATCTGTCGATGGACATCTTGGTTCTTTCCACAGTTTGGCTATTGTGGACATTGCTGCTATAAACATTGGGGTGCACATACCCCTTCGGGTCCCTACATTTGTATCTTTGTGGTAAATACCCAGTAGTGCAATTGCTGGATCGAATGGTAGTGAGCTAGGTTTTTTAATGTTGATTTGTTATTATTGAAAAAGGTGAAAATATTTTCCCCAAATTTAGGAAACATTTTAATCAGAGAAAAATAAATATCAAAAGAGAAATGGAATAGAGAGAATTTTAAAAGCTAAGATAAACTTCTATATGGTTTTAAGAAAATCAAATCTATTAAATGGAGTTATAACAAAATGCGATCAACTCTTATTTAACATATTTACATTTTAAACTAATTGAAATAGTCATATGATCTTTGAGGGAATTCAGAATTCCTTTTACATAGTTCTTAGGTATACAAAAGAAAAGTGCCCAAAAACTGGTACTTTGCTTGAACTGGTTGTGCCTTAAAGTTTAAATCACTCACTTATCAAGATTGACCTGCTTTTTGTTGGTTTGTTGGTTGGTTTTAAAAGAACAAGCTTGGGGCGCCCGAATGACTCAGTCGGTTAAGCCTCTGCTCAGGTCATGATCCCAGGGGCCTGGGACTGAGCCCCCTCCCCCACCATCCCAGGTTGGGCTCTCTGCTCAGCCTGGAGTCTGCTTCTCCCTCTCCCTCTCCCTCTGTGATCTCTCTCGCTTTCATTCTCTCTCGAATAAATAAAATCTTTAAAAAAAGTAAAAGCATAAGCTTGTTTTGTAGTATTTGGCTCGTATGTTTTAATTTCCTTCTATGATATCTCTTCATTTCTGTAGAAGGGTTAAACTTAGCACAGAAATTTTGATGCTTTGCATAATGGACATCCATATTTAAGGAAATAATGACAGAAGTTGTAATAGTATAATCACATTTTAATGACACTGCCTGTACGTTTTCTGGCAGATACCTCCACTCGGCCATGATTATATACCGTGACTTGAAGCCCCACAATGTGCTGCTCTTCACCCTGTATCCCAATGCTGGCATCATTGCAAAGATTGCGGACTATGGGATTGCTCAGTACTGCTGTAGAATGGGGATAAAGACGTCAGAGGGCACACCAGGTAGGTGAGAAGGTTGACTTGTTAATTCCTTCTTCAGGATGGACAACCAGTGACTTCTCTTGTAAGTTCAGGAGACTCAAGAGAACACTGTATCCTATCATGTTGTGAACAGATATTTCTTGTGTGAATATTGTGACTGCTACATTGTGGTCAATAATCACTGTGGTCTGTAGGGGGAAAAAAAATCTACTGATGAAATTTTCCAGGGGGACAAAAACAAATAAAAAATAGAGACTGATGACAATTATATTTTTAAAAGTTGGATTTTTAAAATATTTAGATATTCTAGAGGTGGTGCAAAGGAACAGAAAACATTTTAAACTAGGTATTGTTCACACTTACCTAAAAATGAGGCAAACCAAATGCAGGTTCACAAACCCTTTCTCATAACTCTGAAATCCAGAGAACTTTGAAAACCCCCAATTTTTTAAATAACTGATTTGGCAGCAAAATCTGACCCAAACTAACTTGATGCTTATTATGATCTTTATTTCTCAAACTCTGTGCAAATATGTGTATGTTTCATGGCAGAAATACGGCACATTTGAGTACAGGGTGCTGGCCCCGATCCTACTGAGAGTTTCTATAATTATGTTTTGTGCATCATTATTAACTTTCTTAAATATGAAAAAATATAAATTCCTAAATACTTGTGGATCCAAGAGTTTCAGATAGAGACTTGGGGCCAGAGTTTTCAGTTGTACTGTTCTTGATACAGGCCTACTTTCTTCTTACAGATTGGTACAGGAGTTAAAACCTTTAAACACTGTACTACAGTTTTCTTTCTTCAAAATTTATGAGTTAATACTTCAATACTTAATAATAATATAGTTTCTTTGTTTGGTCCTATATAGCCAGAAGAGTCATGGTTGCTATCTAAAGTGAAACGTACCTATTCTGGATATCATTATATCTATGGTCTCCAGAAATCACAGACACTGTTTTATTGCCTTAAAGTTTAATGTTGCTTTTTAGGGTTATCTGCAACCCCTATTTGTCATGCCTGTTCTAATAATCCTATTACTTCTACTCTTAACTGACTTTCTACCAGTCCTGTGCTCTTGTGTTTGCACGGTCTTATGTTTAGACGTGTTCTTTCACATTACTGTCTACTCCATGGGATCCTCCGTCCCTTTCTCAACTCCTGTTCTCCTGATAGTCTCAGGCTCATCAGAATCTCAGGTTCTGATTAGTAAGAAACAGTCATAAGGCAAGTGCTCTGTACAGAGATATCTTGTCTTTTGGCCTTTTCAGTTTGAGCAGGAATAGAAAACTGGAGGGTTAACTTATGTTTGGAGGAACAGCTCCATCTTCAGAGAGATCTTGTACAGTTTGTTATTTGTAAATAAAGTTACATCATCTTGATGATTGGCACTCCGTTAAAACACACGCTTAAGACAGAAGACAATGGGGGATATCTGAGAAGGCAGAAGGTCCTAGCTTGTTCTCTACCCATGCCCCTCAGCCTCCCACCCTACTTATGAACTTGGATAAGCATATAGTCCCAGATTGCAATGCATGGTTTTATTGTTGCTCCAAAGACATATCCTCTCTTTTGTTATTTATAGCCTATGTTGGAAGTAGAGTATGCCCTCTCCTAAACCTTTCAAAGTACATATTATGGCTGCAAGTTTCTCTGGGTTGTTTAATGACAATAAAATGATTATCTCTTGAGCACCAGCTGTGTATCAGGCTCAGTGCCAGGTACATCAGACACATGGTATCTTATCCTCATGCCAAGGCTGAAAGTTAGCTTTTACCTTCTCATCTGTAGCAAGATTCTGTACTTGCAGGAAGTCATGCAATAAATGGTCAAGATAAGAACTCAATCTAAATGAATAATGAATCCAGAACTATTGGGCTTTAAATCCTAAATCTTTCTCCTAGATTACATGCAACTCTAACATGGCTTAAATATACTATCTTAAGTTACTAAAAAATCAAAATAAACAAAGCAAAATGATGGGACCATGAACAGCCAACGTTGTCAAGTAGAGGTGTGGAAGAAGAATTTTAGAGGATAGAATTCCATAGGCTTCCTATACTCCCGCTTAGAAAATGTGGGCACAGGTTAGGGGTCTTCTTTTGTGAGATCTGCTCATGACTCTCATGTGACATGAAGGTGGGCCAGACCATTCAACTGAGGCCTGCAATTTGGTCCCCCTCCAAACCCCAACCTAGTCGTGATGTTCATGTAGTAGAAATCCTACTGATGAGGTCTTGTCCACCTACTTGGACAGTGGATCTGTCTGGTCCCAGCTGACTGTGTTCTGGGCCTCAAACCTGCCACCTCCCTCAGCGGCCTAGGCCAGCCAGCAGCCACTCAGTTCAACTCTGTTCAGACTCATGGCCCTTCCTTTTAAGTACCTGACTTCCTGGTTTTGCTCAAAACCTGCCTAGAGTTCAATAACCAGTTGATTTTTCATGCCAAGCCAGATACTTTTTACTGATCCTTTTAATCTGCTATATCAATGTGCAGTAACATACGTAATGGAGAAAGTTCATGACAGAAAAACCCAAAGCCTGATCCTTTCTGTTCTGTCCCTTTCCCCCGAGGCTGCTTAATACATTGTAAGCATTTTTTTTCTCATTATCCTGGACCTTCTCTTTATTATTAATGTTATTCATTATTGTTAAGCACTTCTGATTATCTCAGCCCTAAACTCAGCCTCAAATTTTAAATAACAGGAACTGTCACCACTGCTAACCACCATCACCAAACTTTTCCTTCTCCAAATCAATTATGTTTAAGAAGAAAATTGTCCCCTTTCATATGATTTCAGTTGTCTCCCGTCTTTTCCTTTTAATGGATCTCTTAATGTTATAACCTTTAACTTGGAAACTTCTAGAGAAACAAAAGACCATACATTTGTTAAACTTGTGTGTGTGTGTATGTGTATGTTTTCACCCTTACTGTGGTGCATTCACTCTGTTGTGTGCATATGAGAGTGGGTTCATCACTGTTTTCTGAGAGAAGATGGGAATGGGAGCAAACCTTTTGTGGCACGGACACTGTGCTGCCTTGTGCTTAGACTTTTGTGTGGGTTGATTATCTCATTTAATCCTTATGACTGTCTGACATAGGTCTTATTACTATTCCTGGTTTACAGATAAGGCAACCAAAGCTTAGGGCCCATTAGAAGTGTCTATAGGGTCATACAAGATGCAAATCCAACCTACCGGGGAGCAGGGCCCCTGCCAGGTGGCATCAAAGATGGAAAGCAAGTTAGAAACAGCTCAGTTATTGGCAAGGACTGATGCAGTGTCTGTTTACATTTCGAAAGGTAAATATGGGATGGATTCTTTCAACTATAAATAATTTGGAGCGCTTCAACTTAAACTCAGTTCAATGGATGTATTTATATCATATCCTGTTGAGAATGACAGTCAGTTCTGGGTCCTGTGACAGCGACACTGTTGACCGAGGTGGATGCTGAGTGATGGCTCCAATTCTGCCAACATCTATAGAAATACAGTTGTCTTTGGATAGATAAAAACATTATTCTCTGGTTATACACTATTACCTGATAGAGATTATGAAACATGCTCTACTGGTATTCTCTCTCAAAGTAAAAAAGGAAAGAAAATCTATGTTTCTGTGTACTATGTGATGTATAGTCTGACCTAACATAAATTTCTCATATATTTTTTAATATTATTTATTTGAGAGAGAGGGACAGACAGAGCACGGGTGGTGGGGAGGGGCAGAGGGACAAGCACACTCCCGGCTGAGCAGGGAGCCCAGACACAGGGCTTGATCCCAGGACCCTGAGATCATGACCAAAGGCAGATGCTTCACTGACGAAGCCACCCAGGTGCCCCTAAATTTCTCATATTTTTGATCTATGGATCTTTTCCTTATTTACTCATTGCTTTTGTTAAAATTCAGGCTCATTTGAGAAGTTATTTCTAAAAATAGTTTTTAGACAATGAATCGTATTTTCCCAATTATTTTGATATTGTGATTGTTATGATAATTCTCCAAGGGAAAATTATCTTTATTCTTTATTCATTTCTTCATGCATCTGGCAAAAATTTATTGCTTATTTGCCAAATATCAAACTGGTGCTGCTACTTAATAACCGTGTGGTGTTCATCAGGATTTGCTTTCTGGGGCTCAGTTTTCACTTCTGTAAATTCTGATGAGAAAAAAATAATGCCTACCTCATGGGGTTGTTTTAAGGGTGAAATGAAATCATCCACATAAATAGCATAGAATAAGTCTTCATATATTGCAGTTGCTTCAACCATGTTAGCAATTGTTCTAGTGATGAATTTGGGGAATGTGCATGAATAAATGTAAATTTTACCCTCCAGAAAGCACATATTCTGCCAAGACAAATAGGGCTATAAAAAATAATCATAAAGCACTTTGCCAGTTTCAGTAGGCGATTTAGTTCAAGGTAGAGTGATAAGAGCACAAAGGATCAAGTACTTAACTGAGTTATAAGTTTCAGACTTCCCTTCATATAGGAGTTGATTCTGGAATTATATCTTAAAGGATAAGCTGGAAGTTTGAGAAAACAAAAAAAATAAAAGAGCCAGAGTAGACATTCCAGGCAAAAGGCACTAAGGTATAATAGACTTGTCTTATTTAAATAACTGCGAGAAAGTCGAATGGTCTAAGTGATAGATGGAGGATGGAAGGTTATTTACTAAGTGTCTTTCAATTCTGGCTGTGTATTAGATAGCATGTAGAGCTTTAAAAATGTATCTAGTGGGGTTATATCATTTATAATTCTATTTTAGTAGGCATGGAGTGGAATTCTCAATCTCTTCACAGGTTAGAAGCTCCTGGAGAACTTCCAAATTTTTGAGTCTTGGGACCTCACCCGCAGGGATTCTGATTTAAGTTCTAAGTCTGGGATGGAGCCCAGACATTGATGTTATTTAAATATCTCCAGGTAATTCCAATATGCATTCAAGATCAAGAGTCACTGGTCTAGAATGAGAATCAAGAACAGCTTCAGTGTTTGAAGCACACAAATATTTCTGATACACAGCCCATAATCACACTTTTCTAGGTCATGAAGGGCTTTTTAAATCATGCCAAATAATATAGTCTTTCAGTTATGGGGAGTCATTGAAAAATATTTGTTGGCCAAAGTTTCCCATCTCTACATTATATAACTAGTGTTATTGCCTGCATGAATCGATGGTAAGATGGACAGCTCAAATTTTGGTACTGTCTCACAGTGGGGGGAAATGTTATTTATGGAAAAACTTTTAACAAGATGATAAGTATTTACTTGAGATTTTAAAAGTATTAGCCTGTGATAGAATCAAAAAGTTAAGAGAGTGAGTAAATATGAATAGAGTTTGGACTTACATCCAAATTAAAAAAAAAAAACCAATGTCAATTACTTTCAGTTATTCTTTCTCAGTGGTACATATTCTAGGCATCACAATGGATTCTGGAGATACAAAGATAAGATATGACTTGGCGAACTATTTGGCTGACTGGAATCTGTTAAACATAGGCTGAGAAGTCAGACTGTCTGGTTTTGAATTCTTGGTCTACCGCTTACTAGCCGAGGCTGGAGAAATTACCTAGCTTCTTTTCTTGGTTCAACAATAGTACCTAATAAAAGTATCTATTTTCGGGGATTGTTGTGAAAAATAAATGAGAGATTCATATAAAGAGCTGGACACAATGCCCTGCACATTCTAGCTGCCTTTGCTTTCCTGAACTTTCTGCTCTTTCTACTTAGAGGGCGTCAGGCTCTGTTTTTGTTTGCCTTCCTTGCGCTGTGGGCTGGAAACTCTCTGTAGGATCCTGAGAGGACTCACCTTGTTTGTTTGCTCTCTCTCAGGGATCACTCTCCTGCATCTAGTGTCCAGGGGTTCATATATTTTGCCTGATATTTCACTGTTTTATGCAGGATGGTAAATCTAGTCCCTGTTATTCCATCTTAGCTGGAGGAAGAAGTGACACATGTTAAAAGACTTATTTGAACAGCTTAATATAACTAACAGTACACTGAGGATTTCAGTTAGTGCTTGGCATTTCTAGTCTTTGAGGGCCGTCGTTGCTAAACAGGGTGTCCCTGCAGTGTGATAAGATGGTCCATGAGCACCATAGGTCGTTCATAATATTAGATCATAGATCATGTGGCAATACTGCCCCTTTGTAAAGATGCAAGAGATGTTCCTATCCCAATGGCAGGTAATATTAAAAGTGTTCATTTTTATCCCAAATGAAATTCCATGGTGAATGCATTGAATAGCTTGAAAGTTTATTCTTCCTGTTACTACTATGGTGACAAGTTTAGTTAAATGTAAGGTGAAAATTTTGGGAGAACTTGCAGTTGCGGTTCCAGGAAAGTCCTCCATTATAAAGTACATGCAGAAGAGCTTTGAGGATCTTCTCGTGGTTTAGACTGACAGGCAAAGATCATATTGGGAGCTTAGGTCTTAACACCCTGAGTCCCCTTTCCCCTAATCACTTTGGTCTTTTTGAGGTGAAGGACTCCATGACGAGGCAGCTCAGGCCAAGTCACTTTAGAGTAAGATTTGATTTGCAAAGCAGAAGGGCATGAGGTAAAACAGCAAATCCTATTACGCAGGTCAAAATATGTGTTTCTAATAAATTAGCAGCAATAAATCTTAACACTCTGGTAACAGAGAGATATATCTATATCTAGATTTGGATTTGCTTAAGTTTTTTATAGATGTATTATAAATTCTGCTTTAGTTTTCTTTTTCTCATTAATATTTCATGGACATCTTTCTATGTCAAACATCAGTTCTAGCAGTTATGCAGTACTTCATTGCTAGTATGTACAGTAATTTACTTAACCACATCTTGATGTATGTTTAAATTTTTTCTGACTTTTTGATGTATTGACAGTGCTTTAATTAGCATAATTGTAAATTAAAATTGTCCATTTATGAAACTGATGTTTTAAACATTAAATTGCTAGGCATGGTATTGCTGGGAGTGCGTATTCTGAATTTTGAAACACTAATTGCCTCTTAGAAAGGTTTGTCAATTAAAATTCCCTCCATACTCGAATTAGAGTACCCTTTTCCCTTTCTGGCCTTAGTTAGTCTTTTTAATCTTCACAAAATTAATATTCAAAAAATGAGAACTTAATGTTTTTATTTTCCAAGTATTTATTTATTTGCTTATTTTTTGAGGCTAAGCAATCTTTGATATAGAGGACATGTATTTTTCCTTTCATGTTCTGTACGTTTTTGTGTCTTTATTCATTTGTCCATTGTTCTCACTCATTTGTAAAGCTGATTTTAGTTAATGTTGACTCTTTGCCTCTCATATATTCAAATATTTTTCCAGTGTAGGGTTTGTCCTTCAACCTTGTTAATGGCATTTTGCTGTTGTAGAGTGTGAATCTTTCAGATAAACAACTTTGTTTCTTTTACCTTTTGGAGTCTGATTTTCCTGACATGTTTCATCAGCGCTACACCAAGGGCAAGAACGAGGGGGGTGATCTGCGCCAGTGCAGGCAGTTGCTTATTATTTTTAAATTCTCCAAAGACAGTGTGACTTCTCCAGCTCTCAGCCTTCAGCTCTCACCACCCACCTTCGGAGAATGATTAGGAAGGCCTTTTGTGTCCCAGTACTATCAACTTAGTTATGAATATGTCTTCACTACTTTCATGCATATATATTTATGTGCAAACTTTTGGCTTATCAAAAGTTTATTAGGTGTAAGGAGTGATGCAGCTACTCCTCTCTTTCTTAAACAGGCAACTCACCAAAAAAAAAAAAAAAGTCTGTCTTTTCCCTGCTGCTCTGAATGCCACCTTTATCATATCTTTCCTACATATTTCTGTCCAAGTTCTCTGTCTAGTTTCAGTGTTGTGTAGATTTTGGTAGAGTACCAAGGATGTTAATTGTGTTATTTTATAGGACAAGCTGATTTAAACTGTTTACTCAGCATTTTTGAAATTCATGATTTTCAAGTGGATAGTCTACCTTTTTCAGAGAAACAAGTTTTAGCAATATATTATGCATTTTTTGTGTTTAAAGGTATGGACTGGGGATAAATGTCTCACGTTATTCTGCATGCTTTGTTGATTAAATGTCATTTTATTGCAATCTGTGACAACATATTTGGTGCAGACCAGCCCATTTGATGGATTACAGTCAGATCATCAGTCAGTGTTTACTACTTGGGGGAGTTTTTTCCTAAAGTCCTCTACTGCTCCATAGATAACTTTAGAAGAAATTGTTAGTGCAATCAAGAAGTTAGAAAATCATTAGAAATTATTGGATGAATTTCAAGAAGCACTTAAAAGTGCCTTATATTGTAGTTGAGATACTTCTTGAATATATAAATAAGGATTATGTTCTCCTGCTGGGGATTGTGTCAATGAAGATATTTATTTTGAAAGAGAAGATAAGGTTAAAATCATTTCCATGTTGAAGTAAATACTTCTTTCCATAGCCTCACAATTATCTTTCTTAGTGTCCCCCGACTCACTGAGAAAAAAAATTCTAGCCTTCTGCGTAGCTCTAACATCTGTGGATTGATGCCTAGAGGGATAAACACTCTTGTAAGAGGATGTGTGCCTTGGGTGAAAATTTAGACTAAGTGACCCCCGAGTTTTTCTGCTCTAAGGCCCCTTGATTCCAAATCCTAGTGTTTCTGACAGTAAATTTATCAAGGGAGAAAATATGCTGAACGTTTTAATAGTCTCTGAATAGTACCTTTCTATAATAGATACCCCAAAAATGTGTTGGATGAATAATAAATAATTAGATGAGATTAATATTAGCCTCCAAAATCCCATTTAAATTCTAGAAAGGTAATCAAATATTGTTGATGAACTAGCTAATGTGTGAATAACTCATTATTTGTATATATTCTTGACTTGATTGTTCATTATCTTTGTGGCCTTAGGAAAACATATAACATTTTTTAAAAGATTATGTTATTTGTACAATGGAAAGTCCTCATCTGCCCACCACAGGTGATTTTTGTGCATAGCAAATGAAATACTTAAGAAAGTGTCTATAAAATGCTCTAGCAATATGAATTAGGAGCTGTTGTTATATGTTTACATTATGTCACAGATATAGTTGATTAGGAATCTATTTAAGAACTGTCTTTAATTACTTACACAATTCTTTAGCTTAGGGTGTGAGTTATGATACCTACATATGGCTATGTAGGAAAGTGTCCTTTTTCTAAGAAAATGGTTATTATATATGTCTCTTTGTATAGACAGGCATATATACAGACAGAGAGATGTGGGAATATGGTGAATGTGTGTGTGTGTAGAAAGAGAGTACGAACAAATGTGGCAACATGTTAACTGGAGAATGTTAACAGTACAGTAGGGGCTATCATGCTCAAATCTGACATCCCATCTTTCTGAGTCTTCATGTCCTTCCAGCCTGGTGAAGGACTGCTGAACTTCATCTTTTGATGGTAAACTCTGTCAAACAGAACTCTTTCCAAATTCAATCATTGACTTCTTTTTTTTTTTTTTTTTTTTTTTTTTAAGATTTTATTTATTTATTTGAGAAAGAGAGAGAGAGAGAATGAGAGATAGAAAGCACGAGAGGGAAGTGGGTCAGAGGGAGAAGCAGACTCTCCGCTGAGCAGGAAGCCCGATGTGGGACTCGATCCCGGGGACTCCAGGATCATGACCTGAGCCGAAGGCAGTCGCTTAACCAACTGAGCCACCCAGGCGCCCAATCATTGACTTCTTGAAGGCTATAAATTCATACTTTATTTCCCTGGCTCTATATTTAAACTAAGATAACATTCATGTATGTTCATTATGGTGGCTAGCTTAACATAATAAAAAAAAAATCCCTTACATAGCCCAAAAAAAAAAAAAGAAAAAATTTCTAAGTATAAAAAATTAAAATAATAAAAATACAAGCTAATAATTTTAGCATATGGAAATAATCGTTATTACATTTAGATGTATTTCTTTGTAAACTTTTTATTTTGAAAATGTTTAAGTCTACAGAAAAGTTGAATGAATAGCACTATGTACACCCATATGCGCTTCATATATTAATTGATCATTGACTATTTGCCACACTGTCCTTTCTTTCTCTTTCTTTGTATTTGAATTTGAGACTTTGAAATTAAATTGCAGACATCATGCTGCCATGCCTAAACATACTGACATATATTTCCTTAGAATAAGGATGTTTGTTTACATAATCACAATACCATTATCATAGCTAAGAAAATTAACTCAGTTGATTTTTTTCCACACATTTTATAACTTTCTCTCCTTGCAGAATTATATCATACATTTTCTTTTCATTTACATTATAGCATGTCATCTTAAAAATGATTTTTAAGTTAATGCATAGCATACATTATTTAACCAATTTCTTTTGATAGCTGGCTTTCATGAGATTGTTGATATTTTTACTCTTGTGAATCATGTTGAAATTACTCCCTTTTCTTGAAGAATTTAGAAGTGATTTATCTCTTTTGTGAAATGAAAGGTTTTATTTCCCTTTGTAAGAGAATTTCAGTCATGAACCAATACTTGAGAGAGAGGTGTTGTTTTATCTTAGTCATAGTTTTATTTTCATTTTTCCATTGGGTAGAGGAAGTAGAGTCACAAGTTCTGGAAATAATGAAGGCATTGGACTTCAGTCAAGTTAAAGTGACTTGGAGTGAAGTCTAGAAATCTCGCCCTCCTGACCTCTCCTTTGTTTGAAACACTTCCCTGAGAATAGTTATTTTTAGGAATGAGAAAAATGATGTAGGTTTTTTTTTCCCTATTAAGCTTAATTTCTTTAAATATGAAACATTAATAATTATTGAATGTTTATCCTTATTATTTTTGAAGAGTAATTTTGGGGTGAAATGTCAGCACAGGGCTGTTAATTGGCTTGATCTGTGTATCTCCTTATAGAGAGGACATGGCCTGATTTAGAACTCATCTCCTTGACTCTTCATCAGCATATGTACCTAAGAATATGCCTCCTTGGGTTTATGAGCCTGGTGTTGGGCATATTTATTAATATATCTGCTTACTTTCAGGGTTTCGTGCACCTGAAGTTGCTAAAGGAAATGTTATTTATAACCAGCAGGCTGATGTTTATTCATTTGGTTTACTACTCTATGACATTTTGACAACTGGAGGTAGAATAGCAGAGGGTTTGAAGTTTCCAAATGAGTTTGATGAACTGGCAATACAGGGAAAATTACCTGGTAAGTTTTATTTTATCTACAATAAAGATGATTATTTTTTATATCAGCAGCTTTATTTCCAAGTTGTTTAATTGTATACTTAATTCACTGCACAACTGATGAGTTTTTGTTTGGTGCCTGAATATTCTTAAATCCTGCGACACATTAATAAAAATCATGTAAGAAAGATAGCAGTTTTAGGCTTTTAAAAAAAAATCCCAAATTAACATTGATGTAGAATAATATTCAGAAAAGAAAATTGCTGTTACTGCTTGAATGTTGAATGTTGAAATGCTTGAATGTTACTGCTTGAATGCCTGAAAATTGAATGTTACTGCTCCATGCTTAGTGACTTCTGTGCTTATAAAGAGTAACTAACTATGTGCTCATTAGCTTGGAGTATTTTCATTTTCTTGGAGGGAGATAATTTATATGCAGGAATGGAAGCTTCAATTATTTATAATAATTATTTTTAGTAGTAAATATTAATAAGAATTAACAAATGATTGTCTAATGAGATCAGATCTCATTTTGAATGGTTGTCTCATGCTTTTAAGAAATTCTAGGACATTGTCATTCATCCTCGACTGTTACTTCAGTTCCCCCTACAAAGTACTCTTTTAAATTTTTCTCATATTTTCTGCTTTCTGCTTAACTTAAGAAATATTTTTGAGTGTATGCTGTGTGCCAAGTACAGGGAATATAGCTTTGCCTGCCTCCTTAGGGGGGGCCTTTAGATTCCCAGCAAAAGGAAATTTATTATTATTTGGATGAACTTTCAACATAATCTGGGTCATTGCCCTAATTTCACTAGTTAGCTGTCCAGTGACATTTCCCAGGTCTCTGGTTTATACCAGCCAGAAGAACGGCATACGTCTTGTAAAAAAGAAATGTGCACAAACCGACTGTGGGGGTATGAAGATTAAATGCTTGCCAACTTCAAATATTAAAATAAAAAACTACTTCCATAGAAGTCTAATTATTATATGAACAAAAGTATCTTCAAAGTATATGTGAAATGCAGGTGTGCAATGAAAAATCTATTATTTTATTCAATCAGTATTTGTGTCTTTTTTTAATATAATAAAAAATCAAGATGTCTTTTTTGATGTCTCAAGTAGAGATAAAGCTAACAAAATTATCTCTAAGTTTGTGATATAAGTAGATCCAAACTAAATACAGGATTATGGAGATCAGTGTTTTCCTTTGCATGGTCTGGACCTCTCATATACATTGAAAGGAAATGAAGCAATTGTTATGCTTTGTCTAATGTTAGAGCATGTGTTTTTGAATGTTTTAGATCCAGTTAAAGAATATGGCTGTGCCCCATGGCCCATGGTTGAGAAGTTAATTAAAAAGTGTTTGAAAGAAAATCCTCAAGAAAGGCCTACTTCTGCCCAGGTACTCTTATAGTCAAAATTTATCAATATTTTCTACAGAACATCCAATACATGTATGTACAAATATATAATCTTCACACACACGTATATATTCAAACATATAAATAAACACACACATACACACATATGACAAACAGTGATAAAGCAAAACTTCTATATTCCCCACCACACAGGGCTCAAAATAAAGAGCATTGATAACACCTGGGAGTCCCCCTATGCTTCTTCCTGATTGTATCACTTTCCTTTCCCTGTAGATGTAGCCACTTTGCTGACTTTTGAGATAATTCTTGTTTTTCTTTTCCTTATGTTTACTACCCAGGTTAGCGTTCCTGTACTCATTGAATGAGCAACAATGTATGTACCCATGATCATGTCTATGGGTATCGGTATTGTTTCCAGTTTTTTGCTATTATGAACATGGTTGTACCTGTGTCCTAGTGCAGGATATATGAGAACTGCTTTGTGATATATACCTAGGAGTTGAACTGCAGAGTCATAGGCTATGTGAATATCCATATTGTTTTCTGAAGATGTTGTACCAGCTTAACACTTCCATCATCTGTATGTTAGGGTAGCCATTTCTCTATATATTCCCCCTAAATGTAGTACTATCTGAGTTCATAATTTTTCCAAAATATGTTGTCTTGTATATTGATTTATATTTTCCTAATTACTAATAAGGATGACCATCTCTTTATATGTTCATTGGTTATATATATATTTACTCTCTGGGAAATGCCTGTTCACTACTTTACCTATTTTCTATTGGATTATTTGCATACAAATGAATTAAGAAAAAGAAAAAAGAAATACTAATCCTTTGTTGGTTATATATTGCAAATTTCTTTTCCCAGTCTGTGGTTTGCCTTTTTATTTCCTGTAGAGTACCTTTTGATGAACAGAATATCTTACTTTTAATACAGATAAATTTTAACAACCTTTTTACGGTTATTACTTTTGGGGTCCTGTTTGAAGAAGTCCTTATTTCTTCCAGAATCACAAAAATATTTACCTGTGGTTTCTTCAAAATGGTTAAAAGTTTTGCTTTTGACACTTAAGTTCTTAACCCATCAAGAATTGACATTTTTATCTGAATCCAGTTTCCTTTTTCCTATGTGGATAACTAAATTTTCCAGCTTCATCTATTAAATAGTTTATTCCTTTTTTTTTCTATTGATCCCCCCCACCCTGCCATTTTCACTCTGTAATTTGTCAGATACACACACATCCACATACATGTTCTCTTGCATTGGTCAATTTGTCTGTTCTTCCTCTAATACTATCCTGTCTTAATTCCTGTCACTTTACAAGTCTCCTTTCTTTACTTATTTTTCTCCTCTAGGAATGTGTTAGCTATTCTTCAGCTTAGTTTTTCCATATAAATTTTAAAATCACTTTGTCAACTTTTGTGAAAAACCCTACTGTGATTTGGTTTGGACTTGCAGTGAATCTGCAAGATCTCCAATCTGAATCCTCTGTTTGGAGAGGATTCTATCTTTATGATACTAAGTCATTCTATTCTTTTTTATTTATTTATTTATTTTATTGTGTTATGTTAATCACCATACATTACATCATTAGTTTTTGATGTAGTGTTCCATGATTCGTTGTTTGCTTATAACACCCAGTGCTCCACGCAGAACGTGCCCTCTTTAATACCCATCACCGGGCTAACCCATCCCCCCACCCCCCTCCCCTCTAGAACCCTCAGTTTGTTTCTCAGAGTCCATCGTCTCTCATGGTTCGTCTCCCCCTCCGATTTCCCCCCTTCATAAGTCGTTCTATTCTTGAATGTGAGTTATCTGCCTATTGATGTTTTCTTAAGTGTCTTTCAGTATAGTTTTATAATTTTGCATATAGGCCTTTTGCATTTTTTCTCAAACTTTCTTGCTGTAAATTGCTTTAAATTCAATTCCTTGCTTGAGATTTTTTTTTTTTTCCACTACCGAGGTGATGGGAATCTGGTCTACAAGTCTTTGGAGCAAGCTTGTGGATAACAATTTCTTAGGGTTCTTCTCCCTCCTCCCCTTTTGTCTGTAAAGTCCCAGGCATCTTTCCTTGTACCAGAGAAAGTGGAAGCATGGGGTGGCTTTATTCCTAGTTCTCATTTACTCGGGATATGTAGCCCTTTGGGGTCCCAGCTTTATGGGAACAGACCTTTTATTGGACTTCATTTTGGGCAGCCTCCAGATTTAAACTTCTTTCTCACTGGCCAAGATATCGAAAACCACATATCAGTTTGCCTTCAATAGACAAATGCCTTTAAGGAAATATCTGACTTTAGGGTTCAATTGACCTCTCTGTCTTTCACTTGATTTTGTCTTTCACTAATATTTTGGCCTGGTAAGTCCTTAAGATGTTGTGAGATCTTTAATATTTTTAAGAGATGAAAAAAATAATTTCCTGGGCGCCTGGGTGGCTCAGTTGGTTAAGCGACTGCCTTCGGCTCAGGTCATGAGCCTGGAGTCCCGGGATCGAGTCCCGCATCGGGCTCCCTGCTCGGCAGGGAGCTTCTCCCTCTGACCCTCTTCCCTCTCGTGCTATCTCTCATTCTCTCTCTCTCGAATAAATAAATAAAAAATCTTTAAAAAAATAAAAAAATAATTTCCTTAGCATTTTAAGTTGCTTTTAGATAGGTGGTTTGTCCAACTAACCTTTTCCACCATATTATCAGAAATAGATTGCTTACTATGTTTTGAACTGAAACAGATTTTAATAGATCAAAACAAGAGCCCTCTTTATGTTGTGGACTCTTGATTTTGTATCATAATTCGTTGAAAAATTTTTGTTCAACTTTAAAATTTCTACTCAAAAATAGCTGAGTACATACACTGACTTTAACAAACATTATGTAATTATCTTGGCTACTTTCCCTGCCTTCCCCCCTTCCCCTAGTTTTATTAAGACATGATTGACATAGACATTGTATTAGTTTTTAGGTGTACAACATGATGATTTGATACATATATATTATGAAGTTATTACCACAATAAGTTTAGTTAACATCCATGACCTCACACATTACAATTTTTTTTCTTGTGATAAAAACTTTTAAGATCCACTCTCTTAGCAACTTTCAAATATATTGTATAGTATTGTTAACTTTAGTCACCATGCTATACATTACATTCCTGTCTTATAACTGGAATTTTGTACCTTTTGACCCCCTTTATCCATTTTACTTACTCCCATGCCCTGCCTCTGGCAAGCACCAGTCTGTTTTCTGTATCTAGAAGCTTGTTTTGTTTTGTTTGTTTTATTTTATTATATTTTAGATTCCACGTATAAGTGGATACCATACAGTATTTGTCTCTCTCTGATGTATTTCACTTAGCATTATGCCCTCAAGCTCCATCCATGTCACAAATGGCAGAATTTCCTTCTTATTTATGGCTGAATAATATTCCATTGTATATACATATACATATATATCATATTTTCTTTATTCATTCATTCATTGATGAACATTTAGGTTGTTTCCACATCTTGGCTACTGTGAATAATGCTGCAAAGAACATGGGGGTGCAGATATCTTTTAAAGATAATGATTTCATTTCCTCTATGTATATACCCTGAACTGGAAGTTCCATGGTAGTTCTATTTCTAATTTTTTGAGGAACTTGCATACTGCTTTCCATAGTGGTTGCAGCAATTTATATTCCCACCAACAGCGCACAAAGTTTCCTTTTCCTCCATCCTTGCCAGCACTTCTTATTTCTTGTCTTTTTGATTCTAGCCATTCTGGCAGGTGTGAGGTGATATCTCCTGGTGGTTTTGCTTTGTATTTCCCTGATGATGAGTGATGTTGAGCACCTTTTCATGTACTAGTTGGCCATTTGTACGTCCACTTGTTTGTAAATTTTGGTTACCACTGCTGTTATTCACTTGTATTTTGGTTACCCCCACTGGTGTTAATCACTTGTATTTTTAAATTTTTTTTCACAGTGAAATTTTCCATAGCTTAATTATTGTTTTACTCTTTCCTCCTTTTATTTTCAATAATACTTCACCTGTATTTATAGATTACATAACTACCTTGAATTTTTTTTTTTTTTTTAGTATATGACAGTATTTGACTTTGACATACCCACTTAATCTTTAAGTACAGTATATATTAGGCAAGATAGGTAGACTCATCACCTTTGTCAGATGAGGCATAGAGAATAAGGTGCTTTCTCAGAGACTCGTGGGTGGAAGACAAGTGGCTGTGTCATGGCTCTGATTCCAGTTTCCTGAGTCCTGGTCCCCACCGCCCTTGCCTGTCTCTCTAGTTCTTTTGTGTTTCAAAGAGAACCCTGAAAATGGAATCTAGAAGTGATTTGTGAATTTCATTACCAGAGATCAAAAGTTCTTTTCCCTTCAGTTGGCAGAAGGTCTGTTCCATTGGTGGCCAGTGTTTATCTGTAACATGATGTGGCTCTGCAGTATAAAACTGGGTGAAAAATAGCTCCTGACTCTGTTAAATTTCTGTTCCATTGGCACTTTTGAGATTTTCTTTCTTTTCAAGTTACAAAACATACCATACAGACAAAAGAATCTATCTCATGCTTAGTCTAAAAATAAGTATTATTTTAATGTAATTTTATCTGTAGTTTGGGTTATTTATCCTGTTGCTTGGATTGGATCACAGTTTAACAGATTTAGGTTTTCCTTGATAGAGCTATAACACATCATTCTACATTATGCACAATAATATCTTTCAAGAGGACATATGTTAACTTGATGTGTATTGTTTTGTCATTTTTAAACTTTCTCAGGTCTTTGACACTTTGAATTCAGCTGAGTTAATCTGTCTGATGAGACGTATATCAATACCTAAAAACTTCAGTGTTGAATGCATGGTCGCTACAAATCATAGCAGCAAGAATGCAAGCATCTGGCTGGGCTGTGGGCACCGTGATAAAGGGCAGCTTTTATTTCTCGACTTAAATACAGAAAAACACACTCCTGAGGTAAATTCAAGTACCCTTTAAATTACAGATACTTTAGAAAATTTATTTTGTGGATGATTTTAAAGCATGTGTCAGTTAAAAAAGTTACTTTGGAAGAAATTAAATGAAAGCAATATAGGAGTATTATTTAGCTTTCTGGTAGAATAAGAGTATTTACATGAAATTAAATCGGCTGTGTTTTGTTTTAAAAGCATAGTATATGTGTGTCTTAGGTCAGGATTCCTAGAAACAGTCTAAGACAGAGTTTCTTGTACAAGTGATTTAAGGAGAGAGTAACTTTTAAGGAAGTGAAGGAAGTCAAAAAGAACAGGGGGAAGAGATTCCATAAAAATGTGGTTTCTGAGGAAATCTACCCTCCATCTTTAGCCATGAGAAACTCTGGGGTGTGAATAGCAGCACAGATTGATCTCTGAAGGGAGCCAGTCTTTCATTCCCACACGGCAGTCAGTCATTGGCTTCAGTCTGTCCAAGGATGGGTGTGGTGTCACCTCCCAGCCATTTCCCGGCAAGCTAGCCCCCCCCATCAGCGAAGGGCAGTTCTGCAGTGGCGGGTGCTGCTCTGAGCTGTTAGTAGCCAGCACTCAGACTGGGAGGGGGTGGTGCATGCACGCAAATGACTGACAGAAGAAATCTGAGCCCAGCTTTACAAGATGGATCAATAAGTTGTATTAGCAAATAAAAGATAAATTTCTAGACTTACAAAATAACCTAATATTTTGACTGTTGCCTTGAAATAAATGTTATGCCTAATCATTATTCTTAAAGTTGAACAGTACCCTCATATTATTTTGACAGAGTGAGAAATAATGATACCGAAAAACAAATTTCAATTTTAATTCTAGTTTCCGATGCATTTTAGAAGGGCAAAATTGTTTGCCAGTTAATTCATTTATTGTTGAAAGTTAAGTAAAATTGGCATTGTTTTTAAAATTAAAAGCAAGAGAATAAAACGAGTTAAGTGTCTGGATAACAGTATTTTCATTCTATTCAAATTCTAGTCACTTCAGCTTGAATCAAGTTCTTCAGAGTGTGTTTTCTTTTCTTTTTTTAACAGGAAGTTATTGATAGTAGAATACTGTGCCTGGCCTTGGTACCTCTTCCTGTGGAAAAGGAAAGCTGGATTGTGTGTGGGACACAGTCTGGCATGCTCCTGGTTATCAATACCGAAGATGGGGAAAAGAGACATACCCTTGAAAAGATGACTGATTCCGTGACTTGCTTGTATTGCAATACCTTTCCCAAGCAAAGGTGCCATAGTGAATTTGACCTTTGGGAGAAAATTACATACCTTTTATATGACTGAATTGTGTGGAAAACTGTTATTGCTTCAGCAAAAACTGCTCATTTTTAACATATTTCTATTTATTTGCATATTTTAAAGGGCATTGTGGGAGGCCACAAAGATATTCTTATAGCTCAAGCTGCGGCCGTTATAAAACAGATCAGTCCCTTCTTCAGGCCAAGAAGGGCCTGCTGGTGTTACTTCAGCTCTGGTCTATTTCTTTACCAGCCCTCACATCAGTTTGCTTTTCATTGTAGGGCCTTTTCAGGGATGACTTTTTCTTTATCCTTTTTTTGAGTATTAATAGCCTGTTATGTGCTGGTTTAAAACATGTCAGTTCACTATCAAATTGAGAAAATAGCCAATAAATGAATTGATAAGTTATTAATAGGTGAAAATGACTCAAGCATTATAAGTTGTGGAGATCTCATTTCAAAGGAATTTATCTAAATGGCAGGATTGCAGGTGTTAAGTCACAGGCTGATTGCTATAGTACTTGGGGCAGGATGATTTCCAGAAGCCATTAAGATTATACCCCATGTATGATTCTGGTTTAAGTCAATACTGGAAAATAAATATTAGAAAAAATGTGATACTCAAGTTTTTGGCAGCTGAAATAGAAACTCCACGGGCAGTTTTGGAGTTGAAATTATTTGGATATCGTCAGAGAAAAATTTCATCGATGGCATTAAATAGGCAAGGAAGACTTTATTTAAGTTTATTGCAATAAGGGACAGAGACTGAACTCAGCTGTCTCTGCTGAAACAAAAGGTGGCAGAGTTTTTAACACTGGGGTGAGCTAGTGGAAGAGTATTGGAGGACTTTATATGTGGGGGGGGTCAGTGTGATTAGGCCTTCTGTGTTTGCTAATTGTCGCTTATTTTATTTTATTTTTTTTATTTACTTTACTTTATTTTATTGTTTATTATGTTCAGTTAGCCAGCATATAGTACATCATAAGTTTCTGATGTAGTGTTCAGCGATTCATTAGCTTTGCGTTATTGAAGTTAGGCTCCTACCCTCCCACAGAGACTGGGAGATGGCGCCCTGCCTTTCTTGATGATTACATTTCAAAAGGAAGGCTCCTAGTTCCCAGAGAGACATACCAGGGCCTGGGCCGTAAAACTGACAAGAGTTTGGGAGGGTTACATCTCAAATGGGCAGAGAAAGAATTTACAGTTGTTAAGTTTTCTAAATAAATGCTGTAAGAAAAGGGAGGTCAGGGGCCCATAGTCACGCAGAAACCTGTCTAAAGTTTAGTCAACTTTAGAGGGGAACGTTATGGCCATCTCGGTCAATATCACCATTCTTTTTATAACAATTTTGATATTTTTTCTTTTAGCAAGCAAAAAAATTTTCTTCTGGTGGGAACTGCTGATGGCAATTTAGCAATTTTTGAAGATAAAACTGTTAAGGTAAATGTTGAATCCATTCTACATCAAAAATTGTTTTAAGGTATTTGTTTTATGTATGCTTATTCCCACCCCTCTTCTAAATGACATAAACTCCCTAAGAGCAAGGTCAGAAATTCTGCTTTTCATCTTTTTTTCCTAAAGTCTTGCATACAATAGATCCTCTATAAATACTTGTTGACTGACTGTACATTTTATATGAATGAACTAAGGATAAAATGATAAATGAGATCTGATTTAACATGTTAGTAATGAAAATAATTCTATTTTTATATAAATGAAGTGATAATTCCTTATAAATATATTGTGGAAAAAACAAAACTTAAGTTTTAAATCTGGCTGGCCACCAACTTTTTCTTTAGTCTGGAAGAAATCATATAACTTTCTGTTCTTCAGATTCTCATTTATCAATAAAACATTTATTCTTTCCTCCATCCATGCACCTGTAATTCCATCTATTTATCCAACATCCTACCCATTTATACTCCTTGTTATCAAAAAGCTGATTATCTGATGAGAGACAAACAAGTAGAGTATAATCCCTGAGCTATTTCCTGTAAATTTTTTGCATGGAGAAGTACAGAGATTGGTTTGCATTCCACTTGAATTGAATCGTGTTTTCATAAATCCTTTGAAAATTGTATCTTGAATTTTTATTTTAAGACCTCTAGCCATTTACGATGGAAAAGTAGCTTTTAGAAAGCACAGCAGATTATACAGCATTTCATTTTGCAGATACTCAGTTTATTGAATGTGTTTCTCTTCTTGGCAAAGTGTAAAGGAGCCGCTCCTTTGAAGATACTAAATATAGGAAATGTCAGTACTCCACTGATGTGTTTGAGTGAATCCATGAATTCAACTGAAAAAAACATTATGTGGGGAGGATGTGGTACAAAACTTTTCTCATTTTCTGATGATTTCACCATTCAGAAGCTCATTGAGACAAAGACAAATCAGCTGTAAGTTATTTCTATCTGTACAATTAATTTACTGCTTTATTCATGTTTATTCTCTTTATAATCAATATCAATAATGCTATTGCAATCCAAGTAAAAATCTTTTAAAATGCATAATTTATTTTTCTATTAAAGATATCATCCAGCCTCATCATGTTTGAGATAAAATATGAAAAACCATGATAATCTTAGTAGTATTTATCAATCTAAATTTGTAACAATTTCATTATCTCTGTATCAAATTAAACATGAATTTGATAGGCAATAAATTCAGTATTTTACTTCATCTGTGGGTTTTACATATGTGTTTTGGATAACTCCCATTAAATGTTGATTATAAGAAACATATGCCTCAGGAATAAAGTCATCTCTAGATTTGATAATTACACAGATGTCCTCTCTACAGCAAAGTTAGTGATAGCCACTTTCAAGTGAAAATAAACTATAAACCTTGTCCCAATTTGTTGTTTCAATACTTAGAGTTGCATTTTAACCAGATCATTGCAGTTGGTTCTTCTGTATTCATTCCTCAGGGAGAAGCACCATAGGTTGGTGGATAACAGCACAAATTGTAGTTCAGATACTGGCTTTGCCATGTATTGATTATGTAAACTTGGGCAAGAACTTCTTAAATACCCAGTCTTCTCTAACCTGAGAATTGTAATATATTCTATCTCAAAGGGATGTTTGGAAGACTAGACAAAATTAATAAAGGGAGCTAACATAATGCCCAGCACTTGGTAAGCTCTAGTAAATATTAGATATGGTTATTAATTGCTTTGAGTCACAAATCCCTATCTTGGAATATCGTGGTTTTTCAGTATCTACCCAATTGCCCAAGACCAAAATTCTGGGAGTAATCCTTCACTCCTTTGTCCTTTATTCCTTTGTCTACTTAACTCTCCTTCTAATTGACTCTCATATTCTTGTATTTCTCACTTTTCCTATTGCTGCTTCCATGGGGCAGGCTGTCATCCACCATCGATGACCATGTTATGAAGAGCATCTTTCTAACCAGTTCTCAACCTCTGATTGTGCTCCCTTTAGTCCATTCGCAACATTGCAGACAGAGGGGCTCTTCTAAAATGCAAATCAATCTGATGTCAGTCTCTTGCTTAAAACCCCCAGTCAAGTCCCATTGTCCTTTACATGATGTTCAGATTTCTTAAGAGAGCTTACCAGACCCTTGCTTCCCTCTCTAAATTAATATTTTGCAGCCTCCTTGCCCTCTGTGCTTTAGCCGAACTGAAATCATCTCAGTTCTCAAAGACAGCTTTGTTTATTTCCCTGGCTATATATTTAAACTAGGGTTCTCCCTCTCTTGGATGATGACTGTGTTCCCTGCTGAGTTTAATTCAGATGTTGCTTCCTCTGAGTGGTGGTCTCTGATTCCACCTGTGCAGATTAGGTGCCTTGGATTTGTTCTCCCGTTGCAGCTCTTATTTCCCTTCATTGTTATAAAAGAAGTTTCAAAAATGCTTTCTTAATAATACTAGACCTACTGGTTTTCAGCTTGGCCCCACTTAGAAACCACTAGGTAGCTGAAAATAATCTTCTGCCTGGGACTCACCTCAGACCAAATAAATCAGAAGAATTCATCATGGGGTGGAGCCCAGGTGTCAGTATTTTTCTTTTCAGACTCTCAGGTGATTCAAAAGTAGAGTTGGGGTTCAGATACATTGCTATGTATTGTAGGTTCTCGTGGGTGAGGATTTTTGTTTTCTGTCATGTTCACAGATTTGTTTCCTAGTGTGTGGTACATGTTTAGATAAACTTATTCTCATTCTGGAATTTACACTTTTAACCAACCTAAACAAGCCTGAAAATATTTAAAAAGAAGGGCCCCCAGTTTTCTTTTTTTTAATTTTCATAGAGCATGTTATGAGATCATGGGTATCGATGCCCTACATTTCCATGTAAGATTTGGAGTATAAACACTTTACCAGAGAGATCACCCATAGACATAAAGCTTTCAAAGCTGCTCAGAAACATGAGGCTCAAAGCTGCGCATCTCCCAAAAGAGATTAGGACCCAGTTTCATAGACACATGGAAATATTTACTCTCTTCTCAAAAAGCACCTCCTGTTGCCTTGGTCTCTCCCTGGCTAAGCAGATACCACATCGCTGATTAGATGCTGCTTCATCCTCACTGCCCTCCTTACTCCTCGGTGCGCACTGAGAGAGCCATGACGGGTAGTAAAAGGTGATGGGGCCTCTGGAGCCAGGGGCCTCCAAAGACTTGTGTAGAGTCCTGCTTCTGTACCATGCCAGTCAGGTGGCCTTGAGCAAGTTATTTAGCATTTGTAAGCTTTCTGTAATTACAGATATTGAGATCTGTAATATTTTATAAGATTTTTACTGAGGATCAAATAGGATAACACACAAAAGTATTTTATACATTCTAAAACTATGGACTATTTGGACTAGTTTGGCTGTCTTCTGTTAAATACAGCAAAACTCGGGAAGGAATTGCCTAAAATGGAGTGGCTGTCTGGCAACACGTGTTTTTGCCTCCTTCGCCAGGACAAGAAAGATGGAGGAAAAAAATCTTCCTACCCTAGGACAAACTAAAGATTTTTTTACACCCTGTGACATTTTCATGTCATTTATCTGATTGTATTGCAACTTTAACCATTTTTACTTTTTCGTGGTTGTTCATTCCTTCTGTTAGTTCATTCTTCATCCATCCATTCTTCTGTCCATCCACTTCACAAACTGCCTACTTTGTTAACCTGGCATTTTTCTAGATAGATACTCACCCATCTATCACTAGATAGATAGGTACTTGGTGACTCTTTACTGGATTGTAGTTATATAGAAAATACATGGTCCTTGCCCTTAAGAAGTCACATTTATAGTCTAGTGTCAGGGACGTACTAATTCATAAATACAATTTTACATTTCATAAGCTCTATAGTATTACAACTAGTACCAGTGGGGGAAAGGGAATGACTGGTGTATTTTGATAGGTCAGGGATGAATTCCAGAGGAACTGACATTTAAGTTAAGCCTCAAGGACTAACTAGGAATTTGCCATGAAGATAGGGCCTATGGTAGCCAATCTGTATGCGAGAAATGAATAGTAGTGACATTCTTTCTTTCCCTCTAGGTTTTCTTATGCAGCTTTCAGTGATTCCAACATCATAGCGGTGGTGGTAGACACGGCTCTCTACGTTGCTAAGAAAAATAGCCCATTTGTGGAAGTACGGGATAAGAAAACTGAAAAACTCTGTGAACTAATAGACTGTGTGCACTTTTTAAAGTAAATTAATTGTTTTTTATTGTATTTTATTGTGGAAAGAATACAATGTGACACTGATCCTCTTAACAAATTTTTAGGTGTATAACATATTGTTGACTGTAGGTACAATGTCATTGGTTCTTTATTTTATGCTTGTAAGAGCTGTCTTTACATTTCAGATTTCACAGAGAAAGGAAGTATGACTAATAGTACTTTGTTTCTACCTCTAGCTAGAAAACTAAACAAACAAAAACTCAGAAACAAAATTGTTACTGCTTTTTAGCACAATCTCTTGGTATCTAGCAAATTTCATTTTGGAAAAAAAGAAACCTAATGTATATGGTTTCTTCAAGGTATTCCAAAAATATTCTCTAATCAAAAAATAGTACATTATTGAGAGTGATCATACTGGATTCATTGCTGATGGTACATCTAGTGATGTCACAGTATCGATGTTTCCTACTTTTTTTTAAAAGATTTTATTTAGAGGGAGAGAGAGAGAGTAGGAATGGGGGGAGCGGCAGAGGGAGAGAATCCCAAGTAGATGCCTTGCTGAGTGCATAGCCCGACATGGGGCTCAATCCTATGACTCTGAGATCATGACCTGAGCAGAAACCAAGAGTTGGATGCTTAACCAACTGAGCCATCCAGGCAGCCCTCAAAGTTTGCTACTTATTTTATCCTATAGGTCCAAGGATACTTTGCTCTAAAGATAAAGTCACAAAACAGTTTTAAAAATGGGGGATAACCTACTGGACTGACCAGTGCACTAAGTCCCTAAGGACGAAGGGTCAAGACACCAGACTGACAGCCAGTTCTTAGTCTGATCCAGCATGTCAGACACAAATCTCAGACTTTAAATCAAACACATCTTTTGTGTGCTGCTGCTGGGAAACAGGACCACTGCCAGCCACTTTATATTTTTTCTTTTGTTTTGTTTTTACTATGTAGATTTTTTATACTCTGGAAAACATTTAGATTATGCCCTATGTCTTTAAAATGAGACTTCAAAGTTTACTCTCCTAGGATCTTTTCGTTTTTCTCTGGATGGTAAGGCGATTTATATTCTGAAGTGCTGGGAGTTCTGACTGATGAAGACTCCCTTACTTCCTGAAGTTCTAGAAGTATTAGAGTTCTTTTATTTCTCGACACCTCATTTTTGTCATGAATTATTCATTGGCTCAGGGAAGAATTTAGTGGTTGGTATTGATATCTTATACATGCAAATGACTACAATTTAATTTTCCTTTGTAAATTTTAGACTTCGTGGAAAGCTTTTGAAAATAACTTTTTCTATTTATATTATAATTTATTCTTTTCTTTACTGAATTACATAGGTTTATTATTTATAAAAATTATATCCATTTTATGTACTTTAGAATTTCTTGAAGTTAAGGGGCTATGGTTGTGTTATCTTTGATAATTTGTTTCAAGTAGAGAAGCTACTTTGGCCTTCTGTATTTAGCAAAACCAGTTTTGTAGGATTTTAATGATATAAGATGTATACTCTCATGTATTCATAATTTAAGATGCTGTATATATTATTTATATGTAGATATACATCTGTTTTATCTCTTAGTTGTTGATAAAACTATTAATGCATACTTTATGGTTTTAGGGAGGAAATGGTCAAAGTAAATGCAGAATCAAAACACAAACTGTCTTATTCTGGGAGAGTGAAAACCCTCTGCCTCCAGAAGAACACTGCTCTCTGGATAGGAACTGGAGGAGGCCATATTTTACTCCTTGATCTTTCAACTCGTCGAATTATACGTATAATTCACAATTTTTGTGACTCTGTCAGAGTCATGATGACAGCACAGTTAGGTAAGGTTCTTTCCTTTAGATCTTTTCTCGTATTGTCTGAGATTATAAAAATATGGTTTTATTTTTAATTTTTCTCTCACTTTCCAATGTCATTTGAAGTGTGTTGGTCACAGAATGAAACAGGAGTGGGAGACATTTGGAATGGGGTCATTAAAAAAATGGAGAGAGTAGATGCTCTCAGTCCCATAGAGAAGCAGATTATTGCGGCTGAGCACTAAATTTGCATCTTGCTTTTTATACCTAAGGCAAAAAGAGGAAATAGATAATGTTGAGTATTTTTAAATTTTAACCAAAGATATTAAAGCAAATGTTTATTTTGATCAGTTTAAGCTTCCCACCCTTGTTAAGTTTGGTTTTTCATCCTATAAGCAAATTCATATTCTTGTAACAATATATGCTGAACTCTACAATGTGCAAGTGTTGACAATCATGATGTTTTATACAAACTTCATCTTTTCTTGCTCTTATTTTTCTATTTAAATATGAAGAAATCATAACAGCATGTGAAATGTTTTTTACATAAATACATTCCATTGTCTTCTTTTAACTAATTACTTGGCTTAGAGTACAGTATTAGCTTATATGCAAAGTTGATCATGAAAATAACATAATGGGATTACGTTCTGCGAAATTAGAGTTTATATAACTTGAGCAAATACGTCATAATGTGTTTGACAGGTGAAGAAAGAGTAAATTCCTTTTACAGAAATATACTAAGCAATGACAAGTGTTTCTCCTTACTCTCACCCAGTTTTTATGAATGGATGTTGGAGTTGCACAGAAGGAGTTCGATTAGATGCTGTGAGTGCTTGGTTAGCTATCAGGATACATGTCCACGCAAGCAGAGCAGTAGGTGTCTAGTGGGCTGTCTCTCTAGTTTTATTCTACCAAGGTTGTTCCAACCTCTGATTTAATTCGTATGTACTTTAGGACCCAAGTGGTTGTTCCTTATTGACATTATGTGGGATTTCAGTGGGTTTAATTGATTTTTAAAATAAAGATAAATTTGAACAGAATCTACAAGGTGTGGCAGGCACAATATGGCTTCACCTCACCTTCCTAGCTTCTGCCCGTTACCACATTCCTCCCAGCGCTTTCTGCTCTAGAATAGTGTTCAGTCCCTCTGAAATACCGTGCTTCATACTGCCACAAGGTTTTTCATGTGCTGTTTCATTCTTGGCTTATTTAACTTAAGTTAATGTAGCTAACTAAGCCAAGAAGGTAGACTAAGTTAAGTCTTTCTTCAAAATGACAGTTCATGTATCAAAACCCCTGAGAAGTCAATAATGATGAGGTCAAACTTCTTTCTTGGGGGCTCTCATAACATCTCTCTTGCATAGCATTGGTCCTGGTCATGGATTTTTTTCATTAATGTCAGTCACCTCACTAGAACATAAACTCCATGTGGGTTGAGTTTGTATGTGTTTGTTTACCCCTTTACTGCTAGGGCTTCTCTAGGGCCTCTTAGCAAATGACTTGAGAAGAAAGTATGTCTCAGTGACAGACTCTCAGTATATACATCCATCCAATTCTTTATCCAAGTGCTTCACATTTGACTAGTGGCAAAGCACCTTCATGCACATGATCTCATTTAATACTGTAACTTGGGCTGTATAAACATTAAAACCGTTTTTCAAAGGTTAAATTGTTTTCTCAGATTGACACAATTCATAGAAATTATAGCAAGGAGTAGATCACAAATTTTTGAACCTTAAATAATTGCTTGTCTTGGAGAGTTTTTATTCAATATAATTGAAGTGTCTCCTAAAAAGTAGAATTATAAAGTAAGTTCCAAGGACTTTTTAAAGTCCAACTTAACATATTGTTTTAACAGAAGACTCATATTTTTTTAAAGGAAGCCTTAAAAATGTCATGCTGGTTTTGGGGTATATCCGGAAAAGTACCGAAAGTACACAATACCAAAAAGGTAATGTTTAATAAGATACTGTATTCCAAACACATTGCAATGACATTGATGATTATAACATGTTATGTGTTTTATACATTTATAATAAATATAACATATCCTATAATACTTCAAGCAGTTTTAATTGGTAGCTTCTTTAGAGTGTAAATAATTTAAACATAAATCTTCAAAATTAAGTTTCAGTGATTTAGCAGTGTTCAGTATTTTTTGAGATGAAGTAGAAATACCAACCACTATAAAATGAGAACTAGCCCACATTTAAGCTAAATGTGGGTATTTTTCCTTACAACTTACCAATAGCCATATTAGGTCTGATTTTGAACAGTGTTTGAAAAAATGATTTCTTTCAAAAAATGAAATGTTAGATTATTAAAGGTCCATACTCTTTTTGAAATGTAGTAGTTCCTGTAAGATGTTTTAAACATTTTCCAAATGGAGTTTCTTATAAATAGCAGTAATTTAGTACATTATTTTTAGCTGTATTTATATATATATATTTGTACAAGACAACTAAATATAAATGAACAAAATTGAAATAAAATAAAAATGCCTTATGGCCGATCTTTGAAACATGGTTTCATTTTTTTCTTTTGTAGAGATACAATCTTGTTTGTCTGTTTGGGACATCAATCTTCCACATGAAGTGCAAAATTTAGAAAAACATATTGAAGTGAGAAAAGAATTAGCTGAGAAAATGAGAAGAATATCTGTTGAATAAGAGATATTGGAGATATTTGTCTTTGGATGGGAAGATTATTCTCTTGTAAATATTTCTTTAAAAATGTTTACATATGAAAAGGGTTCTTCCACTTTTTGAAATAGCTCATGTGCATATGAGGGAACTTTTATATATCTTATTTTAAATATAAATATGTGTAAAAATAATTATCAGTGAAAATATGTTTTGAAGAACTATTGAAAATATAACATATTTCCTACACATCCTAATTAATTTTGTGGATTAAGTAATGAAAGGAAATCTAAAAAGTACATAATTGCAGGAGTCATACTAAAATTTACAAAGTGACTAATTTTGTTGCTGTTATCTGTAAGGAAAGTAAACATTATTTAAAATTCTGCACTTAAACAAGACTGTTGTTTTCTTACTTTCTAGGTATTCTGCAAAGTAGAATCAAACTATTAGACCCATTTCACATGTAATACATTTCTTCTTAGATTGCTTTTAAATGCAGCTATCACATAGGCTTGTAAACCGTCAATGAATTTTCACTAATAAAGCCCTTCATTGGGATGTGCGTTCTCTTCGTTGCTGATTCAAACAATGCATTTCATGCAACTTCCTTCCATCTGGAAGAAAATGTCATGAAAAGTGCTGATGAGAAAATGTAACATGTTGTCATAGCCAGGAAAGACACAGTCACTTTCTCTTTTACTGTTTTGCAAGATTCTGTCTTTGAATGTGGATACCCTGAAATTTGTATAATTGGTGTAAATACAATGTTCAGTCTTCAAGTGATTTTTTTTATGTTTTAATTTGGATTCTCAGTGGTAAGCCAGACCTCTGGTTACTCATTCCTAACCTCTGCTCTAACACTTCTACCCACCTTCTTCCTAAATTTGTGACTCTGCAAATCCTGCATCACTCGGGAAAAAAAGCACATTTCCAGAATTACAGGATTCCACAACTCCCATTAGGACCATGGGCGCAAGTATGTTAACACTTTAGTTTGCTGAAGAAGGAAGGAGCTTCAGGCTATGATGGGTAAAAATACTTCCTAACCTAGTCTCCTAAATTATACCTAAATTGTTTAAATATCTTCCCACAGTAAGAATATCAGGGCCAAGTATCTAGGAAACAATTTGAGTGCTGTTCTGTTTTAAGGAAGAACATTTCTGGTAAATTCATTGGCCCTGGCCAATATTCATAATTTCAAACAATTCCCTGTGATAGGATAACCAGTCCATTTAATTCTCAGAACTGACTGATGTTGTTTTATAGGATGATTTTAAAAATAATGGAGGAGTTTGTTTCTGTGATATTTCTCATTGTTCCTTTGTATTTATTGCAATTTTTTACAAAGATAATTATGAAGAAATATATAAAATGAACATTGTATTTGAATGGAATAATAAACATTTTTAAAGCATGTTTAAGAATTTTAAAACTTTGTGATGCTTTATTTTTCACATATATGTCTATAATCTGTCTAATATGAAATTTTGCATTAATGTGTGTATGAGATATATAGAAAATGCTAACTAAAGTTTTTTCTTTAGGATTTATTCAGTTTTCTATCATACACATAGTTTCCAGGATCCCAGGATAAAACCTAGTAGGCCTGATCTATTTCATTTTCAAGTTTTCATAAAAATTTTCTTAAGTAAGATTATTCACTCTTGAGTACAGTAAAAAATGACTTTAGAACAATTTATAAAAAATTGACAGTTATTTTAAGTTTTTTCTGTCTAGAACCCCCAAATAAGCTACTAATCTTTATAAAAGCATAAGCATTTATCTTAAAAGAAAATATTTTGGAGCGGAAGTTTAAATTTAAAAAGGGAGCCCCCATTGGGACACCTGGATGGCTCACTCAGTTAAGCATCTGCCTTCGGCTCAGGTCATCCATGGTCCTGGGATGGAGTCCCACATCAGCCTCCTTGCTCAGCGGGGAGGCTGCTTCTCCCTCTGCCTGCCCTACCTGACTCTTCCCCTGCCTGTGCACTCTCTCTCTCTCTCTGACAAATAAATAAATAAAATCTTTAAAAAGATAAAAAAATAAAAAGGTAGCCCCAGATCTAATTCTGGCAAGCACTATGGATTATGTGTGAACTACTTTAAGTAAAATTCATCTTATTTTTCATCAAGACTGTGACATAAATTGATGAAACACAGCAAAAATAACAAAAAAATTTTGAGAATTTTTCTAAATTGAAGATACTGAGGGTAGATAATGTCTAAGCCTCCTGGGACTTTGCATCTTTATGTAATCCATCACTGTATGTCGCTCAACACCTAACTTGGGAAACTTAATGCTTTTGCTTTTCATGGACACTCATCAGCAATATAGTAAAATCTTAAACTGTGCCAACTTGGGAGAAATTGAAATTCTCATTCTCCATCTGGCCAGTTTCCCAGCCTTGGGACCATTGTTGCCAATAACAATTCAGAATCTGACTGTTTAAAAGTACACAGGTACTTGGTTCATCCAATTCCTCAAGGTATTTGGAGTGTTCTTAGCACCTTCATTTTTGGTTGGGAGCCAGGTCTGTAGTCTGAATGTGCTGTGAGTGGTGAGCAGAAACATGGCTCTCCCTTTGTGCTGTCCTCTCCCTTCCCTTGGTTTACAGGCTCACTGGGAAGTCTCTACTAGGGGGATTCTCAGCCCAAGACAAAGAGTAGGGAGAGGGATGGGTCATGGGGGGATACTGCTTGGCCTCCAGAGATTCCACTGTCCCATGGCAATAGGGCCTAGACAGCCAGAGTTCATGGAGTACCTTATTTGTGTCACTATGACTAATCTGAACACCATGGAGAGGAGGTTATTATTATCCCCATCTATTTCTGAAAATACAAACCAGCGGATAAGTGCTGGGTTAGAAGTATTACGGGACAAAACAAATGATCATATGGGGAAATAAAGAGAGAGAAAAACCAAGAAACAGATTCTGAACTATAGAGAACAAGCAGATGGTTATGAGGAGTGGGGAGGTTGGTGGCGGGAATGGGTAACAGGTGATGGGGATTAAGGAGTACACTTGTGAGCACTGGGTGTTGTAGGAACGTGTTGAATCACTAGGGGGAAGAGTTGAGATGGCGGAGGAGTGGGAGGACCCTTGTCTGGTCTCTCCAACACAGGTAGATAGTTATCAAATCATTCTGAATACCCAAGAAATCAATTGGAGGTCGGAGAGAACAGAAACTGCAAGTCTACAAGTAGAAAAGTAACCACCTTTTGGATGGTAGGAGGGCGGAAGTTCACTTGGGGGAGACATGGCTGTGGATGCAACGGTGGGGAGGGAGGCTGCTTATGAAGGTAAGCAGTATTACAAGCTGCGGAGTACAAAATCTGAATTTACAGATTTGCTAGTGTGGGGGACATGTCTGGATTAAGGTGCACAGGTGGTGAAAAGGGGCAGAATCCCAGGAGTGATAGGGTGGTCTGAGGATGCCCTGTGCCAGGGGAAGAACAGGTGGTGCCAAGGTGCTGCACTGTTCTCAGGCATAGGAGCCAGGAAGCCAGCAGAGAGCCTCAGGTCTTGGTCAGGCTTTCTGCTATAAATTGCAAACTGCTGTGCAGTTATGGGACCCCTTTTCTGGGACAGGCCAGCAAGTGTGGGGGGACCCACCCTTGGAGGAACAGTGTGGGTCTGCGCCCTGGCCATCCCTGAAATTTGGGGTTTTGAAACACCAAAATGCTCCAGACATGAATAGCATGAATGCAGGGGTCAGATGGAAACCGGTGAAACAAATAGGGTGATTGCTTTTCTGTGAGGGCTCACTGAAGAGTAGGGGTTGTGAACTTTCAGCTCCCGGGCTAGAGAACAGGGGGCGGCCATTTTCTTTTCTTTGTTTTTTCTTTCTTTCCTTTTCTTTTTTCTTTTCTTTTCTTTATTCTTTCCTTTTCTTTCTTTTTTTTAAAGATTTTATTTATTGAGAGAGAGAACAAGCAGATGGGAGAGGCAGAGCGAGACGGAGAAGCAAGATCTCCGCTGAGCAGGGAGTCCAGTGCAGGGGGTCCCAGGACCTTGAGATCAAAACCTGAGCCAAAAGCAGACACAATCAACTGAGCCACCCAGGTGCCCCATGAGTGCAGCCATTTTCATCCCACCCAACGGTGCTGAAAGCCTTCAGAGAGCAAAACAGTGCCACTTAGTGGAAGACAGAACTGTGTGTGCCAAGCCTTGCCCCCTATGCCCTGGAGGCACATTTCTTTTCTTTTTTAAAAAAATATTTATTTGTTTGACATAGAGACAGAGAGAGAGAGGGAGCACAAGTAGGCAGAGCTGCAGGCAGAGGGAGAGGAAGCAGCAGACTCCCCGCTGAGCAGAGAGCCTGATGCAGGCAGGGCTCCATACCAGAATCCTGGGAATCATGACCTGAGCAGAAGGCGGACATTTAACCGACTTAGCCACCCAGGCGCCCCCTAGAGGCACATTTCCACTGAAACGAGAATCAGCAGAGCAGCCCCTCCCACCCCGCCCCCGCCCGAGGAGACCTGCACCAAGTTTATTGATCATAGAGTGCTAAAAAGTCTTCAGCTCTAAGGGAAATAGGATCGAGCTTTGTTTTTACTTTTATTCTTTATTTCTTCTATTTTTCTTATTTTTTCATTTATTTTCTTATCTTTTCCAATTTCCTTTTAAAAATTTTTTATTTTAAAACTTTTATATATATACTTTACATATATATTTTTAATTTTTGTCTACTTTCATTTCATTTTATTTTATTTTTTACTTATTTTATTTTTTATTTGGGGATCTAGATTCTTTTAACAAACAGACCAAAACACACCCAGGATCCAGTTTGTTTTTTTGTTTGTTTGTTTGTTTTTTGGTTTGGTTTTCTTTTTTTATGTTTTTGTTTTTCTTGTTTTTTTTTGTTGTTGTTTGTCTTTTCTTTTTCTGTTTTTTGCTTTTTTTGTGTTTTTGTTTTGTTTGCATTTTGGTTTTTGTTTTTGTTATTTTTTCTCTTTCTCCTTTTCTTTTCTGGACAAAATGATGAGGTGGAGAAATTCACCCCAAAAGAAAGAACACAAGGTTGTACTCACAGCCAGGGATTTAATCAATATACATATAAGTAAGATGTCTGAACTAGAATTTAAAATAATGATTATTAGGATCTAGCTGGGCTTGAAAAAAAGCATAGAAGACACTAGAGAATCCCTTACTACAGAGATAAAAGAAGTAAAATCTAGTCAGGCCAAAACGAAAAATGCTATAACCAAGATGCAAACACAAATGCAGTCCATAAAAATGAGGATGGATGAAATGGAGGAGCAAATCAGTGATATAGAAGATAAAATTATGGAAAATAATGAAGCCAAAAAGAGGGAAAGAAAGGTAATGGGCCACGAAGGTAGACTTAGAGAACTCAACAGCTTAGTAAGATGTAGTAACATTCATTCATAGGAGTCTCAGAAGATGAAGAGAGAAATAAAGGGGCAGAAGGTTTATTTGAACAAATTATAGCTGTAAACTTCTTTGAGTGGAGAAAAAAAGATCAAAAGTAACAAAGACTAAAAAGAACCAGAGAATATCACCAGGAACACCAACTCTACAGGTAACACAATGGCACTAAATTCATATTTCTCAATAATCACTCTGAATGTAAATGGACTAAATGTGTCAATCAAAAGACATAGGATATCAGAATGGATTTAAAAAAATGACAAGATCCATCTATATGTTGCCCACAAGAAACTCATTTTAGATCTGAAGACACCTGCAGATTGAAAGTGAGGGGATGGAGAACTATCTGTCATGTTAATGGAAGTCAGAGGAAGCTGGAGTAGCCGTACTTATATCAGACAAACTAGATTTTAAAACAAAGATCGTAACAAGGGCAGTTTGGAAAACTGGTAGAAGAGATTATATCTTATCCGTCAAGAAGATCTAACAATTATAAATACTTATGCCCCCAACTTGGCAGCATCCAAATATATAAATCAATTAATAATAAGCATAAACTCATTGATGATAGTACAGTAATAGTAAGGGAACTTAACACCCCACTTACAGCCATGGACAGATCATCTAAGCAGAAAATCAACAAGGAAACAATGGCTTTGAATAACACTCTGAACCAGATGGACTTAACAGATATATTCAGAACATTTCATCCTAAAGAAGCAGAGTACACATTATTCTTGAGTGCACATGGAACATTTTCCGGACTAGATCACACACTGCGTCACAAATCAGCCCTCTACGAGTACAAAAAGATCAAGATCATACCATGCACATTTTCAGGTCACAACACTATGAAACTGGAAGTCAAACACATGAAAAAATTTGGAAAGACCTCAAATACAAGGAGATTAAAGAACATCTTATTAAAGAATGAATGGGTTAACCACGAAGTTAAAGAAGAATTTTAAAAACACATGGAAGCAAATGAAAATGAAAGCATGACAGCCCGAAAACTTTGAGATGCAGCAAAGGCAGTCCTAAGAGGGAAGTATATTGTAGTACAGGCTTACCACAAGATGCAAGAAAATCTCAAATACACAACCTAACCTGAGACCTGAAGGAACTAGAAAAGGAACAGCAAATAAAGCCTAAAGCCAGTAGAAGAAGGGAAATAATAAAGATTAGAGCAGAAATAAATGATATAGAAACAAAAACCCAAGTAGAATGGATTAAGGAAACTCAGAACTGGTTCTTTGAAAGAATTAATAAAATTGATAAAACCAAGCCAGACTTATCAAAAAGAAAAGGGAAAGGACCCAAATAGATAAAATCACAAAGGATAGAGGAGAGATCACAACCAACACCACAGAAATACAAACAATTATAAGAGAATACTATGAATAATTATATGCCAACCAACTGGACAAACTGGAAGAAATGGATAGATTCTTAGAAACTTACAAACTACCAAAACTGGAACAAGAATAGAAAATTTGCACAGATCCATAATCAGCAAAGAAATTGAATCAGTAATCAATAATCTCCCAGCAAATAGGAGTCCATGGCTGGATGGCCTCAGAGCAGAATTCTACCAAACATTTAAAGAAGAATTAATACCTATTCTTCTGATACTGTTTCAAAAATTAGAAATGGAAGGAAAACTTCCAAACCAATATCCCTGATGAAAATGGGTGCAGAAATTGTCACCAAGATACTAGCTAATCAGATCCAACAGTACATTAGGATTATTCACCACGACCAAGTGGGGTTTATTACTGGGCTGCAAGCGTGGTTTAACATCCACAGGTCAATCAATGTGATGCAACACATTAATAAAAGAAAGGACAAGAACCATATGATCCTCTTAATAGATGCAGAAAAAGCATTTGACAAAATACAGCATCCTTTCTTGATAAAAACTCTCCACACTGTAGGGATAGAAGGAACGTACCTCAATATCATAAAAGCCATATGCAAAAAAACCCACAGCAAGTATCATTCTCAATAGGGAAATACTGAGAGCTTTCCCCTAAGGTCAGGAACACGACAGGGATGTCCACTCTCACCACTCTTGTTCAACATAGTACTGGAAGTCCTAGCCTCAGCAATCAGACAGCAAAAGGAAATAAAGGGCATACAAATTGGCAAATAAGTCAAACTTTCACTATTTCAGTCATGATATTCTGTATAGGAACCCAAAAGACTACACCAAAAAATTGCTAGAATTCATACATGAATTCAGCAAAGTCATAGTATATAAATTCAATGTGCAGAAATTCGTTCCATTTCTATATACTAATAACAAAGCAGCAGAAAAAGAAATCAAGGAATCAATTCCATTTGCAAGTGCACCAAAAACAATAAGATACCTAGGAATAAATCTAACAAAAGCAGTAAAATATCTACACTTTGAAAACTATAGAACACTTATGAAAGAAATTGAAGAGGACACAAAGAAATGAAAAAGCATTCCAAGCTCATGGGTTGAAAGAACAAACGTTAAAATGTCTATACTACCAAAGCAATCTACACATTTAAGGTCATCCCCATCAAAATGCCACCAGTATTTTTCACAGAGCTATAACAAACAATCCTAAAATTTGTATGGAACCACAAAAGACCCTGAATAGACAAAGCAATTCTGAAAAAGAAAAACAAAACTGGAGGCATCACAATTCTGGATTTCAAGCTCTGTTACAAAGCTGTAGTCATCCAGATAGTATGGTACTGGCACAAAACAGACACAGAGATCAATGGAACAGAAGAGAACCCAGAAGAGAACCATATGGACCCACAACTATATGGTCAACTAATCTTCCACAAAGCAGGAAAGAATATCCATTGGAAAAGAGACAGTCTCTTCAACAAATGGTGTTGGGAAAACTGGACAGCAACATGCAGAAGAATGAAACTGGACTACTTTCTTACTACAAAAATAAATTCAAAATGGATGAAAGACCTTAATGTGAGACAGGTTACCATCAAAATCCTAGAGGAGAACACAGGCAGAAACCTCTTTGACCTCGGCCATAGCAACTTCTTAGTAGACATGTCTCCAGAGGCAAGGGAAACAAAAGCAAAAATGAACTATTGGGGTTTCAGCAAGATAAAAAGCTTCTGCAAAAGAACTGATCAATAAAACTAAAAGGCAGCCTGTTGAATGGGAGCAGATATTTGTAAATGACATGTCTGATAAAGGGTTAGTATCCAAAATCTACAAAGAACTTAACAAAATCAACATCCAAAACCCAAATAACCCAGTTAAGAAATGGGCATAGGACATGAATAGACACTTTTCTAAGAAAGACATCCAGATGTCAAATAGACACATGAAAAGATGCTCAACGTCACTCATCATCGGGGAAATACAAATCAAAACCATGATGAAATACCATCTCACACTTGTCAAGATGGCTAAAATTAACAAGAAACAATAGGTGTTGAGGATGCAGAAAAAGGGAACTCTTGCACTATTAGTGGGAATGCCAACTGGTGCAGCCACTCTGGAGAACAGTATGGAGGTTCCTCAAAATGTTAAAAATAGAACTATTCTATGATCCAGTAATTGCACTACTAGGTATTTACCCAAAGAATATAAAAATACAGATCCAAAGGGATATAGGCAGCCCAATGTCTATGACAGCATTATCAACAATAGTCAAACTATGGAGAGAGCCCAAATGTCCATTGACTACTGAATGGATAAAAAAGAAGTGATTACACACACACACACACACACACACACACAGACTGGAATATTACTCAGCCATTAAAGAGAATGAAATCTTGCCTTTTGCAATCACATGGATGGAGCTAGAGTGTATTATGCTAAGTGAAATAAGTCAGTCAAAGAGAAATACCATGTGATCTCATTCATATGTGAAATATATATAATGGAATATTACTCAGCCATCAAAAAGAATGATATCTTGCCATTTGCAATGATGTGGATGGTGCTAGAGTGTATTAGGCAGAGTGAAATAAGTCAGTCAGAGAAAGACAAATACCATAGGATTTCACTCATATGTAGAATTTAAGGAACAAAACAGATGAACATAAGGGAAGGAAAAAAAAGAGAGAGGGAAGCAAACCATAAGAGACTCTGTTTTTTATATTTATGACTATTTTATTTTTTAAAATCTAGTACAAAGGCAAATTTCTCAATAACCATTGAATCACTAGCCTAAATAAAGAACCATTTATGGTAATTCAGCAAAGAAAGTATAGACAAAGTTAAAAGAATGTGGCAAGGGGACAATATAGTTATATAGTACCATGATACTTTCATGTCATCACTTCAACCTCAATACTGTCTGGTAATGGATTAAAATCCTTCAGCATTGAAATAATTCTAGATATTCATTTCTTGCATCTTTTGATTCAATATTAAGGCTTCCTAGATGCCTTCAACTTTCAAGAAGTAGGAAAAATACCGTAGAGAACAAATGATAGATGTTTGTTAACAGGGTTGATGGAAGGAGGTGGGTCGGGGATGGACTAGATGGGCGATGGGTATTAAGGAGGGCACTTGTGATGAGCACTGGGCTTTATATATGTGATGAATCACTGAATTCTACACCTGAAACTAATTTTACCATATATCTTAACTAACTAGAATTTAAATAAAAACTTGAAAAAAAGGGTGTATACTATGTAATTTACTACAGTGGGAGCCCAATTTGCAAGCTTATTCTCTCATGTTGGCATTGTTTTGGTTTCCTGTTATGCATGGTATAGTGCAGATGGGGTATCTATCAGAGTAATAAGGCAACCATAGATAGAAGCTGCTTGTAGGTAAGGGTATTCTTTGACCATAAACTTTGTTTCGATGGATTTCTGCTGCCAATCACCAGATACATACATATTTGTCACAGGATTGCATCAAAAAAGTCTTTGCTGCAGACAGATCAATAATAACATAGCTATTTTGACTAAAGTTATGTTTTTAGAAAGAGTATAAGTTTACTAATATGTTAGGGATGTGGATTTCTTTGATGAGACACTACAATTTGGGATAAACAAAGTATGCCTAAAAATAAATGTAAAAAGAACTTGTAAATTCATTGGTCTATGTTCCATGTTGACTTGTAACAGCAAGGAGATTTCCTGGCATCAAAATGAAAGTGGAGTTGCAAAGAACTATATGAGGTGTTTTGTTTTGTTTTGTTTTGTTTTGTCTGCAATTACTAAAATAAACACATTAAGTGCAACTCTATGATTTTAACTACAAACATAATTAATTTGCTAGTATGTCGATCAGTTGATAACATTTATGATTTTCTCCGCTTCTCCGCTGAATTGTCTGCAGTTATGCTTTGTGCAGCAAAGGGGAGTAAGATTACTCTGACTTTTTGTTGTTGTTTCTGGGTTAGGGGGCGGAATGTGTAGTGGTGGGAGAAGAGAGCAACATTGAGGATGAGGATCATCTGATGAAAATTCTGCCTTAGCACAGAGTTGCTTTTTCCATGTAATTTTTCTGCATTACAATAACATCTCTCTGCTCCCCTCCCTTCCTACAATTTGAGGTTTGCTATTTATCTGTTTCATATCTACTATGTCGGAGCTACATTACTGATGGGCACAATGTCTCTGGCACATAATTACATCTGGAAAATTAACTTTGGCATTTGAAACCTTCTATGGATTTCTGATAATTTCTAGAAAGTTCTTTCTTGTTGCAGTAGGGAATTATAAAATAAATGAGATCATTTCAGTTTTATGTGTCAAGCCTGCTTGAGTAAATCTGGGAGTATATTTAGCAAGAAGGATTTTATATAAATATAAGTTTAGTTACATAAAATAGAATGTCTTCATTGATACATACTTATCTCAAGAGTAAACATAAGTGGTGGCAATATCTAGTAATATTCTAAGTGAACTATTATGTTAAGCTCTTAAGTCAACTCAATTACATTTTCATTAAATGCTCTCAATTATTTTATACATTTTGGTGTTCCATAAGATAATTAGTGCGTGTCAATTACAGAGAAATAAGTAGTCCTTTATCCGTTGACTACTGACATTTTACTTTTTAGAACTTTTTTTGGGTTATTCACTTTATATTAAAGAAAGTGGTTTTCCAAAGAAACTAGAAGTGAGGAATGTGGGCTCTGGGCTCATGGTTATACCAGATGGCCTGCCTGATCTCTTTTGGTGTCAGTGTGCTCATATGTAAAAAGATGAAAAAATACTATCACATATAGCTGTGAGGAGCATATTCTTCTCAGATCCTATTTTTCCCCAAACCTAAACGAACTTTTAGTTACTTTATATTTGTTGATGGAAGGTGAATTTTAAAGTTTGCTGCTAGTAGATGGAGCCAATATTCTGCTGATTATTCATTCTGCTGAGTTACGTGAGTGACAGACTATGGTCTCTGGATTGTGTATCACAGGTATTAGTGGCTGAGTAACTTGGTATCCCGTCAAACTAACACTCTAAATATTTGTTCAGCCTTTATTCAGTGAGACCTAGGAGATACTGATTTTGTGTTAACCAAACTAATATGAAAACAAATGGGCCTTGGTTTCATTCCAGCAATGATTTGGAGAAGTCCAGCTGCTGAAAACTAAAAAGTTTAGATAAAAAGAAAGATCTGATAAGATGATATGGAATTATCAGGCCAAAGTCAAAGTGAGGGTGAGAACACAGTGAGGTAAGCAGAGCATCAAAGCTACCTTTTGTCCCCTGCTGTGAGCATTTGCTGATCCTCGTGAACCTGAGCTTCCGTCTCCTCAGCTTTGAGTGGATTGGAGGACATAGGACATATCCCAACACACCTCATGCTTGGGAGTCAAATACACAGCTGTTTCCATTAGGCAGGGGCACTGAAGGGATACATCTCAGTGTGAGAAGCAGGAGTAGAACTGCCCCACCCTCTCCCACGGGGACAGCATGGTCCTGAGATTGCCCATAAGTTCACCCTTTGGGAGCTACAATCCAAATTCACATCATGAATATTATTAAAAACAAAATCATTCAAACTATTGATTAAATAAAAAATGTTTTTTAAAGTCCTTTAATTAGCTAGGAAGAGGGCAAACACATTTAGATTTTGATAAATATATATGTATTGTCATTTCTAGAGTAACCACTAAAAGAGTAAGTACAGAGTGTATAAATTCTAAAGTAGTTGAGGGGAAAAAAGAAATTATAAAATATTTTTCAATCCAAATGAAGGCAAGAAATGAGTGAAATAGAAACAGAGAAAAAATGGGACAGATAAAAAAATATACCATAGGTATAAAATCAAATATATCAGTTTTTACATTAAATGTAAATAAACTTAATGATCCAATAAAAAAAAGATTTTCAGATTTGATAAAAAATAAAAATCCATCTGTAAACTATGAGATACAACTAAGTTTTAAAAATACATAAATGTTGAACATAAAATAATAGAAATACAGACACACACAAATAGTAACCAAAATGAAGCCAAGACAGCTATACTAGTAGTAGACAAACTAGACATTAAGGCAGATATCATTGCTAGAAGTAAAGAGGATCAGTTCATAATGCAAAATGTTTAATTCATTATGAAGATGTAACTTTTAAATATATATGCAAAATATGCATTTGAATTTATATGATCACATAATCTCAAATACATAAAGCAAAAGTTAGCAAAACTGCAAAGAATAATTTGACATATAAGAGTGACAAATTTTAATATACCTTTCTCTTTACTTGATAGAGCAACTAGACAGAAGAACAAATTGGTGAGGACAGAGGTTTGAATAGCACAATGAACAATTTTGACATGATGGAGATAAAAAGAATATTGCAACCAGTATCTTTATCATATGTGTTTCTTTTTCAACCACACAAGAAACATTTATAGAAACTTACCATAGCTGGTTCACAAGTCATTAATTTAATCATTTAATTTTAAAGGGCTGAAATCATACAAGTTTATTCTCTCACCAGAATGTAATTAAGATAATCAATGATGTACTATGCTTTGGCTAATTGAATTTAAATTAAAAAAGGGAAAAAAAGAAAAAAATCAATTGCAAAAAGGAGTCACAGTTTGGCAATCTGACTCTGATACAGAAATCAGTGTGCAGGAAGTTTATCAAAAAGTGCTTCTTAGATCCATACATGGGTTGGGGGGATAGAAAAGAATGGGGCAGGATGGGGCAAAAGGAGAAGTTGGGTGGTGCCACAGATGTGACCAGACCTTTGTTAACCTCATGGAGAACTTTGAAGCTGCTATAGCCCTTCAGTGTTGTCTAAGTTGAGGTGAGGGACCCAGGACTTTATACCTACATAGACCATAGATCACACTGGATGTGGGATATATGGAAAGGGCAAAGTGAACTTGGGCACGACAACACTTTCCGCAGAGGCATCTGTAGGAAAGGACTGTAAGACAAGTTGACAACCTTCCCAGCAAATGGGGGAATGTGTTCTTCAGTTCTGGGTGGCGTTGAGCAGCATCTATGGGAGATAACTAAAATTCCAATGTATTTCTAAAGCAATAAATACCTATGTAAATAACCAATTGCTTTGAATGCATTTGTTGATTCCAATAAAATTGGGATGAGGTTTTGAAGGACTTATGTAGTATGTGGAACTGAAGACATAAATGAGGATCTACCAAACATGGGGAGTCTAATTAAAGATTCACTCCTCAAATAAAGCTGTAACTCAAAGAAGTAAACTCAGAATAAAGGTAAACCAGACCCCACTCACCTCACTTTTACAGCCCCTTCCCTCCAAGTAAAATATGGCTGAGCCATAACTAGGTGGTGATAAAAGAATCTGAGACACTGTAACTCTGAAGTCATAGTAGAGTTGTAGACCAAATTTATATTACATGTTTCCAAAAAACATCAGATTTGTTATTGAAAGTAGTTCCACTGGTAGTATTTAGGTACCTGGAAGAAGAAAACTGACATTTTCACTGAAGGAGTATACACTTATTCTATCAGTCAAATGATGTAAATAAATTTTTAAAGACAATAAGCAGTGCACAGTCCAAATAAAGCCTACAAGAAAAGAAGACAACATGAGAGAGAAGATTCAGGGTCATATCAGAACAGAAGGAGGCCAGCTAAAAGTCTAATTATGAGAATAGTGAAACATAAGATCTGAGATAAAAACAAATTTGAAAATATTTTCAGGGTGCAGGAAACTATAAGTATGACTGAGGAGATCTGAAAAAGAATCAAGTGGAACTTCTGAACAGGAAAATTACAATAATTATAATTAAAAGTGTGTCATGGATGGGTTTAATAGTGTGTTAGACACTGATGAACAAAAAGTTGGTAAACTGGAATATAAGTTAAAATAAATTTTCTAAAATGCAGCCTGGGTAGAAAAATAGATGGAAAATATAAATGGAGTAGCAAGAATCTTGTAGGATGGAGTAAGAAGTTCTCACATGTATCTGATTGGAATGTCAGGAGAGAAAATATGGGGAGAGGTATGTTTGATGAAATAAAGGCTAAGAAATAGCTAGAACTGATGAAAGATACCCTTCTATATATATATATACACACAATGTCTTGAGAATCTAAATCAGGATAAATTAAAAGTCATCTCTACACAGACACACTAAAACACAAATGCAGAACATCAAATAAGACGTGGATGATTCTCACAAACATAGTACAAGTGAGAGAAGCAAAACAAAATAACAAAACATAGAATGCTTCCACTCATATAAAGTGGAAAAGAACTGCCCTATTGTTTATGGATTCATAGATAGGTGGGAAACTTACAAAGCAAATAAAGAAATGATGATTACAAATGCCGGAACAGTCAATATCTCTATACAAAAAGGAAGGAATTATGATCGAAAAGCAAGCAGGTGGGGGATTCTGGGATTTTGGAAAACTTTCTATCTCTTGACCTAGTTGGCAGTTACATGGGTTTTTGATTTATAATGATTCTCTAAATTATGCATCTGTTTATGTATTTATTCATGTATGTTATATCAATAAATAATGGAATACACTAATTTACTTCCACTGAATGATGTAAAATTCTTCTGAAAACATTTTTTAAACTTCTGTAATTCTCATCCCCTCAGGTTTAGCTTTTATTTTTTCCTAGCCTGGCAAGTGTTAGTAGGTTTAATAGGGTATAAATGTTTCATCAATAATGAAATAAATCACTGTTTCTGGTTAACACCACTACATAATGCCTCATTCAGTTTATTTTTAAAGTAAATGATATGTTACATTAAAAAGTGAATCTGTTTATATTTTATACATGGTATCCTTTATTTTTTGGCCCAAGTCTTTGGGGTCATTTTTTGACTGTCAGAATTTTTTTTAGATATTCTTTGGTTATACTTTAAGGTTTTCATTATTTATTATTTATTTATTGACATATAGTTGATATATAACATTATATTAGTTTCAGGTGTACAACATAATGAGTTGATATTTGTATATGTTGTGAAATAATCACCACAGTAAGTCTAGTTAACATATGTCCCCATACATAGCTAAAATTTTTTTCTTCTTGTGATGAGGATTTTTAAGATCTATTCTCTCAGCAACTTTCAAATATGCAATGCAGTATTGTTAACTATAGTCACCATATAGTACAGGACTTATTTATTTTATAACTAGAATTTGTACCTTTTGACCTTCTTCACCCATTTCACCTACCCCACGCCCTACCTTTAGCAACCACCAATCTGTTCTCTGTATCTATGAGCTTGTTTTGTTATTGTTGTGTTTTGTTCGTTTTTTTCCCTGTTTTTTTAGATTCCACATACAAGTAAGATTATACGATATTTGTCTTTCTCTGACTTATTTCACTTAGCATAATGTCCTTAAATTCCATCCATCTTCTCACAAATGGCAAGATTTTAACATCAAGTTTAAAATCATTCAATTTTAAAATCACAATTAAGACTGTATCTGCAAAATAATTCTGAAATTTTAAGCTTAAATTGTTGAGTATTGAAAACCCACTGAGAAGTAGAGAAGAGGAGCAGGTTTGGTGCAGATGATTATTTAGTGCTTGACATGTTTATTTTAGCTTCTTGTAAAACACAAAGATGGAAATGTTCAGTAGACATTTGTGAAGGCTGATCCAAGACTCATGGGGTTAGAGGTAGATCTGCGATGGCTGAGAGGTCATTTGTATTAGTTTGTTAAGGGCTGTTACAGCAGTGTATCAAAGATTGGATGGCTAAACATGAAAGGTCAATTTTCTCACAGTTCTGGAGGCTAGAAATCCAAGATCGAGGTGTCAGCAAGTGGGTGGCTTCCAAGGGCTGTGAAAGAAGAAGCTGTAAGGGCCTCTTTCCTTGGCTTGCAATGGTCATTCATCTTCTCCCCATTATCTTTTGACCATCTTTCCTGTGTATGAGTCTGTGTTCAAATTTCCTCTTCTTATAGGAACACCTGTAGTTAGGGTCCACTTCAATGACACTTTATTTTAATTACCTCTTTAAAGATCCGATTTCCAAATACGGTTACATTTTGAGGTACTGTGGGTTAGGACTTCAACATACGAATTTTTGAGGGGACACAATTGAGCCCATAACACCATCATTTCAAAATGCGGGAGAGTATGAGATGGCAGAGAACATATTGGGGGGAAAAGTCTCCAGAAAACATCCATATTCAGAAGCAATAGAAAGGGAGAGACTGAGATGGAGATAGTTTAAAAAGTTAATCAGTGGAATTGAAAGAGGCAGAATAGTCCATGAGGAGCCATCTGGATTGAATCAAGCAAATAAGTGTGGTGATGAAGCCATTATGTGGTGACTGTTTAGAGAACAGTTTATAGAATGAAACCCTAACTGAAGTGGGTAGAGAACAATACGTAACTAAGAAGACGCAGTGAGAATGAAAATACATCAGAGAATGTTAAAATGTAGAAGAAAGCTTGAAAGAAGGAATTGATAGAACCGTAGCATAACTGTGCAAGACAAATGATAGAGTGATGTTTAAAATATGGCTTTAGATTGAGCACAAGAAGCCATTTCAGTGATAGTAATGCAGAGAGAAGACATAGATAAAACTTCTGTCAGGAATATGGCTTACCACAGACCCTATCAAGAGAAGGCCAGTGTTCAAATTCTTAAAATTTTATTCAGGAAAGTTGACAATATAGCTATAAGTATCAATGCCACTATGATATACTGCTCAGAACTCTGACAAAATTTCTTTATTATAAAATCACTATCTGAAAATCTGTTTTAATATTACCAGTTTCTTCTACCTACAACTACTATGATAAACAATTTTGAGATGTTAAATAGGAGGTGGTAATTTACCATGAAAAAATATTATCTATATCTAATGTTAAGTATTATATATGTTAAATAATTTCATCAAGTTAAATAATTATATCAGGCTAAGTAATATTTATTCAAGAATTTAATTGTATTTTTATTTTTCTTGGTGTGAAACTTCCCATATAATAAAAATCTTCCAATTTCCAGACATTCAACTTTCCAATATAATTTCAGATCTTAATATATATGAAAGTAAGGAACTTCTTGTCCCATAATCCAAATAAATATTATTTAACATTTTCTGTATTTGCTTCTGGTACAAATGTTCTTTAAAAACAATAAACTGTCTTGCCCATACTGATGCTATTGTTCTTTCAACTGTTGACTTTTCCTCTGACAGGGTATCATTGGTGTACAGACACTTAAGCCACATTCTTTTAAATCAAGAAGGAAACATTTGACTATTGTTCTTTTTGATGGATGTGCTTTTACACTTGTTATGTTGTATAGTTGTTATGCAGCCTATGTTTTAATATTATTAGATGGCTTTATCTGATTGATATACTGTTACAAAAGAGTTAAAGTGTTTAATTTCCTTGTAAAAACAAGCTACCTAGTAAAAAATTCCAGAACAAAACTGAGTCTGCCTCCCGGAAAAATTAATTTTTTTTAAGAACCCTCTTTAACATTTGCTAAGTCAGTAGTTGTAATTCTTTTTAAAACTTTTCTCTTATAGTGATATTGATCATGGATACTTTGAAATTTTAAGAAGGTAAAAAAGAATAACATGCAGTGAAATCTTTAAAGGAGTGGCCTGAGAAGTTTAAGGGCACAAGAATCAAGCAAATGTGGTTTGTAGCTTTCATATAATAATCATTGAGTTACCTAGTTCTTCATGAAAATTAAAAAAGAAAAAAACACCTCATGGCAAGGCAACAAACATAAATGCAGTATATTGGCATTTTATTGTCATCTTAACTTTAAGCACCACTGTTGTGGGAGTGCTAACAAAACTGACTCCATCTTTGGCCCTCCATCTTGTTCATGCACACGCAATGACCTCCTTAAAACATGACATGTTTCAGGCCCCTTGGAGGTTAATGTATGCCTTGACCAGAATGTGGAAAGGCTTGTTCTGATCGTCCCTAAAGAGGCACACAGATGGCACCACTTTAGATAACCAGTAGAGATGTCCTGTGCACAGAAGTTCCCATTTTAGATAACTACCCTTTGATCTCACCACAATTCCCCTTGCTCTATGAAAACCATGGATTAAGGTCCAAACTGGGCTGAGGATAGCTGCACAACACTTGGATTGCCTGGTTCCTGTCCCCGGCTACCTTCAGTAAGTTACCCTGACTGACTCTGTCAATGTACTGGAGTTGCTCGCTTTGATTTTGGGTCTTTTTTTTTTTTTTAATGATTTTATTTATTTATTTGAGAGAGAGAGAATGAGAGATAGCACGAGAGGGAAGAGGGTCAGAGGGAGAAGCAGACTCCCCACCAAGCATGGAGCCCGATGCGGGACTCGATCCCGGGACTCCAGGATCATGACCTGAGCCGAAGGCAGTCACTTAACCAACTGAGCCACCCAGGCGCCCCTGATTTTGGGTCTTAAAGTATCTTCTCAGTCTGGAAGATACTTTACTGTCCCTCCTCCACTTTCTAATAACTGTAAAGCCAGTTTCATCTGTAGTTATTAACATTATAGTGAAAAAGATCTAGGACTTTTGACTATTTTTTTTTAAAGATTTATTTATTTATTTGAGAGAGAGAGAATGAGAGCGATAGAGAGCACGAGAGGGAAGAGGGTCAGAGGGAGAGGCAGACTCCCTGCCGAGCAGGGAGCCCGATGTGGGACTCGATCCCGGGACTCCAGGATCATGACCTGAGCCGAAGGCAGTCGCTTAACCAACTGAGCCACCCAGGCACCCTTGACTATTTTTTACTACCAGTCAATTGAGCTGGTGAAATCAAACAGAACCATTAAGCTGGTACAGCATTTTCCCCTTATAATAATCGAGGATGAATCTGGACTAGAAGTTTCAAGTGGTGGGAACTTTTCTTAACCATCAATATTTCCCCAGTTTTACTATAGTGTGTCTAACTCAGTGCATGCTATATTATACTGAATTAAATCTCTTAATATAGCTTTAATACTAAAACTTGTTTATTATTATTATTGCCATTATTATTTAATGTAATCTTTATTTTTGGGCATGGCAAAATTATTCTTTAAATCATTTATTCAATATTTATTGAGCATCTAGCATGTGCCAGACTCCTTTCTAGTCACTGGGACTCAGTAGTGAACAAAACACATAGAGATACCTGCCTTAATTGAATTTAAATTCTAGTACTAAAGACAGACAAAATTAAATGTATTAAACAGATTAAGTAAAAATATACATTAGATGGTGGTAAAAACTATGGAGAAAAATAAAACAGAAAAGAATAGAGGGAAGGAGTGCTGTGAGATGAGGTTTGTAATTTATTCAAGGAAGGTGTCCATGTGAAGGTGGTTTTTGGGCAAAGACCTGAACGAGGTGAGGTATTGATATCTGGAGAAAGAATTAGCAATTGCATAAAAGTATAAATGACTTAGAAAAAATTTAAAAGCCTTCTAATTTATTTTGAAATTAAAATATTTAGTTTAATAGTATAAAATATTGATCGTGCCAAAGAATTATATTATGTAACTATCTTTTTGGACATCTGTTTAAAACACATGCAAACTGTGCATATTTTAAATCCCTTACATATGTATAGGCTCTGACTCACTAAGGCTAAAGTCTAATCACAACCCTGAAAAAGGTCATTTTGGAGGAAAAATAATTATAGCATGTGGAAGTAGATATTAGCTATTTGCAAAATGTCATTAAAATGCAAGTTTTTATGAGGTGAAAGAGCACATTCTGTGGATACCTGAGGAGAGAGTATACCAGGGAGCAGAAGGAGCAAATGCAGAAGCTCTGAGGTAGGATTGTCTGGTGAGGAACAGTGACAGCAGGGAGGCCTCTGAGGCAGGAGCAGAGAGTGAGGGCAAGCAGGAAATAGGTGAAATCAGAGTTGGAGCTGATGGAGGACGGCCTTGTAGACCATATTAAAGACATTGGCTTTTTGTTTTTTTGTTTGCTTGGTTTTGGTTTTTTGATTTTTTAATTTTTTACATTGTATTCTATTATCTTATGTCACCATACATTATATCATTAGTTTTTGATGTAGTGTTCCATGATTCATTGTTTGCGTATAACACCCAGTGCTCCATTCAATATGTCCCCTCCTTAATACCCATCACCAGGCTAACACATCCCCCCAACCTCCTCCCCTCTAAAACTCTGTTTCTCAGAGTCCATAGTCTCTCATGGTTTGTCTCCCTCTCCTATTTCCCCTCCTTCATTTTTCCCTTCCTACTATCTTCTTTTTTTTTTAACATATAATGTATTATTTGTTTCAGAGATACAGGTCTGTGATTCATCAGTTTTACACAATTCACAGTGCTCACATTAGCACATACCTTCCCCAATGTCCATCACCCAGCCACCCCAACCCTCCCACCCCCCACCACTCCAGCAACCCTCAGTTTGTTTCCTGAGATTAAGAATTCCTCATATTAGTGAGATCATATGATACTTGTCTTTCTCTAATTGACTTATTTCACTTAGCATAATACCCTCTAATTCCAACCACATTGTTGCAAATGGTAAGATTTCGTTTTTTTGTTTTTTGTTTTTTTTGATGGCTGCATAATATTCCATTGTATATATATACCACAGCTTCTTTATCCATTTGTCTGTTGATGGACATCTTGGCTCTTTCTGTAGTTTGCCTGTCGTGGACATTGCTGCTATAAATATTGGGGTGCACGTACCCCTTCAAATCACTACATTTGTATCTTTGGGGTAAATACCCAGTAGTGTAATTGCTGGGTCATAGGGTATCTCTATTTTCAACTTTTTGAGGAACCTCCATATTCTTTTCCAGAGTGGCTGCACGAGCTTGTATTCCCACCAACAGTGTAGGAGGGTTCCCCTTTCTCCACATCCTCACCAACATCTGTCGTTTCCTGACTTGTTAATTTTAGCCATTCTGACGGGTGTGAGGTGGTATCTCATTGAGGTTTTGATTTGGATTTCCCTGATGCCAAGTGATGTGGAATACTTTTTCATGTGTCTGTTGGCCATTAGGATGTCTTCTTTGCAGGTCTGTTCATGTCTTCTGTGCATTTCTTGATCGGATCATTTGTTCTTTGGGTGTTGAGTTTGATAAGTTCTTTATAGATTTTGGATACTAGCCCTTTATCTGATATGTCATTTGCAAATATCTTCTCCCATTCTGTCAGTTGTCTTTTGGTTTTGTTGACTGTTTCCTTTGCTGTGCAAAAGCTTTTTATCTTGACAAAGTCCCAATAGTTCATTTTTGCCCTGGCTTCCCTTGCCTTTGGCGATGTTTCTAGGAAGAAGTTGCTGTGGCTGAGGTCGAAGAGGTTGCTGCCTGTGTTCTCAAGGATTTTGATGGATTCCTGTTTCATATTTAGGTCTTTCATCCATTTGGAGTCTATTTTTGTGTGTGCTGTAAGGAAATGGTCCAGTTTAATTCTTCTGCATGTGGCTGTCCAATTTTCCCAACACCATTTTTTGAAGAGAATGTCTTTTTTCCTTTGGACATTTATTCCTGCTTGGTCAAAGATCAGTTAACCATGAGTTGAGGGTCCATTTCTGGGCTCTCTATTCTGTTCCATTGATCTATGTGTCTTTTTTTGTGCCAGGACCATACTGTCTTGATGATTATAGCTTTAAAATAGTGCTTGAAGTCCGGAATTCTGATGCCACCAGCTTTGCTTTTCTTTTTCAACATTCCTTTGGCTATTCGGGGTCTTTTCTGGTTCCATACAAATTTTAGGATTATTTGTTCCATTTCTTTGAAAAAAGTGGATGGTATTTTGATAGGGATTGCATTAAATGTGTAGATTGCTCTAGGTAGCATTGACATCTTCACAATATTTGTTCATCCAGTCCTTGAGCATGGAACGTTTTTCCATTTCTTTGTGTCTTCCTCAATTTCTTTCATGAGTATTCTATAGTTTTCTGAGTACAGATTCTTTGACTCTTTGGTTAGATTTGTTCCTAGGTATCTTATGGTTTTGGGGGCAATTGTAAATGGGATTGACTCCTTTGTTTCTCTCTCTTCTGTCTTATTATTTGTATATAGAAATGCAACTGATTTCTGTGGATTGATTTTATATCCTGCCACTTTACTGAATTCCTGTATGAGTTCTAGCAGTTTTTGGGTGGAGTGTTTTGGGTTTTCCACATAAAGTATCATATCATCTGCAAAGAGTGAGAGTTTGATTTCTTCTTTGCTGATTCAGATGCCTTTAATTTCTTTTTGTTGTCTGATTGTTGAGGCTAGGACTTCTAGTACTATGTTGAATAGCAGTGGTGATAGTGGACATCCCTGCCGCGTTCCTGACCTTAGGGAAAAAGCTCTCAGTTTTTCCCCATTGAGAATGATATTTGCTGTGGGTTTTTCATAGATGGCTTTTATGATATCGAGGTATGTACCCTCTATCCCTACACTCTGAAGGGTTTTAATCAAGAAAGGATGCTGTACTTTGTCAAATGCTTTTTCTGCATCTATTGAGAGGATCATATGGTTCTTGTTTTTTCTTTTATTAATATATTGTATCACATTGATTGATTTGTGGATGTTGAACCAACCTTGTAGCCCAGGGATAAATCCCACTTGGTCGTGGTGAATAATACTTTTAATGTACTGTTGGATCCTATTGGCTAGTAATTTGTTGAGAATTTTTGCATCCATGTTCGTCAGGGATATTGGTCTGTAGTTCTCCTTTTTGATGGGGTCTTTGTCTGGTTTTGGGGTCAAGGTAATGCTGGCCTCATAAAATGAGTTTGGAAGTTTTCCTTCCATTTCTATTTTTTTGGAATAGTTTCAGAAGGATAGGTATTAATTCCTCTTGAAATGTTTGGTAGAATTCCCCTGGGAAGCCATCTGGCCTTGGGCTCTTGTTGTTGGGAGATTTTTGATGACTGCTTCAATCTCCTTAGTGGTGATAGGTCTGTTCAGGTTTTCTATTTCTTCCTGGTTCAGTTTTGGTAGCCGATACATCTCTAGGAATGCATCCATTTCTTCCAGATTATCTAATTTGCTGGCATAGAGTTGCTCATAATATGTTCTTATAATTGTTTGTATTTCTTTGGTGTTGGTTGTGATCTCTCCTCTTCCGTTCATGATTTTATTTATTTGGGTCATTTCTCTTTTCTTTTTGATAAGTCTTTTCAGGAGTTTATCAATCTTGTTAATTCTTTCAAAGAACCAGCTCCTAGTTTTGTTGATCTCTTCTACTGTTCTTTTGGTTTCTATTTCATTGATTTCTGCTCTGATCTTTATTATTTCTCTTCTCCGGCTGGGTTTAGGCTTTCTTTGCTGTTCTTTCTCCAGCTCCTTTAGGTGTAGGGCTAGGTTGTGTATTTGAGATCTTTCTTTTTTCTTGAGAGAGGCTTGTATTGCTATATACTTTCCTCTTAGGACCGCCTTTGCTGCATCCCAAAGATTTCGACAGTTGTGTTTTCATTTTCATTGGTTTCCATGAATTTTTTAAATTCTTCTTTAATTTCCTGGTTGACCCATTCATTCTTTAGTAGGATGCTCTTTAGCCTCCATGTATTTGAGTTCTTTCCAACTTTCCTTTTGTGATTGAGTTCTAGTTTTAAAACATTCCCTGAAAATATGCAGGGAATGATTCCAATCTTTCGCTACCAGTTGAAACCTGATTTGTGACCTAGGATGTGATCTATTCTGGAGAATGTTCCATGGGCACTAGAGAAGAATGTGTATTCTGTTGCTTTGGGATGGAATGTTCTGAATGTCTGTGAAGTCCATTTGGTCCAGTGTGTCATGTAAAGTCTTTATTTTCTTGTTGATCTTTTGTTTAGATGATCTCTCCATTTCAGTGAGGGGGTGTTAAATTCCCCTACTATTATTGTGTTTTTGTCAATGTGTTTCTTTAATTTTGTTATTAATTGGCTGCTCCCATGTTAGGGGCATAGATATTTACAATTATTAGATCTTCTTGTTGGATAGACCTTTTAAGTATGATATAGTGTCCTCCCTCATCTCTTATTATAGTCTTTGGTTTAAAATCTAACTTGTCTGATATAAGGATTGCCACCCAGCTTTCTTTTGATGTCCATTAGCATGGTAAATTGTTTTCCACCCCATCACTTTCAATCTGGAGGTGTCTTTCGAACTAAAATGACTCTCTTGCAGACAGCGTATCGATGGGTCTTGTTTTTTTATCCAATCTGATAGCCTGTGTCTTTTGATTGAGGCATTTAGCCCATTCACATTCAGGGTAACTATTGAAAGATATGAATTTAGTGCCATTGTATTGCCTGTAAGGTGACTGTTACAGTATATTGTCTCTATTCCTTTCTGGTCTATGTTACTTTTAGGCTCTCTCTTTGCTTAGAGGACCCCTTTCAATATTTCTTATAGGGCTGGTTTGGTGTTTGCAAATTCTTTTAGTTTTTGTTTGTCCTGGAAGCTTTTTACCTCTCCTTCTATTTTCAATGACAACCTAGCTGCATATAGTATTCTTGGCGCATATTTTTCTTGCTTAGTGCTCTGAATATATCATGCCAGTCCTTTCTGGCCTGCCAGGTCTCTATGGATAGGTCTGCTGCCAATCTAATGTTTTTACCAGTAGGTTACAGATCTCTTGTCCAGAGCTGCTTTCAGGATTTTCTCTTTGTCTCTGAGACTTGTACGTTTTACTATTAGATTTCAGGGTGTTGACCTGTTTTTATTGATTTTGAGGGGGGTTCTCTGTGCCTCCTGGATTTTATGCCTGTTTCCTTCCCCAAATTAGGGAAGTTGTCTGCTATAATTTGCTCCAATATACCTTCTACCCCCCTCTCTCTCTTCTTCTTCTTCTGGGATCCCAATTATTCTAATGTTGTTTCATCTTATGGTATCACTTATCTCTCAAATTCCACCCTCATGATCCAGTAGCTGTTTGTCTCTCCTTTTCTCAGCTTCTTTACTCTCCATCATTTGGTCTTCTATATCACTAATTCTCTCTTCTACCTCATTTATCCTAGCTGCTAGAGCCTCCATTTTTGATTGCATCTCATTAATAGCCTTTTTGATTTCAACTTGGTTAGATTTTAGTTTTTTTATTTCTCCAGAAAGAGATTCTCTGATAACTTCCATGCTTTTTTCAGGCCTAGCTAGTATCTTTATAATCGTCATTCTGAACTCTAGTTCTGACATCTTACTTATATCCATATACTGATTAGGCCCCTGGCAGTTAGTACTGCCTCTTGTTCTCTTTTTTGAGGTGAGTTTTTCCATCTTGTCATTTTGTCCAGAAAAGAATAGATGAGTGTGAGATCAAAATGCTAACAGGGTAACAATGACCCCAGAAAAATATACACTAAACAAATCAGAAGAGACCTGAAACTAGCGGGAAAAGAAAGGGAAAGAAAGAAAGAAAAAAGAATATGATCAAATATGATCAGAGCCACACACTAGATTTTGGGTGTATTTTGGTTTGTTAGAAGAAACTGCCTCCCAAAATTTTAAAGAAAGAAAAACTTATATATGTACAAAAATAAGGGTAAATATGATGAAGGGATGGAATATGACTGTAAAGATGAAACTTATAAAAGACTTTACAAAAGGAATTGATAAGAAGTTTGTTGAGAAAAGAAAGAAGAGAAAAACAACAACAACAACAACAAAAAGGGAGAGAATGTGATCAGGCAGGTGACTAGAACAAAGCCATACACTAGAGATTTAGGGTATATTTTGGTCTGTTAGAAGAAACTGTATCCCAAAATTTTAAAGAGAAAACCATTTATATATATACAAAAAATAAGGTTAGCTACAATGAAGGGATAGAATATGACTTTAAAAATGAAAAATAAAACAATTTTTAAAAAAGGGATTTATAAGATATGATGTTGGTTGAAAAAGGGAAAAAGAAAAATTCAAAAAAATAGAAAAAGAAAAAAAGAAAATTAAAAAAGTTTACTTTGAAAGACTAAAGAATCATGGGGGGAAAAAAAAGCCATGAATTCTATGTGCAGTATTCCCCTAGCGCTGGAGTTCTGCCATTTTCATTGACCGGTAAACTTGGTCTTGGCTGGCTGTTCTTGCTGATCTTCTGGGGGAGGGACCTGTTGCCGTGGTTCCCAAATGTTTTTGCTGGAGGTGGAATTGCCCCGCCCTTGCCAGGTCCGGGCTAAGTAATCTGCTCAGGTTTGTTCTCGGGAGATTTGTTTCCTGCAAGCTTTCGGTACACCTTTGGATGACAGGGAAAGAAAATGGCAGCCTCCTAATCTCCACGCCGGAGGAGCCGAGAGCTCAGGGCCCCACTCCTCAGTGCACCCCCAGAGAAAACAGTCAATCACTCCCGTCTCCCTGGTCTCCAGCCACACTCCATGCTCACCCAGCCTGTGACCAAGCATTTCTATCTCTGGCTCACGACCCCGTGTCAAGTCTCCAAACCCAGCAGATTCCTGTGGTGTGTTCCTGTGCCGCTCCTGGGGGCAGGGGGAAAGGGGAGTCTCCCCAGATCTGCCGCTTGTTGGGTCCCTGCTGGAGGAGCAGTGGCCCGGCTGTCACCGATCACAGTTTATGGCAACCCTGAGCTGAGAGCCCGTGCCTTGGCTCCGTCTCTGGAGCCGGCTTCCCTGCTCCGATACCTGGGAGCTCTGCCGCACTCAGGCACCCCCGGTCTCTCTGTGACCCTGAGGGTCCTGAGACCACACTGTCCCAGCAAGCGTTCCCACCTCCCACTTAGCCACTGCAGCGACGTCCCTCAGCGGAGCCGACTTCTAAAATTTCCGATTTTGTGCTCCGCGGCTCTATCACTTGCCAGAAGCGGCCGACGGAGGCCCCCTCCCCCGCCGTCTATCCTCCCGAATATCGCCTCGGATTCACTTCTCTGCACATCCTACCTTCCAGAAAGTGGTCACTTTTCTGTTCAGAGAGTTGTTGCTATTCTTTTCTTCAATCTCCTGTTGAGTTTGTAGGTGTTCAGAATGGTTCACTACCTATCTAGCTGAATTCCTGGGACCAGACATAATTTAGGTCTCCTACTCCTCCGCCATCTTGCTCTTCCTCAAAGATATGGTTTTATTTGGTGAAATGAGGGGGTGGGGGTCCTGCAGTGTTTTGAGTAGGAAAATGCATATTAAGTGTCAGTTTGCACAGGACCATTCTGGCTGATGTTCTGAGATTATAAAAAGGGAGACTAGCTAGAAGTCCACTGTGGTAGTCGAGGTCAGAGGTAATTATGTCCTGAATGAGGGGAGCCAGGGTGATGGGAGAGGAGGTGATGAAAAGAGGTTTCACTCTGGATTTATTTTAAAATTGAGAATCAACAGGATCTTCTGATGGAGAATGTGCATGGAAGAGGGATGTTGAAAGAAAGGAAAATTCAAGAATGGCTATAAATTTTGGGGGTGAGGTAACCCGGACAGATTTGCCATTAACTGATACAAAAAGAAAATACTGGGAAGAGCACATTTGTGGAAGGAGTGGGTTTAGAGTTTCATTTTGGGCACATTGAGTTTAGTTGCCTATTAGACATACAGGTGAAGATGTGGAAAATAAGCTTGGAGGCAGGGGAATAGTCCAGGGCTGGATATATAAACCTGGAAGTCATGAGTATCTGAATGGTATGTAAATCCATAGAACTTGGGTACAATCACCAAGGGAGTGAAGTGTCTAGAGAAAAAGAAGAGATCCAAAATTGAGTGTCCAGGCCCTCATGTTAAGAGGTGCTGGAGATTGAGGATTCAGCAGAGGAGAATAAGAGGGAGCAGCACATGAAACAGGAAAAACATGGAAACTGCAGAAGTCAAAGTGTACTAAGAAGGAAGAATTGATCAACGATGTGTCAAATGTTGTTGAGAGGTCAGTAAAATGAGGACTGACAACTGACCATTGGATTCACATAAGATCACCTGTGTTCTTGATTTTGTGTGGTGTTGGGGAGAACTTACTGGGGGTTGAGTAAGTTCATGAGATAATGAGAAGTCAGGACTTGAGTCAGTGAACACAAGGAACTCTTGGGAAGTTTAGCCATTAGGGGAGCAGAGAAATGGGAAGAGAGTAGGAAGGAAGTGAGTTCAACATCTTTTTGTTTTTTTCAAACTGTACACAGTTGTTCCCAACTTCCCATGATTGGAAAAGATTTTCTTTTTTTCTCTTTAAATTTTTTTATTGTTATGTTAATCACCATACATTACATCATTAATTTTTGATGTAGTGTTCCATGATTCATTGTTTGTGCATAACACCCGGTGCTCCACGCAGAACGTGCCCTCTTTAATACCCATCACCTGGCTAACCCATCCCCCCACCCCCCTCCCCTCTAGAGCCCTCAGTTTGTTTTTCAGAGTCCATCATCTCTCATGGTTCGTCTCCCCCTCCAATTTACTCCCCTTCCTTCTTCCCCTCTTTTTTTTTTTAGTAACAGCTTTATTGACATACAATTCAGAATCATAAAGTTACTTTTTTTGTTAACATTTATTTTTCTTAGGAAGAGCAAACAACAGCATGTATTTATACTGTTGGGATTAATCCAAAAGAAGAAAGAAACCTTGGTGATATGGTGATATGGACACAGGTGAACAAATTACTGACATTAATGTTCTTGGACGGAAGCCAGTATACAAATGGAAACATTGACCTTAGATGGTAGCACGGAGAGTTCTTGTGTATTAATAAGAAGGCAGGAAGAGCAAAAGGGTACAGATACCAGTAGATGGATATATTTGTGGATGGGAGCTTATAGAGTTTCTCTTTTGATAGCTTATATTTTCTCAATAAAATTGGAAGTAAGGTCATTGACTGAGAGGGAAGATGGAAAGAAGCATTGGGTATTGGAGAAGAGAAAAGAAAACATGAAGAGTGTGAAAGCAATAGATTAGGAAATATAATTGCCTGTCTTCAGGGCCCAACAGGGGTCATAGATTTAATAGAGAAAAGGAATTAAGGGTTCATGCAAAGGAATAATGATAATAATTAACCATACAATTTAAACCAAGTAAGAGAGTAGCTGAATTGTCGAGGGGAGTGAGGGTGAATGAAATGTAGCAGATCCATGGATTGTAGGTCCCAGTGGATATAGTAGATTCTTGGAATCATACTACTGGAACAAGTGATCTAGAAAGAGAAGTGGGTGGTAAGATATTAGATGCTTGAAATTGCATTTGGCTTTTTCATAATGCATTTTCCATTTGGAATCCTTCCCTGATTCTGCATGCCCAGGTTTTATCAACTTTAACTTTCTTTTCTCAGGTTCAGCCCTTACACTACCCTCTTCATGAAATTTTCCCTGATTCTTACAAGCTAAAAGAGTGCCACCTTCCTTCAAGCTTCCATAGCATTTCACCTGATTCCTACTTATGGAAAATTTCCCATCTTGCATGTATTCTTAGTTCCCCCAAAGCCTCAAGGTAACTGTTTCTTTCTAGTCTACATATCTAGGTCCACTCTTGACACATAGCAGAATAATCATGTCATAATTATAATCTGAAAAATGGGCTCTTCAAGACCAAATCTCGTTCACAATGAAGTCATGCATGATTAAAAAAACAAAAGAACATTGTAAATGGCCATGTTCATATGAGTCATATGTCTCAAAGGGCAATATTCCCCCTTAACTACACTTTTTTTCTGTGTTGGAGAAAAATCCTCAATACACAGTCTTTATTTGCAAAGTACTGAAACAATCAGAGCTGGGTTTTGGAAAAACTACAAAGTTAGTGAAGTCAATCTTACCCCCCTCCAATCTCTTTTACCTCCTTCTCTCTTCTTGGAGTGAGCTCTCTCCCCAGCACTCCTGTATCTATTGTTTGCCCACTCTCCAAATCCCTGCCCCACCAGGAAAAACACTTTCACTGATGTCAGATAAAAAAATGCATGGCCTTCAGTGAATGCATTACCTTAAACAGGAAAAAGCATTTAAAATATTTAAGCCTGATAAATTCTGTCCTCCTTCAAGATGATTTAAGGAATGAACAAAGAGACTAAGGAGGTTTCATGGGGACAGGAAGCTCATGAGTGAAAGCATTCACCATGTATTGGTCAGGCCCTCTGACAAGGCTGGTATCATTTATTTCCTACAGATTAGTTGAGAATGAGTGGATAAAAGGGAAGGAAAGGGATGCTTACCCATAGTTTTCCCTTTTTCATGGGATTTTTCTGCTTTTCTAGAGATAGACTGAGGACTGTTTTCCCTTTGGCTCCTGACACCTTTTCTTCTCTTGTTAGTTTTACTTGAGTATAGTTGGCATGCAATGTTACATTAGTTTCAGGTGTACAACTTAGTGATTTCACAAGTTTATATTTTATGCTTTGTTCACCACAAGTGCACTGAAGCCTTTCCTTGATGGTGATTGGGAGCAGATGAGAAGCAATTGCATCATCAAACTGTGGAGTTGACCCTTCTAGTTTTCAGGTCCCCCTTTCATGGCCAATCATGTCTACCCTGCTCAGCACACACCAGACCTTCTCCTCTTAGACCATGCCTTGAACTTCCTCTCCCTACCCCAGAATGTCTACATGTATAATTCATGGGTGGTATTTTTTTTTAAAGATTTTATTTATTCATTTGACAGAGATAGAGCACAAGCAGGGGGAGTGGCAGGCAGAGGGAGAGGGAGAAGCAGGCTCCCCACAGAGCAGGGGGAGCCCGATGTGGGACTCGATCCCAGGACCCTGGGGTCATGGCCTGAGCCGAAGGCAGTTGCTTAACCAACTGAGCCACCCAGGAGCCCGATGGGTGGTATTTTCTATTTAATTTTATTTTTGTTCTAAAGCATTCCTTTTCTGATGTTCTCATTTTCATGTCTTCTAGTTACATATCTGATTATAAAGTTCATGGTAAGCATGTATATCATTGGAATGTCATGTGTGCTTGTGAGTAACAGAGCTATTACAGTGACCACAGGGCATTGTATGTCCTAGTATATCTACAGCTATACTTATGCCTATGTCTATGTGATAATTATTTGCTTTTGTAAAGAAATACCCATTAATATATTGATAAGTAAAGAGTTCTTTGTTTCAAGGTAGATTAATGTTTAAAGTACATTTTGTTGTTAAGGGCGAGACAATATTACAATATTTAATCACACTGTTTGAGTTTCTTGAGGTATTAAAACCTCTGCAATGATTAATAGGGTACAGACAAATGTATATTATTGGCGTATTTGGTTTTTAATCCTGGGGCTTTTAGTTCCTGCCTTTCCTGTTTGCACAGGGCGGCGAGAGGGTATGGTCTGGGTTTGGTGTGAGCTGGACTTGATCCAAGATAGACGATGGCACAAATAAGACCCTAAACTGACTTGAAGTGGATTTCATCTTTGGCATGCCATGATATTTATCTTTGCTCTATCATTACCACACCTAGACCATGATGAGAAACAGTGGTAAGAGTGGGTATAAAAACTCTTGTGAAAGGGTCCCTCACAGATCTGGTTCTCCAGGATGACTGGTCCCCATTTCTAGGTCCCAAATCACCACCATGAAGCTGATCTTTTTGTATTTGGTTGTGACCCTTTGCACCTTCTGCAAAGGTAAGGTACTAATTTAAAGAATCATTTCAAATTTGATAGACGTGTGTATATGTTTGCTTAAATGTTTAGTGTTCTCTACTTCAAACATTTTCCTCCATCAGAAAACTTTCCTATATCTCAGTAGGCTAATAAGTAAGGATACTAGGATACTAAGAAACCTAGATTTTCATCCTATTCAGCTTTCATAAACCTATCTTTAGGAATTATTAATGAACACGTTACTCAAGATACACATAGTGTTATTTTTGTTGTCTATTTTTATCACAGTTTATCTTCTAATGACTCTATCTTGAACTTAAAACTGCATTTAGACTAAAGACCCACACTGGTAATTGCAATTTTCATAAATCATGAAAGTACCACCAATTAAAAGACTGGTTTGTCACAAAAATTTTTTTTGTAGAGAAAACATTTCTTAAGCTAACAATTTTCCTGGATATTTCATGAAGTCAGTTAGTTAATTTCTAAAATTAATTGAAAGGGAACACATCATTAATTTTGTTAATTAATAAATGAGCAAAATGGGAAAATATCTTAAGAAACAAATGTATTACTTGCTTAGTTCTATTTCTGAAAATGGCAGAAAAACAGTAACGTCTAAACATAAGGGGAAAGGTCAGCAAAAGGGTGGAGATTATTCTATACCTAAATTTAAAATCTATTTTCTAAATTTGAGAGTAGAGTATATTTTACTTTTCTATGAGAAGCCAGAATGTAGAGCACTATGATTATTTGTTGTGATTAAGAGAAAAGATTTCTATCCTTAATCCAACTACCTGAGAAATCATCTGATAGGCCATTAGAAAATGATTACTTCAAGTAATAGTGACTTTCATAATTTTAAATAGTACTTTGTTATATTCTTTGCTTCTACTTTGCATAAATGTGTTTATTTCTTAAATAACAGTACACAAAACACATTATTTTCAAAGTATTTATTAAATGATATCCTATCACAACAAAATGTTTTAGAAGTATTTAGTAAAGTATATTAAGTTCACTAGAGAATTGGAGAGTATTTCTAAAGTAAATTCTTAAATATCCCTGATTGCTCTAGAAATGATTATGAATATTTCAATAGGATTTCCATAGATTGGTGATTTTTTTGACAAAATGCAGGGATTATATGCATTAATAAGGCTATGTTGAGACATAAGAAATCTATCTGGAAAAATGCTCTGCAGAAATTCCAGGTGCCTTAGTTGAAATGAATATTTCTTCCTTAGTCAATGAGCTCTAAGTTCCAAATACAGATTCACTTCATTTTCTGTAGGTTATAGAATGGTAAAGCCTTGGGGACTGGAAGCTGGTGAAAGCAGATATTTAGGAGCCCTTCCTGTAATCAATCAGAAGAAAAAATTTTACTGTTTAAGCAACCATAACTGTACAAAAAAGAAAGAAAAATAAAAAAAACAATACCCTGGCTAATTGGGGAAAAACTTCAGTAATATGAGATATAGATCTGGCATGAAATAGATATGTATAATCAAGTATTATTTTTTCCCCACATTATTCTATCTTCTCAGTGGGGTAACATCTATACAATTGGTTGCCTTTCTTTCTACCTCCTGTCCTTCCTTCCTCCCGCCAGCTTGTTTGCTTTCTTCCTTCCCTCCCTCCCTCCCTCCCTCCCTCCCTCCCTCCCTCCCTCCCTTCTTTCTTTCTTTCTTTCTTTCTTTCTTTCTTTCTTTCTTTCTTTCTTTCTTTCTTTCTTTCTTTCTTTCTTTCTTTCTTTTCTTTCTTTCTTTCTTTCTTTCTTTCTTTCTTTCTTTCTTTCTTCGTTTTTGTCTTTTGTTTAATTCACTGCTTATGAATACACTAACCAGAAATGTTTAGGGGAAAATAAAACCAGGTGAAATTTCAATCAGAAAATATACTTCAGATTGACAGCTGTAAAAGGTTTTGATAGTATGAAAAAGATATAAAGTACTGGCTAATATAAATTTGTGGATTTAATTTATTTGGCCATATATTTTTTCAATAATGAGTTGACATTGAAAACTTTGATTTTGAGTTTGTTGATAGGTAAATGCATTACCTAGACCTATATAAGAAAGCTCTCAAATTAGTAAATTAATATTGAAAATCATACTTTTTAGATATAAAAATTAGATTCCTTGGATTTAATTTAAAAGAATGGAAACAAGCAGAATGTTATTTTCATTGTTTTAAAAAACATACTATAGAGAAATATAAAATGACTTAATTGTTCTTATTTTTTCCTTTTTTTATACATGGGGAAGCCTTATTATACAAAAAAATATCAGGTCTGTATCTTCCAGAAATTAATCTTTACTTTGGGATATCAAGATGTATTCTGAGCCTGCTTCTTTTGGAACACAGGAATTTTTTTCCAGGTTTATTGAGATATAATTGACATATAACATTGTGTAAGTTTAAGAGATACGACATGATTTGATACATGTTTATGTTGTAAAATGATTACCACAATATAGTTATTCAACACCTCTATCATTGCACATATTCAACTTTGTGTGTGTGTGTGTGTGTGTGTGTGTGTGTGTGTGTGTGTGTGTGTGTGTGGTGAGAATTTTTAAGACATATTCTCTTAGCATCTGTCAAATATATAATACAATATTATTAACTATAGTCACAGTGCTATACATTAGATCCCCAGAACTTATTCATCTTAGAACTAGAAGTTTGTGTCCTTTGGTCAACATCTCCCCATTTACCCCAACCTCCAACCCCTGGCAAACACCATTTTACTTTGTTTCTATGAGTTTGATGTTTTTAGATTCCACATACAAATTAGATTATATGAAATCTGTCTTTCTCTGTCTGACTTATTTCTCTTAGCATAATGCCTTCAAGGTCCATCCATATTGTCCCAAATGGCAGAATTTTCTTTTATTATGGTTGGATAGTATCCCATGTGTATATGTGCCACACTTTCTTTAGTCATTCATCTGTTGATGGACATTTAGGTTGTTTCCATGTCTTGGCTATTGTGAATAATGCTGGAATGAACATGAAAGTGGAAATACTCTTTGAGATAGTGATTTCATATCCTTTTGGATATACACCCAGAAGTGGAATTTGTGGGTCATGCTAATTCTATTTTTATTTTTTGAAAAACCTCCATACAATTTGCTATGATAGCTGAACCAATTTACATTCTTGCCAACATGGAATACAGAAAATTGATGTGTTTTATACATACTTGATTTGGGAATAAACTACTATGTCTCCTTACTCATTTATCCCACATGATTGTAAACACCTCAAGGATAGGATTTTGATCTATACTGTTTGTTCTATATTCACAATGATGAGAACAGTGGCTGCAATGGAACAGACACTCAAGTCATACTTGTTTTGAATTAATGATATAATTTGGGGTTATAGATATGATTTTTTCTGCATACAAGAATTTTCTATATGAAAATAACCAAATCCTTTCCAAAGTAAAACTCCTGAAATGAACCACAGATACTCTTATATTTTTACCCGAGAAGACAAGGGACTTGTGAACATAGTCTAATCTTTTTCGGGGACACAAAAATGAATGCCAATTATCATATATCAGGCAATGGTGCTCTTGGGATGTGTGTAATGCTGTGTGTAAGATAGCTGAGCCTTACTCTAAAGATGGTTTCTATGTTTCTGCTTTTGATTTTCCTTTCTGTCTTTTCATTTCTATTAAACATTTAACTCTATATCCTGATAGGATTATTATATCTGTATTTTTGCACCCAGTTACCACTTTTTATTTATTGCTGTCAGTCTAGTATTTGTTGTAAGACTGTGCGCCCAAAGTGGGGCCCTGAGGGATTTTTTCCCCTATTTGTTGTAAGAGGATTTGGGAATAACTTTGACTGCAAACTACATTTTAAATAATTAGAATTTTCCAGGTTTTTAACCTATACACAGAAATGTTACTGTATAGTTTTCTTTAGAAGCATTTATATAAAGTGTCTCCAAACCATTTCTTCTTAGCCTTTGGCTAAATATGTGTATATGTATTTGTATGTGTAATTATGTACAACTTGGTTTTGGTAACAGTTTGTCAGAACACATGGAAAATCTTTTAACTGGCTCTGTTTCCTGTTTTACTTAATTTATGTCTATGTTTCTGGAATAGATTTGGCAACCATAAGTCCTAGATTTTTCAGGACAGTCCAATTTCTGAAAGTTTATCTTAGTATCAGACCATATGCTTTGAATTTTTGTTTGATTGATGTAGTCAGTTTGGGTTTAGGAAATTTGTGAAGATTATAGAGCATGGAGAAGCATTAAAAAAAAAATCTACAGTCCATTAAGTACCAAACTAAAAATGTTACCCAAAATGTTTTTTTTTTTGAGGGTTCTTGAATATGTAATCAACATGTAATTTTATGCAAAATTCTATTGCTATTGTTAAATGTTTCATTTCACAAAATTCTCAAGAAAATTTTCTGGGAAACCAATGCTTTTATATATTTGATAAAATATGTTTATATCTTTAAATATAACTTAATACATGTGCTTATATATAAATTGTCATTTGTTATAAATTAGTCATTCTTAGTGTGTTTTTGACTCAGCCATACTTACTATAATTTGATATCTTGCAGATATACATGCTATTCACTTAAATATGAAGAAAATTCACCTTGTTAAACAATAATAACACTTAAATCATTTGTATGTAGCATGTACATGAATTTTGTATCTAGTGGTACAATAGAAATTTTAGCCATTTCATTCAAATTAAGTAGTTAGTTTCATCCAGTATTTTGAAAAAAGATCTTTTAATGAAAACTTCTGCATTTTACCAACAGAATAGGAATCAATGCTTTGCACATTTTCAGTCATCTAAGAATTACTGTTTTTTTGCTGTGTTCTAATTCCTGCACCTAGGCTGTACTTTAAACTGGTTGGAGGACGAATGGAGCCTTTCTCTTTTATGGGGGTGTTCTGAAGAGGTATAAATATACCACGGTCAATGGATAATTAACCATATTCATGCCTGAGTATTAAATTCAATGAGCATAGCTCTGTGGAAACACCTCCCAAGGACAAGAAATGGCTGTAATCAAAATTCACTTTCTGTTGGCAAATCTGTCAGATAAGCTACTAATGACAGCAATTCTCCCTTTTTTTCTTCAGATGGAAAAATAGCTGGAAGCACATCAGGCAAATTACTTTTATACTAAACAACAATAAAGTGACAGTGCTTTTATTTGGAGAGAAGGCATATCTCTCCTGGAAATAACATTACAACATTTAAAATGAAATATTCCTTATTATAAGCAAACATATTATAGTGTGTTTTTGAATATTCTGGGCCAGATATTTACAAATTTAATCAGCATTTATAAAGGTGATAACATTTGAAATAAAAAATTGCTGTTGTTACTTGCCTTTTTAAAATTTTTAAACCTGTAAGAGAAGTGTAGATACAGATTTAAGGATTTACTTTCCTTAAATAAGTATTTTTTATTATAGGATTAATTTCTTAGAGATCTGTTTTAATTAAAATTGATCCTGGTCCTATTAGTTTTATTACAGATTCCCTTAGAAAATTGAATAACACTGAATATTATCGATTATTTTGTTTCTCTATCCACCAAAATGAAAAATAAGCCACAGCAAATCAAGACTGCTTTTATGGAATTTTTCTTATCTAAGAAAAGGATTTTTGCTAATATCAACATAGATTCATTTTGATTTGGTCTAATGCATACAACAATCAAAATAGCCCAAGATTTTATATGTTTTTCTTATGTGATATTTTAGATCTCTGTGTCTTTCTACAAACAAAATACAATAAAATATAATTGGAAGATGTTTTCTTTGAGGTAAACACAAACTGAGAATAAGCAGCAGGTTAGTTGTCTCATGAAGACAGCAAAATTTTCACTTCCTCATAACTATGGATGGGACTCATTAGGTTTTACTATAATGAGAGCAAGAGCTTCTTTCCTTCCAAGAGTACAAAATCTGATTGTTAATTAGAATAAATTGAGTCATATGAGTCTTGAGCATTCTCCTAAGAGTCCTCATTTGAGAAATGTGAGTGAGGTGAGGAAACGCTTAGAATTCTATAGTTCTCTGAAAATCTTCTGAAATTATGAGCAATTGAGTTTTTTCCTGTGTCTCTCAGGGAACATCCCAGGTCTGGGTATTACTTAGGAAAGACTTGAGGATTTCTAAGGCTAGGGTTGCACTGGATGAATAAAAATGCCAAGCAAGGAAGCCTCAACCAACCACTCAACCAGCCAACATAAAACTGGTCAAATCCAGAACAGTGGTATCCCCCACAATCTTTATTCTTTAATGAGACAAGATTTACATATTTGAGAAAAGGAAGGACTTTATGTTTTCTGATATTTTTCCATTTTACTGATTTCAGACAATGTAACTTGTTTGTTGCCATTACCTTTAAAATCTCCCCTTCCAGGAAGCTCATCTATATTCATCTCTCTCATCCAGCAGTTTTTCTCTATAGACTGAAGGTGGAGGAGCCGAATTATGTCTATTTCTCTTTTCTGATTCATCCTGTTGTCTGAAGTCTGTGATCTGAAGTAAACATTTTATTTATCTTTAAGCATTTTATAAGCAATCTATCTTTAAATGAGATACACATTTTGCATAAGAAAAAAATGATTTCCTGGCATATTTTACCATGTAATCTTAGGCAAGTGATTCAGTCTCTTTTAAATATCCATTTCCTCCTCTACAAGTGAGGAATAATAATAGTACCAACCTTTTGGGGGCTTGTGAGGATTGAAGAGATAAGGCATGTAAGGTATTGTTACACGTCTAAGATATGGTACCTACAAAACACATCTGACCATTACTGCTAGTGACCCTAATGGCAATGTATTTCTGAGTAAGTTTTATATATTAAAAAAGGGATAATTTAATTAGTAGAAACAAACATGGCACACTGACCAAAATACCAGACTATTCATTTCCACAACAGAATGAATAAATTTAGAGGAGACATTGGTCCAACAAAATGAAAGATCTGATAATATATCTATGGGGTTGAACTCAGGAGAGGTATAAGTATAGTGAATACTTATGAAGTAAATAGATGAAATAAAAAGATTCTGCATAAGTTTCATGTGACAAGTTGGGTGAGGAAAATAAAATATATTGAAAGATACTGTCCTTCCTTACTGAATACTTAGTATGTGCCAGACACTGCTAGGTCCTTTTATCTTATTTGATTCTTTCATTTAATTAATAACCACATTATAAAGTGGGTAATGTTTCATTATCATTTGTTATGTAGTCTCCAGTTAATAGATAAAGAAACTTTTATTTCAGAAGTATTAAATATACCCAGGGGCATAAACCAGGAGCAAGAATAGCACATCTATAAATAAAGGAATAAAATTTAAAATAATTTTTCTTCCAACTTGACAAAATCATATTTGTGACCACCTAGAAGGCCTTATTCTAATGCAAATTTTCAAGTCACTGGAATTCAATGTGAGAACAGGGTGTGCAGTGCCCTTGCCAATGTCTCTGTCCCCACCACCCCCTGCTCTTTCCATCCCTGGCTTTGTTCCACACATACAGAAATACACTTGCCTGCATGTCTCAGCATCATCTACTACTCCTGCAAAGAAGCACCCCTTGATTATCCCCCCAGCCTAGGGCTTCTCATTGCTTCAATGTGGTCTAACCTTGGGAAAATGGTCTTGAGAGCAGACATGGGACCATGGGACTTTGAGGACTCAGTATGGTCTACAGTGGGGGGAGGGAGGATGGCACATTGCTCTGCCTTTATTCTTTGCCCTCGGAGGAGAGTCATGGCATGAGGAAGGCCAGAGTGAGACTTGAGTGGTTCTGAGTGGGAATCCCTCTTGCCTGAGTCTAAGAGAGGCATTGTCAAACGCCATTCTGACGGTAGGGCTGGGAGTCCAGATGGGTTTGACTCAAAAGCCTGTAGATTTCCCACTACTGAATATGACCTCATTTTTCTCTGCTTTGGCATCAAACTAAGATAGTTAGTTATTCAAATCTAATATCTAGACACCTGGGATACCTCAGTGAATAAAACAGGCAAATAAACCCTTGAGTTTATGGAGCTTAAAATCTAGAAGAAGCGGACAGTCCGTAAGTAATAAACGTAAGTAGTAAACATGGTATATTACAAGGTGATAAAATCTCTGGAATAAATTAGGGTAATATAATGATTTTTGGGAGTGTTAGAATGGGGATAGCAGTTTTAAATGGTCAGAGTATGCCTCATTGAGATGACATTTAAGCTGAGACTTGAAAGAAGTAACTGCTACAACTTATGAATAAATGTTCTCATTGTTTTTTTCTTTGCAGGAAAACAGAAAAGACAAGCAGGTATGTTATCTTAATTTTATCAGCTATTACTAAGCCAAGGACAGTGTGGATTCAACACAGCAGAATATTTTGATGGGGGGAGGTTGGACACTGGAACTCAGGGCTTAGCAATGGAGAGGAAGCAGCTGGGGAGGTTTCTGCCCTGACTATAAGTAGCATTTCTAGTACATGGCAGTGAAATCTTCATAGCTTTATTCATCTCTCTTTTTTGAAGTCTTAGGATTATGACAAAAAGTTACGGATATGGCAATGAAGGCAATAAGCAGTGTATGATGTTCCAAGGGCTGCCAGAATAACAGGGAATAACATGGCTTTCTAAGTGTCACAATTGAATCACCTTTTTGTGCTAGCAATACTGTTTTCAAATATGATCTTCTGTTATTCACATTAGGTGGCTTTTTGTTCAGTAGTCTGAACTTTGGTGATCCAAACAGAAGAAAGAAATCTCTTGTTGGCTCACTCCTTAACACTGGATTTAATGCTCCAGGAGGGGCTGAAGATGGGTCGAGGAAACATCGAGATACTGATAGTTTAGTGTTAAAAGACACTCCAGCAGGTACTGTTAGAGAGCTTATCTAGGAAACAAGTGCTTTATTTCATTTGGGATAAGCTGGTAATCTTTGCATCATTTGTAGCACATGACCTTAACAGTAATAGTTGGGAATAGAAAGGCACTAATTCCGGGGCCAATGAGACTGACTTTAGAGAATTCTGTCTTTAGAGAATTTTGGTAAAGATGTTTACATTAAGTTACATTTTTTTCTCCTGATCATTTTAGTTTTTGTATGCTAACTTTCTTCTTGGGGCTAATATTATAATGATCAATCATTTTTATGATATTTAATTAAAATACTTCTTGGCCCCAAATTTGGTGCAAGGTTTCTCTAGTCACGTTTTTATCTCCAATCACAATTTATTTTCTATACTGGGATTCTGTCTTTAAATTGCATGCTCAGTTTTATGAGTAATATTATAAAACAGGGTTTCTAGACAGTTTGTGGTCTGCTATTTGGTTTTGTTTGAAAAAAAAAATCAACTTTCTTTAGATGAGGCATGTTCTGTCTGGTTCTACATACTTCTCCCAATTGGCCAAGTTTTACTTTACTTGCCTGGTCCCCCAAATCTCTATAGTTCATACCTGTACAAAAATAGAAAAGAAGGAGATCCAATGAGGAAAATAACTTCAATATTTTATATTGAAATTTAATATTTGAATCCAAGTGATGATAACTGAAAAGGGAGAAACAGTTTGGGGTATAGGGGTGCAGTTGAAATTATCGTCAGGAAGGACACAAGTTTCTTGTTTATCCAGTCATCTATTTGGGGGCTGACAAACACAGTATGACTAATAAGTTAATGCAGATACACTTGCATTTGTTTACAATACTGAGTTGTTCATTGTTAGCTCATGTTCTAAAGAACACAGTGAAATTTATCTTAAATGGCCCCAATGCTTTAGTTTTCTAAAGGAATTCTCTAACTTCATGGTAAATTGGTTACCAGGCACAACCCTGGTTACACTGTATGGAATTATATATGGAGTGGAGGGGAGGGGGGATATTTTTGAAATGATAATGTAGGCCTAGTTCAAGCAATGTGTATAGATTAATTTCTTATACATTATGAATGAATGCAACTTTTTTTTTCTGTTAGTGATTGTGTTTTTGTATGGCAGAGAAAACCAAGTTAGCAAGTGGTTTTGCCAACAGTATATGTGGTGGTATTAAATTTGGTGGCACTGCTTTAGATCAAAATGAAGTTGGTAGGGGTCCATCTGGCCAAAGTGGATTTGATGTGAATGTGGTAAATGGATTGGCTGGCTCTAATTCTGCTGCCAGTGAAACAGGTATTCTAAGTTGTTTCTTAGTTTCTGCTTTTGACAGGAAAAAAAAAATCAATCAATTAGCAAAGCAGGGAAGGTGGTGTTTTGACCTGATTTAGTGTTAGAGAAACTTGTGGAAATGATTTTTAAACTATGTTTGATTCTTAAAGGATCTGTGTTGTCTTCAACAGAAATCATCAATTTAAACATTTTAGTGAAGAGGCAATTAGATTTAATTGTGTAGGAGTTTGGACCTGTAAGGAAGAGACCCAGTTTCTATCCCCTTCCCTGATAACCTTCTGTGGACTTTGGGAAAGCCACTTAAACTCTCTTGTTCCCAAGTTTTGTCTTAAGGAACAGGATAATTTGGGTCTCATGTTTCCGTACTTTTGCGGTGTTAATTTTTTAAGTTTCATTACTCATATTTCAACTAGTTTTCTTGAAGAAGAATGCCAGAAAAAAACAAATTTATAAAAGTGTGGTAAATAGCATTTTATATTTGGAAATTAAAGTCAGTGAAAGAAGTTAGGGTCAGTAAAGTATGTAAATCTTGCTATTTTTGTGTCAGAGCAATTTATCTTAAAAGATGTGGATGTTGGTGGAAAGAGGAAGAACAGAAAGGAGTTTGTCAGTAAATCCATGGGCTTTGGCTTTCATATCAGTGGCTCAGGAATTCTAATCCAGACTCTGCAAAGAAAAAATACAAATAATTAATCATTTCCATCCTTTGTTTTTTTGCTCTTGATAACAGTTGAATCTTACATTTGCCTTTTGATTTTGGATTTGGTGGTAGAAAGAAGGGTGAATTTGAATTTGGTCTTGGTAATTCTGGCTCATGTGGAATGGGTATCAGTGGTTTTGAACAAAAAGACTTTGGTGAAAATGAAATAGGAAACATTGGAAAATCAAGTTCCAGTGATCTAGTTATTACTCTTTAGGTTTTGTGCGTAGAAAGTAGAGTTGTAAGTTGTATTTAATTATTACCTGGTAACAATCTTTTTTTTTTTTAAATTTTAGCAGATAATACCAACCCAAGAAATAGGGCTGGATTTAGTAGCAGTGTCTCTGGAAATTTGGGATTTGGTTTGGGGGCATCTGATCAAAAGGGATTGGGCATTGGTAGAGCTGACCAGAGTGAAATGAGCAGCAGAGGATCTGCCAGGGGTGAATCAATGGGTTTCAGTTTTGATGCCCATAGCTCAGGTATTCCAACTAAGACTCATTACAGAAAATTTAAAATTAATTAAATTAACTAATTGGTTAAAATATATTTCTTTAATATTTAACAATGAACTTATTAATTAACATTAATTTTTAATTACATTTTAATTTTTCTGTCAGTTGGAACTGGGTCTTTTGGTTGGGAACTTGGAAAACAGAAGGGCAATGCTGCATTTGGTTTTGGAGCTTCTGGTTCGAGTTCATTTGGTGGCAGTGGCATTAATGGCAAAATAAAAATTGAAGGAAATCAAATGGGTAGTTCTGAAGGACCCATTCCCAATGATCTAGGTATTGATATCTCATTCTTCTGCATAAAAATTTCTGAATCATGAAATGTTTTCAATACACTCTGTGACATCATTTTATATTCTGCAGATGATACTGGTTTGAGAAATCGGAATACATTTGTTGGTGACAGCCCTGGAAAATCAGAAACCAATGTAGGGGTTTCTGGTCAACAGGGATTTAGAATCAATGAAATTGTAGGGACTAAAATGAGTGGCAGTGGATCTGCCCGGGCTAGATTCAAAGGCCTTGGATCTGATGCCGGTAGCTCAGGGATTCCACTTGGGCTCTTTTCCTGAGAAATCCAATTGGATTTTAAATATTCATTATTTTATTTGATAATATTTTGACTTTTCTGTTAGTGGGAAGGCCTGGGTCTTTTGATTTTGGACTTGAAGGAAGGATGTTTGGAACTAATTTTGATTTTGGAGATTCTGGTTCAAATCACTGTGGTGACAATGGTGATAACAGAATAAAATGTACTAGTGAATTTAGTTCCAGTGGTTTAGGTGTTGATGTTTAATTTCTGTGCATAAAACATATTTGATTCATAAAATTTATTGAAATATGTTCTGATGACAATCATTTTACATTCTGCAGGCACCACCAGTGCAAGAATTGGGAATAATTTTGTTGATGGCATATCAGAAAATTTGAGATATGGTTTTGAGAAATTTGGTCAAAAGGGATTTGAAAGCAGTGGATCTGATTGGAGTGATAAGAGCAGCAGGGAATCTGATGCCAGTGGCTCAGGTAGTCTAATTTTGGACCCTGCTCAGGTGAAATCTAAATTGATTTCAGCCTTTCATCTGTTATTGTGTTAACATTTTTATTTCTCTGTTAGTGGGTAAGTCCTCATCACTTGATTTGAGATATGGAGAAAGGAAACGTGAAGCTAAATTTGATTTTGGAGATTCTGGTTCAAATCGATTTGATGACATTGGCCTTAGTGAAAATGTAATAAAAGGTACTAGAGAATCTAATTTTAGTGGTATGGATGTTGCTAGTTAATTTTTTGCTTAAAAAATTTCTCAGTTATAAAATTTATTGAATATGTCCTATTGACAAACTTTTAATATTCTGGTAGAAGTACCAGTGCAAGAAGTGGTGGTGAGCATGCTAGGGGTTATTTTGAAAATTCAGAGGTGCCTGGGTGGCTCAGTCAGTTAAGTGTGTGCCTTTGGCTCAGGTCATGATCTCAGGGTCCTGGGATTGAGTCCCACATCAGGCTCTCTGCTCAGCTGAAAGTCTGCTTCTCCCTCTTCTCTCTCTCTGTCTCTCCCTCTCAAACAAATAAATAAAATCTTTAAAAATTTTTTGAAAATTCAGGATTTGGTGCTGGGGCATTTGATAAAAAGGAATTTGGAGGCAGGGGATTGATGGAATGAGCAGCAGCATTTATGTTGTCCCTGGATTCATGAATCTCAGGTCCAATGCCCATAACTCAGGCATTCTACTAACCTGGACTCTTGGTGAAATTGAAATGGATTTAAGTTTTTTTAATAATTTTTAAAAATAACATTTAAATTTTCCCTTAGAGGGAAGGACTTGGTTTTCTAATTTTGAAAATGGAGAAGAAGGGTGAAACTCAAATCGGTTTTGGAGATTCTGGTTCAAATCCAATGGCCATAGTGGTAAAGCCTTTGATGGAAATGGAGTAGGTGGTCACGGAGGCTCTAGCTCCAGTGCTTTAGGTATTGATGATTAATGTCTGTGCCTAGAAAAATTCTGAATCATGCTATGCCTTAAAAATAATTCCCTGACCATCATTTTGTATTCAGCAGGTGACCCAAGTGCAAGAAATGGGGATGGATGTTCTGGTTGGTACCTCTGAAGATTCAGGATTAAATTTGGGGTCATCTGATCAGCAGGGATTTGGAATCAGTGGAATTGGTGGGAATGGGGAGAGAGACAGTGGATTCTTGGGGTCTGGATACTTGAGTCCTGGATCTGATGTTAGTGGCTCAGGCGTCTTAACCTGGACTCTATTCCCAAGAAATCCAAATTAATTTCTTCCTCCTTTATTTCTCTTAATCACATTTTGATTTTCCATTAGGAGAAAACACTTGGTCTTCCAGTTCTGGAAGTGGTAGAGGAAGGAAGGGTGCAGCTGGACTTACTTGGTGGTGGTGCTTCTGGACCAAACGAATTTGGTGAAACTGGCCTTAGTGGTACAGGTACCTGTGATACTGGAAAGGATGTTACTGGATCTGGTTCTCATGGCTTGAGAATTGAGATTTATGTCTGATGATTAGAAAGTCAGGATTCTAAAATGCATTATAAAAGAACAATGAAAATCACAAACATTAATAATGATACAAAAAGCAAACCAAAATTCTGAAATGATAAACTGTATGTAGATGTGATCAAGGAAAAGTCATTTAATATTTTTTGGCATAGAATGTGGAACGAGTTTTGTGGCTGTGATTATATTGATGTGGAATTATTTTTGTTGCCTTTATGCGAAACTGATTTGGAGTTGCAGAAGTTGAAGAGGTGGTTAGAGTAGCAGATAATTTGTTGGGTTTGAGCTTTGTATTCTGGATCTGGTCTTGGTAGTTTAAATTTTTTTGCAGATTTATTTCTGATAAGAGCAAACAAGTTCTCTCCCTTTTGAAAATCTCATAAGATTTAATATTTCTCCTTAATGGAAACATTAGATTGAATAGTTTAGGAATTTGTGGTACACATTGTTAAAATAATACTTATGGGAACTATATTGATGCTGTTAGCCATATTGGAAAGTCTTAGGAGCACTGGACTAGATGACCATAGAACTGTGGGTAGCAGATTCACTTCTAATGATACAGGTGATCTGAAAAATATTCAGGATTCACCTGTAGAACTTAACTTTAAGATTGATACATTTTTAAAAGGTAAAGTCTAATTAGCAATAGAGATAGTGTAGTAATGGTTGACCTCAGTCAGGATTGACTATCAGTGAGTATGTTCAAAAAAGGCTTGGTCATACAGAAATAATTCTATTTTGGGTTGTTCTTAATCTTTGGACATCAATTTTGAGGTCAACACTGCAAAGGAACTGATAAATTTGAAATCATTCATTATTTATGCCACCGATTTTGTTTAAACATAGTTGGTACAAATGGTTTAAGAGACCCTGAATATCTAAACTCCAGATCTGCTGCCATTAGCTCAGGTATTCAAATTTAGGATGTGTTCCTGAGAATGTATTGAAAAGTAGTTGCCTCTCATCTTTCTGTTGTGGAGTGGTTACCAGTTTGAGATTTTTCTATTTGAATGCCAGCTTTTGTCTGCTTTAATTTTTTAAATAAGGCAGACTTTTATTAATTAGTGTTCTTTCTGGTAGTGTATCTAATAGCAGTGAATCTAGTGGATTTGAAATGGCAAGTTTTGGATCTGTTGACATTATTATCTCTTGACATTAGACATATTCAGATGAAAGCTCAACTAGGTTTTCATACTTCCAGTGTTTGTGAGTGCAGACTCCTTTGCTCGATTGACATCTTGAAATGGTACCCAGATTTCCCAAATGTAAAGCAATTCAAAGTGGGAGTAAGTGTGGTTGAAACTGAGATAGGAGGCCCTGAACTCTGTTTATGCAAACTTTCTCTTTTCCTGAATACATTTTAAGGCAATTGATCTAGAATGAATTAATTTGATGTTAGTTCATTTGGTGGTGAGGCATTTAATTTCGTTTCTCCCACAGGTTGTTGAGTTGATAATATATTTTTTTTCTTATACAGCTTTACGTTATTCTAAGTCTGCTAGCATTAGCAATGCTGAACTTGGATCCATGGTTTATCCGTCAGATTTTCAAAACTTTTTTTCATATTTTACCAAGTAAAATGTACGCATTTAAGAAATAAATAAATAGCTTAACTATTTTGTATTAAAATAGGTGTCACAAGCTCCTCTAACAACAGTGCCTCTGGACCATTCAGTACTCCAGGTAGTTGGATTTATGACTTTCAGTGTTTAAAATCTATATATATGATGCATATGTGTGTATCTGTGTGTGTGTGTGTGCATGTATACATAATTTTGAAATTTAAATGTTCTGTGGATTATTGATTTACTAGCACATGATATTGTTATGTCTTTTCCATGTTGAATTGAGCTTCTAAATGCTTCTTTTTGAGTAATAAGATTTAGATAACCAACTGTATATTTTAAACAACTCCATTAATAAGATAGATTAAATTATACTTTAAGGGAACCTAAATAAAACATAATGCAACTTCTCCTCTATCATTTTAGATATAATATTTTTTAAAATGACTTTATAAATAAATTAAGAGTTCAATCTACTTCCACTTGACCTGAGAAAAGACAACCTGCAGTAAAGACAAGTGGTCCCAAGATACACAATAAGTGGTGTTATAAAAAATATTTGAAGATTCCATAAAAATATTAATTTTTGTTATTGTTGTTGCTCTTCTATTCTGCTTGATTTTAGACCTTGCTCTAAGATTTCATATAAATTTACTTGGTCACATAAAAGGGTCAATGCATTAGAAATAAAAAATCACGGAAAAGTATCAGGGGATATGAATTTTCCTCTCTGATCAGGAGAATTGAGTTCTCTTCATATGTAGATAATTGAATTATTAGTATTATATAGTAGACTGATGTAATAAAATCTACCTTGGACCTGTTTAGCTAATAGCTTCCAATAAAAGTATGCTAGCAAGGTTCTATTTTTGAAGTTCAAAATATAGTTCTGTAGGGGATGCAGCATATGTTAGTAATTGCACATGACCCAAAATGAATAAGCTCATAATGATTTCTGAAAATCCTATGGCTAATTGTTCAAGAAAAAATATGGATTTAAGAGATAATCGTGTATATGAACTTGGTAAATCACAGTTCTCACAAAATCAAATTATATATTCAGGATAAAGAAACTTATTGATGGCCTTCAGAATCAGCTTCTAAGTTCCCATGTAGAAGTTCAAATCCTGTACATTTAAAATCAATGTATGTCTTGAAATTTAAGTAATCTATGCATTGTGTTAAATAGCAAAAGGATCCAATATTCCAGAAGCAATTCCGAAATACTCAGAAGTAAGCCCAATTATTGGTAAGTAAAAATGACTCTGATTTCTATCTATATATTTTTATGTCCAAGCCAGCCAGTACCTAATAGGGTTATAAAGTAACCAAAATTTGGAACTAGTTTTAAACATTTACCCATCATCTATCTGTTTGATCATTGCATTTTTGAATGACATCACATTTGTAATATTTTTTTTCAAAGGTACACATACGCACACGCACATGCACACATATATACACACGACACATAGACACAAGTATACACATACATGCATATGAACAGATGATATACACATACATGCACACGAACAGATATACACATACATGCACACGAACAGATATACACATACATGCACATGAATGTACATGCATGTACATAAAGAAATAATATTCTTTAAACTTATTTGATATAAATGGTAATACCCTTGTGCAACATTAGAAAGATTATCTCTACAAAAAGCAAAACAAGTAGGCAAACAGATCACAACTCCCTCCGTATCTACCTTCCCATAGTAGAGACAATTTCCCTTTTCCATAGGAAAAAAGATGTTTTTATTCATGTTTTATTTGAGCCAGAATAGACACCTTGTGTATTCCCAAGGATTCAGGTACTACTTTTAGTGTGCTTTTGCTGTATGTATGTGAGAAAGAAAAACACTGATTTAAGGTGGTGGCTGTGAGAACAGAACCTTTCAGTGATGTTTTCTCTTGGTACATAAACACTTAAAAAAAGCAGAACTAGATGCTACATTAATAGTTCTAAATAATTATGAATATTCTACTCTAAATATTTTGTAGGTGAAGCTACTACTTGGGGCAAAGGAACATATAAAGCTTTCAATGGTCGCATCTTTTCCTTTGAGTCTTCCTGCACATACAGTTTCTGCCATCATTGCATTGAATCTGGAGGAGATTTCAATATTGAGATCAAACGAAGGAATAATAGTGACTTTGAAAAAATAGCAGTTAAAATCGACAATAATGAGGTCTCTATTTTTGGTGATCGCATTCTAGTTAATGAAGAAAGGTAAATGCCACAGTGTTATGGATAAATGCTATAGAAGCACTTAAAGTAACGAGAGCAAAAGAAAAAAGGTTGAATAGGGAAAAGATGGTACTCTTTTCCTATTTTGGTTTTCATATTGGTTTTATAATAATTTCTTGGATAGGAGTCTGATAGAAGATTTTGTTATGTGTGGGACTGTAAAATACTATATTTATTCCTATAACAAGGAGGGGAGAAAAAGAGTAGTTCTGTTGTTTGACTATTTTGAGTATCTAGATTTGGGGCAACATGCATATTCAACACATCTGCTAATAGAATATTTCAATTTTCATTTGTATGTTTATAATTAAATATAAATATGGGATTTTCAATAGATTGAAACTTAAACCATTATTTTTAGAAGTAGCAATTCATATTTGGAAGGGATGCCATATTTGAATGCTTTCCAGGATAAGAAGTTGAGGCATGATATTCTACTTGCGAACATTTCAAATTATTTGATCATTTACTCCTTACACTGAACCAGTTTCTTCTTTCTTATTTCTCTAAAGCCCCAAGGATTTGTTCATTGTTCTTTAAAAGTCTTTCAAAAATTGGAAAAACAAAATCATTGTGTCTCCTCTTCTGAAATGAGAGGAAAAAGAAAACTTTAATATTTATTAGCCAGTATTATATTTATGATACTAAACATGGATTATTTAAAAAAAAACATGTTATAATACTATTCTTGCCATTATATGTACTTGTATTTTATACTTTTCAGAGTACAGATACCATATGACAATAAATTGATACACATTAAAAAATATGGAGAACATTATGTCCTGAAAAGCCGTAGAGGAATCCTGTCTTTGATGTGGGACAAAAATAAGCTCTCAGTAAGTCTGGCTCTGATTTTCTTACATTTCTGTGCTTTTTCTTCTTTGCTTTCAGTTACAAAAACATTACATTATAAAGAAAATAAGAGCTAAGATTTATTGAAAAATCTCTATATTATGCGCTGTACTAAGCATTACCTTATTTAAAATTTAAAATACCTTCAAGTACATACTATTATTAATCTTATTTTACAGGTGATGGAACTCAGGAAATTCAGGCTAATACAAGCTATCCATCCAAAGACACACAGTTAGTAAGAGGTAGAGTCAGGATCTTTCCAACTTCTAGTTCCAGGTCCTCTAAAAGAGGCTCTATATTACATGCCTAAGTAACCAGCTTAGGTAGAATTGAATATGAACAGACACCGTCATTTGGTTTGGGTAAATTTTGTCTTGAGGTAATTATAATATTTTATAAACATGTACATGTGGTTTTTCTTTTTTTTAAAGCTTGCTCTTCACAAGCAATATCCAACTTGTGGTCTTTGTGGTAACTTCAACAGCACTCCAGGTAAGATTTCAGTGCATTATGTCTAAGGAAATTGCTTCCTGAAAGAAAATTATAAAATGATTGCTCATATTTGAATAACTCTAACAATAATTTGCATTTGTCTAAAGAATAATAACTTGTTAAAATAAAAAATATGTTGTCAATTTAGTTCTATTTAGCTTGAAAATAACATGTATGTGCATAGTGAATATCTTGAACTAAGCATTGTTTTCTTCTTAAGGAGACAATATCAATGAACACATTGCCAATAGTAAAATTCCTGGTGATTGTCCCAAAGCTTTTAGTAAAAGCTATGAAGTCTGTGAAGATGGCATAGAGGTGAGAGATTTATATTTCACCTAGTAGCACATTTCAGCATTGTTCTCCTTAGTTTCAATTTAGATAGCCAACATCCTCTTCTAAGCACCTGTGCCTGATTCTCAGAATTGTGCAACTGCTTTCTCTCCAGTGTCCCTGCAGTCTGTTTCTCAGCTTTAGTTTAGCTGTAGATACTAAGAGTTTTTCTTCAAACTCTATGATATTTACTATATATTAGTGTAACAATTCTGATTTTTTTTGCATAACGTTTTAATTTGTCTGTAAACTGACACACTTCACCTCTCCATTAAATCTGTTGGTGGAATCCATATACTGTGTCCCTAAGAACTACTTTCTGCTCTCCCGTACTTTTGCCCCAGAGAGCTAATCTGAATTGTCAGCCCGTGTATCCTTTACTTTCTTTTTGAAAGAGTTATGTATAATTAACTATTTTGACTATGACACTTGAAAATAGCCCACTCGGAATTTTCTACACTTGTATAGTTCTGTTATGTTGAATTTGATAGGTTGCATTTATTTGATGAGTGAATAAATGTTTACATATTCTTGTTTCAATCTAGAACAAAATTCTCAAGATTAAGATATATGGATAGTATGGATAGAAAAGACTTTCGGTTTTACTGACAATGGATGTTGCATTTATAACCATCTTGTCATCTTCTAACAAAACAAATTAAGCCATGACATTATATATCATCTGCTATCCTCTTTGTGAAACCCTCCTTGGTTTTCACCGTTAGAATTGCTTTCTCTTTCCTGTTACCCTATGCTACTTCTTGCTTCTTATGATAAGAGACCATCTATAAAAATTTCCCTTGTTTCTTTTCCATATGTTCCCTATAAAATTATGCCTTCTATGATGACAAGAGTTATGTTTTATCTATTGTGGTAGTTGTATAGCGTGTGAGAACTTACTCCTGGTGGCTCAAAAATATTAGCTCAGTGAATATATAAATTCATGTTAAAGCTAATGCATATTTAGTAAGGACATACTATGTGCAAGACACTGTTAAGCCAAGAGGATACAAAATTCTATTTTTGCCCTAAAGAAACCTGTAATCTAGTGATAAAGATACGCAAAAAATAATAGACAAAAAAGCAATCTTTGAATATTTTATTTCACTTAATCTTATACCTCACTTGGAGAATGTTATTAGTTGTGCTAGGGCTTAATTGTTACAAACCGTGCATTTGCTTGACAGTGGTTTTATATTTCTCTGTGACAAACATATGAGCAGCTGTGTGGTAGCTAAAATATGTTGAAATTTGAACTTTTGTGGGTTCAGTGATGTGTTTACCTCCTTAACCAAGGTGAGAACAAATATATTGTTTCCAGAGTCAACTCACATGGCCCCCACCAAGAAAGCCCACAGTGACTCTATTTTACTGCCTGTTTGCTCACCAAATATAACACTAAGAGATGAAGGGTGGGTTTCCCTTCTGTCTTTTGTGGTATCAGTCATTTGCCATCCCATTCTCTGGCATTGACAATGGCTCTTTTTTCTCACCCCTTCCATTTTCTCAACTGGTAAATTTCATGTCACCTTTGGAGAAATTTTGGATGAGTGTAGGCACAACCATTTCTGAAGTCGTTATATAGCAATCCAAAATGCCAGAGGTGAAGTATTCTTTTAGGAGTCACTGTGCCAACTATAACACTTCAGAACTGTCCATTTCAACCAGCATTCAGCAACTCTCCCTGCCAAAGCTACAGGTTATCATGCAAAACCAAATAGTTCTGAATTTATCTTTTCCTAAATATTTATTTGATTGTCATTTTTTCTTATGTTTTAATAAAACTTCACACTTTATTTTGTAGTACTGTGACAAAATTATTGGAACTTACTTTGAGAAATGTAGAAAGGTTGCCGCTTTTTCCAATGACTACAGAATGATCTGTGTTAATGATTACTGTGAAAATAGAGACAAAAATTCTACGTGTGACACTTATTCAGAATTGTCCCGCCTCTGTGCCTCAGACGGTCCCAGCATCTATGAATCCTGGCGAGATGATTCTGATGTGACTTGTGGTAGGTTTTAAATTTTATTGCACATTCCAAGCCAGGAAGTTTCTATAGCACTTTAAAGTTGAGCTATATTTCAAAGTAATGTTCTTAAATGACTGTAAGCCCTGAAAGGGACCTTAGATATGGTGGAGTCTCATCTCTCATGGGTACTTAATAGGAAACAGGACTGTTTTGCCGTAAGTTGCAGTGCTTTATGAAAAGATCTCAATTAGGAACTTTATAGTCTATAATTTGTAAAAGTCACTGGGAAAAATGAGAAATCCTGCAAAAACTGAAAGAAAGTAACTGGAAAAGTTATCAAAAGTATGTTGATTAGTACTATGATTTTCTTTCAAAAAATTAGTAAAACATAGATGTGACTTTCACACAAATATAAAAGTACTTTCAACTTAGGCTTAGCTCAATCCTTTTAAGTTAAAATACAAGTAGAAGATCAATTTCAAAGTAAGATGAGATGTTATTACACATATAGTATACATTTCTTCCTAATTTCTGTCTTCATTTTTAATTTTTTCTACAAATTAAATATTGTAGCATAAAATAATGCATGAGAAATTGGCACGATTTAGTTGTACTGAATAATTTTTAAAACTGATTCATGTCTTGAAATTTAGACTCAAAGAATCCCATTTGAAAAGATCCCCATTAGAATATTATGTATTTATCACATTCATTTCCCTCTCATTCCCATGTATACATATTTCTATATTTCTCCAGGAGAACCTAGATGCCCAGAAAAACATATCTACAAAGAATGTGGTCCCTCAAATCCTGCAACTTGTTCTAATGTGGCTCCTTTTCAAGAGAGTGAATGTGTGAATGGCTGCGTCTGCCCAGAAGGTAATACACTCTGTGAGAATATTTACACTAAAACAACTGAAAACAGTGACCCAAGAATGGTGGGTCTTATTTCTAACCAGATATTTAATGAAATCACCTATTCATAATCCATCCTTCTAGCAAACTGCAGAAGAGGAGTAGAGACAAAGTTAACGTGTATGTCTATTTCTATAGTACCTCAGGGCCCTGGTACTCCACAGATGATCCCCTAGTCCTGTATTGGGCTCCGTAGGAATGTTCCATGGCTCAGAAAATTATACTCTTCCCAGTTCTCAAACTAGGGGTAATTGCTAAATGGAACTTACCATTTTAAGTGTGTGCTTACACTTGAAAGAACTAGCTCAAAGTGATTTCACAGTTTACTGCTTGAGAATTTACAGATGTTTATATAATTCTTGTACAATATATTTATTCTAGGTTACCTATTAGATGATATTGGAGAAAAAGGGGAATGTGTATTAAAGACCGAATGTCCCTGTAATTTACATGGAAAGATCTATAAGTCAGGGGAAGTCCGAAGAGGTCCTTGTGGTTCTCAGTGGTATGTGCATGCTTTTTGTCCACATTTTGTTAATAGTGAAATAATAATAATATTTTAATCTAATTTGAAATAATTCCTAGGTCCACCCTTAAAATAAACTTTTCAGAAATAAACACTGCATTTTCTGTGTAGATAGTTTGTCTCTTATTTTTTAGGGAAAGTTTAGTGTGTTTTTATTTATTTTTTTAAAGATTTTATTTATTTATTAGATAGAGAGAGAAAGAGAGAGAGAGAGCACAAGTAGGCAGAGCGGCAGGCAGAGGGAGAGGGAGAAGCAGGCTCCCCGCTGAGCTGGGATCCCGATGCGGGGCTCGATGCCAGGACCCTGGGATCATGACCTGAGCCGAAGGCAGACACTTAATCGACTGAGCCACCCAGACACCCCTAGTGTGTTTTTTAAATAAAATGTATGAGCTTTCTATGTATCTTTAGAAGTTAATAATTTTCACTAACTGAGGGTTTCAAAGAGTAAACCAATTGGTGGTTGCAAATATGGAGCAAAGAATAATACAAGAGTATGGTTACAACAATTAAATAATAATTACGCTAATTACCAAGAATATTTAGTAAAATGTATAATCAGAAACAGCCCACTACTTTTCAAATAATTTTTGTATGTGTCTACATTGGTGAAAATATATTTAATCTTTATTTATATATTTACATATATTTAAATGTACATATAGATTCTTATTTATATATATGATATTTATAGATATATTTCACAAGAGTGGATTTTAATATGCCAAAATTAGTATAGATTATTTGAGTTCGGGAACAATATACTGATCAGATAGAGTTCCCCATTCTTCCTTATGACTTTTCTCTGAAACTCTAAATTACTGCAGAACTCCAAAAGACTTTTCTAAAAATGTATCGTGCCTTTGGAGGGAAATAGTCTGACTCAATGAAAGCTAATCTATTATTTATACTATAATATGTTCCTTATAAATGAGAAATGTTCCTGTTAGTGTGGCAATAATATATTAGTAATAATTATGAATAACAATAGCTATAATTTATTGAATATCTAAGGAGAGTGCTATCCAAGAGAAATATCATATGAGCCAAAAATATGACCCATATATATAATTTAACATTTTTTAGTTAATGTGTTTTTAAAAAGCAAAAAGATAGGGGTGGAATTAATTTTGATCATGTATTTTATACATCCAAAATGCAGTATTATCATCTAGAAATGAAATTAGTATAAAAAGTTAATGAAAGATTTTACAATCTGTTTTTCAAATTAAGTCTTAAAAGTCTGTATTTTATATTTATAGCAGATCTCAATCTGGACTAGTCATATTTCAAGTAATCTATAGCTATATGTCTCTATACCATATTGAACAGTGAGGGTGTATGATGTGGCATGTAGCAGGTGTTTAATACTAATAGTGAAATGTATTCCATTTAAAAAAACCTCTTAAATCCAGTTTAAAAGTTTTTATATATTTAATGCAGGCAGAAGCTATTATTTTAGTCCATGGAATTAAAATCCTTTAAAATGCCAGGATGCCACCATCAATGTGACATTTGATCAGAGTTGGGATGTTGAGTGGAGAATAAGGGTGGTCTAATAGGGGTGCCTGGCTGGCTTAGTCAATAGACATGCGACTCTTGATCTTGGGGCTGTGAGTTTGAACCCCATGTTGGGCGTAAAGATTACTTAAAAGTTTTTTTTAAAAAGATGGTCTAATAAAGCTTAAGTAAATGTCTTAATTTAAATTTTGATTTTTAATGTTGAGATATTTATTTTCCTCAATGAGAAAACACAACTGATGATCTTTAACATAACCATTGCATTTTAACAGCACATGCCAAAATGCAAAATGGTCTTGCACTGAAGCATTATGTCCCGGAAGATGTAAGGTAGAAGGAAATTCAATCACCACCTTTGATGGTATTAAATACCACCATCCTGGAAACTGTCACTTCTTGGCCACCCACGTATGTAATAGCCTGGAACGCTTGAGAAAACTGATGCGCGCACACTGAGCTATTCAACCAATTTAAAACAGTCTTCACTTTAAGTTACTATTTAAAAAAAATAGCAAACAGTCCTTCAATGATTGGTTACATATTTCAGTATCTGTTTTCTGTCACATATTGCCATTGACAATCAGTATTAGCTGCACTCCTTAGCAATTCCTTGCTAAACAAACAAAAAAACCCCCAACATTTCCTTCATCACTAGTAACTTTCTAAATACACTGAAAAAATATTTCCTTCTTCTACTTTTCTTTGCATGTGTTCACTAATGCTTCAGTTGAAATGATCTTTAATGTTCCATGAAACATCTTCCTTTTTCATCACTATTCCTTTGCATTTATTTATAGTTTTTATAATACAATATCACCAGTATGATAGAGGCTATCCTTACTTCTAAATTCTTTTCAGGGCTAAAACTTTAAGTAATCTGAATTTCAATAAAAGGGGGATTCCATCTTGTAGCTTTGCCTTTAGCTACTCTGAAAATACAGTTTTGTTTAATCTTCCTGGTAAGAAACCAAGATGAGCAGAATTTGTGACTCCTGAATTGAGAGATGTGGGTCATATTCAGTAATCTAAAAAATGTAGTCACTGCTACTAAAAGACAGTTTTCCAGATCTTTCCTTCTTTTTATGTTCTTCACATAATCCGTGACGGTAGGGGATGGGCAAACCAAGAGGGAAATATGCCAAAATACACGGAATATTTGCTTGTTAAATATTAGATTTCTAGATCTTGAGAACTGGAAGTCAATGTTTGGCATGGCTTATATTATGGTTTTACAAATTAAATACCTCTCACATTGGATTTAAGTAGACATTGTGGATTGTCCAGAGAATCAACAAGCTATGTTACATCTAATTCCTACTAGTCTCTATAGTGCAGCACATTGTAAAGTCTCTACAATGCAGCACAAAGTAATGATAAAAGAAAAAAATGATGATGACTATGAAAACCCACTAATCAGACTATATAAATATAGTTTATGCAAGATACTTGGACCTTCTGTAAAGCTTTTGGCCAATTCTAGACTTACCATGGGCCGAACAAAGCCTTATTTTCAGAGCAGTCTGATTGTATGTAGGAACTGTGCATGTTTAAGATGCAAACATGCCTTGTAAGTGAATCACACAGTAATAGCATATAATCAATGACATTTTAATAAACATATCAATGAAATGCATTTTTTAACAGCATAAAGATTGGTCTATTAGTGTTGAACTTCGTCCATGTCCAAGTGGCCAGTCAGGAACGTGCTTAAACAGTGTTACACTCCTCTTAAATTTGGTAAGTAATCAGCTTCCTAAAGTTTATCCAAAGCAAAATTGAATGAATTACTTCACAAGGTCAGAATTTTTGTGGCTGAAGAGAGGCTTTACTGTGTGAATTGAAATCATAATCTCACTGATATGAGGAATTCTTAATCTCAGGAAACAAACTGAGGGTTGCTGGAGTGCGGGGGGCTGGGAAGGATGGAGTGGCTGGGTGACAGACATTGGGGAGGGTATGTGCTATGGTGAGCGCTGTGAATTGTGTAAGACTGTTGAATCACAGATCTGTACCTCTGAAACAAATAATACATTATATGTTAAAAAAAAAAAGAAGAAGATAGTAGGAAGGGAAAAACGAAGAGGGGGAGATCGGAGGGGGAGACGAACCATGAGAGACTATGGACTCTGACAAACAAACTGAGGGTTCTAAAGGGGTGGGGGTGGGGGGATGGGTTAGCCTGGTGATGGGTATTAAAGAGGGCACATTCTGCATGGAGCACTGGGTGTTATGCACAAACAATGAATCATGGAACACTACATCAAAAACTAATGATGTAATGTATGGTGATTAACATAACATAATAAAATAAAAAAATCATAAAAAGATTGTACAGAAAATTAATAAAGTCTCTGGAAGAGCTGGATAATTCTAAGGCTCCTTAAGTGTATAAAAATTATCATATACACGCAACTGATGTGGTAATTATAGATCAACCTATGTGCTTATTAAATTATTAAACTCTGCAGACCATTTAAGAAGGCAATTACATTTGTTTAGAATTTCATGTATTTGGAACTGACACTGTAAATGGAAATAGAACTAAAGGGGGAGGGAGGACACCGAAACTGGACTTTGGTACTTTGAAGCCTTTTGACCTTTAGGAATGTAAGTCACCTTCCTGGTTCTCAGTTTCCTCATCTACAAATTGCGGATGAGGATTCCTTTAGAGTCTTCCTCAAAGAATTGGTATAAGAAACAATGAAGCAACATATGAGGAGTGCTTCAAAAAATATTCTGTATTTTAGATATTTAAAACTAATCCAATAAAATTAAACATTTTTATGGCACAGAAATTTAGCTTCATATATTGCATTAAAATGAATTAATATTGCAAGTTGACATGAACTAACAATTGTTTTAAATATTAGCCTATTTCAGGTAACAAATATGTATTCAACAGAAATGGAACAGTCACAAACAATGGGATTGAATACATAAATCAAAGTTATGATGATTCAGGTAAGTTTAATAATACCATTTTAAAATAGATGTAAGATGCATTCATTTGTTCAGTTTTTAGGGACATTAACTTTTTTTTAACAGATATTAAAGTATAAAACCATTTTAATAAATCAAAAACTGTTCAATATTTTAATTATTACTATTAATGTAAATAATTATTTTAACAGGAGAAGTATATGTCTTCCAAGCATCTTCCTCATACCTTCAAGTAGAAACAAACTTTGGTGTAAAAATGCAAATACAAATTGCTCCTACAATGCAGTTATATGTTTCAGTGCCACCCAACAATTTCACGGATACCGTAGGTAAGTCCTTTGGATATGTTTTTATTTCCAAGGCTCTAATGTGACCATCACTTATTTTCATTTTCAGTTGTCCCTCCATTAATGACATGAGGTCATAAAGCATTTTTACTTTTACTAAATCTTCCCTTTAATAGTGCAGTAAAACAGTAAATAGCACAGTAAAACAGTTTCAACTGATAGTAAAGACAGTTTTATTTATTACGAAGTCTATTCCCAAGTGGTTTTCTGCAAATTTAAACACTTAAAGGTTTTTAAATTAAGGTTTCTTAAAGTGAGGTTTGATAATATATGTTACATATCACTTTGCTAAGATAAATTACGAAAGCTTTTATCTATAGAAGAAAAAGATGAAAATATTATACATTTACATCTTTTGAATATCAAGTTTCAAATGCAAGCTACATTACAATTTGTCTTTCTGCTGATGATGACATGGTCATCTCTTTCATGGAAGTTTTCTGTCATAGAAATCAGCTTTTGCATACTGTCATGGTTGGCAAACAAAACAAAACAATGGCAAAGCCCACAGTTACTAATTTCAAACCATGTGAGCTTTTGCAACATATTTTTACTCAAGAAGGTGACTTATGTATACATAGGGAAAAAATGTAACTCGTGGAAGATTCCAGATAAGAAAGCATATAGCCCTTAACGTGATTCAGGTCTCCACACTATTATTGAAAATGTGCAGTCACAAATGCCCTGCTTATAAGCATGCTTCCTACCACCTTGTTAAAGGAGGTTATGTTATAGCAACACACAGGAAAAACACGGTATTTGTGGCGAATGGTGTTTCAGTGCTCCTGGAATTCGAATAAAATGGAGCATTAGTTGGAAGTGTCATGAAATTTTACTTTTATGTATAAAGACTCACCAAGACATACTCTCAGGTAGCTTCTGTGTGTTTTGATTTGAGCATAGAACTGAATATGATGTGAGAATATGAATCCAAAAAGCTGAGTAGGTGAGGAAATGTTAAAATTTGTTCTGTGCCCTATCCAGGACTTTGTGGTTCCTTCAACAACAGAGTAGAGGATGATTTAATGTCAAGTCAGAATATATTGGAGAAGACGCCTCAGGCATTTGCTGATTCTTGGGAAATGATGCCCTGTCCTAAAGGAAAACCCGCTTCATGCATCAGTATAGAAAAAGGTATTGGTAATTGAACATCAAACTCTGTAATTAAATACTTGGTGCTAGGAATTGTATACTTATTCTGATAATAATATGGGACTATCAGATATTCCTGGTTTTCGCTAGTGTTTGTTGTACTGTCCGAGTTATGCAGGGAACAGTGGAGAAGCAGTTCGGCTGGCTGAGGCACAACTAGAAAACCCATCTCTCATTGGGGGAGGGGGATCAACACAGTTGTCTTTTTCTATACCTATTCTTTTCCTCCTCAGACAGTTTTTTCCACAGCTGTCAAATAGTAGGGTCCGAGGAAATTTTACAGATCTTTAATTTAGACATGGAAGTGATCATTGGTTGACATCACAAGGCTCACCCAAACTGCCAAGCTACTTAACATTAGAGCTGTCGCTAGATCTAGGTCTCCTAACTGCTGCTATCATGTGTGTTAATTATACCAAACCCCAAATATGGATCTTATGAGGAAAGTTTTACACTTGTATGATTCAGCTCATATTTTAACTTACCAAAGACTTCCATAAATATTAGTTCAATTTGTTCCCACAAATACCCATGAAGAGCATGGATGAGGTTATCATCTTCATTAATGTAGGTGTTGATAGTACAGTCCAGGTAGAGTTTACTTAATAAGGGTTAAAGATGAAGTTGTAACCCAAGTATTTTATTTTTATTTATTTAATTAATATATTTTTATGGAAGTATAGTCGACATGCAATATGTACAACATAGTGATTCCACAAGTCTATACAATAAGTCATGCTCACTACAAGTGTAGCTACCATCTGTCCTCATACAACATTATTACAGTACAACTGATTATATTCCCTATGCTAGACCTTTTATCACTGTGACTTATTCATTCCCTAACTTGACGTCTGTATCTGCCACTCCCCTTCACCCCATTTTGCCCATCCCCCTATCCGCTTCACCTCTGGCAACCATCAGTTTGTTCTCTGTATTTATGGGTCTGTTGCTGATAATCCCCCCCCAAGTATTTTGAATCGAAGTCTTGCTCTGATTGCTCCCTTAGTATTGTTGATTTTAATAAACACTTCATCTTATGTTACTTCTTTCATAAGTAATGGAATGCAATGGAAAGTAAGTTAAAATATATTATGTTTATATGTTAATTAGTTATTTCATTTTTAAAAATATTCATTTATTAATTTGAGAGAGAGAGAGAGAGGAGGGGGAGGGGCAGGGAAGAGGGAGAGAGAAATCCAAGCAGATTGCACACTAACGCGGGGCTTGATCTCATGACCCTGAGATCACGACCTGAGCTGAAACCAATAGTCGAAATCAAGAGTTGGACTCTCAACCCACTGTGCCACCCAGGCACCCCTAATTAGTTGTTTCTAAATTAATCTGCATATTTGAAAAAAATGTCTGATCAGCTTTTAATAATATTTTAAAATTACGCAGCAATTCCTTTTTAAAGTTTCATTTAACTTGTTTTGATTTATAGAATGAGTTGATAGAAGCATTAACATCAACATGGTAATACATATTTCAGGGTTTAGTTGTCATGTTTTTTTGTTTTGCAGGTGTTGCAATGAAAATAATTAAAATGAGAATAGGTAAAAACAAATGTATATCTCATAAGAAACCAAGCCAATTTATGTTAAGGAGACTATATTAACAGTTTTGAGAGCTATATAATTTAACAATTTCCATTTTCAATGGCAGTATTTAACATAATAAAATAAAATACAGAAAATTAAACTATGCTTTAATAAGCTGTTAGTAGTAATTACATAAAAAATGGTGATACGTAGTTACAAGTTTGTCAAAATTTTAGAAATAATTGGCCTTAATGTCCTTTTAATAGATTCAGTCAGCTTCCTTTATTGCTTCCTGGTGACAGTAACTTTAGAAGCCTATCAGTAGATAGTTAAAAAAAAATTAGCAGTGCTTGTTCTAGTCACGGGCATCATCTTTAAGTATTTACAAATCATTGAGCAAAGCATTTGTTACTCAGATGCTATTTTTGTGAATTTTCTGTTAATTTAATACAAAACTAGTTACTTACAAACCAACCAAATATCAATTCAGTCCTTAAAAAATAAAATTAGTGCTTTATTAATATTATTATTAATATTAATAATAATAATTATTAAAATAATTAATATTATTAATTAATATTATGATTGATACTGGTGGTCCTAAAACTGACATGGCTGCTGCAGCAACAGAGGTTGGTGTCGCAATGGTTTCATTTACCAACTTGTTCTAATTCAGACTTAAAAATATATTTTAAATTAAAAGGTACCTAAGTAAATAATCCGGCTCTCTTAGTCCCATTTTTGTAGAAATTGCCTTTTGCAAACAGGTTAACTGATTTAATACAAAAGTCTGAAGCTAAAAAAGAATTTGCCTCTTATTCCAGTTATGGAACGAGTAAGTCGTGAGGAGGCAAGGAACAGCACGGGGAATAGCGTCGATGGTATTGGAATAGCGTGGTATGGGGACAGATGGTAGTTACTCTTGTGGTGAGCACAGCAGAAGGAAGAGTTGTCCAATCCCTGTGTTGCACACCTGAAACTAACGTAACATTGTGTGTCGACTACACTTCAATTAAGAAAAGAAAGATTTTACAGTGCCTGAGCGGTACAGTCGGTTAAGCGTCGGACTCTTGATTTCAGCTCAGGTTATGATCTCAGGCTCATGAGATCAAGCCCACCTTGTGCTCCATGCTCAGTGCAGAGTCTGCTTATCTCTCTCCCTCCCTCCAGTTGCTCTCTCTCTCAAATAAATAAATAAGTAAATAAAATCTTTTAAAAAATAATACAAATTTAAGGGGCACCTGGGTGGCTCAGTTAGTTAAGTGACTGCCTTCAGCTCAGGTCATGATCCCAGGGTCCTGGGATCGAGCCCTACATCGGGCTTCTGGCTCAGCGGGGAGCCTGCTTCTCCCTCTGACCCTCTCCCCTCTCATGCTGTTTCTCTCTCTCTCTCTCTCTCTCTCTCTCTCAAATAAATAAATAAATAAATAAAATCTTTAAAAAAAATACAAATTTAAAAAGAAAGATTTTGCCTCTTAGTTTAAGGTGTTTCTGGTTATATCATGCTATTTTTGTATATATTGATAATAAATTCGATATGCTATAGCAAAAACACTTTAAAAACACAATTACACCTTTTTAAATTAAAAATTATGACATTATTGATACTAATTTTGAGTGCATTAATTTTCTTGCAGAAAATTTTGCCGAAAAGCATTGTGGAATTTTTCTTGATTCAGATGGGCCTTTTGCTTCCTGCCATCCAATTGTGAACGCTAAACCATATTATGAGGTATGTGAGTGTCTAAGATTAACAGTGCTTTTTGTGAATATTTGGTAGTATCAATAGAAGCCTGTAGATGTTAAAAAATTTCAAATAACAGGCATTATCAGTAGATTAAGACATGGTTTTAAATTTAACATTGGATTCCACTAATTTGTTCAGTTGTTAGATATAGCAAATACAAAAATGGTACTGGAAAATAACCCTAAATGATAAAGATCTTGAATAAATTTCTCTTTCTACCTTTTCTAAGTTCTTTGAAAACTTAGGTAATAATCGATTTGCTACTTTGATTATTTTGAAAAGAAATAGTTCCCAAAATTTTAAGACAGATTTTTTTCCAAGGAAGAGGAGTGGTTATGAACTGAATTAAGATACCCAGTTTACCTGTTCTTGTGAATATTTTCATAATGTAGTATACACTTATTTCTTAAAGGAATGCAAAAGATACACTTGTACTTGTGAAAACAGTGAAGATTGCTTGTGCACGGTTTTTGGCAACTATGTGAAAGCGTGTGCTGAGAAAGAAGTATACATGGTGGGATGGAGAACCGGACTATGTGGTAAGCAGGACGGGGGGCTTTTTAGATAACTCTCTTCTCACTATTACTATAGTGTGTGTGTGTGTGTGTGTGTGTGTGTGTGTGTGTGTGTGTGTGAAATTTAGAAACATGTATTTACAAATTTGTACTTGGTTCTCTCAAAGGTGATTTTCTGTTATTTTAAAAAGTATGTTTCAGTGATCCTTGCATTTTTACTTCTTGATTCTTTTATCTTGATTTAATATACTCATATTTAAATAAGAGCAGAATATATATGTATTTAGATATGAACGTAGGTTTCTGTTCAGTTTTACCTGCTGAAATTTAATATTCCAACTCCTACTACCTTTTAAAATGATAGTTAAATATTAGTAACATTTTATTTTATTTATTTATTTTAAAGATTTATTTCAGAGAAAGTGTGTGTGTGTGTAGTGGGCAGTGCTGGGGAGGGACAGAGGGAGAGGGGAAGTAGACTCCCCGCTGAGTGCAGAACCGGAAGCAGGACTTGATCTCCTGGCCTGGAGATCATAACGTGAGCTGAAACCAAGAGGCTGACGCTTAACCAAGTCACCCAGGTGCCCCAATATTAATAACATTAAAAAAAATAAAAATAAGTAAATTAGGGGCTTAACTATCATGTTTATTGAATCTTGCTTTGTTTTAAAAATTTATTGCAGTATATGAATATGACTTCAGAAAATACTTGGCTACCAATAAAACTTTATAGAAATAAATCTCTTGTAGATCATACTTAACTACCTCATTGCCCATATACAATCAGTAAAGTCTGTCAAGTTCGTCTCCAGAATTTCTCTCAAATCCAGTCACATCTCTCCATCTCTATGGGCACCACCCTAGTTCAAAAAAAAGCATTTTTTTCTCCTGGTTGATTGCAATTGCCTCCTTCAATATTCACTTTTTCAAAAATAAAGTGAAAAATGGAAATAGCAAGTACTTTTTCTTGATTATTCATAACCTCAATTGTGAATAATTCACTATAATATCTATAAATATCAAGTTGAAGTAAAATTGCTACTTTTCCTGAGTGTATACATATTTACTATTTTTTTGTTCCTATACCAACAGATTCCTCTTGTCCAAGTGACCTCGTTTTCAAGTACAATATAAAAAGCCTGCAATAAAACTTGTCGATTATTGTCAGAGAGATATAGGAGCTGTGATATAGAAGATGTTCCATTTGATGGATGCACTTGCCCTGATGGAATGTACCAGAATAATGAAGGGAATTGTGTTCTAAAATCTCAGTGTGACTGCTACATAAATGGCAAGGTCATGCAACCAGGCAAACTCATCAATATTAATAACAACAAATGGTATGGAAATTACATATATACTTGTATGACTTCAAAATCACAGAAATAGACTTTTCCTAAAGTCTTTGTTAGACCTGTCACATTTCAAATTTTGTATTTCTTATTGAACTTAGTTATTGCTCCCTTTAACCTGAAGTGCTCACTGCATCATAATGGCTTTAACTGATGTATCCTACTCTTGTTTGGTTTTAAATACCAATAGAAAAATATTCTAGCAGTATGCGTTCTCCATACAGAGGATGGAAAATGATTTTATATTCAGACCATGCTTTCTAGTTGTATCTCAGCATTCATCATTCAACAAGCACTTATTAAATAGATATTTGCCATGTGCCAGGCCTTGTGTTGAGGGCTGGAGTTACAAAGATGAATGAACATTGTCTTGGACTCATAGAACAAGGGTGCTGACTATTGCAAGGAGGTTTGTATACTATAATATGGTAGCAGAAAGGGCCAGTCACTACCGGAGGAGATAACGAGAACTTCTCAGAGGAGACCCGTGTTTGAATTTTCCTAAGAGATGAAACTTTTTCCAGACAAAATTGAGGTGGGAAGAGAAATTTCTAGTAGACTAAACAGAATGCCATAATGTAGGAAATGCTTGAAAAGTATTGCATATGTAGGTTCTCGTTGGATAGGATCAGGTTGGAAAAGTAGACAGTGGCCAGGCTGCACTGAAGAATTTGAACTTAATTCCTGGGCAGTAGGAGAAGTTGAAGAATTGACTTTTTGTAATGGCTAAGGAGGTTGTGATTTTTGCAGTTTCAGGCAAAGTAATTTATCCATATTTTTAATTCCATAGACATAGAAATTCTTAACAACATGAATGGAAAAATGAAGTAGCCATTCCAAAAAATTGTGGATGCTCCTTCTCTCTTTTCTTTAGTTCCATATGAAGCTATCATTTAGTAATAAGTTATTTTTCTTGGCCATTTAAAAGGAAAGCATAGGTAACAACCCCTTTCTATCATGGCACACAAAACATTTGGTTGGGGTTTGATAATGATACTTTCTCTGTAAATGTTAAGGAATCAGTAGGTTACCTTTTTAATGAAACTTAGGCTATCACCTCCAAATTCTGGTTCCCTCTATCATTACCTTATTTCAGACCCCCATGAGCTCTTACTGGCATTACTGTGTTGTTAAACTTGGCTGTTCTTTGCCCTGTCTCTCTCTCTCTCTGTCTCATATTTCTTGCACTACCTCTAAAATGACTAACCTAAAGTATTATTCTGATTGTGCCACTTAGCTGCTCAGGAACTTTAATGGTGACAGTTCCCTGAAGAATAGAAACAAACTTACATGTCATTTAAGACCATCTGAAATCTGGCCCTGACTTGCTTTTACCACTTGTCTCTATCATGCTTCTTGCCTTCTATCCAAACAAGTCATTGGCACATACCTTGTTCTTTCCCACATCACAGCTTTGCATCTTATCAGCAGAGTCTTTTGAGTCTTACTCATCCATCAGGATCCAGCCATCATTTTCATGTTGTCTCTGATATCCGTAGAACCTTGCTTGTACATTCCTATAAATATGTACGAGGCTGTATCTTATAATTGGGTATATGTTATATAGTTTCTGGGGCACTGTGTCTCAATCATCTACTTATGATAAAACTTGTGAATGAGGGGTTAAAGTTGCTCTAATAGTGTATTAAGAACTCATCATTGAAGTTTGAAGTTTAAATCTATAATTTTCTTCTATTTCCAGTGTCTGTCGGGATGGAAATTTTCTTTGCCAGACTCCCATTAGTTCAACCCAACGTAAGTGTTGAAATCATGATGCAAGCTTAATAGATCTACTTGGGTTAAAATAAGCAGATCAAGAGGCCCTTGATTAACAATTTCCTTTATCCTGCAGAGAATTGTTCTGGAGGGGCCGAATATGTTGACTGCAGGGGCCCGAGGGCACGGAGAAGAGTTGACGGTAAATGTGGTGCTTGGAACATGGCCGGTTTTGATGTAAGTAACATGGCAATGCAGTTTAGCCTTTTCAAACTTTTAATTGTGTCAGGATAGAAGCAAACTAAAACATCAATGAAAACTAATGAGAAGGTCATATTTATTGTGTTATTTTGATTTGTCAAATATTGGCTCTAAATGTATAGTTGGTATATATTTATGTATTATAAATTAGTGCAGTACCTTATGGTGTATATTTTATATTTATTCCCATAGGAGAACTTGCCTTGCAAAGCTGGGTGCTACTGTCCAGTAGGCATGGTTCGAAATTCTAAAGGGAACTGTGTGTTTCCCGAAGACTGCCCATGTTCTTTTGGTGGATGGGAGTATGAGCAAGGAAGTGTTACCTCGGTTGGCTGCAACAACTGGTGCATAATAAAGAATTACTATTGTATATGTTTTGGATATTGGAAAGTACAGTCTGCTCTTATTTTTATAGGAAAGAAGTCATACTTTGGGATATGTGGAAAACAATAATCAAGTAGAGTTTAAAACGCTCTTTTTTAAATAGAAACTTTAATTTTTTAAAATTTTTTATTCAAGTATAGTTGACACTATTATATTAGTTTTAGGTGTACAACATAGTGATTCAATTGTATACATTATAAAATGCACACCACAGTGGTGTAGTTACCATCTGCCACCACACAAAATTATTACAGTATTATTGACTTTACTCCCTATGCTGTACTTTTTGAAATAGAAACTTTATTTGGCATTTTATATGGTGAACGTCATATAGTATAATGAAGATAACTACAAAATTTAAATCAATATAGAACAAGGTTTTGTGCTTCTTTCTAAAAATAGTATGAGTATGTGAATCTTGGCATGATATATATATTTTTTTATTTTAGTACTTGCGTAAAAGGATCTTGGAGCTGTACACAAAATAAATGTCAAACTGTCTGCCACATCTATGGGGAAGGTCATGTTAGAACTTTTGATGGAAAAAGTTACAGCTTTGATGGTCTCTGCCAATATTCATTTGTTGAGGTAATGACTAGTGTGTTTTTTCACAATTTTTTATACTTAATAATAACTATTTGTGGATGAGCTCTGGAGAATTTTATTCTGAAAATGTGAAATTTAATCAAATGGTCCCTTAAAGGTTTCTTAAAGGCAGTAAAATATAACATAATATGATGCTGATTTGGGAGGCAGTAGGCCTAGATTTCAGTCGTGTCTCTCCCATTTCTCTGATGTGACTTTGGGCACATTCCTTAATCCCTCTGTGTCTCAGTTTCCTTATCTGTAAAATGGGGATGGAAATAGCCCCCACTGGAAACCAAATTAGGGCAAATATTGAAGCACATACTAAGTGCTCAATAAATGTTAGATATCATTATTTTAGCAACAGCACTGTCAGCAACAATGGCAGTTACCATTTTATGAGCACTTCTTTGCGAAGAAAATTTATTACATTTAATTATTACAATGCTCAAAGGCTGATAGTATTATCCCTATGATGCAGATGAAGAAATTGAGGTTTAGAGAGGTTAAGCAACACAAACTGCTAAGTAGAAAATGCCATATTCAAACCCAGATCTGTGTTATTCCAGAGTTCATGCTCGTTACATGCTGCTAAGCTGCTTCCTAAGTCACATCTAATTTTTTAAATTTGGATTATTTTGTATTTATGCATTAGTTTTGGTTGAATGTTGAGTTTCATAAAAATGACCGAGGGGGAGAAAAACACCTTTAGCTAGCTACTTACAGAGCCTAGAAATAAATCAATGATTATAAAATATATAATTTAAATACTTATATACCTATGGTATAATTCTGAACTTGATTAGAAGTAACAGGAAAAGGACCAAGTGAAAGCAAGTTAACTAGATTGGACTCAGTCAGGACTACCTATCCTTATATGCAGTTAAACTCTCGTCTTTTGGAAATTCCATAACACAGCTTATGGTAATTTATTGAGTTTAAGTTATCACTGTCTAAGAATTACTTGTTTGATGCAAATATTGTGATTGAGTTCCATATCCCTGATATTTATAAACTATTATTATAATTTACTTCTTAAAGGATTATTGTGGTCGTGAAAGTGGCACATTCCGTATTTTAACTGAAAGTGTCCCATGCTGTGAAGATGGGCTTACATGCTCAAGAAAAATCATAGTTGCTTTTCAGGTACAGTACTGTTCCTCTTTATGTATTTTTTTCTCTCAGATTATGAGTGGCCAGATAAAACTAATGTTACCATAAGTCTGTCTTTTAATTAACAGGATCAGAATGTTGTCTTGCATGATGGTAAAGTGACAGCCTCCAAAATTACAGAAAGTAAAGACTGTGGACTCAGTGAAAATACATACTCTGTACATACCGTTGGCCTGTACTTGATTCTGAAATTTCTAAATGGGATAACCATAATTTGGGACAAGAATACGAGAGTTTCAGCTATATTGGATCCTCGCTGGAATGTATGTGTATCATTAATAAATGATTAATGGGGAAGCAAAATAATTTCTGTTTCTGAGAATTAGAGACAATTCATCAGTGGAAAGTGAGAGAGTGGTAGTTTCTGTCCTAGAGCAAGCCCTCCACATCTACTCAATCTTATCATGAAACATGAAGTGTAATCAAAGATGATAGAATCTGGTGAAAAATAAATGCAATAAACCTGAAGCATTCTAGTTTATGCTGGTATTATTTTATAATACAATTTTAAGGTAGCTGGTGAATGTATAAAATGAAATGTATTTCTTGGCGCAAATATTTGAAGAACCTAAGAGTTCTTAATACCTAAGAGTATACTTCCTGTATGATTTAAAGCTAATGAATATAATTAGTTTTTAACAATTCTTAACACATTTATCTAGTTGATACTAGATCATTTTGTGATATAGGATGTCTTGGGTTAAACAGGTGCAGAATCTTATCCACAGATTCTAGTTTCCTTCCAAAATTTGGAATTTAAAATAGATTTATGATAGGGTCACCTGGTCGGCTCAATCAGCAGAGCATGTGACTCTTAATCTCAGGGTTGAAAGTTGAAACCCCATGTAGGGTGTGGACCCTACTAAAAAATAAAATAAAATAGATTCATGATACTATATATAATCATAATTTCCTTACCTATCTGTTTTTATATACGACTGTGGTACAACTCACTTTTTAATTTTCCTTTCTGATTTCATCTCTTGATATATCTATTTCCCTGGTACAACCTACTTGTTAATTTCCCTTTCTGATCTCTATAGGGCAAAGTGTGTGGTCTTTGTGGAAATAACAATGGTGATCTCAAGGATGATTTCATAACAAGACATTCATCAGAAGCTGTTGGAGCACTGGAATTTGGAAATAGTTGGAAAACGAGTCAAAAATGTGCAGACACAGTAGCACAAAATTTCCCATGTGACTCAAACCCATACTGTAAAGCGTGGGCTGTGCAAAAATGTGGGATCATCCAGGACAGCATCTTCAAAGAATGCCACCACAAGGTAGTATGGCTCTGAGAGCAGGGACCGCACAGGTTTTGCTCCCGGAGACTCATGTGCTGTGCTTTGTGTAGGTGGACCCCGAAGCTTACACAGAAGCATGCATTGAAGAAGCTTGCTCATGTGACATGGAGGGGAAGTATTTGGGATTCTGCACGGCTGTGGCCATGTACGCGGAGGCATGCAGTGCAGTTGGAGTCTGTGTCACATGGAGAAAACCAGATCTCTGTCGTAAGTCAAGTCCATGTGTTGTTATTTAAAAATGTAATTAAGTAGAATTGTTTTGTTAGATAATCAATCTTCCTCTCAGATTTCCTATAAAATATATATTCTTTTGCCTAAAAAGTTTTAAAAATGTGTTAATATGTTTATGATGGGAAAACTACCTGTTTTAAAACAGAGCACCCGGCACAGCACATCAAATTCAATTTTAGTTACAAAAGTTCTTATGTTAACAGGGGAAAAATTAAATGCTGATGGAAGATATCTCTTACTCATACTTAGATGAACAATGAACTGTTGACTCATCTTGGTATAGTCATATTTCTATAAGCATTTACCTCATCTACTACTTTGGGTTGAAGTCCTCAGACATTATTTTAGAAACTTTATAGAGTGCTAGTCAAGACAAACTGTAAAATGAATATAAACTGAATTTTGATCTATATGAAATATGATAAATTTAGTAGAAATCAGTCAACTCTCTCCCTTATAATGGAAAGTATTATGAGAGAAAGTATGATGAATGAGAAATATTGATATTGAATCCATGTTTTATTCCATTTATCATGCAAAGTGTGATATTGAAATCTTTAGTTCCTCATTCAGGAATGGTTATTTACATATTAAAGAAGCCTGATTTCCCCAGAGATTCATTTTTGTAATTTAAGCTTGAACATTAGAACTATGAATCTGGACTATGACCTAAAATATCTCAAAATGGAAAACTCAACGTTTACTTTTCTACCTCAAACCAAGCTTACTGTGAGATGTCAAAGGAAAGTGCTGTTTTGATCCTATATGCTTCCCCTCCCTTTTTCGTGAGCTACTGTGGCTTATGTGGCAATTTAGATAAAGCCAAAGGGACTTGATAAAACAGAATGATATACTCTAGGTCTGTTTATTGTTAATATCATTCAAAATCTCTTTTAAAAATGCTTTGGAAAATGAAAGGTGAAAATCATCATATAATGAGAATGGCAGTAATTTGAAATGATTCAATTATTAGCTGTCTTCTGTGATTATTATAATGGACCCGGGGAATGCAGTTGGCACTATGAACCTTGTGGTACAGTGACTACAAAAACATGCAGAGATCGAGTTATTGGCCAGAAATTTTCTGCAGTTTTAGAAGGTAAGGCATATTTTAGTAACATCCTCAAAGTAGTACAAATTATATTGATACTTTAAAACTGACAAATGTTGTTTGTTTCTGCCAATTCAGAGTCTTACATTTTGTAATTTAAGGAATAGGTATTTATAGTTATTATGACATTAATATTTCTACATGAGAAACATTTTCTGCAGACATAAATTATATATTTAATAAGACAGATGGTGGGGGGAGAACACAGTGCTATGATCCCATTGTCAGTTTTTATACCTTTCATTAGACAATATAATTTGTTGAGAATGTAGTTTCAGAATGCAATGTATAATATAGTCCAGCTAATGATATCCCACACTTAAATAGCACTTTCTTCTTAGCATTACATATCTTAGAAAGGAAGAAGTGACAAGAAAACAAGATGATGTATAAACACTTTGTCCCAAAGTTACCTCTGTGTTAGGTCCCAGGCTTTGGGGTCTTTTCAACTCATTTTATTATGGCATTTGGATCTTCATCTATCCTTATAAAAATAGATATTTAGAACTGGCATTCACATTTCAAGATATGTGTTTATCAAAGTCTTGTACTATGTTCAACATCATGCCATCATTAAAGTAGCAAATTATTTTAAGATACTTTAGGAAACATTTTAGAAAAAGTAAATCAGCCAAAATTTGTAAGTTCTTAATTCCTAGGTTGATATTCCATTGCAAGAGAATCTGAATCCTCTTCAATTTATATATTTTCACTAAGAATGTGATGTTGTTTTGCTATTATCTACTTCAGTTCATGTAATCATTTATGTAACTTTACAAATATAGAGTGCAATATGACATGTTTCGGGAAATAGAAATGAACCCTGGGTCATTTTTCATACAGGTTGTTATGCTAAGTGCCCGGATAGTGCTCCTTATCTGGATGAGAACCTCATGAAATGCGTCCGTTTATCTGAGTGCAGCTGTTTCTATAATGATATCATACCAGCAGGTGGAGTGATTCAGGATAACTGTGGAAGAACATGGTACATTCTCTATTAACTTTCCAATGAGTAATTCTGTTTCTTACATTTTCATTTAGAAGAAAAAAATTAAAAATACACATGAATATATTTGAGCTCTCTTATTTCTAAATGAGAAGGCCCGTATTAGGTTGAATTTTCTGTCAGTTATGCTAGTTATTTTGTATTTTCAGTAAATCCACATATCAACAGATGGTCTGTTAAATCTTATAATACAGAAGACAGGACAGAAAATGTCACTTGTAGTTTTTGGTAAAAAGAAAGTTTTAATTCTGGAAATGTAAGATCATGTTTATAGGCTTCAGACAGTGACATGGAAGCAGAGGGGAAGTCTATACTAGAGCAGCATGGCCATCAATGTCATGTTTGAAGCTGAAAATGTAAGAACCAACTATTTTTTGACCGCCAAGCATTCCTTCAGGTACCAAGAACACCTCAGTGAACTGCTTCTGAATAATGGTACAGTACACGAAAAAAAAATAAGCATACTCCTGGGGGAATGATTATTGACTGTGCTCTTACTTGGTTTTGTTTTGATTTTCACGGTTAGACAATTTGTTGTTTTAAATTGGGGAGGTGTATGTCATTAGGAGTTAAAATTTGAACCTCTTTTTTTTTTTTAACATAACTTTCAGCTATTGCATCGCAGGAGAGTTGGAGTGCGGTAGTGGTGAGTCCTTGTTTTTTACTCTATAACTAGGGAAGGCGAGGTAAAGGCTGTGTGATCTTTTCAGATCATCAACAGCAAAGGAGTAGGTACTTAATGTTTCGACTGCTCCTCCTTCAGTGGTTTGAGACAATTCCACTGCAGTGTATTTGTTCACATCAGATCACTTCAAAACCAAGCATGCTGAGGCATTTCCAAGAGCTGGCAACTGGAGGCAGTTCCAAGGCTGCATGGCAGCCCCCGCCTGTCTGTAGGCTCTGGAAATTAAGGGAGTGAGACATCAGTCAAAATCATTTCATCAAGGGATGGAATGAAAAGTGAGGATTAGATGGTTAGAATTAAATAATTGAAGGATCACTCAGGAGAAACAGGAATCTTAAGAATAAATCTCAATAAGCTTTAAAAGAATGTATGAGCTACTCCTTGTTTTGTATTAGAAATTGCAAGAAGTAAAATAAACAAGATACTGATATTCATAGGCAACTTGAGATATAGATTTTTTTCACATTTTTTTGTTCTTGTCAATAATAGTAGTTTATTGTTATTTCAGATGCTGCTTCTGCAAACTCAACATTCACAGGTAAAATCATCATGGTTTTTAATGTGTATTTCTGATTTCTTTTTGTAGATAATCCTTTATAGTTTCACAACAGTCTGTGCCAGTAAAAAGTATGCTGGTATATCTGTTACAAAAATTTCAAATTAGAATGAAGAGTTACTAGAAAATCTGTCAAAATATTATTTCACTATACTCCTGTGTATTCAGTTAGGAATATGATTAGAACATATATTAGGTAATGTATGCTTATTAGTTAAATATCATCATCAAAAGCTTGACATTTTTAGATAATAATGGAACAAGTGGAATAAAAATGAATTAAATGTGGTCTCCCATGAAGTAAATATTTTGAAATCATGATTACACCGGGAGGTAATTTGAAAATATAGAAATAAAAAGTTAATTTCTTTTTAAATTAATATCAATTAATTAATTTAATATTTATATTAATTAATATTAATTAATATGAGTTAAAAGTTAATTTCTTTTTCTTAACTCATAACATTTTAGTTATGTCCATTTGGGAGAATGTGGACAGAATGAAGTTTATTTATTTATTTATTTATTTATTTTGAAGATTTTATTTATTTGTCAGAGAGAGAGAGAGAGCAGGGGGAAGCAGCAGGCAGGGGGAGAAGCAGGCTCCCTGCTCCGCTCCGATGCAGGGCTCGATCCCCTCCATCCCAGGACCCTGGGATCATGACCTGAGCCGAACGCAGACGCTTAACCGACTGAGCCACCCAGGCGCCCCAAAGTTTAACTTTAGTTTGGGGACTTGTAATTAACTGGCAATGTAAGTATACTTAGAGTTGCTGTAGTACACTCATATATTCCTATCTTGTGTGATTCAAGGTGGGATTTTATTTCCTGTAGACCAATGTTCAGAGATGGTGTCAATTAAGAGATAGTAAATTGGAAGCCTTAGATTTTGATAATATATTTAAAATTGTGTTATTGTCTGTACAATGCTATTTAAATTTTAATTATTGATTGCTTACCTAAAGCTAAGGTATCACATGTCAGGGTTCTGAACCTTATTTCTTGACCCTTAAATAGACCTTGTAAAATTCCTATGAGATTTTGACTAAGTGGTAATAATAGGAAATAGTTATTTTTGCTGCACATATAATAAATATATAGTGTTATTTGTGTTGACTTAAATGAGAGATTATTTTGTCACTTAAGCTCTGAATACAATTTTAGAAATATTTACTCAGGTTATGGTAGGTGGTTTGTTAAACTAAATTTCCTAATAAAATTATCTAAGTAATTTATTTTCATAAATATTGTCTTCCCTACACAGTTTCTTCTACAACAGTTACCTCCATATTAGGCACTGAAGCAGGTTAAATTTTTTTTTTTGCTTTTTAGCTTCTAAATTGGCAGCAAAGTGAATTTGCAATTCAGGCAATTTGGCCCTTTTTTCAAACTTGTTCTCTATTTCCTAAATGCCAAATAGCAGGGTCTACACCCAATTGTAATATTACTGAAGAACATCTTCCCTATTCAGAGGTTATGTATCCTAAAAAGAATACTCCACATACTACTAATTTGGAGAAAATGAAGAAAATTCTACTACTGAAGAAAATTATATGTTAAATTTTTTAAAAATAATTTATAATTTCTCTTTTACTAATATCAAGGAATATTAACTTTAATTGAATGATTTCTAATAAAGCAATAGCCAAAGGAGAACAAAAGTATATTCAAATGTGTGAATATTTCATAAATGAATTTAACTGTTTATTTAATTTAATAAATAATAATAAATTAAATAATAATAAAAATAAATTAATTAAATAAATTTAATTTAATTAATATTTAATCACTTAATTGCATTCTAGAGATATGTTAAATAAGTACTTTTAATTTTGTCTGTTAACACAATTTAACATACATTTCCAAATATTTGTCTCCTTCTTTGTATAGCAATTACATCAGTAACCAGTAGCTCGGGCGGAGGTAAGCCATAATCTTCAAACACAATCAAAAGGGCATTAAAAAAAAAGATCCAAAATTTCCTTTTGTAATATTATACCTTTATAATGACATTTTAAGGGGAATTTTGTTTTGTTTTGTTTTTAAGAATGATTTAGAGGAAGATTTTGGAAAAAAGTGCTATGCAAAATAATGTTATCTTGACCTTTTACTGGTAGTCTATGGATTTGAAAGCTTTAATTTTACATTTTAATATCTAGTCACCTATATGATCAGATTTCCTTAAAACCTTAATTTCATGTTGATCCACTTTATATTTGAACATAGTTGTTCTCAGAAACATAACTTTCCCTCTATACAAAATTTTTTCCATTGTTTTTTTCTAATTCAGCAGCTTCCACTCCAGTGCTTACAAGATCAAGCAGTGAAACAATAGGTAGGTGAATCAGAAAGCTTATAAAATGACAAATACAGTTTTTACATATATTAAAATAGTTTTTTAACTTAAAATATATTTTAGTCAACATACTCATTTATACTTAAGACTTTTTTCTTCCCCAACTGAATACTACTTCTCTTTCTCCTATTATTTATCACTTTCTTTATTAAAAAAAATATATATGTGTATCTAGGAGTGCCTGGGTGGCTCAGTCGGTTAAGCATCAGACTCTTGATTTCAGCTCAGGTCATGATCTCAAGGTCTCGATATTAAGCCCCATGTGGCTCATTGCCCTCAGCGGGTAGTCTGCACATCCTTCACTCTCTCCCTCTGCCCCCTCCTCTTGTGTGGGCATGTGTACATGCTCTCTCTTCCCTAAAATAAATAAATTCAAAAAATCTTAAAAAATATGTATATATATTTAAATATATGATTTTTTTATTGAGGTATAATTGACATATAACATTATACTAGTTGCAAGTGTACCTCATAGTGATTCGGTATTTGTATATGTTGCAAAATGATCACCACAGTCTAGTTAACATTCTTGAAGTCTTAGACCATGTTTTGCCATTACTGTATTCCCAATTGCACCTAGTTCCAAGTATATAATAGTATTTAGTAAATTTTTGTAGAAAAAATGGATGTATTTGTATTTCCCTGTCCCAAATTTATAATTCAGGTGTTTTTTTGGGTGGTGGGAGGCACAGTTTCTGGTGAAGCTTCGATTATTAGTTAGATTTATTTATATTGATAAATCTTATACTTTACACATTTTATTCACTGAAGCTAATATTCCTTCTCTGAAATATAAATATATAGTGCAAAATGAGGATGATTTTTAGATTGTAATTTTATGTCATGATACAGAATATGACTATAATTTTGGATACTTTGGCAATTCTTTTTTTTTTTAAGATTTTATTTATTTATTAGAGATCAAGCGAGGGAGAAACAGCATGAGAGGGGAGAGAGTCAGAGGGAGAAGCAGGCTCCCCACTGAGCTGGGAGCCCCATGTGGGACTCGATCCCAGGACTCCAGGATCATGACCTGAGCTGAAGGCAGTCGCTTAACCAACTGAGCCACCCAGCCGCCCTACTTTGGCAATTCTTAATGTTGTCTGATTTATTTGGTAATTAATACATCACTTATATTCAAAGGGCAAATATTTATTCTAAAAGTATCAGCCATCATAGTATGGAATATCATTAAAAATGCCCAAACTAACATGTTTAATTCTCACCAAACTTTCCCTTATGTTGTAGCCATCAACAGCGTTAAGCAGTACTGGCTTGTTCAGTGTAAACCTTAGACAGACTGACAGATTTTAGAAGCATTTTTCCCTATTCTACAATTGTAAATTTACTTGCCAAGGCCTGGTAACAATTTCATCCCAATAGTTCTTCTGCGTTGTTTCTTACACATTGCAGAATAGTTTTCCAGCTGCATATTATTTCAGCCATAAGCAATGGAGTGAATTTCTAATTCTCAGCCTGGTTCTGTTTCCAAGAAGATTAATTTCATTGTTTCATATCTCTTTTAGTTATAATCATTTGTTCAGCTATTAACACTTCTGAATCTTGTGACCATTTAAAGAAATAAAACTACTATGAGTATTGATTTGCTAAATTGTGCAGTTATGCATGAGCCACAAGCAATTTTGATAACTATTTCAAGGTAAAGATGTCATCTGCATCCTCTATCACACTAGGCACTCAGAACTAAGAAAACTGGCATGATTTTTTCCAGTTAATACATGTATTTCCTTTCATTGCTTTTCTTTCCCCAAGAATTTAGTTTTGAACATAATATTTGGCAATTTTATTTTGCCAACACTTTGTGGTATAGCAAGCAAACCTTCTATGTAAAACAGAAGGTCACGAGTAGATTACCTAAGGAGTTTTTGCCAGCAACTAATGACATTTTAGATGTAAAATGTTTAATTAATCTTAAAACACTACAAAAATCTCATCAATTATCTCCACCATACTATTGAAAAAATCCTAAATCTAATGTAGAGTTGAATTATAAAGAAGATTACCCAGGTGATTCCGACCCCTCCCCTGTCATGAGGTATTATTCATGACTTTTTAATGCTTAGCCTTACTGAATCTTAGTGTTCTATTTAATTTCATCTGAAGTTCCAGTATAATACTAATAATTTAGTAAAATGCCATATTAGTACTATATTGCAAGATATAGCTAATACCTTTTAAGGAGGGTTTACTGCATTTGAGTCATTATATATACTATTTTTCATTCAATATCGCATTAAATTTCAACAATCCCCTGATTACATAATATTATTCTCTGGAACCCCTCTCTTTCTTCATCATTTTACAGGGAAAGAAATGCAAAGAGCTTAAGTAATTTTTCCAGAGTCACAAAGATCAGAAGAAAAAGGAATTTTCTGGTGTGATGCACAGAGAAATCAGCATTGTTTTTCTTTTTCTTATTTTCCATGAAAGTCAGAAATTATTTTCAGAAATGATCATTTCAAAGATGTGAGTCATTAAGGCCAGCCCAACATTTTTCTCAGATCAGGAGACAAGAATAATTTTCTCATGTTACAATTGTTCAACTGTGCCACAAATTGTGTGTTTTAAACAAATTTAGTTAAATAATCTGAATCCACAGAAAACATTGGTTATCAAGACATCAAATCAATGGTACCTTTCCAGCATTCATTAATAACGTACCTGTAGCTTATCTTGTTGCTGGTATAAACTTGTAAATGCTTATTTCCCAGATGAATGGAGGCATACAAAATTTTGGTTATTAATTAATTCTCAGTTTTAACTGTGAATGGTAATGGTAAAACTTGGTTTAATTCTTAGCTCCTCATTCACTATCCCACATCTTCTTTTCTGAGACTCTGCCTATATCATACATACCAGGAGGGGATTTAAAGTTACTCAAGGAATCATTGATTTAGTTTCCCAAGAAATCTGTGACTTGTAGGTTTGGATCACACCACTTGTTCATCGTTGATTCAGTTAACAGATTCTATTAAATTTTCTACTTCAGCTTGTGCTATGAACTCCTGGACTGAGTACAAAATACTCAGAATGAAATGTGACATTTCTGAATTGGAACAACCATGAGAGACCACATGCCCATTTGCTTCTGACTCAGGAATCATAACCATCTCTGTAAAGTGAGGATGGCAATCAGGAGAATCTTAGAAAGTACTAGTTGTATGTTTACTGGCTAGTTGATTGTGAAGTTCTAAAAGGGGGGAAAAAGACAAGTCTGGTGGTGGTGTTGTTTTCCATGTAGGAATAAAACATTTCATTTTAAGACACACCAACATATTTTTCCTTTTTAAACTTTTTGTTTTTTTCTAATTTCATCTAACAAACATCATGCCACAGTAAAAATAAAGCCAGTTAAAATGTTTGCCTTTTGGACACTTTTAAAAGAAATAAAATCTTTTTGTGGAGCAATTGCCTTACACAAAGTGTAGACTGGAAAGGTACTTTCCATTTCTTTTTAGTGACATTCCTAGTTTCTAAGTTGAACAGCTTTTGACAAATTGTGATGAATCCATAGTTACATGATGATTTTTGTTTTTCAGCTTTCTAGGGGTGAACTATTTGATCAGTGATGAGAAAAACGGATGCCAAAATAAAATCATGTAGTCATGATCACTAGCAAAGTTTCTTGTTACATTCTAAATACAGCATGCATCAACTAAAATATTTAAATAGATACCTAAAAGCAAAAGCTGAACATTCCAGATACAATGTAGCTAGGAAGGCACATCATTTTGAATATGTGTTGCCTCTTAATGAACTCTCTGCAATAGGTGGAAGGATTTCTTTCTTAGACAGCGAAACCTTTTTCATGCAGAATTTTGGGGTATGGTGTCAGTGCTCTATATGTAATTTCATTTGGATAATATGTTAGTGCTTTTGAATTGACTCAATGTGATTAGTGGATTGCTTTAATTTGGTCAAAGCTTTTCTAATTATCTTTTTTGCTTTAAGATATCAGTTTGGCATAAAAATCTATAATTCCTTTTTTCTTTATTTTGTGAAAGATTTATTTTCTAAAAAGAGACTGGGCAGGGGCTCCTGGGTGGCTCAAATGGTTAAGCGTCTACCTTCGGCTCAGGTCATGATCCCAGGGTCATGGGATTGAGCCCCACATTGGGCTCCTGGCTCAGCGGGGAGCCTGCTTCTTCTTCTGCCTCTCTCCCTGCTCATGCTTTCTCTCTCTGTTATCTCTGTGTCTCAAATGAATAAATAAAATCTTAAAAAAAAAAAAAAAAGAGAGAGAGAGAGACTGGGCAGAGGGGCAGTTATTGGCCATTATGTTGTTCCCTGGGTGAAGTAATTTTGATCAAGTACTGGATCAAATATTTTCTGAATCAAGGACTTCTCACTGACCATTAGTGTTTGGTTTCATTTTTTTTTTCTTAACTGATAACATGAAAGAATTAAATAAATTATTTTAGAGTTTTTTTCCATAAATTTAAATTTCTTTCTCAGATGGATGGAAGGCATTCTTGCCAGATAGAGGGAGAAATGCCTCGGTCTTCAGGAGTGAACTGATGATTTATTTGACTTTACACTCAAGCCTCTTAGATGGAAGGTTAGATATGATTACACTGTTGCACATATCTTTGAGGTAAAGAGCACAGGAATGAAGTGCACTTTTAATGAATTTGAAAACCATTGCAGAAAACTTTAAAAGCACAAGGGAAGCAATATGCAAAGCTGAAGCTTTTCTCCATGGATTATATATCTGTTTTCTTTTCTATACAGTAAATGTTTTCAGGGGTTAAAGTACCCTGAGAAATGCCTAGCCAACCCTTCTAATAAGTATGTTAGTTTTAGGGAAAAAAGCTATGCAATTATGTGTTTTTTTCCTGTTTAAATTGACAGAACTTGACACAGAGCTATAATTTACAGAGCAGTATTCTACGTTATTGACACATATTATCTCATTTAATACAGAGAACTCCATGAAATTGGCACTATTATTTCCCCAAATAACAAATGAGGAAATGGAAGCACAAAGAGGTTAAATTATGTGTCCAAGGATGCTTTCTTAAAATATAGCAGAGAGAGGATTAAAATTAGGACATCTTTTTCAGGATTCTGGTTCTAATGCTGCTGTGTTTTCATTTAAGAAAGAGAATCAGGTCAAAGTCAAATTTAATTAGTAACTGAAGGAGTAGCATATAATTGCAGTTTCCAGTTGGAATTTGGGACTTTTCTTAAATGTGTGGTTTGTGTAGTAAGTTGTTATTAAATGTCAAAAAGGCTCATTGACCCTAACGGATACTGATTCTTTTAAATAAAAAGAGGGTTTCTGTTACAAAACAACTTGATATCTTATAACTCATTTCTTCTTTTCTCAAAAAGGTAAAACAAAGAAAGTTACAACTATAGGTTATATATGAATTCTATTTGTATAAGGAGTTATTCTAAAATAGCATCCATTACAGAGAGAAAATAATTATATCAGACTATTTTGAGAACCAGGGAACTGTAGTGGTAAGAGGAAACAAAAATAATTGGAATCATTTAAATGATACTAATTATCTGTAAGACCCACATTTAAGTCTTTAAACACTATGAACTTCAGTTTTCTCATGTGTTGAGTGAGAAGAACGTGAGAAAAGAGTCACTGTGATCATGCAGCTTAGTGTAAGACCCAGGAAGTACTCAGTGAAATTACTCTATTACCACTAACCATTTTATAAAGAATAATTGATTGTGTAATAGAAGTAATTTTAGCCAAGGCATTTGATATTTTTTCAGTAAACAGAAACATAATAATTTCTGGATACAAATACAATATAAGGGTTACTTTTAGCAGAAATATGATATTTGGCACAATCGGCCAACTCTGAGCTACCAAACTTGTTGGATGTTGGGGAACATATTATGGATACTCCTGAAGCTGAACTTTCAGACAGATATATTGAGTAAAATGACATCCCCTCAGAGAAAATGGGAAAATAATTTTTGTATAGGAACTGAAGTTATCCTTCAAGTTCTCAGAAAATCTTAGTAGTAGCGGGGAAAAAATAACAAGATTTAATTAAAATTATTCAGTCCATTATGAAGTGAAATAGAAGCAAGGGAAAAATAATACAATGAATTAGATTATTTTACCTAAGTTTCTCAGGGGGTAAGGATAAATGGACGCAGTCACTTTGACACATTTTGGCGTGGATTGCTCCCTCGTAGTGCACAGAGCTATGATTATTTCAGCAAAGGGCACTCTTCCTAGGAGCAGCTATGTCTTGGCGACAAAGAAGGTGAGAGGCAGGAATGACAATATGGAGTACTGTAGGCATGTAAATTCCTCTGTAAGTGAAAGAAAGAAAAATCAAGTGTACTGGCCCTGGTTATGGATGGCAAAATTAAGGAGAAGCGGAATGCTTCATCAGTTTTGATAATTGAAGTGTGAAGCAAAGTGGATTCTTCTATATTCCTGTTAGTAAAAGATTCCCGGTATTGTAATCACTGGATCAATCCTCTTTGACTTATGATTTCTGCAGATGATTTCGGGCCGCGGCAGGGGTCAAGCTACAGTAAAGTAGCCCAAAAGGGATGTCGTCCAAATCTGCTGTCTGGGAAGGAGTTTAGAGAAGTCTTTGGACCCTGTATAAACATGGGTCCTTGAGATGCTCTTCCCAAAATCAAGTGAGCCTGTTGCCACGCTAACCACACCCAATCATAAGGAACACCCTAGACAGGTGTTTTCTCATTCATGGGAGGGAAAACATTGCAATGTGCGCTCAGGTATCTATGGTGAGCCACTGTGTTCCTCTTAACCCCATGTGCATCAGAGCCTATCAGATGTGGCCGTTTTGAAGAAGAGTGGCTTCTGTTCCACGGGATCGTGCTGCTTTTCATGAAATGTGGTTGTATTCAATGTGAAGGAGCTCCAATGAGAATGACTGAAATTCCCCAAAGACGAAAACTATCCTGGGAAATGGAAAGTGCGCCAGAATCTTTTGGAGGAGCGGGGTCTATCGTGCTCCATCATTCTAGTCTTCAGAGGCTATTTCTCTGTGGGCCATGGCCAAAGAGTCTTTCAGCGGATCCTTGCATTCAGACACTTTAATTTCACCGTGTCCAATTTAATTTAATTTAATTCAAATTTAGTGTATTTAATTTAACCGTGTCGTCAGTGAGACAAGGTGAGATCTGTATTGGTCTGTTGGAGGAGTGTGCTTGCCACAGGCTTGACCATTTCTGTGAACTATAGCTTGAGGCTAATGTTGAGAAATCTCACCTCCAACTTCTCTCACACTACTTAACGTATTTATCATATCCATTGTGTGAAGCCATCAAGAAAGGACACTTTATTACTTATCTGATATTCTGTTGGATGTTTTTCTCGTCGAAGGTATACAAATTCCATCAATATGATGAGTGGGTACTAAGAAAACAACAAGAGGCAGTTCAGGATACACAGAGGCACGTTACGTAGAATGCCATACGGGTTACAATCCGAGGTCCTGGGTGACTTGGCTTCCAGTCCCAGCCTTGTCACAGACTAGGAGCAATCTGGCAGAAATCACGTAACGTTTCTGAGCCCAGTTCTTTTGTTTTCTTTTTTCCTATTTCTGGTGGTGGGCGTAGAGGGGCAGAGGGAGAAGGGAGAGAGATGCTGAGGTAGGCTCCACAAGCAGCTCAGAGCCCAACTCGGGCTTTCATCCCACCACCCTGAGATCATGACCAGAGCCTTAATCAGGAGTCAGAGGCTCACCCGACTGAGTCACCAAGTGGACCGTCATTTCTCTTTTTCTTCTCAGGAACAGCTGGTGGTCTTGAGACTGAAGCTTTCAGTACAGGTTAGTATATTATTTTCTGGTTCCTTAGGTAAAAAAAAAAAAATCTATCTGTCTAACTATCTGTTGTCTTACTATCTATCTAAGAGTGATAGTTCTCTGGAAGTTTGGGTTTTTAGGAAAGAATTTATATGAGAGCATGGCTCTTTAGGAAAACTGGCACCCAAAGAATTTACTGAGCTTTCCCCCGGGATTTCAGCCTCTAACCTAAAGGCCTGGAATTTACGTTGTTATTGATCAGGGTAAATTGACTGGCTCTCTAGGGTTCCTAGTTTCACTTTTTTCTGTGTCGCTTACGGCGAATTTAGTATCTCTACCAGAACTCGATACCATGGAGCGCCAAATTTAAGAAAGCAAAACAAACAAAGAAAAAAAGCCCTACAGGGCAAGAGAAAATGTGCCGTTCTCTAATGGTGTTTTTTGGTCCCGTACATGTTTTAAGCGTAAGGGTGCAATTAGGTACGTCCTGACATTTACTCTTGTTACTAGCGAGCGTGAGGGACAGTGTGATGAGGGCAGAAGGTTCCATTTCTATGAAAGCAACCTCACTGAGCCAAATATTGGGAGAACTCGTGTGATGCAATTCGAGATGGAGAAAACAGGACTGTGCAAAAGAAAGTAGCAACAATCCCAACCAGGAAATAGCAAGGAGGATAAGAAAATCTTGGGGGAACGTACCACGAGAACAAAGTCTTAGGGAAGTGTGGAGAGAAAGTGGCTGGACTCAGGCTTCCATTTTCTGTGGTGGGAACTGCCTGAAGAGTTAAATCACCCCTTGGTGATGAAGTCCAAGTATGGTTGAAATGAGAAGTTCATTTTACGTTTTTCTCAGGTGCTGCTGGAGGTCCAGTTTCCACGACCCTGTATGCTGGCAGCATAGGCAGCACCAGAATGGGCCCCACCTTCACCAGCCCTGGGCGCGAAGCAGGTACGTTGAGTTCACAATAAAGGATCGCCTCGATGGCTCAGCAAGTGGTGTCAGGCAATGCTGCTCAGTACAGTCGTGTACGGACTAAAAGACATCTGGCCCGTTACCCTGAGAGGTGATAGCACCTATAGCCTTTTGCAGCGGCTGTTGCGTTTTGTTGGTGGTGGTGGTGGTGTCGTGCTTGCTGTATGTGTTGTAGTTGTTGTTGTTGTTGTTTTCACCCTGAAGACAAAGGCACAAGGGACAGAGGCTTCAGAGAAGGCCATACAAAGAAAGGAATCAAAGGCCATGTCTTCCATGGCTTCTTTGCACCCGTATTCCTGCATTTCACGTCAGGACCCATTGTACAGCATTCGATACTGGGCGTCCAGTGTCAGTGCTTGGTCAGCCAGTGGCTCTGGGCGTAAATTCACTAGCGTGTATATATGAAAGACTCCCATAGCCAATGACATATGTATGGGCCCCTAAACTTTCCGGTTTATGCTCAAAGGGAAAACAGGGGACTCAAATCCCTTTGACACCATGGCAGATGGGTATCTTTCTTCCAAAGAAGGAAGAAAATAATGAAAGGTCTGTCTCAGAAGCGGCAGAGGCAGGATTAGAACCCCGAACCCTTAGCCTCCTCTGGAATGCCTCCGCAGCTCTGGGATCTGTACATAAGAGCATGCATCCAAGAACAACCAAGGAGAATGCTTGCCTGTGCGCATCGGGGACCGCATTTCAAGTCCTGTTGGTTTCCAGAAGAAAATAGGAGGACCATTCTGCAAGTGTAGATGATTTTGCTTCAAAGCAAAGAAGACCGAGGTCAGTTTCCTGCTTCCGCTTAGGCAGTCAGTCACTAATTTCAAGTCCCCGTCCAGTTTCCTCACCTCGGAGTCCCATTTGCCTGGGCTTTGGCTGAGCTGTTGCACGTGTTCCACCGAATACCTGCAGTTGGGCACATAGCTCACCTTCCTGTAAGCCAGAAGGGTTCCAAGTGTGCCTGTCACACCAGAGCATCCACATCTCCTGGGAACTTTGTAGAAAGGCCAGTGCTCAGGCCCACCTGCCTAGAACCAGAAAGCTCTGGAGGAGGAGGCCGGCCGCAGTGTCTGAACAAGCACTCAAAGCGCCCGAAGCATATCACGGTTGAGAACATTTCCACTCGTTCGCCACGTCCCTCCCAACTAACGCTTAGTCAATACCCCAACCCAGGGAACTTCCAAAAGTTCAACTTGTCACCATGTCACTCCACTCCTTCGAAGCCCTCCTTGGTTCTGATCGCTTTCAGGATGGATCCCAAAAGTCCATCCCGTACCTTTAGAAATCGTCTCTTTAGTATCCACAATGGGACTTCCCCTGACGTATTGATTAGCAGACCCATGGCCCGATTTTCTTTTCCTCCCTATGTTTTCCCTTAGCCAATTTCCTGCTTTAAAGTTTTGTGGTAGATAGTTTCTGGGCAGGACTTCCTGAGCGCACGACTCCTAGCATGTTCAACGGTCACGTGTACAGCAGCCAAACCAAGCAACGGGTTGTGCTTCCGATGAGAGTAGTGAATTCACTGAAGGGTGATGGGAAAGACTACTTAGTGTCTATTTCCACACATATGGGTCCGAATCGTTGGGGAAGGATGACAAGTCAGTCAGCTCCGTCTATTGGCTGTCGGGCCAGAATAGGGACTGGGGCTTGTAGCACGGCTCCTGACAGTTTGGTGTACCGATGAGTGCCATCCAGAACTGTGTGTTCCTGCTGGGTTAAGAACTGAGTAGCGACTTGACACAGGGGTTTTGACTGTGTTAGGTAAAAGCATATGTTCTCTTGGGGTTTGCTGTGTAAAATGACATTTCTCTACCGTTATGGCCCTTTCCCAAAGCCTCCAAATGGGGCCGACTGGAAATTGTAGGGAATTGCTCTCTTGGCACAGATGCTCTGAGATGCACCTTTAGAGTCGAGAGTCCAGGGTGAGACTGCCTGGGTTTGGCTCCTGGATGGGCTGCCCACTAACTGGTGGACCCGGGGCATGTCAGCGAGCCGAGTCTGCTAAATGGGAATGCTAACACTCGTGACGCATGAGGGCTGCTATCGGATCAAATGACTTGATGTCAGTGCAGGGTGACTTTCAGTGTGCTGTATCTTTCCAGGAGGAACCGGCAGCCCTACTGCAGCACCCAGAGGAGGTAAAGAAGACAGCACGCCCATGGAACATAGCCCAGGAGCGCCATGCACAGGGAGATCAGACAAGTCAGGATATATATATACCCTTTAGCACCTAGGCAGTGGCACGGAACATGACACAGGTCGACCGCAAGGCTGAAGTGTAGGTGATATTAGACGGATATTAGATATGTAGCTGCAGACATGCTAGGAGTCCTACAAAGATGCTTTGGACTTAGCAACCTCAATTCTGTCCTATCCGGGAAGCCGGATATGCAGAATCCTGCCACTGTGGAAGTAAAACCCTTTCCCCACTGTTGTGTCAGGGACCTCAGAAGGTACAGAGGGCTTCCCAAGAGCACCTGGCAGTGAGAAGACAAGTGGAGCCTCAACGGCCCCAGGCACCACGTTGGGAGGCAGACCAGGTATGGAAATGCAAGGTGGAAAGCCTCTTCTTCCTGACCTGCGGGGAGTTGCCAGTGGCTTCTGAGGAATTAGTTACTCTTCAGGTGGTAGTGCCCGTATACAGGACCCCCGGTCCTTGTGTGTGGTGGGCTTCATGGCAGTGTTGCTCTAACGTCAGCTCCGACGTGACGGATAGCAGAGCGGGGTGTATTTGGCATTCCCAGATTGCCGCCCAGGAATTCTGAGACTGGGTCTCGACTGGGATAGGGTCATGATGTGCCGTCTTGCCTGCAAAGGAGAGCTGAGGCTAGACCATGAACAAAGACGTGCAACAATCGCATGAACCAGTGTAGGGGAAGTACGTTGAAAGCAGAGTGCAGCACAATCTGTTCTTCCCCAGCAAAGCTCCTAGTAAAGAGTGAGTGTTGGTTTTCGATGGGACTACTGGGTCAGCGGCCGGTGACACCACCAGAGCCCCAAGCAATGAGAGGCAAGGGGGAGTGTGTTGAGAATGTCATTCAGAGGCCATGGCCGTCGTCATGAAAAAGTCGGGTTCTGTGACGTAACATTTTGACACGTTAAAATGCATTTCTTCTTCGCTCAAAAAGTTAAATCCTCAGAATGGTACACCTAGAGGTTCTGTAGGAATTCTCTTGCTTTAAGGAGCTTATTCTGAGAGAGCATCCACCACAGAAAGAACCTAATTCCATCGGGCCATGAGAGAGAACTAGCTGAGCGCAGTGGGAATGAGAGGTGGAAAGGTAAGAATTGGAATCCCTCCTGTTCTCCTTCCCAGCTGCCTGACCCTAGTTGAAGGCTCCCTAGGCTCCGAACGATGTTTCCTCATCGGTTGCGTGGGAAGGCTATAGATCGACCTTACAGGACTTGAGAAAAGAATCACTGTGCCTGTGATAGTGCCGCGTAGTGGAAGACCCAGGGGGTCCTCAGTCACATCCACTGTCTTAGCACGAGCCGTTTTTTATTTTTTTATTTATTTATTTTTAAAGATTTTATTTATTTATTTGAGAGAGAGAGAGAGAGAATGAGAGAGAGAACACGAGAAGGGGGAGGGTCAGAGGGAGAAGCAGACTCCCTGGTGAGCAGGGAGCCCGATGTGGGGCTCGATTCTGGGACTCCAGGATCATGACCCGAGCCGAAGGCAGTCGCTTAACCAACTGAGACACCCAGGCGCCCCGCATGAGCCGTTTTTTAAAGAACAATTCATTGTGCCAATGAAGTTAGAGTTTAGCCGAGGCGTTTGGTATTTTTGCAGGAATCAGACACATAATACTTCCTGGATTTGAAATGACCTTAGGGGTCACTTTTAGCAGAAATAGGATAATTTGGCACAGTCGGCCTACTCTGTACTACCAAACTGGTTGCCTGTTCGGGGACATATTATGGATCCTCTGGGAGCTGCCCTCTGAGACGTGTATATTGAGTCAAATGGCATCAGCTCATGGCACATGGCAAGATGATTTTTGGTATAGAACCTGACGTGATCCTTCAAGGAATCAGAAAATCTTAGTAGGAGTGGGAAACTCTGATTTATTTTATTTGCTTCATTCAGTACATTATGAGATGAAAAATCAACCAGGTAAAAGTAATACAGCGAATGAGATTATTTTAAGTAAGTTTCTCATGGGGTAAGAATCAATGGACTCGGTCACTTTGACACTTTTTGGAGTGGATTGCTCGCTCGTAGTGCACAGAGCCATGACCTTCTGGGCAAAGGCAGCTCGTCCTAGGAGCAGCCAAATCTTGGTGACAAAGAAGGTGAGACGCAGGAATGACAATATGGAGGACTGTAGGCAGGTAAATTCCTGGGTAAGTGAAAGAAAGAATAATCAAGTGTACTGGCCCTGGTTCTGGATGGCAAAATTAAGGAGAAGCGGAATGGTTCATCAGTTTTCCTAATTGAAGTGTGAAGCAAAGTGGATTCTTCTATATTCCTGTTAGTAAAAGCTTCCCCGTAGTGTGATCACTGGATCAACCCTTTTAGAGTTATGACTTCTCTAGGTGATTTGGGGCCCGTGGCCTGTGGGGGTGGGGGGTCGGGGGTCAGGGATGGGGGGCAAGCTAAAGTAAAGTAGCCAAACTGGGATGTCGTCCAATTCTGCCGTCTGGGATGGAGTTTAGAGAAGTCTTTGGACCCTGTTTAAACATGGGTCCTTGAGATCCTCTTCCCAAAAGAAAGTGAGCCTGTTGCCCCGATAGCCACACCCAATCACAAGGAAGAGCCCAGACAGGTGTTTTCTCATTCATGTGCGGGAAAGCTTTGCAATGTGCGCTCTAGTATCTATGGTGAGCCACTGTGTTCCCCTGAAGCCCATGTGCATCAGTGTCTGTTGAGATGTAGACGTTTCAGAGGAGAGTGTCTTCTGTTCCACAGGATCGTGCTGCTTTTCATGAAATGTGGTTGTGTTCAGTGTGAAGGGGCTCCAATGAGAATGACTGAAATTCCCCAAAGGCGAAACCTATGCTGGGAAATGGAATCTGCGCCAGAATCTTTTGGAGTAGCGGGGTCTATCCTCCTCCATCATTCTAGTCTTGGGAGTCTCTTTCTCTGTGGGCCATGGCCAAAGGGTCTTTCAGCGTGATCCTTGCATCCAGACACTTTAATTTCACCGTGTCCAATTTAATTTAATTTAATTCAAATTTAGTGTATTTAATTTAACCGTGTCGTCAGTGAGACAAGTTGAGATCTGTATTGGTCTGTTGGTAGAGTGTGCTTGCCACTGGGTTGACCATGCCTGTCACCTAAAGCTTGACGCTAATATTGAGAAATCTCACCTCCAACTTCTCTCACACTCCTTAACGTATTTATCATATCCATTGTGTGAAGCCGTCAAGAAAGACACATTATGTCTTATTTGATATTCTCTTGGATGTTTTTCTCGTCGAAGATATACCAATTCCATCAAGATGATGAGTGTATACTAAGAAAACTACAAGAGGCAGTTCAGGATACACAGAGGCACGTTTCGTAGAATGCCATATGGGTTACACTCCGAGGTCCTGGGTGACTTGGCTTCCAGTCCCAGCCTTGTCACAGACTAGGAGCAATCTTGCAGAAATCACGTAACGTTTCTGAGCCCAGTTCTTTTGTTTTCTTTTTTCCTCTTTGTGGTGGTGGGCGTAGAGGGGTAGAGGGAGAAGGGAGAGAGATGCTGAGGTAGGCTCCACAAGCAGCTCGGAGCCCAACTCGGGCTTTCTACCCACAAGCCTGGGATCATGACCAGAGCCTTAATCAGGAGTCAGAGGCTCACCCGACCGAGTCACCAAGTGGCCCCTCATTTCTCTTTTTCTTCTCAGCAACAGTTGGTGGTCTTGAGACTGAAGCTTTCAGTACAGGTTTGTATATTATTTTCTCGTGCCTTAGATAAAAAAAAAAAATCTATCTCTCTATCTATCTGTCGTCTATCTATCGATCTAAGAGTGAAATTTGTCTGGAAGTTTGGGTTTTTAGGAAAGAATTTATATGAGAGCATGGCTCTTGAGGAAACCTGGCACCCAAGGAATTTACTGAGCTTTACCCACGGATTTCAGCCTCTACCCTAAAGGCCTGGAATTTACCTTGTTTTTGATCAGGGTAAAATGACTGGCTCTCATAGGGTTTCTAGTTTCACTTTTTTTCTGTGTCGCTTACGGCGAATATAGTATCTCTACCAGAACTCGACAGCACGGAGCGCCAAATTTAAAAATGCAAAACAAACAAACAGAGAAAAAGCCCTACAGGGCAAGAGAAAATGTGCCGTTCTCTAATGGTGTATTTTGGTCCCGTACTTGTTTTAAGCGTAAGGGTGCAATTAGGTACGTCCTGACATTTCACTCTTGTTACTAGCGTGTGTGAGGGACAGTGTGATGAGGGCGGAACGTTCCATTTCTATGAAAGCAACCTCACTGAGCCAAATATTGGAAGACCTCGTGTGATGCAATTCGAGATGCAGAAAACAGGAGTGTGCAAAAGGAAGTAGCAACAATCCCAACCAGGAAATAGCAAGGAGGATAAGAAAATCTTGGGGGAAAGTTCCACGAGAACAAAGTCTTAGGGAAGTGTGGAGAGAAAGTGGCTGGACTCAGGCTTCCATTTTCTGTGGTGGGAACTGCCTGAAGAGTTAAATCACCCCTTGGTGAGAAAGTCCAAGTATGGTTGAAATGAGAAGATCATTTTACGTTTTTCTCAGGTGCTGCTGGAGGTCCAGTTTCCACGACCCTGTATGCTGGCAGCATAGGCAGCACCAGAATGGGCCCCACCATCACCAGCCCTGGGCGCGAAGCAGGTACGTTGAGTTCACAATAAAGGATCGCCTCGATGGCTCAGCAAGTGGTGTCAGGCAATGCTGCTCAGTACAGTCGTGCACGGACTAAAAGACATCTGGCCCGTTACCCTGAGAGGTGATAGCACCTATAGCCTTTTGCGGCGGCTGTTGCGTTTTGTTGGTGGTGGTGGTGGTGGTGGTGTCGTGCTTGCTGTACGTGTTGTACATGTTGTTGTTGTTGTTTTCACCCTGAAGACAAAGGCACAAGGGACAGAGGCTTCAGAGCAGGCCACACAAAGGAAGGAATCAAAGGCCATGTCTTCCATGGCTTCTTTGCACCCGTATTCCTGCATTTCACGTCAGGACCCATTGTACAGCATTCGATACTGGGCGTCCAGTGTCAGTGCTTGGTCTGCCAGTGGCTCTGGGCGTAAATTCACTAGCGTGTATATATGAAAGACTCCCATAACCAATGACATATGCATGGGCCCCTAAACTTTCGGGTTTATGCTCAAAGGGAAAACAGGGGACCCAAATCCCTTTGACACCATGGCAGATGGGTATCTTTCTTCCAAAGAAGGAAGAAAATAATGAAAGGTCTGTCTCAGAAGCGGCAGAGGCAGGATTAGAACCCCGAACCCTTAGCCTCCTCTGGAATGGCTCCGCAGCTCTGGGATCTGTACATAAGAGCATGCATCCAAGAACAGCCAAGGAGAATATGCTTGCCTGTGCGCATCGGGGACCGCATTTCAAGTCCTGTTGGTTTCCAGAAGAAAATAGGAGGGCCATTCTGCAAGTGTAGATGATTTTGCTTCAAAGCAAAGAAGCCCGAGTTCAGTTCCCTGCTTCCGCTTAGGCAGTCAGTCACTAATTTCAAGTCCCCGTCCAGTTTCCTCACCTCGGAGTCCCATTTGCCTGGGCTTTGGCTGAGCTGTTGCACGTGTTCCACCGAATACCTGCAGTTGGGCACATAGCTCACCTTCCTGTAAGCCAGAAGGGTTCCAAGTGTGCCTGTCACACCAGAGCATCCACATCTCCTGGGAACTTTGTAGAAAGGCCAGTGCTCAGGCCCACCTGCCTAGAACCAGAAGCTCTGGAGGAGGAGGCCGGCCGCAGTGTCTGAACAAGCACTCAAAGCGCCCGAAGCATATCACGGTTGAGAACATTTCCACTCGTTCGCCACGTCCCTCCCAACTAACGCTTAGTCGATACCCCAACCCAGGGAACTTCCAAAAGTTCAACTTGTCACCATGTCACTCCACTCCTTCGAAGCCCTCCTTGGTTCTGACCGCTTTCAGAATGGATCCCAAAAGTCCATCCCGTACCTTTAGAAATCGTCTCTTTAGTACCCACAATGGGACTTCCCTGACGTATTGATTAGGAGACCCATGGCCCGATTTTCTTTTCCTACCTATGTATTCCCCTAACCAAATTCCTGGTTTAAAGTTTTTGTGGTAGATAGTTTCTGGGCAGGACTTCCTGAGCGCACGACCCTAGCATGTTCAAAGGTCACGTGTACAGCAGACCAAACCAAGCAACTGGTTGTGCTTCCGATGAGAGCAGTGAATTCACTGAAGCGTGATGGGAAAGACTACTTAGTGTCTATTTCCACACATGTGGGTCCGAATCGTTGGGGAAAGATGACAAGTCAGTCAGCTCCGTCTATTGGCTGAGGGCCAGAATAGGGACTGGGGCTTGTAGCAGGGCTCCTGCCAGTTTGGTGTACCGATGAGTGCCATCCAGAACAGTGTGTTCGTGCTGGGTTAAGAACTGAGTAGCGACTTGACACAGGGGTTTTGTCTGTTTTACGTAAAAGCATATGTTCTCTTGGCCTTTACTGTGTAAAATGTCATTTCTCTACCGTTATGGCCCTTTCCCAAAGCCTCCAAATGGGGCCGACTGGAAATTGTAGGGAATTGCTCTCTTGGCACAGATGCTCTGAGATGCACCTTTAGAGTCGAGAGTCCAGGGTGAGACTGCCTGGGTTTGGCTCCTGGATCGGCTGCCCACTAACTGGGGGGCCCGGGGCATGCCAGCGAGCCGAGTCTGCTAAATGGGAATGCTAACACTCGCGACGCATGAGGGCTTCTATCGGATCAAATGACTTGATGTCAGTGCAGGGTGACTTTCAGTGTGCTGTATCTTTTCAGGAGG